>NC_090927.1:449169283-451669283 GCF_040938575.1 Ambystoma mexicanum | reverse complement strand
TCTACCTTGACTCCACCTTGTCCTTCGACAAACAACTAAATTCTCTGGCCTCTACCACTGCCTACACTTGCAAGTTGATAAGCGCTGGAAAGCCATTCCTTTCTAATGACAGTTGTATCATTTTGGCCAGAGCGTTAATACTCTCTAGAATCGACTACTGTACTCTACAGCGGTGCTAACAAAATTACTATCCAGAGACTACAAATACTACAAAATAACGCTTTGAGAGCAGCGCTTGCCATAAACAAAAGAGTACATATTTCCTGCATCAGACGCCAACATAAATGGCTCTCCTCTGACAACAAAAGATAGCTAAACATGATGTCACTGACCCACAAAGCCTTAAACAACCCTGACCCGAGCTACCTCATGGATAAACTACACAAAAGAACTTCTACTAGATCAACTAGAGTTGGTAACGCCAATTGCCTGGTAGCATCAAGATATAAGCTCCCTACGATTGGTGGCAACAGTTTTCCAGTGAAGGCTGCTAAACTTTGGAATTCACTACCTCAGAATTTGAGAGCAGCCCACCCTACCTACACTTTAGAAGGAATGCCATCAAGCACTTCATTTGCAATGACTCCTAGACACCCTTTCATGCTGCATCTGCCCTTTTGGCCCTTTCCACCTCCCGGCCACTGCGCACTCCCACCACCCTTTATTCCCAGCTGAATAATGTCACACTATTGGTATTGTTACGTGTTATTTATTCTGTTATTTTGTAATTATGTGCACCATGCTGTAACTTGTACAATTTGTATCTTTGTAAGCTTTGCATTATCTTATTGCTGCGCCATGTTACCTACGGGTTTGGTGCACATTAGAAGTTAATAAACAAACAAACAGCCTTGCGTTTAACATTAACTTCATTGTATTTTGAACATTTGTCAAGTGAAAACACGAAGTACAGTAAAAAGAGTGTAAATACAATTCTACGAAAAGCACACATAAATCGTACATAAACAAAACAAATATTAAAGGCAAATAGTTGTAAAAGCATACCATTACATTAACAGTAAATAGAAACTGTTACTTACATATGAAAATGTTGATGTTAAATCCACAGTTGATCGAAATCCAAAGTTGAAATCCATATAAGAAACCATCAGTTTAGAAAAATAAATCCAAAAACAAATCCCCCCAAAAAAACGAAAAACCAAGCAAAAACTAGAATATAAAAAGAAACTCAAAAAAACCATAGGAATCCAAGACCGCGAGAGAAGCACATCCACCCGATACGAAACCGGCACAGAAATGAGAAAAAATGGCGACCGGAAATGGCCAAAGTTTCACAACTAATACAAAATAAATACTTTGAAAAGGAAATCCAAAGGACTCGGATGTCATCTAGTGACAAAAAATAGACATTACATTTAGAGGGTAATTAATGGAATAATTGTGCGGCGAAATTTGTGGCGCAAGATGGCGCAAGCGTGAAAAAGCTGTCGCACGCGTGCAAATCGCACGCGTGTGAATCATGGAAGGCCCTGCCTGTGTTTTTCCCGGGATGTGCGCCAAATCCATGCTTACCTTACACGTCACTGTAACTTTCCAAATGCGTGCATGACACGAACGGGGAAAGCAAACAACTTTCGCACACACACCTAAAAAGGGGGCGGAACACGGGGAGCAACACGTGAAAATGAAGGCGTAACGTGGGAAGTACCACAGGGAAACACATGCAACACCCACACGCTAGTGAACAACACGTATTGATGGAATCGAATAGGGAAAACCCACGCACGTCAAAACACACGCACACGCACAAATATGTCCGCCACACAAAAGTAGCCGGAAGTGCCCCCGCGCAGCATAAAAGTGCGCGCAAACAACAAAAAAGCATATACAGCTACGATGAATGTCCCATTCCTCGCAGCAGTGATCGTGGGATACCGCAGGAGGAGGAAAATAGCCAGGCCCTGCATTTTTTTTGACCAGGGAGGTATAGGTTTCCACCTCATATCATCCTAGACCTGGTTACTGAGTGGGAGGACCCACCCTGTGCTCCCATGCATTGAGCCCCTTGGAGAAGGTGCTCAATGTACTGCATTTTTTGGCCAGTGGGTCATTTCAGCAGACAACTGCCATAGTGGGGGGCGTGTCACAGCCCACGCAGTCACGTTGCCTACACCAGGTGTTGGCAATCATCATTGCGCGCCCCTCAGTCCGCAGGCACATATACATGCCCAGAAAACCTGCAGAAAGGCAGGCCGTGGTTCTGGACTCCTACAGGGTGGCACACTTCCCCAAAGTGCTTGGTGCCATAAATTGCACCCATGTGGCCCTACGTCCACCTAGGGCCACTGAAAACATCTACTGCAACCGCAAGCACTGGCATCCCATGAACGTACAGGTTGTATGCAATGCCAAAAGAATCATCACCTCTGTCTATGCAAACTTTCCAGGGTCCACCCATGACGGTTTCATATACAGGATGTCCGCCCTGAGCCAGGCCCTGGAAAGTGGGAAGCATGGTGACACACGGCTCATAGGTGAGTTCAAATGTCTGTGCACATGCATGCATGTCACACACAGACAAATACACAAACCCAACTAATGACAACCATCATCACCTCCTCAGGGGACAGTGCCTACCCTCTGAGCACCCACATGATGACGCCAATACAGAACCCCACCACAACACCCCAGGTAAGATACAACACAGCCCATATTGCAACCAGGGCCATAGTGGAGCGCACATTAGGAGTGCTCAAGTCACGCTGACGCTCGCTTGACCGCTCTGGCGGCCAGCTACTATATGCACCCCCAGTAGTGTGCAGGATCATTGTGGCAGCATGTGCCCTGCACAATGTCACAACATGGCAGGGCGTACCGGTGGACATGGTGGTGCCCCCACATCCCCAACCATAGGCGCTGCTCATGGGAGGGAAAGGGCACGTGGCGAGGCAGCCTAGACCCAGCTTGTGGACACATTTCTCACCTAAACTCCCACCCCTGCGGAGTGCACACAGGCCTGACACATAACAGGTGACAATCGATGATGAAAAAGAGACAGTCAACTGTCACAACCTTACCACCCTGAGAATGTTTTCACGGAAGTGCTACATTGTGTCCATCCCTAGCTACTTAAACATAACCAATCAGGTGTGACCAAAAGGAACACATGCAAGGTGCATATCCCATGAACCCCCGCAAAACAGGCCATGAAAATCACTGGTATGTCACCCAACCCCTATGAACCCTGTCGTCCATGCCATGCCATGGCATGCAACAGCTAAACAGCCAACCAAATGCACAACACATGACACTATCGTCATTAAGTGCAACGTGAGAAATGTAAACAGGCACGAGACATTCACACCTGACATGGAACCTGATAAACTCACTTGGCAAAAATCTCCCACACACACAAAGGGGGTCATTATGAGTATGGCTGTGCCATATTACAAGTAACCCTGGCGGGTGGCGGTCTGTGTGGTGGTCGCCACAGCTGCACCTGCAGCTGCCACTACCGGTGGGCCCGTGTCAGCACATGTTACTTGCTTTCGGGCCGCAAGGGTGTCAGGGTCGGATGCAACAGCAGTATCACCTGGAGCCGCACAGGGTGGTGGCATGGCTGCACCAGCACGTGGCTGCACATCCTGCCCCTGTGGTGCACCCCTGCCTCTTCCCGCTCTACGGCCACCGTGGCCACCCTGGACTCCACGTACTCCCTGGTCACCCCGGCCACGTGCGCGACCACTCCCAACACTGGCAGGATGCCCAGCTGAGCCCCCCTTAACCTTTGGTGGCCTCCCAACCATGGCACAGATGTACTAATGCCAATGGGAGGTGCACTGAACAATTGTCCTGGTCAATTGGGGTGAAGGAGCAGGGTACGTGATGGTAGACGCACCCAAGGCTGCCTGTGGACCCTGGGAATAAATGACGGTCATGCAACGGTCAAGCACCCCAAAAATACAAGAAAAACGTATACGCAACCCCGGTAGCCCACGTGTGTGTAAAAAAGCCTCACGCAGTATGCTGTGGCACCAATGAACACAAAAAAGCGTACGCGATTAACACGCGGGCTACTTTGACCTCAATAAATGGGGTACGCGACAAACAGGGGCACCCGCAGTGGGAAAAATAGCATGCAATAGCGTGCGATAACTCACCGTCTGCCTTGCGTGGAAAAGAAGAACGTATAGGCACTGTAACCGCTGTCAAGTAATCGCATTTGAACGCCAAAGTAGGAAAAACACACGCGTTGGTCTCCACTGAAAGCATGTACAGCGCGCTGCAGACCATTAACACGTGCAGAGGGAAAAGCCTGCGCGCGTTACATCACTTAAGCGCTAAGGCCCTTTCCTCGAATTACATGCTGACGTGCTGTTTTTTCACGTGCCAATTCACTCTGCATCAAGCTGGCCAGGCAACAACACACGGAAGACCACGCTCCTGCCCAGAAGGCCATTTTCCTGCACCAGGAAGCCTCCTACGAGCCATCTGCTGCTGCATATCTGTCTGCTGCCAACAGTGCCCTGCCATTTGGTGCCTCCACATCAGCCATCTCCAGGGGTCCAGTTGCTGTGACCACCCCTGCTGGAACAGAAGACTTCTGACTGGTGTTCCATTGCTCCACAGCCCAGCCCCAGGACCCAGTTGCCCACCTACACCTGTCTCGGGGGTTGCCATGTCCGATGCAACGCCATTCGGCCCCAGTGGCAACCCCCCAGCAGAGAGGCAGAGGGCTGCCAGCTTCACTGCCAATGAAGTTGGCATCCTGGTGGAGCAAGTCCTGGGGCATTATGATGCCCTCTTCTCACCATCGCGCGCCGACAAGGAAGGACGGAAGAGGGTCTGGACGGACATAGTGGGTGCCATCAACGCGGAGGGGGTGGCACCCCGCGACATCAAACATACCCAGAAGCGCTGGGAGGACTACAGGTCCAGGACCCTCAAGAAGGCCCAGTGCCTCTTGGACGCAGCGGATGCAGTGGGGCGCCGGGGCCACCTTACCACCCAGCAGATGAGGGTCCTGGAGCGCATTCGCCCAGTGCTTCACCACCAGATCCTCAGGATGCAGGCCCATCTGGAGTCGAGCGGTAAGTGCCCATGCATTCACGTTTAAAACAGTGCATGTTGCAGTGTGGTAGTAGTTAGCTACTTGGCTGAATGTGACATGGGTCATGTATGGATGTGTGTGTGCAGGGACATGATGGTGCTGCATGTGAGTCCAGTCAGGCGTGACCTACATGGATGGTGTATGTGTTACAATGCATCATGTGGAGCAGCATGCAGAATGCACACATGCCTGTGTCTGTACTTGGACATGTTTGGGGTGTGAGAGATGGGTGCTGCTGTCATGGACATGCATGGTGTACATGTCCGTGTGTCTGAGTAGAGTGTGAGCGACTGGTCAACGCCATGGATCCATGACACATGTCCATGATGATGTGTTGATTCACTGATACAGCCTAGTCATCCTTGTATCCACTGTGTCTGGGGGTATACAGGGCCAGATGCATGACCCTCCGGTGATGTGTATGCCTGTGATCAGCATGTCCCATGATGCATGTGAGTTTCAGAGAACCACCAAAGAGAAACTGCACACCCTTGTTTCAGATAAAGAACATTCACACATAATTTTAAGTAATTTTGAGTTACTCAGACCACTAAAATCTCAGAAAGTTTTCTAGGGTGCTGCGGAGAAAACAAATGACCTTCGTATCAATAAGTCAGCAATATAATGAACTGGATAAAGTTCCTATTAATAATAGGAACTCACGTCCCCTGCACACCACTAGGAACTGGAAAACATCCAATCAAAATTTAACCAATTTTGGTTTTCTGTCACTAATAGGTTTTTTAGAATTGATATATTCAATGAAAGCAATTTTCAATATCACTTTAAAAATCAGAAATTCAAGCATTCATTTGGAAAAAGGTTTTTTTCTTCATTCATGTATTTATGTTTTCAGCATAAAAAAGGAAAAATATATTTACATGCAAGAGTTTCAATCACTCTGTGTTCAAAAATGCAAAGAATCAGTAGTTATATTTCACAATAAATTAAATTAATAAAGTCAGCAAAACATAATTTCCAGAGGTCTACGCGTTTCGAGAGTTCGTCTCTCTTCCTCAGGAGCAAACAATAGTTTTTCAAAAGTTCATCAAAATTATACTCTGTGTAAATCTTAATTATAATAGCAACAAAATAGTTTTTCAACTGTCTTTGTATCTTGTGATCAGTATTCCGTTGTGGAGTTCTGGGAACGTCATCTCCTACTGTATTTTTACATCCTTTAATATTCTGAAAATAGTATCAATTTATTTATTACTGATGTTGTGACTTAAATAGTGAGAATAAGTGTATATTCTGATATAATTACTATTCATACCTGTCCACTTTCATACGATGTCGCATGGAGTTTCTAGTTTTATGAAGCTTGAGAGTTCGAGAAGTGATTCCCTAGAGAAATGAATATGTATGTTGTCATTGCTGGTTTGCACACAGTATGTAATATCTGTATATTCTTAATTATGATGACTACCATTTGAGGGTTTCAGCCCACCATTGGATGTTTCTACAGTGCCTTGGACATGGATGCAAATGTTTGTTGCATGTGCCATGCCTGTTCCTGCATGTGTGTTGCCTGCGCTGACCCATGTGTTGTGGAGGGATATGATGGAAGTGACGTTTGACAGTGCCACTCATGTGCTATTGCTTTGTGTCTAGGGGACTATTGTACAGTACCCTGATGCTTGTGTTCAATGTCTCCCTTTACACAGCGGCCAGTGAAGAAAAGGGCGGAGACTGCGCTGTGGAGGAAAGCGTTCCACCGGCCGGCCATGCAAGGCCCAGTTTCCCTCCCAGGGGACTGGTGCCGCGTCCGCCACTACAGCTGCAGCGGAAAGGGCGGGTGAGCCCCCACAGGGGCTGGCGACGGCGGAAGACGGTGAGGAGCCATCCAGGTTGGTGGTGTGTACGGAGGAGGAGGAGGCTGCTTCAGAGCCGCACATGGGGCCTGGTGGGGGTGGTTCCACTGGTGCAAGTGGTGCAGTCCAGGTGCAGGAGTCAGCACAGGTCACCACGGAGGGGCCTGTGCATGTCACTGTCCCTGACACTGTGACTGCATCAACATGTACCAACAGGGATGCCCCGCCCCAGGCCCGTCCGCAGGTAGGGGGTAGGTCCACATCATCTGGCACTCCTCTACCTGCAGACGTGGGGAGCCGTGACAGGATTGAGTCCGTCCTGATTGGTGTTGCATTGCGCACACGTGACATTTCGTGGTGACATTCCTGGAGCGACCACGCACGTCATCACGAACAGATGTGTTCCAACGTGGCCCAGCTGCGAGGGCTCATGGTCGGGGGTTTCCTCCATGTGTCGCTCTGTCTTGCGGCCCTCTCCTCCTCTATGCACACTATACGCCAGTCGTTCTCCCCTGTGGACCTGTCCCATCTAACGCAGCCAGGCTGGTGGAGATCCCATCCCTGCCACAGTCGTGAGTCGGAACTCCAGCACAGGTGGTCACCCCAGCAACTGGACCCCTGGCAACGGACGATGTGCAGGCACATACAAGCAGGGCACCTGCACGACGGCCCCGGGTGTTGCCATCTACCCAGAGGCAGTCGTGGTGGCAGCGGGATGCAGCAGAAAGGTGGCGGCAGGCTCGGGTTAGGAGGCCTCAGGGCCCTCTACATCATCGAGGCAGGCATCGGCCTACCGGGCAGGAGGACCCAGGATTGGGAGTGTCTTCCGTGAGGCAGCGGTTGGGCCAGCTAATAGATGTGGAGCAGCGGCAGGCGGAGAGGGCATGGCTCACAATGGTCAGGGCGGAGAACTCCATGCACCGGGGTTTGAGGCGGGCTGAGTGAAGAGGCCCGCCTCCGGAACATCGACATGGAGTTCAATGATGCCCTGGACATCAATAAGCGAGCTGTCGAACTAGCCCGCCGCCTTTGTATATAGTTATTTAGGTTTAGGTTTCATTTGGTTTTTATTATGATTTGGAGTCCACGGACTTTGCTCCACTTTTTGTATATAGTTGTATTTTAGATAGGGTTTTAGGTAGGTTTCCTTTTGTTTTGGGATAATGGACCCTTCAGACTTTCGTTTACAATTTTTCCGGACATGTACATACTTTCTTTTTTAGATGTTCACATGGATTCATGTTTTTGATGATTTTCAACTTATGATTTATTTCTATGGACTTTGGGTATGGACCAACTATTTTTTTCATGTTTTGGATTTGTTTTTCTCCTTGGATTTGACTTTCTTTTTCTTATTGCACTAATTATTTCTTCATTTGCATGTGCGGTTTTCATTTTGTCATTTGTTATACTTTATAATACATTTCATAATTCAATATTATTGGTGTGATGTACTATGATTTATTTTGTGCATGTCTCCATGAGCATTGGCTAAGTAATGTGTTGCCACTGTGTGGCTCTGTAGGACATTTGTTGATGGGCATGCTGGTTCTTTTCAGACTATCATGGAATGGGTAATTTACTAGGGAGTGGGTGCAGTGGATCGTTGGATGTTTGTACTGGGGGGTAGTATTTGGGTTGGCATTAGGGCCATGGGTCTGTATAGTTATGACATGGTGTTTGGGGGGACATGAGTCAATGGGGATGGGGTGGGGGGACATGAGTCGGGGCCTGCTGCCAGGTGCCTGTCAATTGGGGGGGTGGGACATGAGTCAGGGCCTGCTGGCAGGTGCCTGTCAATTGGGGGGGGACATGAGTCGGGGCCTGCTGGCAGGTGCTCGTCAATGGGGGTGGGGTGGGGGGATGACATGAGTCGGGGCCTGCTGGCAGGTGTCTGTCAATTGGGGGGGTTATGAGTCAGGGCCTGCCAGCAGGGCATGGGAGGGCGGATGGGGCTGCCTGCGGGGCGTGGGGAGGGGTGATGGGCTGCCTGTGGGGCATGGGGAGGGGTGATGGGCTGCCTGCGGGGCATGGTCAGGGTGGATGGGCTGCCTGCGGAGCATGGGGAGGGGTTGATGGGCTGCCTGCGGGGCATGGTCAGGGTGGATGTGCTGCCTGTGGGGCATGGTCAGGGGTGATGGGCTGCCTGCGGGGCATGGGGAGGGGTGTAGGGTGGACCCCTGTGGCGTGGTCTGGCTGCAGGGTGTGCATGTGGCTCCTCAACACACTGCTTCGTGAATCGAGGGGTACGGGAGTGAGAATTGCACGCGATTTTGCTGACGTGATTTCGCTGGCGCGATCAGGGTATGCATATTCCGAGGGCTGTGCAGGGAGTTTTACATGCGATTTCACTGGCGCGCGCGGGGTACACGTATTCCGAGGGGTACGTGGGGAGTTTTACACGCGATTGGGCTGTCGCATGAGGGCTGAGTGGCAGTGTTAGTGCATTTTCGTGGTTGGGGGGCTGTATGCTGGTCCACTGGCCTGTGCGCCATGTAGGGGATTTGTGCAATGTTTTTGGAGCACGGGGCGGGGTTGGGGATGTAACTGGCGCTGCTGCTGGGTCGCTGCGCCTCGCTGCAGCGTCGCCGGGCCTCGCTGCAGGGTCGATGCACCTTGCTGCAGGGTCGCTGCACCACTGCTGGTTATGGATGTTTAAATCCATGCAAGCTGGCACATGCGGCTGGCACAAGCTGGCGCACGCTCTTTATATATAAAGCTGAATGTATGTATGTGTGTATGTTTGACCGGCTATACAAATACACACCGTTGAACCCACATCTACCAAATTTTGTATGGATTACTCTTTTGTCTGTGGCAAGATCATAGTCTATGTTTGGATGCAAAAATCTTACATGCAAAATAAATTGGGATGTGTGTATGTTTGTTGGGCTATACAGATCCACACTGTTTAACCCACTGCTACCAATTTTGGAATGGATTGCTCATTTGTCTGGGGCAAGATTGTAGTCTATGTTTGGATGCAAAAAATGTACTCCATAGACACCCTCATTTACTGAAGCTCAGGTACAAGAAGGAGTCAACATTTGGAAAAGTGTCTGAAGCAAAATGTTCGATATGTTGGTTATTCCTTTAAAATGTATTACTACTGTGTACAGTTCAGGAGTGTTTATTAAAGCATTTTTAAAGGGAATAAAATGACAAGGCTGCAGTTTACTTAAGTTCATTCACAAGAAGAGAGCACATTTAATCAAGCTTTCTTGGACAAATGTCAAATGTGCTGAAGCCATTAAGGGACTTAAACATGCTGCACAAAAAATGAACATCACTTGGAAAAGCTCCATCTGATGCAAAGTGAAAATCATATCAAGAGCTTCTGAAACACAACAACAAACAGCAGCGCGACTTTCCAACCAGAGGAAGGGAGCAACTTTCTTTAGGGCAAATGAGATGCCAGAGCAAACTGTAGCAAGACTTGCTGACATGAGGACCAGAGCAACATCCTCCAGGGCACATGAGACACGAGAGCAAACTGAAGCAGGACTTGCCGACAAGAGGACAGAGAAACATCCTCCAGGGCACATGAGACACCACTCCATCAGGACACAGGCAACACCGGGTACCCCAGCTAGTACGTTAATATTCCTTACACGGATTCTGCAGGAATTTGTGAGACTAAAAAACGTTGGCAACTGGACTTTGGCAATGCTGTCTGAATGTTAGATTCTCTGCAAACCTTCTACCGGGCACTGATTTCAAGAATCCTTTTCCCCAAGCGTTTCCCTCCATCTGATTCAGGGCTCATTAGAGTTGATTCAGGAGACAATAAGATGTACATGCCTGTGTCAGTGGTTGCATTTGGGAGACCATTCAACGTGGCACTATCAGAAGACACCACCACAAAAGAGCAGGAGTTAAGCCTTAATGATAGATGTCGATATTTTATTTTTGGACTGCCTGAAAATGTATGCAGCAAGATGGCACCGTTGTCACTATCAGTGATACTATTACAGGCAAAGCCCTCCCTCATGGATCTATCCATGCCGAAACTCTTCAGTGGTTATGTGGGACTGTTGAACAACCAATATCGAGCTATCCCCTTCCAGGACTGGAAAATTAAACTCAACTACCAGGCAACATAGTTCTGGGTAGAAGGGTTGACCTTTACAGATGCCAGTGGGGAGCGATGCTTTCAAGAACTGGCCTTGTTTGCCCTCTCTTTACTGATAATGCCTCTTAGCAATGCTGATGTGGAGAGAGTTTTTTCCCACATGAACATTGTGAAATCAAAGGCCTGGAATCGAATGAGACAGCACATACTGGGCAGCATACTGAAGCATTTGTTTTTTTTTTAAAGAAGAATGGGGATTTGCTGTTCAAAGTTTGTATCCACCACAGACATGGTGCAAAGATGTAACCAGCATATGTGCACTGCAGCAGGAGAGACAAATCATGAAGAGGAACCAAATGATTTGCTTCACTTTCTCTGATGTACCTGCCGGTAATCAGAGGGAGCTTACCACGAAGCACTTACATGAAGCGACCGACCAACCAGCACTAGATGGGAGAATTGGCACTTAACAGACTGATGGAGCTGTCACAAAAGAATTCCCCAACTTACTCGAACCAAAGGTGGCACACATGACCAACTGGTCAGGGAGCCACAGAAAAGAGCAACTTTTGGGACCAGAAGGTGCGATGGACTATAGGAGCAGCAGAACAGAGGAGCATCTCACCACAGGACTATGGAGCTACTGCTCACCACAATGACCCAATAGGTGACTCCTGAAATAAAACAGTGTAAGTGATGGTGCCATTTTTTACTCTGTGAAACAAAGCCATGTTTGCTGCTTATGGTTTCTTCAGCTGTGTTGCACACACTTGAGCCCAAATGAGTGACTGACCAAGCTCATACATGCTGACAAAACAAGAAACATCCCATTCCGCAGTGACGCCTCCCCAACAACATTACCCCTGATTGTCTGCATTCTCACACTGTACTGCTAATTGGAAGGGGGTCTGAGGGATCCACACTGGTGTGCGCCATGCAGGACACTTCACCTTGAGAACCGACCAGAGGAGCACAGTTCTCGAGTTTGTTTGGCACTTGCAATTACAAATCATTGAGGATTTTGTTTTCTAAGGTCCCTAGTTTCTTATTCTCTTCCTCCGCAGTGTCGATTATGAGAATAATCCAGTCATGGCTACACTTATTGCCAACACCACTCCAGTTCTTCTTAAATCTAGGGTTATATGTAAAGACTCTCAGGACATTACGGACATGCAAGCCTTCTGATATTATTCCTGCCTTCAGGCACTCTTAACATACATTGCCCATGGAGTTCAGTTCTTATTTGTTTCTTCTTTTTCAGCAACAGGATATCTAGATTTTGTGTGGAGGTGTTGGTAACAGGTGCAGCCGCACTTGATCCCAAAATGGAGGGGGTGTTGAGGAGTCTTTGCAGATGCTCTTCACAGGAAGAAAGGATATTAACATTATTCATCTTGTTAATTATAGGGCACTCAACTCTCAGAGCACCAAATATCAATAAATAAGACCCTACAACCAATGGTTGTCATACCACAATATATCTAACCAATGGGCTGCCCCTAATGATATCAGTGGAAAGGACAGCTACTCACGAGAATGGGAATATTACAAATTAAAATATTAGGCAGAAATGAGTACACACCTACGAAAGACATAAACCTATGGACCCCGCTATCATCAACATGTGGAGGTTACCCCCAGAGAGGGGACCTTTCTCGTGTGGCAATTGCTCTGTGTGCCCCCTTACTAAGAATTTGAAGTCTATCAATTTGTATGGTCTTGATTGGGAACCGAGAACATACAAACTGTAGAACAAAATGGGTGGTCTACGGCATAAAATGTCAGCGTTCACTGATAAACATCAGAAAGACAGATCAGGGGATCAGGCAAAGATTTGGCGAGCACGATCTTGCATCAAAAACAAAGTCCAAGAAAAAACCATTGGTTGAACACTTTAATAAAATTAATCACAGACGCTCAGATTTAATTGGTTTGTTATTCAAGCAAACCTATGAGGTGCAGACGGGGGCAAATCACTAACACAGATTGAACAAAAATGGATCAGACAATTACATACAGTTCAATGGAGTTTAAATACCCACACTGAATGGTCTTTATTGATGTATTGAAGAAGTGATCTTTATGCCTTAATGTTTCTGATGTACTCATTATTCTGTGTGCCCTCTGTGTAAGTGGCAAATTAGGAAATGTGAGTTCAAAATTAGATTTGCTAAGACATCTTTTTTCCTTTTGTTGCCTTTAATCAGTGTTAGTGTCACAATTACAGGCAAATGCACGCTCTGTGCTGTAAATGACTAACGTCCGTCCGTCAGTAGAACATCGAATAATTAATGGAAGCCATAGGCGATGGGCAAAGGAATACTTAATGTGTTTAGAATTTGTGCGCTGAATAACACTAGAAATACAAGTGAGTGGAGCATTTGTTTGTCCAGCTTTGAGTTCATTCCAAGATGGCCACCACAAACACGGGTCGATAGTTCAGTCTGTGTGCCATGGGGTCCAGCATTGCAAAAGGGTTCGAAGTTTTCGGGGAAATAAGCTATGGAAAGCAAATTTAAAATTCAATAATTTTGGGAACTGCTTAATAGTATGAAACCGTGTAGCCTTTATTTTCTCCATTTCTATTTTCATCGTAAAATGGCCGCCTATCAGGGTGCCCAAGCATGTGTGTGGGGGAACAAGAGGGGCTAGGCAGAAGAAAGGACTGCCCAAGGTGCTTCAGAACAGTGTTCTGCCCTACGGAAGGCTTCTTCACTCTTTTTACAGGAAGAAGCCTTCCAGGACCACACTTCCCAGCAACCCCGGCGGCAAGAACTACATTCCACAAGCCACACGAGGTGTAGCAAGGCAACGCGCATGCGCGAAGCTACGAGCACGGGGCTTGTGCTCAGAACTCCAACGCGAGCAGTCGCATTCACCGGAGCTCCAGCCAGATGGGACAACGCGAGGGGCCACGCCGCGAGGGGCCACGCCGCGAGGGGCCACGCCGCGAGGGGCCACGCCGCAAGGACCCGACGATCCGGCCCCTCGTGATACAAAGATAAGTGGCGCATGTTTGACCAGCTGGGGAAAAGAGCTACAGGGGAATTACACGCAGGAGGTAACGCCGCCCAAACCCCTAAGTCCCCCTGCGCTCAGTTAAGATAAGTGGAGCGTACAGTTTTATTGGGACAGGGGTTAATCCAGGAAGCAGCATCTACCTTTTGGGTTCCCTATTAACCCGTGCGGGTGCAAACTAACATTGCATGCGTAGACTACTAATTAGCCACGTGCGGCTCCCTCATGTCACCCACTAAACAACGAACGCCCTGAAATCCAAAACAGTACGGGGAGGGAGCGTAAACAACCATGTGCCGTTCTTTTAAACGCACGTCCAGAAAACCAAAACATTGCTGGCTAAAGCGTGCAAACTACCACATGCCGTTCTCTTTTGTGCACGCCCAAGAAGAGTATGTTACAGCCGCATGTAACCCTATTCATGTGTGAACCAGGGGGAGAAAGACACGGCAGGGGCCCCACGTGGCTTAGAGACTAATCTCTGTGTTGTTGGAGAGTGAGACGTTGTGAACGGCTGTGTGAATGGTATGTGTGTTACTGTAAATCAGAACCATACTAAGCACTGCCTAATTTTTGCTCTTGTTGCAGCGTTTGATCGCTTCTGAGGCAGACCAGACCTGGAGTGCGCAGGCAAGAGGCGAGCACTCAAAACCAAAGCTAAGTGCCTGAATGTTTTATTTGATTTGTTTGTAGTGCCACCCCCAATGGGTGTAACAGTGCATGAATTAATGCAATGTTGAAATCTTGTGTTTAAATGTGTTTTCCCTAATTTCCCTGAGTCCCATCCACTACTGTACCCTGCAACCTCAATCCAGTGTTCCTACTTTCCCGTACCCATCCAAGCAACGTTCCCTAACCCTCTTTCCCCGCTGGGGTTGCGGATGCCTGCGTAAGCTCTCACTTGCAGGCGCCAAAACCGTACTGGGGGTGGTTGGTTCGTGCAACTGCTGGGCCTGGACTCCTGGAGCCCTGACAGTAGCCGGTGAAACGTTTTCCATTGGGGAATCTGAGCACCATAGGAATTCACATTGCGCAATCGCCAGTGATGGAGTCCATGCAGTATAAAGGGCAAAATGAGCAATGGCGTTGGAGCCCTCCCAAAAAGTCGGATGCGATTGTGGTCGGAATAAGGGAGGAAACCATCACAATAGTAAGTGGATACATGTGGTTCGCGTTTTTATTAATTATTTACTACAAAGCGTAATTAGCGCAGGCGTGTTGATGAAACCTTGTTATATTATGTGACTTAATGTTGTCATACATTGCTATCCTTCCAACAGATCAAAATGTAGAAAAACAATCTTGTGTCAGTTTCTGATGCACACACATGCTGAAGAATTCCTTTTTGTTACCCTGAAGTGAAAAGGAGGTTTTATAGCATGCAACTCAAATAGGTCTTGAGTATGAATATAGAAGGAAGTATTTCATCTTCCAGAGAGTTTATGACATGCTCAGAAAATTAGTAGATGTTTGCATTGCGCACGTGCATATATTTAGGCATTTTCGACTATTGGTGGATGCCTGCATGAAATACAGTCTCAGCTAAGTTTTTTTTATATTTGTACGCACCCGCAGAGAATTCATTCTTTCATTTATTAAACATGCTAGAGCAACAGTGACTTGGGGAGTAAGCATGTATTACATTTTCTATCTATACATGCGAAGTGAGACAAGATAAATGGGAAGGAGAATGAAAGTATTTGACGTGGAGGTCATTTACAAAAAATTAAGGCAAAAAATACTTCCACAATTTGACAAATCTGGTGTATTCATGAAGCATCCACTAAGGTCAGTCAGTCTTAACAGATTGGTCTCAACCCTATGGTGTCAGTTAGGACGTTGTATTACCACTAAATAACTGTAACATGTCTTGTTTATAGATTGTGCCTGGGTTGAAGGTCTCCAGCCCAAGAAGTACATGGGATTTATCTCTGTCTTTTAATTGATTTTTGCGTCCTGATGAAGGCCCCTCAGACATGTTAGGGAGACACTGCGGGTGAGTGGATTCCCTTGAATAGGGCCGAAACACAAAGTGCCTGATTCATGGAAGTGTTTTATGTTTATGTTTAACATTTATATAGCACAACCAGGTACCCTAAGGCTTAAAGGCGCTGTGAAACGTAAAACAAAACAAACAGAAGTAAAACAGAAAAGGCGGACCTGAGTCTAAAATAGACTCCAGAGCATGAATCAAACACGCACAGGATCAGGCAAGAGTCAGAAGTGATTTATACAAAAAGAGCGGTTTTCAGCCCCTTTTTAAATATTTCCGTTGAAGAAGTGGTCCTCAATATGGCTGCTAGCCAATTCCACTTAAGGGGGCTGCCAAGGAGAATGCTGAGTCCCTGGATGTTTTTGTTTTCAAACGTGGCATAGCCAAGGTGTTGGAATCATCCGATCGAGGGATTTAATGTTGTTTTTACCATGACTAATTATTTCAGATAGAGTGGCATGACTCCATGTATGCATTTATGTGTGATGAGGAGAAGCCTGAACACAATCCTGGCCTGCACAGGTAACCAGTGTAAACTACGCCGAGCTTCCGACACAAGGTCTCTTCTAGACAGACCTTTCACTACCCTAACTGCACCATTCTGTATGACCTGTAACCTATGAACGTCCGATACCGGCAACCCCACAAGGAGACTACAACAATAGTCGATCTTAGATCCAATTATGGCTCTTGCCAGGGTTTCAGAGTTTGATTCTGAGATAAAAGGTTTAAGGCAGCGAAATAACTTGAGAAAATATGAGGCCGATGAAACGAGACTATTCACTTGGGCACTCATATTCAGATTTTTGTCGAGATAAATGCTGAGTGTTTTTACCTTGCTCATGACCTCAATATGGCAGCTATGCATGAGAAACGACTAATAGCGAGGTCCTAACTTCTCTAATTTGGACTCTGAGCCGATAAGTAAAAGCTCTGTTTTGGCACTATTAATGGCTAAGCCATTTATCACCATCCAATTTTGAAATTTTTTAGAGATCTCATTAATTCTTTGTTCATCTTCCACATGGAATCCGGATATGGGGATGACACATTGGGTGTCATCCGCATAATTTGCAAATATGATCTCCTCTTTCTCCAGCATCTGGAAGAAGGGGATCATAAATATATTATAGAAGCACCGCAACACGCAGGCTCCTTGAGGGACCCCGTACGTAAGTACTGTCGGTTTTGCTTCTGCGATGCCACTGGCCACTCTATTTTGTCTGTTCTTCAGAAAGGAGATGACCCAATTTGTTGCTTTGTCAGAGAAATTGGCATTCCTCTTTAGCCTGGTGGACAGTATGGTATGGTCCACCAGGTAAAAGGCAGTCGAGAGATCTAAAATCATAAGGAGTGATATGTGACCACCATCCATCCTCTGCAGGAGATGAGATTTAAGGGCCAACAAGGCCGTCTCTGTACCATAATTCGGACGAAATCCTGATTGATATTAATGATAAATCTGGTTTTGCTCCAAAAAGATGGCAATCTCATTTATATTGGCATAAATCCATAGGAAAACATTCTGTGAATCAGGCCCAATGTGTTGACATTGTGATTTTTGTAGACATTTGGTTTTATAACAAAATGTGTTTGTCCTTTTGTTTCTCATCCAAATGGGGATATATATTGGACACAAGGGGGTTAGCATGGATTGCTGTGACATATGAATGAGGCAGCCAGACCATGGTAACAGTTTAAAAAAAATGTATGATTGTGTGTAATACTTGCGACCACATAGATCAAACTGTGGGGGTCTAAAATTCTATCTGTGTTTTTTCCATGTTCCTCTAGCACTTTCAAGCACTTGCACTTTTCTTGGTTTTCCAACTTTGTTGCACTTTAATGTACATTTGTGGAGATACTGTTGGTAATGATGTGTATTTTATGTATGTTTGGACTGATCGTATAATAATTTCTAGTAAATGTATATATTTCTCATGCTCAAAAAGTTTATAAATAGATTTTGTTGCTCAGGTATAAAAGAGTAATGGGAAGGGATGATGGATGTTTCGTCTAAATGGAATATATAGACTGTGATGCTCATGTTTCCGTAATAAGGACAGGGTAGCCTACTCTATTGTTTTGTGTGAAATTCAAAGGCTAGCTCTTGACAATTTTCAAGGAGCAGCTTCACCACAAGGGATGCAACTCAAACATGTTTCAAGGTGTGGCTTTCAAACAAGGGATGCTCATTAAAAATTTTAAGGCAAAGCTTTCATAGAAAGGATGAGCATTTTTCAAGGGACAGCTTTCATATAACATATTACCAGTAACAACGTTCAATGCATGGCTTTCATACAAGGGATCAACCTTAATTTCTTTACTAAAAGCTTTCGTACCAAGGGTGACCCTTAACAGTTTTTCAAGTTACAGCTCTGCCACAAGGGATAACCCTTATTTTTAAAGGCATGGTTTTCGTACAAGGGATGAAACTTAATTGTACAAGGAACAGCTTTAACACAAGCTTTAATACAAGGAATGGCCCTTAACACATTTTCAATGAGTGATTTCGCTATAAGGGATGACCATTAACAATTGTTTGTTTCAAAGAGCTACTTCGCTATAAGGGATGACCATTAACAAATTTTTCAAGGAGCTACTTCGCTATAAGGGATGACCATTAACAATTTTTCAATTAGTAGCTTACATACAAGGGGATGACTCTAACAGGTCGATTCATGGAATTAATGTGTGCCGAAAATTCCCACGCAGAGGTGCCAAAACGTGCGATTCGCAGTAAAAGTGCGAAAATCGCAGTGCAACTGCGAAAATCGCAGGGAAACCAGCGCACATCGATTCATGGAAGTCCGTGCGCGAGAAAAACATTGGATGTGCGCTGAAAAAGTGTGCGGCGCACAGGTCATCAAACGGCGTGCGCCACGGCCACTGCGAAATCGCACATAGCACAGCACACATCTCAAAAGTAGGCGGAACATGGGGCGTAACACTCGGAATGGGGAACGACGCGTGAAAATATGGGCGTCACGGGGGAAGTACAGGAGGCAAGTGCGCAGAACGCCCACACGCTCGCCTACAACCTGTATTCATGGAATCGAATAGGGCAAACCAGCGCACGGTGAAAGACGCGCACAGGGCCAAACAAGTACGCCACAAGAAAGCAGGCGGTAGCGTCCCTGCGCCTGAACTAAATGTGCGCCAAAATGTGCGCTAACAAAAAGCACCCATATACAGCTATGATGAATGGTCCATACAGTGGCCCTCTAGGACAAATGAGGTGCAAAGGGGTACCGAAAAACACGGACACCCGCTGTGTGAAAAATATCATGTGCGTGTATTATGGGGTTTGCGGGAAGTTCCACACGCGATTGGCCTGGGCACGTGTATTCCGGGGTGCGCGTGAAGTTTCCCACGTGAATTAACAGGGTACGTGTATTACAGGGTTCGCGGGAAGTTCCACACGCGATTGCCCTGGGTCCGTGTATTTCGGGGTGCGCGGGAAGTTTCACACGCAAATCAGCAGGGTAAGTGTATTTCGGTGTGCGGGGGAAGTTTCACACGCGAATTAGAAGGGTACGTGTATTTCGGTGCGCGCGTGAAGTTCCACACGCAATTTCAGCAGGGTATGTGTACGCCGGGTGCGCGGCAAATTCCACACGCGAATCCAGCATCCTACGTGTATTTCGGGGGTGCTGGGGAGTCCCACACGTGAATTGGCCGTGTGGGTCCTCCCAGCTGTTCCCTCTACACCCTCCACGGCCCCTGCAGGCGGCCCACACCACAGGGGACTACCCTGCACATGTCCCACAGGCAGCCCATCCACCATGGCCATGCCCCCCAGCCAACCCACATGTCACCTTGCACTACTGCCCACCAACGCATGTCTCCCAGCACCCCCACCCCCCACAAGTCAGGGGTACCCTCCACCAGGCCCCCACTCATGTCTCCCAGCACCCCCACCCCCCTGCATCCAGGGGCACCCTCCACCAGGCCCCCACTCATGTCTCCCAGCACCCCCACCCCCCAGCATCCAGGGACACCCTCCACCAGGCCCCCACTCATGTCTCCCAGCACCCCCACCCCCCTGCATCCAGGGGCACCCTCCACCAGGCCCCCACTCATGTCTCTCAGCACCCCCACCCCCCAGCATCCAGGGGCACCCTCCACCAGGCCCCCACTCATGTCTCCCAGCACCCCCACCCCCCAGCACTGTGGGGCACCCTCAACCAGGCCCCCACTCATGTCTCCCAGCACCCCCACCCCCCTGCATCCAGGGGCATCCTCCACCAGGACCCACTCATGTCTCCCAGCACCTCCACCCGCCTGCATCCAAGGGCACCCTCCACCAGGCCCCCACTCATCTCCCCCTGCACGCCCACCCCCCAGCATCCAGGGGCACCCTCCACCAGGCCACCACTCATGTCTCCCAGCACCCCCACCCCCCAGCACTGTGGGGCACCCTCCACCAGGCCCCCACTCATGTCTCCCAGCACCCCCACCCCCCTGCATCCAGGGGCCACTCATGTCTCCCTTCATCCCCACCCCCTACCAGTCAGGGGCACCCTCCACCAGGCCCCCACTCATGTCTCCCTGCATCCCCACCCCCCACCAGTCAGGGGCACCCTCCACCAGGCCCCCACTCATGTCTCCCAGCACCCCCACCCCCCAGCATCCAGGGGCACCCTCCACCAGGCCCCCACTCATGTCTCCCTGCACCCCCACCCCCCTGCATCCAGGGGCACCCTCCACCAGGCCCCCACTCATGTCCCCCTGCATCCCCACCCCCCCTCTATCCAGGGGCACCCTCCACCAGGCCCCCACTCATGTCTCCCAGCACCCCCACCCCCCTGCATCCAGGGGCACCCTCCACCAGGCCCCCACTCATGTCTCCCTGCACCCCCACCCCCCAGCACTGTGGGGCACCCTCCACCAGGCCCCCAGTCATGTCTCCCAGCACCCCCACCCCCCATCATCCAGGGGCCCCCTCGACCAGGCCCCCACTCATGTCTCCCTGCACCCCCACCCCCCCTGCATCCAGGGGACCCTTCACCAGGCCCCCACTCATGTCCCCTTGCATCCCCACCCCCCTGCCTCCAGGGGCACCCTCCACCAGGCCCCCACTCATGTCTCCCAGGACCCCCACCCCCTGCATCCAGGGGCACCCTCCACCAGGCCCCCACTCATGTCTCCCTGCACCCCCACCCCCCAGCACTGTGGGGCACCCTCCACCAGGCCCCCACTCATGTCCCCCTTCACCCCCACCTCCCAGCACTGTGGGGCACCCTCCACCAGGCCCCCACTCATGTCTCCCAGGACCCCCACCCCCTGCATCCAGGGGCACCCTCCACCAGGCCCCCACTCATGTCTCCCTGCACCCCCACCCCCCAGCACTGTGGGGCACCCTCCACCAGGCCCCCACTCATGTCCCCCTTCACCCCCACCTCCCAGCACTGTGGGGCACCCTCCACCAGGCTCCCACTCATGTCTCCCTGCACCCCCACCCCCCAGCATCCAGGGGCAACCTCCACCAGGCCCCCACTCATGTCTCCCAGCACCTCCACTCGCCTGCATCCAAGGGCACCCTCCACCAGGCCCCCACTCATGTCTCCCTGCACGCCCACCCCCCAGCATCCAGGGGCACCCTCCACCAGGCCCCCACTCATGTCTCCCAGCACCCCCACCAACCAGCACTGTGAGGCACCCTCCACCAGGCCCCCACTCATGTCTCCCAGCACCCCCACCCCCCTGCATCCAGGGGCCACTCATGTCTCCCTGCATCCCCACCCCCCACCAGTCAGGGGCACCCTCCACCATGCCCCCACTCATGTCTCCCTGCATCCCCACCCTCCACCAGTCAGGGGCACCCTCCACCAGGCCCCCACTCATGTCTCCCAGCACCCCCACCCCCCCAGCATCCAGGGGCACCCTCCACCAGGCCCCCACTCATGTCTCCCTGCACCCCCACCCCCCTGCATCCAGGGGCACCCTCCACCAGGCCCCCACTCATGTCCCCCTGCATCCCCACCCCCCCTCTATCCAGGGGCACCCTCCACCAGGCCCCGACTCATGTCTCCTAGCACCCCCACCCCCTGCATCCAGGGGCACCCTCCACCAGGCCCCCACTCATGTCTCCCTGCATCCCCACCCCCCTGCCTCCAGGGGCACCCTCCACCAGGCCCCCACTCATGTCTCCCAGCACCCCCACCCCCTGCATCCAGGGGCACCCTCCACCAGGTCCCACTCATGTCTCCGTGCACCCCCACCCCCCAGCACTGTGGGGCACCCTCCACCAGGCCCCCACTCATGTCCCCCTGCACCCCCACCCCCAGCACTGTGGGGCACCCTCCACCAGGCCCCCACTCATGTCTCCCAGCACCCCCTCCCCCTGCATCAAGGGGCACCCTCCACCAGGCCCCCACTCATGTCTCCCAGCACCCCCACCCCCCAGCATCCAGGGGCACCCTCCACCAGGCCCCCACTCATGTCTCCCAGCACCCCCACCACCCTACATCCAGGGGCACCCTCCACCAGGTCCCCACTCATGTCCCCCTGCACCCCCACCCCCCTGCATCCAGGGGCACCCTCCACCAGGCCCCCACTCATGTCTCCCAGCACCTCCACCCCCCTGCATCCAGGGGCACCCTCCACCAGGCCCCCACTCATGTCTCCCAGCACCCCCACCCCCAGCATCCAGGGGCACCCTCCACCAGGCCCCCACTCATGTCTCCCTGCATCCCCACCCTCACCAGTCAGGGGCACCCTCCACCAGGCCCCCACTCATGTCCCCCTGAACCCCCACCCCCTGCATCCAGGGGCACCCTCCACCAGGCCCTCACTCATGTCCCCTGCACCCCCACCCCCCTGCATCCAGGGGCACCCTCCACCAGGCCCCCACTCATGTCTCCCAGCACCCCCACCCCCCAGCCGTGCGATTTGCCTGGGTACGTGTAGTCCAGGGGTGCGCGGGTAGTCTCACACGCGATTCCATCAGGGTACGTGTATCATGGGTCCGCGTGAACTTCCACACACAATACCAGCAGGGTACGTGTATTTCGAGGTGCTCGGGAAGTTTCACACGCAAATTTGCACTGTGCCTGTGAGAGTGGGGTACGTGTATTCCAAGGGTGGGCGGGAAGATTTACATGCTCGCCTACAACGCGCCAAAAAATAAAAGGACCAATCCTGAAAGACGTACGCCAGCATGAAGCAGGCGCACGTCCCGTGCAGCATAAAAGAGTGCGCAAACAACAAACAAGCTCAGACGCCAGGATGAATATACCGTTCCTAGCAGCAGTGGCCGTGGGATACCGCAGGAGGAGGAGAAGGATAGTCAGGGCCAGAATCTTCACACCCAGAACCAGCCTATTTGGTATGCCAGATGACCAGGTGTATGGGAGGTAGAGGTTTCCACCACACATAATACTCGACCTGGTCAGTGAATGGGAGGATGACCTCACATCACCCACCCTGTGCTCCCAAGCACTCAGACCCCTGGAGAAGGTCCTCAATGTACTGCACTTCTTGGCTACCGGATCATTTCGGCGGACAAGTGCCATAGTGGGGGGGTGTCACAGGCCACGCAGTCACGGTGCCTACACCAGGTTTTGGCCATCATCACTGCACGCCCATCAGTCCGCAGGCACATATACCTGCCCAGAACACCTGCAGAAAGGCAGGCTGTCAGCCAGGATTTCTACAGGGTGGCACAATTCCCCAAAGTGCTAGGTGCCATTGATTGCACCCATGTGGCTCTACGTCCCCCCATGGCATCTGAGCACATCTATAGAAACCGCAAGCACTGGCATTCCATCAACGTCCAAGGGAATCATCACCTCAGTATATGCCAACTATCCAGGGTCCACCCACGACAGCTTCATTTACAGGATGTCAACCCTAAACCGGGACATGGAAGCTGGGCGGCATGGCGATGCATGGCTGCTTGGTGAGTAGAAATGCCACAGCACACGCATGCATGACAGATACAGAGTAATGCCAATACCCCACTAATGATCCCCATCACCACCTCCCCAGGGGACAGTGCCTACCCTCTGAGCACACACATGATGACGCCAATTCGGAACCCCATCACGCCTCCCGAGGTAAGATACAACACAGCCCATATTGCAACACGGGGCATAGTTGAGCGCACATTCTGAATGCTCAAGTCACGCTTTCGCTCCCTTGACTGTTCTGGCGGGCAGCTGTTATACTCTCCCCCAGTAGTGTGCAGGATCATAGTGGCAGCATGTGCCCTGCACAATGTTGCAACACGCCGGGGCCTGGCTGTGGCCATGGTGGTGCCCCCACATCCCCAACCATATGCACGCCCGCTGTGCATGGGAGGGGAAAGGGCACGGGGTGAGGCAGCCCGTACGCAGCTGGTGGCTAATTACTTCACATCGAAAGCACACCCCTGTGGAGTGCACACAGCCCTGGCACATAGCATCTGACAATCAATGATGACTCAATCTGACAATTATGATGAACAAAGGGACAGTCAACTGTCAGAACCATAGCAGCCTGAGATTGTTCATCTGGAAGTGTCACAATGTGTGCATCCCTACCTACACAAACACCACCAATGCAGTGTCATCAAAAGACACACTTCCATGCAGCAAAAATGAATACCTACTTGCAAAATACAACATAAGAACAGTGGCATGTCACCCAACCCCTCCCCGGCACGGCCACGCAACACACCATGGCATGTCATGCAATGTGAGAGCAAACAAATTAATCCCCACAACATGCCACAAGTGTCACCAACTACAGTGTCCCTAATGGAAACTGGTCACACATGAAATGCTCACAGTAATGCAGGACCAACAACACACATTACCAAATACTTACCAAGAATACCAATCACCTACACAACCTCCAACCTACCATAAACATGACAGTACGGACTTAAAAAATTGGTAGCCTCACTACCTGATAATGGCAGTACTTCGAACACTTCCAAGTATACAGTGTAAGCGCCACGCAAGAGTGTAGGTGCACTGCTTACAACATGGACTCCAGTCCCAAAGTAGACCGCCTTGTGAAGACATGAGAAATGGACCTGCAAATTAGGAGGATGAGATGGATGCAGAGGCACATATCAATACACCATGCAGCGTACAATACAACAACAATATGCACTAGGAATGTATACACAGTATTGACTACAGACTGCCCACACATCAAATGGGAGTCCAACGTCACCGTGTAAGTCAATGTCACTTGGGCACACCCTTTGCAAGCCCATGGAAACGGGAAGCAGGAGGGGTGTGTGTCACACAAACCCAAGCATCTGACCCAAATTCAGGACAAGCCTGCATGTGCCCAGCCAAAATACAGCGTATGCCCACGGGAGCCACACACGGCAACACTGTTGTCCAAAAAATCAAAAATCAAAAGAAAAAAGAAAAATCAAAAATGCCCATTATTGGGCCCAGGGGTGTGGGGGAGGCCACCCAGGAGGTCCGAGGACAAACACCTCCATGGGCTCATGGCCTGCACGGCTACCCTATTGTGGGAGAATCGCTGCTGTCGCTCTCCTCACCCTCTGCAGCTGCATCAGGAGGTGGTGGCACTATGGGAGGCAGCCCACGCAAAGCCCTAGTCTGGTCCTCCATGGCGGCAAGCATGCGGGTGTGGAAGGTCTGGTTCTAGAGGATAATTGTGCGGAGGTCCCCATGCAACAACTCACGGGATGCCCGGACCTCCGCCCTAGTTGCCTGCATCTCAGCTGAGACCGTACGTGTGAGCCGCTCCAGCTGCTGTTCTGTCCTCGTGTTAGCTGAAGCCTCAAGCTCAACCAGAGTTGCCCTGAGCTGACGGAGTTCCACCCTCAGGGCTTCCCTGTGGCCCTGGGACTCAATGGAAATGGCTTCCCGCAGGGTCTCCAGTGCCACCCGCCTGTCCCTGTTGGACGCCAACATGTCCTCCCTGTGTGACTAGCTATTGGAGTCTGTTGCCTGCTGTAGTTGTTCAATCAGCCTTTCTTGGGGGACAATGGAAGTGGCCACCCTATCCATGGCCTGAGCCATCATCTCAGTTGATGCTGCCTGTTGGTTTGCCATACCGTATATGGATTGCTCCCATGCGGTATTGCCAGGTGGCGTACGGCCACGGCATCGGCGGGCACCACACCTGTCTGGGGCAAGGCGAACTGCGCCTTGCTGTGCCGGCACTGCCTGAGGCTGCAGGACTGCTTTCACCCTCTGATCTGCTGGCCCAGGAACAGGATCAGATGTAGCGGAGTGTGACCCTGCATCCATAACCACCAAAGGCTGACCTACCAACACTGACATCCCCATTGAGGGTTCTACCCCTGGTGCAGGTGGGTTGGACAGTACAGAAACCCTCCCAGAGACACTTACCTGCGACGCAACATAGGTCTCATCATCCAAATCGACACCTGAATAGAGCTTGGGGGAGGTGCACCCAGAGACACCCCTTGAGATGACGGCCTGCCGCAAGTGTGGGTTCTCACCCACCACCACACCACATCCCTCACTGGTGCCCGGTCGGGCCTGAGACCCCTCCTGGGTCTGCACCATCTCCACAACCCCAGCAGTATCAAGTGCGTCATCCCCTGCAAAGACATGAAAGAAAAGAAATGGGAACAGGCATTAGCAACATGGTACACAATTAGGGCTGAGAAGCAACAGAAACAGTACTTCATTGACACATGTACCACATGACTATAACCCTCCCATGCATGCACTGTCACTGCGTATGAAGGGGAGGCAAATGGCACACATTGATGACACCAAGATGGAATACCAACAAATTTGCTGCATGCTGCCTAGCAGTGCCATCACACATTGGCCTGTGATTGGCATGTCCAATACACATACATGACACATGCCATCACACAGATGGCATGTACCCTAGCCATGTCACACATGTGACAATAGGACTGAAAAATGCCTAGTGAAAGTGGTGGAATGCAGACAATCAGCCTGAATGAACACAGAATAACATACAACTATGTTGTGGCAAGATGACAATTCAAGCGCAACTGGCGTGAGGTTGGGCTGAATGTCTACTGTTGCCAGAAGGGATACTGCAACACCCAAATCCTGGTGCGCAGAATGTATTGGATGAAGCACATGGGTGACCCAAACCACTCAGGCACACACCCCCTCACCTGGCACTCAATCAGAAGCACTCACACACACGCCATGCACATGGATGACACACACATGCATGTGCACTCACCGGACAATGCCTCGTAATCTGCCAGGTCTCCCACGCCTTGGATCTGTTCCTCCGTGATGTAGGTCCCAGCAACATACTCATGTGGAGTGAGTTCTATGTCCTCTGCCGGAGACCCACCTCCAGTCACTAGAGTTGCGGCATGACTAGAGGCCAGCTTTTTCTTTGCCCTACGCTTAAGGTCATTCCAGCGCTTGTAGGAAATGGCGTTCTACACGTACCTTTTAAACATGCCCACACGTCCAGCGTCACTTCCGCGTGTACGCGCTAAGGACCCATCCTCCAATTACACGCGCTGACACTCTGACGTGCAGTCATTGGACGTGTAACATGCACCCGTGTACAGGGAAACGCCCGCACACGCACGTCACAGACGCGCAGTTGGCCTTTGGGCCAATGAATTCGGGTACGTGTGCTGACGCGCTTACACGCTAAGGCCCTTTCCTCGAATTACACGCAGACGTGCTGGATTTTCACGTGCCAAATCACTCCGTATCAGGCTGGCCACGCGTAAGCACACGGAAGACCACGCTCCTGCCCAGAAGGCCGAATTACTGCCCCGCAGAGCCCCGAGCATGCTCCCACCTGCCATCTGCTGCTGCCTGATTGCCTGCTGCCCACGTGCCCTGCCATTTGCTGCCCATCAGCCAGGGGTGCTGTTCCTGTGACCACCCCTGCTGGAACCGAAGACTCCCGACTGGGATTCCATCGCTCCACAGCCCAGCGCCAGGACCCAGTTGCCTACCCACTCCTGCCTCTGGGGTTGTAATGTCGGGCACTGCAACATCTGGTGCCACTGACAACCCCCGGCCAGAGAGGCAGAGGGGCACCAGCTTCACTGCCACCGAAGTTGGTGTCCTGTTGGAGCAAGTCCTGGGGAAGTATGATGCCCTCTTCGGAAGTTTGCACGCTGACAAGGAAGGACGGACTCGGATCTGGACAGACATCGTGACTGCCATCAACGCGGAGGGAGTGGCAGTCCGCGACTTCCAACATGACAAGAAGCGCTGGGAGGACTTCAGGTCCAGGACCCTCAACAAGGCCCGGCGCCTCTTGAAGGCAGCGGATGCTAAGGGGCGCCGGGGCCACTTGTCGTACGATCAGATGAGGGTCCTGGAACGCATATCCCCAGCGCTCCACGTCCAGGTCCTTGAGAGGCAGACCCGTCTGGAGTCGAGCGGTAAGTGTACATGCATCATGATTGTAAACTGTGCGTGTGGTGATGTGCCAGTAGTGTGCAGGTTGCACATCTGTTTGTGTGGGGCCGAGTATGGGTGGAGGTGTACAGGGCAGTGAGGCTAACACATGCGAGGGCTGTCATGTGTGAGACATGGATGGTGCTTGTGTGTGTAGGCTTGCTTGTGTGTGTAGGCTTGCATGTTGTGTGGGCACACATGTTTGGATGAATGCGTATGTAAGTAGGCATGTTCGTGATGTCACACATGGATGTTGTTTTCAGCTGCATGTATCAGCACTGTGTACATGTGCATGTGTATGTATTTGACAACGGTGCAACAGTGATGCAACATGGATGCATGTGAGAGCGGGATGTGGAAGCCTGATTGGCAGATGTGACATGGATGCCCATCTGAACACTGCGACAGTTGGCAGAGTTGTACACATGCATGCAAGTGTGGTGTGTGTGCATGTGTAGTGCACTCCCTGTGTTGCATGTGATGTCTGGCTCACCTTTGCCTGCTCATGCTGTTGTATGTGTATGGATGGTGCTGGCAGTTGCGATATGGCTGTGGTATGGCTCATGTGTGCAAGTTGAAATGACATGTGTGTTGGCGATTGTGATGCCATGTCTGAGGTTTGCCAATGCCACTCATGGACAACTGTCATGTGTGTATGTGTCCATTGTACAGTGCCCTGATGCCTGTGTTTTATTTCTCCCTGTCTGCAGCATCGACTAATGAAGAGGGCGGAGAAGGTGCTGTGGAGCACAGCGGCGGGGATCGCACCGCCAGCCGGAGACGCAAGGCCCGGCTCCCCTCCCAGGTTGTGATCTCGTCGGGGAGTGTGGAGTCCGGTGCCGCGTCCCAGGCCGCAGCTGCCGGGGGGAGGTCCAAGAGGCGGAGGTCGGAGTTGGACTCCTCGGCAGCAGAAGGGGCAGCTGGGCCCAACGGGGGAAGATGGTACAGAGTCATCCAGGTTGGTGGGGGGTCTGCGGGTCTGGTGGAGGAGGAGGCCGTGCAAGCAACAGAGACGGGGTCTGGAGGTGGGGATTCCACTGGTGCTAGTGGTGCAGTGCAGGACCAGGGACAGGAGGCAGCACAGGCCGCTGCGGAGGTGCCTGTGTGCAATCCTGTCCCTGATCCTGTCACTGCATCATCTTGCACCAGCAGATATGCCTACGTCCAGACCCGTTTTCAGGCAGGGGATGAGCTAACAACAACTGGCCTTCCTCTGCCTGCAGACGTGGCTATCCGGGTCCGGGTTGAGCCTGTCCTGACTGGTGTGGCGTTGCGTCAACGGGCCATGCGAGGTGACCTGCAGTCTTTTCATGAGGAAACTGCACGTCATCTCGAATGGCTCGTTGACCGCGTCGGCCTACTGGGACAGGTCACCCAGGCCGGATTCCTCCGTTTGATGGGGCTTGCTCAGAATCCCTCCTCAACTGAACCCCCTATGCTCCAGTCATCCTCCGTGGCATCTTCCCACCCATTAGTCACCTGGGTGCCCTGTGGAGCTGCCTCTGACGGTGCGGCCAGGCTGGTGGAGGAGGCATCCCTGCCACAGTCGGGAGTCGGACGTCCAGCAGGGGTGGCCACATCAACGACTGCACCCCAGCCAGTGGAGGATGTGCAGGCAGCAGGAGGCAGGGCACGGGCAGAGGCACAGCAGCAGCAGCAATGAGGTTGGAGCCATGATGGCTCGGGGCCTTCGACATCGGAGGGGCAGGAGGACCCAGGACAGGAAGTGTCTTCCGTGTGGCAGCGGTTGGGCCACGCCATAGATGCGGAGCGGCAGCGGGCGGAAGAGGCACGGCTCACGATGGTCAGGGCGGAGAACTCCATGCGGAGGGCCCTGAGGCAGGCCGAGTGCCTCGAGGCAATCCGCAGGGAGTTGGAGGTGAACATGTTGACGGCCCTGCGGACCCTCGGGGCCATGGAGGAGGACCGCCTCCGGGACATTGAGCAGGAGTGCGATGATGCCCTGGCCCGGAACATCCCGAAGTGAGCCGTCGGACTAGCCCGCTGCCCTTGTAAATAGTTCTGTAGTTAGTTTTAGGTTTCCTTTGGTTGGACAATGGGCCACATTTTTGTATATAGATTTTTTTATTAGGTATTGTTATTAGATAGGTTTCATTTCTTCTGTTGGGATCATGGACCCTGAATTGTTTATCTGTATATAGTTGACTGTTGGATTTTCATTTTTTTTTTTATGATTTACCCATGGAGCAATGGTTTTCGATTTTAATTTTCCATTGGATTTACTTTTGTGGACTGTGACTTTGGACACCTTTCCTTTGGATTATGATTTGTGGTTTTACATTATTTCACGGACATGCTGCTTTTTTTTTAATTCCCATTTTTGTTTATTTATGTTGCTTTTAATACATATTTTTTCTTCAAACTTCAATGTGTAGTATCATCTTATTGGGTTTTGACATTCACTGACACCCATTGTGTGTATGTGAGGGACATGTGTTCATTTACAAACTTGCAATTGGGGTTCTATCATGTAATTGCCATTTCTAAGTGGGTGGATGCAATACTCGGGTGGGTGTTTGGCATTTGGAGGCTGACCATAAGGGCCAGGGATCTAGATTGTGATGACATGTTGGCTGGGGGACATGTGTCGGGGCCTGGTGGAGGGTGCCCCTGGATGCTGGGCGTGCTGGGAGACATGAGTGGGGGTCTGGTGGAGGGTGCCCCTGGATGCAGGGGGGTGGGGTGCTGGGAGACATGAGTGGGGGCCTGGTGGAGTGTGCCCCTGGATGCAGGGGGCTGGGGGTGCTGGGGGACATGAGTGGGGGCCTGGTGGAGGGTGCCCCTGGATGCAGGGGGGTGGGGGTGCAGGGAGACATGAGTTGGACATGAGTGGGGGCCTGGTTGAGGGTGCACCACAGTGCTGGGGGGTGGAGGTGCAGGGAGACATGAGTTGGACATGAGTGGGGGCCTGGTGGGGGGTGGTCCTCACTGGTGGGGGGTGGGGGTGCAGGGAGCACCACAGTGCTGGGGTGCCCCTGGAGGCAGGGGGGTGGGGGTGCAGGGGGACATGAGTGGGGGCCTGGTGGATGGTGCCCCACAGTGCTGGGGAGTGGGGGTGCAGGGGGACATGAGTTGGACATGTGTGGGGGCCTGCTGGCAGGTGCCCCAGTGCTGGGGGTGCTTGGAGACATGCGTTGGTCGGCAGTAGTCCAAGGTGACATGTGGGTTGGCGGGGGCATGGACATGGTGGATGGGCTGCCTGCGGGACATGTGCAGGGTAGTCCCCTGTGGTGTGGGCCGCCTGCAGGGGCCGTGGAGGGTGTCGGTTGAACAGCTGGGAGGACCCACACAGCGGATTCACGTGTAGGACTGCCCGCGCACCCCCGGAATCCACGTAGGCTGCTGGATTCGCGTGTGGAATTTCGTTTGCACCTTGGAATACACGTACCCTGCTGAAATCGCGTGTGGAACTTCCCGCGCACCTTGGAATACACGTACCCTGCTGAAATCACATGTGGAACTTCCCGCGCACCCCGAAATACACGTACCCAGGGCAATCGCGCGTGGAACTTCCTGCGAACCCCGTAATACACGTACCCTGCTGATATCGCGTGTCAGACTACACGCGCAACCCTGATATACACGTACACAGGCGAATCGCACTGCTGGGGGGTGGGGGGTGGTAGGAAGGAGTGGGGGCATGGTGGAGGGTGCCCCTGGATGCTGGGGGGTGGGGGTGCTGGGAGACATGAGTGGGGGCCTGGTGGAGGGTGCCCCTGGATGCAGGGGGGTGGGGGTGCTGGGGGACATGACTGGGGGCCTGGTGGAGGGTGCCCCACAGTGCTGGGGGGTGGGGGTGCAGGGGGACATGAGTTGGACATGTGTGGGGGCCTGCTGGCAGGTGCCCCACAGTGCTGGGGGGTGAGGGTGCTGGGAGACATGCGTTGTTGATCAGTAGTGCAAGGTGACATGTGGCTTGGCTGAGGGGCATGGCCATGGTGGATGGGCTGCCTGTGGGACATGGGCAGGGGTGCAGGGTGGTCCCCTGTGGTGTGGGCTGGCTGCAGGGGCCGTGGAAGGTGTAGAGGGAACACCTGGGAGGACCCACACGGCCAATTTATGTGTAGTGCTCCCCGCGCACCCCTGAAATACACGTGCCCTGATGGAATTGCGTGTGATACTTCCCGCGCACCCCTGGAATGCACGTACCCTGATGGAATCGCGTGTGATACTTCCCGCGCACCCCTGAAATACACGTACCCTGCTGATTTTGCGTGTGAAACTTCCCGCGCACCCCTGGAATACACGTGCCCTTATGGAATCGCATGTGATACTTCCCGCGCACCCCTGGAATACACGTGCCCTGATGGAATCGCGTGTGATACTTCCCGCGCACCCCTGGAATACACGTACCCTGATGGAATCGCGTGTGATACTTCCCGCGCACCCCTGAAATACATGTACCCTGCTGATTTTTCGTGTGATACTTCCCGCGTACCCCTGGAATACATGTGTCCTGATGGAATCGTGTGTTATACTTCCCGCGCACCCCTGGAATACACGTGCCCTGATGGAATCGCGTGTGATACTTCCCGCGCACCCCTGGAATACACGTACCCTGATGGAATTGCGTGTGATACTTCCCCGCGCACCCTTGGAATACACATACCCTGATGGAATCGCGTGTGATACTTCCCGCGCACCCCTGAAATACACGTACCCTGCTGATTTTGCGTGTGATACTTCCCGCGCACCCCTGGAATACACGTGCCCTGATGGAATTGCATGTGATACTTCCCACGCACCCCTGAAATACAAGTGCCCTGATGGAATCCCGTGTGATACTTCCCGCGCACCCCTGGAATACATGTACCCTGATGGAATCGCGTGTGATACTTCCCGCGCACCCCTGAAATACAGGTACCCTGCTGATTTTGCGTGTGATACTTCCCGCGCACCCCTGGAATACACGTACCCTGATGGAATCTCGTGTGTTACTTCACGCGCACCCCTGATGTACACGTACCCAGGACAATCGCGTGTGATACTTCCGGCGAACCACTGAAATACACGTTCCCCGCTTGGCATTTGCTGTTTGGCAGCCCTGTGAACTGGTCCAGGGTTAGCGCAGCCCTTTGCGATGAATTGGGAATTTTGAAGGCTTTTCCTTGCGCGAGGGCGTTCTTGGGGGCGTAACTGGCGCTGCTGCAGGGCCTCTGCGCCACGGCTGGTTTTGGAGGCTGGAATCCATGAATACGCTGTGCGATGAAATGGATTTTATCGCACGCGGCTGGCGCAGTGTATCGCACGGGGACACTGTGTGCCAGCCACGTGCGCCACTTTTGTGCGAAATTCTATGAATTACCCTGTAAATATATGAAGAATGACCAGTAAGAATGTTTCAGGGAATGGCTTTTGTAGAAAGTATGTATATTAGCAGTTTTTCAAGTTACAGCTATGCCAAAAAGTATGCCCATTATTCAAGTATGCCCCTTATTTTTAAGGCAGTTTTTGTACAACGGATGAAAGTTAATTATTAAAGGATCAGCTTTAATACAATCTTTAATACATGGGATGACCGTTAACAATTATTCAAGTAGTGATTACGCTATAAGTGATGACCATTAACAGTTTTTCAAGGCGTGGCTTCCATACAAGAGGTGACCCTTAATTTTTCAAGGTGCGGATTTCGTACTAGAATTAACCATCATTTTTCAAGGATCTGTACAAAGCGTAACCCTTAATTTGTCCAACTTTCGTACAAGGGATGACCTGTAACAACTTTTCACAGAGCAGCTTCGCATTCATACGGGGGATGACCCACGACCATTTCCCAAGGCATTGCCTACATACAAAGGATGACCCTTAATTGTTCAAGAAGCAGCTTTGTACAAGGGATGACCCATAACAATTCAAGCATAAAGCCGTGTACACATGGGATTTATATTGCTTTCTTCCATTTTGTAATGCTTTTAGTGGGATTTGTAAACTTTCTTTTTTTTGGCATAATTTGCTCAACTATCTTGTGGGAACGGCTTTCAGGACACCTTGGTCTCCAGGACACCTTCGCCCCCTCCTATGATACTTCTATCTGCAATGTACAGATTTTCTGCAGTTATCTAATTACTGCAAACATACTATAGTGCAGCAATCTGAGTATCAAGTTCCATAGGAAATCCGAATATTTTATTGTTAATAGCTGTTAACTTGCATGATGGATCTGGCTGATATTTCACAAACAAAACGTTTGTCACGGGTTCCTCTAGACTGGACATTTTGGGAAGGATCAGTTAAAAAATGAAAAGGTTATTAAGAAAGCAAAAAACCTCTGTTTTCGGGCCTATTACCATTCATTTCCCCCTAGAGACAAAGCATTGACTCGATTTCTGGGAGGAAAGTGGGGTTATTCGGTCTAGTAGTAGTTAAACTATTTGACGGAGAAGGGGGTGCCACCTTATCCCAAAATTAAAGCTATATCTCCCCTAGTGCTTTTCAGCATAGAGGCTTTTCAGGAATGAAAAAGCCACCATTATTTTTTTTTTGTTCGATGCGGGAGATAACAAGGGTATTACAGGCATGACCAGGGTTAGCTGAAAACAAAAAGTGGCAAAAATGTAAGGCGAATAAAGGATGAAATGGCATCAGGCTAGAGCGGGAGAGGTGGAAGGAGGAAACTGTGAAATTGGGGAATTGGGGGGAGCTGGAAACCAAATTCACAGCTAGCATAAACAGGTTTATACCGGGAATAACCAGGGTTATAGTAGAAAACGAGATTGGTAATGAAAGTGTGTCACATGAATAACTGGGGTTATTTTACAGATAATCAGGGTTATTTGTAGTACATTACTATTATCGAGGTTATTATAACCACGGTTATGGGAAAACGTTTTGTTTGGGGCTGGCAACAGGAGGACCAGCCAGAGTAGGAAGACAGCCATCTGGCAGGAGGTGGCAGACAGGGTCACGGCAGTGGGGAGTGTCCCCTGCATGCCACAAGCAGTAAGTGGAACAGCAACAGCAGTGTATATGGCTGCTGCCATCAACTCACCCGTAGACAGTGGCCCCACTGTCCCTTCCATGCCCAGCACACCAGAATGGGCACAGCAGCCGTCAGGCCACTGCGGCAGGGCAACATCTGATGAGGATGACGATGGTACCGCCTAGCCATCGCCCTGCTACAGCCCCACTACACTCCACCCCACAATCCCTCTCCTGTACCCATGCCCAGCTTCCGGGCCATGGATGCGTGATTATGTGCAATGGAGGACAGGCACCGGGAAATGACCACACTCTCTCAGCAGCAGCTCACTGAGTTGAGGCTGCTGCATGAATGTATCCAGCAGCTGCAGGAGTGCACAGGCTCAGGGCTGTTCCACTGCTGCCCTTCTAATCCTGGCCCAAAGGGTCTGCAAGGGCAATGAGGTGATGTTAGCCATGTCCAAGTCCCTCACGCACTCCATTCAACTTACTCTTGAGCACTTGCGGGCCCAGGGGTCTCACCCGCCCACATCCACCACTAACCCTGGGAGTTTGTCGCAGGGCAGCCCAGGTGCCGCTACCAACGGCTTTTGTCAACACCTGAGCCAGCCAAGAGCCGTGTCCCGAAAAGGCAGTGCAACTGACACTTCACCTAACACTTGTATTCACTTTGTGACTATGGGGTTTTGGGGGAGAAGGGTGTGTGGGGAGGGGGGCAGGGTGTGTGGGGAGGGGGAATGTGGTGTCTCGGGAGGAGGAGGGGGCAAAGGGTGTTGGAGCATGCACACTGTTTTACAATATATAGTTTTCACTAGAAGCAATGAGTGGACATTCCTTTTTTGGTACAAGTATTTATTGTGTCTGAGCATCATATGCAGGAATTTACAAGAGAAATGCAGAGTGAAAAGGGTACTCAGAATATGTTCTCTATGAGTTCTTCACGGGCCATGCGCCCATCCCTGGCAGACATGGCCCGGCTGGCGCATCATCATCATCATCCTCTGCTGGAGGAATGTCTGGATCTGGGGGCAGGGGTACGTTGCGTACGAAGCACATATTATGCAACATTGCACAGGCCAGGAGTATCTACCCCACCTTCTCTGGCCTGTACATGAGCGCACCACCTGACTGGTGCAGGCATCTGAAGCATGCCTAAAAGAACCCAAAGGCCCGCTGGATGGTTACCCTTGTTCTCACATGCGCCCTGTTGTATGCCATTTCCTTCTGCGTCTGGGGATTCCTCAGAGGGGTCATCAGCCACAGAAGCTGCAGGTATCCTGAGTCACATTCAATGGGTAAGAACATGTGTGAGTAATGATGCTCGGCACTGGTGTTGCCTGTGACAGCAGTTTCTCAACGGTCAGTCGGTGCATGCATGTCCCATGTCTCACCAGGACATAGATCTCATGACCCTAGGTGTCCTTGTCTACAGATTCACTGGCATTGCAGGGGTAGGGGGCTGTATTCTGGTGCCTTTAGTGCATTCTAGGTGGAAGTACATTTGTGTTTGAAATGGCCTGGTCAGTGACTGCAACATCTCTGATCATGTGCTACTCCTGTGTGTTGTGGTCTGTCAATTGAGGCGTGCGCTGGTTGGTCCTGTGTATGCAGGTTGCTTGCCGGACATGTATTTGTGACATAGTCCCTGCTTTGCCTGTCCCTCATGCTGCAATGTAGGTGTAAAAGTTCATGTACTCACCCAACATCCAGTTCCTTTCCTCTGTTACACGCCATGTAAGCCGACAGGGTGCTGTTCCACAAGACCATGGAGTCATGAGTTGATCCTGGGAACGGGGCACAGTAGTGTGTGATGGTCGGGTCAGCATCACAGGTCACCTGGGCATTGAGGGAATGGAACTGCTTCCGGTTCCTGTAGACCTCCTCTGAGGCATGGGGGCACCATCTGTGCGTGCGTGCAGTCCAATGCTGCCACCACATGGAAGCGGGCCTTGGTGGTGTTTAACTGTGCCTGGGTGATGGCGAGGGTGATGTGCTGGGCCACATGGTGCAAGAGGGTCATGACATGCAGCTGGCTCACGGAGTTCTGAAACGTGCCACTTGCCAGGAAGTACTGGACTGACACCAGCTTCACCAGCAGTGATATGGCTGTCCAGATGCAAATCCTGCTCTCAATGTCCACCTGGATGTGAGTCAGGAGGTCATGAATGGTGTCCCGGTTTAGGTGGTACAAGGTAAGTATCTGGCTGTCTGTGGGGGCCTAGGGTGTGAGACCTTTGTATTCCTGGCTACTACTGCTGCTCCAGCACCAACAGCTGGACCTCAGCATGGAGCACCTCCAGATCCATGGCGGCAATGAGTGGCAGCATGGTAGTCTTGGAAAGTGTTATTTTGGCAATGAGTCTTGAGAAATCCATGTGAAAATGGAGTTGGAGTTGGCCACCAGGGGGTGCACGGATGAGGATCTTCTCCGTGTGAGCTCTGTTTCACGGTCCCCCAAAAGTGCTCTGAGCCCCCACTTTTGGCCCCTCCACCTGCCAAACAACGACGGCCAAAGCTTGCTGACCCTGGCCCCCACCCACTCTGCGAAACTCCGGAGAAAATCGGAGCTGCGGCCTGAACTTCCTCTCAAAGCCTCCTGCGCGGCACCTTTGCTAAGGCCCACAGCCGGCGGAGACCAGTGACGCCGCCGGGCTCCGTTACGGCTCCCCGCCCTGGCCCTCCCATTGACGCTTTTCCTGGAGGAGTGGGAGAGCCCTTGATGTGTGGCGGGTGCTGCCGCCGTCCACCTTACGACAGACCCGCGGTCTTGGATGCAGCCTGGCTCGGGACGACTTGGAACGAGGAACTACGCCGGTGAGTGCCACCCGCTCATGATACGCAGAGCTTCCCCACGGCCCCTGCGGCGCTTTCCACTGAGCGCGTTGCAGCCCGCTTTCACTCACGGGCAGTGCAGCTCGGAACCTCCTTCTCTCCCCCCCACCCCAGCTGACAGTATAACAAGGGCAACGCAAGCCCGGCATATCCCTCCTGAGGCCTGTGGGTGCCTCCTCGCTTCATCTGGGGGCCTCAGTGGACCAACGCAAACGCGAGCCCGCGGTTCGCGGAACATTCCCCCCGCCAAGTGGGGACCGGCACAACACTCCACAGCAAACCCGAATTTGGGCGCCTTTGACCCACCTCCTAGCACCATTGAGCTTTACAGCTCATAGAACTGCACAGCTTCAAATGGGAGGGTAGAGCCCCTGATTCCAGGGCGTGTGCCTCCTCCTATCCCAATATCCCGGATCCCTGGAACATCAGCGATATTACCATGCAACCCAGGCCTGGAAGGACTTAATACGCCAGTCCTTAAGTGCGCTACCCCCTGCTATCCCCTGTGGAACATAAAACCCCACGCTGCTGATACCACCATATGCAGCGGGGATCCTATTGAACACCCGGAGTCCTGGTTCCCCCGTCTGATAACCCCAAAGGGTCAAGAAAGTACTGAGCGCCTTAGCACTATATATAATCACGAGAAGACGACCAAAATCCACTGAGAGGTTATTGACCATCCCGTATCTGACTGCTACCATTGGAAAGAGTCCCTGCCCGGACTGAAGTCACAAAATCATCAGCTCCGCAGAGGGAAAGGCCCCCTGACACACTTTGCTCCTGCAGAGGTGTAGAGGAAGGGAGAGAGGAGAATAGGGGCGTGTGCCTCCTCTGTGGTAGTGAGTACTCCGGCAACTCCATGAACCAACGCGTAGGACACAGGTCTACAGACGCATGACCGCCCGACAGAGGCTCGCTGCCTACGCTTTCAGATCGTCACCCCGATTCGACGTCGGGTCCGAGATGGCTACAACTTCTACTATGGATAAAGAAACGGCTGCTACGAAAGGGGACATCGCGGATTTATTAGCAGAAATAAGGAACATGGGAGCCAACATTGGAGGGAAAATCGACAAGCTCACACAGCGCCTTGACAGCATAGAAGACAGGGTCGAAGGGGTTGAGAATAACCAGGCCTCAATCGATGTCCTCGAAACACAGCTAGACCATAGAATAACAGAACTGTAACGAAGGGAACAGGAATTCAAACTCAAGATGGATGACTTGGAAAATCGCGAAAGGAGAAACAACCTGCGCTTCTTTGGGATTCCAGAGAAAGAAGGGGAAACGGAAGAGGACCTGAAATCAACTCTCCATGACATCATCAAGCTCCTCGTCGCAGATGACAACATTGACGAACCCAAAACAGAGCGCATTCACAGAGCCGGAGGCCCGTCTGGAGGCCCGCGATCGGTGTTGGCAAGGTTCCATCGTTACCAGGACAGGATGAGCGAGGAGTGTGGGTACTATCACTCTTAGTGGAGCTCAAATAACTATTTTCCAAGATCTCTCGTCCCTGACCCTGGCACTACGGAAAATGTGCAAGCCACTTACTACCTGGCTTAAGAGTCGTGACACACGCTACAGATGGGGATACCGCTTCTCCCTCTCCTTTGAACATGAAGCCACCCGAATTAGACTGAACTCCGAGCAGGATATTAAAGCATGCATTTCCGAACTATTGGGCCCGCAGGAGCATGAGGAACCTCGCGACCAGCCACCTAGGAGCCAAGGGGAATGGCACGTGCAGGGCCCGAAAAGGAGGAAAGTGAAGGGCTCGAGGAAGTACCGTAGAGGAAATGGCTCCCCAGAGGGAGGCAGCTGATACCGAACGAATGTGATACATTTAAATTGAATTAACCTTTAACATGAAGAAGTCGGAGTTATGTACTGTGAAAATGGTTTTGAATCTTCCACCTATATGGCACTCATCTGATTATTATTGGGGGTGTCTTGTAGGGGGCTCATTAGACATTTTTCGATGTTTATTATGTATGGGGACCGTGAGGTAACGGTCTCCTCTGGTGGTTCGATTTCGGACCAGTGTTTTCAACTGGGATCGATCGAACGCCACCGAACTCAGGGAGGGAAGGGGGGTGGTGGGTGGGGAACGGGGAAGAGAATAAGTGCCGAATCAAGGGAACAATTGAGAATCTTAGAAGAGAAAGTGCGTGTGTGGTTGTCTAAACATCAGGGGGCGAGGTTACAGCGATCATCAAGCTCATACGAGCATCGAAAATGTTGCTATACTGACCGCTGAATCATGCACCAAGTGTACCATGAGGGTGGGAACGCTCAATGTTAAAGGTCTTAATTCACCTACTAAAAGATCACTAGTTTTTAGAGAATTTCGAAGGTCAAAAATAGATATACTCTTTTTACAAGAGACCAAGTATATGAGGGGAGAGGAAAGGGCAAACCTGGGAAAAAGAACTGGGTTGGAATTCTGGGGCTCTGGACCCCTGAAGAAAGCGGGAGTGGGAGTACTTATCAGAAAGGGACTAAACTTTAAGGCCTTGAAAGTTTGGTCTGATGCAGAGGGTCGGGCCCTCCTGGTGTCGGGGACCGTTGGAAGTTTGTCCATTACAATCGCCACGATTTACTCCCCCAATGTGGGACAACTCCGATTTCTCTCAAAAACAATCCCCAAAATAATGTTAGAGGCAACAGGTCACGTCATTCTCGGCGGTGACTTTAACATATGGGCAGACCCGGACCCCGACTGGCACCCCGGTAATCCAGAAAGACGGGATGCACTTGGTGGGGATCACACCCAATTCAAAACGATGATGGACCTGTATGGTCTGGTTGATGTATGGCGTTGCATGCACCCTATGGAGAAAGAGTACACCTTTTTTTCGGCCCCGCACAATACGTTTACCCGCATAGATTACCTTTACTCCTCCAGTGATTTATTTGACACGGCCACACACTCACAAATCGCGACCATTTCATGGTCCGACCACGATATGGTGTCCGTTGAGTTAGTATGGGACTCCTTGTCTGTAAGAGGTGGTCAATGGAGATGCAACGAGACGTTATGGAAGGATCCCGTTTTCAAATTAGAGATGTAAACTGAAATTGAAGAATATTTCCGAATGAATGAAGCTGGTAAGGCAACATGGAGGGGAATCCTCATACGGGAGGGAGTCAATAAAAAAAGAGAGAGGGCCTTAATTGAAAACAGAATCCGTAGAGAAATTACCCAATTGGAAAGTGACGTGAAGAAAGGGGACATTGTTGACTACGACAAGGTTCTAGAAGCCAGGAAAAAAAGGGAAGAGTTACGTCTCCTGGAACATGAACAAATAACCTGCAAGCTCCTCCTCTTGAAACAGAAATTTTATGAGAAAGGGGACAAAGCTGACGCGCTATTAGTGGCCAGACTCCGTGCCCAACGAGCGGAACGCAGGGTTCAAGAAATACTAGAAAGAGGGCCTGGTTTGGGAACGCCCCTCCGCACTATCCCCGAATCCTTCGTGGATTTCTATGAGGCCCTGTACACTCCTGAGGATGACCCAGACACTCCCAGCATTCGAACCTATTTAGATGACGTCGCTATGCCCAAATTGTCACGAACTGAATCAGATACGCTTGATGCCCCTATAAGAGGAGAGGAGATACAAGAGGCCATTAAGAGATTTGCATTAGGCAAATCCCCGGGGGAGGACGGGTATACCGCAGGTTTTTATAAGACATTCGCTCCGCAACTCACACCTTTCCTTGTTGGACTATTCAATCGAATTCTAGAAACAGGGAATCCCCCAGACTCATTTATCAAGGCACTCATAGCAGTTATCCCGAAAGAGGGGAAGGATCCTACAAAGTGCGGATCGTATCGTCCCATTTCTCTACTTAACATAGACGCCAAAATATACTCCAGAGTTCTTGCGGCTAGGATTGAATCCTTCATGCCCCGCCTTATCCATCCCGACCAGGTGGGCTTTATACTCGGCCGCCAAGGTGCAGATATCATGCGCAAGACAGTACACATGGTGCACGCCTCCCACAACCTAAATACCGACCCTGCGTTGCTTTCCATTGATGCTGAAAAAGCATTCGACAGGGTGGACTGGGATTTCTTAATGGAGGTCCTTCAGAAAATCGGACTAGGCCCAAACCTTAGAAGGGGAATTCAAGCGATATACTCGTCTCCTACTGCCTCGGTATTCGTTAACGGAGAGTATTCCAGGTGGTTTCAACTGAAGCGGGGCACCAGACAGGGATGTCCCCTCTCAGCCATTTTGTTTGCCCTATCACTTGAGCCGCTTGCACATAAGATCAGGGGAGATGACGCCATAGAAGAGATCAATCTAGGACACACGGAATACAAGCTCGCCCTGTATGCCGATGATATTCTCTTACATGTGGTTAATCCCGAGAAATCGGTCCCCCGAGCCATTCTCCTCCTGGAGGATTATGGTCGCCTCTCGGGCTTCAAGATCAATCGTGCCAAATCCACGCTCTTTCCCCTTCAGGGAAATGCTGAGTCGAATACTACGAAATACTCCTCCTTGGGACTGTTGATTGAGCATGACAAGATGCAATACCTTGGGGTATACATAACGAAACAATTAGACTCCCCATACGAAGCAAATTTCCCACAACTTCTTACTAAGCTCCGTGCAGACCTGGCTAGGTGGGATAAACTGACGATCTCATGGCTTGGCCGCCTTAATGCCATCAAAATGACCTCTCTCCCGAGGTTTCTCTATCCTTTTCAGATGCTTCCAATTAAAATACCGGAACAATACTTTACAGAGGTCAAGAGGGAAATCCTAAAATTCCTATGGAAGGGGAAAAAGGCCAGGAGAGCCTATTCTATGTTGATGCTGCCCAAAGATAGAGGTGGGGTGGGACTCCCTGATCTCTGGAAATACTAGGCCGCTGCTCAACTGCGTGTGTTTGTCCCCCATCTACGCAATCATAAAGAACCACAGTGGATAGCGATGGACAACTATTACTTGGCCCCAGCAACGCTTGGGGAATGGTTATGGGCTCCACGAAATTGGGTATTGAGGAGGACGAGAGACCACCCGCTCTTTGTTGCTATATGGGATATATGGCGAGAGGGTTCAGAGATGACGGGAATCACAACATGGCCGTCCCCATTGTGTCATCTATGGTCCCCGGGCATTAATAATCATATACCCAATGTCGAGAGGTTCCAGGCGTGGTATGAAGCGGGACTAGAAAGAGTAGGCCAACTTCTCCGAAATGACTCAGTCATCACCATCCCAGAGCTAACAGAGGCCCTAAATATTGGAGTCCTCTCCACCTTCCATTATTTACAAATTAAAGGGGTTTTGACCAAATCTGAGTGGAAGGGAAAACTGAGTAGGGATCTCACCCCCTTCGAAAAAATGCTACTCCAAGACAGATAGGAAGGGCTTGATTTCTCTCATATACAAGTTACTCCTGGGCGGGGGTGGTAGATCCACACTTGGACTCAGACGACGATGGGAGACTGATATGGCAATGGACATATTCGATGACGAATGGGACAAAATGTGCACTATGGCTTCACGTACCTCCATATCATGCCAATACAAACTTCACTCCATAAAACCTCTACATCGCTGGCAGTATGACCCGTATAGACTATCCAGGATGTATCAATCTTCCTCCCCCTCCTGTTGGCGTAAATGTGGGCATGTTGCAGACTACTGGCATATGTGGTGGGGATGCCCCAAGATCAAGATTTTTTGGTACGAGGTTCTGGGATGGATCAGGCACACTGATGGGACCCACAGAACAGCGGATCCGCACCTAGTCTTGTTTAGCCTCGAAAAGATTGAGGCTGAATGGGCAAAGGTGCAGGGCCTAACCCCCCATTTGTTGCTTGCGGCGCGGGCCTTACTTGCCACTAAATGGAAATCGCCCACAACCCTGTCTAAACAAGAGTGGATTAATGTGGTGTTGAACGTATGTACCATGGAAAAAATCACCACATCCCTCCACGGTAGAACGACACAATCTGAGCTCCTATGGTCAGACTTTCTGAGAGCACACACATCCAATGAATACCCAACGTCAGATGTTGATGACCCCCCATCATGAATGAGACAAATCATGTTTCTTAATAAGAGTGTACTGACTTCCACCTCTCTGAACTATACCCCCCCTCACCATTATACAAATGCCGCTCAAAGGTTTGACGCGCTCCCCCCACATGTCGAACCCCTAAATACACCGCACATAGCAAAGACTTCACCCTTGCTGATGACCACACCGCCATAATACCTTACTCCCTAGACAACTCGTCTCTCTTTCTCGGGGAAAGGGAGGGGGGATGGGAAAAATTGTTAACGTTTGTAAAGAATGTTCAAAATTCTTATTTTATTTATGCTAGTTTTTCGTCTTTTTTTTTTTCTTTTTTTTTTCCCTACTTACTTTATGTGCACATTCTTGGTTGTAGTAATCGTAAATTGATGTTTCTGCACGACGTGAAACAGTATGATGTTGATAAATCTTCCCTATATTCATGTATGTAACTGTTTCTTCGTATTGCCTTAATGAAGATAAATGTTAACACTGAAAATCCAATAAAATTCAATTAAAAAAAAAAGAAAATGGAGTTGGATGGCACCTGGAGAGCTGAAAAGCATAAGGGCCACTGGAGAAAAGTCCTTGTGGTGAGGCAGAGACCTGAAAAGCGTAAGGGCCGCTGTGACAGAAGCCTGGCATGCTGCTTAATGGAGAGGAGGCAGGTGCGTTTGCCCAGCGGAGAGCCTGTGTGTGAGGCAGCTATTTGGAGTTTTGACAGCAGCCAAAAGGCAGAGTTGAGGGCTCTAGATGTGGAGCAGGTTTGGAGTGAGAGGACCTGCAGAGCTGTTATGCTCATCCTTTGCTGGACGAGTAAAAGTGCAGGTAAGCGGTATTACCGGCCCTTTTACCATGTACTCGCAAAGTTGTAACGAGGCTCTAAATCTTCAATTACCCTACTTTTTATATTTTATGTTATATATTTTATGTATTTATGACCTCTTTTAGGTCTCAGAATCTTCTTACGAAACAATGTAAATGCTACTTACTTGCTTATCTGAAATAGATCTTCAACTATTATATGCACACAATGGTTTATTACATTCAAAACATGTATATACCCTATCCATATAGCCATTAGGCCATATAATTGTAAATAATTGTTTCCAGTTATTATCTCATCTATGGAATATAAAGTACTCAAGTCTCTATGTACCTCTTATTAAGCTTACTCGAACATTGACTAGAAATGCTGAGATAATGTGCACACTACGGACTATTGATTGAGCACTTCTGCTCTACTTCCTAGCCATAACCCAATTTTCACAAGGTTCTGTTTGTTATCTCCTGACTAGAACTCTAAGCCTCCACCATCCCTATTTCAAATTAATTACATCATGAAATTACTCTTGGCTTTAATACAGCAATATAGCAATCACCCCACATCAGAGGGGCGAACATGGCCGGTAACGGACTGCAAGCCCAAGCCTAGGAAGGCCTGAGTGCAGCAATGACCCTGGCACGCACCCTAACGAGGGACTGATAACTATTAACACCCCTCAGTTTGCCCCTTGGTGCAAATAGTTGAATTTCCTTTTTTTACGGGCTTGAGCTCTGCACATATGGCACCAGCCCAAGCTCTAGTAAATAAAAACAGAAAGATGGCCGCTGTGGGCGGGAGGAGCACTGGAACCAGAGCACAAATCTCTGGTCCATCAGGTAAGTGGGGATGTGGTGGGGAAAGGGAGAAGAATCTCATTGAGGGTGGGTGCAGGAGGGTAGGGAGACTCCCTGTTGCCTCCCACAATCAGGATGGTGCCACCCGGGGTGGTCCTCGAGTGGATGGAAGATGCAGGCAGTACACTGCGTGTTCTTGCCCCCGTTTCCAGCCACCTGATTGGCTGAGCGACCTTCCCTGGGTGCAAATTCTTATTTCAAAACCCAAAAGCTTAAACAGTTACAAGTTTCAATGTTACAGCCCTAGTAATGAGTAAAAGCAACCAAGCATATTTATTTTCACATCCAGCAAAGACTCTGTCATTTCTACACCAGTCTTTCATCATCTCCTGGTAGTATATATCGAAAGACCAACCAGCACACCCCTCTCCTATCCATGTTCTCCATCTGCATTCCAACTTCCACATGTTCAATCCATGACCAGGCAACCCCTGACCTAGGGTGGGCAATATTTTGTAGTATTTACTATTCCGGGTCCGACTAACCATAATAAATTAACAACAAACCAGCTCAAAGGACTTTACCAATCATACTTCTTGAGCCATCACATATGCAAACAAAGTACAGGCATTATAGAAATATTATCGCTTGAAAATGCCTCACATAGATATTTGCTTTGGAGCTAAACAAAAGTATACTAGCTTCTTCATAAATGTTGTACGGTATTTCCACAGGATCCACGTTAATACAATCAATCTCATCCCCTCTCTGCAGCTCTACTTTTTTTCATCCTTCATCCTCTTAGCTTGCCCTTTTTTTCTTCAATTCCATCCACACAGAAAGTCTATTGTCTGCATATCCCTGGCGAGAATACAGACGCCCCCTTTCCAGACACTTAAAGATGATTTTGCACTGTATTAGTGCTTCATAACATAATATTACATAATAAACACCATATAAGTGTGGTTGTCTCTTACACATAAAAGGCTAAATAACAAAAATATAGATAGGTTTACAGTATGATGCAGTTTTACCCATAATGCTGTACAGTATTTTTCTGCACCACTTTTTAGCGGCCACTGGATTACTTGTTAATTATACTGGACTTCTGTCTGTGGATGAAGTCTGGCGTATGTGTGCGCTTGGCTTTCTGTGCAGTGGCATCTTTGCCAGCTTTCATAACATAGCTCATCATATCATGTATCCTAGACTGTCCCATAATGTGCTTTGAAGTTTATTGGACAAAGATGTAACTTTTTTATTTATTTCTTGTACTCCTTATGATGACATCTGTTCTTGTTGATAATACATTTCTGTTTGATTCTCAGAATACGTATGTATGGTCTGCATTGATGTACCAAAGGCAGTTTTAGGCCTTTTCCTTTTTTCTGGCCCATTATAAGTACAAAAACTAAAAATCAAGAACATCACCCATTAGAAAAAAAAAATCAAATCATCCAAGCCCACCGCCAGTAATCACAGTAACGCCCCATCTGCTCCTTGCAGTGTTAAAACAACTTAGCCAACTTTAATTGGGTTCCCAGATATCTTGCGATGCGCTGCAAGGCCACTTTCAGATAGTTACACAATTTGAAGATGAAACTCATGTCAGAACAGTTCATAATAAAAATCAGAGCCGCCTCACAAGCCGGAATGTTGTTTTTAATAAAGAAGGGCCTCAGCAGATCCTTCCGCAGGCCCAAAGACACAGTTTCAACAGATCGATTCCGGAATGTTGGGCCTAGCAACAGCAGCTTAAGCTTGCAGCTCCTGGTCTCCTCCCTTAAGATATTACATATTATAATTATGAACTCAAGGAAGAAGATCCAAGAACCTGTCAACCCGATTCCCGAGAAGCAGATGAAGCTTTTGGTTGTGGAGGATGAGGAGGAGGAAGATCCTAGCCCTCAGGCTATCTACGAGCTGCTCAGACAGGTCGCCAAGGATATGAAGGAAGTCAAACTCCGAAGTCTCACACCTGGATCTCAGAGTTTCAGATTTGGAAAAGACATCTACAAATATTGGTACAGAAATGGCTAGTAGCTTCGGAGCTTATAACATCTTGAAAAGTGACCTATCTAGAGAAAAGGAGAAACGATTGGAGATGGACTTGAGACTTTGAGACTAAAACATCAGGATAATTGGAATAGAAGAGTGTACTGATCCTGCTGGAGAGAAATTGGCACCACTTTTTTTGCAAATCCTTGAGGACTGCTATGGTGCGGATTCCATTGTTGAGGCTGATTTTGACAATATTTATCGAGTTGGCAAGTCTGTCAGTGCCAGACCAAGGCATATTCTTGTTACTTTTCTGCTTTCAAGAAAGAAGGAGTTCATTTTAAATGTTGCAAGAGCCAAAGGTCCAATCACCTTCATGGGAAAACCCTTTTCTATATACCCAGACTTCCCAAAAGAACATCTAGAAACAAGGAAATCTTTAAAAAATGTCAAGAATATGGCTAAGGTACTGAGTATAAAGGTTTTTCTGAACAAGTATAACTCGATGACACTCTCTTTACCATCCGGTGAAATTTCCACCAGTGATCCTAAGGAGGCTATTTCAAAGTTGGAGAAAATTTGTGATAGCTGTGTGTCTGTGCCTGAACATACCTTGGATATGGAATAATGGATTCTGTTTTTACAGATTTACTAACTGTGCACTTTCTACTAATATCGTTATTCATTTAACATTGCTATTTAGTTTTGAAATGGCGCTGCCTTATCATTTCAGTTAAACGTTTCTTTCGGAATTGTTATGTATGCTGCTTTGCGTGTCATTATTTTTTGAAGATCGCTTGTGACAAAAGGAAAGAACCTTCATTCACGTGTCTCTGTCAGCTGACACGTGGCATAGCTATTACGTTGCTTCGATGCTATGTGGACCTGTTTGTGTTTCTTGCATCGCGTAAGCCGTGAGCAGGAACAGGGAGTTGAGGGGAATTTCGTTCTCGGCTCCCTCATCCCTCGTCTCCTGTGTGGGAGGATTTATGATTTGTTTACGCGGCGGCTCGCAGGAGAGGTGTTGGGCGGAACACGACCTTTGGAATGTTCTGTCATCCACACAGACGAATAGTTGCGATGGTGAGATCTTCGATTCACCTCTTTGGAGCAGTGGAGGAGCTGGGTCCCTGGAGCACTCCGAGAACAGATTGGATCTAATGTTTGTGACCTGAGTGTTCAGTTAGGTTGTATCTGCCTACGAACACTGTTTATGACATTTTTTCCTTTTACTTTCCAATCCTGAAGACTCTATTTGGTATTATATGACTGGTCCTGGAAACTGGCTAATGCACATGATACTCTGAATCGGTATATGTAACTTTTTTGTTGGACTGTGTACATCCAATGGGGGCTGATCTTTTCTTGATGAGGGACTATTGGTTTGTGAGAACCTTACGGTTTTGGAGGTTTCGTTGCACAGATTTTGGCTGGACATTAGTTCATTCTTTTCAAATATACATTTATTGTTGACTATCTGTTCTGACCCTGTGCCTTCACAATTCTTTGGAGGGGAATATGGACCTTATATAACCTTATATGTCGACATATCTTTTATTAATGTTTGAAATAGTTATTTCCCGGCTCTGTTAGTAATTGCTAGGCTACAGTTTATTTTAATTTAGTGTGGTTGGATTTATGTGATGTGCATTCTGGACAAGGTTCTATATTCACGACTATGTTATCTGCGAAACTGTTAATAATGAATGGCATGTGCAAATGAATATGAATGTTGTGGAAATATGGAGGTGAATTCAGGGTTCAAGGGGCGTATGGGTGAAGGTTCTAACTCTGAGATAATTTCAAGGACATATGTAACTTTTTCCCATTCAAATGCTGTTGATTAATGTAGTTGGTGAAGTTAAATAACTAACAAGGCATGCTATTGCTCTTACTGTATTATACTCATCTATATTTTTTTTTAGTATACTTATCCTTCTTGAGCCTGAAATTCGGAGACCTGTGATGGTGAAACATTATTTGTTATTATTATAACTTTATGCCTCATTGTGATTATGAGACGTTATGGTGCGCACTTATTTAGATGTTGTGGTTTGACCTGGCAGAAAATGGCATAGAATAGGAGATGGAGGTATGTGAGCATGTTATCATATATGTAGTTCCAATAATACTGTGATGTATGACAATTAGAAAGGTATAGTTGTATTTGGCTACATTTGTATGTTGGCAGATTTTCCATTTAATTAAATTGTGAAATGGAGTTCTACTTTTCAATTGAGAGGGGATTGGGGGTGGTTGGGCTTTTATGTTTGTAGTGTTGGCTTCCAGTGTTCTGAGTGTGGGGGGGGTTTATATTTTCCTTTTCTTTTTTATCTTTTTTGACTGTTGATGTTCAAGATATTAGTATACTTCAATATTTTTCCGAGAAAATGACATGCCCTGGAAAGAAAGTTTTGAAAATACTGACTTGGAATGTGAGTGGGCTGAATAATGCTAGCAAGAGACAGCAAATGTTCAATTACATGGGGAATAAGCATTGTGATATCTATTTTTTGCAGGAGACACACCTGTTGAAGGAAGAGGTCAAATACTTACAAAAACAATGGGTGGGAGGTGTGTTTGGTTTGTGTTATTCTTCCAAATCTAGGGGAGTGCCGATTTTAATTCGTAGAGGTGCCCCTATCAAGATCCTCCGTCAGGATACTGACAAAGATGGGAGAATTATTGTTTTGTTGATAGAACTGGAGGGTGTGAAGGTGATTCTATGTAAAATGTATGCACCTTCTACTGTTGATGGTACATTTTTTAGAAAAGTCTCACAAATGATTCAGACCCAGGGTTCTCTGAATGTGGTTTTGGGTGGGGACTTTAATTTGGTGAGGGATTCAAAGCTAGATCGAAGCAATGGCAGGGCCAAAATTAGAAGAGACGCCCATTTTAGATCCTTTCAATCTACGACAGATGAGAATGATTTGAAAGATTGCTGGCGTTTAATGCACCCGGGTTTGAGAGAATACAGTTTTTATTCGAATTCTCACAATACTTTCTCTCGTGTTGATATGCTCTTAAATAGTGGTAAAATGACTGAATATTTCAAGTCGGGTAAGATTGGTAGTATTGTGGTTTCGGATCATGCCCCGGTCTCTATAGCAGTGAAACTAGATTTTGAATTTCAGAAGTCTTTTACATGGAGAATGAATACTTCTATTTTACAAGATGAGGATTTAGTTGATAAAATCAGAACTGAGGCAGATCATTTTGTGAGAGAGAATCGGTCTGATGAATAGGATGTCAAAGTGATATGGGAAGCATTGAAATATTAGGCCTTTCCAGTGGGAAAAGGAAAAGGATGGAGAATCTAAGAATAGATCTGGAAAAGCGCATTAAGGAAGTGATTGATGTCTTGGACGCTGATCTGAATTGCCCTGGTAAAAGAAAGGAATTGTATAACTTAAAGAGAGAGATGAATAGAGTTATTAGCGAAAGAGCTGAAAAACAGTTGTTCCACCTCAAATGCTCCTACTTTGAACGAGGTGAACAATGTGACCATTGGTTGGCCTATAGGCTTCGGCAACAATGTTCTGAAAGGGCTATTCATCTCTTTGTGGCTCTGATGGTCGTACGACATTTAACCCCATCGAAATAAACGATATTTTCAAAAATTATTATATGCAGCTATATCAAAATGAAACAGATATCACGGGTAATGGTGAACCATTTCTTGATTCCTTAGAAATTCCGAAAGTTTCAGAGAATGCCAAAATGGCTCTTGAGAAGCCAATTACAATAGAGGAGATCAAATTGGCAATTCGCAAATTAAATATTGGTAAAGCACCAGGACCAGATGGGTTTCTGGTAGATAGTGTGATAGAATTATTGACGGATATGTACATTACCTCACAAGCTGTCGGGCTTCTGCCGCTCTTGACTGTACATGCCACAATTTCAGTTTTTGGGAAAAAGGGTAAAGACTGTGACCTACCCAAAAGTTATCGTCCCATAAGCTTAATCAACATTCTAGCAAAGGTCTTAGCCTTAAGAATTGATCACTTGATGGGAACTATGGTACATGACAATTAATGACGTCCTTTCTACTAATAACACTACCTTGGTAGCAACAACAGTAGGGCTACCGTTGGGAATTCGTGTGGTCCGCTTGTTTTTTTAAATAATAAACTGTTGAACTTAATTCTAAATTGAACAATAGCGTCACACGCTCCCGCGTGATGACGTCAAGCATTACAAATGCAATATAAACACTGACGGCACTGACAATGGCGTCGGCTGTCCTCTTGGATTCCGGTCTCCAATTGTCAGTGCTGCGGTCACCTAGGTAAGAGCTCTCTCTCCCCTTGCATTAACTCTGGGCATTTATTTGAACTTGTTTGTAGAATACGCTTCTCACCCTGGCTTTCACCATAACCCATTCCGGGTACACCTCTAACCTACTCTATTACTGTTTTTTCTTTGTAGTGACAGTGGACATCTGTCCATTATTCGAATTTTGATTCAGCCAACATAATCTCAGATTTCCTAAGTTTTCGTTACCGCTAGCAGATGTAAGTGGTTTTTATTAAACAGTTTCCCGGAGTCTCTTCTCCTTACTTAGACTTACTAGTGTTTATTTTATTTTAAATTTATTTTTTTTCAACCCATTTCTTAACAGATATGATTGGGGTATCACTATCCTTGGATTTCTGTCCCCTTGACCAGTTGAGGTCCTTTTTCTGGATCCACCATTTCTTCAATTGAAGATATTTTTTTAAAAAAACGTTCACAAGGTTAGAACATCCCTTTTGTTGAATCAGTTTTCCTCCTTGCTAGATCCTCTTTTTGATGACGTTATTTCCGTAGAGCACAGTCTATCTAACTATTTCATGATATTGACTCAATTATCATCTTTCTCTATAAATAGTAACATGAAAGTAAATGTTAAGTCTGAAGATATTAATTTTTTGGTGTCAATGTACCCACTATCTTTTGCTGAGTAATGTTTTGAGAATTATTCTACTAGCCTATGTATACACGATTTAAGTAGTTGTAACAGCCTGTTTGGTATAAGTTGTAAAATTGTTGTTTATGAAAAATTAACACTCTTATGTAGAATTCTGTACATATTTTTCCTTAGAATCGTTTTGATTTGCCCCTGATGAAGAGTGGATTACCACTCGAAACGTGTTGGGCCTGCCACAATCTCAAACATCAAGAATAAATATAAACTTTGGTTCTTGTGACCTACTCTGACTGAATATGAATTTCTTAAATTGTCCTCCTCAAAATATTGTTTGCTAAAAGTTTCTTTAGAGATTACTAGAAAGATGGCATAAAATACAAACTAATTGTTGGTCTGGTCTTCCAGACATTGGAAAGTGTGCAGGGGACGTGAGTTCTCTAATAGGGAACTTTTTTGTTTCTTATTACTTCATGCAGCCTAGGTGTCAAGGTTGCTTATTTCTCCTCTGCACCTCATATCTATCTTCTAATTCTTTTCACTATTTCTTCAAGACACTAACTCTATTCCTAATAACCTACATCAATAGGGTGTGCCATATTTGTCCAATTTTCCTCTTTCCACATTATATTACCCCGCGAGGGGTTGACACCTTACCCTGGACACGAGCACCTCGACCCTTTGGAAATGTCATTTTTGAAAATCAATACTTTAACTGATAAAGCAGCTACTACCTTAGCCTTTACTGATGAAGAGGCTGAAAGGATTCTAGGCCTAATTACAGACACCAGTACTGAGGCTACACATAACGAAAATCCTGAAATTCTTATTCAACGATTGGAAAGACTTATCCGTAGAGAAATTCCTCAAAAACTCCATGCTACCACCTTAACACAGTATTACAAGGCTAAGAGATTTCCGCGAGGACTTAGCGTTTACCTTTGTCCGACACTATGTAAGGATAATAAGGAGTTTGTGAAAAGGTGGGAACATATTTTGAACAAATGTTCATTAGATCTGATATTATTGACCATAGAAGCACTTGCGAAATCTCTTCACATGATTAATCAAGAAATCGAAGAAGTATCCATACAACTCACCAAACTTAAATCTGCAGCAGAACTTCAGAAAATCTTAGAAGATACTAATACCAAATTGGAGAACTAAACGGGATATTGAACAGCGGAAGATCCGGAAATTCCATAGGGATACATTGGACTACGCCAGAGAAATAGTATATACGTGGCAGGAATACTATAGCAACTATAAACCTCGTCCTGGACCAGCTAGTGGTCCCAAGAAACCGACCACAGAAAATAACACAGAAAGCAGTGACATCATGAGCGGTGAACTAGAAGAACAACCTAGAACGAGCGCAGCTAATTCAGTAACTCCCACTACTACGGGCAGTGAAATCCCAACCGCACAGGCAATTGATACTCCTGTTACGCAACCTTTTTTAGGAGACGGCCGACCCAAAGAGGGAAAAAGAAAATAACGCCAAAAGAACAAATAGACTCACCACTGACTATCAACATCTCGTCCAGACAGCTGTCTAAAGCTCAAATAGATACATTTGTGTGCCTGCGTGTCTCTGTGATTAAGGCAGCGCGAAACCCAGTGGGAAGCTTCAGGAACGGCAGAGCGCACACGCTCCGACAACATTGTGCGAGGGCTTCAAGGCCAGCGCACGTCAGCCCGAGTGGAGTTAGAGAAAAGCACCTTGGAACATATCCGTGCATGCAGCCATTTTAAGATTTGTTGACATGAGTTACCATGGCAATGACCATACGGAGCGAATAACGGAGCAACCCCAGAGGGACGAGAGATTACATTTATCCGACAAATGTTGAAGCAACCAAAGCACAAGGTGTACCAACACGAGAGGTTGCCTTTTGATTTACAATAAATAAAAGTTCAACATAAGTGAACTTCAGCAACAATGTCCAGAATAAAATGAACTGTTAGGTGACCACACAAAGTTTAGTCTTAGAACAACAATCATACACATTCAGTGTAACCACACACAGCATTTATCAACCCCACCACTAAGAAAGCCTAAATGGCGAACGTACCTGGTCGGGTATTTTTTCTATCCTCTCCGAGGGAAGCCCAAAGTGAGATGGGCGGATTGGAGGGATGGGTTCACCAAGTATGTCTTAGCTGTATTTGGGGTCAATCATTCCAACGGCAGAAAAGAGCCATTACTCTACCATTGTCTTGGGGCTGAAGGACAAGATATACTCATGAAGTCGCCTGAACCAACTGAGTTGAGTGATGGGGGCCTGATGAAAAAACATTGCCAAATTTGATAAACATTTTGAGGTACAGGAGAACATTATACTTCCACGGTACCACTTCACTACCAATTATCCAAAAGGTGGGCAAATCCATTGAGGAATTCATCACAACTTGAGGGGTGTCGCAGTGAAATACCAATTCACGCACTGCCAAGCGGAACATCTCTGAGATCAACTAATGATTTAAATGTACCAATGCCAAGATAAGGGAGGAAATGTGGAAAGTGCTAAATCCCTCATTGACAAGAGCCATTGTGATAGCAAAGTGTATAGAGCATATTGAAAGTTGCATTAAAGCACTACATACTGACAAGAATACAGAAAGTCACAAAGTGACTGTGGAAGAGGGAGGAACAAACAAGACTTCTAAGACAAATCAGAGACAAAGGCTGATTTCAGGAAAGAAGAATGACAAGAAAAGAAGAGATATGCAAAGTGATGTCATTCCCTGCAGTAACAAAAACATGGGAAGAGCATGGAGTCCTTCAAAAGAATTCTACTTTATACAGAACAAGAAGTGTTACAAATGTGTAGGGCAGAAAACATGCCCTAAATGCGGGAAGGAAAACGCTGGGATGTCACAAATGTTCTGGGCATGTCCAGAAATTGGGAAGTTCTGGGAAGAAATAGCCAACCTGCTAGGAGAAAAAGGGGTCAAGATAAATGTTGAATCTGTGTGAGCATGTCTGATAGGACGGTTCCCTAGACCACGCAAATTAAAACATATGAGTAAACTAAAGGACTTGGCATACATACTTGCAAAGCGTAGAATTGCCATGGGCTGGAAGGCATGTAATAGACCAAAGATAGACGTTTGGTGGAAAGACCTCCAGAAATGGACGGAAGCTGAAACGGTAGTGTGGCAAGAAGCGGGTAATAGAGGAGGGGAAGAAGAAGCAGCAACCCTAGACAGCCTGGAAACACTTACTGGCCACATTGTATGGGCCCACCCAAGACTGGTCGAGTGACCAGAATCCCGCTGAGGGCGCAGAATGAGGTAACCGCCAAACAGATTTAAACGTGGACCACGAAGTGGAGTAAGCTCGAGTTGGGTGGGAGGCATGGGGGTAGGCAGTAGACATGTAATGATATATGTAAACTCTGGTATAATTATGACATGTACTGCAAGTTTTTTGTTGGTTTGTTGTGATAAAAACAATAAAATTGTTCAAAAAAAGAAAAAAAAAGTCTTACAGATGTGTCAGCAGCAGTGATTTGGCCAATGATAAAGAAAGTGTGACAATCCACATCGTCTGCCGCGAGTGTGGACAAAAGGGACACGTTGCTCGTTGCTGCAACCATTTGAAATCCTTTGGTCACATCAGGGAAGTATATGACGACGAAGAGGATGATTATGAGAGCATGTAAAGAGTGATAGTCAACTCTGTACAAGAGGTCTCAGAGAGTTAGAAGAAGCAAGCCATATGCCATCATTTCGATAAATGGAATAGAAATATCTATGCTGGTGGACAGTGGGGCACATTATACCCTAGTAGGTTTGCAGATATGGAGAGACAGATTTGCATGTTGCACTCTTCAAGAACCAGAAATCAAAACAAATGCCTATGGTGATATACTCATCGACATAGTGGGGCAATTTGAAGCGGCTTTGGAGTTCAAAGGGACGAAAGCCATAAGTGTGGTGTATGTGGTAAACAAAGGAGAAGAACTGTTGTCATGGGATGATCAAGCAGAATTAGCCATTCGTTTGGACGCACGTCACCCTGAAAAGGTTCTGACTATTCAAGGTGTGGAAGGAGGCAAAGAAAGTATTGACATTACAAGTTAGTATCCTCAGGTGTTCAAGAAGAGATAAGAAGAGATTAGGATGTCTCAAGGGTTTTGTTCACCACATCAAGTTAAAGAGGCAAGCAACCCCAGTTTCTTCCAAACTTCTGATGGTGACATTACACAAGGAAGGGGAGGAAGAAATAATCAAAATGGAAAAGTAAGGTATTGTTGAGAAGACTGAGTCTTCTGAAAGGGTCATCCCCATAGTTGCGGTAAGAAAGCCGAATGGATCAGTGAGAGTATGTATAGGCTTGAGGAACCTAAACAACAACGGGGTAGCAGAGAAATTTCCTTTACCTACGAGATTGAACAACATGATGATTCCATGGATCTCACAACTTTCATAACACCTATTGGCCTCTTTAGGTGTCGAAGGATGCCATTTAGTTTGGTATCGGCAAAATTACGTGTATCCCCTATTTGAGGGTGAGGAAGGGGTGCTATGTTATCAAGACAATGGGCCTCATTACGAGGAGCGCGGTAAAAACGGGGTCATTACCGGCATGGAGGAACTAGCGGGTCCGTGCTCGTATGACGCAGCTAATAGCGGGTGATTACGAGTGCGCGAGAATGCGCAAACTCCCATGCCGATAATGGCCATACCGCCATGGCCCTAAAGGCCCTTCGACCCCCCAATAACGCCATCACAGGACCCGCCGATACCGCCTCCGCCTAGGAGGCACCCCTTAATACTGACCCGGTGATAACATCATGCTAATACCGGGCTCGTAATACCGGACCCGGAAGTAACGTCACCGCTTCGGAACGGGAAATGCACCAGTGGCCATCTTTAACAACACAATCCATTGCAATCCTTCCAAACCACCAGTTGTGTTCAGGAGAGACCAGTGCCAATCCCTTGAACATGTCTAAGGCTACCAGGAAATCAACCCACCGCCTGTGCAAAAAGCATTTTTCAGACGAAGAACTGGCCATGCTGGCGGACACCCTAGCTGCCCGTGCTGAGGAGATCAACCAGCAAAACCTGAAAAGAGAGGTGCAGCAATGCAAAAAGGAGATCTGGGAGGAGGTAGCCCGCAAGGTCTCGGCAGTCGGCACCAGCCCACGGACAGTCAAGGACTGTATAAAAAAGGTGGGATGACCTCCGCCTCAGGGTACGGAACATCCTGGCTAGCAATAGGAGGGAGGCCATGGCCACACTCACCCACAAAACTTTCACGCTGGGAAGAGACTTGCAGTAGCTTCATATAGATGGAGTCCATCGAGGGATTTGGGGAGATGGAGACAGGTGCCGCAACATCTGCAGATGGAGGTAAGTGACCCTGCAGATTCCTGTAGGGGAAAGCATGACGTAGCACAAGTTATGTGGAAGAGAGTCTAGGCAAGGCAATGCATTTCCCAACACACACATCAACATATCCTTGTCCAGATGGAGGCTCAAACCATGCCACACTGAAATGCATGCTGAGTGCCAATCCCATTACCAACACACAGCCAACACAAACGGACCATGCCCAAGTAATACATCACACAAAGCCCAATACAACGGCATTCCAGCTGCCATGCAGCATCCCTGCACTGAGACGTCACAGCACATGCCAAAATGGCCCCTTCATACTATCCTGTGTGACACACCTGTAAGATATGAATGCATGAATAATGAAATTCTCCACAGCACCATATGATGCATCTTGCATGTAACACCATCACTGATGCCCTGCATCTCCTCTACCCCCCCAAGCACCGATGAAGAGGATGCCAGTGAGGAGACAGCCACAAGGGCATCCACGTCCCGGCACAAGACCACTCCCACGGGCAATACCACTTCCAGGGCAGCCTCGCAGGCCACAGCGAAGCCCAGGACGAGTGGCCAGGCCATGGCCGCATATGAGGGCCCCACATCAACGCCTGACACCGGGAGCATGGAGCTGGCAATACCAGTGGAAGGCGAGGCCAGTGCCCCACTGAGCAACATAGAAACTACAGTGGAGGAGAATGTGGACGAGGATGGACTCACCCATGTGGCATGTCCACCCCACACTGAGCACCTCACCCACCAGCAGCGCGGATCCCTGCTACACGATTCTGACTTCAGCAGCCTCCCAGAGGACAACAATGCCAATGCAGGCCTGGTCGCAGCTCCCTCTACCACTGCTGCTCCCACCACCAATCTTGAGGCACGGTTAGCAAGAGTGGAGGCCAGACAGGACTCAATGTTGGACCTTCTCCATCAATATGTTGCGGATGGGGAAGACACGAGGCGTGAGATTGCCCAGCCCATAGCGGCGAACACAGCCGTCATAGCGGCGAACACAGCCGCCATCAATGCCTCTGCATTGATGATGCGAGACAGTCTGGGGGCCGTCACAAGGGTCCTCACCTCTATCCTGCTGCACATGCAGCAGCCACAACCCGCACCAGCTGTGCAAATCACCACGGCTTCCACCCCATCCACCACACCCGCTTCCTCTGCACCCACTTCCTCTGAACCCTCCAGCCCTGTGCGTCCAACAAGACGGAGTGCGAGGCACTCAGAAATGCTGTGGATCAGATGGTGTTGGTGGTGTATGGGTGTATTAGGGAAATTTCATTGGGGGGATTTGGGAGTTCATTGGGGGTTTGGGGAGTTGGGCAGTTTTGGTCTTGTGGGGGGGTTGCACATTTCTGTAGTTGATATCAATTCACCCGCTGTGTGAAAAATCATTCAATGCCTGGACATTGTTAATTTCGTGTGTATCCATTGAATTTATTACAGTGCACAGTGCCCAACTCCCCAAATGCCCTGTGTGCATTTCCACATGGACCCAGTGTACAATATGTCACTGACACATATCTATCGACATCCCTGTGGGTCAGAGGTATTCGTCAATCAGTGATTGGTGTACTGCACGGCCATCTTGTGCATCACATACTGGTAGGGGTGCTGCTTCTCCTCCGTCTTCATCTTCCTCATCCTCACCCGGTGCATGCATGTCAATGTCAGGTGGCAGTGGTACATTTCTCCGTACGCACATGTTGTGCAGCATGACACAGGCCATGGTGATCTTTGCAAACTTATCAGGCCTATAAAGGAGTGCTCCACCAGACCTGCTTAGGCAGCGGAACCGCGCCTTCAACAGGCCAAAGGTCTACGGTATGTACCCGATTGTACTACTTTTCATGCCTGTTCTGCGGGTTCCGCACATGGGTAAGTAGACACGGCTTCAAGGGATATCCTCCATCACCTGCAAGCAAATACAAATAGGTCTATGTGAGTCACTCTGAGCTGCCACCTTCAGGATTCACAGCCATGCCCGCAGCTATTTGCTGTCGACATGCACATGTCCCTGTACGTATGCACAAATATTATTTAGATGCATTATATACTGCAATATGGTGTGGTAGTCTGGATGGCGTTGTACAGATGATGCAGGGTGAATTCTTGCATGTTGATGCGGATGTACTGTGGTCGCAGGACGATGTTTTGCCTCACATTTTTGCTGTGTATACTACACTGTGCATGGTCACACTAGCCACCACATTGGCACAGTTGCAATCATGTTTAGTCATGCATTGCTTGACATACCCATGGTGGCCAGGTTGTGCGTCTTACATGTTGTCATTGATATACGGCATTGGTCCAATGTGTGCCAGTGATGTGTCATGTCGGGTTGGGAGGTTCAGGTCAGGAGTGTTTAGCTCTGCGTGCATTCTCCACTCACTGCCCATTCCCACCCAGGTGGTGTATGCATCCCCCCCATTCCCACCCAGGTGGTGTATGCACCCCCCCCATTCCCACCCAGGTGGAGTATGCATCACCTCCCCATTCCCACCCGGGTGGAGTATGCATCCCCCCCATTCCCACCCAGGTGGAGTATGCATCCCAACACATCACAACCCCGATGCACTGCCATCGGCCTGTCAGGCAACTCACCAAGCAGCAAGGCACGTCGTCCAGCATGTCGCTCCATGTGACAGGGTAGCGTGGAGTTACGCAGCACCATGGCATCGTGTGTCGATCCGGAATATCAGGCGCAGCAATGTGTGATGATCTTGCTGGAGTCACATACCATCTGCACATTGATGGAGTGGCATTGCTTGCGATTGCGGTACACCGCCTCTACGGCATGGGGGACTACCAATTCTACATGGGTGCAGTCGAGGGCACCAACACAATTGGGCATGCCTGCCAGTGCATGGAAGCCTACTTTGGTGTCAGCTATCTCCTGGCCAGTCCGTGGTAGAGATATGTTGGTGCTAGCATGCTTCAGGAGGGCACCCAGCACTTGGGTCAGCATCCGTGAAAATAGTGGTTGTGAAATGCCACGCAGCTGGCCCACTGTGTGCTGGTAGGTGCCTGTGGCCAGGAAGTGGAGCACAGACACCACCTTTAGTAGCGGCGGGATGGCAGTGCGTATTTCTATGAGGCTGACAATGTTGTGTATCATGTCCACTATGGTGGTGATGGTGTCCCGGTCCAACCGGTACAGGGTGTGGATCTGCTCAGGGGCTAGATTGAATGGACTGGGTCTGATGCGAGGGATTGGTGGCTGCCTACGAGGTACTACTGGCTGTACTGGTGGTAATTGCTGGCCCTGTCTCAACCTCCTTCTCCTCCTGCGTCTCCTCCGTGCTGGCTGTTACTGTGGCTGTAGGTGTTGTTGTAGTTGCTGTTGTTGCTGTAGTTGTAGCAGAATAGGCATGTCCTCCAGCCACATGAATGCAACAGCTAGTGGTATCATTTTAGTGTAGGAAGTGGTGTGGTGTGTGGGTGTACTCCTTTTATACTGGGACAGGCTCCATTGACTCCACCTGTGGTGATTGTGTGCACTTGTGGCAGTTGCCTTGATTACAGATTGCTGTTTACAGGTGGTCCATGATGCCTGTATGGCCGCCATCGTGCAGGCCCTAATTACCGCCTTCGGGATGCTGGTAATTGCATGCCTGCGTGAGTTGTGATGTTCTCCTATTACCGGCATCCCGGTATTTACTCTGCGAAGGGGCGCGCATGCCGGTATGAAGGGGTACGGTACGGGCGGTGGCGGTATTGGCAGGTTGTCGGTTTGTAATTCCCCGGACCTGTTAACGATGCCGGTATTACCATTCTGCCTTCCTTTTTTCATTACCTTCATTCTTGTAATGAAGCCGCATGTATTGATTTGTGGAATTGATGTGGATGAGCATGATAGACGTCTGAGGAGGGTGTTAGCGGGGCAGGTTTGACAATTGACAGGGTGAAGCGCACCTTCAGAGAAAGTAAGGTGACTTATCTGGGACATGAGAATTCTGGTGAGGGTGTGGACCCCAAATATGGCACGGTGGAAGCTATCAGAGATATGGCATGTCTGAAAAGTAAAAGTGTTGTGGCGTCATTCCTAGGTTTGGTAGAATTTTTTAGTAAATTTAGACAAGACAAAGAACATGAAGAAACTCACCAGGAAAGGCACCATTTTTATTTGGGATTATTTGTGTTTGCAAGAATTTGAAAATGTCAAATTGCATATTGTTAATGCCCTAGTGTTATCAGGTTTTGTGGAAGGAAAAAAGGAAAAAAAAATGTAGTTTATGCAAATGCGAGTGAGACAGGATTGGGAGCGGTGTTAATGCAAGAGTGGAATGGAGAATTCTATGTCAAGACCGGAGGCTCCCATTATGCTTCTCTTTCTTTTATTAAATTATTAAAGGAAGCTCAGCAGCAAGAAATATTTCTTCAGAATGCTGAAAAATATATATGTAACAAGAAACAAGACAAAAACACTCTAAAATCTTGAGAGTTGGAAAAAACACAAGAAAACTCCATTTCCCAGGAGGACTGTGAAAAGTTCAACATGAGGTCACCAACATGTGACTTGAAACGTCCAATGACAAGGTAAGTCCCTGCATAAACAGTCCTGAAAATGATGCCACTTCCTCTTTCTTTGCTGCTCACAGCAAGAGATAAGTACATCATTTTCTGGATCTGTTTGTCATGTTTACTAGGTTTTTTTGAGGTGATTGTTTAATGGTGATTGTTTAATAATTTACGCAACGTTCGTCGCGCGTGATAGTGAGAAATAATTTCTCGACTTCGTTCGTCGAGCGCACTTTGCGTGTGTCAGTGTTTTCTCTCCGACGCCGACCGCTTCCGGCCGGCGCCGGAGAGTACTTCGCCTTCTCAGTCTTCGTTCGACTGTTTGTTTGTATTTGTTTCCTTCTATTGCGAGCGTAAGGCCCGCGGCTCCGTTTCCCTTCGCTTTCAAGGCGACCTGTGTTCGCAGGGCTTGGAGGAAACCGCGAAGTCCTCCGAGTGACCGCGGTGCCTCGAGCGGCCACCAGTGGGAGCGCCTGCCGTCACAGGTCCGCTCCTCAGATTTCTGGCGCTCGCGATCGCTTTCCGTTATAATTTCACAGCGGATTAGCGATCGCGAGTGCCGGGAGCTGACCTTAACGAACTTTGCTGAACTTGATTTAAAAAAAAAAAAAAAAAAAAGAGAGGAATTAAAGGACACAGCGGATCGCTGCTCCGTGCCCTTCTGGTTAGGGCTTTCACAACTTTCCTCATCTCCTTCAGTGGGCATTGAGAGAAGGCAGTCTGCCCACACACATTTAAAAAAAAAAAAAAAAAAGAGAGGTAGGGTCAATTGAAAGGTGCTCATAATATGGCAGCACAATACTTCCCTCAAGAGGGCCAGGATTGGTCTGGTCAGGAGGAAGAGATTTATGATATTGATGAAGTGGCTATGGCTTCCAGCCTAAAGAAGGTGCTGGGATCCACATTGGAATCCAGCATAAAAAAAGCGGTGACACAAATGCTTATGCCTATTCAGCAGCGCCTGGATGACAAGGAGCATTTGCAAGACAAATCCCTACCAAAGAAAAAGACTCAAAAAAGAAAGCACCTTTCAGAAGGGGGATGTACACCGGCTTGCCTGAGTAAGAACTCTACGACCCCACCGAGCCAGACAGAACCAGCCACTGCTGCCCTATCAGACGCCTTCTCCAGGCTTAAAAAAGCCTTTTTGGACAGGAAGGGACCCCCTTCCACAGATGAACCCTCCTATCCGGAAGAAGAATTCAGGGATATCACATCTCTAAGCCCAGAAGAATATCAACAGGGCCAGGATCAAGAGGAGCTCGACCTTCTCAGTCAGTCTCCAGTTTCCTCTGAAGAAGATGCGCACTCAATTGGATCGCGACCCTCTACCTCAGGGATTGTGGCAGCCCCCATCCCTAAGAAGTCAAGCACAGATTCCCTTTCCTCTAAAGGGATGTTTGTGCCGGAGGATCTGGTACACCCCAGATCTTCGCATTGGGAGTCATCTTCTAGGACAACAGATTATATCAAGAACAGGCTTCGTAAGCCATTGGACAAAGAGGTCCGAGCAAAGCTTAGAGCGGAATGTCCACGCCCCGAAATACCAGATAAAGTGGCCCTAACACCGGAGTTAGACTCCAGGATGATTACTTTCCTAGGAAAGAATATTAAAGATCCACGAAAAGGTATAGATCGTGCCTGGAGGTCGTGCCAAGACCGCGTGCTGGACATTACAGGCCCTCTAGCCAATATAATGGATCTAGCAGAGGCGGCTATTAACACAGGAGAACCAATCGATCCTGTGACACTTTCAAGTTGGGCTCAAAGAGCCATTTGTCTGCTGGGCAATGCCAACTGTACCATTTCAGCGGAGCGCCGCAAAGGAATCTTGCACAAAATAGACGCTAAACTATGCGAATTAGCAGACAGGGAATTTGGTGCAACAGCCCAAGGCCTACTTTTCGGAGACTCCTTCATGAAGGAGATGTCCAAATTCGTAGGTACCTTTACTGCGCTGGACAAAGCGCAAGCATCCATTAAAAGAGTGTTTTCTTCAAGAATTTTTGCCAGGGCCGGACGAGGCAGAGGTCGCTCTTCCGGCCGATATTCCTTCGATAGAAGACCTCAGCAATCTAGAGAGCAACACGCCTGGCAAGATCGCTCAGAGACCTTCTTCCCTTCGAGAGGGAGAGGCAGAGGTCGCGGCTGGAGGAGAGCCGCCCGGTACCCAGCTCAACAACAACAAACCACAGGTCAGTCTGCCCTTCACAGCGCCTGCGCCCCATATGCCTATAGGGGGGAGGCTGGCTCATTTTGCACATGCTTGAGATTGCTTATCCGGGGACGCATGGGTCAGAGATACAGTACGTGGCATGCGCCTAGAATTCTTCGCGCATCCCTTCCAAACAACTCGTCCTGCTCCCATTTCAATGTCCAAGGAAGACCATGTCGCTTTGGACAAAGAAATTCGCAGCTTAGCAATGAAACAAGCGATTCGCCCCTGCACAAGCCAAGGCGGGTTTTTCAGTCCTATATTTCTGGTACACAGAAAAGAGAAAGTGCGTCCAGTAATAAATCTGAAAGCCCTCAATGATTTTATCATCTACCGACATTTCAAAATGGAGGGTATTCACATGCTGAGAGATCTTCTGAGACCCAACGACTGGCTAACGCGCTTAGATCTGAAAGACGCGTACCTAGCGGTTCCCATACACCAGGACCACACGAGTTACCTCAGATTCTCTTGGAATCTTCACAGCTGGGTGTTCACGAGCTTGCCTTTCGGTCTCTCTTCCGCTCCTTGGGTTTTCTCCAAACTCCTCCGGCCAGTAGTAGCACATCTCAGAGAACAGGGTGTTCGCCTAATCATATACTTGGACGATATGATCTTCTTGGCTCAGTCGCAAGCTCTAGCGGAGTAACAGACCAAGCTAGCCATAGACCTACTCCACAGTCTCGGTTTCCTCATAAATTGGGAAAAATCAATCCTTCTCCCTTCCAGAAACTTAGAATTTCTAGGGTTCATCGTAGACACCGAGTTAACTCAACTCCGTCTCCCCACAGCCAAGATTCATTCTACCAAACGGGAGATCCGCAGGCTCCTTCAGAGGGAGGAGTTCTCTCTTCGGGACCTAGCGAGAGTGATAGGGCTTCTCTCCTCCTCCATTCAAGCGATCTTTCCCGGACCTTTACATTACCGGGAGTTACAGAGACTCAAAGGGCAACACCTAAGACGCAGTCTCTCCTACTCGCAGCGGCTAACTCTGTCGCCGGAAGCAGGGACAGAGCTCAACTGGTGGCTCACTCACATGGAAGCCTGGAACGGCCGAGCAATCTTCGGTTCCGCACCAGACCTCGTGATAGAGTCAGATGCCAGCCGTTCCGGCTGGGGAGCGAGATGCGGTTCAGTAGCCACAGGAGGAACATGGTCTCCTTTGGAACTCGAGATGCACATAAACTGCCTAGAGCTCTTAGCGGGTTCCTTCGCAGTACGCTCATTCGCCAAAGACAGAGTGAGTTGTTGTATCTTGTTAAAAATGGACAACGTCTCGGCAGTGAGATATATCAATCATCTGGGAGGCACCAGATCTCAACCCCTAGCGGAATTAGCCAAAGACTTTTGGCATTTCTGTCTGCAACACCAGATTTCTGTCACAGCGGAATACCTACCAGGTCTCACGAATGTGGTAGCAGACTGGTATTCCCGGAACACGACCGATTACAGCGATTGGAGACTCGACAGAGAAGTCTTCCTCAGAATCCAACGAGTTTGGGGTCCCATGTCCAAGGACCTGTTTGCCTCGCGCCTGAACGCTCAACTTCCAGTGTTCTTCAGCTGGAACCCCGATCCAGCAGCGACGGCGACAGATGCTTTCCTCCAACCTTGGTCAGAAGGTGTTCACTATGCCTTTCCCCCCTTCAACATGATTGCGAGGACCCTGGCGAAGGCACGTCAGGAGCAATCAGAATTGGTTCTGATAACGCCGGTCTGGACCTCTCAGACCTGGTATCCAGTTCTTCTGGAACTTTCTTCGGATTTTCCAATCCTTCTACCCCGATTTCCAGATCTCCTACTAGATCCGGCGGGCAGTCGCCACCCCCTACTCCTCCACGGCTCTCTGTCTTTAGCAGCCTGGAGGATTTCAGGGCAAGGTGGAGAGTTCCAGGCATGTCCTTCAAGGCAGTTAGCCTCATCGAAGAGAGTTGGGCCCCTGCCACTCTCAAAAGATATTCTAACTCTTGGAACGCCTGGAGAAACTGGTGTCAACAGAAAGGCTTACATCCAGTTTCGGCACCTGTAGAGGAGATCCTCAATTTCCTCGCATCCTTAGTGGAAAGGGGCTTAGCATATAGGTCAGTTAACGCGTACCGTTCTGCAATTTCAGCAGGCCACGACCCTATAGAAGGAGTTCCGGCAGGGGAACATCATTTAGTTTGCAGACTACTCAAGGGCATCAGACTTACAATACCTCCTCCGTCCCGCTACAACAAGCTTTGGGACGTTAACATAGTGCTTAATCTGTTTCTTTCCTGGCCAGATAACAAGGAATTATCTCGCACTGCCCTGTCCGGCAAACTAGTTACCCTGCTCTGTCTCGTCTCCTGCAGGAGAGTTTCCGATGTTAAAGCCCTAGACATAGCAGGAAGAACCTTCTCGCCAGATGGCATTGTATTCCACATACATAGAAGGACCAAGTGCAACTCTAGAGTGATCTCGTATCCTGCCTTCACGGATCAACCAAAGCTCTGCTTAGTCAGATGTCTAAAGGCTTACGAGGAGGTTACGGCACCTCTTAGGACGCCCGACAGACGGGCAACTGTTGATTGCCTTACGTAAACCGCATAAAGCAGTTTCCTCCCCAACTTTAGCGCGCTGGGTGCGGTGGACCCTAACCCAAGCAGGGATTGATACCTTACACTTTGGAGCGCACTCTGTCAGAGGAGCCATGGCCTCCAAAGCGTTTCAAGTTGGGATTCGCCTGGATGACATCATGAGGATGGCAGACTGGGCAAGTGAATCGGTATTCAAGGAATTTTATCTGAAACCAGTAGAACAGCCGGCGGCCATTGTGGTAGGTAAGCTTTAAACTAGCATAATGGGAGCCTCCGGTCTTGACATAGAATAAAGATTTTCCATAATGTCTTACTAGAAAGTCTTAATTCTATTAAAGACACGGAGGCGAGCATTATCCCACCCGGCGAGAAATTTAAATATGCTTACACATTGTTGGATATGAATATATTGCAAATAATGGTTTTATTTTAAACAGTACTGTTGTCTGGGTAACAATGTATTTCTCTCCCACCCCTTTACGGGAACTAGGGTTGTAATATGCGTGAACTGACTGTGTTTTGTTCTATCTTCCTGACAGGGTCAGCAGACAAATCGGCCTGATACAGGACACCCGTATTACGCCACATGACGACCTTGGCTCAGGGCTATCTTGGACTCGTTCGCAGCTTCGAAAGAGGAAGTGGCATCATTTTCAGGACTGTTTATGCAGGGACTTACCTTGTCATTGGACGTTTCAAGTCACATGTTGGTGACCTCATGTTGAACTTTTCACAGTCCTCCTGGGAAATGGAGTTTTCTTGTGTTTTTTCCAACTCTCAAGATTTTAGAGTGTTTTTGTCTTGTTTCTTGTTACATATATATTTTTCAGCATTCTGAAGAAATATTTCTTGCTGCTGAGCTTCCTTTAATAATTTAATAAAAGAAAGAGAAGCATAATGCTCGCCTCCGTGTCTTTAATAGAATTAAGACTTTCTAGTTAGACATTATGGAAAATCTTTATTGTCTACCATTGCGTTTGCTTCCAAAACATTGAAGGACTTGGAGGTGAGGTATTCGGTTTTGGAGAAAGAAGCCTTGGCTTGTGTGTGGGCGGTCAGCACATTTAAGGTGTATTTATGGAGCCATTAATTCACAATTAGAACAGACCACAAACCGCTGATTAGCATTTTTTCAAAAGGTGGTTTGGGAGTGTGCCCAGGAGGATAATGAAATGAGCCAGTAATTTGAAAGGTTTGCAATACAGCTTTGAACATATTCAAGGCAAGAGCAATGTTATTGCAGATGCTCTTTCTAGATCTGATTTGTCTAGTCAGTTGTGTGGTGAGTCTGAAGTTGAGGATGAGGAAGGTGCTGCAGAGATATTTCTAGAAAAGTGACTGGGATGCAGCGTGTTTGCCGGATGAGACATATCAATTGGTGTTAGATTTGGTGAAGAGGAATTCAGTTGAATCTGGTGATGAAAGGGTGAAGAATTTCAGGAAAATAAGAAATTAATTGTGTGTGAGAGACTCCTATTTATGTAGAGGGCATACATGAGTAGTTCCTAGGGACATGCAGAGAGCTGTCATGGAGCTGGGTCACGGGAGCCATTTAGGACTGGCGAGGACCAAGGGTCTCATAAGGTCTGATTTTTGGTAGCCAGGCATTGACAGTGACCTGGAGCAAATGGTCAAACGTTGTTCAGAGTGCATGGATGGAGACAAAGGTCTAAGTGTGCATAAGTGTCCCATGGAGGTGAGATTTCTTTGGATTTGTTGGGTCTGTTTTTTTTTATCAGGGGTGCCAAGGATGCTTATTTACTAGTCGTGGTGAAACTTTTATGCAAGTGCCCAACGATATTGGTTTTTAAAGAGGTCAGCAACAGCAGTATTATTAGGTTTTTAGAACCTTTGTTCTGGACAGAGGGTATTCCACGTCAGTGTCTGTCAGAAAATGACCTCAATTGGTTTCAAAGGAATTCAAGTTGTTCCTGAAGAGGTATGGAATTGAGGAGGTGACAACGGCTCTTTATCATCCACAAGCAAATGGTTATGTGGAGAGATTTAAACACACGGTAATGGATGTGGTGAGAATTGCAGTTGCAGCGGGGAGGGGTTGGATAAGAGCGGTCAGGGATAGAGCGTTTCAGTATAGGGTGGCTACACATGTGGTGACTGGTGTTACACCTTTTGAATTGTTACAGGGTAGGAAACCCAATACCCATTTGTGTCCAGGATGGATGGGTAGGTCGATAAATGAGAAGGTGGATGTTGAGAGGGTAAGGGAGAAGATGATAATCACTGGCTACATAGCCAAGAGAAGGTTTGATGAGAAGAACTGTTGTAAGAATTTTGGGGTTAAGCCTGTGTAGTATTGTGTGCTACAGCTGGCTTCCAGGACGAGCATTCTGGAATGGGAATGTGAGGAATGGAAGGCTGAGGAGGGAACTGGCGGTTGGAGAAGAAGGAGGACTTGCAGATGCCACTCTGTTCATATCCCCTTCATATATAAGATATTAACATAATAAAATATATACATAAAAGTATCCCTGCGTTACGAGTCACTTCACATGGCGACGAGGATCTACTAATGAGGAGCTACTTGTGAACCTGTCTGCATAGTAATGAAATGAAGACAGCAGTCTGAGCGGCTGCAAACATGACACCGACTACGTGATAAAGGTGATATTGATATACAAAGGTACGATTTGGAAGCACTTACTGTAATGTTTATGAGAAATCCGCGTTTTATGAAATTGTACTATAACGCGGGCGCATTGCCAACGGTAAAGGATTAGAGGAAAAGACATAGCAAAACGTCCTGTGCGTGCCGCCATTTTGTTTGGCAACTATTCCTATGGTGACACACTGTCACGGCATGGCAATTAACAGAGCATATTAGAGGAAAGGACTTAGCAAAATATCCTGTGCATGCCGCCATTTTGTTTGACAAGCGTCTCCATAGTTACCCGCTGTCACGGCCTGCCAATTCACAGAGCATTCAAAGGAGAAACGCAAGTAGGGCTATCTCGTTCTTCCTCGTCACAGTGTTTACAATAATTTCCTTTTAGTTTACAATAAAAAACTCATAGGAATATACAGTGACTATTACAATGCAAGAGAACCCGAGAGAAAGCCACTTTAAGAGAAAGTGAGTGTTAGTCAATCAAGCAAAGACATTGAGGAACAATAATAAACAGAGCAAGCAGGATAAAACACAACCAGGAACAAGCGACAATTGTAGGGAACAATAATAGCAGGAACAGGCACCAAAACAAAATATAACCATTGCACTAAGTGGAGCAGGTGACTTCATTACTATAAGAAACATGTCCATGCATAGTGTTCCACCACCAGCTATGTTCCTACCAGAGATAGGTGAGCCAATTTTACCTTGGAAAAGATGGCTGAAGTCTTTCGAACATTATGCCACTGTTGTGTGCGGTACGAATTACAGCGTAGAAAGGAAGAAATCGCTACTTCTACATTGCTTAGGCCCAGCTGGCCAGGAAAAATATGAGAATTTACCAGATTTATCAGCAGCAGAATGTGGGGATATGAACGAGTACGAGATGTGTAACATGAAAATGAACAGACATTATGAGAAGAAATTAAGCACTGTGCTGGAGAGGTACAGATGCGGAAAAAGGGCACACGAAACAGGAGAGAGTGTTGAACAATTCATAACATCTCTCAGGAAGCTAACGAAGCATTGCAAGTTTTGACAACAAATAGAAGAAAGATTAAGAGATCAGTTCTTGCTAGAATGTAGCAGTACCAAGGTCCGGGAGAAGCTATGGGCTGAAGATGATCCACCTCTAGATGTGGTGTTGAGGATTGCCAAAGAGGTGGAGCACATGGAAAACTGTATCAAGACATTCGAAAACAGAGTGAAAGAAACTTCAATAAAGGCAGAACAAACTGTTAACATGTTGCAACCTGCACGAAGTGACAACGTAATGCATGTGGACAATCACAACAATTCAAGTACGAGGAGAAGAGAGGACGCCAAAATCATGAGAAACCGTGGATACAACTGGGGATGTTTCTTGGGAGGTTGGCGACCTCAAAGTAGTCAAAGAGGCAGATACCGGAGCAGAGTCTGCTTCAGATGTGATAGTCCATCACATTGGGCCAGCAGCCCTGAATGTCCTGCATTGCACATAATATGTAGAAATTGCAACGGGAGATTGCAGGATGGGAAAGAGTAACATGAACTGGATTGGAAATGATGGAGATGATGAAGGTGATGAGTGTGTCTTTGCAATTTGTTGCAAGGATAAAGAAGTAGAACTTTAAAGTCCGAAAACCATTGTCATGGTGAATGTTAATCCGATAAGAATGATGACAGACTCTGGAGCTAAATATACATTATTACCAGAAGCAATGTGGAAGAAAATTGGTCCCAAATGGGTGAATGAAGCTGACATCAATCCAAGAGCCTATGGAGGGGCAAAATTGATATCATAGGTTGGTTCAGAGCCACATTAAAATTTAAAGATAGGAAGGCAATAGGAAAAGTGTATGTATCAAAGAAAGGTGCATCGTCTTTGCTCAGTTGGAAGCATCAAGCATAGCTCAAAGTACGACTGGATGCCAGTGCAGAAGAATCGATATATGCTGTGGAGTCAACTGAAATAGGAGCAGAAAAATTGAAGATGGAGGTATTTAGAGATGGAATTGGCTGTGTTAAAGGCGTTAGACACCGCACCCAGCTTAAGGAAGGGTGCAAACCGGTTGCTCAAAAATTGAGGAGTGTTCCGTTGGCTATGAGAGAAGAAGTAAAAAAGGAACTAAAAATGTTAGAAGAACAAGGGATTATAGAAATAATAGATGCTGCAGAATGGGTCTCCCCTCTTGTGATCGTGAGGAAAAGCGCTGGAAAAGAGAGAGTGTGTATTGATTTAAGAGAGTTAAATAAATGTATAATTCCGGAGAAACACCCATTACCCAATATCCAAGATCTGCTTCCAACCATGGGATCGGCTAAAGTATTTTCAACATTAGATCTCACCTCTGCCTACCATCAAGTTCAACTACTTAAGGAGTCAAAACACCTGACTGCATTTATCACACCAGAAGGGTTATATCAGTATCGGAGGATGCCTTTTGGACTCCTTTCAGCAGCCTCTGTATTATAAAAAATTATGCATCATATATTTGAGTTAAGGTATAATTTTCTTTCAAGATGATATATTGATTTATGCAGATACGGAAGAAGAGCACAATAGAAGGTTGAACTAGGTGTTCAAGAAATTATATGATATAGGTATGAGGCTGAGCAAGGAAAAATCAAAGATCAATAGACAAGAAATTGAATATTTGGGACATGTCATATCCAAGGATGGTATTGCAAGCAGACCCGAATTGATGGCTGCTATAGAGGGATGGCCACCCCAAACAACAGAGAACAGCTAAGAACTGTTTTGGGTATGGCCGAATATTATTCGAAATATGTAAGAAGATTCTCGGATCACACATCTATGCTAAGAGATTTAACAAAAATGAACAGAAAGTTTGAATGGAGTAAAGCATGTGAGGAAGAATTCAAGCACATTATAAGTGCTTTAAAAGCAGCACCGGCATTGAAAAATTACGTGAGAGGAAGATGTACGATGATCACGAATGATGCTAGCAACGTCGGTTTGGGTGCAGTGTTGACACAAGTACATGAAGGAAAAGAGTATATCATAGCATTTGCTTCCCGTCTTCTGAAGGGGGCAGAAAAACCATATGCTACTATAGAAAAAGAAGCTGAAGTGGGAGAATGGAACAAAAGGCTTCCACCAATCCCCTCGCACCCCTGGCCTAGAGGATCACGGCCCAGGCACCCGCCACGAGAGGAGTTTGCCCATCTACCAGACAACCAAATACCCTGGTACAGGAACATACGGATGTGCCCACCAGCCTGCCCACCAGCCTGCCCTGCCCATGCCGACACCTGCGGCATGGACGAACTCGACTGAACCATGCAGCAGTAAATGAACACATCGTTAGAGATGCCATGACGACCTAGCCAACTGTCAGCACACCCGTGCAAGCATGCACACTGGACACTCCCACACCAATCCACACGAAGAACATATTCAGTGCTATGACGTAGGTGACGGACACACCCACTGACGCGCATCTTTATTATTTTTCACATAGGCTTTTCAAAATGCAGAAACACAAGACGCACAATGAACTCATCTAAAATGCTTGCTCACGCTTCTCCTAAACCCATGCATTACAATGGGAAATATAACGAAGACATGATACTGGGGATAAAGCAATATGATACCATAACCTAAAGCGCTGTGTATCAAACGTTTCCACCTATGCACCAGGCCCAAGTAGGCCGCAAGCAAAAGCCTCCATGAACATTGAATGAGCAAGAGTACAGTTGCTGACCCTGCAGAATGAGCCCGGCGAGAGCAGACAGTCAAGGGCACAATGTTGCAAACTCGCATGCCGCAAGCCGACGCCAAGGTCACACCTGCAAATTAAGCCAGGCACACAGTGGAAAATGCAATATTAATTGTGCAGAATTCTGCCTCAACCACGGTCTCGCCTCACGTGACCAAGCCGGACCTGACAGGGTGCCAGGCCCAGGAGGAGGGAGGCGCCTGCATCCCACGTTTCAAGACACAGGCAGATACAATTAAGCGACTCAATGGACATCTGCGGCGGTGGGAGTAGTCTGCCTTCCAGCATATGAATAAATCCTCACATTGTCTGCACATACCCATAGTGATACATTGTTGCAAATGACAGGTGCACCGCGAGCTGGGAACAGCGATGGTCCCAGACTGGGGGGCTCGCGAGTGGACCAATCAGAACATGGGGCTCTTATCACTGACGCCATTAACATTAGCCAATCCTCAGGGGTCTTCATGTAACAATTTTCATGTATCAAATTGAAGGGACAACCCAAGTATACCACCTGACTAACCCTCGACCACTAATAACGCTCTCTATACGTATGCTATACTAACCCTACCACTCGAGGAACCAATCCAGAGTGGCGATAGGTTTTTTGCTAACTTTCCCAGATGACGCAAGTAGCGCGTCATACTAAGGTAAAAAGGGCCTGCGAGCCCCACGATTAGGAGAGAGTGTCAGGACGGACGCGTACGATCCTTGACCCATCCCTGCCGTTTTGTTTAATAAACAGCAGAGTCACCTTGCTTCTTACGTGTGTCTCATACTCATTTTTTGGGATATACGGGAGGAGTTGGGGCCTCCCTGCCCGGAGGTCCGCGGATGGCCCAGCCGACCCCAGGAGAATTTCCCCCGACAAGTTGGAGGCACTGCTGAGATCTGTTTGTGGTCTGCTTTCATTTTATTTTTCCGAGTACTCCCGTTGCGAGGAGGCCCGGCGGCGCGGCCCCCTCTGCCGCTGCCCCCTTTTGAGGACTACAGGACCATCGCGGAACTGCGAGAAAACCGAACAGCGCAATCCGGATATTGGCCTTCGGGAGCCGGTTGAGAAGTATCCCGCCCGCGGTTGGCGAGTGTCCAGACGTGGTCCAGACGAGGGGAGGTGGCGAGCCGCTTGGAGGGGTGCACGCAGTCGAGCGGCCCCGCATCAAGAGAACTTGGTGAGTATGCCACGCACAACAAGCAATGTGAAATTGTGAGGGAGGGGGGAGGAATTGAATACGGGAGGCGGGTGGTGTTACACAGGTGCGCGGCGAAGGTTTGATAAATTAGTATTGACGGTAAAGTGAATGGTAGCTGGACAAGTGCGAGAGCAGTCAGCTACGTTACGGAAGAGGAGGGGGCAGAGCACGAAAACATCACGTGCGGCCGCTCGTAGACACTGATTGGCCTAGGTCGCGACCACGTGTAAGGGTGTGTGTGTGTGTGCGGTTTCCTACGATTTGGTAATTATTGATCAATGAGTAGATGAGGATCCCTATTGATCGAGCAGGTAACTCGATAGATAGATGACGTTTCACTGTAGGCGGTAGCTAGCTGGTTGCCTAATACGGAAGATAATTGGCTGGTTAAGCCCTCCTGTCGAGGGGCGTATCACATGCGAGGCGACGCAGCATGCGCAGTCCGATTATATTGTTGATTACCTTGTTCCAGGCGTGACAGGAAGACAGCTGTGGGGTTAACGGGGGTAGATTGCAAGCGTATTTTGAACTTTTAAAAACATATGAAGAACTTACCGGTAGTTTGAAGAGGTTGGTGACGTCACCAGTAGGGCTTTCATAGGATATCTCGAGCACAAGGCATCTTTCTTTCTGAGAGTGGTGGGGAAGAGAGTTGTGGTAAGGGAGTGGACACGGAGGTAAACGGTAATGAGTTGATCGGGGGGAAGGAGAAAAGGGGGACGTGGCTGCGCACAGAGAACGCCGGCCACGGCAAGTGTAGAAAGGGGAGGAGGAGCAAGTGAAAGTGGGACGGCTGTATAAGAACGTCACAAGGGACACGCAGCTGCAGGGGGCTACGTGCGCCTCGGCCGCAGGGGGCCGTAAAGGTGTTCGGTAAAGGAAGAAAAGAAAGAAAAGAATATACAAATGTAACTGCTATATTTTACTAATTTTCCTTAGCGGACTATCGCAAGTCCCCAAACTTAGGTAAAGATCTAAGGCTGTATAGTGTAAACTGTTAGTAAGATAACCGCTACCAAATAGGGGAAGGATAACAAGTGAAGCGCTACTATGTCATACGGGGCAGGATCGGGAGGGTGAGGGAACACCCTCACTACCCCGCTACAGCACATATGTAAAACACTGTCACCCCATAGGGAGAAACTGATCAAGTATAGCATAGAATGGACACAGGGGACGGACAACAAAATGACGACACCATGGCCGCCTAATGGCAGTTTCGATCCATATACCCAACATTCACTATTAAACCATCTGCATAACACATACAAGGGGAAGAAGTTGATGCACCATGTGGAGGTGTTTAACTTATGGAGGATGTTCCAAGGGTCCCGACCAGGACCAAACGGAATGTTTATTATGGGGGAACCAACGGAAGAAGAGAAGATTAAGGAGGAAGGAGAGAATGGGGAAAAAGAGAGTGAAGACACACAGAACACGGGGAACGGAGAAGAGGGAGGAGAAAAGAGTAACAACATAAACGAAAAGGAAGTAAAAAAGGAACAGAGCGACGATATACCCCTAGCGAAGGTAGTGAAAAAGGAGGGAGGGGGGTTATATCCTTTAACAGAACTACGAGACATGGTTCAATTAAGGGCGGCTGAGGGGTACTCGAACCCAGCATACAGCCCGCCACCATATACAGCCACAGGTAGCGACACTGGAAGGGAGCAGAGTAGCACAACGGGATCAGTTCGCACAAAAATGCCCGCAGGGGAAGGGGGAATTGGCGAAGAGCAGATCGCAGGAATAGGACAGGATGAGTGGGTAGCTGCGCAGGTATTATTAAAATTACGAGGTTCATTAACAGAAGAAGAGGAAGAGGTAGTAAGGAAAATGGACGAGGACAACACCAGGAAGAGTGAAAGGAAAGGGGAAGAGGGGAAAAGAAAGGGGGAGGAGTTGTTACGACAGAAGGAAGAGATTTTGGAAAAACGATTAGCAGAATTAAGGGTTGAGCAGAATACACTGATCAAGCAGCTCGAGAGAGAGGAAAGAGAGAGAGCACGGGAAAGGAAAGAAAGCAAGAATGAGTTGGACAAAATGAGGGAACGAACTGAGGAGAAAAAGAGAGAAGCAGAAAGGGTGAAGGCAGTAGCCGAAAGGGTATCCAGAGCAGCACTGCGTGACAAGAAAAGGGAGGAAGAAGAGAAAGAAAAGGAAATGGAAATATGGAGAAGGGAGGATGATAGAGGGTATATTAAAGCGGGAAAGAGCGAGATGGGAAAGGAAGAAAGAAGAAGAAAGGATAATGGAAAAAATGAGTATTGAAGTAATGGAGGAATTGAAAAAGAAAAGAGAGGAAATTGGTAGAGAAATAGCGGAGAAAAATGAAGGGGAAAGAGAGGAAAGGAGAGGGTGGAGTGAAGTAAGGAGGTATGTATATAGAGACACAGAAGTAGCAACAACATCAGCACAAAGGGGAGCAATTGGCAAGGAAGACAAGGGAGGAACGGACCTAATAGACTTAAAATCAGTAACAATTAGGGGGAAAAAGACAGACTGGGGGCTGCCATTAATGGAGGACTTTTGCAGTGAGGAAGGAGAAGGAAGAGAGAAGGAAGGGAGAGACAGTGAAAGGGAAAGCCTAGATAAATTATACATCACCCGGACAAATGGAGAATCACCATGGATCTGCAGGAGAAAGGAAGAATTGGAGGGAAGTGAGGAGGAAGAGCAAGGAATAGTGGAAAGGCAGACACGTGCAGCCACATCGTCACCATCCCGTCCCACATGCTCCACTACCTCACGCTCATTACGTGCAACATGCCCATCTAAACTCGCGCCCTTCCCACACGAACTGACACACTACGCAGCCAGGCTTAGAGACCTCCCTGGACGCAGGCAGGGAGAACGAATACACACGCCTACATTAAACGATAAAAGAAAGGGAAGAGATAGAGGAGAAACAGTTACAAGCAGGGGAAATATGGACCCCATTGACGATGTAGAAGACAGGGAAGATGAGGAGGGGTGTACGGATTCGATTGTGTGGGACCCAAAGGGCCAACCAGGACACAACCTAATGCCACTTCTGGAGAGGGGAGGGGTTAGACCACAGCAGGCTTCCCCGGGGTCACAATAACAAACACATCACACTATGGGGCACCAGTCGCAAACTGCAGACATGCATTATGGCAGGCACTGAGGGTACAGTACCCAGACACATCAGACATAGGAGCAATTACCTCACGCAAGATGTGTGAGAACGAAGATCCTGTTGATTATATCCAGGAAATTCAAGAGAAGTGGCGCATGGAAACTAGAGAACAATGGGACAAGACACCAGCAATATTCTATCATATACTAGTACAGGGGCTCCCAGAAGCAGTCCAGAAACAACTGAAGAAAGTAGTGGGAATGGAAGCAAAAGCATGGCCAGAAATACAACTGACAATAGTGCATCATTGTAGGACATGGCAAGAAAAAATGAAACAAAAAGAAGAGGATAGGAAAACGGATGAGGCTAAATTAGTACAGAAAAAACTTACTAAACACACAATGGAAGGTGCACTAATAACTACACCTGCAACAATGACTCAAAGCCCCACACAAGTAGTGGCTGCACAAGATCCCTCCCAAATACAATCATCACAGACTGTAACACAACAGCTGCCGCCACTCCAACCATACACGACCAATATGGGAGGAGGATACTCAACGCCAGGAGCTGGGTATTATAATTACAACAGGGGAAGGGGAGGAATGATGAGGGGGAGAGGATACGGATATAACACACAACAGCAGGGGGGAGGACTTAGATATTTCTACCCCACCGGGCAACCAGTATACCAGGACAACCCAGGAAGCTTTGCATGGCAGAGCAGGGAACCACCGGTGTGTTGGATTTGTGGATTAGTAGGGCACATGTCACGCACGTGTAGAGTGAGACCAGGCACACCATCATGGAGTGAACAGGGACAACAAGGGCCCACACAGGAACAGCAGGGCATCCAGCAACAGCAGAAATTGCAACAGGGAAATGGGCAACAACAACTAGTAACACAACAACAGCCACAGACATATTCAATGCCACAACAACATGTAGCGATAACACAACAGCCCCAAGTACAGCAAGTACAGCAACCTGCCCAAATCCAAGACCATAACATAACCTCTACCAATACACAACTACAGCAAACACAACTGGGAAGGGTGACGGTCCTGGGACACAACCCTTACACAGGAAGTGGTCAATCATTATACCCTCAATAGGGCAGCCCACAGACGGCCTTGGTGTGTCCCATCCTGTCGGTAACACCTAATAGTGCGGAGGAACCGCGCATAGAGGTAACGATAGGTGACAAAAAATTATCATTCCTTGTTGACACCGGGGCGACCCGGTCTTGCATAAGGGAAGGTAAATTTAAGATGTCAGGTGAAGCCATGACCACCCAAGGATTCTCTGGGGCTAGGAGGTTGGTTCCCTTTACTGATAACATTCCCTTATCAATAGGGGATTATGACATGTCATTACCGCTTTTGTGTTCTAGGGCCTCACCAGTAAATATACTGGGGAGAGACATAATGAGCAGGTTGAATATGACGATCTCCTTTACGGAGGACGGCATAATTTGCTCCACTCCAGGAATTAACATGCTCACTGCACGACAAATTATGCAAGCATACTGTGGACAGGCAGTGATTAAGGCTGAGCCAGTAGAGGGTGAACTGTTCCAGTACGGGACAGACATGGCATTTGCATGGATGCCAGGAATAGAAGGAAAGATCTGGAGGAGGCCAGCAGCCTATTTGTTTAGACCAGAAACACCAGCCAATGAACCAGGAGGAAAGGTGATTTCAGTGAACATAGAGAGCATTATAGCAACTGCTGATTACATTGCAGTACATAACCAAGACAGAGAAGGAAGAGCATGGAGGGCAGTGATAGCACTAGCAGAGGGATGTAGACTCACCCAGGTGTCAGATGAGGAGCTCTTCTCAGAAGAAAAGGAAGAAGGTGAAATGGTGTTTATGATGAATGTAGAAATATGGCTAAGAGTGATGTACAAACAAGTGGCACAAAAAATTGCAATGGCACTTGAAGCACCCACATCCACCCCAGTTCCCTTCTTTGAGGAGGATATGGCAAAGGTACCAACATCATTATGGACTACCAGTCCCTATGACGTGGGGTGCATAAAAAGTATAGGGGGAGTAAGAATAAAATTGAAAAAAGGTGCAATACTCCCCAGAGTGAAGCAGTACCCACTATCAAAAGAGGCAGATGAGGGCATATATGAAACAATAACGGCCCTTATAAATAATGGCATATTGGTACCATCAGAATCACCTTGTAACACAGCTGTATACCCAGTGCGCAAAGCTAAAGGGGGGTCTTGGCGCTTCATACAGGACCTCAGGCCCTTGAACAACATAGTGGAAGCAGAATACCCGATAGCAGCAAACCCGGCCACAATATTGTGCGGCATTCCAGCAGAGGCATCACGATTTACAGTGATAGACCTCAAAAATGCCTTTTTCTCAATATCTCTGCACCCAGACTCACAAGATCTGACAAGCTTCACGTACAGAAACACAAAATGGAAACACACCAGATTGCCACAGAAGATGCAGAGAGGACTCATTGAAGATGCTGACAATATTGGCTGAAAAGGGTTACATGGTAGACAAGGAAAAGTTACAGTACTGTCAGGAACAGGTACTTTACATTGGTCAGCTCATATCCCAATACAGAAGAAAGATTGCACCACAAAGAGCACAGGCCATTTCAAAAACGCTGCTGCCCCAAACAGTGAGGGAACTGCAGCAGTTCCTGGGACTGTGCAACTACTGTAGAGCCTGGGTATTTGATTACAGCTCATACATAGGACCCCTACTTGAGGCGTTAAAAGAAGCTAACAAAGGGGAGAAAAAGTTGGGGTGGACAATGGAAATGAAAGAGGCTTTTGATGAACTGAAGGATGCAATATCAACTGCTCCGGTACTGGCCACCCCAGATTATGAACGACAATTCTTTATATTTTCACATTGCGACTCAGCAGTAATGAAAGCAGTGTTGGCTCAAAAAACAAGCATGGGCTACAAACCAGTAGCGTTTTACAGTGGCCACTTGGATCCTGTGATGTTAGGTCATTTCCCTTGCAAACAAGGTCTCGCCGCAGCTGCCTTTGCGGTAGAGAAAGCATCATCAATTACAATGGGGTGCCCAACCACACTATTTGTGGAACATGCACTATTTGCAATATTGAACAAGCCTAAGTCCACACTAACCACGCAGAGGGCGTCAGGTTATGAGATCATCTTATCTAGACCAGAACTATCAATTGTTAGATGCAGCACGGTTAACCCTGCAAGGTTTATAGCAGAAGTAATTGAGGAAGGGGACTATGCACACGATTGTACGCAGACTACCGAAATGTACTCATGTGCTAGAAAAGTTGAAGAGAACGCACTAGATGGAGGTGAGCTCTTGTTCATTGATGGGTCATCAACAATAGACCAAAGTGATGGGATAAGGAGAACTGGGGCAGCAGTGGTAAAAATGACAGAGGAACCGGTGTGTGTGGCGATGAAATGCGTACAACTACCACAGCATTACTCTGCTCAAGCAGCTGAATTAGTTGCACTGATCTTGGCGTTGAAGGAAAGCTTTGACAAACGAGTAACTATATATTCTGACAGCGCATATGTCACGTCTACTGTCCACTCAGGATTGTCCAAATGGAGGCGAAGAGGGTTTAGGAGAGCTGACGGCACCCCAGTACAACATGCTCTCTTGTTAGCCGAACTAATTGAAGTAATAAATGACCCCCAAGAATTAGCTTTGGTCAAATGTACCGCACACACTAATGGAGAAGATCATATCTCAAAAGGGAATGCAGCAGCAGACGCACATGCGAAGTATGCTGCATATTTTGGTGAGATATGGAACCCCCCAACATGCTCTCTTGTTAGCCGAACTAATTGAAGTAATAAATGACCCCCAAGAATTAGCTTTGGTCAAATGTACCGCACACACTAATGGAGAAGATCATATCTCAAAAGGGAATGCAGCAGCAGACGCACATGCGAAGTATGCTGCATATTTTGGTGAGATATGGAACCCCCCAGAGTTAGAGAGAGGGAGAGGGAGGGGGATAGCTAAGGAGATGTTGATAAGAGAAGGGTACACCCATCTCCCAGCCACACAGATAATGGAGCTACAAGCGGCTGCACCAATGGCAGAAAAAGAAATATGGGTAAAAAGAGGATGTACAATGTCACCAAATGACGCACTATGGCGCCAGGGTAAGACTACTATTGAACACCGCCCTGAGCCAACTCCACCACCCAGCCCACACAGGCAAGGAAGTTATTGCAGCATGAATTAGGGAAGATTGGTTCTGTCCCGAGTTAAATTCCCATGGGACAAATTTTATCAGCAACTGTCTCACATGTCAACAGTTCACGGCCGGTCACACGCTGAAGGTGATAAAAGGTACTATACCCCGGCCAGAGGGACCCTTCCTACACATCCATATTGACTATGTTGATATGATCAACGTATGTCAAGGAAATAGGTATATGATTGTAGTAGTATGCCCATTCTCCAGGTGGATTGAGGTAGGACCCTGCTCACACCCAGATGCATTCAGAGCAGCTAAATTTCTAGTGAGGGAGGTTTTCCCCAGGTGGGGAGTGTGCGAGGTACTGCGGTCAGATAATGGCCCGCATTTCGCTAATGAAATGTTCCAGCACATCACATCCTTACTGAACATCAAGCATAAATTTGCATGTGCATATCACCCGCAGGCCAACGGTGTATGCGAACGCCTGAATGGCCTACTGAAGGAGGCAATTGCAAAGATACAGCAAACAACAAAGAAGAGTTAGTTGTATTGCCTTCCGCTAGCCCTATTTGAGCTAAGGAATAGACCAGGTTTCGATCACCACCTCACCCCTCACGAGGTGGTGACCGGGCGTCAAATGCGCCTTCCTCTAACACCAACATCAAGAGCATTCACAGATTATGAAAACACTGCAACCGTTCTTGGTGATGAAATGTACCAATATGTGTCTTCTTTGATTACTAGTGTAGTGTTTGTGTCTCAACAGCTCGAGCGCACACGGGGCGGGTCTAAGAGTGATCAACAAGAAGACGTGGATAAAGAATTGGAAAAGGAAAAACTGTGCAAAATTGCTAAAGGTGACCACGTGCTACTCCGCAATTTCAACAGAAAGTGGAACAGGCCACGCTTCACTGGCCCCCACCTGGTAGAGGAGGTATCTACGAGAGCAGTAAAGTTACAGGACAAACGTGCTTGGAATCACCTGCATGACGTAAAGATCTGCAAACTCCAGACCCGCCCTAGCGTCACCGACAGGGCCATTGGAAGAACAGCAACAGCGCCACCCACGGAGGAAGAGACTTCTACCACAGCTGACGACCTAAGTGTCTCCATACCCTGCCACCCACACACTACTAAAATAGAAAGGGGTAATTCCCATACCGCCCACCCCATGGTCACACGATCAAAGAGTAAAGAGACTTCCGCCAGTTGAACTCCAAACCCTCGGCCCATTGCAGTAATAACCCAACTGAAGGACATTGTCTTGCACATATACACATGTAGACACTTGAATGTTCTCTTTTTTTCTTTTCCGCACATGCAGGTACCGCGTATTATTGTATTGCTAAGAAAACAGATAACTAACAAAGTTCACTGCCCAGGAGTAGATGCTACCCTCAGACGATAACTACCCTGAAGAGCTATCACACCAATTCGTCTATCACATAAAAAGGCCAAAGTACCTGAAAAGAAGGAGGGTACGTGTCTACTACACAGCATTTCTCTTGGCCATAGAACAATCAATACCCCACCTTCACCCATACTTGCCTGTCCTAAGAGATAGATCGCTTAGATTGGCGTGGGAACAGCTACTTGATAGGGAGAGCTTGAAAACAACAACTAACACTAATAACAAGCATATTGAGAATTTTCAGGCGGGCAACTTTAACGTCGCAAGAATTAGCTGCTGGACTGCAGCAAGGTAAGAGCAAAATGCCGGTGAGACTAGCCTCTGTAATAAACATAATAGGGATTTTGATGATCACCGGGTTCTTGGCTGCCTCTGTATGGCAGAACAGTTATGCTATCAATATTTTGGCTGTACCCGCATCTAATATACCCCCACCCACGACTGCAACAGGTGTTACGTCAGGTGGTACTAGCAAAATTCCACACAAGGGAAATAGAGTTAAACGCAGCACATACTCAGATAATAAAGGTATTGACAACTACATACAAGATTCAGCACACGTCTCAAACAACATGTGGTACCAACACATGACCCAAATAGGCAAGCAGACAACAGAAGACAGCTGCTACGTCTGCTCATTGATCCCATACGCCATGAGCGCTTCTCGAACTTTCGTTGCCACGGAAATAGATGAAAAGACAGCACGATGTATAGTATACTTGGCACTGTTCCAAACGAAAGGGAGATTTCAAGGGAACACGGTGCACCTGGTATGGAAAACGCGAGACACATATCCATACGAAAATAACTTCCTCAAGATTTATTTGAGTTACCACAAGACCAGTTTGCATGCTGAAGCATTCAGATACATGACAAGTGGCCCTGACAAAGGAGAAACAAAGAAAGTAACACTACAATACCTACCATGTGATTGGTACGCCACTGAAGTTCCTGGTAAACAAGGATGTTGGGAAAGGCCACTGATAATAATAACAGGGAAGGTGTACCTGGGCAAAAAATGGGAGATAGGAGTGGTTGGCAGCAACAAGGTAACGAGAGAGGATACTACAACTATTGCTGAACACAACAACAGATGTTGGACGACTTGGGTCAAGTACGTACCCATGCTCACGTGGATAGAGAAGGATGAAGACCCAATAACAATACTGCCGCTGTCTGCACCAAAGGTATGCTACCAACATAAAGGAGAAGTGGACGTGGGATACAACACCAACTGTGCAAGCGTGACGGAGTTACCTGAGGGGGGAGCAGGAACAGCAGTGTTAATGGACCATTACTGGGCCTGCGGAGACAAGGCATACCACACACTGCCCCCTCTGTGGAATGGTATATGCACAATGGTACACGTTAATGTACCATCACTAGTGGTGCCCCAGAAACATGTGAACGTGGCGAACTTCCCTAAAATGGATGAAGGAAACAAGAGGAAGAAGAGATCTGTACAACCTCAGAAGGGGCCAGAGAACCAAAACAACGGCAACAACACTATCCTGAATAGAAAGAAAGACAAGGAGAACCTCTGACAGGAAATTACCTATGGGGAAGATCGGAAACAGCACTCACTTCAATCCCACCAGAACACAGACTATTCAGCAGAGCAGCAATGTTCTTCTCTTCAATAATACATCCGGGACTACAGGCTTACGCAAACGCAAAATGGCTCCAGATAACTAGATGGGAACTAATGATGACAATTAATTCTACAGTAAATGGATTCAGCGCAATAAAAGAGGAACTGCGAGCAGTGAGGATGGTAGCACTACAGAACAGATATGTACTGGACCTCCTCACAGCAATGGAAGGAGGAGTTTGCGCAAAGATAGGACAATCATGCTGCACATTCATTCCTGCTAACGATGCTGACAATGGTACACTGACAGAAGCAGTATCACAATTGGCCCGGATGCACTCCAAAATGATGGATGAAAGTAAAGGTGTGAGAAAGGATGACAGCTGGTTTTCGCTATTATGGTCATGGATGCCATCTTGGCTGTCGGACGGACTGAAGATTATAGTTGGATGCATTATTTTGGCTGGAGCTGCACTGATCATAATAAGATTTTGGAAGGCCCGGAAGGCACGCACCACAGACGAAATGATGGAAATGGTTGGTATGCACCCCCTGATGCCGGCAGATGATGGCCAACACACAGGCACAATAATAAAAGAAAGAGAGAAATTGCGCAACCAGATCATCACCATCTGTGAAACTCGAAAACCCAAGGAACCCAAGGAGCTACATAGGGAAATGGGTATACTGCACACCTGGAGGAACCTGTGTATATATGTATTGGTCGTTTGAAGACCATGTCAACCACTATGGACATTTGGGAGGAGTAACTAAAATATGGAGAGTGAGAGGAGATAAGGAAAAGGATATGTTTGTGGTTGACAAGTCGACCAGAGGGGGGACTGAAGTGGGAGAATGGAACAAAAGGCTCCCACCAATCCCCTCGCACCCCTGGCCTAGAGGATCACGGCCCAGGCACCCGCCACGAGAGGAGTTTGCCCATCTACCAGACGACCAAATACCCTGGTACAGGAACATACGGATGTGCCCACCAGCCTGCCCTGCCCATGCCGACACCTGCGGCATGGACGAACTCGACTGAACCATGCAGCAGTAAATGAACACATTGTTAGAGATGCCATGACGACCTAGCCAACGGTCAGCACACCCGTGCAAGCATGCACACTGGACACTCCCACACCAATCCACACGAAGAACATATTCAGTGCTATGACGTAGGTGACGGACACACCCACTGACGCGCATCTTTATTATTTTTCACATAGGCTTTTCAAAATGCAGAAACGCAAGACGCACAATGAACTCATCTAAAATGCTTGCTCTCGCTTCTCCTAAACCCATGCATTACAATGAGAAATATAACGAAGACATGATACTGGGGATAAAGCAATATGATACCATAACCTAAAGCACTGTGTATCAAACGTTTCCACCTATGAACCAGGCCCAAGTAGGCCGCAAGCAAAAGCCTCCATGAACATTGAATGAGCAAGAGTACAGTTGCTGACCCTGCAGAATGAGCCTGGCGAGAGCAGACAGTCAAGGGCACAATGTTGCAAACTCGCATGCCGCAAGCCGACGCCAAGGTCACACCTGCAAATTAAGCCAGGCACACAGTGGAAAATGCAATATTAATTGTGCAGAATTCTGCCTCAACCACGGTCTCGCCTCACGTGACCAAGCCGAACCTGACAGGATGCCAGGCCCAGGAGGAGGGAGGCGCCTGGATCCCACGTTTCAAGACACAGGCAGATACAATTAAGCGACTCAATGGACATCTGCGGCGGTGGGAGTAGTCTGCCTTCCAGCATATGAATAAATCCTCACATTGTCTGCACATACCCATAGTGATACATTGTTGCAAATGACAGGTGCACCGCGAGCTGGGAACAGCGATTGTCCCAGACTGGGGGGCTCGCGAGTGGACCAATCAGAACATGGGGCTCTTATCACTGACGCCATTAACATTAGCCAATCCTCAGGGGTCTTCATGTAACAATTTTCATGTATCAAATTGAAGGGACAACCCAAGTATACCACCTGACTAACCCTCGACCACTAATAACGCTCTCTATACGTATGCTATACTAACCCTACCACTCGAGGAACCAATCCAGAGTGGCGATAGGTTTTTTGCTAACTTTCCCAGGTGACGCAAGTAAGGTAAAAAGGGCCTGCTAGCCCCACGATTAGGAGAGAGTGTCAGGACGGACGCGTACGATCCTTGACCCATCCCTGCCATTTTGTTTAATAAACAGCAGAGTCACCTTGCTTCTTGCGTGTGTCTCATACTAATTTTTTGGGATATACGGGAGGAGGCCTCCCTGCCCGGAGGTCCGCGGACGGCCCAGCCGACCCCGGGAGAATTTCCCCCCGACAAAGCGCTGAAAGTGTTGTATGGGGAACAAAATTTGAATTACATACTGACCACAAACCACTAGTGGATGTGTTCATGATCAAGGGTCTGGATAAAGTATCGGGAAGAATAAGACGATGGGTCTCTAGGTTGCAGGAATTTGATTTGGAGATTAAGTACATACCTGGTGTGAAGAACTGTGCTGCAGATTGTCTTTCAAAGTTGACAAATTTTCAGGAAGAGAGTGAAGAAATGGAAGACCAACAAGAGATGATTTGTACAATACAGGAGGATGCCATATCCAGACAGGAATGGATAGATGAGATGGGAAAAGATACCAAAGTAATGTTTGTAATGGAGAATTTCAACAAAAACATGGTCCCAATTAGCAAAGTTCAAGAAGTGAGAGCTGAAGGTTATTGCAGTGTAAGACATGAACTGAGTAGACAGGATGATTATCTGCTGAGGGGCGACAAATTAATTCTACCTGAGGGAATCAGGGAGAGAACTATACTGTTGGAACATGAAGGGCATCAAGGAATCCCAAAGACAAAGAACAAAATAAGAAACACGTATTGGTGGCCTGGTTGTGATCTACAAATTGAAAGAAGTATTAGAAACTGTATTCTTTTGCAATAAGTGTGATAAAGTTTATGCAAGTGAGAAGTATCCGATGGTGGTGACAGATGTGCCTGATAGACTGTGGAAGAAATTGGCTATAGATATTATAGGTCCAGTGTGGAGTGAGGGTTACCAGACTTTTTGTGTAGTGGTAATTGACATGTTGACAAGATGGGCTGAAGTTAAGATGTTGTCAAGTGTTTCGAATAAAGCTGTGATTGAATTTTTGGAAGAAGTGTGTGGTCGTGAGGGTTACCCGGAGGTGATTCTAACTGACAATGGCTCTCAATTTAAGTCCAAGGAAATGGAGGAGTATTTAAAAGGGAAGACGTTTACACACTTAATTAGTGTTATATATCATCCTGAAACTAATGAAATTGTTGAGCGGCATAACAGAGTATTGAAAGAAGCGATTAGGTGGGCAGGGTCGAATGGTAGAAATTGGAAAGAAGTGGTGAAGACGACTGAGTTGAGCAGAGGTAGGAGAGCTAACACAAAATTGTTTCTGGGGTGGATGAGTGCTGTGTTGGGAATGGAGGTGTCACTGCGTGATGTGGAAACGAATATTGTGAAGAGGTAACTCTAATAAATCAAGACATGATAACAGGAAGTTCAGAGTTGGCAAGACTCCCTTTGTGGGTTGTTTGGTGAAGATTAAGTTGCCAGAAACTCTCAGGGTGGATGGCAGCAAGTGGTCTAAGCCTATCAAAGTGATTGAAGTATTTAAGCATGCAGTGAGGACGTGTGATGGCAGAGTGTGGAATAATGGTCGGTGATGTTTATGCCTGGTGATTGTATTGATGAGGGTGAAAAGAATTTTGCGAGTCAGAAGAATATTGTGAGTCAGAGTCAATCCTTATCTAAAGCAACATGTATACCGTATGCGGCGTCGGCGTCCTAAACATCTCGATTTGGAAGAATCTACCGTAGACCGGTTCACTTGATGGACTTTGGCGAGTGACGAAGGTCTTGTGGAAGAAGAGGGATGTGTAATATTCTGTGCTACAGCTGGCTTCCAGGACGAGCATTCTGGAATGGGAATGCAAGGAATGGAAGGCTGAGAAGGGAACTGGTGGTTGGAGAAGAAGGTGGACCTGCAGATGCCGCTCTGTGCATATCCCCTTCATATATAAGATATTAACATAATAAAATATATACATAAAGGTATTCCTGCGTTACGAGTCACTTCAGCCTGGTGATGAGATTAAGGTGAAATTACCAGATAAGGTGAGAAAAGGAAATTCCAGATTTTTGAAGGACAAGGTGGTGGTCAAGGATCTGGGTTCATCTGTACTGGCTTGGAAAAGGAGAGAGTAGTTTTGTTAGACAAAAGATGTGCTGGAGTTGAATAACACAAGTGTGGAAGTGTGACAAAGGGAGGTGTTAGGGGTGTTCATTATCTTCATGTTAAGCTATGTTCTTTATATTCATGTTAAGCTAGGATAGATTAGTTCATGTGTTATGTAAACACACTGGAACCTGGAACATTGGGCGATCTGGAGCAGTGGAGGGTTCCAGGTTCCAAACAGTGTCAGCTGGATGATGAGGTTGGCCAGACACCACTGTTTTATCTATGCTGCATAACTTGATAAAATGCAGCTTTCTTCTGACGATGCAGTCTGAGCTCCTTCATTTAGCAATACTACTGGACATAACAATCCATGGTTGAAAAACCACTCCTAAACACTGATTGCACAGAATGCAGCATATGATTAGAGGTCACCCACTCTTCCACTCTGGCTTTCAGACATTTATTAAACATTTAGCTTGATATGTCTAACAGTGAAATGGGGTGGTAGCAGTGAGGATCATTAATGGAACCCTTTTTAAAAATCAGTAGTATAGTGGCATTTTTTCAGGAGAGCGTGATACCACCAGAGTAAGAGATTGGGTTAAAAAGATTGACCAGAATGTTTACCCACCAGTCAGGCCCCCATTTTAAATAATCCAACCGCAACCCATCTGGACCCGAGCCTTACTTGCCGGGAGGGGTTTACAACATGCCAGTATCTCCTCTTTGGTGAAAATAATATCTCCTACACTGTCATCTACCCTGGTGCGTTCTCCCTCAACATCTGCATCAAACCGGATGTTAGAAAAATGAGACACCCACCTTTCATTGGTGATTATTCCTGTTACAGTTTCCTTCTGAGATTCAAATCCCTGAGCTACTAACCTCCAAAAGACCTTCAATCTTTTTAGGAAACAGCTTTCTCCATCTGGCCTCATAGGTTCAGCCTGTGCTCTCTCCTCTTACGCCTCAGCAGTTTTTTATAATCATACTTGTGGGCGTGTAGCTGCCCCGCACTTGAAATTGCCACCTTTCACTGCACGGTATATTGCCCCTTTCCGGTGCCTATATTTCTGATCAAACCATACAGACCCCTTTACTCCTTTATTAGCATTATGGATGCCACTATGTTGATGGCTCATACTTTCCTGGGCAATTTACAATGCTAATGCTTCATACCTTTTAATTACATCCATGCCACCCTCTGGCAGAACACCACTAAACTCTGCAAGAATGTCCTTGGCTCTAGCTGAGGAAAAAACATTAGTCCACTGTTCCTGCCTCAGGCGGCAGAAATACCCCAGGGCCAATGTAGTGCCTTCAGCTTCCTGGATTGAACGTTGACCAGGATGCTTGAACTCAAGTGGTCACTAGCCAACCGAGTGCCCACCTCAAAATTAGTGATCGAAGGGAACATATAACTGTCAAACAAACAATAGTCAATTATTGATCTACTCTTACCACGTCGGAAAGTGTCCCTTGGTGGGCAATCCCCCACACACCTCCTGTTAAGTTCCACAAGATGGAATGCTTTCATTAACTGATCCAGCTCCCTACCTCTACCATCAAGTAGTGGCCCATTAGTGAATAAATTGATTTGCAGACTGGAGAGGCAGATGTTCTACCTTACATTGCTAGCGCCAAAATATGTTTTAGTCTTACCCCACTCACCTCATTTATAAAATTTGTGTTTGTTTGCAAAGTACCACTTTGCTGTCCAAACTACCCTTTTGTCCTCTCAAAAAGAAAAACACATTTGCCTCTTATAATTCTGGACAGATGCCTGTGATTGTAATGTGATAGGCTTTGTCCTTTCGCATAGCACAAACAGAACATACTTGAAATGTTTCTCTGTCTGGAATCTGTAATTGGGGCAGATAGATTTGTGTTAATATACTGTGCAGTTCTTCTAGATGTTACTCCCTAAATACACTTTTCCATTCAACCTACATGCAAAGTGGTTTTCCCCCGAAAATACAAATTCATGGATATGACCGGATTGCGTCAAAGAAATAACACCTTTGTATAGCTCAAGACAAATTTAATTAACCGTTTAGACTATGTAAAGCTCAGAGGATATCATTTTGTCTAGGCTTACATGGCTGCTTCAGAGTCTTGCTCTTATTGTGAAAAGAAATAAAAGTTAAAACTACTGAACAGGTACTGCATTAGAATGTGCATGACCTGAATAAAGCCATATACTGTCCTTGCCCATTAGCATACAAATCTTTCTTCTATGTACCTGGTTAACAATACTACACCACATATGTACTGATCTCAGTATTTATTTACTATTTGTCGCCTTGTTCCAAATGATCTACCGTGGCCATCTTCACACCTGTGTTTTATTATTTGTAAAACACGACCCTGTCTGCCAATGTTTTTCAATATTTATGATGCACGTAGATATTGTAAATTATGGGATTGACACTTTAAATTATTTATGTATTTAATTGCTTGATATTTCAGCCAAATGGGTCTGTGGCTCAGTGGACTAATGCATCCGCTAGCATGGCCTGTGTGTTGAATCGTGGCAGGTTCACTCACTGCTCCAAACTTCCTAGGTCGATGAAATGAGTCCTAGCGACTTGGGTAACAATAAACATGTGTTATCTGTCAATAGTGCCAAAATACCCCAGTTATTTTAGGGTCATAAGTAGCGCTGAACAAGCTTTACCTTAATCAACTTGCAACATTTTTAAACCGCAGATTATTATATGGAGGCAAGCCAAAGCTCGAATCTCGAACCGACTCAAAACGGTTAGATTCAATAGCAAACTATAGGTGGCTCAAGAGCGGAATCAAGTTGAGTAGGTAAATGTCTATTGTAAAATAAAGCCAGTAACATGCACAGACTTTCTTTTTCTGAGAGAACAAAAAAGATGTCCAGCTAGAACAGCAGAATTTTGTCTCAGGCAGGACATTCTGCCCAATGAAGAAAAAAAGGAGATGCACATACATTTTTTATGAGTGACCACAGATGATGCACAGCCCAGACACTTAAATCTCATTTGATGCAGGAATCCATATGTCACTTCTATAAAGCAACTGTCAGAAAAAATGCACATATTTTTCTTTTTTTCTTAGAGACCAATCAAATGTGCAACCCAAAAGATAGGGAACCGCACACTAAGAGCAGTGAAGTAAAGGCGGAGACATGCAGGCACATTCTTTTTCTAGGAAACCACAAAAGATGCGTTGTGGAGAACAATAGAATTTCATTTCATGCAGTGAACCATACATCAAGCTTACAAGGTAAAGATGGGATACATGTATGTGCGCATTTTCCAGGGTGACCTTAAAAGATAAGTAGAAAAGAACCCGCACATTTGTTCATGGGGAACTGTGCCTGACATCATTAAACTATCTCCAAAATTCAAAAGTCCTAAGTGTGCAATTGTAATCAGCAAGGAAATACACCCAGCCTGTACTGTAGACAAAATCTTGTCAAACAATGCATACAGCCAATGTAAATGTATTCACCTGTGATTTTGTTTATGAACCTGCTAATTGATACTAAAAGGAGCACAGTTTATTGATAAGTGGATTGTATCCTGCAATGCATTTCATTCAAATTGTGTAAAGTAATGTCGAATATAAAAATGATACACTTACAAATGAAGGAAAAACAGTGGTTCTATTGGTTTGGATAACACTTATATTCATGTCAGACCTATACAGACTGACTTCAAGTTGATCCAGTATTCAACTCGGAGTAAACAGGCCCCCACCTTTGGGAGTCTTTCGAAGGGATAATATCCCAAAAAACGGACATACCAAGAAAATGAAATATATGATCTGCACAGAAGATTAACATCAAATAAAACCAGCCATATGTTTGGCCTAATGAAGAAACACCAAAAGACTGGTCATCTCATTTCAAATCAATCACTCACTGAAACCATGATAAGATCAGTTGACATAAGTCATGTGCAGAAACATGATGCCTTCTTCCACAGTTTAAATGCAGTGTATAATTCAATATTTCCTTTCACATAGAAAAACTAATTATGCTCATCATTCTGTAGCCATGTGACTTAGAAACATGAGACTGGGTGTGTCTCCTCTTTAATTTTACACCAAAATCACGTTCTATACATTAAACAGAAATGAATACAATGAGAATAATTCATAGCTTGTGTAGTAGTGCCATGTGTCTAAATGTGTATCTCTACCAAAGTATTATAGTAGGCCGTTTTCATTAAATTGGCATGTTGCTACCAGGAATTATAGAACGAAAACAAATTTGCTGTAAAAGGATTTAGGGGAAGTTTTGGCCCAAACTCTTTTCTGACCACAAATATAGAATTATGAAGATTGAGGGGTGTATTCAATAGATTCGATAGTAACTATGAGGCAGGCCAATGGAAAGATTGGTCAATCACATAGTTTGAGATAATTATAAGCATTCAAATTTTGGGCACTTTAAAAATAGTATGAGCACGGAGGGGATTGCATTCTGACATTAGAAAAACCAATGGGAAAAACTACTATCAGTTCCTATTGGATAGATGATACAGAGAGAATCCAGCTCATGGGCTGCAGAAAGGAAGATTGCTGTCCCAAGGGAAACTGCACACTAGGTACTCTGAGGTAGTCCTAACTTCATAGGTGCCAGTTAGGAGGGGCCCTGCTGACTTATCATTTGCAATCTAAAGGGCCCAGACTGCTCCTGTCAATTCAATCCAACAAAAAAATACATTTCTGAGGTGTGTGCACGATGATATAGATAGCATTTATGCCCATTCGGTGCACCGTTATTTAAAAATCATAATCTCATTCAATTTTACCCAAAGTGTTTTTACAGAAATAGTTAACATTGAGCTGTAACATGAAGACGTCAATAGAAGAGACTAATAAAAATAGATTTGATAATGTGTTCTGTGAAGGCCATAGCTATTAATCTGGAATGTGAAATGAGAGTGTTACTTGTGTCATTTCCACTTCCATGAAAATTATGCAAATGTACGTTCCATGTACCCGTTATTCTTAAAACTGCAGTGGTGCTCTATTAGTGAGGTGAGAGGGACACCTATACCTATACATCTTAAAACAATTCCTCCAGGTGGGGTAGTGTGATGAATCTAATGATCTCATCACTCCTTTCCCAGCAGTGACCTCTTCCCATGTGACCATGATCTTTGCAAACAAAGTCTCTGAAGGAAGAGACCCTCTCAGAGCCGGCATACGTACGTAAAACTACGGCGACTCTGGCGCCTCCCTTCCCCTCCTGTCTCAGCTGCCATGTGGAGTCACAGCATCAACTCCTCCTGCCGCTATTGCTTTCTCTGCTACCCTCTATGGACTGCACCTGAGGGGGCCTTCTATGCCTCCCAGTCTCCCTCAGGTGTTGGTCATTAGCCTTATTAACCTGTAATTTGCAGATGAGTGCCTCTGCACCCCTCTTCTTCATCCCAGTACTTTGGGCATTGTGGACTTGACTTGAGTTCCCCAAGGTTTAACTTACTTTTATGGGAATAGGATTACAGAATTCCACTTTATCCTAAATTACCTTTTTTAAAGGCTTGTTATAAGGATCTAATAAAGGTTTTTGCTTTAAAGGAAATTTAGAGTTTTAAAGATTCACTTTTACCCTTTTCCTGTTGATCATAGGAGTTTTCCCCTTTATACATGGACATCATTTTGGAAGGGGGATTTGTATTCCCAACATATGACTTGTTGAAACAGTTTTCACCATCTTCAAGATAATTAGATTTGGGAAAGAACCGCTCCTTCTGATAAGCCATTACAGACTTGGGCATCACTGACACTTCCACCTCTGAGAAAGACAGATACAGCGCCTCTCCCAACGGAATCCTCTCATTCCCTTGGATACCTTCTCCTCCTAGGTGATCTTTCTCACTAATTCCACCCCCTGGGTCGGGATCAGGTTGCAACTGCCTTTACCTTGCCACCTCGGATGAGACTTTAGGTACGGGTTTTAGTGAGGACTCTGCAGGATTCATTGTATTGGATTTTTGTATGTTGGATAAGGAGCTGTTATATTCATATTCAGTGTTTTATTTATTTCTTTGTGGCAAGCTATCGCTTCATTCAATGTGGAGTGTGTCTTGTTATGGGGAGGGGGATGAGGTGCTCATTTTTCTTCAATAGAAGACTTATTAATGTTCTTTTCGATTCTGGAGGACTGCTCTTATAAGTGGTTAGGTGTGCTGTTACGACGTTCAGCTGTAACCCTGTCAGTTTCGTTTTTTCTGTTATTTACTTATTTATTTATTGGACATTTGACCCGCATCTCGGGTGAGTGGTTGGTCTGGGGGTGGCAACGGCATCAGTACTAATCCAGTTAGCAGAGTTAAATTATTCATAGTCTCTTGGAAGTAAAACAGAGTTAATAATCTGATTAAGAGAAAGAAGATTTTATCTCACTTGCAATACTTGCAATACTTGAATAGGATATTGCAATGTTGCAGGAAACTCACCTGATTGATTCTGAGGAACAGAAAATGTGTAAGGGCTGAGTAGGACAGGTAATAAACTTGTCTAACTCCTCCAATTCGAGTGGGGTGATGATTTTGGTCAGGAAGAATTTACCAGGTGTGGTAATTGCCTCACATAAGGATAAGGAGGGGAGACTGGTCTCGTTATTCATGAAAATCCAGGACACTACTATCGTGTTGTGCAGTATGCACCAACAATGGGCAATTGTACGTTCTTTGGGCATGTTGGACACCATTTGTAGAGTGTCAGTGGTCAGAACATTTTGTTAGGTGGGGACTTAAATGTGGTCTTAGATCCCTACTTAGACAGCGGTGGGGGAAGTCCGAGGGAGACAAGCAGAGACAGGGATGCACTGAAGTCGCCTATGAGCAAGTTCAATTCGCTAGATATCTGGAGGCTGGAACATCCTACTGCAAGAGAATACAGCTTCCATTCCGGTGCTCACGATGTATACTCGAGGATTGACAATATATTGACTACAGGTGTGCTCACTGAGAATTTCGCGACAGTTGGAATTGAGAGTATTCCTATTTTTGATCATGCCCCGATCAGGATGGAGATGTCTTTAGATTATAGGACCAGGAGATCTCACTCCTGGAAAGTGAAAATGTCCATTCTAGAAGATGAGGGGGTAACGGATCTATTGGTATGGGAGGCAGAACAGTTTCTATAGGCGAATATGAATGGTGAGGTGGATGTCGACATAGTGTGGGAAGCTTTCAAATGCATGAAGCAGGGAGTCTTAATGAATCTCTATAGATGTAAGAGGCAGACTAGAACAATTGGAGTCTTTGGATACTTTGATTAAAAAGTTAGAAAGTACCTGATTGGACTCCCAAATGAGGATTAAGTTATCAAACTAAAGTATGATCTTAATAATTGGCTAAGTGAAGGGAGTTATCACTGGGAGCAGGGCAATTTGTGCCATAGAGAGATGTTCAGAAGGGATAACTTATGAACCTGCCACAATCAACAAAGAGTTTAGGAATGTTTATGAAGTCCTTTATTCCGAGTCCCTTACTATCAATAGGAAGGACACTACACAATATCTAAAGGAGCTGACTCTACCTGCTTTGTCTTCTCAGGAGAGATTTATCATTAGATCAGATTAGAAAAGCTGCATATAGGCCCTCATTACGACCCTGGCGGTAAGTACCGGTCATTACCGGCATGGCGCAATTACCGTGTCCGTGCTGGCAATAGACCGCTAAAAGCGGCCCATTACGAGTTTGCAGGCACGAGCTTTGTGCCATGCCGGTAATGAACTCACTGCCATGCCGCAAAAGCCTGAAAAATCCCCCTTTCCGGCATTGTCTGCAGTGGAAATAGCACCTCCAGTATCCTAGCCATCGGCATTAGCGGTCACCGCTAATAGCGGTCACCTCAAATAGCGGTAACCGCTATTAGCGGTGACCATAAATAAGCGGAACCGGAAGTAGCGTCATCGCACAGGAACAGGAAAGAGCACTGCGGCCATCTTTAAAAACACAATCCATTGCCATCCACCACAACCAGGAGCCATCTGACCCCCAGAACTCCCACACACCTCAACCACCACCTGTTTGAATTTAGGATGCCAAAAGCTGTCAAAAATACTGGAGACCGGCTGCGCCAGGAGTGCTTCTCCAGAGAGGAGCTCACCATGTTGGCAGAGACACTGCAGGAGCATGCAGACGTGGTGTTTGCAAATGACATATCACGACCAGCGCTGCAGAGTAAAAAGCAGATTTGAAACCCAACATAAGATTGCCCTATATGCAGATGATATTATGCTTTACATGGCAGACCCAAAGCACATGTTACCCAGAATAATCAAGGAACTGCAGAAATTCGAAAAAACATCAGGGTTCACAATAAATTATGCCAAATCCAAAGCATTGAATGTAACCGAGGGTAGAGAGAATATAACCTACCTAGAGGCACGCTACCCCCTGCAGTGGGAAAAACGGTCCATGGAATACCTAGGAATCCAAATCACTAGATCCACAAAAAACCTGCTCAAAGCGAATATCACTCTTCTATGGAAGTGCCTGCAAGGAGACTTGCAGAGATGGGACGTCCAGGAATTAGCATGGTTTGCTAGGATAGTGGCTATAAAAATGACCTTGTTACCCAGACTATTGTATGTGGTAAGTTCCACCCCGGTGGTTATCCCCCCGGCAATGATCCAGCAACTCCAAAAAGCAGTGTTTAAATTCATCTGGGGGAATAGGAAGCCGAGAATCCAAAAAAAGATTATGATGCACCCAACACTAATGGGGGGGTTAGGTGTGCCGGATATAGGGAGATATGTATTAGCAGCCCAATTGGCGCTAGCATTGAAATGGGCAGGTAGGGACCCCCTCCCAGGGTGGGGGGAAATAGAACAGTCTGCGACAGACATCCCACTTTGTGTGCTACCATTCCTCAAGCCAAAAGCACGAGAGAGAGGAGGTATCCTATTGGAAGCGACAAAAACGACACTTCACACCTGGGACACGGCGATCCACGGCAGGGGGATCAAACTAGGCCTGGGTCCAATGTCCCCTACATAATCCGGATTTTACGCCTGGGCTTCAACAAAAGTTCTGGGACGGTTGGCAGAGAGCAGATACAGTGTCCTTAAGAGACTTGTACCAGGATGATGCCCACTCTCCTTTGAACTATGCAAACAAAGATTTGGCATTACCGAGCATCACAGATTTAAATATATACAAGTGTGTCACTGGATCTCACACCCAGAGGTAAAACAGGCTGGATTACGCCCCCCAGTAGGTCTAGAACTCACGATACGGGAGGGGACACAGGAAAAAGGGATCACTAGACTGTACAGGTTACTCAGCAAATCGCAAGCAGAAGGAGGACAGGGAGCGGGACATAGGGGAGGAAATCAGACGGGAAGAATGGAGTCAAATTTGGAGAAGGGCTCACAAACTATCCAAATCCATGGCAATCAAAGAATCAGCATATAAAATATGCTACCAATGGTATCTGCCCCCAAGTAGAATACATAAAATGAACCCCACGTATCCCTCAGACTGTTGGCGCCAGTGTGGAGAAAGAGGTGACCTATTCCATATGTGGTGGTTGTGCCCAAGGATAAAAGTGTATTGGAAAGAAATACTGAGACTAATCAAAGACATAACAGGCGCAGACCTACCACAATCCCCTAAGGTCATTCTGTTGGGGGCAGTATCAGAAGGAATATACGCAGCTACAGGGAACAGAGTGGCTCTCATCACCCACCTACTGTTTGCAGCAAGGATGACAGTGGCCCAACGATGGAAGACAGTGGAAGGTCCTACAACCCCATGGTGGTGGATGAAAGTGTGGGGAGTTATGGCGATGGAGAACATTTGCGCCACAAAATCAGGGACCTACCTCAAATTCTTAGCCATATGGGACCCACTTCAAGACTATGTGGGGGAAAGGGAGGCTCAATTCTATAAACCCAGGACTCTAAGGAACATTCATATCAGATAGAGACTGCAGTAGACGGAGGAGCGGTGAGCTCAGGAAACAGCTTTGCTTTGGTTGTAACCTTGATTTAGTTTGGTTCAGATAACACCAAGGGAAAGGGGTGGGCGAGGGTTGTGATACTCGGGGGGGTTGGGGGGGGGGAGTTGGAAGACAATAATAGACTCGATGCCAAAGTTCAAGTAGGTTAAATAATTTGTTTTCACAGATGATAATGGTTGTAATATTGCTGTAACCAAAGGCTAACTGTTGTATTCCTTTCAAAAGAAGAACAAAATGAAAATAAAGTTGGTTAAACAAAAAAAAAAGCAGATTTGGGCATTGGTCACCCAGAGAGTCAGTGCTGTCGCCACCACCCCCCGCACACCAAAACAATGCCGCAAGCGATGGGACGACCTATGTCTACGGGTGTGAGGTATACTGTCGGCCAACCGAAACCTTGGGATGGCGACAGGTGGAGGTGCAGAGTTGCCCATGAAGCTCCAACCATGGGAGGAGATATGTGCCTCCACCATAGGCACCGAGTCAATAGAGGGAGTCGGGGACATGGAGAGAGGAGCCCCGTCATCAGCCGATGCAGGTAGGTGTCTCTAATCAAACAATGCCAATACCACCACAATGATGTCCAGCTGAACTGACAGTGCAATGATGTATATCAGGGTCCACCAGACACATAAGCACAAGACTGCCTACAAGCAGTGCAGAGCATCACCTTGTCCACATGCATGATGCACCCCATTTGTGTTGCAACCCAAATGCCTCCATGCATCACCCACCCAAGAGTGAGGCAACCTGTATGTCACTCCCCTCAATGTGACTCATCTACCAATCCATATCAATTCAGCCACCCCCAATGCATGCTCAATACCCGTAGACCCATCACTAACCCTCTCCCTCCTTTAGTCCCCCACTGGCACACCACGTAAGAAGGCCAGGGCCGAGGAGGGACAACACCGCCACTCCACTTCAAGGGGCATAGGCCGACCGGCACAACATCGGAAGGCCAAGACCACACCACAGGCCACAGCACCAATGTTCTCTACGCCCCCCACTATGGCGCCCACAACAGCCGCCATCACCCAAGTGTCGGCGGCAGAAGGGACTGCATCGGCTGCAAGCAGCAGTTGGCAAAACAGCTGCCACAGCAGCAATCTCTGATGACGAGGAAGGGGATGTGCTGCATGTTGCAACTCCCCCCACTGGCCCCCTGCATTCCCCACTCCTGTCCCCATGCAGCCTGCCCGACACCAGCATGCACAGGCTGTCTCCGGATAACTCATGGCCAGCAACTCCCAGCCCCAGCCCAACTGTGCCCGAGGAACACAATATTTCGAGAACCCCTCAAACATCCACCCCAGCACCAAACACCCAAGAGGGGATCCAGGACATTGTAAGGCGCCAGCAGCAGCTAACTGGCCTCTTGACGCAGCACATTACTAAATGTGGGAGTGTAAGGGACGACATCCGGGAATGTGCTGCATCCCTGAAGTCAGCAATAGAGTCATCCTCAAAGGTCATATGTGCAGAACTGGCCGCAGTGCGGCACGTACTGTCTGAGATGGTGGCAGCAATGTGGGACATGCGTTCACCACAGTTATCCGAGCAACCAAGTACATCTTCAGCTACTAGTTCCACCAGGACCAGCCCCGTGCGCAGGTCTGGCAGGAACCTGCGCCGATCAGACAGGGGGGCACCTGGTGCTGGAAGAGGGGGATGCCAGTAGGCACAGCCTTGCATACTGGTGCCATGTGGTCCACTGGTGCACAGTACTGCACACCATGTGTTGGGCAGTTGAGGGGGGATGGGGGAGAGGGTGTGTTGGGAAGTTGAGGGGGGAGAGGGTGTGTGGGGGAGTTGAGGGGGGCGGGGGGAGTTGATGGGGGAGGGGGAGAGGGTGTGTGGGGGAGTTGAGGGGGGAGGGTGTGTGGGGTGGAGGGCTTGTTCACTTAGTTATGCTGCTTCAATACACATTTTGATTACTCATAATTCACATGTGTGGACATTGCTTATTGCGTACGTCTGCTTTATTGGTTAACAGTCTACAGTGTCTATGTCCCTGACACACCCAGTGCCCCGAGTTGCATCTCCATGTAACACCCCCGTCCATGTGTGCTAGAAACATTGGTTGATCAGAGTCTGACGCATGTCACGACCCTCCTGTGCATCACTGCCTCCCTGAGGTGCTGCCCCATCCCCACCCTCCTCATCCTCTTCGTCAGGTGGTTGCAGTTCAGCGTCAGGGGCACATTCCGTCTGATGCGCATATTGTGTAGCATGACACATGCCATGACGATCTTTGCCACCTTCTCATGGCGGTACAGGAGTGCCCCACCAGATCTGCTGAGGCAGCAAAACCGTGCCTTCAAGACGCCAAATGTCTGCTCAATCACCACACGGGTTCGTGTATGGGCACGATTATAGTCCTCCTTGTGCCTGTTCTATGGGTTCCGGACTGGCGTAGGAGCCACCTCTTCAAGAGATAGCCTGCATCACCTGCATGTGGGCAACAATGTACGTGTAAGTCATCACATCATATGGGACCTCATTAAGTGACACCATGGCATGCATTTATTTCTTCAATTCAATCCCATTTCCATGCATGAATGGAGACACATGATGTGACTGCTATGTGTGTATTCCTCTTATGGACTGGTGTGCATGCCATCAACTAGTGGGCGCAGGGGGGTCCAGTTCCTTGTGAGTGCTCATGCACTGTGTTAGTCCACGGCGGTTGTTTCTGTGATCTGGCAGATGTCCAGTAATGTGTATGCTTTCATCCTGGCACCGTTGATGTCAGCCTCATGATGATCTCACTACGCACAACAAATGGTGTCATGGAATTCAGTTGGGCCTCTGTGTCAGTGTAGTGGTGTATTGATGTATTTGACCCTTATGTGACTCCTTTGTATGCAGTAATGGGGGACTGTCCTTTCAGTTGATGGTGTTTGGTGCTGTTTATTGGCTATAGTCTTTGCTTGTAGCTGCATTGTGTTGAGGGGGATTTGGTCTGATTTGGTACAGTTCACATGCAGATGGCTGTGGAATGGTTGTGACACTGCTTCATTTACATGGTAGGGCTGCTTACATCTTGCATTATGTGGTCAGGCGTCAGGTCCAGTTTGGGCTGCTTTGGCGTATGAGCATGCTCCATTCCCTCTGACACACGCAGCCAGGTGAAGTATGCATCTCTCCCCCCATCTCAGCCAGGTGAAGTATGCATCTCCCCCCCCATCTCAGCCAGGTGAAGTATGCATCTCTTCCCCCATCTCAGCCAGGTGAAGTATGCATCTCTCCCCCCCAATCTCAGCCAGTGGAAGTATGCATCTCCCCCTCCCCCATCTCAGCCAGGTGAAGTATGCATCTCTCCCCCCCACCATCTCAGCCAGGTGAAGTATGCATCTATACCTCAATCACCTACTCACAGAACATTTCCATGGGCATAACATGCGACTCACCGAGAAGCCAGGATCTCTGCCCTGCATGTCGCTCCATGTAGCGTGGTATTGTGGAGTTCCGCAGGACCATTGAATCATGGGTTGATCCGGGGAATCGGGCACAACAATGTGTGATGATCCTGTTCGAGTCACATACCATTTGCATGTTGATTGAGTGGTATAGCCTACGGTTGCGGTACGCTTGCTCCATGGCATGTGGGACCACCAATTCCACATGGGTGCAGTCGATGGCGTCAATGCAACCAGGGATGCCGGCCAGTGAATGGAAACCTACTTTGGTGTTTGAGATCTCCTGGGCAGACCGTGGTAAGGAAATGTGGTCGTCTGTGTGCTTGAGGAGGGCATCAAGCACTTGGTTCAGCGTACGTGAGAATAATGGTTGTGAAATGCCATGCATGTGCCCCAATGTGTGCTGGCAGGTGCCTGATGCCAGGAAGTGGAGCACAGACACTACTTTCAGTAGGGGTGGGATGGCGGTGCGTGTTTCAATCAGGCTGACAATGTGGTCATGTATCATGTCCACAATGGTGGTGATGGTGTCCCGGTCCAGACGGTACAGGGTGTAGATCTGCTCAGCTGCGTGGGATTGGGGGCAGCATGCGTCAGCATGCGTGGTGCTACTGGCTGCACTGGCGGGGCATGCTGGCCCTGCCTTGCCCTCCTTCTCCTCCTGCGTCTCCTCTGTGCTGCCTGTTGTTGTTGTTGGAGTACTTCCGCTGCAATCAGGTCCTCCAGCCCCAGCATTGCTAGTAGTATTGGAATCATTGTGGAGTGTGACTGGGTGTGGGAAGGGGTGGGGTGTGCTCCTTTTGAGCTTGCCCAGTCTGTATTGCCTCCACCTGTGCTGATTGTGTGCACCTGTGGCAGTTGGAAACACTGCACATGGCCGTTTACGGGTGGTCCACGATGCCGGTATTTGCACCATGGTGGTAAGGTACTTTACGGCCTTCACTAGGGCGTTAATTGCATGTCCTCATGAGTCGTGATGTTCCCCTGTTTGCGCCATGATGCTATTTCCGGCATGAGGGGTCGCGTGCCCGCGCTCATGTCGCTATTTGCAGCACCGTAAAGTACGGTGCTGCTAATAGCGGGTTGTCCTTTCCTAATCGTGCGGAGCCGTAAGCGATGCCGGTAATCCTTTACCGGCATCATTATTCACTTACCGCCAGGGTCGTAATGAGGGCCATAGTCTCAATCAAGGGAAGTGCCGCATGAAATTGACAGGATAATGCCAGATAGCGTCTTTGTTCTGTTGGGGGACATGTTTAGATTTTGTAAGAGCAAGGGCATACTTCGTACGACACTTGCCGCAATATCTGTTCTTCTTAAAAAGATAAGTCAACTACATCTCTGAGGAGTTACAGACCTATAAGCCTCATTAACTAACAGCAATATTTTATCTGAGGCCTTTCCACGAAGATTAGAATATGTTCTGCCTAAACTGGTGAACCTGAATCAGGCTGGCTTTATCCTGACATTCAGCGACAAACATGCAGAAGTTAATATTGACTCTGTCCGAAAGTGGTCAATTGAAAACTGGAGTGGCAGCGATTTTCCTGGATGCAGAGAAAGCATTTGACTGTGTCAATTGGGCCTTCTTGTTCTTGACTCTGGAAAATATTAATGTAGGGCCCGAGTTATTTGGCTGGGTCAGGCTCTTGTTCTGACATTGAAACCGCTGGCAGTTGCTATCAGAGAGGTGGGGAAAATACAAGGTGTTCAGTACTATGGAGTAACGCAGAAGTTAGGGTTGTACGTAGATGACCTATTGCTGGTGTTATAGGACCTAACGTCTTCGATGTCTTCACTGAGGGAACAGATAGGCGAGTTTGGTCAATTTTCAGCCTACAAAATAAATTGGCTCAAATCAGAGGCCATGCTTTGCTCTCTCTCCTGTCTTAAAACGGATTTAACAAACTACGATGCAGATGGTGCCCTCAAAAAATCCTCCAAAAATGCTGCACTTAGGATTTTGGCTACCAAGTGATATGAACGAAATGATGGAGGTGAATTTGAAAATGTTTGTGGACAAATTGTCGTTAGATTTGATAAGGTGGGAGTCTCTCAGGCTATCGTTGGGGGGGGGCAAAGTCAATGCCTTGAACATGAGGGCGGCCCCACAGATCAACTATGTTCTTAGCATGCTTCCCCTGCCACCATCGAAGTTCCTGATGAAGAAAATTGATACATTATGTCAAGTCTTTTTGTGGGAGCACAAACTTCCCAGGTTGAAGCTGTGGAAGTTGCAGCTTCCAAGTGATAAAGGGGATCTGGGCGTGCCTGACTTCTCTAAGTATCACCATGCTTTTATGGTCTGTCACATGTTGACTTTATTAAGAGAACCTTTTGATGATGAATGGTCAATGGTCAATTGCGGAAGCCATCATGAGCGTGCCATTGGAACCAGCCACTATGCTAACTACTAGGAATGGTAATAAGAGAATCTCCCCTGCTCTGAACAAATTCCTGCATAATTGCTGGCTGGACCGATCAAAGCATTTGAAACAAGAGGTCTTATTTGCGAAAGGGGCATCTATTTGGTTGAATCTTTCTATCAGGATAAACAAAAAGATGTTATTCTGGCCCAATTGGTATCTAGGAGGAATAAGATGGATTGGAGATTTGTTTCAGAATGGAACCTGGATGTCCTTTAAGAATCTGAGAGACGTTCACGGCCTCAGTGACTGTACATATGGAGAGTACAGAACTCTCTGATCTGCAATACTAATAGAAAAACTTGCTGATACTGACCTCCATGAGACTATTGCTCGCTTGACTGGACAGTACCACATGGCCACGGCTGTCTACAAGCTATTGAGTGGCACTTTGGAATGGACGCTTTCAAACACAATTTACTTGTGGCGCATTGGAATGGGCGCTTTGAAACACAATTTACTTGTTGTATAAGCGCCTAACAAATGCACAATAAATAAATACCTAAATCCTAGAGAAATGGTCGGGCTGCCTTTCATCTGAGATGATGGAATGGAATTGGGAAGCACTCTGTAGAAGTATCCCAAAAATGTCTGTTAATGTCGGTGAAAGAGTGAGGCAGATCAAATTGCTTAACCGGATATATTGGCCTCCAGAGAGGATGTGCAAACAGGGACTTTGTATCTACAATGCCTGGTAGGGGTGTAATAACAAAGTTGGGTCGCTGAAGCATATGCTGTGGGACTGCAACAAAGTGCGAACATATTGGAATGCGGTCACAGAGGGGCTGAACCACGTTCTGGGTTTGGATACGGAATATGGCTTTGATAACATGATCCTGGAAGAAGATACAAAGCTTGAGGGTTTGACCTATTCAAGTTGGCTTTTCGGGGTGTCTATGGTGGCCAAAGGGATTCTATGTCAAGACCAGAGGCGAGCATTATGCTTCAACTGCTATTTGTTCCTCTATTCAGCAGTTTTAACAAAAAGTCAACTTCTTTAAAATATATATATTTTTTTGCAAACTACATTTTCCTCTTAACATAGTTCCTCATGTAGTCCCTCTCATTTCCTGTTATGTGCTCCTAGCCCTTCCTGTTCCCTAGCTCCACCTTTTCTTTTTCTGCTCTTCAGCCAGTTAAGTACCCTTTGCTGAGAGCAAAATTGTCGTTAATATATCGTTAATGAGGTGATTTAAGTGCTATAACATCAAGCAAGCGATTGAGAATATTATCTGATACTAGGGACGCCAGCGCACAGACAACCAGTGCGCTAGGGTGTGAACAGTGAATACTGTAAATCAGGAGAGCAGATCAGAGTACACGCAGACGAGTGCATGTGAGGAAAGCGGAGGAGGTGCTGCCCGTGCCCCATTCTCAGCACATTAGGGATCCAGCGGCCTGCTGCCTAGTCGAAGAAACTGCCCCTCCCTTAGCAGGGCGGGGCCTCAGGAGTTTCGCTCGGAGGGGCAAGGCCACAGGAGCAATCGTCATGAAGGCAACTCCAAAAATAAAGCGACACAGTGCTCGACACTGTAATGGATAGCCGCACCGATAGCAACATACAGAACGCTGCCCATTATCAGCGCAATCTGCATCCTAATCTCCCAACGGGAATGGTCGCATACGCACAGACCGCTACCTATTATCAGCGTGATCCGCATTCTAAACTCCCAACGGGAGAAGCCATATACACACGTTAGCTGGAGGCATAAGCTTACAAAGAAATGCAGAAATAAACACCAGCGCGAATAGCACTACATCCTCCCTATAAGAGGAGAAGATTTAACCCTCCTAACTCGAGGGACACGTTTAAAGGAAGCAAAGCAAACAGGTGCTGGCCACATATAGAAGCTCCACAGCGGCCAGTGGATGTTCCCCACAACCTGCACTCAGGTATAGGCACAAGCACCCCAGGTAAAGAAAAATGTCAGAATTGAATGGAGTGAAGAAGAGCAGGCAGAAGACATGGCTCACAGTTTTAGAGTGGTGCTGGGAAATTCGCTAGTCGAAGCGGTGGCCCAGGGGCTAAGACCCCTGCAAGATGGCTGAGAAAAGAGCTCGAAAAAAGAAGCGAGGCAATATATGGGAGCGAAATGTCCAAGGCCAGAATTACCGGGAAAGTAGCAGAGGCTCCTGAACTGGACCAAAAATTCTGGCTTTCGTATCCAAAACGTCTAAAATCCCCAGAAAAGGGATTGACAGAGCATGGAGGAGTTGCCAAGAAAAGGTACTGAACCTCACAGGGCCTTTAGCCAAAATCATGGATTTAGCAGAATAGTCCAGAGACACCGGGGAAGAAGTAGATCCAGACACTCTAGCAAATTGGGTGCAGAGAGTGGTATGACTCCTTGGGAACGCAAACTGTGCCATCGCCTCAGAAAGGAGGCAAGGGCTCTTACTGGAAATATATTCTAAATTCGGAGACACCCACCTTCTTTTTTGTACTGAATGCTATGGGAGTCCCGGGCTCCAGAGGCAGCGCCACGGGGTGACTGTGCCCCACTTTGGAGAATCATAAAGATGGTTCTCTCCCCTCCCCCAAATTTGGGAAGGACTTGTGCTTTGGAGGGGTGTCGGTTGCTGGTCACCTGAACAGAAAAAACGTTTTCACTACAGCTACCAGAATCCTTTGAGTCTAATTAGACACACCTGCTCAACAGCCTCCCTGATGATTATTTGAGATAAGAAAGCGCTAGGAGGAGAACAACTACAGACCACAGAACTGCAGCTGAGGGATCTAACCCTGTTATTACTGAGTACCTGATTTGCAGCAAGGGATCTAACCCTGTTAATACTGAGTACCTGATTTGCAGCAGAAGGGATCTAACCCTGTGAATATTTGTCCATTTTGGGATGTGACCCAGCTACTTATTTTTTGCAACAGGTTCAATTGACCAGGACCGGGAGTGCGCGCCTCACCCACCTTCTTTTTTGTACTGAATGCTATGGGAGTCCCGGGCTCCAGAGGCAGCGCCACGGGGTGACTGTGCCCCACTTTGGAGAATCATAAAGATGGTTCTCTCCCATCCCCCAAATTTGGGAAGGACTTGTGCTTTGGAGGGGTGTCGGTTGCTGGTCACCTGAACAGAAAAAAACGTTTTCACTACAGCTACCAGAATCCTTTGAGTCTAATTAGACACACCTGCTGAACAGCCTCCCTGATGATTATTTGAGATAAGAAAGCGCTAGGAGGAGAACAACTACAGACCACAGAACTGCAGCTGAGGGATCTAACCCTGTTATTACTGAGTACCTGATTTGCAGCAAGGGATCTAACCCTGTTAATACTGAGTACCTGATTTGCAGCAGAAGGGATCTAACCCTGTGAATATTTGTCCATTTTGGGATGTGACCCAGCTACTTATTTTTTGCAACAGGTTCAATTGACCAGGACCGGGAGTGCGCGCCTCACCCACCTTCTTTTTTGTACTCAATTAGGAAGATATTTCCCGGCAGAGTTTTCGACGAGGTCGAGCGACCGGTTGCTATCAAGGCACAAGAAGACCTCAGAATAACAGAACCCAGTATTGGGAGAATAAACAACAAGACGTGTTCTTTCCCGTCAGGGGTCGATTCCTGAGAAGCCGTCTAGGAAGAGGACCGGGAAGAGGACAGAACTTACTTGCAGGTGAGACACACAACATACTCAAAAGTGGGGGGGCGGGGGGCACAGAGAAATTTTAGAGAAACTGGAATGCACTTTCTAGCGACGCATGGGTGCTACAGACTGCCAAGGGCCTGGGCATAGAGTTCACACAAGAACTACATCAGGAGCACTCACCACCCCCCCTACACCACATAGCTCAAACAGAGAGGGAAAGCCTACACAGCGAACTACAACACCTAGCACAGAAGTGATCCATCGAGCCATGCAAACACCACCGAAGTTCGTAAGCAACATGTTCTTGGTCCACAGGAAAGAGAAAGTGAGACCAGTGATAAACTTGAAAGAACTGAACAGCTGAGTGACTTACCGTCACTTCAAGACGGAAGGGATTCACCAGCTGAGGGACACTCTAAGGCAAGGCGACTGGCTTGCAATAATTGACCTCAAGGACACGTACCTCACAGTAAACGTCCAAGAACAGTTTCAACCCTTTCTAGCTTTCGACTGGGATGGACAATACTGGCAATTTACGACAATGCCCTTCGGACATGTGGGCGTTCACAAAACTCATGAGACCGATAGCAGCAGCGATCAGGGAGAAAGGGATCCGGATGATCATCTACCTGGACGACATCCTGCTACTAACAGAAAGCAAAGAAATTCTCAAATATCAGACAGAATGGGTAATAAGACTAATCTCATCCCTAGGATTCCTATTGAATCAAGAGAGGTCTGACACTACCCGGAAAGAAGGATAGACTTCCTCGGATTCATAGTAGACACCAAGACAGCAACTCTAGAAATGCCAGCCAGAAAAGTAAGCGACATCAAGAGAGAGATAAGGGGAGAACTAGTATCATTGAGAACATTAGCGAGGATAGTGAGACTGTTAGCATCGTCTATTCAGGCCATATTTCCAGGGCCCTTACACTATCCGGCCCTGCAGGGACAAAAGATCAGGCACTTACAGCAGGGGCTGAAATACCATCAGACAGTAGCCCTAGACCTCAAAGCAAGAACAGAACTAGAATGGTGGCTTTGGAATATGAACGCTTGGAATGGGAAAGCCATATGTGGAGACAGTCCCGACCTGGTGATAGAGTAAGACGTGAGCAGAGCAGGCTGGGGAGCATGGTACGGGACGCTGGAAACAGGAGGGAAATGGAGCTCGGAGGTAATCCTACTGCATATAAATTGTCTAGAACTGTTAGCGGGATCCTTCGCGATCAAAGCTTCCACAAAAGACAGAGTGAATTCAGGTATTCTGTTGAAGATGGACAACATCTCAGCAGTCAAATATATCAATCACCTAGGAGGGACAAAGTCCAAGCTCCTAGCGGAACTAGCCAAGGATTTACAGCACGACTGCCTCCAATCAGGGACCTCAGTGACAGCAGAGTACCTCCCAGGAGCGCTCAACGTAGTCGCAGACTGGAACTCCCGACACTTGTTGGACTCCAGCGATTGGAAACTGAATGGGGAGATATTTCAGCAAATAGAACTGTGAGGCCCAATCCACACAGACCTATTTGCATCCAGGTTGAACGCACAGAAGAGCAGCTACAGCTGGAGGTTAGACCCAACAGCGAGAGGGGCAGACGCCTTCCTACAAGACTGGAGGAAGAATCTGCTCTACGCCTTTCCCCCGTTTATGATGAGTTTTAGCAAAGACGCGCAGGGAAGGAGCGAATCTGATTGTAGTGGCGCTGATATGGAAATCACAGGTATGGTTTCCGGTACTCATGGAACTACTGACGGACTGCCCCGAGAATCTTACCAGCAGGAGAACACCTGCTCACTAACCCAGTTGGGTCATTTCATCCTCTGAGAGTGAAAGGGACTCTCCCACTAATGCGTGCAGGATAGCAGGAGACGCTGGGCCCTGCCAGGCATTTCAAAACAAGCTGCACAGCTCATCGCAAAATCGTGGGCGCCATCCAGATGGCGGAGCTACAATGCAGCTTGGAACCAACGGTCATGATGGTGCAGAAGGAGAAATGTTCATCCTGTTTCTGCCCCTGTAGTAGAAATCCTAAATTTCCTAGCGGACCTGTTACAAGACGGGAAAGTGTTTCGAACAATGGGAGTGAAGAGATCCACGATTTCAGCAGGACACCTTCCCGTGAACGGAGTGCCCGTGGGGGAGAGCGAAGCGGTAGTGAGACTCATAAAGGGAGTTTGCTTCAGAAAGCCAGCAGAACCAACGTACATACACTTATGGAACGTAACAGTGGTACTGAAGCTCCTGGATAGCTGGCCGGCGAACAGATACGTGTCTTTGAAACAGTTATCGGCAAGCTAGCCATGCTCCTATGCCTAGTATCATGCAGGAGAGTAGTGGATGTGAAAGCACTAGAAGTAGACGGGAAAGCTTTCGGGCCAGAAGGGCTTACCTTCACCCTCGTCAGAAGGACTAAAACAGGGTCCACATCTATCTCATACCCCTATTTACACGATCATCCGAAGTGGTGCATAGCAGCATGCATAAAAGAGTATGAAAACAAAACAGCAGAGATGAGTCTGGCAGGGACGACACAGTTACTTATAGCGCAAAGAAGACCATACAAAGCAGTAGCGACAGCCACCATAGCCAGATGGGTGCGCAAGGTCATGCAATTAGCGGGGATAGACCTTACTAAATTTGGGGCACATTCAGTGAGAGGAGCTATGGCCTCTAAAGCTTTAGCATAAGTTAGCGACACTACAGGATATCTTGCAAGGAGCTGACTGGGCGAGCAATGGCACGTTTAGGACCTTTTACTTTAAACCTATCCAGTCAGTAGCAGCAGCAGTAATGGGAAGCTTTGAACAAGCATAATGCTCCCCTCCGGTCTTGACATAGAATGAAGAGGTTATAGGTCAAAGTTTCGAATGCATAGGATCAAATGCCAAAAGGGTCGAATCAAAAGGACCTAAAACCAAAGGGTCGAATTTTTATTTATTTATTTTTGTTTTCTTTTTTTGGGACCCCCTCCAAACACCCTTTTTTGTGGTAAAACCGCTGTTTTTTTCAAAAACGGAAACCCCCCAAAAAATATTTCAAAAAATAAAAATTCGACCCTTTGGTTTTAGGTCAAATTCAGTCGACCCTTTGGCATTCGATCCTTTTGTATTAGGTACTTTAACTGGACACTGAATGAAGATTACCCCTGCTAATTGCGCATGGAGCTTTGATTCTATTAAAGACAAGGATAATATGATATGATAGTTTATTTATATAGCGCCTATACACAATGTGTTTCAAAGCGCTTCAAGGCAAGGGAGGGAACAAGGGAAAATACAATGACATTCTTACAGGCCATGAACAGTAAGGATGTGAAATTAACTATCGTACTCGGTCTGACGACATTTCAGATAGTGCAAGAGCTAAGACATAGATAAGGAAGGGAGGGGGAGAGTGGGAAGGAAATGGAAAGAGAGAGGGGACTACCGTTCTAGGCCCGACGACATTTTTGGTTCTAGGCCTGATGACATTTTTGGTAGAGCCGGAGAAAAACAAGAGGTGAGGGAGAGGGGTGCAGAAAGGTAGGGGAGGAAAAAAAACAAGCGACTATCAGACTAGGCCTTACAACATTTCAGATAGTGCTGGAGGAGGTGTGGGGAGGAAAAAACCATTAACGGGAGGAGACAGACGAGGTTGCCATCATACTAGGTCTAGGTAATGCTCGCCTCATACTAGGTCTAAGGAGGCGGCATTACTTTCCCACCCAAGGCAAGCACTGTTGTGTATATGTGAACATGTGTAATAAAGCATTGGCATTTCTTCCTATACAAAATAGGGCAGTGCATTCTACACCCTAAAGCATGTCTTTTCTATCCTGATAGGAGAAGACCAGAAGAACAGTTCAGCAGGGACGACAGGAGAAACAAGATTAAAGAGTCGGCAGGGCAGCCGGGACGAGAGAAAAACAGTTACAGGACAACCTAGAAGTTTGTTAATAGATCTCAGCGTTCCGTTGAGTTGGGATTCTTCCAGTTATAAGTCCGGAGTGCAGTTCAGAGCATTCAAAGAAGAGGTGGAGCTATGGAACAGGAAGGACTAGGAGCACATGACAGGAAATGAGATGGACTACACGGGGAACTATGTTATGAGGGAAATGTAGTTTGCAACAAAAATAAATGTTTTAAAGAAGTTGATTTTTTGTTGAAACTGCTGAAGAGAGGAATAAATAGAAGTTGACGCATAATGCTTGCCTCCTTATCTTTAATAGAATCAACACTCCCTGTGCAATTAGCTGGGGTAATCTTCATCATTTTAAAAAACTGGAAATCCACTATCTTTCCTTTCAAGTCTGTGTGGCTACATGAGATGAATTCCCACTCCAGTATTGACAGGGATGTTCTGAGATGTCAGAAGAGGAACAAGATGTTTGAAGAAATTTGGAGTACATTCTTGCAGATGGACTTGGAATAATCCCTGTTAGGGATGCTTATTGGATGGTCTCTGTTTAAAAAAATGTTTTAATTTAGTTTCACCCTTTTCTCTCTTCTCTTTTCCACTCTTTCTTCTTTGTCCTATTTTTCCTTAATAGGCAGCCTTTGAATTTCATTGTGAATGTTTTAACTGTGCTAAGACCATACACTTGTATTTAAAAGAAAGGTTAATGAACACTTGTTAGCAGTCCACAGCATCATATTTGCATTAAACGTATGAGCCATGAAACAGTTGGTTGATAACAGCACAGGTTGGTCATTTTAGAGGAAATAAGGGCATCATTACACGTGGTGCGGTAAAAATCGCAAATTAGTGGCATGGCGCTATTAACGTGTCCGCCCTCGCAAGAGGGCGCTAATAGCGCACGATCACAAGTACGCGGACACAAGCATAGCGCCATGCCGTTAATGACCCTACCGACATGCCGGTAAGTCCCTTACCGGCTTCCACGAAAGTGCAGATAGCACCTCCGCCCTCGCGCTACATGCAAATAGCGGTCACCGCCATTAGCGGTGACCGTTAAATTGCGGAACCGGAAATAGCGTCATCGCACAGGAACGGGAAAGAGCACGGCGGCCATCTTAAAAAACACAATCCTTTGCCATCCTGTGCCCCAGGACCTGTTTCGCGTTGTGAGCAGTGCAAAATCATCTCGGACACCTGCATCATGCCCAAGGCACTAAAAAAAACCTCCGACAGGCAGCGCAAGGAGAAATATACGCCAGAGGAACTGAACATGCTAACACAGACCCTGGCTGAGAATGCCGAGGTAGTGTTTGCTAATGACATGCGCCGGCCAACCTTATTGAAAAAAAAAGCCATCTGGGAGGAGGTAGCTGTCATAGTCAGTGCTGTGGGCACCAGCACGCTCACTGTGCGAATGCAGGAAGAGGTGGGACGACCTCAGACTGCGGGTGAGGGGCATCCTGGCTGAAAACCATCGCATTGCCAGTGCCGGTGGAGATGGTTCACCAATCCGAATGAAGGAATGGGAGGAGACATGTTCTAACCTGATTGCCGTTGAATCCATTGAAGGAGTGGACAGCATGGAGTTCGGCGTGGGTACCACTTCAGATGGAGGTGAGTGTACACATGACAGGATGCGATGTGAATGTACTGACCCCCCCATATGTGAGCACAGACTCCTCTCATGCATGGACACTCATCCACACATGCATCCATCCCTCACCATGTCAGTGTCAGACCCAAACACACACACATGCACACATCACCAGAGACAAGTTCCAAACACAACCATGCATGGATGAGGCACTGAACTGGCACATCACCTGCATCCACAACTACTAAATCCCAATGGCCACAACTGCATTATTTCTGTAATCTGCATTAAGTATATTGAAACGCAACCAATGCCATCCCCCTTCTCGTCCCTGACAGGCTCACATACAGATGGTGAGGATGCCACTGATGCATCCCAGACACCAGCTACGTGCAAGAGGCCAAGGGCACAGGAGCCGGAGGACACCCCAACAACATCCAGGGGCAAGGGGGGAAGGCCACACCCGACGAGCAGAAAACATCGTCACAGTGCCACTGCAAGGGCAGTAGTAGCTGCACCAGAAACTGCAGCCCCACCACCGGTGGAGAACCCACTTGCACCAATGCCAGCCACCGAGGGCCCACCATCAGCTGCGGCAAGCTCCGCTGGTGAGGCAGCCGCCACTGCCCCCCTATCCGATCCGGAGGACACCCTAGTGGAGCCTATGGTGATGCACACCCCAAGCCCCCCTAGAACCCCAGAGCCAGCCCCAACCCAGACCCCTGGGTCTGGTGTGACTGTTGAGGACAACTACCCAGCAATTATGTCCCCCACGTTACCTTCACCTGCTGCAGTGGGTGCATCAGAGGGCACAGCATCCAGTGCACGGTCACCCAGCACTGCCCCCCAACTGACCACCATCCTGGAGCAACAACATGAGCTGACTGTGCTGGTTGGCCAGCATGTCGAGGAGGCTGCCCAACTCAGGGAGAACATTGTGGAGAAGGTGAGGCACTCCACTGAGAGAATGGATGCAAACACCGACAGGCTATGCAACGAGATAGCGATGCTCAGGAAGGTCCTTGTTCGCATGGCCGACACCATGGACTGCCACTTTTTACAGCCAGCCCTGTCTGCCCCATCATCATCTTCGGGGTCGAGACAGACAAGCCCCCTCCGGTGTTCTACACGCACCACCAGGCGCACGACTGACCGTCCCCAAGATGCTGCCAAAGACAATCGCAAATAGGGTGTCAATGGAGAATCCTCTGTGTGCATTGGCCAGGGCAAACATGCCAGACACATGAGGGAGTGTTGGTGGGGGCTGGGGGGTAGGGTGTTATGGGTCTGTTGTGGGGCTGGGGGGTAGGGTGTTATGGGTCTGTTGTGGGGGTGGGTGGTAGGGTGTTATGGGTCTGTTGTGGGGGGTGGGAGGTAGGGTGTTATGGGTCTGTTGTGGGGGGTAGGGTGGTGGGATGTTTTGTTACTTGCACTTCTACACCTTTCTGTTTCTCAATACACTGGTTTATGATCAAAACACATGCTTGGACATCTTCATTGTGTATGTGTACTTTATTGGCGACAGGGTCCATTGCGTGCTCCCAAACATACACCAGTGCATTGATACCCATATCCATGTGACAGTACGTAAACATGTTCCTCAGAATATTTGGTTGATCAGATGCAGTCTCACAGCACGTCCCTCCTGCCCATCCCCTCTTGCAAGACCTGCATCCCCTTCACCTCCATCCTCATCACCATCATCATCCTCATCAGGTGCTTCCATTTCAACCTCAGGGGGCAGTGGCACATTCCGTCTGATACACATATTGTGCAGCATGACACATACCGTGGTGATCTTGCCCACCTTCTCGTGTCCATACAGGAGAGCACCGCCAGACCTGCTAATGCACCTAAACCGTGACTTGAAAAGGCCAAAAGTCTGCTCGATCACGATGCGGTTACGGGTATGTGCACGATTGTATTCCTCCTCGTGCCTGTTCTGTGGGTTCCGTACAGGTGTGAGGAGCCAGGTCTTCAGGGGATAGCCCACATCACCTGTGTGGGGGAAGGAACGGGGTCCTGTTACTCTTCATCTCAAGAGCGGCCTGTTCATATCACACAAATTGATATTGCATTGTGATTCAAGTACACAATTGACAGCATACATGCAGATGGTCTGGGTGACAGCAACGTGCAAGGGGGAGGTTGACCCTGCAAGTAGACATGCCACATTGATGCCTCAAACAGTAATTGACATGTCCTGGGTGATGCGAGGTCTTCGGTGTCCCTGGGCCCAGGCAGATATGTTTCCACACTGCTGGTGTACTGCCATTCCAACATTGATGTTGCCATGCAGAGAGGCATCTCTTCAGTGGTGGAATAGGTGCGTGGGGAAACGCTATGGCTAGTGGTGATCCCTTTGCATGCATTATAGGGCACATTGCATTATTGATGTTGTGCTGGACTAATTCAGGATGCAATCTTGATGGCATTTGTGGAATTTTTGTATTTTGTGGTGTGGAATGTTGTGCAATTTGTATGTGGATGGATGTTTAATGTTACTAGACCTGGAATGTCATCTGTGTTGTGTAGCCTATACTTGCATGTCGGTTCATCTCAAGTACCTTGCCGCCTTCCCAGATGGACATTGCCATACATCTGTATGTGCATTTTGCCCACATACGACAGGCTACACCCAGTTGGAGTACGTATCTCTCCCCCCCTTCACACCCAGTTGGAGTACGTATCTCTCCCCCCTTCACACCCAGTTGGAGTACATATCTCTCCCCCCACCCCCCTTCACACCCAGTTGGAGTGCGTATCTCTCCCCCCCCCCTTCACACCCAGTTGGAGTACGTATCTCTCCCCCCTTCACACCCAGTTGGAGTACGTATCTCTCCCCCCCTTCACACCCAGGTGGAGTACGTATCTCTCCCCCCCTTCACACCCAGTTGGAGTACGTATCTCTCCCCCCTTCACACCCAGTTGGAGTACGTATCTCTCCCCCCTTCACACCCAGTTGGAGTACGTATCTCTCCCCCCCTTCACACCCAGTTGGAGTACGTATCTCTCCCCCCCTTCACACCCAGTTGGAGTACGTATCTCTCCCCCCTTCACACCCAGTTGGAGTACGTATCTCTCCCCCCCTTTCACACCCAGTTGGAGTACGTATCTCCCCCCCTTCACACCCAGTTGGAGTACGTATCTCTCCCCCCCTTCACACCCAGTTGGAGTACGTATCTCTCCCCACGCCCCTTCACACCCAGTTGGAGTACGTATCTCTCCACCCCCCCTTCACACCCAGTTGGAGTACGTATCTCTCCCCCCCCTTCACACCCAGTTGGAGTACGTATCTCTCCACCCCCCCTGTCACATTGCCATGTGCTTGCCCTGCTACTCACCAAGTAGCCACAAACGTTGTCCGGTGTGTTGCTCCATGTAGCGTGGGATAGTTGAGTTCCGCAGGACCATGGAATCATGGGTTGATCCGGGAAATCGTGCACAGCAATGTGTGATTATCTTGTTGACGTCACATACCATTTGGACATTGATAGAGTGGAATTGCTTCCTGTTTCGGTAGATTACTTCATTGTGATGTGGGACCACCAATTCCATATGGGTACAGTCGATGGCCCCAATGCAACTTGGGATGCCTGCCAGTGAATAGAAGCCAACTTTTGTGTTTGCAATCTCCTGTGCAGTCCGTGGCATGGATATGTGTTCAGGTGCATGCTTCAGGGGGGCATCGAGTACCTGGTTCAGCGTGCGGGAGAATACTGGTTGTGAGATGCCATGCATCTGTCCCACTATATGCTGGTAGGTGCCTGTGGCCAGGAAGTGCAGAACACTCACCACCTTCAGTAGCGGGGGGATGGCAGTTCTGATGTCTATGAGGCTCACAATGTCGTCGTGGATCATGTCCACGATGCTGGTGATGGTAGCCCTGTCCAGACGGTACAGGGTGTGTATCTGCTCAGGGGTTAGGTTAAATGGACTGGCTCTGATCCTGGGGATTGGTGGGTGCCTCTGTGGTATGATTGGGTGCCGTGGTGGTGCTTGCTGTGCCTGTCTTGCCCTCCTCCTCCGTCTCCTTTGTGCTGCCTGTTGTTGTTGCAGCTGCACTGCAATGAGGTCCTCCAGGCCATGTAATGCTGCCAATATTGGAACCATCTTGGTCTGGGAAGGGGTGTGGTGTGCGCCTTTTGAGCTGCCACAGTCTCCATTGCCTACACCTGTGCTGATTTTGTCCACCTGTGGCAGGTGGGAACACTGCTCAGTTCTCTTAACGGGTGGTTCGCAATGGCGGTATTAGCGCCATGGCGGTAAGGGGTTTTAGGTGCTTTAGCATGCCGCTATTAGCATGGCCGCTTGACTCGTGATAGTGTGCTATTGGCGGCATGGCGCTATTTACAGGATGGTGGGTCGCTCGCAAGCGGACTGGCCGCTATTAGTGGCAGCCTACTTAGCGGTGCCGCTAATAGCGGTGAGGCGGGTCGTGATCTGCATGGGGATTTAACGTTACCGGTATTCCATTAACGGTAACGTTAAATCCCTACCGCCTACCGTGTAATGAGGCCCTAACAGTCCTGTGTATTATGTGCAAGTGTAATGTTATATGCAGTATAAAGAGGCTTTCATATTAGAGGAAGTAAAATGTTGCTCAAACTTGCATTCACTAGTTTTCTTTGAAATGTGTTTCTTTTTTGTTGGGCTACCACACAAATACCCTGTCATTTTTGTGCCCCTTCCTTTGTGTTTTATCACAAGTTATATTTATAAAGATGCTATATGCCTGTCAAACTGCGTAATCTCTAATAAATGCTTATTTTATACTGACATCAGTAATTAGGAAATGTAATTGTGGGTTTGTGGGTGCCAACTTTTGATTTTCACTACAGGGGCTGAAATACCCCCATCTCCGCTGAATATAAGCATGCCACCAGCTCAACACATTTTATAGCACTTGTTTTTAATAAGGAATCGCAATAAGTCATATAATTAACAACCAGTTTTTAATATATAACATCCCAGCAACGGTCTCTCAGCCTGCTGAGCTACCCCTGGGCCTTCTATTGTAGGATGTGTCTATGGATCCTTTAATGTACTAAAAATCATTGCATTATCAAGAGTATTTTGTACAGAGTGGAGTGTGTTGCTTGGGACACCTGAAAGCCAAAACGATTGTATTAGAGTACAGATAGGGAGAAATGGCATATGAGTAGAGGCACACAGCTTGTAGGTGTTGTTTGGTTATTTGCCCACCCATTGACTGCCCATGGTCATGCTAATCCCTATGGCAATTTCCACACAGTTCCTGCCCCTGCCTGCCCAAAACACTTCCTCAGGAATACTTTCAGCTCGCTTTAATCAACCCTTAAGACCAAACTTGCTCTCTAGTTAACGGGCCTCATTTCGAGTTAGCCATTAAATCGCTGGCGATTCCGTCATTCCGGTAGCACCGTTTTCGGCAACTGCAATGATGGAATCACTGGTACATTACAACCTTGCAGGAGCACGCAACCCGCATTGCCGGAATCGGTATTACCCGCATGATGGAAACGCTAGCAAAATCAAGAAATGCTGGTGGTTCCACAAAGATAAATGCTGGTAGCAGCGATTCTGGCACTATAATCAGAGAAGTAAAGGAGCAACCGATAATGGTAACACCAGTAACCGAATCAGCGGAACCGGAAACAGCATCATCCCAGGAACTGGAAGCTCGACGGCTGCCATTTTGAAAAAGTAAGCCCATATAAATCGCCCACTTCCTGTAGCCATCCAGTCACAGAAACAGTGACAACTTGGCAGGATCAGCACAATCATATGTCCCTAAGGTCTGTCAGCCGATGTTGCGCTTCTCTGACCCTGAGCTGACTGTGTTGACCAATACTATAGTTGCCAATGCAGATTAACTATTTGGCACAGACGACCGGTGAACCAGCAAGCACAGAAAGTGGCCCAGAAGGTCTTGGCAGTAGGCCCTGTCCCCTGCAGTTTAGAAGACTGCCATAAATGGTTGGGACGACCTCCACCTCTGAGTGAGGAACCTGTTCACGGCACACAGGAGGGATTGCCTTGCGACCTGAGGCGGGACAGCAACCCCACTGAAGCTGATGTCCTGGGAACAGACATGCAGCACGGTCCTGGGAACAGACATGCAGCACGGTGCTGCACATGGAAGGGATCGAGGCAGTAGGAGCGGCAGAGGCCTGAGATGAGATGGAGAGGACGGTGAGTACAAAAAGCCACATCAAACTGCTAAACATGAGATGCACGTGAAATTCACCACACACATCATTGAGTCAGGTCCAAGTGGATGCCAACGATACATGACTACAACATGAATATGGGCCATGTTAAGACAAGCATTGCACCCAAAATGCATGCACACACACATATGGGTATATGAGTACCAGTCATGTGTGTAAAGAGACAACATGAGAAGTAGCACATATACAAAGCACACACCAGTACAAGGCAGTGTGGCAGCACTCGGACAAATGTGCATCCATACCACACACACATGCACACACGCATCAGAGCAGTCCTGACAACCAGACTCCATGTACTGTGTATTGCAAGCCCGTTGAGGTGACACACAGGTGAATAACTGCTTGTCCATCTCATCCTGACAGGCACGTCCTCTGACAGTGACCATGCCAGACCATCCAAATCCCAGGCAGCCACACAGAAGAAGGTAACTACACCACATCACAGCTGACATCGGCTGCTGCAGTGCAGCCCTCTGGCCTTGTGACCCATCCACCTGCAGCAGCAGTGCAGCCCTCTGTCACAGTGACCCAACCACCTGCACCAGCAGTGCAGCCCTGTCCCAGTAGCTCAACCAACTGCACTGGCAGCACATCCCTCTGGCCCGCCAATACATCCAGTGCCCACCCAACATCAGCCACCGTCACATCCCTGCACATCGACAGATGATTATGTGGTATTCAAAGCAGGGGACAGTACGGACAGGTCCCCAGACCACACCGCATACGACAGGCAAACCTGCATAGCCCACCACCACCTCCAACGCCAAACATAAGTGAGATGGATGCACGCATCTGCAGAATCGAGCACAGGCATGATGAGATGGCAGACATTGTCAGGCAGCAGCAACAAGAGTCCTGTATGATGTGGGAATGCATGCAGGCCAGCAGCCGGAGCTGTGCCTGTGCCCTGGGACACGCAACCTCCGCCCTAGTGGTTCTAGCACAGAGGGTCTGGGAGGGGAACAAGGGCGTTTCTGCTCTCGCTGAGTCTCTCACTCACACCATGCAGGCAGCCCTGGATTACATGGGTGTCCAGGGATCAGACCCCCCCTCCAATGTTACCACACCGGCAAGCTCCCATCAGGGCAGCCCAAGGCGCCGCTCTCAGCAGCTGTCAGGGTCACCAGCACAAGGCAAGGCCTGTGACATAAATAAACATAGGGAGTGACTATGAACCACAGCAGTAATAACACTATGATTCATGGGGGTGTTTGGTGAGGGGGGTTTGGGAGGGAGTGTTTGGGAGGGGGTTTGCAGTGGGAGTGTTTCGGGAGGGGGGCTTGGGGAGGGAGTGTTTCGGGAGGGGGGCTTGGGGAGGGAGTGTTTCGGGAGGGGGGTTTGGGGAGGTAGTGTCTGGGGAGGGGGGCTCTGGGAGGAAGTGTCTGGTGAGGGGGGTTTGGGGTTGGAGTGTTTGGGGAGGGGAGAGGGCAAAGGGCATAGATTGTATATAGTTCCACCTAATAGATATATCTTGTTATGCACGTACATCAATGACTGGACATTCCTTATTTGTGTCTTCTGATTTATTGGTTGCATGTGTCACATGCAGTGAGGGGCATGGGTTGTGCGCAGTGGATGGGTAGTCAATAGAAGTTGTCAATTATTTCCTGATGCGCTACACTCCTATCCCTGACATCAATGCCTTATTTCCGCTGTGCCAGTGTTTCCGGCATGTGTCCTGGTAGGTCCTGCAAATACCGTTGGCTTAGCGGCATCAGTGTTACCGGCGATACATCTCGAAATGCTACGGTCCGGAAAAAGTGGCGGCAACTGGAATTACCGGCACTTTATTTCCAGACTGGCACACTTGTAATGACCCTATAAGTGCTTGTCTGTGTTTTTCGAAGCAGCCTTCTGAGAGTTAATGACTTAATTGGAGCTCTAAACCCACTACTCCCATCGACCACTCGATTTATAAGCACTATGCGTGTGCTTCACTGAAGTCCTGTTAAAAACAAGCATTGGCAAAGCCAAACTTTTTGGCTTGTGCATACATATTAGGCATTTGCCAGGTATTGTTATTAGATGCACAGGTACTTGCACCATTTTGCACCTGCTATCATCAATGGCCAGTTAATACCAAAACAGCAGTGCCTGGCAAGTGCCTTTCCCATGCCTACACAAAGGCCCAAAATGTTGGCATTGACAATGCTTGTTTTAGTCAGAGAAAAGCAAATGCAAACTCAGGGGGATGTTTGGGGAGAAAAGCATATGAGTAGAAATGCTCACCAGTACTAAAGCATGACGCCACACCATCAATTCAAATGTAGGTTATTTATGGGGGGAAAAGTGTGTTGGGAGTTTGGGTATTTTACTGTCCATAGTTGTAAAAATGAAAAAGTACTATAAAATTACACATAGTTCATTTCGTCTGGCACATTGCGGTTGGAAAAGTGGCTAACAAGTCTCCTGTGGCACTTTATTTCTGGCGTATTTATTTGTACATTGCTATTGTAAATGAGCGCTCATTCCTGTGCCTGATGCAGGAAATTGAACATAGTCTCCAGCTCTTTATTTTCTCCAGATGCAACCTGTACTAACAGTGGATCAGTGTTCAGAGACATACTAAGTACACCCATGTATGCCTACATTGTTGGGGTCTCTTGTTGCAGAGAAGCAAGACAGCCAAAGTGACAACACAGATTGACATGTTTATGCACATTTACTCCTACGTCCCGTCCCCATTCCTCCATACTATATGGGCGTCCCTCGCTAGGGATGGGAGACGGAACCTTTTTCACCAGAAAAATCATCTTCCCCTTTAAATTTAGATGCACACGGGCGGGGCGCCCTGGGAGTATGCGCTCCCCTGACTCCGCCCACTGGCACCACTCCTCAGTCCTTTTTGCCATGTCGACGGGAACGGTCCGCTTTCACCAGTGCACCTGGGTTAGGCCTCCAGCCTAGTAATTCCATATGCTCTTCCCCGGAGAAGTACTTTTCTCTTCTTTTTTCTTGTCTTTAATCAGGTACCTGTTCTCTGGTGCCATGCTCCTCCCCGGCGCATGTCGATGTCAGCGGGCTTCAGCAGGTGCCCAGCCTGCGAGCTTCTCTTCCCTACGTCTGACCCCCATGCTCTCTGCCTCCGCTGCCCTGGTCCCGAACACGGCTGGGAGGGCTGTCGCGCGTGCAACGCTCTGACACCACATGCTCTGAAGAACAGACTAGCTAGGTGCACGGCGAGCTAGGTGGAGGGAGCTTTTCGGAAGGTCGCCTCCAGAAGACTTGAACAAATTCGTCAAGCACAAGACCAGGCCTAAGGTAGGAGCACTGTTTTCATCCGCACCCCACAAAAGCGACTCCTTCCCCAGAAAGCGCATGAGCGGGAGGGACCTGTCAGGTCCTAGTACCAGTGCAGGTACCGAGGCTGCTTCAGCTAACGGCCACCAGGCCGAGGGGTCCCAAGATCCTACCAGTGACTACGCTGAGGGACCGCAAGTTTCTATTATCAGGTGTCTACCCGAGGGGCTATGCCCTAATGCCGGATACATGTCTAAGGGGGCGCCTGTACGCAGCAGTACTGGTGCTACAGCCGAGGGCACTCTGCCTACCAGGCCCCATTCTGAGGTGTCGGGTAGGCCTCAACCTCCACCGCTAAGAGTCCTTGAGGAGGCCAGGCCCAGAGAGGCTAGCGCCACGACGCAGGAACGTGGCATGCATCCTGACAGAATTGTCGCTGGGCCAGACAAAATGGCAGCTCGCCCGTCACCATCCCCCTTTGGGGACCAGGTAGGGGAATGAGTTTCCAGGTGGGACAGGTCATCGTCTGGCACGTGGCCCATGGCGTATCCTGCAGTGTCGCAACGCAGATAAGCCCTGCATACAGCAAGTCAGAATGTGCCCAGGTCTCAGCAACCTCAGGCCCCGCGCCCATGACCGCCCCACTAAGCGCTCCGCCTGCATGTGAAGACAGGTTTTTTGAAAAACTCCTGACTCTCATAAGGTCTCCGCAGATGGGCACCATCCTCAAGGATGTTATCAGGGACATGCTCCCTCTGGTACTGGCTCTTGTTCTGGCATTGGAACCGCTGGCAGTTGGCATCAGAGAGGAGGGGAAAATACAAGGTGTTCAGTACTATGGAGTAACGTAGAAGTTAGGGTTGTACGTAGATGACCTATTGCTGGTGTTATAGGACCTAACGTCTTCGATGCCTTCGCTGATGGAACAGATAGGCGAGTTTGGTCAATTTGCAGCCTACAAAATAAATTGGTTCAAATCAGAGGCCATGCTTTGCTCTCTCTCCTGTCTTGAAACGGATTTAACAAACTACGATGCAAATGGTGCCCTCAAAAAATCCTCAAAAAATGCTGCACTTAGGATTTTGGCAACCTAGCGATATGAACGAAATGATGGAGGTGAATTTGAAAATGGTTGTGGACAAATTGTCGTTAGATTTGATAAGGTGGGAGTCTCTCAGGCTATCGTTGGGGGGGGGGCAAAGTCAATGCCTTGAACATGAGGGCAGCCCCACAGATCAACTATGTTCTTAGCATGCTTCCCCTGCCACCATCGAAGTTCCTAATGAAGAAAATTGATACATTATGTCAAGGCTTTTTGTGGGAGCACAAACTTCCCAGGTTGAAGCTGTGGCCTTCCAAGTGACAAAGGGGATCTGGGCGTGCCTGACTTCTCTAAGTATCACCATGCTTTTATGGTCCGTCACATGTTGACTTCATTAAGAGAACCTTTGATGATGAATGGCCAATCGCGGAAGCCATCATGAGTGGTCCATTGGAACCAGCCGCTCTGCTAGCTACTAGGAATGGCAATAAGAGAGTCTCCCCTGCTCTGAACGAATTCCTGCATAATTGCTGGCAGGACCGATCAAAGCATTTTTAACAAGAGGTATTATTTACGAAAGGGGCATCTATTAGGTTGAATCTTTCTATCAGGATAAAAAAAGATGTTATTCTGGCCCAATTGGTATCCAGGAGGTATAAGATGGATTGGAGATTTGTTTCAGAATGGAACCTGGATGTCCTTTAAGAATCTGAGAGATGTTCACGGCCTCGGTGACTGTACATAAGGAGAGTACAGAACTCTCTGATCTGCAATACTAATAGAAAAACTTGCTGATACTGACCTCCATGAGAATATTGCTCGCTTGACTGGACAGTACCACATGGCCATGGCTGTCTACAAGCTATTAAGTGGCACTTTGGAATGGACGCTTTGAAACACAATTTACTTGTGACGAATTGGAATGGCCGCTTTGAAACACAATTTACTTGTTGTATAAGCGCCTAACAAATGCACAATAAATTAATACCTAAATCCTAGAGAAATGGTTGGGCTGCCTTTCATCTGAGATGATGGAATGGAATTGGGAAGCACTCTGTAGAAGTGTCCCAAAAATTCCTGTTAATGTTGGTGAAAGATTGAGGCAGATCAAACTGCTTAACCGGATATATTGGCCTCCAGAGAGGATTTGCAAACAGGGACTTTGTATCTCCAATGCCTGCTAGAGGTGTAATAACAAAGTTGGGTCGTTGGAGCATATGCTGTGGGACTGCAACGAAGTGTGAACCTATTGGAATGAGGTCACAGAGGCGCTGAACCACATTTTGGGTTTGGATACGGAATATGGCTTTGATAACATGATCCTGAAAGAAGATACCAAGCTCGAGGGTTTGACCTATTCACAAACAAGTTGGCTTTTCGGGGTGTCTATGGTGGCCAAAGGGATTCTATGTCAAGACCAGAGGCAAGCATTATGCTTCAACTTCTATTTATTCCTCTCTTCAGCAGTTTCAACAAAAAATCAACTTCTTTAAAATATATCTTTTTTTTTTGCAATCTACATTTTCCTCTTAACATAGTTCCTCATGTAGTCCCTCTCATTTCCTGTTATGTGCTCCTAGTCCTTCCTGTTCCCTAGCTCCACCTCTTCTTTTCCTGCTCTTCAGCCAGTTAAATACCCTTTGCTAAGAGCAACATTGTCATTAATATTTAAGCGCTATAACATCAAGCAAGCGACTGAGAATCTATCTGATACTAGGGACGCCAGCGCACAGACAACCAGAGCGCTAGAGCGTGAACAGTGAATACTGTAAATCAGGAGAGCAGATCGGAGTAAATGCCGACGAGTGTACACGAGGAAAGCGGAGGAGGCAGAGCCTGTGCCCCATTCTCAGCACATCAGGGATCCAGCAGCCTGCTGCCTAGTTGAAGAAACGGCCCCTCCCTTAGCAGGGCGGGGCCTCAGGAGTCTCGCTCGGAGGGGTGGGGCCACAGGAGCAATCATCATGAAGGCAACTCCAAAAATAAAGCGACACAACGCTCGACACTGTAACGGATAGCCGCACCGATAGCAACACACAGAACGCTGCCCATTATCAGCGCAATCCGCATCCTAATCTCCCAGCGGAAAAGGTTGCATACGCACAGACCGCTGCCTATTATCAGCGTGATCCACATTCTAAACTCCCAACGGGAGAAGTCATATACACACGTTAGCTGGAGGCATAAGCTTACAAAGAAACGCAGAAATAAACACCAGCGCGAATCGCACTAAATCCTCTCTATAAGAGGAGAAGATTTTCCCCTCCTAACTCGAGGGACACGTTTAAAGGAAGCAAAGCAAACAGGTGCTGGCCACATATAGAAGCTCCACAGCGGCCAGTGGATGTGCCCCACAACCTGCACTCACGTATAGGCACAAGCACCCCAGGTAAAGAAAAATGTCAGAATTTGAATGGATTGAAGAGCAGGCAGAAGACATGGCTCACAGTTTTAGAGTGGTGCTGGGAAATTCGCTAGTCGAAGCGGTGGCCCAGGAGCTAAGACCCCTGCAAGATGGCTGAGAAAAGCGCTCGAAAAAGAAGCTAGGAAATGTATAAGAGCGGAATGTCCAAGGCCAGAATTACTGAGAAAGTAGCAGTTGCTCCTGAACTGGACCAAAAATTCTGGCTTTTGTATCCAAAAAGTCTAAAATCCCCCGAAAAAAGATTGACAGAGCATGGAGGAGCTGCCAAGAAAAGGTACAGGACCTCACAGGGCCTTTAGCCAAAATCATGGATTTAGCAGAATATTCCAGAGACACCAGGGAAGAAGTAGACCCAGATACTCTAGTGGATTGGGTGCAGAGAGTGTTATGACTCCTGGGGAACGCAAACTGTGCTATCGCCTCAGAAAGGAGGCAAGGACTCTTACTGGAAATATATTCTAAATTCGGAGACATAGCTTCTTATGAAGCAGGCAAAGCGGCCCAGGGACCTTTCTTCGGAGAGACCTTCGAGAAGGAAATGGGGAGATTTTTGGGGATATGCACCTCCCTAGAGAGAGCCTAAGCCTCAATTAGGAAGATATTTCCCAGCAGAGTTTTCGACGAGGTCGAGCGACCGGTCGCTATCAAGGCACAAGAAGACCTCAGAATAACAGAGCCCAGTATTGGGAGAATAAACAACAAGACGCTTTCTTCCCTGTCAGGGGTCGATTCCTGAGAGGCCGTCGAGGAAGAGGACCGGGAAGAGGACAGAACTTCCTTGCAGGTGAGACACACCACATACTCACCAGTGGGGGGGACACAGAGAAATTTTGGAGGAACTGGCATGCGCTTTCCAGCGACGCCTGGGTGCTACAGACTGCCAAGGGCCTGGGCATAGAGTTCACACAAGAACCACATCAGGAGCATTCACCACCCCCCTACACAAACTCAAACAGAGAGGGAAAGCCTACACAGCGACCTACAACACCTAGCACAGAAGTGAGCCATCGAGCCATGCACAAAACACCACCGAAGTTCGTAAGCAACATGTTCTTGGTCCACAGGAAAGAGAAAGTGAGACCAGTGATAAACTTGAAATAACTGAACAGCTGAGTGACTTACCGTCACTTCAAGATGGAAGGGATTCACCAGCTGAGGGACACTATAAGACAGGGCGACTGGCTTGCAATAATTGACCTCAAGAACACGTACCTCACAGTAACCGTCCAAGAGCAGTTTCGACCCTTTCTAGCTTTCGACTGGGACGGACGATACTGGCAATTTACGACAATGCCCTTCGGACATGTGGGCTTTCACAAAACTCATGAGACCGATAGCAGCAGCGATCAGGGAGAAAGGGATCGGATGATCATCTACCTGGACGACATCCTGCTACTAGCAGGAAGCAAAGAAATTCTCAAATATCAGACAGATCGGGTAATAAGACTAATCTCATCCCTAGGATTCCTATTGAATCAAGAGAGGTCTGACACTACCCGGAAAGAAGGATAGACTTCCTCGGATTCATAGTAGACACCAAGACAGCAACTCTAGAAATGCCAGCCAGAAAAGTAAGAGACATCAAGAGAGAGATAAGGGGAGAACTAGTTTAATTGAGAACACTAGCGAGGGTAGTGAGACTGTTAGCATTGTCTATTCAGGCCATATTTCCAGGGCTCTTACACTACCCGGCCCTGCAGGGACTAAAGATAAGGCACTTACAGCAGGGGCTGAGATACCATCAGACAGTAGCCCTAGATCTCAAAGCAAGAACAGAACTAGAGGGAAAGTCATATTTGGAGACCGTCCCGACCTGGTGATAGAGTAAGACGTGAGCAGAGCAGGCTGGGGAGCATGGTACGGGAAGCTGGAAACAGGAGGGAAATGGAGCTCAGAGGTAATCCAACTACATATAAATTGTCTAGAACTGTTAGCGGGATCGTTCGCGATCAAAGCTTCCACAAAACACAGATTGAATTCAGGTATTCTGTTGAAGATGGACAACATCTCAGCAGTCAAATATATCAATCACCTAGGAGGGACAAAGTCCAAGCTCCTAGCGGAACTAGGTAAGGACTTACAGCACGACTGCCTCCAATCAGGGACCTCAGTGACAGCAGAGTACCTCCCGGGAGCGCACAACGTAGTCGCAGACTGGAACTCCCGACACTTGTTGGATTCCAGCGATTGGAAACTGAATGGGGAGATATTTCAGCAAATAGAACTGTGAGGCCCAATCCACACAGACCTATTTGCATCCAGGTTGAACGCACAGAAGAGCAGCTACAGCTGGAGGTTAGACCCGACAGCGAGAGGGGCAGACGCCTTCCTACAAGTCTGGAGCAAGAATCTGCTCTATGCCTTTCCCCCCGTTTATGATGAGTTTTAGCAAAGACGCGCACGGAAGGAGCAAATCTGATTATAGTGGCGCTGATATGGAAATCACAGGTATGGTTTCCGGCACTCATGGAACTATTGACGGACTGCCCGAGAATCTTACCAGCAGGAGAACACCTGCTCACTGACCCAGTTGGGTCATTTCATCCTCTGAGAGTGAAAGGGACTCTCCCACTAATGGCTAGCACGATAGCAGGAGACGCTGGGCCCTGCCAGATATTTCAAAACAAGCTGTACAGCTCATCGCAAAATCGTGGGCGCCATCCACATGGCGGAGCTACAATGCGGCTTGGAGCAAATCGTCATGATGGTGCAGAAGGAGAAATGTTCATCCTGTTTCTGCCCCTGTAGTAGAAATCCTAAATTTCCTAGCAGACCTGTTACAAGACGGGAAAGCGTTTCGAACAATGGGAGTGTAGAGATCCACGATTTCAGCAGGACACCTTCCCGTGAACGGAGTGCCCGTGGCGGAGAGCGAAGCGGTAGTGAGACTCATAAAGGGAGTTTGCTGCAGAAACCCACCAGAACCAAAGTACATACACTTATGGAACGTAACAGTGGTGCTGAAGCTCCTTGATAGCTGGCCGGCGAACAGATACGTGTCTCTGAAACAGTTATCGACAAGCTAGCCATGCTCCTATGCCTAGTATCATGCAGGAGAGTAGTGGATGTGAAAGCACTAGAAGTAGACAGGAAAGCTTTCGGGTCAGAAGGGCTTACCTTCACCCTCGTCAGAAGCACTAAAACAGGGTCCACATCTATCTCATACCCCTATTTACACGATCATCCGAAGTGGTGCATAGCAGCATGCATAAAAGAGTATGAAAACAAAACAGAAGATATGAGTCTGGCAGGGACGACACAGTTACTTATAGCGCAATGAAGACCATACAAAGCAGTAGTGGCAGCCACCATAGCCAAATGGGTGCGCAAGGTCATGCAACTAGTGGGGATAGACCTGACTAAGTTTGGGGCACATTCAGTGAGAGGAGCTATGGCCTCTAAAGCTTTAGCATAAGTTAGCGACGCTACAGGATATCTTGCAAGCAGCTGACTGGGTGAGCAATGGCACGTTTAGGACTTTTTACTTTAAACCTATCCAGTCAGTAGTGGCAGCAGTAATGGGAAGCTTTGAACAAGCATAATGCTCCCCTCCGGTCTTGACATAGAATGAAGAGGTTATAGGTTTTGAATGCCAAAAGGGTCGAATCAAAAGGACCTAAAACCAAAGGGTCGAACTTTTGAATTTTTTATTTTAAAATTTTGGGGGGGGGGGTTCCCCCCAAAACCCCTTTTTTTGCGGTAAAACCGCTTTTTTTCAAAAACGGAAACTCAAAAAAAAATATTTAAAGAAAAAACAATTTGACCCTTGTTTTAGGTCAATTTGAGTCGACCCTTTGCCATTCGATCCTTTTGCATTAGGTACTTTAACTGGACACCAAATGTGGTACGTTAACTGGACTCCAAATGAAGATTACCCCTTGCTAATTGCGCATGAAGCTTTCATTCTATTAAAGACAAGGATAATATGATCTGATAGTTTATTTATATAGCGCCTATACACAATGTGTTTCAAAGCGCTTCCAAAGCAAGGGAGGGAACAAGGGAAAATACAATGATATTCTTACAGGCCATGAACAGTAAGGATGTGAAATTAACTATCATACTCGGCCTGACGACATTTGAGATAGTGCAAGAGCTAAGACATAGATAAGGAAGGGAGGGGGAGAGTGGGAAGGAAATGGAAACAGACAGGCGACTACCGTACTAGGCCTGACGACATTTTTGGTAGAGCCGGAGAAAAACAAGAAGTGAGGGAGAGGGGTGCAGAAAGGTAGGGGAGGAAAAAAACAAGCGACTATAAGTCTAGGCCTGACGACATTTCAGATAGTGCTGGAGGAGGTGTGGGGAGGAAAAAACCAGTAAGGGGAGGGTCGAGGAGGGAGGAGACAGACGAGGTTGCTATCATACTAGGTCTAGGTAATGCTCGCCTCATACTAGGTCTAAGGAGGCAAGCATTACTTTCCCACCCAAGGCAAGCACTGCTGTGTATATGTGAACATGTGTAATAAAGCATTGGCATTTCTTCCTATACAAAATAGGGCAGTGCATTCTACACCCTAAAGCATGTCTTTTCTATCCTGATAGGAGAAGACCAGAAGAACAGTTGAGCTGGGACGACAGGAGAAGCAAGATTAAAGAGTCGACAGGGCAGCCGGGATGAGAGAAAAACAGTTACAGGATAACCTAGAAGTTTGTTAATAGATCTCAGCGTTCCGTTGAGTTGGGATTCTTCCAGTTATAAGTTCGGAGTGCAGTTCAGAGCATTCAAAGAAGAGGTGGAGCTATGGAACAGGAAGGACTAGGAGCACATGACAGGAAATGAGATGGACTACATTGGGAACTATGTTATGAGGGAAATGTAGTTTGCAACAAAAATAAATGTTTTCAAGAAGTTGATTTTTTGTTGAAACTGCTGAAGAGAGGAATAAATAGAAGTTGAAGCATAATGCTTGCCTCCTTATCTTTAATAAAATCAAGACACCCTGTACAATTAACTGGGGTAATCTTCATTATATTAAGTCTGTGTGGCTACATGAGATGAATTCCCACTCCAGTATTGACAGGGATGTTCTGAGATGTCAGAAGAGGAACAAGATGTGTGAAGAAATTTGGAGTACATTTTTGCAGATGGACTTGGAATAATCCCTGTTTGGGATGCTTATTGGATGGTCTCTTTTTAAAAAAAATGTTTAATTTTGTTTCGCCCTTTTCTCTCTTCTCCTTTCCACTCTTTCTTCTTTGTCCTATTTTTCCTTAATAGGCAGCCTTTGTATTTCATTGTGAATGCTTTAACTGTGCTAAGACCATACATTTTTATTTAAAAAAAATGTTAATGAGCACGTGTTAGCAGTCCACAGCATCATATTTGCATTAAACGTATGAGCCATGAAACAGTTGGTGGATAACAGCACAGGTTGGTAAAATTAGAGAAAATAACCGTCCTGTGTATTATGTGCAAGTGTAATGTTATATGCAGTATAAAGAGGCTTTCATATTAGAGGAAGTAAAATGTTGCTCAAACTTGCATTCACTAGTTTTCTTTGAAATGTGTTTCTTTTTTGTTGGGCTACCACACAAATACCCTGTCATTTTTGTCCCCCTTCCTTTGTGTTTTATCACAAGTTATATTTATAAAGATGCTACATGCCTGTCAAACTGCATAATCTCTAATAAATGCTTATTTTATACTGACATCAGTTATTAGGAAATTAAATTGTGGGTTTGTGGGTGCCAACTTTTGATTGCACTACAGGGGCTGAAATACCCCCATCTCCGCTGAATATAAACATGCGACCAGATCAACACATTTTATAGCACTTGTTTTTAATAAGGAACTGCAAAAAGTCATATAATTAACAACCAGTTTTTAATATATAACATCCCAGCAACGGTCTCTCAGCCTGCTGAGCTACCCCTGGGCCTTCTATTGTAGGATGTGTCTATGGATCCTTCAATGTACTAAAAATCATTGCATTATCAAGAGTATTTTGTACAGATATTGCTGCTCCACATTGTGGAGTGTGTTGCTTGGGACACCTGTAAGCCGAAACGATTGTATTAGAGTACAGATCGGGAGAAATGGCATATGAGTAGACACACAGCTTGTAGGTGTTGTTTGGTTATTTGCCCACCCATTGACTGCCCATGGGAATGCTAATCCCTATGGCAATTTCCACACAGTTCCTGCCCCTGCCTGCCCAAAACAACGTCCTCAGAAACACTTTCAGCTCGCTTTAATCAAGCCTTAAAACCAAACTTGCTCTCTAGTTAGCGGGCCTCATTTCGAGTTAGCCGTTAATTCGCTGGCGATTCCGTCATTCCGGTAGCACCGTTCCCAGCAACTGCAATGATGGAATCACTGGTACATTACAACCTTGCAGGAGCGCGCAACCCGCATTGCCGGAATCGGTATTACCCGCATGATGGAAACACTGGCAAAATCAAGAAATGCCTGTGGTTCCTCAAAGAAAAATGCTGGTAGCAGCGATTCTGGCACTATAATCAGAGAAGCAAAGGAGCAACCCATGATGGTAACACCAGTAAGCGAATCAGCGGAACCGGAAACAGCATCATCCCAGGAACTGCAAGCTCGGCGGCTGCCATTTTGAAGAAGTCAGTCCATATAAATCGCCCACTTCCTTTAGCCATCCAGTCACAGAAACAGTGACAACTTGGCAGGATCAGCACAATCATGTGTCCCTGAGGTCTGTCAGCACATGTTACGCTTCTCTGACCCTGAGCTGACTGTGTTGACCAATACTATAGTTGCCAATGTAGATTAACTATTTGGCACAGACAACCAGTGAACCAGCGAGCACAGAAAGTGGCCCAGAAGGTCTTGGCAGTAGGCCCTGTCCCCCCCAGCGAATAAGACTGCCATAAATGGTGGGACGACCTCCACCTCTGAGTGAGGAACCTGTTCACGGCACACAGGAGGGAATGCCTTGCGACCTGAGGGAGGAAAGCGACCCCACTGAAGCTGATGTCCTGGGAACAGACATGCAGCACGGTGCTGCACATGGAAGGGATCGAGGCAGTAGGAGCGGCAGAGGCCTGAGCTGAGATGCAGAGGACGGTGAGTACAAAAAGCCACATCAAAATACTAAACATGAGATGCATGTGAAATGCACCACACACATCATTGAGTCAGGTCCAAGTGGATGCCAACGATACATGACTACAACATGAATATGGGCCATGTTAAGACAAGCATTGCACCCAAAATGCATGCACACACACATATGGGCACATGAGTACCAGTCATGTACATAAAGAGACAATATGAGAAGTAACACATATACAAAGCACACACCAGTACAAGGCAGCGTGGCAGAACTCGGACAAATGTGCATCTATACCACACACACATGCACGAATCAGAGCAGTCCTGACAACCAGACAATATGTACTGTGTATTGCAAACCCGTTGAGGTGACACACAGGTGAATAACTGCATGTCCATCTCATCCTGACAGGCACATCCTGACAGTGACCATGCCAGACCCTCCACATCCCAGGAAGCCACACAGAAGAAGGTGACTACACTACATCACAGCTGACATCGGCTGCTGCAGCGCAGCCCTCTGGCCTTGTGGCCCAACCACCTGCATCAGCAGTGCAGCCCTCTGTCACAGTGGCCCAACCACCTGCACCAGCAGTGCAGCCCTGTCCCAGTGGATCAACCAACTGCACTGGCAGCACAGCCCTCTGGCCCGCCAATACATCCATTGCCCACCCAACATCAGCCACTGTCACATCCCAGCACATCGACAGACGATTATGTGGTATTCAAAGCAGGGGACAGTACGAACAGGTCCCCAGACCACACCACATACGACAGGCAAACCTGCATAGCCCACCACCACCTCCAACACCAAACATCCGTGAGATGGATGCACGCATCTGCAGAATCGAGCACAGGCATGATGAGATGGCAGACATTGTCAGGCAGCAACAAGAGTCCCGTATGATGTTGGAATGCATGCAGGCCAGTAGCCGGAGCTGTGCCCGTGCCCTGGGACACACAACCTCCGCCCTGGTGGTTCTAGCACAGAGGGTCTGGGAGGGAAACAACGGCGTTTCTGCTCTTGCTGAGTCTCTCACGCACACCATGCAGGCAGCCCTGGATTATATGGGTGTTCAGGGATCAGACCCCCCTCCAGTGTTACCACACCAGCAAGCTCCCATCAGGGCAGCCCAAGGCGCCGCTCTCATCAGCTGTCAGGGTCACCAGCACAAGGCAAAGCCTGTGACATAAATAAACATAGGGAGTGACTATGAACCACACCATTAATAACACTATGATTCATGGGGGTGTTTGGTGAGGGAGGTTTGGGAGGGAGTGTTTGGGAGGAGGTTTGAGGTGGGAGTGTTTAGGGAGGGGGGCTTGGAGAGGGAGTGTCTGGTGAGGGGGGTTTGGAGTTGGAGTGTTTGGGGAGGGGAGAGGGCAACGGGCATAGATTGTACATAGTTCCACCTAATAGATATATCTTGTTATGCACGTACATCAATGACTGGACATTCCTTATTTGTGTCGTCTGATTTATTGGTTGCATGTCACATGCAGTGAGGGGCATGGGTTGTGCACAGTGGATGGGTAGTCAATAGAAGTTGTCAAATATTTCCTGATGCGCTACACTCCTTTCCCTGACACCAATGCCTTATTTCCGCTATGCCAGTGTTTCAGGCATGTGTCCTGGTAGGTCCCGCAAATACCGTTGGCTTACCGGCATCAGTGTTACCGGCGATACATCTCGAAATGCTACGGTCCGGAAAAAGTGGCGGTAACTGGAATTACCCGCACTTTATTTCCAGACTGGCACTTGTAATGACCCTATAAGTGCTCGTCAGTGTTTTTTCGAATCAGTCTTCTGAGAGTTAATGACTTAATTGGAGCTCTAAACCCACTACTCCCATCGACCACTCGATTTATAAGCACTATGCGTGTGCTTCACTGAAGTCCTGTTAAAAACAAGCATTGGCAAAGCCAAACTTTTTGGCTTGTGCATACATATTAGGCATTTGCCAGGTATTGTTATTAGATGCACAGGTACTTGCACCATTTTGCACCTGCTATCATCAATGGCCAGTTAATACCAAAACAGCAGTGCCTGGCAAGTGCCTTTCCCATGCCTACACAAAGGCCCAAACTGTTGGCATTGACAATGCTTGTTTTAGTCAGAGAAAAGCATATGTAAACTCAGGGGGATGTTTGGGGCGAAAAGCATATGAGTAGGAATGCTCACCAGTACTAAAGCATGACGCCACACCATCAATTCAAATGTAGGTTATTTATGGGGGGAAAAGTGTGTTGGGAGTTTGGGTCTTTTACTGTCCATAGTTGTAAAAATGAAAAAGTACTGTAAAATTACACATAGTTCATTTCGTTTGGCACATTGCGGTTGGAAAAGTGGCTAACAAGTCTCCTGTGGCACTTTATTTCTGGCGTATTTATTTGTACATTGCTATTGTAAATGAGCGCTCATTCCTGTGCCTGATGCAGCAAAATGAACATAGTCTCCAGCTCTTTATTTTCTCCAGATGCAACCTGTACTAACAGTGGATCAGTGTTTAGAGACATGCTAATTACACCCATCTATGCCTACATTGTTGGGGTCTCTTGTTGCAGAGAAGCAAGACAGCCAGAGTGACAACACAGACTGACATGTTTATGCACATTTACTCCTACGTCCCGTCCCCATTCCTCCATACTATATGGGCGTCCCTCGGTAGGGATGGGAGGCGGAACCTTTTTCACCAGAAAAATCACCTTCCCCTTTAAATTTAGATGCACACGGGCGGCGCGCCCTGGGAGTATGCGCTCCCCTGACTCTGCCCACTGGCACCACTCCTCAGTCCTTTTTGCCACGTCGACGGGAACGGTCCGCTTTCACCAGTGCACCTGGGTTAGGCCTCCAGCCTAGTAATACCATACGCTCTTCCCCAGAGAAGCACTTTTGTCTTCTTTTTTCTTGTCTTTAATCAGGTGCCTGTCCTCTAGTGCCACGCTCCTCCCCAGTGCATGTCGATGTCAGCGGGCTTCAGCAGGTGTCTAGCCTGCGAGGGTCTCTTCCCTACGTCTGACCCCCATGCTCTCTGCCTCCGCTGCCTTGGTCCCGAACACGGCTGGGAAGGCTGTACCGCATGCAACGCTCTGACAGCACATGCTCTGAAGAACAGGCTAGCTAGTTGCAAGGCTAGCTAGGTGGAGGGAGCTTTACGGAAGGTCGCCTCCAAAAGACTTGAAGGAATTCGTCAAGCACAAGACCAGTCCTAAGGTAGGGGCACTGTTTTCATCTGCACCCCGCAAAAGCGACTCCTTCCCCAGAAAGCGCATGAGCGGGAGGGACTTTCAGGGCCTAGTACCAGTGCAGGTACCGAGGCTGCTTCAGCTACCGGCACCAGGCTGAGGGGTCCCAAGATCCTACCAGTGACTACGCTGAGGGACCGCAAGGTTCTATTACCAGGTGTCTACACGAGGGGCTATGCCCTAATGCCGGATAAATGTCTAAGGGGGCGCCTGTATGCAGCACTACTGGCGCCACAGCCGAGGGCACTTCACTTACCAGGCACCTTACTGAGGTGTCGGGTAGGCCTCAACCTCCACCGCCAAGAGTCCTTGAGGAGGCCGCGGCTAGCGCCACGACACAGGAACGTGGCATGCATCCTGACAAAATTGCCACTGGGCCAGACAAAATGGCGGCTGGGCCAGACAAAATGGCGGCTCGCCCGTCACCATCCTCCTTTGGGGACCAGGTAGGGGAACGAGTTTCCAGGTGGGACTGGTCATCGTCTGGCACGTGGCCCAGGGCATATCCTGCAGTGTCGCAAGGCAGATACACCCCACATACAGCAAGTCAGAATGTGCCCAGGTCTCAGCAACCTCAGGGCCCTGTGCCCATGCCCGCTCCACCAAGCGCTCCGCCTGCCTGTGAAGACATGTATTTTGAAAATTCCTGACTCTCATGAGGTCTCCGCAGATGGGCACCATCCTCAAGGATGTTATCAGGGACATGCTCCCTCTGGTACTGCCGCCAGCACCCACAGCCACCTTGACCTTGGGTTCAGCGCCGCCGGGTCCAATGCAGCCCCGGCTGCCTGCGTCAGTCCCCACGGCACCGGCTCCCCTGCCTCTGCTAGTCACATCAGCCCCGTATCTGCTGCCGCATCCCCCTCCGGCACCTGTCAGTATGCCGCAGCCCCCTGCATCCAGCACTCCTCCAGCTGCACCGGACCAACAGGACACATAAATAGACACAGAAGAGGAGGAGGACCCCGACACGCACCCATCAGCCAAGGCCTTTCATGAACTGCTGTCGGCGCTGGCTGAATACTTGGGGCTTCCACAGCCTGAGGTGGAACAACCAGAGGACGGGATCTTGGCAGAGGACCTCAATCTACGCCCCACGGCTAGAACAGGGATTCCAATGCAAAAAGATGTGGTGGCGCTTGCCAAAAAAGGATGGCTTAAACCTCCCTCTACACAGCCTACCAACAGGCGTCTCAACGCCAATTTTAGGCAAATGGAGGGGGACCCCCTCTTCCTGTCGACACACCCCCAGCATCGCCGCGGCCTCAATCTACTCCATGCCTCAATCGACCTCGGCTACAATAGCCTCTGCACTCCTGGGTAAGGAGAAGATCCTGGAAGCATACGGAAAGAAAATCTATTCCAACGCTTCACTTCATCTTCATCAGTCCAACGCTGACGCCATGCTGGCGGCTGTCAACCAAAGGCTCTGGCAAGATAGAGCCGATTTCCTTCTGGAACTCCATGTGCAGAGCCAGGCGCGCTTCAAGGCTGGGCTGGCTGAAGCCAAAATTGTAGCGCAGCATATAATGGAGTCCACAGTGGCTCACATTGACACCTCAGGTCATGCCATATGTATCACGACTGACATGAGAAGGACGGCCTGGCTACGGGCGACAAAGTTCAAGCCTGATGTCCAGGGCCGTATAATGGACCTGCCTTTCGAGGGTGGTGATCTGTCCCATTCCACTACAGACAAGCAACTTGATAAGAACAGTTCACAGCCTGCCAAATCCTTATTGATCCTCACTAAGGCTACTCCCAAGGCATATAGCCAGACGAACCAGCGCTCAGAGAAAGGTTGGTCTTTCTGAGGTTTCAGGGGCTTCGAGGAGGAACGGTCTAGGCAACCGGACAGATCCCCGAGCCAGCACAGGTGCAAGCAGCACAAGGCGGCTCACAAGGGCTTATTCCAGACCCCCTCCTCAGCCCCAGCCTCAGAGTGCAAAAAAGCATGACACAGCCATCCGGATCCATGAGGCTCCGGTGTGGGGCAGGCTTTCCCTTCACTCTCAACGCTGGTGTGCAAGGTTCACGGCCCCATGGATCCTTTCTGTAGTATCCACAGGTTTCCGGCTCCCTATCCTTCCTTCTCCTCTCTGCTCCCCTCTGCTTCCACAGATTGAGACAGCAACTCTGTTGGCGGAAATTCACCCGCTCGTAGAGTCAGGCAGTGGAGGAAGTCCCATCTTTCCAGCCTCCCTGCGGGGTCTGGGCTTCTATTCACGGATTTGCGCCATACACAAGAAGAACCAGGCTGACCTGAGAGTTGTGTTGGACCTTTCCACCTTGAACCTGTCCCTTCTTCTTAAAAAGTTCAAGATGGTTACCCCAGCGCTTATAGCAGAGACATTGTGTGCAGGAGACTGGATGTGCTCCCTGGATCTGAAGGATGCCTACCTACACGTCCCGATCTGGCAGCTCCATCGGTCCTTTCTGAGGTTCAGGATCATGGGTTTTTATTTCCAATACAAGGTTCTGCCCTTTGGCCTCAATTAGGCCCCCAGGGTCTTCAAAAGACTGATGAACGCAGTGGCAGTCCGGCTCAGGGCCTAGGGATCACCATGTCTATCCATACCTAGACGACTGGCTCGTCAGGGCAAGATCTCCGGAGGCAGTCCACCACACCGCCTCCGCCCTGATGAATACACTACACGAGTTGGGATTTTCAATCAATCTCAAGAAGTCTCAGTTGGAGCCCACGCAGAGTCTAACGTTCCTGGGCCTCATCTGGAATATGAGCTCCGGGAGGATTTTCCCCTCAGAGGACAAGATCACAACCATCAAGAGGGCCAAGGGGCATTTTCCCAGCAAAGCAGTGAATTGAATTGAACTGATATTTGATTTAAATCGTGCTCGCACACAAGTGTTTCAGAGCTCGACAAGGCAAGGGAGGGGAACAGGGGAGAACAAAACAACGATCTTACTAGGCCCAGTGACATTGAGAACACGCAAGTGCATGGGGAACGGAAAAGGGGAAAAGTGCATGGAAGGGGGGAGAAGTGGAAAGTGCGGAGCAGAGGAGAAACAAATAAATAATAAATAAATAAAATAAATAATAAAGGCAATAAACAGTGGTAGTGCTGCCAGCAAGTGGCAAGTGCTGGGTTTAAGGTAGCAGACAAGGCATGTCTGATAAGTGCAGAAAAAAAGAAAGGGGGTGGGGGAATGTATGGGTACAGATACGGATCCCAGTGTAAGGGGTGGCCCAAAGGCAGTGTAAGAGGGTGGCAGGTTGAGCAGTTGCCTGGGCCCGGAAGGACAGAGGGTGGTCAGGTGCATGGTGCCGAGAGAGAAACAGAATCAGCAAGGGAGAGGGAGGGCGAAGTCAGAAGCAAAGAGGAGGGACTTGAGGTTCTTCTGGAACCAGAGATGGTTCTCCTCAAGTTTCAGAGTGGCAAGGAGGCTGTTCCAAAGGGAGGCCCCAGCCGAAGACAGCGATCTACGCTTAGCTCGTTTCTTTGAAAAATGACTGAGACTGTGGTAGTTAGAGGTAGAGGAGCGAAGAGCTCGAGAGGTGAGGTATTTACGGAGGGAAAGTTGAAGGTATTTTTGACCCAGGCCCCAGAAAGCCTTATGGACAATGCAGAGAGTTTTGAATGTAATCCTTGCATCCACTCGGAGCCAATGAAGGGATTTCAGAGCTGTATGTATACGATCCTAGGGCTTGAAGCCAAGGACAAGCCTTGCAGTCCTATTCTGGATTAGTTGTAAAGGGTGGAGAGAAGAGGCAAGTAGATTTAGAAAGAGGCTGTTACAATAGTCCAAACTAGAGAGAACCAGAGCTTGGGAGACAGAGAAGGAGAGGAAAGGAAGAGTACCTCTGAGGAGGTGCAGTAGGAAGTTTGACTTTTAGAGACATCAGAGATGTGGGGGCGGAAAAGGAAAGTGTGGAGTCAAAGATGACCCCGAGGTAGGGGTAGGAGGAGGGCCAAGGGAGGCCGGCCAGAGAGTGAGAGGAGAGGACGGGGAAGGTGTACAGATGAGGAGAATCTCAGTCTTGTTGGCACTTAGACAAATATCGTGGGCGGCACACCAATCTTGAATGGCAGTTGAGCAATTAGAGATGGGAAAAGGAGAGGAGGTGACCGAGGGCAGCCTGAAAATGAGTTTAGTGTCGTCAGCGTAGCACTGGAAATTTGAGCAGAAAATGGCAATGCAGTTGGCGTGAGTTGCCATGTATTGTTTGAAAAGCCAGGGCGAGAGGTTAGACCCCTGGGGAACAACACAGGTAGAGAGGGAGATGATAGGAAGGACCCGAGTTGGACCTGGGAGAGTCGATCAGAGAGGAAAGATGCCAGCCATGCCATAGCCTGATCAGTGATACCCAGGTTATCACAGAGATGTGGTTGACCGTGTCGAAGGCAGAAGAGAGATCAAGTAGGATGAGGACAGAGGGAATGTTAGAGTCAAGGTTAGAGACCAGATCTTCACGGATGTTCAGGAGAGCAGTTTCCGTGCTTCTGGCAGCTCTAAAGCCAGACTGGCGGTCATGGAGAGAGCCAACAGAGTCAGAATGAAGGTTAAGCTGAGAGATGGCCAGCTTTTCCAGGAATTTACCCAGAAAGTTAGTAATAGAAATTGGGCAATAGTTAGCCGGACAAGAAGGATCAGCTGTGGGTTTCTTGAGAAGAGGATGCACAAGGAAGTGCTTCAAAGGGGAGGGGAAAGATCCATAGGCAAAGGAGTGGTTGCAAACATCAGCAAGGGCCGGAGCGAGGGTATCAATGTGGTTCTTGAGAGGAACTAGGATAAACCTGTTTTGACGAGGCTTTCACAGATCGGACTTGTCTAGTGACCTCATCAGGGGAGAAAAGAGGAAAGGATGAGAAAGCGGGTGGAGGGGTGACTGCAGGAGGGACAGCAAGTGCAGACGGAGAGGGGGGAGTAGCGGGAGGGTTGGAGAGTGTGGACAGGATGTCCTGGGTTTTAGAGATACAGTGAGAGGCAAAGGCATTGCAAAGAGCCTGGGAGGTAAGAGGAGGGGTAGAGACTGCAGCAGGGTTAGCCAGCTCCCTGCAGATTTTAAAGAGTTCGGCCGAGTTGTTAGATGCCGCAGAGACATAGGCCTGAATGTGGACTCTCTTCTTGGTGCGGACACAGAGTCGGTATTGCCTTTGGAGCAGGCGACAGGCCAGTTTGTCAGAGGATGAACAAAACATACGTTTAAGTGCAGCTATGTCGGAGTCATAACAGGAATTGCACTTGACTTTGGACTTTAAACGGATCCTCATGACAGGGGCAAGAGCATTGAGAGTATCAGAAATAGAAGAGTAGAGCACGGACAGGGCTGTGTCTGGGTGTGAGTCAGCTTGAGGTGGAGGGGGGAGAAAAGGTGGCAGCGAAAGCCTCAACTGACACGCGCTTCACGGGCCGGATGTCCGAGTAGGTAGGTGGCAGCTTTGGGGTAGGCTTGGCTTGGGGGGGAAGAAAGGGAGAGATGAGAGGAGAGGAGGCAGTGATCGCTCTAGGAGAGAGGAGTGGTCAGAGGGGACGAGAGGGGATCAAGACATCAAGTGTGTGTCCTGCAGAGTGAGTCGGGCCAGAGGGGAGGATAGAAAGGGACAGGGAATCGCAGAGGTTGCGAAAGAGCCCAGATGAGGAACAGGGAGAATCAAGATGGATGTTGTGGTAACCAAGGAGTAGAAGTTGAGTGGTTGAGGCCAGGAGGGAAGAGGTGAGGTCTGCCCACCCAGAGAGAAATTAGGTGATTTGACCAGGGGGCCGGTAGAGAGTAGCAACAGTAAGAGAGAGAGCCTGCAGACAAAGCATTTGAAAGAGGAGTAAATCTGAGTGGGAATGATAGGTGCAGGAATCCACTCAGGAAAGATCAGGGCTACATCCCCTCTGGGCCGGGTGGATCTAGGCACGGAGAGGATCTTGTAGCCATCAAGGAGGAGAGAGTCAAAGCACCTCCTGGGCATCATGGCGGCATGCCTCCTCGCTGTGCTGCATACAAGGCTCGGGATGAGGCGCTTGCAGTTACACTTTAAAGCCTCCTGGAGCCAGGAGAAGGATTCCCAGGCGCAGATGGTCAGCATCCCACATCATCTGGCACTTGCAATTACACTTCGCAGCCTCCGGGAGCCAGGAGAAGGGCTCCCAGGCGGAGATGTTCAGCATCCTGCATTATCTCCACCAGGACCTAGTGCGGTGGAGCAGAGACAGCAACCTGCGGGGAGGCAGGCCCTTCCATCAACCAGGGCCTCACAGGTCACCATCACCACGGACTCTTCCCCAGAGGGCTGGTGGGCTACCTTGGGCAGCCACAACGTCCATGGGGTCTGGTCCTGTCAGAGGCAGGCAGCCCACATCAACTGGCTCGAGTTAATGGCCATCTGGCTCGCTGTCAAAGCCTTCCTCCCGATGATCAGCGACAAGGCTATCCTTATTCAGACCGACAGCTCCACCAGCATGTATTATATCAAGAAGCAGGGTGCCCTCCCCTCTGCACTCTAACAGTCGACATTTGGGAGTGGGCTCTGTTAAACGACATACAGCTGACAGCAATACACCTCCCAGGGGATTCCAACCAGGAGGTGGACAGTCTCAGCAGGCTGGGTGTGGACAACTACGAATGGCAGTTGAATGAGGAAATCCTTCAGGGGATATTCGACAGGGCGGGTCATCCTCAGGTGGACCTCTTCGCCACCTGGTAAAACAGGAGGTGCCCCCAGTTCGCCTCCTGGCAGGGACAGGGCAGGAGCTCCCTTGGCGACGCGATGCAGATCCAGTGGAACAACATGCCTTCCCTCCGACCCCCCTGGTCCACAGGGTAATTTCAAGATCCGGGTAGCCTGGCTCCACCGTATCATCCTGATCGCTCCACGGTGGCTGGCAAGACCATGCTTCTCGTAATTGCTCAGCCTGTCGGATCAGGTCCCGGTGCATGTTCTGCTGGGTCCAGCACACCTACTCTCACAGCAGGGAGGGACAGCCATCCACCCTACCCCCCAGAAGTTAGCCCTTGCAGCATGGTTCCTGAACAGGTCACACTGAGGCATCTGCAGCTGTCGCTAGCCACCCTAGAGATTATACTGGGGGCTAGGAGCGATGCTACCAGTAGCCAATACAAAAGCAAGGGACCAGGTTTTGTCACTGGGCAGAATTAAAGGAGGTAGATCCCTTGACCTGCACGTTGGACAACATGCTATCCTTCTCGACGCACCTCGCCCACTTAGGGGAGCAGGTAGACACATGCTGCACCTATCTGGCGGGCCATTGGAGCCTACAGGAACTCAGAGGAGGAGGTGTTTTCAACTTCTAATCCGGTGGTTAAAAGACAATTGGCAGGCCTGACCAGGCTTTACCCGCCCAACAAGAAGCCACACTGTTGGTGTGGGACCTCAACGTGGTCTTGGGCGCCCTGGCACATAAACCATTCAAGCCTATGGCGTCTGCGGACATCATGCTAGTCACTGTTAAGATGGATTTCTGAACTCTGACCTGGTGGGCAGAGGTTCAGAAGGTCAGCCTAGTTTCTTAGAACAGGGTAACATTCTGGACAAGCCAGACTAATCAAGGTAGAATTGGCGGCAGTCAAGACTAGGTCTCAAGAGCGATGAGGGTGACTGAAAGACCTCAATGCGTACACAGAGTAAAGGACACTTACAAATCACTCCCAGTCAGGTGTATATATATTAAAAATACAAATACATTTATTCAAGGCCTTTGAGTTTCAACACCACAGTTATTAACAGTAACACATCTAAACAAACACAATCCTACTAAAATACATATATACCAAACCAAGTGGCCTAAAGGGTTAATGCACGAAATGGGTCCACCACCTAGAAAGGGAAGGAAGCAGGTAGTACAAATAGTCTTTAGGTAGTTCTGCTGTAATCACTATCCTAACTGAAAGGCAGTCCAGTCCCTAAGAAGAGGGGAGCCTATTGCTCAAATGTACTTGCAATGCTGGCGCACGCGGTAGTGCAGATGGGCGAACCAGGGTCTCTTGTAGGGTGTGTAGTAGCTCAGGAAGGTGGGTGAGGTGATACAGAACAGGTTCCCACTATTGGTAGTTGGTCTACCCAAAGGGGCAGAGCAGGTTCCAAGAGTTGGGAATGGGTCGATAGCTCGGGCTATCTATGGAAAGGAGAGGGGCCCTCAGGGGCCACTCATGCATAAAAAGGGGTGGATGCGCTAGGGGCCACCGGTAAGTGTTGCTAGTACTCACCGACCCCTGGCGTACTCCGGGACAAACTTTGGCAGTCGAGTCCAATTCGGCTGCAGGTTCAAATGCAGCAATTCTACGGCTTTCAGCAACGCAGTTACAGCGTTGAATGGGACAGTGGCGATTTCTCCTCTCCTGGTGGATGGATCAGGCCAGTTTCACTGATGCAGGCTTCAAGGCACAGAGGAGCACAGCTTTAATGCACTTGCAAAGTACGTCACCACGGCTGGGTGACACGGTAACTGCGTACACTCCGGTTCGGGGAGCTCTCTCTTTACTCCAGATCTGGGAACGCCAAGTGTACGAAATTCAGTGTGAGAGTGCCAGACCTGGGAACGCCAAGTGTACGAAATTCAGTGTGAGAGTGCCGTGAACACAGATCTTGCGATGAACCAAGTTTCAAGGGCTCCTCGAAACGGCAGCGGTATCAGAGCAAAGGTGCTGCGCAAGCTGGTTGGCCCAGGGACACTTCCAAGAAGGCTTACTTGCAGGGTTTGATGAAGTTGCCGAGAATAGTTGGTCCCACTATTCCAATGGGTCGAAGCGCCTTTGCAGACCTTCTAGTTCGATCAGATGCAGAGGGGTCCAGTGGGACGACAGCGGGCTCAGGGTTCCTAACCTTCCAGTGGGTCACCAGCGGTTCCTCGACTCGGGCTCAGGATACTTGGATCCCATCTTTCGTTCAGTGAGAACTCAAGAGATCAACATGGTATGGGTGTTTGGAGCCTTCTCTTATCCAGAATCTCCTTCACGCCAAAACGAAGAGGACCCAATTGAGATCTGCTCACATACAAGCACACCATACGTGGACCAATCATGGACCACAGTGGTCCCAGGCAATCACAGCACACCAGACTCTCTGACACCCAGGATGTGTAATGGAACCAGACAGTCCAACCCACACCCTGGAAGCACACACACAAGGCATGCAGAAGCCTGCGAAAGGTTGGCGTTTCGCGGGAGAATGCATGCCCAAATAAGGACTGACACGGGTCAGCTCAACCTGGGGAAGGTGAAGGGGCAATATGATGAAGCTGTGGTGGCTACTATCAGGCGAGAGAGGGGTTCTATGTGATATTTCTGCATTTTAAGGGCAAAACACAAGAAAGACTGATTTGTTTTGGCCGTTTTCTTTTGTGCCCTTTAAAATGCCAAAATATATACTGTCCCCACCCCCCTCTTTTGGAAGGTGATCCCATCCCCACCCACTGGTTTTCCTCTAAATCAGGGGGAGGGGGTTTAAACCCCGATCCCTCTATTTCCTCACCCATCACACGCTTCCAAAACCAACATACACTTACTCACCAAACATACACACACATTAAACATACTTAACTCACTCGATGCACCTTCCCTCTCCTGCCTGCACTTGTCAGCCTCTGCGCGCAGCAGGCGCATGACAGTTTGATTTAGAAAGACCACTCGGAGCCGCCACAGAGCAGTCTTTCTAAATCAATCTTTTTTTTCCTACTGTTTTAATAACACTACTTTTTCACTTGATACCGACACATACAAGCATCAAACATACAGGGCAGATGGTTACCGAGAAGGGTTGGAGAGATGTATTTTCTTTATTTCATGCCAAAGCAGCAGAAATGGAAATGATGCATTGAAAGGTGATAAGGAACCTCTAGCTACATGTTATCGGACAAAAAAAGCCATGAATGAAGAAAGTATTGAACCTGTGCAACAAGACACTGCTATTTCTCCAAACAAGCAGGCAGATGAGGACTTAACATTCCTCTGAAACAGGTCATCAATCAGAAACCAATATTTCTCTCTTAGGTAGTGCAGGCTGCCAGAAGAGAATCCATGCAAGCCAAGAAACCAACCCAGAACTCAGGGACGAAGATGCAATTGACACACACATGCTGCAAGAAGCGCAATTGCAAGGGAATTGTACTTTTACTGCACAAATGCACACATTTACAATCATTACAATGTTGGCATATCCTACAGATTCAGCTCTTTTTGATGATGTCCATCTTAATACCACCATAGTGCGAGAATTTTTAGCTCTTGGCCCGTGCGAGCTGGGTTTGAATGACAAATTTGTTTTCCAAAAGAAAAAGTTGGAGACCGAATCTTTAGGCGTGAATGGTACAAGGAAACACTACAAAATGCTATGGCTCATTACTGCCTATCTTCTCCCATAAAGAAATGTGCCTTCTGCCATCCTTGTAGGTTATTTGCCAAACGCTATGACAAAGGCTATGAGCAGGAATTTCCAGATCCAAAACAAGGAGGATTAGCAAACTGGAAGAAAGCAACAGCGAGGTTCACCAGGTATTCAAATACTGTACACTAACTGTCAAGCATGTGGATTTAACCATGCACATCATTTGGTGGAAACCTGTTTTTTCTTTGCATTAGTAAGCAACTGATTTGAAATTGCTGGTTGATATTTAGCTCCTGCTTCTACCCTATGAGAGCCTGGTTGGCATCAAACCAACAGTTACCAGGAGCTACGTTTGGCTACCCAGGCCAACTGGTGCCTTACAAACATGCATATGCGACATTAACTTTGAGTGTTTAAGAATGCAAATAAAGATGAATTAGGGCACATTTAAATATAATGGATCGTACACAATGGGCTAAAAGGGCATCTCATGTGTAAGTTAGATTTTTAATCATTGTGTACTTACTCCTGGTTCCCCAGCAGCAGCTCCTGCCGACTCTGGGATGCCTGATATCGAGTAGCTGGTTTTAGTTCCTGCTCACTGAATCTTAATTTTGAACCACCATATCTGAGCATTGCTCCTTTAGCCATATCTAAAGTAGTGCTTTGGTCATTGGCATGGTAATAGTTATTTTACTTGTGCCAGAAAACACCACAAATGATTTCTAACTTGATTGCATTTTCAACCTTACGTGCAGGATAACAGAGAGGTGTTTCGTAGACGGTTGGAGGTAACACTGATTCTTGTGAAGCATAATCGTCTCTTCCATGGCCACAGGGAAACAATATACTCCTGCATGGGGAGATCATCCTCATCACAGACGGCCGCGGCGGCGACCGTGACCTCTTACTTAAAAAACTAGAACAAAGATGGATCCACCGTCTAGACTCAGTTAACAAAGGCCTTAACGTTTCAATAGGATGGAGTCTTTTCTTTAATTGAACTTCCCTTCCATTTTTAGGACAGTCAGAGCTCCAGACTTCTGCTGTCTCTGACCATCTCATGTATGCTGTATACTTTGACAGTTCATCCATTTGTTTTTGAACATATATCTCTGTTTTTTCTATAATTAACCTCCGCATCACAACAATGAGGCTCTATTCTACTATTTGGACCATCAGATATGTACTTTAGTTTCTGATCTGATGTAATCAAAATTATAAGCAACGTTATATGTAAAATGTAACAATGAAGGTATAATACCTTTTGAACCATTAGTCATGTACGTCTTTACCTGGATTGCCAAAACAAACTTGCAAGCAATGTTATACCTCAAACGTCAATATCTGCAATTGTCTGTGACTTCTATTGCATGCAATGATGAACTTGATTAATGTAACCAGTTGTTGTGCATGGACAAATGTATTGCCTTCATCTTTTGTACTCATTCTTTGTATAGACCATTTGATGTAGCTCAATCATACATAGACATGTATTTTGGTACTTGGACTGCTACAATGTCAAATGTATTTCGACGGTAGCATTTGCAATTATCTTTTCATTCACTACACGACTTTATGGATCAGCAGTAAAAACTACTAACTTCTTTTTAATACACCACCACATTCCGTATCAACATCATGATGCTTGCACACCATGTCAAATATTACACTGTGCCACTATCCACGCATTTTCATTTGGCAAGTTTTTCGGAATAGGCAACTCATTATTGCTCAAACACATTAGCAGCAATGGCATTCCGTGCTGCTTCCTTAGTTTCTTGACCTTTGCCAAGTAAACGCGCCGTCATTGGCCGCATCTGACGACGCCTTTAACTCAAACTAGATCTCCCTTTGCAATGGAGACTCCTTGAACATCACGTAGGCCACTTCGTACCTTACCACGCAGGCGCAAGCGCGGAACACTCGCCTGCTCGCAACATACCCACAAGGTACAGCTCACTCTTTGTTCGCTTGTCCTTATTTTACACCAAACGTCTTTTCAACGCAAGTTGTTCAGATTTGAGAACTGACTGAGCCCCTCTTCCCCTTTCTTTACAAGCAGGTGCCATTTACTTTGCACAGCCCATTTCGCGTCCATCGCTGATGACACTGCACTCTACAGCTATTAATAGCTTATACTACTCGATACAGCCTAACAAATCCTGTATGTAAGTAAATCTCTTTCTCCAATCGACCAACACCTTCCTGTATATATTTTTTGCAGGGTATGCGTACCATTTAGGTAGTTGCCTGGCTAGACTTACAACTAGGAACTCCAGCATACATTGTGTCTAGACACTGCTGTCCATCCACCTGCGAGACTTCACTCAGAATTGCAGCTACTGCCTCCCCTTTTGGCTCTCATGTTTTCATTTTTTCAATTATTGGCTTGCTTTTAATTTAAATTTAAATTTTGCCATGATTTGCTAATCCCCTCTAAGCAAATATCACCACCTGATTATTACAGGTCCAGAGTGAACTTAAAAACTCTGACGCCATTCAATGAAGACTGTGGCCCCCTACCCAGCAAGCTCACCCAAATTATATAGCGTTATGTTCACTAGTTCACCCCTCGTTCTCTTGCATGATTAATTCAGCGCATTGCCATCCATGGCGGCACACCCACTCATTCTCTGTCCTGTTTGTATTATTTTTAGATGATGCTATGACCAGCATCTTACCAACCAAGATTCAACCTGCCCCTTTGTCTTCAAAGACCTAAAGTCCTGACGAGAGTTCAGAACTATTTTGTGCATTACGCCATCACAGCCACTTTTTTTTTGTTTTGTTTATCTCACTCCGAACTTGAAACACCTACCATAGTGTCGACAAACCTCGATAGAAGCAATATATTGAACAAACAGCTTCTTAAACACACTCTGGATTGTCTCAGCACTGCAATTTCTAATGTCAGTCTTTCGAAATTTGTGTTATGTCACCACTCTCTTGAATTGTGTAGAGTATACATTGTGGTCTTTTAATCCACATACATATATGTATTTTGTTGTCTAAATGTCTGCACCATGTTTATATATTTTTCTGAATGTTTTCCTGAATACATTTGTTTTTATTTGACCTTTTGTGCTCCACTGGTGTAATCTAATCATGTTACACTAGGCTTCTGAACTTTGTCAACTACCACCCAGCGCTGTTAGGGAGAGGAAGCCTTTGACTCAGGTTACTTTTGCATGCACTTGGTGTTAATGTACATGCAGCAGTGTAACAAAGACTATGGATATGTGTGTGACACTCATGCTGACCAAGTACGTTCATGTTTCCATTTGTCCTTTGATTGTCGTGTCTTCATGTGCACAGTGTGTACTCTGCAATGTGCCCCATTTAATTTATGGTGACCTTACTGCATGCACCACACCCTGTGTCTCTTTGCCACGGTGGTGCAACCCTTACTTCAAGATGGGGCTCCCGTCATATCTGCCTGCTCATGTACTATGTTGTTGAGTGATGGGTTGTGGCTGTCTCCGTGGCTGTTGGTGCATTTGGTAAATGCATAACTTGCCTGTATTTGGACAGGCATGTGAATGTCCTTTCAGGGGTCACTATCTAAGGGATGTACATGGTCCTGCCCTCACCTAATCATGGGGATGTGTTTCCGATTGGACTCACTAGGCATTCATGTGTGGTGGGTAGGGTCTGATTGCTCTTTGGTGTCAGGGTGAGAAGCAGCACTGCAAGACAGACAAGATGCATTGTGGTTGTTGGGTTTCTGTGTGTGAATGTGCATTCACAAGTGTGTGGCATTCACCTTATGTGTGTTATGCTGTGGGAAACATGTGCAGGGGTCCTTGAAAATGGTGCTGTGATAGTGCTGGATGTGATTCCTGTGTTTCACCCCCCCCCTTTCATCTGATGAATGTTGGCATGCATTTCATGCAGGATTTCTACTCACCCAACATCCAAGTGCGTTGGCCTCGGTGCCTCTACATGTATGCTGGCACGAGTCGTGGGTAGGTCATGGATGACGGGCGGAGCAGTTGCTTTAAGTCAGGTCAGGGCTACAGGTAATCTGCACGTTGATGGAATGGGAACTCTTACGGTTCCTGTGTGCTGCCTGATGATCCCGGGGTGCAACAAGTGCAACATGTAGGGCTGCAATGTCGTTTGGAACATTGCCAATGGCATAGAACTGTGCCTTGACTTGGTTGGCCTGAGTGGCTGCCAATGCTCATTGACATGGAGCAGCAGTGCATCGGGCACCTGTCTCAGCACGGCAATGAAGGTGGACTGGGTCATACCAAGCACCATGGCAACTGTGTGTTGGAAGCTGCCAGCCCCGAGGTACTGTAGGACGGACACAGGCTACACAAGTGGGGGCACAGCAGAGCTGATGGCTATCCAGCTGCCTATGTCACCCTGGAATGTGTCTCCTTGGAATGTGTCCATCAACTGGATAACACCAAATGCCCATCAGTCAGGCTCAGGATGGTTGGTCTGACCCTGGGGATGGCTGGCCGCCCTGCTGGTGCTGGTCTTCTCCTCCCCCCGAACCTCCCTCTGCTCTCAGGGCCCTGGCCTGGTGGTCAGGCCTCTGTAGCTCTTGGTGCGAATTGGGGCTGTTATACTACGGCTGACGTAACCGCAACGGAAATGACTGCATGTGAAAAGTCTGTTATACCGAAATGTTCGTAGGTTTCCCAATAGCAAAAAGAAAGCCTAATAAACTAGTAATTTAATACAAAAATACTGAAAAGTGAAGTTATGACAAGATAATTTAATAAACAGATCAGGAAAAAAGGACACTAAGGTCTATCAAGATACTTACTCATACGAAATAAGATTGTGAAACTGTGATTGGACTGCAAACAACGCAAGAGACATGTTTCAGGAAGGGAAAACACGAGAAAAGAAAAAAGTCAGTTAAACTGTCATATAACGACTGTGAGAGGAAAACGAAGGAGTGATACGCTGTCTATGCTGATGAGACAAAACAACGTGAAATATTGAGAATCCATAGTTTACACAGTAAGATTCTAAACAAACATTTACTGTAGAACAAATCACTATTTAAAAAAACGTACAATTACAGTAAAAAGAAATCTAAAAATATGTATTTTACTACCATAGAGAAAACGGAAATGGAGACAGCAGACTATTTAGTTTCCAACAAATGGAACAGTTTTATAAAGCAGTATATATATAAAATATTGAAAGGAAAAAGGCAGATAAAACCTGGTGGAAATGTACTGAATATAAAAAGTACAACTGTAGAGGAAGAGCCTGCACCAAAGAAGATTTAATTGAGTATGTTAGAATCACAACCATGAATCGAATGTATCCAAAATCGAAGTGAAGCAAAAACGTACAGAATTAAAAAGGAAAGCGGACACAGATGTAGGTACAAGTGGAGAAATTGTAAGACAAATACTAAACGAAATACCCCAACATTTGGCAGGAGAAATGCTGTGTGCGAAACTACTAAAACAGGCAGGCAATTTACCAACGTGCACCAAAGCAGAATTTGCCACCCGTTCCGAAGCATGTAAGTGAGGTAACAATACCAGAGAGTATGCGAGTTACACAGGAAGGAGAGCCATTCCTGATGCATGAAAGTGTAAATTTGCCACAGAAGACAATATACAGAGATTAAAAATAAGCAACACTTGGATACTAGATGGCACGTCCAAAAGCTGTCCCAAACCGTTCCCTCAATTGTATAGCATTCATGGTGAAATTTCCGATGATTTCTTCCCTCTTGTATATGTAATAATGAGCCACAAAACAGAAAAATGTTATCAAGAAATATTCAGTATTATCAAAGAAAAAATAAATGGCACCGACGCATATCCCAGAAAAGGACTATGAATTATCTCCAATGCATGCCGTAAAAAGATTTTTAAAGACAGTGAAATTCAGGGATGTTTTTTCATTTTAATCAGGCGATATGGCGGAATTTACAAAGACTTTGGGGCCGATTCATGGAACAAATGTGTGCCAAATATCGTGGCGCAAGCGTGAAAAAGCAAGCGCACGCGCACGCGTGCGATTCATGGAAGGGCCTGCGTGTGTTTTCCTCTGGATGTGCGCCAAATCCGTGCGTGGCGCACACGTCATTGCCACATCCAGAACGCCATGCGTGACGCGCACAGCGAAAGCGCACAGCGAAAGCACACAGCGTTAGCGCACACACCAAAAAGGGGGTGGAACACACGGAATAGGGAACAACGCGTGAAAATAAGGGCGCAACTGGGGATGTATTGCTGGGAAGTACACGGAGCGCCCACACGCACGCAAACCACACGTATTCATGGAATCGAATAGGGGAAACCCGCGCACGGCCAAGAACATGCATAGGCCTAAATACGTCCGCCACACGAAGGCAGTCGGTAGCGTCCCTGTGCATTACAAAAGTGTGCGCGAACAACAAACACGTATATATAGCTACGATGAATGTCCCATTCTGTGGCCCCCTAGGGGAAATTACATGCCACGCAACACTCAGGCATCGCAAAAAAGCAAGAAAAAGAGATAAGCAACCCCTGTAGCCCACGTGCGTGTAAAAAACACACGCAGTACGCTGTGGCAACCAGGAACACAAAAAATACGTACGTGATCAACACGCAGGCTAGTATGACCGGAAAAAAAGGGGTACGTGACTAACAGGTACACCTGCACTATGAAAAATAGCGGGCGCGACTCACCGTTTGCCTTGCGTGTAGAAGAACGCGCAGCCAACACCCACGCCAAAAGAAGAAGTACGCACTGTAGCCGCTGTGAAGTAATCGCGTGTGAACCCCAACGTCTGGAAAACACATGCACCGCTTTCCATGAAAAGCACGTACAGAGCGATTGAAACCCACGTGGGACCTTCAACCCGTGCCAGGGAAAGGCCCGCGCCCACGTTACGTCACCTACGTGCTTAATCTGTATCAAGCTGGCCACACGACAACACACGGAAGACCACGCTCCTGCACAGAAAGCCGAATTACTGCCCCCAGAGACCCGAGCAGCCCCCACGAGCCAACTGCTGCTGCCTGCCTGCTGCCACCATGCCCTGCCATTTGGTGCCTGCACATCTGCCATCTGCAGGGGTCCAGTTGCTGTGACCACCCCTGCTGGAACAGAAGACTCCCGAATGGTGCTTCATCACTCCACAGCCCAGCCCCTGGACCCAGTTGCCCACACCTACCTCGGGGGTTGCCATGTCCGACACAACACCTTCCGGCACCAGTGGCAACCCCCCAGCACAGAGGCAGAGGGCTACCAGCTTCAGTGAAAAGGAAGTTGGTATCCTGGTGGAGCAAATTCTGGGCATTATGATGCCCTCTTCACACCATCGCACGCCGACAATGCAGGACGGAAGAGGATCTGGAAGGACATAGTGGGTGCCATCCACACGGAGGGGCTGGCACCCCGCGACATGAGACTACAAGTCCAGGACCCTCAAGAAGGCCCGGCGCCTCTTGGAGGCAGCGGATGCAGTGGGGCGCCGGGCGACGCTTACCACCCAGCAGATGAGGGTCCTGGAGCGCTTTCGCCCAGTGCTTCACCACCAGATCCTCAGGATGTAGGCCTGTCTGGAGTCGAGTGGTAAGTGGCCATGCATTCATGTTTAAAACAGTGCATGTTGCAGTGTGCTGGTAGTTACTTGGCTACATGTGTGACATGGGTCATGTATGGATGTGTGCAGGGACATGATGGTGTAGCATGTGAGCCCAGTCAGGCGTGACCCACATGGATGGTGTATGTGTTACAATGCATCATGCGTGCACCATGGATGCATGACACATGTCCGTGACGATGTGTTGAATCACTGATACAGCCTAGTCATCCTTGTATCCACTTTGTCTGTGGGCATACGGGGCCAGACGCATGACCCTCCGGTGATGCGTGTGCATGTGATCAGCATGTCCCATTATGCATGTGAGTTTCAGCCCACCATTGGATGTTTCTACGGTGCAGTGGACATGGATGCAAATGTTTGTTGCATGTGCCATGCCGGTTCCTGCATATGTGTGTTGCCTGCACTGACCCATGTGTTGTTGGGAGACATGATGGAAGAAACGTTTGACAGTGCCACTCATGTGCTATTGCTTTCTGTCTAGGGGGCTAATGTACAGTACCCTGATGCTTTTGTTCAATGTCTTCCTTTACACAGTGGCGAGTGAAGAAGAGGGTGGAGACGGCGCTGTGGAGGAAAGCGGCAGGGATCCCTCCACTGGCCGGCGACGCAAGGCCCAGTCACCCTCCCAGGACATTCCATCATTCGGGAGCGAGGGGACTGGTGCCGCGTCTGCCACTACGGCTACAGCAGAAGGGGCGGATGAGCCCCAACAGGGGCTTAGACGGTGCAGAGCAATCCAGGTTGGTGGTGTCTATAGAAGAGGAGGAGGCCGCTAGAGTCCACTACGAGGCCACTACGAGGCCGCTACAGAGCCGCACATGGGGCCTGGTGGGGGTGGAACCACTGGTGCAAGTGCTGCAGTCCAGGGGCAGGAGGCAGCACAGGTCACCGCGGAGGTGCCTGTGCATGTCTCTGTCCCTGACACTGTGACTGCATCACCACGCACCAGTAGGGATGCCACATCCCAGGACCGTCCACAAGTAGGGGGGGAAGTCCACGTCATCGGGCACTCCTCTACCTGCGAACGAGGGGATCCGTGACTGGATGGAGTCCGTCCTGATTGGTGACGCATTGCGCACATGTGACATTCATGATGACGTGCGTGTGTCCTGGTGGGACCACACACGTCATCACGAAGAGCTGTGTGCCAACGTGGCCCAGTTGGGAGGGTCCATGGTCGGGGGTTTCCTCCATATGTCAGCCAGTCTTGCAGCCCTCTCCTCCTCTGTGCACACTATACGCCAGTCGTTCTCCGTGCCGTCTTCTGGCCCAGATGCCACCAGGGCCCCCTGTGGATCTGCCCCAACCAACACAGCCAGCCAGGTGGAGATCCCATCCCTGCCGCAGTCGGGAGTCCGAGGTCCAGCAGGGGTGGCCACCCCACCAACTGGACCCCAGCGGATGGAGGATGTGCCGGCATCATCGGGCAGGGCACGTGCACGATGGCGCCGGGGGATTCCATCAGCCCGGATGCCGTTCTGGTGGCAGAGGCAGTTGCATCGGAGGCAGCAGCAGGCTCAGTGTGGGAGGCATCAAGTCTCGGGGCCATCAACACCCCAAGGGCAGGCATCGGCCGAGTGGCAGGAGGACCCTGGATTGGGAGTGTCTTCCGTGTGGCAGCGGTTGGGTCGGCAAATAGATGCGGAGAGGCGGCGGGCCGAGAGGGCACGGCTCAGGATGGTCAGGGCGGGGAGAACTCCATGCACCGGGCTTTGAGGCGGGCGTAGGGCCTCGAGGAAACTCGCAGGGAGTTGAGGGATTCCATGGTTGCATCCCTGCGAGACCTCGAGTCCAGGGAACAGGCACTCCTCCGGAACATCGACATGGAGTTCAATGATGCCCTGGGCCGGAACATCAAACAGTGCGCCGCCACCTTTGTAAATAGTTACGTAGTTGCAGCTTTCCTTTATTTATTTTTTCCTTTGGGGCGCATGGACTATGCCCCGCCTTTTTGTTAATAGTTATTTATTAGGTAGATTTTTTCTTAGGTTTCCTTTGGATTGTTGGGCACATGGACCCTTTATTTTTACATTGTATATAGTTATGGACCTGATTTTACATATTTTTTTTACCATGGAGGAATGGTTTTGTTTTTATTTTGATTTTGGATTTGGTGTTATGGACAGACACTTTGGAGGCATTTTCTTTGCATTTTATTCATTTCGCCATTAATAATTTTTCCTTCATTTCGGACATCCTTTTATTTATCATTTTATTGTTGTGTAATTTAATTTCATTCATTCATTTTTGTATATAATCCATTTACATTTTTTACTTCATTTGTGTGGTCTTCTCTCATTGGTTTTGTGCATGTCATGATGTGGGTTTTCTCAGTCATGTGTCGCCATTGTGTGGGTCTGATGGACTTGTACTCATGCGCATACTGGTTATTAGGGATCTATCATGACATGGGGATTTCAATTTGGAGTGGATGGAATGCTTGGTTGGGTGTTTGGACTGGGGTGGCGTTGGGTGGGATTTGGGTGGCCATAAGGGCCATGGATCTGTATTGTGATGACGTGTTGGGTGGGGGACATAAGTCGGGCCTGCTGGCAGGTGCCCCTCACTGGCGGTGGGGACATAAGTCGCAGCCTGCTGGCAGGTGCCCGTCACTGGTGGGTGGGTGACATGAGTCAGGGCCTGCTGGCAGGTGCCCGTCACTGGTGGGTGGGTGGGAGACACGAGTCGGGGCCTGCTGGCAAGTGCACATCACTGGTGGGCGGGTGGGGGACATGAGTGGGGGACATGAGTCGGGGCCTGCTGGCAGGTGCCCGTCACTGGTGGGTGGGTGGGGGCCATGAATCGGGGCCTGCTGGCAGGTGCCCGTCACTGGTGGGTGGGTGGGGGCCATGAATCGGGGCCTGCTGGCAGGTGCCCGTCAACGACATGAGTCGGGGCCTGCTGGCAGGTGCCCGTCACTAGTGGGTGGGTGGGGGACATGAGTCAGGACTCCCAGGGCATGCCCAGGGGTGATGGACTGCCTGCGGGGCATGCCCAGGGGTGTGGGGTGGTCCCCTGTGGTGTTGGCTGCCTGTAGGGCATGGTGATGGAGGGGGCACACCCGGGAGGGAACACACTGCCAATACACGTACCCTGCTCGCGCTAGGCCTATCGCGTGTGAAACTCCACGCGTACCCCCGGAATACACGGGGCACACCCGGGAGGGAACACACTGCCAAATTGCGTGTAAAACTTCACACGCACCCCTCGAAATACACGTACCCCGCTCGCGCTAGGCCTATTGCGTGTGAAACTGCACGCGTACCCCCGGAATACACGTACCCTGCTCGCGCCAGGCCTATCGTGTGTGAAACGCCACGCGCACCCCCGGAATACACGCAGGCAGCCCATCCACCCTCCCCATGCCCCGCAGGCAGCCCATCACCCCAGTCCATAGCCCACAGGCAGCCCATCACCCCTGGGCATGCCCCGCAGGCAGCCCATCACCCCTGTCCATAGCCCACAGACAGCCCATCAACCCTTGGCATGCCCCGCAGGCAGCCCACTCTACAGGGGGGACTTTTTCCACGTATTTTTGCTGGCGCGAGTGGGGTACGTGTATTCCAAGCGGTGCGTGTGAAGTTTTACACGCGATTGACGTGATTGGCGCGAGGGAGGTACGTGTATTCCAGGGGTGCACATGGAGTTTCACACGTGATAGGCCTGGTGCGAGTGGGGTACGTGTATTCCGAGGGGTGCATGTGAAGTTTTACACGCGATTGGCCTGGCGCAAACGGGGTACGTGTATTCCGGGGGTGCGTGACACGATCGGCCTGGTACGATAGGCCTGGCGCGAGCGGGGTACGTGTATTCCAGGGGTGCGTGTGGATTTTCACAAGCGAAAGGCCTGGCGCAAGCGGGGTACGTGTATCCAAGGGGTGCGCAGGGAGTTTTACATGTATTTTTGCTGGCGCAAGCGGGGTACGTGTATTCCGAGGGGTGCGCAGGGAGTTTTACACGCGTTTTTGTTGTTGGGGGGCTGTATGCTGGTCCACTGGCCTTTGCGCCATGTAGTACTGGATTTGTGCATGTGTTTGGCGCACGGGTGGGGTTGGGGGCGTAACTGGCGCTGCTGCTGGGTCGCTGCGCCACTGCGCCACGGCTGCTTATGGATGTATACATCCATGAATACGATGTGCGCCTAAATGGGTTTTGGCGCACACAGCTGGCGCAGACTGCCGCACGTGCACTCTGATGCGCCAGTCGTGTGCGCACCTTGTGCGCCGAATTCTATGAATTACCCCCATGGTCTGCAACAATTTTACGTAAATGACAGGAGTTCTAATTCCACATAAAAAAAATATGTGCCTTAACATTTGTGCCAAAAAGTGATCTCGTTATAGCATATGAAAACACAAACAAGGAACATTACCAAAATCATGAGAATAAAATGTAAGAATTTCTAAATTACTTCGAGGACACTTGGATAGGTGGGCAAACAAGATATGGCAGAAAACAACCTAAAATGCCAATAGCTAACTGGAATTGCCTCAACGCAATACTCGAGACAAGTAACAAACTTGAAGGTTGGCACCATGCCTTGAATATATCAGTTGGACACACAAAACCAACGATTTGGAAATTCGTCAAAACATTGCAGAGCAAACAAAATATACAAGAAAAAACAATAATGCAAACAATAAGTGGAAAGAAACAACATAAAAAATCAAACAAAAGTGTGCAAAACATAGCAACATTAAAAGAAAGAGCAGAAAAATATGGTACCTTGCCATTGAAAGACTACATAAACAGGCTTGCATTTAATGTAAACTTTGTTCTATATTAGCATGAAATCAGTAAAACATCAAGTTACACAAATGCATCTGTAAATAACGTTTATTAATTCATCTGTAAATACTGTTTATTAATTGTAAATATTGGAAACAAACGCAAAATTACATTAATAATAACAAAGAAATGTTACTTCAAATTTGGAAGATTCCTGAGAAAATCAAATGTATCCAAAAACCATCAATCCATTCCAAAGGAAATTCAAGAACCCAAAAAACCCCAGAAAAAAACATTCATTGTAAACGCATACTCCACTGACAATCCAAAAATCCAACCAATTCAGAGGAAAATGGAAAACAAAAAAAAAAAGAGTAGAAAAATAAAAAACATCCAATAGCAATCCAATTTTGAAAAAAAAACATACAAATCCAAGACCGAGAAAACGGAACGTTTACTCAAACGAGGCAGCAAGAGAAATGGAAAAAATTGTGTACCGGAAATGACAAAACTTGAACTATAGTATTGTAAAATATAGACATATAGTGCATTCAACGGCCTCTAATGCCATCTAGTGGACTATTATAGACATTACCTTATCCGTTGTAAAAATTATACAGTTCGATAAATTATTACATATATAGATAAAAAATGTTTCATGTATTCATTAAAAACATACTTTTACTTAAATAGAAAGAAGAAAATTGAGAAGAATATTAACTAAGAACGAAAGAAAAAAGGTGAAACATAAGGAGAAAAAGAAGAAAAAAGGTAAGTCGAACTTTTGGTAGTTGGAACTTTTTGTGGTATGTATATTAGGTCTTTTTGTGGGGTAGATAAATTGGATTCGGTCATTTTGGCAGAATCCCCTGGCTCAGCATCTGGATGTCCATATCAAGGCTCCTGGCTCCAAATGTGTACATGGTTTTGGGAAGGGTGAATGGTGCATGGGTGGGTCTTTTGTAGGCTTCCTGTGCACATTGTTTCAACATGGGGCCTTATTGCTTATTGAGGCCCATTGAATCCACAGAATACTCTTATTTTAAATGTTTATGTCCCAACCAATGGATTCAGTTAAGAAATGATATCCTTAATTCCAACCCTAATAACCTCATTGTATGTGGTGACTGTAATGAGATTATAGATCTCTATCTGGATAAGAAATCTAATGTACGGTTCAAGATAACTAAATCCCACTCGCAATTTACCAACTTTGTTTCTGAATTAGGTCTAACTGAGGCTTGGTGTGTGACTCACCCATCCGATTTAGAACACACTTTTTATTCCAATCCTCACAACTCCTTCTCAAGAATTGATTATGTTTTTATTTCTAATTCCATGACTAATCGTCTGCTGGACGCCAAGATAGAATGTATCACCTTGTCGGACAATGCACCTGTTCAGATTCAACTCTCTGATCCATGAAATGTATATAGATCTAGTAGATGGCGATTTAATCCTGCTCTCTTGAAAGATGAACAATTCACACAATTCCTCCAGCAACAACATATCCATTTCTTCTCAGAAAATTCGAGTGCAGACACCTCCACTGTAAATAAATGGGATTGCTATAAAGCCGTACTCAGAGGACATATAGCGGCCGATTCATGGAACAAATGTGCACCGAAAATAGTGGAACAAGCTGGCGCAAGCGTGAAAAAGCAAGCGCAGGTGTCCGATTCATTAATGGCCCTGCGCGTGTTTTCCCCGGGATGTGTGCCAAATCCGCGCGTGGCGCACACGTCACTGCAACATCCCGAACGCCGTGTGCGACACGCACAGCGAAAGCAGACGTTAGCGCACTCACCAAAAAGGGGGCAGAACACGCGGAATGGGGAACAACGCGTGAAAATAACGGCGTAACTGGGGAAGTACTGCCGGGAAGTACACAGACCGCCCACACGCACGCGAACTACACGTATTCAGGGAATCGAATAGGGGAAACCCGCGCACGGCAAAAGACACACACAAGCCTATAAATGTGCGCGCAAAAAAAACCCACGTATATACAGCTACGATGAATGTCCCATTTCTCGCAGCACTGATCATGGGACACCGCAGAAGGAGAATAGCCAGGGCCTGAATTTTTTTGCCCACGACCAGCCTTATTGGGATGCCTGATGACCAGGTCTATGGCAGGTATAGTTTTCCACCTCATATCATCCTATATCTGGTCCAGGAGTGTGAGGATGACCTCACATCACCCACCTTGTGCTCTCAAGCACTGAGCTCCTTGGAAAGGGTGCTCAATGTACTGCATTTCTTGCCCACTGGGTCATTTCAGCGGACCACTTACATAGTGGTGGGGGTCTCACAGCCCACAGTCACGCTGCCCACACCAGGCGTTGGCAATCATGACTGCGCGACCCTTAGTCCGCAGGCACATATAGATGCCCCGAACACCCTCAGAAAGGCAGGCCATGGTCCTGAACTTTTACAGGGTGGCACACTTCCCCAAAGTGCCCGGTGCCCTAGATTGCACCCATGAGGTCCTACGTCCACCTAGGGCCACAGAGAATATCCACCGCAACTGCAAGCACTGGCATACCATCAACGTGCAGGTAGTATGCGATGCACAGGGGATCATCACCTCTGTCAATGCTAACTATCCTCGGTCCACCCATGACAGTATCATATACAGAATGTCCTCCTTGAGCCAGGACCTGGAAGCTGTGAAGCATGGCGACACATGTCTCATTGGTGAGTACAAATGCCTGTGCACATGCATACATGTCACACACAGACAAATAGACAAACCCAACAAATGACAACCATCCTCACCTCCCCAGGGGACAGTGCCTACCCTCTGAGCACCTACATGATGATGCAAATACGGAACACCACCACCCCACCCCAGTTAAGATACAACGCAGCCCATATTGCAACCAGGGGCATAGTGGAGCGCACATTTGGAGTGCTCAAGTCACGGTTCCGTTCCCTTGACTGCTCTGGCGGGAAGCTACTCTCTGCACCCCCAGTAGGGTGCAGGATCATTGTGGCAGCATGTGTCCTGGACAATGTTGCAATACGGCGGGGAGTACCGGTGAACATGGTGGTGCCCCCACATCCCCAACCACACGCACAGGCGCAGCGCATGGGAGGGGAAAGGGCACGTGGAGGCCACCCAACTGAGGCGCCCCTCACCTTTTGTGGCCTCCCAACCATGGCTCAGATGTACTAGTACCAATAGGAGGTGCACGCAACAATTGTTCTGGGCAACTTGGGTGATGGGCCAAGGTATGTGATGCAAACAGCACCCCTGTGCTCCTGCAAGGATGCCTGTGGCCCCTTAGGAAAAATGACAGGTCACGCAACGCTCGGGCATCCCAAAAAACAAGAAAAAGAGATACGCGACCCCTGTAGCCCACCTGTGTGTAAAAAAACACACGCAGGAACCCACAAAATGCATACGTGATCAACACGTGGGCAAGTATGACCGAAAAAAAGGGGTACGCGACAAACAGGGACACCCGCAGTGGGAAAAATAGCATGCGTGACTCACCGTCTGCCTTGCGTGTAGAAGAACGCATACCCAACACCCTCGCCAAAAGAAGAAGTACGCAATGTAGCCGCTGTGAAGTAATCGCGTGTGAACCCCAAAGTCTGGAAAACACACGCACCGCTCTCCACGAAAGGCATGTACAGAGTGAATGAACCCCACGCGGGACCTTTATCCCATGCCGAGGGAAACGCCCACGCGTTACGTCACATACGCGCTTACGCGCTAAGCGCCTTTCCTAGAATTACGCGCTTACGCACTAAGCGCCTTTCCTAGAATTACGCGCTAAGCGCCTTTCCTAGAATTACACGCTGACATGCTGTTTTTTCACATGCCAAATCACTCAGTATCAAGCTGGCCACGCAACAACACACGGAAGACCACGCTCATTTTCCTGTCCCTCAGAGCCCCAAGCCGACTCCCACCAGCCATCTGCTTCTGCCTGCCTGCTGGCCACGTGCCCTGCTATTTGGTGCCTGCACGTCAGCCATCTGCAGGGGTCCAGTTGCTGTGACCACCCATGCTGGACCAGAAGACTCCCGACTGCAGTTCCATTGCTCCACAGGCCAGCACCAGGACCCAGTTGCCCACCCACACCTGCCTCAGGGGTTGCCATGTCGGGGCAAACACCATCAGAGACCACTGGCGACCCCCAGCCAGAGCGGCAGAGGGATACCAGCTTCAGTGCCAGAGAAGTTGGTATCCTGGTGGAGCAAGTCCTGGTGCATTATGATGCCCTCTACGGAAGAAGACGCGCCGACAAGGATGGACGTGAGAGGATCTGGAAGGACATCATGGCTGCCATCAACGTGGAGGGGGTGGCAGCCCGCGACATACAACAGGTCCGGAAGCGCTGGGAGGACTTCAGGTCCAGGACCCTCAGGAAGGCCGGTGCCTCTGGGAAGCAGCGGGTGCAGTGAGGCGCCGGTTCCTCCTTACCATCAACGACATGAGGGTCCTGGAACGCATTAACCCAGCGCTTCACCGCCAGACCCTCGAGAGGCAGAGCAGCCGGAATCGAGCGGTAAGTGTCCATGCATACTTATTGGACGCAGTGCATGTTGAGGTGTGCCAGGAGTGTGTAGCTTGGACATTTGCCTGAAATTGCCCATGTATGGATGTGTATGTGCAGGGACATGACCGTGCTGCATGTGAGTCCTGTCATGTGTGATGCACATCAATGGTGTATGTGTGCCAAAGCATGATGCACAACTGCATGTGGAGATGCGCACATGTTAGCATTTCTGTGTATGTACTATGGCATGGTTGGGGTGTGACACATGGATGCTGGTTCCACCTTCATGTGCGTGCACAGCATACATATGCGTGTGTGTGTTTGACATGTGTGCGACTGTGATACGTCATGGATGCATGTGACAGAGACATGTAGGAACCCGACTGGCAGATGTGACATAGTTTCCGATGATTGCACTGTGACAGGTGGTGGAGATGTACAGATGCATGTCTGTCTGTTGGCTTGTGTGCATGTGTTCGGCACTCCCCATGTTTCTTGTGATGTCAAGCCAACCTTCGGATGTTCATGCTGTTGTGTGTGTGTATGGATGCTGTTGCTTGCTGCACGATTCCTGTGAATTTGTGCATGTCTGCGTGTTCAACTGATATGAGTGTTGGGGAGTGTGATGCCATCTAGATTGACACTGCCACTCGTGCAACTGTCATGTGTGTATCCGACCATTGTACAGTGCCCTGATGCCTGTTTTCTGTCTCTCCCTGTCTGCAGCGTCGACTGATGAAGAGGGTGGAGACGGAGCTGTGGAGCACAGCGGCAGGGATCCCACCGCCAGCCGGAGATCCAAGGCCCAGCTCTCCTCCCAAGGAGTCATCTTTTCCGGGAGTGAGGAGTCTGGTGCCGCGTCCAGGGCTCCAGCTGCCGAGGGAAGGTCCAAGAGGTGGCAGCAGTAGGGGCAGCTGAGCCCACACAGGGGCCTATGGAGGAAGATGGCACGGAGTCATCCAGGTTGGTGGGAGGTTCGGTTGAGCAGGAGGCCGTGGAAGGATTCCACTGGTGCTAGTGATGCAGTCCAGGGGCAGGGACAGGAGGCAGCACAGGCCGCCGCAGAGGTGCCTGTGTGTAATCCTGTCCCCGAATCATCCCGCTTCCAGCAGGGATGCCTTCGTCCAGACCCGTTTTCAGGGAGGGGATGCACATACAACTGGCCTTCCTATCCCTGCGGACGTGGCAATCCGTGACCGTGGTGAGTCTGTCCTAGCTGGGGTGGCGTTGCGTCAACGTGGTATTCGGGAGGACGTGCAGAGTTCTCATGAGGAGAATGCACGTAATTTCAAATATCTCATTGACCGCGTCGGACTACTAGGACAGGTCACCAGCGCTGAGTTCCTCCGATTGCTGGATCTTCTCCTCAAATGCACCCCCTATGCGCCAGTTGTCCTCCGTGCCATCTTCCTGCCCAAGTATCACCTGGGCACCCTGTGTAGCTGCCCCTGATCCAGCGGCCAGGCTGGTGGAGGACACATCCTTGCCACAGTCGGGAGTCAAAGGTCCAGCTGGGATGGCCACCCCAGCAACTGGACCCCAGCAAGAGGAGGACATGCAGGCATCGAGAGGCAGGGCACATGTACGGCAGCAGCAGGCTCAGGGTGGGAGCGATGATGGCTCGGGGCCATCAACATCACAGGGGCAGGCATCGGCCGGAGGGCAGGAGGACCCTGGATTGGAAGTGCTCCTGCCCCTGGATTGGAAGTGTCTTCCGTGTGGCAGCGGTTGGGCCAGCAGACAGATGCGGGAGCGGCGGCGGGCGGGGGAGGCGCAGTTCACTATGGTCAGGGCGGAGAACTCCATGCGCAGGGCATTGAGGTGGGCTGAGTGCCTCGAGGCAACTCGCAGGGAGTTTGAGGAGGGCATGGCTGCATCCCTGCGAGACCTCGCGGCCAGGGAAGAGGCCCGCCTCCGGCCCGGAACATGGCCGCCACCTTTGTACATAGTTCTTTGAGGTTAGGTTTCCTATATTTTATCTTTTTTTTTGCAGTTCATGGACTTTGTTTATTATTCATAGGACTTTTTTGTAGGTTTCCTTTTGTTTGGGGATCATGGACCCTTTGGACTTCCATTGTATATAGCTCCAGACTTGTACATACTTTCATTCTTTGGACATCCCATGGATCAATGTCTTCTAAAAAATGTTATGTACTTTATTTGGACATTGGCAATGGACCACTTCTATTTTTTTTCTGTTGTGCATTTTTGTTTTACATTCGATTTTTCTATTCTTATTTTTTTGGCTTTCATTATTTCTTAATTTGCAAGTTTGAATTTTCATTATGTTTTTTCATTACATTTTAGAATACATTTCATATATCTTCATTATTGGTGTTGTGTACTCTCATTGGTTTTGCATGGTGCCATGTGGCCTGCCTGCGGGACATGGAATGGGGTGATGGGCTGCCTGCGGGGCATGGACTGGGGTGTGGGGTGGTCCCCTGTGGTGTAGGCTGCCTGCAGGGAATGGGCACACGTGGGAGGGCACACACTGCCAAATCGCTTGTGAAACTCCATGAGCACCCCCCGAATACACATACCCCGCTCGCGCCAACAAAATCATGTGTAAAACTCCACGCGCACCCCTCGGAATATATGTACCCCGCTCACGCCAGCAAAATCACGTGTAAAACTCCCTGCGCACCCCTGGAAAACCGTCATAATCTCTTACACTGCTACTAAAAAGAAAAAACTTAAACAAAAGCAATGACATTCTTAAAACAATTAAATCTTTACAATCTAAATATATACATACTTATTCTGCATCAATCTTACAAAAAATGACTTAACTTAGAATACAGTAAAATAATATGGCCACACAATACTCCTACGCCACTCTTCTAAAATATAAATCAAAAATATATCACTTCTCTAATAAATCTAGCAAATCTCTAGCATCTTATCTTAAATTTAAAAAGGAAAAAGCCAAGATTGTAGTTATCAAAGACCATAATGGTAATAGAGTCTTCTCAGATAAAGAAATCATACAATCATTCTCACATTTTTACCAAAAATTATATACTTCTTAAGCTTCGCCTAACAATGCTCATGATCAGGATTTTCTTCGGCATGTAACCCATAATACATATCCAAAAACAGCTCTGAGGAAATATATAAAGCTATTAAGTGGCTTTCCTATTGAGTTCTTTGCCCATTTTAACAATCTCTTACCTAAACTTAATGAATTATTCACCTTATTCATCGCAAACAAAAAAGCAGCTGGAACCTTTTCAAAAGCTATGTTAATCCTAGTCCCTAAACCCAACAAAGACCCTCAACTGAACCATAATTACAGACCAATCTCCCTAATTAATACAGTGTGCAACATTTTCGCCAAGATTCTAGCTAATAGACTTCTACCTATTCTCCCAAATCTAATTAAAGGTGATCAAGAAGGCTATGTTAAGGGACGATTATCATCAGCCAATATCAGACTTTTTACTAATATTCTTGACACCATTCACAATCTACTGACCATTGTGTGGCCATAGCTCTTGACGCAGAAAAAGCTTTCGATAGGGTAGAGTGGAATTACATGTTTAAAGCTCTAAAACAGCATGGGATTAATGATCCTTTCATATCTATGGTCAAAGTACTGTACTCTAACCCTAAAACAGCAGTTTGCAAAATCTGACAAATGTCCTAATTCTTCCCATTATACAGAGGTACACGTCAAGTGTGCGCCCTATCCCTACTTCTCTTTATTCTTGCGCTGGAGCCTTTCCTAGAAGCAATACGTCAAGAAGACAATATAACAGTTATACATTTTAGTGGTATTCAGATTAAGGCAGCGGCTTATGCAGATGATGTATTATTGCTTCTGAATATATCAGACACCTTTTTACAATATGTACTTAACATTATTACACAATTCTCCCTAGCATCAGGATACAAGCTCAATACAGATAAGTCAGAAATCCTACCACTCAATTTGCATTGTACACTCAGCTCTCGGGTACTAAATGGTGCCCCACAGGTATCAAATATCTAGGTATTCGCATATCATGCTCCACCAAAGATATTATTAAACATTATACTGCTACTATCCTAGCCAGAGTAAAGGAGCTTACTAATTCATGGTCCCCTCTTTATTTATCATGGTGGTGTAGGCTTGAATCCGTCAAAATGATGATCTCCCCAATCGTACTTTATTTTCTATATATGCTCCCAATCCCCTTTCTTTCTTTAAATCACTAGATTACAGTATTCTAACTCTAACGTGCCTAACTGGTTTCTTTTAGAGAGAGCAATGGTTTTCCCCATACTCTGGCTGATTGCCCCAAAATCAAGAGAAACAATAAACTCTTTACTAGTATTAGCATTAATCTTTCTGTCCAATATCTTCGATCTTACTTATTTCCATCTATTACAAAAACATCCCAGTTTATTTGACAATATATTTAGATGAACCCCTTAATAAAAATTAACAAAAGAACTCTCTGGTGGAAACCATGGTTCTCTATGGGTATTATGTATGTTAAACAACTGTTTACTCAAGGTGCTCCACTCACCTTCAATGAGATTGTAACTAAATTCAGTTTGCCGATGTTATTTATGCAACAATATTTGAATTTGATTGATGCAACTATGGAAAATTATGATTTATTAATATGTAAAGCTATCGTCTCCCAGGTTGAAGGAATACAACATATGTCAAGCTCAAATTTTACGGCTTCCAAGTTTTATAAGATTCTGTCATCAATGTCAACTAATGAAGATGCTTGGACACGCCTAGCAGCATGAAAGCAGGACTGCTCCTTAACAGAAATCCCATTAGTATGGCCCTATGTGTGGAAAAACATCTCTAAGGCTATCAAGTCAGCGAGCCTACTTCAAACCTTGTACTTCTTTCATCATAGAGCCTTTAATACCCCAATAACTCTATTTAAGGGAGGAATCTTACAAAGTGACAACTGTTGGAGTTGCCTTCATACTCAAGGCTCCTTTAAACATATTATTTTTTAATGTGCGGATGTTAAAGTATTTTGGAAAAACGTCTGGAAAACTCTCAAGCGTATTTTTAACCTGCAGTAGGATTTCTGCATCTTGGAAGCTCATACAGCCAGTGATAGACAAAAACAAATGTCATCTGTTTGACCTCTTAATTGTAATGCAATTCAAGCTATAACATCTAACTGGAAAGATCTTAAGCATCTACTTTTTAAAATATGGTGGAACTCTGTGTGTAATAGCCATAGAATGGAAAGTTGTTATGCAACATCCCCATTTTTACAGCTTGGGTATGAATTCAAATGGCAGCCATTCATAGAATGTTTAGAGAGCGCAGCTTCTAATTAATAAATATGACAATATTATGTTTGACATTGCTCATCTCAGTAAATACCTTACCCCTCCCTTTCTTTTGTTCATGTTAGTCCTGTCTGTCACCCGTTTGTTAAAGCTCAGGGAACATGTTATATCATAACTATTATTTTATCCTAAGCTGTATTTTTGTGCATCAGACTACTTACGTTCTATATTACCATATAAGGCTTTATTATTGTGTAACTCTATTTTTGACAAGTTATTTGCTCTATCACTTGCATGTCTCGGGAGGATAGCTTAGGGGCAACATGCTCGCCTTGGAAGCAAGACGACATGGAGCAACACAGGTTCGATCCCCGGGTCCGCGCTTATCTATCATATCATATCTACTTTTGTTCCCTTATATGAATTGGTAGCCTTATATGCTTATTGATCTCAATAAAATATTTTAACAAAAACAGGGATGCAGAAGGCTCCCAAATAATTATAATTTATTATCACTAATGGACATTACTGGTAAACTTGTCTCATCCCTTTTGTTGAGTGAATTGCAAAAATGGTTCCAGGAGAAATAACTGTTGGGAATGTTCCAAACAGGATTTAGGAGTGGGGCATCAACCTCCCATAACCTATTATTTTTGGATTCGCTTGTGGGGAAAGCTTTGTGTAAGGGGACTCCACCCCTGTACATATTATATGTTGATCTAAGAGCCGCCTTTGATATTGTTGACCATCGGATATTGTGGTTAAAACTGGAGATGTTGGGTATATCCCCTTGGCTATTGGAGGCAATCAAACAGAAGCACGTGGCAACATGTGTACATGTGAGATTGAACAGCGTGCACGCCAGTACGGAGTAGATACCCACTAATGTGGGGGTGAAACAGGGGTGTGTGCTGGCCCCCCGCTGTTCAACCTCTACATGGCTGATCTCCCAGCATAGTTTGAAGGTGTTAATTGCCGTCCACCCAAATTGGAGGGAGTGCACGTTCGCTGGCAGCCCTACGCAGATGACATTGTACTATTCGTTCAAACATTTGTGGGGCTGCGTAGGGCCACCGGCAAACTTTATAATTATGCTGCAGCGAATAACTTGTCTGTTAATGTTGAAAAAACTAAGATGGCATGTTATGGTGAAGGCTGTAGTAATTCACCCCTGATGATTGGAGGAGGCATTATAGAAAAGGTAAACTCATATAGGTACCTTGGTCTGGAATACGGTCAAACTAAGACCTTTAGGTGCCATAGAGCCATTACACAGACAGTACTTAGTAAAAGATTTACATTTAATACGGCAGGATATAGCTATGCTGACAACTATGCTGTACAAACAGTTTTTGCCCTGCTATAGAGTACGGTCTAGAAGCATTGAACATGAATAACCATACGTGGCTAAAAACAATAGAAGGGCGATTTTGGAGATTAGTACTGGGCTTGGCAAAGTCTGTTCTGATTGAATTTATACGGTTGGAGTTTGGACTAATGTCACTTACCTCACTAGTGTTAAAGAACAGAGGAATATTGTACAGCAAGGCACGGAATAAATTGGAGAGTATGCTACTTAATGAGATGGGTAATGCCATGAAGAAAGCTGAAAGGAGAGATGCACTGTGTGGACAGGAGAGATGCACTGTGTGGACAGGATAGACACTCTGCTGAGCTATTTGCGAGAATTGACGTTGCTACTTCCTTGAAAAGATCATTTACAAAATGAGTGCCATTGTCTGAACATATTACATCGCATATGCCCCAGGATTAAACCTAAGTGTGTATGGTCGCCATATTTTATTTTAGCCTAAGTGTATAAGGTAGCCTTACCTTGCTTTTAGCCTAATTTTGTTAGTCAGCCATATTTTGCATTTAGCCGAAGTGTGTAAGGTCGCCATATTTTGCATTTAGCCTACGTGTGTACGGTCGCCATATTTTGCATTTAGCCGCCACAGCTGCAGAATTGAAAATGATAGATGATAAATGGTGCACTCTTGAATAGAGAATAAATGAATTAGAGAGAAGGGTAGTGATACTGAGGACCTAACAGGTAGAATGGCTACACTCGAAAATACTATTAGCTCTCTACAGAAACAAACAGAAAATCTTGAAAACAGGAATAGGAGGAATAATCTACGGATTGTAGGCCTTCCGGAAAACATCAAAAAGGAAAGTCCCATTCAATTCCTATATTACATGCTTTGTATACTCCTGGAGCTTCCACCGTCCATACAGTTTAATATTCAAAGGGCTCATCGTGTAGCGCCTGGGCCCAATGGACTTACGAATAATACCTTCAAAGGGCATCCTGAATTGTGGGCCCACATTCTGACCAAGCTTTACAATAATGTGGTTGCTACTGGTATTATCCCCCCTAGCTGGAAGTCTGCCCATATTGTTCCCATATTTAAGAGAGGGGATAGAAAGTTGGCCAAAGATTATCGACCCATTGCATTGATTGATGCTGATTGTAAGCTTTTATCCTCCCTGCTGCTTTCCCATCTTAATGATTGGATTAAAAAGAACCAAATTCTAAACAAATGTCAAACTGGGTTTAGGGTGGGCCACTCTACAAACTTAAATGGCCTGATTATGACGGCCCTTCAGTCCACCACTTGGAGCAAATTTGGGGGAGCTCTTTATGTCGCCTTTATTGACCTGTCAACAGCTCATTAGAGGGCGACATTGGGCTAAACTTAAAAAGTGGGGTATTCCAGAAGGACTTTTGAATCTAATAAAGGCCATGTATGAAAATTCAGGTATCCACGTCAGGCTCAATATGGAGGGGAATCTATCCAGAAGAATCAAAACCTGGATAGGGGTTCGACAGGGAAATTCTCTGGCACCCTGCCGTTTCAATCTCTACCTGGCAGACGTAGGGGAATTCCTCTGCGAGGCAGGGCTGGTGAGTGCCAAATTGGGGGCCTTTAGATACTCGTGGTTGGCTTTTGCCGATGATTAACTTTTGTTTGACCATAATAAAATTGGGTTACAACGGTTGATCGACAAATTCCAACATTATGCTGAACTTAATGGGCTATAGATTAATCCCAACAAAACCTGTATTTTGGTGATATAAAAGGGGAAAAAGACTAAACACTTAGATTGGAAAATAGAGGGGAAATCTATTCTGAGAGCCCAAAAAAGTGTGTATCTAGGATTTCCAATCTTAGCCCAACCATCAGTCTCTGAGTTGAAATTGGTGATTAAACATAAGGCGATCCATCCCGCTGGCTATTCAAATGATCAAGTTAGACAGAAAATATGGAAGATTCTCGGTAAAGCCGGTGGTAGACTTCTATGAGGGGAAGGTTGTCCCTAAATTGCTGTATGGTATGGAGTTACACTACAAGGATATTTACCCATACTGGGACACCACAGAAGGAACAATTTGGAGAAAGGTTCTGAAGGTTCCTAATAGCATCCCGGTGGTAGCCAATTTAAGGTCTTATCCGACAGAACCCTTGCTGACCTTTCGACTGATAAGGAAACTCTTATGACCAACCCAGATAAGGTTAAGTCACTTCTATACACACTAGACTGGATTAATACGATTGAACGTCTTCACTCTTATCCTTCTATGAGTAACATCAAAGAGGAACATAGAACAAGAGGAACTCCATCATTTATGATGTTCCAATTTCCAAATCGGTACTACCGTTCCCTCCTCCTGAAACTTAAGTGGAACTCACTATTAACTAAGGAGGTACTTAAGAGAAGGAACCTGATTGATGATTCCAACATCCTTTGCAGATTCTGCATTAGGATAGGGGTGCTTGAAACAGCATGTCACCTGCTCTTAGAATGTCCTGAACTTGGTGTTTCAGGGCTCTTGGGTGATGAAGACTATGGGCCTCATTACACGTTGTGCGGTAAAAAAAGGTATTTACCGGCATGGCGTTATTTGCGTCTCCGCCCTCGCAAGAGCCTGCAAATTGCGGACTATTACGAGTATGGGAACACAAGCATAGTGCCATGCCGGTAATCCTCCTACCGCCATGTCGTAAAAGCCCCCAAAAAGTCCATTAACGGATTCGACCAAAGTGCTAATAGCACCTCCGCCTTCTTACTGCATGCAAATTGCGGTCACCGCTAATTGTGGTCACCGTAAAAACGCGGATGCGGAAAAAGCGTCAGCGCACAGGAATGGGAAATAGCGCGGCAGCTATCTTTAAAAACACAATCCATGCCATCCTCCGTATACAGGACACCTTTCCAGGAAACTCGGACAAAAATCCTTCCAGGACACCCTAAAGATGCCCAAGGCCATAAAAAAATCTACAGAGCGGCAACGCAAGGAAAAATTCTGCAACGAGGAGCTCATAATGCTGACCGAGACACTAGCGGCAAATGCACATGTGGGCTTCAGCAACGACATGCGGCGGGAGACCATCCTCAAGAAGGCCATCTGAGCAGAGGTTGCCAACAAGGTCAGTGCGGTGGGCACCACCACCCGCACAGTTAAAGACTGTCGAAAGAGGTGGGACGACCTCCGGCTCCGTGTCAGGAACATACTGGCAGCGAACCGCAACCTGGCTATGGGCACGAATTGCCTATTTAACTCCGTGAGGAGACATGTGCATCCACAATTGGAGTGGAATCCATAGAGGGAGTTGGAGAAATGGAGCATGGCGTGGCCACACGTCTGATGGAGGTGAGTGTATGTATCCAAAAATGCACAGTGAAGTGTGGGGGGCCCCCCAATTATGTGTCCATATTAATGCCGTAGATCCAGCCACAAACATGCATGCATGCATCACCACATACACGTGCAACACAGACCCATTCATGCATGACCCACCCAACATCACCATTACCTGAATCCACAATAAAGAGGGCCAAATGCATAGAGCGGCATGACGTAATCATTCAGCATAAGGCAGGTCGAACAATAAATGATGAATATCCCCATTTCTCACCCCTACAGGATCACACACTGAAACCGAGGAGCCACGCACTGCGACACCTGCTCCCCCATCCACCAAAAAACCCAGGAGAGATGCCACAAGGAACACCGCCACAGCCTCAAGGGGAACCGGGAGGAGTGAACATGACCAGAGGGACAAAGGCAGCAGGAGCACCAGTTCCATGCAGCCTGAGGCCATGCCTGCTGCCACCGTAGCACCCACTGTAGTGTGTCTCCCTGCAAGTGGAACCAGCATGGAGGGCACGCACTCTGCTGCCACCAGTTCAACTGGTGAGGCAGCAGCCACTGTCCCACTTTCGGATGAGGAGAAAGCACATGGCATTGTTGATCAAAGCCAGACCCCCAGACCAACACGCTCCATACTGGCAAGCCCAAGGTTGTCATCAGGTCCGAGTAGCCATGGAGGATCACCCACCCCCACCCTGGAAGGGTCATGGAGCCCCCAGGTATTCTCACCTGATGCCACTGCCATGGATCAAGGCGCAGCAGTCATCCCACCAGCACCTACCATGCAACATGACCTCTCATCCACCGTCTGAGGGAGGACCTCTGTATGTATGCACGGCAGACAAGGGAGGGCAGGCCATGAACCGTATAGCTGATGCGATTGAGCGCCGATGCCCACTCACAACCCAGGATGAACCGGGCATCACCTACTCTGGGAGTTCCCAGCAAACTAGCCCCCTACGCCGGTCTCTGCGCAACCTGAGGCGCACCACATCCCAACCACCAAATGGCGGAGGAGGCACTGACAATTAGGGCCAGCAAGGACTAGGTGGCACATGTGTAGAAGGACACGTTCACACCATGAGGCTCACATGGGGAAGTTGTGGGGGGAGGGGATAAGGGTGTTCTTGGGAGTGTTGTGGGGGGAGGAGGGTAAGGGTGTTCTTGAGAGTGTTGTGGGGGGTAAGGGTGTTCTTGGGAGTGTTGTGGGGGGAGGGGGGTTAGGGTGTTCTTGGGAGTGTGTTGGGTGGAAGTGGGGTAAGGGTGTTCTTGGGAGTGTTGTGGGGGGAGCGGGGTAAAGCCGTTTGAAACACAGGCTTGGTATTCATCATTGTGTGTGTGTACTGTATTGGGGAGATGGTTCTTTGTGGCACTGACCACATGCATCAGGGCAGTAATACCCATCTGCATCCATAATAGTCATACCTTGGATGTCATGGAATCTGATACATCAGATGCTGACGCACATCGTGTCCCTCCTGGACATTGCCACTTGCATGTCCCTGCGGGCCTTTTGACCCATCCTCATCACCATCCACATCATCCTCATCTGAAGCTTGCATGTCAGGTGGCATAGGCACATTCCGTCTGATGAAAGTTTAGTCCGGCATCACACATGCCATGGTTATCTTCGGCACTTTGTCATGGCCGTACAGGAGAGCCTCACCCGGCACGCTTAGGCACCAGAGCTGTGTGTTGGAGAGGCCGAATGCCTGCTCCATCACGACGCAGGTACAGGTATGTGCAATATTGTTGTCCTCTTCCTACTGGTTCTGTGGGTTCCATACAGGGGTTAGGTGCTACCTCTTCAGGGGATAGCCGGCTTTGCCTGTATGGGGTGAAGAATGGGTACCTGTTACCGGCCACCCTGCTGTGGACTGTACATGTCACACATGTCTTCTTTGCATTGTGATTGGAAGTCACAACTGACAGCATGCATGCAGACAATCTGCGTGACTGCAATGTACAAAGCTGGGCTCAACCATGCAAGTCGACATGCCCGAAACATGCCTCCGCAAGTAATGGAAATGTCCTGGCTGAGGCCAGGCCTCAGGTGTCCTTGAGGCCAGGCAAATTTTGTACCGCTATGCCAGTGTGCAGCCATCCCTACATCCATGTTGCTGTGCTGCGGGGCATCACTTCAGTGGTGCTATGGGTTTGTGGTCATGTGCCATGGCTAGGGTTGATTCCTTTGCATGCATTCTAGGGCACATTGCGGTAATGATGTTGTGCTGCACAAATTCTGTATGACTGTCCTGAGGGCAAGATGATGATTTGTGTATTATGTGGTGTGGCATGATGTGAAATGTGGATGTGGATGGATGTGTCATCTTTGAAATGTTGGAATGTATGCAATGTTGTGCAGCTTCGCATTTCATGTGGGGTCTTATCAGGTACATTGTGAAGTCACCCAATGGACATTGAAGTACATCTGTATGACCATTTGTCCCACGCACGCCAGACAATTCACAGTTGGTGTATCGTTTTCTCCCCCCCAATCACACCGCCCTGTGCGTGGCCTGCTACTCACCAAGTTGCCAAGATCGTTGGCCAGCTTGTCGCTCCATGTTGCTTGGTATGGTTGAGTTCTGCAGGACCATTGAATCATGCGTTGATCCGGGATGTCTGGCACAACAATGTGTGATTGTCTTGTGTGCATCACATGCCATTTGGAAAATGATTGGGTGTAAATATTTTCTGTTTCTATGGACTACTTCATTGTGATGTAGGACCACCAATTCCACATGGGTACAGTTGCTGGCACCGATGCTATTTGGGATGTTTGCAAGTGAATAGATGCATATTTTGGTGTTTGCAATGTCCTGGGCAGTCCGTGGCAGGAATATGTGTTCATGTCCAAGCTTCAGGAGGGCATTGTGTACCTGGTTCCGCGTGTATGGGAATACTGGTTGTGAGATGCCATGCATCTGCCACACATTATGCTGCTGCGAGCCTGTGGCCAGGAGGTGGAGCACAGTCAACACCTGCACTAGAGGGGGGATTGCAGTTCTGATGTCTACATGAGTCTCACGCTGTCGTCATGTATCTTATCCACTATGATGGTGATGGTATCCCAGTGCAGACGGTACAGGGTTTGTATGTGCTCAGGTGTCTGGTTCAATGGACTGGCTTGGATCCTGGAGATTGGTGGCTGGCTCTGTGGTATTTCTGGGTGCCTTAGTGGTGCTTGCTGCGCCTGTCTTGCCCTACTCCTCCTCCTCCTCCTCCTCCTGCGTCTCCTCTGTGCTGCCTGTTGTTGGTGCTGCTGCACTGCAATCATGTCCTCCAGCCCATGTAATGCGGGCAGTATTGGAAGCATTTTTGTGTGGGAAGGGGTGTGGTGTGCTCTTTTGTGCTGCCACAGTCTCCATCGCCTCCATCTGTGCTGGATGTGTCCACCTGTGGCAGGTAGAAACACTGCTCAGGTCTCTTAACGGGTGGTTCGCGATGCCGGTATTTGCGCCATGCAGGTAAGGGGTTTTTGGGTCTTTCCCATGCCGCTATTGCCATGTCCGCCTACCTTGTGATGGGATGCAATTAGCGCCATGCCGCTATTTCCGACCTGGGGGTCGCGCGCCCACGGACTTGCCGCTATTAGTGGCACCGTACTTACCGGTGGCGCTAATAGCGGCAAGTCCGGGTCGTAATTAGATTGGGAATTTAGCGGTACCGGTATTCGCTTACCGGTACCATTATTCCCTTACCGCCGTCTGTGTAATGAGGCCCTATATCTGGTCTAGACGTGTTTCAGTTAACAATGTGTCGGAAGGTCTAGCAGTGGCCAGCTTCATTAAATCTCTGGAACTGGGCACTGCTTTGCCCTGAGAGTTCATTGGCCTGCCCGGGATGGTTATTTTTTTGTCTAGTCCCTTTTCCTCTTGGGTGTTGTGCCTACTTTTCCCTCTGGTAACCCGACTACCATTTATATGAATTTGGGCTATCTTGAATTTCTTATCCTTTAATTATATAATGAATTATGTAACTGTTTTAAAATAATCAATATGTACTGAATCTCTGTTATTACTGCTTTGTACTGTATCCTAAATTTATACATCTTGTTACTCGTTCACTTTTCTTTTTTTTTTAACAATTGTGTTTTTACTGATCAAATATGTTTTTAAAGGTTTCATATGTAAACCACATACAATAATAAAGAAAAAGAAATGCTTCGTATACTCCTGGAGCTTCCAGCGTCCATACAGTTCAATATTCAAAGGGCTCATCGTGTAGGACCCACAATTTCAACGTGCAACGCTCCCAGAACTCTAATCTTTGCCTTACTGGATTACATTCATGTCCTACTCATCATGGACAAAGCAAAGCAAAAAAGGGTGCTCATGAGGGAAGGCTGCAAAATCTTTATTTCTCAAGATGTATCTAATGCCACTGTGGCGAGATGAAAGGATTAATGACTTTTAGACACGCTCTAGACAATTAAATGCCAGATATGAATCATTCAGCCAGCTATTCTTAAGGTTACTCTTAATGATTATACATTCACTTTCCAAAATCCAATTGACCTGCAAAACTTCATCCAAAGCCATAGAAGAGAGGAAATGGATATATCCAAGTCACCTACTTGAATACACATGTCTTGTATGAAGCCAATATCAGCATGTAACTAACTCGTCGAAGGGGGCACTAAGTGAGCTTTTTCGGGTCTGGCTCTTCACCCCCATTCTACATTGTTTCAATCCCAACATAGGGCCTCATTACGACCCTGGCGGTAAGTTCCGTAAATTACCGCCATGGCGTAAATTACGTTAACGCCGAGTAGCGAAGACGTAAATAGCACCTAATTCCGACCCATCGGGCACGTGCTTTACGCCATGGCGGTAATGTAAAGTACGCCATGGCGCTAATGGGCCAAAAACGGCCCTTACCGCCATCGCACACCGTCCATGGAGCACTACCGCCACGCACACCATAGCGGTCACCGTACTTAGCGGTCACCGCAGTTAGCGGTCACCGTAAATAGGCGGAAGCGGAAAGAGCGCCATCGCGCAGGAACGGGAAATGGCATGGCGGCCATCTTTAAAAACACAATCCATCGCCATCCTCCACTACCATACCTCATCCGGCCCCCATAATCATCCACACCCATCACCCACCCCAAAACCACATCCAACATGCCCAAAGTTGTAAAAAAGGCATGTGACAGGCAGCGCCAAGACCGCTTCACCAAGGAGGAACTTAACATGCTGGCAGAGACCCTGCAAGAAAATGCGGAAGTCGTATTCTCGACACAGATGACAAGGGCGGCTATCATGAAGAAGAAGGCGATATGGGCCCTAGTGGCACAGCGAGTGAGTGCAGTGGGGGCCGCACCCCGCACAGCCCAGCAGTGCCGGAAGCGCTGGGACGATCTGAGGCTCCGTGTCCGTAGCATCATTTCGGCTAACCGCAACCTAGCCATGTCAACTGGCGGAGGCTCAGAATCACCTATCAAGCTCCAGGCGTGGGAGGAAATATGCGCATCCACCATAGGGATGGAGAGCATTGAAGGTGTCGGAGCCATGGAGAGAGGAGTGCCGACCCCAGGAGACGCAGGTAGGTGGCCAGAGCTATGCATGCCACACTCAACAAAGCCCCACTGTGCGAAGTACCCAGTCGCCCCATAGTGCATATGCAACACATCGACAGGTGAACGTGCACAGACACATCCCAACACCACCCTGCAAACAAGCAGCATGCACACCCTAACTGCTGGAACACACATAGCACCATGCTACCTCCACACAAAAGCCACCAAACCTGTATGAAATGCGCTGCATGCACCGATTGTATAGATGTCATCCCCTAATGCACGTCCAATGTCCGCGGACCCATCAATAACACATCCCTCCTTTGCTCCACCACAGATTCCGACACAGAGCCCCAGGAAGAGGGCAACACCGCATCCTGTTCCTCCAGAATGGCCAGGCCGCAGGCATCCACCCCAGCCGTCGGGAAGGGAAGTGCCAGCCCCCACTACTGCTGACACAGACACAGCAGCAGCAGCAGACATGCCACTAGTTGTGGCCACTGAGGGGACAGCCTCTGCCGCAAGCAGCACCCTTGGGGAGAGTGCAGCCATAGCGGCAGACTCTGACAGCGGGCCAGGCAGCATTGAGGACATTGATGTTGAAGGGCCCACTGCCCATCCACATTCCCCCGCAATTTCCCTAAGCCCCCTGCAGGCGGATGCCACACAGGGGCAGTCCGACTCCGACGAATGGCCAGCCACCCCATCCCCCCAGCCTGAGGTGGGCATCGCACCGGAGATGCAAATGGCACTGGCCATAGGCCAGCAGAACCAGCAGGCACTACAGGACATTGCAACACGGCAGCAACAACTAACTGACCTCCTCAATGCACATGTGGCACAGTGTGGTGGGGCAAGGGATGCCATGGAGCGGTCAGCTGACCGTGTCACAGCTGCCATAGAGAACTCCACAAGGAGTATATGCACTGAGCTAGCGGCTGTGCGCAATGAACTCAGTGAACTTGTGCACACCATCAGGGACATGCGACCGGATGTGGGGCGTGGAGCCTCATCAACCACCAGCTCAGCACAGAGCAGCCCCGTCCGTAGATCTGGGCGCACTCTCCGCAGCACGGCCAGGGGTGCCCCAGGGGCCATGGGAGGGGATACACATCCTTGACTTGCCTGTTCAGCAGGACTACTCCGCACCTTGTAGCACGGACACTACTGCACCATTGTTGGGGTGTTCAGGGGGGAGGTGGGAGGGGGTTGGGGGTGTGTTGGGGTGTTCAGGGGGGAGGTGGTGTGTTGGGGTGTTCAGGGGGGAGGTGGGAGGGGGGAGGGAGTGTGTCACAAGATTTCACTGTTGCAATACACATTTATCATTACCACAAACCAAATGTGTTGACATCTTTATTGCGTCCATGTGCTACATTGTTGTAGAGTCCACAGTGTGCATGTCCCACACACACACAGTGCGCCGAGTGCCGTCTCCATGTGACACGCATACGCTGTGTGTGCTAGAAGCATTGGTCAATGAGAGTCTGACGCATGACACGCCCCTCCTGTGCATCGCTGCCTCCTTGAGGTGGTGCCCCATCCCCACCCTCATCATCCTCATCGTCAGGTGGTAGCAATTCTACGTCAGGGGGCAGGGGCACATTTCTTCTGACGCACATATTGTGTAGCATGACACATGCCATGACGACCTTTGCAACCTTCTCATGCCGGTACAGGAGTGCCCCGCCAGACCTGCTGCTGCAGCGGAAACGTGCCTTCAGTAGGCCAAAAGCTTGCTCGATCACTACACGCGTACGGGAATGGGCACGGTTGAAGTCCTCCTCATGCTGGTTTTGTGGGTTTCGGACTGGTGTAAGGAGCCACCTCTTCAGGGGATAGCCTGCATCACCTGTATGTGGGCAAGAATGTATGCGTCAGGGATGAGCTTGAGTTATGTACATGAAATGCCACCATGAATTGCATTGAACATTGATTTTGCACCAGTTTCTTCTGTGCTACTGGTTTCACACCGTGCAACCGCTATATTGTTATTGTTATTGTTATTTTGCACTTATATAGCGCCTTATATACCATTGGTATGGTCTGAAGGCGCTGGTAGGTTGAACGTCCTTGGGAACCGAAGTTCAGATCAGTAGAGAGAGTAGGGAGAGTCAAAAGGTGCGTGTGAGCACCGGGTATGTGTGCAGCTCGTGCGGTACTTGTGTAATAGCTGCTTCTTAGCGGCAGATGTGGTGGTTGAGAGATCAAGATAATGTGTTCGTTCTGGCAGGATTTATCCAGGACGGATGTGGCTGCGTTAGGCCTGAGGAAAACGCCTGGCTGGGGGTGTGAAACCAGCAGTGTTTACATAGATTGATGTGGAGTAAGCGGTGTTAGTATGGGAACAGTTATACCGAATGGTGTCATAGTATCTCTGTGTTCTAGTTGAGTGGTGATGTAAAGGAGAGAGTAAGCGTGGTGGTGTGATTTGATGGGTTATATGCTCTTTCAATGTGCACATTTATTAATGCAACTTTTCCCAGAGAGGGTACCGGGCAAACTACAAAATTCATTTTCCCACGAGAGGCTAATGGGCGGTTTTCTAAATACTATTTTCCATAGAGAGGCTATTGGGCACACTTCTAAATTGAGTTTTCCACAGAGAGGCAACTGGTCGCACTTGTAATATCAATATTCCAGAAAGGCTATTGGGAGCATTTCTAAATTCAGTTATCTAGAGGCTATTGGGTACATTTCTAGGTGCAACTTTATGGAGCGTCTATTGGATATACCTCTATAATCGACTTTCACAGAGTGTGCCACATGTCTCACATGTGCCGCTTTTGAATTCCAAGGCACGAGGTATGCAGGGGTGACATGTGCCTTGTGAGTGCCGATCCACTGTGTCCGTTCAGGCTGTTTCTGTAGGTGACCTGGCACGTGTCCCGTGAGGGTTGCATTCACATGATAGCGGGAATGCAGTCTGGCTCATCATTACCCCAGTGAACAAGACTGTTGCCCATGGGGACAGTCTGTGGGCCTTGCTGTCTGTGTTTTGGTGCATTGTTCTTCCAGTCCATCATGTGCCTCCTTTGGGCACAGTCATGGGGAACAGGCCTTTCAGTAGGAGCTGTTGGTGACGTGCATGGACGTACATTTCTTTGGAGTGTATGTGGTCACGGTATGGTCAATGCACTTGTAGGTGGTTGTGTCAGGGTTGGGTGACACCTTCATTGACATGTCAGGTCTTCTTAGGTCAGGCCTCATGTATGCAGGTGTCAGGTGACGTGAGTGCTGCCTCAGGGTGTGTTGTGGCTAATGCTAGTCGCAGCCAGATGGAGCATGCATCATCCCCCCCCCTTCCCGCCAGTTGGAGTATGCATCATTCCCCCCCCTGCATTGGTATGTCAATTACCCACCCACTTCACATTTCAATGCCCATGACATTGGACTCACCGAGTAGCCAGGTTCTGGGCCCTGCCTGTTGCTCCATGTAGCGTGGTAATGTTGAGTTCCTCAGGACCATTGAATCATGGGTTGATCCGGGGAATCGGGCACAACAATGTGTGAAGATACTGTTGGAGTCACAGACCATTTGCACGTTGATTGAGTGAAATTGTTTGCGGTTCCGGTACGGTACCTCCTGGGCACGTGGGACCGTCAATTCCACATGGGTGCAGTCGATGGCACCGATGCAACCAGGTATGCCAGCTAGTGCATGGAAACCCACTTTGGTGTTGGCAATCTCCTGGGCAGTCCGTGGTAGTGAGATGTGGTCATCTGTGTGCTTGAGGAGTGCATCCAGCACTTGCGTCAGTGTACGCGAAAACGATGGTTGTGATATGCCATGCAAGTGCCCTACTGTGTGCTGGTAGGTGCCTGTGGCCAGGAAGTGGAGCACGGACACTACCTTCAGTAGGGGGGGGGGTGGCGGTGGGTGTTTCAATCATGCTGGCGATGTCGTTGTGTATCATGTCCACGATGGTGGTGATGGTGTCCCGGTCCAGTCGATACAGGGTGTGGATCTACTCAGCGGTGAGGTTGAATGGGTTGGGTCTGACGCGTGGGATTGGGGGCTGCCTGCGTGGTAGCACTGGCTGTGCTGGTGGGGCATGCTGGGCCTGCCTTGCCCTCCTTCTCCTCCTGCATCTCCTCTGTGCAGCCTGTTGTTGTTGTTGTTGTAGTTGTTGTTGTTGTTGTAGTTGCTGTTGTAGCACTCGCATTGCTATCAGGTCCTCCAGCCCCAACATTGCTAGTCCTATCGGTAGCATTGTGGTGTGTGACTGGGTGTGGGCAGGGGTGGGGTGTGCTCTTTTTGTGCTTCCTGTGTCTGTATTGCCTTCACCTGTGCTGTTTCTGTGCACCTGTGGCAGCTGCATTCACTTAACATGTCCCTTTGCGGTTGATTCGCGATGGCGTTGTTAGCGCCATGGCGGTAAGGTACTTTACGGGCTGGGTGATGGCGTAAGGTGCATGTCCGCTTGGGTCGGCATTCGCGTACCTTACCGCCATGGCGCTAGTTACGGTGTGGGAGGTCGCGTGCACGCGCCCTTGGCGCAGTTAGCGGCAGCGTTGTCTACGATGCCGCTAATGGCATCGTAGTTAACGGTCAGGGGTCGTAATCGGCCCTAGCGGAAAACGATGGCGGTAATCGTTTACCGCCATCGTTTTACGCTTAGCGCCAGGGTCGTAATGAGGCCCATAGACTGGAGTGGCTGTTTCCCGTTAGCCACTACACCTTGCAATGTTATCTTTTCTACATGGAAGTTATTGAAGTTGAAGTTCATGTTGTTTTTGGTTGTCTACCCCTTTCCCTTATGTGTCTCTACCTCTAGTCTAAGAATGCAATTACAGATACATTTAGCATTGCTCTCTAAATGGCTTTCACTTAGCATTGCTATCCATTATATGACGCTACAGGCTCATGTACTACGTTTTTCTATTTTGGTGGGCCATACCTTTGTGTATATCATCCCAATTGTTATATGCTGTTTCAATTCAATGTCATTGCTACTGAATCGAATGATGTGGGAAGATGGTTACTTTTCAAATTACTTATTAAATCCACATAATACTGTATTTTAAATGTTTATGGCCCAACCGATGCCGACCCCTCATTCTGGATTCAGTTAAGAAATGATATCCTTAATTCCAACCCTAGTAACCTCATTACATGTGGTGACTGTAATGAGATTATAGATCCCCATCTTGATAGGAAATCCAGTGTACGGTTTAAGATAACTAAATCCCACTCGCAATTTACCAACTGTGTTTCTGAATTAGGTCTAACTGACGCTTGCCGTGTGACTCTCCCATCCGATTTAGAATACACCTTTAATTCCAATCCTCAAAACTCCTTCTCAAGAATTGATTATGTTTTTATTTCTAATTACATAACTAATCGTCTGCTGGATGCCAAGATAGAATGTATCACCTTGTCGGACCATGCACCTGTTCACATTCAATTCTCTGATCCACAAAATGTATATAAATCTAGTAGATGGAGATTTAATCCTGCTCTCCTGAAAGATTAACAATTCACATAATTCATTCAGCAACGACATATCCATTTCTTCTCAGAGAATCTGAGTGCTGACACCTCCATTATAAATAACTGGGATTGCTAAAAAGCTGAACTCAGAGGACATAAAAAGAAAAAACTTCAAAAAGTGGATTATATTCTTAAAACACTATAGGGGCAAATTCATGGAACAAACATGCGCCGAAAATCTTGGTGCACGCAGGCGCAAGCGTGAAAAAACAGGCGCACGCGTACATGTGCGATTCATGGAAGTCCCTGCGCGTGTTACCCTCAGGATGTGCGCCAAACCCATGCGTGGCGCACACGTCATTGCAACATCCCGAACGTTGTGCGCGATGCGCACAGGGAAAGCGCACAACGTCGGCGCACACACCAAAAAATGGGGCGGGACACGGGGCGTAATATGCGGAACGGGGAACAACGCGTGAAAAAGAAGGCGTAACTGGGGAAGTACTGCAGGGAAATACACGGAACGCCCACACGCACGCAAACAACACGTATTCATGGCATCGAATACGAGAAAACCTGCGCACGCTAAAAGAAGCGCATAGGGGTCAACACGTCCATCACAAGAAGGCAGGCGGACGCGTCCCCGCACACAGTATGAATGAACGCAAACAACATACACGTATATCCAGCTACGATGAATGCCCCATTTGTTGCAGCATTGATCGTGGGACACCGCAGGAGAAGGAATACAGCAAGAGCCCTCATTTTATTTTCCCGGACTAGCCTTTTTGGGATGCCAGACGACCAGGTCTATGGCAAGTATAGGTTTCCACCCCGTATCAACCTAGACCTGGTCAGGGAGTGGGAAGATGACCCTGTGCTCCCAAGCATTGAGCCCCTTGGAGAAGGTGCTCAATGTCCTGCATTTTTTGGCCACTGGGTCATTTCAGCGGACAACTGCCATAGTGGGGGGGGGGGTCTCACAGGCCACGCAGTCATGCTGCCTACACCAGGTGTTGGCAATCATCACTGCGCGCCCCTCTGTCCGCAGGCACATATACATGCCCAGAACATCTGCAGAAAGGCAGGCCGTGGTCCAGGACTTTTACAGGGTGGCACACTTCCCCAAAGTGCTCGGTGCCATAGATTGCACCCAGGTGACCCTATGTCCATCTAGGGCCACTGAGCACATCTATCGAAAACGCAAGCACTGGCATTCCATCAACGTGCAGGTCGTATGCGATGCAAAGGGAATCATCACCTCTGTCTATGCAAACTACCATGGCTCTACCCATGACAGTTTCATATACAGAATGTCTGCCCTGAGCCGGGCTATGTAAGATGGGCAGCATGGCGACACATGACTCCTAGGTGAGTACAAATGCCTGTGCACATGCATGCATGTCACACACAGACAAATACACAAACCCCAATAATCACAACAATTATCACCTCCCCAGGGACAGTGCCTACCCTCTGAGCAACCACATGATGACGCCAATCCGGAACCCCAACACACCACCCCAGGTAAGATACAATGCTGCCCATATTGCAACCAGGGGCATAGTGGAGCGCACATTCGGAGTGCTCAAGTCACGCTTCCGCTCCCTTGACCGCTCTGGCGGCCAGCTACTATATGCACCCCCAGTAGTGTGCAGGATCATTGTGGCAGCATGTGTCCTGCACAATGTTGCAACACGGCGGGACGTACCGGTGGACATGGTGGTGCCCCCACATCCCCAACTACAGGCACAGGCGCTGCCCATGGGAGGGGAAAGGGCACGTGGCGAGGCAGCCCGGACCCAGCTTGTGGCCACATTTTTCACCTAAACTCCCACCCCTCGATAATGACAAAGAGACAGTCAACTGTCACAACCTTACCACTCTGAGAATGTTGCCACAGAAGTGCTACATTGTGTGCATTCCTAGCTACTTAAACATAACCAATCCTGTGTGACCAAAAGGAACACATGCAAGGTGTGTATAACCCCCCCTCAAAACAGGACATCACAATCCCTGGTATGTCACCCAAACCCTCCCAACCCACATCACCCTTGTCTGCCACACCATGACATGGCATGCAAGAGCAAAAGCCCAACACATGACCAATAAAATACGAACTGACAAGTCATAAATTAAAACTGGCCTGAGACAATGATGCCTGACATGGAATCAGATGAAATGACTGACCAACAACCTCGTCAGTCACAAATGCTTTCCACCAGTCGTAGCATGAACACAACACTGAATGCCTGTTCACATGCACATTGGGCACGGCAAAATCCCAACTCCCGAACCCGTGTGCTGTGTGTGTCTCCTGCAACACACTGCTCTGCACACAGCACACACTGCTCAGCACACAGCACAGTGAGCAGCCATTGTGTTGCAGATACACCTTGAGCATCACATGAAAAGGACAAATCAAATAAATAACGAAATGACGCATGTACAGGATCCCCAAATGGTAATAGATAATGTGCTGCAGGGACACAGCAGGCCCGAGAAGGCAATCTGTGTGCACCTGTGGCCATGGAAGGGTGGTTGTACGTGTGGTGGATCATTGTGCAACTGTTTGTGTCATTAGGTACATGCACTCAATATATGCATGTGAAATCAAGTGACCCCCAGTGTCCTGTACACATCACATGTGAACATTACCCATGTGAACACCCCAGCATGTCAAACCACACCAATCCCGACACCTGAAAAGTAAACACAACACAGGAACAGGCATTGACCAGCAGAACACATCATGTACATAATACCCCACAATTACAATGTCAGAGTGCCCAAAACACTGTAGCCCAAGCCAACTGTCCAACAACAAAAGGCCCTCCCTCATTTACACATCACCTTGACCTTCTGAACAACTGTGTCTGGGGTATGTAGCCTTCTTCCTTCAACTCTACCTGGCTACAGGATCACCCTACCCCTTGGTCTCCATGTTCCAGCTTGCGTGTAAATAGGGTCCAGCCCCCTCAGAGGCCACCTTGACTGGTAAAAATACCAAATCGCAGAGAATTCCAAGGAGCCAAACCCAGTAGGTACCAAAAAAACCCTGGAAAGAGTCTCCAGTAGATGACTTGAAGTAGCAGTAAATGTCAAAGCACATGTACAAGCACAATGATAGAACAACCAAGGGAGCACAGTTGAACAAAGGTCCTACAGGATAGATACCATTTACGGTACATAACATACAATGAGGATGCAACAACTGATGGGTAGTGTCACAGCTCCGGTGTCCAGGCGCAGGAGTGGCACGAACCAACCACCCCCTCCGTGGTCTGGGCGCCTGCAAGGTCAAACTTACACAGGCCTCTGAGACCCCGGCGGGGAAGGAGGGTCAGGGATATGTTGTATGGACAGGCATTGGTATGCAGGATAACCGGAAAGAGGGGCAGGAGAGGGGAGTCGGATTGGCAAGGAAAAGTAGTCAAAATATAAAAAACTACTATTCACAATAACACATACTTAATCATGCACATTGTACCAATTGCAAGCCAAAGAGAGACTTATCTCTGGAGTGAGTGCTGGCCTCCTGCCTGCGCACTCTCAGGTCTGGTAACAGGAGCAGTTCAATGCTGGCAAGAGAGCGTGAGTTACTAATCAGAATGTGTGTTAACAACACACACACAAAACACCATCCATGCCCCAAAGTAAGTGACTTCTCCACAAAGAAACACTCCAGTCTGCTGCTTTGTACCCATACGTTAGCTTGGTCCCCTCATGGTTCATACACTGTCAATGCAGTAAGGCAGGCGCATGGGGGCGCGCGGGAAGACCAATGCGTCAAGAATCACACATGATACAATGGTTGTGTTCTGGCAGCCGCGGATTTCAATAGGTAGTGCACGTGGCAATTTGCACATGCAAATGATATGCATTGCACGCAAGTCTGCGCCTTGCAGGGTGTCCCTGTGCGCTGTATCAGTTTCTGTCTAGGAACGCTACTGCCCTAATAACTCTGCTTCAATGGAGCAGGGGGTACTCGAGGATATGTTCGATGGCCCCTGCGTGTGTCCCTGACAACTTGTAAAGCCACTTGGCATTTAGCCCTCAACGCATGTCAGCTGTACTGTGCGCTTCTCCAACAATGCCTGGAAAAGCTCCGCAGCACTGGTGCTACTTATCATGCATGTGCAAGTGGCCTGGTTGAAGGTTGGCTGCGGTGTGGGCCCTTGTGCTGCTCATCTTGCCTGGAGCTCCTGGAAACACGTCTGCTTCTGTCGGACGTCTGAGCACAAGCCCTGTGCTTCTGCTTGCGCACACATGCACACGTCTGCACCACCGAACGCGGCCAGTTATCAGGATTACTCGTCCCTGTGTCTGCTGGCAAAGGTAGTGTGGAGGCTCATTTTCCTGCATAAAGGGCATAAATTATATTAATAAGGCTGGAAAGTTCCCTGCGTGTGTGCCTTCATGCTGGTTGTCACTGGGCCAGGTTACAGACCTACATCCAAACTCCTCCCCCCCATCAGTGTGACTTTGACAGGCCAAGGGTGCAGGCTACTGTCTACAGCATGAAGTGCATCAAGCACATATCCAGGCAAGAAAATAACATACAACACAATCCACATCAATTATTATTTATTTATTGAATATAGCTGAATTTATATCAACTTTTTAAATTTTTTTTTTTTTAACATAAAGAATTTCATAAACATAAACAATAATAGTAAAAAAGATACATCTACAAAATATCAGCCGATTAAACACATGATTTGACAAAAATTTGGCAAAAAAATATTAATAGAATATTTCATGATATGATAAAATGTCTACTAACAAGTTCGTCTTACTAAACAGATAGTATAGCACCAAATTCATTCCATGTTCAAAGCCTTTAAAAAATTAACAGTAGCAATTCTTATGCTCATACATTCAGTTGCAGCGAGGGCGGCCCATCTATTACTTGGGTCAATTTGTGCAAAATACCCAAAGTGATTCACAAAATGTACACTTCTCATGCTCATGAGGGCCGGGCAGTCCAATATTATATGTCGCAGAGTTTCAACAATGGTGGTATTTTTACAAAATCTGCACCAATTAAGATCTGGGGAGATCTGCTTCCTTCTTGTTTTAACCTGGCGAGTGGGCCAGATGTTGAATCGCAATCGCAAGGTAGCTGATCTAATAGCAGCAGATGGAGCCAAACATAGATAGGATGCAGTTTCTCTGTATCGTTTAGGACCAAATATTGCAGAATCAAAGTCTTTGTAAGTTAAGCATTGGGTTCTAGTGTCAATCCAGTCCATCATGTACACTTTCTTCTTTGCTTGTTCCGGATGGAACACCAGAAGATCAAGTGGAATATCAGCGTTCACCATGATCTTCAAAATACTTGTGGACCAATTTTTAGGAAAAGTTTCTGATGATGTAAGTAAGTAACTGGAAATAGATGATAGTGTAGAGTTGTCACATGTAGATAGCAAGCATTTACGAAATAAGGCACATAGTCGCCAATTATGAAGGGCCATTAAGGATATTAGGCCTAGTTCATAGCGCAGCAACGCACCAGGGACACATTGAGGTAGATGAAAAATTGCTCTCCAGAACTTGGCTTCTAATAAATTTAGGAAACCTTTAGGAATGATTTGCGTTTCAAGACCATAAAGAACAGTTGCCACTACGTTCTGGTTCCAGTAAGTAATGGCTGCCTTGATCGAAAACTTACCATATTTTGAAATAATCAAACGTGTTTGACAAATTGCCATAGTTAATTTCTGTTTGATTTTGTTCAGGTGTGACTCTAGTGCAGGACAGCCATCAAAAATGAGACCCAAGTAAACATAATTTGGAACCATCTTTATGGGGATGCCTTCAATTTGCCAATTTAACAAATGCTTGTGTAAACCTTTAGGAACAAAGGTGACAATCTGAGTTTTACCAGTGTTTATTATCAGTTCATTTTCTTTAAAGTAATGGCAAAGAACTGAGAGAAGGTTACGTAAGCCATTAGGTGTTTTAGATACTAAGACAAGATCGTCAGCATACCACAGGGCACAAATTTTCACGCCATTTAGTTTAGGTGCATCAGTTATGATTTTATCAAAAATCCATCGGACATCATTAATGAAGAAATTAAACAAGGCTGACGCTAAAATGCACCCCTGTTTTAGCCCTCTAAATGTACAAATTAGAGAAGATAAGAGGCCCTCAGCGTTTAGTCTTATGTAGACCTTCGTTTTTGAGTGGAGAGCATAAATGATATCAACTAGAGTGGAGGGACATCCCGCCCTGATTAGTTTATCTATAAGTATCGGTCTTGAAACCGAATCAAAGGCGGAATGAAGATCCACAAATGCAAAGTATCTAGGTTGTCTCTTATTCTGTGCTTGTTGTCTTATGGCGTTTATGGTAATTAAATTGATACTAGTGCCCAAGCCAGCCACAAAACCTGTTTGGGCTGGGTCTCGTTGACTAGCCAGTATTGCCCAGTCATTAAAGTCTCTCAACACCAGTCTGGAGAATAATTTTCCTGGAGCATCCAGTATTGCTAATGGACGATAACTCTTAGCATTCATGCGATCGCCTTTTTTATAAATCGGAATAATTACAGATGAACGCCAAGACTCAGGAATGGTTTTAGTTTGCAAAATATAGTGAAAAGCATTATTCAGGATTAACGCCCATTCTTTTATATGTTGTTTAAACATCCAATTCGTGAGCCCGTCAAGGCCTGCCGCTCTTGACGAGGATGAAAACTTAATGAAATTCTGAATAATAAGTTGTGTACAACGCAAACTCCAACATTTCACAGAGTTGCTATTGTAATTATAATGACTCATTTTAGAATCATCATACTGTGTAGTAAAATGAGTGACCCACACAGATTCAGATACTCCATTAATTTGCAAGTGGACTTGGGGAAATGTATTACATTTGTTCAGTAGTTCCCACACTGTTGCAGAGTTTTTATTGTAACAGGCTGCAAGAAAGTTTTCCCCATCCATTTGATACAATGTAGCTTTTCTGAACCGGATCCAACGGCGGTATTTTGCTTTAGCAATGTTGACAGCTTTGATCTGAGCATTCATGGGTAATTTACGAAGAATTCTAATTTCTTTTCTGTAAGCTTTTTTCCTCTCACAGAGAGCTAAATCAAACCCGTGAACATGTCTCTTTGATGGATTTTTAGGAACAGGAAGTAGGTTTGCAAAGGTGTTCAAAACATCTATATAAGAGTCAGCTTTGAGTAGTTTTTGATTACTCAAAATGGCATCATTCAGTGCTAAAAGTTTGTCAGTTGACCATTTAAAGCGATTTCTGGCATTATTGATTAATAAGGTCTGTTTGTACCAACGGGCAGGTTTAAGGTAATTGACAATTCGGACCGACCAAAATAATGCTAGGAGATGGTGATCACTAGCTGTCTGTTTTACAACGACAAACTTATTAGTGTTCATAAAGATATTATTGGACGTAAAAATGTAATCAATAATCGATTTAGAAGTGCCTCTCTCCCAGGTATTCATGGGAGGTATGTCGCCTATGATCGCACCGTTTGCCATTTTTAGATCAAGATCTTACATAAAGGCCAACCACCTCAATCCCTCACGATTCTTAGAGCTTGTACTAAACTCAAAGCAAGACAAATTCAAATCTCCCAATACTAAAATACCAGCAATATTATCCTGCACAGAGATGAGTTCAAATAGAGTCGAAAGAACCGTGTAAAAGCTATCGTCGATAATACCCAACGGATTACGATATAAGTTAATAAGAGCGTAAGTTAGTGAATTAAATGAGATCCTTACCAATTGCATGAATTTGTTTGGAGCCTGCCAGGGGGAGATTTTAAAACCCTTGCTTGCTTTTACAGCAACTAACAGACCAGCAGTAGGTCTCCCTTTATCACCTTGTTCCGCTGGGAGTAGAACAAGTTCGTGATCATCCCATATAGGAGGGTTTACGAGCCACGTTTCTTGCAAGGCTACTATATCATATGTATTCAGGTGCATGTTTAAAGTCCATTGCAGGTGAGATGAACCACGCGTATTCCAGCTAACGAGTGAAATTTCAGTTAAGTTGGTACATATTCGTGGTTATGAGTGAGGATTAGTGGAATACAAGGAATCAGGAAATGATTCTTGAGTGCAGAAGTTACAAGAGCACAAGGGTTCAGAGGCCGTGCTTGCAATGGATTCATTAAAATCAACCTTCTTAGTTTGCTGGCGTGCCGGATCTTGTGCTAGTAGAAAGCCAAGATTGAATAAATCCATTCTGGCATTCCATAAGGTATTACGTATAATTCCGGACTTCATCCATAGTCTAACAATGGAAAGGTTCTGATCACATAGAAACTCAATTTGGTCTAAATCAGTAGAGGAGATGGCATCCAATCCTTCTATGTCCCCAAAAATGTTAAGAACACTAGCACGACATAAATCATATTTTAGGAACGGCCCATCTCGACATTTTAGAATCAAACTATGTAACAATTTACATTTTTTTGTTAGTGCAACGCAGGGATCATCAGTGCGAGGTTTAATACCACCAATACGAGAATCTGAGTTCCTCTTGCTGTTTTGTTTAGGAGGAACTTGATTGCGCTGGCAATTTGGTCGTTTGGGACAAGTGTCTACTTGGGCTTTTGGAAGTGAAATTTCATTTCTAGTGATATGTTGAACATTAAGTGTTTGAGAAGGTTGGGTACTAACATTTACAGCTTCGGGCATAACCTCAGAAATTCTATTGTATAGGTAAATGTCAACTGCTGCTTTTAGTGAGCTTAATCGGTCATTAGCCCCTGTTGTGGAGATGGTGGATCGGGATGGCTTACCAGCACTAGAAGAGATAGCGTCACAATGCGCAGTCAGTGTTTGTGCAACCAGAGAAGGTTGCGTACTTTGCACATTGTCAGGTTTAGCTATAAGTAAGTGTACCAGCTCGTTCAAGGGATCATAGTTTGATGGAGTGTTAGATACCGTCTTGGGGGTAATTTGGAGTGGATGAGAGTCGCACGGCAACATTTGGTTTGCTGACATACCGGCTGTATCATTGTTTGTAGTTTCATTGAATGTTTGCATTAGAGCCGCAGGTGAGTTGTCAAAAGTATTGGTAGCACCCACGGGGGGAGTTAATTGATGTTGTTTTTTTGTTGGGCCACCCGAGGGTTTATGTTTTAGTGTGGCCTTAGAAGACACTTTTTTGGTTTTGCCAATGCTTGCAGATGTACGACCAGTTTTTTGTGAATTTTGTTTTGAGCAAGCAGGCAAATTGGGGTTGGCTACTAATTGAACAGCAGTTCTCACTGGGGAGTCAGCACTAATCCAAGACTCATTGTGATTTGAGATCAAGGCATCTTCAACACATTCAATCGGTCGAATGATCTTTGAAAAAGCTGGTAACACTGAATAGGTGGACGGGGAGACTTTATTTAGTGCTTCTAGATTTGAGAGACGTTGTGTGATGGTAGCTCGTGATTGTGCCTGAGAGCTTCGAACGGAAGACCAATTGGCTTCAAGGGTGGTTATTCTTTGCTCCAAGTTTTCTAAAGAGAGGCTTTTGGCGTTTTTAGGCAGTTTGTCTCTCATCGAATTGCTTATTAGATCTAATTGTGTTGTTTGACTGACTATTTTGTGATCTAGAGTTGCAAAAAGCTTGAATAGACTAGAAATAGTGGTATTAATAGCTCCCAGGGTAACTTCTAGTAGAGCAGGTTTAGCCAGGGATGTAAAAGCTGTTTTTTTCTTATCAGTGATAGGACAGCGACGGGGAGTCGGTTGGATAAAGGACACCTCGTCCTCCTGTCTTGTTGAGTCCATAGAGCATAGTTGTTCATAATCAGTCAGATTTGAGACTCTAGAACTTTCTAGGTCTCTACTCTCAGCAGGAATGAGACGGGGAGGTGGTGAGGGCTTATTTAAGCTAACTTGACCCACGTCTTCAATAAATACTGATGCCACCGAGGTGTTCATGACAGACTTATCACAAGCTAACTTATTGTTGTCTAATGACAACTCTTCACTATCATGAGTGGATTCTTCTATAACTGTAGCAAAAATTGGAAAAGGTTTGATAATTTTATTCGGGGAGTGAGGTATAGTTAGAAAAGTTAGATCTGAAATGGTAGTACTCAAAGGGGAAATAAGAGGGCGTTTGTTAACAAAAGGGAGTTGTGATGGACTCAAAACGCTTTGAAGAGCCTTAGGTGAGGACAAAACAATGGGTGCGTTCCCCGAAGATGCAAAATCGACCGGATCAACTATCGCCCTACCACACAGTGTTTTCTCGTAAAATTTGCGAATGTCATGTTGAATGGGGGCTCTAATAGGAGGTGTCAAATTGATAATTTTCTTAGAAGTACACATACGACTATTAGGCTTGTTCTGCAATTTGGATATATTCAAATTCACAGGAGTTTGTGGGAGGCACTCATGATCCGGTAGATTTTGCGTTGGGCATGGAGGAATACTCATCGGATCTCTAGTGATCTCGAATGGCATACCTGTTTTCAGGGAGAACATGAATGGTTTACAACCAGTTACTAAGAATGAGTTAAATTTTCCGCTTTGTGTGTACTGTAAAAACAATCAATTATTGAAGAAGTCAGATTAAGAGAAGTTAATTCAAGCAGGCGAAACCTTATTGCATGATGGCTGACTGGGTGAAAGCAGCGTAAGAAAACAGTACCTGTATCAGATTAAGTAGTCCGCTACCATCCACCTAACAGCCAGGGGGCTTGACTCCACCGGGCTTATCGCCGCAAGGGTGGATGGCAGTGCCTTTTCTAGGTGGAATATGTCACGTGATAGGTCACGTAATCAGCGCAGGCCCCGCCTCCTCAGAACGCTGTGCGAGTGCCTGCACCTGCAAGAGCCCCGTCTCAGCTCGCAGTGCAGGTCAGTAAAAATAGATAAAAACGAACGTTGCAGCAGGATTAAAGCAGCTTTCTGTCCCAAACAATGCACGCCGCTCGGGCGGATGGCAGTGCCTTTTCTAGGTGGAATATGTCACGTGATAGGTCACGTGATCAGCGCAGGCCCCGCCTCCTCAGAACGCTGTGCGAGTGCCTGCACCTGCAAGAGCCCCGTCTCAGCTCGCAGTGCAGGTCAGTAAAAATAGATAAAAACGAACGTTGCAGCAGGATTAAAGCAGCTTTCTGTCCCAAACAATGCACGCCGCTCGGGCGGATGGCAGTGCCTTTTCTAGGTGGAATATGTCACGTGATAGGTCACGTGATCAGCGCAGGCCCCGCCTCCTCAGAACGCTGTGCGAGTGCCTGCACCTGCAAGAGCCCCGTCTCAGCTCGCAGTGCAGGTCAGTAAAAATAGATAAAAACGAACGTTGCAGCAGGATTAAAGCAGCTTTCTGTCCCAAACAATGCACGCCGCTCGGGCGGATGGCAGTGCCTTTTCTAGGTGGAATATGTCACGTGATAGGTCACATGATCAGCGCAGGCCCCGCCTCCTCAGAACGCTGTGCGAGTGCCTGCACCTGCAAGAGCCCCGTCTCAGCTCGCAGTGCAGGTCAGTAAAAATAGATAAAAACGAACGTTGCAGCAGGATTAAAGCAGATTTCTGTCCCAAACAATGCACATCAATTAATGGAGACATCAATCACGTACTCACCCAAATTGAATACAGACATGGGTTGGATAAAACGCTACCAATCCCCACTAGGGGTGTTAACACAAGTAGTACAACAGCAGACAGGCCACAGTTATGACAAAAGTACAAAGCCCTTGTGTGAATGTTTGTTACACCGAACCATCCTAGCAAGCCCATGGATAAGGGAAGCAGGAGTGGCCTATCTGAGTCAGGACCCCAAGCTGCAAACACATACACGAAACAAGCTTGAAGGGCTCAGCTGGAACAGACAGTGGATGCTTTCAAAAGCCACAAAGCACCACACTGTCACCGTCACAGGAATGCACAATAGACAAACAATATTAAACTATATTAACTAATTAAACTAACAATGAAGAACCTACATAACCTAATTAAAATAACTATCAAATAGTCAATATTAACTAACTAAACTAAAATCAAAAATGGCCACATACGACCCGGGGGGGCACCCAGGAGGGGGGAGATATAGGGTGCACCTTAACACCCACATGCGATGATGTTGAGACAAAAAAAAACCTCCATGGGCTCAACGCCTGCACGCCACGACCTGTGTGGGAGATATCTCGTCGTCCGAGTCTGCCTCTTCCTGAAAAGGAGGACGTGGCACAGGAGCCTGACCACACCTAGACGCAGCTTGCCCCTCGTCAGCAGCAAGTCTGCCGGACGGGTGAGCCTGGTTCTGTGCGGCGATGACACGTAGGTCTGCATGCAGAACCTCCCGTGATACGCGTGCTTCCTCTTGCAAGGTAACACGTGTAACACAGAGTTCTTCCTGCAAGGCCTGGCTGGACAACTGATGCACCTCCGGGCAAGCACGTAGCTCAGCCATGATGGTACACTCAAGCTGTACAAACCTCTCCTCTGCCCGCTCCCTCTGGGTCATCATGAGCACACCCAGAGTGGATCTGAGGGAAGCATACTCAACCTCCATGGCCTCCATGTGTGTCTCTGTGTGAGCAGCAATTGCTTGACGCAGAGACAACATTTCAGCTTGGCGTGCCCTGTCTGAGGCCGCCATGCCCAGCCTGAGGGTTAGGGAGAATGCTCTCTTTAGGCTGAATTTCTTAACCTAGTGAGTCCCCCAGCAGCTTTGCTGGATTTCTGGAGTTTGTTTTTTCTCCTGCCAAGAGTGAGACTCCTTTTCTCCCACTCTTGGACATGACTTATGGTGTTCCTTTGCTTGTTTATGTGTTTTATGGGCTATGGGGTCCTTTACTCCATAGGGCCTCATGTGTTTTTACTATGTGTGTTACACAGCACCCTCCGTGCAGTGAGACAGGGGTGTCATAGTGACACCCCACCATAGACTCCATACCCTGGGACTGACTACTGTCTCCCAGGGCATGTAAAGTCACCATTGGCTTTACTAGTCCCAAATTATTAACAGAAACCGGTACAAACCATCATATTGTGGACATACTGGTCGGGGCAATTCGATTGCCCCGGGGTCTGTTAGTCGAGGGGGCACGTCTCCGTCCCCCCTGATCGAGTTTTGGCTGGTGGCAGTGGATACTACTTTTTATATTCGACCGCGAATATATCCCTATGGGATTTTCCCATTGTTCGAGGCTACCAACTTCAATTATTTAATTCTCATAGCCTCGAACATACCGCCGGTTTATTTATTTAATATTAATTCGCCGGTTTGTATTTTTTGCCAGAACTCGATTCTAAAATGGCGTTTGTGTTCTCTTCTGTGACTCCAACCCAAGTCGAGCCCTTTGTTCCACTTTTTGGCGGGCTTCTCCAAAGAAGCCTCCAAAAGTGGTGCCACTCTGTCTGGGTACCACAGGGGGTGTGGCAGGGGGTTTAGGCACCCTGGACTGAGTTACCTTGGTCGCACTCTTGTGTGATTGGCCCAAGTGGTGAGCCGGCCGGCTCACCACTTAGCATGTTTGATTGACAGCTAGGCTGAGTGAATGGGGGTGTGCTGCATAAAAGCTGAGCTTTGGGGACTGGAACTTCAGAAGTCGCCACAGGACCTGAGAATCCGACGAGGGAGAAGCTGAGCCGACCTACCACGACAACACCACCGGTGGAGCCCTGCGGAACCGACTCACCACTTCCCGACGACAGAGAAGATCTCCCGGCTGGAGAGGCTTCTTCCCCTGACTGGTGGGCACAAACAAATTAACTTCTTTTCCTTGCATCCCAGGACGTCTTGTGGTCGAATTGCCTGTGCCAAGCACCCCGACAATCGGATAGCCACTTACCACTGGACCGCGAATAAAAGGACCGCTCCTTTTACCTGAGAGCTCTGCGGCTGGTTTCTTCCCCGGAAGTGCAACAGTCTCCTGTCTTCCTCCCTGACGAGATCCTCTCTTCCCCCGGACGAAGCACCGACTTGTATCCGCTGCCAGGAACAACTGCCCCCGCTGGAGTATTCTCACCACTTTAAGGTACCATGTCCGCCAGGCCCCCTTTCTAAAGATTGCTACAAGGTAATAATAATCCCTTAACCTTCTGGACTGGGCTGGCCATCTAACTGGTCCCTTTCTTTGGTCCAACTCTTTCTGAACCTTTTCAAGACTTTTTGTGCACTTCAACCGTGTGACCTTGGACATATTTCGTTCTGATCCTCTTAAAGTGAATCCGGCCTTCTGAACTCTAACTTCACGGTTTTACTTTGCCTTCCTCTCTTGTTGTGTTCTTGTGAAAGTGTTGGGATCTGTTTCAAATTATACTCTGCTTTTCTCTTCCTTTTTAAAACAAATTATTAGAGTGCCATCTGCGTTAAGCGCTCACCGCTATCTGAAAATAAGTGGGGCTTTTTCTTTAGACTTGTCTAATATTCTTTTAAGGGAGTGTATATCTTTTAGTGACCGTGTTTTTGAACTGCTTAATATTAGTGCCTGTGTGTTTTACTAGATGTGGTTTTAAATAAATAATTATATCTCTTTTACACCCAGCTCGTGTCAGTGTTTACTTGATCTACTGTGTTCTTTTGACCTATTGTGAATACTCTGTATACTGCCTAACTCTTCTTGAGGGAAGTCTGACTGCTCAGCCACAGCTACCAAGTGAATCTTTGTGGTACAGACTGCTACCAAGTGGGTTTACTGCCAAACACCTGTAGTCTTAAATCTTTTGCAGTGGTCCCAGAGGGAACTGCACAGGTTTCTGCCTAACACTGAGCGAGCGCGCTGTGAACTGTGCCGCACGCCACTGGAGAAGCACCTGCCTAGCAGGGGGGAGAATGGATTGGCCACACGTTCCCTACTCACAGCGATGTTTTCAATTGCTGCCCCCTGGCGTTCTGAATTGGCAGTCATGTCTTGCTCCCACTCAGTATACCTTGGTGGCGCGCGGCCACCGCGTTGCTGGGCTTGACAGCTGCGGGTCCCAAGGACCGGCCGTCCTTGTCGGGTTGGCACCACCCGCGGCTGCAGGACTACATTCCCCCGTCGACGTGATGTCCCAGGCACATCAGCGACAGGTGTGGAGGGGGACCCTGCATCCCGATCCACCACAGGCGGAGGTCCCACCACCGTCTGGCCCCTCAGTGCAGGTGTCGCGGGCAGAGGAGTGTCCACATCAGAATCACTCACCCCTGACAAATGGACCTGATGCACATCCAACTCGACATGGACGTCAGAGTGGTCCTCTGGGCTGGACTCATTGCCAGCCAAAGACAAGATGGTCTGTAGCACATGTGGGTTCTCGTGGTCTACCACCCCACGAGCCCCACTTGTGCCGGGTTGCTGTTGTGATAACAACCCTGTGTCTGGCATGACAACTCCATCCTCTGGCTCCATTGCGTCATCATCTGAAAAGCGGAGAAAAAATAAATACATTAGTACACATGTCAGAAGCACATAACACACACACACATAGACATCACACAGACAGCCAACACATGAAGCAGACATGTCACACACAAATGGTGTAACTTGTATATTTGTACATTGCATATTTTTGTAAGCACATAAGTCTTTATTGTATATCTTGTATATTTTATAACCATGGATACTATGTAAGCTTTTATTGTGTATACTGTATTTCTTGTAACTATGTAAGCTTTGCATTTTCTTACTGCTGCGCCCTGTTACTTACGGGTCTGGTGCGCAATAAAAGTAAATAAACAAACAAACAAACAAACGAGAACCTGCCATACATGGCAGGTCACTTTGACATTGCACCAGTGAGTAGGAATGTAGAACGGTGTTACAAGGCTCATAAGTGGGTTGATGCAGCGCAGAACATGTATACGTTACCCACTATCTACATGAACAAGAACTTCATGGTGTGTATCAAAAAACGTGAAGGTAGTGCAAGGGCAAGTTCAGGCATCATGTGCAATATGCATGCAATGGGTTGCATGGCTATAAGCAAATCCCCCGTGCCCCCTAAGTGAAAATGCAGTGATGGCTTGCATGGTAGCAAAAGGGAGACCAGAGACCTGTGTATTGGCAGACAGTGTTGACTAGCATCAATTGCATCATCTGAGTCAACTGACAACACAGCAGATGACGATGGGACAGTAAGCAGGACACATGATGAACCCTCAGAAGTACACCCATGTGTGCAGAAGCCACTACACCAGTTGGACAGAGTCAGTGGGCCTGAAACAGGGGGAGGCCTGTGCCCCACACAGACTGTGACACCCTAAACATGAGTGTGATGCAGGACTGAGCCAGAGTGGGCATGGGATGGCTGATGAAATGCTATGAACATCCTGGACACGTACTACAATTAACATCCAGTCAAGGACACATAGGGGCATGCATGGAATGCACATGGAACATGAATGGGCAGTCATGTCCCTGCGGAGCATCTGCCATCTGCACAGTCCAAGTGAGACACCCAGCATGAAGGGCAGAGGATGTAACCCACTGCATGTGTCTGGCAGGTTGGCTGGTGGAAGTTAGCATGTGCACAGGAGGCTTGAACAGGCCATTGCAGTACGACAAAATGATGCACACCAGTGCAATGGTGAAATTGGGGTGCAGAGGGGGTGGAGGGGTAAGGAAGCATGCCTACGTGGAGTACCCGCATGCAGGCAGAGGACACATGCACTCAGTCATGCAATGACATAGTTCCAGTGCTGAGAGGAAAGACACCCCTGGCTACATGCAGAAGGGCCAGTGAGCTGGAACATGGGCCAGTGAGCTGGAACATGGACCGGAGGGGCATCCGGGTGACTAGCATGTGAGTAGGGTGCAAGTGTGGTGATGAGGACAGTCCCCATCTGCTCTACATGTCCACTATCCTGCACAGCATACGCGCATCAGTGAAGCATTGCATGACTTGCACATGACAACCATGTACACATGACATGTAGTGGCAGTCATGCACAAGACATCACACAAGTAAAACATACATGGGCTCAACAAACACGCAACAACACTCAACACTCACTGGACAGGGCATCAAAATCCTGCATCTCTCCCACTCCTTTGACCGATTCTGCCAGTATGAACTCCGCAACGAGTGAGGTCATCCTCCTCAGGTGGTGGCCCATTGCCAGTCACCAGAGTCATTAGAGGCACACTTCGCCTTAGCGCTGCGTTTGAGGTCATCCCAGCGCTTCTTGCACTCGGCAGCTGTGCGCACCTCATGGCCGAATGCACTCACATTATCCGTGACATGCTTCCAGTGGGTATTCCGATGGTCAGCCGTAGTTTGACAATTCGGCCCCACTAGCATCTCACAGCTGTGGTCCCAGTTCCTGCGCACAGAAAGGCTTCTTCCTTCCTTGACGTGCAGGAGGCCGTGGCTGTGTCTGGGGTCCCAGCCTGTGCTGCAGATGCAACCTTCCACCTCTTTGATGGTGGTGCGGACCGTGGCTGGCGAATGCCGCCCTGATCAGTATGGCCAGTGGCATTGATGGATTGAACCAAGGGAGTGGCAGGTGGAAGGACGACCGAAGGCCTGACTTCGGACCCTGGAATGGACCCTGCGCAGCAACATCCGCTGTGCTGGGGTCATTGATGCGACGGTCCTGGTTGGTAGACTCACAACCGGGGTGTTGTTGGCTGCATCTGCCCCTGCACTTGCCAACACCTGGCTGGTCAGGGCAGCAAATGACATTACTGCCCCAGGGACACCTGCCTCGGTCAGGGCAGCCCTGCGTGCACGTACGGTGTGCCTGCTGACCTGCTGGAAATCTTCCATGGACTCTTCAAGTGCCAACGCAGCCTGCGCTGGCAGACCCTGAGCCTGGGTGGTGGTGTCCACAGCTGCACCTGCAGCTACCACTACCCTTGGGCCTGTGGCAGTCGATGAAACGGTCTGCCGCGTCAAGAACTGCATCTCCTGGAGCCACAGGGGGTGGTGGCATGACTGCACCAACACGTGGCAGAACATCCTGCCGAAGTGGCGCATGCCTGCCTCTTCCCCCTATGCGGCCACCCTGGACACCCTGGAGTCCCCCTACTCCCTGGTCACTTCGGCCACATCCCTGATCATGCCCGCCACGAGGAGTATGCCCAGCTGAGGCGCCCCTCACCTTTCGTGGCCTCCCAGCCATGGCACAGATGGAGTAGTGCCGGCACAGATTGAGTAGTGCCAATGGGAGGTGTACACAACAATTGTCTTGGGCAATTGGGGTGAAGGGGGTGGGATACAAGATGTTAAAAGCACCCCTGCAGCTGCAAGGCTGTATGTAACCCCGGTGATGAAGTGACGGGTCACGCAATGCTCAGACACCCCAAAACTGCAGTAAAACCGTGCACGCAACCCCGGTAGCCCACGTATGTGAAATTAACCTCCCGCAGTACACGGTGGCACCCAGGGACACGAAAAACACGTGCACGTGGGACACGCAGGCTACTATGACCTCGAAAACAGGTACGCGATACACAGGGGCACCCGCAGTGGGAAAAATAGCATGCGCGACTCACCGTCAGACTAGCGTGATGATGAAAAACACGCGTAGCCAACACCCCCGCCAAAAGAAGAGATACGTCCTTGATCCCCTGTGAAGTTGTGATGGTGCGCGAAACAACACGAAGTAGCAACACACATGTCGGTCTCCACGAAAGGCACGTACAGCGAACTGCTGGCCCCGCTCACCTTTAACCCGTGCTGAGGGAAACACGCACGCGCCTCACCTCACTTTCGCGCTTAGGCCATTTCCTCAGATTTCATGCATTAACACGCGGATGTGCTGTTTTTTCACGTGCTGAATCACTATGCACCCGTCGCACGAGGGAAGCACCCATGCGCGTAACGCGCTAAGGGCCTTTCCTCGAATTACACGCTGACGTGCAGTTTTATCGCGTGCCAAATCACTCCGTATCAAGCTGGCCACGCGACAACACACGGAAGACCACGCTCCTGCCCAGAAGGCCATTTTCCTGCCCCCCAGAGCCCCGAGCACGCTCCCACCTGCCATCTGCTGCTGCCTGCCTGCTGCCCACGTGCCCTGCTATTTGGTGCCTGCACGTCAGCCATCTGCAGGGGTCCAGTTGCTGTGTCCATCCCTGCTGGAACAGAAGACTCCCGAATGGTATACCATCGCTCCACAGCCCAACCCCAGCACCCAGTTGCCCAGCCACACCTGCCTCGGGGTCGCCATGTCGGGGCAAACACCACCATCAGAGACCACTGGCGACCCCCAGCCAGAGAGGCAGAGGGCTACCAGCTTCAGCAATAAGGACCAGCTTCAGCGATAAGGAAGTTGGTATCCTGGTGGAGCAAGTTCTGGGGCATTATGATGCCATCTTCACACCATTGCGCGCCGACAAGGAAGGACGGGAGAGGATATGGGAGGACGTAGTGGTTGCCATCAACGCAGAGGGGGTGGCAACCCGCGACATCAAACACGTCCAGAAGCGTTGGGAGGACAGCAAGCCCTGGAACCTCTTGAAGGAAGAGGATGCAGAGGGGTGCCGGGTCATCCTGACCAACATCCAGACGAGGGTCCTGGAACGCATAAGCCCAGCGCTCCACGTCCAGATCCTTCAGAGGCAGACCCGTCTGGAGTTGAGCGGTAAGTGGCCCATGCATTGCTGTGTGAAACAGGGCATGTAGCAGTGTGCTAGTAGTCATCTACTTGCCTGTATGTGTGTCATAGGGCATGTATGGATGTGTGTGTGCAGGGACATCATGGTGCTGCATGTGAGACCAGTCATGCGTAAACCACATGGATGGTGCATGTGTTACAATGCAACATGGGGAGCAGCATGCGGAATGCAAACATGAATGCATGCCTGTCTCTGTTCTTGGACATGGATGGGGTGTGAGAGATGGGTGCTGCTGTCATGGACATGTATGGTGTACATGTCTGTGTGTCTGAGTAACGTGTGTGTGACTTTGAAACGCCATGGATGCATGACACATGTCTGTGACGATGTGTTGATTCACTGATGCAGTCTAGTCATCCTTGTATCCACTGTGTCTGTGGTGTACGAGGCCAGATGCATGAGCCTCCGGTGATGTGTGTGCATGGGATCAGTATGACCCATGATGCAGGTGAGTTTGAAGACAACATTTTGGCCCTCATTACGACCCAGGCGGTAAGTATTCAACATTACCGGCATGGCGTAATTAACGTTTACGCCCTGGTGCGATGCCGTAAAGTCCGGCACATTCCGACCCATCGCGCACAAGCATTACGCCATGCCGGTAATGTAAACTACACCATGCCGTAAAAGACCCCAAAACGGCCCCTACCGGCATCGTATGCCGCGCAAGGTGCACTACCGCCATCCATCACACATGTAGTATGCACACCCTAACTGCAGGCACCCACAAACCTCCATGCTAAAGCCACACAAAAAGGAGACAACCTGCATGCCCCTGCCTCAAATGTGCTGCATCTAGTAACCAAAATGATGTCAGTCATCGCGATTCCAATGTCCGCAGACCCATCAATAACACTCTCCCTCCTTTGCTCCACCACAGGCTCAAATTCCAACCCCGAGGATGAGGACACCCCTGCCACAACACCGGCAAGACCACTGTGCCAACACCCTCCACCTCAGCTGTAGTGACCAAGACACGGCAGCAGCCGAAATCCGTTGCCAGTACCCGTTGCCAGTACACACTGACAGGCACCCCAGCAGGCAGCATGGCAGCAGCACCACACATCCCCCACAATGTTCGCCACAGAAGATACAGGTTCTGCAGGAAGCAGTACCATAGGAGAAACTGCTGCCATTGCAGCATGCTCTGAAAGTGACACAGAGGAGCCCAATGTCGGACCCCCCACTGACCACCATCATTCCCCGTCTGTCCCAGAGCAACCCCCATGAGGATCCCACACAGGGGCATTCAGAAGATGAGGACTGGCCATCCACCCCATGCCCTGTCAAAAATCAGCAGGAGGGGAGCAGCCCCTTCGTAACACCATCTGAAATAGGCATGGGCCAGCAGAGCCAACATTCCCTGGAGGAGATAATCACGCGCCAGCAACAACTCTCCTCGCTTATGAATGAGCATGCTGCAGAATGTGGGGGGGCAAGGGCAGCTATGGAACAATGTACAGAGACCCTGAGGGCTGAAAAGGAGCGGAGCACTGAGATCCTGAGGGCTGAAATGGAGCGGAGCACAGAGACCCTGAGGGCTGAAATGCAGTCCTCCTCAAAGGACATGTGTGCGGAACTTGCCGCCGTGCGGCGCGTGCTCTCAGAGCTAGCCAACTCCATTCGGGACATGTGTGCACATGAGCAGGCAGGGACCTCCTCCGCTGCCAGTTCCACCCAAAGCAGCCCCATCCGCCGATCGGGGAGGAACCTGCGTAGCACAGGCAGGGGTGCCCCGGGGGCCAGGAGAGGGGGCTTGCAATAGCGGCTGCCCACCGTTATCATGCAACATTAGCCACTTAGTCACAGGGTGTGTTTTGGGGAGTCCAGGGGGGAGGGGGGAGTGGGTGCGTTGGGGTGTTCAGGGGGAAGGGGGGAGTGGGTGCGTTGGGGTGTTCAGGGGGAAGGGGGGAGTGGGTGCTTTGGGGTGTTCAGGGGGGAGGGGGGAGTGGGTGTGTTGGGGTGTTCAGGGGGAGGGGGGAGTGGGTGTGTTGGGGTGTTCAGGGGGGAGGGGGAGTGGGTGTGTTGGGGTGTTCAGGGGGGAGGGGGGAGAGGGGAGTGGGTGTGTTGGGGTGTTCAGGGGGAGGGGGAGTGGGTGTGTCACAACAATTCACATTTAAAATACACATTTTCCTTTTGCACAAATCAAATGTGTGGACATTGTTCATTGCGTATGTGTGTTTTATTGGTGTACAGTCCACAGTGTGCATGTCCCCGACACACACAGTGCCCCAAGTGCCGTCTCCATGTCATACACACCAGCTGTGTGTGCTAGAAGCATTGGTTGATGATATCTTGACGCATTTCACGCCCCTCCTGTGCATCACCTCCTCCACGAGGTGCGGCCCCATCTGCACCCTCCTCATCCTCATCGTCAGGTGGTTGCAGTTCTGCGTCAGGGGGCAGGGGCACATTTCGTCTGATGCACATATTGTGTAGCATGACACATGCCATGACGATCTTTGCCACCTTCTCATGGCGGTACAGGAGTGCCCCACCAGACCTGCTGAGGCAGCGAAACCGTGCCTTCAATAGGCCGAATGCCTGCTCAATGACCACACGGGTACGTGTATGTGCACGGTTGAAGTCCTCCTCGTGCTGGTTCTGTGGGTTCCGGACTGGTGTAAGGAGCCACCTCTTCAGGGGATAGCCTGCATCACCTGTATGTGGGCGAGAATGTATGTGACGTCTAATTCGAAACATGATGTGCCACCATGGCTTGCATCCAACTGTTACTTTGGACCACTTCTAAATGCACTAATTGATTCACACTATGCGACCGGTATATGCTCATGGCTCTCATGGCCTGTTTTGCATGCCATCAACCAATGTATGCAGGGGGGCCAAGTGCCTTGTGAGTGCCCATCCACTGTGTTTGTTCATGCCGTTTGTTTTGGTGGCCTGGCACGTGTCCTGTGATGTCAATGCTCACATCATTGCAACATTGCTGTCGGCCTCATCATGACCCCAGTGAGCAATACTGATGTTTATAGGGACATTTTGGGGGCCCTGCTGTCTGTGTGATGGTGTGTTGATGTTTCTGTCCGTCATGTGCCTCCTTCGAGCGCAGTTATGGGGGACAGGCCTTTCGGTTTATGGTGTTTGGTGACGTGCATGTAGGTGCATTTCGTTGTAGTCAATGTGGTCTGAATTGGTACAATGCACTTGCAGATGGTTGTGTCATGGTTGGGACACAACCTCATTCACATGGTAGGGCTGCATACATCAGGCATTGGGTTTACTGGTGTTGGGTGAAGTTTGTTTTGCTTTAGGGTATGATCTGGCTCCGTTGTCTCTGCTACTCATAGCCAGGTGGAGTGTGCATCATTCCCCCCCCCTTTCAGCCAGGTGGAGTATGCATCATTCCCCCCCTTTCAGCCAGGTGGAGTATGCATCATTCCCCCCCCCTTTCAGCCAGGTGGAGTATGCATCATCCCCCCCCTTTCAGCCAGGTGGAGTATGCATTGGTACCTCGTTCACCTACCCACTTCACATTTCCATGGTCATGACATTAGACTCACCGAGTAGCCAGGATCTTGGGCCTGCATGTCGCTCCATGTAGCGTGGTATTGTGGAGTTCCTCAGGACCATTGAATCATGGGTTGCTCCGGGGAATCGGGCACAACAATGTGTGATGATCCTGTTTGAGTCACAGACCATTTGCACGTTGATTGAGTGAAATAGTTTACGGTTGCGGTACGGTACCTCCATGGCATGTGGAACCACCAATTCCACAAGGGTGCAGTCGATGGCACCAATGCAACCAGGTATGCAGGCATGGAAACCCACTTTGGTGTTTGCAATCTCCTGGGCAGTCCGTGGTAAAGAGATGTGGTCGTCTGTGTGCTTGAGGAGGGCATCGAGCACTTGGATCAGTGTACATGAAAATAATGGTTGTGAAATGCCATGCAAGTGCCCCACTGTGTGCTGGTAGGTGCCTGTGGCCAGGAAGTGGAGTACAGACACTACCTTCAGTAGGGGTGGGATGGCGGTTGGTGTTTCTATCATGCTGACGATGTCGTTGTGTGTCATGTCTACGATGGCGGTGATGGTGTCCCGGTCCAAACGGTACAGGGTGTGGATCTGCTCAGCAGTGAGGTTGAATGGACTGGCTCTGATGTGTGGGATTGGGGGCTGCCTGCGTGGTGGCACTGGCTGTGCTGGTGGGGCTTGCTGGCCCTGCCTTGTAGGGATGTCACGATATTGATTTTCAGACGGTATGGTAACCTTCATTTGAAATGACGGTATACTGTGGTTATTGCAGTATAGCGTGCACGTGTGTATAAGCATTGTCTTAAATATTATTTTGCCAGGAAAAGTCACATTTTCAACAAGACACAATACACAAACAAGAAAAACATCACCAAGAAGTTGTCTTTGCTCTTCTTACAAACATTTATTTTAGTTTTAACTCAACGGAGCAGGAGGTCCAATTTAACTTTGTAAACCAATACAACCTTTTCAAAAGTTTAACTAAAGAAGTAGGAGCCGGCCAAGACATGTATGACCCTAGGGTCTCAAAGTATGATAACTGGAAGGTTTTAAAATCAATCAACTGTAGGCATAGCTTTGGACAATCACCCAGACCAGACTATCATTTTTGAATGTCACCTGCCATCACAGAAGGAAGAACGTCCAATTTGCAAATTCAATATGTTTTGTTTCTTCTGAAGAATGATAGTCAGAGAAGGGGTGCCCAGGGGTTATGCCAAACCTTTTGGTTTGCTGAATTAAGTTTTAGCAACACTACCAAGGTAAAACTGGCAAAAGGATCATATCTGCTTACATTCAAAGTCTGAAAAAGATTCTCTAAGTATTAGAACGCAAGTCTGAGTGAGCAGCAAACCTTTTTTCTTAGAAAAAAAAATCACAAATTATGATGCAGAAATACTAGCATGTTTACATGTTCTGTAGATAGTCTGCTCCTAAATGGTGACAATATGTAGCCACTGCTACTGAAGACACGTTCAGAAGGAACACTAGTTGCTGGGATGCACAGGTATTTTTGGGCTAGATATGACAGAATGGGTAAATCCTTTTGATGTTGTTTTCACCAAATGAGTGGATCCTCATTTCCCGGAAGGATTGGCAGAGCTTTGTAGTGTTCGACTTGAGCAATGATTGCTGCTTCTGGTTCAGAGTCTGCTGCTGCAGAAGTGGACTGTTTCACACTTTCGGTGATTTCCCCGAGTAAATCATGTAGGCCTTTTCTGGGAATAACATCAACTGTTTTTTTGCTTGCTAGTACTGGAGTTGGGCTTGGTGATGGAACTCCAAGGCTTTGCAGCTGCTGCTCACTCTGTTCTTCACTACCCTGGGGGGTGGTCCTATTTCTTGTCAGAGTGGCAGTGGTAACATCTGATTCTTGATCCTCATCTTCTTCCAGGCTGTGTTTTTCTTGTAAAGCATTTTCTTTTATTGCTTCTGCCGTATCAGTGACATTACTGAGGAAGTGTTCTTTGAACCTTGGATCCAGGAATGAACAGATGTCAAGCAACAGTCGTATTTCAGGTGCCTCATATCTACTGCTCAGGTCTGCTGCAATAGTTTTTTTCATTTCTCTCGCTAGTGGACGATCAGTGAGAGCACAAACCAGAACGTTATTCAATAGATGATTTAATATTGGTCTGATTGCTGATGCAGTGACGCGTGTGCCACTAGCAAGGGAATCTGTGAACATGTGGACGGACCCAAGTACTAATGAAATGTCCTCAAGGTTCGTCATGTCATTTTGTTTTGGCATCAAATGCCAGAGATTTCTATCTGCTGCAAGTACTGCACACACTGCTTGCTGCCGCTCAATGAAGCGCTCAATCATGTCATATGTTGAGCCCCACCTTGTGACTACATCATGAATCAGGGAATGTTTAGGAATGTTGAGTTCAATTTGTTTTAAGGTTAGCTCTCGTCTTTTCTTCCAGCTGCGGCTGAATGACTCAACCAGCCGTCTGCAACTTTTCACTGCTGTGTCAACGCGCTGGATTTTTAAACACTTTTGAATCCCTAAATTTAAGTTGTGGCCAAAGCAGCTTAAGCGTGGTACTTTAAGTACCTGTTGAAATGCTTTCTTCATGTTTGAGGCATTATCTGTGCCAATACAAGTAAGTCTATTAATGTCTAGCTGCCATTGTTGTAGCATGCCTTCAAATATTTCAGCTATGTGTTCGGCAGTATGGTCTTCGGGCACATACAGTGTCTCCAAGCAGTGAGAATGCATGACCCACTCTGGTGGGATGTGGTGGAGTGTCAGGCTAATGTATGGCTCCCCTCTTCCACCATTGCTTGTCCAAAGATCAGTAGTTGCTGCAAACCACCTGGCTCTGCCAACAGCTTCCTGCACTTCATTCCTCAAAGCTGAATACAATTTTGGGATTTCTTTTCCAGAAAAAAATGTTCGCGATGGAAGTTCGTATTTAGGATTCAGCTGGTTTACTAACTGCTTGAAACCTGGTCTTTCTACTATGTAATATGGAACCATATCTTTTGCAATGAAGAAAGCAACAGCAGCATTCATTTGATGTGCAGATTTAGAGGTACGGTCATATTTCTTTTGCTTCTCAAACATTTTTTCCATTGTATATTGAGTGAGGTTTTCTGGGAATTGGCGGCACCACTGCAAATGCAAATACAAAATAATTAACTCAAAAGTAATCTAAGATAGGTAAGTTAAAATCATGTACAAGTGGACAGCCCCACACACCAGTGCCAAGGCAGCAGCACCTCGCCAGTCCAAGCTGGGCCTGTGTGCTGCTGTGTGTGATGCAGTGCACTGCAGTAGTGCGCAATGCAAATGTTACACTCCTAATCATGATGATTTTCTTTGGTGATGAATGTTAGTTTAAAACTAAAAATACCTTTGTACTGGATGATGCTTCTGTGGAATCTGCTGTAGTAGTGAAAGTAGCAGGAGGAGCAAGTCGTTTCTTTTTGATGGACTGCTGCGTTTCTAGAAAAGGGCTGGATGGTGCTCTCGAAGATGCGTAAACATATTAGATGTGTTTCCGCCCTTAGCTGAAATTTTTTTGTAACAGGCACAGCAAATGGGAAAGCCATCTTCTTTTATTTCTCCTCCGATTTTAGCGTAGCCAAAGTAGTTCCACACTGCTGACATTCTACGTTTCATGGGAGGGTACAGCAGGATTTCCTCACGTGATGGGCCAGCGGTGTCGGTGGTGTCATGGTGGTCATCTACCTCTTCCATCATTGTTGGATTTGGTTGTTTTCACTACTTCACCTAACAGTTGCTCTAGCTGCACTTCTGTAAATTTGACTCACTATTTGACCCTGGAATTGGAAATAAAATGGCCTTATTGACTTTTGACTCAGCCTGTGGCGATGATAGTACAGTTACAGTACTAGGCAACATCAATAATTAACTATAACTCTGATAGATTCAAGTTATTAGTCTGTGTAACTGTGAGGTCATTCCCCTCGCTTTTTAAATAGAACCATGACAGTGCTTTTAGACTGACATACACCTCATGTGATGTCTGATGATGTGACATTTTAATTTACACAGACAGAAAATGGAATGCATAAGGGAGACAAAGAAATACATACAGGTGGGCCGCCGATTGCAGGCTCTTAATTAATCGGTGGCTATACAGACCCTCCAGAAAATTGCGGCATGAAATGGAAAATTTTGCGGCACAAAAAAGAAAAAAATTACGGCACACAACTGTGTTTTTTGCGGCATTTTCTAATGTTGAAAAATATATCATTTAACATCTTTTTTAGCCTAAAACCAAGTAATTGCAAGGTTTTTGTTAGTGAGGAACAAAATGTTGTGTTCTGTCTGGCCACGCTCTGTAGGACAGCCAGGTCGAGTCACCACAGCCTAACATTTTGGATTGTGGTGGGGGAGGGGGATATTGCCTGATCAGCTCCATGGAAATGGTGCTGCGCCACTACTTACAGCAGACAAGTGGAAAGCAAATAAACAGATAGGCTTGAATTCAAAAGTGCAACCCTGGTTGAAGCCCATAGGTTTGCTTTTCGCTTGTCCTAGGACCCCAGGAGAGAGGGGGAACAACTCTACACTTCTCCATGGAAGGAATCCGTGAGGCCCAAGACACAGGGGCAATGCAGTGGCAGTAACTGCAAGCCCATAATACCTAGCCAAACAATGAACTCTCTTGGGTGGTCATCATTCCTTGGTTATGCCACCCACACATGGTGACTTAACACACCCACAAACAGAAATGACATCACAACACTACCAGGGGTCAAGTCCTACAAATTAAAGTGGGGGGACTCATCAACAAATGCAATGGCATGTGATGTCATCAGAAACTAGCATATCAAGGTGAAATAAGCATATATCATTAAATTGGCTTTGCATAACCACCAAAATTGCACAGGACGAATGGCATTTGCCTTTCATAAATTTAAACACCCAATTTTGTGCGTAATTGGTGTCATACAGCCCAGCCTTGATTGAAGGCTGGGCTGCATGATACAAACGCTCGTAGCTGTATTTGTTTCAAATTGCTTTACAATTATTGTAAAGCAATTTGAAATGAATACAGCTACGAGAGTCTTCAATTGAAATCATGCAGCCCAGCCTTGATTCAAGGCTGGGCTGCATGATACAAACGCTCATAGCTGTATTCGTTTTCAAATTGCTTTACAATTGGTATCATGCAGCCCATGATACCAATTGAAGACTCTCGTAGCTGTTTTCGTTTCAAACTGCTTTACAATAATTGTAAAGCAATTTGAAACAAATACAGCTACGAGCGTTTGTATCATGCAGCCCAGCCTTGATTTCAAATTGCTTTACAATAATTGTAAAGCAATTTGAAATGAATACAGCTACGAGAGTCTTCAATTGGTATCATGCAGCCCAGCCTTGAGGCTGGGCTGCATGATACCAATTGTAGACGAGCGGCAGAAAGCATTAAGTTTATGCTTTCTTTTCCGGCACTCGACAGGAAAGTAATTTACTTTCCTGTCGAGCGCCAGTAATGAAAACAGTCCAGTGGCCTCTTTGGGTGCTCTGAGTTGGGGGCAGATGAGCGGACAGGCCAGTGCTTACCTGGCTACGCTTCACCAACTCTGTCAGCTCGGCAGGGCGGGCACTCAAAGAGCCTTGGAGGTGCCTGGGGTCACAGCCAAATGCTGTGCAGCTCCCAGGCCTGCGTGACCCTCCTCCAATCCTGGGCCTGCAACGCAGAGCCGGAGGTGTTAACCCTCAAGCTGCTGCAATCAGCAGTCAGCTGTGTTCGCTCTAAATCATTAAATGAGTGCGAAAAAAGACACACTAAGCTAACGTGTCTTTTTCGCGCTCATTTAATGATTTATAGTGGCAATTGCAGGAAATGGCAAATTTTGCGATTTTTTTGCAAATCGCAAAATCGCCATAAGGTGGATGGTCTGGCTATAATATAATGACCCCACCCACCCATCGGCTACATTTCTTTTGTCTCCATTATAATGTATACTCTAACCCCACAGGATCGTGCCTCTGACTTCCGTAGTGAGTCTAGTGACTGACAAAGAAGAATTTATATGGGCATTGAGGTAGCCAAATGTGGTGCATTTAGTGTTTCAGATCCCTGTTGGATGTCCATCTTGTATCTTGAATCAAGACAGTCACAAGAGATGGCCACACAGCACGGATCTGAAACACTACATGCCCAATTGCCCATGGCCTTCGAAATGCCATAGCTAAGAAGTGGATGGAACAGTCAATGACTGATGTGATAACACGGGAGGAAAGTGACAGCTGCAGGGATCCAGCAAAGTCTGCAAACACAGCTATAAGTCCCAGAATGCAAAATAATGTCGACCTGAAAAATCTCTTTAAGCCCACTGTACTTTCAGTGATTTTGTAATAAAAGAAGTTGTGTAATGAACAAACATAGATATGCAGATTGGATGGATAGTGGCATAGTGCTGCACCAAACTTATCTTCCAGCCACAATGTTAAATCCTACCGGTTGGTAAGCCTGCAAGGGTCTTGGACCCTCGCAGAAGTTGACACAGGGCAACTGGCCCAATCACAGTGCATGGTTGGGGAAGGAGGCGGGCGGATTGAAGGCAGGGGTGGACAGAGCACCAAAAGAGGCCCTGGAAATAATTTTTAAAGTGGCCCCATATTACACATTTTCAACAAGTCCAACCCTTTTCCCATGAGAAAATGTGGAAATAAAATAGGTTATCACACAAAAGAGGCCCAGGGTGCTGAGGCCTACCAGAAAGTCTCCAGAGTTCTCCATAGGCCAGTCCACCCCACCCCTGATTAAAGGTACTGGGAAGGGGCTGGGGCTTGGAGTGGGAGTAAGTCTGCAAGCGCAAGAAGCGCGTTTGCAACGACACCTAAAAACGAAATGCAGCTAACTTGTCTGGCATATGGATGGTGACATCAATAGGCCCACAAGGCCCTCCTCCCACTAGTAGTAGTCAGCGCATCTCTTCCTCTCGGCCCACATTTTACCTCAATTGTAACATGAGATGCGGAAGGTGCTCTGCTTTTCTCCAGGGTCTCAACCAATGCACTTTCCCCTCTGATGTACTAATACTACTACAAGAGGACAATTACATGTTTTCACCAAGGCTAGAAAAGAACAAATGGGCAGAATACATTTTAGACCTTGCCCAATGCCCAATGAGCGGGGCCTGGTCCTTATAACCCTCCCCTCCCACTTCAAACATGTTCCCTCACTGCAATCCTATGTCATCCCTAGTCTAAAAAAAAGCGACACCGCTTGTCCAGCTTTAAAGGGCTCAAACCTACAGTAGCGAGTCAAAATAAAGGGAGTGGTTTCCATCAGAGGGGGGTGGGGGGTGCGCGCAGGGCCTTTTAGTTATTCCTGATAGTATTGTTTTTTCCCTCTGTATTGGGCCAACCTTCGCTTGATCTGGAGGGGAAAAGGGTGCGTAATATCAGTGCAGAAAATTGAAAAAATACTCTGGGATTCCAGGGAGAGGCTGGAGTCTGTAGTCATGGGAGCAAAGTAATGTGTTTGTAAAAACTGCCAAAAACACAAAATAACAGTTTGTTTGGATGCCTGCACAAATCAAAAAATATACCAAACTGACATTTAAATTTTTATATTAGCAGGGGCCTAACAAATATAACGTGTTTTTTTAACGGGTCAAAATGTAAAGAAACTTATTGGGGGCAAGGGCTACCTCTTGAGCATTCCTCTCCTTTCTAGTCGACCACCATTGCGTCACAACAACTACTCCCAGTCCCGATCGTTACGACTGGTAGGGTATCGCGCACGCACCATGCACATTCAGGCTCACAGTCACAAAACAGGTGCCTGCAAAACTGCAACCCAAACTGCAACCCAACCGGCACCCTTAGCCCTCCAAATCTCTTTTTGACGTTCAAAGGTGCATTATCACCCATTCAACACATCCGGACACAACTGCTACTACCAAGAACTTAAATCCATCAATTTCGTTAACAGTGCATAGGGGTAGAGGGGTTAACACTTAAAATATAGTGTGGGCTGGGACTGGGAGTGAGCAGAAGACCCCCCCCCTCCTACAAATCCCCCTGCCTCCCCCATTTAGACGAATGGACTTCCTTAATAATTGCAAAAGGAATTCCCAGCCATCCCCCTGAACCTCCCCCCCCCACACACAATGATGTCAAGTCAACATTCCGAGGAGTTCCTGCATCTGATTGGGTTTCTTTCCTAAAAAAACAGATGTCAACGTTGGGCATTTTCACAACACCTCAACGCAACGAAACATCTTTTTTAGCCTAAAACCAAGTAATTGCAAGGTTTTTGTTAGTGAGGAACAAAATGTTGTGTTCTGTCTGGCCACGCTCTGTAGGACAGCCAGGTCGAGTCACCACAGCCTAACATTTTGGATTGTGGTGGGGGAGGGGGATATTGCCTGATCAGCTCCATGGAAATGGTGCTGCGCCACTACTTACAGCAGACAAGTGGAAAGCAAATAAACAGATAGGCTTGAATTCAAAAGTGCAACCCTGGTTGAAGCCCATAGGTTTGCTTTTCGCTTGTCCTAGGACCCCAGGAGAGAGGGGGAACAACTCTACACTTCTCCATGGAAGGAATCCGTGAGGCCCAAGACACAGGGGCAATGCAGTGGCAGTAACTGCAAGCCCATAATACCTAGCCAAACAATGAACTCTCTTGGGTGGTCATCATTCCTTGGTTATGCCACCCACACATGGTGACTTAACACACCCACAAACAGAAATGACATCACAACACTACCAGGGGTCAAGTCCTACAAATTAAAGTGGGGGGACTCATCAACAAATGCAATGGCATGTGATGACATCAGAAACTAGCATATCAAGGTGAAATAAGCATATATCATTAAATTGGCTTTGCATAACCACCAAAATTGCACAGGACGAATGGCATTTGCCTTTCATAAATTTAAACACCCAATTTTGTGCGTAATTGGTGTCATACAGCCCAGCCTTGATTGAAGGCTGGGCTGCATGATACAAACGCTCGTAGCTGTATTTGTTTCAAATTGCTTTACAATTATTGTAAAGCAATTTGAAATGAATACAGCTACGAGAGTCTTCAATTGGAATCATGCAGCCCAGCCTTGATTCAAGGCTGGGCTGCATGATACAAACGCTCATAGCTGTATTCGTTTTCAAATTGCTTTACAATTGGTATCATGCAGCCCATGATACCAATTGAAGACTCTCGTAGCTGTTTTCGTTTCAAACTGCTTTACAATAATTGTAAAGCAATTTGAAACAAATACAGCTACGAGCGTTTGTATCATGCAGCCCAGCCTTGATTTCAAATTGCTTTACAATAATTGTAAAGCAATTTGAAATGAATACAGCTACGAGAGTCTTCAATTGGTATCATGCAGCCCAGCCTTGAGGCTGGGCTGCATGATACCAATTGTAGACGAGCGGCAGAAAGCATTAAGTTTATGCTTTCTTTTCCGGCACTCGACAGGAAAGTAATTTACTTTCCTGTCGAGCGCCAGTAATGAAAACAGTCCAGTGGCCTCTTTGGGTGCTCTGAGTTGGGGGCAGATGAGCGGACAGGCCAGTGCTTACCTGGCTACGCTTCACCAACTCTGTCAGCTCGGCAGGGCGGGCACTCAAAGAGCCTTGGAGGTGCCTGGGGTCACAGCCAAATGCTGTGCAGCTCCCAGGCCTGCGTGACCCTCCTCCAATCCTGGGCCTGCAACGCAGAGCCGGAGGTGTTAACCCTCAAGCTGCTGCAATCAGCAGTCAGCTGTGTTCGCTCTAAATCATTAAATGAGTGCGAAAAAAGACACACTAAGCTAACGTGTCTTTTTCGCGCTCATTTAATGATTTATAGTGGCAATTGCAGGAAATGGCAAATTTTGCGATTTTTTTGCAAATCGCAAAATCGCCATAAGGTGGATGGTCTGGCTATAATATAATGACCCCACCCACCCATCGGCTACATTTCTTTTGTCTCCATTATAATGTATACTCTAACCCCACAGGATCGTGCCTCTGACTTCCGTAGTGAGTCTAGTGACTGACAAAGAAGAATTTATATGGGCATTGAGGTAGCCAAATGTGGTGCATTTAGTGTTTCAGATCCCTGTTGGATGTCCATCTTGTATCTTGAATCAAGACAGTCACAAGAGATGGCCACACAGCACGGATCTGAAACACTACATGCCCAATTGCCCATGGCCTTCGAAATGCCATAGCTAAGAAGTGGATGGAACAGTCAATGACTGATGTGATAACACGGGAGGAAAGTGACAGCTGCAGGGATCCAGCAAAGTCTGCAAACACAGCTATAAGTCCCAGAATGCAAAATAATGTCGACCTGAAAAATCTCTTTAAGCCCACTGTACTTTCAGTGATTTTGTAATAAAAGAAGTTGTGTAATGAACAAACATAGATATGCAGATTGGATGGATAGTGGCATAGTGCTGCACCAAACTTATCTTCCAGCCACAATGTTAAATCCTACCGGTTGGTAAGCCTGCAAGGGTCTTGGACCCTCGCAGAAGTTGACACAGGGCAACTGGCCCAATCACAGTGCATGGTTGGGGAAGGAGGCGGGCGGATTGAAGGCAGGGGTGGACAGAGCACCAAAAGAGGCCCTGGAAATAATTTTTAAAGTGGCCCCATATTACACATTTTCAACAAGTCCAACCCTTTTCCCATGAGAAAATGTGGAAATAAAATAGGTTATCACACAAAAGAGGCCCAGGGTGCTGAGGCCTACCAGAAAGTCTCCAGAGTTCTCCATAGGCCAGTCCACCCCACCCCTGATTAAAGGTACTGGGAAGGGGCTGGGGCTTGGAGTGGGAGTAAGTCTGCAAGCGCAAGAAGCGCGTTTGCAACGACACCTAAAAACGAAATGCAGCTAACTTGTCTGGCATATGGATGGTGACATCAATAGGCCCACAAGGCCCTCCTCCCACTAGTAGTAGTCAGCGCATCTCTTCCTCTCGGCCCACATTTTACCTCAATTGTAACATGAGATGCGGAAGGTGCTCTGCTTTTCTCCAGGGTCTCAACCAATGCACTTTCCCCTCTGATGTACTAATACTACTACAAGAGGACAATTACATGTTTTCACCAAGGCTAGAAAAGAACAAATGGGCAGAATACATTTTAGACCTTGCCCAATGCCCAATGAGCGGGGCCTGGTCCTTATAACCCTCCCCTCCCACTTCAAACATGTTCCCTCACTGCAATCCTATGTCATCCCTAGTCTAAAAAAAAGCGACACCGCTTGTCCAGCTTTAAAGGGCTCAAACCTACAGTAGCGAGTCAAAATAAAGGGAGTGGTTTCCATCAGAGGGGGGTGGGGGGTGCGCGCAGGGCCTTTTAGTTATTCCTGATAGTATTGTTTTTTCCCTCTGTATTGGGCCAACCTTCGCTTGATCTGGAGGGGAAAAGGGTGCGTAATATCAGTGCAGAAAATTGAAAAAATACTCTGGGATTCCAGGGAGAGGCTGGAGTCTGTAGTCATGGGAGCAAAGTAATGTGTTTGTAAAAACTGCCAAAAACACAAAATAACAGTTTGTTTGGATGCCTGCACAAATCAAAAAATATACCAAACTGACATTTAAATTTTTATATTAGCAGGGGCCTAACAAATATAACGTGTTTTTTTAACGGGTCAAAATGTAAAGAAACTTATTGGGGGCAAGGGCTACCTCTTGAGCATTCCTCTCCTTTCTAGTCGACCACCATTGCGTCACAACAACTACTCCCAGTCCCGATCGTTACGACTGGTAGGGTATCGCGCACGCACCATGCACATTCAGGCTCACAGTCACAAAACAGGTGCCTGCAAAACTGCAACCCAAACTGCAACCCAACCGGCACCCTTAGCCCTCCAAATCTCTTTTTGACGTTCAAAGGTGCATTATCACCCATTCAACACATCCGGACACAACTGCTACTACCAAGAACTTAAATCCATCAATTTCGTTAACAGTGCATAGGGGTAGAGGGGTTAACACTTAAAATATAGTGTGGGCTGGGACTGGGAGTGAGCAGAAGACCCCCCCCCTCCTACAAATCCCCCTGCCTCCCCCATTTAGACGAATGGACTTCCTTAATAATTGCAAAAGGAATTCCCAGCCATCCCCCTGAACCTCCCCCCCCACACACAATGATGTCAAGTCAACATTCCGAGGAGTTCCTGCATCTGATTGGGTTTCTTTCCTAAAAAAACAGATGTCAACGTTGGGCATTTTCACAACACCTCAACGCAACGAAACATCTTTTTTAGCCTAAAACCAAGTAATTGCAAGGTTTTTGTTAGTGAGGAACAAAATGTTGTGTTCTGTCTGGCCACGCTCTGTAGGACAGCCAGGTCGAGTCACCACAGCCTAACATTTTGGATTGTGGTGGGGGAGGGGGATATTGCCTGATCAGCTCCATGGAAATGGTGCTGCGCCACTACTTACAGCAGACAAGTGGAAAGCAAATAAACAGATAGGCTTGAATTCAAAAGTGCAACCCTGGTTGAAGCCCATAGGTTTGCTTTTCGCTTGTCCTAGGACCCCAGGAGAGAGGGGGAACAACTCTACACTTCTCCATGGAAGGAATCCGTGAGGCCCAAGACACAGGGGCAATGCAGTGGCAGTAACTGCAAGCCCATAATACCTAGCCAAACAATGAACTCTCTTGGGTGGTCATCATTCCTTGGTTATGCCACCCACACATGGTGACTTAACACACCCACAAACAGAAATGACATCACAACACTACCAGGGGTCAAGTCCTACAAATTAAAGTGGGGGGACTCATCAACAAATGCAATGGCATGTGATGTCATCAGAAACTAGCATATCAAGGTGAAATAAGCATATATCATTAAATTGGCTTTGCATAACCACCAAAATTGCACAGGACGAATGGCATTTGCCTTTCATAAATTTAAACACCCAATTTTGTGCGTAATTGGTGTCATACAGCCCAGCCTTGATTGAAGGCTGGGCTGCATGATACAAACGCTCGTAGCTGTATTTGTTTCAAATTGCTTTACAATTATTGTAAAGCAATTTGAAATGAATACAGCTACGAGAGTCTTCAATTGAAATCATGCAGCCCAGCCTTGATTCAAGGCTGGGCTGCATGATACAAACGCTCATAGCTGTATTCGTTTTCAAATTGCTTTACAATTGGTATCATGCAGCCCATGATACCAATTGAAGACTCTCGTAGCTGTTTTCGTTTCAAACTGCTTTACAATAATTGTAAAGCAATTTGAAACAAATACAGCTACGAGCGTTTGTATCATGCAGCCCAGCCTTGATTTCAAATTGCTTTACAATAATTGTAAAGCAATTTGAAATGAATACAGCTACGAGAGTCTTCAATTGGTATCATGCAGCCCAGCCTTGAGGCTGGGCTGCATGATACCAATTGTAGACGAGCGGCAGAAAGCATTAAGTTTATGCTTTCTTTTCCGGCACTCGACAGGAAAGTAATTTACTTTCCTGTCGAGCGCCAGTAATGAAAACAGTCCAGTGGCCTCTTTGGGTGCTCTGAGTTGGGGGCAGATGAGCGGACAGGCCAGTGCTTACCTGGCTACGCTTCACCAACTCTGTCAGCTCGGCAGGGCGGGCACTCAAAGAGCCTTGGAGGTGCCTGGGGTCACAGCCAAATGCTGTGCAGCTCCCAGGCCTGCGTGACCCTCCTCCAATCCTGGGCCTGCAACGCAGAGCCGGAGGTGTTAACCCTCAAGCTGCTGCAATCAGCAGTCAGCTGTGTTCGCTCTAAATCATTAAATGAGTGCGAAAAAAGACACACTAAGCTAACGTGTCTTTTTCGCGCTCATTTAATGATTTATAGTGGCAATTGCAGGAAATGGCAAATTTTGCGATTTTTTTGCAAATCGCAAAATCGCCATAAGGTGGATGGTCTGGCTATAATATAATGACCCCACCCACCCATCGGCTACATTTCTTTTGTCTCCATTATAATGTATACTCTAACCCCACAGGATCGTGCCTCTGACTTCCGTAGTGAGTCTTGTGACTGACAAAGAAGAATTTATATGGGCATTGAGGTAGCCAAATGTGGTGCATTTAGTGTTTCAGATCCCTGTTGGATGTCCATCTTGTATCTTGAATCAAGACAGTCACAAGAGATGGCCACACAGCACGGATCTGAAACACTACATGCCCAATTGCCCATGGCCTTCGAAATGCCATAGCTAAGAAGTGGATGGAACAGTCAATGACTGATGTGATAACACGGGAGGAAAGTGACAGCTGCAGGGATCCAGCAAAGTCTGCAAACACAGCTATAAGTCCCAGAATGCAAAATAATGTCGACCTGAAAAATCTCTTTAAGCCCACTGTACTTTCAGTGATTTTGTAATAAAAGAAGTTGTGTAATGAACAAACATAGATATGCAGATTGGATGGATAGTGGCATAGTGCTGCACCAAACTTATCTTCCAGCCACAATGTTAAATCCTACCGGTTGGTAAGCCTGCAAGGGTCTTGGACCCTCGCAGAAGTTGACACAGGGCAACTGGCCCAATCACAGTGCATGGTTGGGGAAGGAGGCGGGCGGATTGAAGGCAGGGGTGGACAGAGCACCAAAAGAGGCCCTGGAAATAATTTTTAAAGTGGCCCCATATTACACATTTTCAACAAGTCCAACCCTTTTCCCATGAGAAAATGTGGAAATAAAATAGGTTATCACACAAAAGAGGCCCAGGGTGCTGAGGCCTACCAGAAAGTCTCCAGAGTTCTCCATAGGCCAGTCCACCCCACCCCTGATTAAAGGTACTGGGAAGGGGCTGGGGCTTGGAGTGGGAGTAAGTCTGCAAGCGCAAGAAGCGCGTTTGCAACGACACCTAAAAACGAAATGCAGCTAACTTGTCTGGCATATGGATGGTGACATCAATAGGCCCACAAGGCCCTCCTCCCACTAGTAGTAGTCAGCGCATCTCTTCCTCTCGGCCCACATTTTACCTCAATTGTAACATGAGATGCGGAAGGTGCTCTGCTTTTCTCCAGGGTCTCAACCAATGCACTTTCCCCTCTGATGTACTAATACTACTACAAGAGGACAATTACATGTTTTCACCAAGGCTAGAAAAGAACAAATGGGCAGAATACATTTTAGACCTTGCCCAATGCCCAATGAGCGGGGCCTGGTCCTTATAACCCTCCCCTCCCACTTCAAACATGTTCCCTCACTGCAATCCTATGTCATCCCTAGTCTAAAAAAAAGCGACACCGCTTGTCCAGCTTTAAAGGGCTCAAACCTACAGTAGCGAGTCAAAATAAAGGGAGTGGTTTCCATCAGAGGGGGGTGGGGGGTGCGCGCAGGGCCTTTTAGTTATTCCTGATAGTATTGTTTTTTCCCTCTGTATTGGGCCAACCTTCGCTTGATCTGGAGGGGAAAAGGGTGCGTAATATCAGTGCAGAAAATTGAAAAAATACTCTGGGATTCCAGGGAGAGGCTGGAGTCTGTAGTCATGGGAGCAAAGTAATGTGTTTGTAAAAACTGCCAAAAACACAAAATAACAGTTTGTTTGGATGCCTGCACAAATCAAAAAATATACCAAACTGACATTTAAATTTTTATATTAGCAGGGGCCTAACAAATATAACGTGTTTTTTTAACGGGTCAAAATGTAAAGAAACTTATTGGGGGCAAGGGCTACCTCTTGAGCATTCCTCTCCTTTCTAGTCGACCACCATTGCGTCACAACAACTACTCCCAGTCCCGATCGTTACGACTGGTAGGGTATCGCGCACGCACCATGCACATTCAGGCTCACAGTCACAAAACAGGTGCCTGCAAAACTGCAACCCAAACTGCAACCCAACCGGCACCCTTAGCCCTCCAAATCTCTTTTTGACGTTCAAAGGTGCATTATCACCCATTCAACACATCCGGACACAACTGCTACTACCAAGAACTTAAATCCATCAATTTCGTTAACAGTGCATAGGGGTAGAGGGGTTAACACTTAAAATATAGTGTGGGCTGGGACTGGGAGTGAGCAGAAGACCCCCCCCTCCTACAAATCCCCCTGCCTCCCCCATTTAGACGAATGGACTTCCTTAATAATTGCAAAAGGAATTCCCAGCCATCCCCCTGAACCTCCCCCCCCCACACACAATGATGTCAAGTCAACATTCCGAGGAGTTCCTGCATCTGATTGGGTTTCTTTCCTAAAAAAACAGATGTCAACGTTGGGCATTTTCACAACACCTCAACGCAACGAAACATCTTTTTTAGCCTAAAACCAAGTAATTGCAAGGTTTTTGTTAGTGAGGAACAAAATGTTGTGTTCTGTCTGGCCACGCTCTGTAGGACAGCCAGGTCGAGTCACCACAGCCTAACATTTTGGATTGTGGTGGGGGAGGGGGATATTGCCTGATCAGCTCCATGGAAATGGTGCTGCGCCACTACTTACAGCAGACAAGTGGAAAGCAAATAAACAGATAGGCTTGAATTCAAAAGTGCAACCCTGGTTGAAGCCCATAGGTTTGCTTTTCGCTTGTCCTAGGACCCCAGGAGAGAGGGGGAACAACTCTACACTTCTCCATGGAAGGAATCCGTGAGGCCCAAGACACAGGGGCAATGCAGTGGCAGTAACTGCAAGCCCATAATACCTAGCCAAACAATGAACTCTCTTGGGTGGTCATCATTCCTTGGTTATGCCACCCACACATGGTGACTTAACACACCCACAAACAGAAATGACATCACAACACTACCAGGGGTCAAGTCCTACAAATTAAAGTGGGGGGACTCATCAACAAATGCAATGGCATGTGATGACATCAGAAACTAGCATATCAAGGTGAAATAAGCATATATCATTAAATTGGCTTTGCATAACCACCAAAATTGCACAGGACGAATGGCATTTGCCTTTCATAAATTTAAACACCCAATTTTGTGCGTAATTGGTGTCATACAGCCCAGCCTTGATTGAAGGCTGGGCTGCATGATACAAACGCTCGTAGCTGTATTTGTTTCAAATTGCTTTACAATTATTGTAAAGCAATTTGAAATGAATACAGCTACGAGAGTCTTCAATTGGAATCATGCAGCCCAGCCTTGATTCAAGGCTGGGCTGCATGATACAAACGCTCATAGCTGTATTCGTTTTCAAATTGCTTTACAATTGGTATCATGCAGCCCATGATACCAATTGAAGACTCTCGTAGCTGTTTTCGTTTCAAACTGCTTTACAATAATTGTAAAGCAATTTGAAACAAATACAGCTACGAGCGTTTGTATCATGCAGCCCAGCCTTGATTTCAAATTGCTTTACAATAATTGTAAAGCAATTTGAAATGAATACAGCTACGAGAGTCTTCAATTGGTATCATGCAGCCCAGCCTTGAGGCTGGGCTGCATGATACCAATTGTAGACGAGCGGCAGAAAGCATTAAGTTTATGCTTTCTTTTCCGGCACTCGACAGGAAAGTAATTTACTTTCCTGTCGAGCGCCAGTAATGAAAACAGTCCAGTGGCCTCTTTGGGTGCTCTGAGTTGGGGGCAGATGAGCGGACAGGCCAGTGCTTACCTGGCTACGCTTCACCAACTCTGTCAGCTCGGCAGGGCGGGCACTCAAAGAGCCTTGGAGGTGCCTGGGGTCACAGCCAAATGCTGTGCAGCTCCCAGGCCTGCGTGACCCTCCTCCAATCCTGGGCCTGCAACGCAGAGCCGGAGGTGTTAACCCTCAAGCTGCTGCAATCAGCAGTCAGCTGTGTTCGCTCTAAATCATTAAATGAGTGCGAAAAAAGACACACTAAGCTAACGTGTCTTTTTCGCGCTCATTTAATGATTTATAGTGGCAATTGCAGGAAATGGCAAATTTTGCGATTTTTTTGCAAATCGCAAAATCGCCATAAGGTGGATGGTCTGGCTATAATATAATGACCCCACCCACCCATCGGCTACATTTCTTTTGTCTCCATTATAATGTATACTCTAACCCCACAGGATCGTGCCTCTGACTTCCGTAGTGAGTCTAGTGACTGACAAAGAAGAATTTATATGGGCATTGAGGTAGCCAAATGTGGTGCATTTAGTGTTTCAGATCCCTGTTGGATGTCCATCTTGTATCTTGAATCAAGACAGTCACAAGAGATGGCCACACAGCACGGATCTGAAACACTACATGCCCAATTGCCCATGGCCTTCGAAATGCCATAGCTAAGAAGTGGATGGAACAGTCAATGACTGATGTGATAACACGGGAGGAAAGTGACAGCTGCAGGGATCCAGCAAAGTCTGCAAACACAGCTATAAGTCCCAGAATGCAAAATAATGTCGACCTGAAAAATCTCTTTAAGCCCACTGTACTTTCAGTGATTTTGTAATAAAAGAAGTTGTGTAATGAACAAACATAGATATGCAGATTGGATGGATAGTGGCATAGTGCTGCACCAAACTTATCTTCCAGCCACAATGTTAAATCCTACCGGTTGGTAAGCCTGCAAGGGTCTTGGACCCTCGCAGAAGTTGACACAGGGCAACTGGCCCAATCACAGTGCATGGTTGGGGAAGGAGGCGGGCGGATTGAAGGCAGGGGTGGACAGAGCACCAAAAGAGGCCCTGGAAATAATTTTTAAAGTGGCCCCATATTACACATTTTCAACAAGTCCAACCCTTTTCCCATGAGAAAATGTGGAAATAAAATAGGTTATCACACAAAAGAGGCCCAGGGTGCTGAGGCCTACCAGAAAGTCTCCAGAGTTCTCCATAGGCCAGTCCACCCCACCCCTGATTAAAGGTACTGGGAAGGGGCTGGGGCTTGGAGTGGGAGTAAGTCTGCAAGCGCAAGAAGCGCGTTTGCAACGACACCTAAAAACGAAATGCAGCTAACTTGTCTGGCATATGGATGGTGACATCAATAGGCCCACAAGGCCCTCCTCCCACTAGTAGTAGTCAGCGCATCTCTTCCTCTCGGCCCACATTTTACCTCAATTGTAACATGAGATGCGGAAGGTGCTCTGCTTTTCTCCAGGGTCTCAACCAATGCACTTTCCCCTCTGATGTACTAATACTACTACAAGAGGACAATTACATGTTTTCACCAAGGCTAGAAAAGAACAAATGGGCAGAATACATTTTAGACCTTGCCCAATGCCCAATGAGCGGGGCCTGGTCCTTATAACCCTCCCCTCCCACTTCAAACATGTTCCCTCACTGCAATCCTATGTCATCCCTAGTCTAAAAAAAAGCGACACCGCTTGTCCAGCTTTAAAGGGCTCAAACCTACAGTAGCGAGTCAAAATAAAGGGAGTGGTTTCCATCAGAGGGGGGTGGGGGGTGCGCGCAGGGCCTTTTAGTTATTCCTGATAGTATTGTTTTTTCCCTCTGTATTGGGCCAACCTTCGCTTGATCTGGAGGGGAAAAGGGTGCGTAATATCAGTGCAGAAAATTGAAAAAATACTCTGGGATTCCAGGGAGAGGCTGGAGTCTGTAGTCATGGGAGCAAAGTAATGTGTTTGTAAAAACTGCCAAAAACACAAAATAACAGTTTGTTTGGATGCCTGCACAAATCAAAAAATATACCAAACTGACATTTAAATTTTTATATTAGCAGGGGCCTAACAAATATAACGTGTTTTTTTAACGGGTCAAAATGTAAAGAAACTTATTGGGGGCAAGGGCTACCTCTTGAGCATTCCTCTCCTTTCTAGTCGACCACCATTGCGTCACAACAACTACTCCCAGTCCCGATCGTTACGACTGGTAGGGTATCGCGCACGCACCATGCACATTCAGGCTCACAGTCACAAAACAGGTGCCTGCAAAACTGCAACCCAAACTGCAACCCAACCGGCACCCTTAGCCCTCCAAATCTCTTTTTGACGTTCAAAGGTGCATTATCACCCATTCAACACATCCGGACACAACTGCTACTACCAAGAACTTAAATCCATCAATTTCGTTAACAGTGCATAGGGGTAGAGGGGTTAACACTTAAAATATAGTGTGGGCTGGGACTGGGAGTGAGCAGAAGACCCCCCCCCTCCTACAAATCCCCCTGCCTCCCCCATTTAGACGAATGGACTTCCTTAATAATTGCAAAAGGAATTCCCAGCCATCCCCCTGAACCTCCCCCCCCCACACACAATGATGTCAAGTCAACATTCCGAGGAGTTCCTGCATCTGATTGGGTTTCTTTCCTAAAAAAACAGATGTCAACGTTGGGCATTTTCACAACACCTCAACGCAACCCCCTTTAAGTACAAAGGCAGCATGTGCAATCCGAAACTAGCAGGTGCTCCCTGCTGCACATCGTCGACCAGGCATATTGCCACAAATAATGCTGTGTTAAATAATATCACAACTGACTGCCACCAGCGGTCAGCAGTCAGTATACATTAACTCTAAAGTGCCCTTCTTCATGCATCCAGTTAAACAGCTTAAAAAAAGACCTATTGGTCGAAGCAAATTGTCGATTTAATTATTCAGCGCTTTGTTCATGCCCTCCATACCTGAAAGTTTCCAAGAGACAGAAATAAAAGGTAAACATGCTGCGAGCATACAGTGAAAATAAATGCTAGGCCAATATTCTTCAAAACGATCAAAGCACTTCAAATGACGGCGAGGATTCTCTGATAGGATACGTTTGACCTTGTCATTGACATTTTAGCGACCAGGGTAAAAGTTACGTCTCTATAGAGAATGACTAGCATGCGTGGCACGAAGGCTTCTTGCACACACAACCTCCCGAATTGCAAAACTACAGAAAAAAACACTATGCTGCAACCACTAGAGCGACCCCCCTCCCCAAGTAGCTTTGTGAAGGGGGAATACCAGATCTGATACTTGATGCACTGGAAAGCCCAAGCCCACGCCTTAGGCTTCCCCTTCGTGTGTGTCCACTTGCCGCACAACACAGCTACGCAAGGGACACCTGCACTGCACAGCGACATGTCATCGCAGTGCATGTGTTCACCCAGACCACCAAGCAAATCACATGCTTTCAATGCATTACTATTTTATCAGCAGTAATGTGTGCACTGTCCATGCCGCGGTGGACTGGCCTATGGGAATAACGGAGGACCAATTAGAGGTCGACCAGTCACCAGACTCTGCCCCAGTCCCCCCAAGACCTGCCCCTGCCCAGACACCAAACTTACGGGGGCTTATGGGAGTGCAAATTGTGGGGCCTCTTTTGTCTATTGTTGTGAATGAATCCAGAAGGAGGCACCAGGTATTGTTAGCGCTGCATAGTGCTTTAACCAAATCAAACACCACTACCTGTTGTGCAATTGTGCAGTGCGATTATTCAGAGCCACTGCAAGATGCCAGAATATCTATGGTGCGAGTCTAGTGGGCAAATTGCAACCAGGGAAGACATGCGTTCTAATACAATGTTTGGTGCGTTGTGTGATCCTGGGCAAATTATCTTCCTTTTTGTCTCTGCTTATCCTACAGAATTGGGGAATGTTTACAAAGCTAGGTGTTGGTGTTTTTTAAAAAATTTGCATTTTCTTTCTACACTTAAGACATCTGTTTGTATGAATCGCCTTGAGAGCTGAAGACCAGCGTCTTCATACTGACAAGAATTATGGGGAACACGTGCCATGTATATTGCACAGCAGTTCACAGCAGGAAAAACCATCCTTTGTGCATTTTAATAGCAAACCGAGCAATGCTATCCTTTACCTAGAGCTGTAAAGCCATTGATTGCATTTCAAAGTGTACATATAAGTGGCCTTTAGCAGTCAATACAATGCGTTACTCATTTAAACGACTCCAGTCTCAGCGTTTATCTCGGTGAAGGACATATGAGGGGCTACTGGTTTCATCAGCTTAATCAGCGTCTACCCCATGCCCCCCATAGTATTTACTTGACATAACATAGGCCAGTCTGCCCCAGTGTTTGCCCTCTCTGCACAACCCACAGCCCACATGACAAAAAGTGCATGCACCTCACTGACAGGCATGCATCACATGGCACGGGTATCAGCACAGTGGGGGGACGTGTGGAGTCAGCAGAGACAGGTGAGAGAAAGTGAGGGCTCTTACCTGTAAAGAGTCCGAGAATGCCGGCTTCTCTTCCGCCTTCAGAAAAACCTGCTGTCCCCGTCTAAACAATTGAAGAACTGCAGTAAGTGGTTGAGATTGAGAATCAAGACCATGCTGCAGTGCTGCCCCTCGCTCCCAGACTTAATTAATTGATTAATTGAAGTGCACTGCACACACAGTACACGTGCAAAACAAAAACATCATTTTAAACGGTTTACCGTCACAAACAAAGTAACGGTTATTTAAGCAAATCGAAATTGACTACGATGTTTATACCGGTATACCGGTAAACCGTTACAACCCTACTGCCTTGCCCTCCTTCTCCTCCTGCGTCTCCTCTGTGCTGCCTGTTGTTGTTGTTGTTGTTGTTGTAGCACTTGCATTGCTATCAGGTCCTCCAGCCCCAACATTGCTAGTCCTATTGGTATCATTGTGGAGTGTGACTGGGTGTGGGAAGGGGTGGGGTGTGCTCTTTTTGTACTTCCTGAGTCTGTATTGCCTCCACCTGTGCTGATTCTGTGCTCCTGTGGCAGCTGGGTTCACTTTACATGGCCATTTACGGTTGGTTTGCGATGGCGTAATTAGCACCATGGCGGTAAGGTACTTAACGGGCTTTGTGATGGCGTTAGGTGCATGTCCGCTTGGGTCGTGATCCGCTTAGCTTTGCGCCATGCCGGTATTTACGGCGTGGCAGGTCGCGTGCGCGCAACCTTGGTGCAGTTAGCGGGAGCGTTAACTACGATGCCGCTAATGGCATCGTAGTTAACGGTCACGGGTCATGATCGGACCTAGCGGAAAACGATGCCGGTAATCATTTACCAGCATCGTTTTTCGCTTACCGCCAGGGTCATAATGAGGCCCCCCAAAACAGCGCCTACCGGCATCGCACGTCGCGCAATGTGCACTACCGCCATCCATCACAGCGGCGACCGTAATTAGCGGTCACCGTAAATAAGCGGAACCGGAAGTAGCGTCATCGCACAGGAACGGGAAAGAGCACGGCGGCCATCTTTAAAAACACAATCCATTGCCATCCTCCCCAACCACTCTACTTCCGACCCCGAGACCTGTCAAAACCCATTACCCACCCATTTTCCCACTACAAAATGCCAAAAGCTGTCAAAAAAGCCTGCGATCGGCAGCGGCAGGACCGCTTCACTCGGGAGGAACTCACTATGCTGGCGGAGACCCTCCAGGAGAATGCAGCGGTGGTCTTCTCCACACAAATGACCAGGCAGGCAATTGCCAAGAAGAAGGCCACATGGGCCCTGGTGGCACAGCGGGTCAGTGCGGTGGGAACCGTACCCCGCAACGCACAGCAGTGTCGAAAGCGGTGGGACGACCTGAGGCTCCGCGTCAGGAGCATCCTCTCCGCAGGATTCCCCAATTAAACTCCAGCCATGGGAGGAAATCTGTGCCTCCACAATCGGCATGGAGAGCATAGAAGGGGTAGGAGGGATGGAGAGAGGAGCACCGGCATCAGGCGATGCAGGTAGGTGCCTCAAATCAAGCCATGCAATAGTCATTGAAGTCCTTTCATGTGTAGCACAATGTTACCAAAATGATGTCAGTCATCGCGATTCCAATGTCCGCAGACCCATCAATAACACTCTCCCTCCTTTGCTCCATCACAGGCTCAAATTCCAACCCCGAGGATGAGGACACCCCTGCCACAACACCAGCCAAGAGGGCCAAGACCACTGTGCCAACACCCTCCACCTCAGCTGTAGTGACCAAGACACCGCAGCAGCCGAAATCCGTTGCCAGTACACAGGACGGGCCACTGACAGGCACCCCAGCAGGCAGCATGGCAGCAGCAGCAGCACCACACATCCCCACAATGTTCGCCACAGAAGACACAGGTTCTGCAGGAAGCAGTACCATAAGCGAAACTGCTGCCATTGCAGCATGCTCTGAAAGTGACACAGAGGAGCCCGATGTCGGACCCCCCACTGACCACCATCATTCCCCCCGTCTGTCCCAGAGCAGCCCCCATGAGGATCCCACACAGGGGCATTCAGAAGATGAGGACTGGCCATCCACCCCATGCCCTGTCGAAAATCAGCAGGAGGGGAGCAGCCCCTTCGTAACACCATCTGCAATAGGCATGGGCCAGCAGAGCCAACATTCCCTGGAGGAGATAATCACGCGCCAGCAACAACTCTCCCCGCTTATGAATGAGCATGCTGCAGAATGTGGGGGGGCAAGGGCAGCTATGGAACAATGTACAGAGACCCTGAGGGCTGAATTGGAGCGGAACACAGAGACCCTGAGGGCTGAAATGCAGTCCTCCTCAAAGGACATGTGTGCGGAACTTGCCACCGTGCGGCGCGTGCTCTCAGAGCTAGCCAACTCCATTCGGGACATGTGTGCACATGAGTAGGCAGGGACCTCCTCCGCTGCCAGTTCCACCCAAAGCAGCCCCATCCGCCGATCGGGGAGGAACCTATGCAGCACAGGCAGGGGTTCCCCGGGGGCCGGGAGAGGGGGCTTGCAATAGAGGCTGCCCACCGTTATCATGCAACATTAGCCACTTAGTCACAGGGTGTGTTTTGGGGAGGGGATGGGGAGGGTGGAGTGGGTGCGTTGGGGTGTTCAGGGGGGAGGGGGGAGTGGGTGTGTTGGGGTGTTCAGGGGGGAGGGGGGAGTGGGTGTGTTGGGGTGTTCAGGGGGGAGGGGGCAGAGGGGAGTGGGTGTGTCACAACAATTCACATTTAAAATACACATTTTCCTTTTGCACAAATCAAATGTGTGGACATTGTTCATTGCGTATGTGTGCTTTATTGGTGTACAGTCCACAGTGTGCATGTCCCCGACACACACAGTGCCCCAAGTGCCGTCTCCATGTCATACACACCAGCCGTGTGTGCTAGAAGCATTGGTTGATGATATCTTGACGCATTTCACGCCCCTCCTGTGCATCACTTCCTCCATGAGGTGCGGCCCCATCTGCACCCTCCTCATCCTCATCGTCAGGTGGTTGCAGTTCTGCGTCTGGGGGCAGGGGCACATTTGGTCTGATGCACATATTGTGTAGCATGACACATGCCATGACGATCTTTGCCACCTTCTCATGGCGGTACAGGAGTGCCCCACCAGACCTGCTGAGGCAGCGAAACCGTGCCTTCAATAGGCCGAATGCCTGCTCAATGACCACACGGGTACGTGTATGTGCATGGTTGAAGTCCTCCTCGTGCTGGTTCTGTGGGTTCCGGACTGGTGTAAGGAGCCACCTCTTCAGGGGATAGCCTGCATCACCTGTATGTGGGCGAGAATGCATGTGTCAGTGATGACGTCTAATTCGAAACATGATGTGCCACCATGGCTTGCATCCAACTGTTACTTTGGACCACTTCTAAATGCACTAATTGATTCACACTATGCGACCGGTATATGCTCATGGCTCTCATGGCCTGTTTTGCATGCCATCAACCAATGTATGCAGGGGGGTCAAGTGCCTTGTGAGTGCCCATCCACTGTGTTTGTTCCTGCCGTTTGTTTTGGTGGCCTGGCACGTGTCCTGTGATGTCAATGCTCACATCATTGCAACATTGCTGTCGGCCTCATCATGACCCAAGTGAGCAATACTGATGTTTATAGGGACATTTTGGGGGCCCTGCTGTCTGTGTGATGGTGTGTTGATGTTTCTGTCCGTCATGGGCCTCCTTCGTGCGCAGTTATGGGGGACAGGCCTTTCGGTTGATGGTGTTTGGTGACGTGCATGTAGGTGCATTTCGTTGTAGTCAATGTGGTCTGAATTGGTACAATGCACTTGCAGATGGTTGTGTCATGGTTGGGACACAACCTCATGCATACATCAGGCATTGGGTTTACTGGTGTTGGGTGAAGTTTGTTTTGCTTTAGGGTATGATCTGGCTCCGTTGTCTCTGCTACTCATAGCCAGGTGGAGTGTGCATCATTCCCCCCCCTTTCAGCCAGGTGGAGTATGCATCATTCCCCCCCCCTTTCAGCCAGGTGGAGTATGCATCATTCCCCCCCCTTTCAGCCAGGTGGAGTATGCATCATTCCCCCCCTTTCAGCCAGGTGGAGTATGCACCAGTATTTCAGCCAGGTGGAGTATTGATTCACACTATGCGACCGGTATATGCTCATGGCTCTCATGGCCTGTTTTGCATGCCATCAACCAATGTATGCAGGGGTATACATCGTTCACCTACCCACTTCACATTTCCATGGTCATGACATTAGACTCACCGAGTAGCCAGGATCTTGGGCCTGCATGTCGCTCCATGTAGCGTGGTATTGTGGAGTTCCTCAGGACCATTCAATCATGGGTTGCTCCGGGGAATCGGGCACAACAATGTGTGATGATCCTGTTGGAGTCACAGACCATTTGCACGTTGATTGAGTGAAATAGTTTACGGTTGCGGTACGGTACCTCCATTCCACATGGGTGCATTCGATGGCACCAATGCAACCAGGTATGCAGGCATGGAAACCCACTTTGGTGTTTGCAATCTCCTGGGCAGTCCGTGGTAAAGAGATGTGGTCGTCTGTGTGCTTGAGGAGGGCATCGAGCACTTGGATCAGTGTACATGAAAATAATGTTGTGCAATGCCATGCAAGTGCCCCACTGTGTGCTGGTAGGTGCCTGTGGCCAGGAAGTGGAGTACAGACACTACCTTCAGTAGGGGTGGGGGAGCGGTTGGTGTTTCTATCATGCTGACGATGTCGTTGTGTGTCATGTCTACGATGGCGGTGATGGTGTCCCGGTCCAAACGGTACAGGGTGTGGATCTGCTCAGCAGTGAGGTTGAATGGACTGGCTCTGATGCGTGGGATTGGGGGCTGCCTGCGTGGTGGCACTGGCTGTGCTGGTGGGGCTTGCTGGCCCTGCCTTGCATTCCTTCTCCTCCTGCGTCTCCTCTGTGCTGCCTGTTGTTGTTGTTGTAGCACTTGCATTGCTATCAGGTCCTCCAGCCCCAACATTGCTAGTCCTATTGGTATCATTGTGGAGTGTGACTGGGTGTGGGAAGGGGTGGGGTGTGCTCTTTTTGTACTTCCTGAGTCTGTATTGCCTCCACCTGTGCTGATTCTGTGCTCCTGTGGCAGCTTGGTTCACTTTACATGGCCATTTACGGTTGGTTCGCGATGGCGTAATTAGCACCATGGCGGTAAGGTACTTAATGGGCTTTGTGATGGCGTTAGGTGCATGTCCGCTTGGGTCGTGATCCGCTTAGCTTTGCGCCATGCCGGTATTTACGGCGTGGCAGGTCTCGTGCGCGTTAACTACGATGCCGCTAATGGCATCGTAGTTAACGGTCACGGGTCATGATCGGACCTAGCGGAAAACGATGCCGGTAATCATTTACCGGCATCGTTTTTCGCTTACCGCCAGGGTCGTAATGAGGCCCTTTATGTCAATAGAGGCCTTTGAACATGGATGCAAATGTTGTTTTCATGTGCTGTGCCTGTTTCTGCACGTGTGTTGTTGCATTGACCCATGTGTTGTGCAGGGACAGGATGGAAGTGACGTTTGACAGTGCCACTCATGTGCTATTGCTTCCTGTCTAGGGGACTATTGTACAGTACCCTGATGCTTGTGTTCTATGTCTCCCTCTACACAGTGTTGAGTGAAGAAGAGGGCGGGGACGGCGCTGTGGAGCAAAGCGGTGGGGATGCCTCCACCGGCCGGCGACGCAAGGCCGAGCCACCCTCCCAGGAATTACCATCATCTGGGAGCGAGGGGACTGGTGGCTGCAGCAGAAGGGCCAGGTGAGCCCACACAGGGGCTTGCGATGGCAGAAGCCGGTGCAGAGCCATCCAGGTTGGTGGTCTACACAGAGGAGGAGGAGGCCGCTACTGGTTGGGGTGGTACCACTGGTGCAAGTGGTGCAGTCCAGGGCCGGGGGCAGGAGGCAGCACAGGTCGCGGAGGGGCCTGTGCATGTTACTGTCCCTGACCCTGTGACTGCACCACCATGCACCAGCAGGGATGCCCCGTCCCAGGCCCGTCTGCAGGTAGGGGGGAGGCCCACGTCATCTGGCACTCCACTACTCCACTGCGGACGAGGAGACCCATGACCGTATGGGGTACGTCCTGATTGGTGTCGCATTGCGCACGCGTGACATTCGTGATGACGTGTGTGCTTCCTGGGGGGACCACGTACGCCATCACGAAGAGCTGCGTGGCAACGTGGTCCAGCTGGGAGGGGCCCTACATGTGTCGAGCACTCTGGCGGCCCTCTCCTCCTCTGTGGAGACTATGCGCCAGTCGTTCTCCCTGCCGTCTTCCGGCCCAGATTCGGCTAGAGCCCCCTGTGGACCTGGCCCGACCAACGCAGCCAGCCTGGGGGAGATCACATCGGGACACCCCACCAACTGGAGACCAGCAGATGGAGGATGTGCTGGCATCATCGGGCAGGGCACATGGATGGCAGCAGAAGGCTCAAGGTGGGAGCGATGATGGCTCGGGGCCATCAACATCAGAGGGGCAGGCATCGGTCGGAGGGCAGGAGGACCCTGGAATGGGAGTGTCTTCCTTGTGGCAGCAGTTGGGCCACCGGATAGATACGGAGCGGCGGCGGGTGGAAGAGGCACCGCTCACTATGGTCAGGGCGGAGTTCTCCATGCGCTGGGTGTTGAGGCGGGCTGAGTGCCTCGAGGCAACTCGCAGGGAGTTGGAACAGGCCATGACTACATCCCTGCGGGACCTAGGGCCAGGGGAGAGGCCCGCCTCCGGGACAGCGACATGGAGTTTGATGATGCCCTGGCCCGGGACTTCACAGAGTGAGCCGTAGGACTTGCTCGCCACAATTGTATATTGTTAATTAGTGATAGGTTTCCTTTCTGTTTTTATTTCTTTTGGGGCGCTTGGACATTGCCCCACCTTTTTGTATATAGTTGTTCATTAGGCAGGGTTTTTTTTAGGTTTCCTTTCAATGGTTGGGCTCATGGAACCTGGATTTGTACTTTGTACATAGTTCAACACTGGATTTCACTTTTTCTTTTTTTTTTTCATGGATCAATGGTTTTGTTTTTTTTTTCACTTTGGATTTGTTTTGATGGACAGACACTTTGGACCCATGTGCTTTTGAATAGATTTGGATTCTGCTTTCACACATTTTTATTTTATATTTTGGACATGCAGCTTTTCCTTAATTATTTTCATTATTGTGTGTTTCATTTCATTCCCTTGATTTTGTGTTTAATACATTTTTATTTCATACTTCAATGTGTGGTATTCTCTCTTTGGTTTCATGCATGTCACGATGTGTGTTTTCTCAATCACATGCACCCATTGTGTGTGTGTGACGGAAATGTGTTGGTGTGCATACTTGCCATTTAGGATGTATCATGTGATGGGGATTTCAATGTGGGGTGGATGTAATACTTGGTTGTGTGTTTGGACTGGGGTGGCGTGGGGTGTGATTTGGGTGGCGATGACGTGTTGGGGGGGACATGAGTCAGGGCCTGCTGGCAGGTGCCTGTCACTGCTAGGTGGGTGGGGGTGCAGGGACCTGAGTCGGGGCCTGCCACTGCTGGGTGGGTGAGTGGGTGGGGGGACCTGAGTCGGGGCCTGCCACTGCTGGGTGGGTGAGTGGGTGGGGGGACATGAGTCAGGGCCTGCTGGCAGGTGCCTGTCACTGCTGGGTGGGTGGGGGTGCAGGGACATGAGTCGGGGCCCGCTGGCAGGTGCCTGTCACTGCTGCGTGGGTGGGGGTGCAGGGACATGAGTCGGGGCCTGCCACTGCTGGGTGGGTGAGTGGGTGGGGGGACATGAGTCAGGGCCTGCTGGCAGGTGCCGGTCACTGCTGGGTGGGTGGGGGTGCAGGGGGGTGCAGGGACATGAGTCGGGGCCTGCTGGCAGGGGCCTGCTGGCAGGTGCCTGTCACTGCTGGGTGGGTGGGGTGCAGGGGGACATGTGTCAGTGCTCACTTGTGCATGGTGACATGTGGGCTGGCTGGGGAGCATGGCCAGGGTGGATGGGCTGCCTGCGGGGCATGGCCAGGGGTGCAAGGTAGTCCCCTGTGTTGTGGGCTGCCTGCAAGGCCTGGGGAGGGGGTAGAGGGCACACCTGGTGGGACACACAATGCCAATTTGCGTTGGGGCACCCCAGGAATACACGTACCCTGCTCACCCGTGGAACTCCCCGCACACCCCTCAGAATACACGTACCCCGCTCGCACAAGGCCTATCGTGTGTAAAACATCCCGCGCACCCCCCAGAATACACGTACCCCGCTCGCACAAGAAAACGTCCCACGCACCCCCCGAATACACGTACCCCGCTCGCATAAGGCCTACTACCCGCGCACCCCTCAGAATACACGTACCCCACTCGGCCAAGGCCTATCACGTGTAAAATGTCCCGCGCACCCCCAGAATACACGTACCCTGCTCGGCCAAGGCCTATCGCGTGTATGACTTCCCGTGCACCCCCAGAATACACATACCCCACTCACACAAGGCCTATCACGTGTGAAACTCCCCGCGCACCCCTCAGAATACATGTACCCCACTCGGCCAAGGCCTATCACGTGTAAAATGTCCCGCGCACCCCCAGAATGCACGTACCCTGCTCGGCCAAGGCCTATCGTTTGTATGACTTCCCGTGCACCCCCAGAATACACGTACCCTGCTCACAAAAGGCCTATCGCATGTAAAACTTCCCGCGCACCCCCAGAATACACGTACCCCACTCGCACAAACCCCGCTTGCAAAAGGCCTATCGCGTGTAAAACGTCTTGCGCACCCCCAGAATACACGTACCCTGCTCGGCCAAGGCCTATCGCGTGTAAAATGTACCGCGCACCCCCAGAATACACGTAGCCCACTCGTACAAGGCCTATCGTGTGTAAAACGTCCCACGCACCCCCAGAATACACGTACCCCGCTCGCACAAGGCCTATCGTGTGTAAAACGTCCCACGCACCCCCAGAATACACGTACCCCGCTCGCACAAGGCCTATCGTGTGTAAAACGTCCCACGCACCCCCAGAATACACGTACCACGATCGCACAAGGCCTATCGTGTGTGAAACTCCCCGCGCACCCCTCAGAATACACGTACCCCGCTCGGCCAAGGCCTATCGCGTGTAAAATGTCCCGTGCACCCCCAGAATACATGTACCCCGCTCGCACAAGGCCTATCGCGTGTGAAACTCCCTGTGCACCCCTCAGAATACACGTACCCCGCTCAGCCAAGGCCTATCGCGTGTTAAACGTCCGGCTCACCCCCAGAATACACGTACCTCGCTCGCACAAGGCCTATCGCGTGTAAAACGTCCCGCGCACCCCCAGTATACACATACCCCGCTCGCACAAGGCCTATCGCGTGTAAAACGTCCCGCGCACCCCCAGAATACACATACCCCGCTCGCACAAGGCCTATCGCGTGTAAAACGTCCCACGCACCCCCAGAATACACGTACCCCGCTCAGCAAAGGCCTATTGCGTGTAAAACGTACCCTGCTTGGCAAAGGCCTATCGCGTGTAAAACGTCCCACGCACCCCCAGAATGCACGTACCCCGCTCAGCCAAGTCCTATCGCGTGTAAAACGTCCTGCGCACCCCCCAGAATACACGTACCCCGCTCGCACAAGGCCTATCGTGTGTAAAACGTCCCGTTCACCCCCAGAATACACATACCCCGCTCGCACAAGGCCTATCACATGTGAAACTCCCCGTGCACCCCTCAAAATACACGTACCCCGCTCGGCCAAGGCCTATTGCATGTAAAACATCCCGCTTACCCCCAGAATATACGTACCACGCTCGGCCAAGGCCTATCACGTGTAAAACATCCTGCGCACCCCCAGAATACACGTACCCCGCTCGCAGAAGGCCTATTGCGTGTAAAATGTCCTGCGCACCCCCAGAATACACGTACCCCGCTCGCAGAAGGCCTATCGCGTGTAAATCGTCCCGCGCACCCCAGAATACACGTACCCCGCTCGCACAAGGCCTATCTCGTGTAAAACATCCCGCGCACCCCCAGAATACACGTACCCCGCTTGCACAAGGCCTATCGCGTGTAAAACGTCCCGCGCGCCTCCAGAACACACGTATACCGCTCGCACAAGGCCTATTGCGTGTAAAACGTCCCGCACACCCCCGAAATACACGTTTGCCGCTCGCACAAGGAATATCGCGTGTGCAACACCCCGCACACCCCCCAAATACATACAGGCACCCCATCCACCCTGGGCATGCCCCACAGGCAGCCCATGGGTGCTTTTTCTATGCTATTTACCTGGCGCAGGAGGGGTACATATATTTTAGGGCGTGCGCGGGAAGTTTGACACGTGTTTTCGTGGTTGGGGGGCTGTATGTTGGTCCACTGGCCTTTGCGCCATGTACTGGATTTGGGGGCGTAACTGGCGCTGCTGCAGGGTCGCTGCGCCACTCGGCGCCACGGCTGGTTATGGATGTTGAAATCCATGAATACGCTGTGCCCTTGGCTGGCGCACGCGGCTGGCGCAGACTGCCACATGCGCACACCGTGCGCACACCGTGCGCACACCGTGCGCACTCCGTGCGCCAGCTGTGCGCCACTTGTGCACCGAATTCTATGAATTACCCCCTAAATCTTTAGAATGTAAATATATACATAATAATTCTGTGACTATCTTTCAAAAAATTACTAAACTTAGAATACAGTACAATAATATGGCCACACAATACTCTGCGCCAATCTTCTAAAATATATAAAGCTATTAAGGACCTCAAAAAAGGTAAAGATCCTGGCCCAGATGGCTTTCCTAGTGATCTCTTAGTTCCTAAACTTAATGAATTATTCACCTTATTCATTGCAAACGAAAAAGCAGCTGGAACGTTTTCAGAAGCTATGTTAATCGTATTCCCTAAACCCAACAAAGACCCTGAACTGACCCAAAATTACAGACCAGTCTCCCTAATTAATACAGATTGAAAAATGTTCGCCAAGATTCTAGCTAATAGACTTCTACCTATTCTGCCATATCTAATTAAAAGTGATCAAGTAGGCTATGTTAAGGGACGATTATCATCAGCCAATATCAGACTTTTTACTGATATTCTTGACACCATTCACAAATCTACTGACACTTATGCGGCCATAGCTCTTGACGCAGAAAAAGCTTTTGATAGGCTGGAGTGGAATTACATGTTTAAAGCTCTAAAATGGCATGGGATTAATGATCCCTTCATTTCTATGGTCAAAGTACTCTACTCTAACCCTAAAACAGTAGTTTGTATAAACGGACAAATGTCCTCATTCTTCCCATTACACAGATGTACACGTCAAGGGAGCCCCCTCTCCCCACTTCTCTTTACACTTGCACTGGAGCCTTTCCTAGAAGCAATACGTCAAGAAGACAATATAACAGGTATACATTTTAGTGGTATTCAGATTAAGGCAACAGCTTATGCAGATGATGTATTATTGCTTATGAATGGACACCTGTTTACAATATGTACTTAACATTATTACACAATTCTCCCTAACATCAGGATACAAGCTCAATACAGATAAGTCTGAAATCCTACCACTCAATTTGCATGGTACTAAACATCACACTCAACTCTCGGTTATGTAATGGTGCCCCACAGGTATGAAATATCTAGGTATTCACATATCCTCCTCCACCAAAGACATTATTAAACATAATACTGCAACTATCCTAGCCAGAGCAAAGGAGCTTACTAATTCATGGTGCCCTCTTTATTTATCATGGTGGGGTAGGCTTGAATCCATCAAAAATGATGATCTCCCCAATCATACATTATTTTCTATATATGCTCCCAATCCCCTTTCCCCCTTCTTTCTTTAAATCACTAGATTCCTGTATTCTCAAATTTGTCTGGGGGAAGAAAAAAAGAGCAATTTCTCTATGTAAACTTAAAAAGCTGCGAGCTAATGGTGGAGCAGGCTTCCCAGATTTTAAAAAGTATCATATGGAATTTGTATTACGACAAGCACAACTGTGGTTCATTCCTACTAACTGTAACGTGCCTAACTGGCTTCTTTTAGAGAGAGCAATGGTTTTCCCCCATACTCTAAAATAACAAGGGGGTTCTGGGAGTCTCTCTCCCAGACATTAGTTCTGGCTACGAGAGCCATACTCAGATTCTGTAGCTCATTATCTTTCACAGAGGAGAAATATCAAAAACATATCAGTCTTTGTCCTGCAAGTGCTAGGCAATTCTCCTCTGAACAAGAGTACCCACAGCAACCCCAGACACGTGTTTCGGTCTGGTTGGACCTCATCAGTAGGGTGGAGCTGTGCCTCTCTAAGAATAGTGAGCAAGGAGTCCATGTCTGGATTCCCCTAGTAACTTAGGGTGAGAGCCAAAGCGACTTAAATTATGCAAATTAAAAAGGGGGGTCCTGGGAGTCTCTCTGCCAGACATTCTTCTTTTAGAGAGAGCAATGGTTTTCCCCTATATCAAGAGAAACAAACTCTTTACTAGTATTAGCATTAATCTTTCTGTGCAATATCTTTGATCTTACTTATTTTCATCTATTACAAAAACATCCCAGTTTATTTCATAATATATTTGGATGAACCCCTTAATAAAAATTAACAAAATAACTACCTGTCGGAAACCATGGTTCTCTATGGGTATTATGTATGTTAAACAACTGTGCTCCACTCACGTTCAATGAGTGTGTAATAAATTCTGTTTACCGATGTTATTTATGCAACTGTGTTTGAGTTTGATTGATGCAATTATGGAAAATTATGATTTATTAATATGTAAAGCTATTGTCTCTCAAGTTGAAAGAATAAAACATATGTCAAGCTCAAATTTATGGCTTCTATGTTTTATAAGATTCTGCCATCGATGTCAACTAATAAAGATGCTTGGACATGCCTAGCAGCATGGAAGCAGGACTGCTCCTTAACAGAAATCCAATTAGCAGTGGCAGTGGCAGCCGCCATCATAGGGCGGCAGGGCAACGCCCCCCTTCGCTGTGGCAACAATTTCATCCTATACAAGACGCTGCCCGCAACAGCGGGGCACGTCCCGTTTCACACTGCTACGAACTCCACACACTTTACTATGCCTTTCAATTTGGAGGCTGGCGGGGCGCTTGAGGGGTGGCCCTGCCAGTATTAATGTGTGCGCAAAAAGCGCACCAAAGAATCTACAATCTCCCTCCTCCCTGCATGGATACAGGAGGCAGCCAATGACTTGAGTTTGGGGGTGTAGTCGAGATGGAGCAGATACCTCTCTCTCTTCGTGGGTGTAAGAGCATGCCAGGCCAAAGAAGTTTGCCCTCCGGTCAGCCGGTAAGTACGTCACTGTTGTTGTTGACAACTTTTACTTGGCCTGCCCTTGTTATGCAGTGCTTAAGCCAGTCCGGCACCTCTTCTCTCTCTCCTTGTGTGAGAGAGGTGCCTGACAGGGCTAACTGTCCGTGCAGAAGTTGCTGGAAACACTTTGGGGCCTGCGTTCCGATGCCGTTCTGTCACAGGCTGGCTGAGGCCGGGTAGGCCCTGGGCCCTGGCCTGCCCTGGCCTTCCCTGCCCTGCCGCATCGGCACCTATCTTCGGATAGATGATTTTTTATTCAGTTAAGTAACTTAAATTAAAGGTCCTTTAAATTAAGTTACTTAACTGAACAAGAATCATCTATTTCGTCACGCAGGGGCCATAAAGCATAATCATCGCCATATCGCTTGTGTCACGTTACTGGGATGTGGTCTTAGTCGCGGTACCACATTAACACCCTGGTGTATGAAATTGGACCTCCCACAGCTCTCGGCACCACCTGGCCCCTCCCCAGGAAGCCCACTGAGCCTCGGGATTAATTATGGCTCTTGTGTTCTGGGGAGGGTGAATTTGATGTAAGCATTGATGGGATGATGGGATGATGGGATGTGGGGATGGCTCGGGCTGCGGGGGGGTTCAGTCAGCCCCTCTCCTTTCCCACTTTCTTGTGGTAATGTTTAATTTGAAATTGGATGTCAAACTGAAAGAAGTAGATGTGCTCGCCGACGACAGCTCCGGCAAGCAGGCCCCCATTATTTTTCACCTCAATAGTGAACTTCGACTGCATACTGAATTAGCCTCTGTGTTATAAGTCAGTTATAACGCGCCTGTGGACCTAAGAAACGATCTTACTAGGCCTTGTGCCATTCAGATCGTGCGAGAACGAAAAGTCCACACCTGAAGGCTGAGAGTCTAAAGACTGTCCATTTAGGCAATGCGCACTTCCTAGACAAATATAGGGATACACACCTATTCATATTATACGCAGGAGTACATGTGTGTACTTCTATTTAAGTATCTGTGATGTATAGTTATTACGTAGCAAACAGAGACAAAAGGGTGGTCTGAGCAAATTGTAAACAAAAACCTTTCATGGCTATGAACCTCGAGTTTCATTGTGCACAATGCTTGACTGATGTAAAATAAAAAGTGCCAGAGAGCCATGCAGAAGGAAGTACTTGAAACATTTGCCAAATAGACGGGGCAGAGGAGTAGGATGAAAAGAAAGGGTCTTACACGAGTTGAGTATTTGTGGGCAACTCATTAGAAACATGCCTTCTAAACAAATGCAGACATAAATGTGGACTTAAAGGGCAGGGGGATAATAAGCATATACTCCCAAAGCACCAGTGTTTGCCACCATGTATCAAAGAGCTCAATGCTTTAATTGTGTCTCTTCTCAGGAGATGAATTAAGTGCACCTCCATTTTCCGAATCTGAAACCAGCAATGCAGGGGGCAGGCAGGAGTAGTCACAAGATGCTCTCAGGGTGCACAGGTTCCAGTCTGGCTTCCCTTTCACCACCACCTAAGGGACAAAAAAGGGGGCCTCTTTACAGCCATCGTGATAATGGCATCTAAGGGGATTTATTTATTTATGTCGGCGGATGATTGTAATGCACGATTGCATACCAAAGTTCATTTAAAGTGCCATTAGGGAAAATGGGAGAAGAAGGGGTTTGGGAAAACAGTCAGGAATGGATTACGAATAGAGGACGTGATTCAAGGCAATTTAGTGATTTACTTTCCAGATGACAAAAGCCAAGATGTTCGAGCATGATTAATGCAACAAATGGCAGACTGTGGTGGCCAATGATCCGAATGGAGGGATCAGCGTAACAGGAGCCAGGCTCAGACTGGCCTTTAGGGCAAAAGCACAATGCTTGCAAGGCCATCCCGTCTGGCAAGTGTGGGACATTTTTCTGCGACAATGTGGGCCACTTTAAGTTAATACATTATGCAGCTTGTTACTGTCCCGATATGCATTAAAATGCACTGTTTTAATTGTTGGAGACTCTGATTTTTTTTTCTTTTTTTAGATTTGTGGATAGGGACTAACCATCTTGCTTTGTTGTTGCACTAGAGATCTATGCTAGATACCATGACACTATGCCCATCTGGTTTCGTGTAGAAGGGTTGTGACCAAGCAGGTGGGGCCAGGCCTGATTTGCATATGGCCTTTCCTGGCATTACTGTATACCTATCTAATTAATTTCTTTATGCATTCAAGATACCACCTATCTATTCTCAATACAAGCTGCTGTAAAATACACCATCACACTTGCACACGTAAGAATAATGGACTATCATTAGTACCTAAACCGTAATGTTTTTTTAGGTCATCTTTGTGTGGGTTTGGGGAGTAAATTACACAAACCTTGTACTTCTTCCATCATAGAGCCTTTATTTACCCAATTACTCTCTTTAAGGGAGGAATCTTACAAAGTGATAACTATTGGAGCTGCCTTCATACTCGAGGCTCCTTTAAACATATTATTTTTGAATGTGCGGACGTTAAAGTATTTTGGAAAAACGACTGGAAAACTCTCAAGCGTATTTTTAACCTGCAGCAGGATTTCTGCCTTAGCTTTCTGTATCTTGGAAGCTCATTTATACAGCCAGTGATGGACAAAAACAAAGGTCATCTGATTGACCTCTTAATAGTAATAGCAATTAAAGCTATAACATCTAACTGGAAAGATACTGTAATGGGTTGTGAAAGGCTGTCTCAGAAGGGCAGAAGTGAAGATTCAAGCATGGTCATTAAGCAACATTAAGGGCGTTATGTTTTTAAAAGACGGCATTTGACATATTGTGGAGACTGGACTTGCTTCAAGGCAGGGTGAATATGATATGTTTGCCTGCATGCAGCCAGTAGTATGGGCACAGTGAATGTTGGGTATATAAAGTACCGTAATTACCTAACTTGGATACAAAGTACTAAAGCGTAAGGTTAGGGCATGAAGCAGCATTTACATTTTGGAGACTGTCATATGAAGCAATGTGGCGCTGAATTGGCATTGCAAATTCCACTGTGAAATGTTGTCAGGCTGGTGGAGCAATGATGAAGTGACCTGCTGAGCTTAAGGGGCCAATTCATGGAACAAACGTGCGCCGAAAATCTTCGCGCAAGCAGGCGCAAGCGGAAAAAAACAGGCGCACGCGTGCGATTCATGGAAGTCCCTGCGCGTGTTTACCTCGGGATGTGCGCCAAACCCGTGCATGGCGCACACGTCACTGCAACATCCCAAAAGACGTGCGCGACGCGCACAGTGAAAGCGCACAACCTCGGCGCATACACCAGAAAGTGGGCGGAACACGGGGCGTAACGCGCGGAATGGGGAACAACTCGCGAAAACAAGGGCGTAACTGGGGATGTACTGCAGGGAAGCAGACGGAACGCCCACACGCACCCGAACCACACGTATTCATGGAATCGAATAGGGCAAAGCCACGCACAGCGAAAGACACGCACAAGCCGATACACGTCCGCCACACGAAGGCAGGCGGTAGCGTCCCTGCGCATCACAAAAGTGGCAAAATACAGCAATTGTGTGAGCGGGGCACGTGTATTTCGGGGTTGCGCGGGAAGTTACACACGCGATTGAGTGGGGTACGTGTATTCCGGGGGTTCGCGGGAAGTCACACACGCGATCTGGCCGGGGGGAGCGGGCTACGTGTATTACAGGGGTTCGCGTGAAGTTTTTCACGCGATCGGGCCTGGGGGAGCGGGCTATGTGTATTTCAGGGGTTCGCGTGAAGTTTTTCACGCGATCGGGCCTGGGGGAGCGGGCTACGTGTATTTCAGGGGTTTGCGTGAAGTTTTTCACGCGATCTGGCCTGGGGGAGCGGGCTACGTGTATTACAGGGGTTCGCGTGAAGTTTTCCACGCGACCGGGCCTGGGGGAGCAGGCTACGTGTATTACAGCGGTTCGTGTGAAGTTTTTCACGCGATCGGGCCTGGGGGAGCGGGCTACGTGTATTTCAGGGGTTCGCGTGAAGTTTTTCACGCGATCTGGCCTGGGGGAGCGGGCTACGTGTATTACAGGGGTTCGCGTGAAGTTTTTCACGCGATCGGGCCTGGGGGAGCGGGCTACGTGTATTTCAGGGGTTCGCGTGAAGTATTTCAGGGGTTCGCGTGAAGTTTTTCACGCGATCTGGCCTGGGGGAGCGGGCTACGTGTATTACAGGGGTTTGCGTGAAGTTTTTCACGCGATCGGGCCTGGGGGAGCGGGCTACGTGTATTACAGAGGTTCGCGTGAACTTTTTCACGCGATCGGGCCTGGGGGAGCGGGGTACGTGTATTACAGGGGTTCGCGTGAAGTTTTTCACGCGATCGGGCCTGGGGGAGCGGGCTACGTGTATTTCAGGGGTTCGCGTGAAGTTTTTCACGCGATCTGGCCTGGGGGAGCGGGCTACGTGTATTACAGGGGTTCGCGTGAAGTTTTCCACGCGATCGGGCCTGGGGGAGCGGGCTACGTGTATTTCAGGGGTTCGCGTGAAGTTTCTCACGCGATCGGGCCTGGGGGAGCGGGGTACCAGTCACCGTCTGCCTTGCGTGTAGAAGAACGCGTAGCCAACACCCGCTGTGAAGTAATAGCGTGTGAACCCCAACGGATGGAAAACACACGCACCGCACGAAAAGCACGTACAGAACATAAAGGCACGCGGGATCACCAAGCCCTGCCAGGGCAACGCCCGTGCGCAAAACGTCACAGACGCGCTTACGCTGTAAGGGCCTTTGGTCCAATGAAATCGCGTACGCGTGCTGACGCGCTTACGCGCTAAGGGCCTTTCCTCGATTTTCACGCTGACGTGCAGGATTTTCACGTGCCAAATCACTCCGTATCAAGCTGGCCACGCGAAAACACACGGAAGACCACGCTCCTGCCCAGAAGGCCGAATTACTGCCCCCCAGTGCCCCAAGCAGCCTCCCACGTGCCATCTGCTGCTGCCTGCCTGCCTGCCTGCTGCCACCGTGCCCTGCCATTTGGTGCCTGCACATCAGCCATCTGCAGGTGTCCAGTTGCTGTGTCCACCCCTGCTGGAACAGAAGACTCCCGACTCGGATAACATCGCTCCACAGCCCAGCCCCAGGACCCAGTTGCCCACCCACTCCTGCCCCTGGGGTTGCCATGTCGGGCACATCAACATCTGGCACCAGTGGCAACCTCCGGCCAGAGGGGCAGAGGGGCACCAGCTTCACTGCCACCGAAGTTGGTGTCCTGGTGGAGCAAGTCCTGGGGCAGTATGATGCCCTCTTCGGATCGTCCCGCGCCAACAAGGAAGGACGGGAGAGGATCTGGGCCGACTGTGTGGTTGCCATCAACGCGGAGGGGGTGGCAACCCGCACCATCCAGAAGGTCAAGAAGCGCTGGGAGGACTTGAGGTCCAGGACCCTCATGAAGGCCCGGCGCCTCGTGGAGGGGGGCCGGGGCCGCATGAGTTCCATCCAGTTGAGGGTCCTGGAACGCGCACACCCAGCGCTCCACGCCCAGGTCCTTGAGAGGGAGACCCGTCTGGAGTTGAGCGGTAAGTGGCCAAGCATTGCTGTGTGAGACAGGGCATGTTGCAGTGTGCTGGTTGTCTGATACTTGCCTGCATGTGTGACATAGGCCATGTACGCATGTATGTGTGCAGGGACATCATGGGAATGCATGTGCGACCTGTAATGTGTGAACCGCACGGTTGTTGCATGTGTTTGAATGCGACATGGGGAGCCCTGTGCAGATTGCACACATGAGAGCATGGCAGTCTCTGTTCCTGGACATGGGTGGGGGCGAGGGATGGGTGCTGATGCCAGATACATATGTGGTATCCATGTCTGTGTGCCTGACCTGCGTGTCTGTGACTTGTGAGTGCCATGGATGCATGACACATGTCTGTGACAATGTACAGATTCACTGATGCAGCCTAGTCATCCTTGTATGCACTGTGATTGGGGTGTACGGGGCCAGATGGATGTGACTGAGGTGAAGTGTGTGCATGTGATAGGCATGACCCATGATGCATGTGAGTCCCATTACATTTTATGATTCGAGAGTCCATTGGACATGCATTGAAATGTCCATGGCACGCACCATGACTGTCACTGTGTGTGTTTTGCCTGGACTGACACATGTGTTGTGGTGTGACATGATGGAAGTGTACTTTGACAGTGGCACTCATCTGCTATTGCTTCCTGTCTAGGGGACCATTGTACAGTACCCTGATGCTTGTGTTCTATGTCTCCCTCTACGCAGCGGCTAGTGAAGGAGAGGGCGGAGACAGCGCTGTGGAGCAAGGCGGCGGGGATGCCCCCACAGCTGCAGCGGAAGGGGTGGGTGAGCCCCCACAGGGGCCTGCTACGGCGGTAGACGGCGAGGAGCCATCCAGGTTGGTGGTTTCCACAGAGGAGGAGGAGGCCGCCACTGAGGCGCACATGGGGCCTGGTGGGGGCATCCCTGCTGGTGCAAGTGGTGCAGTCCAGGGGCAGGGGCAGGAGGCAGCACAGGTCACCGTGGAGGGGCCTGTGCATGTCGCTGTCCCACCTTGCACCAGCCGACGAGGGGACCCCTGGCCGTGTGGAGAAGGTCCTGATTGGGGTCGCGATGCGCACGGCTGTGATTCGTGATGCCGTGCGTGCTTCCCAGGAGGAGCACGCACGTCATCACGAAGAGCACCGTGCCGACGTGGCCCAATTGGGATCGGCCATGTTCGGGGGTTTCCTGCATGTGTCGCATCATCCTGGATGCCGTCGTGCTGGCAGAGGCAGTGGCGTCGGAGGCAGCAGCAGGCTCGACGTGGGAGGCATCATGGCTCGGGGCCATCAAGATCAGAGGGGAAGGCATCGGCCGGAGGCCAGGAGAACCCTGGGATGGTAGTGTCTTCCGTGTGGGAGCAGTTGGTCCAGCGGATAGGTGCGGAGCGGCAGCGGGCGGAAGAGGAGCGGCTCACCATGGTCAGGGCGGAGTTCTCCATGCGTCGGGCGTTGCGTCGGGCGTTGAGGCGGGCTGAGTGCCTCGAGGAAGCTCGCAGGGAGTTTGAGGTGAACATGGGGTTATCCCTGCGAGACCTCGGGGCCAGGACAGAGTCCCGCCTCCAGGACATCGACATGGAGTTCGATGATGCCCTGGCCGGCAACATCACAGAGTGAGCCGCAGGACTTGCCCGCTGCCATTGTATATAGTTCTTGTATATAGTTCTTTAGTTAGTTAGTGTTAGGTTTCCTTTATTTTTTGAGATTTTTTTGGACCGCTCGGACAATGGCCACGTTTCTGTATATAGTTTTTTTATTAGGTAGTAGTAGGTTTCATTTATAGTGTTGGGCTCATGGACCCTGGAATATTCTTGTGTATAGTTGGATTTTTTAAAATACATTTTTTTGATTTATATTTGTGTTCACCATGAGGCAATGGTTTTTCCTTATTTTTTTTCACCTTGATTTTGCTTTGGATTCCTTTGTTTTTTGGATTTTTACATTACTTATCGGACATGGACAATTTTTTTTGTTATCCCCATTGTTGTATGTTTGATTAGTTTACTTCATTTTCTTCGAGAATACATGTTTTTATAACTTTCTTTTGTGGTATTTTCTCATTGGTTTCATGCATGTCATGATATGGGTTTTGACATTCACTTGCACCCATTGTGTATGTGTGTGTGACGGACATGTGTTCATTTACATACTTGCCATTGGGGTTGTATCATGTAATTGCATTTGCTATGTGGGTGGATGCAATCCTTGGCTGGGTGTTTGTGCTGGGTATGCTGCCCATTACTGCCATGATTGTGTATCGTCAAGACCTGGGGGCAGGGGGACATGGTTGGGGGCCTGCTGGCAGGTGCCCCACAGTGCTGGGGGGTGGGGGTGCAAGGGGACATGAGTGGGGGCCTGCTGGCAGGTGCCCCACAGTGCTGGGGGGTGGGGGTGCAAGGGGACATGAGTGGGGGCCTGCTGGCAGGTGCCCCACAGTGCTGGGGGGTGGGGGTGGTGGGGAACATGAGTTGGACATGGGTGGGGGCCTGCTGGCAGGTGCCCCACAGTGCTGGGGGGTGGAGGTGGTGGGAGACATGAGTTGGACATGGGTGGGGGCCTGCTGGCAGGTGCCCCACAGTGCTGGGGGGTGGGGGTGGTGGGTGACATGAGTTGGACATGGGTGGGGGCCTGCTGGCAGGTGCCCCACAGTGCTGGGGGGTGGGGGTGCAAGGGGACATGAGTGGGGGCCTGCTGGCAGGTGCCCCACAGTGCTGGGGGGTGGGGGTGGTGGGGAACATGAGTTGGACATGGGTGGGGGCCTGCTGGCAGGTGCCCCACAGTGCTGGGGGGTGGGGGTGGTGGGAGACATGGGTGGGGGCCTGGTGGAGGCTGCCCCTGGTGACTGGGGGGGTGGGGGTGCTGGGAGACATGGGTGGGGGCCTGGTGGAGGCTGCCCCTGGTGACTGGGAGGGTGGGGGTGGTGGGAGACATGGGTGGGGGCCTGGTGGAGGCTGCCCCTGGTGACTGGGAGGGTGGGGGTGGTGGGAGACATGGGTGGGGGCCTGGTGGAGGCTGCCCCTGGTGACTGGGGGGGTGGGGGTGGTGGGAGACATGGGTGGGGGCCTGGTGGAGGCTGCCCCTGCACTGCTGGGGGGTGGGGGTGGTGGGAGACATGGGTGGGGGCCTGGTGGTGGGTGCCCCTGCACTGCTGAGGGTTGGGGGTGGTGGGAGACATGGGTGGGGGTGGTGGGAGACATGGGTGGGGGCCTGGTGGAGGCTGCCCCTGGTGACTGGGGGGGTGGGGGTGCTGGGAGACATGGGTGGGGGTGCTGGTGGAGGCTGCCCCTGGTGACTGGAGGGGGTGGGGGTGCTGGGAGACATGGGTGGGGGCCTGCTGGCAGGTGCCCCGCAATGCTGGGGGTGGGGGTGCAAGGGGACATGAGTTGGTGATCATTGGTGCAAGGAGACATGTGCCTTTGCTGGGGGGCATGCCCATGTTGGGTGGGCTGCCTGCGGGACATGACCAGGGATGCAGGGTAGTCCCCTGTGGTGTGGGCTGCCTGCAGGGGCCGTGGAGGGTGTACAGGGAACACCTGGGAGGACCCACACTGGCAAATCACATGTAGGACTCCCCGGCACCCCTGAAATACACGTACCCTGCTGAAATCGCGTGTAAAACTTCGTGCGCACCCCTGTAATACCCGCACGCAGCCCAATCGCGTGTAAAACTTCGCGCGCACCCCTTTAATACCTGCACGCAGCCCAATCGCATGTGAAAATGTGCGTGCACCCCTGTAATACCCGCACGCAGCCCAATCGCGTGTAAAACTTCGCACGCAGCCCAATCGCGTGTAAAACTTCGCGCGCACCCCTACTACCCAAACACAGCCCAATCGCGTGTGGAACTTCCCGCGCACCCCTGAAATACACGCGCCCAGGCCAATCGCGTGTGGAACTTCCCGCGCACCCCTGAAATACACGCGCCCAGGCCAATCGCGTGTGGAACTTCCCGCGCACCCCTGAAATACACGCGCCCAGGCCAATCGCGTGTGGAACTTCCCGCGCACCCCTGAAATACACGCGCCCAGGCCAATCGCGTGTGGAACTTCCCGCGCACCCCTGAAATACACGCGCCCAGGCCAATCGCGTGTGGATCTTCCCGCGCACCCCTGAAATACACGCGCCCAGGCCAATCGCGTGTGGAACTTCTCGCGCACCCCTGAAATACATGCACACGCTCCCCCAGGGCCGATCGCGTGTGAAACCACCCGCGAGCCCCTGAAATGCACACGCCCAGGCCAATCGCGTGTGGAACTTCCCGCGCACCCCTGAAATACATGCGCCCAGGCCAATCGTGTGTGGAACTTCTCACGCACCCCTGAAATACACGCACACGCTCCCCCAGGGCCGATCGCGTGTGAAACCACCCGCGAGCCCCTGAAATACACGCGCCCAGGCCAATCCCGTGTGGAACTTCCCGCGCACCCCTGAAATACACGCACCCAGGCCAATCGCGTGTGGAACTTCCCACGCACCCCTGAATTACACGCACCCAGGCCAATCGCGTGTGGAACTTCTCACGCACCCCTGAAATACACGCACACGCTCCCCCAGGGCCGATCGCGTGTGAAACCACCCGCGAGCCCCTGAAATACACGCGCCCAGGCCAATCGCGTGTGGAACTTCCCGCGCACCCCTGAAAAACACGCGGACAGGCCAATCGCGTGTGGAACTTCCCGTGCACCCCTGTAATACGCGTACCCTGCTCGCACGGGGCCAATCGCGTGAGGTACTTCCCGCGCACCCCAGTGATACACGTAGCCCGCTTGCCGTGCTGGTACAGGGTTAGCGCAGCCCTTTGCGCTGGATTGGGGATTTTGATGGCTTTTCCCTGCGCGGAAGGCGTTCTTGGGGGCGTTCTTGGGGGCGTAACTGGCGCTGCTGCAAGGTCGCTGCGCCACTGTGCGCCACGGCTGGTTTTGGTGACTGGAATCCATGAATACGCTGTGCGCGGAAATGGGTTTTGGCGCACGCGGCTGGCGTAGGGATTCGCACGCGCACACTGTGCGCCAGCCGCGTGCGCCACTTGTGCGCTGAATTCTATGAATTACCCCCTTAATGTTTTTGGACAGAAGTGGCATTTGTTTTGTCGAATTATCAAATTGTACAAATGATATTTTAAATTTTATTATGATGTATTTTAAAGATGTAGCTGACATTGTGTTATTTTATTTCGACAGAGATGTTAATTATTTCTTTTGAACTAAAGCACATTATATGAAAAATACAATTTGCATTTAGCTAAGTGAGTAAGGTCACCATATTTTGCATTTAGACCATATTTTGCATTTAGCCCGAGTGTGTAAGGTCACCATATTTTGCATTCAGCCTAAGTGTGAAAGGTAGCCTTGTAAATGATAACGGCGAATCTCCGAGCTATTCAACTTATATTTAAACCGTATGAGTTCGTAGGTGAGCGTAGTAACACCATCATGAACTTGTCCCAATTTCCAAATACCAGCCGCTTGCCAGGTAGACCAAGAGAGGGTACGATTGTCAAGGCGTATGGCTGGATTTTTCCACAGTGTGGACTCGAAACTGAAGATATGTCACACCACCAAACAGGCAACATCTCTTCCAGTCTTTCAAAACATGTCTAACATAAGGCGCAGTCTGGTCAATAACCAGTTTCTTATCCATACTGAGCAGACAATCCAAAGGAACAGGGTGAACCAAATTGTTATCTAAAGCAACCCAGTTAGGACAGTCGACATCTCATTTCCTAGCCAAAAATGTAAAGTATGGAAAGTGAACGCTCTGTTTGGTTAATTTGTTTTGACCCCCTTTGGTTCTGTGCAATTGGATGTATGTTGATTCATCAATTGAATAATTATTTTGTTACTGTAATATGCTGACAATAACCAGTGGCCTGTTTTGAAAAAGATCTTGCTAGGTCACTTAGACATATTTAAAAAAGCCCAAGAGGAACTGAATATACCCCATCAGAAACATAAGCGCCTACATGAAAAACAAGATGGTACTGCAGGCATGAGACTGTCAAAACTATAAAATGTATATACCCTGCAATAACTTTCCTTCGAGAGAATACCATTCCGAGAAATAATAGCCAAAATGCTGGAGAGGCTCATTCTTTGTGTGAATATATGACCAAGTTGGACATGGATGACATTTGGGCAGAGATTTTGCAACTTGTGAACAGCCTCTCATGCTACTTGCAAAGTGAATCAATGGACAGCCTGACAGTTTGTAATTGTTTAGAAAAAAAAAAAACGTGAACAATACAATGCTTTGCTTTCTACTGCAAAACAGTATGCTAGACAAAACCATGCATAAACAGAATTCAAAATGGTTCAGCAGCACAAACGCAAACGAATGTGCGGTGAAGAAGCAACGGATGAACGTAGGTCAAATCCTGAAGAACTTTTCAAAACTCAGATTATCTTTACAATTTATGATCAAATAACAACAGGGTTAAATGAAAGGTTCAAGGATTTCCATAACATTTTTAGATTTGTGGATAGGGACTAACCATCTTGCTTTGTTGTTGCACTAGAGATCTATGCTAGATACCATGACACTATGCCCATCTGGTTTCGTGTAGAAGGGTTGTGACCAAGCAGGTGGGGCCAGGCCTGATTTGCATATGGCCTTTCCTGGCATTACTGTATACCTATCTAATTAATTTCTTTATGCATTCAAGATACCACCTTTCTATTCTCAATACAAGCTGCTGTAAAATACACCATCACACTTGCACACGTAAGAATACTGGACTATCATTAGTACCTAAACCGTAATGTTTTTTTAGGTCATCTTTGTGTGGGTTTGGGGAGTAAATTACACATTTTGGAAGCCATTTTTCCAATGTTTCGCAGGGGATCCCCCCCTCATATCCCCTTGCTGATGGTCGAGCTTGCTCGCTTGCAAATTCACTGTGCTAAATTTGCGCCCCATCACCTTTCAAAGTCACCAGCCGCCACTGCCAATTAGTATGGCCCTATGCGTGGAAAAACATCTCTAAGATTATCAAGCCAGCGAGCCTACTTCAAACCTTGTACTTCTTCCATCATAGAGCCTTTATTTACCCAATTACTCTCTTTAAGGAAGGAATCTTACAAAGTGATAACTATTGCAGCTGCCTTCATACTCGAGGCTCCTTTAAACATATTATTTTTGAATGTGCGGACGTTAAAGTATTTTGGAAAAACGACTGGAAAACTCTCAAGCGTATTTTTAACCTGCAGCAGGATTTCTGCCTTAGCTTTCTGTATCTTGGAAGCTCATTTATACAGCCAGTGATGGACAAAAACAAAGGTCATCTGATTGACCTCTTAATAGTAATAGCAATTAAAGCTATAACATCTAACTGGAAAGATCTTAAGCGTCTACCTTTTAAAATATGGTGGAACTCTGTGTGTAATATCCATAGAATGGAAAGTTGTTATGCAACATCCCCATTTTTACAGCTCTGGTATGAATTGAAATGGCAGACATTCATGGAATTTTTAGAGAGTACAGCTTCTAATTAATAAACATGATAATATTATGTTTGACATTGCTCATCACAGTAAATACCTTACCGGTCCTTTCCTTTTGTTCCTGTTAGTCCTGTCTGTCACCCGTTTGTAAAAGCTCAGGAAACATGTTATAGCATAACTATTAGGTTAGCCTAAACTGTATTTTTGTGCATTAGACTACTTATGGTCTATATTACCATATACGGCTCTAATATTGTGTAACTCTATTTTTGGCAAGTTATTTGCTGTATCACTTGCATATCTACTTTTGTTTCATTATAGGAATTTGTAGCCTTATATGCTTATTGATCTCAATAAGATATTTAAACCAAAAAAGGGATGCAGAAGGCTACCAAATAACTATAACTTATCACTAATGGACATTACTGGTAAACTTTTCTCATCCCTTTTGTTTAGTGAATTGCAAAAATGGGTCCAGGAGAAACAACTGTTGGGAATGTTCCAAATGGGATTTAGGAGTGGGGCATCAACATTCCATAACCTATTATTATTGGATTTGCTTGTGGGGAAAGCTTTGTGTAAGGGGGCTCCACCCTTGTACATATTATATGTTGCTCTAAGAGCCGCCTTTGATACTGTTGACCATGGGATATTGTAGTTTAAATTGGAGATGTTGGGTTTATCCGCTTGGCCATTGGAGGCAATCAAACAGATGCACAAGGCAACATGTGTAAATGTGAGATTGGACAGCGGGGCCCTCCTGCTTTTCAACCTCTACATGGCTGATCTCCCAGCACAGTTAGGTGTTAATTGCTGTCCACCGAAATTGGAGGGAGTGCACATTCGCTAGCAGCCCTACGCAGATGACATTGTTGCATAGGGCAACCAGTGAACTTTATAAATAAGCTGCAGCGAATAACTTGTCTCTTAATTTTGAAAAAACTACAATGGCATGGTATGGTAAAGGCTGTACTAATTCGCCCCTGATGATTGGAGAAGGCGTTATAGAAAAGGTAAACTCATATAGGTACCTTGGTCTGGAATATGGTGGAAGCAAGTACAAGGAAAATAAGACCATTAGGTGCCAGTGAGCCATTACACAGACAGTACTTATTAAAAAATGTACAACTAATACGGCAGGATACAGTTAGGCTGGCTTTACTATGCTGTACAAACAGAGTTTTTGCCCTGCTATAGTGTACGGTCTAGAAGCATTGAACATGAATAACCATACGTGGCTAAAAACAATAGAAGGGCAGTTTTGAATCAACATACATCCAAACATTGTTTGATTGTCTTTTGGAAACCCATTTGCCAGACAAAGACAATTTTGTTATGCTGTGTACGTTGTTTTCTTAGGACATTGACACAACATGGCATTGTCAGAATACCAACAGTTTTGCAAGGTCTACAAAGACTTATCTATTGATCCCGCACCCACATCCATCTGTAACATGTTAACATTTTTCAGAAAAAAAACTACCTTTACAATGTATTTGCAAATTTAGGAATACTCTAACTTTTGGCACAGTTTCAGTGCCTAATTGCAAAGCTGAGCGTTCTTTTAGTAAATTGCACCTTTTGAAAACCTACTTGCGCTCAACCATGGGAGAAAAGCATCTTTCTTCCTTTGCACTTCTCAGTACTGAACGGGATGTTGCAAAATCAGTTGACTTCTCTCCTGTTATCGACCTGTTCAGCAGAAGGAAATATAAACGCATGCTACTTGAGTGATGTTTTCTTGCATGCTAATTATCTAATGATTATCTTCCACATCCTACATTAAAAAAATGCTTATTAAAAACAATGTTCCGTATTTCGTTTTTATTGTGTTTTTTCTTTTTTTAATAAATGTAGTTATTGAAATTTTCAAGATAATACAATAAACAAAAATATAATATCAAGCAAATAAACAAAGGAATATGAAATACAAAGTGAATTTAAAATACAATCAACAACAATATAATGTTAAGCAAGTAAACCAAGGAATGTCAAATACAAAGCATATTTACAACTGTAAACCATAATCTATATACAACAGGAGGGGGAGAAGAAGAGAAGAGAGAGTAAAAGGGAGAGGAGGTAGTAGAAAAACAGAGGAGTACAGAGGTGAAGGGAAAAAAAGCTTAAGCATAAAACCCATTAAAAGCATTCCAGATATCAGAGTATGTATCTTGTTTTTTCTTGACCTGATAAATTACTCTCTCTCTACTTGGAAGAATTGACAAATCAAGCAGCCAGCCTTCCACAGAAGGCCTGAGGTAGCTCTTCCAGCATTTCAAAATCTGATTTTAACAACGATAAGAGCCCTGTAGGCCCAAAAGCGTAAGCCAAAAGACAAATGAAGCCCGAACATAAACAACCCCAACGCACAGTAAGGGATTAAGGGGTAGTGCAAGACCTAATACGCGGTCCATGCGCTGGAAGACATCTTCCCAAAAAGACTTGACATTAGGACATGACCAGAACATATGCAGGAAAGTCCCTACATCAGTTTTACAATTCCAACAGGTGTCATCCTGAACCAGTTTACACCTTTTCATTTTCCAAGGGGAGCAATGACTACAGTGCAAAATCCGTTGCCGGGTATACTGTTACATCCGCCTTGCGTCCCGCTACGCGGTGACGCAAGGCGCTTACAATAAAAGCCCCGCCCCCGCTCAGAGGGAGCAGTTCTAGGGCAGGACAGCAACGCACGAGCGTCCTTCCCCGCCGACACATCGGACGGAATCAGGGGACATAACACTGGCGACGAGGAAGCGAGTAGAACTGAACGCATGACGCCACCGCCCAGCACACAAAGCCCCTGCACACAAAGCCCCTAGCAAGGGCGTAATTTTTGGAAACCACGGTGGGGGCACCCAAACCCCCACCTGAAAAAAAAAATATAATAATAATTTTTTTCTTTTTCCTCATCAATCAGCTGAAGCAAATCCGCGCAGCACATGCTGGGTTTGCCGTTGACTTTTTGCCCATTGCTGTGCATGAGAAGCTGGCACTGGGTGGCTGTGGAGGAGAAGCTGGCACTGGGTGGCCACACACCATTGGGCAGACCTCTCCAAACTGGACAACAGGCGGAACAGGGGTGTAAAAGGAGCCTTGGGACAAACAGGTGGACGCATTACGGTGATACCAATAGAACTCACCAACTACACTCCAAAGTGAGAAAACAATTGCCACTAGTGCGCACCGACAGGCGCATCTTCAAGAAAAAGAATAAAACATGGCAACAGGCACGTCCACTCCTAGGCCCGGCACGCCCTCCAGATTAGCCGCCAACATGTCACCATCCACGCTGCAGACAAGCCCGGAAGGGGGGTCCACCATTGCACTCAACCCCTTTGACCCATACACCGACCCATCATCGGTTGGCCCACATTGGCAACTGTGGATACAAAAATGTGAGATGGCCATGGAGTGCAAAGACATTACCACATCAAGGAAAATGAGGTCGCACCTCCTGCTGAATGTTGGGGACGAGGTCCTACGCATTTTCAATTCGCTGGCGATCATGGACAGCCTGAACATTTACCAACTGACGAAGGACGCCCTGACGGCCCACTTCATGCCCCAGCTCAATCCGACTATGAAACATTTATTTTCTGCACCACAATCCAGGTGAAAGACGAAACACAGGATACCTATCACACCAGGCTCTGGAAACTCGCAATATCATGTGAATTCACGGACACTGAAAAGGAGATCCGACAACTCAAACGGGATACACTTAGAGAAGCTAAGGAGGATGGTGCTAAGCGAAAAAGGAATATCAGTTAACAGGATCCTGGAACTTGGCCGCCAGAGGGAGTTGGCACATGCCAGGGCGGCATACATGGGTACAACCCTACAGAAACTTCAGCCGGTCCTTACCACGTCAACCGTGGCCCAAATCACGAATCGCCAATACACGAGGGATGATGCCAGTGGAAACAGCACGCACCCCAGATGGCAACACAGAGCCCCGGGACCCATGGAATGCGGGTGGTGTGGAGGACCTCGCCACGGACGACGCAACTGCCCAGCCCAGGGTACCACATGCGGGGCATGCACAGAAAAGAGCATTACGCAAAAGTGTGCAGATCCTCGGGGGTGCCACAACAACAACCACAAACACCCCAGGACAAAAATGCGGGAAAGAAAAAGAAACAGGCCAGCGCCCGCTGTGTCGAAACCACAAATTCGTCAACCGAGGAGGAAGGAGACGATGTGACACACAACTAGCAAGAAACTGCAAACGACCAATGGAAGAAAGGAAAGAAAGTATACCTAATCTCAGCACTGAACTACGGAAGCACTACACCCAAAAAGAGACTGCGAAGGCAAAAATGCCATGTAGCGTTCCAAGGGCAGGACACGCAAATGACTATAGACACGGGAGCGTCCGTCAACGTCATGCCGCTGACTGCATTCAGAAAACTATGGCCCCAACCAGCCCTAAAATCGACAGACACATTACTGTTCGCATATGGGTGCAAAGCTCCGCTGCCCATAGTAGGCAGATTTCGAACCGCACTCAGGAAAGGTGAAAAATCACTGCAGTCCAAAATCTACACAGTGATCGCAGGCATAGAGTGCCTCCCGAGTGGTGACGCAGCAGAGGACCTGGGACTGATAAGTTTCATATGCGAAGTAACAGACTCACAGGACGTCGAAAACATTCTCAAGAGATACCCGAACCTCCTCAAAGGGATTGGTTGCCTAAAGAGGAAGTCAATCAAGCTGCACATCGATGAGTCTGTCCAGCTGTGAGCGGTGCGACACCGAAGAGCACCGTTCCACATACGGAACCAGGTGGAAAAAGAGCTCAGGGCACTCGGAAAAGCGGGCATCATCGAGGAAGTGACTGGGCCTACGCCATGGGTGTCACCCATGGTCGTCACCAAGAAGCCCAAACAACCTGGGAAAGTGAGAATATGCATTGATACGCACCTCCCCAACACAGCAATTAAAGGGGACCCTACCCTCGACCCTACCCTCGATGAAATTGTAGCAGACCTCACGGGATCCAAGATATTCTCGAAGGTTGACCTGAACGCTGAGTATCACCAATTGAAACTACACCGGGATTCCCGGTACATCACGACGTTCTCCACTCATATCGGCCTACGCAGATACAAGCGGCTCAGCTTCGGAATTTCATCGGTGGCCAAAGTTTTTCAGCAAACCATCCAGGAGGTGATACGCGAAATTATGGGGGTTTTAAACGTCAGTGATGACATTCTTATTCATGCAGAAAATAGAGAACAACACGTACGAAGGCTCCACATGCTACTCAGCAGGCTAGAGAGTGCTGGGCTGACCATCCACAAAGAGAAATGCGAGTTCCTAAAGGAGGAGATCTCTTTCTTCGGCTACACCTTTAATAGCGCAGGCATTTCGGCAGACCCCCAAAAAGTAGCGGACATCCAAGTGGCTTCACCCCCCCACCACACCGACAAGAGGTTCGCAGTTTCCTAGGCATGGCCACCTACTGCGGTACGTTAATTCCGAACCTGGCCACACTATCAGAACCCCTACGAGAACTCATGAAAGCCAGCACGAATTGGGTTTAGGGGCCAACCTGCCAAGAAGCATTTGAACACATCAAGGCATCGCTCTCGGTGGACACCACCATGGCTTATTATGACCCCGCACTGTCAACCTAACTGTATGTTGACGCCAGCCCCGTGGGTCTGGGAGTAACTGTATGTTTACGCCAGCCCCGTGGGTCTGGGAGCCATCCTCATACAGGTGGCCAACACAGGAGATCGATCGCAGTACTGTGGGGCTGCTGCCATTTTCATCTATATCTATATGGCCGGAAATTTAAGACATATACGGACCACAAACCATTACTCCCGATATTCACAGGCACGTCATCACACCCCCCTGCCAGAATTGCAAAGTGGCTGTTACATCTACAACAAAGTCAGCCAGGCAGTGATTTCCTGTCGAGACACCCGAGAGCGGCAACACCGGGGGAAATACACGTGGCGGAAGAAACGGAGGAACACATTTGCCAGGTGATACACAACATGAAGCCAAGAGCCATCCGAATAGGAGACATCGTAGAGGCCACGCAAAACGACCCATGCTGTGATCTGGTGAAAGACACGATCATATCGGGAGAATGGAAGCCTTTCCTACGAAACATCCACAACAGAACATAGGAGGCCAAAGAATTCCTCATGGGGATCTTCACAGTCAGACAAGACCTATCCATCACAGAAGAGGAGTTAATCCTACGAGGGACCCGGATTGTCAAGAGTAGTAGCACTGGCACACGAAGGACACCAGGGGATGGTAATAACCAAGGCAAGGATAAGGCATCGCGTCTGGTTCCCCCATATTGACGGGAAAGTCGAGCAGCTGGTCAACACCTGCCTCCCATGCCAAATAACGGGGGCGCCACCCAATCCAGAGCCCATCCTTTCAGCGGAGCGAGGATCTGCTAGATGGCACGCCATTAGCATAGACGTCTGGCAAGTAAAGGAGGGCACATATCTTTTGGTGGCGATCGACGACTACTCCAGGTACCCTGAGGTTGAAACGTCAACTCCACAGCAGAGGAGACGGTCATACCCGCAATTGAGAAAATGTTTGCAACGCATGGCCTTCCAAGGAGGATCAGGAGTGACAACGGCCCACCGTTCCAAGGAGAGGAATTCACGAAATACCTTGTGGAACTCAACATCCCCTACCACCACATAATGCCGAGATGGCCACATGCAAATGGCGATGTTGAACGCTTCATGCAAACAGTGAACAAAGTCTTGCGCCTGTCGCGCGTCAACGCAAGCCCCTGAAGAGTTGACCTATACAGATTTCTGAGGAACTATAGGGTAACACCCCACAGCACACTGTGAATACCGCTGGCGGACATGATGTATGGGACAATCATCAATTCATCTATACCGCACCATCCGAGCAGGAGCACAGACATGCATGACCGTGAACGCACAGAACTAAGAAGGACTGTGGCAAATACCCATATGAGTAACAAAAGGAATGCCAAAAGGTCCCACCACCGAGTCGGTGATCAAGTGGTCATGGTGAGAAACCCATCAAAATCTAAATTAGACACCCAATATGACGCTGTCCCATAGAAAATAAGCCAGAGGCATGGCACCATGATAACGGCCAGAAGGGGACAAAGACAAGTAACGAGAAATGCGTCTTGGTTCAAGGCAGTACCAAAGAATCTTTGGACGGATGGCGAGCCGCAACCGGCGGATGAAGAGGGCCCACCCATGGGGGAGGCACATGACCACCCGGAAGATGAAGCGACCATGAATGGCAGAGTGGAGGAATCGCCGAGCAAACCAGGACTGGGTGAGCCGAACGAAGAAGGGGAGCAACCCGAGGGGACCCAGGGATTCGCACCCAGGGGTGGACGATATAGCTTAAGAACTGCGCCCCGGCCTCCGGCCAGACTCAGAGACTATGAGTGGTAGCAGACACACTCGAGAGACTACACAGTTCCTTGGTTAGAACAGTTTGCCAAAGTAATGTTTATGTGTTAATGTTTTGATTAAAATGAAGGAGGAATGTTACATCCGCGTTGCGTCCCGCTACACGGTGACGCAAGGCGCTTAAAATAAAAGCCCCGGCCCCATTCAGAGGGAGCAGTTCCGGGGCAGGACAGCAACGCACGAGCGTCCGTGTCCTTATTGCTCCTGTTGGAGCTGCGCAGCGCGGCCCTGCAGCCTGGGCCTATCCTCCTGATTCCCCGCCGACGCATCGGACGGAATCAGGGGACATAACATTTACCTTAAGATCCAAATCTACCTTGGCTACAATCATTATCTGAAATCTCATACCCCAACTCAAGACACCAAATAGCCCTCCCATGATACGAAGCATTCTTATCCACTGCAGGAGTGAGAAGCTTATATAAAAGCGAAGCTGAAAGAGGAGTACTCCTAGCCAGGTGCAAAACAGGGTGTACATCATGCAAAAAGGCATTTAGAGGTGAAAACAAAGTTTCAAAAACCGTACAAAGTGAACGATAAAGGTGAGCATAGAAACACCATCATAAACTTGTCCCAATTTCCAAATACCAGCCACTTCCCAGGTGGACCAAGAGGCGTATGGCTGGATTTTTCCACAGTGAGGACTCCAAACTCAGAAGATATTTCACACCACCAGACATGCAACTTCTCTTGCAGTCTTTCAAAACATGTCTAACAAAAGGCGTAGTCTGGTCAATAACCAGTTTCTTATCCATACTGAGCAGACAATTCAAAGGTACAGGGTGAACAGAATTTTTCTCTATAGCAACCCAGTTAGGACAATCGACCATCTAATTCCTTAGCCAAAAACGTGAAGTACGGAACGAAAAAAGCTCTGTTTGGTTAATTTGTTGTGACCCCTTTGGTTCTGTGTAATTGGATGTATGTTGAAATATCAATGTAATAATGCTTTTGTTACTGTAATATGCTGACAATAACCAGGGCCCTATTTTGAGAAAGACCGTGTTAGGGTCGAAACACGTGTCACCACTGGGGCACATTGATGAATAAAAAGCAAGTTTCCATACAAACAGCGAAAGTTGTTTGTGTCTATAATAATATTTAGGCTATCAGCATCATCACTTGTGCGACGTGATCAGCACCATCTAGGGTACCATATTTTGGATTTAGCCTAAGTGTGCATAGTCGCCATATTTTGCTTCTAGCCTAAGTGCGTAAGGTTGCCATATTTTGCATTTGGCTTAAGTATGTAAGGTCGCCATACCTTGCACTATTATGGTACTATTTAATAAGGTATATCAATATAGCTCTAGGAGGTGCTCCATCCTGGTCCCGGTTTTTAAAAAGGGATGCAGTAGGCTACCAAATAACTATAATTCATTATCACTAATGGACATTACTGGTAAACCTTTTTCATCCTTTTTGTTGAGTGAATTGCAAAAATGGGTCCAGGAGAAACAACTGTTGGGAATGTTCCAAACGAAATTAAGGAGTGGGTCATCAACCTCCTAAGACCTACTACTATTGGATTCGCTTGTGGGGAAAGCTTTGTGTAAGGGGGCTCTGCCCCTTTACATATTGTATGTTGATCTAGGAGCCACCTTTGATACTGTTGACCGTCGGATATTGTGGATAAAATTAGAGATGTTGAGTATATCCCCTTGGCTATTGGAGGCAATCAAACAGAAGCACGAGGCAACATGTGTACATGTGAGATTGGAGAGCGGGGGCGCCAGTACAGAGAAGATACTCACTAATATGGGGGTAATGCTGGCCCCACTGCTTTTCAACCTCTACATGGCTTATCTCCCAGCACAGTTGGAAGGTGTTAATTGCTGTAGACCAAAATTGGAGGGAGTGCACGTTCGCTGGATGTCCTACGCAGAGGACATTGTTGGTTCATACATTTGGGGGCTGCGTAGGGCCACCGGCCAACTTTATAAACATGCTGCAGCGAATAACTTGCCAGCTATTGTTAAACTAAGATGGTATGTTAATTCACCCCTGATGATTGGAGGAGGCGTTTTTTTAAAAGGGAAAATCATATAGGTACCTTGGTCTGGAATATGATGGAAGCAAACACAAGGAAAGTAAGACCATTAGGTGCCAGTGAGCCATTACAGAGACAGTACTTATTAAAAAATGTACAACTAATACGGCAGGATACAGCTATGCTGGCATGGTGTTGTATCCTAGTGACTCTGTTAGTTTAAATCTGGTATGAGAGCTGTGGGTCTGTGAGTGGAGCTTGGAATGTTGGTGTGAGGCATGGAAGGTGGTGAGTGAGAGGGCTCCAAGGAGGACGGTTGGGGACTAGCTGGGAGAGAGCCAAGGGTAGAGGCAGCATATTACTGATCTCCTTATCTCACTTTTCCTACTGAAGTTGTAACCAATAAAGAAGCTTTACTTTTGTAATCCTGGCTCTCTGGTGGTTCCTGTGTATCCTGCTTGTGTGCTCATACCACCAGAAGATACTACATTTTAGTGACGAGGATGGGAGATGTAAGAAGGAGATCTAATAAGAAACAGAAGGGAGGCCTCAGAGGTGATGTCGCTCCAGATGAGGATTGGAGTCTTGGAAAATGGAGTAGAGGCTGCAGCATGGGCAATCCAGAGAAATCCATGCTGTTTGGGTATGTAATGGCCCAGGAGAGGTATAAGTCCTGCAGGGCGCATGAGGATGGAGCTAAGCCTCCTTGCAGGCAGTCAGAAGAAGTGTGTACACGATGCTGGCATTGGTGTACTGACAAAAGTTTTCATCAGCTGTTGAAGTTGTGAGCGTGTAGTGACACTCAGAAGTAATGACATGGGAAAGAGTATGCAGGACTTTGGAGCTCTACAGTCCACGTTATGAAGGTACTGTGGGGAATGAAATGTTTATCGGCGAGCAGAATTTTGGGCCATAAAAAGGGTGTCCGGGGGCCATGGGTGGCGCGCACCCAATTTGAATCCCCTGCGTTCTAGCCATTGCTGTTAGGCTGGAACGCACTGAAGATACCGGCATCATCATTCTCTCTCTCTGTGCCCAGAGATCGGAGACATTAGACGAGAGGACCGCTGTGCGTGCGTACGTTGCGCGATGACGTCTACACGTCCGACAAGTTTTCGTTCCTGTAATGGGATCCTGAAGTTGGAATAGACATGCTATGTAGTTTGAAGTGTAGTTGCCAGTTCGTTTTCGCGACGGAACAGACATTTAAAATGAAAGCGGCCTATGGGTAACTGGCATCCGGGTTCTGTTTTGAAGATTTGAGGATCGAAGGTGACATTTTATATTTAAGGGATCTGGAAAAGAAGGTATTGTAATTTTATATTAACCTGCGGCGCTGATGGAAAAGGGTGATATTTGACTTTGGACACACTCGCTCCACTGGAACAGTTGTGTTTATACAGCGGTGCTGCAGAGAGATGTATTTTTTAACGTTTAACTGGAAAATAAGCGTTTAATTGTTGATTATTCAGCGTCGGTTTTAAGACAGACATGGTTTTATGGCGATGTGTTTTAATGTGAGGTTCTGTCTATTTTCATGTAAATTGTGTCCTTGTTACTTGAGTCGGTAGCAGATTTGTGTGTATTCCGCAGTATTGGAGAATTATTTGGTGAATGTGAATGCGAATCAGGGGACTGAGTTATGGCACGTGTGTATGTTTGTGGAGTTGACATAGTTGCTGCAATGAAATGGAGTTGAAATGCGGTTGAGTTATTATAAGAGTTAAGAATGCACAACATATGAATGTTATGATGAAAAATGGAATTTCTTTCATGAAGTTTGATAGTTATGAAGCTTTTAAATGGGGAAATGATGCTTATTTTCTTTGATGATGAAAATGCACAGTCTAATGTGAAATTTTTCTTTAATGATGTCAGTTGATTTTCTTATTAAAATTTTATTCTAGGGTGGCACACAGCTGTTTGGGGTCTGTTTTGTGAGTGTGGTGTTTTGGGAGATTGTTATATTAGATGGGGTTTGAACAACACTAACAGTTGTTTTAATGATGTATCAAAATTTTGCAGAGTTTAGAACTGCACATTTATTTTTCATCTTTCAAGTGCATCTAGACTATTTTGGCAAAATTATGGTTTTGCAATGCACCACATCCTTCATCTTGTGTGTGTTTTGGAGTTTTTTGGGAATCTTCAGCAAGTGCTAATTTTCATCTTTTCAGCATTTGCGCAAGAATTTCCTGTTTTTGCACGGTTGTGTCTGTGAACCTTTTTAGCGCACCACGTCTTTTGTGGTTGTGTTGTGTGTTTTATTTGTGATTTTTGTTTTGTTTGTGGCTGTCCTATTCTTTCTTGCCTATTTTATGTGGAGAGAGGTGGTGTTGTTTGGTGGTGAGATGGTTGGTGTTTAGAGTTATTTACTAAGTTAACGATTTTCAGACCTTTTAGTTGTTTTCCATGGGCTGTATTGATATTGGATGTAGGTAGGTGTTGCCCGCTTTGCAGTTGACGGTAGTGTCCTACATTAGGGGTGACGTTGTGCCTGGATGTGGTAGGTTCAGGGTTTGGCAGGCCCTTACGGAAGGAGGAAGGTTTTGTTTTGAGGGTTTTTTGGTTTGTTAGTGGGGTTTTGCTCAGTGAGAGCAGATTGTGCTTGGGGGTGGCAGCCCCAAGGTCCTGGGGGGTAGACCAGGACAAAAGGTGCTCAGTTTTTCAGGGGTTATTTCTGTGCACATTTTGGAAAGTTTCTTTTTGGTTTATGAGGAGGGGGATGGTGTTGTATCCTAGTGACTCTGTTAGTTTACATCTGGTAGTGAGTGGAGCTTGGAAGGTTGGTGCAAGGCATGGAAGGTAGTGAGTGAGAGGGTTCCAAGGAGGATGGTTGGGGACTAGCTGGCAAAGAGCCAAGGGTAGAGGCAGCATACTACTGATCTCTTTATCTCACTTTTCCTAATGAAGCTGTAACCAATAAAGAAGCTTCACTTTTGCAACCCTGGCTCTCTGGTGGTTCCTGTGTATCCTGCTTGTGTGTTCATACCACCAGAAGATATTACACATTACTATGCTGTACAAACAGAGTTTTTGCCCTGCTATAGTGTACGGTCTAGAAGCATTGAACATGAATAACCTTACGTGGCTAACAACAATGGAAGGGGGAGGTTCTGGAGACTAGTACTGGGCTTGGCAAAGTCTATTCCGATTGAATTTATACGGTTGGAGTTTGAACTAATGTCGCTTACTTCAATAGTGTTAAAGAACAGGGGAATTTTGTACAGCAAGGCTCAGAATAAATCAGAAAGTATGCTACTAAATGAGATGCGTAATGCCATAAAGAAAGCTGAAAGGAGAGATGGACTGTGCGCACATGCTAGTCTCTATACTGACCTTTTTGAGAGAATTGATTGGACACCAGATTGGTCCCAGGATTTCTACAAATTGAAAGATGATTTTGTAAAGAAACTGAAAGACTGGGACTGGGTTACCAATTATAACCATATGGAAACCCTGAGAAGATACCCTGAGCACAGTTCGATGCAATATAAATATTTGGACTCTCAACCTTATTTAAAGAAAGGCCGGGAATAAGTGTGCGCCAATTTTCCTTGCTAATGAGAAGTGATCACTTGCCTACATTAACAACAAAAGGGCCTGGAAGGCTTATTTCTCGTGCCTTGCGGAATTGCAGAATATGTCAAGAACCATTGGTATTAGAAAGTCCACAGCATATACTAACAGGGTGCAGAATGTTACAGGGTGGACATCTGCGGCTGTTGGGACGGTTCGTACACAATCAGATGGCTCGTAGAGAGCCCCTTTTTGGAAATATTGTATTAATTCAGGTAAAATCAGCTTAATGATTGCTCTATATAATGTATGGAAGATTGCCTGGGACATATTAGAGAAATTATAATGGTGTACAATATGAATTCGAATTGTATTGATTGATGTAAATAGGGGTCGAATTATCAAATTGTACAAATTGTGTTTTATCTTTTATTATGATGGATTTTATAGACGTAGCTGACGTGTTATTTTATTTCAACAGATATGTGAAATAGTTATTTTGAACTAAAGCACATTATATTAAATAAAATGTGCATTTAGCTTAAATGGATAAGGTCACTATATTTTGCATTTAGCCTAAGTGTGTAAGGTCGGCATATTTTGCATTTAGCCTAAGTGTGTAAGGTAGCCTTACCTTGCTTTTAGCCTAACTGTGCTAGTCAGTCATATTTTGCATTTGGCCCTATTCTGTAGACTAGCCTTACTCTGCATTTAGCTTAGTTGTGCAAGGTAACCATATTCTGCATTTAGCCTAATTGTGTAAGGTAGCCTTATTCTGCATTTGGCCCAATTGTGTAGATTAGCCTTACTCTGCATTTAGCCTAGTTGTGTAAGGTAGTCCTATTCTGCATTTAGCCTAATTGAATAAGGGAGCCATATTCTGCAGTTAGGCTAGTTGTGTAAGGAGCCATAGCCTGCATTTAGCCTAGTTGTGTAAGGTAGCCATATATTGCATAAGGTGCATCTAAAATCACACAAATCACCATCAACACAATAGCACAAGCTGTGCTCATGGATTCTCTGCTCCTCCCTGCACCGAGTGTCATCCAAAGGACCTGTGCAGTTCCCGTGATTAAAGAAATGTTATGTCATATTGTGACTCACTGTCTGCCTGCCCCCGAATGTTACCCAAGGACCTCTGTGGAGATCCCTCTATTTAAGAGATGCTCTCTTATGGCGTGACTTTCTGAATATCAGCAAATGGCCCCTGGACAGGTTTGCTCCCTCAAGGGATTAAGAGTCACTGTTATCTCCTGCCTCCCTTAATGCCTTAATGTCTCCACCTTTCTTCCACCACAACATAATAGCACAAGCTGCTCTCAGTGATCCTCCCCACACCCAAGTGTCACCCAAAGGCACATGAATTGCTCAATCAATTCAAGGCAGGCACATGAATTGCTCAATCAATTCAAGGCAGACACTGATAGCCTACTATCTATATCCTCCCTGAAGGTCTAAAACAAGCTCATGCCGTGAGTATCACGTGAGCATGCCAACAAGAGCACAAGGTTCAGTGAGGGATTCTCTGCTCCTCCCGGCACTCGAGTACCATATAAGGGCACCTGTGCGCATCCTTCAATTGAAGAAATGTTATCTTGTGTTGCGACTCTCTTCACTTTATCCTGCCAAGTTTGCGGTTATTTTCTCCAGACCCAAATAAGGTTCACAAAAATGAAAATTCTGATCTTACCCTCACGGATTCCCTACCCTACAGCAATGCCAATTATGCAGTTAACTGGTGAAAAACCTGAATGTGTCACACCACACAATCAATAAATATCACACAAATGAGCTAATATTTTATTTTTTAAAGCTGGCTCTCCCAAACCCTCACACCATCGGCACCTCTCCCAACCATTCCTCCCACTAAACTACTCTGTCACTTTCCCAAATCTCCAAAGCCTTCCTCCACAAAAAGCTATTGCCTTTCTGAAAGCTACACAAGACTGAATAAAGTAAACCCATTTGCCTTTTTAGCAGGTTCACATTTTTAGCTTGAAATTTTCATAGGTTCAACTTTGGTTTGAACTTTTTGATGCACCTGAAATTCGGGTGGTCAGAAGTTCGAACAAATAAATTAACTTAGCGCTAACCGTACAAATAATTCCATAGTGATTACCCCTAACGTTTAAGAGCATACTGTGAATTGTTCTTTCTTAAGTCAGTCTATAATGAAACCGGTGCGCATGGCAAGGACAGATCAGTCCAGCTTTGTGCTGGCAAAAACCAAAGTGGTACACAACTATTGCAGTAGCAAGCAAAATCCCTATACTAAACAATGTGAATGCCTGATGCACGCTTGCACTCTACATAATTTGCCACAATAAGCACATAGCCCACAAAATTCCCTCCTTACTTTGGACTCTTCTGTTTATCACAGTTTTATGGTATAAATAGAAAGAATTAAATGGATTCCTGCTCATGATATACATTTATATTATTTTAACTAGCTATTGGGAAGTATTCCCAGTCTACTTGATATAACTGCTACGTGCTCCCTATGTCTTTTACTGCTCGCTTTATTCCCCCACTCTCACCCAGGACCAGACGCTGCCCAGTGTCCCTTTTCAGAGATACCAGCTCAAAACAAGGGGGCGCCTACCCTCAAGTACCTTAACGGAACTCTACCACTTCTGAGAGGTCACCCAGGGGGCACCCCTAAAAAGAATTTGCCATGGACAGAAATGATTTATGCTCCAAGTTGCCCAGTTGTCCCTCCACTAACCTTCCCACACATATACCTCTACTCTCACACTACATATATACCAACTATGCAACTCGCACAAAGCAACCGAGTTACCAAAAACAAAGAACACTCTAACTCTATGATAACTTACATTTTACAGTGCTGGCAAATGCATCCTAACACACACAGATTAGTGCTGGGCGATATATTGAGTTTTGGAGATATATAACTATATTTTCTAAATCGATATAGGATGAGACAATATCGTTAACATCGAGATATATACATATATATTATTACATATACTGCACATTTTTATTTACATTTTGATATTTACACAGATGTGGGTATTCTGAAACAGGAAGAGGAACCCTGTGTTTGCACTTTATTATGATCAATGTCTTACAGATAAAGGTTTTGGCGACATCTCACATGTAGTTGGTGACTTACAACTGACCATTCAAGCCACATACACAATATTGATATATATATATATATATATATCATACTAGCAAAAGTAACTGTTCTCCAAATGGTTTCTGTAGACAGACATGATAACACCCTCATCAATTGTTGAAAATCAATGATCCTGTAGGTCGATTTTACGATTCGCTTATCGCTTGATGTGCTTTGCACCCTGAAGTAAACTGCACTGAGAATGGGTTAGTATGGCTGGCTGACATACCCCGGAGCAGACATTGAGGGGAGGCAAGAGTTGGTGTGCTGTTCCATACTGGGACCTATCTCTCTCCCCACTTGTCACCTCACCCTGGCGTGGTGCAGTTCATTGCAGTGCAAATATCTCGGTAACTGTGCAGCCTAGGGCCTTGAAACGTGGACCTCGAGTTTTGTTCCTCGTGTCGGGACTGGTCCTTCTACGACCACAATGATGTTTTGCCAATTTCAGGTGACCGTCTCAAGTGTGAAGGTGCTGAAATCCGGGGAAGGGGGTGGAGTGTCCAAAGTCATGTAACCAGTAATGTCCAGAGGGTCCTAGCAGGTAACTAAGCAAAATGTGGTGCCGGTGAAACGGCATGGAATTGTTTGAGGAACAAAACCCCTGCAAACACATTTTTACTTTTGCTGAAATCCAGGGAAAGGGGCGTGGTGTCCAAATGTCATTTAGCTAGTAATGTCTGGAGGGTCCTAACAGGTAACAGGCTGGAGGATAGCTCTGGGGCAACGCATTTGTCTTGGAAGCAAGACAACGCATAGCAACACAGGTTTGAATCCCGGTCTCGCGCTTAGAAACCAGTGTCCGGTATTAAGCGTGTTATCAAAGAAAAATTATAATTATAACTATGCAAAATTTGGTGCAGATTGGTGAAACGATGTAGAATTGTATAACGAACAACGCTTCACCAAGCCACAAAACAAATTTTGGCTTTTATAATATAGATTTGGCTTTTATAATATAGATATCGTCATTCAGCCCAAAAAATATCAGGATATGACTTTTGGTCCATATTGCCCAGTCCTAACAGGCATACTAGCTTTCCTTTTGGTTATAAATGACTCTATGCTCGACACTGAACACCTAGAAACAGACCTGCATGCCAAGCTTAAGATACTTAATCAGCACAACATCAAATCTATCCTGGCTTCTGCCTCTCTCCCCACTAACCAAATGCACTGCCCACTTTCAGATCTGGCAGAGTTTCTGAAGAACATGCAAATGGCGGCAGAAGGCAGAATAAATCTCAGTAACACCACGTTAAGGTGTTATCTAATCGCACAAAATTCTGTAATTAAAAATGACCAAGCCTTTTTTCTCTTTATATTAAATAAACGTTTGAGGTGTATTCCTCATATGGTTTGTTCCAGTGCAATGTAAGTAACTAACTACATTAAGAACCGATGCGAACATCTTATTGGTTTGGTGGAGTGGTAAATCATCACCTCCAAAAAAAGGAATCGGACTGTCCTAAAATTTTTGGGATGTAGAAAAACCCTGTGATCTGGTATGTAATTGGCTACTTTTTCCAACATAATGGTTTGGTTGAGTACTGAACGAAAGGATTTGGCATACGTTGTTTGGAAATGTAAAAGATGGAGGGGCCTCTTCAGCTGGTCCTCAACACAACATGCTCAGCAGATAGTTCTTCCTTAAAAACCAAACAAAAAAATAAAAACCAAACAAATGTAACATTGTGAGACAGAGCCTGATGCACCATACCTCTGACTTGCTATTCTGGTGTGTAGTGGAAGGTGGTTGCTAGGGTGAAATAGTAGAGAATTTATTGTTGAGGACCCCTCAGCACAGTAAAATCATTGTTATTTGTAATGTGTCTAATGACTTCAAATGGCAGCATGCCCAGTTTCAATAACATACTATAAAAAATATTTTTGGGTAGACGCATTTGCTGATTGATCGTCAGAGTAAAGGACAGTCCAAATGTACTGTATTCACACAAAGAACGTCTTCACATGACACGCAAAACCACAAAAAGCTCTCCTTTAGCAGAGGCGGATCTAACGGTCGCCAGGCAGACCAATGGCGACCAGGCCCCTGTGCCAGGCCCCGCCCCTTTCACGCAGCACAGGGCCCTTTGCAGCACAGGGCCCTTTCTGTTGGACGTCTTGGACATCACTCCAGAGTCCAGTCTCCTTTCTTTCTCCCTTCCAATCCTGGGCCAGTGTAGATAGTGGTACCTGAGAGACGACCGTGACGTAGACACGTCTCGTGACGTCCCTACACTGGCCCAGGATTGGAAGGGAGAAAGAAAGGAGACCGTTAGATCCGCCTCTGCCAGGTGACTCAGTGTTATGTGACAGTGTGGTGGTGCTACGAGGAAGGAGTCGCCAATCGCCATTGCCCGGGCCTAGCTGCAGAAGAGAAGGTGCTGCTACTCGAGTCGAGGGAGGCTGTCGTCCAGCAGTGTTTGCGGTCTGCTGCTGCTGCTTACTAAAACAGGTAAGCTTGGCTATTGTGGGCTTGGGGGCTTTGATGGTGTTTTTTTTATTTTCAGTGTTTTTTTGTTTCCAGTGTTTCTAAGCATTTGTCTGCAGGCCTTTGCGTGGAAATGGATGTATTTATTTAAAGGGGGTGTGTAATCCGCGCTATCCCACTGTAAGCCGCTTCATGGCGCTGGAGGGAAGGGTGAGGAGTGGAGGGGGAGACAGGTTGAGAGGGAGGACAGAGATGGCAGATTTACTATTTTTTATGTCGTCTGTGCTTCCGAAACTAAGGGGTGTGTAACTGTGTGTTTTCGTTTAGTTTTAAATTCATTGTAGAGTTTAGGCTGATGTGTCCTGAACTGCCTGCCTCCTTGACTGTTTATCTTTGCTGGGCCTCGACATAGCTACTGCTGTGGGGATCAAATGGGACACGTAGGTGGTTGGCCTCTTTATTGACGGAAGTGTGCAGCTGCAGCCACCGCACACATTCCGTACTTGGACTCTTTGTGTGGTGGAATTTCGGAATTAGCGGATTTCGGTGGGTGATGCTTAGCTATGGGGCTTGCCCAGGTGTTAAAAGGAGTGCAGTCAGTGCCCATCTAGTGATTGTTCTTTCTTCTCTGGGGGCGTTGGGAGAAGTCTAGCCTCTCTGCTCACTCAGTGCTCGGCCATAGGGCCTCCCACCCATTCGCTGCTTGGCCTCTCGGTGCCTCTCCTCTGGTGTGGTGAACTCTGGAAGGCCTCGGCAGTCAGTTTTGTGATTCGTTGTCTAATTTGTAATGCGTGCCCTGGGCTGGATGTAGTGACGGCTGCCTGTTTGATATGCTGCGTGGCCAGGCCTTGGCAGGGGAAGAGTACTCTATAGAGTTGTCTTATGGTTATTGCGGCCCTGATTCAGAGGCAGATCCAATGGTCGCCAGGCAGAGGGACCATCCCTGGCACAGTGAGTCAGAGGCTCTGGGCCCAGCTCAGAGGGGGAGTTCATGGACCGCAGTAGTGCGATGCCACCAGGGGCCCACTTCGTTGCCTCTGTGTCTCTCTATCTGTGTTTGTTTCTCTGTCTTTCTTTCTCGTCCTGCCCGCCTTCTTCTCCCTTCCCCTCCATCTCGTTCATCTGTTTCTCTACAATCCTCTCACCTGCATTCTTATCTCATCCCATCGCCCTTCCCCTTTACCCACGACTTCCTCTTCCATCCTATGTTCTGTCTTTCTTTCTCTTAACTCACTTTATATAATCTTTCTCACTCCCTCTCCTAGACTCCGTTTTTCCTTATTCTTTTCTCCTTCGTTCTCATCCCTCCATCCCACTTCTCACTTGCCCCTCATGTTCCTCTTTCTCATCGCCCTTCTCTAGCACCCATCATTACCTCTCTCGCCTTTCATCGTATTCCCCTCGTCCCCCCTCTCATCTGCCTCAAAAGCACTCTTTGTCCCCGTTTTTCTTTTTCTTTCCACCTAGCTTGCTCTCTTTCACTCCTCACTCCACAGCCCCCTCCCCTTTCTTCCCCCGTGGATCTTGCACCAATCTGGTTTGAAATGATTGGTACAAGACAAGCAATGCCATACCTGATGTAACTAGTACACATCTCCCCTTTCTTCCCCCATGGATCTTGCACCAATATGCTGAGTCTATCTTGTTTTAAATGATTGGCACGAGACAAGCAATGCCACGCCTGATATAACTAGAACACATCTCACGTATATATATCTGTTGCAAAGAGCTAGAAGCTCAGAGGCTACACCCAAAAGGCTAGCTAGCCTCGAGTCCAGACAGTCCCGACATTAGCTTAGCCCAGATCTTTTCCAAATCTAGCAACGCCCCTGTCTGAAAGGGTGGACTTGTGGGGATAGATGGGCCTCTGTGAAACGTGACTATTTAGGGATCAAACACGTGACTCGCCACCTTAACTTGCTGTTGAGATAAAATGGGTGTACAAGGGCATCATGCGCATGGTGCAGCAGTTGCTACCCTGGGTTGCTGCTCGTCAACCCCTCACCCCCCCAATGGAGCATAATCGGGACACTGATAAACTAAAGAGAAATCTGCTTTTGTCTTTTTTCAAATGTTACTGTCTGTGGTCAAAGTTGAAAGTCATTAATTTGAGCTTCAGGAGGGGTCCGAGAGAGATTCAATGTTCTGAAAGGTAAAGCTTGACTGGAGCGTAACTGACCCCTAGGTCACTGTAATAAAGACAACTTCATAAAAAATAGATGTTGTCCCTAAAGTTTGCCATTGTGCACTTGTTACCACAATTAACTCCGCCAACCCAAAGCACCGCCTCCATGACCCACCCACCTAGGGCCCTGTGTCAGGTGCTGCCCACGGGGCCCTTTGCCTTAAATCTGCCACTGTCCTTTAGGAAACCCCACAACCAAGCCCATCCAGTTTAATGTAAACAGATGAGGACACAACACACGTGAGGCCTAGGCCCTCTACCAAAAACACAAACAGAACTGGCAGGAGGGCCGGGGGTGGGTGCATAATAGCAACTATGCTGTTTCTTTGTGCTTTCTCTAAAGATGACGGATAACTCTGTGGCAACGTGCAGGTCTTGGAAGCAAGATCAAGCTGAGCAAACACAGGTTTGAATCCCGGATCCATGCTTGAAAAAACGAAGGGCGTTATAAATAAGCTGTACTTCCAAAAAAAAAAAAAAGAATTCAATGAAACTAGCGCCTAGATAAATACGGGTTATGTGCGCTGCAAATAAATGTATATAACATTTTTTTTAAAAATAACACATTTCAAAGAAAAACACAGAAAAGCCAGTTGACAGGTCTAAAGACTGTAGCTGATACAAAAGAAAATCCATCAAAATTGAATGAACCTTGATGGTGATTTTTAAATAGATATTAATTAAAAAATGTAATTTTCTGATATTTTCCTTGAAGTATGTTTAGCCCACCTGCCATAAATAAACTGTAAATTAACAGTAAAGAAAGAAAAGCTGCACTAAACAATCATAAATGAGCACCAGCACGAAAATCCCTCATCTGTTAAAGTCAGCAAATGGATTTGCTTTCTGTATAATCATTCTTAGTAAAAAGCAACTCCGATTATGAGCGCTAAAAAGTTCCTACAAGGCCGGCTTCTCGGAATAACGTATGTGCACATACATTTATTTCCAGTAAGAGCAAGATAAGAACACTCTGCAATTCATGATTACAAAACAATCATTATGGAACAACCAAAACACAATTTAACGTGTTCCTTTTGAAGGTAATGCAGTGCATATTTTATGACTGCGTCTGGTAAAGTGACAAAGATAGTTCTGGGCAAACCGGCATATGGATCGACTGCACAGGGACTAAGAATGTCCCTAAAAGAGAGCATTAAAGGTGCTAAAGTGTCACTAAAAGTGGGGCTTTCCATGACACACCAAAAAAAAACGAAATAGTCTGGTGAAAAAATAAGGATTGATTCAGATTAGAACACATCAGTAAACCCGCAGTTTAACTCCTTCCGTAAACTAGCAGGAAGTTCCACCCCTTGTACTTTCCCTCTTACGTCATTTCCCTGGATACTGAACGGCATGTCAATCACATTGTTCATTGTGAAATACACTGCCATCTAGTGGTTAATAGTGTTAGTTACACTTTCATTTTCACTAAATTCATGCAGTCTGAGCTTCATTGTATTGAATGAAATGAATCCATGAAAAAACATTTGAAGAAATGCATTATTAATCGTCTCCATGTTATAAAAGAGAAACATGTGTACAAGCATAATGATGTTAATATTGTTACCTTATTTAACGGGTGTGCCTTTGTACATTTTATATCGTTTTGAGGTTCATTTTATTTTCTCTGCTAATTTTCGAATTGATCTGCCCATCTATGTGTTTACTATTTGGAAACGTGTTTTATGTGCTGCTTAGTTTATTCAATATGTGTACCCGCATATGGTAATCAAGCGTTCTCTCTCTCTATGTCTCATTCTGTGTCTGTCTCCTATGGGGGTGAGAGTCAGTTGGGGTGTCCAGTGAATGCTTACTTAAGCTTCCTCAATCATTGCTAGCTGCACAACCAAAGGAAACAAACAGATATCTTAAATAGGGTGGGATGGGGAGGCTGTGCTTTTTTGCAAAAGCAGTTTAGAAAATATTAGTTAATTGTACTAACATGATCATTGTAAACTGGCTTTTTGACATTTCCAATGATTTCTTCCAGTATATATTGTAAACCTTTTAACTGCCAGGGGTTTTCTCCCCCAGTGCCAAGGCCTTTTTTGGTGATTTTGGTATTTCGCTGATCAATGCCTTCTAACGTTTTCTGTTTCATTAACCCCTTATGTGCCAAAGACGAGGTATCTCGTCCTTGGCAACAGCATACATGCCAACATTTTGCCACAGCTGGGAGGGAGATTTTGTGAAAGAAATAGGGAGAAGGGAATTTTCCCATTGGATTGAATTGAGGTTACAAATATTTTAGGAGGGAGAAAGTAAAAATGAGCAACATTTTTGATGGAAAAATCAGGAGGCTCCCGCCCAAATCGGGAAGGTTGGCATGTATGCAACAGGGAGGTAATACCAAGGACGAGATACCTCGCCCTTGGCACTTTAGAATGTAACATGTGTCTCACTGAGCAAACCATAGTATCATAACCTAAAAGAACCGTATACATTTTTTCCTGTTACCAGGTTATCATTGTACTCTTTTAAAGTACCCCTCTGAGGAAGGGGAAGGGAACAAATCACACGACTGATGGTTCCAGCCTGCATTGCATACAATTATGCAGCATTTTGGGAACATAAGAATGACCACAGATCTGTATAGATCACAGCTATCTCTATAATACAATGACTGTATGCATGAAACACTAAGTACATAATGCACATTAAGTTTGGTACTCATTTAATTTCACAAAATACTCATTAAGATGTTTGTAACATTGAACCATATATACTGATTCTGGTAGTCTGACATTTTGGAGGTGAGGATAGAATGCTATGACATCAGTCTCTGCATTGGGGTGCAAGGGTTGTCCCACAGGCTATAAGTGTAAGGAAGGCTCTGCATATGCGCAGGTCCCAATGGACAGATATCCCAAGAGAATGTTGTAAGGGTGCAAATGTAAGGCTCAGACACAAAGGAGACCTAGTTTTGGTTATAGACTTTTATTAACCAATAAAAGGGTTGGAAAAACGACCTCTCTATCCCTAAGGTTAAGAGGGGGTTCCCTGCCTCAAAGGAATCTAATGTCAACGTCAGGATGTCAAGTAAATAGTCTGTCACTGTTGTGTTAAAAAACCCTGCTTCTGACCCTACCACTAATAACTTAAACCTAACGTGCAAGGATACTATATTCACAACTAATGTGATTATAACAGTTCTTGTCAACAGAAAGTTCCCAATGTCTCAGGTTGCAAAATGAACAAAAGCGAGTGTTCCTTTTCCACAAAGTAGTATTGTAGTATTTCAATAACCAGAGATTAGCTTCTTACCCCTGGATACTTTATTGTTTCAGTTCACTAAGAAAAATAACTCCAAAAGTAAACAGTGTTCACTCAGCCAGGGGACTTTTCTCCCTTCCCTGGGCGTTCCCAGCTTTTCCAAAGGTGTATAAACGTGCTCAGCTTTTCTGTGCTTTCTTAACTGAACTTCACCTTAGCCTTAGCCTTTCAAATGGGTGCAGGTCCCATATTTGCAGTAAGGCATTATACCAGCTTGGTGTGCTCGCCTTCCAAGCATAGGTGTTTTGTTGTCTGTCTCTGTTTCATTCAGGGTTCCAGACCCTCTTGCCCCTGGGCTTTCGTATTGGTGCACAGGGACGTCATTTCACCAAAATGCCAGGGGTTGCGGAAGTGACATCACACGATCCGTGACCTTTGATGACATCACAGGAAGTGATGTCATTTGACACCACCACCACCTCGAAGTGACATCACGGGATTGAACACGACCTTTCACCCCTTGACAAAATAGGAAGCGGCATCACATAGCATTGTTTCCAAATACACTACGAAAAATATGGTTAGGATATCACTGTAAAGTGATACACATTTCATACAAGAATGGATCACAATGTGTATCGTTAATATCAGGGCGTATATGCCCATATTAACAAATTACTGTGAATGCTAGCAGACGTCCAAGGCCAAACGATAATGATATTTTATTATATAGCACTTAAGTGCTTAAGCGCTTCATATAGAACAAATATACACACAATATCACATAACCTATGTTAGTACTCATTTATCAACCTCAGCAGGATGAAAGGCTGAGTTGACCTTGCCGGGAGGCGAACCTGCAACACACACACACATTGCAGCAGCGAGTGCTCAACCCACTAAGCTATCTTACCGTTATAGCTAACAAAAAACCTGCCACTCGAGAAACAAAGAGCCACATGCTGCTGGCCACAGCCCATGAGCCTCAATTAAAAAAATGTAAAAAAGGTTTTAGTTTTTTTTAGTTTTTTTAGGTGTAGCAAGAGAGACCCCTGGCGACCCCTAAATGACATCCATGTTGGTGCAGGTCCCTGACTTGCAATGCGGCTTCACAATAGCTTGGGGTACTCTCCTGCCAAGCATATGTTTCCCTCTGAAATGTCTCTGATTCTCTCAGGGTCCCAGACCCTCTCTTTCTCTGGTTTTTATATGGGTGCGGGTCCCAGACTCGCAACAATGGCTCTTGCCTGCTTTGTTTACTCTCCTGCCAAGCATTTGTTTCCCTATAAGAAGTCTCTGTTTCTCTCAGGTTTCAAGATCCTCTCTTTCTCTGGCTCTTATATGGATGCAGGTCCAAGACTCACAACAACCAGACCCTCTCTTTCTCTGGCTCTTATATGGAGGCAGGTCCAAGACCCGCAACAACAGCTCTTGGCTGTTTGGTTTACTCTCCTGCCAAGCATACACCTGTTTCTTTCGTTCGCTGTTATATCAGGGTCCCAGACCCTTTTATCTTGTGTTCTGTAACTGATCCCCATTGCCTACCGGAACTCTAGCAACTCTCGGTCTGCCCGCACACCTGTTTGTGTGGTTTGTGTTTTCTGAGCAGCGATGCTCTGCTGTGAGGCTCCAGCAGTGTTTGGGTGCTTTTTCCAGACGGCAGCTGCTCTGCCGATTACTGCTTCTTTCTCGGACTGTGGATTTGGCTTCCAGCAGCGTTCGCGTATCTCCCCTCGCCGGTGGTTGCTTCACCAGTCACTCCTTCCTTCTAAAAATGCAGTTTTGCATGCAGGCATCTCTCCGGACTTCGGGACGCCCAGAGGTTTTCTTGGGCAGTGGTCGGCAAAGTCCGTTCGTCCAAGACTTCCTTCGTACTCAAACTTGCCTCCATGCATGGCGTATCTCCCTGCTTGTCGGGACGGCATCTCCCGGGTTTCCGCGGTGGAGGATGGCTCTCTCCATGTTGGTTTCCCTCTGCTATTTTGTATTGCCTTTGACCAATCAAGTGTCGTGAGAGACTAGACCGTTCACTCCTGTTCTCTAGAGTGATCTTCGTACTCCTGGCCATCTTCTTCTTCACAGAACCTGCACTGGAAGTATATGGAAAGAAAATTGGGTTTCTTGGCAGGTCTAACATATTAGGTTAGCTGACTTTACAACAAAAGATATTAGCACTTGAGGGAATCATGGCAGAAGGGTTTAACTTTGGCACAGAGGGAGGGTGTACTAAAGTGGAGGTATACTGCGTTCTCAGGGAATGGTCGTCCCTAATCCCATTAGGGTCTTCCTCTCCCATGCGATCTTCCCCCAGTGCACCACCCCCAGGGGGATTATTGTACTGTGAATGCACCGCTCTGGCCTCATGGAAAAGGTCTCCCCCTTTGGGAGAAGGGACGATATCGTCAGATTTGTTGCAATATATATATATATATATACAGATGTATATTATAGGAAAACACTAGTCACCCTGTAGTAGTATTGTATTGTTTATTTATATAATGCCTATACAAAGGCAAGTGTTTCAAAGCGCTCAAGGAGGGTTATTAAGAGCCCTTGAAAATCTGAGACGATAATAGTCTGCACAGGCAGAGTAAGTGCGTATAAAGACATTTAACACTATGGGATATGGCAAATAGGCCTGATGGCGATTCTGCAATTTAACAGTGCAATTAGGGATGAAGACAAGGGAGAAATTAAAGTGAAACCTATATTCTATAGAAAAGCAAAAATGCTATGTCTAATGGCCTGTGACACATAGGATTAACATGAACTTCAGAACCGAGCCTCACAAAACTGGAACATGTGGTGCTATAGTTCAAAATATGTAACGAGTTTAAAATGTGGGGTTTTGGCTTTCCCATAGTGAAAATGTGCACATTTTGCTGAAGCACAACCCCCAAACAACTGCATGTTATGTTTAAAAAAATAAGAAACAAGTTTCACTCAAAGCGCATGAAGGAAATCCTTTGTTGGTTTGTCATAATTCTAACCAGTTGGTTTTTAGTTGGTTAGATTTTGTGAAGAATTATGATATCCATGTTTCAGGAGGCTTGGGCCATTCAACCTCCCCGGATAGATGGCTACGTTGTATATGGAAATAATGTCAAGTTGTAGTAATCTGCCTGTCAGAATTTTTGGATGCATGAATGGAATGCATGGATGGAATGTTAGTGTAGAACGTTTAGTGAACCTCTGGGTGAGTGTTCTAGGAATGACAGCTAGAGAATGAACTGTCCGGGGTGTGGATATCCAGTGGTATGTGTAAGGATCTCAGGCATAGGGCAGCTGGTTTTGGTTAATTTCTATAATGCATCAAGAAAGAAAGATGTTATGACTCCAATGAAATGCATGTTTCTGATATTTTATTCTCTAATCTGGGAATCATTTTAATTGCCTCTGGAGATTTTAATTTAAAGATAGGCAATGGGCTAGCAGAGGAGGCGACTGACCCAGAAGAAGACAAAGCATTGGGTATACTACTGTATGTGACCTTTCCGCCAAATAGTTGCCCCAAGGGCTGCTTTCTTAATCTCTGGGCTGTGGGTGGTAAATCGGAGGGTGCCATCCAATTCACACACAAGAGAAACGTTTATAGGTTACCAGGGCATCTCACTAATTGACTACATCCTAATTAAATTTCAGCACTGACATACAATAGTGGATATGGATGTTATGGAGCAGGATGAGAGAGACCACACCCCCTTCAGGATGGATTTTCACATAGAAACTAAAGGGAAACCATTGTGCAGGTATTCGGAAGGCCCCCTATTGTCAAATCGCAGACAGATTTGTTGGGATAAGCTGGATATCAAATCCTTCTACGAGAATGGCTTAAACACTGATTCTTGAATTCCTAAGTGAAACAAATACGCCAAAAGAATCGATCACAGCATATGAAGAACTGGCTTGGGCCATTGTCATAAGGGTAACCAAAAGGCAACCCAGAAACAGTAACATCAGGATAAGGTTTGGTTTGATAGCAAATGTAAATTAGTAAGGGAGGCTCTTTGGAATGCTCTCAGAGGACATCACAGTAATTGCAGTTGAGACGCAGAACAAAAGAAAGGAGTACAAAAGGGCCGGTCTTGTGTGGAAACAAGAATTCAAACTCATAGGAGGAACTTCTGGAAGTTGTGGAAAATAAAGACAGGAGGGCTTATCAGAGGAAGGCAGAAAAAAGGAACCAACTCTACTACTAATCATTCCTTGGCGACAAATGTACAAACCTTGGCGTGGTTTTAGTACTTTGGAGATATATTTTTTAAAGACAATGGGGAAATTACAGAGACTCTCACACAGTCTGACAAATGACTCGGGTATAAGAATATCCTGTCTGGATGTCTTGAAGGCAATTAAAGCCCAGAAGCTCAATAAGTCGCCGGGCCCAGACTTTATACCTGCGGATCTCTTTAATTCCAATGTAGAGCTATGGGTTCAGATTCTTTGTATTTTTTTAACGCAATTGCAAAGAGCTGCACAACCCCTCAATCATGGCGCTGAGCGATTATTGTCCCTATTTAGAAGAAACCTATTTCTAGCCACTACCAAAATCTTATCGCCCAATCTCATTCTTGGACTCTTCTTCAGAAATTCTGGGGAGTGTAGTGGAAGGATATTTAGTGGAAAGAGTGTGGTCGAATTATATTTTTTGCGACACACAGGTTCAGGAAAGGACCTGTCCACCGCCTTCAATTTGATGGGTAGGGACCAATCCTTTTAGACATAGAAATCATACAAAGGTTATTGAAATTAATAGTATTATTTCATACTAATACAGAGTGTACAGTTCGTTATGATGGTGGGGACACTGCAAATCTCCTTTTGGGACCCATATGGACCTTAAACAGGGTTGCATTCATGCCCCTATTTTATTTGACTTCTAGACAAATGCTCCTCCGTCAATTTTAGAACTGTCTACGCCTTATGTACATAGGTTATGTGGTAGAAGGGTCCCCCATGTTAGCTTATGCCGACATTGTTGTTCTCCTAGCTCTTCAACAATTGCTAAATTATTATCCTAATTTTATGACTCTTAGGAAATTGAAGATGAATGTAGCCAAATAAGCTGTATTAATAATGGGCAAGGCAATTAATTTGTCGCAGACTACCTGGTAAGCCAGTTTGTTGCAAATGGCCGTGGGAACCATCATATTGACTATCAAGCCATCAAAAGCCATAGCAGGGATATCTCGATTTGGGAGGTCTATAAGAGTACGAACAGTGGCAATAATGCTAAAGGTTTATAGTGCCAAGTCCTGTGCGATTGGTCTCAATGTGGCTGCGATTTAGGGACTGGAGTCCCATTGCAAACTACAGATAATGGAAAATAAATCATGTAGATCAGTTTTGACGCTCACCCAGAATGCCCCCACCTTTGATGTACATAACGAGCTTGGTTTTCGCTTTAATGAAGACCATCATCAGACAGCTCCGGCACTTATGTGGCTGGCAACATGGGAAAACACATACTTGCTGATGTTCTTTCCCATCTTGGCTTACTTAAAATCATATGGCTCATGCATGTAAAAGCTACCCTTACAGCCATAAGTGCCGGCCATTGGTTTGAACACCCACGTCTGATAGATGGCCTCTGCAAAGAGAAGGCTAAGATCCTGCTGCTGAACCTATACCAGGGTCAAAGGGAAATGGCAGAAATTGGAAAATTCTTGAATAGAGCACACCTGGGAATTGCGTCAACAAGAAAATTAGCAAATTGGAGCCATACCTTGAGTGGTGCATAGGCACATTCCAACGCTCATACTTGGTCAAGTTATGGTTCAATCTTCTCCTTTGAACTCTGTAACTGGGAAATGGCAGGGGCTGGAGATTTATTCTGAAGCCTGCCTCTTTTGCCAAACGGGCATCGAAATGTTGCACTATTTCGTATCCTTTTGTCGTTTTTACACTACAATTCGCAAGAGGACTTTGATTCCAGTTTTAAAATTAAAAGGTTTCTATCAGTTTAGGCCAGCTCTTTTCCATCGTTTATTGCTGCAAGATCAATGTTCTACTTGGGCACTTAATTCCTTTATCCGACAGGCATTTAAACTTAGGAAGCACTACAACTGTGGCTTTGAGGAGAATATCTCCACCTCATATATATGCTTTAAATATTAAATGTTATGTTTTTTAAGCTGAACTTGCATTCCCATAAACACTTTCCGTTGAAGGAGGTCTATTGTGTAAAATCAATCGAATTTGAAGATGTATAGGAAGCAAAGGTTTTACAGGTATGATGTTTTATGAACGTTTTGACAATCGAATAAGCAAATTCTGAGTCTGAAAAAATGTGCGTGGTGCTGGAGCGTTTAATAGTGTGGTCTTCTAGTATTTTTTCCCTCTGCGTTGTCGAAGTGGAAAGAGAATTAGGAGAAGAGTGAAAAACAAAGTACCTGCTTGTGATGCTGTAAAGTTATTAGTTCCAATTCAAAATGTAAAGTTCCATCGCAAATATCATTCCTTATTGCCCATAGTTTTCTTCACTATTTGGTTCCTGGACAAGTTCTCCCTTCTCCAGGTATCTTGTTCTCCATACTTCCACAGTGCCAGGGGAATGACTCCCTTCCCGTGCCTTCTTCTGCTTGGCTTCACAATTCACAATACCAGGGGCGCATGGCTTCCTTGATCTCTCTTGGCATCACGGTGCACAACATCGGGGGAGGGGGGATGTTATGGCTTCCTTTCCCTGATTGCTCTTGGCTTCACGGTGCACAACACCGGGGGCGATGGGGTGGTATGGCTTCCTTCCGCTGATCTCTCTCTTGGCTTCACGATACACAACAGGAGGGGGTATGGCTTTCTTCCCATGGTCTCTCTTGACTTGCAAATTCACTGTAGTAGGGGCAATGGCTACCTTCACCGGGCCCATTTTAGGCTATTTATCACAGTTCACAAAAGCTATGGGGAAAAATTGGACCATCACAATCGACCAAGACACCTCCAGGAAGGGAAAGGTGGATTCAGTATCTAAACAGAATCAACGCTGTGCAAAAGAAGATCCAAACCGATGGACCTGGCTTCAGGAAGCCCTAACAGCGAAACTGAGATTTTAGCAATTTCTCCAAGAAATATGGATGCTAAAAAAACCTACGATTGACGGCTTTGAGATTGCCTTCTCCCCAGCTCTGAGAGGAGCCACGGGTCGACCGAGGGCGGGCTTACTGACCGCAATTCGCATAGGCTCTAGGCTGTCCAAGGTCATAAAAGAAGACTCTCACATCTTGGCCACCCTGATCCAACGACGCTCACTTCAAGTGGGCACAAAGCAACAAAAGATCATAACTTACCTATTGGTAAATGTCTATTGGAATCCGAGGGAAACCCTAACAGAACTATTTCTCTCGAAGATCGAAAACCTGCTGGACGAAGCAAGAATCAACGATACAGTCGACAGCATAATCATTTGTGGGGACTTGAATGCCAAAATAGTGCTAAAAAGAACTGAAAACTCACTGAGAAAACCCTTGCTTAACCCAAAGACAAATACTATCGCCAAACCAGGCAACTCTTTGGACAGAGGAAAGAAATGGGCCAATCTGATGACATCGCACGACCTGCATAATACACACTCTTTGAGGAAAACCAACGACCCAGTCATCCCGACCTGGGAAGTAGCGGGATGACATGCCATCCTAGACCATGTATACCTCTCAAGAGATCTTCTCACACAGGTCACAGGTTTTAAGGTCACTCGAACACTCCACAGTGACCACAACCTTTTGAAAACAATGTGGGCGATCTCCCCGTCATTTACTAACGCCTGCCTACGTGCATGCATGCCTACTAACATCGAGACCAACGCTAATGCTACATGTCTAAGACTGAAGGATTCAGCAATAACTGTACTAACAAACAACTATCGCCAAGCAAAGACACTGAACAGCCAAAAAGATGCCACAAGCCTTACGGATTATTGTCCATTACTGTTACCTTATCAGGTCAAAAAAAATGGAGGCAAAACCCTGCATATGGTCCAGCATCACAACAACCTGGTCCTCAGAGAAAAAAGACTCATTATGAGATGAGCAAAAAGAAAGGCCTTACGATTCCCTTCTATAGCGAATAGTGAGGAAGCACGGATAACCACCAGCCGTTGCAAGAACTGGTTAAAGGGCTATAAAATTCAACTCTACCAGAAGATTCTGAATTAATGCTGAGAACACTCAGTGGAAAACAAACAAAGGTTTTTTTTGGTCACTGATATCATCCAAAGATTTTCCAACGCAAGACAATCTCACAACTAGCGTCCCAGAAGACTCATGGATTACTCACTTTGCAAATCTCTTTGGCTCACCTCGACATGCAACTGAATTTCGCGGTAGAGTCATCAACAAATGGGAAATAGAACGTAACCCATCCAGCATCGAAACCAAAATCAAAAAGCTCAAATCATCACAAGCTCCGGGACCAGATGGGCTTTCCAACATGGATTTAAAATCTAACCCTGCAAGCTGGTCGACCTTTGTGACCGAGATTTTCGAATCCTGCGCTTCAACAAGATCAATTCCCTTGTCTTGGAAGACAGCCAATGTGGTGCCGATTTATAAATCAGGTGAAAGAGGCGATCCTAACAACTACCGCCCCATTGCACTACTCGATAGCATCGGAAAGCTTTTTGGAGCATTTCTTCTGGACAGTTTCAAGATCTGGGTCTCTTCATCGAAAGGCTGGGATCAATTCCAGACTGGCTTCATAAAAAATCTAAGCACAACAGCCAACATATTTTCACTTAATATCCTCAAGGCCAGAGTACTGGAAGGTGCTCCTCCTTTGTTCCTGGCCTTCATTGACCTGTCCAAAGCATTCGACAAAGTCAACAGAGGGAATTTGTGGGAAAAACTCGACAATTGGAATTGTCCTCACTCACTGCTGTCGTGGAGTGAAGCAAGGTTGCCCTTTGGCCCAGCACTCTATAATGCCTACACAGGCGATTACCAACATTTTGAAAAAAGTGTCAAAGCATTTCCACCAACTTTGGGAACCGAAAAGGTCAGCAGGTTGCTATACGAAGATGACATCATTTTAATCGACCAAACTAAGATCGGGCTTCAGAGGAAATTGGAAAATTTGAATGAATATCTTAAAACCAACAACCTCGAAAGCAACACGATGAAGACCAAAAGTGACCAAACGGAAAGCCCGGAGTGCTTGGTTCCTCGACGGTGTTCGTTTGGAAGAAGTTGAAACTTTCAGATATCTGGGCATCACCTTCAGTAACAAAAACAAAAAGCAACCAATGCAAGAAACCGTAGTCCTCAAAAACAAAACCCTAACCAATCAAACGATTATGTTGGACAAAAAATGTGGTCACTTTTCACTCAAAGCGTCAATCACGTTCTATAAGACGAAAGTGATCCCAGCCCTCATTTACGGAGTGGAAGCCATGCCAAACATCCCGGAAAACATCTGGCCCAAACTGGAAGGCTTTCTTTGGAGAAAGATACTCCGCCTTCCAGCTTCCACACCGATGGCCTTGATAAGAAGAGATCTCAGTCTTACCTCGCTCAAAGGTACAGAGTCTCTCAACAGTCTGATGCTCTACAGGAAAATAAGATCGTCCAAAGAAAAAATCTACGCTCTCATCCACGAAGAAATGGGGAAAGGTACCAACAAAATGCTCCAAGTGTGGTCCAGCAAGAATCAGATAATCCTGGAAGCACAGAAGAGGAACTCCTGACTAATCCAACAAAAACTGCAAAAAAACTCAAAGTTACTTGCTGAAATTTCCAAACAAAACAATTTGCACAACTTTTTTGAGAGCAAGGTTAAACATCTTGAAAACAAATGAGGTATTAAAAATCTGCTGTAAAACAAAGACATATTCCTGCCGCTTTTGTGTGATGCCGGACACATTGGAAAATCTGAAACATCTGATCCTGGATTGCCCAGGTACAACTTCCAACAGAGAAATCCACCTCGGCCATCTATATTCAAAATTTTCAAGGTTGGATGATGACTATTGGTGGACGTTCTTGATGAATGGGCTAAGTTGAAGACCAGTCATCGCGATGGGAAACTGACTTAGCCCTCCCAAGCCAACCCAAAGAAACAAAACGAGAAAAAGAAAAGACAAAGCTAACGATGAATCATGTTCTTTTGTAAAAACTGTCGATACAGTTAAAAAAAATAAAAAATAACATTTTTTTAAAAAAGCTATGGGGAATGACTCCCTCCCCGAGGCCCTACTCGGGCTCTTTGTTACAGTTCACGAAAGCTGGGGCAATGAATGACACCCTTCCCCAGCCTCAACTCAGACTCTTATTTTGGGTGCGGGTCCCAGAGCCTGTTATGCGTGTGCGAAAAGGAGCTAAGAAAAAACATGGTGCAGCCATATTGGACATTCATTCCCCTTTACACAATGGAAGTTTATGCTCCTGTGAATTTAGTTAGCAGATCCGAGTTCTGCCACGGTTGTAATGTTTATATTTGGAAGCTGAGATTCACACTATAGAGGATAGTCAGCGCATTGTGTGACCAAGGACGCGCCGAGATGCAAGTGTAGTGATAAGAGGTGCTGGGAACGAGCGCGCAAGAGACGATCTGGGTTTTTCCACTATTAACTGTATTTTTCCACTCTGTTCCCCATGCTTGTTGTCCGTCCTTCAGCCGGGGGCGGTGAACAACCGAAGGGAGGTGGGACCTGTCTCCCAATAAGAGAGAGGGCATCCAGGTAGTAGATTCAGATTGGGAACCCCGGGAGAAGAAGTCTCGCTGAGAGGGAGGACGCTCTGCTACGGACCCTATTAGTGTGTGTTCTCTCTGCCAACCTACCTTGGGACTGGGTAGTGTCATGGTGGCCGAGATGAAGCTCTCTTCGTTTATGATCCTAACGGTGATGTGCTTTCTCTATTCTTATTAACATATATATATAGGAAACAGAAATATATATATATTAACTCTATACATTTATAGCGTAAATTTGCATGTTTTTGTTATTATGTAAGGATAAAGGGCCTGTAAAGAGCCGATTATAGTCTTATTATTGGTTGTTTGTGTGAGTTATTGCCTCTCTGAGTCTGAGACCTTTTTGGATGTTGTGGTAAGCTAAGTGGTATGTACGGTAATCCACACAACACAAAGCAAAACATTTTGGCGCTATGAGCAGAGTCTTTGTGCTGTTATTCGTGCCAAAGAACAAGTACAAAATATAAAATTGGAGCTTGGACTCATACAGACAATTTTTGGGTGTGTGGTTTGAAGTAACAGTGTGTGTTTGAAGGTATTGGGTGCAGTGAAGTGAACCATTCAATAATATCATGAGTTCCGTATTTAGGAAAAAAGGAAGCTCTGCAAGCGGAGACTATGTCCGTTGGTTGCTATTCCAGGGTGGACTAAAAGTCCGTATGATAAATTGGCACAGGTCTGGGTGTGTGGCGCGCGCCTGAGTGAAACCTGGGATACTGCAACAAGTCCCAGTTGAGAGAGGAAACAAATCTACAGCCCTAGGTAGAAGGGGGTGGATTTTGTTTTGTTGCATGCGTTTAGAAGAATGCATCAACGGAATGTAGAATTGCAGGAGCAGGTGGTGCAATTGGAAAAGGAACTAGCTGCCAAAAAACATATTGCTTTAATGCAGCTGCTCCAGATGAAGTTTTATCATGATAAAGCTGATAAATATCAGGCGGTAGCTGGGAGAGCTGCCGTAAGAGTTGCCAGATATAAATATTGGAATAGAAGAGGGAGGGTGAACACTCGGAAAGTAGCAACCATAATTGCCTCTGCACGGGTCGATTGGGACCCCGATCAATGGGATGGAGATGTTTTTGACAGTACTAGTTCTGAGAGCGGGTCAGAGAGAGAGGCACTGTGGAAACCCGAGCCCGATAAAAAAGAGAAAGACTGCAAAGCCGATCTTGCGTCTGAGAGCGGGACCCCATCCGAATAGTCCTGGAGGTGGCATGGCAGATATCACCATGCTGGAGGATTACAAACAACAAGAAATTGGGGAAATAATTAGTCAATTGAAGCAGGGACGTGGATGGTCAGATTATTTGATGGAGGGACTGCGGGTCTAATGGTAGACAGGACAGATGCCTCTAGATTTTTACCTTTGTCCTATGAGACTCATATTCAGGAAGTATTGCATGAAGGTCCCCAGGCCGATAGTCAAGGGGGGACCTGCAAGTGTCGAAATTACAATTAGCCGATCAGGGATGTAACCGTAAGTATGCGGTCATCTCGAATTGGCTGAATGAGGAGAAGAAATGGTTCACGTTAAGAGAGACAGTCCAAAGGCTAAGGGAACACGCCATGAAGGAGGCCATTCATATTGGTGCTCCCATGCATATGGGGGTCGTGGCATTGTCGGTATCATCCAGAAACATTCTCATTCAAATGGAACCTCTGACAGAGGAGGTGGTGGATGCTATCAGGCAGCTGGCAGAGTTAGGGGAGTGGGAGAAAAGTGAAGATAATAAGCCCAGAGAGAGAGAGAGACAGACAGACGCAGCGAGAGACAAACTCCTGGAAGGAGGTTTGGCAGTCGAGACTCCCGTGTATCCAGGAAAGATATGTTTTTGGCACTCTTAAAAGATGGAGTACCACGGGAGGACATTGATGGATTTGAGACGCTTGAAATGTATCGATTATATAAAAAAAGAGGGTTAGATGCCAAGGAGCGGTATAAGCAGGTGAAGAGGCAGGATGTTGAGATATCCAATGAAGGTAAGGGCCCCCTCTGCATCACCTGCAGAGGAGGGGGATGGTGAGGAATTCATGGGGACACCCTTACCATATCAGCCAATGTATGCAGACTTACGAAAGGTAGTGAGTGCAATATTGGAGACAGAGTCAAAATATGAATAGGATTGTGGTGAAACTCCAGTAGCTGCTGCCCAACTTAAGGTTGATAGATGGCCTCATGTGAATGTGAAATTATTTTGGCAATCAGAAAATACACAAGAGGTTTGCGCCTTAATTGATACCAGGGCAGAGGCCTCATTGATTCATGGGTACCCTTGAAAGGTTAATGGTAGACATTTTACCATAACGGGATTGGGGAAGTAAAGAGGCTCCTGCAGTACAAACAAAAGTTGATATGAAAATTGACAATTTGAAAAGGAACAAATATCTTTTATGTATAATGCCAGTTTTATAGTTGTTTAATAATTTGTCCAGGTGTCTGGCACCATTTTGTGGTGCTAAACTGTCTTGGCACTGCTGGATTCATATTGGAAGGCGAAATATTGGCTATATACTGTGTAAAATGTGTGTAACAGAACACCTTGCTGCTCGGGATTCAATGGTTTATCGGGCTGTAGGATTATTAACTCTGCAAAGTTGAAATTTAAAGTGGATATGTGGTACTACATATTGTAACTGTAATACAATTTACTTTCTTGTCAATACTACATATTGAAACTAAGTGTGATTATATTTGCCTACATACCTCCCTCCACTTCCCCCTCCTCCCCATTCTCTCCCATTTATCCCTTCCGCTTTCCTCCCCCTCCTCCCACCTTTTCCCCCCTCCTCCTCCCAGTCCTACTGCACTACTCTCCCTCTTCCCTTCTGCTCTACATACTGTTTTGTTGGTCTGATTCAAATTGTAATTTTCTTCTTCTGTTACTGTTAATTGTTATTGTTATATGTATTCTGTTGTTATAATGTGCAGCGCTTTTGTGTAAAGCGCTATATAAACTTAATAAATACAAATACAATACAAATACCTAAAAAAATAAATACATGGTAGGGTATGTGTATTTGGAGGTATGATACTTTGTTACTGTGCTCACTTCAGACAGAATGTCTTCATGTTTGCTGGTGGCTCACTGCTCTACATTCTCTACTCTGGTGTCTTAATCATTCATCTCAGTGTTTGCTAGATTTTTTAATGTATTGCCTAAAATGTGCTGAGTTGAGATGAAGGGGCTCTCCCTTTCTTGGTGGGAACTGGCAAAACTAATAGTTTCTGAATATTATTGTGCTTTGGTTACTTTAGTTACTTACAATTCGTGGGTGGTTTGTGAGGACTCTCATAGTTACGCTTGAAGGATATATCTGTGGGTATGTGTTTGTATACTTTGAAAATTTGTTGCGGTATAACTGACTTTGTGTCCACTGTATTATTGAAAGTGTTAGATTGATTGTATTAACAAGCAATCTATTGTTTGTGATGAACACCATAATGGAATGCTAGTTGAAACCATCATATATGATATATAATGTGGTTTGGTAGGGTTCATAAAAAAAAAATAGGTTTAGATTAGTAAATGCTATGTGTCATGATGACTTTGTTAAAAAGACCAAATTAGATGATGTGGGCGATGCCTAATTGATGAGTCTGAGAAATGAAATGATGAGAAATTGTGTGACGGATTGTTATAGTCTAATTTGGGTTGGGTGTTATCTTGAAAATATAGGCTGGATATATGGTGCAGGAGTTCAGTGGGTTAATAATCTGTGTGCTATATAAAGATATAAATGGACGGTGTTGAATGTTGAGTGACTATCCGTTTTTTGGGTCCGATAATATAGAATTAGGGGTTTGCATGTCATGACAATATTTGGGGGGAGGCAAGGAAGGGTGTTTGTTGGCATAGGTTAATGATATTGTTAGGTATTTGAAATTATAGTTTGTGGTGGTATGTTATAGAGTTTTCGTTGTATACACATAGGAGTTAATTAGGATTGTTAAGGCTTTAAAGTCAGGTAAGACTCTAATTTTTATGTCATGTATAAATTGGCCTGGGATGTCTGGTGAGTATAGTTCTGAATAGATGTTGGTGTGTATATAATTTTGCTTATCGTAAGCCTGATGGTTGTTGGGCTTCTGGAAATGATAGATATGTATATTTTGTGTTGTCGTTTGTGAGTGTGTTGGTGGGGTTTTCTTTCTGTTTTAAAATTATTTTCTTATTTATTGTTTTCATCTTTCATACTTTTTGCACTCTTAGGTTAGAAGCTTTTATCTTTCTATCACAAATGGATTTAGTAAAATATTTTTGTATCTGCAGATGGAAATTTAAATATGTAAAAATGCATGTAATTTGAGTGGTGAGAGATTGATCCTTTAAACTTTGTTTCATGGAATGTTAGAGGTATTGGATGCAAGTTTAAAAGAAGGAAAGTATTGACACAAATATGGAGGAGTAGAGGGGATGTTTTGTTTCTTCAGGAGACTCATTTGAATGAGAAAATTGGTAGTTATTTATCTACTCATAAATACCCAAAGGTGGTATCGAATTATTATGATACTAAATCTAGAAGAGTTAGTATATTGTTCAGGGTGGGGATAGTCTATCAAAATTGAAAAAATAGTAAAAGATCAGGAAGGTCGTATTTTACTCATAGATGTATTATATAATGGAAAGAAACTTATATTGCGACAGTATATGCTCCGTGTGCTCCGGATGCGTTTTTTTTAGGCAATTAGATGATCTTTTGGAGGAAATGGAGGGAGAGGCGGTTATTTTGGGTGGAGACTTTAACTTGGTGATGGATAGTGACCTGGACAGGAAGTCAGATTGCAGGTATAATAGTGGGAGGTTAGGAGAAGAATTGAAACAATTTTCTTTTAAATACGATCTAGATGATATTTGGAGGGTTCATCATCTAAGAGACAGAGAATACTCATTATATTTGACAGTACATCATTTGTATTCAAGGATAGATTTTTTTTTGATTAGTGATAAATTAGTGGATCAGACATTTTGTTCCAGTATAGAGATGTATTTCTGATCATGCGCTAATAGATTTGAAAGTTAATTTGCATACTATTAGTAAGAAGAATAACAGATGGAGAATGCAAGCCAATTCTCTTAGTGACCCGTTGATTAATGAAGGACTAGATGTCTTTGTTCAAAAATATTTTGAGGAAAATATTGGATCAGCATGTTAAGATTGTATGGGACAGTTTTAAGGCTGTTTTACGGGGGAATTGATTCGTAGAACCTCACACGCTAGAAAAGGTAGAAAAGAAAGGATTGAATGGTTAGAGAAGAAGATTGTGGCTTTACAAAGGAGTTGTGCGCAAGTGGAGAAAAATTTCATGAAACATAAATTGAACAAATTAGAAGGGAAATTAAAAATACTTCTACAATCACAAGCAGGGAAGAGCCTATTTTAGACAAATCAACTTTTTGGGGAATTTGGAGACAGAAATGGAAGACTTCTGGCAAATAAGCTTAATGGACAGATGTAAGCTTAATGGACAAGTGTATTTCATCAATTGAAAATGGTGTAGGTGAATGTCATGCCTGCCAGGTCCTCTCATGCTCGAGGTCAGCACCCTACACCTACAGCCCAGAGGTCAGCCAGACCATTTTATACTCGGTGGCGACTCTGGGGAAAGATTCCTGGCAAACGCCTTCATTCCCGCTAATCGGCGCTTCTGATCGTTGTTTCTTTGATCCTCGTTCCGGAGCTCGGGTTCTACCTTGCTTCTAAGCAGCTTCCAATCTACTTTTTCCCTTTTGATCCAGCCGGACCCGCGCTGCTATTTCTGGTGGTTTCCTGAACTGCTCTTTCATTTCGGTCAGCCGGACCCGCGCTGTCTTCACATCTGGTCTTCGGATCCATTTCTAATCTCCAAAGGTCCCAACCAGTCCCAGTCTATTTGGACAATCATTTTCTAGGAATTTCCTTTCCATCCATTTTCTCACCCAACTACTTCCTACAAGGATAGTGCACTGAACTTTATGGACGCTATCCGGTGTGCACCAACCCGTCTCTAGTGCGGCCCTCGTTCCGTTCGGGTTAGTCACCTTACTAACACCCCCTTTTTCCTTCGTTGGTTTTTATTTTCGGATCGTATTCCTGGAACTCAATCTTCAGTCTTCAGTCCATACAACCACAGGTTAGTGTATCCTCAATCTAACACTTACTTAGTAATTAGGTTAATTGACTAGCTACTAAAACGTATCATTCTTATCCAACAGACTGGGGGTATCCATCCAAATATCTGGACCTTTCCACTAATTACTCTATCAGGCTGTGTCTGTTGATCAATAGTCTGAGAGTGGCATTGGTTGGAAGGTTTTCAATCATCATAATCTTCTCCTTAGAAGACACCCGGAATAGCCAATCGGGAGAGCTCAACTTGTATCCTTTTGTACATCTGAGTATCCTTTTGGGTGTTGTGCTAGTGTTATACCTTGTAAATGTAACAGAATCAGAAGCCAAAAAAGATGGAAGGTACCGATCCCTTACAAGTCCTCACACAGCTCATAGCCGATTTAAGACACGAGATGATATTCGCTCAGGATACCCTCCGTCACCGCATGGACGTAATGCAGGACGCTATACGAGCTACACCACAGGGAGCGACAGGTAGGGAACCAATGGCTTCCGGCTCGGGTTTTCCTCCTCCCTCCAGGGAATTACAGGTCTTGATGCCTACACAATTCCCCTTGGCCCCGCCCGAAAGGTTTTTGGGGGATCCCAAATGCTATCGTACCTTCGTAAACCAGTGTCGCTTGCACTTTCTCTGTAAACCCAACTCCTTTCCGGACTTGACTACTAAAGCGGCCTTTGTGCTGTCCCATTTAGGCGGTTCTGCTGCAGCCTGGGCCAATCCACTATTAGAGTCAAATAGTCCTTTACTTTATGATTGTGACGCACTATTGTCTGCCATGAGTAAGGTATTCGATATGCGTTATGCTAACCAGGCTACTGATCTGGAGTTACTAAGTTTACAACAGGGTAACCAGACACTCTTGGCATACCTCGCTCGCTTTAATCAACTGGCGGCAGAGACCCAGTGTCCTGAAGACAAGAAAACGGCTGTTTTTTACAAAGGACTGTCAGAAGAGCTAAAAGATGCTTTGTCAACGGTTCCAGTGGTTCCTGCTGGCTATTCAGAGTTTTTGGATTTAGTCCTCCAAATAGACGCACGGCGATCTGCAAGGAAAGGGGAGAAGAAACCCTTTACGTCAGCTTCTGGTCACCCTGGTGTGTCGCAGCCTATTCCTAGCGAACCCGAACCCATGCAGATTGGCGTTATACGTGGACGCTTGTCACCTGCTGAACGTGAGAATCGCCGCAAGAACAACCTATGTATGTATTGCGGTTCCGCTGAGCATTTACTGGTCTCTTGCCCTAAGAAACCGTTTAGAAAAGTGGGAAACGCCAAAGCTCGGCAATAGCAGGGGTTCCTTTGTCGAGTACCAAACAGGACTCCGCATTATATGTCGCCTCCTCCATAGAGGTAGCGGTTTCTTTGGAGTTCCACGGGATCACCGTTTTTTCCAAAGCGATGTTAGATTCCGGTGCTTCCAACAAGTACATAGATATCACGTTCGCTACACAATCAGGTGTTCCCACTGTTGCTAAAACAGTACCCGAATCTATCAACACTGTTGACGGATCAGCTTTGTCTTCTGGTTTGGTAACGGAAGAAACTATTCCCATTAAGGTAACCCTGCCTGATGGTCACACTGAAGATCTGGTTTTCGACGTGATAGCTGCGCCTCAGTACCCTTTGATTTTGGGTTTATCATGGCTCAGATTGCACAACCCTCATGTAGATTGGGTAACCAGTCACATCCAATACCCATCGGCTTATTGCAATAAGAATTGCTTTCTGGAGCCGAATGTGGTGTCCACACCTGTGCTGGCTTTCCTGCACAGTTCTCCTAGCATTGGAGCACTCCGCTCTAACACCATCCTAGTACCTACTGAATACAACGCGTATTCCGACGTTTTTGATAAGGGTAATGCGGAGGTATTGCCACCACACAGACAATACGACTGTCCCATCGACCTAGTGGCCGGCGCCAAGATACCAACTGGACGTGTGTATTCACTTACTCCAAAGGAAGATGCAGTCTTGAAAGACTATATCGACAAGGCCCTCGCCAATGGGTTTATTCGTCCTTCTCACTCCCCGGCGGCCTCTCCTTTGTTCTTCGTCCCAAAGAAGGAGGGGGACCTCAGGCCTTGCATTGATTATAGGGCCCTCAATGCCATAACAGTAAAAAACCAGTACCCATTACCTCTGATCAACGTCCTTCTGGACCAGTTGGGTGCTTCTGTCATCTTTACCAAGTTGGATTTGCGGGGGGCGTACAATCTCGTGCGTATTCGACAAGGTGACGAATGGAAGACCGCCTTCAAGACCAGGTACGGTCTCTTCGAATACCTTGTTATGCCATTTGGCCTGTGCAACGCCCCCGCAACCTTCCAGTATTTCATGAATGACATTTTTTGTGATTACATCGATCAGTTCGTAGTAATCTATCTTGACGACATACTGATATATTCAACCTCCCTCCAGGATCACGTTATACATGTCACCAAGGTTCTCCAGAGACTGAGAGAAAACCACCTATTCGTAAAAACAGAAAAATGCATTTTCCACACTTCCGAGGTTGAGTTCCTGGGTTACGATATCACCAGTCTGGGAGTTAGAATGAGTCAGTCTAAAGTCAAAGCCATTCTGGATTGGCCTAAACCCGTCTCTGTCAAATCCTTGCAATCATTTCTTGGTTTTGCGAACTTTTATAGGCGGTTTATACACGACTTCTCTAAAACAGTAGCTCCTCTCACTGCACTAGCAAGTTCTAGGGTTGCGTTCCGCTGGACGACAGAGGCCCAAAGGGCTTTTGATCTGCTAAAAGAATCCTTCACCACTGCCCCGGTTCTGCAGCACCCTGACCCTAATTTGCCTTTTATAGTGGAGGCAGATGCCTCCAACATGGCCATCGGTGCTATCCTTTCCCAGGTGTGCAATTCCACCGGAGCAGAGCATCCTGTCGCCTTCTTCTCCCGCAAATTGGCCCCTTATGAAAGGAACTATACAGTCACGGAGAAGGAACTTTTGGCCATCAAAGATGCCTTCCTGACATGGCGACATCATTTACTCGGGGCTAAATATCCGGTGTGTGTTTTTTCAGACCACAGGAACCTTCAAGCCATAAAAACGATGAAGTGTTTGACTGCGCGGCAGGCTCGATGGCATTCATTTTTTGCCCAGTTTGATTTTCGGATCACATATCGCCCTGCCAGAGAACACACCAAAGCTGATGCTTTGTCCCTGCTCCATACGGTTGTTACCGAAGATTCTAGCAAGCCGACCTTATTGGCTGAAAAGGTGATCTGTAGTTGCTCTGTTCAACCGTCTTTGAAACAAGAGATTGCAGATTGGGTCTCTCAGAACCCTCAAGAGGTTCTACGCCTGAACCTAGATATACGTGACGGTCTCCCGTACTACAATAGCCTCTTATATCTACCTACAGAAAATACCCGTGCCAAGGCGCTAAACTGGGGTCATGATTCGTTGGTCGCGGCCCATCCAGGTCAGAAGAAGACTCTGGAATTAATCCGGAGGTGGGCCTGGTGGCCGGGCATGTCCAAGAACGTGATAGACTACGTCGCCTCCTGCTCTATTTGCATTCAAAGCAAGGGTTCGCTTCAGAAACCAATGGGGCTTTTGCATCCCTTGCCAGTACCCCATAAACCCTGGTTTATGGTATCCATGGACTTCGTGGTTGAATTACCTCCTATTCAAGGGTTCGACACGGTATGGGTTGTGGTGGACTATTTCACGAAAATGGCATTGTTTCTGCCTTGTCAGGGTATTCCTTCAGCAGCTATCCTGGCTGATCTGTTTTTGAAACATGTGTTCCGGTTTTTTGGTTTACCCTCCGTGGTCATCACCGACAGGGGGTCACAGTTTGCGTCTCGTTTTTGGAGGGCATTGTCAACAGCCCTCCTAATGGATGAACGCATGTCTAGTTCCTACCACCCTCAGACAGATGGACAGACTGAACGGGTCAACGGTACAATGGAACAATTCCTACGGTGTTTGGCTTTACAGTACCAGTCTACCTGGCTGGAAGTACTGCCCAAAGCTGAATTTGCATACAATAATTCGGTACATTCTTCAACGGGGACTTCTCCGTTCTATGCTTTATACGGACAGCATCCTAGGTCCATTCCAGTGGACTTAGAACCTTCCGGCCTGGTTCCTAGGGCTGACGATAAATTGATGGAATTGTCATCCTTGCATTCTTCAATTAAAAAGAATCTGGAGAAAGCGCAGGTTCGTTCCAAACAATACGCGGACAAAAACAGACGCCTGTCTCCTCTTTATAAAGTGGGTATGTCAGTGTGGTTGTCCACCAAGAACCTGAGAATGCCGGGAAAAAGGAAACTGCTTCCACGTTTTGTTGGACCATACAAGATCACGAAAGTGTTGAATCCGGTGGTTATACGTTTGGACCTACCCTCGCATTGGAGAGTACATCCAGTGTTTCACGTATCCTTAGTGAAACCATTCGTGACCGGAACTCGACTACCTGTTCGGCCTGTGGCTCTTTCTGTGAGGGGTTCCGAGGAGTACGAAGTACAGGCTATATTGGACATGAGAATGCGTGCAGGGGTTCCACATTACCTCATCGATTGGAAGGGTTACGGTCCGGAGGACCGATCCTGGGAACCACTCGCTAATATCCATGCTCCCGCCCTTCTGCGCCGGTTCCACGATTCCAGGGGGGTGGCGCGCCCTTTGGGGGATGGCACTGTCATGCCTGCCAGATCCTCTCATGCTCGAGGTCAGCACCCTACACCTACAGCCCAGAGGTCAGCCAGACCATTTTATACTCGGTGGCGACTCTGGGGAAAGATTCCTGGCAAACGCCTTCATTCCCGCTAATCGGTGCTTCTGATCGTTGTTTCTTTGATCCTCGTTCCGGAGCTCGGGTTCTACCTTGCTTCTAAGCAGCTTCCAATCTACTTTTTCCCTTTTGAACCAGCCGGACCCGCGCTGCTATTTCTGGTGGTTTCCTGAACTGCTCTTTCATTTCGGTCAGCCGGACCCGCGCTGTCTTCACATCTGGTCTTCGGATCCATTTCTAATCTCCAAAGGTCCCAACCAGTCCCAGTCTATTTGGACAATCATTTTCTAGGAATTTCCTTTCCATCCATTTTCTCACCCAACTACTTCCTACAAGGATAGTGCACTGAACTTTATGGACGCTATCCGGTGTGCACCAACCCGTCTCTAGTGCGGCCCTCGTTCCGTTCGGGTTAGTCACCTTACTAACACCCCCTTTTTCCTTCGTTGGTTTTTATTTTCGGATCGTATTCCTGGAACTCAATCTTCAGTCTTCAGTCCATACAACCACAGGTTAGTGTATCCTCAATCTAACACTTACTTAGTAATTAGGTTAATTGACTAGCTACTAAAACGTATCATTCTTATCCAACAGACTGGGGGTATCCATCCAAATATCTGGACCTTTCCACTAATTACTCTATCAGGCTGTGTCTGTTGATCAATAGTCTGAGAGTGGCATTGGTTGGAAGGTTTTCAATCATCATAATCTTCTCCTTAGAAGACACCTGGAATAGCCAATCGGGAGAGCTCAACTTGTATCCTTTTGTACATCTGAGTATCCTTTTGGGTGTTGTGCTAGTGTTATACCTTGTAAATGTAACAGTGAAGTCTTTCATAGGAGTGATGATATTTATGAAGAGTTTAGACTATTTTATAAAGAGTTATATAAAGAGCAGTTACATCCTAATGAATCAGATTTGCAGTCTTTTTTTGGTAAAATTAACCTTTCGGGGCTACGGGTGACAAAATATTGAATCTAGGATAGATGTGGCTAAGGTTACTAATGCTATATTGCAATTAAAAGATGGTAAATTGCCAGGACCGGATGGGATTGTTTCAGAATTTTATAAAAAGTTTGTTGAGCAAATCTCGCCAATTTTGTGTGTTCTCTTTAATGATTTTTTAGATTCTGGAACTGTATGTGAATCAATGACTGATGCAGTGATTATTGTCATTCCTAAACCTGATAAAGATAAAAAAAATGCAGTAATTACAAACCAATTTCATTGTTGAATGTGGACTTTAACATCTTTACAAAAATATGGGCGAATAGGCTTATGGTAAATATGAGTGATCTAGTGGATGAATCTCAGGTGGGTTTAATTCCAGGAAGATATGGATATGATAACATTAGGACTGTTTTGAATGTCATTGGGATGCATCATAATAAAAAATCAAAGGGGTCATTGGGTTTTTTGATGCGGAGAAAGCATTCGATAGGGTTAACTGGAGGTTTTTGGAACACACCTTATTAAAAACGGGCTTTGGACCAACCTTTATGCGAATGATAAAATGTATTCATTATGAGATTAAAGAGAGGGTGATTGTGAATGGTTTAATGTCAGAGTCTTTTTCATCATCCAAGGGCACGCGACAAGTATGTCCTCTGTCGCCTTTTTTGTTTGACTTGGCACTTGAACTGTTGGCTGCTTATATTAGGCAATGTGGAGAAATCAAAGGTTTATGTGTTGGAGGAATAGAAGTTAAAGTTTTGTTTTATGCAGACAACATGTTGGTCCTATTATCTAACCCAGAACAATGTGGTGGGGTTCTGAAATAGATGTTTGAAGAAGTGGGTGAGCTTTCGGGTCATAAGATTAACTGGGACAAGACTGAGATTTTCCCACTGACTAAAGAATGTAGCAAAGACATTCTGAAGGTATGGAAGTGCAAATGGTCCCCTGATTGGTGATTTGAAGAAAATTATGCAATATAATATTGATAAACTCATAGATAAAATTGTGTATCCATTAAGAAGATGGGAAAGACTTCATTTATTATTGTGGGCAAAGATAAATGTGATAAAGATGATTTTGTTGCCAAAGATTTAATATATAATACAGTCGATTCCATTTTTGATTTCCAAAAAGCAAGTTTTGCAAAATGAAAAAAAATGTCAAGGTTTCCTGTGTTTGTTGGGCAAAAGGCAGTGGATTCCGAGATATATGTTGATGCACAGTGTGGCAGAAGGTGCTTTTGGTTATCTGGATTTAAATAAGTACTGTAAGGCGTTTGTACTCAAGAAGGGAACTTATTATTATGCAAATGATGATTTGAAAGGTGCTATGTGGCTGCGCATGGAGAGGGAGGTCTGCCGTCCGTATCGTTTAAATAATCTTTATACTATGGGTAATATGTCAGTCAATAGATTAAAGTTAAAGTCAATGGTGGCAACCAGGCGGGCCATGCAGTTATGGTTTGAAGAGAATAGTCAATCATTTGGCTTTAGTGAAGATGCTTCTCTCTGGCATAATGACGTGTTGCAATTTAACAACAGATGTCTGATATGGCAGAGTTGGGTGCGGAAGGGAGTTTTGACACTGGGTGATGTATTAGAAGGAGATCGTCTTTTGACGTTTGAAGAAATACAGAGGAAGTTTGGGTTGCAACAAAGGGAAAGACGGAAGTATGGAGAACTGTGCTCCCTGATTGATCTCAGGAAAAGCATGATTGGTAATTCCTTAGACGCTAAACCCACATTGTGTCAACTACTGGACAGGAAAATTCAGTGCGTACATATATGAACTTTATGCAATTAGAAAATAAGCATATTGTGGCATGGGATAAATTGAGAATGGTATGGTCGGATGATCTAAACATGAACTTCACAGATAAAGAATGAAGGGGTATACTTAGGGTGAGTGCCAATGTCGGTGCTGATTTGAACTTGCGTCTGATTAGACAGAAAGTAGTAGGTAGAGTGTACTGGACACCAGTTAGAATGTATAAACTGGGACTACAATCAGATAATTTATGTTGGGGGTGTGGAATTGAAAGTGGTACCCTTCTACATCTTCTCTGGAGTTGTTCTAGAGTTCGATATTTTTGGAATGATGTGATTGATAGGATTAATTTGATTTTAGATGTAGTTTTACAGAGATCGGTTGGGAATATTATTCTACTTCTACATCGAGACAGATGTAACCATTCTTTGAAATATAGTAATTAGATAGATAAGGCTTTATTAATAGCAATAAGGCTGTTCCTTCGGGTTTGGAAAACTAGGAATAAGCCAACTGTTGAAGATTGGTTAGTGGAATTGCATACTTTATCTAATTTTGAGAAGCTTTCATTTAAAGTAAAAGAAAAAGATGAGGTGTACAATTTATTTTGGGGACCGTTCAATACCTTATATGATTGATATTGTGGGTTGTGGTTAAATACAGGGAGTGGGTGCATTATATAAAATGAAAATAGATGAAAATTTATGTTTTTTGGGGGGTTTGGTCTGGTGTTGTTGGTGTTTGTTTGTGTCTTATATTGGACGCTTTTCAACTATTGTATTTTGATCTTTTATTGTCGACATTAATTAAAAGATTTCTTAGTGTGTCTGGGGGGGTTACTTGATTGTGTTGTTTTTATATTGAAATTCAATTTAGTTAATTGATTTTGAATTGTTTATTTGATTGTCATTCATTTCTGTATTGTACTACTGTGTAATTTATTGGTTGACTAATACTAATAAAAAGATGTTTAAAAATAAAAAAAGAAAAGGAACAAATATCAAGTATTCATTGTTCCCATACCTGAGTATATTATTGGTTTCAGTATTCTGGAAGGACTAACCCTCAGATTAGAGGGCAAGGTCTATCAATTTGGGGTGAGTGCATTAACATGTGCTGCCGTCCTTGTCGGAAAATTGAAAATACCCCCTGTTGAGGTTCCCCTAGCAACAAAAACAATTTTCTGTGAAACAATATTCTGTCCCTGGTGGACAGAAGGAGATTTCAGACACTATCAAAGGATACTTAGCAGCAGGTGTATTTCGACCTGTGACTACAGCTTGGAATAATCCGTTCTGACCGGTTAAAAAGCCAGACAGAAGCTACAGGATGACTGTGGACTATCGAGAGTTGAATAAATATACTCCTCCACTAGTCCCTTCAGTTCCAGATGCGGTTACTTTGATAGAAAATGTGCAAAATTTTGAAGGCACTTGGTATGCCGTAAGTGATTTAGCAAATGCCTTCTTTACCATACCGATTGCGGAAGATTGTCAAGAGCAGTTGGCATTTTCATGGAACGGGAGGCAGTACACATTCCAACGAATGCCTATGGGATATATGCATAGTCCTACCATCTGTCACCGACTGGTGGCAGAACACTTAGATAAGATTCTGTGTAACCCTGATGTGCAAATTTCACATTATATTGATGATATTCTGATACAAGGAAAAGATGAGCAAGTGGACGCACCTAGAACTAATTATTGAGGGACTGACGAGAGAGGGTTGTGAAATCAATAAAGCAAAAACCCAAGGTCCAGCGGAGACAGTGGGCCTCATTACAAGTACACCAGTCCGGACTTAACGCCGCCGGTATAACCATACCGGCACCGTTTCCGCGTCCGCCTAATCATGACCTGCGGACCCGGAAATAGCACCACCTTCAACCGCCACCACAGAGTTTAAGCTCCTGTAAACTCCGCCTGCACGGAAACCCCTGCTTTACCGGCAATAGTAAACACTGCGAGCATCACAAGTAGCGCGGACATGGAAACACCGCCAGAAAAATGGTGTTAAAACCGTGATCACGGTGGCGGTACCGCCGCCACCGCGAACATGACGTTAAACAGTGCCTGGTGACCTGAATCAGGGCACAGGTGCACCAAATCAGCCCAGCTGCACCCAGCAGGCCACTGGAAGCCTACAAAAGGGCCACAACCAGGCCAACTCAAAACAGAACCATGCAGGCAGCAGCTCTAGTAGCATTGGGACTGGGCCTACTCAACCAACAGGCAGCACTGCACATGATGGCAGTAATGTTGCAGAGGAGGAGGCGGAGGCGTAGGAGGCGCAGGCGGCAACCAGCTAACCCTGTACCTATTGCAAACCCCATTGTCCAACGGGCACCACCCCGCAGGCAGCCTGCACTACCACGCATCAGGGCCTCACCCTGGAACCTTACCCCAGGACAGATCCACACATTATACCGGATGGAACGTCCAACAATCCTGTACATCACCGCCATGATAGAGCACAACATCAGCAGCCACATAGACACCCCCACCGCCACCCCCCCTCCTGAAGGTTGTGTCTGTTCTGCATTTTCTTGGCACCGGTACCTATCAACACACAGTTGGTGAGCTGCACGGCCTATCACAACCCTGTTTCTCCAAAATCCTGGTACAGGTACTGGATGCCCTGTTGCACCATGTGTCTGAACAGATTGCCCTACCCTGTACCCTCCCCAGGTAATTGCCACCAAGTTGGCCTTCCATGCCATAGCAGGCAAGCCAAATTGCATAGGTGCAGTCGACTGCACACACATTGAGCTAACAGTGCAATCTAGATGGTGTTCCTCAATAGGAAACAGTACCACTCACTGAATGTACAGATGGTATGTGATGCCACACAAGTGATAACACATTGCTGTGCACATTTCCAGGGCTCAACACATGACTCAATGGTACTGCGGAATTCCACATTGCCAGAGTACATGGAACGCTATGCTGGACAAAGCACATGGCTATTGGGTAAGTACAGCTGCAAATGCACCGGCCCTGTGGAAGTGGTGTGTGTGTGTTCAGGGCAATGAGCAATGTGAGTGTGCCGCTGCGACTGCACATGCATCACCTCCCGCCCATCAACTTAATAGACAGCAGAACCCAAACATCACAAAGCAACACATGACAGGTTGCCACAGTGTCCCCGTACACACCCTGCCACATGACACACAAAGCCTGAACTGCCACTGGCACATACACCTGGAGCCACTGCAAACCCTCACCCACAATATGCAACACTGCCCTCCCAATGCACATGATGCCTGTACATGAGACGTCCTGCATTGACTACATCATCACAGTGGACTGACTCTGCCATGTATGCACATCACTGCACAATGCTATACTCACAAGCCTATGTTACCCGCAGGGCAGAGTACACATGCACACCAATGCGTTGGTCAATGTCCAGTTGCCAACGTCCTCTACGATGACCAAAGAACAGAACCACCCACCGGTCCAACCACTGCATGCCACATATGAATGAACAATGACACAAGATTGCACTGCATCTGATGAAGACATGATACTACAAACACTGACATGTCCCCCACATCTACATCCCATGTAGGTGATGCTGGATATGCACTCACGCCATGGCTGATGACGCCTGTACGGAGGCCAAGGAACAGGCATGAAGAGGCGTACAACAGGGCACATGTCCGCACACGTGGCATGATTGAGAGGACATTTGGACTACTGAAGGCCCGGTTCCGCTGTTTGAGCAGATCTGGCGGATCCCTGCTGTACAGCCCAGTGAAGATGGGTAAAATTACGCTCGTTTGTGCCATGCTGCACAATCTGTGCCTGCGCAGGAACATTCCAATGCCCCCAGACGCAGATGATGAAGATGGGGATGGAGACGGCGATGGGGATGGGGATGGGATGGCTCAACCTCCTCCTGGCGGTCCACTAGATGGACAACGAGCACGGGATGCACTGATTCGCATTTACTTTTGAGAGACAGCACATTCACAGCATTGCATGGATATGGTGATGCCAGTAAATGAATTGTTGTACTGCAAATTAAATGATGGATGTCCACTCATGTATGTTTTTTTTCAAATGATGATATATTGATGAAATCACAACAGGGAAGGAGATGCAATGGTTAGGGAAGCTGTACACCCGTGCCCACCCACCACCCAAACGTAGCCACCCCCAACCAGGTCCCAATACACAAACCCCCTATTGGACCTCCCCCACCACCCAAACGTACCCACCCCCTCACACCGTTCTAGTCCACATGTGTCCTGCAGTGCCCGACACACATGCCATAATTTCCGTGTGCGCTTCTGCGCTTGTGCATCCTTGCCCGAGAGCCCTGTTAGCCGACTCGAGCGCCTCCGTGGACTGGCAGTGGTGGAGCTGGATGGGATGGTGATATTGGATAGCACAAAATCTGGAATAGGTGGCAAATGTGCAAGATTTGCCTGTTGGCCAATCAAGATGGACTCAAGAATCCTCGAGGTGTTGTCATTGCCCTCCCGCACATGGCGTGCCAGGGTGACTATAGTGCTGGCAAAGTGTCCAATGGACCTTGAAAGGCGATGTACAGATGTGCTGTAGCACTCCCTCTGCAGCCTAGATTCCTCGAGCTGCCTCTCCACCACCTGGGTGAGGGTAGCCTGCTGCTCCTCCATGCGCTGCATGCAGGAATTTAGCTCTGCCATTAAGGGGGTAGGTGACCTCATAGGACTGTGGAGTGATGTGGGGCTGAACTCCAGCTGATGGAACGATTCCAAGTCATCCAGGGTGGGCACCTCCCCCTGTGGCCCTGTATCAGACTGCACTGCCGGGGCACTGTTGTCACTATATGCTGCCTCCTCTGCAGTGCAGATGCTTTCTGTGGTGGGTTGCATTGGCATGATGGGTGCCCGTGGCACCTGTGTTGCATCAGGCAGCGTGGAGACGGTGGAGATGTTGGTGATAGTGTTGCAGTTGCTACTGGGGGCAGGGATGCCGAACTGCTGGCAGTATCCTCCTGGGCAGGGGCGCTGGCTTGCACACGTGCAGGAGGTGATTGCCTGGGCTGTTGTGCAGTATCACTGTCACTTGATACGGCTGTGGGGACACAGAAGGCATGCAATTAGTTATGTGGTGGTGCCTGCATCATGCAGGTTGATCATTTAAAGGTAGCATTTACATGCATCTGCTTGTTGCCGGAAATGCATTGTAGTGATATGGGTCACCATCTGGATCATGATGGTGTCCTTTGGCCCAGTCATGTACTGCCTGGGGGGGGGGGATTGTTAATGGGTCCTTTGGCCCAGTCATGCACTGCTTGGGGGGGAGGGGGTTGTTAATGGGTCCTTTGGCCAGTCATGCACTGCCTGGGGGGGGGTTGTTATTGGGTCCTTTGGCCCTGTCATGCACTGCCTGGGGGGTGGAGGGGTTGTTAATGGGTCCTTTGGCCCAGTCATGCACTGCCTGGGGGGGGGGTTGTTAATGGGTCCTTTGGCCCAGTCATGCACTGCCTGGGGGGGGGGGGTTGTTAATGGGTCCTTTGGCACAGTCATGCACTGCCTGGGGGGGGTGTTAATGGGTCCTTTGGGCCACTCCTGGTCTCAACATATACTCATATGGCATACATATTTGCGCACTTACCAGCATCTGCAGGTGGACTCACTCCTGCCTCAGCTTCCCCGATCCCATGGATGCCCTCAAGGTGGAGGACACTGCTGCAGCGCTCCTCCCAAGTTTGCAGCCTCAGTGGGGAAGGGGGCCCTCCACCTGTCCCACTGCTGCGTTGGCGGTGTGTGGAGATCAGGTTCCGCACCCTCAGCCTGTGGTCATCCCACCGCTTGTGGCAGTCCTTTACGCTCCTCATAGTCACGCCCCCAGCGGTGCACTGGCGTGCTGCTTCCGCCCACACTTCCTTCCTCCGCTGCTGTGTAGCACGCCGTTGATCGGCACTGAACAACATGTCAGCATGCTCAACTATGTGCTTGACCAGAACAGTTAGCTCTGCCTCACTAAAGCGCTGTTTGCGCTGCCTCTGGGCTGGAATCCTGGCAGACATGCTGGTGGTCCATTTTGGCTTATCACAGTGTGGATTCTGCTTGTGCTGACTCTGGATGGCAATGGATTGTGCTTTACATGATGGCCGCCTCTCTGTTTCCTGTTTTGGTGATCATGATGTTTCCGGTTCCGTATCCGTGGCGACGGTGGCGGACACGGGTTTTAAGCTACTTGTGGCGCCGCTATGTCCATTTCCTTGGGTATTTCCGTGGCGGAGGTTACACCGTTTCCGCATCTGTGTGGTGCGCGCGACCGATAGCACGTAATCGGCCGGTCTTTCCACAACCTTGCGGACGCGGAAACTTTGTTACCGCCGCTGCGGTATCACCGCAGTCCGGACCGGAAAAGTTGTAATGAGGCCCAGTGTTTTTTTTTGGGCATACAGTGGCATAATGGGCACCGGGTGATGGTGCCGAAGGCCAAACAAAAGATTCTTGAATTCTCTACACCCACGAATAAGAAACAAGCCCAACAGTGCATAGGTTTGTTTGGGTTTTGGCGACAGCATATACCACATTTGGGGCAGATTCTAGCGCTTCTCTACAAAGTGACTCGAAAAAGTTTAATTTTGAGTGGGGAGAGGAACAAGAGAGAGTGTTTCAATTAGCAAAGGATACTATTCAAAGAGTACCAGACTTATGGCCATTGAGGACAGGGTAAGTAGAATCAAATGTGTCAGTAATTGAAAAATTTGCAAATTGGAGTTTGTGGCAAAAACACGATCGAAAGCGTGTTGCTTCGGGATTTTGGAGTCGTAAGTGAGACGATACCAGTGACCGATATACTCCTTTTGAAAAGCCAGTTACTGGCATGTTACTGGGATCTTGTTGATATAGAACAAATGACAATGGATCATGACATGTGGATCGGACCTGACATTCCAATCATGCAATGGGTATTAAGCTCTCCCAAGACACACCGAATAGAACATACCCAGGAAGCTAGTATTATTAAATGGAAATGGTACATACAGGGTCGTGCCAAACCAGGGAAAAAGGGAGTGGCAGAATTACATGAGCAGGTCACTGGTGTCACGTTAGTTGAGATAGAATGCCCAAAGGAAGACGAGGTGAGGAAGTCCCCTGTGCAATGGGGAGTACTAGATGGAGATTTAACGAGCAAAGTAAATATGCATGGTTCACTGATGGCACGGCTAAATATGTAGGAGGTGATCATCATTGGAAGGCAGTTGCGTATAATACTAAAATGAAAAAGATATTGACTACATCAGGGAAAGGTAAGAGTAGTCAATTTGCTAAATTGTATGCAGTATATAAGGCATTAAAGCAGGAGACACCCGGTTATTGTTACTTATATACCGACTCCTGGTCAGTGGCAAATGGACTGGCTGTTTGGTTACCGACATGGCAAAAGAACGAATGGAAGATTCAGTCTAAAGCGTTGTGGGGGAAAGAGTTGTGGCAGAACATTGCCGAGATACTGATGCTTAGTACAGTGACTGTGTACCAGGTTGATGCCCACTGCGCAACCGACTCATTAGAACATTGGTTCAATTCTGTTGCAGATGACCATGCCACAATTGCAGTGACGGACACGAGGAACGAGGAAGATGATTTGGAAGGGCTTGGTAAGTGGGCACACCAGAAAAGTGGGCGTCTCGGAGAAAAGGCTATCAGGTGGGCACAAGATCGGGGAATTAGCTTACCCTTAGGGATAGTGAAAACTGTGATTTTACAATGTCCCTTGTGCCAATGATCTATCCAACATATGATTCAGGGTACCCTGAAGAGAGGTAAATTACCTGGACACATTTGGCAAATCGATTATATTGGTCCTATGCCCATTAGCAGTGGATGTCAATATGCATGTACTATTGTGGACACATATTCTGGATATTTAATGGTGATGCCATGTAAGAGAGCTACCCAATTGAATATGATTAAATTGTTAGATCAGGTTGCATTGTATTATGGAATACCATTACAGGTTCAGAGTGACAATGGGTCACATGTCAAGGGAAAACTACTTCAGGATTATTGTCAGGAGAAGGGGATTGAATGGATTTTTCACGTCTTCTAACATCCTGAGGCTTTAGGTTTGATTGAGAGAATAAATGGCCTGTTGAAAGACAGTTGCGAAAGACTGGAGAAGGCAGCCTGTAAAGATGTTTATGTTTATGTTTATTGAGTTTATATAGCGCTTTACACCAAAGCTCTTTACAGAATAACAACAGGACAGTAATGAATGAAGCATAATTTACAAACATGAAGCAAACCAGTGGTACAGTATTTAGAATAATTTACTCAGAGGAGGGAGGGGGAAGGAGGCAGGGGAAGGGGGGAAGATGGTGTGAACAAGTTTTGGATGCTGTGTTGGTTTTGAATAATCGCCCTGTTGCAAGTGGAGAAACTCCATTGATGCAGATGTGAACACCAACCTTACAAATTAAACCAAATAGGGTGGCAGAAACCTTAATGTATTGGGAAGTGACACCTGGAGCATTTGCTCCCTATCGGGCCACCCCAGAGTCTGCAGGGCTGGATTTACAGGCCCTGGAGGAAATGAGACTATAGCCAAGGGGTATTGGTATAATTGACACAGGAATTGGAGCGCACATTCTGTCATGGCACATGGAACTCATGCCTCATTATGAGTCCGGCGGTAGCCGTGCCAGTAAATACTGGCATGGCGAGTCATTTTTTATCCGGCGCCCGACAATGGGGACTTACCGGGGCATTACAGCCCCGGCGGTCCCAGTAATTCCCTATTGCCGGGCGGCAGAAAAAATTACTCCCCATTCCCATTCCAGTCCCATTGGAATCAATTGGACTGGGGAAAACGGATGCACCGGCACCATTCGTTAATGGTGCCGGTGCATCCGTCAATGTCTTTTGGGAGGGATTGTGGATGCTGATTATCAGGGAGAAATAAAAGTGATTTTGATTAACAGTGGAGACAGTATGATACCTATTCATAAAGGTGATAGAGTAGTGCAGCTAATCATTGTACCTATAAAAATATCCATGGTAAAAAAGGGGTAGCCTCCCAATGTAATAACAACACATGGGGACAAGGGCTTTGGCTCCTGCGATACTATGGTCCCTGGAGCAAAAGTCTGGGTTGAGAAACCTAGTGGGCCCTGTAACGTACTTGCTTGTAATATATGTAATAAAGAGTCTGAGGCAGTAAGTAGTTTTATGGGTTAAGTAAGACACCCAATAGTTTTATTAACAGGAACTCTTCTCTTTCTTTCATTTTTAAAGAAAAGGATACGTCTTTCACCCGGTTTCTTCAAGAAAACTAGCCAATCCTCTGGATCCTTTCTGTTATTTTCCTTTGTGTCGTATTCCCTTTATCTTTTCTTTTGTTTTCGTCCTCATAACACTCTATTTCTGTTTCTTTTACATCAGGCTTTTCATTTGCTTATTTTCGCTTATGCATTCTGTTTTAATAAAAACTTCTGTCATCATGTGTCTTCTCTTTTTGACTTTTAATGTTCAGGGTTTGCTCAATATAGAAATCACTGTTGTAAGGGATTGCCCAGAGTTCCACAGCGATTTACATATAGTATCGTTTTCAAGCATAAGATCCTAGGTTCTGTTTGCCTTCTCTATGAATCCATATCAACTGTTTCCTTACTGCAGGCTTTTGCCTCTCTCTCTCAACGTAGCGTTTCTTTTTTCCTTTTACGGGTTCTTCTGTTTCCTTATAACTTATCGTTTCGATGACTCCATCCCCTTTAATCCTGTCGTCGCAACAGATTACGCGCTTCTGCCTTACCGTCGTATCAGCTGGCAGTCAGCTGATCAATACGGGACTTCCTCCTTTCTTTTCCAGGAAACGAAGAGACACGCCTCCGCCTTGCAGGAACCTTTGCAGCGGGGCTAATGTCACAGCAGGAACGAGTCTTCCTTAAAGTTTCATACAGCGATTAACGATCGTCACACCAACTGGATCGGAAATCTCGTCGGAGCGCAATGGCGCATTTCCCTTCAGGTAGGTTCACCCGGCGACAACCGTTCGCCTCGTAAAAACTGTACAAAACTTCTTTTAGCGCAACGGCGCAATCAACTCAACAACAGGCTCAACCAGACTTCTCTCCGGCTCCTTTCTAATACGCCCAACTGTAACCGTCATTCTCCGTCTCTTCTGCGTCTTCCTTGGTTACCTAGCAACCAAAACCAAGCAGCTTTCATTAGAAGAAGGCACCTCATCAACTCCTTCTCCATTTACAAACACAGGCATATTATGATAAAAGGATTAATTCCCCGACATTTTATAGTAACCATTTACTATGGTTAACGACTATCTCATCACAGGCCCCCAGTTCTGGCATATGTAATTGCAACAAGGGAGGACCAACAGGGGAGGACCAAGTTGTTCTGGTGATAGAACTGGGTAAAAGGAAATGGAGTCATGTCCCAGCTGACAAATGTTACTTACGTGAGTGTTGTATTACACTGATATTTTGTTCTCTTTTTGAATTTCTATTTTTAGACCCTGATCGTGGTGCTAGCAAGTGTGGGGATGTGTGGAGTATCTTCGAAAGGATCTGGGGTCTTGCGAGAAACAGTGGCAAGTGCTTCCTTGATGCATCTGAATTCGACCATCTGGACGACGAATGGTGACGTGAATGTCGCCATGCCATCTGTTGCCAGTTTTGATGCAGGGCATCGTGGTTCTTGGAGGAAACATTGTGAGCACAATGCTTTGCTATCTGCAGCTGATTCCATGTCTTTTGTTCGGCATGGCTATGCTTCAATTGTGAATCAACCTGAGAATATGTGGATCTTCCTGGCCCGTCAGGAGTTAAATATTTCACATTTCTGTTTGACGGACATGCATGATGCAACAAACTTGATTTCAATGTGCCTTGTGGCAGTGCCCAAACCAGTCTCTGTGTTGCGGCACGTTTTTGGAGTACTGCATAATGATTCCCTCGTTGAGGATTCTGATGCCCAAAGTCATTTGTCTGTTTATGAATACTGCCGATTTTGCGCAGACACTGATCGTAAATGGAGGAACATGACTCATTACATATAATATTGCTCCTGCTGATGTATGTTACATGATGACTTGTGATTCTCAGCACATCGGCAAATGTTAACAATTGGAACTGACAACCGCGCAGAAGGGTACCGAGTTTGAAAAACGTCTGTGTTTTTGTTCGGCATCTGTGTGCCTTGATGTATCTAATCACGTTTTGCAATTTCACTGTTTTGGCAGCAAGCCACATTCGACATGTTAATCTCCATGTGGGATGGCTGAAGCTGAGGTATTGGCACTGGCTTTTTATGTGGGTTAGCTGCTGTGGGCTATAAATCTTTGATTAAACTGGCAAGCGTTGTAGTGAAAGGACTTAATGAAACCTCTCACGCGTTGACCAAACTTTTATTTTAGAGGAGCGATTTTACAAAACAGGGCTGCCATTGACTATTTGTTTTTGAAACATAATCTGGGTTGTAATTCCGTAGAAGGAATGTGTTGCTATAATTTAGAAGATCATTCCCGTTCTATAGAAAAGCATATTGGTAGTTTGCATGAATTAATTTCTCAAGTTACACAAGACCAGAGCGGGAGCTGGTGGGATCAGTTGTTTTCCTTGTTGGTTGTTAATGTATTTCTTGTATTGCAAATTTATTTGCCATGTTTCGCCGATGGCGGAGTCCTACTGGATATCTGTTGGGCTATGGCGAATGAATGTCCAAAGGGTGGAGTGTTATGCGTGTGCGAAAAAGGAGCTAAGAAAAAACATGGTGCCGGTGCACAGCCATGTTGGACTTTCATTCCCCTTTACACAATGGAAGTTTGTGCTCCTTTGAATTTAGTTAGCAGATCCGAGTTCTGCCACCGTTGTTATTTTAAATTTAGAAGCTGAGATTTGCACAATAGAGGATAGTGAGCGCATTGTGTGACCAAGGACGCGCCGAGAAGGGAGTTGAAGCTATGCAGGTGCAGGGATAAGGGGTGCTGGGCATGAGCGTGCAAGAGACGATCTGGGATTTTCCACTATTAACTGGATTTTTCCACTCTGTTCCCCCATGCTTGTTGTCTGTCCTTCGACCAGGGACGGTGAACAACTGAAGGGAGGCGGGGCCCTGTCTCCCCATAAGAGAGAGGGCATCCAGGTAGTAGATTCAGATTGAGAACCCCCGGGTGAAGAAGTCTCGCTGAGAGGGAGGACGCTCCGCTCCAGACCCCGTTAGTGTGTGTTCTTTCTGCCTACCTACCTACCTTGGGACTGGGTAGTGTCATGGTGGCCGAGATGATGCTCTCTTCCTTTACGATCCTAACAGTGACATTAACTGTATACATTTAAAGCATGAATGTGCATGTTTTTGTTATTATATAAGGAATAAAGGGCCTGTAAAGAGCAGATTATATTCTTATTATCGGTTGTTTGTGTGAGTTATTGCCTCTCTGAGTCTGAGAACTCTTTTTGGTTGGTGTGGTAAAGTAAGTGGTATCTACGGTAATCCACACGCCAAGAAGCAAAACAGACCTGTGTTGGCAGACCTGGGTTACTTCCTTTCAAGGTACTCCGATGAGGAAGAGTGGTTGTGATGATCTCTTTTTTCCATTGCCGGTCCTAGACCATTCTCTACTCTTCATATTTTTGTACTTGCTGTGGGTGAGCATGTGCAAGTGGATGTAGGTCAAGTTGCCTATGCCCTGACCACCTGTCAGTCACTGCTAAACTGTCGGTGCCTTCCTGTTTTGCTGACCTCTTTCCCTAGTTAAGCAGCCCACCAGCCTCTTTTCCATTGCAGTTGGTGAGCAGGTGCAAGTGGATCTATGGCATGTGGCCTAAGCCCCACCCACCTTCTTAGCCTTGCATCTTCCTTTCTGCTCTTAACTGTTAGGTCATGGGGCAGGTGTCTGAAGTCAAGGGCAATTCCCGTTTGGAAGTGTTTGGACCGGGAGGGCCCAAGAACAGACCCTCGGCTGAGACAATAGGTAAGCACGCACCGACATGTGTTTTCTCCCTCCGTCCCCACAGGCCATCACCAGGCAATGGCAACGTCATCGCCCCTCCTCTAAGGCATGGACTCCGCAATGCAGCAACCTCACCCACATCAGCCTCAAGCCTAGCAGCACCAACGGATGCTCACCAACATCTGCTCAACTATTACCCATGCAGCAAACATCGCCAACCTCATCACTACACACAACCTTAACGCCATCTTCATCACCGAAACCTGGCTGACACCCACCTCCACCCACATCCTGGCATTTTTGTCCCCAATGGGTATGGCATCCAACACTGAGATTGGCCGAAACAAGACATACAGAGGCATGTGGACCTGCACCAGACTTTGCGTCAACAACATTGGTTCCTTCAAAGTCCACTCCTGCCACTTACTGCTCTCCCTGATGGACACAAGCACCTTAAATCTCATCTATAGACCACCCAAACTCAACACCGCCTTCATCGTAGACTTCACCAAACTGGTAACCACCATGCCCCTCACGCACGCCAACAACATCTTCCTATGCAACTTCAACCTCCAAGGCAACAAGGCCACCAAACCAATGAGGAAACTCTCCTTGGCCTTCTCGACACCCTCAGCCTCACACAGCACACGAAAGACCCAATGCACGAGAAAGGTAACATCCTCGACCTAATCATCACTGCACTACCTTCCGTCCACTACAGCTCTCCTCTCCCACTTAACTAGTGCAACCACTGGGCTGTGCCTTTCAACATCCTGCACACCACCCCAGTCAAGCACTCCCAGCAGAAACACATCAGACAAACCTTCAGGTTCTTCAAGAACTTCCCAGTGGAAACCCTCACGGAAGATCTTGCCAATCTCCACCTCACATGGATCGAACACCCCCAACCGAACTGCGACTCTCTAGTGGAAGCACTCAACACCCACCCTCTCAGTCTCCATCGACCAACATGCGCCTCTGAAACAAAGCACCTGCAAACTGAAACCGTCAGCACCCTGGTACACGCAAGAACTCCGCAAAAGAGTCATCAGGAAACAAGAGAAAACCTGGCACTGCTCCAGGAACAACATCTGAACTGGCACTCTCCAAGGAACTCTGAGCAACCCACTGACAACTAATAAACACAGCTAAGGCCTCCTACTATCAGAACACCTTAGCAGTAACCAACAACAAAAGCAGAGCCCTCTTCAAAACGGTCAAGCTCTGCATCAACCCGCTGCCCAACCCTGCCATACCACACTCCATAGAAAAATCCACCACCATCAACACCTTCTTCATCGACAAAAATCAGCAAGATTCGCCAGCACATAGACACCAGCTTTGCATCCACAGACCTACCTCACCTCCCTCCTCCCGAAATCTCCACACCCTGGACAACAGTGAAGACACCCTCTATAGAGGACCTAGTAGAAACCCTGTCAACCCTAAAAGTCACATTGTATACAGACAACATCCTCCCAGGAAGTCCTCCAGGCTTGCGGATCCTCCTATGAGGGTCTGACTCCTTGCTTGGTTTTCCCTCTTTTGTTTTGTATTGGCTTTGGCCAATCAGAACTCTTGAAACTCTAGACTGCTCGATTGTGTTTTGAGGATAGCTCTTCATTCCTCCTCACCTCCTCCTCGTCCCAGTATTTCCCTGAAAGCTCTCTCTAAGGTAGACCTGACTCTGCTTAGTCCCAGTACCTTTACCATAGATCTCTCTTGGGTCGACTATGTACTTCATTGTCCCAGTACTGTTACTACTATGTACATGGGACAGCAAGCTAAAGGAGGATTAGTTGAGGGGGATTGATGGGAAATATACCACGTTCTACCTGGATAGTCATCCCTAGTCCCATAGGGGGGGTCCCTCCCGATGAGAGCTTCCTGCTGAGTACCACCCCCAGGGGTACTAGCGCATAGCGGTATCACCTCCGTGGCCTCATGGAAAGGGGCTCCTCCTCGGGAGAAGCGACGACATGCAAGGATTCGTCACACTGTCCATCACAATGTTTCTGGCAACTCACTCTAAAATATATATCACCTAAAATGAGATGAACAGTCCCAGTTGATAAATGACTATAATCCTATCATTGCTCAATTTCGGAAAGCAAATACTGATATGCAGTATTTATCTGTTAGTGCACCGCCCGTTCTTTGTTATGTTTGCAGCATTCTTAACCAAAGCCGAAAAGAGTAATGCAAACGAGATCTGGGCTGATTTCTCATCATACAAAAGTCTGATCAAAACCATCTAGCGTTGGCTTCAAAATGCTATTCCAAAAACCGTGTTGTACATACGAGGTCTCAGGTGAGCATGCTAGCTTGCCTCTGAATGGACGAAGCATGACTATCATTTTGCTGAGCCCGTAAAAGGAAATAAGCGCTAAAGACTTTATTGCATTTGAAGAGTTGGCCAAAAAAGTGCCTGACTGAACAGACATTCTCAAAACAAATCAGATTGATACTTAGTATTCAAATAGGTCTAGTCACATGGAGAACCTTTGCGTGTAAGAAGTATTAGAGCACTACCATACAGTAATGCGAAATTTGACATGAAAAGTGTATATTTCAACTAAGCCAAAGTTCTGGTTGCTTGGTGAGACTGGAAGAGCCATATCTCATCAACCACTTGAAACTGTCTTGCCAAACTGCAGAGAAAAAGGAATTGTTTTACTTTTGCATTTTGCAGTCATTCTTACGTTGGTGGAATGAGGCGACTTGCTTGGAAGTTGTGAAACCTTTGAAGCAGCTTTTGAGGAAAAGCAAACGCACATTGCCTACACAAGTTTTGAACAATACTTGTAGATGTTATAAGAGGAAATCCATCAAGAAGAACCTGTGGTAGCATAAGTTGCAAAGGAAACCCCTGAAGGTAGTTAACACTCTTCACAAGGTAGTTAAAATGCTCTAGGTGATCCCTCAGGCCAAACTAATGTTGAGTTTGACATTGTAGAAGTGGAACATTCAATGAGACAAGCCGAGGATGTATATATTGAGCTAGACAGATGTGTATGTAGAGCAGAGATAAATATATGTGCAGATAAAAGAGGGATTCATGCATGGCATGAGGCATGACACCAATGTATGCTCTGGTGTACAATATCGTCTTTTGTAGCTGCATGTTAGTGGACAGGAAAAACATTTCTCATTTGAGCTTTCAGATGAGAAAAAACTTTTGCTTTTTCCAAAATCTTTAGCTCGGCAAGAAACTGACTGCACTGAAAGTTGTGCTGTGACTGTTCCCACAAGTTTGGTAGCATTTCCTTTAAGAGGTGCCACTCTACATCCCTTGTTGATGCTATCAATGGAGCATGATAATAACGTATTATTGATCGGTTGGAATTTAGGAAACTCTCACCTGAAACAGCCCAAGAAATTAGAAGTATACTTCGAAAAAAAAGTGTACATTTTCGATTGTGGATGAAATGAGAATGGTCTCTAAACGAATGCTAGGTTTTGTTCACTTGACTTGAGAACGCAAGATGCTCCATAGACTGATGATGATGTACTGTTCAGAGGAAAACATGTCCTTTTTCACTGTGATCTCATTTGGTTAACTCATGTGAAATGACAACCAGCTTTCCAGTCTTTTAGATCAAAAGACACTCAAAAAGCTATTGGAAGCATTGATCATTTAATTCTGTTGAACTACTTCCACCAGAAAGAATTTACTGTCAAGGTGCAGCAATCTTCAGATTGTGAGTGTGCAAACATGCTTAAAAGTGTTTGCATTGGAATACTTGATGGTGTAACAACAGCTCTGAAGTGTAGACTCATGTTCATGTCAAACATATATCATGAAGGGTGTACTGGTCCTAAAGTTATGCTGGATCTACAATAACAAAAACAGTGCATGTGTTTCTTTGAAGTCTGCACAAAATGTCATACATTTTATTCTGTGAGGATGAGCATTGAGAATCAATTATGTAATTAAACCCGCTAATGTGTTAGATGCAAAATGTAAACAGATGATCAGGGCCCACAGTTCAGATAGACCAGGGTACTATCAGTCAATTCTGTTAGACCCATAACACTGAATACAAGACAGTTAAAAACAAATCTAATCACATATATATTGCAGACAATTTCAAAACACATCAAATCAAAAAAATTAAAAAATCCAATAATGAACATTCAACTCATACACCAATCAGTGTACTGATATGTGACTTCTATCAGAACTGTAGGTCCTGATCATTTGTTTACATTCTGTGTGCTTTGATTCATAGAATATCAGGGTCTCTACCAGTTAGCCTAATGTTGCTTTGTTTGATGTGTTAGCTGGACACACTTTACCCCTACAATTAAATAATTAAATAAGAAAGCACAGTCATGCTTAAATCATTTGGAAAAATCAATATCTAAAACAGTTGATCTTAAATCTGTTTTGAGAGTTTGCATTAAATGCTGAGCTATATTAAAATTAAACTTGAATGTGGCAATTGACTTGTTGAGAAGAGCAATGTGAATAGTCCTTGCTTTTGTCACTTTTCCACATAGCACATCTTTGAATATATTCTGGTAAAATGTCATTGTAATCCTGAGCTTCATCGAGTATGTAGAATTTTGACCCAGTTTATGATTTTAAAAGTCATGTTTCTGAAATGAGCACAATTTCCTTTGGGCTCTGTCTGTAAAATACTGTGCACACATCTCAAGGTTTGACTTTAGGCTTTACTGATTGATGTAGGTCACATTGTCTTGGCATGTCATATGTGGCTTTGTCCCGTGTTAAACATATGGAAGGCTGGTTTATAGTTAACTTTGATGTTTCAAAAGTGGCAAGTGACATTTCATATGTTGAATAGTACCATCGACAATGTATGCTGTATGCTCCTCAATGGTTTGTTGCATAGAACTGCAAAGGTTCTCATAAAAATAAACAGACTTTAAAAGTATAAGCGCAAAGAAAAAGGTGAAGTTAACTTTTTGAGGCATCAGAAATGAGAAACAGACACAAAGTTGTAGTTTTCTCAATGTTTGCCATATTTATTAAAGTTAAATGGGCATGGGATAAACACCTATCTCTCCATATCCTAACATGAATGTTCCTACCTAGCAAACTAAAACTAAAGAAAAATTACCTTGGCCTCATTACGGATCCAGCTGTAACCTTGCCAGTGATACCGGTGGGTTACCACCGGACCCATAATGATTTACTGGCACCTGACTTCCCGGTAATACCAGGGGATTACAACGCCGGCGGGCCGGAAAGTCAGACGCCGGTAAATTGTAAATCCCCATTCCCATAGAGTCCCAGAGGACTCTATGGGAGTGGGGACCACGGAAGCACAGGCACTGTTAATAATGGTGCTGGTGCTTCTTTAAAAACCCGAACGGCTGGTGCCGTTCCGTCAGGCAGGTCTGACCTGCCAGGCAGGACGGCACCCGCCCACAGAGTTGTAGTGTAGCAGTCCAGAAACAACGGTGCCGGTAAGCTTACCGGCACCGTTGTTTTCGCACCGGCAGGCTCTGAATGAGCACCTTTGTGTCCAGATGTATCTGACCCACAGACTATCATATGCAACCAAAGTGCAAAAGATTAATGTATCTATTTTCAGTTCAAAGAAAATTTGCAAAAGTTCAAATTTATAATTCCCACAAAGCAATCCATGTGACCAGGGTTTCATTCCCTTCCCCAGAATCAATTCAGGAAAACTTTTGTTTCAACAGCGTTCTATTCAGTTCATCCAACACGTCTTTCAAATTGATAAAGAAAATGTCTCTTTCAAAAAACCACTTGTTCAAAACCAAAGCAACTATTTCTTCCACAAAGTACTCTTCCCAAGATGTAGAACGATTAGTTAGAAGGATGTAACAACCATCCAATGTAGAATACTTTTGTCATGACAGCACAGCAAATGTCTCTTTTACAATAGTTTGTCAGGATGATAAAATAAATATTCTCCTTCCACAAGTCTTTATCACAACCAAGTTTTCCTTTTTTATAACAACTATTCCTGTCCTGGTTTATTCGCCTGCCAGGATTAACTGCTACTTCATTCAACTTGTTCTCTTCCTGGTTTACTCTCACCTGCAATGAATGGTTTCAACTTTACACAACTATCAATGTCTTCTCTACTTGTGGCAATGATTGCTCCAAGTTTCTCCACCAATATCTCACATGAGGAGAATTGTACAATACTTGCCTGTTTATTTGCTTATGGCAATGTCTGTTCCATATTTCCCCAAACTGATATCTCACCGAAGGAGAATTGTAATTGCTTTGCCCTGTTATCCCTTCTTTATAGTCTCTTGGCTGGTGGAAATTCGGGTTACAGGATTCCCCAAACTGATATCCCATGTAATGAGAATTGCACTCTTTTTGTCCTTGTATCTCTTCTTTATAGTCTCTTAGCTGGTGACAATGTGAATTACAGGTTTCCCCAAACTGATATCCCACATAAGGAAGATTGCACCCTTTTTGACCTTCTTTACTACTTGGTCAGTATTCAAAACTGTGTGTTTCTAAGTATTGTTTTCGGAATACCCGTGGTTACCGCTCTCTTTAAGCCAACTCAACAGCTTCTTTCGGCATCTCCATGGCGTTTCCTGGTGCTGAGGGGCAGTATCAATGCAGGTAGGACTTCCATAAACTGTCAGACCCTCTGAGGTCCAACAACACCGTTGAAAGCCCTCATGTGCTGCCGTTGCCGGCAAGGCACTTCCCGGGAGCTCACCAGGCTCTGTCGGGTCTCCTGGTACTCCGGCACACTGGAGCGGTTTTCTGCGGATCTGGACCAACTCTCCCTTTTAGCTGGGCTTCTTCTCCTGCAGCCATCTTCCAGGGTTTCGCTTCCCGCTTCACATACTCTGCAGCACCCCACGACTCCAGTGTTGGCTTCGGCTGTCACTTCCACTTCTGCTTCTGCTTCACCTGCTTCTTTAAATTTCCTCGCTTCCTTGGATTCTGTGGTTTCTCTGATTTCCCTGGTTTCCCCAGCCTCCTCCACATGTGGGTGATTTCCATATTTAAATGTCCCTCTTCGCTGATTGGAATTGAAAAGACTAGACTGCACAGTCTTCTTAGCAGCACTACTAATCTTCATTAGCTCTTTGCTCCTCTTCCTCGCCCCAGTACCATAAGCATTAAGTATTTTGAAGTTGATAATGGTTTTAGAGTTTGCAAGGCTATTTTCTTTTAATTGTTTGCTTAACTAAAGGTTATTAGAACCAGAAGATGTTATGTGAATGGCATGTGCAGTGATATTTGAACCATTGATATCAGGGGACATTCAATGTGACCCATACATTTCTAAGGTGGAAAACCTATTCTGTTTAGGTGGTTTCTCATATACTCTTCTTCTTTGGATTCTAACCTGGGAGGGATTTACACAGTGACAGCAACTTATCAGGTTTTTGGGGATCATAGGATCCTCATCATCACTAAAAGCAGAACACTGTACCTCTCCTAAGGGAGTCACCACATCTCCCTGATAGGCATCTCCTCCCATGTGATCCTACCTCATAATGCCACCCCCAAGGTCAGGATCAGGTAGAGGCTGCCTTCCCACATGGGAGGAAGCTAAAGGCTGGGGATCAGTGATGACTTCGTAGGAGTCATCACAACTTCTACAAAAGAACTGGAAGTTACTCTAGTTATGAATGTGTACTGAAATTGTTTCAAAAGATTTTCAGCATAGACTAAGTAATACAACAGGGGTTGAATGTTAATCAAATTCATCCTTTTTTTGCTGTTTCAAAGGCAAGCCTGATACAGTGTTTAAGTGCAGTCTCTGGATCAACTCTTTAAGGAGGACTTACCACTCTTAGTTTTGTACATAAAAAGCATCAAATACCTAGTGCATACATGATGTGTAATTTAGTAGCTGCATAATCACAACACGTTTTCTTTTCTAAAAACATCTAACAGGTCCCCCAAGAATTCTTCTCAGTGTCCTGGAGGCATTACAACAAGAGAATGTGTTTTTGGATATTTTGAAATTGTTTCTAAAGAGCCTTTTCTATTTCTATACCTTTTGGTACCAGATCAAGAAAGTGTGCAGTTTGCAGATCCAGTAACAAATACCCATCATGACAACAGGTTCAGTGCAGTTCTTACCTTCAATCGTCAGTTTAAAAATGTGGAGTGTTCAGAACATTTACTGATTATGCTACAAAAATATCAAAGTGGCGGAACAAAGGATAATGCACACATTTTAAAGTTTCTACAAGGTCAGGTATCTTTTTCTAAGAAATCATTTAGAACCCTGTGAATAATATTCCATGAGGGTGTTTCTATTAATAGTGGACACTATACTAAGATGGTGCGAACAGACGTAAATTGGCCTGCATGCAATGATTCTGTAGCATGAGGCCAGATCGCCTAGGAATTAAAATGTGTTTGTGATAATACTGCAACCACATTTTTAATACTGGTTTTTATTACGTAAGGACAACTTTAAAAATTATTAAGAAATAATGGAAAAAACAAATATGAAAATATACTTATAACGCTAAACATCGTTTTGTGTTTTGAAATCAGTTGCAATATATTATATTTTGTTTGCAAATTTAGATTTGTCTTATAAAGTGTTGAGACGCCAATATAATTCAGTGATTTTAAGTGGAGGACATATTTATTACCGTGTGGCCTACAACTTGAGTACGCACAGTAATGACATTTGAAAAAGACCACATGATCTACAAATGTATTATGTGAGAAAACCTTTGCAAAACAAATGACTGCTCAAAATAGTTTCAGGTGAGGAAAATTACAAAATCATTTGTTGTCACTTACAGTTATTTGCATTCTACACTCTTCTACTTCTCTTTTTCAAAGTAAAACATTAGTTACACATTCAAATATGTTTTCATGCTTTCGAGTACTATTAGGTAATTTTAATGTGTTCCATGTACATTATTTCTGGCGATAGGGAGAGTAAGCTAGAAAGAATGTTTCTAAATGAAAAAAGGAAACATATTAACAAGAGAATCAAAATAAATATAAATGCATATAGCTGTAAAACAATCTAACTGGTGGATTAAAAGATCTAGTGCCTCATTATAAATTTGCCGGTCCGATAACTCCGGTACTGGTAAGCTTGCTGGTCCGGTAGTTACCAGACCAGAAAACTACGAGTTCTGCTTGCGGGTACCAGGTCTGACTTGGCGGGCGTACCGGCACCCGCGAGCAGAGCATGTCGGATGCACCGGCGCCATTCAAGAATGATGCCGGTTCATCTGACCTTCCCATTCCCATTGAGCCCTATGGACCTCAAATGGGAATGGCAAGCATTTTTTTCTGGCGCCCACAAATGGGCAAATACTGTGTCCAGCGGGCCGTAATGACACGGTAATTGCCCATTCGCGGGTGCCAGAAATAATCACAGGTTTGGCGGCAGCCTGCCGGTTTTACCAACAAGGCTACCACCAAACTTATAATGAGGCCCCTAGTATGTGAATTTATGAAACTCGAAACTGCACCATATACTTCCACTGAGCTAGACAAGAGAAACATGATATTTATTTTTTCCGTGCAGATTACTGCTTTTCTTGAATGGATGTTAGAAGCTTTTTATAAGTTCAGTAGGAGTGGGGACTTGTCCAAAAGAATGAGACAATAGTGTCTTTTTTCTGCTTCTCTGATACTGTTATACTCAAGAGTGCAGAACCATTAGGTGCTAAGACTTTGGACTGAACGAGAGAGGAAGACTTGTTTTTTTCTTGTTATTTAATTGAATATGGTTTGAAAGAAAACCTTTAAAACTTCTTAAAAATAAATGCATTACAAAACCAAACAGAAATACATCAAAAGCAGTAATACAGTTAATATAAAAAGGAAAATAATTAGATCAAAATCTTCTTATCCAATTAATCATATTAGTCATATAAATTATAGGAAATTGATTTAAAAAAAACATGCAACTGCTAACGCATCAGACACATTTGGTGAGTTTAAGCTTCTTAGCCAAAGAGAATCAGTATTGATCCAATTTACTGAGAGGAACAACTTTCCCAAATATCTCATACGCAAAGTATTTAGGCCCAACAGACAATGATTAGGTGTTTAGATGTTTCTATACACTCATGTTTCTATAACCTCAGTATCACCGGTCAGGCCCTGGCGTGGCTGACCTCTTTCCTCTCTGACCGACCCTCCCAGGTCCAACTTGGGCCCTTCCTCTCCGCTATCCTTTTCTCTACCTGTGGTGTCCCCCAGAGGTCTAACCTCTCTCCCTGGCTGTTCAACCTATACCTGGCACTTTTTCCCCACCGCATTGCCACTCTCTGCCCTAACTTTGAGTGCTATGCGGATGACACTCAGATCATTTTCAGGCTACCTTCGGCCACCTCTTCTCCGTCTCTCATCTCTGACTGTCTCTGTGCTATCCAGGAGTGGTGTGCTGCCAATGACCTATGCCTTAATGCCAGTAAGACTGAGATTCTCCTCATCGGCACTCCCGCTCCCTCCTTTCCTGTCGCTCTCTGGCTGGCCTCTCTTGGCCCTCCTCCTGCTCCAACCTTCGAGGCTAAAAACATTGTGGTCATCTTCGACTCCACACTCTCCTTCTCTCCTCACATCTCTGACGTCTCTAAGAAGTCACACTACCAGCTGCACCTCCTCAGAGGTATTCTACCTTTCCTCTCCTTCCCCCAGAAGCTCACTGTCTCCAGAGCTCTGGTTCTCTCTAGGCTCGACTACTGCAACAGCCTCTTTCTAAATCTGCCTGCCTCTACTCTCTGTCCTCTGCAACTCATCCAGAACAGGGCTGCGAGACTTGTCCTTGGCCTCAAGCCCAGGGATTGTATCTCTCCAGGACTGAAATCTCTGCACTGGCTCCCAGTGGCTGCGGGGATCAAGTTCAAAACCCTCTGCATTGTCCACAAGGCCTTCTGGGGTCTGGTGCCTCAATACCTTCAGCTCTCGCTTCCTAAATATCGTCCTTCTCAAGCTCTTCGCTGATCCACCTCCAACTCTCTCAAGGTAAGTCGCTTCCCCAAGCCACGAGTTGGTGGTAGATCTCTTTCTTCGGCTGTGGCCTCCCTCTGCAACAGCCTCCCTGCCTCCCTAAAACTTGAGGAGAACCATCTCCGGTTACGGAAGCACCTCCAAACCTTTCCCTTTGCTTCTACCTTTTCTCCTCCTCTCCCCTGCTGACCTCCAGGCTGAATCCAAATCTGCACTGGTTACCTGGCCACCCTCTGATCCCAAGTTCAGGTCCCTTCCCCACCAGTCACCCACACCTGCACTGCCTGTCTAGGCTACCCGCGCACTTGGGGACTGTTTCTGTATCCCTACTGTCCCACTACCAGCACTTGACACCTAATGTCTGCACTCACCTTTGCACTTGACACCTGCTGGCCGTTACTTTTACTTATTGTTATTATTCTATTCCCATGTACTGCACAGTCCCTTCCCCCTCCCCCCATCCAATGCACTTGCGCGATCTGATTGACACCTGGCCTAGTATGATCGTCATCTGTCCTCCCTTTGAACCTCCTCCCTTGCCTCGTTGCGCCTTGTAACTCTTGTGTATAGGCACGTTATAAATAACATATCATATCATATTGTGTCATATCATTGTTTTTACAGAATCTGCAGAACTGTTCATCCGTTTCTTCTGCCCTCTCCTCTCTAAGATCTCTTGAGTTGGGAGCAGGTTCCAGCGAAAACGTAAGAACACTGCTCTGCTGATAATGCAAGGGAACAGAATGATTGTTCCTCTTTTTTTATATTTGTTTCTCAGGTGGCTCATAGATGAATAGCTATGAAATGTATCAACGGTCTCAACCCAGTCTAAATCATACAGATGCTTTTTTACCTTGTTAGAGTTACCAACAATGTACTCTGTGTCCACATTCAGCTCTTCTAAGATTGAATTAAAACATACACAGAGATAGTAGGAAATTTCCTCTGGACCCCTTGAGAACATAGCTTTACCTACGGATTCGTATAGTGAAGCATCTGTAGGGGTCAAAAGTTTCAAATATAATTGCAAGCAATTCCTCTGTACTCAGACTTTCAGAGAGGTTAGCCTCAACATAAATCTAATAGCCGCAATAGGAACACCGTTTGGAATTCCCAGTGTTCTCCTCCAAATTTTTGCCTCTATTTGATCCAACCCTTTAGGTACCACCCTAAAATATAATTCAAGGCCGTAGATAATTTTAGGGATACATTTCCCCTCATAGAATTTTAATGCCGGTTTGATCGAATAGCGACCACATTTTTGGTTCACAATCGCAAGTTGATTTGACAATAAAGAAGTCTGTTGAGTCAGAATTTGTTGAAGAATAAGTGTAGGAGGACCAGCCGAGATAAACAAACCCAGGTAGATCATACTGGGAGAGTGCAAAAGATTAGCCCCTTCTGCCGGTCAAGCTAGCAAGGCCGTTTTCCTCCCTCTACTGAAGTTGAGAATTTTAGTCTTTGAGGAATTAATTAAAGGAATGGTGCAGTCAGAAATATTATTGTCCCTATCGTTCAGCCATGTGTTTTTAACCATAAGTCGATCGATCGTACAAAAATTTCTTATGCACCTTACCGGTGTTTTCGTCTCTTGAACACAAGCGAAATCAGGCAGCAGGGCGCCGCCATCCTGTGATAATCTCATCACTTGCCGCATCGCCCTGGGTGACCTGCCTTTGCGGCACTAAATCATATACCCCGCCCCTGAGCCTGACATCACCAAATCATTGATATTCTCTGCCTTTCTCCGTGATGTTACTGGGCAGCGTAGCCAAACGCACCGAGTCATCACCTACGCGACTTGACGCAGAACCCGGAAAACAACACACATCGTCTCACAATTAGGAATATGAAACTGTACTTTAAAAGGAAACAGCAAGACTGTACAATTGGTAAAGTACATTTATTTCACATTAAATGTTTCGATAACATTCAGCATCTGACATATTCAATCAAAATGGAACTTTTTTTCTTTGCTCTCGATCCGCAAATCCTCAAATGTTTATCGTGAGTCACACGCGGTTCCTTTTAGGTGCACAGGGTGTTCGTTTTGGGTAAATGAAGCACTTTGGTCGCACAGTGAATTGCAAGGCTGGTGCATCAACTTGGCACTAGACCACCGTAAAGGTTGTTATGTTGCCCCTAATCGCTGGTACAGCGTACGGACATATTGGTCCTTGTCAATCGTCCCAAAGAATAGTCAAATAAATCCAGTGATTGACATGTAGCTGCAGCTGGCGATTGAAGAATCCATCGGTTGGGGTATGGAATAGATGACAATCGCAGAATGGCACGATGTACCTGTTTGCAAAACATAAAAATATAAATGTGTCTCAGTAGCCGATCTTTATTAAAATTAATCATTTTCTTTATTAGCGCAGTGGTGACACAATGTGAACTGAGAGAATACAACATGGAATATCAAAGTACTCCGCTATTTGCTTTCGAGGATAGTGCAATGGAGTATGTTGAGCTCTAAACGTAATGCGTAAACTGAGGCAACAATTCGAGGTGCACACACAATGTAATGATTTATTAGCGTAGAACCAGGGGAAAACAGTGGTGGTCTACATGCGTGACGATGCTAGACTGGCCATGTGCCCGGTAGAAAGACCAGCACACAAAGGTTGTACTAGCACTTCATTGCAATATGCCACACAGAACGAACGAGTACAATGTAACCCAGCAATAACGGTCGGATATTTGTATTTCGACTAGTTCTGGTATAAAATCGTCTAAAGAGAAACTTACATTATATTCAGCATTTCCATTCTCTTGGCGTAATGCAGACCAAATTGCAGAGTTTTCGGTTCGTGTCAACGATTTTTCATAAACTGAACTTACATGTAACTAGGTCCAGTTTCGGAATGGACAACCTTATCATATCATACGTTATTACACCCCTCCTTCAATTCAATCCCTTTCGGAATGGTCCCTGTCTCTCAAGGTCAAAAAACAATAGAACCTTATACTGTGTGCGCAGGGCGTGGGCCTCCCCAGCTCCCAAGCAAAAATTCAAAGCTGGTGACCTTCACTCACAATGAACATACATTCTTACTTTGCAACATCCCGTGTCAACGCATCCATGAGAACTTGAATTTTGAAGCACGGGCCCTGGAGGAAAAAATTGGGGGCTGTCACTGCTCGCTGTTCGTGGCGCTGCTGAGGGGTACGGTAAACTTGCCAATGACAGAATGCCCCATAATCCAAAATTATAGTCGATGTAACACAAAAACTGAGTCAAAGTGTGTCTAGTTATAGGCCCACCTCTGCTTATCTCACGGCCTCCTACCCCATGGCAGGTTTTCACAGTCAGTACTTCTTGCGTGCCTAGTATGTTGTGTAGCCTAGGTCTAATCCCTTTTGTGTGATGAGCAGATATTCAGCTTTTTCGGGAACTGTATGGCAAGGCAACTGCCAAAACCCAAAGATTCTTACACACTGTTATCCATCGGGCACTAACACGAAAAATGAAGGTCCCACAGTAGCTCAACTAAACTGTGAAATGTGAAAGCAGTGTTACATTGTATGTCAATCGTAATAATTGTACTATTTTTTTTTAAAAAGGACTGCGAGAATAGATTTCAAAAGAAAAATTGCATACTTTATTTGGACACTTTATAAAAACATTTTTGGCAAAAATAAAAACAGATGGTAATCATTTGTACCAGGATTTGAACTGTTCAACAAGCTATGCTTTGGGTGGACATGGCACGTTGGCAATGTTTTGTGGCAATGTATGTGTGCTCTGAACAGATTTGCGGGCAATTCCATGAGTATGCATCTCTACGACATTAATAATAAGATCTTTCACAAAATCGAATTCTATTTCCTCATATACTGGTTTGACCACCCATTTTGTGCTTCTTTTCGTAAAGGCCATAGTGTAGCGAAGCATCCCAAGGTTTCCCGCAGTCCTCGATTGTTCATGGCCTACATTCTCGTTATGCGCTAATACCGCTAGTAATGTCCTATATATCATCCCTTGAATGCCAAAATGCAATCTTTTTGGCCTGTACTTTAGGCACATATTGTCGAACACCTCCAAATCCCCTGTGTGACAGAATTCTGTGAGTCCCTTCAGATCTCTTGATATAGTTGTATCAAACACAATCTTCTCAAGGGCTTTGTGGGGAGGTGAAGATGGAATCAACCACTTCTTCTTCCGTGCCTGCTCTGGGGACAAAGGGCCATGTTCACATTGGTGGAAATGTTGGTTTTCTGTCCAGTGGTGAACGTTGGAACAGTGGTGCATTAGTGACCGCCATTTTTCCAGTAGAATTTCCACAGACCCATCACATGTTTTGGAGCTCCACCAAAGATGGTTGCTGAAAGACTAGGACCACTGTGAAATACTTTCCAAACCTTTTTTTTTCCCTGCAGCTGAGATTTTTTTATTGATGGATTTGGCAACGTGCCATACCTCAAATTGATTGCGAATATTTGGAAACTGCTCTCTCATTGTCTTGGCTATTGAAACGTGTCTCTCCGTGGCTATGAGGTCGATTTGCCTTACCCACGATTGTAGATATTCCAGTGATTTTATAAAACCAAGTTTCTCCATGGCCACTGAGGATTTACATTGGGACACCTGCACGACCAACAAACTCACAATTTTCTTACTTTCCATGTCCTCAAAATGGTATGTGCAGTACTTAGCAGAAAATCCGGGGCTGTCACATTGTCCATCGCCGGCTAGCCTGAACCGTTTGTCGGAGAATGTACTTTGAATAAACAATTTTTCAATGTTCCAAGCTTCACTAATGGCAGTGAATAGATAATCACGTTGGTATTTGTAGTACTGCGTTTTAGAAATGAAATGGAGTACCACAAACTGAAAGAAACTGGATAACTTCTTGAAACTAGAGGCACCGAAAAGTAAAGCTGCTGCACACAGTAGATTGCCAGCTGGCAGTTTCCCCAACATCGGTTGAGTGGACCATGAAAATGTTTTATGTAACTTTTCACAGGTGGCATGTATTTTGAGGTGACTGCCTTGTGTTAGATGAGTCACATTCACCAATTGCTTCCCACATACTTCCCCTCTCTCTAAATGCACACATTTCAGCATCTTTATAATCTCCATCAAGTTGCTGTCGAATACTATGTATTTGGCCTCTTTTATTAGACTGTCATCCTGCATCACTGTTGTTTCGGACTGAACCGTTGTGGACATACCAGCCAAACTGGACATACTATAGTTGATATCTTTGTTTATTTCGTCGGTCAATAGTGTTGATGCTTCAGTCTCTGTCATTTCAACATCTGTTACTTGACCATGGATAGGAGAAAACAGCAATGTTGACTGTTTTTGGGGGGGCATTTTTTGGCGGGTGTCGATTGTGTCAAGTGCTCTGCGAGTAATGTAAAACTATCTTCTGTACATTCAGTTTCATCTTCATCTGTCGGAGCAGTCGCATTGTAGCAATGGTCCAAAAACACTTTGCTGGATTCGTCGTTCACATTAAATTCATTTTCGGGCCATTGGACAAAGGCATCTCGAGTGTGAACACGCTGCGCCTCAATGAATAGTTCCTCCATGGTGAAAACAGTTTGGCAAGCAGCATCTCTCATTTGTGTCGCTGTCTGTGTCTGCATAGTCCGTACCCCTTTGGGCAACTACAGGACAGATAGGAAAAGGGATGTTCAGTGTAAATCCAACATACAGTATTGTACAATTTACATCAAAAAAAGCATATAATGAAGGCCTCAGCACAAAACAATTGCTAAAAATATAAACGGTTTATAACTAACCTTATTTTTCTTTCTTTTCTTTGAAACCTTCTTTACGCTAACATCACCATCAGCAAACTGGTGCACCGACTCAGATCCACGTGCCTCCCGTTCAATATACAGATCTTGTATACATCCCTAGAAAAGAGTATCCATTTAAAATAAGTCATTTGCATTACACATAAAATTAGACCGACTTTCTTTCATTAGAGGTTACTGTCAGTACGCATACCTCTGGCTCCGGATCAACTACAAGTTCTGGCTCCGGATCAACTACAAGGTCTGGCTCCGGATCAACTACAAGTCTGGTTCCAGAACAACTACAAGGTCTGGTTCCGGAGCAACTACAAGGGATAATGTAATTGTAGAGGACGCTCCAGCATCTCCCTGAAACACAGTACTTGCATTAGTATGGAATAAAATATTGGACACTGGATACACACTTTGGAAAGACGACAAAGGGACATATCAATAGCAAAGTACGAATTAAACATTGTGTAAAACAATTACACGATATGTAAATATGATCAGATTATCTCGTTCGATGGAACTGTCATGACCCATACATCTGGATCAACTACAAGGGATGTTGTAATTGTAGAGGACGCTCCAGCAGCTCCCTGAAACACAGTACTTGCATTAATATGGATTAAAATATTGGGACACACACTTTGGAAAGACGACAAAGGTACATATCAATAGCAAAGTACGAATGAAACATTGTGTAAAACAATTACACGATATGTAAATATGATCAGATTATCTCGTTCGATGGAACTGTCATGACCCATACATCTGGATCAACTACAAGGGATGTTGTAATTGTAGAGGACGCTCCAGCATCTCCCTAAAACACAGTACTTGCATTAGTATGGATTAAAATATTGGGACACACACTTTGGAAAGACGACAAAGGTACATATCAATACCAAACCACGAATGAAACATTGTGTAAAACAATTACACGATATGTAAATATGATCAGGTTATCTTATTCGATGGAACTGTCAAGACCCATACCTCTGGCTCCGGATCTACTACGAGGGATGTTGTAATTGTAGAGGATGCTCCAGCATCTCCCTGAAACAGAGTACTTGCATTAATAAGGATGAAAATATTGGAAATTGAACAAACACATTGGGACGCGGACAGAGTTACATATCAATAGTAAACAACGAAAAACATTGTGTAAAGCAATGACACAATGCGAAAATATGATCACATTATCTCAAATTCCATGCATAAAACAAGTCTGGAACAGCATAGCTAAGTAAGATTACCTGATACGCGCTCAAAGTGGTTGATGATTCCAGGCAAGACATGGATGTTGAATCTTGTTGCTTCATATTCGGTGGATAGTCATGGAGTTGTAAAGGGAAAGTACTATTTGATTTAGAAATGCCAACATTAAAAAAGTGGCATGTAAGGAGACTCAATACGAGAAAATTATGCTTATGTAAATTCATAATATAGCATAGTTATCTTATCTGTGCCCATAAATCAATTTTCTATGAGGGTTCTACAAACAAGGACTGATGTTTTGCAAAATGGTCTTAATTTAAAAAGCTATTCAATCATATAAATATCGAAAGTATTATAAGTGACATTTACACCTAAAATGCAGGCCTAAAGCTAAATACGGAAGCGTGACTCACCAATGGTGGCATGTGAATGAATAAAGTCGGAATAGTGTTTGGGAGCAATTTTCGAGTTGTTCTCAGTTGATTCTTCTTTGTGTACAAGGATGTGTCATACATATTCGGGGTAAAGTGCAGGCTGCAGATGCGGTATCGATCACCCTCTTGTCCTCCAAGACTTTTTTTACTCTACTTTCAAGCTCTTCTGGTGGATATCCGCAATATCTGACCCATTCTCTTATTCGATCAACAGTCTTAGGGAATACATGCATTGTAATGCCTTCAGATTTGTCATGGGTCTTCGAAGGGCAACCGAAAATAGAACATGAAGGCATTGTTGTAAATTCTGCAAAATAAAGGTCAACATTATTCGAATTTTATTTTGCATAAAAATGTGACAAAGAAGGAATTAGACCATACATTGTTCAATGCACGCTTTCTTTTGGGCACCACAGCAAAACCAGTGCAGCGTGGGCGGCTGTATTATAGGATACCTTTCACAAACAATTCATTGATGTGTTGAAAATCAGAACATGTTACTTGTCTCTTGAATGTACTATCGTGCATGAAAAGGAATATTATTATAGACAAGGTCCTCGAAGGATGCAATTCGATGGCAATTGACACTGATAAAAATTGATATATCGATAACATAACAAATCAAACTCAAGTCAATAGCAATGAGACAAATGAACATTGCACTACTGAGTACGTTACTTCGAAATAGATAGAAATTTACAAATGAAGGAGATATGATTAGGATACATGCCCTTACCTTGACCAACAAACAGTTAGATTCAGCAAGCAGAGTAGTTAGTGGCAGGAGAACAGGGAGATGTTCACAGGTAGCACACTGATGAGTTCACTCGAAGCGGTCACAGAAGTTCACAGATAACACGATGAAGAGCAGATTAGCATCGGTCACCGGTCTTCTCCAGTAGCACGTTCACGAGTTGACTTGCAGTGCTCAAAGATGCTCTCATGATAAATATCAAGTGGTTTATACAGAATTACAAAAAGGGGTGTGTTTGTGAATGAATGACGTGTATATGTCGTGGTATTATGTGGATTGCAGGGGCAGGGCCTGCTTCAAGGGAAGCCTGCCTGGAGACATGGGTTCTGAAGAGGCCTTGTGAACCATTACCCCTGCGCGAAAGATAGCTTTGAAGTGTAAATGGTCTTTGGAACCTTGGCCGTTCGCGCCCCTGACTGGTGCGAACTGCCTTTGATAGTGGAGGGGGGGTGGATGGGCCTGGGGCGTGCAGACAAGGCACCGGAACACTGCTGAACGGAGACACACGTATGTGTATTGCAGGGGCAGGGCCTGCTTCAAGGGGAGCCTGCCTGGAGACACAGGGTCTGAGGAGGCCTTGTGAACAATGACCCCTGCACGAAAGATAGTTTTGAAGTGTACATGGTCTTTGGCACCTTGGCCGTTCGCGCCCCTGACTGGTGCAAACTGCCTTTGATAGTGGAGGGGGGATGGATGGATGGGTCTGGGGCGTGCAGACAAGGCACCGGAACACTGCTGAACGGAGACACACTTGATTCACTTAAAAACTGAAACAACCATTGATAAAATATATGTTGTGTTTTATTTTGTTTCTTATTTTGATGGCACAAAATTACTACACATTGTAAAGGTCTGGTTGCAGCACAGTGAGGGTAAATTTCATGTACTGACCGCTGTTACTGGGGAAAGTTTCTCTAATAGCACCAACGACACAGGCGGGTATTACTCATCGAACGCGGTGTCCAAGCCTCCCATGAAGCCACCATGTAAAAGAACGATGGCCATCAGCCGGTACAACCTGTGAAAGAGAAAGATAGAAACTGTTTTTAAATGACCAAGATAATTGTATTAAACGTTAGTTGTCAATGACAATTGAAGTATCCAATGGCATTTTTGCCAGAAGCAATGCTACCTAGACACTGCACAATATTGAATGACTTTTATATGACTATTACCAGAGAATTGCAAGACTAAATTGATATGACAATGATATATTGAAGTTACGAGAATATAGGAGAAAACCATGAAATAGTAGTGGCCTAACTGACATTACAACAAGAGTATACTTACTCGTTACTTGGATTACGAGGGCGAACTGTTGCGCGAAGTTCGTGCATATGCACCATCAAAATCCTCAACACGGACCGTGTGAGGCAGGCTGCCCTGAAGTCTGGCAGCTCGGTAACGCATTGCGGCCGTGGCTCGCCTTGCGATATGTAGGACAAGCATCCAGAGTTTTCTCGGCAGCAGCAATTCTCCTCCTCGGTTGGCATTAGCACGCACCGATTGCAGGTACACCAGGTGGAGACGCCGTCCATGCGACTAGGCCCAGGCTCTTGATCTGTTGAATCGTCCTCCAAACTGCCTTCTGAAGCCCCATCGTTTCCGCATCTTTCTCTTTGCAGTAATTCCTCCTCAGAATACTCAGGCTCGTACTGGTAGGGCATTATTGTTGCCATTGTGTGGTAAACAAACGAAAATAATTTATAGCGATGGTACTGGTATCTGTTCACACGGGCTACAAGCAACAAAGGTAGCTGACCAGAGCACTGAAACGAGTCACTGAATACTCAAAGAAATACAGTGAGAGGAATGGAATAGAAAATCTGCTGTTGTGTGTTGTGAAACGGTCTGTTTATACTTATTGAGGAAAGAGGTGTCCTGCCATTTCCATGGCAACACGTCATTAGCTGAAGCACATAGAATGTTGACACGAGACATGCTTTGGCGTTGTGAAATGGGCAGTACGTGTCTAGTGATTTCAGGTTCAGGGGCGGGGGATATGATTTAGTGCCACAAAGGCAGGTCACCCAGGGCAATGCGGCAAGTGATAAGATTATCACAAGATGGCGGCGCCCTGCTGCCTGATTTCGCTTGTGTTCAAGAGACGAAAACTCTGGTAAGGTGCATAGGAAATTTTTGTACGATTGATCGACTTATGGTTAAAAACACATGGCCGAACCATAGGGACAATCATATTTCTAACCACACCATTCCTTTAAGAGGCTGTTCTCTGCTGCAAATTCTGAAAAAAACGGTTAGTAACCTCCTTATACCAACATGAGTGTGATCAAACAACAGGAAGTCATCTGCGTATGCTAACCATGTAATTTCTTTCCCCACCCAACTTGGGTGAAGGCAAAGAAGCCTTCCTTAGATACATCGGTACATCAAATACATACAAATTAAAGAGAAAGGGGGCGTGTTTGCAGCCTTGCCTTAGACCGGACGGAGTGGAAATAAAGTCTGACATAAGGCCATCTCTATTACGACGAACCCTCACCCCCGATTTCTCATGTAGAGCCATAATAGGTTTAAACAGGAGCCTCGACAATTACCAAGAGTCCAGTTTCCGCTACAGGCGCCAATGGTACACTCGATCAAAGGCCCCAAAGAGGTTTATCGAGGTCACGTAAGTAGTAGCTGCTTTATCTGACCAGGCACTTTGCTGGATGGCCATTACTACCAATTTGTTAATATAAGTAGAGTGTCCTCTGCAGAAGCCTGTTTGGAAGATAGAAAACCTATTTGCTGCATTCGCCCAGGCCTCCAGATGGGTCATCAAGAGGGATGCAAAGATCTTACTGTCTGAATCCAAAAGAGATATCGGTGTATAGTTATTTGGATCCGATCTTGCACCCCTCTTGAATATAGGGACCACAATGGCTGTATGCCAAGATAGAAGGAGAGTGGTTAGCTCAATTATACAGTTAAAGAGAATTATCAGAACATTCCTCCAATTAAAGGGATCAGCCCTTTAGGTACTATTACTTAGGCCATTCAGGCCGGCCGCCCTGGAGGGCTTACAAGATTCAATTAGGTTGCTTACCCTCTCAATGTCCACCCTCAGCTCAAATCCGGCCGTTGCTTCCATCATTTGCCTTAAAGCTGGAGATTCCTGTTTTGCTTTACCCAGAGAACAGAGTTCAGAAAATCGGATGACCTAATCCTTCTCCAAAACTGTATTGGACTGGTAGAGGAGCAGTGGAACATCAAGACCATTGATCAGTGACCAAAACGCACCCATATGTTTACTAATCAGTACCTGAATCATGTTTTCTGCATCCCTTTTGATAAGTTCGCCTTTCTTTTGTTTAAAAATTCTTAAACCTATGTTTTATTAACCTGATTTTTCCAGCTTGCTTGGAAGTTAGGAGCCTACCACTACCACCCCCAAGAGCTTTGATTTCGCACCTCATCAGTGTTTTCCTATTGGAAAGTGTTTCATCATATACATACAAATGTTTCCTAGGGCAGTGCCTCGCCCGAGGACCTCCCCCTCTTAGTAGATTCATCATAAGTTCCTCTATAGTGGAGTCAAAGCTAGACACATTGAACACTCTCAACTTCCATTCAAATGATAAAGTAGATATTACCCACTTGAGTGAATCATTTAGAGAATCTATATTTCATGGAGACCACCTGATGCCATTACGGCCCGTTAGGACAGTAAGGTCTATCGGTCGCCCTTTTAATTACTGAGCGGGTTTATGTTTCAGAGTGACTTTAAATGTGGCACTAACAATACAATGATCACTCCATGAGTTTTTTTCTATGCAGAAATCTGAGCATAGCTCAAAAAGGTATTGGCCCACAAAGATGTAGTCCAATGTTGATTCACTGGTACCCCGAAACCAGGTCGAGTTCCCCCGCACCTGTCTGCCACTCTGACCATTCAGGAGTTTCAGCTCCCAGGCAGCGGCCGCCCAAAGTCATTTCAGCCCTGCCTGGGATTTCTGCTCTGAATTTGCCAATATTGGCATCGCATTTCATGTAGTAGCTGAGATTTCAGGAAGGAGACAATCAGCGTTTTAGTCACCCCCCAAAACTACCTGCCGAAACCCACTCTTCAGCTGCCAAGACGAAAGCAGGTCTTTTAGGACACAAATAAACTCCTCCAACTTACTCATTCCACTATGCCAATGGATGTTAACCAGTGATATGCTAATTCTCTCTTCAGAACTTAACACTTCCACTGCTAATAGCCATACATAGAGTTCAATACCTCATGTGCTGTTATGCCCAGTCCAATACGGATGGCTGTCACCAAGCCTCCTGCAGGGTAGCCCCCTGTACTAGGTTTTGCTGACTGTGAGAAAATACAAAAACCGTCTAATAGTGATGGACTAGTGAGCCAAGGTTCCTGAAGGAAAATAACAGTTCCCCTTTTCTAGGTCTCAATGGTTTCTACATTAGTTAAAAGATGACTGTTACCCGAGAATTCCACGGCAGCAGTTTTAATTCTGTTACTCCCAATGTGGGGGACAAAGCCCTCCTATCATCATTTTCCAATCATTTGACCCAAAACATGCCTGGCTGGCCCGCTTAACCCTTCGGCACCCCAACCTTGAGCCAACCGCTCATTGCCATGGTTAACATTGCTCTACCCTACCAATGCTTTTAGCCAAAGGCGAGGGGATTTAGAGCCACGTTCACTTCCCTGAACAACATTAAAGCCCAACCGCTACAGGTTTTTCCTCTGAGACAGAATCAAACCCATCAAAACTCTTAAACCAAAGTACAGACCAACATGCTTTGTGGCCCCTCTAATTGGAAAGAATACTCTATCAATGTCTGCTGAAGACAAAGACCGTAAAAGCACAAGTTCAGCAAAAATCAAAAGCACATTTGAGCAATTTAAACATAGAGGAACTGCATCCCCCAAAAGGCTAGACAGATCAAGCACATTTTGACCCAAATAGGCCAAATATAGGTTGAGCGGTTGCCTCTCTCAAAGTTTGGGGGTACTTAGGAAATGCAGAGGGATGATCCACATGTGTGCAACCTCTTACGGATGGCTGAACACTATAGGGTTTCTCAGAGCATCGTTCCCATAGTTTAGATTTCATTTTTATAAGAATCTTCCTTCCACGTAGGAAGCTGTAGTCCTGCCCCATGTGGGGGAGTTTTGCCAGACTGGGTGGCTCTCCTCCAGTTCACAGGGTTGTAAAGTTTGCTAAGAATTTTCCCCAAGTTGGAGTTAGCACCTTCACAACAAGATCTGTCTCGATAGACCACTGAGGGGCAAAGCACTGGGGTTGGGTGATCAACCTTGGATAAAAAGTTAGGAATAGACATTGTAGGGTTGCCTGGTGGGGCCACTCCAGCTGTTGCCTCCGGGACCATGCAATGCATTGAAAGTAATCCTGTCTTCGGTGTCTTCGGCCTCTCTAGTGGATTCAAGTTTTCCTGCGTAAGAGAATATCAGTGGGTGCAATTGATGTGGTATTGCTCTTCAGAAGTCCAATCCCGTCCGTCTGCACCCCCACAGTCATTGCTCCCCAAATAGTCTGGGACAGTGTATTTCCCATTGCTAGGGATTGACTCGACAGAGGACAGGCCTGTGGAAATTCATCCCTTGCTTGGGGTACTCCTTGCAGTTGACACTCCATTGTGGTAGTTAGAGCAATAGCCCCAGTTTGTAGATCTGCCACCGCTCGACCCTGGGGTCTCGTTACAATAGACTTTCCTGCCACCTTCACAGGGGTAGAGCCCTCTGCATGGCCTTTTGGGGCAAAAAATATGGGTGCACCATTCTTACATCTGTTTCCACAGTAATGTACATCTTGGAATCACCTTCCATTGACTGTGGTTGAACCAGGGAGTCTCTTTGGAAGGTTACCTTCTTTATCAATGTTGGAGGGTCAAAGACGCCTTCCTCCAGTAAAACCTGTAGTAGGTTCCTTTTGGATACTCCTACTTTTTTTTCAAAGACTGGTAAGGAAGGATTTCACATGAATTTCCGTGAATAAGAGTTTTTGTTAGATATGGATTTCTGCTTTTTAGACCTCTTCAACCTTCATTCCGTTCTACCACCATTGGCCTGACCAGGATTCCGGATTCACCACTCCGTCCGTTTTCGTTGTTAGTAGACTGGGAGGCCAGTGTAGGATCCTCTAGAGTGGACTCCTCAATGACAATCACTCCGCCTTTGTTATCCCTTGTTGTGGGAGTGTTTTGAGGCTTCTCCAAAATCGTTGCAGACCAAAGGACACAATGTGCCCCAGGCAGGCTTCCAGATCTTCAACCTTTACACTGATGGAGTTCAACATTGTTGTGTGCCTTTTACTTCCTTCCACATGTTATTTTAGGGACTCACAAAGGAACTCAACACCATATTAAATGCAGACAGGTTATATGAAGTTAGCTTAACCATGTCATCTGCTTCTCTAAGTGCATGGTGGATAGGGCCATCATCTTTGTGGTCTGTGAATTCCGAAGGAATGGGGGAGGCTATGCCCACTGCCTCCTGAGCCATAAAGTCAGTCAGGTCTGTTGGATTTCCTGAATGAGAAGCATCACATGTCCGTTGGATCACACTACTCTGAGCTTCAGTGATGTCTACTGCAATGGCCTCATCCGCGTTTTCAATGATGCTCATGCCGTTAGCACATTCATCGAAGTGCAGTCTAAAATAGCTGCGCATTGAGTAAAATTCACTGCTCGTATTTCGGAGCTTGTACCCAGTAATTCGGGGGGAAAGTCTGTCATTTTTTGCCTTGCTATGGGTGACAGTATGTGGCACACTGAGCTGCTTAGTACATTTTTAAAGTTCTTTTTACCTTGCATCTTCATGGAGCTGGATTGAACTTCCTGGGCGTTGGGAGTATGTCATTCCATTAAATCTTCAGATGAAAGTACCTTCATGTGGAAGCTTGGCTCCCCCCATGGAGAGAGGGTCAGATTTAACCTGCAGGTCCCTCGTTGTAACCTTATGGTCAACTGACCCACAGATTACTGGAGACATTAAAGAGGAAGGGCCAGCTTTTGTGGGGTGAGCTGATGCATATTGTCTGTGCTGGATTGGCTCATCAGGCCAGTATGAAAAGCCTTCATTTTTTGTGCAATATTGGTGTTTGTGCCCTCCCCGTCTTTCTCATGCAAAGGAATACAACTGACACACCCCGGATGGGGAATGAGGCAAAGAGAGCAGGCTGTGAAAGTTCAAGGCAAGGTTTATGTAAATAAATGGCATTCAGAGATTTCTGTTGCCTCTGAGAGCGCTCTGACCAGAATTAATGTTACAATACATTTTATAGGGAGAATGACGCAACAAACATAAGATACTACATTGGTCCCGGATTGGACAGTCCATATGGTGCCCACGGTGTGGGTGGCATCTCTTCCTCCGGGTTGGCTGCTTGGTTGGCGGGAGGGTGGACGTCAGGCATCTGTGCTCCGAATGGGTAAAGGTCAGGTCGCTGTGAAACAGGGTGATCACTATCTAAGCTAACATAATATATTCTCAAAATACATGCACTAAATGACAATCGTTTTTAGTGTTTGAATAATTCATCATGTCTCTATAAAAGTCACACGTATATCTATACTATCAATTACATTGGATTATAAAGGCTTTAGGTTAAGGGTCTTGACCACCATAATAACACTGATTGAAGTTAAGGTCTGCATTCATAAGAATCTCTGGTATGTCACATTTGTTAGTAGTAGACAACGATATACTGCAGTAGAGGTCTAATGTTAGTTGGGGATCTGTTGGGTGGGCATCATGGCTTGGTCAGTGATCAAAAGAATACCTTGCAGGGGCACAGGGTCACAATAGCAGTAAGTTTTCACTGGCGAGGGTGCGGGGGCAAGGACACGTTTGTGGAGATTGACGAGCTATGTGCTTAGCTCATGCTGGTTCACATGCAGGACAGTGATCTAGGAGGAAGAGTGATGTGTTACATTTATTATTTGTTGCAAGCACCTCCGGCTTCAGCGTGAGAATGGAGCCGTGGAGTTTTCCAGTCAGAGTGGGAACGATGGTGGGGGCCATGTGCCCTGTGTGTCTGGCCGTTGCGAGAAAGGGAAGAGAAGCGTTTTTGTACTATCGCAGTGAGGCCTAGTCACCAAGATGGAGTCGAAAGGGGGTACAAAAATGGATACCATGTGTCCTGTGCAGAGGTCCCATCTACGCGAATCTTAACCGAAGTCGACACCGTATAAGGACGAGGGGCGAACCCATCACTGGAGGCACTTGGTCCGAGTTTTGTACTGAGAAGTAAAGGACACGAGGGGCTCGCTCCCACACATTCCCCCCTTTCCTTACATCTAAAGTAACGAATTATGATACTTTATTTCTTTCATTCTCCCTTAGGTAGTACTCAGCTTCAGCAACTGCTTCTTCCCAGGCTGGGGTACGCTTTATTGGCATCCATGCTCTGCTTACACTTCTCAAGCTATTCCCTCTTCTTGCATATTCATCTGGAGTGCATGTTAAGTATATCCCACCATCCCCGTCCAGGTCTACCCATACCTCGTTATACCATTGCAAATCTGTTGGTTCCTTGATTTTGGTGTGGTATAAATTATCAACCCTGTCCCCATATTGCCTGTAGATGGCATTCGTCCTGTACTTTGGAGTGTTATGTTCCCCTGTTTGTATTTGTGCATCTATCATAGTTGCTACCGCTGTCGGTCGGCCCATTGTTACCATCATCATAGTTGAGGTAGGCATGCTTTTTGCACAACACTGGAGTCCTAATTGGAACACGCAGAAGAATAGTAACACAAAGACGATGATAGGGACGAGTATTTTCATCATCACATTTACCCATGATGGTATCCAGCTGAACAAGTTGTCAAACCATGTGCTTTCTTCTGCTCCGCCCTCTGTTCTCATCTTCTCTCCTAAATTGTGGACTGCTGTTATCACATGTGAGAGTGTCCCATTATCTGCATCTTCAGATGGCACGAATGTGCAACAGGCCCCCCCTGATTTTTCGGCAAACACCACCGTCCATCGCCGTGAGGAGATCTAGAACATATTGGTTTTGCATTGTCATTAGGCGCAAGGCCCGGAGCTCTATTTTTATAACGTTGAATCCTTCTTCAGTGTCGTTGGCCAGTTGGATTAGCTCCCAGCGCACTATTTGTAACCATTTGGCATTTGCTCGTGCCTGGAGCCCTGGTGCTAGGAGCGATGCGAAAAATGTCTCTGCACATGAGAACAGCTTGTATTTTTGTGGGATCTCAGCAAGGAGTTTTGACGATTCAGATGAAATATAGTTGGATGATCTTTTGCTTCGTGACAACTTTGTTTTCAACTCATATTCTGACAACAGTTCATAAGCTGGAAGTTCTGTGTTTACTTGTTGGGGCGCTGTTGATGGATCAGCCGTTTGCCCTGCTGCCGATTTGCCAGCCGAATCTCCTGCTGCCGATCTGCCAGCCGATTCTCCTGCCGCTCCTTGGATATGGCTTTCTGGTATTACTATCAGGGCTGTATTGAAAGTGGCTAAGGTGCAAGTACCTTTCCAGGATGCAGGTAGATGCAGGTAGGCTTGTTTGCCACAAACCCAGTACATGTCCATGAGGGCTGCGGTGCCTTTCTTCATGTCAGGTATTATTACTGTCTTGTTGCATCTCCTTGCTTCCCCCATGTTCACTTTTCCTTCCCCATGGAATCAAGTTTGTGCGGTATTTCTTTTTGTGTTTTTATAGGCTTTTCCAGTGCTGTAATCCATGTTAGCTTAGTGATGTGCTGTGACCAGATGGGGGTGCACACTCCCTTTATCCATTGGAACGCGTCCTCAGCTAGTCCCCGGAGTGCTCCTGCTTTGCATTCACTAGTTTAATTGTGCCATTTGTTTTCTGCATACCTCGTCACTTTTATGACAAGAAATGGTTCTCTGAGGCAGATTACTCCTTGACGCCGGCTCGTGCATGTTCTCTCACTCTCCAGTCTTTCTAGGCTGACAGTCTGTGCCTGGAAGGTGCTTTTTATCCTACATAGAACTAAGTGAATCAAACATTGAGCCTCCGACAAGGGCACTTCCTGGGGTACCAACATTTTGGGTGTCCCTGATGCATGTGGTATGAGTGAACAGACATAGAAGCTTTCATTTGTTGCTTGCTTTGCCGTAGCACTCATGTCCGAGTACCATTTGTTAGATTGATCAGGGTGGCGGGGGTCTTATTTCATCTAACCCCAGGTTATGATAGATATCGTATCTCTTCCTTCCCGCCCCCCTTTTGTCTCTCCTTTTCCCTCCCTCCTATAGCTTCTCACTCTTTGGTACTGTATTGGGAACATTCCAGCCCAGGCAGTATCATTGCTGTTTAATATGGCATGTGTATACTCCTTAGTAGCAGCAGCATAATATGAGGTAGGGTCTAGTGTTGTCTGTGCATGCATACTCGTGTTGGCTAAGTTACTCGGCCAATATTAGTCGCCATCGTATTCATTTGATTCATAATCATTACTCATATTTATGCCAGGATGCAACAAGGAGACAATCGTTGGATCAGCAGGGGCGTGTTCTGAAGGTTGTGTCACATTTGTATCGTTAGTACTAATGATATATCTTTCTCCCCACATTGTCTTTACTCCAGTCCATATTAGGCTTGAACCTTCTCGTATCAGATTAGCCCCGCTCCCCCCCTTGTGCATGTCATTAACCAGAGACAAGAGAGTGTAATACCAGGCCATAAAGAACAACATCACAGAAAGCAAAACAGCAGCGCATTTCAAACACATTCAACATTGCTAAACTTATTAGCCCTAATGGCATCCCTATTGCTATCTAACATAGTGAGTTCTCCGCGAATGTACTTTGTTGAGCCATTTTGGTCACCTGGAGGGACGATATAAATTTGTTAAGTCACCAGAACATGTACATTATTTATATATTTACACTTCTTGTTTGCTCATTGCTTTTGTCACAGTTGCTGCACTTATTATTATGCATTTTTCTGTCATTCGCTTCACTTATATCCTCGTTTTCATTGTGCATTTTTGTGACAAGAGAGAGATATAGTGATGAAAAGAGGGTGAAAAGGGAAGGAAAAAAAAGATAGAGACATAGGGTAAAGCAAATCAGAGGATACATCAGTTTCTTTGCTCCTTACAACTTTCTTTTTATTTGATGAGTTTGTCATTGCTGCTCAACTTCACTTGTAGTACCACTTGCACATTCCTGTTCGCTCTGAAGGATTGTACTATCGCGTGCCCTCCTCGCATCTGAGAGGTGCACCCAATATTTCAGTCCCTTAACTTTCACTGCAGTGGGCGTACTATAAATAACTTCATAGGGGCCATGAAACCTTGGTGAATTCCATCGCCTGACAAAACTCCTCACATATACCTGCGCCCCTGGCATCAGCGGCCCAGTTGGGCTATCTGTGGCTGGCGTGGTAGTATCAGTTGCCACATTTTCAGTAAAAGGCGGTGCTATTTGCCGCGCTATGCTGCATACTGCACGCATCAGCTGAGTCAAATATTCCTTAAATTCTTTCCCCAGCACTCTGGCAGCCCTGTGTGCATCTGATGCTCTCCTAATCGGGGAGAGTGGTTTGTGTATTCGCCTCCCAGTCACAATTTCATGGGGGCTCAAATGGTGGTCTTTGCATGGTTGCGTCCTGAGTTGGAAAAGTGCTAGGGGTAGGCAATATACCCAGTTCTTCTTCAATGTATTGCACAATTTTGATAACTTACTCTTCAGCAGGCCGTTGATCTTTTCCACCACTCCATTAGCCATCAGATGATAAATGGAACACAGTTTGTGCTTCACCCCCAAGAGTGACGTCACTTCCTTGAAGAGGTCATTCTCAAAGTGTGTGCCATTGTCTGACCGAATCACATCACATATTCCCCACCGGAAAAACACTTCTTGTACTAGGAACTTCGCCGCACACTTGGCGTCTGGGTGGGGACATGGACCCACCTCCACCCACCTTGAAAAAGGACATGCTACCACAATTAGATACCTTGCCCCGTTACATCTCTCTCCCATGTCGGCGTAGTCTATATGGAGTTCCCTGAACGGCCCTGCTGGTCGTGGCAAAGTGCCTCGCAATGTCCTCAATGTCATCCCTGAATTGTATGTTTGACATGTTGTACAATCTATGATAAATTTTGACAAATGTTCCTGTAGCTTGGGGACAAACCAATGTTCCTGGATGTCTGTGGCGATGTGTTGTTTCGCTACATGGGCTGGAAAGTGCAGCTGTTGAAATGCTAGGTCTAGTAATTCTACTGCATCACTAGATTCCCCGTTGTCTCCTGTCTCCAAATGAGGTCTGTGGCCGATTGTTTGCACCCCCGCTTGCTCCACAACTCTTGCTCCTCCGGTGGTGCTCTCCTCTGTAGCTCTATCAGCTGTGCTATGGGTGTGTTACTATAGGCTTCTCCTAGTGGCTCTACGGTGGCTGCTTTGACAATGCATTCGGTTGCTGGTGTTATATTGAAATACTAGGCCTCCTTCGCTGCTGCGTCGGCTGCAGCGTTTCCCAATGAGATTGCATCTGTGTTGTTGGTATGGGCTTGGCATTTTACCACTGCCACTACCGATGGCTCTGCCAACGCCTCTATCAATTCATTCAATAGCACGGCGTGCTGTACTGGTGAGCCATCTGCTCGTCTGAACCCTCTTCTGCGCCAGCGTGATAATCCTGAATGGACAGTGGTGGTTGCATATGCTGAATCTGAGTATATAGTCACTGTGCATCCTTTGGCTGTACGTAATGCCTCAATTAATGCGGTTAGTTCAGACGCTTGTGCAGAGTAATAATGGGACGGGAGACGCTTTTGGACAATTGTCTCATAGCTATCTTCCTCCATTCGTACTACTGCCATCCCTACATGCTTCTCTCCTGTTTCTGGGTTGATTGATGCTGAACCATCTATGAAATATATTTCTCCTTCCTTCAGGGCGTCTTCACTCGCTTTGGGAATATCATCACCCTCCCCCTCATAGGTGGCACAATCGTGTTCCTGCATGTCCTTGTCATGATGCCCGCTCCCTGGGAGCCGGTTCAAGCCCTGCGTCCCCGAAAGCGGACATCCAGTCCCCAAGGAAGGACCCAGCAACCCCATATAGGGGCCCTTTGGACAGTGTCCTGGCGCCTATGGCGCCAGGCTCATAAAAGACATCAGTCCTGGCGCCATAGGCGCCAGGCTCATTATGGAAGTGCTTGGATGCACTTACCTGATGCAGACCATGCTGCAGGATCCCGGCCTCCTTGAGGCCTGAAAGGAACTACTTTACCTTTGGGACTAATTTACCATCCGGGCGTGGTCGGGGAAGGATACATACCTGATTGGAGGAAGGATACATACCTGGAACTTCTTCCAAGGCTATTTAAACCCCACCCGAACAGCCACACGTGCTTCGCGTTGTTCTGCATCTAGCAGCTGGACGCTCACCGTGTCTGCTCCCTCCAGCATCCTGACCTCTGCCACGTCTGCCAGCATCCTGGATCACCTGCAAAGGAAGAGAAGAAGAGAACAGAAGAAGGAAAAGTCCTTACCTGTTAAATCCGCATCCCGGAGACATCTCGCCGACAATCCTGAAAAGGAAGACTTTTATTTAAAAGCTCATCGCGTCGATCGCTGCAGCGCCGCATTCCACTCACCTTTACAGGGCGCCTCCATGTTCAGCAGCGATCATCCGGATTCGCAGTCACGCCCCAGCGCCTAGGGAGAAAAAGACCAGAACAAAAGGTGAGAGAGAGAAGGGAATAAGGAAAGCTCATTCTCCATGTTAAGACTTACCTGTTGATTCATTCCCTCTTCATTTTGGGTCCGCGCCGCACCCTGGCATTTCCGGACCCCGGCCCCTTAAGGGGAAAAAAGAGACATCAGCGTTAATGAGCGAATGAAAAGACATTACCAAAAAACGCTCATTAAAGACTTACCTGATTTCTACAAGGATTTCACCTCTCATCTCGGGTCGGTGCCTGTTCCCCGGCATTCCGTACCCCGGCCCCTATGGGGAAAAAGACACTAGCATTAGTACATTAATGCATGGAAACAAGGGGAACCTCTTATCAAAAAACTTACTTGGAAGCCAAGCAAGTTTGGTTCTCACCAATCAGAAAATCCAGTGAAGTAACTGGATACCAATGCGCCCCTGCATCAGAAGCAGGATGGAGAACTCGTCCTTCCAGACCCTAAAGTGAGTCGCTACGAGGAATCAAAGAAGGGTTTCGAGGAGGGTGAGAGGGGAAAGTGGGAGGCTGATTGCATTACCCCGCAGACAGTTAATCCCCTATTTTCACCTACAGAAGGATACTTTGCGAGCCAGACAAGCCAGATTTGGGGGCCTGGTCCAGTCCGTCTTCCGAACCCTGCTCATCACCTGAGAAGAGGTCACAGCAGCGCGAACCAGGCCAGTGCCTCCGTGGGAGTCAGGTGAGCGTTACAGTCCTCCATTGTACATGGCTCTGTGATGAATGTTGCTGGGTTTACTGTTTTACACCTAACCACATGCACATTGGGACTTGAAATTATTATCTCATATGCGGTTGCTCTCTGTGTTGTCAGGGTTGACTTTGACCACTCAAGAATCGCAAATAATGAATGCTCTGCGTACAACGTTACTGAACATCCCATTACAATTGTGGCACTTTTTTCAAAGGCAAAGGCTGCGGCTGCGAGGGCCTGTTCGCACGCGAAGTGACCTTGCATCACTGCATCTAGTGTTCCGCTGTAATAGGCCAATGGTTTGTGGCCTAATGATGTTTTTTGTGTCAGCACTGCCGTCTTCAGTGTTCCATTGCAGTGCGAGAACAAGAAAAATTCCCTGTCATAATCTGGGTTTGCGAGGACTGGGGCATCTGCGATAAGGTCTTTTAGTCTGAAGTACTGAGTCATCATGTCATGTGTCCATTTTATTGGGGCTCTACTTTTTTGTGCTTCTTTTAATGCTTGCAATAATGGGTGTGTATGCTGCATAATCAAGGATCCATGCTCAGCAATAGTTACATATGCCAAGAAATGTTTGCATGTCCTTCACTGTCTTAGGTATTATTATGTTACGTATAGCAGCTGCCCTATCAGGGAGTATTCGTTTTCCATCTTTCGATATCAACTGTCCGAGGTATACAACTTCGGAAAGGCAATACTGCAGCTTCCCTTTATCGACTTTGTATCCTTTGGTGGCTAACACATTTAACAGTGTTATGGAGTCCTCTCTGCACTTTTCTTCTGTTTTGCTACAGACGAGTAAATCGTCTACATATTGTATAATGGTGCTCTCTACGTTCATATTTCCAATGTCTTCACGCAATACTCTGTTAAATATACTTGGGCTTTCACAATATCCCTGTGGGAGTCTGCGATGTTCATATCTGTTATTTCCGAGTGTGAATGCTGTGAGGTACTGTGATCCTGGGTCAAGTGGCATGGAGAAGAAGGCATTCTTCAAGTCAACCACAGTAAAACATGTAGATTCTTTGGATATGCTGCACAGTATTGATGCCGGGTTAGGCACTAATGGGAACTCTTTTTGAAATGCGTCATTAAGTGGGCAGAGATCTTGGATCATCCTCCACGCCCCTCCTTTCGCTTTTTTAATCGGGAAGATGGCTGTGTTACACGGGGAGTTTGATGGTACTATGATACCTTAGTTCAGGAGTGTATTGATTGTCTCTCTAATTCCTTCCTCTGCTTCTCTGGATATTGGGTACTGTTTCACTCTTGGCGGTATGGCACCTGGTTTAAGTTTTATCTTTATTGGTGTTACTTCGTGTAATAACCCTACATCATGGGGGCCTGTGGTCCAAATTTCTGATGCTACTTTTGCCATGTCTTCCTGAAATATTGTTGGTGGGGCATTAACACTAGCCATGAGTGGGTTGTGTACCTCTCTGTACTGGATCATGATGTCACATGGTATACTTATTTCCATTATTATCTCCCCATCATCTTCATTGTCAGTGAATAATTCTTCATCAGTTAGGTCTCTTAACATTATGTTTGGATTTATGCATAGCACAGTTCTCCACTCGCACCCATGCATGTCCAGGCCGATGACCACAATACGTTTGCTCGATACCTGAACTGCCTCGATGTCTATGGACATTATCGTGCCTGGCACGACATCCGTATTTACAATTGGGCGGGATATGAAGTCTGATGGTGTCCTCCATTCTTTTCTCGTTATCTCGGGTACTACTCGGGCTAACACTTTGATGCCATAGATAAACATGTCTATATCAATAGGTATCCCTTGCACCACAACTTCATTCATCATCGTATTGATCATTAACATTGCTCTCACTGGGCACACTCCTGGGGTGGAACACACTATTCCCCGCTCGGTAAACGAAATGGTCATGTTCAATTTACTTAGCAAATCTCTACCCAGCAAGTTAATTGGCGCGTCTTCGTGATACAGTAAGGGTTGTGCACTGTTTTCCCCCCACCGTTATATCAAGATCTTTGGTGTAAGGAACTTTTAAAATAGCCCCAGAGAACCCCTGCGTTTCCAAATTCCTGCCTGAGAGCGGAAACCGCCCTTCCATAAGACATGATTTTTCCGCTCCTGAGTCTACCATAAAGATAAACTGCGTATTTCCTATCTCCGCCCCCACTAGTGGTTCCTCTTCAGCACGTAGGGTGGTGGAAAGGACTGGACACGCAAGTGCTCCCTGTGGGCTGTCCTAGTCTGCGTACCTTTCTTGTCCGGGCACTGAGAAAACATTATCTCCAGCTACTGTGGCGCCGCGGAACGGTGCAGGTACACCATGTGCAGTTGTCGCGAAATCGTTGCTGCTGGCATTTCCTACAATGTTTTGTCTTGTCATGGGCTGTGATGCACTGTGATGTGGTTGTGAGGGTGGTTGTCTTTGCTGTATTTGGGGTTCGTTATAACATTGGTCTTGTGGTCTTCCCCCTCCCATTGGTAATCCATAGGGGCTACCTGGGTGTGGGCATCCCCATACCTGTTCATTGTCCATGGGTGGTTGCCCTTGGAAATACCCTGAGGGCCCCATTCTGCAATCCCGTGAATAGTGTTCCCATCTCCCACAGTTCCAACATGACCCTTGCTGTCCTCCTCGCATCCCTTGGCCACCGAATCCTCTATTCCCCATTCCTCCGAACCCTCCTCTCTGGCCTCGGTACCCACCTCTTCCTCTTGCCGGCCTTTCTTGCCACTTTGGTCCTCTGTGTTGCTCCTCTCCGTACCACGATCCTTGTTCTCCTGTTGCCCACAGCGCCGCTATTCCCACTGGTCTGTTTCCCGCACTTTCATCCCCCAAGTTCTCCCTATCTGTTGCTACGTTGGCGTTTATGGCGGCAATCTTCACTAATTTATTCTGTACCAGTTTCGCTTCGTCTGCCAGCCTTTTTTGTGCTATCTCCTTTTCTCTCTCTTTGATCCTCCTACAGTGGTGCACAATTATACTCTGAATTTCAGGCCAACCCTTGGCTTCTATCCCAGCTATCTTGTCCAAGGCCTTCTATACCTCCTTCGGGAGCCCTTTCTTGAATTATAAAATAGAACAAAGCGGTGGATTGGTTCCACGCCGTACCAGTTTCACTTCTCCACAAGTCCTGCACCCGCCATATGAATTGCGTAGGGTCCTCGTTCTCCTCCATTGTACATTGCATTACCAAATGTAAATCTGGAATATCTGGAAATGTGTGCCGCAATGCATCCCATACTTGTGCTCGAACATTGTTAAAGGGCGATCCATGGTGGCGGTCACAGCTCATTGTTACTCCCGGAAATCCCGCCTTTTCCCACACAGCGTCTGCTTGATCACCAACAGCGGACACTAGCAAACTTTTTACATCGCCTATCGCCAACGGTACTCCTGCTGTGTTCTTGTCGAATGCATGTATTCATTTCCCCACCCCTCCCGCAAGTAGGGGGAGGAGTTTCAACAAGTTGTTTTTATCCATCTGGGCCTATGGATATAGTGTGGCCTGCCTGCTCCTTTATTTATTAACGGCATCTGCAACTTATGCTTCTTCCCTGTTTTACTTACTGTCCCTCTCTTCGTCTTACTTACCAGCATATTCCCTACTTGCTCCCTTAATCTACCCTGCCATCGTGGGGGTGATCGTGGATCCATGCCATCGAAATGATGTGGCAGTGGGGATCCTACAGCTGCCACTCCTTCCTCGTATTCGTCTAGATCGCTCCACACCTCCTCTACTTCCTCTTTTTGCTCGCCATTCTCCTCTTGTCCTTCTCCGCGCTGACTTTCTAGGGTGGCTGGGCATATAATTCTCACTGGTTTATCATTCAGATGGAACAGGAACTCTCCTGATCGCCATTATTTTTCTCGCCCTTGTGATATACGTGCTCCCTGAGAAAGTACGGACTGTGCTGGCTCTGGCGTTGCTAGGGCTAATTGCCCTGTTGCACTTAGCGGGGGTGTGAGATCTGCTACGGACAACGGTGGTACTTCCCCTCCCCCCGGTGGCATTTGGCCTCGGTCGCACAGTGCCCTTAGCCGCGTTATTTCCATTTGTGCATGCGCTAGCTCGCAGTCTAAATCTCCGGTTAATCACGCTAAATTCACAGGGGGTGCACTTGTCGGGACATAAAGGCCTCCTTTTTTCGTATGGTGGTGGCGCCGTGGATACCGCTCCATTTGAGGGAGTGGGGGTGGGGCACGCTGGTATATACAGAGGCTCACTGTATCCTGCTACCGGTCTTGTCATTAAGGGGTATATTTTAGTCGTATCATTCTCAACTGTGGTCGTTGTGCATTCACCCTTTGGTGTTCCACTTACCTCTCCCTGTGTTTTCTGTTTTTCGATTGTTTTTTCTATATCTACCTCTGCTGTAGGGGTAACCTCCTCGAACATTCGCCACAGATCCAATACTTCTCTTCTGTTCTGCAACTGGTTTCCTTTATATTTTGCCAACAAGTGTGTGGACACTAGGTCTAACACCCTTTTGTCAAATGACCCTCCCTCTGGCCAGATTGGTGTGACACTGTCCCCTTTTATCTCCGTCACCCATTGGTTGTGGTACTTTTGTATCCTGTCACTATATAGTGGGAGGTGTTGGCAAATGTGAGCTAATAGTGTTATTCCCCCCTTGATGGTGTTTCTCCCTTCACTTGTGGGTGTGTGCTTGCACCCGATCCTTCACCTAATTGCACCTTTCAACCACCCTTCCCCTTGTATAGATCAACAATATATTAAGCGTTTCTCACTTATTGGCAGTTATTGGGCATCAATATTCAATGTTACCTTTGTAATCATTGCATTTCCAAGTTCAACAGTTCACTTTTGCATATATAACCTCTTACCAACAAATCACTTACAACATTTTGACATACGCAACAATGAGGGACAAAAAGACAAAGACATATAACACATAACATGCACATGCACTACCTGCACGCTTTTATCTCCCCCTTGTTCCCGTTACCGAACACTTTTTACCCTTCCCCATTTTACCTGCTCTTCTCATTCACTCCCCACCTCTTCCACCCTTTTACTCTTTCCCAAGAATTCTTGCTTACACAGAAAAAGAATATTCTAAATAACTACTCCAAGTCTATTCAATATACGAGACTCCTAACATTTTTTCTTTATCTCCACTTATTTATCTGCACTGGACGAGACAATGCTACGCGGCGCCGCCTTCTACCCCGTTCGGGCTAGAATACCTCTTCTCTTCTTCTTCTTACTTCTCACAAAAACCTAATGGCCATATAAAGGACAGATCAGAAAAGTCTCAGCATCACTCACACAGTCCCTACTCTTGGTTTTAACTCACTATCACCTGTTCCCCCTTACCTTTCCTTAGGAACCTTCGCAACCGGCACTCACGTGTTCAGTCAGGTAATCCGAGGTCACCGTTCACGTTCTGAACCCAGTCAGGTCCGCACCCCAACCAAGCCGTGGCCCGCCTCGGCGAGCAGCTTTTTCAGTTGGGTATTCGTCAACCGGGACCCCTTGACCCTTTCTCGTAGTGCGCACAGGCTGGTCGGCCGCAGAGGCGATGGTTTTGCTGGGGGGCGTCCCGGATCTCGCCGCACGGTGTGGGCCTCGAGGAACCTCTCCAAATCACGTCGCAGGGGGTCACCAAATGTTTGTGCCCTCCCCGTCTTTCTCATGCAAAGGAATAAAACTGACACACCTCGGACGGGGAATGAGGCAAAGCTAGCAGGCTGCGAAAGTTCAAGGCAAGGTTTATGTAAATAAATGGCATTCAAAGATCTCTGTTGCCTCTGAGAGCGCTCTGACCAAAATTAATGTTACAATACATTTCATAGGGCGAATGACGCAACTAACATAAGATACTACGTTGGTCCAGGATTGGACAGTCCATATGGTGCCCACAGTGTGGGTGGCATCTCTTCCTCCTGGTTGGCTGCTTGGTTGGCGGGAGGGTGGACGTCAGGCATCTGTGCTCCGAATGGGTGAAGGTCAGGTCGCTGTGAAACAGGGTGATCACTATCTAAGCTAACATAATATATTCTCAAAATACATGCACTAAATGACAATCGTTTGTAGTGTTTGAATAATTCATCATGTCTCTATAAAAGTCACACGTATATCTATACTATCAGTTACATTGGATTATAAAGGCTTTAGGTTAAGGGTCTTGACCACCATAATAACACTGACTGAAGTTAAGGTCTGCATTCATAAGAATCTCTGGTATGCGACATTTGTTGGTAGTAGACAACGATATACTGCAGTAGGGGTCTAATGATAGTTGGGGATCTGTTGGGTGGGCATCATGGCTTGGTCAGTGATCTGGCACATGAAAGGAATACCTTGCAGGGGCACAGGGTCACAATAGCAGTAAGTTTCCACTGGCGAGCGTGCGGGGACAAGGACACGTTTGTGGAGATGGACGAGCTATGTGCTTAGCTCATGCTGGTTCACATGCAGGACAGTGATCTCAGAGGAAGAGTGATGTGTTACATTTATTATTTGTTGCAAGCACCTCCGGCTTCAGCGTGAGAATGGACCCATGGAGTTTTCCAGTCAGAGTGGGAACGATGGTGGGGGCCATGTGCCCTGTGTGTCTGGCCGTTGCGAGAAAGGGAAGAGAAGCGTTTTTGTACTATCACAGTGAGGCCTAGTCACCAAGATGGAGTTGAAAGGGGGTACAAAAATGGATACCCTGTGTCCTGTGCAGTGGTCCCATCTACGCGAATCTTAACCGAAGTCGACATCGTATAAGGGCGAGGGGCGAACCCATCACTGGAGGCACTTGGTCCGAGTTTTGTACTGAGAAGTAAAGGACACGAGGGGCCTGATGGTCCCTCGCTCCCATACACTGGCTCAAAGGGACAGGTATTCAACCCTGCAGTTACCAGTGGAAAGTTTAGGTGGGGAGAGAAAAAGATTGTGGCTTCCTTATGCACAGCCTTCCACATGCAGTAAATGAATTTTGAGCAACGACAGGGAGGATCAAATCAGGATCCATGCAGCCCTTAGGGCAGTAAGCGGGTGCCAGCAAGTACTGATGAGAGCTGGAAAGACCTGGAAGACCCAAAGTGAGCGGCTAGGCAAGAGAGGGGAAGGAAAAGGAGTACCAGACCTGTCAGACCTTATCCGTCCTCTATGCCGCCGAAGACCACCAAAGACTCAGCGCGACTCTGCGACGCTCCACGTTGGATTGAGGTATATGTATCAGAGATCCTCCTCTCAACAGGCAGCAGAGTAAACAGACTCTAGTGGATGCCTCTAGTAACTGTCAGTAATGCCAAAGACTCAGCGCTGACTCTGCAACGCTCTGTGTTGGATTGAGGTATTTTTATCAGAGCTCCTCCTCTCAACAGGCAGCAGTGTAAACAGACTCTTGTGGATGCCTCCAGTAACTGTCAGTAACGGCAAAGACTCAGCGGCGACTCTGCAACGCTTCGCATTGGATTGAGGTATTTGTATCAGAGCTCCTCCTCTCAACAGGCAGCATAGTAAAGAGACTCTAGTGTATGCCTCCAGTAACTGTCAGCAACGCCAAAGATTCAGCGGAAGACTTGTTTGAGAGGAGAATTCCTGAAGAATTAGATATCACATTTCTCTTGTCTAGCTCAGTGGAAGTATATGGTGCAGTTTCAAGTTTGGTCCATCAAAGAAGAGAACAACAAACAATTATAATCATCACATTGAAGAATTCATGTATATGGTGTTGTGCTAGACCTGACGAATACCATTGTGCATTTAGGTCGAAACACGTGTTGGCAAAGGTCGAAACACCATCAATGTGTGTGTGGAGAATAGAAATAGCATCTATTTGAAAACTTTGTTTGAGAATTATCACTGAGTGGATATATAAGAATATCATTAGGAAATTACTTCATTGTATTTTTGAGTGCTTGGCGAATTGGACAGACATCCCCACCCCAATGCTGCTGGAACAAGACCTGCCACTGTGCCAGCCACCGCCGTACCCAGGACATCACCATGTTGAAGGATCCCTGTGTGGTGTACAAGGCTCCCCTGTGTTTAGGAGCATGAGAAAAGGACCCATCTTCTCCCTGAGCCTCTGGATTGGGACTTTCAGCACCCTGAGAGACAAGACAGCTGGAATCCTAGTATTTTTGCTGATGTTCTGCTTGATGCTGCTAACAAGAACCATTCAACACAATTGAACCACCAGGAACCACTGGTGCTGCCTTTTTCACTCTCCCGAACTTCGAATTGCTTGTACAGCGCAAAAAAGTTTGATTTGGTGCTGCCGAACCGCCAAAACCCTCAAAAAGCTAATAAGGACTGCTAACTGGCCCCCTTGGTTCCATTTTGTGGTCCCTAGAGACTGGTTAGGTCACATTTATCCATATTGCACACAAGAAAATATTCCTTTAAAGAACATTGGGCCTCATTACACGGTAGGCGGTAAACCATGGCGCTATTAGTGCCATGGTTTATGCCGGTAATTTACCGGTACCGCCTTGGAGGAAAGGGGAATTACCGCCCTATTCCAAGGTTGGGAAGGCGGTAATTCCTCCTTCCTCCATTGCCCTTCCCCATTCCCATTTTTGCCCCATAGGGCATAATGGGAATGGGGAAGGCGCTAATTACGGTACCGCAAATTGCGGCACCGTAATTAGCACCCCGGTCCCTTTGCGGGTTCGTTTTTCAACGCCTGCAAAAAGCAGGCGTTAAATTCCCCAACCCGCAAAGGGACCTCGTAGTAAGGCGGTAAGGGTTTACCGGTACCGGTCAAGTACCGGTACCGGTAAACCCTTACCGCCTACCGTGTAATGAGGCCCATTATGGTTATTATTTGCATTACACCCCTGATTCATAACTCGGATTATGCTTTTGCTATCTTTTCTTAGTCTGTATTCTTTCATCAGGGTTGGGTTTTGTGTAGTGTTTTTCTAGTTAGTCATGATTGTATATGTGTGTTTAATTAAAGCATAAATAATTTTATAGAACACTAATTGGACATTCCTTTATTTTTGACTGATATACATCACTATTTGGGTTGCTACCAGTGTTCCCTCTAAGCTGTGCGCATGTGCGCTTGCCCAGCTTCCTTCTGGGTGCCTCTCAGAAGATTTTTAGCAGCGCACACTGAAAATTCTCACCTATTCAAAAAGATTTAATAAAGCACAAGACACAGCAATTACCTGACATTTTCTTTCTCTTAAAATAAGCAACTATTCTTGATATTCTTCTAATTTGCATTACATTGCTATGAACCTAAAATCCCTAACAGCAAAATACAACAGAAGAGGTTAAAAACTAACTTTCCCTCCCCACCCATGACTCCTAAACCTGACTCTATCACAGTTTCACCTTATGACTCTAACTTCTGCCCGAGAGAACATTAAGATACTACCGGACAACCTTGTCTCTTCCTCTCCTGGCTCTGCGAAAGGTTAGCAGACGTGTACCGACATCCACTTGTTTTAAGTTTGTTGTAACATGAAAAATGTTCACGCGCCAGAATTTCTGTTACTCATTGTGCCTTACCAAAAGCGTCACCCACACTATATGATCTAACTACCAGCTCAAATATCGGATACTGACTGTAAGTAAGCAGGCTACTTGGATGTGTAACCAAATCCCATACTTCCTCTTCTTTGCACGTATGTCACGCAAGTGCTTTGAAGTGGCCCACTAGTAAGTTAACGCATTATGAAACTCAAATATTAATAAGCAAAGGCACAGGAATTGTGGATCATCATATTCTAAGGTGCAGTTATTCTGATGCAATTATCATCCTCACACAAATCATTACAAGCATGTTCTACTGGCCCTTGAATTACTTCATTAAAGTGGCACTTGAACTCCTTTAGCATGTTTTTGACACATTGCTTTTAATTGCCATTAATCCATCGGCAAATGTATTCTGTGTGAGTTTCTTGACAGCCACTTAAATTATGACAAGAAATATTTGAGTGCCAAAAACGCCAGGGTAATTGTTCGCAGGGGTAACAGGCTGACAAGCCAGCCTATTCAAGGAGTGGAACACACCTACCCCAACCCACTGCCAATAGCCAACCTACCTAACGGTCAATGAACAATAACGCACCAGCCTTGATAAAGACTCCTTGGGTCGAAACACGTGTTGGATGACCACAAGATTATCGCATCAAAAATAAAATTTCCTTTTTCGGAAAAATCAGAATACAAAGAAACATTTCTTTAAGAATAAATATTGTTTGCACGATATATCGGGGAACACAATTTAGAGATATTTGTGTTTTTTCATACACATTAGTGATTTTCCAGTGGCATAAAACATGCAGGGCCTCATTAAGACTTGGAACGGTATCCCGGTGTAAATCTGCCAGAATGCCACCCAAACAAATTACTGTTACTGCCACTTTGTCTGGAGGAATTTCTGCCGGATTACAACTGATGGTGGCGGTGTAATTCCCCATTCATACTGAGTCCATATTGAGTCCATTGGAATAAATGTGGCTTTTTGGCGGGATTACCACAGCAGAAATTCTGACGATTTCGGCATTGAGTTGGAGGATTTACCTCTAGGATTTTCCTGGAGGCAAATCTTCCACTCCAGGCCCGAGATCGTAATTTGGCGTAGAGGTAAAGTTGGCGGCAATGGAGTTACTGCCAACTTTACCACTTACCGCCAAACTCGTAATAAGGCTGACATTTTTCTCTGCACAGAAGTACGTTTGCAAGGTACTGTGGCAGATATTGAAGTCTTGGACTGGTTGATGAGTTTTCTGTATAATCACATATGACATATTTTATTTTAGCCCATATGTTTGGAAAAAGTATTATAAGATTTCTAAAGAATTGCAGTGGCTGGGAAGATGAAATTACTTTCCAAACTCTCTTCTGCGACGGTAGCTCATAAACTGGCTCACCTCATTAATCAGTTGCGCACATGGAAAATAATGTGCGCACAACAGCCAACCGGTCCTGCACATAGAGAAAGATAATTAGAGGGAACATTGGTTGCTACTGAACCACATTCACACCCCTGCGAGTATACCCTCCCTTGGCCCATGTTACCACAAAATAATTTGTCAGTACTGGCTGTCATTTTAGTCTTCTGATGGGGTCTGTTTGGAATCTGTGCTGCTTCTCACCCTCCTCCAAGAAAACCGTTTTGGACATATGATTCCTAGAGTAGGGCTTGTAATTAACCCTTTTTACCCAATGATACACTTCTACTCCCCCCTTTAAAGGCATGTACACATGGTGCCATTTTGGCATCCTTTTCGAGTGCTTGTTTGTAGATTTGGTTGAGGCTAAAGTAAAATAATTTCATGTAAAAGGTAGCCTTAATATATGTACTTTAAATGTTGTCCATTTGGTTTTCTTTCAAGATACGGGACATAGGGCCTCATTAGGACCCAGGCGGACTTCGCGGTGCTAAATGCACCGCGAAGCATGGCGGAAAGCCGCCGATAGCGCCATGGGGGTTGGCGGATTTACCGCCCCATTCCGACCTCGGCGGAGCGGTAAATCCCCAATCCCCATTCTGCCCTTCCCCATTCCCATTTTTGCCCCATAGGGTATAATGGGAGTGGGGAAGGAGTTAATTACGCCACCGTAAAATACGGTGGCGTAATTAACAACGAGGTCCCGTAGCGCCATGGTTTTCTCCGCCTGGTAAAACCAGGCGGAAAAGGCCGCCATGGCGCTACGGGAACTCGTAGTATGGCGGAGAGGTACGCCATGCACTACGCTGGCGTAACACCCTCTCCGCCAGGGTCCTAATGAGGCCCCTAGTGCTTAATTAATATTGAGTGGTATTTCTGGTTCTAAGTATGTTTGTAGACACCTTTTTAAATGTGTGCAGTTTTGGTCGATAGGATATCAACCAGTTTCTTATTTTGGCAGGTCCCCCCATTTTTCCCTGTAACGTACATCCCAACCGGTGTTGTGGTGGAGAAATGAAGGAAGGCTTCTTTAAGGAGGATGGACCAAGGACGAGGGGACGGAAGCGGGAGGAGGGAGGAAGGGGCAGAAGGAGGAGAGTTGGACCAGTTTGTACACAGAGAATAAAGGAATAGGTTGAGAGATCCCGAGGCTCCTGTTTTCCTTTGTGGGAGTGTGCCTTGGGCCTAACAACTGGCTACGAGGCAACACGTCCCCATCCTGCAGGACATTGCCACTGAGTGAGAATCAGTGCTGCGTGGAGGCGACAGCAACGACCGGTGAGGAGTACCCAGCAGGACGCTGCAGAGGTGAGGAGGGCCATTGATGAGGAGGTGCGGGTGTGGAGAGCCTTGCAGAGGGACCAGCGCAGGAGGAAGCTGATCCGAGCAAGCGGAGCGAACCTGAGCTCAGGAAGGAATGAGTGGGTGAACAGGACCCAGAGCACATGGAGGTGATCAACCGGAGGAGGAGAAGCCGGCAGGAGCCAACAGTGCAGCCCAGATGGTGCGGAGGACCTGGCAAAGACACCGGTATGCTGTGTAGGACAGAGAAAAGGGAGGGGGAAAAGCACACTACATGCAAACCATGAAGCGAGAAAAAAAAGGATACTAAAGGGACACACGTGGATGTACTGGGAGAGCAGTGCGTGGACACAGGGACAGAGGAACTACACGCGCATAACAAGGCCTCGCGTAATACACGTGGATGCAGACAAGCGTACCATGCGCACATCACAAAACCAAAAAAAATGTAATAATAATGATCTGAAAGGGAAACAACAATAAAGCACTACAATTACTTTGCAAGGCCACACAAAACACACATGGCTGCAGTAAGAGTCCAGCACGCAGTGGGAGAAGGCCCAGCCTACATTGGAGTCAGCAGGAAGTGTGGAGGCACTCCGCCTCAGCCGCGACAATACATGACCATCACACCAGGGGCTAACAAGTGTACGCCAAGAGCAGCAGCGCACAGGCCAAACAAGGCACACCGCAGGGCATAACCCAGTGACCACTGTGGGTAAAGCAAGTCAGAGACAGGGTGTAGAGCAGGCGCCTGCACAAGCTCCTCCACGCCCAAGCCGATACGACCAAAGGGAGACTTCAGTGGAAGGAGAGGAAACCCAATCCCACAGAACATGGACGGCATAAACACACTATGCTATAGGTGCAGATTTGAATTCCCCCACAGGGGCTAACGCCCAGCCATAGGGCAAATGTGTATGAGGTGTGGCCAGGAAAACCACTTTCAGGCGATATGCAGGGAGAAATCCCCAACGCTTGCTGCCTATAGAGCGACACTGCCGTCAAGAGTAGCCAGAAGATTTGAACAGCCGAGAGGACCCAGTCCCAGATCATGCCACGACCGAGACAACATAAGAACATTCCAAGACAGAAACATGCCTACACTCCCAGCCCAATCAGGAGTAATATGGGTGATGGAAGACCTCGAATGGTCCCACCAGTGTGGTACTTGGACGCATACGACTACTCATCCAACCCACCGGCAGGTTATGCCCTCGACCAAAGACTCAACCAAGAACCCAACATGAACACGTATCCTACACCATACTACAGTCAAGACCCATATGAGAACCCAGCACCGGACGGAGCACTAGGATATACAGACGACCAATACTACACCCACGACAGATACAACAAAGAATATGTCAGGCTCATCAGCGACACCTCGGATGACAGCACAGCACCGAAAGTCGCTGTCCAAATAGGCGACCTGAACAACCAATTTATTGTGAACACTGTAGCAACTGTTAACATCATGAAAGAAAGCCTCCACTGCGCAATAGCAGATGCCTACCCGCTACGTCCATCCCATGCACAAATAATCCAATGGGGCTCAGCCCACCCACTCCCATCAAAAGGTTAATTTCAAAGTGACTTACTCCATAGAGGACGCAGAGTACCCACTATCATCCATGTCATCCATAGCCCTACAACTGGGCGATGCCTTCTCAGCTACCGGATCGCCAGAGCCCTACCTAGCCCTAATCGACATCCAATAGGAACAATCTGAAGTTGTCCAGGGCCTCCGGCCAGGGGCATAGATCCTGAGAGCAATATCATGTCCGCAACTCAACATTGAGGAACTCAAATCCCTGTTTCCGAAGCTATTTGAAGGAGTGGGCATACTAATCAACACCGTCATATTCCTCCACATTGACCCAACAGTCAACCCGGTGCCTCAACACCCTTGCAGGGTCAGATTCCACCTACAGGCCCAAGTAATGTGTGAGCTGCAACTGCTACTCGACAAAAACATTATCGGGAGGGTAGACGCCCCCACACCATGGACGTCCCCTCAAGTTGTCATCCCATGGGACAATGGTCGTCTGCGCCTCTGCGTAGACATGCGCATACCAAACACTGCAATTCAAACAGAGAGGCACCCAGGACCCAACATTGAGGATATGCTAGTGAGGCTAAACCAGGCCACCCACTTTTCCAAACTAGACTTGAATCAAGGGTTCCACCAGCTGGTGATCGACCCTGCCTCCAGACCAACCACCGCATTTGCAACGCACAAAGGGCTATTCTGCTACAAGTGGCTCAACTTCAGGATATCCTGCGCTGCAGAGATATTTCAAGAGACAATTCGCAGACTGATATCCCTGGTGCTCAATGCCCTCAACTACAGCATTGACATCCTCATCTTCATCACCACACAAGAACAACACGAACATGCACTAAAGCGGTCTGTGATATTCTAAACAAGGCTGGTCTCACCCTCAGTGCACCATCAACAAACATAGCCTGCGCTTATTCGGCCACATTTTTTCTGGCGAGGGCATCACAGCCGACCCTAACAAACTAGCTCCGATCATTCCTAGGGATGGCAGGCTACTGCGCTCGCTATCTACCGAACTATGCCACCCTCACGGACCGACTCCGGAGACTTCTAAAAAAGGACTCCCCATTTGAATGGGACACACACTGCCAAGAAGCATTCCACACCAGAAAAAAAGAACTTGCCAACAAAAGACAGCTTGCCTACTTTAACCCGGCATGGGAAACAGAACTCACCATTGATGCCAGTCCCATTGGCCTGGGTGCCATACTTGCCGAGACAGGCTACAGGAGGCACCATGAACTCACCATCATCGCATACGCTAGCAGGGCCGTGTTGCCCACTGAACAGGTATACTCCCAAGCCAAACGTGAGAGCCTGGTAGCAGTATGGGCATATGAGAAATTCCATCACGTCATCATCACCAGAAGATTCACTCTCATCACGACCTGCCAGGCACTGCTCTTCTTATTCGGCAAACCTAAAACCAAAATGCACCCACGCATCGAGAGGTGGGGCATCCAGCTTCAGGAATACGACTACCTGATCGTCCACAAACCTGGGAGAGATGCCAACCCGGCGGACATTCTGTCCAGACACCCTGAAGGGAAAACAGAGGACTCCATGACACAGGAGGCCAAAGACTACATTTCATACCTGTCACTCAACGCCCTCCCCCCTGCTATCAGGAATGAGGAGTTCATCACCAAAAGCAGAGCAGATCCCACCATACAAGCGGCAGCACGCCTCACCAACACAAACAAGTGGAAACACCTCAGCACAGAAAGATTTGTGGGGGGGTGGACAAGAAAGAACTGGAAAGAGTGCTGAAAATACAAAGCGAACTAGCCACAGAACAAGGAATACTACTACGAGGCAACTGCCTAGTGGTCTCCAAAGGCCTAAGAAAAGCACCTGTCATCATAGCCCATGAGGACCACCGAGGGGCCGAAAACACAAAGAAAATATTGCAAAACCAAGTGTGGTTCCCTTACATGTACACAATCGTTGAGGACATCCTGACCAACTGCCTGCCCTGCCAAAAGACAGCGATGAACAGTCCCCCATGCCCACTACAAATAGTACCACTACCCAACGGCATGTGGCAAAGAATAGCCATGGATTTTTATGGCCCACTAGAGGAAGGAGGATACCTACTTGTAATAGTTGATGAATAATCCCGATTCCCACTAATAAAACATGTACAATCCACGGCATTCCATCATATAATGGGAGTGGTCGATGAACTGTTCAGTGAATGGGGAATCCCAAATACCGTAAAGACAGACAAAGGCCCACCGTTCCAAGGCCAAGACTTTCGGAAACTTGCTGCCCATCTGGGATTCCACCACCAGAGGATCATGCCCTGTGGCCACAAGCCAAAGGCACAGTGGAGTGTTTCATGTCCACCATCAAACGTACCCAGACAAAAGGCCACAGCAGATCAAACGTCACTACCACAAGCAATATGCCAAATGCTGAGGAGTTACAGAAATACACCACATGAAGCAACAGGATGGACTGGGTTAGAACTAGTGATAAAATACAAGCCTCTGCCCGTCTCCCACCACTGGAAGACTACACGCCAGCGCAGGATGCAGACATCCGAGAAAGAGACGGCAAAAAGAAAAGGAAAGCCGGGCCAAAAGAGGAGAGCAAAAGAACACCATGTTACGCTCACCTGAATTCCACAGGGGCGTCGAACGAAGCTGGACTGCTGCGGTCTCCACCAGTGAGACTCGTAGCGAAGTGATGATCGACTTCACTTGCCCAGTCAGTTTCGTCTGACTGGCCCGCAAGAATATTTTCCTAAAAGCAGTAAAGGGGATTAGCCACCCGTGGTAGAGAGGTTACACTAACACTATTTTCCCTGAAAACATTCAGTATTCCCCTTCATCAAGTCTCACCTTATTGTTTGGAAGGATGAACTCTCCATCCTGCGTGGAGTGCAGGAGCGCGTAGAAGTTCAGTTACTTCACTGATCCGAAGGTATTTGGCAGAGTTCCAGACAACAATAACTCCGAGGTAAGTAGTGTGTAAACCGAATGTATAGTTCTTTTTGAGTTCAAATGTCTGTTAATTCACTCTTGCACCTTTCATACCTTTTCCCTTGCAGCATGAACCAAGGAGTGAGTTTGCCTCGATGGATGAAGGTAGCGCTTAGGTAAGAGTCAGTTTGTACCAAACACTGTCTAGCAAGTAATATTGTTCCAAATGTAATTAACCAATAGTTCTCTACCTTCTTTGCAGGTGCGACGCCTTGCCGAAAATGTCTAACGTAGGATGGTGACCAGCGCTCCCTCGAGCGGTAAAATTCCGAGTAAGTATCTTGCGGTAAGTAAAAGAATGTCTTTGGCGGAACCCAGCTCACCTTTTGTTTGTTCTTCTCTTTTCAGATGCTGATGTTTTGGGCGACGATTCAACGGGTGTTGCGCCGGGTCGTGGAGATGCTCCAAAGACAGGTGAGTATGGCACGGCGCTGCAGCTGGCACTGCAACGCGGTTTATTTTAATGTCTTTTTCCTTTATCCACAGGTGCGGCTGCTCCAGGAAAAGATGATGACCAAATGGAAATCTCCTTGTTCTAACATTCTCTTCTTCTTTCCTATTCTCTAGGATCGGCTCCGGACACAAGACGGGTGTGGATGTAGACTGGATGCTGGACTGCAGACACGGCGAGCGTTACGCTGCTAAGATGCAGAATAACGCGAAGCGTGTGCTGCTCTTTGGGCGTGGTTTAAATAGCATCAAAAAAGTAGTTCCCAGGTAAGAAGTTCCAGTACCACACCCAAGCAGCAAAATAGTTCCTAAAGGAAAGTAGTCCCTTCATGGCCTCATGATGGCCTGTACATGAGTTCTTTGCATGATGACCTGCATAGTTTAAAGTTGGCAATATGAGCCTGGCGCCTATGCGCCAGGACTGAACCCATATAGCCCATAAGCAGGGTTTTGGGAATTCCTGTGTCTTCTTGGGTGCCTGTTCCCTGGACAGATGGACCTGTTCCAGATGTCTGGGGGCAGGCATCGTGACACACCAATTCCCAGTTGGGGAGACCGTGCTGGTGAGACAAAGACAACAGAAGAAGACTGACTGAAGGTACAATCCGGAACCTTTCCTAGTGACCAAAGTGAAAGGGCTGATGGTGACGGCAACACTAGATGGAGCGAGATAACCCGGAATGCCTCATTCTTCCACAAACTATACCTCGAGGAACAGAACCGAAGGAAGAGATAGCAACAGAAGAAGAGGAACCGAGAAGTGAAGCAGCAAGCAAACCTCCAGGCATGGAGAGGTCAGGAGAGACCCACAAATCACCCATGCAACCCCAGTGGGCCACAAGGAACCCGTACGTCTGATCGAGCAGATGTGAACAATGGACTTTCATGCTAACTCAGGGGGAGGTGTTGTGGTGGAGAAATGAAGGAAGGCTTCTTTAAAGAGGACGGACCAAGGAGGAGGGGAGGGAAGCGGGAACGAGGGAGGAAGGGGAAGAGGGAGCAGAGAGGGACCAGTTTGTACACAGAGAATAATGGAATAGGTTGAGAGATCTCGAGGCTTCTATGTTCCTTCGTGGGAGTGTGCCTGGGGCCTAACAACCACTGCCACTGCACCCCCATTCCCCACATACACAATTAAATATGCCCATAAATGTAATTGGTCGATTTTGACCAAAAGTGCACCAAGTCCGCCCCTTTAAAGGGTATCTATAAATAGATGTATTTTGGTATTCTTATCTAATAACTCAGAAACAATGTGAACATGTTTATTGAAGGAAAATTGTCGTGAGATAACATTTCGCCAATATTTATCTTTTTGCTGATAGGTTTGTTCTTACCATTAATCAGTCCATGAAGAGTGCACACAATAATGTCCTATTTACAATAAATAGGATCACAGTATACTTGCAGAAATCAGTGTCCTAATTTCCAAATGGGTGGCAATAGCTTGTGTAATAGTGTGTGAGAATAGGGGATGAGGCTTTCATGGAAGCAGTGTTGAATAATGAGTCGAAATGCCCCGAGGCAGCGGGCCTACCCTGTAGGTAACGGCCCGCTGCCCAAGTTAAGGGCCTGAACGAAGCTAGGGTCCCCTAACAAGGGTGGCGGGCTGTTACCCACAGGGTGGCCCAGTCACCGAGGGGTATATTGCCATTAGCACCCGTGCAGCATGCTATGCAGGTTCTAAGGGGTTTTTCCCGTTCGCAGAGAGAACATACTCTACCAACATGGCTGTCAGGGTTTCAGAACTCGGTGCTCCATATGGAGCCCCTCGTCCATTTCCATGGTGGCCAGAGCGCGGATGGGAGCAGCAGCAGCTGCGGCGGCGGGACTCTCTGTGGCAGCGAATAGGTAAGTGGGATTGGGGGGGATTTTTAAAAAAGCTGGGTCGGCGAGGGGAAGATGGCAGGCGGGAGAGCCAGCCATCATTCGGCATAGAACGCAGGCTTTCACTGGTAGTGTCAGCCTGTTTTCCTTGCCACCTGATTGGCTGGCTCCCCCACCCAGGGTACTAATGGTTGTAAGGGAACATATGTTGAGAATAAACCGTGTTTTATTCTAGCGAAATGGACCCTGTGGCTGTCAAGCCACCAAGCCCCTCAACAGTTAAGAATATGGAACCCTAGGCAGGAATAAACACCCCAGGGTTCCATTACAACACTCCCCCCACCCCTTAATGATGCACAACACGGAAAATAAAGGAAAAACAAGAAACAAGGGAAAGAAAGACAAACCGAACAAAACAGATGTCAAAGATGTCAGAACAATAACACCCAGCATGGAACAATAGAAAATAACAATGTGCAAAGGATGCACAATGAAATGGGTGTTGTAAGGAAGGAATGGTATCAAACAGTGAAGACAGACACAAGTGTTCACAGTTCAAGGGTGTTTATTGAATTCAATGGGTTGGTAAAATGTCTATCTTAACCTAAATCTAAGAATGGGAGCAAGCTACGACCATCAAATAATAAAAACGCAGTCCCAGTGGAGTCTATCAAAATAAAAGGGCCTATACTAATAAACCTATTGCCAATCCTTAATTCTAAATACGAAATGGTGTGGATAACAATGTACGAAAAAGAAAATTGTTAAAGAAATGATATGTCAGGATAGTTGAGCAGTAAGTTTCCCTTCCCACGTTTTCAGAACAGGGCAAGGCGGCACGTTCGAGCTTCACACACACTCTAGCTTCTTGGCCACGAGGTAACAGTTCAACACATAGGCATTAGGGCCTTCCACCAAAGTCTCTCTTGCAATGACAGTCTCTTAATGCAGAGGGTCTGATGCAGCAAACAAAACACAAATGTTCCTTTCCTTAGTCAATGTTTCACTTTACAATGTTCAAGACTGGTCTCCCTCCTTTGGGCTCGCACCACAGGTCCCCATCCTCTGGGCTCAGACCCTTTGATACAATGTTCACAGTTTGCTCTCCCTTGTTTGGGCTGAGACCATGGATCCCCCTTGTTCTGGCTCAGATCCCTTTTTCCACAATATTCACAACTTGGTCTCCCCTTGGTCTCCCTCATTCAGGCTAAGACCATGGATCCCCTTGTCCGAGCTGAGATCCCTTTTTTCACAATATTCACAACTTGCTCTCCATCGTTCGGGCTCGGACCATGGATCCCCCTCGTCAGGGCTCAGATCCCCTTTTGTACCAGAATCAAAGACTTTCGAATGTGCAATGGGTTTTGCTTAAACCGTTGCAGACCACTTTGATTCACTTCGCACAATTTACACTTCACACGTATCTTCTGCTTTAGTTTTCTTTCGCCAAGATGCCGTACAGAGACCTTCAATTGAGCACATTAAAAGTGCCAGACCACTCTGTCAACGGTATTGTATCTTTTCTTCTACTGTTCAAATATTCACCAGCAATTTAGCTTTAGTCGCGTCTTTCATCACAAACAGTTAAAAATGTTCCTTCCAGCGCTCACTTTACAATGTTTCTGCTTGCAACCTTGACTTCAACTCTGATCGGTCTCCCCAAGTCACTGGCTGTGTTGATCTCTTTCTCTTCTTTGTTCTTGGAGCCAATGACGATACCACGGCATCTGCTTCTCCTCCCCGCCTTGGTCAGTTACGCAGGAGGACCCTCGATATCTCTGACACACAATGAAGGGTTGTTTAGCCTTGTTTCCTGATCTTATGTTTTCTTCCTTGAAGGTTTCTTGAAAGTACCGGCTTCCTGTCAACAATGTCAAGGGTGTGGCCCCTCTCATGAACCTCTCGTGCCTGGCCGTCTTTCTCCCCTCGCTCAACTGCCAACTCGAAACTGCTGTACCTTCATGTGTTTTGCCTCGCTCAGAGTGTGCTCTTGTGCTCCGCCTTTTATCAGTGTTTGGTTAAGTGTAATGGAAGTCAAGTGTGAGTGGTTGTCGATAATTGTCTGACCTCGCCTGACCATAGTATTGGCACATGTCATGTACACCGCTCAGGTGTAAGTCTGTTTTCTCCCAGCGCGGGCTGTCTGTGAGAAAGTGTTTGTGCAGGAAATGGGGGGAGGGGTTGAGTTTCTAAATATCCCATCAGATAGGATGGGATAAAGGTGTTACAGAGAAGAGAGGGATACCGCATTTCACCATCCGATGTCCCACTCCCACTCCCTGAGGACCTCTCACCCTGGTGATAATCCTGCAATGGCCCAGCCCCATGAACTGGATCCAAAAGCAATGGCCATGTCATGGCCACCTGCATGACAAATCCCCAGGGACTAGCGGGTGAGACACACTCTGGTTTCTCAAAGTGCACAATTAAATAAATGGCATATCAGCAATTAAATGAGGTGCACAATGAAATGGGTGCACAATTAAATAATTTCACATCAACAATGAAATAAATAGCACATCAACACCTCACTTTCCCAAACTCCGCCAAAAATAGTCCCTCAACTTGACAGGAGGCAATCCTATTTTCAGAACCCCGCCCTCAACAACAGCCAAACCAATAACAGGCTCCCCTTCACCATTCCCTCCACTCACAAACTCTTTCCAAGCCATATTAACCTCCACACCACCCACGTCTTCCTCCTCGCATGTACCTTCAGTCACCTGTACACCCTCAAATCTGCTCAAACAGGACCCTGAACTAGACACCAAAGTGAAATCACTCGAGTCGCTTGACACCGACACTGTGGGTGCATCTCAATCCTCCTCTTGCTCTACTGTGAACCATCATCCAGAACCACGTATGCAGTACCAACCATTTCCAGAGTGCGCAGAGACATGTAGACACTCCCACCTACAAATATAGGGTTCCTCACTCTCACACAATCACCCACCTTTACACCAACAGGCTTCCTCCCAACTTGCTGTGACCTGACCCTCTCCTGCCAGGTACGCACCCTCTCCAACACATCTGACATATTCACCTTGGCCCCCGAGTGCAACCGTCCTCAACCTAGAACCCGCCTTCCTGCCTCTCATGAATTCAAATGGTGAGCGACCCGTAAAAGATGATGACATACACCTATAAGCTGTCAATGCCTCCGACACCACAACACTCAACTCCAAACCATTTGCAAAAGCCAACTGAATAGAATAGCCCCCTTCACAAACCTATTCATCCTCTCCACCAAACCGTTGGGTGACGGATTGTACAAATCTGTCCTGTGATGCCTGATGCCCATGTTCCTCAAAAACTCCTGCATGCGGAGAGAAACAAACTGGGCTCCATTGTCTGTGACAATACCAGCTGGTACACCTTCCCTGTCAAATACCTTGTTCAAAAACTCAATAATGTTATCTGTTGTAACAGTTTCCAATGCAACAGCCTCCACCCATCGCAAGGTGTATTCCACCAACGCCACCACAAGTCTCAGTCCACTACCAAGACCTTCCATGGGACCCATAATGTCCAATGCCAACTTTGACCACACTTCAACCAGAATGTCAACGGAATAAATAGCCTGTGGCTGCACTGTCTTACTTTTATCACTCACGGAACATGCTACGCACTCCCTCATGACCTCCTTCACATCCTCATCCATTCCGGGCCACCAACATGATTCATGCAACCTCCCTTTCATTAAGGACCTGCCCAAATGTCCCTCGTGTGCCAACTCAACGATCCTGGGCCTTAATCTGAGAGGTGGAATCAACCTATCTCCTCTCGAGATCCCCCACAGACCATCTGCCAACTCACTCAAAACATACATATATGACTTCCCTCCGTTTTTGACGTTCACACTCTCCCACCCGACATGCAAACCTTCCCTGATCCAAGCCAAATCTACATTGTCTGAACACTCTCTCTGCCATTCACTTTTGTCAACTGCAGGAATCACATAGGCGACCTGGGCAGTCACTTCGCACTCTGGATCCACCTCTAGACCAACCCCGGGCAACCGGGACAAACAGTGCCCCACCACAATCCTTGAAGCAGCAATGTACTCCACCCTGAAGTTAAACTCCTGTAGATCAACCATCCATTTGGCAATCATGGGGGAAACAGACCCCATTCCCTTAGTGGAGAACACATACATCAGAGGTTTGTGATCCATACGGATCACGTACGGGATCCCCCACAAAAATGTCCTGAAGTGCTTAGATGGCCAAGAAGACGCTAAAGCCTCCCTCTCAATTACCACATAACGCACCCGCACATCTCTGAGAACTAGATGCAAACGTAATTGGCCTGAACTTTCCACCCTGCCACTTCTCCAACACTGCTCCTAGACCAACATCACTCGCATCTACGGCAAGTACAGTCCTACTCATAGGACCAGATCCTAGAATCAAATGAGCTCAACAATGGAGCCATGTCCACATCCTTCTTCAATTACATAAACTCTTCCTGACAATGCTCTGTCCACACAAACTTGAAACTTTTCTTCAACAACGCCCGCATGCACACAGTCTTTTCAGCATATAGACAAATGAATTTCACATAGTACTCGGTCACTTTCAAGAACAACCTGAGCGGCTCCGTGTTCACAGGCGATGGCACCTCCTTCATCACCTTAACCTAATGTTCCCTTGGTTTTATGCCATCGCTACGAATGTGTGCCCTAAATAAGTAACACTAGCGACACCCACCTGACACTTTGGCAATTTCACAGTTAAGTCACTTTTCAGCATGATTTGCATCACCCACAGAACTATCTCATCATGTTCTCTCTGGTCCTTACCCCACACAAGTGTATCGTCTTGGAAGTAACTTACTCCATGGATTTCCCAAAAACAATGCTTGCATCAACTGCTGGAAAATGACTGATGCGGACACCAAACCAAATGGGAGCCGACAAAATCTGTATGCCCCAAATGGCATGACAAATTATGTGAGGTGGCGAGACTCCTCATGCAAATGTATTTGATGGTATGCTAAGGAAAGGTCAAACGTGGAAAACCACGTAACTTGTCCTATGGTCACCAAAAATTCACTTATATTAGGAAGGGTGTTAAACTGTATTCGTATAATAACTTCTTGTTATGAATATTGGTCTAAGCCCATTCGCGTTGCACAGAAAACCGCGTTTGAAATGCTTCAATTTGAATCGACTTTGCTGCCATTTTAGAACTATCCGCCATTTTGATTTTGACTCTTGCTTCGTGTGCTAAAATGGTGGACTGTGTTTTCAACTACAGCTGAGCCGAACAACCTTTGAGTTATGTCAAAATTTAGGCTGTCTGAGAGCAGACTGTTTGTTCTGTGCAAAGACACCTTGTGACTCGTATGAACCGCAATCCAAGTGTTGTCTGCGCTCACAAGCCTCATCCTCATCTAAACAACAGAACAATGTAAAGCAAACTCCAACCGTGTGCTTTGGTTGTAATATATTGTGTTCTTTCTTGAAACTAGGCTTACTATGAGCCAGAGACCCAATAGTGCCATTGTATCTTCATGGAGAAGCAAACTTGTTAAATATGTCAAGCAATATTGTCATATGTGTCATCTGAACTGGGCATTGACCCTAGCATGTAAATTATTAGTTTGGAGAGGGGCTGGACAATGATTGGAATAATGTATAAAAGTGTCTGCATTAAGATGTCCAGCACTCTCACCCCTCACTGTATCTGCTTGTACACACTGCGAGGTATTGGGAGCCAGATAGCTATCTGTTTTGCTTTGAATCTGTACGGAAATAAAGATACTTGTATCTTTCAACCCGTTATTGGCATATTTCATTTTGTGGTACTAAGCCTCGATATTTCTTTGGTCTTTCAGATGGCGCCCGAATAGGGACCCTCAAGATTGATGTCTCCTCGCTGAAAAGAAGACGCAGCTATCGGACTGTGATCGGAGAGTGGAAAAAGGGGGCCCCTTTGTATGAGACGCAACACCTCGACACTACTGCACGATCTGATCCCTGGACGGTGAGCATGCGGTTCGAGAGGGTATCTTGATGAGGGTCCCCATATCGAAGCGGGCTCTTTGCCGAAATCGTCAACCACAAGGATTCTTTGTAATCCGATCATACCTCCTTAGTCTTTGAAATCAGGTCTTGCCCCGATTCCTAAGAATCCTGATATTGGTTGTAGTTTTGCACTCGTGAGTACAAACGACGCCATGTAACACAAGTAATCTGACATACCTGGGAAATCGTCTGCCTGTTTCAGGGGTTTATTCCGCAGAGACAGACAATCTTTGGGACAAGGCCAACCTGTGTCACCTGTTGGCTCACGGCTTGTTTAATGTACTGTAAGTACGGCCTAAATAGTATTGTATTTAACAATATTTGGCACAGACAAACTAGACATGCTTCCGAATTTCAGTGGCCAGTTCATGGTAGCTTTGAAATTGCCCATATAGAGTATTTAGAGTCTATATTGTTGAAGAAAAAGGCTAGACCTGCAGCATTTGATATAATTAAGGATTGGAGAAAGGAAGCTATGCAGCAACTTAAGAGTAAAGAGAAACACTCACATCGACATATGTCTAATACTGAAAAAGCATTATTGCATGATCAACAGAGGATTTTTATTCCTCAGACGAACTAATCGGTAAACTACTGAATGAGCGTAGGACTGTTGCCACTGCACCACCTCCTTATGTGACTCTCCCTGTTGTTTAACCTATTCCCGCTGTTGCACCTCCTCCCATTGTTGTTCCTTTTCCTCCCATTGTTTCTCCTCCTCCAGTTATTGCTCTTCTTCCTGTTGTTGTTTCCCCTTCTGCATCCTTGCTATTACCGACACTTGCTGTTCCCTTAATTCCGTCTTTACCGCCAGCGATAGTGTCTCCAGTGCCTATTGTACAAGATTTGTCTGAACTTTCTTTTTTAGGTGGTTCTGCTCCACTTGTAGCGATTGAAGGGGCGAGTCCTGATTCAAGAATAGTGACTCGTAGTACAGTATCTAAAGCTAGAAAAAGAGAATTGTATGCATGTGCTAAGAAATATATAGGCAAAGGTAAAAAATCAACTGTCTTCACAGTGATTTCTGACCAGGAAAGTAGTCCCGAACAGAATATTTTGATAGAGGGGATGGGAATGCATTTGGCTGATATTTGGAGTGATTTGGCGGACATGAATGTCCCACACGGTTTGAGGGATTTGAATGTCCTAGCTCGCTCAAGGGACACTGCGGAGAAAGTACATGAGCATGTTGAGAGGTTTTTTGAGTTTAAGAGGGAGTTAGATCGGTTACAGAATGATGAAATAGATGGCAATAGATTGGAAGCCTCACATGTGCAGAAACAATTCCTTCCTTCATGTAAACCAATGAGTGAAGAGACGCGTATTTGCACAAGAGATGCGCTTAGATGGATTTTGGATGTTTCAATTTCTCCCATTGAAGTATATGACACGTTTAGTCAGTATGCTACGGCAATGCAAATGAAAGTGTTATAGGTAATGGTAGAGTACCTACAGGATGAGTTTAGGAAGAAAAAGGTTTGTTGTTCCGCAGATTTGATGGTCATTTATAAGAGAGCATTTTTCGCCCAATACTGCTTTGACTACTTTGTCACTTGATTTAGCCTTGTTGCTTAATGAACGTTCAGAATTGCCTACTTCTCAATTGCCAATGAGGGAGGTTCCTCCGACATTTGTCCCTAAAGTAGAAATTCCAGCTAATGCCGCAACAGGCACAGCAGCTGCTACTATTGAAGCTCATTATGTCTCACAGTTTGTTCATGTCCCATTTTCAAGACAGCAAGTGAATACTATTAGACAAACGATTCCGGATATTAGGAAAAATCCAACAGTTTTTATAAAGAAAACGAATCTGTCTTGCATTCGTCAGTTTTCACGCTGGGTGATATAGATTTGATGTTCCTTGTGATCCTACCTGCTGATTTATGGAAACAGATTAGAACTGTAGATGATCAGGCAGGACTGGGTGACACGTGGGTTAACTTGGTACGGATAGATGGAGAAAGGAATGCTGGTGAGAAACTGCCACAGGTGATATTGACACTGCCAGAGGTGATATTGACACTGCCAGACAGAATAATAACTAAATTGAAAACTTTGGTTCCAGAGAGAAGAATAGTTTGGGATGAGCTTACAGGTTGCATCCAGGGGAAATCTGAAGGTGCTACCTAATTTTTTAATCGGTTTGAACAAGTGTTTTCAGATTTTAGCGGTCAGGATTTGAATACCGAGTCAGGAAAAAGGCTGTTTGTAGACAAATGTGTGTGTGGATTGTTGCCTGAAATCCAATCACAAATTATGATTTCTGAAAGGGCTTGTCCAGCTAAATCGCAGTCTGAAGCTATTGCGCCTGGCTCAGTATTATGAGAATAGGGTTAATACTGAAAAAGAGAAGATAGAAAAGAAGAAGGGAGACTTGAAGACAAAAGTATTGTTGCAGCACATAGTAAGAGGAACTAGAGGTGGAAATACACAGTTTAGAGGTCAGTTTGCACCACAGAGTAATGCGCAAATGGGTCCTGTACACATGAACCAATGTGCCTATTGCATACAAGAGGGTCATTGGTGAGCACAATGCCCGATCCTTCAGCAGCAATGAAATAACACATATGGTACCATGGGTAGACGATCCAGAGGCCGTCCTGGGATAGTGGGTCCTGGTAGAAGTCAGTTCGCTCAGAATCAACAGTCATCTTCGCAGGATAGTCAGCAGCTTACTGTTAATAATGGGAACATTTTTGGTAACCCTTTGACTGTCTATTTTTCCGAGGATCTTGCATTTGATGATGTACTGTTCCGGTAGGACAGCCCGAAGCAGAGTCTGGACCCAGTACCTATTCCCGTCGATCAGAAAGGGCCCTACTTTGAGATGAAGGTGGGGAATAGGAAGCAACTATTTTTTTTTTTTTATTATTCTTTATTTTTGTTGCACACAGGTAATACAATCACTTAGCTGTTATAGTGGTACATTCATACATTGTACTGTTTCAATTACTATTCAGGGTCAGAGTGCTCCTGCTCTGTCTTGTCCAACAGGTATAGTTTGTATCTTTCCCAGATGTTCTTAGGCCGGGAAACAGGGAGTACAGTGTCTATGTACAATTCCTCCATGTCATTCGCCCAAACCATGTCCCTGTCCCAGTCCACCTTGGTTGGGGGGTTTGCATTCTTCCATTTGAGCAAGATTGCCCTCTTAGCCAGTAGCAGACTCGAGTTTAGTAGCTTCCTCCATATCGGGTCCATTTTTTCAATTGCTCCCAACAGGCACACCCGCGGGGACCATTCCACTGGTTGATCTGCCATCTCGTCTAATGCTAGACATACCTCTTCCCAGCATCCCCTCAGTTGAACAAACGCCCACAACATATGATAAATGTTTGCATTTTCCGTATGGCATCTCGGGCAGTTCCCCTTCATGGCCGGGTATATGCTTTTGAGTTTCATAGGGGTGTAGTGCGTTCTTTGTATGATCTTGTAGTGTATTAGTCGAAATCTAGAGTTACAAGAGATCTGTTTAGTGAGTGCACAATGTCGGGACCATTCGTCGTCTCCCATCTGTTCTCCCAGGTCCTGTTCCCACTTGGCCTTAGCTGCGCGTGGCTCTCTCGGATGTGTCTGAAATATGGTCTTATACAGTACTGATGCCGTTATCTTTTGAGATCCCCCCGTGAACATATATCCCAGTCCTATGTTAAGTGGAGGTTCATTGAGGAAAGTCGGGCACATACTCTGGATGGCTGCCTGTACAGACTCTCCAGAAAATTGCGGCATGAAATGGAAAATTTTGCGGCACAAAAAAGAAAAAAATTGCGGCACACAACTGCGTTTTTTGCGGCATTTTCTAATGTTGAAAAATATATAATTTAACATCTTTTTTAGCCTAAAACCAAGTAATTGCAAGGTTTTTGTTAGTGAGGAACAAAATGTTGTGTTCTGTCTGGCCACGCTCTGTAGGACAGCCAGTTCGAGTCACCACAGCCTAACATTTTGGATTGTGGTGGGGGAGGGGGATATTGCCTGATCAGCTCCATGGAAATGGTGCTGCGCCACTACTTACAGCAGACAAGTGGAAAGCAAATAAACAGATAGGCTTGAATTCAAATGTGTAACCCTGGTTGAAGCCCATAGGTTTGCTTTTCGCTTGTCCTATGACCCCAGGAGAGAGGGGGAACAACTCTACACTTCTCCATGGAAGGAATCCGTGAGGCCCAAGACACAGGGGAAATGCAGTGGCAGTAACTGCAAGCCCATAATACCTAGCCAAACAATGAACTCTCTTGGGTGGTCATCATTCCTTGGTTATGCCACCCACACATGGTGACTTAACACACCCACAAACAGAAATGACATCACAACACTACCAGGGGTCAAGTCCTACAAATTAATGTGGGGGGACTCATCAACAAATGCAATGGCATGTGATGTCATCAGAAACTAGCATATCAAGGTGAAATAAGCATATATCATTAAATTGGCTTTGCATAACCACCAAAATTGCACAGGACGAATGGCATTTGCCTTTCATAAATTTAAACACCCAATTTTGTGCGTAATTGGTGTCATACAGCCCAGCCTTGATTGAAGGCTGGGCTGCATGATACAAACGCTCGTAGCTGTATTCGTTTCAAATTGCTTTACAATTATTGTAAAGCAATTTGAAACGAATACAGCTACGAGAGTCTTCAATTGGAATCATGCAGCCCAGCCTTGACTCAAGGCTGGGCTGCATGATACAAACGCTCATAGCTGTATTCGTTTTCAAATTGCTTTACAATTGGTATCATGCAGCCCATGATACCAATTGAAGACTCTCGTAGCTGTATTCGTTTCAAACTGCTTTACAATAATTGTAAAGCAATTTGAAACGAATACAGCTACGAGCGTTTGTATCATGCAGCCCAGCCTTGAATGAAGGCTGGGCTGCATAATACCAATTGAAGACTCTCGTAGCTGTATTCGTTTCAAACTGCTTTACAATAATTGTAAAACAATTTGAAACAAATACAGCTACGAGCGTTTATATCATGCAGCCCAGCCTTGATTTCAAATTGCTTTACAATAATTGTAAAGCAATTTGAAATTAATACAGCTACGAGAGTCTTCAATTGGTATCAGGCTGGGCTGCATGATACCAATTGTAGACGAGCGGCAGAAAGCATTAAGTTTATGCTTTCTTTTCCGGCACTCGACAGGAAAGTAATTTACTTTCCTGTCGAGCGCCAGTAATGAAAACAGTCCAGTGGCCTCTTTGGGTGCTCTGAGTTGGGGGCAGATGAGTGGACAGGCCAGTGCTTACCTGGCTACGCTTCACCAACTCTGTCAGCTCGGCAGGGCGGGCACTCAAAGAGCCTTGGAGGTGCCTGGGGTCACAGCCAAATGCTGTGCAGCTCCCAGGCCTGCGTGACCCTCCCCCAATCCTGGGCCTGCAACGCAGAGCCGGAGGTGTTAACCCTCAAGCTGCTGCAATCAGCAGTCAGCTGTGTTTGCTCTAAATCATTAAATGAGTGCGAAAAAAGACACACTAAGCTAACGTGTCTTTTTCGCGCTCATTTAATGATTTATAGCGGCAATTGCGGGAAATGGCAAATTTTGCGATTTTTTTGCAAATCGCAAAATCGCCATAAGGTGGATGGTCTGCCTGTATACAAGAATATTGTTGTCTAGTCCCACGTGTATTCCCCACTACGTCCTTGATATCATCCCATTGAATGAAGTTCCCATCCGTAAATAGTTGACCCCATTGCGATATGCCCCTAAAGGACCAATGGCACGCCACCTCCCCTTCTATACTGAAGGGAGCCTGAGGTTCTCCCCACAGCGGCATACTCGGGTGGTATATCCTATCCATGTCGTGTAACCCAACTATTCTGGCCCATGCCGTGATCACCACTTTTGTTGGATTCAGGGAGTTATGATGCTTGAAAGTGGATCTCGTAATTTGGTGAAGCGCCAATAGGGCCTCTTTTTCAGGCTGTGTCGGTATAGGGCCTGCCGGATTAAGAAATGTTGTGGCCCACTGGGCGGCGTGTTGTGCCTGTGCAGTTAAATAGTATAGTTTGAGATCTGGTGCCAATAGGCCTCCTTTCGAGTAATCATCAGTAAGTGCTTACCCTAGGATGACCACCCCAGACAAACGACACACATGCACTGGACATTTTGGAGAAGAGGGCCCGTCCCGGCCACACCGGTACCGTACTAAATAAATAGAACAACTTTGGAAGAATTATCATTTTCACCAGGGCAATCCTGCCCATCATGGAGATGGGGAGAACACTCCAACGCTTTAATTTCATACACAGGGAGTCTGACATTAGGGTATAATTTAATGCCCGGGATAACTGAGCCTTCCTGGCTATACATGCTCCTAGGTACTGAATATGTGTTGGGCACCACTGTAGGCCATGCAGGTCGCGGGGTTTACTTGTGTTCTTAGTAATAGGGAACACCTCAGATTTGTTGGAATTAAGTCGCAGGCCCAAGAATCTACCAAATTGTTCTACTGCTGCCAGGACCCTCCCTAATGTTCTGTCTGGGTTTTTTTAGATACAGCAGGATGTCGTCTGGGTATAGATTTATAATGTGTAGTTTATTCCCTGTCATTAGCCCATATGCACTGTAGCGGGACCTCAATAAATCTGCTAATGGTTCTATTATTAGGGCAAACAACAATGGTGACAATGGGCAGCCCTGTCTAGTGCCCCCTCGTAACTCGATCTTTTCTGTTAGGGCGCCATTGACTCTAACCCTGGCCTCGGGACCCGTGTACAGTAATTGTACCCATTGTAGGAATTTCGGGCCGAACCCATAATTTCGTAAAACCCCGAACAGGAAAGGCCAGGACACTGTATCAAATGCTTTGCGCATGTCCAGTGACACGGCTATGGCTTGCTGGTCTGGGGGTGTCATAGTCAGGATCTCATGGCATCGTCTGACGTTAGTGGCCGTGGACCTGCCAGGAATTAAACCTGCCTGATCCTCATGTACCATATATGGCATCCAAGGTGTTAATCTAATGGCAATTATCTTTGCTAGGATTTTTGCATCCGTATTAATTAATGACAGAGGTCTATATGACCCACAGTCATCCAAGGGTTTTCCTAGTTTGAGCAGTAGCGTTATCACCGCCTCTCTCGTAGTCTCTGGGAGCTCCCCCCTGTTTATGGCCTCGGTCCACATCGCCAGTAGTCTGGGCACCAGTAGATGCTTAAACTCCTTGTAGAACTCTGCACTAAGGCCATCAGTGCCAGGGGCCTTCTCGTTAGGGAGTGCCTTAATTGCTTCAGCAACTTCTGCCTCAGATATCGGAGCCTCCAATAACTCTCTAGTACCTTCTGCCAATAATGTCGTCGGGATCCGGGAGAGGTATTGTTCAATCTCCGCATCCGTAGCGTCGGACTGAGGGGAGTAGAGCTCTGCATAGAATGCATGAAATGTATCGCGTATCTTGCCCTGATCTGTGGTGACCGAGCCGTCTGGTGTTTGTATACACGGGATATCAGTTGATCCCCTTTCCCCCCTCACTGCTCTGGCTAGCAACCTACCTGGGCGTTCACTTTCACTGTAGCGGCGTGCAGCCGCTGGTCTGTCAAAGTAGCGGATCTCTTGGTCCGCCACGTCAGTGTATTCGTCTAGCTTGTTTTTTATATCTAACATGAGTTGTAGTGTCGGGTTAAGTTCATATTGGGCTTGTATTGAGGCCATCTGTGTTTCAAGTCATTATAGTCTATTCCTGATGTCCTTGAGGATGCCACTTTCCTTTGATATGGATGCACCCCTTATATACGCCTTAAATGCTTGCCACAGTACTGCAATGGAGGACACTGAATTTTCATTGAGTTCAAAATATTCTTGTATGTGCAGTTCCAATGCATTTCTGTAGACCAGATCTCTTAGCGCAGCTGGTTTGAATCTCCATGGGGGCCTGCCAGCTGGCTCGCCAGGTATTCGCAACGACATCAGTATGGGGGAGTGATCTGAATATGTCCTGGGGAGTATCTGAGTCTCAGTGACCCATGACAGAACCGTATTATCCAGCAACCAGATGTCTATGCTAGAGTGCATATCGTGCACTGTCGAATAATATGTGTATCCTCCCGCGGAAGGATTCAATGACCTCCACGCATCCTTCAGTCTCAGATCTGCCATGTGCAGCTTTGGACAATGCTCTCGCTTGTGTCGAAGTGCGGTCGATGTTCCCGTCGAGAATGGTATTAAAGTCCCCCCCGCATATCAGATGGGCTGTGGGATAATGAGCCAGCTTCCCAAAGATCGTAGGATAAAATTCCGGGTCATCTATGTTTGGCCCATATATATTTAGGAGGACTACCTCTTTATCTCGTAGAGTACCATGTACTAACACAAATCTCCCCTCAGGATCACACTCCACCTCTTTGCACGTGAAACGCAAAGTCTTGTGTAACAGGATTGCCGTACCTCTAGCCTTTTTCGAGTAAGTTGTGTAATATTGGTGAGTTCCCCAGTACGGGACCAACTGTCCCCCATATTGTGGACCGATATGTGTTTCTTGCAGGAAAAGAATCTTGGGAGCATGTCTATTGATGTATGCTATTATTTTCCGTTTCTTGACTCTAGAGCCCAGACCCCGAACATTCCAGCTCATTACCTTGATGTCATCATTGCGCGTTTCAGCCATTCCACATAAAGTAATTGTGACTATGAGCCTGCGAAAATCGTTTTACAATGCTTACAGATTTGTCAGTGTACATTAACTGTGTGCTTTTTACTTTCCTCCCAAAGATAACAAAACCCATTCCCAACGTTTCAAACTCCTCCCCTCCCCCCACCCTCACAGTTCCCTTAACTTCAACTGTGCTCCTAGGATCCCAACCTTCCCCTCCCATTAACTCAATATGCACCAGCTACAGGGGGGCCTGTGGCAATTTCCAGCGCCAATGCTTGTTGGACCTCGTGTAAATTGGTCCGGTTCCGTCGTTGCTCACACCCTTATTGACGGCTGTGGGTAGCTTCATTTCGTGTTGCCTCACATATTGAAACATTTCCCCTCCCTCCTGGGCTACCCCAGGAGGGGGATGCCGCCGCTTCAGGATCTACATTTCAAAGCATGAACTTATTCCTTTTCTTCCGATCATGTATATTATTCAGTTCCTGTTGTACTAGGTTGCTCGGAAGGAGCAGGGATGTGCATTTCAACAAAATTTGCAACTTCCTCCGAAAAGGTGAAGAAGTGTGTCTTGTTCTGATATTGAATTTTAAGTTTCGCTGGATATAGCATGGCATACTGGACCTGCCGTTCACGTAGCAGTTTTTTAACACTGTTGAAGAGCTTCCTCTCTTGTTGGACTGCCAGTGTGAAATCCGGGAAAATTTGCATGACGTTGGCCTCCCATTTCAGCTCCTGTTTTCCCTTGCAGCTCTCAATATTAAGTCCCTGTCCCTGTAGTTCATTACTCGGGCTATGATTGGCCTGGGGTATGCTCCGGGCTTGAGCTTCAGAGCCAGCGACCTATGAGCCCGTTCAATTATGAACATTGACGACCAACCCGGATCTCCCAAGAGCGTACGAAGGAGAGCCTCCACCGCCTTTTCCATAGAACCTTTCATCGCCTCCTCCGGAACTCCCACTATGCGGATATTGTTGCGTCTTGATCGCCCTTCCAAGTCCTTGTATTTAGACTTCACTGTCCCCAATTCTATGGCCATTGTGGAGACTGTGCATTTCAAGGCTTCAAGGGCATCTTCAGTACCCGATATTCTTGTCTCCGCTTCTGTGATGCGTGATGTCGTTTTGTCTAGTTTGGTTTTGATGGCCGACACATTTGCCGTTATCCCGTCCAGCTTATGATTGAGGGCCGCGAACCCCTGCTGCATGGCTTGGAAGAATGCCTGGGGGTCCATCAATGGTCCAGGCGCAGCCTGTTGGTCTCGTGGGGTCGTTTCCTCCTCCATCCCGGATCCCGTCTCTTTCTGGAGAGGTGTCGTACATTTTTCAATGGTCCCCTTGCCCTTCTTGTGGCCCAGACCTTTGGGCATTATTCTCTTCCAAGTCGGTTGGTCCGCGAGCCGGTCAAGCTATATGGTTGCCCACAGTGCTTTCCCGGGTGAGCAGGTGAGGGGCACCGCTAGGACCAACCAGCATAAGCCTAAATGTCAACCGTCGCAGATACGCAATCCTGCTGATATCGATATGTTAAATATCTTTGTGCTGCCTTCAATCTTATTTAGCGTGTGGCGATCTGCCCCTGTGTTGTTTGCTGTTGTCATGGTCGGAGACCGTGGCACCGACACGCCTGTCACAGATGCATTTAAAGGGGTACTTCTAGTGTCACTTCATATGGCCTGTTCTTCCCAGTGTTCTGTAGCACCCACTTGCAGGCCCCTGTGATTATTGTGCTGTACTTGAGGACCTCGCCGTCTCCTGGGGGGGTCCACCGCCGTCACAACCAGACTTCTCTGCCAGTGGCGCCCATGTGTCTACACACAGCGGCCCCCGTGGTCTGATATGCCGCGATCATTGCTCCGAGGGGGGGAGGAGGGGAACATGTTCCGCCTCCCGTATCGCTGGATTTAGCAGATGGCCACAGCAGCCGCCATGTACGGCTGGTCTCCCCCCTCTGTGCTCTCCCCCCAGCTCCGCGGCCCCCACTTAGCTCTCAGTTGTCTGCCGAGGGCCCTGGAGCGCAGCGGTCCCCCCTCCGCCGCCGCCGATTATCCCTCGCGTGGTCCAGTGCGGTGTTTAGTATCCTCGCAGTCGAGGCGTCTGAGATGGGGAATGGCAGGGGGGCAAGGCGGCAAGGAGGCTCGCAGGCGCTCAACGAGGAGCGGAGCGCCCGCAGTGATTTTCCCAGAGTTAGGAAGCCGCCAGCAACCCGACCGCCTCTCGAGTTGTCGTCGCCGGACTCCTCCCCCTCGTCCCGGCCTGCGCGCGGGCTTTGCTTTCCGCGGCCCGCGGGATCAAGAAGAAGCCATAACTCCTCGGGCTCACAACCTGAAGTCTCCAAACTTCGTCAGCCCGATCCTTAAAGTTTATGGATCAGTGCATGCTATTTATGTGCAGAACCGGAGTGTCTAAGCGCTCATCTCAGCATCGCGGCCCTGGTCTTTGCCGGAGCTCACGCAGGAGCAGCCATCTCCTCTCGTGCGCAACAGCGCCCCCGGAAGCATCTATTTTTGATAGATACAGGAGCACAGAAGTGTTCCATTGATCATTCACGGGTTCCAGATATTCCACTGTCAGGGCAAAACAACATTTCTGTAGGGTTCTCTGGTACACAACAATGTTTTTTGACACAGGGACATAGACTACCCCACATAGGGTAGCCTATGTCCCTGTGTCAAAAAACATTGTTGTATACCCTCATGACATAGGTCCCCATGATCAAAAAAGAGGGCCGCACACACCCCTTGGTATCACAAAAAGGGTTCTCTGGTATGCCAGTGGTTAGTCTGGTTTCTCAGCCTGTGCCGATTTCACTGGGACCATTTACTGATTCATGTCCATTTCTTCTGACGACACACTGCGGCCAAAATGTTGTTGTGGTTGAATCTATTGAAAGAATTGAATGCTATAATTTACTTTTCTCCGGATGAGTGCATTTAACGATTTCACCTCAACGAACTTCTGTTTCACAATTCTTGGCTAGGCCTTTACCGACTGAATTGGATAAGTTTCAGTGGGCGGTTGATGATAATGACGTTGGGATTTTGCAAATTGAGCCTGTTAAAATTGTCTTGAAACCAGGTGTTAAAGTACCACGTATTCCACAGTATAAGATTTCAGTTGACGGTGAACAAGCTTTAAAGAGTATAGTTTCTGATTTTGTACATCGAGGAGTGATTGAGGAAATTGCAGGAAGTTTGTGTAAAAGCCCGATTCTACCAAGAAAGGGGATAATGCAATTCCTTTCCGTTTTATTATTGATTTACGCGCTATCAATAAGATTATTGCTCCACAATTTCCGATTGTGGCTGATGTGACCACTATATTGACAATGATTCTGGCTACAGCTACTCATTTTAGTGTTGTGGATCTAAAGAATGCTTTCTTTAGTATCCCTGTACATGTTGACAGTAGATATTTGTCCGCGTTCACCCTAGGGGGGTGCTCATTTACATTTACTCGTGTGCCACAAGGGTACACTGACAGTCCAAGCATTTAATGCAGAGCTTTCAAGGAGCAGCTTGATACACTTGAGTTGCCTTCCACCTGTACGTTGTTGCAGTATGTTGACAATCTTCTTTTAGCTGCAGATTCAGAAGTTGCTTGCAAGGAGGGTACCGTGTTGCTGCTTATCCATCTAGCAGAACATAGGCATAAGGCTTCATTAAAAAGTTTCAATATTGTTGACAGGAGGTCACCTATTTAGGCTATCTCCTGTCAAAGGAGGGGAGAAGACTGACACCTGAATGGATACCACGCATCTCTAGCATGTCTGTCCCAAATACGAAGAAAGGGGTCAGAGCCTTGATAGGCATGGCTTCATACTGTAGACAGTGGATCCCTAACTTTTCATTAATGATAAAACCAATGTTGCCATTGTCAAAGAAGGGCAATTCTTTGCCTTTACCGTGGAACATGGATTGCCAGAAAGCTTTTGATCTGCTCAAGGCTGCGTTGTGTCCAGCACCAGTTTTGGGAACACCAAATTATGACAAGGCCTTTATTTTGTATGTGCATGAATGTGATGGATGCGCTTTGGCTGTGTTAACGCAGGAACATGGGGGTAAGAATAGACTGTGCAGTTATTTTTCCTCCACGCTTGACCCTGTTACATGTGCTTTGCCGAGATGTTTGGGAGCTGTTGCTGCTGCCGCTGCATCTGTAAAACAAAGTGAGGGTATGGTTCTGGGTCACTCCTTAACCGTGATGGTACCTCACTCTGTAGACGTTCTATTAAACAGAACGCAAACACAACATCTCACATCAGCATGATTAATAAGATACGAGCTGATTCTATTTACACGGCATATCCAAATTAAGAGATGCTGCACACTAAATCTGGCCAAACTATTGCCCCTTCCGCAAGAAATGGATTGCAGTGACAAAATGTCACATGACTGCCTCTATACCACAGAACAAATAACTAAGGGCAGAATTGATCTAAGTGATACACCATTAAAATATCCACAAGGGGAGCTGTTTTGCGATGGCTTCTGCTTCAAACTCCCGGATGGTACATCCACTGCTGCTTACGCGATCACTACATTAAGCACTATTGTGGAAACCAAAAGTATTCTGCATAACTCTGCGCAGGCCGCAGAGATTATTGCATTGACTCGAGTTTGTGAACTTTCCAAAGGGCTTAGTGTGAATATATTTACAGACAGTCAGTATGTCTTTGGGGTGGTTAACAACTTCGGTCGATTATGGGCAGAAAGAGGTTTCTTGACCTAGCATCGGACTAAGATACAACATGGTACTTTGATAGTTCAGCTACAATCAGCACTTGCGCTTCCTACCCAGTTAGCAATAATGAAGTGCGCAGCACACCAGAAAGTAACAGATGATGTGGGGAAAGGAAACACTTTTGCTGACAGGATAGCCAAACATACTGCCACCAATTTTTATTCCAAAATGTATATAACGAAAGAGGTCACTAACACTTCTGTGATAGACGTAGGAATAAGTTGCATAAAAGACATTTAGGCTGATGTCACTCCAGATTAACTTAAACAGTGGGCTGGGGTTCAGCAAATTTAGACGATGAAGGTTGTTGGGTAGATAATGGAAAACAAAAATGGATGCTGCCCAATGCTTATGTCACCGCTATGGTTACGATGACTCATGGTCCAACTCACATATGTGCTAAAAAGATTTGTAAATTGTTAGAACCTGTCTGGGTTAATGTAAATATCTCATAAACTGTTGAGCGTTTTGTCCAAAATTGTATGGTATGCATACAACATAATGTTGGGAAAGGTATATCAACACCGAGGGGTAGTTTTGGTCCCCCCTCTATGCCTTTTGAGCTTATACACTTTGGGCCTTATTACGAGGTGGGCGGTAAGGGATTACCGGCACCGGTAAGAGTACCGGTGCTGGTAATCCCTTACCACCCTACTACGAGTTCCCTTTGCGGGTCCTCCCTTAACGCCTGGTTTTTCCAGGCGTTAAGGATGGGACCCGCAATGGGACCCTGGAGCTAATAACGGTACCGCAATTCGCGGTACCGTTATTAGCACCTTCCCCATTCCCATTGATCCCTGTAGAGGAGGTCCCAGGCATGGCCTGCACCCCTTCCCCTCCTTTCGAAGTACCAGGAACACACTCGCCAAGGCATGTGACGCATGTAGAGCAAATGAACCTACAAAGAGCTGCATTGGGACTCTGCCCAGTATACATCAGAAGATCCATACCGGTTGAAGCACCCATAACCAGACAACCCTGAGAAGCACGGTACCCTATTAGACAGCCATACCAGCCTCTGATACGAAATGAGGAGTACCTACACACGGTCCATGAAGAGACCCCAAAAGCCTTAATGGAAGGCCAGTGGAAATGACATAAGGGCCTGAACAGATCCGTGAATGAACAAAAGTAGCTATCGAAGATAACACGCCAGTGCGAGTAACTACGAAATTGAATGGAATAGGCACAGAGAGGAGACAATGTTACAACGTGAGGAAACAGTCTTACGAGACAAGATGGAAGCAACCGTCCTGTTAAACGTGTGTAAATATGCTTGAAACGCAAGATGCTAAGAAATCGATACTGCTTGCAATGCTTAGTAGAAGATAGAGCGGCAAGCGCCAACCGTACATCTACCTCAATAGGGCACATTACACAAGTGTGACTCCAGTTTGTAAAAGCATAAAGGTACCCAGGCGGCCAGAGGCCTGACAGGCCAAGTTTCGAAACCCAGCCAAAGGCAAGAGAAGGAGCGGAATCGAAACTCAACAAAGAGCAGCTCAAGCCTAGGAAATCGAGGTCAACCAGAGAAGGGGAGGAGAGCGTCAGCTCACAAGACTCCAACTTCAGAGCATATCATCCTGCCTTATCTCATGAAGATCAAGATAAGGGGGGCCCATGCAGGTGGCTAGGCTGACACAGAATTAAATACACTAAAAGCTGGAAACTGAAGCAGATTCATGGTGAACTAACACGTGACCAGCCAGGCGCGAAGAAGTACCATCGCCTGATGTCATCCAGGACCCGAGGATGCCATAACTTTTCCCGATAAGAGACTACAGTTTCGAGGCCATCCTTAGCCAACTAATTGACACGTCGCCCTAAAACACTGATTGATGGAAGGGAGGCATGGTGAAACTTGGGACACTAGGCACAGGGGTGTCCATTCTGCATGCTGCTAATTAAAAGTGGAAATTTATGTATAGGGGTGTAACCTGCCCAATCACAATCGACCAAGTTATCTGGAGTCCTATAGATATTGAAACCAATAGGACGTTGTAGTTGTAGTGACGTCTATCACACGTGATGTAGAGGTATGGGCGTAGACGGCCACCCGATAAGAGTTATCCAATCCGCATGCCCTATTATCATATACAGATATAACACCTATACTTAAGTTACCTTTCCTAACCAATTATATTGCATGTCAAGTTTTGTAAAGTTAGACGTCAATGATGACGAACATTGCCTATTAGAATCTCTGTTCAATTGAAGTTCGAGGAAGTCAGAGCGAGACCGGGGATCTCACTACAGCTGATTCCCATTTGTTTCCCTGTTTGATGTATGTATCATTAAACGGACTTCCCTTTTCCAAACTACTGAGTCCTCGTTATTGAGCCGTGTCGGAGTAAGTGAATCCTGCACCACCTGTCCTCACATGGTGCCGCTATCTTGTCTTACAAGTTCTAGAGGGTGAGTGCTGACCAATGGGCCCGTCAGCGAATTCCTCTCCTTGTGAACACTTTGTAGCGTGAGGATGGTTCCGGCCATCAATTATAGATTATCGATTGATATAGTGTAAGACACCCTTAGACCGAAGGCACGAAGTAACTCTGGGACTTCGGTAAGATCACAAGTCCTTTCGCCATTCCGGCTGAGTAGACTGAGAAGCTTCCCGTGGACAATGATAGAGTAAAATTTCAAAAAATCTGCAGTGGGCCTGAAGGAACCCGCCTTTCCAAGCATAACCCTTCTCATTCCCACAGGCAGCAGATCGGATGAAAACCTTAAAAGCAGGAAGAGAAAGGGGCGGTGATCCCGAAGTTCCAGAGAGGAAACGATGCGATCGGTGAGTAAAGCAATAAACTCGTTACTTTGGCAAATGTCGTGTGGCATTAGAGCCAGTAAGGGAAAGGTAACGGAGGGTGGTGGAGAAACAATAAAATAGTTAGAAGTGGAGAAGACTGTATATATAGGGGGTAATGACTCGAGCATAAGAAATAAAACACAAAGAATATCAGGGGGGCACCTGAAATAAAAACGTAAAGAATAACAGGGGGGCACCTGAAATAAATACGTAAAGAATATCAGGGGAGCACCTGAAGTAAAAACATAAGGAATACCGGGGGGCACCCGAGAAGAATAAAATGTAAGGAATACCAGGGGGGCACCTGAGCAAAAACGTAAAGATTCGCCTTGTTCCTGTGCTTTTAACAGTGGTCAGAAGGAATGTGAAACCAGGGCCACAGTGGGGCGACAATTTAGGCTACGATGACGTTTAAAGACGTCATAAAGGGGGTTCGTTCAAATCCCATGACGGGGTATTAATTAGAAGGCAGGTATACGTATGACCAGCTGGTGTCTGTCTAGTCTGTCAAACGTCTGTCATATGTGTTCTGTTGTATGTCGAATGTAAAATAATTGTATTGGTGATTGTTTAAAATGCATTTTGGATTTACGCGATTCTGTAACTGAGAGGGAATCACCACTGAATTGATGAGGTTTTGAGTAAATTGTTGGTATACAATTTGGTGGGAAGAGATTGGATTGGAGCTTGCGTATTTGGTGCTCGCTCATACTAGTAAAAGAGTAAAAGAACTGTATAATTATTATGATGAAATTAAGAATGGAGGAAGTTACTCCGCTTGCGCATTTATGCAAGCAACTGCCCAAGCATGCAACAAAGCTGAAGAAATATAGCCAGGAGTGGGTTAAGGGCACCGCAAATAAGATGTTTATGCCGTGCCCCCAGAACGGGTCACTCTCTAAGGCTGTTTTACAGCACATGACCACCTTCCTACATGCCACATATACCGGCAAAAGGCTAGAGAAACGTCTTGCTGTGCTGGAACTATGGAAAATGTTTGAAGAAACAAAGGTGGAAGAACCACCCGCAGATTGGATATTAAATGTATGTACAGAGGGGGGTGAGACGCCTACCGCGCCACCTGCCCCACCTGGACCAGTGATCGAAGGGAGTAAGTCAGAGGATCTTTACCCGCTAAGAGAACTTAAGGCAGCCACGGGGTACAGCAACCCGGCAAATGAGTCGCCTGCATGCAGTGGTGACGACATCAAAGAAAAAGAGCAGGAAAGTAATCTTGCCTCCGTAGTCCCGAGGGACAAGGAGAGACACAGTGATGAAGGAAAGGATCAGGCACAGAGTTGTGCATCTCTTGAGAGAGAGGGAAAGAAGCAGAAAGGAAATAGCGAGTTAGCATACGCGAAGGACGAGTGGATGGGAGGTCAGATATTACTAATACTTGATGGTAAAGGAAGCGATGACATAAGACCGAGGGAATGGTTTGATGAGGTGCTGAGAAAGGAAAAAGAGAAAGAAAAGGACATGAGGGACGAGAGGATAAGAAAGAAGAATAGGTTGAGGTGAGAACAACTATATTGCGAAGAGCAAGGAATACCGCTTAGTCGCACACAATACACAGCCTATGAGAAGTACAGGCAGAACATGCTAAAGCTAGAGGAAGAAAGGAGAGTGCAAGAAAGGGAAGTGAAGAAGCGAGAAGACGAGGAAAGTAGAAGGGCAAAGGAACGTAGAAATGAACGGATGAGGGAAGTAGATAAGGCTAGAGAAGAAGCGAAAGAAAATAGATGAGGAAGTGGAACGTAAGTACAGACAGAGGGCACAAGATTTAGAATATGTACAATGGGAAGTTAAAAAACCCAATCCTGTTGTAGAATGAGAAGACATAGAAGAATTCTTTCCTGCAAGCGATGCGGTACCAGGTACAAGCGGGACAAATATTGAAGATGACTTCGACACCAGAAGCATCGGGGAAACGATTGACAAAATCTATGATGAGATGGGGCTGGAACTAATTTCCCAAGGGGGAAGGGAGGATGAGCGCTTAGAGAGCACTCAGCTATATGACACTGAGGATGTCACCCGAAGTAGTGGGAGCAGGGGACTGTCTAGGCTAGAGATTGGGCAGAACGAAGAAGATGCAAGAAGTTGTGTAAATTGGGAGTATTCAGGATCTGACTCCGGTGAGGAAACAGAGGAAATGGCACATGACGAAGGGAGACGGTGCGGAAAACGGCTCCCAAGGGATCGAGAGATACGATGGGCGGATGCTAGAGGGTCCACAAGTAGGGCACTGAAGTCCGCTGGACAATCCAGCCGACATGAAGAAACACCCCACGGTCAGAGGGGGCGTCGGCGCCTGCCTATGCGGACAGGTTAAGGGCATTGCCAGGTAGACAGCAAGGCGGGAACGTAACCCCGGCGATAAACCCGAGAACTATGGGGAAAGAGAAAGTGGACTGTGCATTCCAATTCCCGTTACTAGAAAAGGGGGGAGCAAGACCACAATATATTCCATGGCCACACATGGACCGAGAAAATCTTAAAAATAAGCTTCCAATGCTGACATTGGGAGCCGGAAATTGGATACATGAGTTAGAGAAAATGACGGGGGGTGTCACCCTGGCCATAGGGGACATTAAGGGGCTCCTAATTGCTATACTGGGTGAAAGAGCAGACGACGTGTGGAAAAGGGCAGGCTACCCTAGGATAACCATAACTGACACCTCCCATGAAGGAGCGCCATTTAACAACTGTAGGGCAGCAGTGTGGAAAGCGCTGCGTACACTACATCCAGAAACTTCTGATATGGGAGCTATAATGACTCGGAAAATGAAGGAATCTGAGGATCCGCTGATTTATATCCAAAATTTTCAAGACGCATGGGTTCTCGAAATGCATGAGTCTTGGACGGAATCTATCCCTGTATACTACCATGTATTATGCCAAGGATAACCAGAACCAGTGCAAAAACAGCTCAAGAAATTGGTAGGAATAGAAGCTAAACCATGGGCCGAAATACAATTGACAATCGCGCACTATTGTAGATTGCTACAGGAAAAGAATTGGAAAAAGGAGGCAACGCATAAGGGGGAGGAGGCAAAGCTGGTGCAAAGGAAGCTCTCAAAGTATGCTCTTGAGGGAGCAATGCTCACCAGCCCGGCCGAACCAAGCATACAGCAAGCGACTAACCCATCGCAGAATAATCAAGGTAGCATGGGATTTTACCCGAGGGGAAGAGGTTTTGGAAATAGAGGATGGCAGAGTAATCAGGGAGGGTTTCGAGGTAACCAAGGAGGGTTTTAAAATGTTCAAGGTGGCTTCCAGAACACACAGATGGGAAATCCAACTATGCCAGATGGACAGAGGGCCCGACCACCGCCAGCATGTTGGCTGTGTGGAATGAATGGACACGTGGCGCGCATGTGCAGAAGTCATGGCATGTGGCAAAATAGCCAAGGGATGGGGGCAGGCATGGCGAATCAACCTGCCATCCCGCAACAGGGCGGTGCCCAAAATTACACAGTGCAGCAGCAGGCGGCAGGCTTGCAGCAAGGTGCACAGCAAGTGGTTCAACCACCGAACATGGGGAATATGCCAAAAGGACAACCCCAGCAGGCACCGCCGCAGATGGCTCAGGGCAATATTCCCAAAGGGGGAATTAGCCCTGGAAATGGGGGAAACCCACAAGTGTACAGTGGACTCAACCTATATATAAAATAGGACAGCTCATGGGAGACTCTGATGTGTTCTATCCTATCAGTGACACCAGACCCTAATAGGGAACCTAGGGTGAATGTCACCATAGGGGGTAAAGTATATTCCTTCCTAGTTGACACCGGTGCAACACGTTCGTGCATACGAGAAGGCAAATTTTCCTTGTCCGGCGAGGCCATAGATACCCAGAGTTTCACTGGAGCTCATAGTAGAGTTCCCTTTACAGATGCACTCCCAGTCTCAGTGGGAGAGTGCAAAATGAATGTACCTCTATTATATTCATGCCAGACCCCACTAAATATTCTGGGTCGGGACCTGATGACTAAATTAAACATGACCATCTCGTTTACAGAGGATGGTATAGTATGCTCCACCCCAGAAATGCATTATTCAAACGTGTGCGAAATGATCAGAGCATACTCAGGACGTGTAGCAATGAGGGCTACACCGTTGGAACCAGAAGTGTTCGCATATGGCGTGCAGGTGCTTATGGCGGGCCTGCCAGGCCTTGCAGAGAAATCTATGAGGACACCTGATGAGTTTCTATTTCGGCCAAGAATACCCATGCACGATGAAGAGGGACAAGTATTTCCCTTGGTAATGCGATCTGCCGCAGTGCGAGGAAAAGTGGTATTGGTTGAAGGATATGACGATGAAGGCAGACAATGGTGTGCGATTATTGCCATTCAAGAAGGGTATCGAGTGACTGACGTCGCCGATGACGATATGTTCGAAGAACACCCTGACCTAGGAGAGACAAGGGTGGAGGTGAGTCTCATATTTTGGGTCAAATTGATCAAACGAGAGGTGCCACAGAGAATGATGTTGGCACTGGTACGCCCAGAATACTTTGAGGCCCAAGTGCCTGCCGCAGTCTGGACTACAGGGCCCTATGATGTAGGTCTCCTGAAAGGGGCGGTTGAAGTTAAAATCAATTTTACCATGAGAACGACAATATCCCATGTCCAGAGAGGCAGATGAAGGAATAGCGAAGACAATCTCTGCCATGATGGAGCAGGGTATCCTAGTGACGTCAGAATCACCTTGCAACACAGTGATTTACCCTGTCAAAAAATCAAAAGGAGGGTCTTGGCGTTTAATCCAAGATTTACGAGCATTAAACGAAATAGTTGAAGCCGAATTCCCTCTAGTCCGTAATCCATCCACAATTCTGTGCAACATACCCACTGAGGCAAAATATTTCACGGTGATCGATTTGAAAAATGCGTTCTTCTCAATCCTGTTGCACCGTGACTCTCAAGACCTGACGTCATTTACTTTTAGACAAATGCGCCTGAAAAGTACGAGGTTGGCACAGTGGTACTGTGAGCCTCCATCCATTTTCAACAGAGTCCTGCAGATGGACCTAAGCAATATTGCGATGGACAGTGTTGTTTTGCAATATGTAGATGACATTCTGATCTGCAGCACCACTGAAGAGCAATGCAGGCGCGACTCTGTCCAGCTATTGACTATATTGGCTGAGAAGGGATACAAGGTTGATAAGGAGAAGTTGCAGTACTGTCAGCCAGAAGTGTTATACATAGGCCAACTGATCTCTCATGAAGGGAAAAAGGTAACCCCAGAAAGGGCTGAAGCCATCATGAACACGGCCAAGCCACGCACAATAAAACAGATGCAAAGCTTTTTAGGCCTGTGCAATTACATCAGAGCATGGGTCTTTGACTACAGCTCATACACCAAGCCCTTGCTTCAGGCCCTAAGAAAGGCCCAGACAACGAGGGAAGATATTGAATGGACTGAGGCAATGGAAAAGGGGTTTACAGAACTCAAGGTGGCAATTTGTAAAGCCCCAGTCCTTGGGATTCCTAATTATGCAAAGGAATTCTACCTGTTCTCACACTCCGATGGTAATTTTATGACGGAAGTGCTTGCGCAGCGAACCTTGCGGGGGTACAAGCCCCTAGCATATTACAGTGGGAATCTGGACCCAGTCATGAAGGGCCACTTCCCATGCGAACAAAACCTAGCTGCTGCCGCATTCGCTGTCGAAAAGGCATCGTCCATTGTGATGGGATGCTCCATGACATGGTATGTTGAGCACTCACTGTTTGCCATACTAGAGACACCAAAGGGCACACTGACATCTCAAAGAGCATCTGCCTTTGAGGTGATTATCTCCAACCCATCGATCAAAATAGTGTGATGTAAAACTGTGAACCCTGCTACATTCATAGCTGAACCAGTCACAGAGGGAGAACCTATACACGACTGTGTGAACTATGAGGAATTCTATGATGAGATCCCCAGGGTAAAAGAGAATGCCCTGCCGAGTGGGGAGATCGTCTTTATTGACGGGTCTTCAAGAATCGACCAAGAAGACGGACAAAGGTATACCGGCGTTGCCGTGATAAAACACCTAGCGAACGGAGTTCCGAGTACTCATTAGTGCACGAATACCATCTCATTATTCCGCACAAGCTGCAGAGCTGTTGGCATTGATACTCGCCATTGAGAATCATGCAGACCAGGAAGTGACGGTGTACAGTGACTCCGCCTATGTGACATCCACAGTGCACGCAGGCTTAGAGCGCTGGAAAAGGAGGGGCTACCTCCGAGCAGATGGCACACCAGTGCAACATGCAGCCTTATTGGACAGGCTGATAAAAGCACTACAGCTCCCAGTGGACGTAGCGGTTGTGAAATGCGCCGCTCATACCAAGGGGACAGAGCTCGCGTCACACGGAAATCATGAAGCAGACACAGAAGCCAAGCGCATGGCATCCAAAACTGAAACAATCATGGACGTGGAGGTTGCACGTACCCATGAACGAATTATGGTAGCACGAGCCACACCGGAGGCCTGTAGCAATATGGGGCAGACCCAGCTAATGGAGCTCCAGGGGGAGGCACCACAAGAGGAGAAGAATTTATGGAAGCATCAAGGGTGTTCTTTAAACCCCTCTGACGGGCTGTGGAGGCAAGACAGCACTGGTAAACCAGTAATGCCTGTCGCCCTCCTAAAGGTAGCATTAGAACAACTGCACTACCCCATCCACATGACAAAAGAAAATCTTGCTTCAACGCTCGCAGAAGACTGGTTCATGCCGAATTTAGCGGAGCATGTTGCATTTTTCATGGTGAACTGCATTATCTGCCAGCAATTCACAGCTGGGCACACATTAAAAGTAGTGAGAGGAATCATTCCCAGACCAAATGGACCATTCCAGCACTTACATATCGACTATATCGACATGATTCAAGTGTGCAACGGGTACAGGTATTTAATTGTGGTGGTGTGTCCAGTGGTCGAAGTGAGCGGGAGCGGTCGGGGGCGGTCGGGAGCGGTGCTCCTCTACTTTTTTAAATGACCTTTTACAGCTCCTATACTTTTATTTTTAAAAGAAACCGTTCTGGAATGGTTTCGTTTTAAAATAAATGTGTAGGAAGAAGTTGAAACTTGCACTTTCAGTGCACTGCACTGAATGTTCCCTTAAACAGCAGGTGCAAGTGTTTGGGGGTGTGTATTGTGTGTGGGAGGGGACGTGTGGGGAGCGGGGCAGCCAGCAGGGAACATATTTCCACTACTTCTTTTCATACACTTCGACCACTGGGTGTGTCTCTTCTCTAGATGGATAGAAGCAGGCCCCTGTACACACCCCGACGCTGCCTGTGCTGCTAAGTTCCTGGTGAGGGAAGAGTTCCCTAGATGGGGGGTGTGCAAGGTAATGAGATCAGATAATGGGGCCCACTTTGCAAATTTAGTGTTCGATCAGATTAGTTCATTGCTTGGTATAAAGCATAAGTTCTCGCCGGCGTATCATCCAGAGGGGAATGGGATATGTGAACAGATCAACGGCTTGCTTAATGAGAGGATAGCCAAGTTGAAGCTCACATTAAAAAATAGATGGCTGCACTGCCTACCACTGGCATTATATGCACTTCGGAACCAACCAGGCTCCGACCATCACCTCACGCCGCACAAGATAGTTACAGGCAGAAGGATGAGGACCTCTCTAACCCCCAGAGATAGAGCTAGTTGTGATGCCGAGCCGACTAGGGAGATTTTGGGAACAGAGATGCAAAAGTACCTGAACTTTTTGACATCCAGTGCCTCTGTCATTTCAGGCCAACTGCAGCGACGGCGAAAAGGGGGTGGCGCAGCAGGAAGTGCTGAAGCAGACACCTAACAAGGTCTACATGCGCCCCTCGTCTTCCCTGGTGACAGCGTTTTGGTGAAGAACTTTACCAGGAAAAGGTGGGACGAGCCAAGATTTAATGGCCCTTTCATTGTAGAGGACTGCATCCCCTCCACCGTCAAGCTCCAGGGCAGAAGGGCATGGATCTTCATAAATGACATTAAACCCTACATAGGAGAGAGCCCTCCTGCTTCATCAAACTGCAAAGAAACTGCAGACAACGGGGAAGAACCTCAGCACGTGCAGACAAGATCCATGGTGAGGAAGAAGGATGCATGAGCAGCAAAAACAGTGGCAAAGGAATCTGATAAATTGTGGCTTGCAGAACAAAGCATTTCCTCAAACCAAGTGAAAGGTGATAAAAAAGACAATGATATGGACACTCAGTACAGCCAAAGTTACAGAGCAAGAGAAGAGAGTTGCACATCCAAAGCTGCAGTGATGCTACTCATATGAACATTTAAAGCCGAACAAATTATTGAAAAGACCCCAAGAGTCTTTTAAGCAGAGAATAAGACACTCTTGAGAAAAAAAAAATGATATTTGTTCACCAGACTCATGATATCCCCCAGTAGAAATATTATAAAGGATGTGCTATCCTGTTTTCAATTAGTATTAGAGACATATCCATCACTTGTAGGGAGAGACACCAGCATCCCAGATTTCATCCAAAATCCAGCTAACAAAAAGGTAATACGGCGACTACTGACTGTCCTTGCAGAGGCATTTGACGAAGTACCAGAGTACTGGAAATAAGAACAAATTTTCCCACCTCAAGTGATCATTGATGAACTTACATATACACTAGTTTTCCGCATCATTGAGGAATGCCCAGGACTCGTCGGGAGAGCCACAGATACCCTAACCTTCATCAGAGATCCAAGAAACAACGAACTCCTTAACCAAGTGTGGTACAAATTAAATTGCGTGGTTGCAATCCACGCAGCAGGAAAGTGTAAAAACTGTTCACGTCGGAAGAAAGGATTGTGATCAGGACCCTGCAAACAAGGCAGATGTCCCTGACTCCCGCAGATACCCAGCTAGCCCACAATGTCATGCTCAGTCTAGTCACAGACTATGCTGAAATGGTAGGAATGCCAGCAGATGTTGACGTCATCACCTTCCTTAGAGATCCGGCCAATGTCCCACACCTGGGCACACTTCTCCATAGCATAATTCTCCAAGTGGAACTGTCGAACTTCCAGCGAGAATTCCTAAGGAGATTCCAGTGAGACCTTTAGCCGAGGGACAGATTGAGGAGACAAAGACTGTTCACGCTGCAAGAAAGGCCTGTGATCTAGAGGCTAGAAAATCAGAGCAAATGTCATTAACACCTGAAGACAGCCAATATGCATATCGTGTTTTCTTCCACCTCATTGAAAACTTTCCAGAACTAGTGGGTAGACCCAGCAATGTTGACATACCCGAATTCCTCAGAGATCCAGCAAAAAACACGCAATTAAACATGCTCCTGAGGGCTATCATAGCGCAAATAAGAAGCAATTATGGACATCCACTGCTGAGGAGAGCCTTAGAAGGAGAAAATCCAAGATAGAACTTTGTCGTCATTGTTTCACCATGGAGCAGATAGAGAAAAGAGACACTGTTCCCCAACTTGTCGCCGAGAGACCGAACGAAAGGAGCAGACACAAGAACTTCGCCATCGTATTTTTCCTGTTCTGCATCCTTCTCATTTTTTCTATTTTTTCATATATTGACTTGTGCTTTTATTTTTGTTCTTGTTGCTACAACATCTTATTTTTGCGATTTTGACTCGGTTTCTATTTTTCCAGATTTTGTTTTTATTTTTATTTTTGTTCCTATTTTTACAACTTTATTTTTGTACGATTAGCTCATTGTTTCCTATTTTGCCACAAGTTCGCTTTTATTTTTATTGTTATTTTTATTTTTTCAGCATTCCATTTTTTGTGTAATTTGTAGCAGTCCTTTCAGTTCTTCTTTCACATTGAACTGTCACCAGCATGTCCTCAGGACAAAGGCAAATTCGAGGCATCCACTGGGACCTCACCTACTTTAGATACGCATAAATAAATGTGATGTATCAGAACTGCTAGTCTAACCCTTTTCCTTAGTCTAGCACAGGAACTGTACTGAGAACCCAGAGACTACCGTCGTCACTCACGTTAGGGGGGACATTGGAGAAGCACTCGTCCCTCTAATAGTAACGAACTCTCGAAATACGAGAGCAGAGCAAAAGAAGGAATAAATAACTGACTATGAACTCATTCGAAATGGGGGCCCAGAACCGTAACTTGCTTTTACCCACAACAGAAGGGCGCCCCCGCTTTCCTGGGAGAAAATGCTGCCAGATGTCTTACGAATCTATCATGTGTATATGCTTGGTGATCATCATTGTCTTTCTGTCATTGACTATCAGAACTGGTTTCTTTATTGGTGCACGAAGTGACCCCTATCAGTACACCCACTGGATAACGAACGTCAGGGGCCTACAAGAGCACCCAGACCCTATATAGTGATTCCAGTTCCAAGAAAAGCTAATGATGAAGCAAATGACTTAAATTTGAATGTAATTAGCAGCGTATACACATGAGGTGATGAATGAGAGAAAAAGCTGGAGACAGGGTTGTTAGGCAGAAACCTGTGCAGTTCGCTCTGGGACCACTGCAAAAGATTTAAGACTACAGGTGTTTGGCAGTAAACCCACTTGGTAGCAGTCTGTACCACACAGATTCACTTGGTCGCTGTGGCTGAGCAGGCAGACTTCCCTCAAGAAGAGTTAGGCAGTATGCAAAGTATACACAATAGGCACTCAGATACAATAGCACAAGCAAACACTGACCAGAGCTTTGGTATCAAGGTATATCATTATTTATTTAAAAACACACTGATTAAAACACTCCAGCACTATTAATGTAAATCACTCTCAACACAGTTACTATTATTATATATACATCCCTTATTCCTTATCAGACAAGTCTTAGTTAACACCACTTATTTCCAGACACAGGTGAGCGTTTAACTATAGATGGCACTCCAATAAGTTAACGAAAAAGGGAGGGAAAAAGGCAGAATATAGGAAAATACACCACACTAATCTTTAGGAACTCTTAAGCAAGGCAGGAAAGCCAAAAGTTACATGTGAGCCAAAGTCCATAGGCCGGGCCCACTCTTGGAGAGAGCAGGGCACAAATGCACCCAAGATCACACAATGACAACAGGCTTAAAAAGTCTTGCAGGGAGTTCAGAAAGGTTTTAGTTAGGCTCAGAAAAGTTTAGCCAGGGTGTCCCAGGCTAACCCAGGTTCGAAAGCCGGGGGCTAAATCTACCCCGTACAGTCGGTTGCAAGGGAAGCCAGGCGGTACACGGTACCTTATGTGGAAAGGATCCTCCAGCGGGGGCAGTTGTTCCTGGCAGCGGGTGCAAGTCGCGGCGTCGCCCAGAGGAAGAGAAGATCTCGACGTGGAGGAAAGATGAAGGTCATTGCACTGCCAGGGAAGAAACCAGCCGCGGAGTTTTCCGGTTAAAGGTACTACCCTTTGATTTGCAGTAGTGGTAAAACGTGGTATCCCGGTTGCCGGGGTGCTTGGCACAGGCAAGGCGGCCACGAGATGCACCAGGAAGCGAAAAAGGAAGCAGACTGGTTATCCCCACCAGTCGAAGGAAGAAGACTCTCCGGGCTGGAGATCTCCTCTGTCGTTGGGAAAAGTGGTGAGACGGTCCAGCAGGGCTCCACCGGTGGTGTCGTCGTAGCAGGTCGGCTCAGCTTCTCCCTCATCGGATTCTTAGGTCCTGTGGCGACTTCTAAAGTTCCAGTCCCCAAAGCCCTGCTTTTATGCAGAAAACCCCCATTCACTCATCCTAGCTGTCACTCAAACATGCTAAGTGGTGAACCACTTGGACCAACCAGGACGGAGTGCGACTTGAGTTGCCTAGGCAACTCAGTCCAGGGTGCCTAAATCCCCCGCCACCCCTCCTAAGTACCCCAGACAGAGTGGCACCACTTTGGAGGGCTTCTGTGGAGAAGCCCGCCACAAGTGGAACAAAGGGCTCAACTTGGGTTGGAGTCACAGAAGCGAACACAAACGCCATTTTAGAACCGAGTTCTGGCAAAAAATACCAACCGGAGAATTAATAATAAAATAATAAACCGGCGGTATGTTCGAGGCTATAGGAATTAAATAATTAAAGTTGGTAGCCTCGAACAATGGGAAATGCCATAGAGATATATTCGCGGTCGAATATAAAAAGTAGTATCCACTGCCACCAGCCAAAACTCGATCAGGGGGGACAGAGACATGCCCCCTCAACTAACAGACCCCGGGAAAATCGAATTGCCCCGGCCAGTACGTCCACAATATGATGGTTTGTACTGGTTCTGTTCAGAATTTGAGACTAGTAAAGTCAATGGTGACTTTACATGCCCTGGGAGACAGTAGTCAGTCCCAGGGTATGGAGTCTATATTGAGGGGTCACTATGACACCCCTGTGTTACTGCACTGAGGGTGCTGTGTAACACACATCACAAAAAAACATGAAGCCCTATGGAGTAAAAGACCCCATAGCCCATTAAACACATCTAGAGTCAAAGAAACACACTCAAATAATGCCCAAGAGTGAGGGTAAAAGAGTCTCACTCTTGGCAGGAGAAAAAAATAAACCCCACAAATCCAGCAAAGCTGCTGGGGGACTCACTAGGTTAGGAAATTCAGCCTAACAAGAGAATTCTCCCTAACACTCGCCACCCCCAGACTAAGGGACAGGAGGATTTAATCCACTCCTGGATGAACCTCATACCTCCAGTCGATGACATACATCCTAGAGAGTCCATCAGCATTTTGATGGTGACACCCTGACCTGTGCTCAATGGTGAAATCAAACCCTTGAAGGCAGATTGACCATCTCAATAGTTTTGGTTTTTCCCCTTTCATTTGCATCAACCATCTCAAGGGTTGGTGGTCAGTCTGAATGACAAAAGTAGAACCATACAAGTATGGCCTAAACTTCTTCAGTGCCCACACAATGGCAAAACATTCTCTTTCAATTGTTGCCCACCTTGTCTCAGGATCCTTCAGCTTACGGCAGATGAAGCAAATGGGGTGCTCCCTGCCCTTCTCATCCAGTTGGCTAAGGCCTGCACCTATACCTACATTGGAAGCATCAGTCTGTACAATGAAAGTTTGGTAGTAGTCAGGAGCTCTCAGTACTGGTGCTTGGCACAGAGCTTTCTTCAGGTTTTCAAATGCCTGATTGCACTCTCATTCCATTTTACCTTTTTAGGGAATTTTGAAGAGGAGATTACATTCAGTGGAGAAGCTATGGTCCCATAGTTCTCTATGAAATTCCTATAATACCCAGTGAGGCCTAGGAAGGCTCTCACGTGGGTTTGAGTAGTAGGTGTTGTCCAATTCTGCACAGCTTCGATCTTGCTGAGCAGAGGCCTTATTTCTCCACCTCCTACCTCATGCCCAAGGTAGACCACTTTACTCTGTCCAATTTGGCATTTACTTGCCTTTATGGTCGGATGGGCCTGCTCAAGAGCCTGCAAAACATGTCCTAGGTGGTTCACATGTTCCTCCCAGGAGTGGCTGAAGACTGCAATGTCATCCAAGTATGCCATGCAGAAGTCCTCCATCCCAGCTAGAACTTGGTTTACCATCCTTTGAAATGTAGCAGGTGCATTTTTCAGTCCAAAAGGCATAACCTTGAATTGGTATAAGCCAACGGGGGTAGAAAATGCAGTTTTCTCCTTGGCATGGTCTGTCAGGGCTATTTGCCAATAGCCTGACATAAGGTCAAATGTGCTGAGGTACTTGGCTGAGCCAAGTCTATCCACCAACTCATCTGTCCTTGGCAAAGGGTGGGCATCAGTCTTGGTGACTGCATTAAGAGCTCTATAGTCCACACAGAATCTCAACTCTTTGGATCCTGCCTTTGGTACTAACACAACTGGGCTAGACCATGGACTAGTAGAGGGCTCTATTACCCCGAGATCAAGCATCTTCTTGACCTCACCTTTGATGTGGGTTCTTACATGTTCTGACATTCTGTACCCTCTGCTTTTGACTGGCAGACAGTCACCAGTGAGAATATCGTGCTGGCCCCAAGGGGTCAAGCCTGGTGAAAGTGAGAACCGGGAGGCAAACTGATTTAACATAGATTTGCACTCTTCTTGTTGCTCAGGTGTCAGATCTGAAGAGAGATTAACTCCTTCAACCTTTTCGTCGAAAGGTAAGCCTCTAAGGAGGTCAGGTAGAGCTTCACTCTCCTCCTCCTCTTTCAATGAAGCTAGAAGCAAGGCTCCTACTACTGGTCTAGAGACATATGGCCTCATTACGAATCAGGCGTTAAGGGGTTAACGGCGCCGTAAACGGCACCGACCCTTAACGCCTGATTCCGAGGTCCCTTTGCGCCATGGTGAGTTTAACGCCTAGTTTTTGCAGGCGTTAAAATCCATGGCGCTAAGGGACCATGGTGCTAATTACGCCACCGTAATTTACGGTGGCGTAATTAGCGCCTTCCCCACTCCCATTATGCCCTATGGGGCAAAAATGGGAATGGGGAAGGGTAAAATGGGAAATGGGGATTTACCGCCCCACTCACCTTGGAATGGGGCGGTAAATCCGCCATCCACCATGGTGTAAACGTAGTTTACACCATGGTGGTGAGGGTACGACCCAGGCGGTAACTTACCGCCTGGGTCGTAATGATCCCATAGGCTTTGAGGCGGTTGGTGTGGAAGACTCTGGGAGCTTCCCTGGGTTTGCCCAGATCCACCAGATAGTTGACCTCTCCAAGTTTTCCCACAACATTGAAGGGTCCCATCCATTGGTCTTGCAAGGCCCTCTGCCTTGTTGGGAGCATAACGAGAACTAGCTGGTCTTGAGTGAACTCAACCATGTTAGCCTTCTGATCATGCCAATGCTTGACCAGAGCTTGTCCAGCTCTCAAGTTGTCACTTGCTTCTGCTATCATGTGTGACATTCTCCCTCGGAGACCTATCACGTAGTCAGTCACTCTGACTGGCTTGGGGGAAGGAGCACTCTCCAACCCCTCCTTGATCAGGGCCAATGGACCTCTGACCGGATGGCCATAAAGAAGCTCAAAGGGAGAATAACCTACTCCCTCCTGAGGGACTTCTCTATAAGCAAAGAGAAGGCATGGCAGTAGAAGGTCCCACTTTTTTTAAGGGGTTCCTCTAAAGCACCTATCATGCTCTTCATGGTTCTGTTAAACCTTTCTACCATCCCATTTGTCTGAGGGTGGTATGCTGTTGAGAACTTGTAAGTAACTCTGCAGGTTTTCCACATGGCTTTCATGTAGTGGGACATAAAATTCGACCCCCTGTCAGAGATTACTTCCTTAGGAAACCCAACCCTGGTACAAATACCAAGGAGGGCCTTAGCCACAGCCGGAGCTGTAACAGTCCTCATAGGAATTGCCTCAGGATACCTAGTAGCATGGTCTACTACAACAAGGATAAACCTGTTGCCTGAGGAAGTTGGGGGATCAAGTGGACCAACAATGTCAATCCCTACCCTCTCAAATGGGACTCCCACAACTGGGAGAGGCACTAAAGGTGCCACATTCTTGGAACCAACCTTACCAGAAGTCTGGCAGGTATGGCAGCTCTTACAATACTTATCTACTTCAGCCCCCATCTTTGGCCAATAAAAGTAGAGAGAGAGAGCCTTTCCTTGGTCTTCTTGAAACTCAAGTGACCAGTCAAAGGTATCTCATGGGCTAGTTGTAAGAACTGTTGTCTGTTTTCTTGAGGTACTACACGGCGCTTGTAGTCTCCAGGTTCAGAATCAGTTGGTTCACTGTAGAAGAGGCCATCTTCCCAGTGTAACCTGTACTTCCCAGGCTCTTGCCCATCAGCCTGAGAAGCTGCCTGTTGGCAGAGACCATCCAGAGTTGGACATTCTCTTTGGCCCTTACGGAAAGCTGATCTGCTGGGTCCACCTTCTGCCAGCAAAGACTGCAGCTCAGGATGGTCAGCTGGATCTAAATCTCCAATAAGGTCTTGGCCTCCTACTAGCTCTTCTTCAGAGTCTAGTTCAACCACACAGGGTTCAACCACCCTCTCAGCCTCAGCTGGAGGGGGAGTTACTGGTGTAACTTTGGACAACCTAGGGGAAGTCCTTGTTGGAAGCACTGGAGTGCTTGCTGCTGGCTTTTTCCTTGGAGTCTTGGGTTGCCCCTTGGCTCCTGATCTGGTAGTCACTGCAGTAAGTTGCTCCAAGGGGAGAGGAGTGATCTCTGTCATCATCTCCTGAGATGACCCTCGCAGGGTTTTCTCTCTTGCAGGTTTAGTGAGCTCCTGTAACCTTTTACTAGGAGGTCTGGGGGTATGTGACACAACTCCAAGAGCGTTCAGGTCATTACCCAACAGAACCCTTCCTGGCACCTCGCATTGTACACTGACAGGTATCTTTACAGTCATATCATTGCACTGGATGAGAACTGGTAACTGGGGACACACCTGCACAGGCCCTCCAGCTAACTTGGTGAGGCATTTGGGTGCCTTAGCAACATCCTCTGCCTTGAAAAATGATTCATCCACCACAGTTATGCTGGCCCCAGTGTCTCTAATGGCAGGAGTCTCCTGACCATTCACCTGGACACTTTCCTTATAATACTCTTTAGTATTATCTGGGATAGAATTATATACATCTAAATTCTGTTGTTCCCACAACCCCAGAGAGACTAAAGAAACACTGGCTGAGACTCCCATGGGTTCATCAGCCAGCAGTAGAAAGTTTCCACTTGCCATTGGGATTTCCTCTTCTTGAGCGAAGGCTAAGGAGGCAAGCTGGATCCCTGGAGGTTTACCCTTACATCTGGGATCTCCTTTCACATGGTCAGTGGCCTTACAAACATAACAAGAGCCAAAGGCTCTCTGGAATGGAGGCTTGTTCTGACCTCCTTCTGGTCCTGGACCAGAAGGTACACTAGCCTGATTCGGTTTCCCTTGTGGCTTACCCTTATGGTTTTGTTTGGGGCACTCTTTGGAATTTGCAGTATTAGAATTCTCTTTGGAGTCCTTTTTAGGCTGTTTCCCCTCATCCTTTTTCTGAGTTACCCCAGAATCCTTGTGAGTGGCCCTGTTGGCAACCCACAAGTCAGCAGCCTTAGCTAGTTTTCTGGAGTCTAATTCCTTTGAATCAGCCAAGTGCTGTCTGAGCTCAGGAGGCAAGCATCATAAATTGACTCCAACATAAAAAGATTTCTCATAACTTCATAAGTGTTCACTTTGTAACCCTTAATCCATCCCTCTAAGTTTTTCAACCCTTCACTCACCCAGGTAGCCCAAGGGGTACCATCATGCTTTTTGAGGGTTCTAAACCTCTTAAGATACTGGGAAGGGGGTCTTCCCAAATCTAGCTATCAAAGCTAGTTTAACACGTTCATAATCCTTCTTATCCTCCTCCCCCAACTCCATTACCACATCAGTTGCAACAGGGTGAAGCCTAGAGAACAACCAGGTGAGTAAGTCATTTCTTGTGATGTTCTGGAGCCCATGATTATATTCAAACAAAGACAACCAGTCCAACACATCCAACTTAGGCTCATACATACCAATCAATTCCTTAGGCATCCGGGGTCTTTTAGGACTGGAACTTCTAGAGGAGTCAGAGAGAGAAGCATTGTCTACAGATCATTTCTTCATTTCTAGCTCATTCTTGAGCTCCATTTCCCTTAGCCTGAGTTCTTGATTCAGTTCCTGGTGTCTTTGTTCAGCCTGAGTATTCAGTCTCTTGAATTCTAACTCAAGTTTCATTTTCTCTAGCTCAAGATATTGAGGACTAAGTGTGGGACCTGGCAAAGGTCCAATAGGTACAGCTGGCAGAGCAGACAGAGGCCTAGGGGGGACAGTTACAGCATCCTCACCCTCCTCTTCTGACTCTTCCTCAAGATTATCAACATTTTGATCAACATCAATCTCTAAACTGTTATCTACAGTTTCTGGCATGGTAGGTTCCTCTGAACCATCATCCAGACTTTGGTTAGCTAACAACCTTTCTATCAATTCCATTTTCTTGCCTTTAGTCAGGAGATTCTTATGCTTACAGAGAACTCTTAAACAATCAGCAGTTTTTGTAGCAAGGGACTCTTGACTATAATTTTCCATAGTTGACATGTTAGAACGATTACTTTTTCAGTGCCAAGCTTTGTGGTTAGTTGCACTAAAGTCTCTTAAAGCACTCTAAAATGTATACTCAATACAAATCCCACCGCTGTACACCAGTGTTAGACAGAAATCTGTGCAGTTCCCTCTGGGACCACTGCAAATGATTTAAGACTACAGGTGTTTGGCAGTAAACCCACTTGGTAGCAGTCTGTACCACACAGATTCACTTGGTAGTTGTGGCTGAGCAGTCAGAGTTCCCTCAAGAAGAGTTAGGCAGTATGCAAAGTATACACAATAGGCACTCAGATACAATAGCACAAGCAAACACTGACCAGAGCTTTGGTATCAAGGTATATAATTATTTATTTAAAAACACACTGATTGAAACACTCCAGCACTATTATTGTAAATCACTCTCAACACAGTTACTATTATTATATATACATCCCTTATTCCTTATCAGACAGGTCTTAGTTAACACCACTTATTTCCAGACAGAGGTGAGCGCTTAACTATGGATGGCACTCCAATAAGTTAACGAAAAAGGGAGGGAAAAAGGCAGAATATAGGAAAATACACCACACTAATATTTAGGAACTCTTAAGCAAGGCAGGAAAGTCAAAAGTTACTTGTGAGCCAAAGTCCATAGGCCAGGCCTACTCTTGGAGAGAGCAGGGCACAAATGCACCCAAGATCACACAATGACAACAGGCTTAGAAAGTCTTGCAGGGAGTTCAGAAAGGTTTTAGTTAGGCTCAGAAAAGTTTAGCCAGGGTGTCCCAGGCTAACCCAGGTTCGAAAGCCGGGGGCTAAATCTACCCCGTACAGTCGGTTGCAAGGGAAGCCAGGCGGAACACAGTACCTTATGTGGAAAGGATCCTCCAGCGGGGGCAGTTGTTCCTGGCATCGGGTGCAAGTCACGGCGTCGTCCAGAGGAAGAGAAAATCTCGACGTGGAGGAAAGATGAAGGTCGTTGCACTGCCAGGGAAGAAACCAGCTGCTGAGTTTTCCAGTTAAAGGTACTACCCTTTGATTCGCGGTAGTGGTAAAACATGGTATCCCGGTTGCCGGGGTGCTTGCCACAGGCAAGGCGGCCACGAGATGCTCCAGGAAGTGAAAAAGGAAGCAGACTGGTTATCCCCACCAGTCGAAGGAAGAAGACTCTCCGGGCTGGAGATCTCCTCTGTCGTTGGGAAAAGTGGTGAGACGGTCCAGCAGGGCTCCACCGGTGGTGTCGTCGTAGCCGGTCGGCTCAGCTTCTCCCTCATCGGATTCTTAGGTCCTGTGGCGACTTCTAAAGTTCCAGTCCCCAAAGCCCTGCTTTTATGCAGAAAACCCCCATTCACTCAGCCTAACTGTCACTCACACATGCTAAATTTGAGACTAGTAAAGTCAATGGTGACTTTACATGCCCTGGGAGACAGTAGTCAGTCCTAGGGTATGGAGTCTATATTGGGGGGTCACTATGACACCCCTGTGTTACTGCACTGAGGGTGCTGTGTAACACACATCACAAAAACACATGAACATGGAGTAAAAGACCCCATAGCCCATTAAACACATCTAGAGTCAAAGAAACACACTCAAATCATGCCCAAGAGTGAGGGTAAAAGAGTCTCACTCTTGGCAGGAGAAAAAAAATAAACCCCAAAAATCCAGCAAAGCTGCTGGGGGACTCACTAGGTTAGGAAATTCAGCCTAAACAGAGAATTCTCCCTAACAAGGGTCAGTACGGAATGAATGATAATGCAGCACTGGCCACGGCTCACCCACACAAAGAATGCACACAAACAAGGGCACGTGTCAATGGCTACAAGTCCTCCAACGAAGGCAGCAGAGAAGGAGAAACTGTCTGCGGAACATTCAATCCCAGAGAATAGTGGAGATAACCAAGAAAAGCCAAGTGAAATGCCAAAGAAGGAGGGAATAGCAAGATCCCTCAAAAGAACAGAAGTGGCCACAAAAGAACTCACAGAGAAGACCCACATGCTAATAGAGTTTTTTTTCCCATTCATAGCCCAAGCAAAGAAACTACACGAGGAGCTGAAAAAACAGAACTATAGAAACTATAACTGCAAGCACACCTGCTCCAACGCAAGATACAAGCCGCAGGCCTACAACAGAGCCACAAGTTGGGAGGTTGGTGAACCAATGGTGGTTACGGGAAGTTTATGGCAGACTACAAAAGGGAAGGAAAGGAAGCACAAATCCTCATCATGTGATCAGGTACGAAAACCCTGGCCTCAAAGGATCAGGGATAAGTTGGGAAATAAACCCAAGACTGAACGTTCAAGGAAAAACTGCAGAGGAGGCTCAAATCTGGAAGAACAGAGGCCAAATGCAGATCTGGGGGTCAGTTCACTCCTCAGATGGATGGGAAGACAGAGTAGTAATCTGCCGAACGTGGATGGTCCTTGGAGCCTGCAAGGAAGCAATAGAGAATTCACAGAGGTTATGCAAACCTCTGTGGCCAAAGCTAGTAAAGTTACTAACATGGGTCGAAGATAGAGGGGGACCCCTGCAGAAAGTGCCACTTGAGAGCCCGAAACTAAGCTTCAGAAACAATGACACAAGGAAGATGCCAGAGAATCAAAACTGCGGACGAATCTTTGAAGCTCCAGGAATGACACAAGGAACCGCAGTTATTATGGACCATTACTGGGCGTGTGGATCTAAGGCACATATAAGGCTGCCGAAAAACTGAGGAGGCATATGCACACTAGTGAACGTCCATGTTTCCGCACTAGTGATTCCTAAGAATGACCTAAAATTGGACAGTTTCCCGAAAGCAGATGCTCATCTAAGAAGAAGAAGATCTGTGGAACTGGTATCCAGGATGAAGAGGGAAAATTACTTTTCTCCCAAATCAGAAGAGGCATTCCATGCAATCCCGTACGAACACAGGCTGTTCAGCCTCACCTCAACAGTATTCAAAACACTACTCCTACCCCACATCCAAGTTGGAGTGAATGCTAAATGGTTGCAGATAACCAGATGGGAGTTATTGCAGAACATCAATACCACTATAAAAGGATTCAACGCGATCAAAGAAGAGCTGAGAGCAATCAGACTGATGACCCTGCAAAACAGATATGTGCTTGACATGATCACAGCAATGGATGGCGGTGTTTGTGCAAAAATCGGAGAATCATGTTGCACATTTGTACCATCACACGATGAAGAAAACGGAAACTTAACAGAGGCCATAAGCATGCTGACAAGCCTGAAAAACCAGATGATCGATGAAAGTGAGAAAGTAGACGATGACAGCTGGTTTGGAGACCTATTCTCATGGGTCCCACAATGGATGGCAGATATATTCAAGTTTCTGGGAGCTCTACTAGCAATGGTATTGCCAGGATTCTGTGTTATCAAGATAATCATTACACAGTGCCAGAAAACTGCAAAGAAAGCCATAGGGATGAAAATAATGATTGATGTCGAACCAGGAAGGAAGCCCAGAGACCTGACTGATGAAGAAATAAGAGACTTTGTGAAAGCCAGCAAATTTGCGCCAGAGGGAACAAAGTTCACATACCCTAAGAAACGAAGAAGGTATGAAGGAAAATGGATCTACTGCAGCCCAAATGGACAATGTCAGCTAATGACATGGAACAAAGACGAACATGTGAAGACAGCAGGGAGTTTGAAGGGAGTGATAAAAATATGGACTCCAAAGGCTCACACATTCACACCATCATGTACCAACACAGACAACGATGAACATGACACCGAAGAATCAAAAGAAATAAATGCAAAAGTGGTTGCAGAAGTGGTTTATGAACCGACCAGAGGGGGGAGTGTAGAGGAGGTCCCAGACATGGCCTGCACCCTTTCCCCTCATTTCGAGGTACCAGGAATGCACTTGTCAAGGTATGTGACGTATGAAGAGCAAATGAACCTACAAAGAGCTGCACTGGGACTCTGCCCAGTATACATTAGAAGATCCATACCGGTTGAAACACCCATAACCAGACAGCCCTGGGCAGCACGGTACCCTATTAGACAGCCATACCAGCCTCTGATACAAAATGAGGAGTACCTACACACGGTCCACGAAGAGACCCCAAAAGCCTTAAAAGAAGGCCAGTGGAAATGACACAAAGCCTGAACAGATCCGTGAATGAACAAAAGCAGCTATCGAAGATAACACGCCAGTGCGAGTAACTACAAAATTGAATGGAATAGGCACAGAGAGGAGACAATGTTGCAACGTGAGGAAACAGTGTTACGAGACAAGATGGAAGCAACCGTCCTGTTAAACGTGTGTAAATAGGCTTGAAACGCAAGATGTTAAGAAATCGATACTGCTTGCAATGTTTAGTAGAAGACAGAGCGGCAAGCACCAACCGTATATCTACCTCAATAGGGCACATTATACAAGTGCGACTCCATTTGTAAAAGCAGAAAGGTACCCAGGCGGCCAGAGGCCTGACAGGCCAAGTTTCGAAACCCAGCCAAAGGCAAGAGACGGAGCGGAATCGTCACTCAACAGAGAGCGGCTCATGCCTAGGAAATCGAGATCAACCAAAGAAGGGGAGGAGAGCGTCAGCTCACAAGACTCCAACTTCAGAGCATACCAGCCTGCCTCATGAAGGTCAAGATAAGGGGGGCCCATGCAGGTGGCTAGGCCGACACAGAATTAAATACACTAAAAGCTGGAAACTGAAGCAGATTCATGGTGAACTAACACGTGACCAGTCAGGCGTGAAGAAGTACCATCGCCTGATGTCATCCAGGACCCGAGTATGCCATAACTTTTCCCGATAAGAGACTGCAGTTTCAAGGCCATCCTTAGCCACCTAATTGACACGTCACCCTAAAACACTGATTGATGGAAGGGAGGCAGGGTGAAACATGGGACACCAGGCACAGGGGTGTCCCTTCTGCATGCTGCTAATTAAAAGTGGAAATGTATGTCTAGGGGTGTAACCTGCCCAATCACAATGGACCAAGTTATCTGGAGTCCAATAGATATTGTAACCAATAGGACGTTGTAGTTGTAGTGACGTCTATCATGCGTGATGTAGAGGGATGGGCGTAGATGGCCACCCGATAAGAGTTATCCAATCCGCATGCCCTATTATCATATACAGATATAACACCTATACTTAAGTTACCTTTCCTAACCAATTATATTGCATGTCGAGTTTTGTAAAGTTAGACGTCAATGATGACGAACATTGCCTATAAGAATCTCTGTTCAATTAAAGTTTGAGGAAGTCGGAGCGAGACCGGGGATCGCACTACAGCTGATTCCCATTTGTTTCCCTGTTTGATGTATGTATCATTAAAAGGACTTCCCTTTGCCAAACTACTGAGTCCTCGTTATTGAGTCGTGTCGGAGTAAGTGAATCCTGCACCCCCTGTCGTCACATGGTGCAGCTATCTTGTCTTACAAGTTCTAGAGGGTGAGTGCTGACCAATGGGCCTGTCACCGAATTCCTCTCCTCGTGAACAGCCCTATGGGGGCTCAAATGGGAATGGGGAAGAGCCCTGGAGAATGGGGAATTACAGGTCCCACCAATCTTGAATGGACCGGTAATTGCTCCATTCACCAGCGCGGAGTCGGTAGGGTTTTGGAGGCAGCCATGGAGCTAACAGCTCTATGGCTGCCTCCAACCTCGTAATGAGGCCCTTTGACTTTATCGAAATGGAGCGTTGTCAGAATTATAAGTATGTTCTAGTAGTAATTTGTGCTTTTAGTAAATGGTTCGAACCTTTTCCACTAAAAGATGCCACAGCAATGACGACGGCGAAAAGCATGCTGAAGGAATATTTTCCTAGGTTTGGTTTGCCGAGAGTCATTTGGTTGGACAATGGTCCACACTTTATCGCTGCTGTTCTCCTGCAAGTATGCACGGGATTGCAGATCGATAAACGGTTCCATTCGGCCAGACACGATCAGAGTGCCGGACTTGTAGAACGCCACAACGGTATATTAAAGAATAAGATCGCCAAAGTATGTGCAAATAGCAATTTGAAATCGCCAGAAGCCTTACAGATAGCTCAATTGTTCATACGGATAACCGCACAAACGAGGACAAGGCTTTCTCCAGTCAATATTTGGAATGTACCTAAACCCAAGCTACTAAAAGATGTAGAGCATTTGCTCCTTTCTGAGTACTGTGACCAGTTAACTCAAAACTTGTATTTGATTTATCAACAGGTGCGAGAAGCCCTCTGTTAAGGATTTCAATCAGGCACACACCCGAGTCTCGCCTAGGATGTAATGCACAAATTAAATACTTATTTATTATGTCTATAGGTTCAATATTCTGAGTGCTATACCACTCATAGCACACCCGTCTCAAAATACCCCCCAGGCGACCGTGGACCAGGAATCAGGCTGATTTTAAAGGTAAATATGTATTTATTTATTTAATTCAAACACACATTTTAATATATATATATATGGGGCAGCAATCACCAAGTGGTGACAATACAATTCAGAAAATAGGTAAAGCAATTGAATTCACTTTGAAGCAACACAGAAGATAAAACACAGGGAAAAGACAGTTTTGGCTTGTGAAAAGATAGCGTGTAAGTTAAGATTCCCCCAGCCAAGTTCTTAATTCACAAATGAGCAATTCTGCACAGATGTAAGTGAGCAGCAGGTATTCAGGAATGAAAGAACAATGTCAAGAGTTTGAATATAGCCTTCCCTACCCAAACAAGAGGAAAAGTGAACGTTGACACTTTTAAAATGACAGTTGAAAATGGCTTTGTGAAACAATGAAAAGTGTGCAAAAATGCGTAAATTGATAAAACTTCCTATGGGAGCAATACTAAACAGGTTCTAACAAACATAAGCTACAATATAAGCAACAGTACACACTTTAGATCAGAATGGGAGTCAAGAAACACTTTGAATAGAAAAGGACACATGTAAAACTTTTGCAAAATGTGAATTTGCAGCAAAATTTCACTGTGCGATTTTTAATAAAAACGGGTCAAATACAATGTTCTGCAATGTTTGGTTGTGAATGTACCTACAGGTCTTAGGTTGAACTGAGAGTTGAAATGAAGTCTCTAGCTATACAATTAAAGAAGTTATGCATGTTTTAATGAGAGGCGTTTTGGAAAAAAATAGAACAGAGAAAAGTAGAAATTTGGTTTTAAAAATGACAGTTTGGTTTTCTTAAACTATATTATTGACTAAGAAAAAGAGAATGCCACCCGTGAATCTCCACAGTTACGCACGGCCACTTGTAACTCTTCACGTATTATACTCTGGTTTCCGTTCTGTATGGGAATTACTTTATTTAATCCAAATCACTAACGGGCTATGGTAAATGACACAAAATGGGAAATATCAGCGCAAGAATGGTTCTGACAATGTGAGGGTTCTGAAGTTAAAGATGGGATAGGTTGAGATTGGGATAGGACAGGGCAAATATATACTATGGATTATTAGGATTCCTATTGATACTTACAGTCTACTGTAAGTTAATATTGGACCGTCAGGGTTCTGGTCCTCCGATCGGGTCTACCGGCAGCAAGGCACCTTTGGCAGGATAGTCAGCTGGGCGGTTCTGGTCAATTGACGGACCTCAGACTGGATTTGGATTGGATTGGCCCTTCTGGTCACTGGACATGGTAGATTAGCGGGATTGCGAGTTTCAGCAGGCAAGCCTAAATGGTAGCGAGCCAGACTGGATCAGAATTATTTTCCCTGAAGTTTGGGATGGTTGGATCTGGGCCTAGCTGAAAAGAGTTCAGCAGATGCTCGGCCTTGGTATTGCAAAGTAATCTGGATCAGGACAAGATGAAGAAGTCAGGGACAAGATGAAGAAGTCATGAACAAAGAGCTGCGCGGAAATCAGGATGTGGTCAGGAAGCAGTATGTGTCTATGTGTGGTGAAGTTCCTATATTTATCGTGCCAAGTGAATCACAAAGTTTATGGTAGGGGCAGAATTTCAAACCACACCCCTATGGCTGTGAGTGGTCAAAGGCACTTGCATTGTTCTGGTTGGAAGTCAGAAAAGAGCTGTCATCTTTATGATGGGATTTAGGAACTCCCACATCGATTTGAACCACAATTTAACTTTTGCACAAATGCACATTTATATAATTATGCTATCTACTAAAATCGAACACATACATTATATATTTGTTGAGTTATCCTTACGTCTAATTCCCATCTCTGTGAGAGCTGTCTTTGTCGTTCTGTGGAATTTTATCAATTTTAATCATAACAGTTTGGCCTAACAATTTCTAATTCAGTACATATCAGGGCGATTAACACTAGAGCATTGGTATACAATATTAGACTTGCAGCGTTAATAGTTTTGCTACAATTAGGGTTTTCATGTAACTTTGGTCCTTATGTAGTACAGGGTTCACTAACGTCTTCAAAGCAAGGGCATACAATTATATTTACAACTACCACATTTTAGATTTGTCCTCCTTCATGGGGCAAAGTTAAAAGTTTTCCAAACTCAATCACAAATAGGCATTTTAAACAACAGATATCTTTCAGTTGTGTTTTGCTTTAATTCAACTGGCAACAGCTGTCACATTCCTTTGATCAGGGTGGGGTGTAGAGGGAAGTTTCCTGCCATTGTCCTTGGCTGAGCCATAGACGAAAATCTGATGAGTTCATTGTTGTCAATATGCAACACCCTCCAGCATCAATTAAGCCTTCCTGTAGCAGCCTAGTGTCAACATGAAGTGTCATCTTTCCCAGGCTGGGCACTGTCCAATCAGAATGAACCAGTTAACTCCAAACTGGGTTACTTTAAGATTCCCTAAAAATGTTAAGTTAAAAGATATAAAATGAACAGAGTTTATATGGGATGTTGACAATTAAAGAAATGAAGCCCTTCACAGAAATTGCTTTTACACAGGCGAATTTTGCAATTTCTTCATTGAAAAAACACATTTAAACTGAGTCTTTTACATCAGAGTTTCCTTTGCAGCATACACATCTACTCAGCACCATTTATGTCCTTGAGTGCTGAAAATTGTCTGTAGTCTGGACATTAGTATTCAGTCTTTGCTTGGAGTTTTCTCTGCAAAGCTGAAATTATTATATATTGCCACTTTTAATCACACTTTTCCTGTGGAACTGAAAGAAACTGTTGCTGGACTGGTTTTTCATTAAATACCTTTCTTAGCTGCTGTCAGTCAGTGAGGCCCGGTTTCTCTGACCACACTGGATGATCTGTGATTCGGGCACACTTTTAATTTCAATGGTTCACTTGGAAAAATGGCTGAATTTAGCGCCAAAACAGCACTTTGAAGGTGGCAATTGGTTGGGGAAGCTGCATTTTAAAAGTCATTTTCGGTTTTTAGCCCACTTCTGTGGCTTTGCTTCATGTTACATGTAACAGCACCCACTGGCATTCTCCTGCAGTGAGTTCTGTTTTTTACCCCAACTTTGACGGTGTGTGGCAGGGGAGTGCAGCCTTTTGTGATGGTGAACCATGTGCAGTTTTGTAGATTTTACCGCGCACAGGGGTTAGCGCATCCATTTTTGGCTGATTCTTTCCCCATTGGCAAAGTGGTGCAGTGGGGCGCATCAGCATGGGTAAAAATATCCCACAAAGCCCCCCCTGACTTTGGCTTGACAGTCATGGGGAAGTCAGGCACGTGGGATTTTTCTTTCTGTCCATGTGAAGAAATCCAGTTGCTTCTCCTGTCAGCGATTGATGCAACACTGTCTCCTCGCCCGCTGCTTTCTTTTCCAATGTAGAGCGACACTCTGGATCTCTTGGGTTTTTCCTCCCGGGTCCCCGAGGAGGTCCTCTTTGGTGATTAGGTGGATTTAGTGCAATACTAGAAAACAAAACGGTTATGAAAAATATCCCACTACTGTTCCCAGGGGGATTTCAGCAGTGGGATAGACACATGCATTCCATAACAATTGACAATATTCCCTGCATGTATTCAATTACAATTTTAACAATTTCCTCACATGTAGTCATCCACAATTTAATAATTTCCCTAGGCGTCCGGATTATCTCCCTCTGGGTTTCCGGTAGGCTCTTCTATTTACCGCAAAGTATGCCTGAGATGGCAACTCTTTAGCTGGTTTATGTAGACCCACTTGTCTTCCCCTTCTGTCAAATTTTCCTTGGGGATTCGGATTCTGTAGGCGACTGGTGAGATTCTGTCCACAATTTCAAACGGTCCCCGCCAGCTAGGCAGAAATTTGCACTCCATTGCCTGGTTCCTTTGGAAATTGTACAAGTAGACCCTGTCTTCTACTTGATATTTCTTTTTGGTTGTCTTAAGGTCATAGTGGGTCTTCATACTGTCTGCAGATCTTTCTAGATTCCGCTGAGCATATGCAAAAGCATGTTCAAGGTGTTTTCTCAGATTCTCAACATACTCATGAGTTGTGGAGGCATTTATCAAGGTCTGCTCTTGGGTTCTGCAGAGCAGATGCTGGGGTATCAACCTCCTTCGTCCAGTCATCAGCTCAAATAGAGATAGTTTTGTTTCAGAAGAAGGGGTAGATCTGAAGGCCATCAGGACAAGGGGTAATCAAATATCCCAACTTGGCCCAGAGTCTGCCACAAACTTTTTTAATATGCTCACAATGGTTTTGTTGTACCTCTTAACTCCACCACTAGAGGACCGGCGGTATGCAATATGTAATTTCCTTTTTACCCCAAGTATCTCCCACATCTTTGTCATCACTTCGCTGGTGAAGTGACTACCTCGGTCTGACTCAATCCTTTGGGGGTAGTCCAAACCGCAAGAAGATGTGATTGATCATCAGGGCAGCTGCTATTTCTGCCTTACAATTTGGGGCTGGGAGACATTCCACCCACTTAGTAAACAAGCATGTTATAGTTAACATGTACTTGTTCCCCCTAGAGGAGCGAATCACGGGCCTGATGAAATCGACTTGCAAATCTGACCAAGGCAGTGTCATCCCCCTCTTTTGGAGGGGAGCACGGTGTGTGAGTGATGTTGGCTGAAATTGTGGACACACAAGACACCCCTTCAAGTATTGGTCGAAGTCCTGCCCCATTTGTGGCCAGTATACAACCTCTCGCAAGATTTCTAATGTTGTATGAAACCCCTGATGACCAGCTGTGGCCGCATCATGGGCGTGACTTAGCATCAGGCTTTGGAATGAGGTATGGACCACCCACTGGTCACAGCCAGATATGGATCTCCTTACCAACAAACCGTCTTGGATTCTGAACATTTCTGGACATTTCATCAACACTCTGAGGTCCTCTTTCCCAAAGCAATTGGTATCCGTCAGGGGAAAGCTCTCAGGGTCCTCAATGTGTTGATTACATTTACCAATTATTGGATCCCCTTTTTGAGCCGTGAATAAATCAGCATCTGAGGTCTCCTTACTCCACTGGGCAGTTGAGAGTTCATTGTGAGCATTTGTCTGGGACCTAGTGATAGCAGTGACCTGGATTTCCCCCAACAGGGACTCGATCTCAAGTAGATCCCCTTGGATGGCTCCGGATTTGGCCAGCTGATCCGCTTAGTAATTTCCAGTTTTGTCTGGTCCCTCTACTTTAGAATGAACCTTGATCTTTTTCCAGTAGATGGTCATCCTACTAGAGGTGACCATATCATCAATATTTTGTATTAATGTTCCATGTTTTAGTGGTTTGTTGTTAGCACATTGCATTCCTCTGGTTTTCCAATTAACCAGGTGCTCCACGAACCCGTTCCGGACATAATCTGAATCAGTGATTATGACCAGTTCGTGGAGTTGGTGTTGGACAGCAGTGAGGATGGCTTATTTATTTATTTTTTATTTATTTATTTGTAACGCGCCGAAGCTCGCAAGCATCAGGGCGCGACAAGGACACAAGGACGAAGAAGAACGGGACAACACATAGAGAGCATAGAGAGGGAGGAAGCAGAACGATGGCAACTAGAAGCGGTGTGGAGGTTGTCTAATTATATGAAGAGAAAGGTCTTCAATTGTTTCCTAAAGCGTTGGAGGTTGTTTTCCAATCTGAGGCTGCAAGATGCACAGCCATCAGCTCTGCCACTTGACTACTACGGGGACCGATTATGTACCCAGCAGAGGGTTCCAGGGCATCATTCACCCAGGCATTCCCTACGCGGGCCACTAGTTCCTTTTCCCTATTGTTGTCAACATGGTAGGAGCACCCATCCACATAGACAGTGGGCATTCTCTCACACTTGTCTTCTTCATAGACTTTGTGTGGGGAATTGAGGTACGCCTCCATGTTGTCCTTGATTTTAAGACTTTCGTCCTCGAGGCATTTTTCTCTGGCACTATCATGCAAGTCAGCCAGACCTTGCGCGAGGGGACTCTTCTTGTTTTGGCCATACCTGACCTCCACAGAAAAGCCTTGCATTGATAGAATCCAGGAAGTAATTCGCAAATTACTCACATTTCCGGCCCAGATTCTGTCACTTTGAAGATATTGCAGAGGCTGGTGTGGAGTCTCCACTATGGTGTGTTGCCCCTGGACCCCTGGATGAACGCGCAGTAATTCTTCAATGCCCACATCTTTGCCAGGAGTGCCTTCTCAATCGTTGAATTTTTCTTCCACAGAGGATAAAGTTTTACTCGCAGAGGAGATTACTTTATTGACCTTGTCATGCTTTTGGTATAATAATGTGGTCGAGCATGTATTTGAGAACCCTGTCTCCAAGAAGAACTCCTTGTTTTTGACAGGGTAAGCTAGGCAAGGCACTTGTGAGAGGCTTCTTTTGAGTTGTCTTACTGCCTCGGCTTGTTCTGGACCCAACTCCCACTTGACCCCCCCTTCAACAGATGGATCAGGGGTCTTGTGATCTCTGCGTAATCCTCAATGAACTTTCTGCTGTAATTAGTCAGTTGAGCTTTTGATCAGAACATCATCTACATAGGCCAGGTTACCCCTTTCACCCAAGTCGGGCATGGCCTTATGCAAGAAGATATTAAATTAATTGCCGGACTTGATGTATCCAAAGGGAGTCCGGGTCCAAGTGTACTGCTGCCCCCCGAAGGTAAAGGCCAGCTTGCACTGGTCCATCCTACTGACAGGTACGGTTCAGTACCCATTGGTCAGGTCAATGGCAGTGTATACCTTTGACCCCTGGATCTGGGCCAGCCCTTAGTCAATGTAGGGAAGAGGCCATCGGGAAGTGCTCCTTCAGGTCAGCACAGAGTCTCCACTGGCCGTTTGGTTTCAAAATCCCCAGCACTGGATTATTTCTGTGAGGGACTCCATGGATGCGAAAGGAAAGCGGTATTGCTTCACAAACACTGGAGTCATACCAGGGTCCGTGGGAATTGTTGTAGTATGGATTTCGGTGTGACCACAGTCATATGAGCCCACCGCAAAGAGAACCTGAAAATCTAAGAAAACTTGTTTCAACTTTAGCTTTTTTGTTTCAACTTTAGCTTTTGCTCCAGAGTCTCACAAGTATCAACTAGGTTGACTCTCTCTTCAACCATTTGCCTGAAGCCCGGAAAGACTTCTGGTTTGGCTATCTCAGCTGACTCCTCCAGCTGGGTGGAGAAGTCCCTGGTTAAAGTACTGACTTGGACTGATGGCTTTAGGTGGGGAAGGCAGTCCTGGTGGACTTTAAATATCACCTCATCCCTCCTGAAGTCACAGGTCACCTCTTCCTTACCAAAGGGGCAGGAAGAGTACACCAGGAAATTCCCCCTATGCCGGGTGAAGATCCTGTCTGGTGTTGTGATATTGTCGCTATCACTGTCAAAACAGTCATTGGGGATTGGTCCTATCAGTTAATTACCTAAATCTATGGAAAAATGTTGGTCATCAACCGCCATTCCAATAATGGTGCCTGTGCCCAGAGTGATACTCCTATGGTCGCTGTTATCCACCACTATTTGAATGGTGTCGTGTTCTGTATTGACTAGTGGTGTTGGGTTTACCCCCAACCCTTGCTGTTGGAGATGGGCGATGAGGTGAACATATGCGTCAGGATTTTGCAGTTTCTGTCCTCTTTTAATTTTAACTTTAAGTGGGAATAGTCGGGTCCGTTCTGGGATGGTGACTTCTTCTCCAATCTGAACTTCAACTGCATATGGCAGCAGCTGAGCTGACTGAAATGCTTTCTCTGGATCATCAAAGTCCATGGGATTACCTGCTAATCAGGACCAGGCTTTGAAGTTTATCAGGTCCAAAGACATGACAAAGCGATTGAGAATGTCACTTCCTAAATAAAATGCAGCACGGACATCTCGCACGACCCAACCGTTATGTTTTTGTTGCCTATAGAAATTTTGAGCATACACCTGCAAGGCAGGAGATGTTTGGACTTGGGAGTTTCCAGGTCCATTTCCCATTTGTCTATCAATTTAAATGTGGGAATTGCTGGATCTTTTGGGAGTTTTCAGAACATGGCTTCGCTGATGAAGCTCTTACCATTGTTCATGCACACTCGGGCGAGAACAGAGTCCTTCCCCTCATTTAACTGAATAGGGATGAACAACTGTTCTCTAATCTTCTGAATGTCAGATAAGCTTTGACCTAGTTTCTCATCATTTTGGACTATTGAAATGGATTTTCTGATTGTGAATTGGTATAGAATTTCAGAGAATGGGAAGGTTGATTTTCAAAAATAGAGAGAACTTCTGTTATGTTCATAGCTAAATCCAAGTGAGTGGGTGTTCCTTTCCACTCGTAGTTCATTGTGATGTATATGCATTCTTGAATACGTGTACTGTATGTGTTCCATTTAGAGCTTGAATCTTTTGAATGTGTCAGTTGGGTGTTGCATCTGTACTCTGCAGGTGCGTCTGCTGCCTGCTGCATTAGTCTTGTTAAATGTATTCTTCCTGGTGTCAACTCTCACTTAACAACTTCCCATCACCAGTTTGTTGTCCTACTGCAATTACTGTCACGTCAGGGATTTTGTTGTTTTGAAAGTAGAACTTTTTGTTCAACCATGTGGCATGTGCCATTTAAACTAACATGGTTGACCATATCCCGGGAGGATAGCTCAGCGGCAGCTCAGCGGCAGCGTGCGCGTCTTGGAAGCAAGACGACACGAAGTAACAACAGGTTCGATCCCCGGGTCCGCGCTTAGACACCGCTGGGTGTTTAAGCGCGTTATAAATACGTAACTAAGACAAAAAAAAAACCACAAGTACGCAACTAAGAAAAACAAACAATTCCTGTAACAGCGCCTCGATGCCTGCGGGCTGTGTGAGCGCTTTATAAATGTAAAATAAATTAAATTAAAATTAAATATGTTTTAATTTTATTGGTCGGTTAGTCTGGGTCCAGAGGAACTTGTTTCCACAATCTATCAGGGGAGACAATCTACGCAGGATGTCATTCCCCAGTAAACATGGTGTGCCTTCTGGAGTCAAAACTATGACCGGGTGTTTCACCTTGTGTCGCCCATTTTAATTTCCAAATCCGCAGTCCCCTCAACAGGAATTTCATTCCCATCGAAGTTCTGAAGTTGTCCAGGAAGAGGTGTGAGAGGCATCTGGCATCTCTCCCCCCTTCCTGAATTCAGCTGATCAAAGGCCCTCTTTGACAGAATGGTGGCTTGTGATCCAGTGTCCACCAGTGTCAAAAATGTACATTGCCCTTGTATTTGGACCGGGATATAAAATCTTCCCTCCTTCTCCTCAAGGGGGCAAAGATAATGTGCATTTTTTGGCCAATTGTTGGGTTAATTTCTTGACTCTTGATTCTGACACAGGGGTAGTTTGGGCAGGATTCGGTGTAAGAGCTTGGGGATCTGTAAAAAAATGTGGCAGTTGGATATTGGGGGAGTTTTGGGCTCCCCTGGTTCTGATTCTGGGCCGTCCCCCCCTTTTTGGAGGCAGTCACCAGAATATTTTTGGGGAGTGTGGTTTTCCAAACAGTCATTTTGTCGTTCCATGATGGGCGGTTTTAACTCAGTCCCCACATTTACCCAGTCTTGATTAGTATCTCTTGGGACCCATTTTTCTTTGGAAGGAGTTCCCCCATGCCTGAAGGAGAAGACCTTTTTCCCAGAGTCCTCTAAGGACCAATCTCCTTCAAACTGGAGGATACAAACCTCCTCCACAAAATGTGTCTTTTTAGGTCCTTTATTTCTCCTACCCGCCCTCTGTTCCTTAGGTTGCAGACTATTGGGGGCAGGAGATTTTGGTTCCGGTTCCTGGGTTTCCAGGGGCTTTTCACAAGTGGGGAAGGAAGCTTCCTCTAAGGCTTTGCACCCCCCTTCCCCCGTGCCTCCTCCTTTGGAACCGGTGGATTATCAAGGTTCTCTTCCCGTCATTGCTCTGGAGTACCAGACCCTTGATTTGTGGAGTTCTGGGCCGCCATGTTCATCTGAGGGTTCTGCTGAGCCCTCAACATGCGACCCAGATCCTGGGACAAGTTCTGGACCTGGCACTCCAGTTGGGACACCCGTTCTGGCTGGTACAGGGGTCTCTGGCCCATCCTAGGTGGATCACGGGAAGGGTAACTGTCCCTTGTCCTATAACCCGATTGGTTGGGATAGTTCGGGTAACCCTCCACCCTTGGCCTCCCCTCTCCCGGATTGGGCTGTCTAGGCTCAGGAAAGTGGGGAAAGAAAGTAGGGTTATTTTGCGGGTTGAGGTTTGGCAGGTACCGAGGAAAGAAGCTTAACCCCGGCATTTGGGGGATTACTGCCCTCCTGGGGAAAGTTAGCAGGGAAGTTTCCCGGGGCGGTGCCTACTATGATTGGATCCCCCCCCCCCTTGGGGTATGGGAGTCCACACATACCCCAGGATGGGTCTGTTGCCCTTGTAACGGGGGCTAATATAATCAGGGGAGTTAGGGGTCCCATTTGTGGGATTACCTCCCTGGCTACCTGATTGGGATTGGCCCGAGTGCCTTTTGATTCTTTGGTTAGAAGATGGATTCTGTACAGGAATATTTTTAGGCCCCCCCCATCTCCAGATCTAAAATGGGAGCAACCTTCACCTCTGCCACCATAGCAGCAGCAGGGGTGTTTTCTGGTTTTGGGTTTTTATTTGTATTTTTATTCTCTACAGGTTTCTGCACTTCATAAATACGGGTCGCCTGTTCAATGACCCAGTCCAGTGATCTCTTCTCGTGAAAGTCCCTCACCAGCTGGGTCATGATGTATTTAGGGAGTGCATGAAAGAAGGTGTTAATAAACTCCCTGCTGTCTGTGCACTCCCTCCTGGTGGTCTGTGGAAAGGCACGTGTTAATTCTTGCTCAAATTCTTGTGGGGTCTGGTCTTCCGCACGCTGCAGATTGTACGCCGCCTTGCGCGCCTCTTGGGGGTTACTATGCACAGAAAAATGTTTTAACATGGCCGCCCTGTAGGTGGACCATCTTGAGTGGTTCTGATCCTCCAGCCCCGCAAAGAAGCTGGAGTACTCAGGGGAAAATGTCAATTTTACATATTGGATGCAACTCTGGCTATCTTTCAGATGAAAAGTATCCATCATCTGTTTGTATAAATCAAGGTGTTCCCAGACTGAATACTTGCCATTTTTGTGATAGGGAGTTATAACACTCCTAATGGCCTTGATCTGTTTCAGGGGATCTTTTTGTAGGGCCCTCTTAATTTTGTTGGCCTTTTGGGTTTCACCCAAGTCCACTCATCCTCTGACTCAGAGGCACTAGTACTGGAGGTGGCTATCTGATCCTCTAGGCTCTCCCTGATTCTGCAAGCTTGAGAATGGCTTGCAGAATGTGGGGGCCTAGTTTCTTAATGTCTGTGGCGCTCAGAAGAGTCTTCTGACTCTCCCTTGCTCCCAGGATTGGCTGAGTACCAACGCCCCCCCCACTGCCCTAGCTGGGAAGAGGTCTTTAAGATACTCTTTTTGGGCTTGCTTTCCTGGAGTTCCCCACCAAATTTGACAAACTGATCCCTTGGTAGATGGTATTTTTGAGGATCCAGTTCCCTGACTCTACCCTCACAGGAGTCTTCCTGATCAGAGAGGCTAGCCCTAACATTTGGGGATCTGTACAGAGATGCCCGTCCATCAATTTCTGGGAGGCGCTGATCTGTCAGTCCCATGTTACCTATTCTGCTGAAGTCTACCATCCCCATGGCCCTTGGTTCATATGAGCCAGTGGACATGAAGGTGGCAGAGTCCATGGTACTGAAGGGGTTAGAGGCCCTGATTACAGGGGTCACTGATGTTATGCTCAGGGGTTTCTCTGTCCCTCCCTACCTCTTCTCTTTCAGCCCCTATTCCCAGGCGATATGCCAAAATCTGACTCTTTTGCTCCTCTATTAAGGCCTTACTGGTCTCATTGATTTGCTCTTGCATGGCTATCTGTTGGCGGAGCCTATCGTTCTTTTCACAGAGAGCCTCATTGTCTCTCTGTGCTTCCTGCCTGGTCTGAAAATACTGGGCCAATTTCTGCTGCAGGAGACTCACCTCCTGAGTTTTATCATTACTGGTCTGGGTGTTCTTTTCCAGAGCATCCTCCACCCTCCTGGCGTGCTCTAGTAGCTTGTCATATTCGGTTTTTACCTCACTGAGCTCCTGAAGGGCCAGCTTTCTTTCCCAGACTTAGTTTTTAACTGGCTGACTTCCTGGCCTAAGGCGTGCCTCTCCTGACTTAGAGTGCCCCTCTGTTCAGCCAGGTCGTCCCTTTGTTTTTTAAATGCATGGGATTTCTGGCGCTCCTCCTCAAATTCTGTTTGAGAATCTAAATCTTTAAGAATTCATTTATTGTTTTCCTCTTCCAAGGTTTCTATTTGATTTTGTAAGGTAACCACCTGCTCTGCGCAAGGCTCGAATAAACTGTACCTGTTGTGCGAGCTTTTGCTGATTCTGTTGTAAAGAGTCAACCCTTTCCTGACACTCATCTTTCAGTGCCTGAACTTAGGTATCTTGCTCTGCCTTCTCTTGCTGTTGGAGAGCCAGATCTTCCTTTAGTTTTGTCAGATACTGCCTAACTTCTGTCTCTGATTCTTGGTATTTTGGTATTTAGATACTATTTGGTATTTATTTATTATGCGCACCGGACCCTGGGGTATAAGGGCGCAGGAAGTAAGAAGATGTACAGCTTAGAGCATAAATTACAGGTTACAGTTACATGTTACAGATAATTACAAGTTACAGATGCAGGTTTACAATACAAGTTTACAATCATATGGTATAGATGCTGTGTAGCAAAACAGGCGTGAGCATTATCATAATTTCAATTAGCAATAGCTGTCGTCAGCCAGTTAATTACAATTTGCCTGAATTTGGAAGGAGAATGTTCTAGCCTCGCGGTAGTGGGTAATTCGTTCCACAATTGAGCAGCTTTGACTGGGAAGCTAGCTCCGCCTATGGTGGTCAGTTTAAAGCGAGGTACTTGGAGGCGATTGGTGTAGGCAAGTCTGGTTTGTCTTGTGGAGTGTGATCTGGTGAATCTGTCCTTAAGGTATTGAGGGGCTTTGTTGTGTAGAGATTTGTATGTGAGAGATGCAGTTTTAAGTTTGATTTTCTCATGGGTGGAGAGCCATTTGTGTTTCCTTCTTGTTTCTGTAATGTGTTCTCTCCTGGGGATGTCCAAAGCCGCTCGGAGGGCCTTGTTTTGCTGTATCTGGATTTTGTTGATGATGGATTTAGTGGCTCCTATGTACAGTGCGTTACAATAATCTAGTTTAGAGATGATAAGGGCTCTGGCTAGTGTTAGACAACTGTGCTGGGATAGGAATTGTTTTCCTGCTCTAATGAGCTTACATGTGTAGGCTGTTGAGGAAGCTAGGGAATTTACCTGTTTGGAAAATGATAAGGTAGAATCAAGGTAGATCCCTAATGTTTTAACTTCTTTAGCAACTTGTATGCAGTTCCCATCTATGATAAAGGAAGAGTAATTTGTGCTTAGTTTATTGATGAGGGGTGTGGTGCCTAGGATGAGAAGCTCAGTTTTATCATCGTTCAGGCATAAGCCGTGGGTTGCCATCCATGCCTGAACGATGCTGTATATTTTGTTCACCAGTGCTAGATCTTTTTCGTAAACCCCCGTGAATGGGAGGAGGATCTGGGTATCGTCAGCGTAGTTAGTATACGTGATACCCAGATGGTCCAAATCATCAAACAGGGGCTTAGTGAATATGTTATATAGCGTTGGTGAAACGCACGATCCCTGTGGCACACCGCAGGTAATAGGGATGGGGTCTGCAGCTGCTGTAGGTGAGAAAACCCTCATGGTGCGGTCACTAAGGAAGGATTGTATCCATGCTATGGCCTCAGTGGAGAAGTGTGCTGCTGAATCTAGGTGGTTACATAGGACTTTATGGTCCACTAAATCAAAAGCGGCCGATAGGTCTAGTAGCAGGAGGAGTGCTGGTTTTCCAGAATCTCGTACTTTGTCTATTTGGGCTTTAAGGTCAATCAGTGCAGTTTCTGTGCCGTGAAGAGGGCGGAAGCCAGATTGTCGGGAGCCTAATAGTTGGTTTTGTTCCAGGAAATTCTGGATTTGGATATATGCCACCTTGTCCAGTATCTTCAAAAGGAACGGTACCGTAGTGATGGGTCTATAATTGGTGGGTATAGTGGGGTCTAAAGTAGCCTTTTTTAAGAGTGGGAGCACCCAAGACTCTTTTAAGTTACTGGGGATAATGCCTGTGGTAAAGGAGGCATTAATTAACTTAGTGATAAATGGTGCTAGATCTCGTGCGGCATCTTTGATGAGTTGTGCTGGACATGGGTCTCCTTTGCAGTTGGACGGTTTTAGGCCGAGTATTACTTTTTCTACTTCTAGTATGGAGACTTTGGAGAAGTGGAATTGCGTAGTGGGTTTGAAGTTAGCAAGTGTCTTAGTAGGCGGTAATATATTGGATGCTAAGGTCTCGCGTTTTAGTTCTATTTTCTTTTGAAGGTTTCGGACTTTGTTAGAGAGAGCTTGCTGGATTTCAGAGCACCACTTTTTGTCTTTAAGACAGTTATCTTGAGGTGTTATTGGGTTTTCCAGTTCTCTGAGTATGGCGAACAGTTCTTTTGTGCTTGATTTAGCTTGTGTAATTCTGTTATTGTAGGTCTCTTGTTTAGCTAAGATGATTTCTTTTTTATAATGAGAGGAGATATTAACTAGTTTTAGTTTATTTTCTGGAGTGGGGCTAATTTTCCACGTATTTTCCCATTTCCTTTTTTCTAATCTCAGATTTTTTAGGAGAGGGGTGAACCAGTTGTTCAGGTGGCTCTGTGGTTTGCTGTTTCTGAGCTTGAGTGGTGCGATGTCATCAAGGGTTTTGTTCATGATGTTGTTAAATTCTTCCACTAGGCTGTTAGGGTTAAGGTTATCAGGTAAAGCGTCCAAGGTGGGCATGATGCCAGGGAGTAGTTTGTCTAGTGTCATGTTTTTTTTGTTTCTGGTAAGTGCGGGTGGTGCACACAGTTGTTGCAGTTTAGGGGTGACGGTGTCCAAGGAGAATGAGATAAGATGGTGATCTGACCAGATTTGGGGTGAGATGGTGAGAGTAGATATATTGCAGTTGTGGTCAGCAATCCAATCAAGGGTTCTCCCTTTGATATGGGTGGGCTCAAACACTCTTTGGGTGTATCCCAGTTCTGTTAGGGTGTTGGATGCTGCTGTGGCTTGTGAGTCGTTGATGTCATTGAAGCCAATATTGAGGTCACCTAATAGTATTGATTGAGTAGTATCTTTGAGGTTTTCTGATAGGATGGTAGTTAAGTCTTCTATGAAATTCTTGATAGGACCTGGAGGTCTGTATATCAAGTGAAGGTTAAGAGTTTGAGAGTTAGCTGTTGATGTCTTGGTGGACATTATCTCACAAGATTCAATGGTTGGTGAGGGGGTGAGTCTCATCCCAAGTATAGTTTTGACGATGATGGCTAGTCCGCCACCTCGAGCTCCGCACCTATCCGTTCTGAGGATAGTATAATTGTTGGGCACAGCTAGGGATAGTGCTGGGCCTGATGCCTCATGCAGCCAAGTTTCTGTAATGGCTAGGAAGTCGTAGTCTTCTGTCGAGATGACTTCAGATATTTCTATGGCATGGGCGACTAAGGATCTAGCGTTTATTAAGGCTCCTTTAAGTTTAGGTGTGCGGTTAGGGTGTGTAACAGTATTTATTGCTGCATTAGGAGTGGCATTTGTTTCTTTGTTTGTTTGGTAATTGTTGTGCTTAATGTAGTTGTGGGTGAAAGGTTTGCTAGTGGGTTCCTTTTTGGCTCGAATGGTGTTAGTTTCGTATTTGATGAGCGGATCAAAGATTCTGGGTAGTCTTGCTCGTAGTCTTAGGTTTCTGTCGGCTATGTTACATTGTATGGTGGATTGTTGTATTGTGGTTGCTATAAGAGGCGACATGATGAGTCGTTCCAATAGGGCGAGTGAGGAGGCCAGGTATACTAGATAGGATAGTATAAGGAGCATTGTATAATGTGTGAGAGTCCTGTATCTAGATGGATGGCTAGAGTTCTAGTTTTGGGTAGTGTGCAGGCAGAGTAGCTGCTAAGTCTGCTGTGTTGAGCGACCAAAGGGCACAACACAATTACTGTGGTCTAAGAGCGACCAGAGGGCACAACACAATTACTGTGGTCTATGAGCGACCAGAGGGCACAACACAATTACTGTGGTCTATGAGCGACCAAAGGGCACAACACAATTACTGTGGTCTATGAGCGACCAAAGGGCACAATACAATTACTGTGGTCTATGAGTGACCAAAGGGCACAACACAATTACTGTGGTCTATGAGCGACCAAAGGGCACAACACAATTACTGTGGTCTATGAGCGACCAGAGGGCACAACACAATTACTGTGGTCTATGAGCGACCAAAGGGCACGACACAATTACTGTGGTCTATGAGCGACCAGAGGGCACAATACAATTACTGTGGTCTATGAGCGACCAAAGGGCACAACACAATTACTGTGGTCTATGAGCGACCAAAGGGCACAACACAATTACTGTGGGCTATGAGCGACCAAAGGGCACAACACAATTACTGTGGTCTAAAAGCGACCAGAGGGCACAACACAATTACTGTGGTCTATGAGCGACCAGAGGGCACAGCACAATTACTGTGGTCTATGAGCGACCAAGGGTACAGCACAATTACTGTGGTCTATGAGCGACCAAAGGGCACAGCACAATTACTGTGGTCTATGAGCGACCAAAGGGCACAACACAATTACTGTGGTCTATGAGCGACCAAAGGGCACAACACAATTACTGTGGTCTAAGAGCGACCAAAGGGCACAACACAATTGCTGTGGTCTAAGAGCGACCAAAGGGCACAACACAATTGCTGTGGTCTATGAGCGACCAAAGGGCACAACACGGTTGCAACGGCATTAATGAAGTGCAGCGCGATATGGCGCATAAGAGCGGTAGCAATCGCACCATACACATGAGCAACAAAAAGTTAGCAAGAGTGAATTCGCCAAGTTTGTGTGTTTATGCTAGCAATAAGCAGTAGACATTCCCATGAGGACCGTGGGTAGACTAGGCGACTAAGGGTATTATGCTTTACTCACAGTGGGTTGAGTCCAGACAATGCACTCACAGTGGGTTGAGTCCAGCCAATGCAGGTAAAGAGTACTGGTTCCACGGCTCCAGAGGCGAACAGGGTCAAACAGGAAGGGGCCTTCCTCGAGCCTTCTGGGCCAAATGAACGTGTTGCTAGGCAACGCGATAAATAATGATGGCGGCGGCCATCTTAGGATCGGGTGCCTGCTAGGCGGATGCGCGGGGTGGAGCGCACCGCCGGTGGGCTTCAGGCTCACCTGCAATGGGCAGAAGGAGGGCTACAGATGATGCACGGCTGCTCCAGCAGACCGTGTTGATGTAGGTCGGCAGGATAGCAGAGGTGCATCGGGTGCACAGGGAGGGGCTCCTGCCCTCTCAGGCGTCTGGAGCAGCACGGGCAGAGTTTGTGGCCCCTGGCTCCTAACAGGCACACAACAGGCCTTAGAATGGCCTTTGGATTGGCCGGCTCTTCAGCAGCCTTTGCTCTGCAGAGTCTAGATTAGTTTGGATTTTCTCTAGTGTTTCCACTTGCTTCTTTACCAGAACTATGTTTTCTGCATGCTTTTCCTGTATTACTCCTATGTGGAGGTTTGGGTAGGCCGCTATTCTGGCAATTTTTGTCTGCTCCTCTTTAGCTTTTGGGGCCATATACAGTTCACTAAGAGCTTGGTGTAATGGGCCCTTGTCCTGCCATCTATCTAGGTTAATGGCAGTGACCTGTTCTTTGATTTCTTGTAGCCAGATCTGCTCATTCTGTTCTGGCCACTCATCCCTGACAAAGAGTTTGTGTAGGAGGTGCTCCGTAGCCATATTAATTTCTACTGTGATCGCCATTATGGAAATATCAATTTCCTTACAACTTATTTCAGGGCAGTGTAGCACAGTACACCAACCCAGCAAGGTGTCTGTAACCTGCAGGCTAGTATGCTGTGTTAGACTGTCATGGGTGGTAACGCAAACTCAGAATCACGACACAAGCCCCCAAAATCTGTTAAGGATTTCAATCAGACACACACCCGGATTTCAATCGCCTAGCATGTAATGCACAAATGAAATACTTATTTATTATGTCTATAGGTTCAATATTCTGAGTGATATACCACTCATATCACACACGTCTCAAAATACCCCTTAGACCATAGTGGACCAGGAGTCAGGCTAATTTATAAAGGTAAATATTTATTAATGTATTTAATATTCAAATCAAACACACATTTTAATATATATATATAGATATATATCAGTAAAAAAACTTTGTTAAAGGGACGTTATGGTTCCAAGTAAAACCGAAAAACCCTTGAAATTCGCCAGTTATGGTAAGCTAAGTAACCATAACTCGCGCCACCACCGTGCACTGCTAAGACTAACGCCCAGGACATCAAAGATGACATCACAAATGTTATTGATGACATCACTGATGACATCACATGTGCATTTACCTTCCATGAAAAGTCTGTACAAGGGTTTCTCATTGTAATGTTAATTAAAAAAAGTGTCAAGGATCATTGGAATAAATATCAAGGGCTAATTAGTCCATCCAGTATACTAAGGTGCTCATGTAGAAACATAGGCATTGTGTGCAGCATACATGATAGAGGTGCAATATTCATAAGCTTGCCATGTTGAATAGTGAAATGATAACTGTTTTCTTATTAGACTTTTGCATACTGTGAAACATGTGATAAGTAGATAATAAAACCCACTTAATACATAATTGCATTATTATAGACAAAACACAAAGAGACAACACCACATACAAATATGAGTATATACAAGGAAATTGAAGTAAGAAGAAAAACAGCAGTAGTAGCAAAAAGTGTTCATAACCTAACTGATTACCTTTATGCAGAGAAATGATTGCTCTGCTTCAAAGCTGCTACTTAACCTGTGTATATATACCGCATGATGTGACTGGACCCTAAGGAAAGTAGTGTGAATACAGGATATAAAAATAGGAGCATATATAGGGAAAGTACAGTAATAAAAAAACAACAGAACTATCAGAAAGTGCTGACAACTCTACTGATTATTTTAATGCACAGAAAGGATTGCTGTCTTTCAAGCTAGTGTCTTCCCCTATGTATATGTTTCATATGATATGACTGGACCCTAAGGGAATTATTGTAAGAACATACTTGAAGGATAAGTCTACAAATATACTACCTTTTCCACTTTTAATTCCTGACTGTTACTGAAGAAAACCATGTGGCCTAGATATGTTAGTAAAGGAAAAAAAGGGGAGCCAGACATGTGATGTCATCAGTGATGTCATCAATGACATTTGTGATGTCATCTTTGATGTCCTGGGTGTTAGTCTTAGCAGTGCAAGGTGGTGGCACGAGTTATGGTTACTTAGCTTACCATAACTGGCGAATTTCAAGGGTTTTTCGGTTTTACTTGAACCCATAACGTCCCTTTAACAATGTTTTTTTCACTGAATTTCATAGGTTTTTAGTAGCGCAACTTTATCATAACGTCCCTTTATCAAAGTTTTTTCACTGAATTTCATATGTTTTTAGTAGCGAAACTTAACCATAACGTCCCTTTAACAAAGTTTTTTACTGAATTTCATAGGTGTTTAGTAGCACAACTTAACCATAATGTCCCTTTAACAAAGTTTTTTTACTGAATTTCATAGGTTTTTAGTAGCGCAACATAACCATAACGTCCCTTTAACAAAGTTTTTTTACTGAATTTCATAGGTTTTTATTAGTGCAACTTAACCATAAAATCACTTTAACACATTTATTTACTGAATTTCATAGTTTTTTATTAGTGCAACGTAACCATAACGTCCTTTTCAATGGAGGAAGACCACTAGCATCCTAGGTTCTCAAAGTGGGAACCCGGGGTGGTAAAAAAAATATTTTTCTTCCCGGTGTAGGAAGGAAAATCTTTTACCAAGATAGACACCAGGGAAAGGGAAGGCGGGGTGTATAAAGAGAACACAACAGGGCATCGGCGGGAGGTCGGGAAGACCAGGAGAGAGACACGGGGCATGAGCGGGGGGTGGGGGGTAACACGAGGGAGACACGGGGCATGAGCGGAGGGTGGGGGATACACGAGGGAGACACGGGTCTTGAGCGGGGGGTGTGGGGGAAAGAAGGAAGCCACGGGGCATGAGCAGGGGGTGGGGGATACACGAGGGAGACACGGGTCATGAGCGGCGGTGGAGGGGAAAGAAGGAAGACACGGGGCATGAGCGGGGGTGGTGGGGAAGAAGGGAGACACGGGACATGAGTGCGGGTGGGGGGTACAGGAGGGAGACACGGGGCGGGGGGTGGGGGTACAGGAGGGAGACACGGGGCATGAGCATGGGGTGGGGGGAACAGGGCAGACACGGGGCATGAGCAAGGGGTGGGAGGAAAGAAGGGAGACACGGGGCATGAGCGGGGGGTGGGGGGAAAGAAGGGAGACACGGGGCATGAGCGGTGGATGGGGGAAGAAGGGAGACACGGGGCATGAGCGGGGGGGTGGGGGAAGAAGGGAGACACGGGGCATGAGTGGGTGGTGGGGGAAGAAGGGAGACACGGGGCATGAGCAGGGGGTGGGGGGGAAGAAGAAAGACACGGGGCATGAGCGGGGGGTGGGGGTGGGGAAAAGGAAGACACGGGGTATGAGCGGGTGGTGGGGGGGGAAAGAAGGGAGACACGGGGCATGAGCGGGGGGTGGGGGAAGAAGGGAGACACGGGGCATCAGTAAGGGGTGGGGGGAAGAAGGGAGACACGGGGCATCAGCGGGGGGTTGGGGCGAAAGAAGGGAGACAAGGGGCATGAGCGGTGGGTGGGGGGGAATAAGGGCAACACGGGGCATGAGCGGGGGGTGAGGGGTACAGGAGGGAGACACGGGGCATGAGCGGGAGGTGGGGGGGTACAGGAGTCAGACACGGGGCATGAGCAAGGGGTAGGGGGAACAGGGCAGACACGGGGCATGAGCCGGGGGTGGGGGGTGAAGAAGGGAGACACGGGGCATGAGCGGGGGGTGGGGGTAAGAAGGGAGACACGGGGCATGAGCGGGGTGGGGGAAGAAGGAAGACACGGGGCATGAGCAGGGGGTGGGTGGGAAAGATGGGAGACACGGGGCATGAGAGGGTGGTGGGGGGAAAGAAGGGAGGCACGGGGCATGAACGGGGGTGGGGGAAAGAAGGGAGACACGGGGCATGAGCAGGGAGTGGGGATGAACAGGGGAGACATGGGCCATGAGCGGGTTGGGGGGGTAACACAAGGGAGACACGGGGCATGAGCGGAGGGTGGGGGATACACGAGGGAGACACGGGTCATGAGCGGGGGGTGGGGGGTTGGGGGGGAAAGAAGGAAGCCACGGAGCATCAGCGGGGGGTGGGGGATACACGAGGGAGACACAGGTCATGTGCGGGGGGTGGGGGGGAAAGAAGGAAGACACGGGGCATGAGCGGTGGGTGGGGGGAAGAAGGGAGACAAAGGACATGAGCGGGGGTGGGGGTATAGGAGGGAGACACGGGGCATGGGCAGGGGGGTGGGGGGTACAGGAGGAGACACGGGGCATGAGCGGGGATACAGTAGGGAGACACAGGGCATGAGCGGGGGTGGGGGGAACAGGGCAGACACGGGGCATGAGCAAGGGGTGGGAGGAAAGAAGGGAGACACAGGACATGAGCGGGGGGTGGGGGGAAAGAAGGGAGACACGGGGCATGAGCGGGGGGTGGGGGGAAGAAGGGAGACACAGGGCATGAGCGGGTGGTGGGGGGAAGAAGGGAGACACGGGGCATGAGCGGGGGGTGGGGGGAAGAAGAAAGACACGGGGCATGAGCGGGGGGTGGGGGTGGGGAAAAGGAAGACACGGGGCATGAGCGGGGGGTGGGGGGAAAGAAGGGAGACACAGGGCATGAGCGGGGGTGGGGGAAGAAGGGAGACACGGGACATGAGCAGGGGGTGGGGGGTGGAAAGAAGGGAGACACGGGGCATGAGCGGGGGGTGGGGGTGAAGAAGGGAGACACGGGGCATCAGTGGGAGGTGGGGGGAGGAAGGGAGACACGGGGCATGAGCGGGGGGTGGGGGGAAGAAGAAAGACACGGGGCATGAGCGGGGGGTGTGGGTGGGGAAAAGGAAGACACGGGGCATGAGCGGGGGGTGGGGGGGAAAGAAGGGAGACACAGGGCATGAGCGGGGGGTGGGGGAAGAAGGGAGACATGGGGCATGAGCGGGGGGTGGGGGGTGGAAAGAAGGGAGACACGGGGCATGAGCGGGGGGTGGGGGTGAAGAAGGGAGACACGGGGCATCAGTGGGGGGTGGGGGGAAAGAAGGGAGACATGGGGCATCAGCGGGGGTGGGGGGGAAAGAAGGGAGACAAGGGGCATCAGCAGGGGGTGGGGGGAAGAAGGGAGACACGGGGCATGAGCGGGGGATGAGGGGCACAGGAGGGGGACACGGGGCATGAGCAGGTGGTGGGGGGGTACAGGAGGGAGACACGGGGCATGAGCAAGGTGTGGGGGGAACAGGGCAGACACGGGGCATGAGCGGGAGGTGGGGGGTGAAGAAGGGAGACACGGGGCATGAGCGGGGGGTGGGGGGAAGAAGGGAGACACGGGGCATGAGCGGAGGTGGGGGGAAGAAGGGAGACACGGAGAATGAGCGGGGGGGAAGAAGGAAGAAACGGGGCATGAGCGGGGGGTGGGCGGGAAAGATGGGAGACACGGGGCATGAGAGGGTGGTGGGGGGAAAGAAGGGAGACACGGGCATGAACAGGGGTGGGGGAAAGAAAGGAGACACGGGGCATGAACAGGGGTGGGGGTGAAGAAGGGAGACACGGGGCATGAGCGGGGGGTGGGAGGGAAGAAGAGAGACACAGGGCATGAGCGGGGGTGGGGGAAGAAAGGAGACGGAGCATGAGCGGGGGTGGGGGAAGAAGGAAGACACTGGGCATGAGCGGGGGGTGGCGGGAAAGATGGGAGACATGGGGCATGAGAGGGTGGTGGGGGGGAAAGAAGGGAGACACGGGGCATGAACAGGGGTGGCGGAAAAGAAGGGAGACACGGGCCATGAGCGGGGGTGGGACAAGGTGGGGCCCCCACCCCTGCTCATGCACCGGGTCTGCCCTGTTCCAACAGGGGAGACACAGGGCATGAGCGGGGGGTGGGGGGAAAAAAGGGAGACATGGGGCATGAGCGGGGGGTGGGGGGAAGAAGGGAGACACGGGGCATGAGCAGGGGGTGAGGGGTACAGGAGGAAGACACAGGGCATGAGCGGGAGGTGGGGGGTACAGGAGGGAGACACGGGGCATGAGCGGGGGTGGGGGGGGAACAGGGCAGACACAGGGCATGAGCGGGGGGTGGGGGGTGAAGAAGGGAGACACGGGGCATGAGCGGGGGGTGGGGGGGAGAAGGGAGACACAGGGCATGAGCGGGCAGGGGGGTGGGGGGGAAGAAGGGAGACACGGGGCATGAGCGGGAGTGGGGGGAAGAAGGGAGACATGGGGCATGAGCGGGGGGTGGGGGGTCAAGATGGGAGACACGGGCGTGAGAGGGGGGTGGGGGGAAGAAGGGAGACACGGGGCATGAGCGGGGGAGGTGGGTGAAGAAGGGAGACACGGGGCATGAGCGGGGGATGGGGGGAAGAAGGGAGACACAGGGCATGAGCAGGGGGTGGGGGGAAGGAAGACACGGGGCATGAGCGGGGGGTGGGGGGGAAGAAGGGAGACACGGGGCATGAGCGGGGGGTGGGGGGGAAGAAGGGAGACACGGGGCATGAGCGGGGGGTGGGGGAGGAAGAAGGGAGACACAGGGCATGAGCAGGGGGTGGGGGGGAAAGAAGGGAGACACGGGGCATGAGTGGGGGGCGGGGGGAGAAGGGAGACACGGAGCATTAGCGGGGGGTGGGGGGGAAAGAAGGGAGACACGGGGCATGAGCGGGGGTGGGGGAGGAAGAAGGGAGACATGGGGCATGAGCGGGGGGTGGGGGAAAGAAGGGAGACACGGGGCATGAGGGGGGGAAGAAGGGAGACACGGGGCATGAGCGGGGGGTGGGGGGTAGAAGAGAGACACGGGGCATGAGCGGGGGGTGGGGGAGGAAGAAGGGAGACATGGGGCATGAGCGGGGGGTGGGGGGAAAGAAGGGAGACACGGGGCATGAGCGGGGGGTGGGGGGGAAGAAGAGAGGCACTGGCCATGAGCGGGTGGGGGGAAAGAAGGGAGACACGGGGCATGAGCGGGGGGTGGGGGGGAAAGAAGGAAGACACGGGGCATGAGCAGGGGGGGACAGAAGGGAGACACGGGGCATAAGCAGGGGGGTGGGGGGAAGAATGGAGACACGCGGCATGAGCAGGTTGTGGGGGGAAGAAGGGAGACACAGGGCATGAGTGGGGGGTGGGGGGAGAAGGGAGACACGGGGCATGAGCGGGGGGTGTGGGGTGGAAGAAGGGAGACACAGTGCATGAGCGGGGGCTGGGGGGAGAAGGGAGACACAGGGCATGAGTGGGGGTGGGGGGGAAGAAGGGAGACACGGGGCATGAGCGGGGGTGGTGGGAAAGAGGGAAGACACGGGGCATGAGCGGGGGATGGGGAAGAAGGGAGACACGGGGCATGAGCGGGGGTGGAGGGGAAGAAGGGAGACACGGGGCAGGAGCGGGGGGTTGGAGGGAAGAAGGGAGACACAGGGCATGAGCGGGGGGTGGGGGTGGACAGAAGGAAGACGCGGGGCATGAGTGGGGAGTGGGGGGAGAAGGGAGACACGGGGCATGAACGGGGTGGGGGAAGAAGGGAGACACGGGGCATGAGCGGAGGGGTAGGGGGGAAAAAAGGAAGATACTGGGCATGAGCGGGGGGTGGGGGTGAAAGAAGGAAGACACAGGGCATGAGCGGGGGGAAGAAGGAAGACATGGGGCCTGAGCGGGTGGTGGGGGGAAAGAAGGGAGACACGGGGCATGAGCGGGGGAGGGGAAAGAAGGGAGACACGGGGCATGAGCAGGGGGTGGGGGGTAAAGAAGGGAGACACGGCGCTGAGCGGGGGGTGGGGGGAGAAGGGAGACACGGGGCATGAGCGGGGGCAGGGGTGAAGAAGGAAGACACGGGGCATGAGCGGGGGTGGGAGGGGAGAAGGGAGACACGGGGCATGAGCAGGGGTTGGGGGAAAGAAGGGAGACACGGGGCATGAGCGGGGGGTGGGGGTACAGTAGGGAGACACGGGGCATGAGCGGGGAGTGGGGGGGTACAGGAGGGAGACATAGGGCATGATCGGGAGGTGGGGGAACAGGGTAGACACGGGGCATGAACGGGGGGTGGGGGAGGAAGAAGGGAGACACGGAGCATGAGCGGGAGGTGGGGGGAAGAAGGGAGACACTGGGCATGAGCAGGGGGTGGGGGGAAATGAAGGGAGACACGGGGAATGAGCGGGGGTGGCGGGGAAGAAGGGAGACACGGGGCATGAGCGGGGAGTGGGAGGAAAGAAGGAAGACACAGGGCATGAGCGGGGGGTGGGGGTGGGGAAAGATGGGAGACATGGGGCATGAGCGGGGGGTGGGGGGAAGAAGGCAGACATGAGCGGGGGGTGGGGGGTAGAAGGGAGACACGGGGCCTGAGCTGGGGGTGGAGGGGAAGGAAGGGAGACACGGGGCATGAGTGGGGGGTGGGGGGGAGAAGGAAGACACAGGGCATGAGCGGGGGGTGGAAAGAAGGGAGACACGGGTCATGAGCGGGGGGTGGGGGGAAAAAGGGAGACACGGGGCATGAGTGGGGGGTGGGGGGGAAGAAGGGAGACACAGGGAATGAGCGGGGGTGGGGGGGAAAGAAGGAAGACACGAGGCATGAGCGGGGGGTGGGGGTGGGGAAAGAAGGGAGACACAGGGCCTGAGCGGGGGGTGGAGGGAAAAGAAGGGAGACACGGGCATGAGCGGGGGGTGAGGGGGAAGAAGGAAGACACATGGCATGAGCGGGGGGTGGAAAGAAGGGAGACACAGGGCATGAGCGGGGGGTGGGGGGAAAAAAGGGAGACACGGGCATGAGCGGGGGTGAGGGGGAAGAAGGAAGACACATGGCATGAGCGGGGGGTGGAAAGAAGGGAGACACAGGGCATGAGCGGGGGGTGGGGGGAAAAAAGGGAGACACGGGGCATGAGTGGGGGGGGAAGAAAGGAGACACGGGGCATGAGCGGGGGGTGGGGGGAAAGAAAGAAGACACGGGGCATGAGCGGGGGGTGGGGGGTGGAAAGAAGGGAGACACAGGGCATGAGCGGGGGGTGGGGGTGGAAAGAAGGGAGACACGGGGCATGAGCGGGTGGTGGGGGGAAGAAGGGAGACATGGGCATGAGCGGAGGGTGGGGGGGAAAGAAGGGAGACACGGGGCATGAGCAGGGGGTGGGGGGTGGAAAGAAGGGAGACACGGGGCATGAGCGGGGGCTGGGGGGAAGAAGGGAGACACGGGGCATGAGTGGGGGGCGGTGGGGGAAGAAGGGAGACACGGGGCATGAGTGGGGAGTGGGGGGGAAAGAAGGAAGACACAGGGCATGAGCGGGGGATGGGGGGAAAGAAAGGAGACACGGGGCATTAGCGGGGGGTGGGGGGAAGAAGGGAGACACGGGGCATGAATGGGGGGTGGGGGGAAGAAGGGAGACACAGGGCATGAGCGGGGGGTGGGGGGAAAGAATGGAGACACGGGGCATGAGCGGGGGGTGGTGGGGAAGAAGGGAGACACGGGGCATGAGCAGGGGTGGGGGGGAAGAAGGGAGACACGGGGCATGAGCGGGGGATGGGGAAGAAGGGAGACACGGGGCATGAGCAGGGGGTGGGGGAGAACGGGAGGAAAACACGGACATAAGCTTAGTGTGCAGGCGGCAGATCCCGCTCCTCGGCCCTCCGCAGGCCACTGTGTGCCGATGCCGTGAGCGGGGGCTGGGGAACAGGGGAGACACGGGGCATGAGCAGCGGTGGGGGGGACAGGAAGAGAAACGGAGCATGAGTGGGAGGGGGTGAGGTAACCGGAGGAAGACACAGCATTACCGTAGTAGCAGGCGGCAGATCCCTCGGGATAAACAAAGATGGCGGGCGTCTTTCAAAATAGACGCACTGCACGTTTGCACCGCAGCCAATGGGAAAGCACGTAACATGTCCGCAGACACCATGCAAGCCGCTTGCCCAATCCCTGTCCTGTCCACGAAGCGTACACAGATATCACTAATTTTTTCTGACTTACTTTTTGGTCATTTTTTAAAAAACTACTGGACGGATTTTCACCAAATTTGCAAAAGCACGCTTTCGGGACCAAGCCGCTGCTCTGCTCCAAATTTGGTGAAAATCCGTCCAGCGGTTTGGGCTGTAGGCGGAGGAAAAAAATGTTCATATTCAGTCTATGGGAAAAAAAAAAAAAATTGGGACCCCCCCTATAACTTTCCCCCCCCCGGACGAATCCTCACCAAACTTTGCAAAAATATTCAGTGTGGGCCATATACTTTTTTATATATTTTTTGCAAAGTTTGGTGAGGATTCGTCCAGGGGGAGCGAAGTTATAAGCCGCCCAAAAAGTGCTCTTCCTATGGAAACAGCAACTTAACCATAACTACATGGCCACTACCGTGGCTATATATATATATATATATACATATATATATATATATATATATATATATATATATATATATATATATATATATATATATATATATATATATATATATATATATATATATATATATATATATATATATATATATGGGGCAGCAATCACCAAGTGGTGACAATACAATTCAAAAAATAAGCAAAGCAATTGAATTCACTTTGAAGCAGCACAGAAGATAAAACACAGGGAAAAGACAGTTTTGGCTTGTGAAAAGATAGTGTTTAAGTTAAGTATCCCCCTGCCAAGTTCTTAATTCACAATGGAGCAATTCTACACAGATGTAAGTGAGCAGCAAGTATTCAGGAATGAAATAACAATGTCAAGAGTTTGAATATAGTCTTCCCTCCCCAAACAAGAGAGAAAAAGCGTTTTTGGAACTTTGACACTTTTAAAATGAGAGTTGAAAATGGCTTTGTGAAACAATGAAAAGTGTGCAAAAATGCCTAAATTGATAAAAATTTGTATGGGAGCAATACTAAACAGGTTCTAACAAACATAAGCTACAATATAAGCAACATTACACACTTTAGATCAGAATGGGAGTTACGAAACACTTTGAATGGAAAAAGGCACGTGTAAAACTTATGCGATTTTTAATAAAAACGGGTCAAATACACTGTTCCACAATATAGAATTGAAGAAGTTATGGAAGTTTTACAGAGAGGCGTTTTTGAAAAAAATAGAACAGAGAAAAGTAGAAATTCGGTTTTAAAATGACAGGTTGTTTTTATTAAACTATATTATTGATTAAGAAAAAGAGAATGCCACCCCTGAATCTCCACAGTTACGCACGGCCGCTTGTAACTCTTCACGTGTGATACTCTGGTTTCCGTTCTGTATGGGAATTACTTTATTTAGTCCAAATCACTAATGGGTTATGGTTTAATGACACAAAATGGGAAAAATCAGCGCAAGAACGGTTCTGACAATGTTAGGTTTCTGAAGTTAAAGATGGGATAGTTTGAGATTGGGATAGGACAGAGCAAATATACACTATGGGTTACTAGGATTCCTATTGATACAGTCCACTGTAAATTTATATTGGACCGTCAGGGTTCTGGTCATCGGATCAGGTCTACCGGCAGCAAGGCACCTCTGGCAGGATAGTCAGCTGGGCAGTTCTGGTCAATTGAGCGGCACCTCAGACTGAATTTGGATTGGATTGGCCCTTCTGGTCACTGGACACGGTAGATTAGCAGGATTGCGAGTTTCAGCAGGCAAGCCTTAATGGTAGTGAGCCAGACTGGATCAGAATTACTTTCCCTGAAGTTTGGGATGGTTGGATCTGAGAGTTCAGCAGATGCTGGGCCTTGGTATTGCAAAGTAATCTGGATCAGGACAAAATGAAGTAGTCAGTAACAAGATGAAGAAGTCAGGAACAAAGTGTTGCGCCGAAATCAGGATGTGGTCAGGAAGCAGTGTGTGTCTATGTGTGGTGAAGTTCCTATATTTATCGTGCCAAGTGACATCACAAAGTTTATGGTAGGGGCAGAATTTCAAACCACACCCCTATGGCTATGAGTGGTCAAAGGCACTTGCCTTGTTCTGGTTGGAAGTCAGAAAAGAGCTGTCATCTTTATGATGGGATTTAGGAACTCCCTGTAGTGATACACAAAATTGCAACCTTGCCAATCAGGGCTTTAGATGACAGCATTAGCCGCTGAAAGCCAATAGTGTATTCAAAGTATGTGCTAAAAATGCTGACAGTAGTCTGTTGTAGCACTTCCATTATGCAGTAGTGAGCTACAAGGAATATGCAGGCCTAGTATGAAATAGGTCACATTATGCATTGTTGATAGACAGGCAGGGAGAGGGCCCCTAGCTCTGTAGCTAATAGGTATTTTTGGAGTGTTTGGAACATCATGGCACCTATATAGCGCTTAGATAGCCAGTCTTAAGCGCTATAAACACTAAGCTATGAGTGCATGCCTTTTAGAGCTTGCAGATGGGGTTAATACATCCCTGCTTCCCTTAGAATATTCAGCCTCACTAACGGTAGCCCTGGCCCCAAGCTAATCTTCCTTTTCTCTGGGAAGGCACTGATAAGACATTCCTGAGCTTTCGCAGATGGGAGCCAGGGTGGGGCTCAGACGGAGCAGTGGAAATTAACAGAGTTGGGTTTTTTCCATGAGCCAGCCTATATTTTGCACAGGGAAAGTTCTGGAACTGTGCGTCATGGACGGGCAGCACGAGATTATAAAATATCCATGCTCCCATGACTCGGGGGGAGATCGTCCTGTGGACTTGATTCGTGCAGAAACAAGTGCCCGGAATTGGCTCTGACGGTGTCCTTCAGCATTGTCCTCTGAGCGGGGCTTGTTTACAGCTAGCTTATGAGGGCCCAAGGGTCTCCCAGTGCTGATTAAAGGGACGTAAGACTGTGTTTCTCTATATTTCTCTATATTTCTCTATGTTTCTCTATGTTTATCTAAGTTCCATGCTTCACTATATTTTGCATTGCTCTAAGGTTTATGCTTTGTAATATTCTCTAACTTGAATCCCAAATGTATATGAAATTCACTGCTTAGAATAAATATGCTAAAACTTTGAAAGTGTCATTTGTCACTAGCATGAGATCACTGCTCAGCACAATAGAACCTGTAGTTTGGGCTGAATTGGGTATTTTTGCTCTCAAAGGGCTGGCCCCGAGGAAGATTTTGCCAATATCAAGACATTTGGTGGCAGCTTTGTGGGATTTGTGAAGAGCAGTGCCGTGCTGTGACATGACAAATTGTGTGAGAGAACACAGTGTAGAGTGGGGAGCAGGCTGTCACATTTCCTTCATGGTCTCACTGCAGCTCTGAGACTTCAAAAGGCAGCAATGTTGTGTCGGCTTGCCGTAGCCGATAGCTTGTGTGGTTAAGACTCCCTTCAGTAAATCAGTCGTGACTGATTTATTGCTTGGGATGGAGCCAGGGAGTACAAGGCGATAAACAAGCGGGAAATGGCTTTGTTTAAAGCACTCCGATGAATGGTCAAGAAAGATGTATGCTCAATTAGAAAAGAATTTTATCATGCGGTTTCCCCAGTTTAAAGTTGTAATTTGAAATGCATAGTGAGACGGAGTTCTCATCTCTATTCTGTCATGAGGGCAGGGAAAAATAATTGCAAGGATTTGACATGCAAATTGTGAATAGTGATTTAACCATTGACTCAGCCCCAGTGTGCTAGCGAGTGGGGGCTGTAATGTTCGGAGGCGAAGGTTCGCTTTTTTGATGTATGCTTTTGAAGTGTTGGCATTCCTGAAAAATAACGAGGGGAATATTGCCATGCTTAGAAGAAAGAGTAACATCTGTGCTGAGAGCCTAAAGGGTTTGTTTTTTTCTTTTGGCAACTGTAAATTCCATGTGCTAGTGGTGGCGAATTCTGTTTTAAAGGAAACACACTAAAATGGTTATATTGCATTTTAAGCTGTGCCATGCTTATAATGGGTGAGAGACTCACTTAAAAAGAAAGTGAGTGATGTTATTTGGATTTTCGATTTTTGTGTATTGATTTGAATTTGCAGAATCAGTTTGCAATGGTTTGGGGAAAAAACAATTTATATTTTTCTAAATTGCCCCTGGAGTATTTTTAACTGTTCCCATGCTATGCCATGGATTTGTGCTGTTGCCTTATAAGTGATGTATGATTTAGAAATAGTGACCTGTTGACTGTGATACATGATGAAAAAATGTTGTTGACACATTTAACAGCCCACAAGCAATATAGAGTGTGGGTTGCTTATGCAGGAAAACAGTGCAGAGAGCTGCACTAAACATGGCATTTTTATTTTTTAAATGCACTGAAATAAGTGGTTATATTTTGGCAATGGTACAACAGAATGAAAAATCTGTGTGTGATAAGATAGCACAAAGATTTAGTGGGTTGTGGGTTCATTTGAAAAAATCACACTGTGAATTGGAGTGAATTTGTGAAGCTAAACTACAAGGTTACGAGGAAGAAGAAGAAGAAAAAAAAACGTATGCTTTTAAATGGGACATTAATCAGTTTAAAACAGGCAAAAAGACGCTTTAACATTTTGCAAAATTACATGGAGTAGAATCTGATGACAAGAGAAAGTGCCGCTTTTGAAAACAAGAGTCTTGCTGTGTGTGCAGAGCTTGTGCCTTGAAGCTGTCTTGGGCGAGGTGCGCGAAAGCGAAGGCAAACAAAAGCAGAAACAGTACAAGAAAGAGTTAATCTGGATGAACTGTCTGAAACGAGTGCCTTTCCATTGAAGCCGCCACAGTGTAAGAGTTATAGGCAAAGAGATAAGCTTGCTACGTGCTCATGGCGCTGCCAGGTGCACACGAAAGATAAACAATGAAAACAATGACATTCCTGCATTCCTGAGGAAGGGGGTGCAAAGACAGAGAGCTGTTCAGAAGTAAAGAATTTGCCCAGTGACACTGTGGTAGGAAACAAAGGCATGCAGGATGGCCTACGGGCACATCACATCTGAACATTTACCTATGCATCTGTGAATGGGCCAAGAAAAGACAGCTGCCCATTCCAACAGACATTACTGTGCAAACCGCATTCCCATGTGATGTGATGTGATGTGAAGTGAAACGCTATTGCTGTGCAAGCTGCATTCCCATGCTCCATGTGATGTGAACTGAAGTAAAGCGCTGTGCACTGGAGAAGAAACCTCTAGGCGCTTTGAGAAGAGAAAATGCACATCTGGCAAACTGCAAGCTACATTGCCAGGGATGGAGTAACTGACAAAGACATTATGGCATTCCAGATGGAAGCAAAACTGACAAAAAGTGCTTAGCCGTTTTGCAAGAGACAACATGCAGAGCGGGGCTTTGGAGTACAACATGAACACTGCACATTAGCCATGATCCAGAAGCCTCACGGCTTAGTGCAAGAATGAATGATTTGTTGAAGCAACAAAAGAAACTGACTTAGACTATTGCACTCAAAGGGGTAGTCCAAGAAACAGCAAACACCCTTTGAAAAAATGACAAGTGAAAAAAACCAGAGGCTTGAAAGACACTAGCTGTATGGAGAAAAATAAACAAAGCTGCCTGTACAACTGTAGGCGGTATTGGACTGAAAGACTTTACCTTTGAAAAATGGAGTGATGCCAGCAGGGCAAACTAAATCAAGATCATGAGACACTGGAAGCAAGTTGGCGCCTGGCATTCGTGATCACTTTGGTGAAAAAGAAAAGCATTGTGCGACCTGGGTACTTATTATATGGCTTTGTAAAAGCACAGATCAGTCTGAGGTACCATTGACCAACTATGATCGCATTGCACAAATGAGTTTGTGATTAGGCAGTTACACCCCGTATGGTTGAGTGTAAATAAGCCCCCAGAAACATGCAGAAGGGTGATAAATAATTGCAGTAGCAATGATAAAGTGTGTAGTTACCTGATGAGACTTTTTGGAGATGGGGGTGGTGTTCAGGGAAGGGGTGGATAACGCTGATATTGTACTTTTGATGAAATCCTAACATTTCTGTTTGTATTTTGCCTAGGCAAAAAAAAAGACAAGGCATTTCACAATAACAGAAATAGATGTGTGCAGTTTGTGGGTGACACTGATCTCAGAGAATATGCGAGTCAACTTTTAACGTGTCCTGCACCGCACTCAATGCTGCTATTTGTTCTTCTACAACCTGCGAAGGGTGTCCAACAGAGTATTAACTTTTGCTGAACTGGCACGGTGCAGACTTGGCTAATTATCAAATATTTGATGCTACACATTCAAATGATTCAGTTGCTGGAAATAACTTAATTGACATGGCTTGCCCTTTCTTGTTTAAAGGACTATGGACAATGAGTTGTGGACTGTAACATCATGCACCACAATGCTAACACATTGAACAATGGATTTTAAATGCACTGTTGAGATGAATCTGAAAAAACGAAATGGTTTTGCTCTTCCAACTGAATTGCTTTAACCAGAGATGTTTTGCTTTTTGAAAAAAAAAAAAAAACTTCTTCTACGTTGTGAAAGGAAGCGCCCCCAATTTCAGCACGATCCTCCCCGCAATGAGAGACAATAAGGGACTCTCCCGTAATGGGAATAAGGCCAAGACAGAGTGCGGGTGAGCGTAAGTGGGAGTTTATCCAAAGAATAGGGCATGCAAAGAACTCTGCAACCTCCGAGAGCGCTCTGTCTGACAATAGCAAAGACAGGCGTATTTCTAATACAAAAACGTCATCAGAACCTACACACTATAGGGGGCACAAGTTAATTGGGATTGGGTGGCGTCGACTAACTATAGGTGTTGCTGCAGCGTGGTTGGTCTTGGCGTGAGGACGTCACTGGTCAGCCTCGTGGGTTGGGTTGGGCCTGGCAGGCCAGCTTGAGGTCATCCGAGCGGTGTTGGTATGCTGGGGCAGCCTGTGACAAAGATGAATACCTTTCCTGACTCGTTTGCCCTAAGCCATGCACACTGCAGTTATTCAAGAAACGACATTAAGTTCATCAATAAATCGCTCAGCAGTTTATCTTATAAAATAGATGCAACACATGAGGAATGCACCTCGTGAGAGGTCTGGTGGTTGTCGGTTGGGGTGAGATTTACCTGTGTCCTATTGACCGGTATTTTAGGTCGAGGGGCTGGGCTCTGGGGCCTGAGCCGAATGATACAAGTCTGTCTGCTGCGTTGGAAGTTATTATATAAATGGGTCTCTGTGTCTTGTCCTAGCGTTGGGGGTCGTCTTTGCACGGGGTCATGATTCTTGGGGTGGTCTAGGGGGATTGTGGGATTTACGAGAGGGTGCTGGTAGATCTGTGGAGTCAAACGTGGGTTTATTACCGTGCTGTAAATAACACAGGTGGCGGGCTGTGGCCTTGGGTGCGGTACTGGGGCCTCTGACTCTCTGAAGCGGCTCCAGCTTGGTTGGGGGAGGTGAGGGAGCGCGGCACATGCCTTAGCTTCTTTATCTGGCAGGCTTCGTAGGGTGGGAGGGATAATGGCCTTGCATATATTCACAAAGGTTTTTTCCTCTTGCGTTGCTGACTTTTGAATGCAGAACTTTTATAATGTTTTGCCTTATTTTGATCTTATTTAAACACACATCTATATTTCAATTTCGTTACACATTTCTTTAATACAGTCGGTCCGAGTACCTTTTCATTACATGGTATTATATCTACTACAGTGTTTAAGTATTTGTATACATTCGACGGTACATGAGGTAGAACTATATTATGGACCACAGAGATTGACGGTTGCCACTATGGGTGACTTAAAAGACATATAGGGGTTCATGTGTCTACATATGACTTAAAGACACTTTCTCTGTGATCTAGCAGCATTAGTACAGTCACATGTGAAGTCATATAAACATTTCACTTTTATGGCTAATTCATAGTTTGCAGATTCTGTTTAAGAAGAGTCGTTCACTAATACCACTACTTGAATTCATTTCTGCGTCGCCCTGGCCTTGCGGACCAGGTCACACGGGGTGCAGTATTACATTGTGGATAACAGATTGTTACAGTGTTAATATCTGGTGTTAGCTCGTACCCAACTTTCTCATGGGAACGCGCTCGCAGCGGAGCTGCCATGGTGCTGCGGCGGCAGAGATGCATGAAAGGCCCTCCAAAGGTGGGGGCCGCGCTACAGTGCGCTGAACTCACGCCATCTTTGCTAGACAAGATGGCTTCTAGGCCTAACTGAATTTTGGTATATGCAGGGAACGGATACGTGTGGGCAATGTCGTCGGCGGGTGAACCCTCCTCCACCTGGGCCCGGGTGGCATGAGGGGACGCCCACCGAGTCATGGTCCTCACCTGGGGAGAAGGCTGCAGGTGAGGAGGGCCTCGCGGCCAGTCCTCCCCTACATTTCCCCCCTTTCGTTACTAAAGTAACGAATTCTTTAGCTCTTCCACTCTTCTACATTCTTGTTCCTCTATCACTGCGTCATCCCATGCAGGTGTTCCTTTTCTAGGCATCCATGCCCTACATACCCCCCTCAAGCTCTCACCTCTTCTAGCATACTCGTCTGGTGTACATGTTAAATATATACAGTCACCAGTTTCTTCCAAGTCTACCCAGACCTCCTCATACCATTCCAGTTCCACATCTCGGGGTTCTTTGATAGTGGTGTGCCATAGCTTGTCTACTATGTACTTATCACGGTACATAGGCACTAACTGGTACCTGGGAGTGTTATCTGTTCCTGTCTGTACATGTACTTCTTGTGTCGCCCTAATTGTACCACCAGAGTTGCCCATTGTCACCATCATCATTGCACCGTTAGGGACTGCGTTAGCACAACATCGGAGGCCCACCTGGCACAGGCAGAACACCACGAGGAGGAACACCACAACTGGTATCAAGAACTTCATTGCCATTCCAAGCCATGAGGGAACCCAGGAGAAGATATTGTCGAACCATGAGCTATCTTTAGCCCCACCTTCCATCTTCATCTTCTCTCCCAGGTTATGTACTGCTTCAATGACGTGGGACAGGGATCCATTTTCTGCGTCTTCAGAAGGTACGAACGTGCAGCAGGCACTTCCTATTTTTCGGCAAACACCTCCGTCGATCGCTGTTAACAGGTCCAGAACATACCTGTTCTGCATGGTCATCAGTCGCAGAGCTCGTAGTTCCACCTTTATTATGTTGAACCCTTCTTCAGTGTCATTGGCCAGCTGAATCAGTTCCCACCGTGTGATCTGGAGCCATTTTGCATTTGCTCTTGCTTGGACACTTGAAACTAGTGAGGCAAAAAATGTTTCCACGGAGCTGAACAGGCGATACCTGTCTGGGATCTGTGCCAATAAATCGGATGATGCTTGTGATATGTAGTTCGATGCTCGCTTGTTCCGTGATAGCTCCTCTTCCTTCCCTCCGGAGGACAGGACATAGAGGTGCGCTTTTGCAGTGGGAGAAGTCGCACCTTGGTTCACGTTTCCTTGCGTCCTTTTATTTTCGTCGACGTGACTTTCTGGAATCACCATTAGGGCCGAGTGCAAAGTGGCCATTGAGCAGCTGCCACTCCATGCCTGGGGAAGGTGCAAGTAAGCCTGATTCCCGCATACCCAGTATGTGTCCATTAGCGCTGCTGTTCCTTTTTTCATGTCTGGGATGGTGAGAGTTTTGTTACAGTTTTTATTCGTTCCCATTGCCACTTTTCCTTCTCCCTTGAAACATAGTTCGTTTTTTATTTCACTTTGTAGCTTGAAGGGTTTCTCCATCGCTGTTACCCATGTTAGTTTAGAGATGTGTTCTTTCCATATTGGTGTGCACGTTTTTTCCATCCACCGCAGCTTGTCTGGTTGGACACCTCTCAGTGCTTCCGCTTTGCACAGTACTTCTTCATCTTTCCATCTGTTTTCGGAAAACAGTGTCCCTTGTATTGCAAAAAAGGGTTCTTTAAGACAGACCACTCCAGACGCTTTTGAATAGCACGTTTTGTCGTTCTGTATCATTTTGAAAGAGACATCGTGTGCTTGGAAGGTGTTCTTTATTCTACACAGTGTGAGATGAAGGAGACATTGGGCATCCACAATGGGCAATTCTCTTGGCAACAACACTTTGGGTGTGCCTGATGCATGGGGGATGAGCGAACAGACATAACAGCTTTCATTGGTTGTCTGTTTAGCTGTTGCACTCATATCTGCATACCATTTATTTGCTTGGTGGGGGTGTCGTGGGTCTTCCATCTTGTCTAAGCCTAACCCATAATACTCATCATACCCCCTCCTACTTGTCTCTCTTCTTCGCCTACTTTTCTCCCTCCTCCTATACCTTTTAGTTTCGATAGGTGAAAAAATAGGCCCCCCTTCCTCCTTCCCACCCCCCTTTTCCAATTCCTCATATAGGAACTTGTGTTCTGTCATCGTAATTACTTTTCCATTTTCCTCAATAAACAACAAATCACTGTTTTGTATCGGGGCGGGAAGGGTAGTGGGGCTGTTATATATTTCAGGTAGGGACATTGTGTCATTTTCCATTTCTTTTTGGAAATTTCTTGCTTGTGACAGGGCAGCAGTGGGTGGTGCAGTATAGTAACCCCATACAAAGTGTGATCCATCCCAGACCAAAAAATCACCTTCTTTAATATTTATACTTGTAGTTGAATTCGTCCCAGGGGCCAGGGTGATGTTACTCCCCCCTCCCCCCTCGTTCATCTCGATAGAGATGAACGCTATGAACCAATATGTCACCAGGCAAAATATTGAGATGAAGAACACAATAACACACATTGATAAACCACATTCGTATGAATATGTCAATCTATCTACTAACATTTCTCTAAATCTAACAAATCTATTAGTTGCAGGCTGCCCATTGGATGCCATGGTAAATCCTGTTTGAAACACAAAAGTGCATTAATTACAAGCATGTAAACATTTCTAACGTTGTGACGTTGTTTTGACAAAGTATGGGAGTGGGTGGGGGAGGGGGTGTGTCCACAGACAAGGTAATTTTACAATCATTACTATCCGTACATTATTTCATATATAAAAAAGGAAAGTGGAAAAAAAAACTTCTCCAAAACCAAAAAACCCACAAAAACCTTCAAAAGTTGTAAAAAGTATATATATATATATACATATTTATTTTAGTACACTTGTCGTGCGCCAGTCGCGTTCAATGTTCATCACTTAATGCACACAAAATACCCATCATTCGTTCTGCACAACTCCATTGTCCGCTGTTGCCTGTGCCTCATCCTGTACCTCACCTTCCACGGCGCTATACGCCCTGCGTACATCTGTCAAATGCACCCAATATCTCAGGCCCTTCACCTTTACCGCCGTGGGCGTGCAAAACACTACCTCATAAGGGCCATGGAAACGTGGTGCATTCCACCTTCTCACAAAACTTCTGACATATATGTAGTCGCCTGGCATCAGCTGTGACTGTTTGTCCGGCTGTGTTACTGCTTCTGTTGCATTTCCTTCCTCTCTTGTGAAGGGCGGGGCAAGTTGTTTTGCAATTACGCGCGCTGCTTGTGCTAATTTTTTCAAGTAGTCGGTAAACTCCTCACCTAATACCGCAGCGCTTCTGTGTGCATCAGAACGTTCACGGAGAGGCGAATGTGTTGTGTGCATTCTCCTTCCCGTGACGATCTCGTGTGGGGATAAATGATGGTCTTTGCTTGGCTGATTGCGCAATTCGAACAGGGCCAGAGGTAGGCAGTACATCCAGCTCTTTTTTAGGGAAAAACATAGTTTTGACAACCTGCTTTTCAGCAGGCCGTTCATCTTTTCCACTACGCCATTACTTTGAGGATGATAAATTGAACATAATTTGTGTTTTATTCCCAATAATGTAGTCACTTCCTTGAACAGTTCATTAACGAAATGAGTGCCGTTGTCTGAGCGAATCACGCCGCAAATTCCCCAGCGCGGGAATACTTCCCTCACTAAGAACTTTGCGGCGCTTTTCGCGTCAGGACGTGCACAGGGGCCCGCTTCCACCCACCTTGAGAAGGGACATACGACCACAATCATGTAACGAGCCCCATTGCACCTTTCTCCCATATCTACATAATCGATGTGGAGCTCTCTAAATGGGCCATTGGGTTTTGGTATTGTACCTCTCAGTGTGCGTAATGTCATTCCTGAGTTGTAAATTTGACATGTCGTGCATTCCAATGCCAGCCTAGTGATGTGTTCCTGGAGGCAAGGTGCAAACCAATCCTCTTGTATCTCTGCCACTATGTGTTGCTTAGCATTATGTGCAGGGAAGTGTAGTTGTTGAAATGCTATTTCTAACAACGTAACTGGCATCACTGCTTTTCCTGAACTCTCTTGTCGCCACAATAAGTCTGTTGGTGATTTGCTGCATCCTCTCTTAGTCCATAGCAATTTTTCTTCTGCACTCGCTCCCTCTTGCAGCTCTAGTATTTCTTGTGTGAGCATCATGTTATATCCTGTGGGGACTTCTTGGCTTACTGTGTGGTGCAACATGTACTCCCCTACCTCACCTTTCTGTAGGTATGAAGCTTCTTTGGCGGCGGCGTCTGCTGCCGCGTTTCCCAAAGATACAAGATCTGTGTTTGTAGTATGGGCTTGGCATTTCACAATTGCCACTGCCGTGGGGTCTTGCAGTGCCTCAATCAATTCTTTTAACAATTCTGCGTGTTGGACAGGTGTTCCATCTGCTCGTCGAAACCCTCTCCGCCCCCACCGTGCCAGCCCTCCGTGTACTGTGGTCGTCATGTATGCTGAGTCTGTGTATATTGTTACTGCGCACCCCTTAGCTGCATGCAATGCTTCTATTAGTGCTATTAGTTCTGCTGCTTGGGCTGAATAGTGTGATGGGAGGCGGTATTGCACTAGTGTCTCATATTCATCTTCCTCTAATCGTACCACTGCCATACCCACATGTTTCTCTCCTGTCTCCATGTCAATTGAGGCCGACCCGTCCACGAAGTACACCTCTCCCTCGTTCAGGGCATTCTCAAAAACCACCTGATCCTGACCCTCGTCACCGGTGTATGTTGCACAGTTGTGGTTCTGCATGTCTTCTATTGTGCACGCCTCCGTGATGAATGTGGCTGGGTTTACAGTTTTACATCTTACTATGTGGATGTTTGCACTGGACAATATTATCTCATATGCTGTGGCGCGTTGTGTTGTTAATGTGCTTTTTGATCGCTCTAATATTGCAAATAGTGAGTGTTCCACAAACAGTGTTACTGGACAGCCCATTACTATTGTGGCACTTTTTTCAATGGCGAACGCGGCAGCAGCGAGAGATTGCTCGCACGCGAAATGTCCTTGCATTACTGCGTCCAGAGTGCCGCTATAGTAAGCCAGTGGCTTGTGACCCAACGATGTCTTTTGTGTCAGCACTGCGGTCATCAGTGTTCCCTTGCAGTGTGAAAATAAGAAGAATTCGCGTCCATAATCTGGGTTTGCCAGAACTGGAGCGCTTGATATTAGCTCCTTCAGTGAGTTAAATGATGTGTTCATTTCTCCTGTCCATTCTATGTGTCTGTTTTCCTGTTGCGCTTCTTTAAGTGCCTGTAACAAGGGCCTTGTATATGCTGCGTAGTCTAATATCCAAGCTCGGCAGTAGTTGCACATGCCTAGGAATTTTTGCATCTCTTTTACTGTTTTGGGCTCTCCAACGGCTCTAATTGCCTCTGCTCTGTCTGGTATGATCCGTTTTCCATCCTTTGATATTAGCTGTCCCAAGTATAGGACCTCTGTTAGGCAGTATTGTAACTTACCCTTATCCACCTTGTACCCCTTGTTGGCCAGTAATGTCAGGAGTGTTATTGAATCCTTTCTACACTCTTCCTCGCTCTGTGCACAAACCAATAAATCGTCAACGTACTGAATCACCGTACTTTCTACAGATAGGTTCCCTAGATCCTCATGTAATATCCTGTTGAATATGCTTGGGCTTTCGCAATATCCTTGTGGTAGTCTGCAGTGTTCAAATCTCCTCCCCCCTAGTGTAAATGCTGTTAAGTACCTGCTCTCTTCTGCTAAGGGGATCGAAAAGAACGCATTTTTTAAGTCAATAACTGTGAAATGAGATGCTGGTTTTGGGATGTTGCATAGTATTGTGGGCGGGTTCGGCACTAGAGGGAACTCTTTCTGAATCACATCATTGAGTGGGCGTAAATCTTGTATCATCCTCCAGGACCCTCCCTTCACCTTTTTGATCGGGTAAATGCATGTGTTGCATGGGGAATTTGAGGGCACTATTATTCCTTGTGCTAACAGTGCCTCTATTGTCTCCTTTATTCCCTCTTCTGCCTCGCGAGACAATGGATATTGTCTCACCCGGGGTAAAATCGCCCCTTCTTTCAGTTTTATCACCACAGGTTGAACTCCATGTAATAACCCTACATCATGGGGGCCGTTCGTCCATATGTTAGTTGGTATTAACCTCATGTCATCATCAAAAAATGTATGTGGTGCTCCAACTACTGCCATTAATTCAATTGGAGTTTCTCTGGCCGTAATCACGATGTCACATGGTATTGCTAGTTCCATTACTATTTCGCCGTCTGTCTCGGCGTCTGAAAAGAGCTCTTCATCTGACAGCTCTCGCAGTGGGATATTTGCATTTGTACACAGTACTGTACGCCATTCGCATCCTTCCATGTCAATCCCTATTACACATATCCTTTTTGCTGACACGTGTACTGCGTGCAAATCCAATGATAGCACTGCCCCAGTGGCTGTGTCGGGGCACACTATGGGGCGAAAGAGGAACTCAGCTGGGATCCTCCAATCCATTCTTTTTAGTTCTGGTACTATGAGGGCCAATGTTCGCATGCCCTCAATAAACACCTCCTCGTTTTTTGGTAATCCTCTAATTTCTGTGATGATTGCGTGGCCCTGCATTACTGCCATTATGCGTAGAGGACATATGCCCGGTGTTGAACATACTATACCACTTTCTGTAAATGATATGGTCATGTTTAGTTTGCTCAAGAGATCCCTCCCCAGCAAATTAATTGGAGAGCGTTCATAGTACAGTAAGGGTGCCTTCACTGTTTTCCCCCCCACCGTTACATCCAATTCTTCTGTGTAAGGAACTTCAATTACAGCCCCAGAGAACCCCTGCGTCTCTAACGTCCTATTAGATAGCGGGAACCGGCCCTCTTTAATGCATGATTTCTCCGCTCCGGAATCCACCATGAATATGAATTGCGTGTCTCCTATCTGCGCCCCTATCAATGGTTCCTCTGATGCATTGTGGGTCGTAGATAGAACTGGACACGCAAGTGTTCTCTGTGGGCTGTCCTATGCGGGGTGTCTCATTGCCCCTCCCTGATCAAAAATGTTCCCCGAAACTACTGATACGCCGCTGTAGGGCGCGGGTGCGGGGGCTCCATTCGCTACTGTAGCGAAAGTGTTACCTGGCATGTATTGTATAGTGTCATTATTCTGTGGGTGATTTTGTGTTCTGTACTGATGTCCGTGTAGTTGTGCGTTACCTCTTTGCCCTGCATTTCCTTGTTGTTGGTGCTGTCCCATGGGGAGGCCGTATGGGCTCCCTGGGTGTGGGTGACCGTACTGTTCTGCCTCCTGGAACCCGTTGTTTTGTCTGCTTCTGCACTCCCTCGAATAATGTCCCCACCTCCCACAGTTCCAGCAGCTCCCCTGTGGACCTCTGGGACCCTGCCATCCATTTCCTCCCACTCCACCATACCCTTGTCCCCCTCTTCGGCCCCTGTACCCACCTCTACCCCCTCGTGGGGCCCACTCTTGCCACATTGGACCTCCGTTCTGCTCCTGCTCAGTCCACTGTCGTTGTCCTTGTCCTGCCCAATTTGCTGCTATTCTTCCTTGTATTGCTATTTGCCCCTCCTCTCCTTCGTCTCCCTCCCTCATGAGTGGGAGCCCTGCTACCGCTGCTGCAACCTTCACCAGTTTTGATTGTACCAACTTTGCCTCGTCTGCCAACCTTTTTTGTGCTACTTCCCTCTCTCTCTCTTTTATCCTTTTGCAATGGTGCACTATTATACTTTGGATCTCTGGCCACCCCTTTGCCTCAACGCCCGCTATTTTATCGAGTGCCTTCTGCACCTCTTTTGGGAGCCCTCTCTTAATGATAAAATAAAATAGAGATGTGGATTGGTGCCAGGGTGTGCCCGTTTCCGCTCTCCACATCTCCTGCACCCGGAGAATGTAATCCATAGCATCCTCCCCGTCATTCATTGTACACTGCATTACTGACTGTAAATCTGGAGTATCTGGGAACGTCTCCCGCAGCGCATCCCAAACCCGTGCCCGCACTGTATTAAAGGACGCTCCATCATGACGGTCACAATCTAATGTCACGGCCGGGAAACCAGCCTTAACCCATACTCTGTCTGCTTGATCTCCTACTGCTGATACTAGTAGGCTTTTCACATCGCCTACTGCCAGCGGTATGCCGGCAGTATGTTTCTCGAATGCATATATCCACTTGCTCGCCCCTCCGGACAACGGGGGCAATAACTTCATCAAATTAGCTTTATCCATCTGGGCCCAGGGTATATAGTTTGGTCTTCCTCCCCCTCTGTGTATTAGTGGAAGTTGTAATTTTCCTTTTAACGTGGCGCCCTCACCCACTTTGGTCGTCGCTGACCCCAATGACGCCATCCTCCCCACTCTATTCCTTAGTCGTCCCATCCACTCGTCATCTATTGTTCCTAGCGAGCATGCACCGTCCAGCTCCTCGCTTTCCCCTCCTACTGCCATACTCAACCTATCACTCTCATCTATTTCGCCTCGGACATCACATAGCAGGTCCTCTCTGATCCCTGTCTGCCGTGATACATCACCGATGCTCCCCTCTGGTGTTTCCACCTGTATTATTCTTGTCGGTTCTTCCTCAATTCTGAACAATATTTCACCCTTTTTCCATCCTTCCTCAATTTGTCTACTTTCACTTGATGTTCTGGATACACGTCCTGATCGAGTGGGAGTGCATGCTGTACGCTCACATATGTCTTTTATTCTTGAGAGTTCATCCTTTGCTATCGAGAGCCTCGATTCTAAATTGCTCGTTAGCTTTTCTATGTCCCCTCTCTGCGTGCTTGTCTGGGCACGCTCTCTAGTGCTTTCGTATGGTGGGGGGGCTGTTGGTCTTAGGGGTGTAGTAGTTGTAGGGGGAGGCACATAAGTAGGATCACTATACCCTGCTGCGGGGGCTGGTTTATGTAATATCGGGTACAAACTAATCACCTCCGCAGGTTGTTCTGTATTTAGCTGTTCCTTTTCCTCTCTTGGAATCATCAGTGGGTTATCTGTGGTGGAAGGTAGATCAATATTTGGTGCCGGAGCTTTGGGTGGGGGTATTTCCTCAAATAGTCTCCAGAGATCTAATATCTCCTTCCTGTTTTGCCACTGTTTGCCCTTATACTTGAGGCGAATGCACGTTCGTACCATATCCAGAACGCTTTTTTCAAAAGACCCCCCCTCAGGCCAAATCTGGGGCAGTCCTTCCCCTTTTAATTCTGTTACCCATTGATCGTGGTATTTCTTGATTCGTTCAGCGTATCCCGGTAAGCTCGTACAAATATGTGACAAGGGAGGTTCTGCCCCCATATTCTAAATCAATAGCACTGACCGTGTTCACCTCCTTTACTTTTGATTACGTATAGATATGTCTAAGTATATTTTTATGGCCCAGACAAGAGCGGACTTCTCAATGATATCACGCAAGTTAAATTCACTACTAACATTCTTTCTTACTCGCCATTCCTCATTGTCTTCGCATCCCTGTTCAATCCCGCGCAATTTTCATTCAATATCAACCACCTGCTAGTTATGGTCCACACTCTCTGGCACCCCCTCGCGATCAGTCGTTCTTCTTCACTATTCACACGGTGCGCGCACCCCTCACAATGCTTTCCCACTCACACCTCGCTTTTTTCCTCCCTTTCCTTCCTGTCCAGCTGTCCCTGTTGTTCTACTCGGGTAACTAGATACCCGTCTGCATGTGCCAGTATTTTTGATCCCTATTTCTGCTGTTTTCCCCCTTGTCTTGGTATTTTATGTTAATCAGTTCACCCCAGGCTCACTTTTAGTCCAGACCCCTACCCTCTGAGCAAAAGAATAGAAAGAAATAGCAAATACTAAAATATACTCTGTGTCTTCCCTTGCCAGACACTAATAACTTATTTTTCACTTCTTTATATATTCCCAGTACTAGTTTAGATAGCACTATGCGGCGCCGCCTTCCACCCCCTCTCGGAGCTAGGTTTCCGTCACTTCTACTTCTTCATTTACTTCTTACTCCTAATGGCCATATGCAAAGAAAAAGATAAAGAAATTTTCAAGACCCGTCTTTAGTAGACCCCCGTTATTCTTCTCCTCTACCTGTCCCCGTTCTTCTGTTCACAATTTCCCCTCCCTTCCCCTTTACGATCGCTCGCACTCGGTACTCACGTGCCCGTCTTGAACCGATAGTCTCCGAAACTGGGTCCGTCCAGGCAGTGTCACCGGTAACTCAACGGTCAGCCCCTGGCTCCGGCGAGCGGCACTCAAAGGGGATTTTTTTCCAATCGGGATCCCGTACCCTTTCTCATTGAGTGCGCACTTCTTATTGTGCCGGTCGCCGTTGGCGGGCAGCCTCCCGGAGCCGGCTCACCGTGCGTATCCCTTCTCGACCGGAGATTCTCGTGCCAAAAGGGGGTCGTTAAAAGGAGTTAGGAAAAATAATTTGGAGACATCACGCTATCGGGGTCACCACTGAAAGGAAGCGCCCCCAATTTCAGCACGATCCTCCCCGCAATGAGAGACAATAAGGGACTCTCCCGTAATGGGAATAAGGCCAAGACAGAGTGCGGGTGAGCGTAAGTGGGAGTTTATCCAAAGAATAGGGCATGCAAAGAACTCTGCAACCTCCGAGAGCGCTCTGTCTGACAATAGCAAAGACAGGCGTATTTCTAATACAAAAACGTCATCAGAACCTACACACTATAGGGGGCACAAGTTAATTGGGATTGGGTGGCGTCGACTAACTATAGGTGTTGCTGCAGCGTGGTTGGTCTTGGCGTGAGGACGTCACTGGTCAGCCTCGTGGGTTGGGTTGGGCCTGGCAGGCCAGCTTGAGGTCATCCGAGCGGTGTTGGTATGCTGGGGCAGCCTGTGACAAAGATGAATACCTTTCCTGACTCGTTTGCCCTAAGCCATGCACACTGCAGTTATTCAAGAAACGACATTAAGTTCATCAATAAATCGCTCAGCAGTTTATCTTATAAAATAGATGCAACACATGAGGAATGCACCTCGTGAGAGGTCTGGTGGTTGTCGGTTGGGGTGAGATTTACCTGTGTCCTATTGACCGGTATTTTAGGTCGAGGGGCTGGGCTCTGGGGCCTGAGCCGAATGATACATGTTTGTCTGCTGCGTTGGAAGTTATTATATAAATGGGTCTCTGTGTCTTGTCCTAGCGTTGGGGGTCGTCTTTGCACGGGGTCATGATTCTTGGGGTGGTCTAGGGGGATTGTGGGATTTACGAGAGGGTGCTGGTAGATCTGTGGAGTCAAACGTGGGTTTATTACCGTGCTGTAAATAACACAGGTGGCGGGCTGTGGCCTTGGGTGCGGTACTGGGGCCTCTGACTCTCTGAAGCGGCTCCAGCTTGGTTGGGGGAGGTGAGGGAGCGCGGCACATGCCTTAGCTTCTTTATCTGGCAGGCTTCGTAGGGTGGGAGGGAGAATGGCCTTGCATATATTCACAAAGGTTTTTTCCTCGTGCGTTGCTGACTTTTGAATGCAGAACTTTTATAATGTTTTGCCTTATTTTGATCTTATTTAAACACACATCTATATTTCAATTTCGTTACACATTTCTTTAATACAGTCGGTCCGAGTACCTTTTCATTACATGGTATTATATCTACTACAGTGTTTAAGTATTTGTATACATTCGACGGTACATGAGGTAGAACTATATTATGGACCACAGAGATTGACGGTTGCCACTATGGGTGACTTAAAAGACATATAGGGGTTCATGTGTCTACATATGACTTAAAGACACTTTCTCTGTGATCTAGCAGCATTAGTACAGTCACATGTGAAGTCATATAAACATTTCACTTTTATGGCTAATTCATAGTTTGCAGATTCTGTTTAAGAAGAGTCGTTCACTAATACCACTACTTGAATTCATTTCTGCGTCGCCCTGGCCTTGCGGACCAGGTCACACGGGGTGCAGTATTACATTGTGGATAACAGATTGTTACAGTGTTAATATCTGGTGTTAGCTCGTACCCAACTTTCTCATGGGAACGCGCTCGCAGCGGAGCTGCCATGGTGCTGCGGCGGCAGAGATGCATGAAAGGCCCTCCAAAGGTGGGGGCCGCGCTACAGTGCGCTGAACTCACGCCATCTTTGCTAGACAAGATGGCTTCTAGGCCTAACTGAATTTTGGTATATGCAGGGAACGGATACGTGTGGGCAATGTCGTCGGCGGGTGAACCCTCCTCCACCTGGGCCCGGGTGGCATGAGGGGACGCCCACCGAGTCATGGTCCTCACCTGGGGAGAAGGCTGCAGGTGAGGAGGGCCTCGCGGCCAGTCCTCCCCTACATTTGCACGTAGGCAGGAAAATGATTTATGAATTGTCGGGGCAGCAGAATTATGCAAGCAGGAGTGTAATTTATTTTGAGATAAGATGAGTGCGCACATCAAAGTCACCTGTGCGTAGGTTAAGATTCTTAATTGAAGTAATGCTGCCAAGTGTGTGAGCTCTAATTTGAGATGGTAACTTTTGAAACACTGGATACTTTTACAGCCAGCTTAAGGCAGGTAAATGAAACCATGACTGACTTGATGTTTGATTTTATGACACATAGTGTGTGACACGGTTTTTGTTAAACCAACCAGTTTCATGTTTTTGTGGGGACAGCTGTCTCCAGCACACTAATGCAAAGAGTCACCTTTTGATTGTAGACATTTGGAATAATTCTTTGGAAAAGCGCTACAAATGAGTATCCACATGGAATTGCTAGCGTACTGGCCTGGCACATTGTCGGGCATCTTTTGTCACTGAATGGATACGATTTGTTTAATTTGTTTAATGTGATGTTTTTCTGATCAAGAACTGCAGCGAGTGCTCTCGCCAAGATTTTATGGACTATAACTTGACTAAATGCATTTTACACAATGGTGTGATGAAACAGCCACTGCCGGATAGTAGTATGGTGTTTGTGGCAAAAACTAATATTGTATATGGTAGATATCCCACATGAAGAAGGGTATTCTCCAAGTCACAGAAGGTAGAAACTGCGAACATGTTAGATTTTCCAGTAGTAGGCAACATGTACATTGTAGACTGGTAATGCACACCTCCATTATTACAGTGATACACTTAGACATAGGTTTATCATGAGGCAATGTTTCCTTAGTACTACCAAGCTGCTACAAATGGAGTCCATTTCTATGGCCCATCACTAGAGTGCGCGTAGCTAGGGAGCTAGATTCATTAATTGCAGGAGCTTTATATGCTTGTGACATAGAAACTGTGCACAATAAGCTAGCCACTATGGGTTCTGATGCCAGCTCTGCTACAGAACTTCTGGCCTAGTGGGGCCCATTGATACGCCCAACACTGCTACAAGTATTGACAACCACTGAAGATGGCAGAATTTTAGGTATGAAGACATTTTTTTTTCTGCCATAGGGCAGGTCAACAAGACTGCTAAATACACACGATGCATTGTATGGCAAACATTGTTTGATCAGCAGGTGTTGGCTTTTTACTGGGTGGGGGCGACCATCCTCCACACACTGGCACGCAGAGCTACAGTTACCAGCATACATATGAATCAAATTGCTTGCTTTTGATTGCATGAATAACACATGCCATGCTTGATGTAAATTAGTAGAATTGTTTTTATTTAGATAACCTGGTGCCCATGGGTTCACCTTGTTCACGAAATTAGATGGTTTCTGGTTGGGTTCCACATACATGGGGGAAGTGTCTAGTCACACAGCCCATAGTCACGCTTGAATGCCCTGGGATCAGGGGGAGGTAGGCCCTTAGAGTGAAAGGCTGCCAGGTTTTAGAATTGGTAACCATACATAAATGCAATAGTGCATTGTAGATTAGACTACACCGGATTGCCTTGACATTTTAACTGCATGCTGCTTTTTAACTGACAATCAGTTATACAAAATTGATTTAGGTATTTTTTGTGTAGGCCAGGTTTTGGCTAGAGTAAATGTCCATGTTCACTTTGTGTAGGTATTTTTGTGTAGGCCAGGTTTTGGCAAGGGTATATGTCACTGTTCACTTTGTGTACATTTTTGTTTAGGTAGTGTTTTACCTTGCATGCCACGCTAACTAACCGCTAGAAGGTAGTTTGCTTAAACCTCTTGCAAAGCCCCAAGGTCTTTATCACTGCACTAAATACTATATTGATAGGTATTAGTCAGCATTTGTCGCACACACGTTGAATAGGGGTGGAATGTAGTGATACACGAAATTGCAACCTTGCCAATCAGGGCTTTAGATGACAGCATTAGCCGCTGAAAGCCAATAGTGTATTCAAAGTATGTGCTAAAAATGCTGACAGTAGTCTGTTGTAGCACTTCCATTATGCAGTAGTGAGCTACAAGGAATATGCAGGCCTAGTATGAAATAGGTCACATTATGCATTGTTGATAGACAGGCAGGGAGAGGGCCCCTAGCTCTGTAGCTAATAGGTATTTTTGGAGTGTTTGGAACATCATGGCACCTATATAGCGCTTAGATAGCCAGTCTTAAGCGCTATAAACACTAAGCTATGAGTGCATGCCTTTTAGAGCTTGCAGATGGGGTTAATACATCCCTGCTTCCCTTAGAATATTCAGCCTCACTAACGGTAGCCCTGGCCCCAAGCTAATCTTCCTTTTCTCTGGGAAGGCACTGATAAGACATTCCTGAGCTTTCGCAGATGGGAGCCAGGGTGGGGCTCAGACGGAGCAGTGGAAATTAACAGAGTTGGGTTTTTTCCATGAGCCAGCCTATATTTTGCACAGGGAAAGTTCTGGAACTGTGCGTCATGGACGGGCAGCACGAGATTATAAAATATCCATGCTCCCATGACTCGGGGGGAGATCGTCCTGTGGACTTGATTCGTGCAGAAACAAGTGCCCGGAATTGGCTCTGACGGTGTCCTTCAGCATTGTCCTCTGAGCGGGGCTTGTTTACAGCTAGCTTATGAGGGCCCAAGGGTCTCCCAGTGCTGATTAAAGGGACGTAAGACTGTGTTTCTCTATATTTCTCTATATTTCTCTATGTTTCTCTATGTTTATCTAAGTTCCATGCTTCACTATATTTTGCATTGCTCTAAGGTTTATGCTTTGTAATATTCTCTAACTTGAATCCCAAATGTATATGAAATTCACTGCTTAGAATAAATATGCTAAAACTTTGAAAGTGTCATTTGTCACTAGCATGAGATCACTGCTCAGCACAATAGAACCTGTAGTTTGGGCTGAATTGGGTATTTTTGCTCTCAAAGGGCTGGCCCCGAGGAAGATTTTGCCAATATCAAGACATTTGGTGGCAGCTTTGTGGGATTTGTGAAGAGCAGTGCCGTGCTGTGACATGACAAATTGTGTGAGAGAACACAGTGTAGAGTGGGGAGCAGGCTGTCGCATTTCCTTCATGGTCTCACTGCAGCTCTGAGACTTCAAAAGGCAGCAATGTTGTGTCGGCTTGCCGTAGCCGATAGCTTGTGTGGTTAAGACTCCCTTCAGTAAATCAGTCGTGACTGATTTATTGCTTGGGATGGAGCCAGGGAGTACAAGGCGATAAACAAGCGGGAAATGGCTTTGTTTAAAGCACTCCGATGAATGGTCAAGAAAGATGTATGCTCAATTAGAAAAGAATTTTATCATGCGGTTTCCCCAGTTTAAAGTTGTAATTTGAAATGCATAGTGAGACGGAGTTCTCATCTCTATTCTGTCATGAGGGCAGGGAAAAATAATTGCAAGGATTTGACATGCAAATTGTGAATAGTGATTTAACCATTGACTCAGCCCCAGTGTGCTAGCGAGTGGGGGCTGTAATGTTCGGAGGCGAAGGTTCGCTTTTTTGATGTATGCTTTTGAAGTGTTGGCATTCCTGAAAAATAACGAGGGGAATATTGCCATGCTTAGAAGAAAGAGTAACATCTGTGCTGAGAGCCTAAAGGGTTTGTTTTTTTCTTTTGGCAACTGTAAATTCCATGTGCTAGTGGTGGCGAATTCTGTTTTAAAGGAAACACACTAAAATGGTTATATTGCATTTTAAGCTGTGCCATGCTTATAATGGGTGAGAGACTCACTTAAAAAGAAAGTGAGTGATGTTATTTGGATTTTCGATTTTTGTGTATTGATTTGAATTTGCAGAATCAGTTTGCAATGGTTTGGGGAAAAAACAATTTATATTTTTCTAAATTGCCCCTGGAGTATTTTTAACTGTTCCCATGCTATGCCATGGATTTGTGCTGTTGCCTTATAAGTGATGTATGATTTAGAAATAGTGACCTGTTGACTGTGATACATGATGAAAAAATGTTGTTGACACATTTAACAGCCCACAAGCAATATAGAGTGTGGGTTGCTTATGCAGGAAAACAGTGCAGAGAGCTGCACTAAACATGGCATTTTTATTTTTTAAATGCACTGAAATAAGTGGTTATATTTTGGCAATGGTACAACAGAATGAAAAATCTGTGTGTGATAAGATAGCACAAAGATTTAGTGGGTTGTGGGTTCATTTGAAAAAATCACACTGTGAATTGGAGTGAATTTGTGAAGCTAAACTACAAGGTTACGAGGAAGAAGAAGAAGAAAAAAAAACGTATGCTTTTAAATGGGACATTAATCAGTTTAAAACAGGCAAAAAGACGCTTTAACATTTTGCAAAATTACATGGAGTAGAATCTGATGACAAGAGAAAGTGCCGCTTTTGAAAACAAGAGTCTTGCTGTGTGTGCAGAGCTTGTGCCTTGAAGCTGTCTTGGGCGAGGTGCGCGAAAGCGAAGGCAAACAAAAGCAGAAACAGTACAAGAAAGAGTTAATCTGGATGAACTGTCTGAAACGAGTGCCTTTCCATTGAAGCCGCCACAGTGTAAGAGTTATAGGCAAAGAGATAAGCTTGCTACGTGCTCATGGCGCTGCCAGGTGCACACGAAAGATAAACAATGAAAACAATGACATTCCTGCATTCCTGAGGAAGGGGGTGCAAAGACAGAGAGCTGTTCAGAAGTAAAGAATTTGCCCAGTGACACTGTGGTAGGAAACAAAGGCATGCAGGATGGCCTACGGGCACATCACATCTGAACATTTACCTATGCATCTGTGAATGGGCCAAGAAAAGACAGCTGCCCATTCCAACAGACATTACTGTGCAAACCGCATTCCCATGTGATGTGATGTGATGTGAAGTGAAACGCTATTGCTGTGCAAGCTGCATTCCCATGCTCCATGTGATGTGAACTGAAGTAAAGCGCTGTGCACTGGAGAAGAAACCTCTAGGCGCTTTGAGAAGAGAAAATGCACATCTGGCAAACTGCAAGCTACATTGCCAGGGATGGAGTAACTGACAAAGACATTATGGCATTCCAGATGGAAGCAAAACTGACAAAAAGTGCTTAGCCGTTTTGCAAGAGACAACATGCAGAGCGGGGCTTTGGAGTACAACATGAACACTGCACATTAGCCATGATCCAGAAGCCTCACGGCTTAGTGCAAGAATGAATGATTTGTTGAAGCAACAAAAGAAACTGACTTAGACTATTGCACTCAAAGGGGTAGTCCAAGAAACAGCAAACACCCTTTGAAAAAATGACAAGTGAAAAAAACCAGAGGCTTGAAAGACACTAGCTGTATGGAGAAAAATAAACAAAGCTGCCTGTACAACTGTAGGCGGTATTGGACTGAAAGACTTTACCTTTGAAAAATGGAGTGATGCCAGCAGGGCAAACTAAATCAAGATCATGAGACACTGGAAGCAAGTTGGCGCCTGGCATTCGTGATCACTTTGGTGAAAAAGAAAAGCATTGTGCGACCTGGGTACTTATTATATGGCTTTGTAAAAGCACAGATCAGTCTGAGGTACCATTGACCAACTATGATCGCATTGCACAAATGAGTTTGTGATTAGGCAGTTACACCCCGTATGGTTGAGTGTAAATAAGCCCCCAGAAACATGCAGAAGGGTGATAAATAATTGCAGTAGCAATGATAAAGTGTGTAGTTACCTGATGAGACTTTTTGGAGATGGGGGTGGTGTTCAGGGAAGGGGTGGATAACGCTGATATTGTACTTTTGATGAAATCCTAACATTTCTGTTTGTATTTTGCCTAGGCAAAAAAAAAGACAAGGCATTTCACAATAACAGAAATAGATGTGTGCAGTTTGTGGGTGACACTGATCTCAGAGAATATGCGAGTCAACTTTTAACGTGTCCTGCACCGCACTCAATGCTGCTATTTGTTCTTCTACAACCTGCGAAGGGTGTCCAACAGAGTATTAACTTTTGCTGAACTGGCACGGTGCAGACTTGGCTAATTATCAAATATTTGATGCTACACATTCAAATGATTCAGTTGCTGGAAATAACTTAATTGACATGGCTTGCCCTTTCTTGTTTAAAGGACTATGGACAATGAGTTGTGGACTGTAACATCATGCACCACAATGCTAACACATTGAACAATGGATTTTAAATGCACTGTTGAGATGAATCTGAAAAAACGAAATGGTTTTGCTCTTCCAACTGAATTGCTTTAACCAGAGATGTTTTGCTTTTTGAAAAAAAAAAAAAAACTTCTTCTACGTTGCACGTAGGCAGGAAAATGATTTATGAATTGTCGGGGCAGCAGAATTATGCAAGCAGGAGTGTAATTTATTTTGAGATAAGATGAGTGCGCACATCAAAGTCACCTGTGCGTAGGTTAAGATTCTTAATTGAAGTAATGCTGCCAAGTGTGTGAGCTCTAATTTGAGATGGTAACTTTTGAAACACTGGATACTTTTACAGCCAGCTTAAGGCAGGTAAATGAAACCATGACTGACTTGATGTTTGATTTTATGACACATAGTGTGTGACACGGTTTTTGTTAAACCAACCAGTTTCATGTTTTTGTGGGGACAGCTGTCTCCAGCACACTAATGCAAAGAGTCACCTTTTGATTGTAGACATTTGGAATAATTCTTTGGAAAAGCGCTACAAATGAGTATCCACATGGAATTGCTAGCGTACTGGCCTGGCACATTGTCGGGCATCTTTTGTCACTGAATGGATACGATTTGTTTAATTTGTTTAATGTGATGTTTTTCTGATCAAGAACTGCAGCGAGTGCTCTCGCCAAGATTTTATGGACTATAACTTGACTAAATGCATTTTACACAATGGTGTGATGAAACAGCCACTGCCGGATAGTAGTATGGTGTTTGTGGCAAAAACTAATATTGTATATGGTAGATATCCCACATGAAGAAGGGTATTCTCCAAGTCACAGAAGGTAGAAACTGCGAACATGTTAGATTTTCCAGTAGTAGGCAACATGTACATTGTAGACTGGTAATGCACACCTCCATTATTACAGTGATACACTTAGACATAGGTTTATCATGAGGCAATGTTTCCTTAGTACTACCAAGCTGCTACAAATGGAGTCCATTTCTATGGCCCATCACTAGAGTGCGCGTAGCTAGGGAGCTAGATTCATTAATTGCAGGAGCTTTATATGCTTGTGACATAGAAACTGTGCACAATAAGCTAGCCACTATGGGTTCTGATGCCAGCTCTGCTACAGAACTTCTGGCCTAGTGGGGCCCATTGATACGCCCAACACTGCTACAAGTATTGACAACCACTGAAGATGGCAGAATTTTAGGTATGAAGACATTTTTTTTTCTGCCATAGGGCAGGTCAACAAGACTGCTAAATACACACGATGCATTGTATGGCAAACATTGTTTGATCAGCAGGTGTTGGCTTTTTACTGGGTGGGGGCGGCCATCCTCCACACACTGGCACGCAGAGCTACAGTTACCAGCATACATATGAATCAAATTGCTTGCTTTTGATTGCATGAATAACACATGCCATGCTTGATGTAAATTAGTAGAATTGTTTTTATTTAGATAACCTGGTGCCCATGGGTTCACCTTGTTCACGAAATTAGATGGTTTCTGGTTGGGTTCCACATACATGGGGGAAGTGTCTAGTCACACAGCCCATAGTCACGCTTGAATGCCCTGGGATCAGGGGGAGGTAGGCCCTTAGAGTGAAAGGCTGCCAGGTTTTAGAATTGGTAACCATACATAAATGCAATAGTGCATTGTAGATTAGACTACACCGGATTGCCTTGACATTTTAACTGCATGCTGCTTTTTAACTGACAATCAGTTATACAAAATTGATTTAGGTATTTTTTGTGTAGGCCAGGTTTTGGCTAGAGTAAATGTCCATGTTCACTTTGTGTAGGTATTTTTTGTGTAGGCCAGGTTTTGGCTAGAGTAAATGTCCATGTTCACTTTGTGTAGGTATTTTTGTGTAGGCCAGGTTTTGGCAAGGGTATATGTCACTGTTCACTTTGTGTACATTTTTGTTTAGGTAGTGTTTTACCTTGCATGCCACGCTAACTAACCGCTAGAAGGTAGTTTGCTTAAACCTCTTGCAAAGCCCCAAGGTCTTTATCACTGCACTAAATACTATATTGATAGGTATTAGTCAGCATTTGTCGCACACACGTTGAATAGGGGTGGAATGTAGTGATACACGAAATTGCAACCTTGCCAATCAGGGCTTTAGATGACAGCATTAGCCGCTGAAAGCCAATAGTGTATTCAAAGTATGTGCTAAAAATGCTGACAGTAGTCTGTTGTAGCACTTCCATTATGCAGTAGTGAGCTACAAGGAATATGCAGGCCTAGTATGAAATAGGTCACATTATGCATTGTTGATAGACAGGCAGGGAGAGGGCCCCTAGCTCTGTAGCTAATAGGTATTTTTGGAGTGTTTGGAACATCATGGCACCTATATAGCGCTTAGATAGCCAGTCTTAAGCGCTATAAACACTAAGCTATGAGTGCATGCCTTTTAGAGCTTGCAGATGGGGTTAATACATCCCTGCTTCCCTTAGAATATTCAGCCTCACTAACGGTAGCCCTGGCCCCAAGCTAATCTTCCTTTTCTCTGGGAAGGCACTGATAAGACATTCCTGAGCTTTCGCAGATGGGAGCCAGGGTGGGGCTCAGACGGAGCAGTGGAAATTAACAGAGTTGGGTTTTTTCCATGAGCCAGCCTATATTTTGCACAGGGAAAGTTCTGGAACTGTGCGTCATGGACGGGCAGCACGAGATTATAAAATATCCATGCTCCCATGACTCGGGGGGAGATCGTCCTGTGGACTTGATTCGTGCAGAAACAAGTGCCCGGAATTGGCTCTGACGGTGTCCTTCAGCATTGTCCTCTGAGCGGGGCTTGTTTACAGCTAGCTTATGAGGGCCCAAGGGTCTCCCAGTGCTGATTAAAGGGACGTAAGACTGTGTTTCTCTATATTTCTCTATATTTCTCTATGTTTCTCTATGTTTATCTAAGTTCCATGCTTCACTATATTTTGCATTGCTCTAAGGTTTATGCTTTGTAATATTCTCTAACTTGAATCCCAAATGTATATGAAATTCACTGCTTAGAATAAATATGCTAAAACTTTGAAAGTGTCATTTGTCACTAGCATGAGATCACTGCTCAGCACAATAGAACCTGTAGTTTGGGCTGAATTGGGTATTTTTTCTCTCAAAGGGCTGGCCCCGAGGAAGATTTTGCCAATATCAAGACATTTGGTGGCAGCTTTGTGGGATTTGTGAAGAGCAGTGCCGTGCTGTGACATGACAAATTGTGTGAGAGAACACAGTGTAGAGTGGGGAGCAGGCTGTCGCATTTCCTTCATGGTCTCACTGCAGCTCTGAGACTTCAAAAGGCAGCAATGTTGTGTCGGCTTGCCGTAGCCGATAGCTTGTGTGGTTAAGACTCCCTTCAGTAAATCAGTCGTGACTGACTTATTGCTTGGGATGGAGCCAGGGAGTACAAGGCGATAAACAAGCGGGAAATGGCTTTGTTTAAAGCACTCCGATGAATGGTCAAGAAAGATGTATGCTCAATTAGAAAAGAATTTTATCATGCGGTTTCCCCAGTTTAAAGTTGTAATTTGAAATGCATAGTGAGACGGAGTTCTCATCTCTATTCTGTCATGAGGGCAGGGAAAAATAATTGCAAGGATTTGACATGCAAATTGTGAATAGTGATTTAACCATTGACTCAGCCCCAGTGTGCTAGCGAGTGGGGGCTGTAATGTTCGGAGGCGAAGGTTCGCTTTTTTGATGTATGCTTTTGAAGTGTTGGCATTCCTGAAAAATAACGAGGGGAATATTGCCATGCTTAGAAGAAAGAGTAACATCTGTGCTGAGAGCCTAAAGGGTTTGTTTTTTTCTTTTGGCAACTGTAAATTCCATGTGCTAGTGGTGGCGAATTCTGTTTTAAAGGAAACACACTAAAATGGTTATATTGCATTTTAAGCTGTGCCATGCTTATAATGGGTGAGAGACTTAAAAAGAAAGTGAGTGATGTTATTTGGATTTTCGATTTTTGTGTATTGATTTGAATTTGCAGAATCAGTTTGCAATGGTTTGGGGAAAAAACAATTTATATTTTTCTAAATTGCCCCTGGAGTATTTTTAACTGTTCCCATGCTATGCCATGGATTTGTGCTGTTGCCTTATAAGTGATGTATGATTTAGAAATAGTGACCTGTTGACTGTGATACATGATGAAAAAATGTTGTTGACACATTTAACAGCCCACAAGCAATATAGAGTGTGGGTTGCTTATGCAGGAAAACAGTGCAGAGAGCTGCACTAAACATGGCATTTTTATTTTTTAAATGCACTGAAATAAGTGGTTATATTTTGGCAATGGTACAACAGAATGAAAAATCTGTGTGTGATAAGATAGCACAAAGATTTAGTGGGTTGTGGGTTCATTTGAAAAAATCACACTGTGAATTGGAGTGAATTTGTGAAGCTAAACTACAAGGTTACGAGGAAGAAGAAGAAGAAAAAAAAACGTATGCTTTTAAATGGGACATTAATCAGTTTAAAACAGGCAAAAAGACGCTTTAACATTTTGCAAAATTACATGGAGTAGAATCTGATGACAAGAGAAAGTGCCGCTTTTGAAAACAAGAGTCTTGCTGTGTGTGCAGAGCTTGTGCCTTGAAGCTGTCTTGGGCGAGGTGCGCGAAAGCGAAGGCAAACAAAAGCAGAAACAGTACAAGAAAGAGTTAATCTGGATGAACTGTCTGAAACGAGTGCCTTTCCATTGAAGCCGCCACAGTGTAAGAGTTATAGGCAAAGAGATAAGCTTGCTACGTGCTCATGGCGCTGCCAGGTGCACACGAAAGATAAACAATGAAAACAATGACATTCCTGCATTCCTGAGGAAGGGGGTGCAAAGACAGAGAGCTGTTCAGAAGTAAAGAATTTGCCCAGTGACACTGTGGTAGGAAACAAAGGCATGCAGGATGGCCTACGGGCACATCACATCTGAACATTTACCTATGCATCTGTGAATGGGCCAAGAAAAGACAGCTGCCCATTCCAATAGACATTACTGTGCAAACCGCATTCCCATGTGATGTGATGTGATGTGAAGTGAAACGCTATTGCTGTGCAAGCCGCATTCCCATGCTCCATGTGATGTGAACTGAAGTAAAGCGCTGTGCACTGGAGAAGAAACCTCTAGGCGCTTTGAGAAGAGAAAATGCACATCTGGCAAACTGCAAGCTACATTGCCAGGGATGGAGTAACTGACAAAGACATTATGGCATTCCAGATGGAAGCAAAACTGACAAAAAGTGCTTAGCCGTTTTGCAAGAGACAACATGCAGAGCGGGGCTTTGGAGTACAACATGAACACTGCACATTAGCCATGATCCAGAAGCCTCACGGCTTAGTGCAAGAATGAATGATTTGTTGAAGCAACAAAAGAAACTGACTTAGACTATTGCACTCAAAGGGGTAGTCCAAGAAACAGCAAACACCCTTTGAAAAAATGACAAGTGAAAAAAACCAGAGGCTTGAAAGACACTAGCTGTATGGAGAAAAATAAACAAAGCTGCCTGTACAACTGTAGGCGGTATTGGACTGAAAGACTTTACCTTTGAAAAATGGAGTGATGCCAGCAGGGCAAACTAAATCAAGATCATGAGACACTGGAAGCAAGTTGGCGCCTGGCATTCGTGATCACTTTGGTGAAAAAGAAAAGCATTGTGCGACCTGGGTACTTATTATATGGCTTTGTAAAAGCACAGATCAGTCTGAGGTACCATTGACCAACTATGATCGCATTGCACAAATGAGTTTGTGATTAGGCAGTTACACCCCGTATGGTTGAGTGTAAATAAGCCCCCAGAAACATGCAGAAGGGTGATAAATAATTGCAGTAGCAATGATAAAGTGTGTAGTTACCTGATGAGACTTTTTGGAGATGGGGGTGGTGTTCAGGGAAGGGGTGGATAACGCTGATATTGTACTTTTGATGAAATCCTAACATTTCTGTTTGTATTTTGCCTAGGCAAAAAAAAAGACAAGGCATTTCACAATAACAGAAATAGATGTGTGCAGTTTGTGGGTGACACTGATCTCAGAGAATATGCGAGTCAACTTTTAACGTGTCCTGCACCGCACTCAATGCTGCTATTTGTTCTTCTACAACCTGCGAAGGGTGTCCAACAGAGTATTAACTTTTGCTGAACTGGCACGGTGCAGACTTGGCTAATTATCAAATATTTGATGCTACACATTCAAATGATTCAGTTGCTGGAAATAACTTAATTGACATGGCTTGCCCTTTCTTGTTTAAAGGACTATGGACAATGAGTTGTGGACTGTAACATCATGCACCACAATGCTAACACATTGAACAATGGATTTTAAATGCACTGTTGAGATGAATCTGAAAAAACGAAATGGTTTTGCTCTTCCAACTGAATTGCTTTAACCAGAGATGTTTTGCTTTTTGAAAAAAAAAAAAAAACTTCTTCTACGTTGTGAAAGGAAGCGCCCCCAATTTCAGCACGATCCTCCCCGCAATGAGAGACAATAAGGGACTCTCCCGTAATGGGAATAAGGCCAAGACAGAGTGCGGGTGAGCGTAAGTGGGAGTTTATCCAAAGAATAGGGCATGCAAAGAACTCTGCAACCTCCGAGAGCGCTCTGTCTGACAATAGCAAAGACAGGCGTATTTCTAATACAAAAACGTCATCAGAACCTACACACTATAGGGGGCACAAGTTAATTGGGATTGGGTGGCGTCGACTAACTATAGGTGTTGCTGCAGCGTGGTTGGTCTTGGCGTGAGGACGTCACTGGTCAGCCTCGTGGGTTGGGTTGGGCCTGGCAGGCCAGCTTGAGGTCATCCGAGCGGTGTTGGTATGCTGGGGCAGCCTGTGACAAAGATGAATACCTTTCCTGACTCGTTTGCCCTAAGCCATGCACACTGCAGTTATTCAAGAAACGACATTAAGTTCATCAATAAATCGCTCAGCAGTTTATCTTATAAAATAGATGCAACACATGAGGAATGCACCTCGTGAGAGGTCTGGTGGTTGTCGGTTGGGGTGAGATTTACCTGTGTCCTATTGACCGGTATTTTAGGTCGAGGGGCTGGGCTCTGGGGCCTGAGCCGAATGATACATGTCTGTCTGCTGCGTTGGAAGTTATTATATAAATGGGTCTCTGTGTCTAATTATCAAATATTTGATGCTACACATTCAAATGATTCAGTTGCTGGAAATAACTTAATTGACATGGCTTGCCCTTTCTTGTTTAAAGGACTATGGACAATGAGTTGTGGACTGTAACATCATGCACCACAATGCTAACACATTGAACAATGGATTTTAAATGCACTGTTGAGATGAATCTGAAAAAACGAAATGGTTTTGCTCTTCCAACTGAATTGCTTTAACCAGAGATGTTTTGCTTTTTGAAAAAAAAAAAAAACTTCTTCTACGTTGCACGTAGGCAGGAAAATGATTTATGAATTGTCGGGGCAGCAGAATTATGCAAGCAGGAGTGTAATTTATTTTGAGATAAGATGAGTGCGCACATCAAAGTCACCTGTGCGTAGGTTAAGATTCTTAATTGAAGTAATGCTGCCAAGTGTGTGAGCTCTAATTTGAGATGGTAACTTTTGAAACACTGGATACTTTTACAGCCAGCTTAAGGCAGGTAAATGAAACCATGACTGACTTGATGTTTGATTTTATGACACATAGTGTGTGACACGGTTTTTGTTAAACCAACCAGTTTCATGTTTTTTGTGGGGACAGCTGTCTCCAGCACACTAATGCAAAGAGTCACCTTTTGATTGTAGACATTTGGAATAATTCTTTGGAAAAGCGCTACAAATGAGTATCCACATGGAATTGCTAGCGTACTGGCCTGGCACATTGTCGGGCATCTTTTGTCACTGAATGGATACGATTTGTTTAATTTGTTTAATGTGATGTTTTTCTGATCAAGAACTGCAGCGAGTGCTCTCGCCAAGATTTTATGGACTATAACTTGACTAAATGCATTTTACACAATGGTGTGATGAAACAGCCACTGCCGGATAGTAGTATGGTGTTTGTGGCAAAAACTAATATTGTATATGGTAGATATCCCACATGAAGAAGGGTATTCTCCAAGTCACAGAAGGTAGAAACTGCGAACATGTTAGATTTTCCAGTAGTAGGCAACATGTACATTGTAGACTGGTAATGCACACCTCCATTATTACAGTGATACACTTAGACATAGGTTTATCATGAGGCAATGTTTCCTTAGTACTACCAAGCTGCTACAAATGGAGTCCATTTCTATGGCCCATCACTAGAGTGCGCGTAGCTAGGGAGCTAGATTCATTAATTGCAGGAGCTTTATATGCTTGTGACATAGAAACTGTGCACAATAAGCTAGCCACTATGGGTTCTGATGCCAGCTCTGCTACAGAACTTCTGGCCTAGTGGGGCCCATTGATACGCCCAACACTGCTACAAGTATTGACAACCACTGAAGATGGCAGAATTTTAGGTATGAAGACATTTTTTTTTCTGCCATAGGGCAGGTCAACAAGACTGCTAAATACACACGATGCATTGTATGGCAAACATTGTTTGATCAGCAGGTGTTGGCTTTTTACTGGGTGGGGGCGACCATCCTCCACACACTGGCACGCAGAGCTACAGTTACCAGCATACATATGAATCAAATTGCTTGCTTTTGATTGCATGAATAACACATGCCATGCTTGATGTAAATTAGTAGAATTGTTTTTATTTAGATAACCTGGTGCCCATGGGTTCACCTTGTTCACGAAATTAGATGGTTTCTGGTTGGGTTCCACATACATGGGGGAAGTGTCTAGTCACACAGCCCATAGTCACGCTTGAATGCCCTGGGATCAGGGGGAGGTAGGCCCTTAGAGTGAAAGGCTGCCAGGTTTTAGAATTGGTAACCATACATAAATGCAATAGTGCATTGTAGATTAGACTACACCGGATTGCCTTGACATTTTAACTGCATGCTGCTTTTTAACTGACAATCAGTTATACAAAATTGATTTAGGTATTTTTTGTGTAGGCCAGGTTTTGGCTAGAGTAAATGTCCATGTTCACTTTGTGTAGGTATTTTTTGTGTAGGCCAGGTTTTGGCTAGAGTAAATGTCCATGTTCACTTTGTGTAGGTATTTTTGTGTAGGCCAGGTTTTGGCAAGGGTATATGTCACTGTTCACTTTGTGTACATTTTTGTTTAGGTAGTGTTTTACCTTGCATGCCACGCTAACTAACCGCTAGAAGGTAGTTTGCTTAAACCTCTTGCAAAGCCCCAAGGTCTTTATCACTGCACTAAATACTATATTGATAGGTATTAGTCAGCATTTGTCGCACACACGTTGAATAGGGGTGGAATGTAGTGATACACGAAATTGCAACCTTGCCAATCAGGGCTTTAGATGACAGCATTAGCCGCTGAAAGCCAATAGTGTATTCAAAGTATGTGCTAAAAATGCTGACAGTAGTCTGTTGTAGCACTTCCATTATGCAGTAGTGAGCTACAAGGAATATGCAGGCCTAGTATGAAATAGGTCACATTATGCATTGTTGATAGACAGGCAGGGAGAGGGCCCCTAGCTCTGTAGCTAATAGGTATTTTTGGAGTGTTTGGAACATCATGGCACCTATATAGCGCTTAGATAGTCAGTCTTAAGCGCTATAAACACTAAGCTATGAGTGCATGCCTTTTAGAGCTTGCAGATGGGGTTAATACATCCCTGCTTCCCTTAGAATATTCAGCCTCACTAACGGTAGCCCTGGCCCCAAGCTAATCTTCCTTTTCTCTGGGAAGGCACTGATAAGACATTCCTGAGCTTTCGCAGATGGGAGCCAGGGTGGGGCTCAGACGGAGCAGTGGAAATTAACAGAGTTGGGTTTTTTCCATGAGCCAGCCTATATTTTGCACAGGGAAAGTTCTGGAACTCCCACATTGATTTGAACCACAATTTAACTTTTGCACAAATGCACATTTGTATAATTATGCCCTCCACTAAAATCGGACACATACATTATATATTTGTTGAGGTATCCTTACATCCAATTCCCATCTCTGTGAGAGCTGTCGTTGCGTTGTCGTTCTGTGGAATTTTATCAATTTTAATCATAACAGTTTGGCCTAACAATTTCTAATTCACTACATAACTGGGCGATTAGCACTAGAGCATGGGTATGCATGGGTATACAGTATTAGACTTGCAGCATTAATAGTTTTGCTACAATTAGGGGTTTTCATGTAACTTTGGTCCTTATGTAGTACAGGGTTCGCTAACATCTTCAAAGCAAGGGCATAAAATTAGATTCACAACTACCAAATTTTAGATTTGTCCTCCTTCATGGGGCAAAGTTAAAGGTTTTCAAAACTTAATCACAAATATGCATTTTAAACAACAGATAACTTTTCAGTTTTTTTTTTACTTTCATTCACCTGGCAACAGCTGTCACATTCCTTTGATCAGGTTGGGGTGTGGAGGGAAGTTTCCTGCCATTGTTCTAGGCTGAGCCAGAGACGAATGTCTGATGAGTTCATTGTTGTCAATATGCGAGAACCTCCAGCATCAATTAAGCCTTCCTGTAGCAACCTAGTGTCAACATGAAGTATCATCTTTCCCAGGCTGCGCACTGTCCAATCAGAATTAACCAGTTAACTCCAAACGGGGTTACTTTAAGATTCCCTAAAATCTTTAATTTAAAAGATATAAAATGAACAGAGTTGATATGGGATGTTGACAGTTAAAGGAATTAAGCCCTTCACAAAAATTGCTTTTACACAGGCGAATTTTGCAATTCAATTTTTGAGTCTTTTACATCATAGTTTCCTTTGCAGCATACACATCTACTCAGCACCATTTCTGTCCTTGAGTGCTGGACATTGTCTGTAGTCTGGAAATAAGTATTCAGCCTTTCCTTGGAGTTTTCTCTGCACAGCTGAAATTATTATATGTTGCCACTTTTAATCACACTTTTCCTGTGGAACTGGAAGAAACAGTTGCTGGACTGGTTTTTCATGAAATACCTTTCTTAGCTGCTGTCAGTCAGTGAGGCCCGGTTTCTCTGACCACACTGCATGATCTGTGATTTCAGCACACTTTTAATTTCAATGGTTCACTTGGGAAATGACTGAATTTAGCGCTCAAACAGCACTTTGAAGGTTGCAATTGGTTGGGGAAGCTGCATTTTAAAAGGCATTTTTGGTTTTTAGCCCACTTCTGTGGCCTTGCTTCATGTTACATGTAACAGCACCCACTGGCATTCTCCTGCAGTGAGTTCTGTTTTTTACCCCAACTTTGACTGTGTGTGGTACGGGTGTGCAGCCTTTTGTGATGGTGAACCATGCACAGTTTTGCAGATTCTCCCACGCACAGGGGTTAGCGCATCCATTTTTGGCTGATTCTTTCCCCATTGGCAAAGGGGTGCAGAGGGGCGCATCGTCATGGGTAACAATATCCCACACCTCCCAGTAAAATCCGAGGGACCAGGTCATCGACTCCGACCTGGCGACTGGGTGCTCGTAAAATCATTTGAAAGAGCCTCCTGTCTCGCACCTCGCTGGAGAGGACCGTTCCAAGTCCTTTTGTCCACACAGACCGCTGTACGAGTAGAAGGGAAACGACACTGGCTTCACGCAACGCACATCAAGTAGATACCTTTGCCTCTGCCCCACGACGAAGGAGAAGAGAGGGAGATTGTTCACTTTGATGCTCACCAGGCTCCTGTTTTGTCTACGGAAAACCTTCCTGAGCCCGTGGGGTCTGGGGAGACTGCTGCTTTGCCTGTAAGTTCTTCTTTGGATCTTTCTTCACCATTGAGCAATCTTGCTTCTGCTTCATCACTTCCTTCAGGAAGCGACAACACTCTGTTCGCAGATCACACCGTACCTGGAGCCTTGAGGTACGATCTGCCTCTGAGACACCGGATATACAGCACAGCATCGGCTGTGCCCACAAGGAATCATTGTTAAGCCAGTCCCTTGTCACTCTTTTGCTGAAAAATAAATAAGAGGGAGGGACCAGCAAAGCTACCTTCAAGCAAGATAGGCCACGTGGTCAGGAGTCACCGACGGATGAACTAAAAGAGCCTAACGTAGAGGCTTCTAAACAGACACTGAGAAACAATGTCCCTTCTTAAATCTACTCATGCGGAGCAAGCTATTGGTCTTGTGGCTGATAAAGAATGTGTGCATCGAAGATCATGGTCCTTGAGGACCCACTGTTTTTTAATCATAGTACTGGTCTGTTTAATAGTTATATTCACGCTTGGGTTCTGGTACATAGAAAGGGTGTGTCCACTTGAGACTTTGTTACCCACTGAAATAATCCCCACTTTGTCTCCACCTCTTATGCATATGCATACTCTTCCTCCTCAAGACTCCCAACATAGACAGGGTTACTATAATAACACTCTCTTAATGATCATGAATGCGACCCATGCAATTCTGAACAGAACAAATTGCTGGGTGTGTTCACACTTGCCACAACACGGGGAAAAGGGGCTGGGCTGGTATATTTATCCTCTTCCTTTCACTACTGCATGCTTTGCCTTGCTCAGGACATTATTCTTTGGTCGTTGGAATAATAGTATTTCTGGAAACTTCGATGGGACTAATGTGAATGAATTTGAAAAGCAAGTCTTCACGCCTCTGGGATGTTCTGTCTTCGCAAATAGGAGCAAACTTAATGTTGCTTCTATTAGGCCTTCTGATAGACTCTTGTCATGATGCCTACCTCCAAGGAGCCAGGTCCGACCCAGCAACCCCAGAGGCAGGCATCATTCCCCCCAGGGAAGTGCCAGCGGGCCCAAGCTGGGGCCCTTTGGACACAGTCCTGGCGCCTTAGGCGCCAGGCTCATGTTGGACCCCTGTCCTGGCGCCTTAGGCGCCAGACTCATAAAGCTAGACATATGTTCAAGTGTTTTAATGTGCACTTACCTGATGCAGACCATGCTGCTACATCCAGGCCCTTTTGAGGCCTGAATGGAACTACTTTACCTGTGGGACTACTTTCCACCTGGGTGTGGTCGGGGAAGGATACATACCTGATCGGTGGAAGGATACATACCTGGAACTTCTTCCAAAGCTATTTAAACCACGCCCGATCAGCAACTCACGCTTCACGTTGTTCTGCTCCTCGCAGCTGGACGCTCACCGTTTCAGCTCCTGCATCTGGACTTCAGCCACGCCTGTCAGCATCCTGGGTCACCTGCAAAGGGAGATAAGAGAGAATTGGAGAGAAAGAAGACCTTACCTGCTAAAGCTGTATCACGGAGACATCACACCGACGATCCTGAAAGGGAAGACATCATTTTTAAAAACATTTCGCTTCGATCGCTGCAGCGCTGCATTTCACTCACCTTTCCTGGGCACCTCCATCTTCAGCAGCGATCATCCGGATCCGCAGCCACTTCCCAGAGCCTAGAGAGAAAAAGACAAGAACACAAGGTGAGAGAAGGAAGGGAATAGGAAAAGCTCAGTTTCTAAGACTTACCTGTTGGGTCATTCCCATTTCATTTCGGGTCCTGCCGCTTCCTGGCATTCCGGACCCCGGCCCCTATGGGGAAAAAAGAACAAGACATTGAATGAGCGAATGCAAAGACATTACCCGAACGCTTATCCAGAACTTACCTGTCATTTATTGGAACTGCACGTTTCACTTCGGGTCGACGCCATATCTCCGGTATTCCGAACCCCGGCCCCTAAGGGGAAAAAGACATAAGCGTTAGCGCTTGCTGCAATAAGACAATGAACATTATTATTAAGCTTGAACTTTTGAACTTGCAACAGAACGCTTACAGCGCCTTACCTGAATAGTCAAGCTTATTTGAACTTCCATCAAACCTCAATCCAGTGAAGTAACTGGGTTTCAACGCGCCCCTGCATCAGAAGCAGGATGGAGAACTCATCCTTCCAGACCCTAAGGTGAGACTTCACGGGGAATCGTGGAAGGGTATCGTGGAGGGTTGGAAGGGAGTGGGAGTCTTGAGCATTATTCAGTCAGTAGGTAATACTCCCTTTTCACGCACAGGGGAATATTCCTACGAGCCAGAGAAGCCAGAGTAGAGGGGCCCTACCTGTCCATCTTCAGAGTCCTACGCTTCACCATTGAAGAAGCATCAGCACTCGAAGCCAGACCTGCGCCTCCGTGGGAATCAGGTGAGCGTGACAGAACGCGAAGCCTACCCACAATTTCCCACCCGGGCGCTATGGAGACTTCCGAGACAGATCAGTTGACCCAGCTTTTGGGGGAATTACGGGCAGAAGTGCACTCAGCCCGCCAGGAGACTAACGCTCTCAAAAGAGAACTGATCCTATCCAAGGAAAGAACAGATGACCTGGCCAAAAGGTTATTGCAGGCCCAGGCAGGGCACACTCCTTTACCTAATTCCGGAGGTACTTCCACATCAATGGGTTTGAATAACCCGGTACAAATCAATCTACCTGGACACATGCCTTTGGCCCCGCCTGAACGTTTTGCGGGGGATCCCAAGAAATATGCCGTCTTTATGAACCAATGTCGTTTACACTTTCTATGCAGACCCGGGGCCTTCCCTAACGACCAGACCAAGGTAGCCTTTATACTATCTTACCTCAGTGGCAGTGCTGCCGATTGGTCTATTCCATTGGTAAATCAGGATGATCCCATTCTCCAGAATTTTCAGGGTTTCCAGGCCAGCATGGAAAGATTGTTTGCTCGACACTCTCAAGGACAGGCCCTTGATAACGAACTGCTATCTTTACGACAAGGTAATCAGGATCTCCTGTCCTACGTTGCCACCTTTAATAGACTGGTTGTGGAAACTGGATGGCCAGAAAACAAAAGGATCACATTGTTTCATCGAGGCCTGCGCGGAGAGCTTAAGGATGTTCTAGCTCAGATAGTAGATCCACCCCAGGTCTGCGCAGACTACATAGACTTGGTGGTTCAACTTGATCACAGACTTCAAAATAGAAAAGCAGATCGGTTCAAGTACGAAACCCGAGTACCGATCAAAACCCACGGCAACTTTAAGAGTACCGACGTATCCGAACCTATGCAAATCGGCGGTGTTAAAGGACCATTAACGCAGAAGGAACGAGAGAGAAGGCGGCAAATGCAACTTTGTCTGTATTGCGGGACTTCCGGGCACTTTCTTCGAAATTGTCCGGTTAAACCACCTAAGAAGGTGGTTGGAGCCACTGATAACGATTTTTTGACACCTGATTCGGGAAACGACCTAGCCCGACAAGCGTAGGGGTCCGCTTGCCGAGCTTGAAAACAAATTCTTTGACCTCGCATTTTGTCATGCCAATGGTGCTCGTGGACCCAAAACAGCCTCAGCAGTTGCATGCTATAAAAGCATACATCGACAGCGGAGCTATTGGAAATTACATAGACCGTGAATTGGCTTCCAGGATTAAGCTCCCTCTCCGCCCGAAAGTAACCCAAGATGTCATTACTACAGTAGATGGAACCGAAATAGCCTCAGGGCCTGTAACGCATTCCACTGTTGAAATGACACTGGTGGGTCAGGATGGACATTGGGAAGCAATCGTGTTTGATGTGATCAAGGCCCCACAATTTCAAGTAATTCTTGGAATTCCTTGGTTAGAAACACATAATCCCAGAATTGACTGGCGAGCAAAGAAGATAAGTTTCCCTGATTGTGAACCAACTGGTTATCCAAGAAATCCGGATATGGGTCTAGCCTCAGCAACTTCCACCCCAGTACAGCTGCCGTCAGAATACCAAGAATTCCAAGACGTTTTTCAGAAGGAACAGGGTAACACGTTACCTCCCCATCGGTCTTATGATTGCCAAATCGATCTGGTACCCAATGCTCAACTACATTGTAGTAGGATTTATGCTCTTACGGAACCTGAGAACCTGCATTTGCGTCAGTATTTAGATCAGTACCTAGCCAATGGTTTTATTCGCACGTCCAAGTCTCCTGTCTCCTCAGCTCTGTTCTTCGTGCCGAAAAAAGAGGGCGACCTTAGAACATGTATAGACTATCGCGCCCTAAATCAAATAACGATTAATAATCGTTATCCTCTGCCCCTGATCCCTGAGCTTATCGACCAGGTGAAAGACGCTTGTGTGTACACCAAGTTAGATCTTCGAGGAGCTTATCACCTGGTGCGTATAAAAGAAGGCGATGAATGGAAGACTGCATTCCGCACCAAATTTGGGCTCTTCGAATATCAGGTGATGCCCTTCGGTTTGTGCAATGCACCTGCCGCCTTTCAGTACTTTATGAATGATGTTCTTCGGGAACTTATCGATGTCTGTGTCATTGTTTATATTGACGACATCCTGGTGTACTCTTCTTCAGAATCCGATCACAGAAAACATGTTAGGGCAGTTCTTGAGAAATTGCGCCAGCACAGACTATTTGCAAAGCTCGAAAAATGCTTTTTTCATACCACAGAAGTTGAGTTTCTCGGATTCATCCTGACACCACAAGGAGTCCGAATGGACTCGCGAAAGGTGGACGCCATCCTCAAATGGCTATCTCCTAGCTCGGTGAAGGGAGTTCAGAGCATGCTCGGCTTTGCCAATTTCTTTTTTTTTATTTATTTTTTTTTTTTTCAATTTCTATCGAAGATTCATCCCGGAATTTTCCCGAACAGTCCAACCCATCACAGCTCTCCTAAAGAAAAACAACCGCTTTGAATGGACTCTTGAGGCCGAACAAGCCTTTCAGGACCTGAAAACCAAATTCACCTCTGCACCAGTATTGAAGCACCCGCACCCAGATCTCCCTTACATTGTGGAAACCGATGCATCCAGTTCGGCCATGGGAGCTGTCCTGTCGCAAAGAGACCCAGAAACTAACCAACTACACCCTGTGGCCTTTTGGTCCAGGAAATTTTCTCCTCCTGAAATCAACTACGCAATTACCGACAAAGAGTTACTGGCTATTAAATCTGCTTTCAAGGCTTGGCGTCACTATCTTCTCGGGGCAAGACACACCATCACCGTAATTACGGACCACAGAAATTTACAGTATTTAAAGACGGCCAAAGCTCAATCTTCACGACAACTCCGATGGGCTCTATTCTTTGCGGAATTTGATTTTGTAATTACCTATCGCCCTGGCTGCAAGAATGGTAAAGCGGACGCCTTATCCCGGATTGGCATGGAAGAACCCAATTCGAGTTTAGAACCTGTGCCAATCATACCTGAACAAAGAATCTTAGGCCTAACTTCATTGCAAACTATTGAGGACATCCAAACGCAAGTAAAACAACTTCTAGACTCTTCAGCCTTACTGGAATGGAGTCAAAAGGGTCCTCATTACACCGTTAAGGATGATTTACCCTACTTCCAGGAGCGGTTGTTTCTGCCAAGTAAAGAATTGCAAGAACTTGTTATTGCCCATCATCATGAATCATTAATGGAAGGACACCCTGGTATCGCTAAAACGGAGGAAAAAATGAAACGCCACTTCTGGTGGCCTTCTTGGAGAAAAGACATAAAGTCTTTTGTATTGTCTTGCGGAATTTGCGCCCAAAACAAGGGTCAAAAGAAAAGGCCAGCTGGCCTACTTCAACCCTTGGATATTCCACCGGCACCATGGCACACCTTGTCAATGGACTTTATAACTGACCTGCCTCCTTGTGCTGGTTACAACACTATTCTTGTAATTGTGGATCTATTCTCCAAAATGGCCCACTTTATCCCTTTAAAAGGTTTGCCTTCAGCTTCCACCTTGGCCAAGGAATTTCTGGAGAATATAGTTCGCATACATGGTTTCCCTTCCATATTAGTCTCGGATCGTGGAAGTCAATTTATCTCCCATTTTTGGAAGAAGTGTTGCCAACTAGCACAAATAGATGTGCAGTTATCCACCAGCCACCACCCCCAGACCGACGGACAAACCGAGAGAACCAATCAGACTCTCGAGCAATATCTTCGGTGCATGTTACACCAATCCGAGTTAAATTGGAAAGACATCCTTTGGATCGCCGAATATGCATACAACAATTCAGTGCATTCTGGAACCGGACAAACTCCTTTTTATACTTTGTATGGTCACCATCCTCGTACCTCTGACCTAGATCCACCTCAGACCCTGGAAATGCCTGCAGTAAATTATTTGCATTCCACAATAACCCGAGCCTTCAAAGAAGCTGCAACTCATTTACAGCAAGCCAAGAAAAAGTATAAAGAAAACGCTGATTTGCACCGAAGTAAAACTCCTCCTTACCAAGTAGGAGACCAGGTATGGCTAGCAACGAAACATTTACCCCTCAAGGGCACGCAAACCTTCAATCCCAGATTCATAGGACCTTATCCCATCAAGGCTATAATCAATCCCGTGGCCTTTAAACTGGATTTACCGTCCAACATGCGTATTCATCCAGTTTTTCATGCATCACTTTTGAAGCCAGTACAACCAGGGACCCGACTGTCCAAGCCTCCAGACCCAGTTCAAATTGAAGGGGAATTAGAATTCGAAGTTAAAGACATTTTAGACTCCAAGGTGTTAAAGTCAAAACTCTTCTATCTTGTTGACTGGAAGGGATATGGACCTCAGGAGAGATCGTGGGAGCCTGGTAACCATGTTCACGCACCTCGATTAATACAAAGGTTTTACCGGAGATTTCCGAACAAGCCAAAACCCCCGCAGGGAACAACCTTGGGAGGGGCCTTGAGGGGGGGTACTGTCATGATGCCTACCTCCAAGGAGCCAGGTCCGACCCAGCAACCCCAGAGGCAGGCATCATTCCCCCCATGGAAGTGCCAGCGGGCCCAAGCTGGGGCCCTTTGGACACAGTCCTGGCGCCTTAGGCGCCAGGCTCATGTTGGACCCCTGTCGTGGCGCCTTAGGCGCCAGGCTCATAAAGCTAGACATATGTTCAAGTGTTTTAATGTGCACTTACCTGATGCAGACCATGCTGCTACATCCAGGCCCTTTTGAGGCCTGAATGGAACTACTTTACCTGTGGGACTACTTTCCACCTGGGTGTGGTCGAGGAAGGATACATACCTGATCGGTGGAAGGATACATACCTGGAACTTCTTCCAAAGCTATTTAAACCACGCCCGATCAGCAACTCACGCTTCGCGTTGTTCTGCTCCTCGCAGCTGGACGCTCACCGTGTCAGCTCCTGCATCTGGACTTCAGCCACACCTGTCAGCATCCTGGGTCACCTGCAAAGGGAGATAAGAGAGAATTGGAGAGAAAGAAGACCTTACCTGCTAAAGCTGTATCACGGAGACATCACACCGACGATCCTGAAAGGGAAGACATCATTTTTAAAAGCATTTCGCTTCGATCGCTGCAGCGCTGCATTTCACTCACCTTTCCTGGGCACCTCCATCTTCAGCAGCGATCATCCGGATCCGCAGCCACTTCCCAGAGCCTAGAGAGAAAAAGACAAGAACACAAGGTGAGAGAAGGAAGGGAATAGGAAAAGCTCAGTTTCTAATACTTACCTGTTGGGTCATTCCCATTTCATTTCGGGTCCTGCCGCTTCCTGGCATTCCGGACCCCGGCCCCTATGGGGAAAAAAGACAAAGACATTGAATGAGCGAATGCAAAGACATTACCCGAACGCTCATCCAGAACTTACCTGTCATTTATTGGAACTGCACGTTTCACTTCGGGTCGGCGCCATATCTCTGGCATTCCGAACCCCGGCCCCTAAGGGGAAAAAGACATAAGCGTTAGCGCTTGCTGCAATAAGACAATGAACATTATTATTAAGCTTGAACTTTTGAACTTGCAACAGAACGCTTACAGCGCCTTATCTGAATAGTCAAGCTTATTTGAACCTCCATCAAACCTCAATCCAGTGAAGTAACTGGGTTTCAACGCGCCCCTGCATCAGAAGCAGGATGGAGAACTCATCCTTCCAGACCCTAAGGTGAGACTTCACGGGGAATCGTGGAAGGGTATCGTGGAGGGTTGGAAGGGAGTGGGAGTCTTGAGCATTATTCAGTCAGTAGGTAATACTCCCTTTTCACGCACAGGGGAATATTCCTACGAGCCAGAGAAGCCAGAGTAGAGGGGCCCTACCTGTCCATCTTCAGAGTCCTACGCTTCACCATTGAAGAAGCATCAGCACTCGAAGCCAGACCTGCGCTTCCGTGGGAATCAGGTGAGCGTGACACTCTATAGACCTTTTCAATCACTGATTTCGTTCAAGATGGCTCCCGTAGGCAACCGGGATGCCATGCCTCCTTCCTATACTATTAACTATAGCCCCAACTTCTGTATACAAAGGGAAGATTCTCAGCCAATGGGTACATTTGAGGGTTGTACTGACATTGCAAATCTGAGCAGTGAGGACAGACCTTTGTATGTAGGAGACCCCCATTTACTTTGTTTGTGGCAATGAGGCTTATTCTTGGTTACCTAGAGATTGGCAGGGTACTTGTTACTTGGGTATCTTGTTACCAGGGGTACATGTGGCTACCACCACTGAAGTCTCTAGAGCTTGTCAAAGGCGGGATGAGAATGGTGACATTCCTTCACAAGTCATGGGTGATGTAGCAAAATCCTTTGTGCCATTTTGGGGACAGATAATAAATTCTGAGGATATCAGAAAACTAGCAAGGGTATTGGAAAAGACCATAAGTAGAACCACTGATATTCTGTACAACATGACACCGGAACAAAAGGCAATTAGATTAGTGGCCCTACAAAATAGGATGGTGTTAGACATCATCCTAGCCAAGCGTTGGGGGGTATGCAAATTGGTGGGATCCGTGTGTTGTATTTTTGTACCTGACTCCTACCCTACCATATTCAAGGCAATACAAAATCTACATACCTTGAGTACTGAAGTACATGTCCCCGAGGGAGACTGGAATCTTAGTGCTTGGTTCTGGGACTTGTTACGATCATGGGGTTGGAAACTCTATGCAGTCCTAATGATAGCTCTTGGTGTTCTATTGTGTTGTTGTTGCTGTGTACAATGTCTTCTTGCCATATGTTCGATGTTAGGAGGATGTTGTGCACAAACGATAGGTACACTAGGACCAAATGTACATACACCCAAGGAAACTTTTAATGCTGTAGTAATGAAGGATATGACTATCCAGAAATTCATGGCAATTGATATTTCAGAAGAATGTGATTCAGGATGTACGGACATTGGGAATCTGAGCAGTGAGGACAGACCTTTGTATGTAGGAGACGCCATTTACTTTGTTTGTGGCAATGAGGCTTATTCTTGGTTACCTAGAGATTGGCAGGGTACTTGTTACTTGGGTATCTTGTTACCAGGGGTATATGTGGCTACCACCACTGAAGTCTCTAGAGCTCGTCAAAGGCGGGATGAGAATGGTGACATTCCTTCACAAGTCATGGGTGATGTAGCAAAATCCTTTGTGCCATTTTGGGGACAGATAATAAATTCTGAGGATATCAGAAGACTAGCAAGGGTATTGGAAAAGACCATCAATAGAACCACTGATATTCTGTACAACATGACACTGGAGTAAAAGACAATGGCCCTCATTACGACCCTGGCGGAGTGGGTCTACGCCAGCGGTATTCGCGGCGGACCCGTCCGCCCTACTACGAGTTCCCGTAGCGCCATGGAGCGTTTTCCGCCTGGTTTTTCCGGGTGGAGAAATCCATGGCGCTACGGGACCTTGTTGTTAATTACGCCACCGTATTTTACGGTGGCGTAATTAACGCCTTCCCCACTCCCATTATACCCTATGGGGCAAAAATGGGAATGGGGAAGGGTAAAATGGGGAATGGGGATTTACCGCCCCGCCAAGGTCGGAATGGGGCGGTAAATCCGCCAACCCCCATGGCGCTATCGGCAGCTTTCCGCCGTGCTCCATGGTGCATATTGCACCACGATTTCCGCCAGGGTCGTAATGAGGGCCAATTAGATTAGTGGCCCTTCAAAATAGGATGGTGTTAGACGTCATCCTAGCCAAGCGTTGGGGGGTATGCAAATTGGTGGGATCCGCGTGTTGTATTTTTGTACCTGACTCCTACCCAACCATATTCAAGGCAATACAAAATCTACATACCTTGAGTACTGAAGTACATGTCCCCGAGGGAGACTGGAATCTTAGTGCTTGGGACTTGTTACGATCATGGGGTTGGAAACTCTATGCAGTCCTAATGATAGCTCTTGGTGTTCTATTGTGTTGTTGTTGCTGTGTACAATGTCTTCTTGCCATATGTTCGATGTTAGGAGGATGTTGTGCACAAATGATAGGTACACTAGGACCAAATGTACATACACCCAAGGAAACTTTTAATGCTGTAGTAATGAAGGATATTACTATCCAGGAATTCATGGTGATTGATATTTCAGAAGAATGTGATTCAGGATGTACGGACATTGAGGCGTGGGTTATTGAATAAAGCGAATGTTTGAGTAATGTTCTTGGCTTAGGCCAAAAGGAGGGTTTGTTAAACTGTATTAGTATAATACCGCCTTGTTATGAATATTGGCCTAAGCCCATTCGCGTTGCACAGAAAACCGCGTTTGAAATGCTTCAATTTGAATCGACTTTGCTGCCATTTTAGAACTATCCGCCATTTTGATTTTGACTCTTACTTCGTGTGCTAAAATGGTGGACTGTGTTTTCAACTACAGCTGAGCCAAGCGACCTTTGAGTTATGTCAACATTTAGGCTGTCCGAGAGCAGACTGTTTGTTCTGTGAAAAGAAACCTTGTGACTCATATGAACTGCAATCCAAATGTTGTCTGTGCTCACTAGCCTCATCCTCATCTAAACAACGGAACAATGTAGAGCAAACTCAAAGCATGTGCTTTGGTTGTAATATATTAAGTTCTTTCTTGAAACTAGGCGTACTATGAGCTGGAGACCCAATAGTGCCATTGTATCTTCATGGACAAGCAAACTTGTTATATATGTCAACCAATATTGTCATATTTGTCATCTGAACTGGGCACGAACCCTAGCATGTAAATTATTAGTTTGGAGAGGGGCTGGGCAATGATTGGAATAATGTATAAAAGCGTCTGCATGAAGATGTCCATCACTCTCACCCCTCACTGTGTCTGCTGGTACACACTGTGAGGTGTTGGGAGCCAGATAGCTATCTGTTTTGCTTGGAATCTGTACAGAGATAAAGATACTTGTACCTTTTGACCCGTGATTGGCGTATTTCATTTTGTGGTACTAGCCCTCGATATTTCTTTGGTCTTTCAAGGGGATGTCGATCCACCCAGATGCTCGTTGTAAGCTCCCTGAGATCAACACGCATCCTGAGACCCCACATCCTGTTTACACGCTAAAACCATGGGTGGCAACCACTCTGAGGACTCAATCTCCTCTATTATCCCTGCCTCCATCAGTTTGGAAAGTTTGACCTTCAGACCTTCCCATGTCAACAAAGGTACCTTTTTCACTACATGGGCCTTAAGCACTGCTCCTCTCTTAAGTATAATTTTATGTGAAAACCCATGCAACATGCCTAGCTTGTCTAAATACACGGTGTAAAATGCATTCTCCAATTAATCCACAGACACACTCCTCCCTGCTAGACTTCGCTCTTACACACTCAACATGGGAATGGCTTTTCCAGGGCATATTTATATTTACAAAGAAGCTTGCTCATCCCATGCCAGGACACTCTCCCCCTCATGCGCTACATACAATTTACCTTCAGTTTTGTCCCCCTTGAGCTCTATTCAAGCCTATTCATACCCCTGCACTTTTATAGGCACTTGCCCATACGCAATGGGATAGATGTCAGGAGATTGGAGGGTTGACACCTCCTTTCCATAACTTTCCTATGTATAGTTCAGATGAAATCATAGTGTAGGGTGAACCAGAATCTACCAACATTTCTATTGGTACACCATTTACATTTAACATGTCTTGACTGTCCCCTCCATATGTAACAGCACTCTTTCACACGCCATGCTGCTCACACGCCCCACCATTCCGTCGGCACCCTCTTCTGCTTCTACCATCCTGACCACTTGTCTTCCTTGCACAACGCCACTCTCATTATTCAACTTGCATATTCTGGCATAATGCCCTTTGGTATTGCATCTCCTGTACTCCACATTCAAAGTCGGAAATTCCCTGGCCCTGGTGGAGTGGCCGGTCCACCCACACTTTCTACACACTTGTCTTCCTCCGGCACTGAATGGCCCTCGGCTGCACTTGTTGGTGTGGTAATCCACTTTTTCAACTCTACTCCTGGTCTCGCCACCACCCTTCTTGAGTGCTAGCACAGCCCGCACTGTCTCTCCTTCCGCCATCCCGTCTCCTTTCTCTGTCACCACTTGCACACTAGCTCAGTGGCCCTTGCAATCTCAATCAATGTATCCAAAGCAGGGTCTCTGTCAATCCATAGTCTCTCCCTTACTTTAGCATTGCTCGTTTTCATCAACACCTGGTCCCTTATATATTCATCCAGTACGCCAGTGAATTTGCAAGTCGATATAAGGGTATGCAAAGCAGTTATGTAAGAATCAATCGATTTGCTTCCACTTTGTACTATGGAAAAGAAGTGGTATTGCTCCAACACCACATTAGCCCTTTTCCCAAAACACCCCTCCAATTTTTTCAAAGCTGCCTCGTATAGGCTCACTACTTGTTCTCCTTCCCGCCGCCAGGAATTCATACGTCCTCCCCAGGTAAGTGTCTGAACACTCGTCCATATACTTAGCTGCGCCGACTTCATTTACGTACACTTTAAATTCATCTACCCAGAGATCCCAGAATACAGGAGGCTCACCTGGAGATGATAGGAATGCGGGAGGGGGTCTGGCATTACTCTGCTGCATTGTGTTCAAAATAACTTGGGTTATGACCCAGATTCCAGCTATTATTGCACTGTGCTGTTGTCCTAGGTAGGCACTTTAATAATCAACAACAGGTACGTGCCACAGTACAGGGTTGCTGCTTTCTACTGCTTAGTATTCACTTTAATCCAGCAAAATAAGCATTCCATGTTGCGACAATTACTATAATGGAGAACGGACTTCGCGCGTTGCAGCATCTAGTTGGTTGCCATGCCAACTAAAATGGTTGGCAATGCGGCGTGGCATTGTAGGGTCCTTTCCTCAGACCTCTACTTATGTCTGTGGGCGTTGGAGCACTCTGATTGCTTGTGTCGTCTGGTTTGGGGTGGGGGCCGCACCTGCACCTGTGTTCTACAGTGCCGTCGTGGGGGCTGGCAGGATTGGACTCTGCACCCTCTCCTCAGGCCTGCATGGCCAGCACAGTGAAGGCAGAGGCACACAATGGTGGGTCTCTTTCAGGGTCAACCTCGTTCTCTTTATCGCTCGTCACCAGTGAAATAATGGAAGTTATGGACCATACGGTAAGAATAAACCGTGCTTTATTCCAACGAAAATGACCCTCTGGCCGCCCAGCTACCAAGCCCCTCAACAGTTAAGAATATGGAACCCTGGGCAGGAATAAACACCCAGCATTCCATTACAACACAGTGTTCACATTCACTGGCAGGCCTCGGCAGAAAGAGCAGGAACACTTGACAAGAGAAGGTTTTTGAGAGTTTTTAATTTATTTTTATTTTAGTTGTATTTAATTTAAGTAAGCACATTTTACACACTGGAACCCTAATTTACAAACAAAATCAAACATTTTAAAAATCACATCATATCCATATGAACATATGAGATACAGCGTTACGACCATCATTAAAACATATTCTAGGAATCAATCTGCCTCAAATTTAATTCATATTTACCAAATATTTCTTCTATATTGTTCCATAATTTCAACATCCGAAGCGATAATGATAATTGGCACCCAGTTAAATTTCGACCCCAAAAATTACACGTTTTAATCATTTGTAAATCATGATTAGTCCTAATAAGTAGAAGAATTAGGTGCATGGGCAGATCATTTACTGTCTGTGCTGCCACTCTGTGGAATCAGTTGCCTATGGAGCTACGATCCAAGACAGATCTCTTGAGATTCAGGAAGAGGCTAAAGACTATTCTATTTGAGTAGCCCAGGTGTTGATTTATGTCTATCCACTGCTGGCTTTTCCCACTCTTGATGGGTTATCGGCGCCCTTATGCCTGTGGGCTTCGGCACCTTACAAATCAAAATCAAAATCAAAATCAAATCATATCAAATCAAATAAATCAACAAATGTACACATATGAAGATTTCTTATTTGTCACAATTCTTTATATTAAAGTAATATGTGTCTTATTAATTCAGTTTGCTCTGGATTTTTACATATCCAACACACGTAAGCATGAATTCACTCCAAACCTACGTCCCAATACTGCAAGACCCGGTAATTGGTTGAACCTTAATTAAGCAATATGACCCGAGCGGCGGGGGCATTACCGACTCAGGTAATGCCCCGTGGCCCATAGTTATAGGCCCGAGCGAAGCTGCCATGCACCCACGCCGGGTACAATGGCCGTGGAATACCAGCCAAGGGATTCCCGGCCCAGTAATGCCTCGCGAGGGCCAATCAGAATGGTTGTGGAAAAACTGGGAATACACTGTTCTTCAGCAAAATTGTGAGAGGTTATGCGAATTGCTACCCGATACACAATTGAAGGACCAGATTGAAGATATTACAGTTTGGTCACAGGGAAGGATTAATTCCATTTCACCTTTCTGCATCTCCAAAGTGCATATGTGGAGATGGTGTGGCTCACTCCGGTCCATATAAGGCAAGATTCAAAGAGATTTTTGCTTCATGTCCTGAGGAAGGTCTGAAAAACAGAAGGGCTACAGTATTAGTGCTCAAATCCATGATCGAAACACGTGTCAACAAAAAGAACTGCTCAAAATCATAATGAACAGCTAGTGACACTTGTACAGAGAATAGGGTCCAAATACTTTGTAAAACTATATGTATGGAATATGGTGTAACAAAAAAGTGTAGTTACACAGCAAAGTAAAGAGAAATTTTTGTGGTTGGTGTAAAAGTATGAATGAGTGACGAAATAAGTTGGAGTGTGAGTATGAATTTGTATTTGTATATGATTTTACGATATTTGTTAGAGATTGGTAAATGCTATACACATCGATATATTTTTGTATTTGATCAATAAAATTACATTGGAAGAAATTGTGTTAGATAATCCTGTCTGTTTGTTTATTTATTTGATAAAACGCACCAAACCCTCAGGTAGCTGGGCGCAACATTACAAGTATACTTAAAGCTTAGTTGCAGAGTAAGTACGTACTTACATACAAGAAAATACAGAGAAATACAAAGAATTACTGTAACATATATAGCAAGTGACTAGTGGTCACATGTAGAAATTGCATGGTTACAGTCGACTGGTGCAATAGTAGTAGATACATTGAAAGCAGAGAAGCCTGACAGGGATTAGGTAGCAAATACGGTCGTAGTCTGGGCTAAGGAGTCAATTTCAGCAAGTTAGGAGTCATTGGAGCGTATCCAGGTAAGGACTTTCCATCTAAATCTGGAATAAGGTTGGTCTGTTCTGAGCTCTAGTGGGAGTGCTTTCCAATATTGCGCAGCTATAACCGGGAAGCTGGATCCGCCTGCTGTAGTACGTTTAAATCTGGGGATCTCTAGGGTGTGAGCATTGGCAGATCTCATGGGGCGGGCAGTGAGTCTCTTGTTTATTCTTTCAACAAAGTAGGTCGGGGCTATATTATTCAGACATTTGGACGTGAGAGAAAGTATTTTAAGGCGAATCCTGTCATTGATTCTGAGCCATTGGACGTCTCTTCTAAATGTAGAGATATGCTGTCTATTAGGGATATTTAGAGCAGCTCTAAGGGCATTGCTTTGAAGTCTTTGCCTTTTGTCAGTTATGTACTTGTTGGCACCTACGTACACAGCATTGCAGTAGTCCAATCGAGATATTATGAGGGCATTGGCCAGGGTAATGCAACTAGATTCAGAAAGAAATGGTCTGCAGGCTTGGATCAGTTTGCATGTATAAGCGGTTGATGATGCTAATGAATTAACTTACTTCTTAAGGGTAAGTGCGGAGTCCAGGTAGAAGCCAAGTGTTTTAGCTGCAGGCATCACTTTGATGACGTTATTGTCAATGTTAAGGAGGCGTAGCTGGGGTTAAGTTTTTTAATGGCCGTCTCTGAACCTAGAATCAGTAACTCTGTTTTGTTGTCATTCAGGCATAGGCCATGGGATGCCATCCATGTCTGAATGAGGAGGTATATCTTATTTACTAAGGCCGAGTCCTCCAGAAAGTTGCCCGAAAGGGGAATGCGGATCTGGGTGTCATCTGCGTAATTAGTGTAGGTAATCAGTTGCCTATGGAGCTACGATCCAAGACAGATCTCTTGAGATTCAGGAAGAGGCTAAAGACTATTCTATTTGAGTAGCCCAGGTGTTGATTTATGTCTATCCACTGCTGGCTTTTCCCACTCTTGATGGGTTCTCGATTAGTGTAGGTGACACCCAGTCTATCCAACCTGTCGAACAATGGCTCAGTAAAAATGTTATACATGGTAGGAGAAACACATGATCTCTGGGGTACGCCACAGGAGACTTGTATGGGGTCAGCAGCTGTGAAGGGGAGAAGACTCTCACTGTACGGTTAGCTAGGAAGGACTGAACCCATCTTATGGCATCACTTGAGAAATGGGCAGCCGACCTAAGGTGGTTGCATAAGACTGCGTGGTCCACCAGGTCAAAGGCTGCAGGTAGGCCAAGGAGGAGTAGCATAGCTGATTTCCCTTTTGTCCTTCAACTCGTCAATTTGGGTCTTGAGGTCTATTAGGGCTGTTTCCGTGCCGTGGAGTGGGCAGAAACCAGACTGGCGTGACCCTAATAGGTGGTTGACTTCTAGATAGTCCTGTATTTGTAGGTATGCTACTCTGTCGATAATTTTACGCAAGAAGGGGACTGTGGTGATAGGTCTATAGTTGGTCGGGATGGAAGGATCTAATGTTTGTTTTTTGAGCAGTGGGAGCGCCCAGGATCCTTTGAGATTGGTAGGCACTGAATTTGTTTTAAATGAGGCATTGATGAGCTTTGAGATGAAAGGGGCTAGGTCTCTAGTTGCATCCTTTATAATTTGGGCCGGGCAGTTGTCTCCTTTGAAATTAGAAGGTTTTAACGAGAGTATGATTTTTTTTGTCTCAGGGATAGAAATTTTCTTGAAGCTGAAGGGTAAGGTGATGCTCACCCGTGTGAAAGGTGGGGGTTGCTGCTCAGGTAGGAGCAGTGAAGCTTTCTTTTTAGCTATTTTAAGTTGGAGGTAAGTGATTTTATTAGCTAGGGTGTTTTGAATGTCCGTACACCAGGATTTATCCTTAGGCGTATTATCAGTCTGAGGTATCGGTGATTCCATTTCCCGAAGGATGGAGAATAGTTCCTTGGTGTCTGATTTTGCCTTAGATATTCTGTCGTTGAATATATTCTTTTTAGTGTTGAATATTTCATTCTTGTACAGTTTGGAGAGGTTTGTTAGCTTGGCTTTATTCTCGTCAGTGGGAGAGTGGCGCCAAGTTGATTGAAGCTTTCTTTTTTGGAGTCTTAATTCTTTAAATTCGGGTGTGAACCAAGCGTTAAGGTGAGATTTCTGTTTGCGTTTGCGGATTTTGACAGGCGCAATAGTGTCCAAGGCCTTAGTCATAGTGCTGTTAAAGATCTCCACTAGTATTGTGGGGTCCGTATTGCTGGCTATGTTGTTAATGGCAGGAAGAAGGTGTGGGAGTAGTTTTCCTGCTGTAATGTCCTTTTTGCTTCTGGTCGGGAATGGAGGTGCCATAATAATGGTTTTAGGGCAGATGAGGTCTAGTGTGGCCATGAAGATAATTAGATAGTGGTCAGTCCAAGATTGCGGGGTAATGTTAGTGATGGTAATATTACAGTTCAGGTCGGCAACCCAATCTAGGGTCCTACCTTTGATGTGGGTGGAGGTGAGGGCTTTTTGTGTTAGCCCATTATCCTTCAGTAGTGCAGCGACTGATTGGGCATGTTTGTCATCAGTGTGATTGAAACCAAGATTGAAATCACTTAGCAGCAAGATTTGTGAGTGGTCTTTGGTGTTATTGGATAGGAGGCAAGTAAGGTCATCCTCGAAAGTTCCTAATGCTCCTGGTGGTCTGTATACCAGGTGGATTGTAAGAGTACAGTAATTAGATAGAGGGAGTTTAGCTGTGAGTATTTCACAGGATTAGTATGAGGGAGAGGTGGTCAGTCTGATAGGTAGGTTAGTTTTTGAGATAATGGCTAGTCCACCGCCTCTGGTGTTTGGTCGATCAGCTCTCAGTATCTGGTAACCATCTGGTACAGCTAAAATGAGGGTGGGTCCTGCTGCCTCGTGAAGCCAGGTTTCGGTTATGGCAAGCAAGTCCAGGTTCTCATTGGTTAGGGTACCTGCAATCTCAGCGGCATGGGCCACCAGGGATCTGTCATTGATAAGTGACCCTGCTAGTGGCAGGGTACTTATAGGTTTGGTAGTAAGTGGCTGTTTATTTGCAGGTGTCTTAACTCTTTGGGAGGTTTTCATAGTAGTGGCGAGATATGCCGAAGTCAGATTGTAAGTGCTATTCTGCTGTGCACGTTTAGTAGATAGTTCTGTGGGTTGGGCAGCATTACGTATGGGAGGTCTGTTATTCCAGTTTGTTTTAGGTTCGTAAAGGTGGGGCAGTCTTGATCTAAGTCTCAAGTTCCTATCCTTCGGTGGGAATGTGGCTAAAGATGCAAAGGCCATTGTGACTAGGAGGCCTAGAAGGAATTGGGTTGTCTGGGTCCTTGGGAATTTGCTCATGTTCGTAGACTTGGCTAGGACAGATAATCCTGAGTAGATTAGTAGGTGAGCCACAGGAGGGGTTGTTTCCAGTAGAAGTGAAGTTATCACGACTTAAGCTGTTAATTACTTTGAGGTGTGGGCTAAAGACACTGGCATCAGAGTAGGCTAAGATTCGTTTTCCAGAGTGGGCTGAAATAGTTGCGTAAAAGTGGGCTGGAGTCACGTTCTAGTTTAGTCTGGTGTCACTTGCCCAGAAATAGGCTAAGGCAAGTTTTCAGGAGCAGACTAGAGTCCTTAACATAGGCATGGCCTAAAATCACTTGCAAGTATAGTCTAATAACATTAGTACCCAAGTAGGCTAACCTCAACTTTCAGTAGAGGGCTAGGATCACATGCAGGTGTGATCACAAATCATTTGCTCCAGAATAGGCTAACATTAATTTTCAGTAATGGGCTGAGATCACATGCAGGTATGGTCCAGTAACATTTGTATCAAAATAGGCTAACATCAGCTTTCGGTAGAGGGCTAGAATCACTTGCATGTATAGTCACAAATCACTTGCACCAAGATAGGCTGGCATTCATTTTCAGTAATGGGCTGAGATCACATACAGGTATGGTCTAATAACATTTGCATTCAGGAAGGGCTGGTGTCAGTTTTGGGAATTAAGGCTGAAGCCGCAGGGCAGTATGAGTGGGTTCAGATAGTACTATGTGAATGAGCCCAATCACGTGGCAGGTGGGAGCAATGAGCACAGGGGGAGGCAGGTAGGCACAGAGTTATACAATTTATTAATTAACGTGGGTCATGCTGGCAATGATAAGACGGGTGTAACTACATATGTGAAGACACAGTAAGGTTGAAAAGGAGCGTTAGATGGAGGCAGGTTACTTAAAGAAGCGCAATCATCTGGATAGGCAGGTGCACAAAGTGGATTACCATTTGCTGTGCAACAAATTCCGTCTTATTGTGTGCACGTTTGGATTGAGCTGTGGAGGCAGCAGATAGCGTCCGTTACAAGGGTGTAAATGTCTTGATGATTAGGGGGAGGAACAAGTACTTTAGTTGTCGTGCAGTTTGATGGTGACTTAGGTTGAGTGATTAGTAGTGGATAGGGTGTGCACAGGCTTCGGTGGGGCATTTGCAATATGGCATGGTAACTTGCAGATGACAGATTTCGCTGCGAAAGTTCACACTGGAATGGCAGCAGTACAAAGGGAATGATGGTTACCTTAAATACGTGTTATGGGTCACGTGGAAGCAGCCCGGGCCAGGCCAGTTGGGCAGGGGGTCTGGCAGACGGCATGCACGGCTGTGGACAGGCTCGGGACAGGTGATAGCCTTATTTACCTGGGCCTTGCTGAGGTGGGCCGCCTTACGCCTGCCGGCGCGCAATAGGTGGATGTAATTGGCTCCTGCTCCACGGAAGGGGCTGGATAGACTACTTCTGAGGCTTGGGACAGGTGATAGCCTTGTTTCCCTTGCTGAGGTGGCTGTCATCCCCTATCTACTGGTTCACCCGTTACATATTTTCCAAATTATTGGGGGAAGTAAAGGAAATAGAGGTGGGATCTATAGCATTATCGGATCATGCCCCCCTGATTGTTCAAGTAAGATATATGTGGCCACGTATGGGGCTGTGGGCATGGACATCCCAGGTGAATTGCTGCATGATGTAGGTATGGTAGAGGAGATAAGAGGTAAAATAGAAGAGTACTTTTCTACTAATAGTAATCAATCTGTCATGCCAGAAGGGACCTGGGATGCCTTTAAGGCGTTAATGCGGGGAGAATTCATTGCACCCTGGGCTCAGAGGGATAAACAGAGGGCAGAGATAGAAAGGGACATTGAGGTTCAGGTGTGAGACACCCAATTGGCTATAGCTAATCACAGAACGAGAGCTTTATCTAACACACTGAAGGGTTTGTACAGCCAGCTGAATATGCTACAGACTCGAAAAGCGGAGAGATCTTTGCTGATAACTAAGCAAAGATATTATATTTGCGCTAATAAAGTGGATAAATTGTTAGCTCGACAACTAAAAGGATTGCAGGCTACTAAGCTAATACAGCGATTGTCACAGCCAGATGGGTCAATAGTCACAGAAACAGAGGCCATAATTGATAATTTCGCCAATTTTGATGAATTACTTTATACGTCAAGCCACCCATGCACATGAGATACAATGCTATATTGGTGAAATAAATCTGCCAAAAATAGCGGCAGAGGAGTGGGAGGATCTCTAGATATTAGCGAGGAGGAAGTGGAGACAGCAATAACAGCATTGCCAATAAATAAAGCACCGGGACTAGATGGGTTCCCGGCTGCTTTTTATAAGAAATACGCTAGGCAGTTGGTCCCAATATTAGTGGAACTATCAATACAATAGGGATGAGGGGGGCTGTGGCACCCACTATGTCAGAGGCGAAGGTGGTGGTGTTTGAAAAACCAGCGAAGGACCAGAGGAAATGCAGGTCATATAGACCCATTGCCTTAATGAATATTGATGCAAAACTGTTCACATGCATCTTGCCAGCGAGATTAGCGCTGCTGCTCCCGGAATGGATACATACAGATCAATCAGGGTTTTTACATCGGGTAGACAGACCTCAGATAACATTAGGAAGGTGATCCATTTAATTGAAAAAGTTAATATTAAACAGATACCCGCAGTTCTAGTTGCACTTGATGCCGAAAAAGACATTTAATCGCGTAGCGTGGCCCTTTTTATTTTCTGCGATGGAAACCATAAGGAAAGTAGAAGTCTAGGGAAGAGGAGCACAACCCTAGCCTTGGAATCCTATACCTATGGCCATTGTTTGGTCCATCAGATTAGATTACTTGAGAGACTGGGAACTTTTCTGTTCATTGGAACTACCATGAACACTTTAGTTTTGGGATGAAATCATCCTTGCGCAGTTGGTTTAAGTTGTTAGTGTTAGGGACAGAGGTAGTCTTTTGAGACACGTGTGAGAAACCAGAAGGTGTCACCCACTAGTCCCCGGGGATCTGTCATTCAGGTGGCCAGGACACGGCCATCGCTTTTCGATCCAGTTCCTGGGAGTAGACCAGTGCAGGAGGACCACCTGGGTGAGGGGTCTTCTGGGAGTGGGACACCGGATGGTGAGATACGGTATCCCCTTGCCTATAACACCTTTACCCCATCCTACCAGGTAGGATATTTAAGAACTCTAACCCCCCCCTTTTACAACACAAACTCTTTCACACGGACAGTCCGCTATAGTAAATAACAGACTAACAACGAGCAGTATACCTGACGTGTCCCAATACAATGGTCAGGCGAGGTCAGGCAATTATTGACCATCACACACACCTGACTTCCATTAAGCTTCCCCACACGGATAAAAGGCAGAGTGCAACAGCACACTCTCAATGAGGCAAAGCACACGAGGAAACAGCAGTTTCAAGACGGCAGCTGAATGAGAGAAGAAAGACGGGAAAACAGAAGGGGATCGCAAGGAGGGAAGTTCCGGAATTGTTAATTTCTGGAACCCTCGAGAATAGAAACCGTAATACCAGGAAACTGCTGTTGTACCGTCCTTTGCTCCAAGAACAAAGCAGCGTCAGTGAAATCAACCCAGCCGGCGAGTTTGGGAGACCGATACAAGACTGCTCTGTGTTGAAGCCAAGGTTGCAAGCAGCAACAATGTATGGTGATCGCTGGAACGAACATTGTTAAAACGCGTGTGATAAGAGATGCAAGTAAAGATTAACTGCTGATGAGTGATTGAACTTTAAAAGCAAGATAAAATACCTTTGACAGAGTGGTCCGGCACCGCGTGGGTGCTTAATCGAAGGTCTCTGTAAGGTATCCAGCTGAGAGTGGCAAAAGTGAAAGTGAGGAAAAGGTTATATCAAGAAGAGAACAAGTAATTGTAAATCGAAGTGGTCCTGCGACCGGTCGAGCAAAATCCTGCGCACAGTCAAATGTTTTCGATTTTGAAGAAGTGGAGAAAGTTTGGAAAAGTAGATAAATTTGTTCTGAGGCCAGCTGAGGGAGTTTTAAAGTGGGTCTGAGCCCGGCAGAGGGGGACCCGGGGTGAACAGAAAATCACCCGTGAAGTTGTACATGTGAAATCCTAAGAAGAACAGAACTTTAATGTTTGTTGTGTTGCATAAGGCCCTCTGAAATAAGAGACTTTGGGCCTCATTACGAGGTTGGCGGTAACCCGCCAGTGCCACCGGTGGGTTGCCACCAACCCTGTAACACCGAATTCGGCACCTGACTTCCCGGTGCCACCGGGACATTACAAGTCCTGTCTTGCGGAAAGTTAGGCGCCGGTTTTTGTAAGTCCCCATTCCCATGGAGTCCAGTAAGACTCCATGGAAGTGGGGAGACTGAAGCACCGGCACCGTTGCTAATAGTGCCGGTGCTTCTGTAACAACTCTGCCTACCGGGGCCGAAGCGCCTGGAAGGCACAGTTCATAGTGTGGCGGTCTGGAAACAAGGGTGCTGGTGAGCTTACCGGTACCCTTGTTTGCAGACCGCCACACTTGTAATTAGGCCCAGACTTTGGCACAGAAGGCCCTATTGTTGAGATTTTGAACTGCATCCTCATGCTAGAGAAGCCAGAGAGTGTGCTAAGCTGGAGTGTGCCGCCTTGTCCTGTGCTGAAAACGTGGAGAAGGGAATCCAATGGCTTGAATATCCTGAAATATTATTTCTTGAACACTTTTCTTTTGCATAACATTGTTTCCCACACTATTTGTATTTAGAAGTAAGAATTGGCAATAGGTTTATTATTATAGGCCCTTTTTTTTTACAGTCTCAACTAGGACTGCGTTACTGTTATTTGATGGTAGTAGCTTGCTCCTATCTTTAGATTTAGGATTAGCTAGGTGTTTTCAAACCCTATTAAAGTTCAATGAACACCCTTGAACTGTGATCACTTGTGTCTGTCTTACTGTTTGATACCATGCCTTCCTTACACACGACAGTGACAGACTTTTTGGTTTTGAGCATCCTGACAATTTCACTGGATTTCTTTGAGGCAGGGAAACTCAACTTAGTTTTAGGGATAGAGAGGCATTTTTCTAACCTTTCTTGATTGAGAAAAGTTTGTACCCAAAGATATGCCACCATTGTGTCCGAGCCTTACTTCTGCATCCTTGCAGTAGCCTAAAGCGGATTGAGCAATTTATCAATATTGCAACTCCCATTGAGTAGGTTGATGACCTTGCATCTGGTGGTGTCTCATGTGGCAGCGGGGCCCCACTGAGACTGCACATTGAGGGGGGTTTCCTGTAGGAAAGCAACATTGGATTTGTGGCATTGCAGATATGCCATTACTTTCCAGGCCTTGATCAGGTTTTTGAGCACCCGCACATTCCAGGTTATGCTTTTAATTTATGTCATAGCGTCTTAGAGTGTAAAATTGATCAGTGGTATCATATTTTGTATGTGTTGGGTGAGGGCGGTCCCGTATCCATGAGTTGTGAGGTCTACCCCGTGATCTTAAATTCCTTGCTTTATTTCCTGAGTAGTTACAGTACACTGCTAACAAACATTCCCTTGTCCCCCATCCACCCTTTATCACTGGCTGCCCCCAACTGCCAGTGTGGATCCCAACATGCCCCAGCACCCCAATTGCGCCGGGGTACGTACCAGCTGGCTGGCCAAAGGAAAACTTGCCAGCAGTCTATGCTCCGAGCCAGGAGTCATCTGTACCTAGCTGTCACACCCCAGTAATTAGATTTACATCTTTACAAAGAGTAGTATGAGCAAAACGAGAAAATGAGAAAGAGAAGAAAACAGAATGGAGGTGTTAGGCAGAATCATATGCAGTACTCTTTGGAACCACTACATGCAATTAGGACTACAAGTGTAAGCACAATTGACCTTTGGTACAGGCCTGTGCTACACAGTAAAGTGGTAGCGATGGCTGAGCAGCCAGACTTATCTCAAGAGTTTAAGTGAGCAGTAGCACAAGTTACACAAAGGACCAACAAATACAGTGATTCAAATATACACTTACTCAAGGTCTCTTGGCAAAAGAATATACATTTATTTACACATTGAGTTAGAAAACATTACACTTGCACAAGCAGCTCAATATCACACACTAATAAACAACAAAAATCCAACCGTAAAGTAAATGAACAAGTTTAGCTCCAAAATGAAGTCGGAGCAAAATGGCACTTCAGATACTTAGAAAAGGGAGGAAAAGACAAGGTTATAAGAATAGACAGTCCAAATACATTCATAGGCAGGGCAAAGGGTTTCAGTTAAATGCAATCAGCAATTCTTCTCAACAGGCCTGGGCCAAAGTCAATGGTTCAGAGTCTTTTGTATAGGATAGCAAGTTCTGGTATATAACGGTTAAGTCTTTGCCACGGATTTTTAAAGAATTTGGCTAGGCGAAAAGTTTGACGAAAGTTTAGAGAAGGACGAACCTTCGAAGTTGAGGAAAGTTTCATACACTTTCTGGATGGGCGAAAATATTTCCAGACCGTGTTTCAGTCGTGGGGACAAGAAGGAGGACGTCCGGAGGTTCCTGCACTGCCCAGGGATGAGGCCAAAAGCTGTAGTCCACAAGCTGGTTTCCTTCCCACTGGCTATCTGGTTTTCAAGCAGCACTCTAAACATGCGACGAGTCAGGGATGGTGTCCAGGTGGCTTACCAGTTGGTTGTTTCCACCAAACTCAAGGGAAGAAGTTAACCTTGAAGGGCTTCTCTGTTGATTGGAGTTTCAGACAATTCGGGCCTGCAGCAGGGCTTCACCGGTTGTCCAGGAGTTGCAGCAGTCCTCTCCCTTCAGATCATCTTCAGTTCTTTCGTTCTAGTGGTCGACTCTGCTTTCCAAGTCCCAGAGACCTGCTTTCAAACTGTTTTCCCCCATTCATTCAGCCTGGCTGTCACTCACCCGGCAGGGTGGCTGTCCTTGCCGGACAGTCAGCCAGCCAATCACACCAGAGTGCATTCAGGTCTCCTAGGAGACTAAGCACAGGGAGTGCCGGGTACTTCCCTCACATCCTGCCCTCCTCAGACACTCTGGCACCAGAGGAGGGTTTCAGCACCGAAGCCTGCCAAAGGGCATGAACAAAGGGATCAAACCTGGTTTGGCGCGCAGAGTTAAACACAAGAAGGACTTTTCCTAAAAGAAATGGCAAAAAAAGTTGACCAGAGTCTGTTTTTACGGATAGGTCTGGGGCACCATATTGAAATAACATGAGGGAGAGTGTTTTTTTGTTTGTTACCAACTTAGATACAACCGTGCGCCTGATTCACGCTTGAATTTGCAAAATGGTGTTGCAGGTGAGTTCAGCAGAAAGAGGCAATGACCCCAACCTCTTAACTGACAAAGTGAAGTAAATTGCTCACACATTAAAAACTGCACCACACTTGATTAGTGAAAAGTAATTCTTATTTGGTGTTGTAAGTCACAATCACAAACAAAAATAATAAAAAACAAACAGTGCCCTCTCAGATAACACGTGTTTCAACACATCAGTGTCTTTTTCAAATCAGGGCAAATTAGGGCTGTGCATTATACATTGATCAAAAGAAACAATGTTACAAGGATACTATCACAGACATTAGAGAAGAGTTGAAGGGGTGGATATTTCAGGAATTTTTGGAAAAGAGAAAAATAAAAAGAACGCACAATCAGTTCAAAGGTTCTTGTGAATAACAGCTATTCTATGCTGTATTATACATACACGTTTTGCTAAACAATTTAGCTCATGTCAGACCTTACCTAAGTTTCATTTACCAAAAATTGGTTCAAATCCAAAGAGCAAAGAATTCAAGGGTTGGATCCCTCCTGCAGGATAAATTAGTAATAGTCGTGTGTCAGGAGTATAGATGCAATATGAGTATGAATAACTAAACCTACATGTTATAGCTCTAGATAGATATATAGGAAGACTTTGGGCCTCATTACGATTTTGGCGGTAGCCATGCCGCTATTGACAGCATGGCTGCTGCCAAAATCGGGTCCGGGTTCCCAGAATGGGGAATTCCCGGGCCATTCTGAATTCGGAGGGCCCGGTAATTCCTCCCTCCAGGAACCCGGGCCCGGACCTTCCCCATTCCCATTTCAGTCCCCATAGGGCTGAATGGGAATGGTGGAGGAAGCTAACAACGGGCCGATTACGAGCGTCCCGTTGTTTGCTCCCTCTTTCCCTCGCGGGACCCGGTAAGCACGCCTGGTTTGACCAGGCATTACTTACCGGGTCCTGCGAGGGAAGCTTGTAATGAGGCGGAACGGGTTTAACGGGTCTGCCTCCTTTAACGGGTCCCCTTAACCCGTTCTGCCTCACTTGTAATGATGCCCTTTGTCTTGATACAAACCTGTGAGCAGCTTAATTTGTCTCTCTCTAATCGATAGAATTAAATGCTGTGTATGTATATATTGCATTGTTCCGATCGTTGGTATCATATTATGAATATTTAGAACATATGTCCATTCCGAGGTTGTGAAAAATCTCCTCAAATTCCCTTAAAAACACAGAAACCGTGTACCATTTTCGTGCTACCAATTTTAAATGCCTGCATTACATTGAGCAGATCCCCATAACAAAAACAAGAATCAAAATGTCCTTGTTGCGTTTGATCAATATTAATTTCGAATGCCTGCATCCTATATAACTCGAACGTCTCAGGGGTCAATTCTAAGGGTATTCCTGACTATAGGTCCGCTGAGTAAAACGGCCTATCATTGTACGGGCTTACCTGAAAATAGTTGGTTCAGTCTGCTTGCGTCGGCATTCGTGCGGGGTCGCGCTGCATTTCGTTTATCAGTGTTTGCCATGGCAACATTGGTCCTACTATTGTGTCTATGTCTCCTGACACGACAAAGCACTTTTGGGTGTCATGCTTTGGGCTAATTTTACGTGTAGTACTGTAAACTGAAGGGGAAGGAGCCCAAGCTATTCTTTTAACTTGTAAACATAAAATATGTAGTTCAAGATATTACTGGACGAAAGAGGTAATAATGACCAAGTTATGGAATAAATTGCAAGACGCAGGCATGTATTGCCATAATGATGCAAAAACCTGTATGTGGGGAAACGTTTCCACATTATAATATTCAACAGAGTGCAGGGCGCTAAATCGCTCGGTAGTGTTAGAGAAAACCTCTTCGGCTATGGGCAGTCATGTGTGTTCTCAATTCATGACAAATTTTCAAATACTCCCTAATGGTATATTGTTGCCTGAAATTCATTGAAGAAGAACCCAGGCTAAATTTCAAAAAAGCCAGAACTTTGAAGACGGACATACAGAGGTCACAGAATCCTGTCTACCACCAATGCCGAAAGGCTACAGAAAATGTGCAACTTGTGGAATGTGCAAATTTGCACACCCCAACACACAAACCTTTATTGACTCACGTGGAATTGCATTCAAAATGACTGACACCATTAACTGTTGGAGTAAATTTATTGTCTATGCCATCATTTGCACATGCTATCGCATATACATTGGGAGCACCATAAGAGAGCTTAGAACCACAATACGAGAACACTTCTCTGGCACTGGCAAACGGAACACCGATTGGAAGATAATAAAAACCTGAAGTTCATTGGATTAAAGAAAGTAACACTGGGTGATAGGGGAGGGAATAAAGAAGCTCTCCTTCGCTAAGCCGAAGCTCTACTAATCTGTACATTTCGTGCGACGGAGTTTGCCCTAAACAAGAACAATGAGTTGACTTACTTCTTGTGAAACTGTAATGTATGAACAACATCTATGAACAACTTTAGCATAAGAACAGTATGAATATTATCAGATACATCTAAAAAGTTGCAATATTGTTATTGTATCCCTTTCTGTGAGGTTTTCTCTAGAGTTTATTCAGGTATGGGTCAATTGAATCACCATGTAATTCGTACAGATGTAGCCACATGAGTGACGCGGTTTCTTTCCTTATCCTTTTTTCTGTTAACACCACCGAATTTGTGAGAAAATCACATGTAAGTCTGAGTTCATAGATATATGAGACACTAGACTAGTATAGCATATACCTCAGGCAACAATATATCATTAGCGAGTATTTGAACATTTGACATGAATTGAGAACACGCATGACTGCCCATAGCCGAAGAGGTTTTCTCTAACACTACCGAGCGATTTAGCGCCCTGCACTCTGTTGAATATGATAATGTGGAAACGTTTCACCACATACAGGTTTTTGCATCCCTGTGGCAATACATGCATGCGTCTTGTAATTTATTCAATAACTTGGTAATTATTACCTCTTTCGTCCCGTAATATCTGGAACTACATATTTTATGTCTACACGTTAAAAGAATAGCTTGGGGTCCTTCCCCTTCAATTTACAGTACTACACGTAAAATGAACCCAAAACATGGTGCCCAACAGTGTCTTGTCGTGTCAGAAGACATAAACACAATAGTAGGACCAATATTGCCATGTTGCCAACTAAATGCAGTGCGACCCCGCGCAAATGCCGACGCAAGGAGACTGAACCAATTATTTTCAGGTAAGCCCTTACAATGGCAGGCCGTTTTACTCAGCGGACCTATAGTCAGAAATACCCTTAGAATTGACCCCTGAGACGTTCGAGTTATATAGGATGCAGGCATTCGAAATTAATAGCGATCAAACGAAACAAGGACTTTTTGATTCTTGTTTTTGTTATGGGGATAAGAGCCTAATTCGGCTGAACATGATTAGAATGTTTGCATTGAAGATTGGACACTAGGCACGTACCATCTGCTCAATGTAATGCGGGCATTTAAAATTGGTAGCACAAAAATGGAACACGGTTTATGTGTTTTTAAGGGAATTTGAGCACATTTTTGACAACCACGGAATGGACGTATGTCCTAAATATTCACAATATGATACCAATGATCGGAACAATGCAATATATACATACACAGCATTTAATTCTATCGATTAGAGAGAGACAAATTAAGCTGCTCACAGGTTTGTTTCAAAACAAACTCTATATATCTATCTAGAGCTATAACATGTAGGTTTATTTATTCATACTCATATTGTATCTATACTCCTGACACACGACTATTACTAATTTATCCTGCAGGAGGGATCCAACCCTTGAATTCTTCGCTCTTTGGATTTGAACAAATTTTTTGTAAATGAAACTTCGCTAAGGTCTGACAGGAGCTAAATTGTTTCGCAAAAAGTATATGTTTAATACAGCATAGAATAACTGTTATTCACAAGAACTTTTGAACTGATTATGTGTTCTTTTTATTTTTCTCTTTTCCAAAAATTCCTGAAATATCCACCCCTTCAATCCTTCCCTAATGTCTGTGATTGTATCCTTGTAACATTGTTTCTTTTGATCAATGTATAATGCACAGCCCTAATTTGCCCTGATTTGAAAAAGACACTTATGTGTTGAAACACGTGTTATCCGAGAGGGCACTGTTTGTTTTTTATTATTTTTGTTTCTGATTGTGACTTACAACACCAAATAAGAATTAGTTTTCACTAATCAAGTGTGGCACAGTTTTTAATGTGTGCAGCAATTTACTCCACTTTGCCATATTGAAAAAAAATGGCTGCCCTTGATTTTGAGCTACCGTTGTTAGCGGTCACGAAAAATCACGGTAGTTGATCTAAACCACTGCCACCAGCCATTAAAAATAGGAAAAGGTAACATTTTACTATTACATGGGTGTTTTGACTCAGGGGAAGCTAAGCAACCCCTCCGGCACTCTATTGGAAGATAGTGTGTGCTGGGTCAGTAAATTTAAAAGGACTAGCAAAGCCAATATAACTTTACATGCTCTGGGAGACGGTAGTCAGTCCCAGAGAAGGTATTGAAACCTTGGGGAGTCTGAAAGACACCCCTGTGCCACTGCACTGAAGGTGCTGTGTGACACACAGTAAACGATGATGCCACTGGAGTTGTTTTAAAACTCCATAACCAAAGAACACAAAAGTGAAACACACACAAAATACATGGAAGAGTGGGAAAAAAAGGATCACACTCTTCCCAGGTAAAAAATGTAATCCCAGAAATCCAGCAAAGTTGCTGGGGCTCTCAAAAGGTATGGGAAATTAGCACATTCTTGAGAATTCTCCCTAACAGCAGGTTAGGTTGTAGCTTAGCAAATTAGTCATCTGTTGGATTTAACAGGGCCATTATTGGCTTCCACATACTGCAGAATATCCTCAGATGTGTGTGAAGAAGTGTTTTTTTTTTATTGTGGATAACTCTTAACTTGGCCGTTAAGAGTGTGTTGCATACTAGATGCCATGCTCCCATACGACCTTCCTTACCGAATTAAAGTTCCTACTCATGGTTTGTACCGATTGACTGTAGTCCGGGAACATTTTAATTTTAGATTGAAATTGTAAGTTGCCTTTTGCTCTAGCGGCCTTGAGCAACGAGTCTCCGACCTAGTAGTTGAGCAATTGAGCAATGAAGGAAACCCGAGTGTCAGGTGCGGGCTCCCAATCCGGAGCACCTGCTCTATCAGGAATTGGCTTGAAAGCAGTGGACGATCAAGAAGCATTGAGAACCTCTTCTCCAAGATGGGTTGATTCAGCCTGTTTGTGTAGATTTAGGAAGGCCGATTATCCGTAGGTTGTTTCCGTCTGGACGTGTTCTGCAGATCCATATTTTTGGCTTGTATAGTCTAACGCCTTCCTGAGGTTGAATGGCAAAATCATCTTCCAGTCACTGCATCAAGTTCTCAGCAACCCCCACTCTGTTTTCCACTTCCGTCATTCTGATGCATAGCTTTTCATCTTGGAGTTGGGATGATCCTCCTTGGACATCATGTCAACCAGCTTTTGATTGATGGTAACACATACTTTGTTGTAACTGCAGCATGGTCTGCATCAACTTTTCTGGGAATGGACCTTTTTCTAAGGTTGGGGCTGACTGAAGCTGCAGCATGGCTCTCGTGCCTTCTGATGAATGAGTCCAGCTTGGCCGTTTTCTTGGCGCAGTTATGTTTGTCTGTCATGGTTTTTAGCACCCGATTGCTGTGTGGTGCGCCAACCATCCCCAAGTTGGGCCTGCCGTGGTACACTTGTGTCCACGGCAGTCAAATACCATACCTTTGCATGCCCTGTCAGTGGGGTTATGCCCTCTGCTGCCTCAGCTTTTTGGAAAGCTCTGTGGTATCACTTTCAAGACACACAGGGAGCAGCACCCTTTGCTGATAGCTTCCTTGCTAGTAGAGTGCCACTCCCCAGTTATTAAGGCACGCCCCACCTTTCGTCACAGGTGCTTACCGCCTTACGGCCCCCGGCACTTTCCTGCTTGCTCGAGGGGCCCGGCTGCTGATTCTCTTGGCTGTATTTCTCGGCTTGCCGCCACTTCTCCAGTGAAGGCTTTAATGCCGTCGCAGCTCCTATTCTCACTGGAGCTGGAGGCACACCAGGCAATCTGCTGGGTGGAACTCTGGGGAAGTTGCTGGGCTCATTGCCCCGAATGTGGTGCCCTGTTTGTTACTCCTTCCAGAAGCCATAACAGCTCACAGCAGACACTGCATCTCCCTGCTCCTTCGCTCGAAGCCAGGCCCCACGCACACTGGCCTCTGTCACCTTTCACCGTGCTCCTGGGCACCTGACCACCACTCAGGCAAGACCACTCGCTGGAGGGACACTGGTAGTACCACCAATTGTGAAGTTAGGGCTGCGTGTGCCTAGCAACGAGGGGATTCAATGAGAGGATTATCTGGCTTGGACAGAGCTTACAGTTAAGCTGCAACCTTAGTTGTCTGCTCACGGGCACACCGAACCAACCCTTGTTTATGATTGAGTTATATATCTATGACCCCTCGTATTCCAGCATAGTAATTGAACTCTTTATGATGTTTTGTCAGGGTCTAATTGGAGATTTGCTTTCAACGGTTAAAGGTTGCCTTGCTCAGTTTTCATGGCGGCATTGTTCACTTATCCACTTCTTTTGTGGTTCATTCCATTGTATGTTTCTTCTCAAGTCAGAACACATTATTTGCATTCCTTGATGATAATTACCTGCTTCAGTTTTTCATAAAATATTGTTTTTCGCTGGAAATATTTCATAAGTTTCACGAAGAAGGTGGATAAAGACGTTATATAATTTGCCACATGAGATGATTTCAAATGCACTCTGATTTAATGTTAATTGCCATCCATACATTCTACATAATTATCGGATGTTATAACGTAATAAAAGATTTTCACCCAATAATCTCAAAATTACAGTTCTATTCAAAGGGGAATTATCCAGGGAGGTAAATAGTTTGCACACATTGATTGGCTTTATTTCATTAATCACAGTCGGTAGAGACTTCAATTAATGACTTTTGTTGTCCCGCCTTTCGTTTAAAACCCCAATGTTTGCCACTGGTGAGAGAAGACATTGAATTATTTAGTTTGGATTCCTCTGAAACATTTCCTTCCAAAGTTGACATATCTACACAATTCTCTCCTGATTCTTTCACTTCCAAGTGCTTGTTTTTAGCAATATTCTTGGTATCATCTCTTTTCAGGACCCAATTAACCAAATTTGAATGAGGAGGTCTAGGCTTCTTTCTCCTTTTTGATTTGTTCTGCCTAGATTTGTTCTGATCTTTTTTCACTCAACTTGAAACAGGTAGAATTTTCAGACTATGATTTTCTTGTGATCCCTTGTTTAATTAACAATCTTTTTCTTCCTTATTTAATTCTTAATCATATTGTGTTTTCTTCTTTTTTCTTTCACTGTATGTTCTTTAGTCTTTTGGTTCCACAAGTGGGAGATTTTCAGCTTGATTCTTTTGATTCTTTCTATTCTTAGGTTCTTTTATTTTCAATCTAATTAATTCATCAATTTCATCTTTCTAGATGTCCATTCCATGTGTTAAATCAATGGGGATATCGGACCCTGCTGATTATCTCTTATTGTGATTTCAATTATCGATAGTGCATCCTCTATTCTCCTTTTTACTCTATATTGGTCTAATTGAATATCTCGCTTAGAGTGAAAGATTATTACCAAAGAATTTAGAGCTAAATGTAGTGCAGAAGAATGAAGTGAGAAAGCAGGATTTATTTTAAAGGGAGTTCAAGAACCCCCAAAAGATTTAGAGTAACGCTCAAGTCATTTTCTCGAAAAACCTGCGAGGCAATTATCCGCAAGTGATTAAGTCCAGCTTCCTGGTCAGTCATTCAGCTGACCTGTAGCTCATTATTGCTTCTGATTTAAGCCACAAGTTCACCATCTCTTTGTAAACTATAATAGAGGACTAGTAATGAGTTGTTATTATCAATAGGAGACATCACAGAATGCTACATTATGCAGGGTTTGTGGGTGCGCTTGAGGAGTCAGTTGGTCATTTTCTCCGTTTTTGTCCAGGCTATTTGGACCTATGAAAGCGTTATCTATTTACGCATTTTAGAATCAAGTACATCAGGTCAACCATACAAGCTGTGAATTTCTGTAAAGGCACTGATGCCTTAAATAGGTTTTTTATGTATCTAAATATGTTTTTAGAGCTTGGCTGAGAAGACAGGGGGCCTCATTATAAGTTTGCCAGTCCGGGAACTACGGTACCAGTAAGGATGCCGATACCGTAGTTCCCGGACCGGCAAACTACGAGTTCTTCTCGCGGGTGCCATTGCAGCCGCCAGGTCTGTCCTGGCGGCCTTAACGGCACCCGCAAGCAGAGCATGTCGGATGCACCGGCACCGTTGATAATGGTGCCGGTGCATCCGGCTTCCCCATTCCCAAATGGGAATTGGGAAGAATATTTCCCGGCGGCCAGTAATGGACAATTACTGGGTCCAGCAAGGCCGTAATGACCCGGTAATTGCCCATTCCTAGGAGCCGGAAAAAAAAACATACTGGCGCCAGCCTCGTAATGAGGCCCAGTGTATTTTAACAATTATGTGAAACCTGTTCATTTTATTTTTCAATGCATTTGGATGGGTAATATTCCCTGAAACAGGTCTTAGCTGTGTTTTATCTTAATCTATTGTACATTGTACTGCTTTTATGGTTTTATGCCGAATAACATTTTGTTACAACAAAAATAGGAGTCAATTGGGAGCTATGTTGAGGTGATTGTGGAATATTAGCAGTTGAAAGAATATCATTTTCCTGAATTGTTTCAGTGTCTCATGGTACACAATACATGATCCCTTGTGATTTCCACCAGGCTTATCCTCTGCCATTTTGTTTGATAGTTGAGTAGCGGAGATGCCTGATTTATTCGACTTAGTCCTCAGATTATAAAACATGAAGATTTATGGACAATATATAACATTTTAGGGCACATACTACTTTGTCGATATCTGACTTTTACTAGGTATTTGTTTTGTGCGTCACCCTTTTGATGCCACTAACCGCACACTGCTCTGAATTTAAGCTTACAACTTTGTGTGAGGTTTGCGCACATCCCCTACTGTTATACACTTCATGTGCTACAGGGCAGGGACCTTTGGTAGCTCCACAACCACTAAGAACAGGTCCAAAAAAACTCCCACAACATGGCAGAATGCTCCCAACTTCAGCTCGCAACTTTGCACGCGTCCCCTGCTGTTATACACTTCAGGTGCTGAAGAGCAGTGACCTTTTGCAGCTCCGAAACCACTGTGAAAAGCTCTAACAAAGTTCTGGCAACACTGCAGATGCTACACACTGCTCCCAACTTACCCTTGCAGCTTTGTGCCCCTCCCCGGCTGTTATAAACTTCAGGTGCTGAAGGGAGAGGACCTCTAGCAGCTCCAAAACGCTAGAAAAAACTCAAACAAAGCTCTGGCAACGCTGAGGATATAGAATTGTAAATACATCCTGCCATCTCGGAGGAGAGACTGACTTCTGTGAACACTTCACACACGTGGAAGTGTTGTTTAGGACAACCATTAAATTTCAGCAAATTGTTGTGGTCAGTGGGAGAGCAAGAGAAGTTTAGGTGGGTGTTGTGCTTTGCAACAAATATATATATATATATATATATATATATATATATATATATATATATATATATTTTTTTTTTTTTATTTATTTGAGTTAATTGATTTAACAATTTTTTCAAAAGAACAAAAGGAAGATGAAGAAGAGAGAATCACATCCCACCACGTTGAGTCCAGTTGCTCCAATCAGAGAAGAAAAGAAAAGACCAAAGTTGCAATATAGAGAAATGTGTTCAGAGGTTCGTCCTGGGGGAACGTCCTCTGGATCTTGTTGTTTATACAAGATTTGGGATGATAGACTTTATCATAGACACTGAAGCAATGGTCATGTTGGTTTTCTCTCCACATATAAGAGCTTTCCAGCGGTCCTCTGCATCCATTGTGAAGTGGTTACACAGTGTTGGAGTCAGATGTAATTCTCTCAAAGTTTTCCATCTTGTGCAGGTCATCAGCAGGTGCCTGATTGTTTCGATCTCTTCTGTTGGAGCACAAAAGCGGCAGGTTTTCAAAGTTGATCTTCACTGTATGTAGTTGGTCTCGTTGGTGTTCAGCAGGTTCAATCTCATTCTAAGGAAAGTGTCTCTGAATGATCTGTCTGGGAATCTTTTCAGGTAACCTCTCCGATGATTTAATTTTACAGCGATCGCAGGTAGGTTTCCTGCTAAACTACTTTTACTTGCGTTTTCAGTTGTTTTAATCCAGTCAAGTTCAAATAATTTTTTTTTTATCCTCATTGGATTTTCAACCAAGTCCCTTTCTGTGCTGCTTAGTTCTTCTAGAGTGTTTTTGCGCATGTTGACCCATGTGTTCAAAACCTCATTTGAATTTTTAGAGAATTCATCATGTATGACTTCAAATATTGAGGCGCAGAAAAGAGGCAGTGTTTTCCGGTATACATTTAATGCCTTCTACTCCACAATTGCCTCCAGTGACGTTAGTGCCAGTTCGTTTCTGATTCTGATGGTTCCCGCTGAATTTGGTAGGTTTAGAACTGCTCGCCAGAACTTACCCTCTAATAAGGACCACATTTCTGTAGGCATGTGGATCAAACCCTCTGCACCATATGTTATTGTCGGGACCACCTTGTTCCTATAGAAATTAACCAATGCGATCATTGAAAACCTTCCAAATCTTTTATCCATCAGGCGTCCCTGTGTTGACAAAGCTGTGACCTTGTTTTTTAGGGACACTTGTGCTGGTGCCTCTATAGAGCTATTGTTAATAGTGACCCCAAGATATTTGATTGAGTCCACTTCCTCTATTTTTTTTTTGCTCAAGAACCAACTGGGTTTGTTTTTTCTCGTTTTGGCCTTTTGGAGACAGATGATTTTAGTTTTGCTTTCATTTATTTCCAGATTGTTCTCACATAGGTAGCGATGAAGGCTGTCTAATTGTCTTTGAAGGCCTATTGCAGTTTGGTCGATCATGATCAGATCGTCGGCATAGAGGAGTCTTGTTAGTTTTGTTTTCCCCATCTTAGATGGGAAGGACCGGATTGATGGCTCAAAATCAGGGAGGTCGGCAGTGTAAAAGTTGTAGATTGCCGGGGCAAGGGGACATCCCTGCTTGACCCCTTTCCCAGTTGGAATTGACTTGCTTAGAAGGCCTCCTCTATTTAGGCGAATTCTAATCGAGGTACCTGAGTGTAGCTGCATCAATGGATCCAAGATTTCTTGAGGACAATTTCTCTTCTGACGTTTTTGCTAGAGCCTTCGTCTGTTTACCCTGTCGAAGGCTTGGGTCATGTCTACAGAGATGATGTATATTCTGGTCTTTTCCTGGTGACTCTGGGCTTTTAAAATGTTGAGTATCACAATGTTGGCCGATGTACCAATGTTCCGAATAAAACCCGTTTGAAAAGGGTCGACCCAGCGGTTGGTTTTTGTCCAGTTGTTGAATTTGGTCAGTCGAAATGATCCAAAGATTTGGCTATGACGTCAAGTAATGCAATTGGGCGATAATTTTGAGGCTCGTCCTTTTTCCCTTTTTTGTAAATTGGTACAATCGTAGCAGTCTTCCATGAGTTAGGGATTTGATGTTTTCCACAGATTTTGTCAAAGACGGCTTTTATAAAGGTCTCTTCCAAGTTTTCTTTTAACATTGCGTTACTTAGACTATCAGGCCCCGGTGCTCTCGATGTAGTGAGTTTTTGAATTTTTTTTCGAATCTCCTCTAGACTTATATCCAAGTCCCAGTATTCCTGAGGAAATTCTGTAATGGACATTTACGAAGTCTCGTTGTCCTTAAATAACGTCAAGAAGTGTTGTTTCCATTGTGATTTGCTGACGTAGTTTTGCTGCAAATCATGGGTAGTTGATTGATCTTCTTTAATCAACTGCCAAAAGTCTCTTGAGTTTTTTTTGGTTAATGCTTTAAGCATGGTTTCAGCATCGTTCTGTAAGATGGTTCTTTTGCGTCCAGCGACCCAGTTTTTGTACTTGTTGATAGCAATCTTCACTTCTGCTTTTAGAGTTGGTGAATTAGTTTTAGCTGCCACTCTTTTGAGGCGCCTAACAGCTTTACGTTTATCTACAAGCTCCTCATCGTAACAATGTATCTACAAGCTCCTCATCGTAACAATGTCGTGATGTTTGCTCTACCACTTTTCAATTACGTTCTTGGTTTTGAAGTGGTCAAGTAGGGTCACGAAATCCACCTGGTTTGAGCCTTTCTCCAGGTTCCCATTGGTCGCTGACATGCTATATTTTCCAGTTATAGTTTTTATGTCATTCGATTTCATCCGAAGGTGGTTACCACCGCTGTTTACCGTTAAGTCTGTATCCATTGTTGGCCGACGCAATTGCAGACCCTTTGTCTAGGTCACAAGTCTCAAGTTGTGATCACTGTTTTTGGTTTGAATGATCTTGTGCCTTGTGATGTGGTCTACCAAATCAGTAGATACGAACACGTGGTCGATGTCAGCTGCCTGGTCTCCTCGTCGCCACGTTGGAATCGCCGGTTTTGTCACTGGGCAAATTGACTCTGTGGAGACCAGGTTCCTTGCTTTCATAGTTGCTGACCAAAGATTCTATCTTTGTTCGCATGGTGGATTTGCTTTCTGTGTAATAACAGAAGAATTTGGTGTACCTCCAGCAGCGTTTAAGTCACCTGCTATTAGGAATGATGGAATGTCATGTTTTAATAAAGCCATGTCGATAGTTGGAGTGACCATTTCTATGAAATCTCGAGAAGAGATCGACTCTGGATTCCAATAGCAGTTGATGATAATTAGTTCCTTGGTAGTCTTCTCTGGCATTTGAGGTTCAGTCACTGATCATTCGACTAGGATTGCCAAAAGCAGGTCCTCGCAGGTCAACACTTCCTGTATCGATAGGCCTGTCCCAGACTTTATATCCGTCAGCAACCCAGAGGTAGGGGACCTTTCGCTCCTTTTTTTGCAGGTGCCAGTCTTATGTCATAACCGTCAATAGCCGGTAGTGCAAGCAACCATGTTTCCTGGAAGCAGAGGATATCATATTCTCGCAGATTTAAGTCACTGGGTGCTGTCAAGTGTTTAAATCCTCTCGTGTTCCAGGATCCTAGTTTTAACTCTTTGTTGTGGGGATCGTTAGAGATTGTAGGCTTGTTTTTCCAGGGGATGCTATTCACTGGTTGCTATTCAGTCGGGGACATTAGGTGAACCTTTGAGGTCCACCTCAATGCCTTTTCGTTTTTTTTTCTTTCCTACTTTGTTGTTCAGCTATACAAATCACGTTCTCTTCGCTTGGGTTGTCTGAGTTAAATGTGATTTTCAGGGTTGTTCTGTGTACCTCTCTTTGTTGGTTTTGATAAGAGCTAACGTTCAGTTGTACACTGTCCATGTCGTCATTTGAGACTTTGGTACTACGGTTGGTCGAAGTCAAGCTATGTTTATTTGAGGCTTCTCTTGTTATGGCCTTTTTGATATCTGCTGTTTTTTTTTCTCACGGCTTGCTCTCTGCTTAGAGTGTCTGTGCTTCTCTGGATTGGAAAATTGTTGTGGTGTTGGTAGACTCTTAGGTCATATCCTAGGTTTCGAAGGTGGTCTTTTGCTTCGAGAAGTGTGTCTGTCATTGAGGGTAAGTTGATGTGGAGGTAAACTGAGTCAGTGACGTGTTTTTCTCCAAACTCCACGATTTGTATGTCATTCGTGGATATCAATCTTAGGTTCAGGAAACAGTAGAACAGCTGCAGGATTGCTTTACGGTTTAAGATCAGGTTGTCTCTTTTTCCTAAAATTCTCGTCAATTTGACAGATCTTGTCCTGGTTGAGGGTTGTGAGAAGTACATTTATTTTGTGTGGGTGTTCGCCATGAGGTTTGCTGAGTCTGCCCTGCTGACTTCTTTGTGGCTACGCTTGTCCTGTCTTGTATTTGAACCAAGTTGTTTGTCAAATGACCTCACCTTGTCTTGTTTGTCCGGATGTTGGTGTTTGGTGCATACAGCTGGTTTTTCTCCATTATTTGGCACCGTTTTAACCCAGAGTACTTCTATTTCTTGTCCTCCTTTCTCCCTTAACAATCTTTTTTTGGACAGTAATTTCCGTTTAGCAGACAAGGTCAAGAAAGGAAGGGAAGGAGAGGTAATTGTCTCGTTTGTTGGTGATCCATTACCGCTCGAATCAGGTGAGGCAACCCTCTCGTTTTGGACTTCTCCGTTCTCGAAGTAAATTGAAGTGATGTTATTTTTTCTGAGATTTCGTAGTCAGAGTTTTCAGTTAGATATTCTGAGACATCCAGGAGGTCAATTGAGTCATCTAGATTTGAGTTTGTGACGACTGCCTCCCTTCTATGGTCCTTGTGCTTCAATGTCACTTGTTTGTGCTCAATATTTTCGAGCAGGTTTCGGTGCCCCTCAATTAAGGAGGGCTGTGTTTCTTCAGTTCTTAATTTCGTTGTGTCATCAGGTCTTGGCACTTTTTCGAGCAATTTGCCACTATTTGGGTTTATAGTTCGGTCATAACTGAGGTTTCTCAGGTTTTCAGAGATAAAATATTCCTTTATACTTTCAGAGTTTTTAAAAGGGTTCTTGTGTGCCCAGCTGAAGAGTCTTTTTTCTTGGTGTGCCCTGCGCGTACCTGAGGGAGGAGAGTCAATTCTTGGACGCAAGAAATTTTCTTTGGGTATGTCTGACCATTTGTGTGGTGTTTTTTTGTTGTTTGTCACCCTTTAGGTTCTGCACAAGGTCTGAGTTGGGTTTGTGGTTATCATCATCCCAAACAGTTTGTATACGTACCTCTTTTTTTTAGATATTGTTAGGTTTCTTATTGGTTTCTGAGGCTACCATGAATCCTTCCAGAAATTGTATTTTGCTGTTCATAGTTGCAATAATCGAGATTTGATCTTTGAGGGTCTTGTGAATTGACTCGTATAATTTTGAAAATGGCGCTAATGCTATAGTCACAGTTGACATAACTGACAGCAGGTCAGACTTTCTTGTATTTTCACCTGACATTTGATTACTTAATCTTCTTGAGGTCTGGTTTAATGACAGGGTTGAGTTTCCTGTGGTTCTTGATTTGGGGAAAAGGGGTTTTGTTTTGCAATGAATTGCTAGGTTGAATCCTGACATCGTTTGCATCTCTATTCCAGTTTCTAGTAGGAATTTCTCTTAAAGGGGATGGTCGGAAAGTGTGATTTTCGTGCCGGTCAATGCCGGTGTCCCTGCTTTTTGATCGTAATGGTGATCCAGGATACAGTTGAGTGATAGCAGCCCCACGGATAATTAACTGTGGGGTTACGATATCTTTTCCAGTACCCGTTTGAACTGTATGTTGTTTCTCATGCACCGATCCCTGATTCTCTGGAAGGGAGTTTCCAGGATGAGCGTTTTTTTGATGGTCCACTGAGTCCCTGGTGAGAAAATTGTCTGTTTCAGGACTGGTAACTTTTTGTAGGTCTAGGTCTGCTCGTTGACCAATCAGAGGGATGTGACTGGTGTCCCGTCTCGTTCCGTCATCTACTGCCATTTGCAGAAGTTCGGCATCTGAAACCTTGTGTATTGACATGGGTTCAGTTTCCAATAACTCGTAGGTTGACAGTTTCTGTTTGAAAAAGAACTTTGCCAGGTCTCCTGATAGCAGTGTTCTTTTAGGGACAATCTTCCTATAAGTTCTCAGTTTGTCAGGAAGTAGTAGCTCCTTCCTAAAATGAGCGATGAAAGGGAAAGGTGTTTTTAGCTTAGTTACGTTTTTGCTTTCTTGTGTGTTAAGTCGTGTAATGAATGTTCTTTTGTCTGTCGATCTCTCCTTTGTTTTGTTTTTAGGTGTTGTAGAGGGCTTACATTTTAGACTAATCTTTTTCTGAGTTTTTGTTTTAGAGGTGCCCTTGTTATATTTCCCTCTTAATTTGCGACTTGCGCTGGGTTTTGACTTTCCTCTAATGGATTGGGCACTATTAGTGTCCTCCTTGGTCGCTATCTTTGTCGTTGGTCCCAAACACAGGGTTTCCACAAGATGCGAGTTGTTTGTCGGAACTTTTCCACATTTGGGGTTTACACCGGTCTGGTCATCAAACAGAGTTCTTTTCAAAGGAGAAGAACGGTCCTGGTTAGTGCTCTCACTGAGGCCAGTATCCGAATCAGTCTCCACAGTGTTCATAAGCGATGTACTCGGGGTGTGATGGATTTCCGCTATGATGTTCCTTGTGGTTTGAGGGACTTGGGTTTCACAATCAAAGTATGGCCTTAATGATTCGCATTGTGTACTTGGTGTAGGTGAGGCCATGTGTATTTCTGTATCTTGTAGGGTTGCAATCTTAAATGCCGTGGCTATGGGGTTCATGTGCATCCCCTGCCTCTAATTAAGTGAGGGATTTGTCCGTCAGGACCCCACCCTCGCCCACCTTCTCTATCACATCGTCACTGAGTACCTTTTCTGTTGTTACACCCTTCGCCACACAGAAAGCGAGTTCAGTGTTTATGGTTGGGGTGCCTTTTTTGACACTTTCCGGACTGTGTATATAAGTAGTGTTAGGGTTAGATGACATAGATGTATCTGCAGAAGGGTTGCCATTTATGGAACCTCCTAATGAAGGCTTACCTTCGGGTACTGGAGTTTCAATAACAGGGTCGGGGTCTGCCTCCAAGGTATGCTCATCGCGCCTCCTTCTTGAGCTTCTTAGGTGGCGTACTTCCTCAATTTGATTGTGCCCTGTGTCGCACAGTGTGTAGATGTCACTGCAACCGATTACCAGATATCCAGCTAAACAGCGAAACAGCAGTTATCAGAGCGCCCTCGACTTGCGCGGGCTCAATGCCGCAAGGGTAGCTGGGTCGGGTTTTCCAAGACCCGCTCCCTTGTGGGTGGAGCTAACGCCACGCACCAGGGTGCTGGTAGCTGTAGTCCGGGTGAGACTCACAGTCTCCCAATCTGGCAAGTGATTCCACGGGTGCAGTCTGGGGCACTAATGCTGTCTAGAAAGCAAATCCACTGGTGCAGGCAGCCAGAAGCGGCAAGGCTTTTCCTTCTCCTTCTTATTGGCAGCGAAACAGCAGTTATCAGAGCACCCTCGACTTGAGCGGGCCCAACGCCGCAAGGGTAGCTGGGTCGGTTTTCCAAAACCCGTTCGCTTGTGGGCGAAGCTAACACCGCGCACGAGGCTGCTGGTAGCTGTAGTCCGGGTGAGACTCACAGTCTCCCAATCTGGCAAGTGATTCCACGGGTGCAGTCTGGTGCAGTGATGCTGTCTAGAAAGCAAATCCACCGGTGCAGGCAGGCAGCAGCGGCAAGGCTTTTCCTTCTCCTTCTTCTTGGCAGCGAAACATCAGTTATCATAGCGCGCTTGACTTGTGGGAGCTCAACGCCGCAAGGGTAGCTGGGTCAGGTTTTGCAAGACCCGTTCCCTTGTGGGCGGAGCTAACGCCACGCGAGAGGGTGCTGGTAGCTGTAGTCCGGGTGAGACTCACAGTCTCCCAATCTTGCAAGTGATTCCACGTGTGCAGTCTGGGGCACTAATGCTGTCTAGAAAGCAAATCCACTGGTGCAGGCAGGCGGAAGCGGCAAGGCTTTTCCTTCTCCTTCTTCTTGGCAGCGAAACAGCATTCATCAGAGCGACCTCGACTTGGGAGGTGTCTGTGTATTTTTGGGATAAATGTAGGAGTTGAAAACAATACTAACACTCCCACTCGTGCTCTGCGTTCCCAGTCTGCCTATCTGCTGTCTGGTACCGGTGTCGGACTGTCACGGATAGGTGGCCGTGCCTTTTCTGTCGCCGCTTCAATGGCTGGGAATGACATGCTGCTTGCTCTTTGAGCCACTGCCGTCCATCTTTCCTTCCTCCGTTCTTTGAAAAACTTGCTATTTTAAGCTTCTTGCCACTGCTGCTGTTCCCTCTGCTACTTAGCGCCAAGATGCCCTTGGGCGATCGCACACTTTATAAATATGCATAACATAATAAACTAGGTATTTGTATTTTGTCATTAGAAAGATACTAATTGCTAAAACCGTAGTTGGCACAATGAAAGACAGTACTGAGCACTACTGTACTGAGTAATCTCTTCTGTTTACAGAAGAAGTATATCTTTTATTCTTATTTTTCTTATTATTATGGTATTTATTGAGACCGGACCTAGCTTTGAGAAGCAACGGAGCACTTTGCAGAGGTATACCACAATACAGATCCACAACGGAACACTTTATAGAGGTACACAACACTACAGATGCAGAACGGAGCACTTTTTAGAGGTAACATCAGAACAGATATACAGTGGGGGGTAGGAAACAGAAGGGGGATGGCTATTATTATTATATATTAAGCAGTCATTAAGCATCTCTGCACAATGGCCACACACATATGTGTTTTTAACTGTGGGTGTTATCTCACTTTAAATGTGAGGGGAAACACAGAACTAAACAAAGCCTAGCTGTAAAAATGTATTGGAAGACCCAATTTCCCAGCACAATAAAAGATGCCACGGCAGTGGCCGAGTTAGTGTTGTTTTTATGATCGCAGTGGTTCAGTAATAGTTGCTTTAGAAAGTAGAACTGGTAAATCGTGTGGGTTTTCAGGCTTTTCTTTGCACCAATAATGCCCTGTTTGGTTTCTGAAGGACCAATAACTTTGTTCCTAACTGGCACATTGTGTGGTTTGGGTTTTCCAGGGTGTGATGATTCACAGGATCCTGTGACTTCTCCCCACGGGGGAGCCCTTCCATGTGACACTATGGAGGTGAGCCCACTATGCAATATCCCCCCTAGTGGTGGCAGTCAGCGGGACCTAACAGGGAGAGACTCCCCTCTTGCAAACCAGGACGCATGTTCCGTCAAGGAAGTCCCTTCAATACTCTATGAGAAACCCATAATACCATCAGGATTACCTGAGAACCATCCTACTCAAGTCACTGTTATTGTAACATCAGAGAAAATAACCAACAGAAAAAAACATAATACTGAGAAGAAGACGAATGGGCAAAACCTGAAGAGTACTCAGTGGTTCTAAGGCAACCAGACTGGGATGAAGAAGATCGAGAGAGTAAGGAGAGACAAAGGACTATAGCTCTATTCTGGGGAAGGCCCAGGATTCCAAGGTAAAAAGAGAAGAAGGATCAACGTATGTGGTTGGTAAAGTCTGGGAAGTTCAAACCTGATGAGGAGGAGAAGCCAGGAGAAACTGGGATGCCCTCGATCGAGAGGACACATACAACCAAGGAGGGAGAGAGAGACACAGAACTTGCAGGAAGCTGAACCGTGTCTTTGTGAGGCAGCACCAGACAGTGGCGAGACCCAGAAGAGCCGCACAGAGAAGAAAGAAGAAAGGAGCACAGGAAGTGTCCAGCGTAGCAGAATGAGACCTACCCCACAGGAAGAACCGGTGACGCCAACCCAGCAAAGAGGAGGTAATGGGAATGGCAGGAGATCCAACTAGGGAGAAGGGCAGAAAGAATATATGAAGGCATGTGAAGAGTACCAAGGGACTCAACATACTCGTCCCAGTGGTTGCGAATACCCTAAAGAAAGTGAAGAGTACAAAGGGACTCATCCCAGTAGTTCTGAATACCCTAAAGAAAGTGACGAGTATGAAGGGACTCATCATACACGTCCCAGTGCTTGTGAATACCCTAAAGAAAGTGAACAGTACAAAGGGACTCATCATACTCGTCCCAGTGGTTGTGAATACCTCTAAAGAAAGTGAACAATACAAAGGGACTCATCACACTCATACCAGTGATTGCGACTACCTTGAAGAAAGTGAAGAGAATAAATGGACTCCTCATGCTCGTCGCAGTGCTTGTGAATATCCAAAAGAAAGTGAAGAGTACAAAGAGACTCATCATATTCGTCCTAGTGGATGTGAATACCTTAAAGATAGGGAAGGACATTTTGAAGCCCAAGTCAATCAGTCCAAGAACAGGTTGATACCCAAACCAAGGGTGGAAAGTAATTAAGAGACACTGCAAGGATCTCAAAGGAATAGAGGTCAAGAACTCATCTGGAATAACCTAAGAACTGTATGTAAGGAACAAAAGGGGAGACCCTTGATGCTGAAGAGCCCCCTTAGATGAACTAAACAAACTGGTTCAAGTAATAACAGAGAATTATCTGAAGATAGACTACTAATCTCCAAGACGCCTGTCCAGGAGAAGGGAGTCATTCTCCTGGACCTCCTTTCTTTTGACATTTTCATTAGTAGTAGGGTCAGCATTGGGTAGTTTTTGGATGGAGTGTTGATTTGGACTATATTCCTGACAACGAGCACCCTAGTTAGATTTGTTTTAGACTGGGCAAACCCTTTTTGTTATGGGTAGATAGACCTTTTCTCTTTTCATTTAATTAAATCATTGTAAGAATGCCACCATTTTGTCCGCCTCCTTCTTCTGACCTACCACAGAGGGCAAGGCTGTTAGCTACAAGCCATAGACATGGCCCACTATATGTGGCTTGGTGAGGAAGGAGGTGTCAAAGGCCCTGCTCCAGATAAAGCAGCTTCAGGGCATTAGGCTTGGCCAGGCTAGTGGGCACATTGGGTGGGTTTGGTGTTGTCCAACCCTGCCCCTGTCAAAGTAGGGTGTCTTCCCTTGTCAAAGTCGTAGATTGGGCCCATTGCATGGTTCAGGTCTAAGGTGCGGGCCAGTGGGACAAATAGGTGGCTTGGAATTGCCCAAGTAAACGTAGGCAGCTCCCATGGATGCAGACCATGCCTAGTAGGTCCACTGGATGGTGAAGGGGCTTCTGAGGTATAGCATTTGGCCCTGCCCCTGCTCAAAGAGGGATCCCGGGGCAGGGTGCGAGACACAGAGAAGAGCAAACAAGAAGACAACTATCCAAGTGCGTGCTGAGCCCTGCTAGGTTCCCCTGCATCTGAAAAGGTACTGGGGAGAACGGGAGAGGTAATCGGGAGGCTTCCGGGGAGAGCGAGAAACCTCTCAAAGTCCCAAGTATGAAAGTTGAACATTAAATTAGCAGAATTGGAGTTATCTGAAACCCATTAAGAGTATGACGAAGAACACTATTAGAGAAATAGATAATAAGTGGAAGCAAATACCCTGGGAGGAAGGGATAAGCCCCCAGGTACTGAGGTTTGAAGAGACAAGAGAGCCCGCAGCAAATAAGTGTAACAAGCGTTGTGAAATCAAACTGTCAAGGGAACCGATTCATAAAAGGGAGAACCCAATACCAAGAATCCAGGAGAGGTGGACTCATAGTTTGGATAAGGTCATAAAAAACCTAGGGAATGTTAACCCTAAAGAATATAATAGCTTACACAAGTAAATACCAAAGTGTGAGAAACTGTTTCAAGGAAAAGTCTTGAAAAGCTGGTATTAAAGGTATTAAAGAGAATACAAGGCCCACAAGTAAGTGTCCTGAGGTTTCCTTCATGAGCTCATGTAGCTCTTTCATCTATCAGAGAAGATAGCTTAAAGAAACCTATATTCCAAGGAGAGACATGTGTGTATCAGTAACCACAGGTAATAAGATAAAGACTTAAAAAGAAAGAAACCAAGGAGAGCCACGACCAGAAGAAGAGAGACATTCTGTTGGCCTATTTTGATTTATTCATGTTAGTGGTGGGGACAGCTAGAGTTAGGTTGGGACTGAGGAACAATCATACTTTTTGACTTCCTGATGACAGACGTGCACCTTAAGTTAATTTAGATAGGCAGGGTGATCCCTTTAGTAATAGGGAGAGATAGGTATTTTTCCTTATATGTTAATTAAAGAAAGGTAACATCTTCAATGTGTCCGACTCATTCTTCCGACCCACCATATATGGTATCAGTAGTGGATTTTTATTTAGATTTATTTAGAGATTTCCTCCTCATCGACGTATCCAGATGTTAAAATAAGCAATGAGTCAATACTCAAAAGGATTATAAACCATCAGATCCAGGTGAAACAACTACTTCAAGAAATCTTTGACCAACTAAGAGCAGGTCCATTTCACAGATTAGTATTGCATGGGGTACTCCAACCTTAACATGAAGGGGAAGATTTAGTTGCCTTTTTTTTTAAACTTAGAGAGAATAGCCACCCAATTTAATTAGGATGAAGGATTAAAAGTATGTTATCTAGCCCCATTATTAAAGGGAGAGATACAAGCATCATACCAAAATATAAATCCCCAATGGATGACTTCTTTTTCCGATTTAAAAAGGGCCCTGTTAGAGCGGGTTAGATAGACAGAAACGTTTTACCACATAACATTTTGGGACATCCAACTGCATCTGAATGAAAGCCCCCTCGAATTAGCAGGCCCGGTACAACATGTTCTTATCCAATAGCTGGGAGGGAAACCCCTACTGGAAGTCTTGGAAACCCTAGCTTTAGAACAATTTATCAGTACCCTACCTAAACCTCTATAGTGAGGTATATTACAGCAGCCACAACCCTCCCTGGAGACTGCCAATCAGGTAGCAGAGGCCCAGTCAGAGGTCGCCAACTATCTGAAATATACAAGTAGAACTGTCGAGGAAAACAATGGAATAAGGCATGACCTTGTAAGTACTCCCCTAATACTGCACCATTGTATAACAGAATGTTCTGCTTGTCTCACGCCATGATTAACGATTGCTCTTAAGCCACACAGCGAAATGTACTGGTCAGGACTGCCCCTGTCACTGCTGAAGAAGCGCCTCACTCATTTTTAAAGAATGCTCGCATTTGCTGTTCACTTTTCTTATGTATATTCGTTTTGCTACAGAATGCTCGCCTTCGCTGTTCACTTTTCTTATGTATATCCGTTTTGCTAAGTTTGTTTTGTGCTCTCACCTTTACGTCAGAGGCAGCTTTAGCGAGCGGATGTTGTCAAACTACAAGGCCTCTCGCCTGCTTCAAGGCAGGATGTAAAGCTGAAGGGAGCATAGTTGCCTTCAAGAAATGCGTTACACTGTGCTGCTTACTAATAACACTCATGAGCACTGCCTAATGCAGCTGGCATCAAAACACTGTACAAGAATGTAATGTAACCATAATCATAAAGCGCTATCTATGGGCCAAAGGCATCAAGGTGATGAAAAGGAGAGCAGACCGAAAAGAACAGACCTTCTGCGAGAAAGAAGAGATGAAAGCTCAGAACAAGAAAGTCTTCAAAGCTTTACGAAACCCAAGATTATACACAGTTTCGCAGAGCTGCCACGGGAGGGAATTCCACATTGAGGGAGCAAGACATGAGAATGCTCTGCCACCTGCACAGGGCTCTCTGAAATCTGGGAACTATCAACATTTTCTGTGAAGCATTATGGAAGGATCTGGCTGGGACATAAGGAATCAGTTTTTCTTGAAGATACTCTGCTCCCACAGATTGGACTGCCCGGTGAACCTTAAATTAGATGCGGCTGCTGACCGGGAGTCAGTGGACCTGGGAGAGAAGATTGTGGGAGTGGGCAAAACGAGTGTCACCAAGGGTTAGGCGTGCGGCAGCATTTTGGGATAGTTGAAGTCAATGGATTAGAAAAGCTGGTTGTCCCAAACAGATTCCATTACAATAATCCAGGGACCCTAAGAAGGGCTTTGTCTCGGTTAGTGCATAGGTGTGACCTTGTCAAATACTAAGACCACCCCCTTCCATTGGCACCCATGTAATCCTGGGAGTATGAGATACGTGAACGCAGGAGGGAGGGAGGTTGATTTTGCACTAGAAACGTATGTTGCAGTTGGTCATTTGTTTCACTTACTACTTTGACTAATAAAGTGTTCATCAATCCACCGGAATCAAGTGGTCTTTTTTTCCACTACAAACCAAAAGGGACTTTAAAACATCTCTAGAATTCTTACCCCAGGAAAAAAATGCCTAGAATCGAGAGAATACCAGTACAGGAACCCCGTCCCTGCCAGTAACTAAAACCTGACAAACCCAGAGAGAGGAAACCTGGCGAATCAAAACACCCGTACAGATTCTTCCTGTTTGTTTCTCTTGTGGAAAAAAGGGACATCTTGCACTGTTCTATCCTCAAAACATCACAGAAGAACCAATGGAAATAGGATAGTTAACAGCAGAACAGTGGGACAGAGAAGAAGGGGAGGTAGATGACCCAGATAAAACAGAGGTATTAAATTGCACCTCATAGACTCTGTAGATGTATGAACCTGTCCAAGTCAACGGAGTGTGGGCCAAAGCCCTTATTGATTCAGGGATTAAACAAAAGGCTGCACAAGCTGACCAAATGTGTCCTGAAGATCTCCAGTAGGGCTGAGCCATACAGATCACATGTGTCCACAGAGATCTGGAAACCTATCCAAAAGTCCGTCTGTTGTTAAAAGTCTGAAATCAAATTACAACGATGAGAACTGCCATGTTACCCGGTCTCCCTGAGGAAGTAAGTATCATACCGTTTAAGACCTCCTGTATGTCAGAACCTTGTAGAGAAGTAGTCCCCTCTGCTGTCTTGGGAAACCGTGATCCAGTTCCCTGACACACCCATCTGGAACTGGTGAAAGAACAGGTGGCAAACCTCCGAAACCATTTCTCCAAGTATTGGGAAAACGACAACTCAACCCGATCTAAACAAAAGGAGGGCGTGTCTTCCACACGAAGCTGGGGGAGCCACCAACATAAGGGGAAGGGTATGTGATGAATCAAGGGTATTCAACCCTTCTGCCCAAGGGGGCATAACCCCCTTTGAGGCTACAGTGGTGAGTCCACTGCTCAAGACCCTCCCTATGGGTAAGGGCACTTGGGACCTCAATGGGAATGACTCCCCCTTACGGGACAAGGACTCACACTCTGATGAGGAATTCTTTGGCCGAATACCATATCTGCATATATGGGACTGCCTGCAATGAAGATCATATGTCAGCCTTATGTTTGGCTTCAGGCAATGTGGGAACAAAACAACCAGATCAAGAAACAATAGATGTTTGAAAAGAGACGTGTATATACCTGGGACGAGTAGCCCTTGTAAGAAGAGGGTGTATGCTACGCAGGGGAAGCCCCGTTATGTGATTACAGCTTGGGGAGGCGGAGCAGAATGGAGCCACAGAGCCTGCAACTTTTGGAAAGGCAAGGAATGCCCGAGTGAGACGGTGTAGAGCCAACAGTACCGGTAATGGGAAGACCGTTGTCTGAACGGAAAGCTAAGACACATAGACAAGGTAGTGGTGTGATCACAGCTGCTTTGACACTGAGACCACCGGAGGAGGGAGTACTGCCAGCTCCCTGCTTGCCAAGTATGTAGATGGCACCCTACATCAGAGGATCTGAGAATTCTACGTCGACGAAGACAGACACAGAAGAGCAACCGAGAAGCTGACTACCCGAGTGCGTGCCGAGCCCCACGCGGTTCCCCTGCGTCTAAAAATGTACCGGGGATAACAGGAGAGGTAGAAGGCCGAGGAAAACAGGAGAGGTGGGAGGCTACCGGGGTAACTTATTGGAGAGAGAGAAACATCTCAAAGTCACAAGTTAAAGTCGAACATTGAATGAGCAGAATTGTAGTTATCTGAAACCCACGTAGAGCATGACGAAGAACACTATTTGGGAAATAGATAAAAAGGTGAAGTGAATACCCTGAGAGGAAGGGAGAAACCCCAAGGTACTGAGACTTGAAGAGACAAGAGAGCCCACGGCAAATAAGTGTAACAAGTATTGTGAAATCAAACTGTCACGGGAACAGATTCATAAAAGGGAGAATCCAATACCGAGGAGCACAGAGAGGGGGACTCATAGTTTGGATAAAGTCATAAAAAACCTAGGGAATGTTAACCCTCAAGGGAATGCTAACCCTCAAGAATATAAGAGATATACAAGTAAAGAGCACAGTCTGGGAAAGTGTTTAAAGGAAAAGTTTTGTAAAGTTGGTATTAAAGAAAATGCAAGGTCACAAGTAAGATGAAAGAGCTACATGAGCCCATGAAGGAAACCACAAGACACTATCAGGGAAGATAACTTAAAGAAGCCTATATTCTAAAGAAAGAGGTTTGTGTGTCAATAACCACAGGAGATAAGATACAGACTTAATGAGAAAGAAACCAAGAAGAGTGACGACTAGGAGAAGACAGATATTCTTTTGACCTATTTTGAGTTATTCATGTTAGTGGTAGGGTCGACTATAGTTGGGTTGGGACTGAGGATGAATCATGCACTTTGACCTCCTGACAACAGACGAGCACCTTTAGTTAATTTAGATAGGCAGGGTGATGCAGTTAGAAAGAGGGAGAGATAGGTTGTTTTCCTTATATTTTCTTTAAATACGGGTAACATGTTCTCAATGTGTCCGACTACTACTTCTGACCTGCCACAGGTCGGAAGGAAGGGCCCAGCCAGTTGACTACAAATTGCAGGTCTAGAGTTTGCCCCCTGGCACAAATTAACATAGCATAGTGTGACAAAGCATAATATAACCTTACAATGTATAACTGGGCATAACAAGTTATGGCAATGATTTTATGAAAAGGAATGGCAAGGCATGACAAGACATGCAATGTCACAGCATTGCCTCCTTCCTGCCCTCCTCTTGCCCACTGCAGACAGGTCTTATTTTCACTCTGCCACTTTTAATATCTCTCTCTTTCTTTCATGGATACCTTGCACATAGTGTGCCCTAGCGCTGCTTGGGGACTTTGCTCTCATTTCCCTAAAGGCCATATGAGGTTTACTTGAAGGCATCACCTGTTGTAGTTGAAAGAAAGATCTCCCCAGGAAATGAAAATTGCTGCCCCTATTTCTCTTTACATTTTAATTTTACTAAATGAGGAGATTCATCCAGAAATTGCTCAACTGCTACTACATCTGGACACATGAAGAACTACATGCAGATTCTGAGCAGTTTCCGTGCCCCACAAAACTAATATGCAGAGCAGCAAAAGATACAGATTCTCTGCATGCAAAATCTGCCTTGCCATGGTAGAAAGAAATGCGGAAATGTCGGCATGGCAACTCCATTATTTAGTCCCAAGGCCATGTTCCAAGCTGACTGAACAGCCCTTCAGAACAACCTGGGACCACGCATCTGTGGGAAAGGCCTGCACCACCCTTTGGACAACTAAATACTGTGAGTGACTTGTGCTTTCCTACCCCCACTTCCCTCAGAATACAACTTTGAATACACCCATCTGATTCCCGCTATTTGGAACCCAACCTTCATGCACATGAATTCTGTGCTGTTCCAAATGTGTTTTTGCCTTCCGGCTGCCACCCAACATTAGAATTCCCTAATTGTGCAGGATACACATGTGGCCCATTTCCTGGTGCCCAGCTTCACCACCCCATTACATCGTATATCCACCAGAACCATGCCTGGAAAAGCCTGCAAGTTGAATTTTTCCAATAGAGAGTTCCAAGTGCTGGTGGATGGCATTGTGAAAGAGGAGTCCTATGTCTTTGGGTCTGAGGGGCAGGTTAGTACCAATCCATATGTGCACAACATCTCAAGCCCATACTATATTCACAAGAACACACAAACACAGACAAAATGTCCATATGTATACTGACACCAAATCATCACTTACAGGACCCAATGAAGAGGCCACCCCAGAACAGTGCCCTTGTGTGAAGCCATCCTGGCCATAGTCATGGTCTTACAGCTTCTCCAGCTCCCATCATCTCTTACCTGTGCAACCATGGTGCCACCACCTCCACTATCAACTTCCCTGTGGGCAATCCACTTTATAACTTCTTAGGTTGGCTAACATAATGCAGGTGGTGAGTTTAGAATTTCGTTTGTATATATTTGAAGAATATTGATGTCAATTTTGATCAGAAATGACTTATAGGGATACATTCAGAGATGGCAGAGACATTCACTGGTGGGGTGCTTATTCAATACCACAAAGATGACAGCATGTGATGAGGCTGTGAACAAAGTAGGACATAGGCCGGAAATACAAAAAACAGGTTGTTTACAAAACGGAACATTGACCAATGGGGGCAACTGCTGCAAACTAAAGAGGAGTGCTGTATAAATATAAAACAAAGTACACAGCACTGGAAGGAGTGGTGCTATCAGGAAGGGAGCATGGGGGAGGGGGGTGGATCTCCATCTTTGGCCTGTAGGTAAAGTTTAAGCAGCGCTTTGAAGAGATACACTATTGGGCTGGCTTTGAATATGATGGGAAAATGTTTCCAATGGAGGCGTTGAGTAGGGAGAAAGAGCCAAAGTGAAAGGAGGAATGGCGGCATGGCACGGTGAGGTCGAGTAAAAAGGGAGGTGTAGAAGGAACGAGATGGTGAGAAGACAGGTACAATGAGCTAGGTACTGAGTATCAAGGCCATTTATAGCATTGTAATGTAGGAGAAAGAACTTGAAAAGGGAGTAGTTATGCACGGAAAACCAACCAGCATGGTGTCAGTAGGTATAAGTTTAGTGGTAGAAGTGGGGGAGTATTTGGGTAGTTTGTAGAAAGTATGGGTAGCGAAGTTGAGGACATTGTATAGAGGGAGTATAGAGGAAGGGCTAGAAGCAGTCATGGGTAGTAGTTGAGTTGCTGATCATGAGTGTGGAGATTAGCGTTGTCCTACAGTAGTGAGTAAGAAATTGATTCCAAATGGTGAGAAAGTTAATACTGGCAGGTGGTGGTAGTGATGAATTGTTGCAATCAGAAGTCACTGTCAAAGAGAACCCTCAAGTTTGTGACCCCACAACGAGGGAGCCAGAAGGTTAGGCTGGCAGGAGATGGGAGGATAGGAATGGCACAGAGAGAAAGATGACTTCCATTTTCCAAGAGTTTAGCATGGGGCAGCGGAGAGCCATCCAGTGATGGATTGCAGTGAGACAGTTAGTAATCTTGAGACGGCTGGGATGAAGGAGGGAAAGGAGAAAATATTTTTTGACAAACTATTTTAGTGTACTCAGCATAGAGGTGATAGTGTAAATCAAAGGGCATGATAGGTCTATATGGGGGGAGGTATAGAGGGTGAACAGCAGAGGTCCAGGAAATCATCCTTGGGGGATGCTGATAGGGGGAGGGATGGGGTCAGAGGTTTGCGAGTGGCTGGAGACTTTAAAGGGATGACTTTTCAAGGGCCTGGAGAGTGAGGTGAGAGGAGCGGTCCACAGTGTTGAAAGTGATAGAGGTCCAAAATCATGATTATTAAATTGAGTTTGAGGTAGTTAGCATCAGAGAGAAAGTCAGAGAAGTTTCTGAGTGCAGTCTCAGGGGAGTGTTTACTACGGAAGCCAGATTCCAGTGGATCCCCAAGGCAATTATTCTCAAGGTTCATAGTGATCTGGTTGAAGACAACACACTCAAAGACCTTTGAATGATGGGGTACACAGAAAACCAGGGTACAGTTTACTCAGATGTTTGGGTCAGCACAGGGCTGCTTTGAAAAAGCTAGGTGAGTTGCAGATTTAAAGAAAGCAGGGAGGATTGCAGCAGAGAGAAAGTTTAAAGAACTTGGTGAGATGTGGGCAGGTGATTAGGACTAAGGGCCTCATACACGGTAGGCGGTGGACCAAGGTGCTATTAGCACCTTGGTCCATTGCCGGTAAAATACCGGCACCGCCTTGGAGGAAAGGGGAATTACCGCCCTATTCCAAGGTTGGTGGGGCGGTAATTCCCCCTTCCCCCATTGCCCTTCCCCATTCCCATTTTTGCCCCATAGGCATAATGGGAATGGGGAAGGTGCTAATTACGGTACCGCAAATTGCGGTACCGTAATTAGCACCCTGGTCCCTTTGCGGATTGGTTTGTAACGCCTGCTAAAAAGCAGGCGTTAAAGTACTAACCCGCAAAGGGACCTTGTAATCAGGCAGTAAGGGTTAACGGTCACCGGTACCAATACCGGTGACCGTTAACCCTTACCGCCTTCCGTGTAATGAGACCCTAAGTCTTTGACCATTTGAGCAAACAGGTCGCTAGGAGCGCAAAATGGGTTGGTGATGCAAAGGGTGGGTTCTAATAGGTAGAAGAGGTAGGGGAGAAGTAGTTGAGAAATGAAGGGGGAAGCGTGAGAAAGAAGGAAAGCGGGAGGGGAAGGAGGGCTGTGACTGTCATTAATAGATTTCAGAGGAAAAGTAGTGAGTAGGCATTAGCAGAAAGCAAGGAAGCAATGGATTTTTGCTTGGTACGTGTGATCAGACCATGGAGGGTATATGAAAGTTTAGAGGGTTGATTGTGAAGGAAGGAGATACGGTTTGTAAAAGAGGAGAATTTGGCAGGGCACAGTGTAGAGGAGAGAGCTGCCACATTTGTGTAGGTGGGGGATCTGTGATTTGAACCAGCACTGTTAATCAGGGTGATTGTTTGAAGGTATGAATATGCATACAGGATAGTGTTGGTAATGCAGAGTCATACGTGCATTGTGTAAGTCAGACAAAGCACAGGCATGAATGAGGGAGAGAGACACAGGAAAGGTCCTATAAACAAGGTAAGGGGCAAGCAAGTTCTTCTTGAATTTCCTCTTGGCCATGGACAAGGGGAAAAGAAGAGTAGAGGGACAGAGAGTTTAACAATAGAATGATCAGGGGTCAATGAGAGGTGAGAGGAAGGGGGTGAAGACCTGGTCAAAAGTGTTCCCACCAGAGTGGGTGGGCTGGTTGTGGAGGGAGTGGTTAGCCAGGATGATGTTAAATTCAAGGTGGGTGGCTGCAGAGGGCTTGAGAAGCTTAAATTTCCAAGCATGACAATGTGGATGTCAGTGGGAAAGAGGTTCAGGTCAGGGAACATGGATTTGAGAGGGTGTCAATAGAGAGCCAGAAAAGTGAAAGGAGTAGTTGAATAGTTTTCTATTTATTGAGACTGTATTTAAATTCAAACTTTTTCCAATTATTTAATTTGTTCAGAATGGCTCAATATTTATGTAATATGATTGCCATTATAGTAAACAAGATAAGGTTTACTATAAAACATGTTTACACTTTAATAAAAAGAGGAGATGATATCTGATGGGGGCAGGTGGGGATACCAGTTAGACACCATTTTCACACCTAAAGGCTGCATAAGGCACTAAGAGTGTCATGCGCAATGCTGCCTGCACTGGTCTTTCCCTCAGCCACCAGATGCTTGACGTCAGCATCAGGCATGCCCAGTTTCATGTCACCAATGCTTGGCTAATAATATGCCAGCCACAGTTGCTCGCTCTACCATTAAGATGTACTGAAAAAGTATTCCTTATGGTGACATATATGTGCAGATCATGAGGCAACATAATATCGAATTGTTAATGGGACGATAAACCAGATTACTATAAAACATACATTGCCGTTCACAGGAGAACTATTGCAACATGTCCAGGAGGCAAGTGTGTTTTCAAAATTGGATCTGCACAAAGCCTATCATCTTGTTAGAATAAAAGAAGCTGATGACGGGAATTCCGTATTCACAACTAGACTGCAACATTTTGAATATAAGGATTTGCTTTTTTGGTCTTGGACATGACCCATTAGCTTTCAAATTATGTATTCCTTCGAAGACGAGAGTATTGGAGGTCACAGGTAAGATTAGAATGTGTGTGTGCATTTGACTGAATAAGGCGTAGCAGGGCGGGTCAGGCTCCAGTAGTAAAGGAACCCATGAGGTCAGGCATGTGGATGGGTGCTGAGAGGAGTCACGTGATGGCATGAAAGCTAGAGACTCATTATGTGTCCAGCTTGCCCGAATTTGTTGTAGGTCTTTGCTGCATACTGAAGTCAGAGGTGTTGACGCATAGTATGCTGTGAGAAGGCAGAACAGTTATGGGACCAGGGAGACCAAATTCATTGTAGTCGTTGATGTATTCTGATGTGTGCGGGTAGCCATGTCTGCGGCCAGTGTCGACCGGAGTGGTGCATTATACGTACCTAGCAGATTGGGTGGAGATTTGTTGTTTGCGCCTGATCAGGTAGTGGCTTCCTCTGCCGATTCTTGTGGCTGCGATAAAACCGTTAGTGACAGTCTATGCTTCACAAATTGTAGCTAAAGGAGCGTGGGCTATACTTCCAGGCTCTAGCTGGGGAGCATGGTGAAACTTCCCAAATATTGTGTGCCTACTAGAGCTTTAACAATTGTTACCTTTACCATGGGAGCCCGACAGTGCAATACCCGCCTGCTGCTCAAGTTCTTCCAGTTCGATTCCAGACTAGTTCTTGTATGCCTTCACGGATTAATGTCATGTCATGTTTCTCCTTGCTTGTATTTTTGTATGAAGAAGAAAGTGCTTTAACGAGAAGACCTGTACATCAGGTCAAATAGAAGGTAGCAGAAGTTCTAGTAATGGGTACTAAATATCAGAAAAACGAATAGTGGCTGGTGGGAGGGATTGGGAGCCACCTCAGCGAGAACATCAATGTGGCTCACAGTGCTGGGCGCTTCAGCAGAATTCACCCACTCAGGGAGTGCAAGCAGCATCACGCCAACGCAAGTAAGAGTGCAGTAAATAATCAGATCAAGTGGAACCTGGGGGTTGGAGATGCACAAACCCTAGTTTAGATCGCATATGGGAATTTAGAGAAGATACCACCTAGATTGTGCCCTGAAGGAGCATTAGATAGATAAGGCGTTTGCCTTTAGGCCATTACACTTAGCTAAACAGTTGGTAGCCAGTAGGCATTCCCGATCTCTAGCGACAATCTCTGGATTGAGGGGCACCTGAATTATGAAGGAAACGCCCATCTCTAGATGAGAGAGGGCAGCCCTTGTTACTAAAAAATAAAAAAAACCTTGAACTGTTTTAGGGAGTTGGTGTGTTCTTGAGGCCATCTTTAACATGTGGTGTCATCGTAGGAGCATCTTGACTCAATATAGAGGGAGCCCACGTGAGAGGAAAACGGACGAGAAATCTGAAACAGGGGACTCCTGAGCAACAGCCAGTAGAAAGCACTTGGACCACAAAATATGGGAGATAGTAGAATTGGAATTCCTGAATATCGCCCCCCGCTACCTGAAGAATCCAACGACACCTGGGCATCTGTCTGTCTTGATGATAATCCCACCCAGGCTGACCACCCAGAATAATCCATCAAAAGAAGAATCTACTAGACTACATACAAGAGGCCGGAGAAAAGACTTGCCAAAGGAAACAGGCCACAGTCAGTGAAGGCGGTGAGACAAGCCTTGCAAGCAACTCCGCTTTCCATCAGTGGATGAAGCCCTCCGATTGTGAAGAGCCAGCTAAAGAAGAAGAGGGAAAACCTATACCATCCAATCGAGGTCCCAGTTCCAGGAAAACCACGCTCCTCACACAACTACATGGAATAACTATTATGGGCCCTGATTATAGGCCAAATGGCTATCAGCCACCAACACCAGGAGACTCTTACTGCCTTACAGGGAGTCATAAAGCAAAGCAGAGAACAACCCACAGTACCTCCAGCAATCCTACAAAAACTCAGCACAGGGGTGTGCAGGGGAACCAGTGGCCTTCTTTGTGACCTTTGGAGTGATAGAGATGACAGGTTGGCATCAAGATCGTTGGGTCAGGTACATTGCTGCACTGCTAACGGGAGAAGCCCAACAGGCCTTTCAGGCTCTTTACCCTGACGGAAGGAACCTCTATGAATAATTAAAACAGTGGATTATAGAGCGATTGGGAATGATACCTAATAAATCTGAAACATCTATGGTTAAGACAAGGGGAAACCCCTCGCCATCTGTTGTATCGAGTAACACACTTCCTGACCAAGTGGTTAGTCAATAAAACCTTCAACAAGGTTAAAGAGATTTTAGTTTTGGAGTAGTTTATAGATCCATTACCCCTGTACCTACAGAACGACATCTGGCAGTTACATAAACCTACACTGGAAGAAGCAATTCATCGTATCCTTCATATCATGTGCATTTTAGTGTATTTTACGGAATTTAAAACAACCTACTGTACCTGTACCTCATGTACATATACAATGCTCCCTGTGCACCTCTTCTACTCTCTACCAATTCGAAATAGCCTACCACACTATGAGCATTCTCAGTGCATTTGAACTGATCTGAAACAGCCCGCTGTATGTCCATGTGTATCCTCATTGTCTTTAACGATTTCAAAAGCAAAGCTGTCTGCACAAGCCCATTGTATATGCGGTGTATCTCAGCCTACACCAGATATTAGCACACTTTTGGTTTTGTTTTGCCTCTGCCTATTATTTTGCATCAGCATCCCACAATGACCGACTGTGCCTAAAACTTATTAGCTCCTACCTAAACTATCCTAGTCAAACAATTCTCCACAGCCAAGCTATTGTCAATCTAGCATACGCAATAAATTTAGAAGTGTTACCACTGTAGTGGACTACACACACCCACTCCAGCATGCTGACTACTAGTCAACTCATTTGTGCCCTTGGTCTCCTATTCTCATTTATAAGCCTTGTGGCCCTCACCTGGCTTTGCCCTCCTCACCTCCGAGGCCATCTAAATCTAACGCACATGAAAGCAGGAAACTCATCCACTATGATAATCTCAAGTATTCCCACCTCGGGTCATATCCCAAAGTAGCGTGCAATTTAGTTACCAGGAATGCCGAACAACATTCTAGACTAACAAAGTTCTATGAACCTACTAATAGATTTACACACCTAGTGAGTAGATCCAGCCTATAGGAACACCTAGTCCAATCCCTAACACAATCCCCAACCTCACAGGTGCCTTAATAAACGCCAGACCATTGGTGGCTCATGCCACTGAGATTTCAGACCTTATACAATCGGAAAACTATGACTTTTTGGCTATCACCGAATCTTGGCTTCATGCGGCCGCAGGTCCTGCCCTCATGATGGCTATAACTGACGGCTACACAATCTTAAGAGCTGATAGAAATGAAACACGCATAGGAGATATAGCCCTCATTGCCAAAAATAATCTTGAGATAAGGTTAGCACCCCCTCGACCTTAAATCATGCGAAATCTCACCGCTAAGCTATCCATCAACAAAACCCAGACTCTCACCATCCACCTAATTTACTGACCCCCAGGCCCTATTGGAACTTTTGAGGAGGATATTTACAATATCCTCTCTAACGACTTAAAAATTCTTCCCAAGTTATCCTACTAGGGGACATCAACCTGAGCTTTAACGACCCTAAAGACCCACACGTGTGAAGCATTGCCAATATCCTAACAGACCTTGGCCTTACCCAGAGTGTGCTCCAACCCACCCACATTAAAGGGAGAACACTGGATTGGGTAGCCGACTACTACTGTAACGCCTCCATCTCGTCCATCTCCCCTCAAATGTGGACTGACCACAACCTTGTGACATTCTCACTAGCAACCAAAATGACAAACCCCCACCACATCCCAGCTCCCCCCACCCATACCAACTAGGAACAAAAAGAACATTACCCCTGACAACCTACTCCCCCTGATTATCCCCATTCTCAACTTTTTACCAGAAAACGTAGGCCCGAGGCTTTGGTGAATGAGTACAACAAAATCATGTCTACCTCACTAGACACAATTGCACCTCTTAAAATGCGACCAAGCAAACATAAAGCCCACCTCAACGCTTGTTACACACCACACTTGAAAACATTACAAGCTAAAAGAAAACAATGTGAAGTAGCTTGGAGACTACTACCCTCCAAGGAAAATAAAGCTAACCTCCACACGATATCTGCCCTATACAAAAAGGAAATAATCGCAGCTAAACGCAAAAACTACAATTCCAGAATTGCACAAGCCAATTCAAGCACAAAGGAACTCTTTGCTATCGTGAAGGAATTAGAAGCCCCCATCCCAACACCTGATAATTGTGTTAAAGACAAATGTTGGTGCTTTAATATCCAGCGAGCATTATCTGACAAGGTCTCAACATTACAAGCTAAAATCGCCATAAAAAAGCGACACTAACAACAAGCACATCACCCCTAAAGTCCACCACACCACCTACAGTCATAGTTTGCCCCCCCCCCTGCTTTAAGTTCTCTAAAGTCTCCATGATCGAGACTGAAAAAATTATTCTTTCGCTCAAACCTTCTAACTGTCAGGGAGATCAATGCCCTGCCCAACTGATAAAGGGTGCGGCCAGAGATCTGGCCCCCTTCATCACGAAACTCATCAATGCTTCATATTCTTCTGGCACCATACCAAGCTCCCATTATTAAAAAACAGACATTAGACCCCACCATCCCTGCTAACTACCTTCCAATCACTACAGTGCCCTTCCTTCTAATAATTATAGACAACATGGCCTATCTACAAACACAGCGACACCTGGAATCCAACCACTTGCTGGGTGATCGCCAGTCAGGCTTCCGGCCCCAGCATGGGACTGAAACAGCCTTAATAGACCTAAAAGCCCAAATCGACGAGCTCAGAGATAAAGAAAAGTCAGCCCTCCTGCTACTCCTAGACTTATCGGCTGCATTTGACCTCATGGATCATGGGGTCCTTTGCAGGCATCTGGACTCAGCAGCACACTTCTCTAAAGAAGCCATAGTGTGGATTGAATCCTTTCTCAACAACATGACTATGAGAGTCTTCTCCCCCACAGCAGCTGCAGACCCCATCCCCATCTCTTGTGGAGTGCCTCAGGGTTCTTGCGTCTCTCCTACCCTGTATAACATCTGCATGAAGTCCCTGTTCGATAATTTGGACCTTCTTGGTATCAACTACACTAACTATGCAGATGATACTCAGATTCTCCTACCTCTTACTGGTGATTATGACAAGGATTTGGCCTTGGTGAACAGGATATATCTCATCATCCAGGCATGGGTGGCCACCCATGGACTATACCTGAATGATGACAAAACTGAGATCATTATGCTGGGCACCTCTTCAACCCTCAAAAAACTGGGACCCAAATATTCTATGTTCAACATTGACAGAAACCCCATTACAGTCGCTACCAAGCTTAAAACTCTGGGTTTCTACCTAGATTCGACCCTCTCCTTTAAGAAACAGATCAATACAATGGCATCTACCACAGCATATACTTGTAAATTAATCAGAGCAGGTAAACCCTTCCTGTCCGACAATAGTTGCATCACTTTGGCAAGAGCACTTGTTCGGTCGAAGCAGGATTACTGTAACTCCCTTTACTGCGGGGCCAACATGGAAATTATCAAGAAAATCCAGCTCCTCCAGAACAACGTTCTAAGAGCTGCACTCGGAATCTCCAGGAGAGAGCACATCTCTGAAATAATATCCAACAACGGGCTAGCCACGCAGGACAAAATCCAGTTGAAAGGGGCTTCTCTCACATACAAATGCCTCAACAATGCGGCTCCCTGCTACCTTACGGAGAGAATCACCAGAAAAACCACTATGAGACCCTCCAGATCATCATACACCAACTGTCTCTTGGTCCCAAGATTCAAACTCTCTAGAGTTGGTGGATTTAGCTTCCCGGTAAAGCCAGCCCAAATGTGAAAAGCCTTACCCCCTCTCATGCGAGAAGATCAGCCTTACCTAAAATTCCGTCAGAACCTCATAAATTGGCTCAAAGACTCGGACAAGCAATCTGGTTTATGATTCTAGGCTACCTCTCGCTATACCTTTGTACATAACAATATGTTACTTTAACTGTATCTAGTATTCTATTTTTGTATCCTGATTAGGCAACATCATCTCAATCTGGATTGTATTCTGTGTAATATTGATTGCACCTATGTATGAAAATGTACCTTATGTAACCAAGCAAGCTGTCTTATGCAATGCACCCTGATACCCTTGGGTCTGGTGCGCAATACAAGTAATAAACTAGACTAAACACCCAAAGCACATCAAATAGCCATGTGTTCCAGGGACTCCATTGACAGACCCAATGAAACCACCTGGGCAAAACCAGAGTTGCGGAGAAGAGCACAAAGTCCAGTTCCAAAGAAACAAGGCTCGTGGCCATCAACATGCGCCAGAGAACAGTCTATTAGACTAGTTAAGAGAAGCCAAAGATAAGACCTGCCAATTGAAACAGACCCCAGCCAGTGAAGACGGAGTGCCATGCTTTCTAAGCAGCTCTGCCTTCCACCATTGGAGAAAGCCCTCGCATTCTGAAGAACAAAGAGAAGAGGGGAAACCAGAAGGAGATTCCCCATACAGATAGACTGTCAGAAACCCAGAACTACACCATGTCTAGAGATAGTAAGGTGTAATGTCTGCAGGAAATCATGGCATATTGACAGATTTTGTCCCAATTGCCCCCAACGGAGAGCCTACGGAGATCAGGCTCCTGTCTGAGTAAAGTCCAACACCTCTGGAGGAGACCATACCAGGCTGTGGAGATGTGTCAACTGATCCCTAATAGCTTGCACCTCTTTGTCCAGACAAAGTAGAAGAACAGGCACCAGTTTCCTGAACTGTCTGTAACATGGGCGCGACTGAACTGAAATTCGAGACTGAACTGATATTCCACGTACCAGTCACGGTCCAGGGAATACCGACAGGGGCCCCATCGAACTTCAGTCGTAAACCAACAGCCATACCATTTGAACTAATCAGTCCCGAAGAAGTTCATCCCAGCCTATTGTCACAAATAATGTACATCCAAAGCAATGCTGATTTATATCCTCAACTATTCATATCCTGCACCAAGGGATACCAATGCCAATGATGGCCATGCTGGGACGCCCTGATGCTGTTTTGTTCAGTACAGATTTCCTTTTGTTCGACCAATGCCTTAGAGAACTGCAATGGTAGGGGCCGGCACATCTATCACGGGACCCACATATATTCAGCTACTTGAGGAGATGCGGTACTCAAAAGAAAGGATGAAAGTGTGTGACCGGACCATAGAACTGTCCCCATCAGGTAGGGTTAGCAACCCCTCTTAGTCTGTGCTGGGATGTTTACCAGGGTCTATGCCAGAGCCAGTCCTACACCACAGGTGGGGTGTGATAGTTGGTAGGGTCCCATGGCCCTATCAATTGCACCAGTGCCATTCTATCACCCCTTCCCTGCACATCTCCATTCTGGCCAGTGTCTTTCTCTTTACCTCATAGGATCTCCAATATCCGCAGCTTTCGAAACGGGGCAGCCAGCAGTCAACGAGAGAGAAAGCCAAATAAGCAAGCAAGAGGCAGAGAACACTGTACAGAAGTCTGAATGTAGCAAGCAAGCTGCTACGAAACCCATCTCAGCTTGAAGGTCAGCATGGCTCAGAGAGTGGAGCACTTAAGCCACATCCATCCTCTCATGAAGAGCAAAGCGCACCACACCAGTGTGAGTCAGGGCAAGCAGCACCCAGCGGGGTTCACTTTTACAGCAATGTTGCTCTCATGAAACGGCGCCCTCATTGTGCTGGCATTCTCCACCAGCTGGGTAGCCCTCACACAACATGGACTGTTGCGGGTCACCATTACCAGAGACCGGCAGACCTGCATATGAAAAATAGGCAGTGCTTAAAATCCCTTAGGAATGTTTCTCTGATTGTATCACGTACATCCCTTAGTAACAGGAAAGGCAGTGGTTGGCCAGGGGATCCAGCTGAGGCAGAGGGCCAATGGAAGGGGAAAGAAGGGGGGGGGGGACAGGAAGTAAGAAGGTGTTGGCTATTCCGGTGAGGTGAGGTCAGGGGAGGTCAGGGGAGGCAGAGGAGAACCAGGAGGAGGAATGATGGAGCAGAGGAGTGTGGAGGAGGTTTGCTGAAGGAATGTGCAAGTTGAGGTATTGTGTTCAGTGTGCGTGAAAGGTGAGTGCCTGAGATGGCTAGAGGAAGAGGATGGAGTCAATGACAAGGGGACTGGGGAAGTGAATGAGGGTTACGGAAGGAGGTGGGGCTGGAAAGAAGAGTAGTGGTAGTGTGGAGAGGAGGATAGAACTAGTGTGGAGCAGTGAGTAGCAGTAGTAGTGTGGAGTAGCTAGTAGTGGGGAGACGAGGGGAGAAGTAGTGCGGCGAGGAGGGCAGTAGAGGGGAAGCAGGAGAGTAGTAGTAAGGAGGAGATAAAGTGAGGGAGTAGCGGTGAGTACGATCAGAGGGGGAGGTAGAGCGAGGGATTGAGGAAGTATCAGGGAGAGCAAGGAGAGACAGTGGGTGGAGCACAAGGCAGGAGAGTAGGAGGAGACAAGAGAGAGTAACAGATTACGGAGAAAAACATTAGGATGGGAAAGGATCAGGCCACATGAGGCCTGAGTGTCAGAGAGGCACAACCCCTAATTTACATCACATTTTGGAATTTAGAGCAGGAACCACCTAGATTGGTCCATGAGCTAGTCATAGATGGATACAACATTTGGCTTCAGGTCATCACACGTAGCTAGACAGTTGGTAGACAGTAGGGGTTACCAATCTCTAGCAACAATCATGGGGGATGCCTGGGTTGAGGAGTAAAAGCCGGTCACTAGATGAGATAGAGAAGGACGGCTCTTAGAGAGAAGCCGGTCGCTAGATGAGATAGAGCCGGACGGATCTCAGCCCATTCATTACTTAAATAATAAAAACCCTTGAATGGCATTCAGGAGTTTTTGTCTTCTTGAGGCTGTCTATGGCAAGTAGGTAGTTCCAATTGTGGGGAGCTATGAGGGCGAAGGAATGAAAATGTGCAGCAGAACTGTGAGGACAAAGAAAAAGTACTGGGATTTAACAACTACCATCCATGTGAAGCCAATGGCAAAATGGTTGGACTGCTTCGTTCAGGACAATGGTAATATTTTTATACCTAGGCATGTACAAAGATATGGAAAATTATTTTCACTTGTGCTCTTCGATTTTAAAAATGCAATAACTGAGTTCTAACAAATAAGCATATAGTGGGTCATGGTCCATGGATTAAGGACATTCGGGAGAAAGACATGCAAGAAGGTTGAGGCTTTAGAGGCCAGATGAAATAGCTCTTTTGTTAGAGAGAAGTTGAGTATCAGGAAATACAGTACCATCCTTTGAAGAATGACAGGATGCTGATGTAAGAGGTTCACTCAGGGGTGAAGGAGAGGTTTGGAGTATCATCTGCAAATAGATGGCATGAGAACCTGAAGGAGAGGAGTTTGCCAAGGAGGAGAGATACAGATTGAAGAGGAGAGGACGGAGGATCGAGGACAGGCCCTTGTGGAACTCTTTCATGGGAGAGATGCTGGGAGAGGCGGCATTTCAATGGATGGATCAAGAGCGATCAGCTAGGTAGGTGGCAATCCAGTCCATGTTGGTGCCCTGGAAGCAGAGGTGTGACAGGTCTTGAAAAGACGGTCTGTTAAGCACTGATGCAGTTGAATACCAGGCATTCCAGGCCTCCAATGGGAAGGTCTGTACAATGTATGGGACTAAAGGTCTTCAAGGCCCCCCTCTCCTCCATTCTTACCAACTTGCGGACAATGACTCGTCCAGCAACCACCCATGCGCCTGTGGCCAGGGATGTGGGATGGCTGCGGGTCGACCCATATGGCTGCAATACTCAGCCAGCAGGATGATACCAGACTCCATTTTTTGCCACATTCAGATTCAATTTTGTGCATAACAACTTAGGCCTCATGAACACAAGCGGCCTGCAGGGCTGCAGCTCTCCCCTCATGATTGCGCACAGCTGGCTAGTCACTTCCCTCGCTCTCCTCGGCGTCCCTGCAGCGGGCCTGTTCTCACGGGAGACTATCCACGAACAAGCCTCATGACAAACACTGTATCTTTCACCTTCTGCAGTCCATCATTGACCTGCAAATGACCAGGCCGAAGCTGGGGTTTGAGAAAAACAAGTTACCTCCATAAATATGTCCCGTCCCCTTGCAGCCCCTACATTTATGACATATGCTGTGGATAACCCCCCAAACCTATTCCCCGTTTGAAGTATCAGATACGTATGCCAAGCCTGTGTGCCACTCTGTTTCACCCATACAGCTAATCCTTCTGAAGAGGTTTTAAATCCATTCCTGTTGTCATATGCCAAGAGATTGATTGTATATAATGAAATAAGGTGACCCTCACCCATCTCTGATCATACACCAAGCTATGAATTGTATGTTTAGGCTTCACCATCGGTCAAGAGTTACAAACTACACGATGCAATGTATGACATCAATATATATATATATATATATATATATATATACATATATATATATATATATATATATATATATATATATAATGATTTCCTCATATTATGTATGATCCCCAACATATCCAATCAGCATCACAGTATTTATGTTATGAAGTGTGGCATTTATACATATAGTGTCTTATGTATCATTTGAATGACCTCAGAGCACTGAACCTTGCACCTCATATTGTAAGCAAAGCTTTGTACACCATTTAATGTACCTGTACACACACTAACCTATTTCTACCTCATTTGTATGATTCACATGCACTCCCCGCAAAATGCACGAGACATAGCTCAACAAGCTACAGAGCCTTCTTTCCCCTCTCAGTGCAGTGCCGCGTACACAGCCCCCACCTTCCTCCCCCCTCAGGCCAGGCTGACCTGTAAATGCCTTTGTTTCAATGACGATGCGATGCTACAATTGTAACCCCTCACCCTTCAGCTGAGCCTGCACCAAGCATCCTCCCTCCCCCAAGCCCCTAGACTCTGATTAAAGAAATATGGGCAGCACGCCCCTCATCCCACTGTCTTTTGATGTACCGGCGTGTGCCCTCTGACCGGGTAGTATCCCAGCTCACCCCAACCGTGACTGACCATGGTGGCCATATATTTACTCTTGTACTAACATACTATAAAGATGCCCCCCACTAGATCTAACGTAGAAGAGTGATAGAGTTATCCCTGAAATGTGCCCCCTGATAAGTCACCTGAACCCATGAAGCAGCCCATTTATTGTATAGTATTTTTTATGATAATGAAACGTGAACACCTAGAGTTATGTGCTACTTTTCTTGTGATGCTAGAATAACGATGTGTAGGATTCACAGGGAATTATGAATTATAGTCAACACTGAATGAGTATGTGTGGCCACAAGGGCAAATGTTAGTGCAGCTGAGATGTATCAATCAAACATCCCCTGACCCAGAGCACCACCCTGACGAGTCCAGCTGACCTACAAGCATCACTGTGATACCATGTGGAACCTCGCCAATCCTGAAATTTCGACCTTACATACTTCATACTGTCCACTCCCCATTGCCCAATCTCATTGATTCATAGGTGACATGGTTTTGTAATAAAACGTAGATGTTTTCTGATGTTTGCCAGAGCGCTCTCGGAGTTTGCAGAGTTCTCTGCATGCCCTATTTTGGTTTGGATAAACTTTTACCTTTTGCCTTCACCCGCACTTGCTCTTGGTCTCATTCCCTTCTGCGGTGTTTCCTTTATTGACTCTCACTGTGGAGTTTTAAATGCATTATTGGGGGACGCTCACTTTCAAGTGGTGACCGTGGGACGTGATTTTGTCCCTTGGTTCCTTTTGGCACCAGACGTCCCCGGCCACAGCAGAGACCCACGTGGCGCCCCCTCGAGAGAGCTGCCCGCCTACAGCAACCAGTACACTTAGACATGTGCATGCAGTAGGGCGAGAGGATACAGGTCCCACTTTGCAAAACCCACCCTACCGCTGGCTGGAGCCGGGGGCGCCCATTGAGTGCGGGGCAGCGCCTAGACGGACCGGGTCCGGAGGGTCTCGGAGCAAGACGGACACGTGAGTATCAAGTGCGAGCGACATTAAAAGAAATTGGATGTAGGATATAGCATACAGTGTCAGATAAAGTAAAGGGGAATTGAAAGAGGACTACGGGGAATATAAATAGGGGGCTCTTGTGGGTGTAATAGATATTCTCTTATTCTTTTTCTTTTTCTGCATATGGCCATTAGGATGAGTTAAGGAGATTACAAGGTGAAAGAGGAATACAGGAACCTAGCTCCGCGAGGGGGTAGAAGGCGGTGCCACATAGTGCTATCTTGACTAGTGCTGGGAATAAGTGGAAAATAAATGAAATCAGTGGGAGTCTCACATAAGGGGAAGACTCAGAATACTATTTAGAAACACTTTAGTCTTTGTTTTTTTCTGACCACGGGAGAAATATATGAGCAGCTAAGGGTGAAAGGACGTAAGGTATTGGGATAAGGGAGATTTTCTTCAGCAGGGTATCGAGAGTAGAAAGGGAGGGTATGTGTTACATGTTGTATGTGTCTTGTCCATTGGTCAATGTTGTGTACTAAATTGGTTGCATCTTTTGTGCTTACTGTATACGTGGTAACGACTAAAAGTACTGCATTATTGTCTCATGAGTATTCGTCATCGTAAGTGTGACACGTTGGAAAATAATTGAATATTGTTGTGTAAAAGTGGTATATAAAACGACACAGAATACTGCAGTAGTGAGAATTGTGTTCATATAATACACACTAGCAAAGGGAACAGAAGGGGCCAGAGGTCAGAACGGGCGCAGAAACACCATTGGCCCATATCTGTCACAGCCTTCCAGGTTACGCAAAGAGAATTACAAAGTACCATGATCAATGGATCACAGAGTTGAAGGGGGAAGGCCTACCTCAGGTATGGCCCAAATGTCTTAGACAAGGTAGCCACATGTCTATATATGAAATATAAAGGCAAACAGTATCACAATAGAAGGGAGATACTAGATCTACGGAGACTTTTTGAAGACGTACCGCCAATAAAGGAAAGGGAGCCCGTGAAGGAACAGAATTCAACTACCCTGGTAACAAGTAGTAGTGGGAAAGAGGGAGAGGAGAAGGAAAGTCCAACAGAGGTTGTACGATTATACCCCCTCTTACCAAAACCAGTGCCGGCTGAAGGATACAGTGATCCTGTGTATGTGTCAAAACCCACGCCCCCAACCACACCCCAACCCACAGCACCTCACCCATACGAGTGTACAAGAAAATTGAAAAATTCACACAAGATCTAGACTCACGACTAACAATTTCCCGTAGTGAACTGTCCCAAATGAGAAATATATGTGAACAAGGGGGGGTCTGACACCTCCAGAAATGAACAAACACCCATGTCACAGTCACTTGACAGGTCCACAGAAGAAGGGTGGAAGAAGGGGGAAATACTCTTTCGGATAAATGATACACCGACAAGGATAATAGAGATAGGACAAGACATGACTGAGGGGGAAACAATGGGAGGGGGCATGGCCTCAGAAAGAGAGGAAGAACTTTGGTGCGAAATAGAAGAACAGGAACTAGAAGAGAAGAGGATAGGGATTGCAGCAGGAGGGGCACCAGCGGGGATGGAGCAGACACCCTTGAGGAGGTCAATGGAGGAAGAATGGAATGGAAGGTTAAGAAACAGGATGGGTCAGATGGCGGGACTAGGGAAGAGAGGAACAAAGGTGAGTACGGGGAAAGGGACCAAAGGGAAGTTGCAATTACCACTAATACACAGGGGAGGAGAAAGGCAGAATTACATACCCTGTGCCCAGATGGATAAGGCAAACTTATTAAAATTCTTGCCCCCACTTTCAGGAGTAGCAAGTAAATGGATATACGCATTCGAGAAAAACACTGCAAGGGTTCCCTTGGCAGTAGGTGATGCTAAGAGCTTGCTAGTGTCTGCAGTAGGTGACCAAGCTGACAGGGTTTGGGCAAAGGCAGGTTTCCCAGGAATAACATTGGATTGCGACGGCCATAATGGTGCCTCCTTTAACACGGTGAGAGCAAGAATATGGGATGCATTTCCAGACACACCTGATTTACAGTCAGTGATGCAGTGCACAATGTGTGATGAGGAACATGTGATTGCCTTCATTTTACAGGTGCAGGAGATGTGGAGAGCGGAGACGGGCACGGCTTGGGATCAATCCACCTACTTGTTCTACTTCATAATCAAGAGAGGCCTCCCGAAGGAAGTTCAGAAAGCTCTCGATAAAATAGCTGGGATTGAAGCCAAAGGCTGTCCAGAAATACAGAGCATTATAGTACACCATTGCAAAAGGATCAAAGAGAGAGAGAAAGAGATAGCACAGAAAAGACTGGCAGACGAGGCTAAATTAATTCAGAGGAAACTAGTGAAGGTCACAGCAGCTGTAGGTGCACTCCGCACAGACAGGGAATGAGAGGCGGAGGAAGGGTCAATAGCAATACAAGCTAGAATGGCAGCTAATTGGGCAGGAAACGGACAGGAGCAGTGGAATAGTGAGGAACAATACGGAGGGCCACAATGGCAAGCAAGGAGTACCCATGGAGGGCGCGGTGGGTACAGAGGTTCAAGGGGGGGTCGATACGGGTATGGAGGGTATGGAAGCCCGAGCACAAGGGGAGGACAAGGGAATTGTTGGAATTGCGGAAGGTGGGGGCATTTCTCGAGGTAGTGTCGGAGTAGACCCATTAATAATTATCAAAATGAACAGCAGTATCGCCACCCCCACCCAGGAAGCCCATATGGGCTGCCAATGGGTGGTGGAGGGAGAGAAGAGCAACATGATCCGAGGTACACAGACGAGCGTAGAGCATCCCCGCGTAATGTTCAACAGCACCCACAGTCCCGTGAGCACATGGCACATGTACACGGTAACCCCTTCGTTACAACGGCAAATGGTGCCCCCACGCCCTTTGGAGGGGTGGCAGTGGTGTCGGAATGTTTTTGACAATGGGGGGAACACGAGATAAGGAACATAGGATAGCCCACAGAGAGAACTTGCGTGTCCAGTATTATCGACGACACTCGATGCAGTTGAGGAACCACTGGTGGGGGCGGGGATAGGAAAACAATTCATTTTTATGGTGGACTCGGGAGCCAAAAAATTATGCCTGTGAGAAGGCAGGTTTCTGTTATCTAATCGTAAATTGGAAACGCTGGGGTTCTCTAGGGCAGCGGTCACGGTTCCATACACAAAGGAATTGGATGTAACGGTGGGCGGGAAGACAGTATGAGCACTTTTACTGTATTATGAACACTCGCTCATTAATTTATTGCGGAGGTACCTCTTCAGTAAACTCAATATGACAATCTCTTTTACTGAAAGAGGGATAGTTTGTTCAATCCCTGGGATCTGTCCAATGCGAGTGATGTTGGTAGTGCACACACGAGCCACAGCACCGGAGGTGCATGGAATACCAGTTGATCCAGACATGTTCATCCAAGGACTAAAAACGCAAGCACGGTTTGTACCTGAGTTAAAGCGTCAAGAATGGAGAGTGTGTTCCGCCCTGTAGCACGGCCAGGAACAGTGATGTCCTTAGATTTGCATGGAGTGCAGGTGTCTGTGCAAAGAATAGCGGTAATAGGATTGGACGTACATGGATGTCAATGGTAAACAGTGCTGTGTATCAATGCCAACATAGCCCTGCGAGACTTGTCCGATGAGGTTCTCTTCACTGACACAGACAATGATGGAGAAACAGTAATGGAGATAGCAATCCCCTGCGATATAATGATACAAACAAGACAAGTGCCCGTACAGCTAATGGCAGTAGTGGGTGCGCCACCTCCCTTTTTCGATGATGACATGCAACTAGTACCGCAAGAATTATGGACAACAGGCCCATATGACGTAGGATTATTGTGTGAGGTCACACCTGTCAAAATAAAACTCAAACCAGGGGCATTGTTGTCCTGGGTAAAACAATACCCCCTGTCCCTAGAAGCAGAAGAAGGGATAAAAGAAACAATATATGCCTTGCTAGTGCAGGGGATCATAGTGCCCTCAAATTCGCCTTGTAACACTTGTATTTACCCCATTAAGAAAGCAAAAGGAGGGGCGTGTAGGATGATACAGGACTTACGCCCCTTTAATGACAGCATACAAAAGGAATTTCCTCTGGTTCCAAATCCTGCATCAATTTTGTGCAGCATACCCAAAGATGCATCCTGTTTCACAGTGGTAGATTTGTAGAACGCATTCTTCTCAGTTCCACTGGACCCGAGTCACAGTATTTGACAGCATTCACTCTGGGAGGGAAAAGATATGAGCATTGCATATTGTCTCAGGTGATACTGGGAGAGCCCAAGTATATGCAACAGGATTTTACATGAAGATCTAGGCAATATTGACACAAAAAGTACGATCATTCAATATGTGGATGATCTCTTGATTTGTGGAAAGAATGAGGATGTATGCAGGCAGGACTCTGTTACACTATTGACATTGTTGGACCATAAAGGCTACAAGGTGGACAGAGAGAAATTACAATACTGTCTGGCAGAAGTGTTGTACTTGGGACAGTTAATATCAAAAGATGGAAAAAGAATCATACCAGACAGGGCTGGTGCAGTACGCGCTGTAAATGTGCCTAAGACAGTGAAGGAAATGCAGAAGTTTCTCTGCATGTGTAACTACTGCCGTGCTTGGATATCAGAATATGCAGGGTACACAAAACCACTACTAGAGGGAATTAAAGAAGCACAACGAGAAAACATAGCAATACAATGGACAACAGAGATGCATACTGCCTTCAGTACACTGAGGGAACGATATCAACAGCACCAGTACTAGCAAACCCAGATTATGAACGCGAATTCTACTTATTTTCGCATTGTGATGGGACACTCATGACAGCAGTACTGACACAAAAAACATCATTGGCTACAAGCCTCTGGCGTACTACAGCGGTACGCTAGATGCAGTAATGCAGGGACACTTCGCCTGCGAGCAATCTCTCGCAGCTGCAGCGTTCGCAATTGAAAAAAGTGCAACAATTGTGATGGGGTGTTCTGTGACATTGTTCGTGGAACATTCGTTATTCGCAATACTAGAAAGGTCAAAGAGCACACTAACAAAACAGAGAGCCACAGCATATGAGATCATATTATGAAGTGCCAACATACACATAGTGAGGTGTAAAACAGTGAACCCAGCAACATTTCTCACAGAAGCCTGCACAGTGGAAGACATGCAAACACATGACTGCGCTACATATAGAGGACAGGATGATGGTACACCTACGGCTAGTGAAGATGCATTGTCTGAAGGAGAGATATATTTCATAGATGGGTCAGCATCAATTAACTCTGAGACAGGAGAAAAGCATGTGGGGGTGGCTGTCGTGCGATTAGAAGAAGTTGAATATGAAGTGATTGTTCAAAGAAGATTGCCCACCCACTATTCAGCACAGGCAGCAGAATTAATAGCACTAATTGAGGCAGTACACACAGCAAAAGGTTGTGCTGCAATGATATACACTGACTCTGCATACATGAACACAACAGTACATGGAGGGGTGGCACGGTGGGGAAGGAGGGCATTTCAACGGGCAGACGGATCCCCAGTACAGCTCGCTGAGTTATTGACAGAACTGATTGAAGTCCTGAAGGAACCCACAGTTGTGGCATTGGTGAAATGCCATGCCCATACAAACAAGGATGATGTCATCTCTTTAGGGAATGCGGGAGATGAGGCTGCCGCCAAAGAGGCGTCATATTTACCTAAGGAAACAGCAGGTGAGTACATGTTACAGAAACATGCAGAGGAGGGTCGCCCGGATGGGTACAACTCTGTGCGGATTTCCCAAATATCAGAATTGCAACAAGAAACAACAATTGAGGAAAAAGAGTTATGGGAAAAGAGAGGTTGTAGCCAGTCGTCCACTGATCTTCTTTGGTGTCAAAACAATACAGGTTAAGTAGTGATGCCCCAGTTAGTAGAAATAGCTTTTCAACCGCTTCATTTCCCAGCCCACAATGCTAAACAACACATAGCAGCGGAAATACAGGAAAACTGGTTTGTACCAGGTCTACAAGAGCAAATATCAAAAATGGGGATGGAATGTACCACCTGTCAGATATACAATTCAGGAATGACATAAAGAACACTACGAGGAACACTGCCAAAACCAATTGGGCCATTTAGAGAGCTACACATAGATTACACTGATATGGGCGTGAGATGCAATGGATCACGCTACATGATAGTGGTGGTATGCCCCTTCTCAAGATGGGTAGAAGCTGGACCCTGTGCCCACCCAGATGCAGAATGTGCAGCGAAGTTCCTAGTGCAGGAAGTATTTCCCCGCTTGGGAATATGTGACGTAATACGCTCAGACAACGGAACACATTTTGTCAATGATCTATTCAAAGAAGTAACAGTTTTGTTAGTAATAACACATACATTATGTACAATTTATCACCCGCAATCAAACGACTTTCAAAACTGTGCTACACTATAAAGAACAATTGGGTGTACTGTTTACCCCTGGCCCTGTTTGAACTAAGAAACCAACCAGCAAGGTCCACCATTTGTCTCCCCATGAGATAGTGACAGGAAGACGCATGCATACAGCACATTCCGCACTCCGCAGACACTCAGGTACACACAGTAGCATTGTTGTCCTGGGTAAAATATATATATATATATATGTTTTGCTTAATACACCTTTATGTCTCATTGTATAGGAGAAACCATGGCAACGGAGGGGGCCCCCGATGTCAACCGCACTAGAATAGATAGGAATGGAAACACACATTTTGACTTGCATAGATATAGCTATGAATTTGGGTTGTTCATGTGTGCAGTAATATTCTTTTCAATGTTGTTTGGACTAGTGGTATATTGGGCCATTGTATTTTATCAATAGACATAAATGAGGCGGGAGGGAATGGGACCAACATGGTAACAAAGGGAACCCACCTTATATGGGATGGGTTTAAACTCATCTGGGAGCAAGGGACACACAATGGTGGTACACGGCATACAAACAGCACAGCCAATATACCTCTATCAGCATGCCCTACTGCCCCATACAATGCCTCTGAGTATAATTTATACTAATTGAATGACCGGAATTCCTCTGAATTACCCAGGCTGTATGATGACACTGATTCAACTGTGACACCACTATCTGAAACAACCAAAGAAAGAGTATCCCTTAAAAGTGTGGAACAGGAAAATGCAGAAACTGCTGAGAGGTTTCTTGCCCTGTATAAAGAGTGGGAAAAGTGGGGGGCAGGTGAAATACCCTTAACCCAGCATGGAGAAGGGAAAGAAAGAGGACACCTCAAGATCAATAAGAGACGGAAAAAGGGGTGGGGAGGCGAAATTATGATGAATATCACGGGCTGGGGCTAGACACAATAGAAGACCCACAACATCCATACCAGTTCAATAAATGGTACGAAGACATGAGCTCCACCGCAAAGCAGACCATTAATGAGAGCTGTTATGTGTGCTCTCTAATACCCCATGCCTCGGGTACTCCTAAAGTACTGCTGCCACAGGAGTCGCCTATTGCTGATGCCCAGTGCCTTCTTCATCTCGCATTATGCAGAATAAAGAACACCTTCCAGGCACACACCGTCTCTTTTGAAATGCTGCAGAATGATAAAACATGCCACTCAAAACCAAAAGGAGTGGTATGCCTTTAAGAGCCGTTTTTAGTGATCAAATGGACATTGAATTTGGACATTAAGTGGCAAGACGAGCAGATCACATGCAAAGCAGAGGCACTATGAGGGTTGGCAGCCGAAAAATTGCAATGGATTCAGAAAACATGCGCCCCAATATGGACCCAACACATCACAAAGCTGACTTGGGTCACGGCCCTTGAGAAGCCATTCAAACAGCAAAAAGCAAAAAGAAATAGCCTATGAACTGTGTTTTCTTGGAGAAGGAAAAGTAAATATGGGCACAAACAAGAACTGTAACACATTGTTCATCATCCCAGACATGAAAAAAGGGACTGCTGCATTGATGGACACTTACTCGGTTTGCAGCAAACAGCCGTACTTGCACCTCCCACAGTCATGGAGGGGCACGTGCTCCCTGGCAACGCTACATTCCGCCCTGATGGTGGTATCTGAAAGTCATATCCAAGGGGGGAAGGGGCTGTCAGCTGTCAAAGCGCCAGGAGCCCCACAACTAACTGAAGATGCCCCGGTGTATACTCTATCCACAGAGAACATGCAAAGCTCAGTGTCAAGAAAGAGAGGGCCTTCGAATTACATTTCCAAGGCATCCACAGAACCTTTGGCACAAATACCAGACAGACAGGTTCCGGTTGTTTAATTCCGCCAAGACGTTCTTCGCCTCCCTCATCCCAAACATACAGGCGCGAGCCAATGCAAAATGGCTCCAAATTACCCGCTAGGAGCTGATCCAACTGGCCAACGACACCGAAGAAGGATTTAACGTGATCAAGGTGGAGCTAAGGGCCCTATGGCTAATGACGATGCAGAACAGGTATTTGCTAGACCTGTTGACGGTCATGGATGGAGGTGTTTGCCGAAAAACCGGGTGCACGTGTTGCACATTCGTATCTTCTGCAGACGCGGACAGTGGAACTCTGTCGCATGTTATTGCAACCGTGCACAACCTTAGCGAGCGGATGAAGGAAGAAGGATGGGTACAGCCCAGCACCTGGTTCGTTGAGATTTTTTCGTGGGTACCTTCTTGGTTCGGGATGGCCGTCAAACTACTAGTATGCACCATTGTTTTCTTGCGCCTGATTTTTTGTGTATGCCAGTTGGGTCTCAGGTGCTGCGCAGATGCAATTCCTAACTGTGCAATGATGATGGTGACAATCGGCAACACTAAGGGAGTGGTGCAGATGACACACGAGGCGCAGGTACAAACAGGGGATGACTCAGGGCCTAAATATAGATTGGCGGCAATGTATTATGATGGGTACATTGTAGATAACTTATATCACACAACAATAAAAGAACCCCGCACACTAGCTTGGTATGACGAGGTGTGGGTGGACCTGAGGGAGAGTGGGGTGTATATACATGACTTGTACTCCTGATGAATATGCTAGAGCCAGGCAGAGCCTCTGGGAAGTGTGAAGGGCCTGGATGCCACAAAACGGAACACCGGCATGGGACGAGGCAGTGGCCGAGGAGGAGGAACGAAAGAGTGTGGGTGAACTGCAGTATTCATTACTTAAGTAACGAAAGGGGGGAATGTATGGGAGGAAAGGTCTTCAAAGCCCCCCTCCCCTCCATTCTTACCAACTTGCGGATTATGACCTCGTCCAGCAGCCACCAATGCGCCTGTGGCCAGGGATCCGGGATGGCTGTGGTCGACCCATATGGCTGCAATACTCAGCCAGCAGGATGATACCAGACTCCATGTTTTGCCACATTCAGACTCCATTTTGTACATAACAATTTAGGCCTCATGAACACAAGCGGCCTGCAGGGCTGCAGCTCTCCCCTCCTGATCGCCAACAGCGGACCAGTCACTTCCCTCACCCTCCTCCCCTCAGCGTCCCTGCAGCGGGCCTGTTCTTACGGGAGACTAGGCGCGAACAAGCTACATGGCAAACACTGTATCTTTCACCTTCCGCAGTCCATCATTGACCTGCAAATGACCGGGCCGAAGCTGGGGTTTGTGAAAAAGAAGTTACCTCCATAAATATGTCCTGTCCCCTCGCAGCCCCTACATTTATGACATATGCTGTGGATAACCCCCAACCCTATTCTCCGTTTGAAGTAATAGATACGTATGCCAAGCCTGCGTGCCACTCTGTTTCACCCATACAGCTAATCCTTCTGGAGAGATTATAAATCCATTCCTGTTGTCATATGCCAAGAGATTGATTGTATATGATGAAATAAGGTGACTCTCACCCATCTCCGACCGCACACCAAGCTATGAATTGTATGTTTAGGCTTCTCACCGTCGGTCAAGAATGATTCTTTGTTACAAACTACACGATACAATGTATGACATCTATATATATATATAATGATTTCCTAATATTATGTATGATCCCCAACATATCCAATCAATATCACAATATTTATGTTATGTTATGAAGTGTGGCATTTATACATTTAGTGTCTTATGTATCATTTGTATGACCTCAGAGCACTGACCTTTTCAACCCATATTGTAAGCAAAACCTTGTACACCATTTAATGTACCTGTACACACACTAACCTATTGCTACCTCATTTGTATGATTCACATGCACTCCCCGCAAAATGCATGATACACAGCTCAACAAGCTACAGGGCCTTCTTTCCCCTCTCAGTGCAGTGCCGCGTACACAGCCCCCACCTTCCTCCCCCTCAGGCCAGGCTGACCTGTAAATGCCTTTGTTTCACTGACGATGTGATGCTACAATTGTAACCCCTCACCTTCCGCTGAGCCTGCACCAAGCATCCTCCCTCCCCCAAGCCCCTAGACTCTGATTAAAGAAATATGGGCAGCACGCCCCTCATCCCACTGTCTTTTGATGTACCGGCTACGTGCCCTCTGACTGGGAAGTATCCCAGCTCACCCCAACCCCGACTGACCATGGTGGCCATATGTTTACTGTTTTACTAACATACTATAAAGATGTCCCCCACTAGATCTAACGTAGAAGAGTGATAGAGGTATCCCTGAAATGTGCCCGCTGATAACCACCTGAACCCATGAAGCAGCCATTTATTGTATAGTATTTTTTATGATGATGAAACATGAACACCTAGAGTTATGTGCTACTTTTCTTGTGATGTTAGAATAACGATTTGTAGGATTTACAGGGCATTATGAATTATAGTCAACACTGAATGAGTATGTGTGTCCACAAGGGCAAATGTTAGTGCAGCCGAGATGTATCAATCAAACATCGCCTGACCCAGAGCTCCACCCTGATAAGTCCAGCTGCCCTACAAGCATCACCGTGACACCACGTGGAACCTTGCCATTCCTGAAGCTTTGACCCTACATATTCCATACTGTCCACTCTCCATTGCCCAATCTCATCGATTCATTTAATCCTTAGATCCCACGTCATAGGTGACTTGGTTTTGTAACAAAACGTAGATGTTTTCTGATGTTTGGCAGAGCGCTCTCTGAGTTTGCAGAGTTCTCTGCTTGCCCTATTTTGGTTTGGATAAACTTTTGCCTTTTGCCTTCACCCGCACTTGGTCTTGGTCTCATTCCCTTCTGGGGTGTGTCCTTTGTTGACTCTCACTGGGGAGTTTTAAATGAATTATTGGGGGACGCTCACTTTCAAGATACAGAGTAGAGGTGGTAAAGACTGGGTGTTCCTTATGACAATAATGGGTGTCAAAAGCGTTCTGTGATATCTTGATTGCTATTCTATGGTGGTGGTATCCTTAACTATAGTGATTAGAAAAGTGGTAGTATTCCACTGGGCACCAGAGGAAGAATTTGCTTTTCAGAAATGAAAGCAGCTTTTTTGCTTTGGTCCAGTGATGTAACAAAAAGATTGCTCAAGTATACTTTTGGAGACCGATGCCTCCAATATTGGACTAGGTGGATATTTTCTCAAGCAAAGTTACATGTAGAGATTATATTTTTCTATAACACTGAATGGTTACTGGTATAAAAAGTGTAATTGCAGACAATCCAATTCTGAATTATGGATCGAAATCATTATAGTGAACTGGTGGTGTAGAGGTGCACTCTAAGTAGACAATTCAAAAATGTAATTTAATTGTTTTGATTCTTAAATATTAATTTAGGTGCTCCTGTGTGGGTCTCGGCCAAAAGACCTATATAACATATAACAGTGGGATGGTCCACCCTAGAAAAAGGTGGGCTAACACAGGGCACAATTTTGTCTGTCTGACGTCAGTCGTAATCATTCGTAATCATTCGCTAAATAAATAATAAATAAATAAATAAATAAAATCAGTGTCAATTTATTCACAGAATTTAATTGAAAATGTACCTGATGAAGGGCTAGTCCCGAAACACGTCGTACAAGTATATGATTTGCAAGACATTTTTCATTGAAAAAGAAATGAAAGTCCAGTTTTCCTTGTACAAATAATCAGAATCATAGGCTGAAATTGTTTATTTGCAAAGTGTTTAATGTAATGATGTTTGTTTAATTCAGTAACCCATTTTCGTTTCAAGTACAAATTAACACGTTTTTGAAAAATATATTTGTAAACTGATTCGAAGTGAGTCTTTTGCGGCATCTTTAAGTTAATCTAATTAAGATCAAATTCACCTTGAGGACAATTAGCGAATGATTAGGACTGACGTCAGTCAGACAAAAGTGTGCCCTTTGTTAGCCCACCTTTTTCTATGGTGGACTATCACACTGTTATTCGAAATCATTATAGACCATGGAAAATAGTATATTTTAGGACTGTTTATGTTTGTCAATCAATCTCAAGCACTATGGATGTTATTATTCTCCACACTTTTCATCCTGTAGTTGGAAACGGGATGACTGATGGCTTATCAAGGCCACCATCAATGGGCATGCGTGGAGTTGATGCTTGATATGATCTACCAAAAGTTCCATTAGCCCCTGCGTTGGGTGCTGCAGCCAGTCATGTTGCTCAGATCGCAGGCTGAATCCCATGATCCAAGCCCATGTTTTGAGCAACCCCACCATCTTGGCCCCCACCCCTGTGTTCTGTACTCCTCCCACCCCTCTCACTGCCGCTCCCCCACCACACTTACCTGATTATTCTGTCAGAGGTGCTACTGCTGCTCTGGTATCCAAGGCCACTGTGGAAATGGAAGAGGTGCTGGGCATGGAGCGCTGCTTCCATTTCCATGGCAGCTATTTTAGGGCAGTATTAGTTTGAATGAATGGGATGCCGCACACGCGTGACCCATTCATTCAAACAAATACATTGTTATGAGCACCCTGGATTAATAACTTGGGCCCTTGGCCTTTACAGTCCAATCCGGTCTGATGGCTCGGGTATCGTTGCTTAAAGGATAGTTCCGGGACTTTTTTTTTATTGTTCCTACGGTTCGGCCATGTGTTTTTAAGCATAAATCGGTAGATCGTAGAAAACTTTCCTATGGACCTTACCCGACTTTTCGTCCATTAACGCACTCGAAATCAGCCGCCATTTTGTGATAATCCTATCATTTCCCCCCATCGACCTGGCTCACCTGCGTTTGCGGCACTAAATCATATCCCCCGCCCCTGAAACAGACTTTATCAAAACATTCATATTCCCCGCCTCTATCCGTGACGTGAATGTGCTGCGTAGGCAAACGCGCCCAGGCGTCTTCTACGCGACTCCACACAGAACCCGGAAACCAACACAGATCAGCTCACGACACAGCGCGCCACAATTCGGAATATGAAACTGTACTTTCAAATCAAACCGCAAGATTGTAAATTTGGTAAAGTACATTTATTTGACATCAAATGTTTAGAGAATATTCAGCGATTTGCATTTTTCTTTGCTCTCGATCCAAAATAGTTTGTCTTGAGGCAAGCGATGTTCGTGTGCAGTACACAGGGTGTTGGTTTACGATAAAATAAGCTCTTCGGTCGCACTGATAATCGCATGGCTGTTCCAACAACGAGGCACTAGGCCACCACAACGGTATGTATGTTGCATCTAGCCATTAGTACCGCGTTAGGGCATACTTGTACTTGCCGATCGTCCCATAAAATGGTCAGGGTGGTAACGTTGTTCACGCGGAGAAGCAACTGGCGGTTGTAAAAGCCATCCGCCGGTGTCTGGTACTCGTGACACATACAATAATGAAGGATGTACCTGTTTTAAAAACATAAAAAATGAAATTAGTCTCACCATCAGATCTTTATTAAAATTATTCATTTTATATATTAGGTCGGGAAATTATTTCATAGCTAGGGCAGTGCAACTGGGTATTATACGTCATTTCCAGTAACCCACCCCCTCTCCTCTGCCTTTTTCAGAGCCGCCTGAGCGCCAGTGGACCACTTCGTCACTGATATGATATAATATGGCATTTGCAACGCGCCTATACACAAGTGTTTCAAGGCGTGGCGAGGCAGGGGGGGGGAACAAGGAGAAGACAGACAACGATCCTACTAGGCCAGGTGTCATTCAGATCGCGCAAGTAGCAGGGGAGAGGGAGAGAGAAAGCAGAAGCAAAGAGGAAGGTTTTGAGGTGCTTCCGTAAAAGGAGATGGTTCTCCTCAAGATAGTGCGCGGTACAAAACAATATGCCACATAGAACGAACAAGTACAACTTAACCCGTCTTTAAAGCTACTGTATAGTAATTAAATTGCGGTATAAACTCATCTAAAGAGTTACTTACATTATATTTGCATTTTCCATTGTGTCTGTGCGTAGGGCAGCCCCGAAATACCACTCCTTCTATGCCGACGTTATTTCTTCTAATGAACGAACATTAAATGGCTTTCGTTTCTGAAATTATATTCATTATCGTTTACGTTATTGCACCACACCCCCAAAAAGAAGTCTTTCGGGATGGTCCCGGCCTGTCAAGGTCAAATAACAATAGAACGTTATACTGAGTCGTGGGCCATTCCGGCACCCGAGCAAAAAATCAAAGCAGCTGACCTTCACTTTGAACGAGCACACATTCCTAGTTAGCTACATTCAGTGTAAGGCCATCTCACAGGACTTGAAATTTACACTCCATCTTTGCATTTTGTCTTCGTGCATTTGCAGCCCCAGAGAACCATAAATACGGAGACATTCTATATTTTTTGAAGAATGATTTATATTACTGTTTGGTTTAATTTAATGCGCAAATGAACAAGGTTGGATAGACACATTGCATGTACACTGAGCAATCACCTTTATTTACACAATACATAGCTACACATATTCAATGGGCCTGCGACATGAGGAGACTCCAGAGCAAAGTCACATGTGACACCCGGGTGGTTCGCACAACTGCACGGTGAAGGGAGGGGCAACGGTGGAGAGACACATTGCATGTACACTGTGCAATCACTTTTATTTACAAAATACATAGATACACATATTCAATGGGCCTGCAACATGAGGAGACTCGAGAGAACAGACAATCAAATTACAATCATTTAAACCGTGATGTGTATTTCTCAATGAGCTCTGCTTTAGGTGGACATGGAACAGAGGCAATGTTGGGTGGCAATGCAGTTGTCCCCTGCACAGGTTCGTTCACAACTCCATGTATGTGCCTATCTAGGACATCAACAATAAGTCTCTCAATAAACTCATATTGCATATCCTGAAACACTGGTTTGATCACCCATTGTTTACTTCTTTTAGTGAAGGCCTTATTGTAGCGAAGCGTCCCTAAAGTTCCGGTCGTCCTACTTTGTTGACGGCCAACATTATGGTTATGTGCCAAGACCGCTAGAAGAGTCCGATTTATCATGCCCTCCATGCCAAAATGCAATCGTTTTGGCCTGTACTTTAGGCACATATTGTGGAACACCTCCAAATCTCCTGTGTGGCAGAATTCCGTGAGTCCCCTCAAATCTCTTGTTATAGTTTTATCAAATACAATCTTTTCAATGGCTTTGTGAGTGGGTGATGAAGGAATCAACCACTTCTTCTTCCGTGCCTCCTCTGTGGACAAATGGCCATGTTCACAATTGTGGAAATGTTGGTTTGTGGTCCAGCGGTGAACGTTGCTACAGTGTAGCATTACTGACCGCCATTTTTCCAGTAGAATTTCCAACGACCCTCCACATGTTTTTGAGCTCCACCAAAGATGGTTGCTGATTGACTTGGACCACTGTGAAATACCTTGCATATCTTTTTTTTTACCTGCAGCCAACATTTTTTTATTGATTGTTTTTGCAAGATGCCATACGTCAAATTGGTGATTTATATTTTTGTACTCTTCTCTCATTGTCTTGGCAATTGAAACGTGTCTGTCCGTGGCTATCAGGTCGATCACCATTCCCCGCGATTGTAGTTCTTGCAATGATGCTACAAAGCCAACTTTCTCCATGGCCACTGAGGATGTACTTTGTGACACCTGCACGGCCACCGAACTCACAATTTTCTTACTTTCCATGTCCTGAAAGTGGTAGGTGCAGTACTTGGCTGAAAATCCTGGGCTGTCGCGCTGTCCATCACCGGCTAGCCTGAACCGTTTGCCCGCGAATGTACTATCAATAGACATTTTTTCCATTCTCCAAGCTTCGCTAATGGCTGGAAATAGATAATCGATTTGGTATTTGTAGAACTGAGTTTTCGCAATGAAATGGATTCCCACAAACTGAAAGAAATACTCTAACTTTTTAAAACTTGAACCACTAAAAAGTGCGGCCACTGCACAAAGTAGATTGCCTGCTGGCAGTTGCCCCAGCATGGGTTGTGCAGACCATGAGAAAGGATGATATTTTGTACAGGTGGCATGTATTTTAAGGTTAGTGCCTCGAATTGCACGAGTCACATTAATCAATGGCTCCCCACATACTTCCCCACCAACCGAATGCCCACATTTCATCCTAATAATAATATCAATCAAACAACTATCGAATACAATGAATTTGGCCTCTTTCCTTATACTGTCACTCTGCATCCCAGCTGGTTCGGCCTGTAACGTTGAGGACATGTCACTCACATGAAAGGTAGAATCTCTGATATCGTCTTCCGCTATGTTCAGTGATATTGATGGTGTTTCATTGTCGTCCACTTCATTCTCTTCCATTGCAACATCTGTTCCTTCTCCGGCGATGGGTGAATAAAACAATTTCTTCAACTTTCTCGCGGTCTTAGTTTTTGCGGGTGTGGATTCTGTGAATTGATCTCCGACTGTATCCGAACTACCAGGAGGACATTCACTATCAATGGCTGGTGGTGGTATAGCTCCGTTGTCAATCACTTCATATTCTTCCCATTGGCACGATGCATCTCCAGTCTCAAGTCCCTGCCAAAAAGTTTGACAAGCAACATCTCTCGTTCGCTTCACTGTCTGTGTAGATCTAGTTCGTACACCCACTCGCAACTAGAGGACAGATTGGAAAAGGGATGTTCAGTTTAAACACAACTTACAGTATTGAACTATTAACAGTGAAAAACAACATAATATAGTGACCAGGACACTAACCTTCTTTTGCTTTCTTTTCTTTGAAACTTTCTTGCCTCGAACATCAACATCAGGACGCTGTTGCTCCGGCTCGTGTGTGCATGTCTCCACTTCCTCTTGCGCTGCAACGACTATATTTTCATGATAAGCACATCCATCACGCACTGACGCTCCATCGACTCCCTGAAACATAGAACTTTCATTAGTATGTATAATAATATTGAAAACACAAAACGTACTTGGGGACCAATACCCACGTACATCTCAATAGCAAAACACGAATGAACGCATTGTGTAGAACATTCAAACGACAATTATTCACGCAGTGTTGATCTAGTTAGATGGAACTGTCAAGATCCATACCTCGGGCTCCGCATAGACTTCCATTGATGATATTATTGAAGATGACGCTTCAGCAACTCCCTGAAACACAGTAATTGCATTAGTATAGTTTTCTATTTTGTTAAAAAGAACATAAACTTTGTGCAGGCGTCAACGGCTCATCTAAATAGACCTGCACAAATGATCAGTTGTCTAAAATAAGTAATGGATATCTAAATATGATTCGATTTGCTCGATCGTTGGAAGTGTCACCACCCAGAGATCTGCATCAACTACTAGGGGTGATGTTCTTGTAGAACATTGCGCCGACCCGTAACTGCATGCTCCCCCTTCTTCTTGGACTAATGCTCCATCGACTCCCTGAAACATTGGACTTTCATTAGTAATGAACACAATATTGAAAAAAGAAGACACATAGGAGGGCGACAACAGAAGGACATATCAATGGCTAAAAACGAAAGAAACATTGTGTAACAATCACGCTACAAGAATGCAAGATCTGATGATCTCCATCGATGGAACTGTCCGGAAACGTACCTCGAGCATCTGAGTGACATCAACGGTTGTCGTCAATGCGTTGGACTCCTCAGCATCTCCCTGAAAGACAGTACTTGCATTATTTTGGATAACAATAATTATAACTGAAAACAAAGACTAGAGGACGAGTACTAGGGTGTACCATTAGGTAAAATAATTACACGATAAATTAAAACTATTGATTTACATGCCTAAAACAAGTCAGTGGCAGAATAGCTAAGTAAGATTACCCGATAGGCGCTTGAAGTGGCTGATGACTGCAATAACGACACGGATGGAGAATCTTCCACCTTCATATTGAGTGGATACATAAATGGGGAAATTATTGTTAGCTAATGCTACACACTACCGCAAGGACGAGAGCTAAATCGGTAAACTTGACTCACCAGTGGAGGGATGTGGACGAATAGAGTGGGAATAGCGGTTGAGAGCAATTTTCGCTTCGCTCGCGGTGTGTTCTTCTTTATTAGCAATGATGTGGAGTACATGTCTGAGCTAAAGTGCCTGCTGCAGATGCGGTATCGATCACCCCTCTTGTCCGCAAAGACTTCTAGGACTCTACTTTCAAGCTCAGACGGTGGATATCCGCAATATCGGACCCATTCTCTTATCTGATCTATTGTCTTAGGGAAAACATGCATTATAGTACCTTCAGATTTTTTATGGGTCTTCGAAGGGCAACCGCCAATGGAACAGGCAGGCATTGTGGAAAGTTCTGAAAAGTAAAGATTAACAATTCTCTATGAATACCAATGTGTTAAAAAATTAAATGACACATAAAAGGTTCAATGCAAGGTTTGTTTTGGTTCTTGGAACTATACACGTTATTCACATGCGGATAAGTATTTGAATAACTTTAAAAAAAATAGAAAAATAATTTGACTAAACTCAGAACATGTGACTAGTTCCTTGCATGTACTGTCTTGAACGAAAAGAAAACATGGATGCAATGTGATGACTACTAGCAAATAGATATAAATAAAAAAATTGGACGCAAAATGATTATGGTACATGGCCTTACCTTGACGAACAAACAGTTAGATGCAGGGATCAGAGTAGTTTCTTGTTGTAGAACAGGGAGCAGTTCACAGGTTGCAAACTGACGAGTTTGCTCGAAGTGGTCACGGAAGTTCACAGAGATGAAGAGCAGATAACCAGCGCCTTCACGGGTTGACTAGCAAAGCGCAAAGGAGTTCTCATTAGAAATATGAAGTGGGTGATAAAGAATTCGTAACAGGGGTGTGTTTGTGAATGAATGACGTGAATATGTCGTGGCATTATGCGGTTTGCAGGGGGGCGTCCAGCGTGAGGGGGGATGCTTGGCAGGAGACACGGGGTCTGGAGGTAGACATGGGAACAACAACCCATGCTCTATAGACCACTTTGAAGTGTACATGGTCTTTGGCACCTCTTGGCCTTTATCGCTCCCTGACAGCTCCACTTGCCAGCGCAAGTACCCCGGTGCGAACTGCCTTTGATAGGGCGGGGGGGTGGATTGGGGCGGTGGTCGTGCAGACAAGACACAGGAAGACTCGTGAATGGAGACACACTTATGTGGATTGCAGGGGGGCGTCCAGCGTGAGGGGGGATGCTTGGCAGGAGACACGGGGTCTGGAGGTAGACATGGGAACAACAACCCATGCTCTATAGACCACTTTGAAGTGTACATGGTCTTTGGCACCTCTTGGCCTTTATCGCTCCCTGACAGCTCCACTTGCCAGCGCAAGTACCCCGGTGCGAACTGCCTTTGATAGGGCGGGGGGTGGATTGGGGCGGTGGTCGTGCAGACAAGACTCGTTTGCCGCAGGGCCTCACCAAGGAGAGGCCATCTAACTGCATGTAAGAGGCAGGCTGCAGGATCTAGTACATGGAAGGCAGGGGGGTGAGTTTATAAATACCTCACCCTCCCAGGAGAATATATGGGTGCAGTTCACCCTGGAGACCCTGGATGCCTAGGCAGTTAGTCAGCAGCAGGCTGGCCTGTGGTGGCAAGGCGGCACGGCCCAGAGGGGGTCATCTCTGTACCCGGTGCCCAAAAGGATGATTTATTATGATCAACCATATTGATTATTTACCTATAACCATGTTTTGTATCAATAAAATCCAACGGCCTTTTATTGCCAACGCTTGAACAAAGTGGTGTGGTAAGTATTTTTGGGGGAGGAGGCAAGGCCGGGAGGCTTGATGCCAACCCGCAAAATAACATATGTATGTCTGCTGCATATGGGTTCAACGGTTATGTGGATTGAAGTTGGGCGGCCAGCGTGAGGGAGGATGCTGGCCGGAGACATGTGGTGTGACAAGACAAGGCACAGGAAGACTATTCAATGGAGACACACTAGATTCATTTAAAAAATCAAAACAACCATTGTTAAAATATATGTTGGGTTTTATTTTAGATCTTAATTTCAATTGAACATAAATAATAAACATTACACACTGTAGGGGGGGCGTGGCTTGGCGGCCATGCAAGCGTGAGCAGACTCCGAGAGGCTCCCACTAGATCCGACTAACGATCCTGAGAAAGGCGAAAATAAAGTGTAGAAAACCGAACAAACGCCAGGAAAAGGCATCGGAAGACCCAAGGCACACACGGGAGAAGACCCGAGAAAAAACGGAGGTCGGAAGAGTGAAAACGGGAAGAGGGAGAGACGCGCGGCACCACCAACAAAATGGCGGGCGCACAACGCTGAAATAGCGACCTGCGTCCCAACACACGAAGAAGGACCGAAGGAGAAGAGCGGTGCCGGGTGAGATAGCCGGCCAACATCCAGCCCAGGCAGGACCGGAGTACCACCAGAGCCGCGGAAACACGAGGCACCAACTGCAGCAGGTGGAGGAAGAACCCGAGACAACATTGCACGCAGCAGCGCGGTACCGAACCGGAGAAGGTAAAGACGGCGTGGCTCAAGAACAGGAGGCGGCCCACAGATCGGACCGAAGGAGAGCCCTTCCCTGCCGACGCGGAGGTGAGCAACAGCAACGGAGACCCAGCAGAGCAACGAGGGATCCCGAGAGGCGAGGCAGTGGAGAACGTGAGGCAGCCCACAGACCGGACCGAAGAAGAGCCCTTCCCTGCCGATGCGGAGGTGAGCCCGAGGGACGAGGTAGTGAAGAACGGGAGGCGGCCCACAGACCGGACCGAAGAAGAGCCCTCCCCTGCCGACGCGGAGGTGTGCAGCAGCAGCGGAGACCCAGCAGAGCGACGAGGGAACCCGAGAGGCGAGGCAGTGGAGAACGTAAGACGGCCCACAGACCGGACCGAAGAAGAGCCCTTCCCTGCAGACGTGGAGGTGAACTGCAGCAGCGGAGACCCAGCAGAGCAACGAGAGATCCCAAGAGGTGAGGCAGCGGAGGACGAGAGGCGGTCTACAGACCAGACCGAAAAAAGAGCCCTTCCCTGCCGGTACAGAGCGGAGCCGAGGGAGACAGCAGACCAACACCCGGCCCGAGCAGGACCGGAGCACCACCCCGAGCGGCGGAAGGTCAAGGTACCAACGGCAGCAGGCGAAGGAGGAGCCCGAGCACTGCAAGAAATCGCGTGGCACCGAACTGGAGAAGGTAAAAACGTCGCGACCCATGAATGGGAGGCGGCCCACAGATCGGACCGAAGAAGAGCCCTCCCCTGCCGACGCGGAGGTGAGCAGCAGCAGCGGAGACCCGGCAGAGCAGCGAGAGATCCTGAGAGGTGAGGCAGCGCCGAGTCATCAGAACTAAGACCGGGGAAACAAGAGACAGACTGCGGAGCCTGCGAGGGGAGCCGAGGCCCAACAGGGACAGCACAGAGGAGAGAGGTAGCCACCGACATAACGAGGTGTGCAAAAGAAATACACACAGACCCAGACCCCGGCCCAATCGGCTGCCCCAAAGACCACTAGTAAGCGGGTGAGAGAACATAACTCACGGGGCAGCACCTCAACAGTAACTACGAGCCACAAATCCACCCGACACGACGGACCCCCCGCCACAACACCAGAACAAAGGCAGAGACTAGGGGAAGAGCCGCCCCACGCTAAACACAGACTGCAAGTACCCACAGGCGTGCGGGAAGAGAACACTACAGAGAGACACGGCAAACGGACAACGGGGGAAAAGAAACAGAAGGAAGACACTCACTAAAAGCCAACACACGCAGGAAAGTGCGAAAGTGAGTGCGAGGACCGTGTAAGAACTCACCGAAGCGCAAACAGACCCCGACCAAGCAGGACCCAACTGCAGGCCAAGGGTAGCAGGTACCAGCATGCCAGACAAGCCAAAAAGCGGCAGAGGAAGACAAACAGTCATGGAGACATTTGCCCGCAAAAGTGATGACCAGCAACCGGAGGCAGGGGAGAAAGCTACGCCGGAGCCATACGCCACGCAAGAAGAGATCAGGCAAGTGGAAGGCAGCATATTAGAAGCCATAGGGGCGTTAAAGACGTCGATAGAAGGCAAGCTGGACGCAGTGATGGTGGATGTAGGACTCCTCAGACAAGATACGAGGAACCTGGCGGAGAGGATGACAACAGTAGAACAACAAGTACAGAGCAACTCAGTGGAAGTAACCACCTCGCGAACACAAATGTCGGAGGCACTGGAGAGAATCAATATACTAGAACGTAGAGCTGAAGACGCAGAAGGCAGGGCCCGGCGCAACAACGTACACATAGTGGGGCTGCCAGAGGGGGAGGAAGGTAGAGACCCCACGAACTACATAGAGAACCTCCTGATCCAAGAAGTGGGAGCTGAGACCCTGTCCCAAGGCTTCGTAGTAGAGAGGGCACACCGGGCGCTAACTAAGAAACCGCGCCCAGGAGCACCACCAAGACCAATGATCGCAAAAATCATGAACTTCAAGGACAGGGAAAAAATCCTGACTTTCTCAAGAGAAGGAGGGAACATAACAAGAAACGGGGCCAGGATAACGATATATCCAGACTATACGGTTCTCGTACAAAGACAGAGAGCCCAGTTCTGGCAGACCAAAGAGCGCCTTCGAGCGGCAGGGGTGAAATTCATGCTGCTGTACCCAGCCAAACTAAAAATACTGCATGACGGAAAGACACAGATCTTCGAGACAACGACCGACGCCCAGGAGTGGATGGACCAACGAGGGATTCCGCAGTTGGCAGAGAGAAATGAGCGAAACAGAAACCCCCCCCGGCAAAACAGGGACTAGAACCGAGCATGACATGCGAATCCAACACTACGGGAACAAGGCGGTAGAGACACCCTACCGGGAAATAACGAAATGGGGCAACCGACAGCCTCCAAGTTGAGAAGCCTACAGTAAAGAGACTTACAAAGGGAGCACAAGACTCAGGGAAGTGGAACCGCCAAGACCCACAGAGAAACCCCAGTAAAAACAAAGTCTATAGTGTCAGTTTCAAGACACTACGCCGCGACAGGCATGCCCGAGGAGGAAGAAGCGGCACCTGGAGAGCCGTGGAGCCCGAGCAGATGGGGGGAGGCTGGGCGTTTGTTGATGTTATTTAGGTTCATAGTTATAATAGTTCGAAAGTTAAGGCTAAGCCCGCAAGGAAAGAAGAAGAGCAGAAAAGGAAACAACAGTTGTCACACACAAAGAATCGGCATGAAAAGCAAATTCAGGGAGCAGCACCCACAAACAAAGAGCTGGTGGAAAGCACAAGGTGAGACCGTCCACAACAGAGTGCAGCCAACAGCAAGAGAACCAACCCGAGAAAGCGGACGAATAGACGATTCAAAACTCAACAGCCAGAGAAAGGGACACAAATCCCCGACAGGAGCACCCAAGAGAATAAGACACTGAGCGGGCCCATGGGAAAAAACAGACCGCGAGCGCTAATCCCCACAAGGACCGAAATGACCTGAGGATTGTCACGTGGAACGTCAGAGGGATGAATGCATATGTCAAGAGGCTGAGAATTTATACCTGGTTGAACAAAACGAGGACCCACATTGCACTGTTGCAGGAAACGCACCTGACGGCCGAAAAACAAGCTAAAATAAAGAAAAAATGGGGAGGTCAGATGTATAGTGCAACATATTCTAATTACGCAAGGGGAGTAATAACCTGGGTCGCCCCGGGCGTCCCATTCCAGCTCATCAACCAGGAAAAAGACGTGGAAGGCAGAATCCTGGTAGTCCACGGGATGCTAGAAAATCGGGAGATATGCCTGGTGAACACCTATGCTCCCAACCATGACGCCACGGCCTTCTTCAGGACGCTTCCGTCCCGGCTGGCCCCGTACAGGAATGCAACAGTGATCTGGGCAGGCGATCACAATTGTACATTGGACCCCCGGCTGGACAGGTCGGACAATAAGTACAAGAGAGCGGTGCCACCAGCGAGAGCACTACGACAGACACTAGACCAACTCGACCTCGAAGACATCTGGAGGAAGGTACATGGGGAAGAGAGGGGATACACGCATTATAGTGCCCCACATGGGACATTCACACGGATAGACTACCTGTTTACGGGCAAGGAGACACTAGGGGAATTTACTGAGGCACACATACACGCGCGAACCCTATCTGACCACGCCCCCCTGAGAATCACATGGGCGCACACACACAGGAGAGCCCCTATACCCACGTGGAGATTAAGGGCAGAGGCATTATCGGACGTAGGCTTCCAGGAACACATCCAAAACGTAATAGAAGACTATTTCGAACATAATGTGGGTAGTGTGGAAAGCACAGGAACGGTCTGGGAGGCCTTTAAGGTGGTAGTCAGAGGTGAGGCGATGGGGAAAATGGGAGGTCTCAGGCGAGAAACCCTAGCACAACTAGATGAGCTAGAAAAGAAAATCGAGAAGGCTGAAGGACAAGCGGGGCAGAAAGGGGCGGAACGAGAGAACCTCACCACCCTGCGACAACAGTGTGCGGAGACCTGGGAAAGATTAGGGCGGCTCGACTATGGGAAATATATACAGAAACTACATGCTGAGGGGGACAAGCCTGGCAGGCTCCTGGCCTGGCTAACCAAACAGGAAACTAGGCGGGAGCCGATTAATGAAATTCAAAATAGACAGGGAGAGGTGATTAGATCCCGAGAGGGAATAAACGAGGTGTTCTCGCAATTTTACGAGGACTTATACTCCAGGGTCCGGGAGGCGGAAGAAGGGGACCTAGAGGAAGCCCTCGCGGAAATCAGACTCCCACAATTGACGGAGGAACAGGCCCAAATGTTAGACGCCCCTCTCACTGTAGAGGAACTAACAGACGTGATCGCCCAGCTGCCGACAGGGAAATCTCCGGGGCCAGATGGGCTCCCGGGGGAATTTTATAAACAATACAAAAACGACATAGCCCAGAGACTGCTAGAAACACTAGAAGAAGCATATGAGAAAGGAAGACTCCCGAATAGCATGTCAGAATCTATAATAATCCCGATCCTTAAACCAGGTAAGCCGCCCCTCGAATGCGGCTCCTACAGACCGATCTCCCTAATAAACCAGGACTCCAAGATCCTGACGGCGGCATTAGCTAACCGCCTTAAAAGAGTGCTACCCACCCTGATCCACACAGACCAGACAGGGTACGTGCCAGAACGAAACACGTCCTGGAACCTACGCAGACTCCATTATGTTATAGAAAAAACGAACCAAGAGGGAGGGGAGTGTGCCGTAGCCTCACTAGATGCAATTAAAGCATTCGACTCAGTGGGATGGGACTGGCTCCTGGGAACGCTCACCCATTACGGGATCGGACGAGGGTTTACACAATGGATAGAACTACTATACAAGGACCCGAGAGCAAGAGTCAAGACGGGTAGACAAGTTTCTAGGGAATGGAGCATAGAGCGAGGCACAAAACAGGGATGCCCCCTGTCCCCAATGTTATATATTCTGGCCCTGGAGCCATTCGCAGTATTCCTAAGAATGCACTACAAAGAAATGGGCATAGAGATAGATGGGGAAATACACCAGATATCCATATACGCAGACGATATACTCCTCTACATACAGAATCCACGCACCCACCTGCAGGACTTGCTGGAGGCAATGCGCGCGTTTGGTAGGCTGTCCGGAATAGTGGTCAACAGGGAAAAATCCTTACTGTTTCCCCTGGCAGGCCTACGCGCAATACCGACGGATCAATTGCCGCACTTGGGTATCACATGGGCCCCGAACACCTTCAAATACCTGGTAGTGGACATTTACCACGACACCATGGAAACACATGCAGGTAACACACAAGTAGCCCTAGACAAAATCGAAAACGCCATGAAATTCTGGCAGACGTTGCCGTTGGGCATGATAGGCCGGGCGGCACTGCTAAAAATGACGGTGCTACCCCGACTCTTATATTACTTTACAAACATCCCATATAACATACCAAGGTCCTTCTTCAAACACCTACACACCATGGCGAGAACCTTCCTGTGGGGAGGGGGGAGAAACAAGGTGGCACTAGACACACTACAAAGAAGCTACGAATGGGGGGGGCATTAAACTCCCAGATTTTGAATACTACTACTTGGCAGCACAACTCCAATTTGTGGTGAGATGGCTGGGTGAAGAGACCTCGATAGACACAATACTTATGGGACCAACACTCCGGAGATACCACCTGAGAGAACTACTATGGATAAAAGCCGCCCAAGCCAAAGACCTACCCAATATAGCCCAACTAGGCCGGACACTATGGAAAAGAGCCTGGAAGACACAAGGCATACGAGACCCCTGCTCAAGACATATCCCACTGGCGGGGCTGGTAGACACCCGAGTGGCCAGCCTGGCCACGTATAGAGCACAATGGGAAGACAAAGGAGTAGCACAAGTAGGGGACCTGTGGCGTGACGGACAATGGGTTGAATTCCAGACCCTGATGGATGAACAAGATGTACACAGGGGCCAATTCATCCTGTACAATAGCCTAGTTCGGACAATAAAGGAGAGGTGGAACACCATGCCGGAGCCTGAGGACACCGAAGGAGAACTAGATGCATGGTATGATGTTTCCGAGGGAGGACACACTGTGTCCAGACTCTACGAGCAACTACTGGGATACACCAACAAAAAGACATTAAAAGCACGAACGAAATGGGAGGAAGAACTACAACAACCCTTCGAAGATGAGGAATGGAACAAAGTCCTCACGTACACAAAAAAGGTGTCCAGGAACGCCAGGTTTAGACAACTGCAAATCTACATAGTGCACAGAGCATACCTAACTCCCAAGAGAATGTCGAGGATGGGAGACGGACAGACCCGGTGCTGCCCGCGCTCGGAGACGAACAAGCCGACATGGTGCACATGTTCTGGTCATGCCCGCAGATAACAGACTTCTGGAATATGGTGAAAGAAAAGGCGCTGACAGCAGATATACATATGCCAGCAAGATCGCCAGCAACATATTTATTGGGCCTGTTCCCAAGGGGGCACCGGCAGATGTCACATGTGGCAAAAATGAAAGACTTAATGACAATATTAGCGAAACGCCGCATAGCGATGGCATGGAACAAGAGCGAAGGCCCCTCGAGGGAGGGCTGGTGGGCCGACCTACAAAAATGGGCAATAGCAGAGACAGCAGTCTGGACGAGAGCCACGCAAAAGGGGGAGAGCAACAGTGGGACCAGACTACTAGCATGGAACTCTCTGGTGCAAGACCTGTTTGGCAGCAGAAGCAGGGATGACACGGACGACCCAAGCGACTCAGGAAATTAAGAAATTGGCCCGCCCACGCCGAAGGGGCACCACATAACTTAGAGAAAGGGAAGAAATGGGAAGAAGGAGACGGGATCGGGACCAACGCACACACTGAACAATGCAATCCTACCTGGAAAGGCCAGCGAATACACACATGGACGAAAGCAGAGGAAACTCCCAGGGAAAGAAGGGAGGTCGCCGAGAGACCGGCCCCCCCACTATAAACTCGACATCTGTTTGAGCCAGGCCCGAGGAGGCATCGGACCATAAACATACTGCGGCTGCCTTTGGGGAGAGGGAGGGGGGAGGAAGAGGGAAGAGGGAAGAAAGGGGGCTATGTTGTAAAACCAATAAAAAGAAGTTAAAAAAAAAAAAAAAATATTACACACTGTAAAGTTCCGGTTGCAGCACATCCAGGGAAAATCCGCGGTATTGTCCACTGTCGCTGGGGAAATGTTGTCTAATGGCAAGTACCGCACAGGCAGGTATTACTCTCCGAACGCGGTGTCCGAGCCTCCCGTGAAGCCACCAAGTGAAGCAACGATAGGCCACCAGCCTGTACCACCTGTGAAAAAGAAAGATGCAAACCGTATTAAAATGACAAAACTTTCTTATCAATGTCGATTCAGGTAATAAATGTCATTCTGCTTTGAAAAAAATTCTATTTAGAAAATGCACAATATGGAACCAATTTACATGCGTTATGTAGATGTAATTTTATATGTGGGAGACGACCATGAAATAGTAGTGGCATCACTGACATCATAACCAGAGTATTCTTACTCGTTACTCGGATTACGCGGACGAACAGTGCCGCGAAGTTCGTGCATAAGCACCATCATCATCCTCAACACGGTCCGTGAGAGGCAGGCTTCCCTGAACTCTGGCAGCTTGGTGATGCATTGCGGACTTGGCTCGCCTTCCGAAATGTAGGCCAAGCACCCGGAATTTTCACGGCAGCAGCAGTTCTCCTCAGTTGGCATTAGCTCGCACCGATTGCACGTGCACCAGGTGGAGACGCCGTCCATGCGACATGGTCCAGGCTCTTCATCCGTTGACTGGTCCTCCCAACTGCCGTCCGAATCCCCATCGTTTTCGCGTGCTTGCCTTTCCAGTAGTTCCTCCTCGGTGTACTCGAGCTCGTACATATACGGCATTATTGTAGCCATTGTGTGGTAAAGAAAGTAAAATAATTTACAGAGATGGTACAGGTGTTCACAAGGCCTAGAAGCGGCGAAGGTAGCTGACCAGAGCACAGAAAGAGTCACAGAATGCTCAAAGTAACACAGAGAGAGTAATGGAATCGAAAATCTGCTGCTGTGTGTTGTGAAACGGTGTGTTTATACTTATTGAGGAAAGAGGCGTCCTGCCATTTCCATGGCGACACTTCATTAGCTGAGGCTCAGCGATTGTTGACACGAAACGTGCTTTGGCGTTGGGAAATGGGCGGTACACGTCTGCTGATGTCAGGCTCAGGGGCGGGGGATTTGATTTAGTGCCGCAAACGCAGGTGAGCCAGGTCGATGGGGGGAAATGATAGGATTATCACAAAATGGCGGCTGATTTCGAGTGCGTTAATGGACGAAAAGTCGGGTAAGGTCCATAGGAAAGTTTTCTACGATCTACCGATTTATGCTTAAAAACACATGGCCGAACCGTAGGAACAATAAAAAAAAAGTCCCGGAACTATCCTTTAAATAGTGGAGCCTCTCAGAGTTATGGAGTGATATAAGCAGGCAAAGGATGATGCAATGGAGAGAAAGAAATTCATGTGAAGGCTCATTTGAAATGTAACAATAAACAATCTATACCAATGAAACAGATGCTAGAGGAAGAGGGGATTTGGAGTCATGGTGGCCTCATGGCAGGACTCTGCTGAAGACAGAAGAGACTTCCATTCATTTCACGGTTCAGATGCCCCCGAATTAATGTCGAGTGAGTTTGTATATTATGGATATTCCTGCTAACAGCAAAAGAAAATTGACATATTATGTTGTGCTTAGATAATGATTTTACAATGTCACAGCAGAATAAAAGCTATAGTGATAATTATCATCTCATTTTTGAAAGGTGCCTTTTAGATCTCCGATTGGTTAAAGTTGACACAAATCCATAATTGCCATCACATTTAGTGACTGATAGAAGCACTCCAGCCACACCACGTTTTGGAAAGTAGTACGTAATTAAAATGAAGCTGCATCTGTCTTTGCCATTCAATACCTAGATGAATAGAAACACTAACAGGACTCAAGAGCTGTTGCAGCAGCGCCTGAGGTGCTTCCCTAATGAGCCACATTAGGATTGGATAGAAATGCTGCCATGAGCAGAAATGCGCCCATTCTTCAGAGGGAGTGCCTGTGTTCATTTGCACTTGAACGCATCCCTGAAAATAGATTCCCATGTGGGTTCCTGAAAGCTCTACTTCCAGCAGCGAAGATCACAGAGTAGGTTTGAAAGGCGAGGAAGAACATTTGGCTCCGCAGGCAATGGAGACAGTGATAATGATGTGAACAAAAATGAAGGAAATCAGTTTGTGATTAACAGCCGTCACATTAGCCAAGTCACTCGTTTTGTCAGTCACAGTTCGAGTCCAAGTCACCCATTAACATGTTCATAGCGCTTCTACAGCAAATAGGAGAGGCACAGCCGATTACTCTAAAGTCTTTTGCAGCAGCCACCCACCCTGATGAACGACCTGCAGATGCGTGCTTGCATTAAAGCATGGCTCTGGTCAAGCTGTCCGTATTACCATAAGCATATCCCCCGCTGGGTAGATCCTGCAAAGGGGGTGGGTGTTGACCTCCTGGAGGTGCACATGCGCCCAGTTTCGATGACTAAAACAGGCAACAGCGAAGCCCTGGTCTGCATGGGTCACATGCCCACGCGAATTAGTGATCTCCCACTCTGAGTGCGTGCCCACTGCTGTTGCAGGCGCACATTCATCATTCAAGAAAAGGGCCCTGCATCCTTCTCTCTTTGATCTCACCTACAGATCAAACATCACAATATGCTATGTGTAGCGGCACAGGGGCCCGCAGCCCTCAAACGTGGTCCTCCCCCTCTATCTAGAGCTGGGCCTCAGGCCGATCAATGGGGAAGCAAGACTTCGGTAGCACTAAAACAACGGTTTTATAGGAAGGAAGCAATTCATTGGTTTCTATGAACAGGTATGACTGACATGATAAATTGCTCAGACTAAAGTCTAGGGCGGGAAGTGTTGGAGAAGAAGAAGGCAAATACACTTTGGTTATTGTGAGCACTGTCCAGAATTTAGGATTAGATTCTGAAGTGACCTTTCTGTAGTCTGAATGACCTGGTAACAGGTCAGCTATTCGTATTCCTTTCTGTGTGTAATTCTTTTAATTCTATGACAAGACTGGAGGCGAGCATTATGCTTCATCTTCACTTTATTCTACTCTTCAGAGCAGTTCAACAAACACAATAAAACTCTTGAAAAGTGTCCAACAACAAAACTTTTCTCTTAACACACTACAAAGTCCATGAGCCTCTGCAGTCCAAGCTCCTTCAGTCAGCCACAACCCACTTCCTGTGCATGGGCTCCTCCTCTTCTTTTACTGCTCTTCAAGCAGATAAGTACCATATTTTTCCTCTCCGTGTGTCTGTGGGGATTGACTGGAGAGAGTGGTTATTGGGACAGCTAATAGCTTTACCAGTACAGGGTTGTGCGCTAATAGGCGAGCAGGGGTTGTTTCTGACTCTATAGGCAGTGTTCAGAGAGTACGCGCGGGCGGCGCGTCATGCACTGTAGGTGTTTGGTGTTAGGGTACGGCGACCCCGTCACAGGGTCCCACAGGTGAGTAGCGTTCCCGAGGGGACGCAGGTGAGTAGGCTCGCGAGGCGGCGACCCCGTGTCGCATTACCGGCACTTCGGGGGTGCGGCCGGCCTCGCGAGCGTCGCAGCGAGCTCATTGCTGCTCGCGCAACGGCCCCCTCCTTCGGAGGGGAGGAGCCAGCACACGCGAGCGCGGGACGCGCCGATCACAGCGAGAGCCCCCACCCGCGGGTGGGCGGAGCTACGCTCGGGAAGCCGAGCGAATAGCGCTCCCGTGAGCGAGCCCCCACCCGCGGGTGGGAGGAGCCAATTGCGAGTTCTGCCTCGCGCGGAATCCGATCGTCGTTTCGAAGCGACAGTATTAAGGGAAAGGCTTTGAGAGGGAGAGATCACAGCTTTAGCTGTAACACATTAAGCGATCCCTCGGTCGCAGCGCTTCAGAACAACAGCTGAGTGAGATCAGCTGGAGGAGAGGGGCAGTGAGAAGCCCTGTACACAGGAAAGACAGCGCATTGAAGCGAGGTGTCTCGCAGCTGGCCAGAAGGCATAGGAGGTCGGTGCAGCCACAAAAAAGAAAAGAAAAAAAATAAATATTCTATAGCAGTGCATCTAAGGGAGCAGGGGCATGCTAAAACACCTGTGGCAGGTATTTTGGGCACAGAGCACAACAACATAATGTCGGAGTTCGAGTGGAGCGAGGAGGAACAGAGTGAGGACCTCGCTGCCAGCTTTAAGAAAGTGCTGGGTACCTCCCTAGTAGATGCAGTGGCGGAAGGGGTCAGGCCCCTGCAGAAGAGACTGGAGTCGTTGGAAGTGTGGCTATCCCAACCCAGTACAAGCACCAAGACCTGGAAAAGCACGCCCGCAGAACCCTCAGAAGAGGGGAGTAAGGGGAGTAAGACAGCCCTTAAGAGAAAATTCTCTGACGACCCCCGGGGCTCTTTGGAAGGGGCAGAAGACAAGGCCCCAGAGGTGGTTGACGCGTTTGCGAAGTTGAAGGAGGCTTATATGCAGCGTCAAACAGTGCCACACCTCTTGACCCCATCTCCAGGGGAAGAAAACGCTGGAGAAGACCCAAGCTCTGAAGAAGAGCTGGTAGAGGATCGGACCTTGCAGGGAGACGAGGAAGTCGCAGAAGACGACTGGGCCATCCCGAGCGGGGGAAAGAAGGTACGAAAAGAGAAACATCTCCTGGAGCCCCAGGACGATATGTTCGACCCAGACAGTATCCGCAACCCAAGGTCCTCCGAATGGCAGCCATGTCCCCGGGTGACGCAATATATGGCAGCGAGAATGCGCAAGGCGCTAGATAAAGAAGTAAGACAGCGCCTTCGGGCTGAGTGTCCACGCCCGGACCTTCCAGGAAAGGTAGCTGAGGCCCCCGAACTCGACCCAAAGATGTTGACCTTTGTTTCGAAATCAGTCAAGGACCCGCGCAAGGGCATCGATAGATCCTGGAGAAGCTGCCAGGAAAAAGTTTTGGACCTGGCCGGTCCGCTGGCGAAGATTATGGACCTCGCAGAGAGGGCAAAGGATACCGGGGAAGAGGTGGACCCCGAGGCTCTCGCCGGCTGGGCCCAGAGGGCAGTCTGCCTTCTTGGGAACGCTAACTGCGCCATTGCGTCAGAGCGGCGGAGAGGTCTCCTTCTGAAGATAGACTCTAAGCTTAGTGATTTGGCTTCTTATGAAGCGGGAGAAGGAGCTCAGGGTCTCCTGTTTGGTGAGACATTTGGGAAGGAGATGGGGCGCTTTGTCGGAACGTATGCGTCCTTAGAGAAGGCCCAGGCATCGATCCGCAGGATCTTCCCGAGTAAAGTTTTTGGCGGGACCGGCCGTTTCAGGGGTCGAGCAGCCGGTCGCAGCCAAGGGGGAAGAAGATCCCAAACATCCAGAGCCCAGTACTGGGAGAACAAGGGCCAAGACACCTTTTTCCCCTCCAGAGGGAGGTTCCCGAGAGGACGCAGATCCAGAGGATCAGGGCGAGGCCAAGGTTTTACACCAGGTGAGAGCGAAGGAGTATCCCCCCGTAGGAGGGAGGACGCGCATGTTTTTGGAGAATTGGCGCGCGCTTTCAAGCGATTCCTGGGTATTGCAGACCGTCAGAGGTTTGCTCCTAGATTTTGTAGAAAACCCAGTACAGTTCAGCAGACCCCAGAGGCAGAAGCTGGCGCAAACAGAGCAAGCATGCTTAGACAGCGAGTTAGCGCAATTAGTGCGCAAGCGAGCGATAGAGAAGTGCGAGTCAGCTCCAAGGTTTGTGAGCAACATGTTCCTGGTTCGCAGGAAGGAGAAAGTGCGACCAGTTATAAATCTCAAAGAGCTCAACGGATGGATTGTATACCGACATTTCAAGATGGAGGGTATCCATCAGCTAAGGGACTCCCTGAGAGAGGGAGACTGGTTGACGCGTCTCGACTTGAAGGACGCATACCTGACAATCCCAGTTCTCAAGGAGTACAGATCATTCCTAGCTTTTCACTGGCAGGGGCAGTTCTGGCAATTCAAGACGATGCCATTCGGTCTTGCATCAGCTCCTTGGGCTTTCACGAAGCTGATGAAGCCGGTAGCGGCGGCAATCAGAGAGAAGGGAGTGAGGATGATCATTTATCTGGACGATCTCTTACTCTTAGCAGAGGATCGGGAGGTGCTGGTTTATCAGACACAGTGGGTGCAGGACCTTCTGGGATCACTAGGGTTTCTGGTGAATACAGAGAAGTCCGACACCACGCCAGCACAAAGGTTAGATTTCCTGTGGTTTGTGCTAGATACCAGGAAAGCGACGCTAGAACTCCCACCTCGAAAGATAAAAGATATCAAGAGGGAGATCAGGGCATGCTTAGAGAAGCGACAAGTATCACTCAGGACTTTGGCATGGATAGTAGGGTTGCTAGCAGCATCTATCCAGGCCATATTTCCGGGCCCACCTCCAGCAGGGGTTGAAGTATCATCAGTCGGTACCCCTAGATTCGGAATCCATTACGGAACTAGAATGGTGGTTGAGGAATATGGACGCCTGGAATGGGCGAGCCATATTCGGAGACAGTCCGGATCTGATCGTAGAATCAGATGCCAGCCGGAAGGGCTGAGGAGCCAGATGTGGGTCTTTACAGACCGGAGGCAAGTGGAGCGAAGAGGAACTTCGCCTTCATATAAATTGTCTGGAGCTCCTAGCGGGTTCGTTTGCATTCACGAGAGACAGAGTAAAATCTTGTGTCCTGTTGAAGATGAACAACATATCGGCTGTACGATATATCAACCACCTAGGGGGGACAAGGTCCAAGATGTTAGCGGAGCTAGCAAAGGATTTGTGGCACTTCTGCCTAGAATCGAAGACGTCAGTGACAACAGAATATCTACCAGGCGCCCTGAATTCGGTGGCGGACTGGAACTCGCGGTATCTGACGGACTCCAGCGACTGGAGACTAGATCCAGTAGTCTTTCGAGAATTGAACGCGAGATGGGGCCCGGTGCACATAGACCTATTTGCCTCCCGGCTCAACGCTCAGACAAGGAATTACTTCAGCTGGAGGTTAGACCCAGGAGCACAAGGAACAGATGCCTTCCTGCAGGAGTGGTCCGGAGGCACACACTACGCTTTCCCTCCCTTTGTAATGCTGAACAGAGTTCTAGCGAAATGTCGGAGGGAGAAGGCGGAGCTCGTGATAGTTGTGCCCGGGTGGAAGTCCCAGGTATGGTTCCTGACGCTCATGGAGTTAGTGACGGACATACCCAGGGTACTACCAGAAGGAAAGCGACTACTCACGGACCCAGTTGGGTCATCTCATCCTCTGAGAGTGAGAGGGACACTCCCGTTAGTCGCGTGCAGAATATCAGGAGACGCTGGGCGCTGCCAGGAATTTCGAAGCAAGCTGCGGAGCTTATCGCTGAATCCTGGGCGCCATCCACTAGGAGGAGCTATGACGCAGCTTGGGCTAGGTGGTCCAGCTGGTGTAAGAACAGAGGTGTTCATCCCATTTCAGCGCCTGTAGTGGAAATTTTTAACTTCTTAGCGCATTTGTTGCAGGACGGATGAGCTTTCCGTACTATAGGGGTATACAGATCGGCCATTTCAGCAGGCCATTTGCTGATTGAAGGAGCGCCGGCAGGAGAACACCCTGCAGTAGTAAGACTCATTAGAGGAGCAAAGTTTAAAGTGCCACCGGAGCCCAGATATAGCTCAACGTGGGACGTAGCGGTAGTGCTACGATTACTAGCGGATTGGCCATCAGATAGGTATCTCTCACTCAAGCAGCTATCAGGCAAGCTAGCTATGCTATTGTGCTTGGTATCCTGCAAACGAGTGTCGGACGTGAGAGCGTTGGAGGTTTCCAGGAGGTCGTTCGGGCCGGAGGGAGTGACTTTCTCGATAGTGAAGAGAACTAAGACAGGGACCACCTCGGTACATTATCCCTATTTTCCGAGTAATGTGAAATGGTGCGTCGCACGTTGCATTAAGGAATACGAGAGCAGGACGGCGGAATATAGAGCAGTAGGTACCACGCAGCTTCTGATAGCTCGTAGTAAGCCTTTTTCACGCAGTAACTACTGCAACTATCGCGAGATGGGTCAAAGAGATTATGCAGGCTGCAGGAGTGAATGTGAGCATGTATGGAGCTCATTCTGTGAGAGGGGCAATGGCCTCGAGAGCCGTAAGGGCCGGTGTATCTTTAAGGGAAATAATGTTAGCAGCAGACTGGTCGTGTGAACGCACGTTTAAAGAGTTTTATTTTAAACCAACAGAGAATGTAGCAGTTACGGTGTTGGGGGAGCTTTGAACAAGCATAATGCTTGCCTCCAGTCTTGTCATAGAATGTAGATTACCCCTGCTAGCTGCGCAGGGAGTATTAATTCTATTAAAGATTAGGAGGCGAGCATTAAATTCCCACCCGAGTATTGTACTGTCGATTTACATTTGTATTGTTCTTATGATAGTAAATACAACACGTAGACACCACCCTAAAGACTTTCTATTTGTTTTGATTATTAGGGGAAGACCAGAAGAGTAACTGAAGACAAAGGAATCTAGAAGGCCGAGTTTTCGGCAGTTGAGTTATCAAGTTAATGAAGGCTTCGAGTCGTTAGCGAGGAACAGTTATGGAAGTTATATGGACATTCAGAGCAAGTAAAAGCAGAGGAGGAGCCCATGCACAGGAAGTGGGTTGTGGCTGACTGAAGGAGCTTGGACTGCAGAGGCTCATGGACTTTGTAGTGTGTTAAGAGAAAAGTTTTGTTGTTGGACACTTTTCAAGAGTTTTATTGTGTTTGTTGAACTGCTGTGAAGAGTAGAATAAAGTGAAGATGAAGCATAATGCTCGCCTCCTAGTCTTTAATAGAATTAATACTCCCTGCGCAGCTAGCAGGGGTAATCTACATTGTTCCCATAGGTCACATCAAATCGGAGGTACTTGTAGTTCAAATGTGTGGAGAAGCCTGGTGAGGTAAAAATGAGCCAAGGGGCTGTTGAGATAAGGAAGGCTCTTATAAAAATGACACACTCATTTTACTTCTGAGTGTGCGCAGAAGTGGTTTAAAGTCTCAATATCTTCTTTCTTGGACTCGGGATATTTGCAATGGGTCATGAGAGCCCTCATGACCACTGGGGTCGACCGGTTTCAATGGCGTGAAAAAATATAGCCATCTTCGTCAGGACCAAGATTCAGGTGTAGAACGAATCCAAAAGTTCAGAATTGCTGAATTGTGGCAGGGAACTCCTGCAGGGACACAAAAAGAAGGGGGAGGGGGAGGGAGAGAACGGAGATTTTAAGGAGGGAAGACTCCAATGTGAAAAAGGGAGGGGGGGAGAGAAAGGGAAGGGTTAAAAAAGCCCTAGCTCGAGCGTGAGTAGATTACATACCAATAATGGTACACTACATATACCAGGAGAGTGAAAGTGCCTGGGCACCAGTGGACTGGCCTCATCATCCAGAGTGAAGGGAAGGAGGGAAGGGGGCTGGTGCAGGGTCCCTCTCCCAAAAGGGGTACTTCGGCCAGTCCTGTATAGTTGCTGAACTCGCGGTTTATTGCGAGGCAGTTGCACACATTCTGAGATTTGTGGGCGGCACGTCTCTGCCTTGGTTTGTTCACGTTAAGAAACGTCTGACTGATCTGAACTTATGTGAGCAATGGTTGAATCCCTTGGGCATCACAAAAGGAACGTAGAATTGGTGAAGAGGGCCTCTCGTGAGCCGTGGTCAAAGTGTACAAAATGAAGCAGTGCAACTATGCTCCCTACTGATCTGCTCCAGCTTCCCACACACCCCATCACCATGCCCCCACCCACACACAATACAAACCCCCAAACACATGCACCTGCTGTTTAAGCGAACATTCAGTAGTACAGTGCACTGAAAGTGCAAGTTTCAACTTCTTCCTACACTTTATTTTAAAACGAAACAATTCTGGAACGGTTTCTTTCTAAAATAAAAGTATAGGATCACCACTCCCAGGGCTTTATGTGGGGTAAGAAATTGAGGGGGGGTTCTTATTTGGGGGTATGCCTTGCGGTATGGGCGTGACCTAAAAACAAACAAATATATTAATGCATGTAAGTATTTATATATTTGGATGCGCACCTTACTATGGTTTGTCTACTACGCAAGCAATGTTTTATAAACATAGAAATATGTTACATATTTAGAAATAATTTACGTATTTCCAGGTTTATAAAAGCCGGCTTCAAAAGTACACAAACCATAGTAATGTACGCACATAAATATACAAATTATTACTGGTGTTCCATACGTTTCTACCTATTTAATCCATAGATTGTAAAATGCGCCTGGGAACGCCAGTGATTGTTAATTAATATAGCTGCTTTTTGGATGCCTAGGAAACCATATCTCCATGACGACATGGAGTGGATATATTTGTGCTTTATTGGGAATCGTTATTGAACCTTCAATTCGTATTTCTGAAACATCTTGAGCAGGGGGTGTTTTTGTTTGGGGGCTAGTCCCTCATCTCCAATGTCGGTTCATGGTGTGTGGGTGAATGTATTTGGGGTCGAGTGCTTTTGGGGTTGAGAGTTAACTTTACACATTAATGACTGCTGAGAATTTCTATAATGGTTGGGTTGCGGGGGGGCTGGGTGTTTTATATATACTGTTTTACTGCTGACTACTGTGCTCTGACGCAGTGCTATATCCGACCAGTGGGCCATCTGATTGTAACTATTACCAAAATTGTCTGGTTACTCATGCCCGGTTTGGGTGTGGGTCCCTTCCTTTATCTTTTCTTTTTTCTTTCCTCTCTTCTCCTTCCCTCTTTCTTTACTAATTGCATTTCTTATTTGTCTTCTTTTGGAATGTGCAACATGAATTCTAGATCTGTTAACCATCTTAACATGGTCTCATGGAATGTGAATGGTCTAAACAATGCTGTGAAACGAACCAAGGTGCTAAGTTATTTGAAATCCATGCCTTGTGACATTGCTTTTCTGCAAGCAACACACCTTGATGAAAATGAAGCTGGAAAGCTTAAACGGGGATGGGTAGGTCAGTCCTATTTTTCAACACATTCGACCAGCAAGAGAGGTGTCTCGATACTTTTCAGGAAAAACGTACCTTTAACAGTCCTGTCCAGCAAAACAGATAAGGACGGAAGAATTGTTTGTGTTACAGTCAAAATACAAGACACAATACTACTATTATTTAATGTATATGCACCAAACACAGATGATCCTCTTTTTTTCCATATGTTCGCACAAGTTATTCAAAACTGCAAAGTTGACTCAATTGTGTTAGCTGGCGACTTCAACCAAGTGTTGAACCCATTACTTGACCATTCAAATGGGGATTGTTCACAGATCCCAAAGAAAAGCAGGAGGTCTCCAGAGAGTTTGATTACTGAACTACGTCTGGCCGATGCATGGTGTCTGGAGCACCCGTTGGAGAGAGACTAGAGCTTCCACTCCTTGTGCCATGATACTTATTCACTCATTGACTTTTTCCGTACTTCTGGACTAGTAACACCAAGTTGCTTTGGTTCAAAAATAGGTCTCATTAGTATCTCGGACCACGCACCTGTATCATTATGCCTCTCCCTACAGTATACTTTGATTAAATCAGCAAGTTGGAGAATTAACTCAAACATTTTGCAGAATGAGCAAGTTAAAGGAGATATTGTGAAGGAGATTGAAGCATTCATTCAAGTCAACAAAACAGAAGACATTACAGTCTCTACTGTATGGTAGGCGTTCAAATGTTTTATCAGAGGTGTACTGATATCCAAGACTGGTAGATATAAAAGGATGAGAGAAAAGGAGATAAAGAAACTGTCTGCAGAAGCCAAGAGTTTGGAAAAACAATTTACTACGTGCCATGACGAAGGAGTTGAATCAAAATCGAGGAAGGCAAAATATGAACTAAATAAACTAATATCAGATCAAATTGATTACGCCTTGTTCAGACAATTAACTATTTTGAGAATGGACAGAAGGCTGGTGAGATCCTTGCGCACAGGCTGAAGGTGGCTGAGAGTGATCGTGTTGTCACTGCAATCCTAAATCCTATTGGTAGTTTGGAGACTCAACAAAAAGGAATAAATACCATGTTCCACAACTTTTATGAAAATCTCTACCGATCGGATTTGAAATGTGAACTGGACACTATAAAGTCTTTCTTGGATTGCTTAGAACGTTCTTATCTAACCGTTGACCAAACAGCTAGTCTTGAGGGTAACATAGAATCTTTTTTTCAATTTTTTTTAATTTTGTATATTAATCACTTAGATTTTTACAAAAAGTAGCAAGTAAATCACCACATTTTTGAAGTCTTTAAAGTTGAATCTTAATGCGATAAGAAAAAAGTTCAAGGGCAGACACGCATTGACTGATGTACTTGAGTGTCCGCAGGCCGATTTACTAAGAGGTGAGAATTTTCTATGTATTGCAGAATTTTATATGTGGCCACCAGCCACAAAGTTTTGTCTCCCAACATCATTCGTGACCAGCATAAATCTTCATTGCTTAGGGCAAAGTCTGAAAATATGTGTCTCAAGTAGTGTGTTCTTACACTTGAAGTGCCTGAACAGGAGAGAAGCAGATGGTGAATTGACTCAATCGCTTCTGGCAAGCAAGTCACAGAATCGGCATCCATTAGTGGCAGCCTGCTCTCGAATGTTTAAATTTTCATTGGTGTGAAGTAGATTGAACCTTGCTCTCAGCAAGAGGTTTCTGGCCTGTTTTGAGGGAAACTTTCGTTTGGAGTTGGTTCAATTTCCTTGGAGTATGAGGTAAATGTTGAGTTAGTTTGTTGGCGGCTGCTGCTTCTACTGTCACAATCCAGTCGAGCTCTTTGATCTTGTTCAAGACTTTCACCGGGTTGGTTTTCAGTACTTCTTCATCCATGGCCACCTCATATAAGGTTTCCAGGTTCTGTTTTATCCACCGATTCAACATCTTGCAACTTGATCCCAAGCATTCTTGCAAGAAGAGGTTGTGGATTGAAGGTTTTCCGGAAAGACAACATTTTCTAAACAGCATCAAGGTATTGCACTTCACTGTGGCCGCTAGAGATAACAGGCTTAGTTCTTTCCTAATGCAGACTATCGAAACACAGTATGGGAGGCCCAGCACCTTTGGCCTAAATAAGGCATCCATTTTAGGCCATGTTGACGTCGGTATGTTCGGCATCGCGTCTGCTCCATAAGTCAATGATGGTACTTCTTTCATTTTATAAAAGTTAAGGACAGGGATCAATGAAAAGCAGCCACATTTTTTGTTGATTGCAATCCCTTGGGCCGCTAGTTTTCAGTTTTTTTCTTTCAGAAACTTTTGCATAGATGTTTCGTTCTTGGAATTGTCGAGTATCACTCCTAGGTATCTGAACTCCCATACTTGTTCTATCTGTCTTCCTTCCCAGTTTTATTTTTTCCTTTCTTTTTGTACCTATGGACGTGATCATAAATTTAGTTTTTTCTTCATTGATCTCCAAGCTGTTGGTTGTGATGTATTTCTGTAGGTTGCTGAGCTGGTGTTGCAAACCTATCAGTGTATAGTCAAGGAGAATCAGGTCATCCACGTACAAAAGTTGTTTATGGGAACTGTACCCATTTTAGGAGGAAAACAGCGGACCTCTGTGCCTGAGTCCTTTATGTCTCCTATGAAAGCCAAAAACAAGGCTGGTGCCAGCGGGCAGAACTGCTTAACGCCTCTTCGAGTAGGAATTTCGGTTGAGAGTAGGCCTTGTTGGTCCAATCGCACTCGCATATTTGTGTCCGTGTACAAGGCTTTAATTGGTGCCAGTATTGAAGTAGGGCAGTTCCACCTTGCTAATTTGTCCCAGAGAAGCGACCTGTCCACGCGATCAAATGCTTGCGCGAGGCCATGAAGACAATAAATATCCGTGGGCCCCCTTCAAGGACCTTGTTCTTCAGGATATTCAACGTCAAGATGTTAGCTGCTGTTCCTATGTTCTTCTTGAACCCTGTTTGCAAATAGTCCTCACACGGAGGCGCTTTTGCCCATGCCTTTAATTGTTTAAGGAGTAGTGATCCGAACACCATCCCAATGTAGTCCAAAAGAGCAGTCGGTCGGTAGTTGGACGGCTCGCTCTTGTTTCCTTTTTTATAAATTGGCACCACCGTTGCCTTTTTCCATGATGGTGGGATCGATTTTAACTCAACACATCTTCGGAATATTCTGCTAAGGAGATCTGCCCATTCTGCCGGGTGGGCCTTTAAGTCCATGTTCGTGATTCCGTCGGGCCCTGGCGCTCTGGAGTTCTTGGGAGTCTTGATCGTACGTGTAATCTCCTCTTTTTCATCTAGGCAGGCCCATTCTGGCGAAATTGGGCACTGGTTCAAGGATGGACTGTCCCTTGGCAACTGAAACAGAGATCTGAAAAAGTTTACCCATGTTGTTTCACCTATATTAGTTAATATCGATGATTCTTCTGATGGGCTAGTTGAGTTCAAGAGAGACCAACATTCTCTACTTTTGTTGCCACTTATGGCTCTTTGGATGTTTTCTGCGTCTTGCTGGTATAACGCAATGCAATGGTTTTTGAGCCATGATTTGTATCCCTGCAAGGCTTCTATCACTGCTGGATTTGAACTTACGGGACCTAAGAGTTTGGCTTTTCTTATTACTTTTCTTAATTCTTTTCTTTTTTCCACCAGAATTTTATTGTATACATGTTTTAGTGGGTTTCCACTATTTTGTTTGGCCTGCTTCTTTTTGTAGATCAAGAGTAACGGTAAGTAGTCGATCTGTCTTGAAGCTTCCAAATGATTTTGCGCAAGATATTTGGTCTTCAAATCAATAATTGCAGCCGCCGACATCTTCAGTCTAGATCCTTGATTATTTGTCTCCAAGTGCAGGATAGATTTGGTAGTTGTGATAAGCTTTGCTGGCCAAGAGACACTCAGCAGGTTGTGGTCGCTAGCAATCGAGCGAATCACCTCAAACGAAGTTATGGTTTGTGTGAGTTGGCATGTTGCGAATATATAATCAATCATAGCGCTTGATGATTCTCGCTCCCACGTCGGCAGGGTATTTTCATTTACCTCGTCTATATTGTAGAGCTCCCGTGATGTCATTAGGTTAGTCCATGCTACTCCTCTTAGGTCTGCTGCCGAAACCTTTTTAGTTGAGAGGGCCTTCTCGTTTCTCTGTTTGCAAGTTGAATTGATATCTCCGCAAATCAATATATGTGGGGCCAGATGTACTGCCGTCGCCTCATCAATAGCGTTTTCAATCGTGCCAAGAAAGTAGTTGGATTCACTTGTTGCCGGGTTCCAGTATGTATTCATGATGACTATCACTGTGTTTGTATTTTTTGCTCCATTTGTTTCCTTATTTGTCCATACTGCCTTAATCGTCAGCAGAGATTGACTGCTTGTTAGTAGTTTTGCTGTTGATATTTCACAGCCGTGACGTATAGCCGTTAATATTCCAGATGAGGGGCGACCCCGGGGGCCCTTTTCTGCTGGTGATAGGAAAATGTCATAGCCGTCTAGTGTTGGAGGCTCTGTCAGCCAAGTCTCTTGTAGACAAAGGACGTCGTAGTCCCCCAGTTTTATGTCACTTGCGGTTGTCAAATGTCCATGGCCCCTTGTATTCCAAGAGCATAGCTTGATTTGCTTCATTGATTTATCTGGGGTTGTGTGTACTTCTTTATTATGCTCGGAAATCAAGGATTGCTATCTTTTTTGCTGTGTTGATAGGGCTTTCAGTAGCCAGGACCACAGGCTTTTTGTGGAAAATTTCTTACCAATGTTTTTGTCAATAAACGATTTCTCAGTTTTCGCTTGGCTGGTTTTTCTACTGTTTCTTCATTGGTTTGCAGAAGTTTCCCTTTTATTGATTTTTGCGGTCGACAGCCTATTATTGACCGGAACTGGTGGCCTGCTTTGGTCTTTTGATCGAGACTTTGACTATGTAGTTTCATGTAGTTTTCTTGTAATTCTAGAAACACTACTTTTCTTGGTTAGTATGTGGTGTTCATTGTGAGTCTTTCCTCCTCTTATGTTAGCGTGTGTGTGTTGAACGGTTGCTTGAAGTTGGGTTATTTCTGGTGTGCCATTGACTGAATTTGACCCTGATTTCGAGTTCACCTTTCTAGTGGATTCAGTCAGGTGGTAGCCCATTTTCAATAGGCTTTTAGTCTCCTCTCTTAATTGACGTAGCACTGTTGATGAGGCAATGTACAGATGGGCTATGGCTTTCTGTTTTCTTTGGCTCGGGTCCACTATGAGTAGATCATCTGATTTTATACGATGTAGGTTTGGGATATAGCTGAATAGGGCTAAGACCGAACTTTGATTTAAGATGACTTCATCATCGTTTCCCTCTATTTGTTCCAATTTCAGGATCCATCGAGTTGAGTCTTTTTTCTTGTTAACTTTGATATAGATTTGTTTTTGTTATGTAATGAATTTTCACTGGACTGTTGTGGGGGTTCCCGTAATTAGCTGCCCCTCTGTGAGGTATATTGCTCTCATTGTTGTCTCTATACGACCGCGATGACTTTGGAGGTCTCTCATGTTGTTGTCTTGTGTTTTCCCTGGAATTTCCTGTAGATTCGTACTCTCTGGAACCCCTCTGAGTCCAGGGTCATTCTACGTAATGTCCTGGCGTGTTGTTTCCTTTCCTACTCCCATCTCGTTCCCTTTCCTTGTCTTTGCGAAAGTAGATTACTTTTTCTTCCTTTCGCTCGTCTTTTTGGGTCAGACCGTTGTTCTGTTTTGCTTGTTCTTTGGACGACTTGTGTTTGTTAACTGCCCCTTGTTCTGGGGACTGAATATCATCAAGATGCAAACTTATACCCATCAGCGCATCCCCCTTCAAGAATTTGTCTATTGTTTTCGGTGAACTTTATGTTAGTGAAGTTGGTTCCACCATAAATTTTTCTTCTAGCGCACATGTCATGCCCCGTGCCTGGGCGCGATTCACCTTTGTTCTTATATCTTTGGGCAGGTCCTTGCGGGGTCGATTTAGTATGAAGACTGGTTCCACTACTTTCAAGTTTGTAGGCCTCTCTACTTTTCCTGAGGTTTTCTTCTCGTGTCTAAGGGGAGATTTTTCTTTAATGTTCAGTGTTAGGTCGATCATGGTGGTCGTTTGTCTCCCTGTCTCTGTAGTGGTCACCGGTGGGGGCTGAGGTAACCGTTCTTGGATCCATGACTGTCTTTGTCCTTTATTTTCCAAGGCCTTGATGTAGGCTTCCTAGAACGTCAGCTTGCTGGACATCGTAGCTTGAATCGAAGAGTGGTAAATCAGGGTGTCACTGATCCCTTCATACAGTTTCATGAACAGCGTTAACGCGATTGTTACTGCCGACATTATCGATAGCATGTCCGGTTTCTTTGTCGGAGTAGCCCACTGGTTTAGATCTGTGGAGAGATGGTGTCTTCCTTTTGATGGAGAGTCGATCCAGAGTGGAGAGGATGCTGGGCGTTGAGAGCTGGTTGTTCTATGTGGTTCCAGCGAATTTCTCTGGCTTGTCATTACGTTTAAGGGGTCCCAAAGTACATGTTCACTGCGATGCCTCAGGGGGTTTACTATTTCAGGGAATGGGCTTCCACTCCTTCATGATCTATTTTTTTGGAGGGATTCATTGGCTCCCACTCCCCCAAGCGTGGCAGAGACACTAGATGGTTCTAAGCGTTCCCCTTGTTCCCTTGAAACTTTACCCGGACTATCTAAAGCCTCTGGTCTAGCGGACTTCTCGTGTGTCGACGCAGTTTCCTTCGTAACATTTGTCTGCATCCCACTACTGATGGTTGCTTGTTTCGGCATGTTGTAGGCCATTGAGTCAGTTGAGTCGGCATTTGTGCTCAAATCCAGCACTTGCAGCCCTGTTTGTGGTGGGGGAGGCCAATTGAGCACTATGCTCGTGGGCGCCAGGCCTGGGGTACTTGACAAACTATCACTGGGGGGGCTCCGGTTGCGTGGGAGTCTGGGTGATTTTTTCCCTTTGTTTAATTAAAGGCACGAGGGTGTCTGAGAAGTAACCTTCCATTCGTCGTTGTTTTGACACCGGCAGACATTCATTTAATGCCTCAAGGATTTTGATGTCCGTAAATTCTTCTCTGCAGTAGATTTGTATGCAGGGTCTGAGGTTGAAAAAGTCCCTTAATTTGGAGGGCCCTGCAGGTACTCTCTTGCTCTTTTTTCCAATTTGAGATTCTGCTCTTTTATTTTCTATTGCTGCTTGAGATTTGGTTTTGGGTCTCAAGCTCAGAGGTTTCGTTTTCTTTTTGAGACCTTTAATGGAGCTTGGGGTCTATTTTTACTATAATCCTCTGCCCTTGTTGAGTCAGTGTTTCTTTGTCTTTTTTTTGGTTTAATGTGTCGTTTTCGATGAAGAGCTCCTCCAAGTTTGCATCGGCTGCAAACAAATTTTGAGCAGAATTAGGTCTTTTCTGCTCGTCAGTTTCTGCTTCTATCCTTGGCTCTGAGTGCACCAGTGCCTTATTAGTTAATGAATGGACCGGGGGCGTGTCCACATTTTCATCCGGACGAGTCGCTGGGATCTGAGCCTGTGGCACGCTGGCTCTCTGTGCCTCACCCACCAGGCCTGCCGGCTCCGACTCCAACTGGTCCCCGCTTCTCCCAAGGTCACTGCAGGCCGGAGGCTCCCCCTCCCAACCTCCAGGCCTCCCCCCATTGCACTTGAACTCTGCCTCACTGCGGCAGACCAGGCCCGCGCTCGCACTCGGCTACACGCCCAACTGAGCCCGGCCCATCACACCACACAGCGGCCCCCCTTCGGGGATCGACGGAGGAGGGCAGAGGGCTGAGGGCTCCAGCGAGGCACAGCCGGGCGGACGCTGCCCAAAGGTGTCTCCAACACCTCCAAGGCTGCCGAATCCTCCGGGAGCTCACCCCGCCTCAGCGACAGAGTTTCACAGGTTAGTGGCAGAGTTGTGTTACAGTCTAAGTGAACTACAGTGAAGTCTGATTTTTGACAGAAAATTTTCCCTTTCTGCTTGGAATTAGAATGGACGCCGTTCTTCAATATAGTTCTTTCCTCAGGCAGCTTTTTTTACATTAATGCACGTGAGCGAGCACTGCGCAGTCGGCGACCTTCTTCATCATCCTGAGGCGGTTCGGTAGAAGTGGAGTGCATTTTCGCCCTGCTCACCCTGCCTGGCGGGACTGCAGGACTGTCACTCTCCGTCACTCCGCGGCCGCTCCGCGGTTGCAGGCGGTATTAGTATTGTGGGTCCACCCACCAGTACTGTGCTGGAAAACAGACTCAAGGGTCGGGCAAGGGTTTGAGTGGCGAGGTGCAGCCTTCTCAGCAGACGCAGGACTGTCACTCTCCGTCACTCCGCGGTTGCAGGCGGTATTAGTACTGTGGGCCCACCCACCAGTACTGTGCTGGAAAACAGACTCAAGGGTCGGCCAAGGGTTTGAGTGGCGAGGTGCAGCCTTCTCAGCAGATCCAGGACTGTCACTCTCCGTCACTCCGCGGCTGCTCAGCGGTTGCAGGCGGTATTAGTACTGTGTGTTCACCCACCAGTACTCTGCTGGAAAACAGACTCAAGGGTCGGCCAAGGGTTTGAGTGGCGAGGTGCAGCTTTCTCAGCAGACGCAGGACTGTCACTCCGAATTAGAAGATGTTCGTTTGGCTGTCTGCTCGCATAATGTGGGAAAGTCGCCTGGCACCGATGGACTACCTGTGGAATTCTACAGGATTTTGCCTGACTGCTCCCTGCAGCTGCCATGTGATGTACCTAACACATTTCTTGATACTGGAGCTCTACCAGATACTATGCGGCATGCCTTGATAACTGTGTTAAATAAGAAAGATAGATCTCCTACAAGATGTGCAAATTATAGGCAGATCAGTTTGATTAATACAGATTGCAAGATTTTGGCCAAAACATTAGACAGAAGATTGGAACCGGTAATATCTTCGTTAGTTCATGGAAATCCAGTCGGCTTTTTGACCAGAAGATCTGTGGCTGACAATATGAGACATTTGCTATTGACAATTGAACATGGACATAAACAAATGAACGCTGCTGCTGTGGTATCTTTAGACGCAGAGAAGTTGTTTGACCGTATTGAGTGGGTCTTCCTGTTTACTTGTTTAGAGAAGATGAGATTTGGTCAAGACTTCATAGACTTCATACAATGGGTACGTCTTCTGTACATGAATCCATCCGCAAGTGTACTCACCAACCGTCTTATTTCAGAACCATTTTTGCTTAACAGGGGTACCAGACAGGGGTGCTCACTTTCCCCGCTATTATTCATCTTGACAATGGAACCACTGGCTGTGCTGCTGAGATCTGATGACAGTCACCGCAAAATAATAGAGGAGGATCCTGAGAACAAAATCTGGCTTTACGCGGATGACCTACTAGTGGCTTTACGTGACCCTGAACTTGGCATCCCACATCTGATGCAAGACATTCAACAGTTTCCTGCTGTGTCAGGTTATAAGGTGAATGGGATAAGTCTGAGATCCTCCCAATCAATAACATGTGTATGCGATATACCTGCAATCAATTCCAATTTACTTGGTGTCCGGAAAGAATTAAGTATTTGGGTATTTGGATAGGACCGGAGGTGGTGAAATTACTGAAGATGAACTTTGAAGCGATTTTGCCGAAACTTCAATCAGACTTGTATAGATAGGGACTGTTGAGACTGTCCACATGGAGGAAAATCAATTGTATTAAAATGACCTCCTTTCGATGCTTCCCATTAAGGTGCCAAAGCATTTTTTCAAAGAGATCAACAGGATTATGAAGAAATTCATATGAGATGGCAAACCGCATTATGGAAAATGCAGCTTCCTCAAAAACAAGGCGGTATGAATCTACCCGACTTTCCTGAATATCATCTGGCATTTATGGTTAGACATTTGTGCAAGGTTATCAACACGGATGGAGATCAAACAGTTGAAATAATAAGGGAAAGTAATGCATTTCCACAGCTGGCTCCAAAGTCTTTACTGACGACAGTGGCAAAACATTCCAAAGGGCAAAACCTGTTGACTGCTTTTATGCAGGAATACTGGTGCAGCATATCCAATCGTGTAGGAACCAATCCATATTTGTTTCCAAATGCATCGATCTGGCTTAATCCAGCATTGAAATCGCAAAAGAAAATACTATTCTGGCCGGCATGGTTTCTAGCGGGAGTCAAATATATTAAGGATCTGATCGAAGGGGACAAATGGATCCCATTTGCGCAGTTACGTCACACTTTTGATATGAGTGAATGCACTTACGCGGAATACAGAAAATTGAAGAACATCATCACCGCAAATATGGACACAGTTGGCGACTCAGAGGCTTGGGCAGCTTTGGAAACTTGCAAACGTGTTATTCACCCAGCTGCCACTATGTACGGAATCCTGAAAACATGTTATAAGGGGCGATCCGGAGGTTGTAAATGTTTGGGCTGAAGAACTGGGTGAAGTGATGAATAAGCGTTGCTGGTTAAAGTGCTGTGGTAATGTGCGACTGATGAGCATGGACTGGGGGCTAAAAGCATCGCAAACCAAACTCCTTTTTAGAACTTATTGGACACCGGTGCGCATGTTCAAGAGACACCTTCTGGAAAACAAATTGTGTTGTAAGTACAAGCAAGGGGCACTCTCAGTCATCTGATCTGGTTCTGTCCCAAAACTAAAACATTCTGGGAGCGAGTTTGTGAAAAATTAGGCTTATTCTTATGCTGTACAGTTCCAATGACTGCGTCTCTTTTGGTGCTTGGGGATGTATCTCGGTTGGAGGATATTGAATTCAGTAAAAAAAATATGGTTACTCCGGGCTTGTAGGATTGCAAAAAGATGATTTTAAGGGCCTGAAAATCGTCTGCCTCTATTTGCATTGACGATTGGGTGGAAGAGTTGCTTACCGTTTCCACCTATGAAAGGGCAATTTACAAACAAACCGGAGATACTGATACGTTTTTGGACACATGGGGGAGCTTCCTCGATATCTATGGCTAATGTGTCTGAACTGACGGGATATACTGCTTTGTTTTGTCGTAATTCAATGTTGTTTGCAAGGTGCATTGATCAGTTCTTGTGTCCATATAAGCCATTGATATCCTAGCCAATGTAATTGTCATGTTGGGAAATGTTTTGTAATTATTCATGAATTGTACAGTCGTTATGACTTATTTATGTCTTAAATTACAATTTTTGGTTTCTTTTTTGTTCCTTCATCTTCTCTTTTCTCTTCTTTCTCTTCTTCCTTAGCTTTGTTGTTCAGTGCATTTTAGCAAGCTCATCTTTGGTTACAGAATTTATGAATTAATCTCTGATCCTATGTAGAATATTTGAAACTTTGTCATGTATCTTTTGTTTACGACTAATATAAAATAAAAAATTGAAAACATACATAAATATATAAATGCCTACATTTATATATTTGTTTGCGTGCCTTACTATAGTTTGTGTACTACAAGATGGCTTGAAAAGTACAAACCGTAGTAAAGTACGCACCAAATATATAACATTTATATATGTGTGTACATAACTTATGGCGTGCATACTTTTCAAGCCATCCTTTTTAAACATTTCTATGTTTATAAAAGATGGCTTGAAAAGTACACAATCCAGTACATCTTTTAGAAAGCTTTGTAGACGGACAAAGCCTGAGGCGTCTTTCTCCATCGGCAAAGCTTTATAAAAGATGGCTTGAATTGTGTAATTTTCAAGCCATCTTTTATCAACCTCGAACTATGTCGAGGAGTCTCCAGTTTCGCCAAGGGTTAAAGACGCCTTGGCGAACTGGGGAAAAAAGGGACAGTAACTTCCTCTGGTGACCCCTCGCACAATGGGTCACCAAATGAATTTACAGTGACTGACGTAAGTGCCAGCCAGCAGCTGCATTGCTTGGCTGGCTGGCACTTCTGTCAGCTTCCCTGACTTAATGGCGGCCACATATCCAATCGTAGCTTCAGCTGGGACGGGATAATGTATCCCGCCAATGTTGTGGTCACTTTTTGGAGAATGCCGGGGCCTGGCCCCAGCCCATTTAAAGCACTGGCTGCTCCCAATTGCTCCCGCCCACTTTGACCACTGCTTGTGAGGCAGCTGAAATGGAATTTGTTAATACTTGTTGTGGGTTAGCAACGGGTGGCTGAATCGTATCTGACTGGCAAGTACTCACTCGGATTCAAAAAGTATTTAGATGTGGTAAATTCACCAATGGCGCGTAGCTTGTACATGAAATTCAGACTAAATTATTGAACCTGGCTTACCGTTCAGGTAAATGCTCTTTAACCGTTCAAGTAAATGGTCTTTAACCGGAAGTGACTTATGGTTAGTGTGCGGCTCAGCCAGGGATTAACTAAGCTACTTCTTGTTTTTTTGTCAGGGATACCGAGTGACCCGATGTAGGTACTTGAAAACAGCCTGCACACAGTGTACGTGTAGGTCAAGCACTTCTATTGTTTAGGCGATCTAATGACCTGGATGTTGTATATTGTGTAGCTAGTTACGTGCACCAGGCGTAGTGCATAAGATCTAGACTGTTGAAGAGCAAGAAAAATGGGAATTAATCTCCTAGTTTTCCATGACATTATGTATCCACCTTTTGCTGAATTGTACTATTAGCCTGATCCTACCTATGTTTGTGCGACAATTGGAAACAAGATGTATTCTTGATTTTGACACAAAGGTCCCAAATGGACATAATATGGATGAGGAGCTTTACACCTTTCTTGGAGTATACATATCCATAGCCATTCATTGTTTCATCTATGTTGTATTAATACTTGTGCTTATTTTGTTGTTCACTATTTCTTTTATTTTAGGTTTCCCTTGGTCCTTTTCCCTTGGACCTATATTCATATCTTATTTTTGATCTATGCCTTTTCTTTGTACAAAGGTTAATGGGGGAATTTTGTGTCCTTTTTTTCCACTGATGTATGCTGAGCCTTTATGTTCATTTTACATTGAGACACCAGATGGGATGACGGGCTAGATACAAACTTTCTGTTTTTGAAGAATATTCTATGCTGCTATCGGCACTTGCACTTTACTGACATCCTTTGTTCTCTATTGTGGTTTATTGATTTATTTGTTGACCCGGATAACAGCATTTTAATCTCCCTGATTTGCACTTATGCTCATTTGCACTTTATGGCTCCACCAGTTTGTTATTCTAACAACTTTCTATTATGATGCTGCTATTTTTTTCCTCAATTCTGAGATCCATTGTATTCATCAGGGATCACTACTCATTGGGGTGGCCTCTCATGATATTTATTGTAATCTGTTGTACTAGCACTTTAGCTAGCCATTTTTTTGCAGCAACATTTTATTAGCCTCTTTATGACTAGCTAACAATTTACGATTGGATTTACATTTTAACAAATAGCTCCTTTTTTCTACTGTATCTTCAACTGTGCGGCCTAGCCATTTGATTATCAATGAATGCTGTATATCTGTACTGACTGTGTATTTCGTTACATTTTTGCTATATTAAGGATCTGATCGAAGGGGACAAATGGATCCCATTTGCACAGTTACGTCACACTTTTGATATGAGTGAATGCACTTACGCGGAATACAGAAAATTGAAGAACATCATCACCGCAAATATGGACACAGTTGGCGACTCAGAGGCTTGGGCAGCATTGGAAACTTGCAAACGTGTTATTCACCGAGCTGCCACTATGTACGGAATCCTGAAAACATGTTATAAGGGGCGATCCGGAGGTTGTAAATGTTTGGGCTGAAGAACTGGGTGAAGTGATGAATAAGCGTTGCTGGTTAAAGTGCTGTGGTAATGTGCGACTGATGAGCATGGACTGGGGCCTAAGAGCATCGCAAACCAAACTCCTTTTTAGAACTTATTGGACACCGGTGCGCATGTTCAAGAGACACCTTCTGGAAAACAAATTGCGTTGTAAGTACAAGCAAGGGCCACTCTCAGTCATCTGATCTGGTTCTGTCCCAAAACTAAAACATTCTGGGAGTGAGTTTGTGAAAAATTAGGCTTATTCTTATGCTGTACAGTTCCAATGACTGCGTCTCTTTTGGTGCTTGGGGATGTATCTCGGTTGGAGGATATTGAATTCAGTAAAAAAAATATGGTTACTCCGGGCTTGTAGGATTGCAAAAAGATGATTTTAAGGGCCTGAAAATCGTCTGCCTCTATTTGCATTGACGATTGGGTGGAAGAGTTGCTTACCGTTTCCACCTATGAAAGGGCAATTTACAAACAAACCGGAGATACTGATACGTTTTTGGACACATGGGGGAGCTTCCTCGATATCTATGGCTAATGTGTCTGAACTGACGGGATATACTGCTTTGTTTTGTCGTAATTCAATGTTGTTTGCAAGGTACATTGATCAGTTCTTGTGTCCATATAAGCCATTGATATCCTAGCCAATGTAATTGTCATGTTGGGAAATGTTTTGTAATTATTCATGAATTGTACAGTCGTTATGACTTATTTATGTCTTAAATTACAATTTTTGGTTTCTTTTTTGTTCCTTCATCTTCTCTTTTCTTGTCTCTTCTTTCTCTTCTTCCTTAGCTTTGTTGTTCAGTGCATTTTAGCAAGCTCATCTTTGGTTACAGAATTTATGAATTAATCTCTGATCCTATGTAGAATATTTGAAACTTTGTCATGTATCTTTTGTTTACGACTAATATAAAATAAAAAATTGAAAACATACATAAATATATAAATGCCTACATTTATATATTTGTTTGCATGCCTTACTATCGTTTGTGTACTACAAGATGGCTTGAAAAGTACAAACCGTAGTAAAGTACGCACCAAATATATAACATTTATATATGTGTGTACATAACTTATGGCGTGCATACTTTTCAAGCCATCCTTTTTAAACATTTCTATGTTTATAAAAGATGGCTTGAAAAGTACACAATCCAGTACATCTTTTAGAAATCTTTGTAGACGGACAAAGCCTGAGGCGTCTTTCTCCATCGGCAAAGCTTATAAAAGATGGCTTGAATTGTGTAAGTTTCAAGCCATCTTTTATTAACCTCGAACTATGTCGAGGAGTCTCCAGTTTCGCCAAGGGTTAAAGACGCCTTGGCGAACTGGGGATAAAAGGGACAGTAACTTCCTCTGGTGACCCCTCGCACAATGGGTCACCAGATGAATTTACAGTGACTGACGTAAGTGCCAGCCAGCAGCTGCATTGCTTGGCTGGCTGGCACTTCTGTCAGCTTCCCTGACTTAATGGCGGCCACATATCCAATCGTAGCTTCAGCTGGGACGGGATAATGTATCCCGCCAATGTTGTGGTCACTTTTTGGAGAATGCCGGGGCCTGGCCCCAGCCCATTTAAAGCACTGGCTGCTCCCAATTGCTCCCGCCCACTTTGACCACTGCTTGTGAGGCAGCTGAAATGGAATTTGTTAATACTTGTTGTGGGTTAGCAACGGGTGGCTGAATCGTATCTGACTGGCAAGTACTCACTCGGATTCAAAAAGTATTTAGATGTGGTAAATTCACCAATGGCGCGTAGCTTGTACATGAAATTCAGACTAAATTATTGAACCTGGCTTACCGTTCAGGTAAATGCTCTTTAACCGTTCAAGTAAATGGTCTTTAACCGGAAGTGACTTATGGTTAGTGTGCGGCTCAGCCAGGGAGTAACTAAGCTACTTCTTGTTTTTTTGTCAGGGATACCGAGTGACCCGATGTAGGTACTTGAAAACAGCCTGCACACAGTGTACGTGTAGGTCAAGCACTTCTATTGTTTAGGCGATCTAATGACCTGGATGTTGTATATTGTGTAGCTAGTTACGTGCACCAGGCGTAGTGCATAAGATCTAGACTGTTGAAGAGCAAGAAAAATGGGAATTAATCTCCTAGTTTTCCATGACATTATGTATCCACCTTTTGCTGAATTGTACTATTAGCCTGATCCTACCTATGTTTGTGCGACAATTGGAAACAAGATGTATTCTTGATTTTGACACAAAGGTCCCAAATGGACATAATATGGATGAGGAGCTTTACACCTTTCTTGGAGTATACATATCCATAGCCATTCATTGTTTCATCTATGTTGTATTAATACTTGTGCTTATTTTGTTGTTCACTATTTCTTTTATTTTAGGTTTCCCTTGGACCTATATGCATATCTTATTTTTGATCTATGCCTTTTCTTTGTACAAAGGTTAATGGGGGAATTTTGTGTCCTTTTTTTCCACTGATGTATGCTGAGCCTTTATGTTCATTTTACATTGAGACACCAGATGTGATGACGGGCTAGATACAAACTTTCTGTTTTTGAAGAATATTCTATGCTGCTATAGGCACTTGCACTTTACTGACATCCTTTGTTCTCTATTGTGGTTTATTGATTTATTTGTAGACCCGGATAACAGCATTTTAATCTCCCTGATTTGCACTTATGCTCATTTGCACTTTATGGCTCCACCAGTTTGTTATTCTAACAACGTTCTATTATGATGCTGCTATTTTTTTCCTCAATTCTGAGATCCATTGTATTCATCAGGGATCACTACTCATTGGGGTGGCCTCTCATGATATTTATTGTAATCTGTTGTACTAGCACTTTAGCTTGCCATTTTTTTGCAGCAACATTTTATTAGCCTCTTTATGACTAGCTAACAATTTATGATTGGATTTACATTTTAACAAATAGCTCCTTTTTTCTACTGTATCTTCAACTGTGCGGCCTAGCCATTTGATTATCAATGAATGCTGTATATCTGTACTGACTGTGTATTTCGTTACATTTTTGCTACTTATATGCAGTTTTGCTTGCACTTTACGAAATGTCTATATATTCTTGTATCAGACTGATTCATAATTGTATTTTTTGGACCATATTATCGTCCATTATACAATGTATGTAGTTTACCCAGGCTAGATGTCTTCACTATGTGTGGATTGTGTATGTGCAGTTGCTTGAAGCTTATTGTGAATTGTAGCCCACTTTGGGCTTCACTCGCTTCTATTTTTCCCTATGCAATTCACTTACTGCAGTGCTTTATCATTCTGCATTTTAATACATGTTTATATCTGTATGTATTTTATCCACTCCAAGATGTCTGCCATGGCGCCTACACTTAACCTACGCTTTGCTTTTCAATCGGTGGACACAATGAAAGGACTTCTCCTTTCTATTTAGTCTGACTTAAAAGCGGTTTCCCCTATAACGTGAACAAGCGCTATATAGAGCGCGAAATGCGTTGTTGAAAGGACTTGCCCGATGGTGTCCTGCCTCTGGTGATGTGTTAACGCTGGATTTTTTCCTTTTAAAATTTTGTTCGCGTTTGCATTTTTTGCAGCGTGACTTGTGGACATTGTGTGTGCTCGTCTTGATTGCAGTTCGTTTTCCTCTTTTTTTCTCTGTGTATATATATATTTTCGTTTGCATCCCAGATTATCTTGCATATTGAGCAAATCATCAAGGGTGATCAAGGGGACTTTGAGAATATATATATTGTTGCGCTCAAAAAGCTCCCATTTGTTTTTCGTATATTGAGTACATTTGCACTTGTCTGTGTGTTTGGACCGTATGGCAATTTGCAAATATATTGTGCTGTTTAATCTTGCACAAAATTGCACTCAGTGTGCTTGTTTTTTGCACATTTATTATATTCTGGGGGTTAATAACTGGAGCCAGACTGATTATCTGTACAATCAATGCTGCCTGGAGGCCTTGCATAGGAAAGAGCTGAGCTACCGAAATTCACTTTTGGGAATATTTGTCAAGACCAGGTTTCTTTTAATTCTATGTGTTAAAATTGATGCTGTATTGTTCACCTTGCAAAATCATGCCACATTTTATATTGTCCAATTGTTTTATGAGTTTTATGTATTTTTTGGCAAATGACGGAAGTCGAAAAAAAGCCTAATGATGATGATGATGATAAAGAATTGCAGCCACAATTTATGGTTTCTCTTTGACATTATAAAAGTCACGAATTGCATAACTGTATGTTTATTTTTTCATTTATAAAGTGCACTAAACCCTTGGGTATCGAGGCGCTGTTACAGTCAAGTTAAATGCATATAATAACTTGATTAAAGGCTTACATGAAGAGCCAAGTTGTTAGGGCTTTCCAGAAGACGCAGTAGGATTGTTCTTATTGTAGTGCTCCAATGTTTGGCTGCCATGGCTGGGAAGCTTCATTCATCAACCTTATCCCGTTTAAATTTGGCCATGATGAGCCGGTGAGCATAGGCGGATATACTGGGTCTCATAGTTTGGGCTCTTTTGATTTTCTGTACGAGGTAAGGGGGAGCAGAGTTAGAGAGGCACCTGTGAGTGATGGACAGAGTTTCGAACAAAATCCCTTGTAGTATTGGGAGCCAATGTACTTTTCTTGTTGCTGTGGAGATGTGTTCTTGTCTGGGGATGGTGAGGGCCGCTCAGACTGCATTGTTTTGGATGACCTGCATCCTATGGAGGTTCCGTGAGGACGTACCTGCAAAGAGTGCATTACAATAGTCAAGCCTGGAGCCAATGACAGCTAGGGAGATAGGAATGGCCTGCAGGCATTTATCCGTTTTGAAGTGTGGGCAGTGGAGGAGGCAATATCATTAACTTGTATTGTATGGGAGAGTGTGGCATCAAGGTGGACTCCCAATGTTTTCACTGTCAGGGAGACAGGGTTAATGATTCTGTCTATAGTAAATGTGGAATATTGCTGATTAAGTTTCTTGACCGTGGCCGAGGATCCCACAAGGAGGATTTCGGTCTTTTCATCATTAAGGCAGAGACAATGTGTCACCATCCATGCCTGGACATTCTGGTAAACAGTGTTTAATGTGTCAGAGTCTTGTAGGTAGTCTCCTGAAAGAGGAAGCAGGATATACCCATTGAGTCTAGCAGGTCAATGAGAGGCTTTGTAAAGATATTGTAAAAGGTGGGGAATACTGGCATTGTAGGTGAACTCTCTGTGGGATGTCTTCTCCAAGAAGGAGGCATTCCAGCGTGTGGCTTCTGATGAGAAGTTAGCGGCTGAGGTCAGATGCTAACAGAGGATGGTCAACCATGTAAAATGCTGCGGAGAGATCAAGGAGTAGAAGGAGAACCGGCTTGCCCTCATCCTTCGTGTCGTCCAGCTGGATTAGTCAAGCAAGGCTGATTCTGTTCCATGGCCTGGGCAGAACCCAGATAGGCATATTCCCAAAATATGGTTAGATTCCAAGTAGTTCTGAATTTGGATGTATGCCGCCCGGTCCAGGATTTTCAGGATACGGACTGTTGTAGTGGGGGGTAGTTGCTTGGGGCATCAGCATTTTTTAACAAAGGGTAGTACCCAGGCCTCCTTTAGACTGTTTGAAATTTTAAAACAAGATTCCATTCAACAATAAAGGAGTCCCTAATGAAATATACGAAGGCTAGCACTCACTCTTTATTGATATCACTGTGTCGGTATGATGGAAGTTTTCCAAGAAATTAGATAGAAGACATGTAATCTAAAGTTACCATAGGTGGGCAATATGATTTAATTTACTGTAACTCTGTTGTTCCAGAGAGCTGTTCATGGTAGCCTGTGGTGGGAACCTGCAGAAAGGATCGTCCAGTGTTTATGTATCTGCTTGCCATAATCATTAGAAATGCAGCTGTTCTTCAGGGGATACTGTCAGGGATGGGAAATAAAATGAATAGAACTTATTTGATCACACCCTGCCCTAGGGAAGCAGAAAGTTGTTTTGTAATACAGGTCTCCGGTCAACCATTCTGAAGGGCATTGCTGAAGACAAAGAGCCAATCGCCATGGACAGAATACCTTTTGGGAAACATTGTTGCTGGCTGACAGAACTGCACCATTAGCTGGAGTACAGTGCATATCTGGGAGCAAAAAGCGAGAATGCACATACAGGTCTGGTGGAAATGCAAGTCAGAAGGACAAAGGCACGTATTGTCGTCTTTCACAAAAAGGGACATGACCCAATGCAATGCAGCGCATACAGGCCGATGATAAGCGCTGATGTGAACATTCTTACAAAATGCCTAGAGAGGCCTATGCCCACTCCGGTAAACCAGGACCAGACTGGCTTCATACTCCATCGCCTTTCCTCAGACTGCTTGCAACGGCTGTTGCACATAATGGAGGGCCCATCAGACCTAGATAATGTAGTCCTATCATTAGATGCCAAGAAGGATTTTGACAGGGCGCTGTGGGACTATATGTTTACGGATCTCCAGGGGTTGGGCTTCTTGGGATGGATCCTATGCATGATCCACCTGCTCTATGATGCACTCCACGCCACAGTGGTCATCAACAGTCACACCTTCCGAGCCCTTCCCGTTGCATACTGGCACGCAGCCGGGATGTCTTGTTATCCCTTGTTGTCGCCATCAAACCATTGGCTATGAAGCTGCGCTTAGAGGAAGTGTGGTCTGCGATTGTGAAAGGAGATGCAGAGCACAGAGTCTCCCTCTACGCAGATGATATTGGGCTGTATATTAGTAACTCCACCCAGTCCCTGGCCAGAATACAGGCCATTCTATTGGAATATAGGCCAGTCTCAGGCTATTGTGTTAACTGGGACAGGTCTGAGGTCATGCCTCTATGATCGGATGCACCCTGGGATCCCGATGCAGTTGCACATTTTTTGGCTGCAAGGCCAACATATCAAATACTTAGGAATTAAAGTAATACGCACACCTATCTGCGCTACAAATAAATACTGACCTGGAAAGATGGCATGCAATACTACTCTCGCTCACCGGCAGGATTAATGCAATACAAATTAATTTGATGCCTAAGCTTATCTATCTTAGCACTATGATCCCTACACCCCCACTAGAAATGGCTGTATGATGACCTGGACAAGGCAGTGAGGAAATGTACCTGGTGGGGCAAGATAGCATGTTTAAACAAGTCTATCCTCCAGGCTTCTAAAGCTAATGATGGTCTGGCATTCCCGTCGTGGAGTACCTACTACCTGGTTGTGCAGACTTTCTCGGCTAAACGATGGCTAAATACCACTGAAACGGCCAGCTGCAAAGCGATCGAGCAGCGGGTGATGAGAACGTTCACACCATAGGAAATACTGGCCTTTGCACCCAGACGGCTCCCACACCTGCTTAACACTCATTCCATTATAGGCCCGAGTTTGGCGCAATAGCACCGTATGTGTACGCTAACTGGGTCGAACGTCCATGAAATCCAGTCCTGCATTAGCCTGTATGCCCTGCTAACCTTTGGGTCTTCCATGCAGATACACAGTTGACCAAATAATGCCTGCACCAACGTAAGGGTTATGGATCTCTGTGATGATTAGACAATTCGACTGTTCCCAACCTTCAGGGGGGTATTGGGTCTCGCGGCCCCAGACTGGCTGGTGTACATTTCCATACACTTGCTCGTATCAAAGTTTACTACTGCAGAGTCTAGGGTCAGGCATGCGAGGCAGAATTTGGGTGTGACATATCTGAGATGTGGGCTGAAGACACACGCCATTATGCGCTGAGGACATATATGATGCCTTTGACACAATCAAAAACATGTCCTACAATCTGAGGCACAGGGAGATGCAATACAAGATTATACATAGGGCATACTACACACCCTCTAAATTGCACACTATGGGTTTCTGCCAATCTCCCCTGGAGAAATTGCGGGACAGTGGGCTCCATTGGCCATATCTTTTAGACTTGCCCAGCTATACAACCATTCTGGAGTCTAGTGTTGCGACGCCCATCTCAAATCAGAAACTGCAATGTCCCTACAGCACCGGTGACAGTGATTGTTGGCCTCAACAGTGGCACAAACATTCTCTAACACGCCATTTCATACATGTTCTGCTATGTTCTGCAAGGAAGGCCTTCTTGATGGGCTGGAAACTGGGGGGGGCACTGGATAAACAAAAATGGTTTGGCCTGTTAGCAAAAAACGTATTTTGAACGAGCTAGCATTAAAAAGACGTCTCAGCCTTGTACTGGCAAATTTGAGGACTTGATAGAAACCGTTCTCTAGACATTTGAGCTCTCTTACACCTGTGTACTTATGGTGATGGGCAATGTGGAGAGGGCGAACTACAATGCAATTCAACGCCCCCTGTACCTGGGAAGCAGGGATTTGCAACTGCATGTATATTAAGGGAGAGGGATGGTATTTGTCATATTGAAGCTCTATGTATTACAATTCTAATTTTGACAATGATATGTGCAAGCAGGGGGGATGTCGATCATGGTATGGCCAAAGGTGTGCTTGCAGGTTTGAGATGCCATGATGTAGGTCGTCGTACTTACATGATTTGTATTAAGTTTTTGTTTTTCTTATGCTCAACATCTCAATAAAAAGGTTACATTTAAAAAGGAAGGAGAAAGGCACAGCCAAGGGCTAAAGATACGGATTTAAGTGATGCATCACCAAATCGTGGCTTGCCCAACCAGGGATTATGCTGGATTATTGGGTGGAACCATGGGCAGCTCCCTGCAAATATGCCAAACTGAAAATCCAATTCATGACCTACTACCCATCACAAGCCCGCAATTTAGATGCCAACTGATTCACGCCATGGCAACTTCATTCCACTGAACTGCCTCTGCTTACCTTAGGTTTGTCTCATAGCTTTATTGACAGACTAGATTGTATCTTCAACATCACAGAGGTATCTGTTCTCCACTTGACATTACTACTGATTTGTTTATATAATATATATATATATATATATATATATATACATACATATACATACATATATATATTACACATATAGGAGTAACCATCCAGGTTGATATTTCTTAGGTGCCCCTCCACATTACGGGAGGCATCATAACTTGTTCGAGTTCTCTCACATTTCAAACAAGGAAGGCATTCTAAACATGCATGTTCTAGTAAAAATACTAGGCTAGCACAAATAAAGACATATTATATGTTCTACACCCATTCGTAGTGGAAAGGTATGTGGTTAACTTTGACATGCACAACAAGTTTTTACAAATATTCCCCACTTCTGAATTTTACTCCTCCCTCCCAAAAAGACTCATTAATGTCACACTCTCTTTCTTGCATAGGTTGTCTCCATAATTTGCAACTGATCTTTTCTAAGCTTTTAACCGGAAGAAGTGTTGTTGAATAAATATGTCTTTACAAAGCACCTATACCCCATATAATTGATGCCAATGACTCCTTCAAACACACTGAAGACTTGGAAACTCTTCAAACCGGAAGACGCTACATACTTGTGATGGAAGGTTTTGGTTTTAAAAAATATTACATTTGCTAAAATAAAAACAGGTCAATGCACATGTGGCAAACATTGATGTTTGCTGAGGCTAAATGTCCCACAGAAGTTCATCTTTCTTGGACAGCGTCAGGTTATTTGACAGGTCAATTTATGACCACCTTTGTCGCAGTTCTTCTGTAAAGGAAGTCATATTTATAGATTCCATACTAGCACATTTAATCCTAGCAAGGTAGGAGTTCGCTTCCCAATTTCTTTTTTTGGTTTCCACTAATCAGAATGTAGTCCATTTTCATGAGAGCTTTGCCAATATCTGTGCTCATCCTGCTGCCAATGGCTTGGTTTGTGGTGTTGGGAAACTTGTCTGAAAACACAGGGACATACTCTGGCAACTCCTCTTGCTCTTTTTCATTACCCTGCAAAAAACAAAAGAGAAAAACTAAAATCAGTTCATTGTCCCAACACATTAAGAGTGACAGTGTTAGAACAGGTGATCTGCTGCATGGTCTCCTTAATTCAAAACAATGGCGCTAAATGTTATTATCCAATGATATGGGGATTATCCCCCTCACCCAAACAGGTACCTGAGCACCCATCAGCTTTTTCCTTGTGAGGCTAAGAGCATGGCTTCTGCTCTGCCCATGACAATTAAGCATTTCCCTTAAGCAATGTAATTAAGTCATAGACAATAATATGTTATATGGCGCTTGATCTGCAATCTTTGGTTCGCTATAGGTTTAGGACTACAGCTCCATCATTCCTAGCCGGCATAGTCAATGGTAAGGAATCATGGGAGTGGTAGTTCAAAACACCCGGAGGGCACCAGGTTGCATACCACTGCCCTAGTGATCCTATAGGATGAGTACCACAATACATTGTTGATTTACTATCGCTAATGGCGCAGAGTGATAGTGGAAAAGAAACCTGTTGATATTTCTACAAGAGCCCAAAAACCTGTCCAACATCGTTAGGGTTAATAACTGGTTTTTGTAATGCCAGAGCAGATTGCAAGCTGCCTAAACACCCTCAGGTTACAGTGACAAAAGCAATCTAATTACTGGGGCAATCAGCTGACTCAGAAGCCTGGGTGTTCAACTAGATGTCCTTGAACGTATCAGCTTGATGGATAGGGAGTTAGTGACATCGGCATGCAATTTTGCTTGTATTTAGTCAACATCAAGCAGGCAGGTGGAAGAGGGACCCGCATGGGTACACACCAAACAATGTAGGCATAGACAGAAATGGGAGAAACACAAAAAAAGGGATCATAAGGTGTCCCTTATTTAACTAAGAATATTTTTTTTAAAAAGTCAAAAGGGTAGGCAAAGAGTGGAGACAGTGTTTCAGCAGGGAAAGTAAGCACAGTGGGCACACACAGTGTCAGCCTCTTTGGGCCTCATTAGGACCCAGGCGGTAAGGGGTTTACGGCGGCGTAAACAGCGCCGACCCTTACCGCCTGATTCCGAGGTCCCTTAGCGCCATGGAGGATTTAACACCTGCTTTTAGCAGGTGTTAAAATCCATGGCGCTAAGGGACCTTGTTGTTAATTACGCCACCGTAATTTACGGTGGCGTAATTAACGCCTTCCCCACTTCCATTATGCCCTATGGGGCAAAAATGGGAATGGGGAAGGGTAAATGGGGATTGGGGACTTACCGCCCCGCCAACCTCGGAATGGGGCGGTAAGTCCGCCAACCACCATGGCGTAAACGTAGTTTACGCCATGGTGGTAAAGGTACGACCCAGGCGGTAACTTACCGCCTGGGTCGTAATGAGGCCCTTTGACCAGGAAGAGTGATATCAGGAAGGAAAATAGTAAACACACTGACAATGTGCTAGTGTGGGGCAAGGAGGGGGCTGCGGGCCATGCAATCCTGCCCATGTTTCCACAGGAGCAGTGCAAAATGAGATGCAATGGTAGCACCATGGAAAGAGGGGCACTACTAAATATTAAGCCTTAAAGCCATAACTTTTGGAAAAATTATCCATTAGAATTCCTAGAGGCACTCTTGAATGAACACTCATTGGGTATCCGACTGTCTTAGCTTTTTCATTCAGAGAGCTTCTACATCTAAAGAAATCACAGATAAACACACTCAGGTGTGTAACAAGACTGTGTAATAGCAACAATGAAATGTAACTTATAGTTAAATGACCTTTCAGAATTTCTAACACCATTAACATCGGACCTCATGCGTGTCCTCAGACATCTAATCCCATGTTTAGTATATGCCGACGATGTCATATTTATAGGAAGAACCCCTAAAGCCTTACATGGATATGTATTATTTATGACAAACATAAAATACAAGTAAAATACAAGTAAATGTTGCTAAATGTAAGATTATGGTAGTTGGAAAACAGAAAACTAGGTTGCAGCCAAGCTTTTTCATTAGAACAACATCTGGAGCAAGTTGATTCCTTCAACTATTTTGGGCATATGCTTCAACAATAAATGTAATTGGTCGACCAATGCTCAGAGTTTAACAACCCGCCTAAAACAATCAAATGCAGGTATTAAATGCCTTATGGCAAGTCATGGGGGAAATGCTGTTCTTCCTGCCCTGGAAATATATAGAGCATAATATTACAGGGAAGCAAGATATGGTGCTGGTGTCAATTAAGCAATATTAAGGTCTGGTCAAAACTGAACTTGAATTTCTGAAATGTATTTTAGGAGTGAAGAAAACAATGGCTAATTAACTTTTATACTTAGCATTCGAAATGCAGCCAAATGAGATTGCATTGGAAGCTGCTCTGGCATTCCCCTGTCTATCGCCCACAGACCAAATTAAACTAGCGTCTGATAAATAATATCTTGAATTTGACTGATTTCAAACCTTCATCTCATTTCACAGTGGAGCACCGCTGCGATTACCCTCCTGGAACTGGAGGCCTCCTTTTCGTTTTTTACTGCACAGAATAAGGATCTGTACTTCAGAGCACGTTGGGAACACCCTGTTTTTAGCAATGCCAGCTCAGCACACTCAAAAAGACACCAACTACATCAACCCTCCATTTTAGAGGCCATAAACATCTGAGCGCGCACTGAGCACAAAGCACCTGGAAAGCACTGCTTTGCACCGGACACTGCTACTGCTTGGACGCTGTTCTTTGGAAGAGATTTGGGTATAGTTCTTATCTGCTGCATATCATCCCAAACAACCTAAGGCCTGCTCCTGTGGGACAAAGTGACTATATATTGACTATAAATTGAGTCATTATACCTATACTTATACTTATTTTTCACTTATTATAGATTACCTGCATCGTGTGAGCTATTGCTCCGCCCCTTTTCTGTTACAACCTACAAAAGGAGGCAGTCGCGCGCACCAGCACGCGTGCACCGAACACAAAACACCTGGAAAGCACTGCTTTGCCACTTCGCCGTGGAGTCGCAGAGTCGCAGTGCTTTCTGAGTGCTTGTCTATCCATAGTGCTTCTGCCTCTCTCTCCTCCTCCTCCTTTTGGCTCTTGTTTTCCATCCTGCATTGGTCTCGAATACCTTGCTGAAAGGTGGCTAGTAATTAAGCCCTGATGCTCTGAGAAGCAGAGGCTTGTCTGGAGTGTGCCCTGAGTCACAAATTTTGTTCGCAAACTAAATGTTTGGAGTTTGGAGTTCTACAGCATGCAAAACCGGTATACCTTGAGAACGAACATGCCGCCGCCTCAGATTGCATGGCGGACTGTCTCCGACACAGAAAATGCTGGAAACGCTGGGAGGAACGTAACAAACATAGTGCCAGCCTGTTCAACGCCTAGAACTCGCTCGTACAGCAAAAAGCAAGGTAGGAACTATGACAATGATTGTAACTCCACTGGTATTAGAACTTTTTACTCGCCTACTGTGCCCAATGAGCCAATCATAGATAATGCAGTATTACAAGGTACTTCTACAAAGATTGGTACAAATGAGAGACTGATTCCCTATGTTGCATCCGATGAACAAGATGTAATTGAAGTAACTGCATGTAAGATTTCTCTGTCTGAAAGTACTGTTCTAAGAGGGGAATCTGTGGCTCCCATTAATGTCGAAACCGTTGGGCAACTGTCTCCGAGTGTTGATGCTAGTGTGATTATTGACCTAAATGCCTCTAACTTGGAGTCCTCTAATCAAGCAATAATGGAAAAATTCTTTCTCGCCGAACATATCAGTAATTACTCATCGAAACCGAAGTGTAGTATCCTCTTTTCTGGCCCCTATTCCACACCAGCAAAACGGCAATCAGATGCAACACGCGAACGATGGCATGTCTAAACTGGCAGTTGTGACTTCTGAAGCTATGCAAACAACTATGAACACTTTAATGAAACTTTTTGACATGCTGAATGCTGAATGATAAGCTGAATACACAAAGCAGCCAACTTATATCTATAATGGCTTGGCAGGCAACCCATGATGTAATACAGCCTCCTAGTTGTGTAGTGCCAAAAACCCATGTAGTAAACCGGGTAATATAAAGGGTGTTGATACAGCCACCTCGCCCATAAAAAATCTTTCAGAATGTTGGAACACTACTAACGCTCTAGCTGCACCTTTGCTACCATGCTTCCCTAACATCATTACCGATCGACTGCAGAAAACACAAATAGAGACAGTGGTGTTGGATGAGAATGGTAGTGAAGTGACAACAAAAGCAATAAATGCAAAAACTGCTTATACAATCTTTTCCAATGCAGATCATGTGGAAAAGCAATGTAGCTTAAAAAAAGGGCCCAGTAAAATGGTTAAAAAAACTAAAAACATCAAAGGGGTGAAACATCCTATGACAGCCGCCTCCAAACAATTTATAAAGACCCTTAAGGCACCAGTCACCACTTGTCAAATAGCATCGACTGCTGTCTCTAAAAAAGACATGCTGTTGGCACAAGCGTGGAAATTAAAGCTAATTGTCCTAGGAATTCCGGAACCAGTGGCGGCTCCTTACGAGCCCTTAGATGACTTAGTCAAAGCTGTTCAATTACATACCAATTCTACCAAATCTAAATCATCTGATTCAGGTGCCAATTCCATCCATTCTCAGCCCCTGACTCCACTGTAGTGCGACGAACAAAAGAAAAATGACTTACGTCGCAGGGAGATAAGAAGAGAAGTTGATGCATATATGTCCCAATTCTCTAACCAAAGAGATTTAAATTAAAGGCGCCTGTTATCTCCAATGGGGGACATTTAGATTTTAGACCTCTCATCTCAAATTAAGGAACTATGAATGTAAGTAATAGACAGAATTATATATCTATAACTTCGAAACAAGCTGTGACTGAACCAAGCAAGCTACTCAGCCCTACTAAAAATCCAGCCGGTAACAAGTCACCTGCGAATTCGAGCATGCCTACCGACACTCGAGATTGCAGCAGTTTTGGTCAAAAAAACCTTTAACTCAATCTGAGAGTCCTGGTGCCGAAATAGCTCGCATGTTGCAGGCCTTGCTACCAGAAAAAGCTGAGAAAAAGAGTGTAAACCCGTCATCTATAAAGCCTACCAAAAGTTCCACGATCTTAAAGGAGTTGAACCAAACAAATGTAAACTATAAAAATCTAACATCTTTAATTCTTGGATGTCGGCCTGACCCTTATACGCAATATAATTTAAATCGTAGTATTATGGAACTATTCTCAGATGTCGCATTGCTTGATAATATTAATAGCTCTGACATCGAACCAGTAGAGTTCATGAATACAAATTTTCTAAGTACAGTGAGATATGGTTTTGCTCAAGAGTGGTCAGAAATCTTATATGGCAGTCTAAAGATGAATTGTTCCAAATGGGCTTTATTGTGCTTTCTGGTCCTCAAGAAATGGCAAATGAGACTCCACTTTCGAAAGAGGTGGGCAAAAAAACTGTGTCATGGTGTCTAAATAATAGTAATCAGGAAACAAGGAGTCATACAAACCAGAACTGCTCATGTAATTGTGTGGAGTCCAGAAGTGAACTAGAGCATATGGATGAGAGCGTAGTAATCTCCCTAGTCTCCTGGAATACTTGTGGCTTCCGTCATCTAATTAACAATAAAAACTGCGAACTATTAAAATATAGTATAGTCATGTTACAGGAGACATGGATTACAGATTCATTATTGTGGAATGATCATGAAATACATTTTACCCCTGCCTTAAAGGGCACAAGAGGACGTCCAATGGCTGGCCTCATTACAAGCACAAAAATCAGTCAAATATATCAATAATCCACATGTATTCTCCGAATCCTTATTCTCAATTGACAATTGTTTCCATTGACACCATTTTATATGCTCTAGTCAACTTATACTGGAATCCAGCAGGGATTGAAAGTCAGGAATTTGTTAACAATGTGTCAACCATGCTAAAATGTATTGCTTCTGTTCCTAAAATTGTCCACACGATAATAGCTGGAGACTTAAATCTACACTGTCTTGATCACATTAAGACTTCTGAACAGACTAGAAGAATTGCTTGGGATCATTTGATGAAAGCACGAGGCTTAATGATGTTAAATGGGTCAGGCCCTCATGATTGTCCTCCGCAACCAACTTGGTCACAAAGAGGCTCTGCAGGAATCATTGACTACATATATGTAGACAGCGAGTTATTTTCGAAAGTTGACTGTTTAAAATTGAAAGAACGGTATGCAGTGACCACAGCATGCTATGTTTACAGTGGCCTGCAACGGTATGACAATTAACAAACACAAAACAGAAATGGTCGGGTACCCTAATTGCTAACAATAGTGTCAATCGAGTACGATGGACTGAAAAATCTATCTCACAGCTAGGCCATCTGCTGAATGAAGCATTTAACAACCCTAAATCTGATCAGGATTTCAGTGCATCCATTTATTATGACATCATACAGAAATTGGGATCCTATGATACTAAACGAAAAGTTTTTGTTCAGAGAAATCATACTTACGACCCGGTAATAAAGAATAGGAAAGCACTATTTCGCCGTGAAAAGCGTGAGGCAGAAAATCTTCCTATATGTGTGCAATATAAAACTCTAAAGCACATAAAAACAACCTATAGAAACTGGATACGTACTTATAAAGCTCATATGTTGCTATCTGATGGTGAAAAAATGCTTGAAATTATGAAAGATAAGAATACGGCTCGAATGTGGCAAGTAATTAACAATACCACCTCTTCTCCCCAAACGTCGAAGCAAATTCAATGTCTCGGAAGTGGTTTTGGTGGAGTACTTTGGTAAAATATTTGCACGTCCAGATGTTGTATGCGCGGCCCAGACAGATAATGGGTCTGCCCAATTTCATCTTAATATAGACAAATCAGACATACTGTACTTTATCAACACAGTTAGTCAATCCAAAGATCCTGGCCCTGATGGCCTGCCAAAAAACATCCTCAAACAACACCCTGAACTCTGGACAAACTTTCTATTTTCTATCTTCGAGCAAATTAATCTTTCACAAACTATTCCATTATCCTGGAAACACTCTATAATAGTCCCTCTCTTCAAAAAAGGAAATCATCAAAAACCTGAGAGTTACAGGCCCATTGCCCTTTTAGATGCGCCTGGAAAAATATATTCACGAATAGTGTTGAAGGAACTAAATTCTTGGATGAATACCTATAATATAAGAGATCCGTTTCAAACAGGGTGTGTGGCTGGTCTTGGCACTGTGCCTAACATGATAACTCTCAGCATGTTAAAATCAAAATACATTAATCGTAACCAAAATCTTTTTATGGCATTTATTGACTTTCACTGTGCCTTCGATTCGGTCGATCGCCAATTGTTATCCCACAAGTTGAGAATGTATAGTTGCCCCCAATCGTTACAAACCTTAATTGAGAAATTACATTCTGATACGACCATCCAAATAAGGCTCTCATTAGAAGGGCTTCTCTCCTCTCACATCAAGACTGAAAGAGGTGTTAAGCAGGGCTGCATCTTGGGGTCGACTCTATTTAATTTATTCATTCTAGACATGGGAAATGCGTTCAATGATATCGAAAGTGATGCCCCGAATCTAGCCTCTCAAAAAATAATGTGGATTTTGTATGCGGATGATCTGGTGCTTGTATCTCAAACTCCCCGATGTTTGCAGAACCTGCTTAATTGTCTAGACAACTACAGTGTCAAAAATAATCTGACTATTAATACAGATAAGACACAAGTGGTAATCTGTCAAAAGAAAAAAGCTAACAAACGTACTAGAAATTTAAGGTGGTCTTTGGGCAAGCAAAATCTTATTGTTGTAGACAGTTATAAATACCTAGGCTTGCCGTTTTCCGGAAGCCTAGGAAACTCTATGGAGTCACTGACTTTAGATGCTAAAATGCAAACACTGGGCTCACAAGCATCCGTTTTGATGCGTAAATATGGCAAGTTTACCATCAATCATGTGATGACCTTTTACAAACAAAAAGTGCTTCCAATAGCTTCCTATAGCTCTGAAACACAACTGCCCAAAGTAAGAAAATATTGGGATCGATATGAAGGAAAATTCTGGAAGACAGTCTTCAAATTACCTAGCTGCACACCAACCTCTCTCTTGCGATATGAACTAGGTGCTATTTCAATCTACTGTCAGGTAATTTGGAAAAAAATGTGTAGCTTCTTTAGAAAATGCCTGGTAGGTTCCTCAGCGAAAAATGTTCTAAATACCATAGCACACTATCTGTTGACCTCAGTTGATAACTTTCCCAGTACTTGGTGTAAGTGTGCTCTAAATGCACTGGATGATGGCAATATATCGTTAGAATTGCTGATTCTAAACCCAGCTAAAGCGAAGTTAACAGCATATCGTCAAGATTGGATTGATACGCAAAATTTGTGTAAAATGTATGCTGACTACTCTATCTTAACATTTGGTCATAAAATCTTAGGAGCAATGAAAAAATATCTGCCAAAGTGTCCTTCAAATCATATTAGATCAAAAATGTTGAGAATATGGTTAAATTTATATCCAACAAACGAAATTCTAGCTAGACGTGGAATTGTACCAAAAAATCAAAAGTGGTGTCGTTTTTGTAAGAACAATAAGCAGACAGAGTCCTTATCTCACCTAGTAATTAGCTGTCCTGTGTTAAATTTTCTACAACAAAAATATTTTAAGAACTCACTACATCTCTTCTGTTATCGTTCAGAAGAAGAAATTTGGGGGTATGTAGTAAATAGTTGTAGAACATCAATGCACATTGCATTGGTTCAATTTATGTCTGCTATTCTGCCAAAGTGACATTTTTCTTACATGAAAATTGTTTGTATTCTTTCTTCCGTTTAAAATTTTTGTAATTGTAATTTTACCTATAATCAGGATGATGAAAATTTGTTTTGTGTTTCAATTTATTATGAAATATTTGAAAGGTTGAAATTTAGCCAAACAAATAAAACATTTTTTTTTAAAAAAAAGACTGAAATTCCAGAAATAACATGGTTAGCCTGTGTAAGGAAAATCTTAACATCTTTAGGATTAGATAATATGTTTTGGAGTAATCATGGTATTTCAAAAGTTGATACATGTATCTTTCAGGATTGCTTACAGCTAAAGTACAACCAGTCCATTATCAGAGCTTTGCAACAGAAAATTGCAGTGAGATTATATTACCTGAATGCAGTTTTTCAACTGCTCTATAATTCGTATTTACATTTAGTAACTAACCATAGACTAAAAAAGTTTATAGCAAAAACCTCTTTTCATTGAATACCTCTCCATATATATGGTTGGAATGCAGCTATTGAATATAACATTAACTATGAATGTGATAGTGCAAAACGTAGCCATTCTTTACATGTCTTATTTTTCTGTTCCCTGTATACAAAAGCAAGATAAAGATTTATTATGCTGCGGTTAAGGAACCTAAACATGCTGGATTATAGATTAACATATAATGTTTACATGAAAATTGCAGAACCACTCGTCATTTTTTGTCTCAATAATGTTTTAAAGGAGGTTTATAGATATTGAACACATTGTTTGTAACTATTTTCATTTTATTAAATTTATTAAGTTTAACTGTAGTCGTGATTTTGTATTTTTTAGCTGGATAGTTTGATGAATTGTATTCAAATAAGCTTATTTAGATTTTAAGGAAAAAGCTTCTCTTTTCATCCAAGTAGATTTGCTTGCCATAAATCGTAGTTTCCCAATTGGACAAGAGAGCAGATCTCCATGTAATGCAATTCCATTATCCAAACATTTCAGTATAAAGGCATCACGCAATGAATCAAGGCCTGGATTTGACAAATGCTCTCAAGCCGCAGAGCACTGGGAGGAAGTAAATGTACAACATAAACAACTGCAGCTCCTATTTGAGTAAACACATCAACGTTTGCCACATAAACCCGAAGTGATTGCTGAAAGCAGTCTGAAACTACATATTTCAGACTAGACGATGGAGTTGCTTTTGCAGCAGTTTGTTATACTGTGGATATCAGAATCAATTATGGGTAAAGAAAACTCTTGAAATATTTTAACAGGGCCCTGGAAGGTAGTTGGTATAACAGCATTAGAGGAATGCTAAAATCTCATCTGAATTATGTATTTTTTTACCTTGGATAAAATAATGATTGGATCTGTTGTAGATGCTTCAAAACTGAAGCCCATTGTGCCCAGGGCGGAGACAAGAGCACACTGTCGAAACACACTCAAATGTTATGCGATGTGTGTGTGTGTTTGTGTGTGTGTCTCTGTGCGCACACAATAGAGTTTTAATGATTGTGAGCGTGTGCGTGCATGCATGTGGTGGGAATGTGGGATGCACCAGAAGCAGGAATATGTTTTTCATTGGCATGCTAGCATATCTTGTAGACAGAGGGATCATGAATAAAATATGTGCTTTATAGCGGTATGTTGGCATACATTTTGGGCTCCATCATGAAAGTGTTTTATAGTGACAATACTGGCATACATTTGCCACAGGCAGCAAGAAAGAGTGTTCTGCAAGGCCATGTCGCAATATGCTGTAGGCGGAGACATCATGAACATGTGCTTTACAGTCACAATGCCGGTATATATTGTGAGAACAGGCAACATACAAATATTGTCCAATGATCCTGTGTATTGTTGATGGCGAGCCAACCATCTAGTAGATTCTTTTCAAATGTTCCCTACAGAACTGATTGCAGTTTTATCAAATATTGTGCTGTAACACGTGCCATTTCAACTGATTATTTAAAATAAATTTGCATAGGAAAGCCCCACTGCAATGGACAGCCCTATGTTGGGTTGGGCTCCCTCATTATGCTTGGTCGCTCACAACAATTCCGGGGAAATATTAGCACACCTTTAGTGGGGGGAATAAAATCACCAGCAGCCACCAACATATAACAATTTATATCTGCGGGGCCGCGTCGGAATCTCCTGAACCCAAAAGCTTCCTCTGTAATAGATATTACTGCACCCTGTAGTTGACTGGGGAGTCTGCTATTTTCTCTGGAGGCACTAACTAATTCACAGCTTTCTGTATCAATGAGGCACTTGTATAATTGTATAATGTCTTTCAGATGTATTAGTTTGTCAAGAGGCAGAAGACAGTTCAAAACCTTGGATTGAGAAGACATATTGCAATCTAGGATTCCTTGACCAGTGAAGATATAGGACATTTGTTCCTTCTCAGTTCGCTAGGTATGTGTGCAGCATTTGACACTGTGGACCATGACTTCCTGAACACCTTGAAGAAGTTGCTAGGGGATACAAGTCAGCAGTGAGGTGGTTTACACCCTTCTTGGAAGATAGCGGGTAGAGGCTCAAGCTGGGGAGCTGGGTTTTTTAGGCCTCAGTAACACTGGATTTTGCAGTTCCTCAGCTCTCTCTCTGCCATCTCCACTACTTGATGACCATTCATGAATTTGTTCCATACCCATGGACTCTCATACCACTCCTATATGGATGACCTACAGATTTAGGACTCTTAGGGTGTAGCTTTTCCCCAGAGTTTGCTGGAATGGGAGTGATTAGGAAAGAGTAGTTGAAAAGTTAATGGAAGAAAGACAAACCTGTATTGCTCCAAGTTTATGTCACCTTCACCACGTCTCTTGTATATTTACGTGGCCCCGCTCATGAAGCTCATTGAAACGTACAGACTCACATGCAACAACTAATCAGACGACACCCAGCTCCTCTTTAAGATGACAACCAACAATGACCCTGACAAACCAATAAATCCCTCATTGATACAAACATCTGGGTGACTAATAACAACCTAAAACTAAACCCAGCCAAAACTGAAAAAATGATGGCCCCATGAAACAACAACCAATCACAGACATCACTCACCTGCCACCAAGGAATGGCAACTCAACTGGAAACGTCAACCGTAATAAAAAATCTGGCACTGCTCATGGACAGAGGTCTCCAACTAGAACTACGGGTTAATACAGTAGTAAGAAAAGTTTTCTACCATCCACACTTACCTTAACTTCCCACACCAAATCCTCACCATTGTCTCCCTAGTATTATCAAGAATAGACTATGCAAACAGTCTATAAGTAGGAATGCCTGACTACCTCGCCAGGAAATTACAACACATCCAAAACGCAGTGGCAAGACTCCTCCTCAGACTAAACAGAAGAGAACACATCACCCCGGCCTGGGAAGTCTTCATTGGTTACATGTCAAAAAACAAATCTACTTCAAAGCCCTCTGCAATGCCGATAGAGCACTACACAGACATGGAGCTGAATTCCCCCCAAACGAAAATCACCCAATACCAACCAAGAAGAACTTTTATATCAAGTACTGACCTCCGGAAAGAAACACAGCACTACGAGCAAACCAAATTCAGATTCACTGCTTTCTCCATTCTCACAGCAAAACTAGGGAATTTGATCCCTTAAGGAAATCGGTACCATGGAGGACACCTGAGGTTTTGGAAACTGCTAAAATCCTGGTTACTCAATTCACCAGGATAGACACAGGCCAACACCAAGATACCTATCATTCCGTTGGGAGCTTCACATTGACTCCATACAATGTCAAGCCACTTCTGCAAAGGCATTTCAAACACAAGCCCCTAAATAATTGGATTGAGAAGATCCACACAAACTAACGCACCACATTTCTTATACCATGCCTATTTCAGACAATACCCAAGCCACACCACTATGGCCTTCCAAACCCAAATGCACACATTTGGTGGCTGAAGAGGATCCAGGCAACCCAATAAGTCATACTTCATACCTCAGTCCGCTCAAGAAAAATGCTTCCATCTGAGACAGACTCCTGAAACAATAAATTGCCACAATACCAACTCTCCTCTAGTCTGTTCTCCACACCCAGCAACTCCAACATCGCTACACCCACTTCTGAAGCAAAATAATGCCAAACCCATGTGAAAGCGAGTGCCCAAACAACTAAAAGATAAAAGGAATCACATAGCTGCATGGTACCCATAGACATTCCACAACTCGAAACCCAAAACCGACTAACCATCTCTTTTCTCAACCACGCTCACTCACCACACACTTACCATACACAGTGCAGATGGCTAGAGAACCCTCCGCTAAACACCCTTAAACCTCACATTGCTCTCTAACCATAAACCCCCCTACCATCCTCAAACACCTGAGAAGTCAGACACTGGATGTCTCCCATATGGAAAGAATACGCCGCCAGTGTACAAAACAAAGCACACCCAAAAAACATAGATACCAGTTATTCCTGGTTTTATACTCACCAACAGCTGAGCACAACACTTGTATTATCCCTCTTTCTACACTAAACAACCCACCCCACTTTGCCTTTCAGAGCCACGAGAAGGCCGGGAGACCATGAAAACGGCCGATATGCACAGTATCAATCAACATAACTTTCTGAAGCTATTCACTATTACATTGGTACCACCCATGTTTTTGGGTGCAACACTGCTTTTGCAACAAAAGAATAAATGTGGGAGTCGGAGTGGTCTTGGAGACAGACTGCGAGCATTGGGAAGCGAGGCTACTTCAGGTTGTGTCAGTTTACAAAATGCCTGTTACTTAATCCACTCTGCTCATCATAAAGCGGCTTTGATGGACTCGAGATTGGCAGATGCAAAGGCCCTTTACATTGGGCCACTACCCTATCAGGTGCACCGACTCATTTTTCAGAATGAAGCAATTCATCTTGTTTTCATGCGCACCCTTTATGTTAGCCCTGCCACTCTCCACAGTAGTGTAGAGGGTGGCATCATATTTACCTGAAGATCATTTGCCTTCTTTTCAAGTGCTTAAATGGCCTGGCCCTCAGTATCAGGAAGATAAGATGTGTGTCTTACGATAATCAAGTCAATTATTTTTGAAGGTTTCATGTGTTATCCTCACATACCAAAGAACCAAGAAGATTCCTTGTGCTTGGACCCACGTTTGTGGAACACTCTTCCATTTAAAATACGAGTCATATCAGATATTACAATGCTGCTAAATGGTGTCCCTGCCTTTCTATATCACCCAACAGTTTTACATTTGCCTATGAGGTAATTTAGTTTACGACCTTTGGAATAAAATAAAATTCCAAATTCAAGACGTGCTAACCATGTCCTGTAGTGCAGATATTATTGTAACTTAAGATACTAACCAATGCAATGCCAAAGCATGTATGCTCCCTTGTGGTGGCAGTTTTTGCAAATGTTTCCTCAGTGCCTGTGCAGATATGGCCTGCATTCTTCTCTTGCTGTTCTCCCTACTGGACCATGAACTCCATATTCATTACAGTGTGTGAAGAGTAGCCTTATAGGTCAGTATGTTAATAAAGGGTTGATGGAGCTCACGGTTGGTGGCAGTACCATCACTGGCAAACTTGGTCCATTACAATTAGAGACAGAAATGTATGTGGGTCGGTGTAAAGAGGAGGCTACGGTTCAAGTCCACAAAAACAGAGCTTGGAGTAGGCTTGGGAACCATAGCCTTGATGGCAGTAGTAGGCAACTGAACGGCGTGGCACAGAATAACCGAATACGTTGAAATAAGTGAGTTAGATTATCCTCCGAGACATTTTCCACAATTATGCAGAAAACAAGATCTGGTCTATGGATTTCATCATCCTTCACTTCAAAAAACATTTGAACTGCTCAATACAAAAGACTTAAAAAAAAAAAAGTTTATTTAACTTGCACAAATAGTCACATTACATTACTTTCAATAACATTGCTTATCGTAGCACATAATCGTTGTGTACATCTTGGAACATTACATATTAACATTTCAGAGCTCTTCTTGATCTTCTTCTCTCGGATTTTCTTCCCATCTCCCAATACGGGGGAACTCCTTGTTTTCCCAACGCATTAATGTCACACGTTTTGGTAATAATAGACAACAGCAATTATTCGGTGTTTGGGAGATGGCCTTCATGTTACAGATGGCTTGACACATTTTCCAGACTCCAAAGGAGGATTCAACGGGATTCGTTTTTTCAAGACAAAAGTATAGTTTTCTCTGAATTTTCATGGGCCAGGGAAGGGTACAAAAATGGGTGCCCCTCCCCCCTCGTGCTCTCTCTCTCCCCCTCTCAACATTCTGTGGACCCGCTCCACCCTGGTCCAAGCCTCCCTAACCCCAGAATGGTTCTTAAAGACTGACAGCTAACCCCTACAAGGGCACAAATGCGTTGAACTTCTTGGGCTCACGTCATCCGGGACTCAGGGGCTGCCTACTCTAGAAATCTCCTCAAAGTGATTTTCAAAGGTATGTTCTATTGTGCCAACTCCAGCCCCTACGTTGCTTTATGTCTCACACTTGCTCCCGTTTCTTTGTCTACCTTCTCTTTGTACTCCTGACTCTCCATCCTACTCTAGTCCTACTCTCTCTCTCTCTCTCTCTCTCTCTCTCTCTCTCTCTCTCTGCTTCCCTCCTGCTCTGGCGTTCCTCTCCCCTCCCTCCTTCTCACCTCTCCTCTCACTCGTTCTCTCATATACCCCTCTCTGAGTCACTATGACATTCACTCTCAACACCACGCTTCCAGTCACAGCTCCACTCTTCCTAGCTTGGTACCACTCTCTCTCTCAAAATCAACACCTCACCTGAAATAACCTCCAGCAACACATGAAAGGCCTCGGAACTCCACCCAATTTTTGTCTTCTTGTTGGTCTCCCACCACGCTCTCTGACCTCACCCAAACACCTTTCACTTTGCCATGCTACTGTGCACCTTTTATAACCGCCTTTGCAGTTTCCTATTCTTGTTCTTCCCTTCCTCTTCATTGGTTCACCCCAGCAGCTGACTCTGGTGTCCCATCTTGAACTAGACTTGCCCCTGGGGTTGGGTTATTACATGGGGAATTCTCGAAATCTCTTTTAGCCCAGCCTCCATCCCGCACATGGAATTTGAACCAGTCTGTTGCCAGCGGATGGTGTTCTTTTGGCGTGCTGCTCGTTTGCTTTAGCCGCGGTGGGTAACATTCGTTTTGTGAGGTTCTAGTTGTTTTGCGTGCAGGTGCATCCCAGGTTGAATCCGGACCCTCGGTTTGTTTCTTCGTTCCAATGTGGGCTCACAAGGTTACTGAGCATTTTGGTCCTTGGAGTTCTGAAAAAAGATCAAAAGAATTCTGGCCAGCACATTTGTCGGGACACATTGTGTGATTGAAAAATGGTATCAAGGTCTAAACATACATTCTTAAAGATTGAGAGCGGGGCCCTCCTGACCTCACCCAGTCTCGGGGGGCAGGACTGGCTCTGGCTCATGCCCAGGTAGGGCTTGTACCCCCAGGCCAGGAGGGGCCCCTGTTTGCCCTGACAGGGTCAAGGCCCCGACCCTGTCACATTAGGAGAATATTGCATGTAGTAATTCCTTTTACAAAATGTGTTAACAGATTTGCATATCCAGAAATACTGCAGGCAGCATTTCTGAAAATCCGCTTGCGTGATTTTTCTTTTTTTCTCATTTTCTTCCTGATTTTAAAGATGGAAATGAATAGTGTACAATAGAGGATAATAACTCTTTTAACCACATTCCCGAGTGCACAAAAGCATCACTTCTGACTCTTTTGTGGTGTTCACAGTAAAGGTTGTGAGGCCCACCTCTTCACCCTCTTTTGCTGGTCCTCATTCGGTAAACCGTGTTGCTGCATTTAAGGGAAGCACTTGCACTTCCAGTCAGAACAGGCACACAGAGTTTTAAAACATTTTGGTGGGGTGAGGGAGGTTTTTAACATTTTCCTGCACTTCCTGGATGGAGGTATAGTTGGAAAAAATAATAGGGGATTTGACAACTCAATAAGGTGGCAATCTGGCAAAAAACAGTGGTGTCATTTCAAAATATTTCCTGATTTTATCGCCACTGCCAAACCCATAACAATGGCCACTGAGTTGTATCATCGTTTGGGCCCCCCTTTAAAAAGGAAAGAAAGAGAAACTGAAGACAGGTCTTAAACCACAAGTCCTATAGGCACATATTCCAAAAAGGTAGAGACCGGAGGAAAGAAGGCAGGCAGAATATTACATCAACATTCGAATTCTCAACTCGAATAAGTGGACCATGACATCATCTGAAGACTACTCCCAAACGTAGGCTCTTATCAAGAAACTGGACGAGGATGGTGTGGTATAGGATAGTATCAGGATATTAGAACGGCAATGAATCTATGGAACACGATAGAGCATAAAATAGTAATTAAACCTCAAAATGTCTGGGACAGAACAGCAAAATAAGGGGAGCGAGGGGACACGAAGGCTGTGTGATGAGCTACAGGAAGCGGGTAGGCTGGCTCTCAAATAATTTTCTATTGTTGGGTGTTAGTTTATCTTTCCTCTGTCATCCATTTGGGTACATTTTGGATTTTATGTTGCACATTGCACACCAAATGATTCCTGTAGTCAGGACCAGTTTCTGTCCGGGCATGAACAGCACATGCCTCTGGCTTCCAGTTCCCAGGTGGGGTAATGCTACGTGTCCATCACCAGTCATGTCTCTACTCAAAGAGTACAAAGAGACAGGATAAAAGTAGGGGAGGTCTTGAGTGTTAGATTATTAGGATTGATACTACACATCGCTGCTCTGTGGGTGGTCTCACGGGCAAAGCGCTGGTGAGTTCACCGTTTGTCAACCCTCAAGAAGAAGGGCTGAACGGCGCTCTGTGCCTTCACCGCTGCTGCCTGTGCCTCGATAGTGGTGCTCCTCTGACAGGCATGGGGGTGCCTTAAATTACTGCTGCCTCCCTGTAAAGGAACTCTGTCATGCTGCCGGTGATTGCTGGACTGTTGGAGACAGGCAAGAGGTGGATCAAGTGTTAATGTAAGTGATATGAAAGTATATTGTTGTGCCCGCCTACACTTATCTTCCAATAGGTGCGCGGTATAATCCCCTGCTATAGTAGGAGTAAGAAAGAGCACATCGGTTGGACAGAGAGACAAAGGAGAGTGGGAGGAAGAAAGGGGAGGAGAGTAGAAGGGAGAGTAAGGATGGAACATAAGGATAAGGAGTACATGAGTCTGTAAGGAAAGGCTAAGTGAGACCTGGGTGATTGGGAGGCATTCATGATAGCATTCTTGTTGTGGGACCTAAATTAGGGTTCACTGAAGGGTAGGGGAAGAGAGACAGGGAGAGAGATAGTAATGTCAGAGGATGCCATCTGCAGATTCCATTCCTTTTTGTCCAACAGATGTCAACCTGTCAAAATGGGTCCCTTTCGTAAGAGGTCATCCCTATCGCTCTTGCTATCCAAGATTTATATATGGCCGCTCTTTGCCCTTTGTCTATGTTGTCGCTCTTACACCGACAACACCCGAACTTATTTCAAAATCTCTACTTAATGCAATGATTTATCACACCTAAAAATTGGTTTGAATTAAGTGCAAGCCTGGATGTTGCCTAATGGTCTACAACTCAATCCCTCAAAAACCGAGGTAATATGCTTGGGGCCCATCCATTTGTTACTTGACTCCACCGGCCACCCGTCACAAACCGTGGGGGTCCCAGAGTCCTCTTTGGCTGGCCTGCTTATGTCAGATGCAGTCCAGCAATCACTGCCCAGACCCTGTATGTCAGATGCAGCCCAGCACACATAGCAACAGTGGGATGCCATCTATGCCAAATAAGCCAAGAATGTAGGTCTGTACTGAGAAGCTGATCTTTATCCCAAAAAAGAGATTGGGGATGTAACCAAACATGCTTTTCTTAAACTTAGACAGCTATGGAGGTTCATTGCTTTCCAAAACATACCTTGATACTGTGTTGGGCATGTACATTTTAAACTAATTATAGCTGTTTTCAGATTTGTAAAAAATTCCAACTCATTTAATATATTTATTTATTTGTATTTGTAAAGCACACTGTAAAACAGCCCACAGGCATTGAGGCGCTGTTGCAGATATTATCTTATTTACACATATTTGTCTTAGTTACAAAGGGATACTTAGCTCTTGGTTACAGTGAGCATGATACAATATGGTCTTTGTTACATGAAGTGATCTTAGTTCAGTAACGTAGTTTAGCTCTTGGTTACAGTGAGCGTGATACAGTTCCAGTGAACTGTACAAAGGTAACCTGATTTGAGAATAACAACATTCATAGGGTGAGGTGATTAGGTGATTTAGATTGACCATTTAATTGTATGATAAATAGTTCTATTTGTGATCATTTTGTAAAAGCTTGATAATTGTATTAACCAAATGCAAATCCAAAATTAAAGAATTCTATACTGGACTATGCAAGTGCATTATACATTAGCATTTCTGACTATCAGTTGGCATGACTTCAGCATATACAAAATGCTGGGGTTTGCATCTTTTAAAACATTTGTAAATCTCACTCACTTTCCATTTTTCAACTAGCTCTTCATTGGCCCACAGTCTACCAAAGGATACAATGTAAGGGATGATGCCTTATTTATCAATGTCTTCATGCTTTCTCCCCTGCCTACTTGAGTAATAAGATTTCTAGTTATCAACAAGGCAGATTCTTTGACCTTTAGCCTCCCGTCAGTTAGTTGTCCTAAAGACCAGGTGTAGGACAAGGGGTGAATAGAACATCTCGAATGTTGGCCCTTTCCTCCTAAATCCCTTACCCCTCAATATACTACTACACTTCTCTCTGTTGCCCTTCCACAAAGCATTGAAATAATTCCTCTTCTGCTATCCCTCAGGTCCTTTTGAGTGACTCTGCTTTCTCCTCTGTCCCCTGCAGTTTATTCTGCCCAGTCCTCATGCACGGTATTAAATGGTTCGAATCAAATCTCTGTTCTGTGCTTAGACATGGAATAAGTGCTAACCAGGTGGCAAGATATCCCATGTTCTGCCTCCTGATCTCATTTTGATGTAAACGGCATCTCTGAGTTGGCCCCGCCTTTCTTGTTTTCCTTATCCTCTATGCTGGTGGGAGCCAGATTTAGTTGCTCTTTGTTAAATCTGAAGGTTGTAAGTCGAATGATGGATACAAGCTCATAAGGTAATCACAGCGCTTTAATGAGACTTGTGATTAATGACAATAAAGATGGTAATATTGCAGGGTTAAGTTTCAGGTGAACCCAAAGACCTCCACCGGTCTGGCTATCAGACAAAGCTGGCCCCAACTGAAATAGATGGAATGCTCCCTTCAACACAACAGTAAACATTCCACACAAGCATTTCATTCAGAGACACGCTCACACCTGATGTAATAAGACCAAACATAACACATCTCCCTCCTTCTAATATTGTAATGTTTGAACCACACTAGACCAGTGAATGTAAAATGACAATACTACCAACAACACAAATACCCAACCTTCAATCAAATTTTCCAACACAAACAGACCACAACGGACTGCTCCCACACAGAATCCAGCAACCTCACTGTGGCAGGTCAATACCACCAAAACATCAACACAGGGAACCAGCCCCTCAACTTATTTCAACCCAAATATCAACCAACAACACACTCACTACACACCACCGCATCCACTAGCATGGACCTAACTCAACTCGCCACTGATGTTTAGCCTCAGCACATGGATGCCACTGGTGCACACCAATTTTCACAGTGAGAATAGCAAATAATACCCTGTCACAACAGAGAGACAAGGTCTCATCAAGTTGTTGCCACAGATGTAACACCAAAATTAAAAACACGAAACAGTACCCTATCATACCACTGAGATAAGATCTCAGCACTTTGGTGCCACAGATGCAACACCAAATGTAATGCCAATATAACCGCAACTACTATTCTTAGATCCAACTAAATACTATGTCATCCGCTCACACAACACCTTGAACCCACACACATCCTTACCCACTACACCCGTAGCAACTAATTAATCATAAACATCGTTAAACATAAGAACAGGACTGTCAGGTTAGGAAACATAGTAATACACAGAATAGAATAAAATATTGGATCAGGTAATATCACACGACAACCCATCAGACTCACACTATTGTACCCACAAAGTCTGATCAAACATGCCAAAAACACAGGCACCACAAAACCAGGAGCAACCTTGTTAAAAAATAATGCTGCGCACTACCAAGCTCCTGTTACAACGCACCAGCTAAGGACCACTGGTCACCAACCTTAGACAATGATGCCAGCTTACGTAAAACTCAGCAATACATGTCCCGCACCATGCCCTACTACACACATAAACCAGAATACGAATTGTGCATTAAGTATGGTTTAAAAGAAAAATAAACCCTGCCTCACGATACCATACATTAAGCCCCCAGAGTAATACTGGTAAACCTGTGGAAAACAAATGAATGGTTAAGTACACAACCACTTGCAACACAAACACTTGCATTAAACTTGTCTAACGAAATTCACCCATATTGCCACCGCCTACCAGCCTAACCTTGAAGTGTGGCCTAACCAACATAACACTACAACCTTCCACCAAAAAATGATGACTCATACAGCACCCTAGTGGACGGCTCCTTGAAGTTACCAAAATAATGATCAACCCACGTCAATTCGGAGCCCATACTGTCCATCCTCCTAGCAGGAGGTTCCTGAAAATTACCAAACACACTGTCTACCCTGTCCAAATTCGTCGGACTGTTCTCCAGCCGCCTCCCTGCTGGCTCTTCCTCCTGAACAGACATGCCACCAACAACGCCAAACTCAGTGCCAACTCCATCCGGCACAACTGGACCAATCATTGGCTGACTTAACTTGGTTGCAGTACTTACAATATGATCAGCTGACGCATCCAAAGGATCTCTCAAAACTTCTCCGCCATTCGAACTCGAGACATAAACACCAACATTGTAATCATTGTTGTTGGGAATCATCACATCTGTGCGAGAACAACAACACGAGTTGTAGACACCAGCCCCATTGTCTGCTTCCTCATACGTCACCACTGGGCGCACACTCGGGTTTCCATGAGAACAAGCGCAATCTGCATGAGATATAGATCGCTGTAACCCACCAGCATGTGAATCAACAAAGGCAGCATCACCAGGCCAACCGTCACCTTCCAAGCTGGAAGACAATGCCCCTCTGAGCGCTGACGTCATCATAGACCATCCTCCGCTCGACTGCTGCAGACCTCCTTTCAGCCCTGACGAGCGATCGGGCCAACCGCCACATGACACCGACCGTGTAACCCACGTTTGCCGGACAACTTCCCAGCCTCCGCTCACTCACCTGGTACTACTCCCATCATCAGTTGGGGGCAGGAACACCAGCGCCTCCACTTCGCTAATCTCAGTGAGCTCAAAGTCACCTCCGCCAGCACAGCACCCCATCATACATGTGCTTACGCAGTGAGAGGGACGGTCCATTTCCTCCAAGGCGGACCTTTTGGCTGGGGGCACCACACAGACCCGGTGGATGTTTTCCTGCAGCTCTGGCTTCTTCACTCAGACACCCAATGCTTTCGGCAGCATCAATTCTGCTCCGTTGTTGCTGTCGTTGCAACACCCCTGATCTTGCTCGTCATCGTTCACACCAAGAAACTCCTTAACACGATTCAACTTCCTCGGGCACAAGTTTGTGGCAAAAACAAGCCCTTGAGGTGAGTCCCAATGTGCCATCCTCCTTTCACATCCCATCCTTGTCGCCAATGTTAAATCTGAAGGTTGTAAGTTGAATGAGGGATACGAGCTCATAAGGTAATCACAGCGCTCTAATGAGACTTGCGATTAATGACAATAAAGATGGTAATATTGGAGGTTTAAGTTACAGGTGAACAGGAATACATCCACTGGTCTGGCTATCAGACAAAGCTGGCCCCAACTGAAATAGATGGAATTCTCCATTCAACACAACAGTAAACATTCCACACAAGCATTCCATTCAGAAACACGCTCACACCTGATGTAATAAGACCAAACTTAACACTCTTTAATGGTATCCAGTGATATTAACGAAAACCATAACACCAAATCACATCGAAAGTGATTCGATATTGTTTTTACAGGCACTATCCAACACTACCCCCAAATATTCTAGGACTCAAGTTTAATTATATAATTGCACCAGTCCTAAAATATGCTGGGGAGGGTGTTTAGTGCCTTTAAAATGAATATCAAATCACTTTCGATGTGATTCAGTGTTATCGCTTTTGTTAATATCACATAGATCCCCTTTAACACTTCTAGTAAGTTGCATTTTATGTTGTTGTGTTAATTTGTTTCATGGCGGTTTGCTGAAGGGTGCCTTACCGATAGTTGCCATTCCAGTTTTTAATAAAGATGGTGTGTTTTCCTCAAAGGTGTCTTGAAGTGCTGTGTGATCCTTGAGGCTTGGGATGGGGTGGCCATCTAGTGCCCTTCACAAAAGGTGGGCATTCTGAGAGAGCCACTTGCATGTACTGCATGTACACAGTCTGCTTTACATGCAAACCCCTTGTGTTGGTAACGTTGTGTTGTCGTTTTCGTCTGGCCTCTTGTAAGCCATGGTTTGGTTGTGATGGTAGGTTTGGGAGTTATTGAGAGATATAGATGGTTTTTTTTATCTTAGTTGAGGTCTCTCCCTTCCTTGTGGTTCTTGGGTGAAATTCCTGGGATTTTTGTACGTGAGGGAATCCGTGGTTTATTGGACATTGTTTCCTGCATTGGAGTCATGGTCATTTGCTTATTCCCTTATTGTCCAGGTAGCTTTTCTATTGGTGAGCCATTTTGAAGTGTCTTATTTGCGTTTAAGGACTGAATAATTTCAGCAGAAGCATTTCTGGCAATTCGTTTTGCATTGGGGCTGTGCACCACTTACTGTTGAGAGTTGGTGGTTGCATTGCAATTGCCTTAAAATAAGAAAGGGGACGAGGGGTCTACTGGTGGTCATTATGGCGATAAGGCCATGCTGTCCCAAATGACGACTTTTAAGAGTGAGTAATCCAATTAATCTTGTGCAAATGCATAGCTACCTGTGTGCGAAAAAGGTATTTAGCTGCTTAAAGCAATCTGTGCAGCAGTTGCCTCATTACGACTCAGGCGGTAAGGGTTTTACGGCGGCGTAAACAGCGCCGACCCTTACCGCCTGAGTACGAGGTCCCTTAGCGCCATGGCGGACTTAACACCTGCTTTTAGCAGGTGTTAAAATCCATGGCGCTAAGGGACCATGGAGTTAATTACGCCACTGTAATTTACTGTGGCGTAATTAACGCCTTCCCCACTCCCATTATGCCCTATGGGGCAAAATGGGAATGGGGAAGGGAAAATGGGAAAATGGGCATTAACCGCCCCGCCAAGGTTGGAATGGGGCGGTAAGTCCGCCTACCACCATGGCGTAAACGTAGTTTACGCCATGGTGGTAAAGTCACAGCCCAGGCGGTAACTTACCGCCTGGGTCGTAATGAGGCTGTAGCCGTAAAGAAATTAATATAGCTGTGCAGACTAGTCTCTTTCTAGTTGTAGGCAATTCATTTGGCTGTGCAAGGGTGAGACTGATTGTGTAATAGTCAATTTGTGGAGCAATTATACTGGCTGCGCAACAGTTAATCTCGATTTGCACAGAAGAAATTGAAATAGCTGTGACAGAAAATCTAGCTGTGTAAAAAATAATAAACTAGCTGTGGAAAATATTAATCTAGCTGCAAAAGATGAACAAATATAGATGCAACAAATGATTTGTGCATAGGATCCATCTAGCGGTGCAAAAAAAGACCTGTTGAGCTGTCAGAGTTAATTTCTTGGTGAGCACAAGGGGCTCCGATAGTTGAATGTGTCATTTCCAGTAAAGTCATCATAGGAAACTGTAGTAGTAATATAGAGAGGTCTAGCATAACAATAGGTGAATGGTCTTCAAACTGAGTGTCAGTCACCCTACGGGGCCCTGGAAGATGATCCGGCTGGCCATTTCAAAAGGGGGAACAGGGATACCTTTTAATAGGACATACAAGCAGTTGTGGCATTTGGGGGTAGGGGCAGCATATACATGTCTGGAAACCACTGCATTCCTCTGTACATCTTGAGGCATGCAAAATGTAAAAATAACTGTTTGCGTACTTGTTTTTTCAAATCATTGTGGCAAGCGGGAATAGATATATAAAAGTGTGCGTTTATTTTGAAATTATGAAATGTTCTTCCCTTGATGGGGAATCTGGTAGTTGACAGCAAGCCACTGACTGTCAGGCCCATGTCAAAGATGGATGCAAAGGGAATAAACACAGCAGACACTGGGAAAAATGAACCCACGCCATTATTTTTGACTGACCAATGTCTATGCTTTACCGGCTAAAACGGACTTCAAAAGGTAAAGAGCCCGTGTATTGCAAATGACTATGACTCCAAGTAAATCCCGTAGGGATTTCACCAGCCGTAACTAATTGGCGTCACCCGCTCTGCTGCTCCTGCCACAGTCCTAGTCCTTTCAGTGGAACAGTGTGTTCTGCCTCGTCCATTGCAATGGCATGTGCATGGGACTTGCTGTCAAGGCACTCCATAATGTATAGAGATCTGTGATGAAGTCGCGTGGAATAGGCCATTTGTGGAGGACAGGGAGACTCAAGGGGCAAGTGGAATCGCCTTGAGTTGTATATGATGGATCCACCAGACTCTAGCCCTGTCCCCAAACTCTGGCTTAAACAGGTACTAAAGGGGCTGATGGTAAAATGGTAAAAAACAAAAAGGGCTATTCCATGTCCAGGAACAGAACGTTGAACAAATTCCTCAGCTCTAAACCCTTGTGTCAATACACAACAAGGTTCGTTGGTGTTTACAGATGGAAGGGGGCGCCCTCTATGCTTTCCACGGATCATTGTTACAACCGTACAGCAACAATGTCTACTAGTTTCGGCAGCTCGCAATCCTGTCCACAATGATCCAATGAAGCAGACTGCAAGCGCTACACAAATATAGCACCAGGTGGCCTTTGATTTGTACCTGCAGAACATAGAGTAGCGTTAAGTGGCGAGCAGCAAGGAAGCCATGGCTGTTCTGCCTGACTCGAAGACTGCAGACAGGACTGTTAATCCTTCAGCCCACACACTAAGGAGCCATCCGACTAGCAGGGAAACCCAGGAGCTAGGGAAGCTGCAATACCCAAGAAAAGACATAGGGAAATATGACAGAGATACACACACACACACAAAAAAAGGGGGCGGTAAAAGGAAACTTTTGCCAATTACATGAAATATGCCCCAGCCCTGGCCAACCTGTTTATGGGCCTTTTTGTGGACAAGGTTGTATACAAAGATGAAGCATACAGCGACAGGATGAAACTATGGACACACTATATTGATGATGTCCTACTAATGTGGAGTGGGACAGCAGAGCAATTTCATGAATTCACAAATAGAATCAACCTTAACAATTATGGCATACAATTTACAGGTATATGTGATAACAGCACAATCCTTCCTAGACTTAACAATACATGTGGATGATTACAAACTTGAGACATGAACCTTCAGAAAAGATACCGAGGTCAACTCAACACTCCATGAAAGTAGTTGCCACCATAGACCTAATATACTCAACATTCCGACAGGCAAGTACATTAGAGCAAGACTGAATTGCCAGAAACAAGAGAAATTTGAAAAGGAATGCACACTATTCAATTCTAGATTTTATCAAAGAGCATACACAAGAGACCGTGTCAAACAGGCCTACAAAAGAAGCAGTGAACTTACACAAGATCAGACACTAGAAGAACCAGAAAGAAGCCTTCCACTAAACATCAACAAAAAGTTGGTTTCATAACCAAATACAGCAGTAACCACCACGTCAACACCAAGATTTTAAAAAACCATTGGCATCTACTCAAGCTAGCCGAGAATATCAGAGACTATGTGGATGACAAAGCAAACATTATATTCAGAAGAGCAGACACACTCAGAAACCAACTAAGTCCTTCACTATTACCTAACATTACAAGTACAATGGACAGTACATGGTTACAATCAGAACACATTGGATTCAGAAAATGCGGTACATGCACCATGTGCCGATTTGCACACTAGAGGACTAACACATTTATTGACATGAATGGAAAATAAATTATAATCAAGCAAGGAATTAACTGCAGGACAAAATGCGTGGTTTATGGCATCATATGTAAATGTATATTGGAAGTACTATAAGAGAACCTAGAACACGCATCAGAGAACATTTGGCCAAAATTGGAAGTCAAGATCCGAAGTTCCCTATTGCCCAACATTGGCAAACGCACCAAATGGAAAATAAATCAGAAATGTGATTTATTGGGCTGCAAAAAATTGCTCTTAGAAGAAGAGGTGGTGACAAAGAAAAAGCACTCAGACAAGCTGAGGCAAAACTCATATGTAAATTGAACACAACTGTCACAGGTCTAAATTCTGATAACGAGATGGTATCTTTTCTGTAGATATGGGATTTGAACATAAGGTGAAACAAGAAGAGAGAGTGAATAGAACTGTCACAACCACAGCAGATCTATAACATACCATATTATCATTATCTCTTGGGCTGTACCCTTACAAAATGTTGTGCAGAAGTCGCACATGACTCAGTGAATTGACAATGATATCTGGTAATGTTAATTGATTCAATGTCATGATCTGGAACCACATAATGAAACTGACTAATGCATTGTTTAGAAACTGATTAAGCAATTACATATCTGATACATATTTACTAAATATGAGGCATCCTAAATTGGTACCGAACTATGCAATTAGTGCATTTCATATGAGACAGGCACGAAATATTTACACATCAAATGCACACTAATGAAGTGTCCACAGCACAGCAGAGTCTTAACAGACCAGGTTACCGCATTGCTGACACTATTTTAATTTGAACCCGCATAACATGATATGCAGAATTTGTATCTGAAGTAGGGAATGGATAACTTTAGCTATTATTGACAACTCATCTGACTTCTGTGAACCAGTATCTCACATTGAGACCGATTAATGCACTTCTGGCAATATGTTTCTGACAAACTTGTTCAACTGATATATATGACTATCAAATATGGGGAAGCTATGTATGTGCAACTAATTATGTAAGTATCATACTCTATATGTATGGGCATAATAATCTCATATGTTACCTAAATGCATGCAAATTGCTAAATGCTCCTTGCAGCTGGAGGTATATATATATATATATGTATATATTTATATATATATATATATATATATATATATATATATATATATATATATATATATATATCTATATATATATATCTATAGATAAAATTAAACATAGATGGATACTGTATGCATTTGTACAATGAAGATGTACGCGAGTATACAAAGATTGGGATGCTTAATATTCAGTTCATAGCTAAATACGGCATGGGATGCCCAAAAGATAGCGTCCAAACCCTGAGATTAGACTAACATCTCTCCCTAAATATGGCGACCGAGTACGAGTAACGAAAGCAAAAAGGGACACATGCTCCAATGTTGCCTTGGTAAGCAAGCACAACATATACATAATGGCGACGGCAACCTGCGTCCTAACACCAAGCCAACACGGGGAATCAGAACACAGTAGTGGTAAGAGACTGTCTACAATTTTCGGATTTACAACCAACAGCAGCTCTAACTATAGGAACGAAAGCATTTGATTAACCATTAAGACATTAACTATCCATTACTAGATAGATTGCACCACGAAGCGCACACACTCTACAGGGTGAGCGCTCCATAATTTGAAAAAGCATGCATTTTTTGCATTTTTTCTTGTTACTCGAAAGATTGTACCACAAAGCGCACACTCTACAGCAGGGGTGCACAACTGATTTTGACAGAGGACCGAAAGTACCTTACATGAGGGCTATAGTGGGCCAAAAAGTAAATGTGGGCGCGGCGGTAGGCGGGACGTGGCAGGAGGCTTTTTCAACCCCCAATTTGTATTAAACACATGGAAAAAGAATGTTTTTGAGGGGTAACGATTTTTATTTGCATTTCAAACTTATATTTTGTACTGCACATTTTCTATTGTTATAATTTATTTCTATTTAGTTATTGTATATCATCTGTTTAATTAAATTATATATATTTTATTGACCCTTGATTGGACATTCCGTTATTTTGGACTGCCATAGTTTGCTGTTTGGGTCGCCCAAGAGGAGTATAGCCTTCGTTGAGTCAGGTTTCCTCAAAAAACAAAGGATGTACATCTCCTAACTGTGCCTGTTTTATCTTTATTATTGGGTGCACTCTTGGAGTGCAACACTATGCCCCATGGCTCCCTCAACCCACAACCAAACACTATGCCCCATGGCTCCCTCAACCCCCAGCCAAACACTATACCCCATGGCCCCCTCACCCCAACCAAACACTATGTCTCATGGCTCCCACCCCCAACCAAACACTATGCCCCATGGCCCCCTCACCCCCAACCAAACACTATGCCCCATGGCCCCCTCATCCCCAACCAAACACTATGCCCCATGGCTCCCACCCCCAACCAAACACTATGCTCCATGGCCACCTCACCCCCAACCAAACACTATGCCCCATGGCCCCCGAACCCCCAACCAAACACTCTGAAACATGCACCCATACAGACCCGAACGCCCAGCCCCCAAATCAGCATTCTCAAACAAGCACTCATACAGAACCGAACCCCCTACCCCCCCAAATAAGCACACTCTCAAACATGCACCCATACAGACCCGAACCCCCCACCCCCAACTCAGCTCACAAACTCTCAAGCATGCACCCATACAGACCCAAACCCCCCATCCCCCAAATCAGCACACTCTCAAACAACCACCCATACATACCCGAACCCCCCAACCCCCGAATCAGCACACTCTCAAACATGCACCCATACAGACCCGAACCCCCCACCCCCACCTCAGCACACAAACTCTCAAGCATACACCCATACAGACCCAAATCCCCCACTCCCCAACTCAGCACACAAACTCTCAAGGATGCACCCATACAGGCCCAAAACCCCCCACCCCCCAACTCAGCACATACACTCTCAAGCATGCACCCATACAGACCCGAACCCCCACCCCCAACTCAGCACACAGACCAGAACCCCCCACCCCCAAATCAGCATACAAACTAGCAAGCATGCACACATACAGACCCTGCATCTCAACATACACCGCACTTACACTCCAAAACAAACATTCATGCACACCCGACACCCCCGCATCTCAACATACACAACACAAACATTCAAAAACAAACACTCATGCACATCCGACACCCCCGCACCCACGCATCTCAACATACACAACACAAACATTCAAAAACAAACATTCATGCACATCGGACACCCCCACACCCCCGCATCTCAAAATGCACAACACAAACATTCAAAAACAAACATTCATGCACATCTGACACCCCTCCCACCCCCGCATCTCAACATAACCAACACAAACATTAAAAAAAACATTCATGCACACCCGACACCCCCCACCCCCGCATCTCAACATACACAACACAAACATTCAAAAACAAACATTCATGCACATCCGACACCCCTCCACCCCCGCATCTCAACATACACAACACAAACATTCAAAAACAAACATTCATGCACACCCGACCCCCCACCCCTGCATCTCAACATACACAAAACAAACATTCAAAAACAAACATTCATGCACATCCGACACCCCCCAACCCCGCATCTCAAAATACACAAAACAAACATTCAAAAACAAACATTCATGCACATCCAACACCCCCCCACCCCCGCATCTCAACATACACAACACAAACATTCAAAACCAAACATTCATGCACATCCGACACCCCTCCACCCCCGCATCTCAACATACACAACACAAACATTCAAAAACAAACATTCATGCACACCCAACACCCCCCCACCCCCACATCTCAACATACACAACACAAACATACAAAAACAAACATTCATGCACACTGACACCCCTCCCACCCCCCCATCTCAACATACACAACACAAACATACAGCAAAAAAAACCCGACACACAAACACAAACAGACCACTTACCGGAGACGTGCTGGAGGCCAGGTAAGCTGAAACGCTGGTGAGGTAACTGGAATCGTACTATGGCTGGCGTGGTCCAAGGCTGAAATGCCTTCCGGCATCAAACCTTATGGACCACGCCAGCCGTGGTGCTGGCACTCCATTGGTGCAGCACACACGCACTACATGGCTCGTAGGAGCGACGTGGTGCATGTGCACTGAACCAATGAGGGCCAGTGTTTTGTCCGGCCCGGAAGACAACAAAGACTTTCCTAATGGAGGGCGGCCGATGCTGCTTGCGGGCCGCCCTCCATTAGGAAAGTCTTTGTGCCTCGCGGGCCGGACAAAAAGGCATGGCGGGCCGCAACTGGCCCCCGGGCCATATGTTGTGCACCCATGCTCTACAGGATGAGCGCTCCTTAGTTTAAATAAGCACGCATCCTTTGCATTTTTTCCTTTTGTATGTAACAACTACAAGCGGAATCATAGAGTGTTACCAGGACAACTGGCAGCCTATTATTCTGCCGGCAAGAATATTCACAAAAATGCGCTTTCTAGTTCAGACTGGACAAGCGCGTACTAAATTCTTATAATGTATCAATTTTTCACAGGGATCTAACCCTTCAAATTGACACTGGAATGAACTATTATTAGAAGACCAATGGTAAGGTGAATATATATATATTTTGTGCACGGTTTCTAAACCAACAGTAATATAACAAACCACGATGCGTACCTATTCTATTTTGAATCGAACAATTAGCTACAAAGGAACTTGGAACTACTCCAAGAACGATTCCATTACCTATAGCACTGAATACTTATTATGAGCTGCATAACCAATGCAATTAAACCGCTCTTAATTAGAAAATTGAACCAGGATTTGAATATAGATTTTTACAAACATCATATTAACAATTGTGAATTCACTTACCTATGTTACAACACCTTCGTAACCCAGCCTTTACATTTTTCATGTTGATTTATTATTTTTTGTCTCTTTTCTCTAACCTACTAACAATCCTCCCCTACACCAACCCATGATTTTCTGTCATACAACAGTACGTTATTTTGTTTGATTGAGTATTATTGTACGTGCCTATACACAATGGTTCTATTGACACATTGTATTTACACAGAGTTTTCTTTTGCTGAGATTATAAAATGCTACATGTCCGGATTTGAAAAAGGCGGCGAATGCCGAAACACGTGTCATCACGAGGGCACACTATGATGATTTTTCTCATTAAACATTGATGGTAAAAAACGTAACTGGCGCAGGTCTACATGAGTATTTGTGTTGTTCTATATATATGACATTTTTTGGGCTTTTTACCGCCCTACTCACCAAGACGCAACCGTCAAGTAAACCTATGGAACAGGCTTTAGATAACGAAACAGATTACAAAACTAGTAGCAAGTAGAAAGGTGTCGCCAACAAGACCAGCCTTGTAATGAATGAAGCCTCTTTTGGGGTTAATGAAAAAAGGTATGAGTGAAGTGTCATTTAGCTACACTCATACATTTAACATTGGGCCCTTTGCTTTTTTTAAGCTAATGCCAGAAGCGCCATTTAGCTTCGCTGCTACACTCAACATGGGGAGTGGAGATTCTTATGAGGTCTTTGCCAAATGGTAGTGAAACGCCAGCCCGTTAATTGGTTTACAGCCAGCAGCTGACTGGTCAGACTCTAAGGGGTTGGAAAGCTGGTGGTTTTATTTGCAGGAAGTGTTAAGTAGAAGGATCTAAGATATCATAGAATAAGATGGAACCCGGCTGAAATTGACCGGGATAGGAGGAAGCCTGGACAACTATCATTAAGAAAAACCTATTTTGTTTTTACTTAAAAATGCTCTCAGCATATACTCTATTTGGCAGAGATATATATTTAATGGGACTATCTACTTGTGCCTATATTTTATTGGGCTGACTTCAAATCGAAAGCCTTCCACATGGAAGTCATGAATATGAGAAATCCTACCGTATGTCATACATATGTGATTGAGATTGAAGACCGATAAAGGCAGCCTGTTTTGTATTTATTGCATGTGTATGTTAATAATAAACAATCAGGTAAGGGTGTGTTAAGGATTTAAACATATTTGATCAATACTGAAACGATGAAGCCTAATCCATAATGATGGTAGGCAACAGATGGGCCCTGGAGCCTAATCCAGAGTAATGATTAAAAACATAAAATTACAAAACATGGGTGAACATTGCTTTATATTAAAGCTAGTGTTTATGATTACACATAAAGTACAGAAAGGGTTGTTTTAATTTGATTAGACAGCATTATTTCTCTGACGAATATTATGAAATTGAACATTTGTGAAACTTTCAGATGTTCCTTTATGTATAAAGAAGCATGCAGAGATTCTATGAATAAGGTAAACAGTCTTACATTCTGACGAATACATTTGAAATTCTAAGGAGAGTGAAGATTCTATTGCTGTCAGTCAGTTTGAAGTCTTTCGATTCAGTCACTGAGGCTCTAGTGTCCGATATAAGATTGCCCCATGGAGAGGCTACCTGTTACCTCCCCCCATTAAAAAAATTATAACGAATTGTGCCACCTGCGGGAGGGCCTCAGGTGGCTGGAAGAGCGGGCGCAGAATGTATATTCTCGCCCAGGGTTCCAGCCACTTGATTGGCCAATGGCCTTTCCCAGGGTGCAAATTATCATTTTGCCATAATAGGATCCTGATCTCTGGGAGTACTCCATTGTTGTGCTGTTCTATAATGGAGAAAGTCCAGTACTGTCCCGTAACCCATCATTTTCTTTCATTCGCAGAACTCTGAAGTGGCATTTGGGAAGCATGAACCGTACATAAGAAAAGTAAATGTGCACTATGCATGGACTAAGTTGCTTGTAATCATTATTTATTGTAATGTGATACTGCCCACCCAACCATGAGTCGGTAATTGTTTAGAATGCCTATATGAATCATGTTTGGTGAAACTGCTTCATAATATATGTGATTCATCTCGACCCATCCATGGGCATTATGTGTTTCTAACAAGCACCTCTATCCATTCCATGATAGGGATGATAAATGTGTTGAACGGTAGAGGTGACATGTAGAATCCTTCTCCCTACGGTGCAGTGAAAGGGTAAATGCGGATGCCCCTTGGTGCTTTACCGGATGGTACACCAACGTTTCGGATTTCTTGAAGACCCTAAATTACCTTTCACGCCATCCCTATGATCTTATTCAATGGCAATGGTGGATGCATGACTCAAGTGTATCCTGCATCCCTGGGAACAGGAGATGATTAAATAAATATAAAGTATGTTGTCCGAAGTCTCTGACACATGTGGGATTAAACATAAATGCTTTCTTTCCAATGTGTAAAACAATCACTGCAGTGAATTTGTATCTATGCAATCATGTTGTAGCTTGGTCGCCAAATTTGATATTAAAGCTGCATTTAATCTTACCATGGAATCATAGAACTTCAGAAACCCCCAATTTTCATCCCTGAAAAAGGAACATCCAAAAAACAGTTAATTAATCCTCTTTTTAGTTAAACAATAATTGGTATTGTTTTCACAACAAACAAAATCAAAAAATCACTTTCCCAACATAACATGTGTGATAACATTTGTGATTTCTTGATTCAATGTAGTTCTTCAGTGTCTGACTCACATTTTGGACAGGAATTGTGATTTGAATCACAAACTACTTCATTGTACAGGAACAGAAACATACTCGGGGCATGATGTGTCACTGTGCTGCCTGTGTCTATGTATTTTTAAATGGCTTGTATCTTGTTCACTACAAATAGACTCACATATCGTCATTGTTGCTGCCTGCACCATGTGTCCTCGGTGCTGATGGAAGAGCAATACGAGGATCTTCCCTTTATGGTATACATAGAAAATGAATTATGTTACTTGATAGGAAAATACTTAATTCATGAACAAATGCATCTTTAGGGATTTTCTAAATGAGATCATTTATGCACATTTCCTGTCTACCGGGAGGAGGTCGTTCCAGAAGTGGAGGCTTGGACCGAGAAGCATTGGACTTCTCTTCTGAGCTGTTTGGAAAGCACCAGGCGGTTGGCAAGTCTGAGCTCCTTGGCGAGGGTCTACCCTGTAAATGTCCCTTGTCGAAAAGGATGAGATGGTGCCTGTCAGGAACTTGCTTGTCAGACACAAGAATATGAAAGCAAATCAGGCTCAAAGAAAATCAGAGGAGGAACACACCTTTTGTTTAAAACGTTGCATTCTGTATGTGGCCAATTGAAGATTAATGCCTGCATTACGTTTCCTTAATCTTCATCACTTAGCGTCCATGTCTTCCTCATCACAGTCTTTTTGAAATGAGACTCCCACGTAACAGGTGCCTATGACACCCGATGAACAATCGGTTTTCACTAGTCCTTCCTCTATTGTTGTTTTCCTTTCTACTTCAGATCTGAAGTTCACAAATTCTCATGAAGTTATCCCTAAGCCACAGGTGAATGGGAGTGTTGGCAAGATGGTGAAGTATAAGTCCAGGAACAATGAAGATTACCTCCTCCATTTTCTTTGTTAAAGTCTTACGAAATGTTGATTCACTGCAGAAATCAATGCCACATTTCATTTAGGAGATGCCTGCCCAGTACTGTATTTTCTTTGATTTCTGGGACTCGTCCTGGATTAAAAACTGTTGTAAAAAAGAAGAAAACTGCAAGTCACAGAATTAAATAAATATATAGTTTTGGACAATCATCTCCTGAATAGAATACGGAATGTGGCCATGTATTTTGTAAGACAAACCTTATATAACAGAATTTAAAATGTAGCCATGTATTTTGTAAAATACGAAAAATGGCTCCAATCCCAATACAAAGACAAAGACCCCTAAATGATTGGTTACATGCCCACTTCCAACGAATCTTTTAATTACAGAAAACAGAATGCTACAAGATATGAAAGAGGACACGCAATGGAATAGAGCATTTTTTGGAGATTGTGGAGCTCTAGCGGGATATATGGGACCAGTGACATATATATACATGAAAAAGAGAGAAAGATCGATCAATCACTCTCTTTCTCTCCACTAGCCTTTCCTCATTTCCAGCGCAAGGATTGCTCCAAGGAGATTGCTCTCTGTGGCCAGCAGTTCAAATGCCCAGCTACCGTGAAAGCCTATGTGTGTTATGGCCCCATACCTCTCGCTGCGGAGCTGTTGGGAAAGTGACAGTAGAAGGCCAAAAAGGCAAGCAAATAGATTGTTTCTGCCCTGTGCCTTTGAATCTTTGACAATGCCCTGCCAAGCAGTGAAATGGGTGGGAAGACATCAGATCCAGAGGTTACTGTAGAGACAGGCTGTCTGGGACCTGCTAGTCTTACTTGGAGGCAAGCTGATGTGTACTTATCTGGCACATGGTTGGGTGCAGTCAAAAGGTGAAAAGGGAGAACTTGATGATTCTTCATGCATGCAAGATATGCTGCTGTCAGCAACTCCATGTTGCTCTTTGCCCAGGCACAAATGCCCCAGAAACGTTGGTAGTAGTTAGATTCATTGTGGATGCAGAGTGGTGCAGGGGTGGTCATTGGTGGTACAGTCTGTATATCCTGTCTAGTGGTGAAGGAGGTGCCTGGCCGGCTCTGTCTCCTTTCTACAGCATATATCCCCCAGTGCAGCGCAGAGTGCTGCGTGGACACAGAGTGGCGATTGTTGGCCCGTGGGGAATCGTGTATCGCCATGAAGTTACCTCCGTCACTGCAATGGTTAAACAAAGATCTAGGGTAAGCAACGTGAACTGAACAGTTGGTTAACATGCTATTTTGTATCACTCGCTCTCGGGCGCGGTTTAAAAGAATGATTGGCATCGAAATCCCGGCGCAGAGCGGGGAGAAGCTCAAAGCCATCTGCCTGCACTCGGCTTGTCAGTGGTGCTGGCGGAATTACATTACATTACATTTATAAAGCGCTCTATGGGCCCGTAGGCATGAAGGCGCTAACAAAACAAAAATAGCAAATATACTACTAACATGGGGCCTCATTACACGGTAGGCTGTAACCACGGTGCTATTAGCGCCATGGTTGCCGCTGGTATTTTACCGTGTCCGCCTTGGTGGATGGCGGAATTACCGCCCTACTCCAAGGTGAGCGGGGGCGGTAATTCCCCATTCACCAAGGCACTTCCCCATTCCCATTTTTGGCCCCATAGGGCTCAACGGGAATGGGGAAGGCGCTAATTACGGTACTGCAAATTGCGGTACCGTAATTAGCACCAACGTCCCTTCTCGGGCCCGTTCCTTAACGGCTGGTAAAACCAGCCGTTAAGGTCGGGTCCCGCAAAGGGACCTCGTAGTAAGGCGGTAAGGGTTTACTGGTATCGGTGCCCTTACCGGTACCGGTAAACCCTTACCGCCTACCGTGTAATGAGGCCCATGGTCTCCTATACTAACCTACACAAGTAGAGAATAACCAAACATAGAGAAAAACCAAACCTGTTGGCCGGATACTTGCAATATAGTGCTGCCCCGAGGTACCAGATTATGGAAAGAAAAAGGTTTTAAGTTCTTTCTTGAAGCTGGCTAGGAGTTTATGTTTGCGCAAGTGATCTGGAAGTAAATTCCACAAGATGGGGGCTTTGAAGGAAAAGGCCCCATTCTCCGCTTTTGAGTTTTTTGGTCTTAGTTGCTCCAGTAAATTGTGATCTCCAGATCTTAGCGCTCTAGTGTTTACTTTATCCTTCATATAGCATTGAAGATATGGAGGCATCATTTGCATTCTACATTCAAATGTTATAACCAATGTTCTAAATTTGAATCTAGCCTCCACTGGAAGCCAGTGCAGACCCCGCTTGGCTTCCGAAACATGTTCGTGTCTGGCATGCCCCACTACAACTCTCACAGCACAATTCTGAACCTGTTGTAGTTTCTGTAGAGCCAACTTGCTGATGCCTAGTAAGAGACTGCAACAATAATCTAATTTGGCCCCTATTATAGCTCTTGCTATAGTTTCAGCACTTTTCTGAGTTATAAGAGGTCTCAGGTGTGATAACAGTTTAACATAATAGACTGATGAAGACATGACCGAGAGCACATGTGCTTTCATATTGAGGGACTGGCCAAGGGTAACGCCCAGTATTTTTGTTTTTGGAAGTGGGCATATGATATCAACCCCCAGCGTGAAGGAGCTATAGGCATGATTTAATACCTTCAATGAATGTGGAGAACCCACAATCATTAGCTCAGTCTTGGCTCTGCTAAGAGCCAAATAAGTATTCAACATTCAGTTTTCAATTAGGCTGAAAATTCTATTCACTTCTAGCTCATCTAGTTCATGGTAACCGGTTAGGTACACCACACATTGGGTGTCATCAGCGTAATTTGAAAAAGTTACACCCTCCTGCTCTAGCATATAGAACAATGGGGCCATAAAAAGATTGTATATACATGGTGAGGTGCTAGCCCCCTGTGGAACTCCAAAGAGAACTGGGATTGGATCAGCTTTGGCATTGTCCGAACAAACACTACTGTCTCTATGTTCAAGAAAAGAAGCGATCCAAGAAGCAGCCTGGTTAGAGAAATTAGCCACTTCCTTGAGCCTGTTATTCAATATGGAGTGTTCGATTAAATCGAAGGCTGCAGATTGATCCAGGGATATAATCAAAGAGAGGCCGCTCTTATCCATTTGTGTTAATAGCCTGGATTTTAATTCCAGAAGAGAGGTCTCTGTTCCAAACTGTTTTCTGAAGCCTGATTGATGAGAGTGCAGGATTGGATGTTGATTCAAATGTTCAGCAATCTGATCGTAAGCAATCTGACGAAAATTGAGTATTTGAGATTGGGCGGAAATGTAAAGGATTATCTCTTGACAAGCCTGGTTTCTTAATGATAGGGGTAACTTTAGTTTGTTTAAGTTCCAAGGGCACTTTCCCTTCCTTAAGTGAAGCATTAACAAATATACAAATTGCTTTGACTAGGGATGGAGCACACGATTTAATAATCGTGTAAGCACAAGCGCCGCCTCTACAGTGAGAAGGTTTCATCTGACCTATTATTTTTTCTAGTTCCCATTCGCTTATTGGATGGAAGTTGAAAATGGGGATGTCTGGATTCCTTATAAAAGCATTCGGTAGGTAGTATCCGAAGAGGCCAGGGTCAGTTTCTTTTTTTCAAGCATAGTTGCTCGGATGTTATTCAGCTTACTTTCCAAGCCATTTTGGATTAGTTGACACCAGTCCTTATCGTTTGTTTCCACTAAACCCTGCTGAGCAGGTGTGATTTCCTGTTCCTTTAAAATTCTAAACAGTTCTTTAGTATCAGAAACAGCATTCTTGATACGGGTGTTGTGGAAATTTCTTAGCCAAGAGTAAAGCATTTTTGTAATCCAGGGCATCTTTCTTATAAGCGGTTCGCGCAGCAGGATTAGGGTCACGTTTCCAGGCATAATAAGCCTTCAGTGAAACTTAAGTTTTCTCAGTTCCTCTGAAAACCAGGACCTTTTATTGATATTACATTTACATATCTTTTTAAGTTTAAGTGGTGCTAATTTATCTGAAATGCTAACCAGATTGGTAGTTAGCGAGGTGACCATATCTTGAATTGTCAGAGCTTTTTCAGGTGCAAAATCAAGTGTATTGTCAATCAGAGGTTCTATATTGGCAATGGTCAATTGTTTTGGATTACATGAAAATCTTTACTGCAATATGTGATTCTTTTTGGTTACAAAAGGTACTTGAATGGTAAAGTTAACAAAGAAATGATGCGACCAGGGGCAAGTATTCGAACTAACCTGACTACAGGAGGTATTCAGTACACATAGCCAATCTAGTGTATGACCCAAAACATGAGTTGGGGACCACATGCAATGGGAAAAACCTAGACTGCTTAATGAACCTTGTAATTCTAAGGCCTCATGATCCTGCACCGAACCCAACCAATAATTGAAGTCTCCCAAGGTTATAAATCTTGAAGTGATTTTAAGCTGCGGAACAAGGTAATTATTAATTGCTTCTGATACATCGATTTTTGAAGAAGAAGGACGATAAATTAAAACAATCACAGATGGTTTCGCGGTTCTGATCTGACTGAAGAGCCCGCCGGAACTGCATGGCTAATAAAAGTGGGGAAGCACATTTGCCTTTACCTTGTGCAGAGAAAACCTTTAAAGGAAATGAATTTGGTAGATGCGATTTATGGAGGCTAGCCCTACCTGTTACATTGGCCAGGTGCGCCCCAGGACGATTGGAGGGCATAGACGTGTAGTCTTCAAGTGGATACGCGTAGGTGATTAGAAACATCTGAAAATCATCATCATACGGGGCCCATAACACAGTTTTTACTTCACACTGCAAAGGGTTTGCTGTTGTCACCCAGCTGCATGCTAGTATAATTATGAGTATTATTACTATAATTATCACAACGTGCCTGCGGTGCTTAGTGATTCTGCATGCCTCCGTTTCACCTTGAAATGCCTCCTAAAAGGATTTCTGATCTACGCTGAAAGGGGAAGGCTGCTGATTGCACAGGTGATGAAGCCTAGTGTATCTGTGCTTCTGCAAAATAATCCTGGAAGTACTACCCAGAGGGTTGGTGAAAGCGTTTCCATAATACAAGTGGAGCCTAAAATCACAACGTTTTTTTTAAAGTTTCTGCAAAGAATCCCCCTCCTGAAATTATCTCAGTACATGTTTGGGACCAGGATAGTCAGTAAAATCATGTAAGTTCTGGAAACACCTCAACTGAGATTGATAATATTAACTTTGCTTAATTGATGTCTGTCTTTACAAACTGAGGTGCACCAATTACCTTGCTCGGCTATCCCTCAAGTAGTACCTTTGGGGTCTGTGGCCGACAATGTGAGAAGTGACCCAGTGCTGGTATCTTCGGTAAGCCAAAGATGCTCGTGCTCCCCTACGCTAATAGGACTAATTGAAGACTCGGTTGTTGAGGATATAAGTCTAAGTCTTCTGGGAGAGTAATCGATTGACCACGACGGCCCTATGTCCATTGAAGAGAATGATGGACTGAATCTACAAAATGAACCCATTTTATTGTAGTATTGTATTGTACCAGAATATGTAAAGCACAACTGCGGCTCGTAGGCGTCTAGGTGCTGTGCAAAGACAGACATTCCGGGAGGGAGAACGGTCAAGGAAGCAGAGAAACTGTGTTAAAACAGAAGAGACTTGCGCTTGCGGAACGGCAGATACTCCTCAATTTGTCTAAGGAAGAGAGGAAGCCCATTCCATTCTGGAGCCAGAACCAAAAAGGAATGGCCCCCAAATCGAGCATGCTGATGATGGGGCACTTTCAAAAGCACATGGGAGTAAGATCGGAGGGACCTGACGGGATAGTAGAGCTCCAACTTATTTTTCAAATAAATGCTGCCTGTGCCATGAAGAGCCATGTGTGTCAAAGAGAGGGTTTTAAACTCCACTCGGGACTTCACCAGCAACAAGTGAAGTTGTCGTAACAGGCCCACAGACGGGGTCCACCTAGGAGCATTAAGGCTTAGCTTAGCTGCAGACTTTTGCAGTACTTGCAGCCACTGCACCTGTTTCGGCTGTCCCAGGTAGACCCTATTACAATAGTCCAAAGATCCCATGATCGCTGAGGTAACTACCTTGGTCCGGCAATCACTGGTGAGAAGAGGAAGAATAGGCTTTACTTTATGTTTTCTAAAACCAGTATTGCAAACTGCTGCTATCTGGGCTTCACGGGAACCGGAAGGAAGAAGCCTCACCCCCAGACTTTTCACAGACATACTCGGAGTAGGGCATAAGTGAAAGGTGTCTGCCAAAACTGGGAGCTCCAGGTGTTAGTAGTAGTCTGGGGACCGAACACAAGAACTTTGTTTTTTTCCAAGTTGAGCTTCAACCAGTTAGCGGAAATCCCTTTGCCAATACAAGATAAACAATCTCTCAGTTTACAGGGAGGCTAATTGGTGGGGGAATCCAGCCGAAACACCAGCTGAGTGTAATCAGTATAGATATAAAAGTGAACCCCAGACTGCGAGATAAGATCTGCCAGTGGGCGTAGATATAGATTGAACAAAAGTGGAGAGAAGGACGATCCTTGCGGCACCCAACAAAAAAGAAGAGAGGGAAAAGAGTGACAGGCCTAAAAAGAAACAAACTGAGTATGCTCCGAAAGAAATTAGATGAACCAGGCAAGAGGAACCCCTGGAATCCCTGCCTGCTCCAACTGGGTCAGGAGAATGCCATGGTCCACAGTATCATAGGCTGCAGAGAGGTCGAGAAGAACCTTGTTTAGCATCTCCAGACTTTTCGAAGATAGCAGCCAGCCCATAAATCGACATGTATTGCTGGATCTTTTTGGTAATGTACTAGCGCTGCATGTCCTCCAGAGCGGCGATCTTGACTTTGTGGAGCAGCTGGAGGGATTCACGCTCTATTGTGACTCAGGTGCATTGTAAGGATTCGAAAATTCCTGCCCTGGTAGAAGAAATGCAACATCCCTTTTAAAATGGGGCTAACATCTGAAACAGATTGTTATGAGTGAGAAGCACCATCCACAGGGTAATCTAGCAGGTTCACAAGAGACTGTCCAGTCTACAACAGCTGATTTTAAATGTAAGGTGGACTCTCTCCCACCTAAACCGGTGGTACCTAGGGCTCCCGAGGAGGTAATGGACAATTCTCATGGGGAACGGCTCCAGTCCTTCTTAACAGTCCCCAAGCAGCATTCCTACAATCTCATTAACTATTTGTTCCTTGAATACTCAGGGCCATCATCACTTATTTCGAGAGGGTGGCTCTCTTAGTTTGTTTAATTATCTGGATATAATTCTATGCCAAGAAGCATTGCTAATGGGGGGAAGCAATGTTTGATGGATACATGTGCTTTGCATAACCAGCCAGAAAAGGTGTTAAGGGACGTCCATCTGGGGGCCTATTGACCCTTTGCTCCAAGTCATTTGGGGCTAGGGCTTCGAATATAATTAATATCAATCCACATGTCTTACTCGTAGACATCGAGTTATATGATGGCTATACATGTGTTGGTGCTAAATCTCTACAACCCACCTAGGGGTCTATATAGTGAAGTGATTCAAATGGAGATCTAAAAATGCATTATTTCTGACTGAATTTCCAGGCAATGTATTTGATTATGGGAGGGGATTTTAATTCACCTTGGATAGCATATCCTGTAAATGAGATTAGAGGGGTAATGGTGGCACTGAAGGAATTTAAACGCTCTAAATGAAATGGTTCTGCTCCCCTGTGGACGTCCTTCTGCTTTGATCTAGGGCCCCAAATGTTTAATGGAGCAACGGCCAGTGATGTTCCAGCAGCTAAGACGTGGCAGAATGACGTAGCTAAATCAACTATTGATTTTTTTGGGGGGCATTGCTCTTTATAACAACGCAGAAAAATGATGTGTTTCACAGATCATAGTGATCATGTGTTAATGAAACGTAAGATAAATAAAAAACCTATTACAACATTAGAACGAGATAGTACAGGGGATGTGAAAGTGAATAACACCCTGAGTAGAATAGGCTGGTCTGATCGTAATAGCGAGGCAATTACGAGACACATGAGTGGATTGAATGTGGTGCATAAACAATTTGAGTGCTCTAATCGAATAATAGAATGGGTAAGATCAATCACCAACTTGCTCCTATGTAGAGGGTGAGGTACACTATTAAGACAAGGGGGTGTCCACACATATCGATATGATAAAGCTACTACCCTTAAAAAAACAAACTCTGAGACCGAACATTTCAAAAGTGAAAAAATAGATGTTGATAACTGTAACAGACACGCAGCGATCAGGAGGCTTAAAAACTCCTATTGCTCCTGGTTAAAGTGGCACCATCTATATTGTAGAACCTCTGGATAACGTTGATAACAAGCCACTTTCAAAAGCACATGGGAGGAAGATCTGGGGAACCTGACGGGATGGTAGCGCTCCCATATATTTTTCACATAAATGGCGCATGTGCCATGAAGAGCCTGATGCGTCACAAACAGAGTTTTAAACTCTACTCAGGAGTTCACCGGCAACCAGTGAAGTTGTCATAACAGGCCCACAGACAGGGTCAACCTGGGAGCACTGAGGGCCTGCCTGGAGGGACTTGTATGATGTAATCTGTAGACACAATATGAAAATGTCTGTGGCAGCTATTTAAGAGCAATAGTTCATCGACACAAGCGGTAATGACCAATCCTGTTGCTAGCAACGCTTGGGAAGCATTTGACTGATAAATTTGCTGCGTTTAAACCCCCAACTCTGTCTATATTATGCTCACCTGGAATCCACGGGGGTGCCACACAATACTGGATGGAGGTCTAAGCGCTATCCCGGACGCCTCTCTGCTCGGTTATGTGCCAGACGTTGGGTAGCACCTTAGGTTTTTGTGTGTTGAACTCTCCGTCCTGCGTCTCTGTGCAGGCGCGCGTGGTTGGTGTGGGCGTTCCGTGGACCTAGTTGCTTCACTGGTCCGTGTGCTCTTACGTCGGGTCCAGACTGGCTGTGACTCTGACTCTGCTTGCTGTCTTCCAGGTGAGTTATAATGTCTTTTCCGTCTTTATTCTGTCTCTTTCTTTCCCTCGGTTTCCTCTGTCTTCTCGGCGTCTTGCACCACTACGCTGTTCCCTAACAATGTCTCTTTTGTTTTCACTGGGATGGTTGTGACCTCATAGTTGCCGCGCTGATGGCGAAGACCATGTGAGTTATTGATGTGCGGAGCGCTACGCTTTTTATTGGTGCTAATTGCTAACCTGTGTTCTCTCTCTTCTTTGCACAGGTTGCGGTGATGTTCCGGAGTAATGAGCGATCGAAGCACTGCTTGCCCAGGTAAGTGCTTTGTTAATGCTGACCTTGTTCCTTCTCCCTTGCAGGTTGCGGTGAAACCCAGAGATGGGCGAGGTAAGAGAAGCGCAGGGTGCTGCCAGGACTCGCTGCTTGCCCAAGTAATAATTGTTATTAATGCTGTCCTTGTTTCTTTACCTTTGCAGGTTGCGGCGAACTTCAGAGATGGGAGAGGTAAGCGAAGCGCAGGATGGATTCAAGGCCGGTTACTTCACAGGTAAGTGTTCTTGCTCGCTAATGCTGTTCTTGTTCTTCCAGGTTATTAATGGAATCCGGATCTAGAGCTTCAGGATCGGGCCGCCGGAGAAGCAGATGAGCAGGAGCTGGACACAGTGAGCGTTACGCTGCAGGAGTGTAGAATAACGCAAAGTGTGTTCTGCTGTTTGGGTGTGGTTTAACCTCTTAAGTGCCATTGAGGTTCCCCCCCAGTGCCAATGGGTTTTTTTTAAAATCGCGGTATTCACCGCCCAAACCCGCCAGCATTTCCCCGCTCATTAACCCCTTAAGTGCCACCGACGAGCCGGCTCGTCGGTGGCAACCTGGAGCGGTTTTTACCGACAAGCCGGCTCGTCGCTGGCATTTAAAGGGTTAAATAGCCCAGGTAAAGTAGTTCCAGGCCAAGTAGTTCCAGGCCCAGCCACACCCAAAACACTAGACCGCATAGCTTGGTTGTAATAGGCCTCCATGTTGGATTAAGGTCCAAAACTGGTATTGCTTTATTCCTGATAATGAGCCTGGTGCCAAAGGCGCCAGGACTGACTCCATGTATGTTTCTGATGGAGTTTAAAAGCCATTGGGGCCAGTGTGAAGGGCTTTAGCCCCACTACTGCCAGTGCGTTGTTGCACCTGAGGTGGTCATGGGCATGGATCGTGACAGTCTAATCATAGTTCTTTAAATGTATCTTTTGATAGGGACACTCTAGTAGGCATCCTATGGCAGTTAAGAAAATACAGAGCACCAGGCCCTGATGGTGTCTGCAACATAATTATGGCGAGCCAACCCGGAACTTTGGGCTGGCATACTCTCAATCCCCTTTAAGCAGATCGTGGAGGCCGTTCAAATTCATGCCTCCTGGAAGGAATCTCATTTCTGATGATCCTGCAAATTATAGGATAATAACACTCTTGGAAGGCCCAAGTAAAATGATTGGCAAATTCATCCTATTATAGATTGAGATATGGAGTGGTGAAAATTCTATTTTTAGTCCCCACCAGACACCACCTAGGAAGGGTCTATCTGCCAACTAGACGTATTTATACTGAAGTTTGATTAGTCAAGCTCATGTTAAAGGGTCTGCTCCACTTTATGTATTATTTGTAGACTTTGCTTCTGCGTTCGATACTATTGATCGTTCACTCCTCTGGGAGAAACTAAAGAAGCTGAAGATGCCTGAAGATTTATTAGTAGTGTGCCAACTTCCTAATTAAAATAACTGTTCAAGGGTGCAGTTGAATAGTAGGGGTGACCTATCAACATCAAACGTCATTTTCAGGGGAGTTAGGCAGGGGGGTATACTGGCCCCGGCTTTGTTCAATTTGTTTTTGTCAGATATAGGGGAGGTACTAAATCAAACTCATAATTTCCCTCCTAAGTTGGGTAATTGAGAAGTTCTATATCTGGGCTATGCCGAAGCACAAATGTAGTGACTGACTAAGCCAAACGCATTAAGTTGGTGGTTAACATAGATAAATCAAAATGTATGAGATTTGGTAAGGTCAAGAAAGATCACCATGGCATCGGGACACCAGCTGGGGATCTATATTGTGTGTCATTATTGCTACCTAGGATATGGAGTTGAATCACACCCAAACGAATAAAATATTACACTAAAGCAATTACAATAATGCTGGTGATAAAGAAATGTGTTATTTCCAGCACGGAGTTCAGTTTGATCAGGATAATAACTATCAACAAATATTAATAACAAGCATTTCTTATGCACTGGAATGCTCGTACAAGAACTCCAAACTATGGGACGTTCTTTTGGATGGTCATAGCTGGGCCGTATTCTGGGGTGCTGGTGCCACAGTCATACAGACCACAAGATTGAGCTGGGTCTAACCTCTCGGAGAACCACTATAAAGTGAATAGAGGAAACCTTTTTGATAAATACAATGTGTAATGAATCATCATCCTTGTTGGGCCTGCTCTGGTTGGAATTGCTTAGAGGCTCTAGTAGATTCCAATCAGACTTTAGGGCGAGGAACAAGGAATTCTTCTTACAACTAGCATGGTCACCAGACTGGATTGATGGCATGGGAACCTTGAAGGCTGCATTTAAAAATGATGCCCGGAAATGGGACTGGGCATGTTCCCATGATCATATGGGGAGGTTATCCTTACTATGTACCTATTCAAAATAGTTTTTTCCATATTTAAAGGCTAAAAAATATATTGACCAATTCCCTAGCCCGGAAGAGATGCAGATTTATAGGCATATGTGTTTTACCAAACTTCTGGTTATCAACGCTAAAGGTGCATGGTTTAATTTGCCAACGGAAGAACAAGGTTGACGACTTGGTAAAAGAGTGGGAGGTGCTGAATCTCTTCGGCACATATTGACATCTTCTTGTAAAATGGTTAAGCATTATGTTAAACATTACATTCATTTTGCCGAAGGTCTTCAGGATGATCAAGGGAGCTGTTTTGGTTAAATAGCCTTTCTGGTTGTTGTTTGACTTGATCACTGGCTCTTCTGGTCAATGTTTGGTGGGCTTTTGAGTCTGAAATCATTAGCTTGGGGGCAGAGTGTTATTAATAAATGTGACAAGAGCTCTCCATCCAATCCGTTCCTGCTTGGACGGGTGCCTTGGTGTTGAGTGCCTATAGTATCCCAAGTCACTGATCAGCTGTGGAGTTCTATTTAGGAACTTGAAACTGTATATATTGTCAGGAAAGATTTCCCTTAGGTGCAATATTTGCTCCATTTGTGAACCCCCCCCCAACTTTTTGCTCTTGTTTGGAGTACCTAACCTGACTTTTTCCAGTGGGGCACATTTGTTATGGGGAAACTGACACGTCCTTCAGGCTGTCAGTATGTTGCTATTTCTTGGTAACTTTTTATCTATGTGCCAAGTACCTTACAGTACCGCGCATAGGGGTCCTTTTTTATGGCCCTTTTTTTATGGCCCTAGCCACCCTCTAAGGATTTGTTGGTATTTGTACAAGTGTGCCTACGACGAATTAGTGGCAGCAGTTTACTTTTAAAGTATTTTTACTTCGTTTGTATGGACCATATCGCATTAACCACGTTTGGCACAAGACTTTGGCCAGTGCCAAAAATGGCCGTGCCACTAGGTCTTTTGTTCTGTCCTTTGGCCATTTTGTCCCTTTGCTTTCCCCCAGGTCGAGAGACCCGGGTTTCCTTATTTGGACATGTAGCCTCCTATGAAAACCACAACTTTCGCAGGCTCCTACATGTGACTTGTGCTAGTGCCCTGGAATAGGGTTGGGACTATCTAATCCCAATCCACACTACTGGTGCCACCAGTATGTCTGGTAGCCATGAATGAATGGAACCGCCATGGGCCAGGATTGGGCCACGTCTGACGTGCATGCAAGAGAACACATCTTCCATTGGCTATCTGAGATTTGAGCGCAAACCAAATCTTGGCTAAGAGAAGGGGCTCTGCATCCATTCCAGGTCGATCTACTGAGGTTCATACCGAACCTCATAAAGGAGCCAAGTATCCTTAACAAGAAAGCAGACTTGAGGAACCACCGGTGACGTGCTTGGAAGGTTTGGCACCTTAACCCTGCTGTTGTCCCATCAGACCCCTGTTTCATTTTGTTCCAAGAAGGCCTGCAAAGGCGCTTTGCCCCTTTGGAGTAGTGAGAACAACTACTCTCGGCTTCTCCTACTTACCCTCGCAAAGAGCCTCCTCGGAAGTGTTCCTGGGCCCTCCAGTGAACTGACCAGCTCGAACCCAGGGTATCGTACAAGAACACCGCCGTCCCGAGGAGAGACTTGAGACTTGGGGAATCACTAGTTTGTGGTCCTGGGCCCTCTCCCGCCTAGCTCCTCTGGGTCACGATTTATGAGAGTGTGCCACGCCGCGAGCATTTGCAGTACCTGCATCGCCCCGCTGTGGTGACCATCACTGAAGGTGCCTGCAGTTCTTGCCTACCATGTCCGGAGAAGTGCTGCACCGGAGCTATCCTTCTTCCTTCAAGGGCTGAGAAAAAGCAAACTTTCTGTCACAGACGATAGTCCCATTTCGCAGCCGCTGAGGGCCAGAGCGTCCTGAAACTTCAGGGTTAACACCAACAGACGAAGTAGGCTAGACTGCCAAACTTTGGTCCGGATTGTGTGGAGAGTTGGTTAGTACTTTCCTAATTTACCAGTGGTCCCCTGGCACATCCATTCATTTTTACGCATGAGTGTCCCTCAAAAGATACTAACCTGGGCTGGGATAGTCTGCGCTCCCCAGCTATTCCCGAACTCTGAAAGTCACTCTGTCCGCAAGGGTAGACCCTCTTCTAGGAAAAGGAACTTATTCTTCATTGCCTCAAGCCCTTTCCTGAGCAGCTACAGCCCCCTCAAGAGAACCTGCTTTTTCGTTTACTGAAGACCACGCGTTGTTTACGCACAACTGCGCTTTGAGCGCTAGGCTCCTCTCTTCATAGGACTGGACTACATACGCTATGGATGGTTGATGAAGGTCTGCCTAAACTGTTATCTTTGTTGGTTTAACCTTTGCGGTTACAGGTCGTGGTTATTGTCTCCCACCATCATCAGCCTTAGGCTAATCGCATTATTGTATCTATGCTAGATAGTGAATGATTGTGTGTGCTATTGTTTCTTCATAACTGTGGTATAATTGTGTTTTGATTATAAAGGCCTATAATAAATGTATGTTTGATACATCTGTCTAAGAGTAATCTGTGGATTTTACTGTGTGTGCTCATTGTGGGCTTTAGATCACTCTTAACCCTCCAGAGATTTAGGGCCTCATTACGATTTTGGCAGTAGCCATGCCGCTATTGGCGGCATGGCTGCCGCCAAAATCGGGTCCGGGTTCCCAGAATGGGGAATTACCGGGCCATTCCGAGTTCGGAGGGCCCGGTAATTCCTCCCCCCAGGAACCCGGGCCCGGACCTTCCCCATTCCCATTTCAGCCCCCATAAGGCTGAATGGGAATGGGGGAGAGAGCTAACAATGGGCCGATTACGAGCGGCCCGTTGTTTGCTCCCTCTTCCCCTCGCGGGACCCGGTAAGCACGCCTGGTTTGACCAGGCGTTACTTACCGGGATCGCGAGGGAAGCTTGTAATGAGGCAGAACGGGTTTAACGGGTCCGCCTCCTTTAGCGGGTCCCGTTAACCCATTCTGCCTCACTTGTAATGAAGCCCTCAGTCTTGACCGCCTGCCAAGCTACCGTAGATTGGTCTGGTTTGTCCAGAAGGTTCCCCGGTTCCACTAAATTAGGGTGGCCTCCTAAACCAGGTCAGAGTTTAGAAATGTTTTGGTCTGGTTTTTCTCTGATTTTAGTATTGGTTTATGTAATTTGTGAAAAGTTTGTAATGAACTACAACACAATAAAATAAATAAAACAAATTGAATTATTTTTGGTCAAACTATTTTATTTAATATTTTTTGGTCTAATATTTGGGTGAAAAATACAGATGGTAAGTTAGGATTATGCAATATTAGTTAGGTTGCCATTAGAGGTAGCGGGGTGGGGGGCATGGGAGGTCTACCCCTGCCTTCTACTAAAAAAGAAGAGAAAACCAAATTAAAACTAAAATAGATAAACCAAAAAAAACAACAAAAAACCCATCATTGAACAAACAACCAAAACTGTCACCGGGGTTTATGACAGAGTGCCTGCCTGTTCAGAGACCACCTTGCCACCTGGCTGTCTGTGTGCACAAGAAGATATTGATTCTTTAGAGCAGGGTAAAAACCCAAAGGGCAACAAGATTCGCCAACATCTCTCTTTAGTTGGGATAGCAACAACTCTCCTACAACATACAATATTCCTGCACTGCCCGATTTGATAGAGTTGCATTCCAACCCAGATGATAGGACTCTTTGGTCACAACTAGAGGAGCCTGATGAACAAAAAACAAGCCTCCATTGACAAGCCTGGTTTGGCGACATTACCACCAGGCAGGCTATCTTATATATACACTGTGATACTGTGGTACTATCTTTCTATTAGAAGACTGGAGACCAAGAAGGAAAGAAGATGCTGCACCATAGGCTTTAGATCAAACCATGTCAATGGCAGAACAGCAGCAGTGGCAACATCAGTGCCTTCACTTGTAACCATTCCCTGACCCAGATCATTGGTTTTGACAGAAGAAGCCTCACACAGTGAATATTTCTGTCCATTCGCTCCAGAGGCAGCAACACAACCTCCAAATATTTCTCCTTGTAGCTGATTAAACCATTAGAACAGAGTATCTACTTGCCTTTAAACAACTATTTACCATGCCAGGTAAGGGAGTAGCTGCACACCATGCTCACTTAACATACCGGCCAAATGCGCCAGAAACGCTGCCACATGCTTGTGGTCCGGATCCTAGGCAAAGATAAAGACCCGTGAATTGGAAGGGATCTGCCCCCCTACTGGGCAGCAGAAACTGCAAATCTGGGTACATTGAGATATGGAGTAAAGCTTTTACACAGGTCTGCCATCAAATCTCAAATACCACTGAAGGGATAGTTTGAAGGGCAGCCATACTAAACTGCTTCTGATGCAAGTATCTAGTTACCCTTTTGTATGAGGTCAGTTCTTGTGTGTGGGCTACTCCAGCAAAAAGGGGCTGAAATACCTACCTCTGCTAATCCCACAGTAGGGAACTGCATATATTACCCACAAAGCTCCTCTCTTCAATGAACACTTGGGGAGAGTAGCAGGTCAAACCCCACCAGATATAAGGATAGAAGGGAAGTATATTGGAGAATGCCATCTGATGACTCCCAGGGCTTACTGATTAGTTATACCTTTCTCTCCACGTGGCAACAGTAATGACCATCATCCTCTCACATAGTGAAAAAGAATTATCTGGCCTAGGGAATGGTTTGGATAGTGATGGCCTTGGGCTAACAAAAGAATATTGCTGGATTCTTGAGTTTTATGGTGAAAAAGCCCTCCAGCAACTCCCTTTCCATGAAAGTGCCCCTGCCACTGTGAGGTATTGAGCTTGCTTGGTAAAGGTCCTACTTCTGGGAGAAGACATACTAGCAGGTTGAAGGGCTTTTTGGAAGAGGAAAGACTAGTGGGTTTAAAGGCTTTTTTGGAAGAGGATATACTTGCATGTTTAAGGGCTTTATAGAAGAGGATAGACTAGCAGGCTTAAGGGCTCTGCAATCCTCTGTTAAATTCTTAACCGCTTCCTCTATCTGGGTGATGGAGATCTTGGAACTCAGGGAGAGAAGACCTTTTTTTGCTGAGAATCCATCCTCCTATTTCTCAACTAAATCTGGTGCTGTGCCAGAACTTAGAAAATGGACAGTGCTTGAGAGGCACATAACCCCATGAATCGCAATGCTCAAGAGTAACCCACATTTTTTTCCAACAATGCCTCAAGGTGAGAACAGCCCTCTACATTTTGGAACTTATTAAACAGATGCTGGAAATCTTTAAAGGATGAGTCTGTACTGTGCAGTCTACATAGTACGCAGAGCTGACATTAACGTGCACTGCGGTATAGGATTGCTTAACTGCACAATCAACCGTCTTGCCAGACAGCCTACTGGAGAGACATAGGGCCTCATTATGCAGTAAGTGGTAAGGGATTACTGGCACCGGTAAGGTCACCGGTGCCGGTAATCCCTTACCACCCTATTTCGAGGTCCCTTAGTGGGTCCCTTCCTCAACGCCTGGTTTTACCAGGCGTTATGAATGGGACCCCGTTAAGGGACTTCAGAGCTAATAACAGTACCGCAAATTGCGGTACCGTTATTAGCTCCATCCCCATTCCCATTGAGCCCTATGGTGGCTAGAATGGGAATGGGTCCTCCAAGGTTTGAATGACCCGGTAAATCCCTATTTCGGGAACCCGGAATGCGGTAAGGGGGTAGCCATGGTGCTAATAGCACCATGGCTACCTCCTACCGCGTAATGAGGCCCATAATAGGCTTGCTGTAACAAAGTCCACTCTAACATGTTCAGGAAATTGACTCAACGCTTCCAGCTAGTTTCATTTGCCAGAAATTGTACAAAACATTTGGCTTCTCAGCATGTTTCATTCTCCAATAAGAACACTCTGGATTTCCATGTGGATATGTAGGGTATTGTGATCTGTTGTATGTTATGTTATGTTACTTTCCATTTATATAGCGCCTTACGTATCATTGGTATGATCTCAAGGCGCTGGTGGGTTGAACGCCCTCGGGAACCGTAGTTCAAGTCAGTAGAGAGAGAGAGAGAGCACAAGTCAATAAGGTGCGTGGGTGCACCGGATATGTGTGCAGCTGGTGTGGCACTTGCATGATAGCTGCTTCTTAGCGGTAGGTGTGGTGGTTGGGAGATCCGGAATATGTGTTCATTCTAGTGGGTTGATACCCAGACTGATTTCTGGCTGCGTTAGGCCTGAGGAGACGCATAGGCTAGTGGGTGTCCTGAGCCAGCTGTGTTTAATTAGGATGATGAGGAGTATGCGGCGGGAGTTAGTATGAGAACAGCTATACCCAATGTGTCATAGTATCGCTGTGTTTTATTTGAGTGGTGGTGTATAGGAGAGAGTAAGAGTGGTAATGAGATATGGTGGTTTTCAGTAAGGTGCTTGAGATCTTACTGAACATCTTAACTCCATCCGTCCCGCGCAGTCCATCAGTCCCACCCACTCCATCCATCATACGCACTCCGTACGTCCCACGCACTCCATCTGCTACATGCGCTCCATCCGGTACTTGCGCTCCATCCGGTCCATCCATTCCATGTATTCGATTATTCCATGCACTCTATCCATTTCATGCACTCCATTCGTTGCTTCCACTCCATCCACTCATGCACTGCATCCGGTCCATCCATTCCATGCATTTTATTCGTTCCATGCACTCTATCCATTTCAAGCATTCTATTCATTCCATGCACTCTATCCATTCCATGCACTGTATACATTCCATGCACTCTATCCACTCCATGCACTCTATTCATTCCATGTAGTCTATCCATTCAATGCACTCCATCCGTTTCATGTACTCCCTACGTTCTGTGCACTCCATTGTCTGTTCCACCCACTCCGTCCGTTCCATCCACTCCGTCAGTTCCGCCCGTTCCGTCCCTTCCATCCGTTTCATTCGTTCCATCTGTTCCGTCCGTTCCATTTGTTACGTCCGTTCGATTGACTCTATCCGTTCCATGCGTTCTATTCGCTCCATGCGTTCCATCCGCTCCATGCGTTCCATCCGCTCCAGCCACTCCATTTGATCTATTCACTTCACCTGATCTGTCTACTTCATCCGTTCCAACTACTACACCCATTCCATACGCTTCATCCGTCTCAGTGCACTTCATCCGTCCCACATACTTCATCCGTCCCACGCACTTCATCCTTCCCACGCACTTCATCCTTCCCACGCACTTCATCCTTCCCACGCACTTCATCCTTCCCACGCACTTCATCCGTCCCACGCACTTCATCCGTCCCACGCACTTCATCTGTCCCAGCCACTCCATTTGATCCACGCACTTCATCCGTCCCATGCACTTCATCCATCCCATGCACTTCATCTGTCCCACGCACTTCATCCGTCCCACGCACTTCATCCGTCCCACTCACTTCATCCATCCCACTCACTTCATCCGTCCCACGCACTTGATCTGTCCCACACACTTCATCTGTCCCACGCATTACATATGCGTCCCACGCACATCATCCGTCTCACGCGTTCCATCCGTCCCACGCGCTCCATCCATCCCATGCACTCCATCCATCCCACGCGCTTCATCTGTCCCACGCGCTCCATGTGTCCCATGCGCCCCATCCATTGCACGCGCTCCATCCGTCCCACATGCTCCATCCGTCCCACGCGCTCCATCCATCTCACACGCTCCATCCGACTCACGTGCTCCATCCGACCCACAGGCTCCATCCAACCGACGCGCTCCATCCGACCCACGCGCTCCATCTGACCCACGCGCTCCACCTGTCGCACATGCTCCATCCGTCTCATGCACTCTATCTAACTATCAATTCATGTACTCTATCCATTTCATGCACTCGTCTGCTTCATCCGTTCCATCCATTCCATCCCCTCCATCCACTTGATCCACTCCATCCGTTCCATCCGTCCCATCCACTTCATCTGTTCCATCCACTCCATCCACTCATTCCGTTCCATCCGCTCCATTTGTTCCATCGACTCCATCCGTTCCATTCACTCCATCCGTTCCATCAACTCCAACTGTTTCGTCCGTTCCGTGCACCCTGTCCGTTCCGTGCACCCCGTCCGTTCCGTGCACCCCATCCGTTCCGTGCACCCCATCTTGTCTGTGCACTCTGTCTGTTCTGTGCTTTCCGTGCACTCTGTCCGTTCCTCGCACTCCATCAGTTCCATCCACTCCATCCGTTCCATCCACTCCACCCGTTCCATTCACTCCATTTGTTCCATCCATTCCTTCTGTTGCATCCACTCCATCTGTTCCATCCACTCCATCCGTTCATCCGCAGCATCCATATCACCTACTGCATCTATTTCATTCCTCACATCTACTTAATTTATTTCATCCACTTATTTCCTTTCTTCCACTTCATTCCTTTCATCCACTTCATTCCTTTCAACAACTTTATTCCTTTCATCAACTTCATTCCTTTCATCAACTTCATTTCTTTCATCCACTTTATTCCATTCATCGATTTCCCTCGTTCTGTTCAGTTTCTCCGTTTTAATTGACAGTAGCAGTTTTAGTTTTTGATTTTTCTCGATCGGATCGCGGTGCTGGATTCTTTTCTTTTTTATATAGCAATCTTGGGCTACTGTCTTTGTTGCTGTTATCATGTTAGAGTTTAAGAGTCGATATTAGGGGAAGAGCCACGTTTTCAGTAATTTGCGGAAAGACATGAGGTCCTCGGTGAGGTGGATGTGGGGTGGAAGTGAGTTCCACAGAGTGGGGGCAAGGGCTGAGAATGATGATCCACCTAACCTGACTGAGTTGGTTTTTGGTATCACTAGGAGGCCGGCAGAGCTTGATCGTAGAGTGTGTGGTGGATGGTAGGTTTTTAGTTTGTCCTGGAGATATTGAGGTCCAGTTTTATGCATTGCTCAGTGAGAGATGAATAAGGTTTTGAAGGTCACCCTTCGGGCAACCGGAAGCTAGTGCAGAGTTTTGAGAGCTGGGGAGATGTGATCTCTTGGGCCAAGGGCTAGTAGAAGTTTGGCTGCGGCATTTTATGCTCTTGTAGTTTAGTCAGGTGGTACACATGGACTCCGAGGTACAGGGGGTTAGCATAGTCCAGTCTTGACATAACAATTGATTGGACCGCAGAGAGTCTGTTGGGAAAGGTGAGGTATGGAAGAATGCACCTAAGAGATTTGAGGTGGTAGTGGCAGGACTTAGAGACGTTGTTGACTTGGAGCGAGAGGGTTAGGTCTGAGTCTAAGGTGCATCCAAGGTTTTTTTACTGAGTTTGAGGGTGCCAGGGAATTACCCATGGTGGTTGGCCAGGGTAGGGGGTGCGGAAGAAGTTTGGAGTTGCCACATACCATGATTTTGGTTTCGGAGGGGTTTAGCAAGAGGTGGTTTGTGGTCGTTAGCAAGAGGTGGTTTGTGGTCATCCAATGATCTATGTCAAGGAGGCAGGCAGCGAGGTCGGGGTGGGAGTTGGGTTTTGAATTAAGGAGTTTTAGGATTAGTTGTGTGTCATTGGGGTAGTTGTAGCACAGGATATTGTGCGAGCGGATTATTCTTGAGGGTGGACATATAGAGGTTGAACAGGAGGGCTGATAGGCATGCTCCTTGTGGGACTCCGGTATTGACTGGTTGGGCGTGGGAAGCATAGGGGGAGAGTAGGGTTATTTGTTTCCTATTGTTGAGGAAGGATGCTATCCATTTGAGAGCGGTTCCACGGATTCCCAGGGAGTGGAGGTGGTCGAGGAGGATTGAGTGGTTGATTGTGGCGAAGGCGGCGGATAGTTCAAGACGGATTAATGCAGCGGTCATCCCAGATTGAAGATAGGACAGTTTCAGTTCAGTGTCGGGGTCTGAAACCGCACGGTCTAGGAGATTGTTGGCTTCGACAAAGGCATTTAGTTGGGAGTAGGCGGTTTGGTCAATGAGTTTAGCAAGTAACCTGGTGTTTGAGATGGGGCGGTAGTTTTTGGGCTCGAGAGGGTCGAGGAAAGTTTTTTTAGGAGAGGCTTGACATGAGCGGTTTTGAACGCATCGGGAAAGAGTTCCGAGGAGAGGGAGTCATTTATGATGGTTCTTGCGTGTTCTCCTGTGCAGGTAGAAGCGAACATTTCTTTGAGGGTTGTGGCTGGGCAGGGGTCTAGTGGGGAGCCGGATGGCTTGCGGGCAGAGAGAAGTTTGAGAAATTGGTCAGTTGATATTGGAGTGAAGGAGTCGAAGGTCTTAGAGAGCCTCTTTTGCTGGATTTATAATTGTAACCTTTTTCTCACTCCCTCATTTGTCCACCCCCCAACCGATTAGGATTTTATGTATTCACTGTTTTTGGAGTCTAACAAAATCCATAGGCATCTGCTCTTTGTATAGTGACACACAGCACACCCTCAGTGCAGTGTCACCGAGAAGTTCTTTGGATTTCCCTTAAGGTTTAAATACCTTTTCTTGGGTGAACTACTGTTCCCAAGAATAAATAGCAAGGTGAAATTGATCTTACTTTTTCTTTGTAGGTAGGTCCAGCACACACCATTTTATGTGAAGTGCTGGGGGCAAGGGGTGTTTACCTAGTAGCCCCTTATCTTTTTCTTCTTATGTAACATTTGATGTTACACTTACTACTTTAAATGGCTGGTGGCAGTGGTTTACCTTTTACTACCAGTGTGCATTCTTACCGCAGGCTAAACACTTAGCTGCAGTACAGCACCCATGGGTGACCCCTTTGTCAAAATGGCCAGTCTTTTTTTCACCATTTTCTGTGAGGTCTTTCTTGGCTTTTACTCTGTTAAGATAGGCTTGAACCCTTGTTGCCTTTAGCAGGCTCCAGCATCACATTGATTGAACAGTTTTCCCTCGCCAGGAGACTGAGGTACTTGTTAAACTCCACATTTACCCTAATATGCTCCAAATTCTAAGGAAGCACGGGGCCCTGGATACAAACGTTGTTTTAGTTCTCAAATAAACTTATCCTTTGTGCCTCGAACGTTGTACGACCAAGCCTAGTCTTGCCATTTGCGGAGTTGATCCCACTAGGTTGAGGCTAGTAAGGCAGCCCAATGCCACCTGTGCTTCCACAAGAGTCACGCCATGCTGTTTTGAAGTGGACTGTGCTCCTTTTCGGGCCTTGGAGGCAGAATGTTCCAGCTGAGAGGGGAGAACCAGGCTCCGTTTGCTACGTTCAGCAGTCTGTAATTCTTTTGTATAACATTGCTGCCACCGTGTGGGCATTTTCACTGTGCAGTAAACGAACAAGCGTAACCGAGTTTATGAGTAATTTACTAATCTCGGAAGGATAACAACACGTTGCGCGGCAGATGTGAAATTTGACTAACATTTCGGAAGGGGGCGGCTAACCCTTCAGAATTTGGGAGAGGGTCTAATGTCTGAAGCTGTGCAGGAGGAGCAAACCTACTTGTGCAGGGGCGTCTAACTTATTTTCGCATTCTAATGAGAGTATTCTAGAGCACTGTTAATGTTACAAGCAGTTAACTCTCTCCTTCACGCCTGACACCACACACTTAAGAACTGCTGTGAGAATGAAGTGTCTCCTCTCCCCCTACCCTTCCAATCACTCACAATTATTGCCTAAAAAAGAAATGTACCCAATAATAAGAACCGAACTTCGGCAAGGTAACATCACTGTTGTATGTTCCCGCTTACCCACTCAACATGTATAAAGGAACGCGTTTGACAGGCCATATGCCTCGTGCTGATTTTAAACGTTCTGGTGTTGTGGTCGTGCCGGCCTCACCATCTCCAGTGACAGAATCTCATCACTGAATGAGTCGTGTAGAGATTGGGTAACACAGCTTGTTGCCATGGCATCGCACGCCACACCACGCAAAGCATGCACAGGCAACACAATAGTAACAGAAATGCATGCAAACAGAGAGATCAACGTAAAAGCAAAAAATAAATAAACAAATAGAAGGATGAAAGTGAGACTCACCAGCGCCGGCCGGCCCGCCGCTCGGCTTCTACGAACTCCCTCCACGTGTGGTCCTGGCGTACCTGGTCCTCACGCCGCGCCGCCTCGTCCTTCTGTGGCGGGGCCCGGGCGCCCCTGGGCTGGGTCTGCGATGCCGCCTCTCGTCCTCGGGGGAGAGTGCTGAAAGAAGCATAGGAGACTGAGTCCACTCTGGGAGTTGGGTCAGGCAGGCGGTATCCTGCGGAGGTGGTCCTCCTGAAGCCGCCGGACCTGCTCGCCATAGTGTACTGCACTACCGGCGACGGGGAGGCAGAAAGGGCGCGCTACCCCTGAGCCGCAGTGCCCTGTCCCCCTAGGCGCTCAGCCCCTCTGTGGCCAGGGTTACAGGGTCTATGCGTCCAAGTATTCTGCCGTCCTTCCTGCCTCACACTCTCCTACATGTTTGGGAAATGCAGAATAAAGAGCTCCACCCCTAACAGAGTTCCTGCGCTCTTCAAACAGCCGTGCCAGCTTTAGGGCATTGCTTGCGACGCCCATGAAACACTTGTTGCAGTAGTAAAGCTGGCATGGTCCCTCCCCCAGGCAGAGTCGTCCTCTCATGAAGCAGCCAGGACCTGCGCCCTGGGAGGACAGCAGCACCTGCCAGGCGGAGATGACTGCCCAGCCTCAGGAAGCACCCTGGGAGGACAGCAGCACCTGCCAGGCGGAGATGACTGCCCAGCCTGGACTAGATGTGTTTCCGCCCGATGTGTATCTGGGCGGGCATGTCAACACCGCGAGGTCGGGCCGTGGGGAAACGCGCCGCGTCTGTTTACAGTCTCCAATGGAAACTAGCCCTGATGCCGCTGCTCATGAATATTGAGAGGAAGGAGAGTCATGGGCGTCTGTTTACAAAGCCGTGACCAGAGAAAGCGCAAAGGCAATTAGCATTCCAAGAACTAACAGGAAATTCAAAACCCAAGGCAACAGTGTCCGCTTAGAACCCTCTGGGGGGAAACGAAGCAATTAAATGCACATCTTGCTCTGCTTCTACAATGACACTTAACTCGGTGTAAAAGGAGCCACCCTTACTCGACATTAGATCGCCCAGGCCCCTAAAGATGTGTGTGCAAAGCTGGAGGAACTTCTCCGGATTTATTTCCAAGCTAAAGACATACTTGCCAACATTCTGTGACCAAAAAGATGTAGGACTTTTCAAGTTTCGAAAATAATAATTCCATGACATCACAGGAAAATACAAAACATACAAACAGCACAACATGGAAAGATGTTGAACTGTTACAAATGTATAATTCGGAATGGTAACTTAACACCAAATTGTTGGCAGATGCTGTGTGATGGTGTTACACTCTGCCACTTGCCTTCACTGGTGGTTCACCCAAGGGCTGTCCCAGCAAAAGTAGCCATCAGGTCAGTGGATTGGTGTGAGCCCAATCAAATTAATCACCTACCAGCCCACTGTACAGACAGGCTAATGAATGTGTTGCATGCTTTCTACTGGAGCCTGCCTTAGAGTCACATAAATTACTTGCCACTGTAAAAAGCAGTAGGAGCTGTCACTGAAATCTGTAGGTGGTAGGGCTGCTTCAAAAGCAGCAGCCTACTGCCTAAATCTGTAGGGTTGGCAAGGATGTAAAGAGGCCATACTTTCTAACACAGCAAAACAAAAGAGGTGAGGTTTGGAATTATCCTTAACCTCCGGCATTGCTTGGTCCAGCCCAAACTGCTTGGTCACATCCTTTCTTCACAAGACCACAAGCATTCTGAGACATGTTTCGGCTCGTTGGGTCTCATCAATGAGGGGTAGCTTGGGTCTCAAGGCCCAGCAGGCACAGGACCCACATCTGGGCATACCCGTCCCACTGGGGTGACCAAAGCAAAACAGAGGTGTTGGCTGGAAGGTTTAGAATTAATCTTAACCTCTTTTTCGTAGTACCAAGCCTGATTTGCATATGGTGTTTCCCCTTTTGTAATGGCTTGGCATGCAAATAAAGAAGGTGTGGGTGGTTGCCCAGAGCAATGCCAGAGGTTAAGATTAGTTCTAAACCTTCCAGCCATCACCTCTTTTGTTTTGCCATAATCACCCCGAGTGAATCCATAGGGGGAATGGAGAAGGGTCTATTGCTATGCATGGCGTTAACAAGATTATCTGTTGAGTTAACATGTGGTTGCATTGCTTTAAAAGTCGGTGGTTGCCGTGCTTTGAGGGGCATTTTACCTCTTGTTTGTAGAACGTCTCTGCCTTCGTCCGATAGAAGATAAAGATGAACTTAAACCCTTGCATCTCACCAACTAGGTGAGTCTTGCCCATGAACACACCGCCAACCTGCAACCTATGCATCTCTAGGACAATACTAACAGTCTCGCACAAATCTTTTCTCCCCCCCTTTCCTTTTTTTCAAAAATCTCGTTTTTTTCCAAATTTATGATGCCACATTTACATGTATATGCAAAAATGTAACTTTAATATATGATGATTCGATTTAAAAATAGTTTGTAAACTTCGTTATAACACAATGCAATATCGGACACCATGTCACCTCACTTGGAATGGCCCAACACTCAAATGATGTGGTTGAATAATGATTATAATGGTTGGGAAACTCCACACGGGGCGCTTACACTCACCATGCACTATGCACAACTCTATTATAAGATCGTATCTATTGTCATGTACCCCAAAAATTAAATTGGTAGCCTAGAAAAAGACCAGTAAGGTCAAAACACGTGTCGGCACCACTTGTTACTCCATCAATTGAGGATTTCACAAGAATAAAATCAGAAAATGTAACCAAGGTCCTTGTGGACCTATATTCTTCATGCACCTGAACTGGAAACAAAGGAGGGTACCTTTGTATACAAAACAGCACACACGCCGAAGTAGTAGAAACTAAAAACCGACTTCTCTTGATACATACAGCAGGCACCACGAGCACGGGCCTCTTTAAGTTTCTACCAACTGGCTGCTAGTGCACTTTAAATCAGAGATGGGAGGCACGGCAACCCATGGTTCCTGGTGCTCCTAACAACTATACAAAATCATTACCTCCATTAATGATAATGATGTGTTATTTATATAGTGCCTTAATCCAAAGCACTTTACAGAGCACATATTTACATACAATATCACCCAACTGAAATTGGTACTCATGTATCGACCTTGGAAGGATGAAAGGCTGAGTTGGCCTTGCCGGGATTCGAACCTGCGACCTGCAGATCACATTCAATTCACAGCAGCAAGCGCTCAACCCGCTGAGCTATCTTACTGGCTTAAGCTGGATTTATGGAAGGCGAGATGCCTCCTGATTTGCAACATAAAGAGATACCCCCAGAGGAATGTGTGCAGTTGGCGATGTGCCATTTGTACACATATTTTTGTGTTGAGGTCAAGAAAAGAGGAGTAGAACAAGCAAACACTTCTTGGCAACAAAACAAATGGACCAATCTCACAACTTAATCCTGGTGTGCATTGTTTAAACCATTTATTTTCTCAAGTTTTTCTTCTAAAACACTTTTAATTTGATATTGTTTAATTGTCTTTTTGCATGTTTTTGAATTCAAATTGGATTTTTTCAAAATCTCAGAGGACTGAGATGGTTTTAAGGGGTGATGTGGAGAATGTTCAAAAGTTCAACAACAAAAAAAAGTTTAAAAAAAAGAAACATGTCTGGGGATGCTTGTGGTCTTGTGCAGAAAGGATGTGACCAAGCACTTCATGCTGGATTGCCCCTTTAGGGGTGGGACCACGCCTGAATTGCATATGGCCTTTCCCCTTTTGCAAAGGCTTGTCAGGCATTATGGTTAGTTGGTAACTCCATGCCCCTTTCATAGGTTGTAGCTCCATTAGTTGGATTCTGGAAAATCTAGTCTTTTCATTTCAATTGACCAAAATAAAAGCAAAGCTCAGGACCGCAGTACCGCGTCCTTGCGAACATGATCAATGTGGAAACCCCCAACTGCAATTTCTTCCTGCAACCAGTTTGTGATTTATATAATTGCTGAAACCATTGTTACAGAAGAAAGAGGAGGCAATGTGGGTTCTGGACTGAGAATATCTGGTTGGCATAGCTACAGGCAATGCCATGGCATGAAATGGCAAAATCACTAAAATCTATTTTTCCAAATTCCTCTACCGTACTACCCAATCAGAAGTTCCCTAACAATATCTGCTCCACTCAGCAGCTTTGTAAGAAGCAAGTAGGGTTATCCGACTTTCCATGTCCCAGCTGTGCAGTGTTTTAATATTGGGCTATTTTGCAGTGAACGGTGGGCCTATATTTGGGCTATTTTTGATGGCAGATCTGTTTTTTTGTCTTCATATGGCTGCCTTTCTACATACACCCACCTACCCCAACCCCACTCTCTCTACCCCTACCCACCCACTCCACCCCCATTACGTGTGGTGGTTGGGTTTTGTTTGGGCTATTTTGGCCTGCTATTGACAAGTTCTCCCAAGGAGGCTTTGTTTTTTATGTTTTTTGCCCCCAGCCAACTACCATCAACCACCCACCCCCACTCTCTCTAACGCCACCCACCCACCACTACTCAACCTACCCTCACCCCCTCACACTATCCCCTCCATCTCTATCCCCACCCACCCAATCCCTACCCTTTCTGCCCTCACCCACCCAAAAACTCTACCCCGTCTACCACCACACACCCAAAAAGGCTCATCATCGGTGTCACCCGCTATTGTTTCCACCCTTGCTCTATTCTCCTTCCTTCTCATTCTCTTGCGCTCCTTATCCTCCTTTGAAACTTTGCACTCTCCTCCTTGCACCCTGGTGCTCACAAATGCAAAATGCAAAGAACAGCAGTAAACACGAAAACTATTGGCTTTGCCAATGCATGTTGGACTTGTACCGAACTGCTGATGAGGCTATTGCAACTGGTTCTAGTTACAGCATGGTATTTCCTGGTTGTTGATGTCTACTGGTGCATTCTGTAGCTGTTACTGATATGATAGGTTACTTATAACGCGCTTAACCCAGAGGTTTCTAAGCGCGGTCCCAAGGGTCGAACCTTGGGTGCTCCGCATCGTCTTGCCTCCAAGGCGAGCACGTTGCCCCTTGCCCCTGAGCTATCCTCCCCTCCGCTCTGCGTGTATAGTCCACCTGAGAGGACTGGACCCACTAGAAACCATGTGATTCTCCTGATGCCATGCACACCTTGCACGAGGCAGCTGCAGCATACTGTCGAACTGTACAGGAAGAAGAGAGGGAAGCTGTAAGAGCGGGGCGGCTGGAGGCAATACTGCTGGGGGCTGGCCCAGCATCACACACGTGTTGCAATTATTACTGGAAACATTTGCATATTTGGAAACGTGGTAATGCTGTGATTACCAAAATGTTCCGGGCTTCGTTTATTCAAAATTGACAACATCTTTTTAGTGCATTTTCAAAGTACAGTAGGGCCCATCTAGTTGCTAAACTGATATGCAGACTCTTATAACTGTCTCTGCAGCCATGGGCGCCAGTCCGTGAATATTTGGTTGCCAAGGGTCTAAAATAGGGGGGTGTACACACAGGGACTAGCAAGAACTCTGCTCTTCTTCGGTCATGCGTATAATAGAAGACCAGGCTTACCACTTGCAGAATCGTATTTGCAGAAATACCCTTTGATTATCCGCTGCCTGTGCGTTTTCAGGCACACCATGCATGGAGCAGCGCCAAAACACTAGTGCACTTCACAGCATGCACAAAGTACGCCGCATCACTCAGGCACCAACAACCAACTGCACTCAACCGTGATGCCACGTTTCCTCGCAACACAAATGCTGCATCCTTCATCACTGCTGCTAGCAGGACCATTACTCTCTCGGCGCCGCACACCAAAGAGCTAAAACGTGTGATACGTTAACAGCTTTTAAAGGGTCAGTCAGTCCTTGACCTGCAAGTACACCATACACGTGACACAGCCTTTGAGAAGACTGATGCCTCCTTAGGGAATATGTGCATACCATAATCTCCACCTTGTAGGTTCATTCTGTGAGAAAGCAATGCCGGGAGGGGTGAGTAGAAGCAGACTATTACCAGAACAGGTATTTTGGCCTCTGAAAGACAGAACAATGAAAGGCAGCCAGCGGGGAGTTGAAACCCTGAATTACAACTTTAAAAGGCTTTTTAGCTTTCTGTATCAGCAAAGGGCTAATATAGTGTAAACCCAGAGTGAAACGGCAACATGATAATGACTAGGGCGCTGCTGGATACTGCAAGGCCAGGAGAGAGTGTGTGGCCTCATGGAACAAGCAAAGGCAGTCTGTTAGTTGCGCGTTGCAAAGCGCACATTGATTATAATGAGTGAAAGAATATTTGCTTCATAGCAAATCCCCCAGCATGGGTGCGGCAGCTTGGGGACCTTTTGAGGCTCCAGGCTCATTTCAATTGAAAGGCCCTGATGCTGTATCTGGTGGATAGTACATTTTACCGAGGCAGCTTACCTGTACACTGTGACAAATTGACATCTGCAGAAGTACGAGGGTAATTAGAGGTTAAAACGCCCACTCAGCCCGTACACTTCTACAAACCAAGAGTCAACACAATCATAAAGGTAAAAAAGGCACAGTCAAGAGATATACCTCCTTCACCTTTGGTGGTAACGTAGGCCGAGGGAAGGCTATACTCTCAAGAGGGGTGTGAATGTGGTTCAGTAGCAACCCAAACAGCGAAGTATTACAGTCCAAAATAAAGGAAAGTCCAAACAAATTCTATAAAAAAGATATACACTTTAATTAAACACACCATATACAATAATAAGAATCTATGTAATTACTGCAACCCCCATTACTGCGACCTTGAAAATTGGGACTTACTTTATTTTGACCCTTTTACACCACATATATTTTGCAGGGCGAGACCCCCCCACACCCTCCTCTACTTGCATTATATACCATACCCCGTCTCCCACATATATAGGTGGTGGTAAGGGGGTCAGCATTTTCGGCAGTCGCAGTTCTGGGGCCATATTAATGGTATTATTCCCAATAATAGCTAGAAAAACACTAAACAAAACACACCTCTGTGGAAGGAACACAGAATAAGCAAAGATAGTAGATGTAGAACTCTGGGTAATGAATCAGGGGTGAAAGACAAGCAAAAGCAACAATGTTCTTGAAAAAGATATGTGTATGTGAGCAAAAAGGGTTCAAAGAGACCTAACCAGTCTCTAGGTCCAGAAAATGGGCCATCAGGGCAATCAATCAATAGTACATTCGTTGCAGTTCTTGGTGGTTCAGCAGCACCGAACCAGAGCTTGACACTGTGCGAAGATCCGGATAGAGTAAAAGGCAGCAACGGACGGTCCTGCTGGTTCAAATGTGTTGAACAGTTCTTGCAACACATTCCAAGCAGGTCAATGGAAAAAAACATTAGCATCCTGGCTGCCTTGGCTTTTGGGGTGCTGTCAGTACCAATCCAGGAGCTCATGTACAAGATCAGTCCTTTTATCATGCACCCAAACACAGGGGAGGCTGGCACACAACTTTAGAGATCCTTAGACACAGTGAGGTCATGGATACTGCTGTAGCTGGCAGAGACGCGGTCCAATGGCTCCTGGGGATGGTTAGGGGACACAGCTCTCACCTGTATTGGTACACCTGCCTTCTCCTCACAACTGGAGGAATCTGGAAAGGACTGCTCTCCCAGCAGGGTACAACAAAATCTTCTCAAGTGATGATCCACAGATGATTTAAAGAAGTGGAGGGAGACCCCTTCTTTTATAGGGAAACGTCTCCAGGTGACTGGACTAAAGATGGGGTCCAATCCCTGCTCTTGGAGTGATCAGGCTTTGCCCTTCTGATGTCACACCCAAAGTGCTTTGACAGAGGAAGTGGAGGGGACAGGAAAGAGAATGAGAGGCAGAGAGATTCAAAATGGTGGAAGTTTTCTTCCCTTGAACGGAGTTCCTCTGACTACTCTAACCCTTCCCCCTTCTCTCTAAGAACAAAGGCCTTAGAAATGCAGCCCACTGGTGTGAGGCCTGCTTATCTGTGGATTTGTGAATGGGTTTGTTCCTTTAGTCCTGTTCCCAGGCCAGTGTCCAGTGGAGTGGCTCTCCCTGGGAGAAGGACTTGACCTGCTCTTACAACGGAACAAAGATGGGCAATCCTACCAGGCTAACCTCCTGCCAGTAGGGCAGAGTCGCTAGCCTGTCTGGGGGAATACACATAACCCTTCTACAGCTTGGGTCAACAGGGCTGACTCAGGTAAAATATCAATTTATCATGGCTGGGATAACCCTGAAAGATGCTGGCCACCATACCCTAGCTCAGGTATAGCTTATTATAACAGTTTTGTGTACCACCAGGACAGATTCTTCAGAGTTATGCAGGTTTTGGAACAGGGTACACATCTTAAATGCAGCCCCTGCACTGCAGAGACTTGGATGTCACTGCAGCTGTCAACAAGACCCCTGTGACCTCTGAACCTGCTCTGTGCCACTGTCAGAGCAGGTGCCGCGAATCTGGATACCGATGCAGCAGGGAAGACGTACACACTATGCTTTTGGCATGAAACGTATGAAAGGAGAATCTGATTAACAGATTTCCCTTTCAGAGATGCAATTACCTGCATCATTTTATTTTTATAATAAAAATCAATAAAGCCAGGTCTTTCACACCCTTGCCAGATAGAAATTCATCACAGTCACCATGGCCACAGGCGGCTCCCAAGATCTAGAACATACTGCAACTTTTATTTGGGCACCTTGTGGGTATGGAAGAGAAGTCCTGTCCAAGTTTAGTCACATCTCCATGAGTCCCTGCAAGAGTTGCTAAGCAGCACAGCTGTACATTTCCACTCTCACAGGATCCCCTGCCCAGCCTCTATCACCAAGCCAGTGGACTGGTGCCAAGCCCCAAATTACCGCAGACAATTTCCTTGTATTCTAATGACTTTCTTTAAGGACGACATGGATGAATGAAGCAGCAGCTCAGGGAGGTATGTTATGTTAAAGGATGTTTATACCACGCACTATCACCACCGGAGTGGTCCCTGTATAAAGCAATGTTGCATTTAAGCATTCTCGTTAGGCAGACATTGCTGTGTGACTTCAAAGTCATGTAAACAAAAGATTGTACTTACTAATTATTTGTGTACGAGGGGAAGGTGTTATAAAAGGTACTTCTATATATGAAAATATGAACCATCAACTACCTCCTGCTCCTGTTATCCTACTGACTGTTATTCGTCAAAAAGATCCCACAGACTACCCCTGGGGGGTTAATCTCTCTACTTAACTCCCGTAGACCAATTAGTTTTAACACATTTTATTCAGAAAAAACATCCTATCAATATCTAAACAAAACATATTGTTATTTATACATCAGTAAAAACAAATCAATATACACAACTCAAAAATCATTCATACTGGGTTAGTTCTTGGTTTTACCAAGCATATTGTGCTAATGTCCAATTCAAAAGGAAGTTCTATTCGATCTAATGAGCTTCCCATATCAGAGCGGTGTCTTATAGGGAATGTTTCAAGGGTAAAACCTGGTATTCAGACCCCGTATTGCTGTTAAATGTGGGAATAACACTCCTTGGGTGTGTTCTATAGAGTTCATAGTCACTCTTTTCCTTGAAAATAACTCAGCACCGTATCTGGAAAGTGCTTGTTAACTGTCACCTGGATAAGCAAAGATGTTGTCGACGCACTGCGTTTCGGCCTCTTAAATTGAGATAGTACACATCCATGCAGTTGTCTTCTCAGTTGGTGTAACAGGCAGAGGCTTCTTTATGGCAGGGCAAAAGGGGCACTTTCCCCGGGCCCCCACCTTGGAGGGGGCCCCCACGAAAGAGCCTTACTAAAAAAAAATCTGTTTCCAAAGTCATCAAAATTAAGTATCACACATCAGGATTTTCTATGGTGTGCTGCTAAAGCTAAATCTATTTGCTGTCTCTTGTTGATAAGTACATTTTGTTCTGATCTTTTCATCCTGTAATGCTATGTTCACTGTGGTAACCATAGTTTGCGTGGCACAACGCCTGTAGCATTCTCACCTTTCTGTGGGGATAATATTGATCATGTGCAATAGCCAAAGTTGAAATACATATTGATACATTTGAGTGTCCCGATGGTTCAGAGGATAGCTCAGTATGTTAAGCAGTCATTGCAGAGATATGCTTTCACATGCAAGATTACAATACCAAATTCCAGCTAGGCCGACTCAGCGTTTCCAATGTATGAAGTTGTTAAGCTTGCATGTATGTGTACTTTGTTCTATTGCACTCCAGGTGTTGTCATCACCAATATACCTGAATTAGATAGCGGTTGCTATAGAAACTAACATAGCATCAGTATGGTGATGGTCTAGAAATTGGTTTGTTTAGATGGGGAGTTGTAAAACCTAGGCAGGCACCTCCAATGATGACAACAATGTGTTAGAGGTGTTTATGTATCTAAATTCCACACTGTGGAACAAAGTGTTCATGCTTGGATCCTGGCTTTGCCAGCAGACAATACAGTGATCCTGGACAAATCTTATATCACTGACAGGACTGCCCTGCCTTCTATGAAAAGCTTTTCTTCTCAAATACTGGTGGCATTGTTTGGCAATTATCTGATCTTTCCTATCATGTAGGCCATTTGAGTGGAAGGAGTTCTAGACAGAAGATAGCAGACCAGATATTGCAGGCTTCTTACCAGCATATTTTAAGGTCTGCTTATGTGACAGCTACAACGGTTTGCTTTTTTGTACAATTTAAAGGTTTTTCTGCACGTTTTTAAATACCATTGCACAAGCCTGTGTTTGGGGTGTATTTAAAGCTTTACAATACAAAAGAGAAACCTATCTGAAATCTAAGATCACATCCATTAGTATGCTGGTATTTATATACTTTCCTTGATGATGGAGACAATGAAGCTAGAATAATTCCAATTTTGAATAACATGTTTCTATAACGTTTTGTTTTTTTAAAAATGTTTATATTGGGTTATGTGATTTTCATATTATCCAAGTCAGTTCTGTAAAATGGGATTATTTTAGTTCAAGGTAAAAACTAGAAAATAAATTGATAAAGAGCAGAAATTGTGGGTATGAATCCCATCTTCACCTCATAATCAATGTGTGATCCTGGGTATCTCATTTAATCTTGTATTCCTTCACCTGTCAAAATTGCAAGTCCCTAAACCTTTCGAAATTGTCAGCCCTTCAGAGTGATTTCGTTCTCAGGTTATGATCTTTAAAAAAGACTCACTCATGGTTTCCCTGGCTATAGATAGTGTTGCTTCCTCTATAATGATAGTAAGCATCATTGATATATTATACACCACAGCCACCTGTTTCTTTGCTATCCAATGGCAACACTGTTTGAAAACCATGTCCACTTCTAATCTCAGTCTGTCTGGATACAGACACTTTCCTGGTATCTTCAAATCGTCATCCACTCTCTATGCTATTGTTGGTGTACTTATATACTTGCTTCCCATTGGTCATCTGTATCCATGCTTGAGCGCTTTTGCTGTCTCTGAGACAGCTAATCTCAGATTATTCTGGATTATTTGTACCTTTAACAACGGTTTTGTAGGAAAAATGGTATTCAAGGTGCATCAGATGTATGCCAAACAAATAAGTGAGTTGTAGTGCTCACACTCAATTACATGAAAAGGAGGGCCACCTGACTCGGCGTACCTAGCCCTAAGGAAGAACACCCTGACCCTGACGGGGTGCCTTTCCCTGGGTTACGCGTGATGTATCGCCTACTAAAAAGATATAGAGGAGAGTACTGTCCCTCAACCTTCTATACTGGTGGCGGTGTCTGAAAACAGACACGAGTAGTCCAACAGGGACATCTAAAAAGTGGTAGACTTCAGCAGGTTAGGCAGCGTGCAACAAAATTGTATATTAGATCTTGAGGCTGCTAAAATGTATGGATACAACCTGCGAAACGGGTCAACTGCTTATATTCCATCCAGAATGTATAGCTTTAATGATTCCCGTAGGTCTTTGTGGTTGGAGTGTGAAACAGTACTGCTGGAGACACCACTAGAGGGTGCAAAAAAAAAAACAAACCCAGCCTAAGGGCTGTAGGGCTAACAAATGGCTCTTGTAAAAAGGTGTAGCTCGCTCTGTGAAGGTGAGTGTGCTACAGTAAGTAATTTTTTAAAGAATACAGTCTCTTAAGTTGGTGTGAAAGAGATCACGGGTAGGTCATGAGAGCCCTCATGACCGAAAAAGGTCGACCGGTTTCGATGGCATGGGAGATTCAAACCATCTTCTTCAGGACCGTGACTTGAAATGCAAACAAGTTTGCCAAATGTTCAGGTAGATGCTGAACAAGGGGATGCTGGTGTCTTCTGTAGGGAGACAGAAGGGAGGGGGAAAGAAAGAGAAGGGCAATCAAACAATGATGAAAAACAAGCACCAATAGTGTGCAGACATACAGGCGTAGAGTAGAGCATGTCTAAGCAACAGAACTACAGCGGTCAGAAGTTTACAGGAATGGTGGAGGTGCCTGGACACCTGTGTAGGGTCTCAACGCCAAGTGTGAAGGAATACGGGGACAAGGAGGTGAGGGGGAGGTGGGCCGTGAAAAAACGAGTCTCTCCAGGTGATAGATGAGCTGCTGCCTAGGTAGTGAGGGGCAGCGAGTGTGCTAGTGTGGGAATTAGTGCACTACAGAGTAGGAAGGTCGTGAGCCTCTGTGTGGTCCACAAAAAAGGGGGGAGCTATCCCAAAATGGTGCAAGTAAAATGGAGGGGGCTGAACCTACCTCTTCACCAAAAACCTCTAGGCATAAGGTCTGTCTGGGAGGCGAGGGATGACACTGGTTTGTTTACAGCATCATGCTGGTGAGGAAGGAACAAAAACCTGCACAATCGGGTGATAATGTGCCTGAAGGAAAACAAGAAGACCACAAAGTGTGGGTGGAAATGGCTCAAAAAAACATGGCTTTATGAGTTAGAGTATAAAGCCAAAGTGTCTAGGGGTGTGCCGTACCTTTAAAGCTGTAACTGCTGGGCTCTGTAAAATCCGTGTGCTGTATTGAGCTGGTACAGCTCAAGACTGACGTTCTACAGAAAAAAGGCCCATCGCCTATAAAAAGGAGCGAGCAACGCGCTCGCACTAGTTGAGGCGGCGGCGGCGGCGTGATGCAGCTGGCTCCAGGGAAACGCCTCGAGCGTTCGGAGCCAGCAAAAGAAGCCCAAACGCCTCTCGACAGAGTGGCAGAGCGCGCTTGGGTTACGAAGGATCGGGCGCTGAAGCCTGATCTCATGTGGCAGAGACTCGATGGGAGGGGGGAGGGGGAGGGAAAGAAAGGGAGGGAGGGGGGGTCGGGAGTGCAAAGAAGGGGGGAGGGGGGGAGAGGAAAAAATAAATAATAATAATAGAGGGCAACTATTGGCACCAGAAGGACTAAAGAAAAAGGGGGGCGGGGGGGGGGGAAAGGTGGGACTATGTGGCAGGGGGGGGTTAGAAGGGGGGGGGGTGGGGAGAGGGGACAAAAGACCGGATGGGATGGTCAAGATTGCTCCTGAGCCCTGGGCAGTATGAGGAGGGTATGCCTCATAGGACTCATGGTATGTCTAGAGGAGTAAGGTTAGAAACAAAGGAGCACTATTGCTGTGCGTGAGATAGGTGATTCAGGACAACACTGCTAGTTCGTGCCACTGGATTTGTTCATTCAGACCTTCTGAATAGGTCTTGAGTCTATAAATCCACATCTGTTCTCTTTTGAAAAGTATATTGTGGTAGTTGCCGCCTCTACGGGGCGGTGTGACTTTTTCAATGATGGTCCATTTGAATTGGTCCGCAGTATGTCCTTTAGATGTAAAGTGAGTCAATGTGGTGCAGTGAGTTTGTTCGTTCTTATGCATGATTTGTGTTCGGTCATGCGGATACGAACTGGCCTAATGGTCATTCCAATGTATCTCAGGTTGCATGGGCAAGTGATCATATAAATGACGCCCTTGGTGTTGCAGTTGGTGAATGTGTTCTGTGTCCATGGTGTTTTCCAACCTATTTCTATCTGCGTGGTTCTAGAGGTCTGAGCGCACATGGAGCAATTACCACAGGGTGCATGGCCTTTGATGGATGGGGTATTCCAAAGGGTCCCCTGCGTGAGGGCATCCCTGGGTGGACCCGGTGTAAGGGTTTTAACAACCTTGTCTCTCACGTTGCACCGTCTCTTGAGGGCAAACCGTGGGACAGGGATGGTAGATTCGCCTGTATTGAGAATGGGCCAAAGTCTTTTAACTTCCCGCTTAATTTTATTCAGCAGAGGTGAGAAACTGAATACTGCTGTGAAAGTGTTGGACTCACGTGATTTAGTATGTTGTTGTAAGGTAATAGAACATGGAATGTTCCTAGCTCTCTTACAGGTGTCCTTAATAATCCTCCTGGGGTAACCTCTCTCGGCCAGTTGTATTTGCAGTTGTTTAGATTGTCTGGTGTAGTCCGGAGTCTGTGTACACAGCCTCCGATAACGTAAGAACTGTCCAAAGGGGAGATTGTCTCTGAGTGCCTTGGGGTGGTAGCTTGAGTAACAGAGCAGGGCGTTTCTGTCTGTAGATTTTTTGTAGACGCTCGAGTGAAGGTTCCCACTAACTGCTGAGATGGCAAGATCAAGGAAGTGGGTTTTGGATGTATGTCTCTCCAACGTGAACTTGAGGTGTGGATTGAGGGAATTGAGCCAGATGTGGAAGGCCTCTATCTCGTGTTCTAAGCCTCGAAATATCACAAAAATGTCATCGATATATCGCCGCCATATAATTAGGTGTGCGAGATACGGATTAGTCTCTGGATAGATGTGTTGGCGTTCGAATGAATCAACATATAGATTGGCGAGGCTGGGGGCGAAGGTTGCCCCCATCGCAGTTCCTGAGATCTGTTGGTAAAATGTGTCTTCAAAGAGAAAAAAGTTCTTGGTCAATGCTATTTCTGCGAGAGATAAGATAAAATTAGGCGGGACTCCATGGAGGTCCATACCTGAGTGTAACAACCTGCTGAGCATGTGCAGTGTTTCCTGCTGCGGTATCCGGGTGTAGAGGGATTCTATATCAATGGTGACTAGTCATTCTGTTTCTGGATCGTATGTGATGGTATCTAAAAGAATCAGCATATTTGTGGAGTCTTTCACATAGCTAGTCATTTTTGGGACTTGATCTTTGATAAAGAAATCCACATATTGTGAAAGGGGTTCCAGAACAGAGCTAATTCCTGAAACAATGGGACGGCCTGGTGGGGGAGTAAGCGCTTTATGAATTTTTGGAAGAGCATACATGGCAGGGATCCAGGGGTGGGGGGGGGACAGAAAAGCCCATGCTGCACCTAATGGCCTCATCATACGTAGATAATCTCAAATTCAGGAAAGATTGGTCTTTCATAGCTGTATTCTACCGAGAGACCCCACTCCATGTTTGCAGGCTCTGATAGCACCTATCATCTATGAGGCAGAAGCTGAGGGACACATTAGCGCTCGGGAAGCTGCTTTTCTGTCCCCCCCCCACCCCCGGATCCCTGCCATGTATGCTCTTCCAAAAATTCATAAAGGGCTTACTCCCCCACCAGGCCGTCCCATTGTTTCAGGAATTAGCTCTGTTCTGGAACCCCTTTCACAATATGTGGATTTCTTTATCAAAGATCAAGTCCCAAAAATGACTAGCTATGTGAAAGACTCCACAAATATGCTGATTCTTTTAGATACCATCACATACGATCCAGAAACAGAATGGCTAGTCACCATTGATATAGAATCCCTCTACACCCGGATACCGCAGCAGGAAACACTGCACATGCTCAGCAGGTTGTTACACTCAGGTATGGACCTCCATGGAGTCCCGCCTAATTTTATCTTATCTCTCGCAGAAATAGCATTGACCAAGAACTTTTTTCTCTTTGAAGACACATTTTACCAACAGATCTCAGGAACTGCGATGGGGGCAACCTTCGCCCCCAGCCTCGCCAATCTATATGTTGATTCATTCGAACGCCAACACATCTATCCAGAGACTAATCCGTATCTCGCACACCTAATTATATGGCGGCGATATATCGATGACATTTTTGTGATATTTAGAGGCTTAGAACACGAGATAGAGGCCTTCCACATCTGGCTCAATTCCCTCAATCCACACCTCAAGTTCACGTTGGAGAGACATAGATCCAAAACCCACTTCCTTGATCTTGCCATCTCAGCAGTTAGTGGGAACCTTCACTCGAGCGTCTACAAAAAATCTACAGACAGAAACGCCCTGCTCTGTTACTCAAGCTACCACCCCAAGGCACTCAGAGACAATCTCCCCTTTGGACAGTTCTTACGTTATCGGAGGCTGTGTACACAGACTCCGGACTACACCAGACAATCTAAACAACTGCAAATACAACTGGCCGAGAGAGGTTACCCCAGGAGGATTATTAAGGACACCTGTAAAAGAGCTAGGAACATTCCACGTTCTATTACCTTACAACAACATACTAAACCACGTGAGTCCAACACTTTCACAGCAGTATTCAGTTTCTCACCTCTGCTGAATAAAATTAAGCGGGAAGTTAAAAGACTTTGGCCCATTCTCAATACAGGCGAATCTACCATCCCTGTCCCACGGTTTGCCCTCAAGAGACGGTGCAACGTGAGAGACAAGGTTGTTAAAACCCTTACACCGGGTCCACCCAGGGATGCCCTCACGCAGGGGACCCTTTGGAATACCCCATCCATCAAAGGCCATGCACCCTGTGGTAATTGCTCCATGTGCGCTCAGACCTCTAGAACCACGCAGATAGAAATAGGTTGGAAAACACCATGGACACAGAACACATTCACCAACTGCAACACCAAGGGCATCATTTATATGATCACTTGCCCATGCAACCTGAGATACATTGGAATGACCATTAGGCCAGTTCGTACCCGCATGACCGAACACAAATCATGCATAAGAACGAACAAACTCACTGCACCACTGGTGACTCACTTTACATCTAAAGGACATACTGCGGACCAATTCAAATGGACCATCATTGAAAAAGTCACACCGCCCCGTAGAGGCGGCAACTACCACAATATACTTTTCAAAAGAGAACAGATGTGGATTTATAGACTCAAGACCTATTCAGAAGGTCTGAATGAACAAATCCAGTGGCACAAACTAGCAGTGTTTGTTTGTTTGTTTGTTTTTTTTTTTTGTATTGCGCCACCAACCCATAGGCCTCAGGGCGCTCACAATAGGAGGAAAGGGACAAAAACAACAGAAAACAATATCAGACAAGGAGAACGAAAAGACATGAAAACTGGTGAAATCTAAACCTCATAAAGACCAGCAGAAAGAGGAAGAAGATAACGGAGAACTGATTTCAAGTACCGAGAGAGCTACGCTAAGAAGACAGAAATGGACCTATCCTTTATCAAACAGGAAGGTCTTCAATTTCTTTTTGAAGATAGGCAGAGACTCACTATTAGAGAGGTATTTAGGGAGAGCATTCCAGAGAGCTGGAGCCCAAGAGTCAAAGCTAATATCCCCAAATCTTTTCAAGATAGATGGGGGCTGAACCAAGACGGTGTTGCTACTTGAGCGCAAGAAACGGGTGACAGGTTTCTTTTTGATCCTGGTAGTGAGATAGGATGGAGCTTGGCCATGAAGGCATTTAAACACAGTGGTAAGGCCTTTGTGGTGTAAGCGCTGTTTCACAGGGAGCCAATGAAGGCTACGCCTGGCGTCAGAGACGTGCATATTGCGCTTAAGGCCCATTACTGCGCGTGCTGCGTTGTTTTGTATGATCTGCAAGGTTTTGATGTTGGCCTGGGAGGCACCGATCATTAGACTGTTACAATAATCGAGCTTGCAGTTTACAATGGCGGCTGCAATCACAGCAAGGTTCTCTATAGACAGATAAGGACGGATCTGCCATAAAAGTTGAATATAATAATGACACGAGGATTTGAGATAATTGGCCTGACGGGTGAAAGATAGCTGCGGGTCAAAGTAAACTCCTAAGGTCTTTACGGACTGAGATACAGGGATTGTATGTTGGCCAATCAGAAAGTTGTCATATTTTGTGTCAAGTTTCTTCAGATTTTTCTGGGTACCTAAAATCAACAGTTCTGTTTTTGCATTGTTGAGGGCCAGTGAGTTTAGAGCCATCCACTTCTGGATTTCAGTGAAGATTGAGTTGATGTGCTCAACATCTTTTTGATACTCACCAGTGAGTTTAATAACAACCTGCGTGTCGTCCGCATAATTGGCAAAATAAATGCCTAGGGCTGACAAAAGAGCGCAGAGAAGACGAGAGTAGATGTTAAAGAGAAGAGGCGAAAGACATGAGCCCTGTGGAACACCACATAATAGTAGGGATGCCATGGAGTGAGCATTATCCTTAGTAACTCTCATGTTCCGTGGTCCCAAAAAAGATTTGAACCAGGCAGAGGCTTCAGGGGAACATTTGCCAATTGTGATTAGTCTATCCGCCAGTAGTTGATGATCGACTAAATCGAACGCAGCGGATAGGTCTAATAATAGTAACAGGGCGGTATGCCCTTTGTCAATAAGGCCAGCAATGTAGGATTTTAAATCTAGCAGTGCAGTCTCGGTCCCATGATTGGGGCGAAACCCAGATTGTTGAGAGGCTAGAATATCATGTTCCTCGACAAAAGTTTGGTATTGACAGTAAGCGATTTTATCTATGATTTTCAGCAAAAAGGGAACATTAGTGATTCGGCGATAGTTTCCTGCCTCTGCAGGATCCAGATTTTCCTTCTTAAGCAAAGGAGTGACCCATGCTTCTTTTATGCTTTCGGGGACATATGATTCACTGAAGGATCTGTTAACAAAGGTAGTAACCCATGGGGCAAGGGTATGAATATGATCTTTAAATAAGGAGGCCGGAAAAACATCTCCCCTACAGGAAGTGGGTTTGAGTTTTATGACGATGTCGATAACTTCGGCTGTAGAAACGGGTTTGAAGGTGAAAACATGAGAATCATTAGGTGAATCCATGTTATCAAAAATGGAGGAGGTATTAGTCAATAATTTGACCTGAGAAATAATATTGTTTTGATGAGTTAGAGTTTTTTTGGTGAAGCTGTTATGGATGTTTTGACACCAAGTACTGTCTGCCGAGGGCATTGACATGGTAGTACAACCTTTGAGCTCCTGAAGAATGACAAAGAGCTCTTTGGAGCTAGATTTGGCTTTAGAGATCCTAGAGTTAAGATGCAATTCTTTCGTTGAACGAATAAGGGATTTATACTGTAAAAGCGCCTGCTTATAGGCATACAGACTGGACTCGGATGGTTGTTTGTGCCATTGTCGTTCCATTTTGCGTTTTTTAGAACGGGCCTCAGTAATTTCAACTGAGAATGGAGTATAGGGAGCGTTTTTATCCTTTTTTTTTTGGAGGGTTTCAGTGGGGCTAGTATTTCTAAAGTGGTGTCAAGTGCAGATCTTATGTTAGCTACAAAGTCGCAGAGTCGCAGTGTTGTCCTGAATCACCTATCTCACGCACAGCAATAGTGCTCCTTTGTTTCTAATCTTACTCCTCTAGACATACCATGAGTCCTATGAGGCATACCCTCCTCATACTGCCCAGGGCTCAGGAGCAATCTTGACCATCCCATCCGGTCTTTTGTCCCCTCTCCCCACCCCCCCCATTCTAACCCCCCCTGCCACATAGTCCCACCTTTCCCCCCCACCCCCCCTTTTTCTTTAGTCCTTCTGGTGCCAATAGTTGCCCTCTATTATTATTATTTATTTCCCGCCCCCCTCCCCCCTTCTTTGCACTCCCGACCCCCCCTCCCTCCCTTTCTTTCCCTCCCCCTCCCCCCTCCCATCGAGTCTCTGCCACATGAGATCGGGCTTCAGCGCCCGATCCTTCGTAACCCAAGCGCGCTCTGCCACTCTGTCGAGAGGCGTTTGGGCTTCTTTTGCTGGCTCCGAATGCTCGAGGCGTTTCCCTGGAGCCAGCTGCGTCACGCCGACGCCGCCGCCGCCTCAACTAGTGTGAGCGCGTTGCTCGCTCCTTTTTATAGGCGATGGGCCTTTTTTCTGTAGAACATCAGTCTCGAGCTGTACCAGCTCGATACAGCACACGGATTTTACGGAGCCCAGCAGTTACAGCTTTAAAGGTACGGCACACCCCTGGACACTTTGGCTTTATACTCTAACTCATAAAGCCATGTTTTTTTGAGCCATTTCCACCCACACTTTGTGGTCTTCTTGTTTTCCTTCAGGCACATTATCACCCGATTGTGCAGGTTTTTGATCCTTCCTCACCAGCATGATGCTGTAAACAAACCAGTGTCATCCCTCGCCTCCCAGACAGACCTTATGCCTAGAGGTTTTTGGCGAAGAGGTAGGTTCAGCCCCCTCCATTTTACTTGCACCATTTTGGGATAGCTCCCCCCTTTTTTGTGGACCACACAGAGGCTCACGACCTTCCTACTCTGTAGTGCACTAATTCCCACACTAGCACACTCGCTGCCCCTCACTACCTAGGCAGCAGCTCATCTATCACCTGGAGAGACTCGTTTTTTCACGGCCCACCTCCCCCTCACCTCCTTGTCCCCGTATTCCTTCACACTTGGCGTTGAGACCCTACACAGGTGTCCAGGCACCTCCACCATTCCTGTAAACTTCTGACCGCTGTAGTTCTGTTGCTTAGACATGCTCTACTCTACGCATGACAAGCACCACCTGTATGTCTGCACACTATTGGTGCTTGTTTTTCATCATTGTTTGATTGCCCTTCTCTTTCTTTCCCCCTCCCTTCTGTCTCCCTACAGGAGACACCAGCATCCCCTTGTTCAGCATCTACCTGAACATTTGGCAAACTTGTTTGCATTTCAAGTCACGGTCCTGAAGAAGATGGTTTGAATCTCCCATGCCATCGAAACCGGTCTACCTTTTTCGGTCATGAGGGCTCTCATGACCTACCCGTGATCTCTTTCACACCAATTTAAGAGACTGTATTCTTTAAAAAATTACTTACTGTAGCACACTCACCTTCACAGAGTGAGCTACACCTTTTTACAAGAGCAATTTTTTAGCCCTACAGCCCTTAGGCTGGGTTTGTTTTTTTTTTTGCACCCTCTAGTGGTGTCTCCAGCAGTACTGTTTCACACTCCAACCACAAAGACCTACGGGAATCATTAAAGCTATGCATTCTGGATGGAATATAAGCAGTTGACCTGTTTCGCAGGTTGTATCCATACATTTTAGCAGCCTCAAGATCTAATATACAGTTTTGTAGCACGCTGCCTAACCTGCTGAAGTCTACCACTTTTTAGATGTCCCTGTTGGACTACTCGTGTCTGTTTTCAGACACCGCCACCAATATAGAAGGTTGAGGGACAGTACTCTCCTCTATATCTTTTTAGTAGGCGATACATCACGCGTAACCCAGGGAAAGGCACCCCGTCAGGGTCAGGGTGTTCTTCCTTAGGGCTAGGTACGCCGAGTCAGGTGGCCCTCCTTTTCATGTAATTGAGTGTGAGCACTACAACTCACTTATTTGTTTGGCATACATCTGATGCACCTTGAATACCATTTTTCCTACAAAACTGTTGTTTTTGTGTTACCCTATGTGATTTTGTTAACGGTTAAAAGGACAAACACGGTTGTACCGTGCACTTTAGCTTTATAAGCTCTCCCTGTTGTTTCTGGATTTATTTGTACCTTTGTCATAAAATATGTGTCCTGCATTTTTACTATGCCCAGTATACCTACCACGTGGCAATTGATGAAATGTTTGCTGTACCTATGCTTGAATACGAGTACCCTTGCGTAGACTGCTAAAGTTGCCCTTGAAATGCTATTTGTTTATCACTCAGATTACAACATGAATGAAGAGGTTAAGGTATCTGAAAGGAAGTTTACCATGCTTATTTTGATCTGAGAGTCGGCATATCAAGCTATGGGTTGTTATCGTGACACGGGGTGCGGCACACTCGATATTCTATATCCCTTAATTCCTTTGGCCTGTTGGAGGGGGGCCCCAGAGGTGTCCATGCCCGGGCCCCCAAAGTGCTTAAAATGGCTCTGGTAACAGGGCCTTCGTCAGGACAAAAAAGTGATATTTCGTGTAGAAATTAAATCTTCTAACCCCTTGTTCAACCTCTTGTTTTCATATGTGTGACTTCAAAGAAATGGAAAATACTAATCATAGCAGATTGTGTCATTACACAACACATACATTCCCACTCGCACTGGCAGTCTTACTTTCACATACACTACCACACTCAAACACAGTGTTTCCCTGTCACGCTCGAACACAGCCGCACACACTGCCACAATCACACACTCATTGTCACATTCACATACTCACTGTCAAAATAACACCACTGCACACACACTCATTCATTGTCAATCCACCACTCTCAATGTGAATGTTGCACTCGGTCACTCACTGCCACACACTCACTTTCACACACTCGCTCATTGACACACATTCATATACACTCTCACAATCACTCAGTCACATTTACCTACTATCACACACAAACATGTTGGATCACTGTCACACACTCGGAAATGCAGACACACTCACTTGCTGTCTCACACACATTGTCTCTCACACTCTGTGCCGCAAACTCACTATCTTACACCCACATACACTGCCACACAGACTTGCTGTCTCACAATTATGCTCACATTCAAACACAGTCACACTCTCAAATACAGTAACACTGTCACTCTAATAGTCACATATTGACACACAAACACACACTCTCCCTCTGTCTCAGTCGCTCTCTTTCTCTCCTACACACACACTTTGTGGTTGAAAACTGGTCACTGGGTTCTATAAATTGCTCAGTGCCACACACTCCTTGCCACCAATGCAAATGTCATGAATTCCACAGCTGGTGTGCATAAAAGCTGGTTCTCTTGTGATTTTTTTTAGCATTATTTAGTTGTCTCATTATCTTAATAATAGTTATGTTGTAGTTTTTGAAAAATTAAATAAAAAACATTGCATTTTCTTTCTCTATCATTCACTCTTAATAACTCTTTAGCACATATGTTCTCACTCACACATCAGTTTATATCAGTCTTCCCTCATTCTCTCTATCCATCGCTTTATCACTCTCACCTCTCTATGAATCAGTGAACAGTTGGAAAATGTTTTACAATGGCATTTACTGTCGAGGCAAACCACAACTTCCCACACTTCGTCCCCGTCTAAGACATTGGGCCTCATTACAAATCAAGCGGTCCGGAAATAACGGTGGCGGTAAACCCGCCGCCACCGTTGTTTCCGGACCGCCTGATCCCGACTCCTGCAGGCGGGAGGTGATGCTCCCGCCAGGTTTGACCTGGCGGGTTTAACACCGCCCGCCTGCAGGCGGACGAGGAAACACCGGCAGCAATGGGAATGGGGATTAACACCATTCCGCCTCCGTGATTCCCGGGAAACCGGGGTTGTAATGCCCCGGTAATTCCGGGAATCACAGAGGCGGAATGGTAATACGAGTCCAGCGGTAACCAGGCAGTTTTACCTCCTCGGTTACCGCCGGACTCGTAATGAGGCCCATTGAGACTGCTGGAGGATACATGTTCTGATAGGCTGAACTAACTAAATAGAGACATATTTAAGAATTGCTTCTGCATTAATGCTTTTTTAGCATGCACTAAATGTATTGTTTTATTTAAAAAAAAACGTGAATTAAATATAAGTGTTTAATATCAGGTGTATGGTGCACTTTAGCCGTGCCCCAACACCACTCTCCTGAGAGGGTTAGGTCACACCCCTTATATCATGACATTGTTTTGGTGTTGCACTGTTTCAAACTGTTGAGAACCGCCAGTGACCATGACTGCACCATACACTCTGCACTAGCCCTGCCGTTTCCCCACATGACGAGATAGTGGATTTGTGAAGTTATTTATAACCTTCTCTGGCAATGATATGATATGAAGGGTTATTTATAACGGGCTTAATCCCCAGAGGTTTCTAAGTGAGGACCCGGTGATAGTACCTGTGTTGCTCACTGTCATCTTGCTTCCAAGGCGAGCACGTTGCCCCTGAGCTATCCTCCCGAGCTAATGAATGAAATAGCTGCTCCTGGTAAGAGGATGCACCCACACATAGCTGACTCTGGTAGGTCACCTCTGCTATAATTCGAGTGGGACTCTTTAACATAATATTGCCCAACCCAAGTTATACATTTGAAACAAGGACTATAGAACTGTAAGCAAAGAAGAGGTGCACACCATGTGTTGTACCCGTCATCATCACTTCATAGAAAAGTAGATTGCTGCACTGTTTTAGCATTTAACATCCAAGATGTTGAGTTTGTGCTGCAGATGAATTACCCCTTCTAATAATTTCAAGTAATGTAATGCAATTTTGGTGTTCTGATGTGACAATGTATGCATTGTCGCATCAAGGTGCACAAAGGTGCATTTTGGCAGTCAGTCTGCCCGCTGATTGCTCTCTGCTTCTTTACGGCAATAGGACTGCCATGGACATGGGAAGCACATTTCACGAACAAGACGCAGAAGCTTAAGGCATCCCAACGCCTGGCCCAATGCTTGCAAGTAGGGTGCTGGGACGCCTTAAGCTTCTGCGTCTTGTTCAAGCGATGTGCTTTCCGTGTCCACGGTGGTCCTCATGCCATAAATCAGCAGACAGGAATTGGGGGGCAGACTGACTGCCAAACTGCACCTTTGCACACCTTGGTGCGATGCTGGCGTGTAGGTGCAGTTGGCAGTCAATTTGCACCCTGATTCTTGCCTGCTTCCTTACGGCATTCGGACTGCTGCGGATACGAGAAGCACATTGTCCGAACAGGACACAGAAGCTTAAGGCGTCCCAAAGCGCTACGTGCCACCGTCGCACTAAGGTGCGTAAAGGTGCAGTTTGACATTTTGCCAGTGTGTCCAGTGCGGGCATCTAGATCTTTTAAGTTGGTAAGATATTGCAAGGGTTTATAAGGATAAACTGGATAAATTGCTCTGCAAGTTTAATTTTTTATTCGAGAGCAATGTGCCGCTCAAAGTCTACCATGCTTACTTCATCTGCTATCCCGGTGCATACTTCATCGTTTAGACTTCTGGATGTGAAACCTAAACATTGCTAGAACAAATTTAATCTCAGAAATATTGAACTGCAGCCCAGAAGAGGGCAACGAGTCATACATCAATGTAATCAGATTAAATGCCTTTTAATTTTCATAATTGTTGTTCCCCCACACATATCAAGGGACCATTCTACATTGGGTCATTAGTCTTCAAGATTTGAAGTTGGAAGTTGACTGTGTTAAGGTGGCGTGGTCGTACCATCTATTGATGCCTGAGGAGACTGTGTTGTCCGTGGCTGGAGTTTGGCTGGAGTCTGTTTCCAATACCAGTCTTTCTACAGTTGCAGTCATTGGCGGCGGAGAGACTTCCTGCAAACCTTTTTACACAGACGTGTAGCATGATAGTGCTGCATGGAGTGCTGAGGAGAGTGTGGTTGTCTGTGGTTTGCTGTGGGAAGGCGTGCAAGCCTTCCCGGTGCATGCGACATGTTGACGATACCATTTTGTAGTCCCTCGCATGGCCACCCAGGTAAGCGTAATTCGGCTATTTATCATTACGCCCACTGAACCTACTCTCACACCGGTTATATATAGTAACACTGTTTGCTACTAGGTGAAATCTGTTTAATTCGGTTTCCTTCAATTGAGAACTAGTGCTTGCTGGCCGGGGTGTCCCCTGTAGTACCTGGATTGATCTACTGGATGAGCACAACCAAACTAAATCTTTTTCGTTTTGCCATCTAATCACTTGAATGGTGTGGACAAGACAGACCTAATAAGCAGTGACTGCTTTTGAACTGCTTGGACTGACCTGATAACAGACCCATTGAGGGACGTTGAGGTGGGAGTTAATCTACTAAGTCAAGTATTGCAAGCCTGCTTATTTCACGCAGGAGCATGCCAGGAAAAATGGGTCTGCGAAATGGCAAACAAAGAACTATTGCTAACAGTAAAAAGTCTTTAGCAAATGCAGACCCTAGTATATGCTCATACTCGGAAAGTGTTTCTAAACCTCAGGCTGCAAAAAAGGACAACATAACTGACTTTAACAAAGGACAGATGGTGGTAATTGAAGTCTATCCTACCCCAGAAATATGTGAACATTTGAACAGCAATGCGGCTTGTACTACAGCGGAATTTGACAATAATAACTCCTATTGAACCTATTCAGGGAGAAATTCTGGTCTTGGAAGCTGGACATAATAACATAGAGACCAAGACAAAGGTTAATGAGCGAACAGTTCTTCAATCTAATGAACATTTACTTGTCCCCTCTATGAGACTATCATGCTCCGCACGGCTCACAAGACTGAATGATGAAAATCCCAAAATATCTAATGACTTGCTCGATTTCACCGAAGCTGCCAGGAACCATGTGAACATGGATATTTTCATGTATTATGAAAAATTGAATGAGCTAGACGCTCATAATTTAGCCTCAAGCTTTGCATTAAAGATTTTGCTAAAATTGACACACAATATCTCTTGTCAAGTGCAAAAAAATGCAAGCATGCTATTATAGCTGGTACTTCAAAGGCAAGCTTGTCCGGATAATGGACCTATCAAGCATCAATCACGGACAGGCCTTGTTACGAATCCAACAACTGATATACATCCAACATCTAATTTGGAAATCATGGAATCAACAAAGGTAGAGATCCTTGATGGTAGTGATGAAGATGAAGACCAGTGTTTGTTATCAAACAGAGAAAAATGCAGAATTAAGAACTTAAAATATATTGGGAAAAAGAAACCCCAGATTGTGGAAGAAATAACTGAGCATCGGGTAAAGAAAGTATGGATAAGAACTGCTGTTCCTCTGAAAGATCGAAGAAAAAGGCGGCACCTAGAGCTAAGAGAGCTGCCAACAAAGCCGGCAATCTAATAAATTGGCTAATCGGTGTTAAGGCCACTAAGGGAAAAACATTTCCACTGCATCAGGCGATACCTGTCGAAACTGAAGAAAGTTGACTAGATGCTACAGATACAACTTTAGAAAAAGTATTGCAACTACTGCTGCTGTGTCCAAATTAATAGACGTAAGAGCAAACTGAAGCACGAAACAGACACATCAACTAAGAAAGCTATTAAATTGCTAGCATCTGAAAAACCTTCTCTCTGTAAGGGCAGTAACCTTCCACACAGGGAGTTCTCTATTGTGAGTTTAAGGAAGGTATCAAAGTGGCCAATAAATAGAAGATGCTTTCTTGACATTTTTAACAATATCCTTCCTATAAAAGTGATAAATACCAGTGACTTTGAGTTTGTTGAGTTATGTCCTCATTACTTAACCAATGGTCACTGTACACCTGCTGAAGTAGTTGGCCAAATCAGGGCTAACTCAGCATAACTCTAGAAATGGGGATACAAATTACATTGTGATACCCCTAAAGAAGTCCTCTATAAAGATCAAACTTCTATTAAGAAGGGGGATAGGAAGACGTCTCAAATTAATAAAAATACACAGGTACCCAAAACCACTGGAGAGGTTTGTGACCCAAACATTAAATCTTATTTGAAGTTGCTATATACATTCTTGCTGCAATTACAAAATCCTGATCGAGTACTGAAATTAAATCTTGGAATACTAGAGGTCACAAGCATCTCTTTAGTACAAATGGCTTATGTAAATATCTTTATTCCGCTGCCATAATATTATTACAGGAGACCTGGTTGGTGGGGAAGGTTCAATTTGATGGGTACACCTGATATCTGCCTCCTGCTACTAGGGGAGTTAAAGGCCGCCCGTGTGGTGGTTTCGCTATTCTGTAGCAAATAGCTTGAAAGCTAAAGAGTGTCGGGAAGTGGAACATGACATGAATGTGCTAGTAGTAGAGGTACAAGTGGACTTAATCACAAGTTATTCTATGATCCTCATGGAGGTTCTTTTACAACAGGTATACAGCTTAAAGTATTCAAATTGTTGGGATTGAACGTTATCATTGGTGGTGATTTAAATGCCAATTGTGTTGTTGTCGAAGCCCATAATGCACCCAGTAGGAGGTTTTCGAACATCCAACGAAGATGTGTTAAAAAAAAGAATGGTTTAACTTGGTACAATTTTTTTTGAAGATCTAAAACTTGTCATTCTGAATGATACAGTAAAAGGGGATATTCCCTCTGCCTCAATGTGGCGTAGCAGAAATAGATATTCTACGCTTGATTTTAACCTTGTATGTGAATAAATGTATGAGCAGATATTGGAATTGCAAATCTCATTTACAGACTATAGTGTCCATGTGATATTGACATTCAGATATCACTACCTGCTATGAAGCATACCTGTTTTGATAAAGTGGGTTCTGTTAATGTCAATGCAGGTGGTAATAGGCTGGGTTGGATGCATAGAAATCTGGAAAAAGTGCAAAAGTGGGTTATTGATATACAGGATGGTTATCATCACATGGAGAATGCTGATGACATAGTGCCTCATTCCGAGGTGGACGGTAAGGGATACCGGGCACCGGTAATCCCTTACCACCCAATTCCAAGGTCCCTTAGCAGGAACCATAAAGGACGTGTGATATTAGCGCCTTCCCCCTTCCCATTGAGCCCTATGAGGGCTCAAATGGGAATGGGAAATGTCATTTGGAATGGGGACTCACCAGGTCTGCCTAGGGCGGAATGTCCTGGTAAGTCCCCTCTCCACCAGACCGGACCCGGACACGATTTTGGAGGCAGCCATGGTGCTAATAGTGCAATGGCTACCTCCAAAGTCGTAATGAGGCCCATAGTCTCCCGGATCTTAACCAACATGCATGGCTTTATGCCCATGGGTAACTTTATATCCATCAAGCAGGGCCAAAAGGATGGCATGTTGTATGATAAAGTTATTCATGCTCAGAAAAAAAAGTTTCAACAGGAATTGAGAAGGATAGCTAAATGCGACTTGATGTGGACGGAAAGGCATTCGATAATATGCAAAGTGAAAAATGAGTACAATTACTGGATAAAAATAGGATGTCTGCAGACAATGTAGTGTGGCAAAGTATGGTGAGGGTATTGATTGATGGGGATAGTAAAATATTATGGGCGAAATATAAAGCCCTGACGAATAAAGGTGATAGTGAGGTTATCTGCACTGCCCAAGAAGCCTCATGGAAAGAACATCTAATGGATACATTTTCTGGCAGTGTGCACCCTGTTGAAAGAAAGTGCTCAATTGAGATCGAATTTGAATTAGAAGAGAAAATAAAGTACTCAAATCCTCACGTGCACCTCTGACTGATGGCCATTGTAATATGATATTAAAAGCTATCCTGAAATTGTGGGCAGACATACTAAAACCTTTGTTCTAAAGAATAACAAATTCTGGGAGAGTACCTGAACCCTGGAAGATATCACATTTAATCCTGGTACATTAAAAAGGCCTGAGGTACAAAGACTAAAGCTGTCTTTCATCATAATGATCCCTGCCCTTCAGTTAACATTAGAAAACATGTGTCTATTTTTCTTCCTTTGTTTCGGCAACTAGTGCATCTTTCTCTTAAGAATGGGTGTTTTCCTGACTCATTCAAAACTGGGCATGTTTCACCTTTGTTAAAAAAACAACTTGGCCAATTATACACCAGCATCCTCCTTACCCTTCCCTGGAAATGTCTTGAAAGAATAGTCTCGGAGCAACTGAATAGGTGGATAGTGGATCAAAATCTAAAGGCACCTTTTCAGTCTGGGTTTCGGGCTGGATGTAGCACAGTAACCACTAATCTGCACATTATTGACAATGTGTATAGGAATATGGATGACGTCAGATTTTGTTTTTTAATTTTGATAGATCTGTACGCAGCCTTTGACACTATCAGCCATAAGAATTTGCTAGACATTTTATTACATCAGATGGGTATTAGAGGACAAGTGTTTCAGTGGTTTCGGTCATTTTTGAATCCCAGAAGTCAGTTGGTTGTGATGTGTCACAATCGCTCCAATCCATTCTTGACACATTTGGTGTTCCTCCATGGTTGATTCTCTCACCACTGTTTTCAACTTGTACATGGAACCCCTTGGCCAATGGGTAGAAAAATAGAATATTGAGAGGCAGTAATATGCGGATGACACTCGGCTATACCTAAGAATTCCGTACAAAAAGAATATGTTTCTCTTACGTGACTGTCTGAGATTGAGAGTTGGATGCCTGGACATTTATTTAAAATTAAATTCGTCTAAGCATGAATTCCTTTTATTGTGCCGCTCTTATAGAGAACCTGTTCTTTTAAACTGGTTTTCAAATGAAAATATTCCAGGCTCCAAGACAGAAGTTTCTCATTCGGCTCAATCTTTAGGCTTTGTACTGGACCCTGATTATCCTTAGTATCTCACATTTGTGCCATAGTGAAATATGCAAATGTTCACTTCTTTTCTCTGAGATCAGTGAATCCTTTTGTTACACCTAGTCACTTTCGTACGTTGGTGCAGTGATTCGTTTTGTCTCTAATTGATTGTGAAAATTCCAATTTAACAGGTATTCCTCATTCTTCTTTCGGTCCCTGGAAGGCAGTTTGCCATGCTGCCGCACATTTGGATGTTGGAGCATGAACATTTGAACACATTCTCTGATCTTAAAATCCCTTCATTGGCTTCCTTTAAATGGTAGGATCAAATTCAAGATTTTAGGTATTACATATAAAGCAATATATTGGCAGACTCCTTTCTACCCAACTAACAAATTATAAATCTCAAGAGGTTCAAGAGGTCTCCATAGATGGGACGATCTCCACCTGGAAGTATGCAAATTCACGTTGACACTTACACTGAATAGATTCTTCTTAGGGGCGGCTGTATTTATTGCCCAGTTGATCGACTCACAAACATCCCCGCTATTTGGTGTTGAGAAAAACATTCAAAGCATGGCTATGGAATTATACATTTTAATTGTTTTAGATTGTTTTATCTTGATTTTAAATTATTGTATTTTGTGGTGTTGTTATGATTGTAAAATGGTATACTTTGTAAAGTGCTCTGGTGCACTTGTGACTGGTTGGCGCTATAGAAACATTTTAAATAAATAATTTGTAGTATGTGACAAATACTCAAATAAACAAATGTGACAAAACCTAATTTTAGACAGATCCCAGCCATACAGGATGGGAGTGGTGTTATTCAGGTTTACCAATCATGCCACAAACTGCCGTTCTGCCACCAAGTGGTGTGCCGAAGTGACTCGTGGCTTTCAGTGTTCGTTCCCTTTCACCCCTGAACTCTGCCTAAACCCCTGTTGCATGTATACAGCCCTGTGTGACTGTTTTCAGAATTTACCCCAATCTGTAGTCCATTCCAGGATTTCATGCTATGCTCAAATGCATTGTGGCCAACGCATTTTTCAAACTCTGCCTTGACTGAATGCCCAGGAAGTGTATCCTGTTGACAGCACATAGGCCATTGACTACGCCTGTGTGCCTCTTGGGAGTATCCCTTTTTCACCAGCGGAAAGCCAGCGGCTAGCAGCATTGTTTCCCTGTGGAAACTTAATCGTGTTGATCCAGGCTTTCCAGCGACTCCTGGTCAAATGTCTACTGTTTCGCTTCTGCTTGACTGTGTCTACATAAAGGTCCTCTACACACCTCTTGTGTACCCTGCTATTCACATCGTTTGTGCGCGCAACTTGCCTGCCCCATTTTGTATTCCACTGCCCTGTGCGCTCCTAACGGGCTCCTGCTTTCACTCCTCTCTTAGTTTTCTTCCTAGTTCTGCAGCTTGTTGTGTGTGGTGATGGCTCCCCTCACTATGCAGGTCTATGTTCTTTATCTCTCATCCTAGGCCCCGAGTTTCCAGAATCTGGTGTTGTTGTATGTTTGGTGGACTCCTTCCTCTTCTAACCTCCTTATTTCCTCCCTTTGTAAAGTGTGTTCCTTTCTTAGAGTTAGCCTTGCTGCCTGTCAGTCTGCTCTCCTTTGCCCTTCATTGCCAGCATTACCCTGACATTAAAGTCCTTACTGAGGCAAATTTCCCTGTTAGGTGCTATTTTCCAAGTGATCAATACAGCAACCTCCCACTAGACCATGTGCCTTTTCTTTTATCTGTCTGAGTCCACCGAGTCAAGGCGAAGATACTAGGGGCCCGATTAATAACATTTTTTGCACGGTGCAACGTCACCTTTCACTGCTGCAAACTCACTTTGCACTACCAACACACACCCTAATTCATGGAACTGTCCAAAGTGTGTTTTTGCAGTGCGAAGTCAGTGCAAAGTCACTTTATACTGCAAAAATAACTGCAAAAATGATTTTTGGGCTTACTGCACAAAAAACCCAGACTCGCTTAAAAGTGGAAAAAGTCGCTTTAATGTGACAGGCCAAAGCTCACAAATAAACGCTAACCTGGCCCTTGGCCTTACAGACTAAATTAACCGCTTTAACATTTCGCCAAACATTAAATAAATAATTAACTCTTAAAGCCCCCAACAATTGAATGAATAACCCTAACTTCCTCCCTACCTATCTCCAGGTCCTTACCATCCCCTAACCATCATTCTCCAGCCTTCGTCCCAGCTTTTTGCCTTTTTGCCACCCTCTCCCCGGGGCCATGCCCCTCCATCTTCCAGACCTGCTCCCCTCTCTGCACCCCCGGGGTAGCCCATTCGTGCAAACAGCTCCACCCCCATCCTTACCCGCGCTATCCCCCCATTGCTTGCCTCCCTCCCTCATCCAAAGGGGCCATGCCCCCCGCCACCTACTTCTTGCCCCCCCACAACTCCCCTCAATACCAATCTCCTCCTACCTCAGACCCGCAGCCAGGCCGACATGTCACATCAGCAACAAAACCTCTTAACATTCCGCAAAAATAATGCCCCGACCTGTCACACCAAAACTACCAACAACCCCCTTTACCTTATGGCCTAAACACACTAACGACCTGAAAAAAAACAAAACCTGGGGGAAAATTAAAAAACCGACTTCCCACTCACAAATCAACCACCCCTACCTCACCCCAATGGACCTCACAAAAAATAGGGGGGGCGGGGACAAAGACTCTCCCTCAACGGTCGCCTGCTCTTGAACCTTCCCTGCCCCTTAAATACGCCCCCCAGCGGCGCGCTATGTGCATGCCAGCTCGCTGGCCTGTGCAGCGCCCAAAACCACCCCGGGGGGAAACGCTATGCGTTCCCCCCGGTGCCCCCCTTTGGGCTTACTGCACAAAAAACCCAGACTCGCTTAAAAGTGGAAAAGGTCGCTTTAATGTGACAGGCCAAAGCTCACAAATAAACGCTAACCTGGCCCTTGGCCTTACAGACTAAATTAACCGCTTTAACATTTCGCCAAACATTAAATAAATAATTAACTCTTAAAGCCCCCAACAATTGAATGAATAACCCTAACTTCCTCCCTACCTATCTCCAGGTCCTTACCATCCCCTAACCATCATTCTCCAGCCTTCGTCCCAGCTTTTTGCCTTTTTGCCACCCTCTCCCCGGGGCCATGCCCCTCCATCTTCCAGACCTGCTCCCCTCTCTGCACCCCCGGGGTAGCCCATTCGTGCAAACAGCTCCACCCCCATCCTTACCCGCGCTATCCCCCCATTGCTTGCCTCCCTCCCTCATCCAAAGGGGCCATGCCCCCCGCCACCTACTTCTTGCCCCCCCACAACTCCCCTCAATACCAATCTCCTCCTACCTCAGACCCGCAGCCAGGCCGACATGTCACATCAGCAACAAAACCTCTTAACATTCCGCAAAAATAATGCCCCGACCTGTCACACCAAAACTACCAACAACCCCCTTTACCTTATGGCCTAAACACACTAACGACCTGAAAAAAAACAAAACCTGGGGGAAAATTAAAAAACCGACTTCCCACTCACAAATCAACCACCCCTACCTCACCCCAATGGACCTCACAAAAAATAGGGGGGGCGGAGACAAAGACTCTCCCTCAACGGTCGCCTGCTCTTGAACCTTCCCTGCCCCTTAAATACGCCCCCCAGCGGCGCGCTATGTGCATGCCAGCTCGCTGGCCTGTGCAGCGCCCAAAACCACCCCGGGGGGAAACGCTATGCGTTCCCCCCGGTGCCCCCCTTTGGGCTTACTGCACAAAAAACCCAGACTCGCTTAAAAGTGGAAAAGGTCGCTTTAATGTGACAGGCCAAAGCTCACAAATAAATGCTAACCTGGCCCCTGGCCTTACAGACTAAATTAACCGCTTTAACATTTCGCCAAACATTAAATAAATAATTAACTCTCAAAGCCCCCAACAATTGAATGAATAACCCCAACTTCCTCCCTACCTATCTCCAGGTCCTTACCATCCCTTAACCATCATTCTCCAGCCTTCGTCCCCGCTTTTTGCCACCCTCTCCCCGGGGCCATGCCTCTCTATCTTCCAGACCTGCTCCCCTCTCTGCACCCCCGGGGTAGCCCATTCGTGCAAATAGCACCACCCCCATGCTTATCCGCGCTATTCCCCCCATTGCTTGCCTCCCCCCTCATCCAAAGGGGCCATGCCCCCCGCCACCAGAAAGAACCCTCCCCTGAGGTGTTCTTTTCTGCCCCACCACTGAGTTGCTCAACACTTCCAACTCTTCACCATATCCTCCATCAACAACCTTAAATCCAGAAGATAGTAGCTATTACCGTAAAGCAACAAATGAACTCCATCTTCCCTAAAAACCTCAAAGTTCTCATATATAATCTCATTGTGCTCAGGAACTCGCACCGCTGCCAGGCCACAAAACTTTGTCACCTACCTGTTTAGCTTCTTTCTTGTACGCTCTACCGCGCCTTCACTCACTGCACCCCTCCACACTCTCCTCGGTAACAACTTAGTCCATACCAAACTTACCTTAGGCCAAATTTCCCTAAGCCATGCCAGGTCCCTCTTCATTTTCTTCAACAAAGTCACTCCCGTATCCCGCACCAGATCATTCTCCCAAGCATCTATTATTATCCCATCCGGGGCCCCAAAACGCTCCTTCATCCCTGCTAGCATGGGTAGCAGTTGATCCCAGTGAAGCCCCCCAAGACCCGACCACCTCACAATCCCTATTTCATAGCTGCAGCCCAATTGCATGCCAAAAACCATCTTTTCTGCCTCTTTGCCCGCCCACTTCACAATCGAGCGCTCGTCAATCCATATCTGCCGAATCTGCCCCGGCCTCCTCGCTGTGTCTCTGAAAAAGGAATCACAGTGTCACTTGCGAACCTCCACCCCCCCAAAAGATCCCCCCTCACCACAACCCCACTGCCCCTTCTCAACCAGACTCTTTCCGCAGCTCCCTGATATATCCCTTATACTTTCTAGACCTCCACCTACCCAAACTCTTGACCTTATCCTCCGACAACCCCAAACGGTTACCCTCAGATGCAGCACCCATCCTAAATGAATGCCTACCAAAATCCTCAGGCTTTTCCCCCACCACCCTCAATGCTTTCCTCAGAACCCCCAGCACCTGGGCTGCCGACACCCCTGACCACTCAGCATGTCTAAAAACCATCCCCGACCTTCCCCCTGATAACTCCTTCCACGCCAAACCTGCCCTCACCGGGCACAGCTCATTACTTCCCCATCCCAGCGACACCCAGCAGCCAATCCAAATATCCACCCCCAAATCCGAAAAATTGACATTCTCCCATTGCAACCCACCCGCACCCCCTCTCGCTCCCACAAGCTCCGACACCCTGAATGCCCCAAAAAACCACCATGTAAAGCAAGCCTGAAACATAACCCCTTCCCAACCCGACCAGCAAACTACTTCCAGCGCCCGGCATAATCTGACCAACAGGGTTGCTGATATCGGTCTTCTGCTATCCTTCACCCCACCTTTTTCCCTCGCCCGGCCCTCTAACATCTTACTCGCCAACTCCCCACCATTAGGTGAAAACCCCCAAAACCATTTGCCGTAGAAGGCTATTCCCGCCAATTTCTCTGCTATGGTGGCCTTCGACCAACCATTATCCATACACCACAAAAGAAAATTAGCCACATCATCCCTTCTGCGCTCCTCAGCATCCTCCCAGCCCTTCCAGCTACGAGCCCCCCTCTTTAGAAATTCTCCCCACGCCCTCCTGTACGCTGCCCTAGACGACAGTGCCAGAAAGCCCTGGACTAGCGACAGAGCTCTCAGTTTCCTAGCTTCCACAGCTCCTCCGTGATCCGCTGCCCGATCTGGTCTGCTCCAGGTGCCAATCCACGGAATCTCTGCCATTGAAAACGAGATAATGCATCAGCGATGCCATTATCTTTACCCGGTACGTGCGTAGCCCTGAACAGCACATTCCATTCAAGGCATCGCAACACAAAATCCCTCAATAACCTCACCACCCTCTGGTCCCTTGCTGACTGCCTGTTGACGACATTGACCACGCACTCATTGTCCACATTGAAATTCACCTTCTTATTTGACAACTCCCTGCCCCACAGATCCAATGCCACCAACAATGGAAAGAACTCAAGGAATGCAATACTCCTCCCCTCTTCCAGCCACCTCGACGGCCAACTCTCTGCACACCATCTACCTTGCCAGAAGACTCCGAAACCCCCCGCACCTGCTGCATCCGAAAATACCTGCACCTCCCAAACTACTGGATCCCCTTGTAGCCACATGGACACCCCATTAAACCCTTCCAAGAAACGTAGCCAGATCCTGCAATCCTCCCGCACCGCCCCTGAAACCCTCACCCGATAATGTAGGCATTCAGCTCCCGCCATGGCCCTCGACATGTTCCTACAAAAGGTACGCCCTGGGGCCACCACCTTACATGCGAAATTCAAATGACCTACGAGCTGCTGCATCTCAAGCAAAGTCACCTACCACGCCACCACCACCTTCTCCAGCAAACCCACCAAACGACTCACCTTGTCGTGCAGCAAGCGTGATGTCATTGTCCTGGAATCCAGCTCAATCCCCAAAAATGTCAAAACCACTGCCGGCCCTTCCATTTTATTCTCGGCCAAAGGCACCCCCAGTTCCTGCATCAATGCCTGAAAAGTCTGAAGCATGTTCCTGCACTCAGATTCATCATCCGCCCCGCCGATAAACAAAAAATCGTCCAGGTAGTGTAAAACCCCCTGCGCACCTGAACTATAAGTAAAAACCCACTGCAAGAATGAACTAAAACGTTCAAACAAAGCGCAAGGAATCGCGCATCCCATCGGTAGAGCCTTGTCTACATAGATGCAATCCTCAAATTGCATTCCCAGCAACCAAAAATCCTCTGGGTGCACCGGCAGCAACCTGAACGCTGCCTTGATATCACACTTGGCCCAATATGCTCCGCGACCCACCTTCCTTATCAATTCCACTGCCTGGTCCACGCTCGCATATGACACCCCACAATCTTCCGGGGCAATGAAATCATTGACTGACAAGCGCTCCGGCCATGATAAATGATGTATCAGTCTGAATTCTCCCGGCACCTTCTTGGGCACCACCCCCAACGGAGATATCACCAAATCGCCCGGTAAATCCACAAATGGACCAACCAACCACCCGGATGCCACTTCCTTGGGCAACTTCTCCTTAACCACATCCCCCTTTTCTTTGGCTTCAGATTTTCCGCCCATCTGCGCACCCTCGGACCTTGGTACCCTAACCTGAAACCGTCCCTAAAACCATCCCCCAGGGTCTTCGCCCCTTCCCTGTCCGGATACAAACTGAGCCACCTCTCCAGAACCTCTACCGTAACCGGAGTAGAAGCCTTTCCCCACAATCCCTCGTCCCGCTCCCCGCCCCCGCCCACGGTCTCCTTGCTGGAAGCACTGTGTAACCGGATGCCGCCCTGCACATCTGGTGCACTCATGTCTGAACCTGCAGGCCGTCCGCGTGCAGCCATCCTTGTTGAAACCCCAACACACTGCTGACTGCCGACCCTTGCCTCCTCCCCCCGCCCCTTCAGGAGCGGGGCAACCAAGAAAGGGCCGGTAAGGCACGGGTAAGCCACTTGCAGTGTGCACCGTCGGCGCAGGCCTTGTCGGCACCATCCATTGCAGCCAGAGGCAGAGCCATCTTAAGCACTTTGGGGTCCCGGGGCATGGACACCTCTGGGGCCCCCCTCCAACAGGCCAAAGGAATTAAGGGATATAGAATATCGAGTGCGCCGCACCCCGTGTCACACGATAACAACCCATAGCTTGATATGCTGACTCTCAGATCAAAATAAGCATGGTAAGCTTCCTTTCAGATACCTTACACTCTTTATTCATGTTGTAATCAGAGTGATAAACAAATAGCATTTCAAGGGCAACATTAGCAGTCTAAGCAAGGGTACTTGTGTTCAAGCATAGGTACAGCAAACATTTCATCAATTGCAGCCACGTGGAAGGTATACTGGACATAGTATAACTGTAGGACACATATTTTATGACAAAGGTATACATAATCCAGAATGATCTGAGATTAGCTGTCTCAGAGACAGCAAAAGCGCTCAAGCATGGATACAGATGACCAATGGGAAGCAAGTATATAAGTACACAAACAATAGCATAGAGAGTGGATGACGATTTGAAGATACCAGGAAAGTGTCTGTATCCAGACAGACTGAGATTAGAAGTGGACATGGTTTTCAAACAGTGTTGCCATTGGATAGCAAAGAAACAGGTGGCTGTGGTGTATAATATATCAATGGGAATCAACACTATCTATATCCAGTGAAACCATTAGTGAGTCTTTTTTAAAGATCATACCCTGAGAACGAAATCACTCTGAAGGGCTGACAATTCTGAAAGGTTTAGGGACTTGCAATTTTGACAGGTGAAGAAATACAAGATTAAATGAGATACCCAGGATCACACATTGATTATGAGGTGAAGCTGGGATTCGTACCCACAATTTCTGCTCTTTACCAATGTATTTTCTAGTTTTTACCTTGAACTAAAATAATCCAGTTTTACAGAACTGACTTGGATAATATGAAAATCACATAACCCAATATAAACATTTTTAAAAAACAAAACGTTATAGAAACATGTTATTCAAAATTGGAATGATTCTAGCTTCATTGTCTCCATCATCAAGGAAAGTATATAAATACCAGCATACTAATGGATGTGATCTTAGATTTCAGATAGGTTTCTCTTTTGTAATGTAAAGCTTTAAATACACCCCAAACACAGGCTTGTGCAATGGTATTTAAAAACGTGCAGAAAAACGTTTGAATTGTACAAAAAAGCAAACCGTTGTAGCTGTCACATAAGCAGACCTTAAAATATGCTGGTAAGAAGCCTGCAATATCTGGTCTGCTATCCTCTGTCTAGAACTCCTTCCACTCAAATGGTCTACATGATAGGAAAGATCAGGTAATTGCCAAACAATGCCGCCAGTATTTGAGAAGAAAAGCTTTTCATAGAAGGCAGGGCAGTACTGTCAGCGATATAAGATTTGTCCAGGATCATTGTATTGTCTGCTGGCAAAGCCAGGATCCAAGCATGAACACTTTCGTTCTACAGTGTGGAATTCGGATACATAAACACCTCTAACACATTGTTGTCATCATTGGAGGTGCCTGCCTAGGTTTTACAACTCCCCATCCAAACAAACCAATTTCTAGACCATCACCATACTGACGCTATGTTAGTTTCTATAGCAACGGCTATCTAATTCAGGTATATTGGTGATGACAACACCTGGAGTGCTATAGAACAAAGTACACATACATGCAAGCTTAACAACTTCATACATTGGAAACGCTGAGTCAGCCTAGCTGGAATTTGGTATTGTAATCTTGCATGTGAAAGCATATCTCTGCAATGAGTGCTTAACACACTGAGCTATCCTCTGAACCATCGGGACACTCAAATGTATCAATATGTATTTAAACTTTGGCTATTGCACATGATCAATATTATCCCCACAGAAAGGTGAGAATGCTACAGGCGTTGTGCCACGCAAACTATGCATACCACAGTGAACATAGCATTACAGGATGAAAAGATCAGAACAAAATGTACTTATCAACAAGAGACAGAAAATAGATTTAGCCTTAGCAGCACACCATAGAAAACCCTGATGTGTGATACTTTATTTTGATGACTTTTTGAAACTGATTTTTTTTTTAATAAGGCTCTTTCGTGGGGCCCCGTCCAAGGCGGGGGCCCGGGGCAAGTGCCCCTTTTGCCCTGCCATAAAGACACCTCTGGCCAGAGGTCCATATCTATCCCCCGCCAAACCTCCTGGCTATCCTCAGCCAATCTTGCCATAAATTCCTCGTCGTATCTCACCCACACAAAACCTCCAAAACTCATGAAAGCCTTCCTAATGACATCCATATACTTCAACAGTGCTACACACCACTCTGGGAATTTCTTGCAGTAAACACTGGCGTATATGATAAACGTTGATGTCCAATTCTCTATTGTCACCGGAACTTTCGGACGCAATGCCAACTCCCTCTCCTCTTCCTTCGAAGCCTCCTTGCCTCTAACCTCCCTGTGTAACAGCTTGAAAACGTACACAAATTCCCCAGCCCAAATCTTATCCTTTGTAGAAGCCATCAAATGCGCTCCCAATGCTTTAGTGATGCCCATATATGGCAGCTTCTTATCTTTCGCTTTGCCCTCTGTCTCCTTATCTTTCGTTGCCCACACCTCCGTTGCCCCAGGCTCCATCACCCCGTCAGTCTGGACCTCCACTGACGACACCTTTTTCTCCCCACACAAAGCCCCGGCAGCCTACATGCCCCATCTCTCCTCACCCCTTGCAACCCCATCCCCTCCCCACTTACCCCGACCTCGTGTCTCCCCTCTGCCATGCAGCTGACCACTCCCTACACTGCTCACCTCGCTCTGCCCTGCCGTCGCCCGACTGCAGCCTTGCCTCCACTCCAACACTCCTCGTCTCCCTCCTCAATGGGCTCCTGCTGCGGGAAGAAAACATATCAGAAGACTCACCTAACCAAATGTTCCCCCGGCTGCTCAGCTGCTGACCACCGCACCTTTCCACATCCCCAAACCACTTTAACCCCTTGCTCCCTCTCCCCCTCCTAGCCACCCTGTAACTCTCATCGCCCCATTGCCCCGCATACTCTTCCACCCCATCATCATCCCCAATGCCATACCAGGGCTCTTGCGAGCACATGCTCGTTCCGGGTAGCTCCTCCTCAGGTGAACTCAGGGCGTCCGCCCCACTGCTCTTTCTCCTACTTCTAGGCGGGGCCGTAGGAACCCTTGCCTGTTCTTCTCTTCCTGGGCGAGGGGTCCTCACCTCCACCCGTTGCTCCTCCTGGCTAGGGGCTGTGCTGCGCCCTCTAGGCTGCACCCCGCTATCCTGTAGAGGGGCCATTCTCAAACCCTCTCTTGGCTGCTCCTGATGAACTGTGGGGGCCACCCCAAACCCTCCACCCGATGCCCTCCTAAACAGGGAGGTCATTCCGCACCTCTCCCTCTCCTCACTGCTCTCCGGTGACCGCTCCCTCCTTCTCCCCTTCATGCTCTTCTGTAGATACTTACCTCCTTTACCTCTCTGCGCCACTATGCCCCTCTGCACCACCTCTCCCCCTCTCTCCTCCTCTGCCTGCCCCACCCCCCATGCCCATTCCTCTCCTCTCTATCTCCGCCTTTGCCCCCCCTTCCGCAATCCTATATCTATTAGCGCCCCCCCAACCCTTCCCGCTGCTCTCCTGGGAGTCTTCCTCCTGGACCTCCTGCCCCCCCCTCCCAGGCTCCCCCTTTTCCAGCCGCAGGGCTATATGCAACTACAGCTGCCAGCGCTCCATCCGCCGCAGCTCGCCTCTGCGGTCTACCTCCCTCCCCTTCCTTACCCCCTGTAAACTCTGACACCGCCCCTTCGAGCTGCGCTTTGGAAGCCCTGCTGATAATCGCCAAGGCCTCCCTCAGTGCCTTGGCATCAATGAGTCCCTCCTTGCTAGCCTTTTGGCCCACCATCTTCCTCATATCACTGCACGGCCAGCGACCCGACCGGCGACCACTGCTCGCTAACCTAACCCGCAACCACTAACACTAGCAGGCGCTCACCGCCCCAAGAAAGAAATGGGACCGGACGCAGCACAAATTCCTCGGCCCCCGAAAGTACCCCAGCCGCCGCAGCCTAACCTCGTGAAAAATTGCCCTGCCGCACCCCTGCACCAGTTACTCACCGGCCCTGCCAGGCACTTGCCCCTTACACCACCACTGCCCAATCCCCCCAGCTACAAGCAGAAACACTCGACAAGCACCCCTGGCGCCCCAACTCCCAGCCGGTGACACCCCAGAATCCAGAGCCACAGGGGGCCCCACAAATGTACACAACGGCCCTGCGTATAAAGGGGGAAAATAGCGGGAAACCCAGCCAATCTGGTATCCCCAAACCCAGAAGAGAAATCAACCTGTAGGAAAAAATATCCTAAATAAAATAATTTAAATATCTTACCAAAGTCCAAACACCCAGTTATTTAAAATGTTTTTTTTTTTAATACCCCCCCCCCACCTACCCAAGCTCCCCAACACCACTGGCCCAATCCAACCCCCAACCGACTCTGCAGGGATGCAGATCCCGAGAGAGCAGCAGCTGCTGCACAGAAATTCTGCCTCTGCCCCCGGCCCCTCCTGCTCCCAGCGGCGGTCCGCCCACACCACACCTGCTCGGGCCCGACTTAGGAGCCGCTGAGAGGTGCAGGCCTGCCCCCGGCAACCAGCTGGAGAGGTCCGCGGCTCCTGCAGAACACACCCCCGCCCCCGGCGCCTCCCTGCTGAGGCGCTGCAAAGAGCCCGTAAACTCACGGCCAGCCACCGTGCACCAAGCGTGGCCCGACGGGACCTACGCCCCAGAGCCGCCCCCACCAGGAAGCCCCCCCAGCTGCCCAACCCCGCAAGGGAACCCGCCGGCTGAAAGGCCCTACCTCCCCCTACAAGGTACGTCTTGAGACCGCTTTATCTACAGCGAGTCCCCTATCCGCACCAAAGATTCTGTAATTCTCCTTATTTTTTTTTGTTTTAAAATACTAAACAATTCCCTCCCACTACACTACCCTGCACCCGCCTGCCTACCTCGCCACCCAAACACCCAGGCCTCACGCAGGGAAGGCTCGAAGCAGGCGACCCGGACAAAGACTCGCCCTCAACGGTCGCCTGCTCTCAAACCTTCCCTGCCCCTTAAAAACCCCCCGCCAGGGCGCTCTATGCACTGGCATGTGCAGCGCCCAAAACCACCCCAGGGGGAAACGCTACGCGTTCCCCCCGAACCCCCCCTTGCACTGCAAAAATACACTTTGCACAGTTCCATGAATCAGGGTGTGCGGTGACAGTGCAAAGTGACTTTGCAGCAGTGAAAGGTGACTTTACACCGTGCCAATGTCCATGAATGGGGCCCATTTTTGTTTTTTGTGACTAACCTCTGTTTCTCCCAGTGAGCAGAGGCGTTGATATGGGGGATCTGAGGGGGCTATAGCCCCGCGTCTTTTGGATATAGCCCCGGATAGAAGCTCAGGTGCTACAACCAAATGGCTAGCTACCCCCGAGCCCGGACAGTCCCGACATTAACGTAGCCCCGGATCTTTTCCAAACCTAGCAACACCCCTGCCAGTGAGTATTGCTGGGCTCCCAGCTTCATGTTTAGCTATGTCTGCAGAACTACTGCCAGCATTGCAAGGCAGGCTGCGCAGCTCTTTTTCTCTCTATAAAACGAACACTGCTGAGGTGGTCCTGCATGAGCACATGGGATCTGCTGCCGGTAACAGAGCAATGCATCTCAAAAGTAAGGGCCCTCGGCAGGGCCGACTTTGAAGTAGCGGGTGCTTGTCAGCCTGTCTTCATCCTGCAGTACTGATTTGAGGACAGAGACAGCATGGCAGCTCTCATTAGAGTTCGTGTGTGGCTGCTGGCAACCTTCTACATAATGGAAATAGTCACTCGCCTAGTCCATGACTGCGGCTGCATGGAGCAGCAGCCTCCTCCTCAGCCAACGTTAATTACAATGGAGGAAGAGAATGTTCAGAGGCTGGTAGCCTTCGTTATAGCCACAGCTTTAAGGGAACACGTGCAACTGCAGCCTCAACGAGCACTTGATGACCAATGCACGTCATATCCTGCTGAGCCCCCTCACAAAATGGCGTGGTACCTCCAGGAGGATAGCTCAGGGGCAATGTGCTCGCCTTGGAAGCAAGATTCGATTCCCGGGTCTGCGCTTAGAGCCTTCTGGGTATTAAGCGCGTTATAAATAACCAATCGTATCAGGAGGGGCTGTGTACTGAGGCACTGCAAAGTATCAGGGAAGTTCTTCACCTTCCCAATTCTTCTCCGGCGGACTTGGAAGAGGATGGCATCTTTGCGGAGTACATCAGTCATGATCCGTAGAGCCTCACCATTCACAAGGCTACACAGTCTTTGCTTGTTAAATAGTGGAAGGAGGTTGACAGGCCAGTGACCCCTGCTTTTGTGGTTAGACGGTATCTATTGTCAAATTTTGAGTCCGAGTTCACACCTGTCCCAAGAGCTGACTTATTGGCCTGTAATGTATCAGCCCAAGACTCCGGCATATCTGAGGGGGCCATACCAGTAGGCTCTAAATAGAGAAGGCATTAAAACGTTCCTTTTAGCCTCACATTGTACTCTCTGGATGGGGAATTATTTAGTGTATATCATGCAGGCATTGTTGAGAACCTTTCATCAAGTCTTTGACATGATCCAAAAGCAGAAAGACCCCTCAGTGGCTCTAGCCAGTATGGTGCTACGATCAAAATTATGATCAAATGTTATGTTTAAATGTCTGTGTGCCTCAACCACAGCAGCATGTTGCTTCTTGGCAGCACAGCATAAACTGTGGATGAGGGCCTGGAAAACTGAGGCAGCTCTCTGCTTCGTGGAGTCAACATTACTTGGCCTTCCGATGGAGGAATTGATTAATAGAATCATTGAAATTCTACAAAACCATCTCTGCTTGTTGGTGCATATCTTGCAGACCCTTCCCTGTCAGAAGATCAGCCTTGGCTCAGGACAAATGTCCATTTTGAAGTAGAGGTCATAGCTATGGGGCCCCTGCCTCTGATAGATCCCAGTATTCCCAGCTTACCACCTCAATATCACAGCCCATCCAGAATTCATGAGGAGAACGCCTACAGAGGTTCTGACAGGTCTGGAAGGACACCATCAGGAGCTTGAATATGATGAATGCTTAAAGTGGAAGACCGTGCAGCTCCATGAGGAAGTGGGTAAGGTGGGCCAATGTTCTTAGTCCTGTCATGAGGCATGCTGCAGTGTGCTGGGTAGATTTCAGAGGAGCCGTGGTGACCTATAGCACTCCTGCAACTTCAGAGGGGCCATAATTGCATATGGGACTCCTGCAGGCAGGCTGTGGCTACTATCTAGGTGGAAGACAACCAAAGCTTGAAGATCTCGGGTGGATAGCTCAGGAGCAATGTGCTCACCTTTGCTTGACTTCCCCTTCCACAAGGGCAGGAGCCCCAGACCAGCGCTGCCGGAGCAGCTGATCAAGCCGTGTCTGATGCTGCAGGAGCAGCTAGACCTACGATCCCTCAACTTGGCTGCCGGGATCAACATCGCTGCAGGAGCAGCATTCTAAGTAAGCATCCGCGCTTACATGCCCTGTAAAACCCTGCTGCCTATACCCACGGCTTCCACAGCCTCCCCCAGACCAACGTGGAGTGCCCATACGAGGTACGAGCCTCGCCGCAAATCCAAGATGGCCGCCACCATCTGATCCATTGTTCGGATCTTTGTTGATACGTTGCTTAGCAACTATCCCCGTATGCCTTCTTAACCAACCAGGCATCACCAGAGGCAGAAGCCGGCCTCCACCAACAAAGGCCCCATAACTAAGGCTACCCCCCTGTCTATGCCTGTCTTGGCATGTCGTACACGAGTGCTCCGGAGTACTACATTTGTAACGCGAAATAACGCAGAGGCCAAGGACGATCCCCCTGGTGAAATCTTCCTGATTCTTGGGTAAGAACTCAGCTATTCTACTCCGCTTCTGATGTATGCCCTCTCCTAGTCTAGTCTTTCTTTCCTTAGTCTAATGTTAAGACTATAAAAACGTTGCCCACCGCTTAAGACCACTTCTCCCAGAACAGATCACAGACGCCACTGGGGACAATCTTCTTGTTACTTCTACTGTAATGACCACTGTAACTACAATCAGAACGATACCTAAGCTGAACTGACGTGTACTCTTGCAAAAATACCTGACATGTTCACCTATGAGTACTGCATCTTCTTTACCCTATCACTCAGAATGAATCCTAGGACTTATGCCTGCCTCAACTGCTACCTTACTGCATTTTAGTCGCCTGTCATTGTCGGAACAAGTCGCAATAGGAATACCAATTCTTGATGTCTCACCATAATATACCTGTACCTTACTTGTGAATAGGAATGCCAAATTTAGGTGACTTGTGGTCTGCCTCACGGTCGCTAACAGACCACACTTGATTTGTGTTGTGCTGCTGGTCGCTACTAGACCACATTGATTGTATTGTGACCTCTGGTCTCTAACAGACCACTCTCACTGTGTTGTGCCCTTGGTCGCTACTAGACCACATTGATTGTATTGTGCCCTCTGGTCACTAACAGACCACTCTCACTGTGTTGTGCCCTTGGTCGCTACTAGACCACATTGATTGCATTGTGCCCCCTGTTCGCTAACAGACCACTCTCACTGTGTTGTGCCTTGGTCGCTACTAGACCATATTGATTATGATGTGCCTCTTGGTCGCTAACAGACCAAACTCACTGTGCTGTGCCTTTGGTCGCTACTAGACCACATTGATTGTATTGTGCCCTCTGGTCGCTAACAGACCACTCTCACTGTGTTGTGCCTTTGGTCGCTACTAGACCACATTGATTGTATTGTGCCCTCTGGTCGCTAACAGACCACTCTCACTGTGTTGTGCCCTTGGTCGCTACTAGACCACATTGATTGTATTGTGCTCCCTGGTCGCTAACAGACCACACTCACTGTGCTGTGCCTTTGGTCGCTAATAGACCACATTGATTGCGTTGTGCCCTCTGGTTGCTAGACAGATACTACCCAAATCCATATTCAAACTATGCCAGCCTGGCTAATACTCATCATGTTCCCCTTCTGCATTATGCCCGACTGCACACCATCTAGCAGAAATAGCTATATCCCACTCAGTAATGGACTCGCTAAGCTTGGCTGTCCTAGACATCACCCCATTCCCTGCCCAACACCCTTCCTACCTTCCCTACCTCCTTTCTCCCACAGCACATCCACAGACCATAGTACTAAAATGAGCATTACTTTAGGTAACACCCCACTCAGTCTCGTTACAGATGACCACTCTGACAACATCCAGAACCTGCGCAGCTCGATTGAACATTACCCTGCAGCCCACCCCAACCTCATGACCCGTAACGATAGACTAGGTTGTAGACACCCTACCCTACTTAGCAAAATGACCACGAATCATATTACTAAAATCACCAATAAAAACACCATTGCAAACTCTGTGCCACTTAAAGGAGCCTTACTCAATGTTAGATCCCTTGTGGCCCACCCCACGGAAATTGCAGACATCATCTGCTCAGCAGACCTGGATTTCCTCGCCACCACAGAAACTTGGCTCCATACTGCAGCAGGCCCCTCTCTATCTCTCGCAGTTCCAGACAACTACTCCATCCTCAGGGCCGACAGACCGGATGCCCGTGGAGGAGGTGTAGCACTCATTTTCAAATCCTTGCTTGACATTAGATCTGTGACCGCCCCTCCTTTAAAGACCTGCGAATATCTATCCATAAAAATTCAAACCTCCCCCAAGAATTCCATTACCTTGGATCTATTATACAGACCCCCTGGGCCCATAGGTTCATTTGAGGAAGATATAACCACCCTCATAGCCGAAAAATCCAAACCTCTATCACAGAATATTATTCTCGGTGACTTCAACCTGGGCTACAATGACCCCCATGACACTCCAGCATCCTCCCTCGCCAATGTACTTGGTGAACACAACTACACTCAACTTAACACCTTACCAACACATCATAAAGGCAGAACCCTAGACTGGCTTGCTGCCCACATCTGCAACATCATCTGCAGGGACCCACAACCACTGATATGGACCGACCACTTCCTACTCTCATTTGATATCAGTACTAATAACCCCCTCCACAGACAACACCCGCCAGCACCAGCATGCCCGACGAGAAACAAACGGAACATCACCGCTGAAGCCCTCATCCCACTGGTTCTACCCACCCTTAACATGATCCCCAACACATCAAACCCTAACCTACTAGTAGACACCTACAATAACGCCATGACCAACGCTATTGACCGTGTTGCCCCACTAAAATTACGTAAAAGTAAATCTAAAGCACACCTCAATTCCTGGTATACTCCAGAACTCAAAATACTAAGAAAAAATAAGTCCAAAATGGAAACCCTTTGGAAAAAGAATCCATCAGCGGAACATAAAATCAGTCTCACAAATGCATCTTCCCTTTATAAAAAAGAAATTATTCGCACAAAAAAGGAAGCCTACAACACAAGAATAAGTAATGCTAGCTCCAGTACCAAAGAACTATTCACTATCCTGAAGGAGTTAGAAAACCCCAATCCACCTATGGATTCGTCTGTGAAGGACCAATCTTGGTGCACAAGTATCCAAGATGCCCTGGCAAACAAAATTACTGGCCTACAAAAAATCGAAAACAAAAGACTTCAACTCTCTAATAGTAGCCCCACCCTTAGCCCCCTCATGCCCAGCCCACCTACCACCCCTAACACCAACCAGGGCTTCACCTTCAAAAACGTAACCGCACTAGAAGTGCAAAAAATTATAACATCCCTCAAACCATCAAACTGTAAAGGGGACAGCTGCCCTGCACAGATCATAAAAGATGCAGCAAGAGACCTTGCCCCCTTCATATCCAAGCTCATAAACGCATCTTTCTCCACTAATTCGGTACCCAACAATATGAAACAATCATGGGTCCTCCCGCTACTAAAAAAAACGACTCTGGACCCCTCCATCCCCACAAATTACAGGCCCTTCACAACTGTTCCCTTCCGGCTGAAAATTCTCGATAGAGTTGCTTACCTGCAAATTCAGCATTACCTAGAGTCTAACCAATTACTCGGATTGCGTCAGTCTGGCTTCCAGCCTCAGCATGGAACAGAAACTGCCCTTGTTGACCTTAAAGGTCAGATTGACGAAATTAAAGATAAGGGCAAGGCTGCCATCCTACTCCTCTTAGATCTCTCAGTGGCCTTCGACCTGGTTGACCACAAAATACTCTGTAACCACCTCTCCTCTGCCGCCCACTTCTCCCCCTCTGCTGTCTCGTGGATACAGTCCTTCCTAGCCAACAGAACCATGAGGGTCTTCTCTCTGGAGGCAGCAGCAGACCCTATCCCTATTTCCTGTGGTGTCACACAAGGATCATGTGTTTCACCTACCCTTTACAATATCTTTACAAAGCCCCTCTTTGATAAACTGGACCGCCTGGGTGTCACCTATACAAACTACGCGGATGACACCCAGATACTCCTCACTATCTCGGGCAACTACGATATTGATGTAGCCAGGATCAATGAAATCTTCTCCGTCATTCAGGCATGGATGGCCACACATGGCCTCTGCCTCAATGACGAGAAGACCGAACTGCTCATTGTTGGCTCGCCCAACAACCTACATAAATTAAGCCCCAACTACTCTAACATCATAATCGATGGCAACACCATCCCGGTCGCCAAAAATGTGAAAACACTTGGCTTCTATCTTGATGCCAACGTTAACCTCACTAAACAAATTAACGCAACTGCCTCCGCCACTGCATATACCGGAAATCTCATTAGAGCATGTAGACCGTTTCTCTCCCCTAACAGTTGCCTCATACTAGCCAGAGCCCTTATACAATCGAAACTAGATTATTGCAATAGTCTCTACTTAGGTGCCAACCAAGCGATAATTAACAAGCTCCAAGTCCTTCAAAATAACGCACTACGGGCAGCGCTAAATATCTCCAGACGTGAGCACATCTCGACCACCAGAACCACATGCAGATGGCTCACCATCCAACATAAAATTGACCTAAAAACACATTGCCTGACGTACAAAGCTCTCAACAATCTAGCACCCCCATACCTAACCAACAAACTCACCATGAAATCCTCAGTTAGAACCACAAGATCCTCCAACACCTTATGCCTAACAGTACCTAGATTTAACTCTAAAATAGCCGGAGGCTCGAGCTTTACTGTCCTCGCCCCCCAACTCTGGAACTCCCTGCCAGTGAGCATCAAATCCTCCAATTCCTTCCAGTCATTCAGGAAACTTGTCATTGGGTGGCTTCTGACAAATAGTCAACTTTGAAGTCAGACCTTGCTATACAATGTATTGACTGTTCATGCCTCACTTATGTCACGATTGGGTGCTAGCACCCCCACTGCCTGTATATAACTGCTATTTAAATGGCTCTAGCATCACTGTTTATTACCATGTACTGTGCCTTGTAACCTTGTACTAAGCGCCCCTATACTCCTGGGTCCGGAGCGCTATAGAAATAAAATAAACAAACAAACCTTGGAAGCAAGACGACACGGAGCACCACAGGTTCGATCCCCGGGTCAGTACTTAGAAACCTCTGGGTATTAAACACGTTATAAATAACCTATCATATCATATCATATCAAGTGTTCCGAAAGTCAGGGCAGGGATGATAGGCTTGACTTTGCAGAGGAGTGCAAGCTAGTACCATGCTGCTTGAGTCTGCACGGGGATATGTATTGTGAACGAGGGGTAAGTGTCAATGATAAAGCCAAGAGATTGTGCACTGGGTGAGAGTTGATGGCTTAATCCGTCAGGCCTTGTGTCAGTCTGCCAATTCCAGACGTGGGCATGCTTGGTGGGACATCAATGGTGGCCATACATTTCCCAGATAGCCCAAGATGAATCATATTCCTAAAGGCAAGTCTTGGAGATACAAAGGCGGAAGTAGGCTTATTGATCGTTTTAATTGTGGTCGAATCATTTTTTTCTTGAATGTTCTGCTCAAATTTCCCCACCAACAAAAATTTAGATGGTGATTTGGGTGGAGGGGGTGCGGGAGTTCTCCCCCTCCTTTTCGCTAAAAATAATTCAGAAGACAGGAGTTGACCCAAAAAAAAAGAACCTGCCAAAAGACATACAGCCGACAAAGGCATATCATACCGCGCCTGTATGTGGGATATAAGATAGTAATGGGAGAAAACGTGTGTGTCTCTTCAGGTGAAAGAAACCAGTCTTCTCTGCCATGGATCTCCAAGATGAAAGTGAAAGTTCAGAATCCACAACAATACTCGTATTCCTCCCTGATGGAGAGCCAGATTCTGTCTAGGCCGTTGAGTTTCATGGATCTGTAAAATGTACTGGCCCAATAGCGGAGGTTTTTTGGTGTCTTCTCCACAATCCATCCTTCATCACAATGCTTTGTATCCATTCTCTCTTTTCATTAAAGTATCCAAAATACTTTGGCCTCTTAGATACATTGAATTCTGCTAGATTCATTGATTTCTCATATTGTTGCCATGCGGGGGCGTTGCTAGGGGGGGGTTAATGGGGCTAGAGCACCGGATCTTTTGGTTGTAGCCCCGGATAGAATCTCAGGAGCTACAGCCAAAAGACTAGCTGGCCCCCAGTCCCAACAGTTCAGACATCGGCGAAGCCCCGGGTCTTTTCCAGACCTAGCAACTCCCCTGTTGCCATGTTTGTAATTCTGCTGTCCTTAACGTGCTGATTTGAGCTTTCCATTGTCCAGGTATATTCATGAATCCATTTCCCCTACCAATCATAAAGCGCCTAAATGCCCGCCTCCTGGCCCTTGCACGTTGTATATCATGTCTGCGCATTCAATGCTGTTTGGAAGTAACAGAATCCAGCACCTGAGTGAACGAGGGCGTTTGCTGCAGTTTATGCACAATAAAACCTCGCTGTGAAACAACTGGACACAATAATGCCATCAATTGGGATGTTTTAACTTGGTCTCGAAAGAGTCCGGCTGCTTTAAGACTTTCTGTGCCCGTTCCTTGGCAGTGGTCTCCCAAAGTGTGCATTTTCCATTTCTTATATTTGACCGCTTTCGAATAAAGAGCATGCTTCATGTTCCACTGTGTTCATGTTGTGCTGTTAATGAGGCTGGTTTTGGATAACTGTCTTCACAGGATGCATACAAAGGAGCCTAGAAGTGGCATATTTAATGCATGATGTTGGGGTATTAGGTTGACGTTGCAGGTAAACGTTAAGGGCTTGCTTCGCACTGGCCGTGATAACTAAGCATACAGGGCAGAGAAAACATAAACACGCCGACTTCCGGGTCTCTCTATTTTTGTGGATTACGTATAGAGAGGAGTCTGTTTATATAGCTAACACCTTCGGCGTGCATCCCGCAATTTCTCTGGACTTAGAAAATAGTAAACACAGACACATACGTCCTCCCCTCCCCCCTTTTCTCGCTCTTCCCCCATTCGTCTGTATGAATTTAGAACAAAAAAGAGAGATGCGGTTGGTGCATGTTGTGAATATAAAGATAAACTATAGACCAGAAAAGAACTGAAACATCTTTCTCCTCCTCCAGTCCACGGGGAGATGCAGATGCCCGCAGGGCTTTTGCTGAAATAAACACAACACATCTACATACTCAAAATCACTCAAATAAAGGAGCAACATCCATGCAGTTTGCAGACGCCACTTTAACAGAGGGGCATGATACTATCCCAAAAGGAGCACTTAATTGACTGCAACATGATGTGACGATAATATTGTATTCGTATATAGTGCTTCGTGCTAGACTGCTGAAACTTCCAAGCACTTTAATAGCAGGTGATGGCTTGAAGGTGTAGATGTAATCTTAACCTCTGGCCCAGCTCTGGGCAACTCTCCAAACCATCCTCCTTCAGCCTGCCAAGCCATTACAAAAAGGGACAAGACCATATGCAAACCAGGCTAGGCCCCTCCCTAAAAGTGGCAGTCCAGCCCGAACTGCTTTGTCACAACCCTTTTACACCAGACCACAAGCAACCCCCGTCATGTTTTTTTCTCATTGGGCGTCAGTGAAGTGTTGCTTGGGTCTCTAGATGTTAAGGACTTGTCCTTCTACAGAACCTGGTGTGTCACTGGCAGGAATCAAATGGCATTTGCGCCAATCACAATATGTCGCTGATCCGTGGCTTCCAACCACCTGCCATTTCCATTATGGCAGCCTCCAGATCTTGACAACCACATAGCTGCACCACAGTCAATACCGGACTATGCTACTCCAACCTTGTCATGCTCGAGAGGCCTGTCCTCTCCAGATATACTTCAAAGGTCGGAAAGACGTTAATCGCATTGCATTGCAACTTTGTTGCCATAACACTCCAGTCCGTCCCCGCGGCCAATTGTGTACTTCCTAGCCTTCCTTGTTCCTTCCTTGCCCTTACGTTGTCCTTCTGTTGCTCTGCCTTCCCCCTCTGCTCTCTCCAGTTCCTCCTGCCTCTCTGCTCCATTTTGTATCCTACAGAGGATCCTGAAACTCCAGCCCACATCATACCTGGCCCCCGAGCTAATAGGATTCATCGGAGGCCGCCATCGAGAGCAACCGTGCAAGGATTTTTCATCCATTCTGGTTTTTCTTTGGGTCGTCCCTCTCTGGAGCCCAGTCGGCCTGTTACCACCAGGCAGCCCTGGCTTTGGGGGAGGGGCGTCCTTACTTGCATCACTGCCTCTCGAAAGCCAAGACAACACAGAAGAAAAATATGCCTGATCCTGACTCTGGTAAGGATAGAACTAAAACCAGATCCAACAAGCTCGAGACCCACGTTTGTCCATACCCGTCCCATTTGGGGTGACTTAAGCAAAACAAAAGAGATGACGGCTGAAAGGTTAGAATTAATCTTAACCTCTGGCAGTTCCTCTGGTCAACCCTGCAAACCACCCTTCCTCAGCCTGCCAAGCCATTACAGAAAGAGGAAAGACCAAATGCAAATGAGGGTTGGTCCCACCCTAAGAGGGGCAGTCCAGCCCAAACTGCTTGGTCACATACTTCTGCACCGGAACCCAAGCAACTCCAGACATGTTTTGGCCTCGTTGGGCATCAGTGAGGAGTAGCTTGGGCCTCTAGGTCCACCAACACAGGACCCATTTCTGTGCACACCCATCTGTCAGGAAAGGAAGAAGGCGATGGATATGGCATTCTTCATGCTTGAATCATGAAACTGTTCAATCTGAGGTAAAGCACAACCGGAGTCATGGGGTTCAATAACAGAGGTACTTGTGTGTATAAATTCTAGCAGTGTGTTGTTTTCCACTGCTAAGGCTTGTGCGGACATAGACTCTGGATCAAAATTAAAGACAGAGCTAGGATCAGGCAATGTAGGATGGGCCACCCAGTGGGTAAAATACTTTGCACGTAAATACCCATTCGTGTCAAGGAGTTCATTTAAGTCAGGAGCAGAGATTCGATTTTCACGTGTAATTGTAAGGGAAGCTTTCTGTATAAGCTTGTTAGAGGCCTTGCTGCCTTTCCTTCGTAATCTGGCCATGTTCAAACGGGAACAACGGCTGGTCATTCTGTCAGGAAAGGAAGAAGGCGATGGATATGGCAGGGGAAATGTGCACAAAATACACAGTAAACAACCTTGAATCTAACAACGTGCATTCAATACCCAAGACTCGTGTATACCACTATATGAAAAAGGAATGTAGGGTAAGCACTTAGAACCTCCTTATGACTGAAAGGAAAGTCGGCAAACTCCTTACCCACTATGCTATTACAGATACTGACAGCGCTAAGCCCACGTAGAGGGCAAGCAGGGACAGAGTCTGTGAGCTGACACTCTAGACGGTACTGAATAAAGAATTTGGAAACAGTACTCACAAGGACCGGAATGACCACATGAATGCCAGTACTCACGAAGACCGGAAAGACCACTTGGATGTCCGTATTCACGAGGACCGGAAAGACCACTCAAAAGTCAGTACTAACCCACAACCCTGTAAATCAAACAAGAACCCAGAAGGCAGTAAAGGCAAAGAGTGAGGATAACTAAATACCTAAACCCAAGTCAAGAGGCAAGAAGGAATAGTACAGTGTGGAAAACAAAAGATAATCACACAGGAGCTAGTTACAACAGCTTCCCGCACCTAATAATAAAATAGGAAATAAATACAAAAGTGTAAAGGAATACATGGCATGGATCCCAATAGAAGGTAAGGATCAGGAGCAGTGAAAACAATATCAAAAGGGAAACCTTCCCACCCATCCAAGGTGAAAAGGCAGGAAACTAAACCTGTAAAGGAAAGATTAATGCAACAAGTCTTTCAGTAGCAATGGACAATTTCTAGGAAACAGTGAACACAGGCAATTGGGCTACAGCAAAAGGAAAGCTCAGAGAAAGGCTGCCTGCAGACAGAGAAAGGGAGAAAGGGATTTCCAAAAGGCAGAAATCAATTAGGCATACAAATACGAATTCCAGGACAAGGAACAAGAAACACTAACTAGAAACTGGGCACAAAAACTAGGAACCAGGAACAAGGGACCAGTCACGACAGGAACGCTGCAATAATGACCAGCGCTGGACTGAAGCAAACCGAGGCTTTTAAAGCTGCTTAACGAGCACACCCCTCAGGCGTGTCGCCTGCTGCACCTGCAGCCACAGGTGTTGCCTATCCTCCACCCAGCCTTGTCCTGCAAGGGAGGAGGTGAGGCAGTGAGCCAGGCATTCTGGGAAGCATAGTCATTTGATTAAAGTAGCAGTAGCATGCTGGCTGCCAAAAACCTGGAATGGATCCGGAAGGGAAGTAATTTGGGAAATAAGGTTTTAGCGCTCCCAATTCATCAGGACACTGTAGCATAAGGTTCGGAGGAAATGTCCAGTAGGGAAGAAACCCCAAAACATGCCCCCAAGTGGCGGGAACGGGAGCGAAGGCAGCGAGCCGTGACACTATACCTCCTCCCACGGCCGACTCCAGGCGGCCGTTACTCGCACAAAACATCTTCTTTCCATGACAGGAGCGCTTTGTCTTCAGAAGTGGCACTGACGGAAACGATGACCCACGGGCAGAAGCAGAAGGACTGGAATGAATAGAATCAGGCCGCAGTCTATAAGAGCCATAGGCGGGTTTTCGGTGAGGAAGAGACTCATGGGTCGAAGAAAGGCATGAAGGACTTGCAGGACCTGAAGCAGAGTAGGAAGGTCCAGGAAGCTCAGTCTCTGGGAGCGAACACTCATACATCATTGCGGAGGGAGGCAGGCTGGTGCAACATGCTTTGGACAATGATTGATGCTCTGGTAGCCCCCCTGCTGAGAGTGGACACATAGGAGGTGAGAAAACAGCAGGTTTCAGGAAATGTTCATGTTCAGACAAAGAAGGTGGCGGCCGAGGTAGAGGTTCGGATCTTCTCTCATCATCCATTTGATTAAAGGCCTGTGGTTGAGGGTGACCAAGGTTCGACTGCATCTGTCCCACGCCTTGGGGGCCTGGAAGTCCAATGGGTTGTACGAGGTTGGCACTCTTGGTGTCAGTCATGTAGCTACCTTGTTGCTCATGGAATACAACCGCAGGAACGTTTGACATACCGATAGGAGTGACAGACGCAGTACTTGGTACATCAGGCACACTCGCAGCAGGAGCAATAACGGGCACATCTTGAACTGCAGCAGTCATATCCTTCCTTTGGCTACTAGCACCCGAATGGTGCAGCAGTTGGGGGGCCGTGCTCGTCCCTTCCTTCAGGCTCATGTGGGATCCGGCAACAAAAAGGCTGTCAAGCGGCTGATCCAAACCGGCCCCCAAATGCGAACCGTCCAACCCGTTATCCTGGTTGGCTACTTGTTCGATGTCTGGGCCATGGCGGATGGTATCCGTCTCCCCCTTGTAACACTCAAGGCAAGTCCAACGGCCTTGCATGTAAGGCCCTCCCGAGTCGTGATCCAGCTTGATGTTTCTGCCAGAAGTCTCAGACTCAGATGTAGCATATGCGGGAGGTGCTGATTCTACAGTCAAGCAGTTGGGAGAATTAACTTGTGTAAGAGGCAGGCCTTCTGGTGATCCTCCTGAAGCATAAGAAGGGCAGATTGGACGTTCATCCGTAATAGATGGTTGGGATTTAGGAGGTAGCTCTGAAGTAGATGAATCTGCAACACAATCAAACCGAGCAGACAGGTGCACCTCCGATATTGGCTTCGAGGCTGAGCAGGATACAGGTCTTTCATGAACTGAAGCCAAACTAGCAGTAGGCTCTGGGACCGAAGACAGGCACTCAGGATGTGCTACCGGAGGTTCCATGGCTGAAGGATAATCCGCTGGATGAGTCACTGTAGCCAAAGACAGACATGCCAGAGGAAATTCCGAGGCTGAGGGCATGCAAGCTGGAGCCATCTTGTTAGCTGAAGACAAACTTGTCAAGGTCTTTGGCTCTGACTGCGTACATGGTGAAGGCTCTTGGGTGACTGGCAGACATAGCAATTTTTTATTGATCGAAGATACGTGTGCCAACGATGACTGCAGAGCTGTGGACAGGATTATTGAAGAGTCAATAGTAGTAGGAGGACAGTCTGAAGTCCCAGAATTCGACAGACACACTTGTGGTTCAGGAATGGAAAGCCCCTTTAAGGCAGTTGACCCCTTGGCACCAGTAACCAAAGTCTGAGCTGTACCCCTGCCATCCCTCTCCTTAGTGGATGACACAGAGTCTCTTCCTTTGTAGAAGTCAAAATCAACCAGAGGAATCACCATAGTAAAGTCTCTGTTAATCAGGATTTCGTCAATTGACCATTCCTCTGTCTTAGCTTCTGAAAGTGGCTGATTAACAATCAACAGTTCAGGGATCGCCTGCCGGGTTTTTGGTTCAGTAATCTGTGGAATGAGTCCATCAAAACATGAATTCTGCACTGTCTTTGACTGCTCGTAGTGACCGAAATTGGCAGAAGGAAGAGCGAACACAGAGGTAGCATCGTTTTCCACATCAATTTGAATGTCTACTTCAGTCTCAGCAGCTAGATCAAGGGCAGAACCTAAGCCTACAGTTGTGACTGATTCTGTGTATGCCACCATTGTGGATTGTGTTTGGAAATCAGAAGCATGTATGTGTTCAAGCTCAGAGTTATGGCAAACTGCTACACAGGAAGCCTCAGGTAAAGGAGTGGCTTGTGAATCTTCAGCTAACAGCAATTCCTGACAAACGGTAGGACAGTTGTCAGAACCTGTGCCCTGAATAAGCGCTGGGCTTGAAAAAAGACTTTCACTCCCAATAGATCTTACATATTGACAAGTATCATGATTTACAAAAGTCTCCACACTCAGGGACTGAACAGTATTCACTTCATCAACGGATACAGTTGGAGGTGTATTCAGAAAAGACTGTAACATCTTATTCACCTCTTTTAAGGAAATGTATTCTTGTTTTAACTCCTCAAATTCTGCTTTTAGCATGTCCCGCATTAACTGTACATCCCTATCAGTAGGCACAGGGGAAGGCATGGTGGCATCAGGGCTGGATCCTGCCCTAGCCATCTGGAAGTGCACTGATTGTATATTGTCATCTACTGCTTGCAGGTCTTGTGATCTATACTCTCTCTTACCGACGTGGTCTGTGTTTCTTTTAAGCAGACTATTGGCATCAGACCCCTTGACATTAGAGACCACAGTAAGAACCTGTGCAGAGGAGTAAGCTGTAGACTGAGGGCAGAAAACAGAAGATAATGCAAGGAACCCCTCCATTCTTCATGCTTGAATCATGAAACTGTTCAATCTGAGGTAAAGCACAACCGGAGTCATGGGGTTCAATAACAGAGGTACTTGTGTGTATAAATTCTAGCAGTGTGTTGTTTTCCACTGCTAAGGCTTGTGCGGACATAGACTCTGGATCAAAATTAAAGACAGAGCTAGGATCAGGCAATGTAGGATGGGCCACCCAGTGGGTAAAATACTTTGCACGTAAATACCCATTCATGTCAAGGAGTTCATTTAAGTCAGGAGCAGAGATTCGATTTTCACGTGTAATTGTAAGGGAAGCTTTCTGTATAAGCTTGTTAGAGGCCTTGCTGCCTTTCCTTCGTAATCTGGCCATGTTCAAACGGGAACAACGGCTGGTCATTCTGTCAGGAAAGGAAGAAGGCGATGGATATGGCAGGGGAAATGTGCACAAAATACACAGTAAACAACCTTGAATCTAACAACGTGCATTCAATACCCAAGACTCGTGTATACCACTATATGAAAAAGGAATGTAGGGTAAGCACTTAGAACCTCCTTATGACTGAAAGGAAAGTCGGCAAACTCCTTACCCACTATGCTATTACAGATACTGACAGCGCTAAGCCCACGTAGAGGGCAAGCAGGGACAGAGTCTGTGAGCTGACACTCTAGACGGTACTGAATAAAGAATTTGGAAACAGTACTCACAAGGACCGGAATGACCACATGAATGCCAGTACTCACGAAGACCGGAAAGACCACTTGGATGTCCGTATTCACGAGGACCGGAAAGACCACTCAAAAGTCAGTACTAACCCACAACCCTGTAAATCAAACAAGAACCCAGAAGGCAGTAAAGGCAAAGAGTGAGGATAACTAAATACCTAAACCCAAGTCAAGAGGCAATAAGGAATAGTACAGTGTGGAAAACAAAAGATAATCACACAGGAGCTAGTTACAACAGCTTCCCGCACCTAATAATAAAATAGGAAATAAATGCAAAAGTGTAAAGGAATACATGGCATGGATCCCAATAGAAGGTAAGAATCAGGAGCAGTGAAAACGATATCAAAAGGGAAACCTTCCCACCCATCCAAGGTGAAAAGGCAGGAAACTAAACCTGTAAAGGAAAGATTAATGCAACAAGTCTTTCAGTAGCAAAGGACAATTTCTAGGAAACAGTGAACACAGGCAATTGGGCTACAGCAAAAGGAAAGCTCAGAGAAAGGCTGCCTGCAGACAGAGAAAGGGAGAAAGGGATTTCCAAAAGGCAGAAATCAATTAGGCATACAAATACGAATTCCAGGACAAGGAACAAGAAACAGTAACTAGAAACTGGGCACAAAAACTAGGAACCAGGAACAAGGGACCAGTCACGACAGGAACGCTGCAACAATGACCAGCGCTGGACTGAAGCAAACTGAGGCTTTTAAAGCTGCTTAACGAGCACACCCCTCAGGCGTGTCGCCTGCTGCACCTGCAGCCACAGGTGTTGCCTATCCTCCACCCAGCCTTGTCCTGCAAGGGAGGAGGTGAGGCAGTGAGCCAGGCATTCTGGGAAGCATAGTCATTTGATTAAAGTAGCAGTAGCATGCTGGCTGCCAAAAACCTGGAATGGATCCGGAAGGGAAGTAATTTGGGAAATAAGGTTTTAGCGCTCCCAATTCATCAGGACACTGTAGCATAAGGTTCGGAGGAAATGTCCAGTAGGGAAGAAACCCCAAAACATGCCCCCAAGGATCCAAGATGGCCGCCGGGACGAGGAGACGCAGTTAATCGGCGCTCCGCCCGGGCCGCCAAAATAAGCACAATTAATGCAGTAAAGGCCCGCTTCTCGGCCCCCCCGACAGCTGAGGGCCCCCCCCCTGGCACGGAGGCGGGGACGCGGCAGGAGAACCGAGCGTGAAGCGCGAACAGCGGAGGAATAGGTCCGGCCCCTCCCCCATCGGAGCCGTTCGAGACTTCCCCGCGCATACCAGCGCATTAGAAGAAGGCAGTGCGGCGGGGGTATCCCAGCGTGGGAGCAGGATCGGGAGCTCCGCTGGGCACCCCCCCCCCCACGGCAAGCCCTGACAGGCAGTCCCAAGGATCAGGGACCCGCGATCGAGTCAGCGGCGGGGAGGAGGAGCGGCACGGGGGAGGGAGCGGAGCCGCCCGCGGAAGAGGGGAGGCAGAACTCCGGCAGCAGAAAAGGTGAGCCAGCCGGGGGGGGGGCGGCAGACGAGCCATCCACCGAGGCAGCAAATGTTGACCCAACACCCACCTCCATAATGCTGTGAAGGAGGGAGACACGGATCAGGAGAGATCAGGAGAGGTGGGAACTGGCGCACTAACGGTGATTGTGATTGTCTCGGGAAGACGAGCGGAAGAGGGACTTTCATAGGAAACCCCAGCAAGGAACAGCACCCAGGTATCGGATCGGCTGGGGAATTCTCCCCTTGCACGGCCCGACCAGGGCACAAGAGAGTCCACTGATGGAGTCGCTTCCCCCATAGAGTGGAGGGATCGCTGAGGGGGGGAACACAAGAAAAAAAAAAAAAAAAAAGGGGAGAGACTCATAGCCACAGGGGTGAGGGCAAGCCGAGTCGACAAGAAAAGAAGTGGAATAGGGGACACCACGTCTGGAAAAACAGGAACTCCCCCCCCCCCCACACTCACAGGAGTACGCCGGAGGAGCCGAACGGGGGAAAACACTACTGGAAGGCCACAAGAGGATACAGAACCCCATAGACCCTCCAATAAAACACCCCGCCATGTCAAGAGCAAAAGGGAAGTGCAACCCCTCCCAACAGACACCCCAATCGATAAAACAAGGCGCAGACATATTACAAATGTGGACAACGGAGGGAGCATCACAATCGAAAGGGAGAACCCAGGAAGGAACCGAGGGCGAGGCAGAAACACTCTCCCAGAAACAACATCCATTGACCAGGGAAGATATGCAATCATGGTTCATGGATTTTCAAGAGAAGTTCATGTCTACAGATCAAGAGCAATTTGCAACCATGAAGAGTGAAATGAAACAAGCGGTCCAAGACATAAGACTGGATATAAACAACCTCGAAGAGAGAACGGATATGGTGGAAAAATCAGTGCAAAGTCTTGAAGAAGATACGAGCCAAATAGGCGAAGCACAAGAACGGTTGGTGTCTCTCACTCAAAACTTGGAAATACAATGCGAGGATTTGGAGAATCGCTCCAGACGCTCGAACATTAGAATCAAAAACATGGTGGAATCAGTACTAGATAAAGATCTGAAAGAGGCGGTAAAAGAAGTGTTTAGAGACATATTGGGGACGCAAGATACTGAAGATATTGGAGTCAACAGAATACACAGGGTTGGACCCAAAAGATCTGGAGCCCCAGGGGAAAGACCACGCGATGTCCTGGTGGCCCTCTCTTCTTATCCGCAGAAAGAACAGATTCTAAGAAGGGCAAGGGAAATGGAGCATATCAAAATGAATGGGCAAGACATCCAATTGTATCAAGACTTGGCCATGGTCACCCTCCAAAAAAGAAGAGCAATGGCCCCACTGGTGAAAGTATTAATAGAAAAACAGATCCGCTACAAATGGACTTTCCCATTTGGGCTACTATTTACTTGGGAAGGAAAACAGAGAAGGGTGACCACACTGGATGAAGGCCTCAGCACTCTGGGACTCCAAGAAGAAGAGATGGAACGAAGAGAAGCCTCATACAGGAGAGATCGTACAAGAAACCTAATGGGCTGGGAATCCAGTAAGAAGAAAAAGACAAGCACAGGGAGGGAAACCCGAAGGAAAGTACCATGAGAAAATAAGGAAGAATGCATAACTGGGAGACAACATGGAAACCGGATGCTGGGTGTTGGTCGGGGGGCGGCTGAGGTGCGGCACCCAATGGACAATCCACGGTTGGCGGCCCGGTCGAGTCCCGACAGGGTGGTAATCGGACAGAAAAAATGGATCACTGGGGTTTAGGACTCCCCATAACATACCCCCCGAGGGTATGGAGGGCAGGGAGCGAGAGGCGCAACGCCTTAGCATCAATAGGAACCCTTGCCCTACTCGGGGGACAGTTTGTTAAGTTTAAAGTTACAAGTTGGGGGAGGGGGGAAGTTGGGGGGAGGAGAGAGGATCGGAGAAATCTGAGAGGCAGGAAACGCAAAGAAGAAGACAGGATCTATCGACACACTAATACAACAGAATGGGGATGGTACGCATATTAACCTACAATATTAGAGGCATGAATCACCCAACAAAAAGAGCGAAATTGGAGAAACAGTTTAAAAGAGGGAATGCTGATATACTGCTTCTCCAAGAAACCCATATAAGAACAAGGGATAAGCAGAAAATAAGGCTAAAAGGATACACAATTTGGGTACAAGCAACGACAGTGGAAAAAAAAGCGGGGGTACTGATAGCGGTAAAAGAAGGAAAGGACTATAAAATGCGGGACACAAAAGTAGATAAAGATGGAAGATACGCCTTCGCCAATATAGAAGTGGAAGGCTATAGCATTACACTGGCCTCGATCTACGCCCCTAACCAAGGACAGGATGGGTTTATTAAAGATATGCTATCAAAGTTGGAAGAATTTGCAAAAGGAGAAGTGATCATGGGGGGGACTTCAATATGGCATGGAACCCACAATTGGATAGGAGTACGGGGAATATTCAGGGCCAAGGGGCGCCATCGAAGAACCTGAGGCAAAGAATGGACCACTTGGCCCTGAATGACGTTTGGAGGGATACGAGGGGCGAACAGAGGGGGTACACATATTTCTCACATGTTCATAATACCATGTCCAGGATAGACTATCTATGGGTATCAGTGGGACTGCTGGGGAAAATACAAGGGGTGGAAAAGGGTACAATCGCCCTATCGGATCATGCCCCACTGTGGCTGGATGTGGCATTCCCAGGGAAAAAGAATGGGCTCTGGAGGTGGAAGCTCCCGCAGGAGTTGATCCAGGACCCAGCTACAGGGGAGGCAATAAGGGAAATGATAGAGGAATACTTTACACAAAACGACACCGGGGAGGTGGCAGTAAGTACAGTCTGGGATGCATTTAAAGCAGTGCTGCGGGGGAAGATGATAGCGTTGAAAATCACAAGAGATAAACAAAAGTTTCAATGGGAAAAGGAATTGGAAAAAACAGTAGAAGATATTCAAGAAAAAGTACAGACACACCCCACCAGGCTTTTGAAAAAATCACTAAAACATACACAAGGGCAATTAGAGATGCTACGCACAAAGGGCGCAGAACGGAATCTACTATATCTGAAACAGAGATATTACATTAAGGCGAACAAGGCAGATAGACTTCTGGCGAGACAGCTAAGGGCTAAAAAGAAAGAAACGACGATCAAGGCCATGTGCGATGCGAAGGGGGACGTCCAAACTCGCACACACGAAATGGGGGAAGCACTGAGGCAATACTATCAGGAGCTCTACTCCACCGAAAGCCCTAACATAAACGCCCAAGAAGCATACCTAAAGACCCTGCAGATACCGAAAATAACAGAAGAGGATAAACAAACATTAGAAGCCCCCATTAGGGAAGAAGAAGTCAGCAAAGCAATAAAGGGACTCCCAAGTAACAAAGCCCCGGGCCCTGATGGTTTTACGGCCCCATTTTATAAAAAATACTCAGATATACTGACCCCGATACTAACCAGACTCTTGAACTCATTTAAAGATAGCGGTAATGTGACCCCCACAATGAATGAGGCAAAAGTTCTGGTGTTCCACAAATCAGGTAAAGACCCAACTAACCCTGCATCCTATAGACCAATATCCCTGATTAACCTAGACGCAAAAATGTATACGAAAATCCTGGCAACTAGGCTATCCCCACTACTTCCAAACCTAATTAGTAAGGATCAATCGGGATTTATCCCTGACAGGCAAACCCACGATAACACGAGGAGGCTCGCACATCTAGTAGATAAATAGGTATCTCCCACATCCCAGCGATACTATTATCGGTAGACGCAGAGAAGGCGTTCGATCGGGTGGAGTGGTCCTTGTTATTCAAAGTACTTCAGCACATGGGATTTGGGGAACAATATATTGCGCGCATTAAAGCAAACTACAACTCACCATCCAGCAGAATAGTCATTAATGGCGAGGTTACGGACAAGATTATAATATCAAGAGGTACGAAACAGGGTTTCCCCCTTTCACCATTGCTGTACGCCCTATTCCTGGAACCTCTTCTTATAAAAATACGAGAATCAATAGATATTAAAGGGATTGACATGGCTGGACAGGAACATAAAGTTATAGCATATGCGGATGACATGCTAATTACCTTAGAAAACCCCGAATCCACCCTTTCAGCCGCGGTGCGGGAGCTAGAAATCTATGGGACCATATCCGGTTTAAAGATTAATAGGAAAAAATCAGAGATCCTAATATTGGCAGGGGACAGAGCAAATATAGAAAGGGAAGCAAAGAAACTAGACCTTACGACTGTAGAGGGGGGCATAAGGTATCTGGGAATAGTGATCCCTCAGAAAATAGAACCATTTTATGGGGAAAACTACCCGTCGCTACTCACAAACATCCGTAAGGAATTAAGCAGATGGAATCCCTTGCAGATATCATGGTGGGGTAGAATACAATCAGTAAAGATGACTATTCTCCCAAGGGTGTTATACTACTTTCAGGCTCTCCCGGTGGGTGTCCCCGATTCGTTCTTCAAAACCCTAGCAAAATTAGTATCGTCTTTTGTGTGGAAAGGGAAAACGCCTAGGATAGCGAGAATGGTCCTCACGGCTCCAACCAGGGAAGGGGGGATGGCGCTCCCCCATTTCAAAAAATACTTTCAGGCGGCACAGCTCAGAGTCCTAAGGGAATGGGTTGGGGAGAATCCACAGCAAATTTGGGCCAAACAGGATAGAGCAGTGGCAAGGACCCCGCTGGTAGAACTTCTCTGGAAGCAAAAGCAGCATAGGCATAAGAATGTAGGGATCAGCGAAATTATGAGGACCACATTGAAAGTATGGGACATCCAGACACGAAAAGGAATAATGACCACTACGCTGGGATCCTTTACCCCCATATGCAGAAATCCACAGTTCCCCCCGGGGATGGAACAAGGGGCATACGATAGCTGGGAGGAGGGGGGCATAACCAAAATAGGCGAGATGTTCATAGGTAAGGAAATGAGATCACTGAAATCCTGCATTATAGACGAAAAAATCCTCAAAAGTAATAGATACAGATATGAACAGCTAAAACACTGGCTGAACGCCCCGGAAATCACCGAAGCAGCAACCAGGGATCTCACAGGGTTCGAGACATATATCATATCCAATACGGGGGAGAAAAAGTGGGTATCCATACTATATAAATTCATAAACACACAAGGAGAAGACATTAAATGGTCATATAGAATAAAATGGGGTAGAACGCTGGGGGTGGAACCAACGGATAAGCGGTGGGAAGACCTATGGAAGCAAATCCCCAGGATGACCCGCTCGGCACAAACAAGGGAAATATGGGTAAAAATTATGACACAATGGCACTTTACCCCAGAGAGGCTCCATTCGATGTATCCAAACTCATCTGACCAATGCTGGAGGGGGTGTGATGAAGTGGGTACTTGGAGACACATTTGGTGGGACTGCAGAGGTGTTAAACCCTTTTGGGAAGAAGTGAAAAGCGAAATGGGTAAAATATTCCCGGATGTGGGTCTGTTGGGGGAGGGAGTGTGGCTCTGTGGAATCAGAGACGATATAGCAATGCAATACAGCAAAACACAATGGAGAAGCTGTATGGGTCTACTTATAGCGGCATGGACCACTATAGCGCAGAATTGGAAGAATAAAAACACTCCACTGACCAGCACTTGGCTACGGAAAGTGTGGGCCCACATAACTATGGAAAAAATTACACACAAGATCCAAGGAACTGGAGACACATTCGGAAAGGAATGGGAAGGGATATTGCAATACCTGCAGTCAGACTTTATGGGTCAATGGTGCCCTCATAATATTAGGGTTTCAGACATCTTCAATGCATAAGCGGAACAATGGACTTTACGATTTCATCCGACCAGAGGGGAGGGAGGGGATGGGAGGAGGGAAAGGTTTAATGTTAAATGTAATTGTACCTGCTTTATTTCAGTAAAACCAATAAACACAGTTTAAAAAAAAAAAAAAAAACATGCCCCCAAGTGGCGGGAACGGGAGCGAAGGGAGCAAGCCGTGACACCATCCCACTTGGGGTGAATTCAGCAAAACAAAAGAATTGATGACGGGAGGGTTTAGAATTATACGTAGCCTCTGCATCGCTCAGGGCAACCCTCCAGACCATTCTTCTTTAGCCTGCCAAGCCATTACAGAAAGGGGAAATACCATTTGCAAATCAGGGTTGGTCGCACCCTTAAACAAGCATTGGCAGAGCCAATAGTTTTGACGTTTGTAGTTTTTAGCATTTTGCATTTAGCATGGAGGGAAGGAATGAGGAATGACAGCACAGGGAAGAAGAAATGACTGAATGGGGGGATGAAGGGCGGCACCAGGGGGTGGGGGAAGCACTGTGGGAGGAAACATTACAAATAAATGGCAACACAAGTCAGAATAGAAAATCCAATATATGAAAGTTAGGCCAGCAACTGTACACTGGAGCATTGTACAACATTTGGAGGAAGGAGTGACAACGCAAATGGGGTGGGGGAGTGACCTGCAAAGGGGTGGTATTGCAAAGGTGAACAGAGCAACAGTGCCCGAGGGGGAAGGTATGACAGCGCAAGGGCATAGGTGTGACAGCGCAAGGGCGGATGGAGGGATAGCGCAAGGGGTGAAGGAGGGACAGTGCAGGGGGGGAAGGAGGTACATCCCAAGGGGGGAAGGAGGTACATCCCAAGGGGGAAGGAGGGACAGCGCAAAGGGGAAGGAGGGACAGCACAAGTTGTGACATTTCCAGAACATATGCGGGGATTGACAAAATCTGGACTGGAAAGGCGCTGGTTGGATTAGATAGTCCGGTAATTGTTGGTAGGTAGTTTGCAAAAGTAATAGATGAGTCAAGTTATATGTGTGTCAAACATGAGGTTTGGTTTATTCCTTGGTTGAGCTTCCAGGTGGGGTGAGCTGGTCCTCCCATGTGTGGGTGCCAGTAGGCTGGATAGCCGTGCTTGAGCCGGGTTCGGCAGTGCTGGTGTGTGGAGTCGAGGATCAGCCGATCCTCAACCATCAAACCCAAATGGCCTTGAAAAAGACTTAGGTTGAAACGGCGTCGGCTGTGTAACATATCATCATGTTGTAAATATCACCTTTACATCCAATGATGTCTCTCATTGGTGCTGACTAAACCAAGGAATAAACCAAACCTCATGTTTGACACACTAATAACTTGACTCATCTATTACTTGTGCAAACTACCTACCAACAATTACCGGACTATCTAATCCAACCAGTGTCTTTCCAGTCCAGAGTTTGTCAAACCCCACAAATCTTCTAAACATTAGGAACCTCGGAGTTGGTCCCTTGACAAACTAGGACCTTGGCTGCAGGTCTAACTCAGTCAACAACCGAATAGAAGGTGCGCAGGAGAGAGGGAGTCCCGCTTTTCAAAACTCCACCCATGCCAAAAATTTCCAGAACATACACTAATTTTTTATTGAAATTGTGCATATTTACTTCGTGTTCACTGACTTGAATTGGATTGCAACAACTACCTTTCTGAAATGTTCATACACTACTCCAGCCTCTCTGCTAACTATGCACACCAGCCCCTAGGATGCATCCCCTATACAGTGTTCCATTAATTCCTAGCTAGAACGTAGCTTTGTAAATACCACAAAAGGCACGGATGAAGTTGTGTGGTTGCCCATTTCAACATGATGGTTGGTGGCCCCTTCCCCCACTTGCTTAGACCGGAAAACAGGCTGAGCCATTTGTGTGGTGCATACATTGTAATGGAGACAAAGAAATACAGCCAGGAGTTAATAGCCGTGGATTATCACGAGAGGGCAACCAGCAGGGAGCTGAAACATTAAATACCCACTGAAAAGCTATAAATCCTACTTCATCAGCAACTGGCTGATGTGGTGGACATTTTGGAGCAAATGCTTGATGGGGTGTTCTTTGGGGGAAGGATAGGGGGCTTACTGTTGCACCCCAGAGTCTGCTGCAGTGTTTTTGAAATTAATTTACTATTTCATTGGTACAACAACTGCTTTACAGCAGGAAGTTCCATGCATTGAATAACTTTGGCATGGTGATTTATTTCCTGATTTTTCTCTTGGTCGTTTCACTTTCCCGGAGTCATACCATGCCCCCTTGCTCTAGGAATTCTGTTCAGCTGCAACTGTTCTGCAGTGTTTATTTCTCTTATGAATCTGCATGCCAATATTGTGCCAACCTTCTTTCTCCTCACCTCTAGCCTAACCATGCTTTGAAAAGGCTACATGTCCTTTTTTCCTTTTCTAGGGCCCCCAGACCCCAAATCAACTGCCGACGAGGTGGCCAGGACCTCGGTGTCCCGCCAAGCACCCGCCAATGCTCAGAGCAGCGGTACACCCATACCTGCCTACATTTCAAAATCAAAAACCCTGAGATTTATGTCACGTAATGCCATGCCCCCAGCTATTCGAGACCTCACGCACCTGCCACGCCGACAGGCTAAAAAAAGAACTTCAAGCGCAGTCTAGGTGCTATATACCATATTCTTAGCATAATGTGCACGATTAGACCCCTCCTTGCCTCACTGCACTTCTAAGGCTCCCAACATTTGCACCCATTCCCCATGGCCAGATAAACAGCAGCTAGCATGTGAGCAAGAATACACCTACAAACGTTGCCAAAGGTGCTGATTGCATTATTTTTCTACAAAACACACCAAATACCCATCAATGCATAAAAGAAAAATACATTGTAAACTATTTTCATCTAAAAATTATTTTAAAAAACAGGTTTATGTAGTCATGCCTCCAAAACATTCCCTTTTAAATCCAAGGGTGTTCATGTGTGCTGCTTTCCCGTTGTGATCCTCTGCCATTCAGGCCTCCTGCCAGCTCTTATAATGTTAATGTTAATGTTATTAACAACCGGCCAAGGGCGGTCTTCTGGCAGAATAAAAGCAGGGGGGCCGTCATCGTTCAAGGAGGGACCCAGTTTCCCAGATTGAAAAGCAGCTCTCGATGCTGCCATTTATCACCTTAAATTGTCTGTAACCTGCAGATCACACCCTCGAGGGAAGCCAGTTTGCAGCCACACTGCCCCTCATTACTTTGGAATCCCAGAGGTTTCTCGCTCTTCTTCCTCGGATACCAGGAGAAGAACGTAAAAACCCTCAGTGTCCGTGGTACATTAGGAGACTAGGCAGGTCTGGGTACACCGGTCCCATCACAGGTGTACCAGCCGCACTGCTCCGGCACCCAAGTAGCAGCATCCAGGACACTGGCACAGCCCCCTTATACGTGTGTGTCCCAGTGCCAACTCCAGCACACCTCCAAGATCCGCCAGAGCATCGAGTTGTGTCCTATGCACAAGAGGCGGTCCTCTCCAGTGCCAGCTGCGGCGCCTCACAGCCTAGAGCGCCCAAGGTGCGTCTCCAACACCAAGCGTCCGATGTGGGAGGATCCTTCTGGGCCCGCCGAGCTGCAGCACCATGGGCAAGTCCAACAACGCCATACCACACAAAACAAGTAAACTGAAACCTCACATGGCCCACTCAATTCACACAAAACATGAGAAATAAACTGCCTACCTCTCTCTTCCAATCTCTAAACAAGAACAAAAAACAAGCATTGGCAAAGCTGACAGTTTTAGCTTGTATGTAAGTCTTAGGCATTTGCCAGGTACTCACATAATTTTGCACCATCAATGTCCAGTTAATACCACTATGTCTGTGCCTGGTAAGTGCCTTTCCCTGCCTACACAAAAGGGTTGGGTGAGAGTTATCAAGAGCCACGGTCATCATTAAGGGAACCTGTATAAATGGTATTGCAGTTAGGCTCTAACCTTTTTATTGTTTGTGATACGGCCTCTACAAGCCAATAGGTGAGGTCACCTGGTGATTTACCCGGGGCAGGGCCATTTTAAGCACTTTGGGGGCCTGGAAATCTCTGGGGCCCCCCTCCAACAGGCCAAAGGAATTAAGGGATATAGAATATCGAGTACGCCGCACCCCGTGTCACGATAACAACCCATAGCTTGATATGCCGACTCACAGATCAAAATAAGCATGGTAAACTTCCTTTCAGATACCTTAACCTCTTCATTCATGTTGTAATCTGAGTGATAAACAAATAGCATTTCAAGGGCAACATTAGCAGTCTACGCGAGGGTACTTGTGTTCAAGCATAGGTACAGCAAACATTTCATCAATTGCAGCCACGTGGTTGGTATACTGGACATAGTATAACTGTAGGACACATATTTTATGACAAAGGTACAAATAATCCAGAATAATCTGAGATTAGCTGTCTCAGAGACAGCAAAAGCGCTCAAGCATGGATACAGATGACCAATGGGAAGCAAGTATATAAGTACACAAACAATAGCATAGAGAGTGGATGACGATTTGAAGATACCAGGAAAGTGTCTGTATCCAGACAGACTGAGATTAGAAGTGGACATGGTTTTCAAACAGTGTTGCCATTGGATAGCAAAGAAACAGGTGGCTGTGGTGTATAATATATCAATGATGCTTACTAACATTATAGAGGAAGCAACACTATCTATAGCCAGGGAAACCATGAGTGAGTCTTTTTTAAAGGTCATACCCTGAGAACGAAATCACTCTGAAGGGCTGAATATTTTGAAAGGTTTGGGGACTTACTATTTTGACAGGTGAAGAAATACAAGATTAAATGAGATACCCAGGATCACACATTGATTATGAGGTGAAGCTGGGATTCGTACCCACAATTTCTGCTCTTTACCAATTTATTTTCTAGTTTTTACCTTGAACTAAAATAATCCCATTTTACAGAACTGACATGGATAATATGAAAATCACATAACCCAATATAAACATTTTTAAAAAACACAACGTTATAGAAACATGTTATTCAAAATTGGAATTATTCTAGCTTCATTGTCTCCATTATCAAGGAAAGTATATAAATACCAGCATACTAATGGATGTGATCTTAGATTTCAGATAGGTTTCTCTTTTGTATTGTAAAGCTTTAAATACACCCCAAACACAGGGTTGTGCAATGGTATTTAAAAATGTGCAGAAAAACTTTTGAATTGTACAAAAAAGCAAACCGTTGTAGCTGTCACATAAGCAGACCTTAAAATATGCTGGTAAGAAGCCTGCAATATCTGGTCTGCTATCTTCTGTCTAGAACTCCTTCCACTCAAGTGGCCTACATGATAGGAAAGATCAGGTAATTGCCAAACAATGCCACCAGTATTTGAGAAGAAAACCTTTTCATAGAAGGCAGGACAGTACTGTCAGTGATATAAGATTTGTCCAGGATCACTGTATTGTCTGCTGGCAAAGCCAGGATCCAAGCATGAACACTTTCGTTCCACAGTGTGGAATTTGGATACATAAACACCTCTAACACATTGTTGTCATCATTGGAGGTGCCTGCCTAGGTTTTACAACTCCCCATCTAAACAAACCAATTTCTAGACCATCACCATACTGACACTATGTTAGTTTCTATAGCAACCGCTATCTAATTCAGGTACATTGGTGATGATAACACCTGGAGTGCCATAGAACAAAGTACACATACATGCAAGGTTAACAACTTCATAAATTGGAAACGGTGAGTCGGCCTAGCTGGAATTTGGTATTGTAATCTTGCATGTGAAAGCATATCTCTGCAATGAGTGCTTAACACACTGAGCTATCCTCTGAACCATCGGGAAACTGAAATGTATAAATATGTATTTCACCTTTGGCTATTGCACATGATCAATATTATCCCCGCAGAAAGGTGAGAATGCTACGGGCGTTGTGCCACACAAACTATGCATACCACAGTGAATATAGCATTACAGGATGAAAAGATCAGAACAATATGTACTTATCAACAAGAGACAGCAAATAGATTTAGCCTTAGCAGCACACCATAGAAAATCCTGATGTGTGATACTTAATTTTGATGACTTTGGGAAACTGATTTTTTTTTTTTAATAAGGCTCTTTCTTGGGGCCCCCTCCAAGGTGGGGGCCCAGGACAAGTGCTCCTTTTGCCCTGCCATAAAGACGCCTCTGACCCGGGGGTATCTGGCAATGCCCCAATTCCATCAAGTAGAGGCACACCATACACTTCTCGAGGTTATACAAAAGGATTCAGGCGGTATACCGATATTGGTACCCGCGTCCTTTACGTAAATGTGCATTTTTGTAGCGCAGTCCACTCACCACCTAGGGATACTGAGAGGGCAGTGCCACCAAAGAGTCACCATGACTGAAGAGGAGCAATGAAGTTGACACTTTCCCATTACAAGTGTTAACTATCATCAACATACTTAACAGAAAACGGTCACAGCTCAAAACAAAACCAGGCACTGTCGTGGTGGAATTAATCAGTGGTAGCAGCTGCAAAATGGTGCGATATAAAAGCTGTGCCTGGCAAAGGCCTAACGCAATCCAAAATTGTTGGCTTTGCCAATGCTTATTTTTAACAGGACGCCAGTGGCTGAAAGCAGACCTGGTTACGTCATTTTTATTACACCATGATTGGGTTTACAGCTCCAGTTAAGTCATTAACTCTCAGACGATTGCTTTGAATGAACACTGGCATGCACTTCGAGCACAAAGTTTGATGGCTTGATAAAGTTAACTCAAAGAAATCACAGAAGAATGTGTTTTGGGCAGGGAGGGGCAACAGTGGCTGGGAATGGCAATAAGGTAGGATGACCAGATGTCCCGGAATTGGTCCCCCAGATTTGTGGAGGAGGTGTCAGTCCCGGTCTTTATGGAAATAGAGGGTCGGCAACAATTATAAAGTATACATTTAAATACATACAGAATGTTGCCATGTCAGGCTGAACTCGCGCTGGGCAAACAGATTAACTGATTGTGCCACAGAGACCAGTTGGTAAATGAATGAACAGCAAGTCTTGTAACATGTATCAAAGAAAAAGCTCTTTATATTATTAATGAGCTTAGATCTAGAGTGAAAACCGCGTAATTTATAGGAGCAATGCTGGACATACTGTGGGGATGGGGGAGTGACATGTTGGAGGGGCGGTTTGAGGGGGTAGTCCTTTTATATTGTTGGACGTCCGGTTTTTCATCTTGAAAATCTGCTCACTCTATATGAGGCTTAGCATGGCAACGAACAGCCAATGGGTGGGCAAATACCCAAACAACACATACAAGCTGTGTGTTCCTCCGCATATGCCATTTTACCCCCAGCTGTATTTTAATTCAATAGTTTTGGCTTCTAGGTAGAGCTGATAACCAAACTAAAAAACTCAGACAACTCAGTGTCCCCTCCTCGGCTGGGAGTCTCACACCTGACTAGCACAGTTTCATGCTTTACCATTCTACATAGCTTTGGCACCTCAGAATTGCTATTCTTCTGTTCCCATTCCTGTCAACCTTTTCAAATAAAAAGGCAGGTGAGAAATGAAGATTTCACTTTTGCGGTTATGAAATCTCTTTTGGCACCTCTGGACGGGCAAGGGGATTGGTGGGTGAGTTGGAAGGCATGTTTTGCTCCATCCCCTTGAAATGGCCTCGGAAATCTCCAAAAAGAGAATCACTCTCAAGGCGCAAACAGACATGTACAGGGTGCTCTAATTCACTCGCCTGCTCAAATACACGTTAGGACAAGTCAAGCTTCTTTCGGGTTTCAATGAGTTTGGCGTGCAGCCTCTTTTGTCTCCAGTCCAAGAACCTCCTGCGCTGGTGGTTCACCTGCCAACCCACCAGCACCCCTGAAGCGAAATGCAAGCACCACGGCCAGGCAAAGACTGCAGTCTGACAAGTCACCCATGCCGATGCCCTCCTGTCAGGGCAAGAAGAGCGACAGCCACACTGAACAACTGTCCCCTGCTCACCAAGTGTCATCCAAGTTACCACCACGCTGAACTGCCCCAAATGTTGCCACTAAATCTACATTACTCGGACATTCTCGATCACTAATTGTATTTATAATATAAATATGTTCCATCCGTTTACTGCCCTGCCATGAATGTGTCTGGTGTATATGAATGGAAAAGTTTTTCATTCCGAGATGGCGATTATGAAAGTGCCTCTTAGACATCGGCACTACTTGTTTTAATGATGACATAATAACCAGCAGTTGATACTACTTGTTTTTTAAGAAACGATTCAACGGATTTTTGATGGTTTGCCTGCATACATGACATGAAGCAGCGATTTCATGTTGATAGAATAGTTTATGGTCTTTGAACTCTTCAGAGTCATTCATAGTGTGCACTATCCTTCCTCGTTCTCCCTTTTGTCACTGGCTCCCACCCACCTGTTCTTGGAATGGTGCCAACTCGTGCATTAACATTCGAGGAGGGGAAATAAATCTGCATGTCGGAGTCCTGTGCTGCATTAACTGAACTCCATTTCTCCACATGTAAACCCGGCAGTCATCCAGCCCTAGAGTCCTGCTCAGAATCAGTGAAAGAAAAGGGCTGCTGTGTGGGGAAAAAGCCCATACTCAAGAGCCAATAACATAATAGTGACATCACTAACAAACTTCACAGCCAATTAGCTACTGCTTACATTTCAGAGCACTAGAGCAACCCTCACAAATCAGTAAATGGTCATTTTCAGAACCATTGTAAACCAAAACGTAGCTAGTACAGTACTTTGTTTATTTTAAATACAAAACACAGTAACATGTGTAACATAACTTGAAAGCTGCAGTAAATATATTTTAAAGCATCAATCAGGTCAAATGACTTCTTTAAAATTTAAATAACATTAAAACATGACCACCACCATTTTGGAAGGAAAAATTGCTGAAAAATTCACCAAACAGTAGAAAATCAGCCAAAGAGTGCAAAAGGAGGTGTGGTTGGAGGAAAAATGGGAGGGAAAGGGAGGGAAATCCTATAGATTTCACTTAGCAAGGGAGAAAGGAATGTCGGTGGATGGGTCGCAATAGATAACCCAAGAGAATACACTACATAGAGATACTGAAATATAAATACTCTTTATTATATGGCTAAACATAAAAAACACAAAGTTCAAATAAGGCAGTATAAATAAAGTGTGTGTGTGTGTGTGTGTGTGTGTGTGTGTGTGTGTGATGTGTGTGTGTGTGTGTGTGTGTGTGTGTGTTTTTATATTTTGTGCGAAAACATTTACAAACTTAAAAACCTGTTATTAACATCACATAAATAGAATTTATTGAGGTTCCTATGGGTGCCTGACTCACCTTAACTATGCTGCCCTATAGTTAAGATGTCATCATTGTGGCCATAGGCTGGGCACAAAGTTAAGGTGGCTTTAGCTGAATTTCAAGGGTTTTGTTGCATTAAGTTTTCACCTTAACGTCCCAGCATCTAAAGTTTTTTCCTTGGAAAAAAAAACATATCTAAATATATATAATGACAAAACTTTGTTAAAGGGACGTCATGTTACAAGTAAAACCGAAACCCACCAGAAATTCACGAATTATGGTAAGCTAAGCAACCATAACTCGTGCCACCACCATGCACTGCATAGACAAACACCCAGCACATGAAAGATGACATCACAAATGTCAATCTGGCCACTTGCAACACGCACTATAGTAATTGTAGGTAATGTAGTAGGAATATACAGTATTTGTAACATGGTGGAGTGATATAATTAAAGTGTATATGGTATTTATGATTGTAGTACAATTGAGAACAATGCTTCTTGCTGTCTCCTCCACCTTCCACAAGGTCAACAATTGTATCCTCATTAAATGGTTACATGATACCATTAGCATTATGGAGCGGGCCCTGGACTGTCTAATTTCCTTTCCTGACTAACTGCCCTTACCAGATGCAACTATGCTGTTTGCACTCCACCACCTCACTGTGTACCTGCAGAGTACCCCAAGGTTTTAACCTATAATTGTGGCTCTTCAATATTTATTTCGTCCCTCTGGCTCACCTGATGTCATTCTTCTTTTCTCATTTCCAGCATTATCTTAATGGCACACAGGTCTCTTTAAACTTCGCTGAACTCATTTGTTGTCCTACTTTTTTATCTCTAAATGTCTGACTGCCATCGAGGCATTGTGTGCGGCTAACAATCTGTGTCTGAATGCCAGTAAGCTGGAGATATTTTTTACAGTGACACCTGTGCCCTGTTTTTCTCCTACCCTCTGGCCGCTGTCTTTGGGCCCTCTACTCTCACCATCCAGTGAGGCCAAAAACCTTGGGGTTATCTTTAAAGGGGAAGTTCACACAAACATTTTATTGTCTCAAAAGATGCCCCATAAGCAAAAATATATATATAAATATTTTTAAAGAAAGTTCCTATGCAATATTTTGATCAAATGATGCTCTAAATCAAAAATTTCAAGCACTAAGAGACATCAATTTTGTGAAATGAATGAGCCTCCTGTGCTTGTGTTACACTCTGCCCTTGTGGCAATAATGAAGCAAAAGCCCCCTACAGGGAGCTTTTGCTTATTACAGCCAGAGAGCAGAGACTCCAGCCATGATCTTTCCTGCCATGCGCTGCTGTGCTGGTAAGTGCTTATTTTTTTTGGGGGGGGGTTATGCTTTCCCGGGCTCCCCTGAGCTTGGGGTACACGGGAAATACAACGTTGTTGTATTTATGATTGCAGTGACTTTCATTTTGAGAAAGTCAAGGCAATTATGAATGCTTTGCCGACATCTGGCAGAGTATTCATAATTGCTGTGACTTTAGTTTTCAGTTTCCCGGCAGTCGGCAAAGTACTGTGTCAGCCTCCTCTCTTCGTGTTAAGCCTTGCTCTCTGGCAGCAGTAGGCAAAAGTTCCCAGTAGAGGGCTTTTGCTTGATTATTGCCGCCAGAGCAGAGCAGAGCTTAACATGAACAGAGGAGGCTGCTTCAAATCACAAAATGGATGCCCCCATGTAAAAACTTTGAGCCTTATTTACTCATAATGTTACATAGGAACTTTCTTTAAAAATATGTTTTATATATAGCTTTGATTATGGCCGATCTTTTGGGACAATAACATTTTTGAGTGAACTTTCCCTTTTAAGTCTGCACTCTCCTTTACTCCTTACATTTTGGAGCTTGTAAAGAAAGCCCATGCTTTCAGCTTGACCTCCTTACAGGCAATATACTGTTCCTCACCTTCCCCCAGAGCTCAAAGTTTGTAGAGCCCTGGTCCTGTGTAGGCTGGACTACTGCAACAGCCTCTTCTTTAACCTCCCCCTTTGTTGTCTATGTCCCCTTCGGTTAATCTAGAATAGGGCTGCAAGACTTATCCTTTGCCTCAAGACTAGGGATCGGATCTCTGCAGCCCTAAATGTTTACATTGGCTCCTGCTAATTGCAAGGACTACAATATGTCCAACTTTGCATCCCTAAATACTGCCCTGCTAGAGCTCTCCACTGCTGTAACTCCAATACTCTGCTTGTCAAACGCTTTTGGCAACAGAGAGTGGGAGGCATGTCTTTGTCTTCGGCCGGTGATTGTCCTTGGAACACCCTTCCTGCTCCTATTATACTTGAGCTGGACTTCCTTAAATTCCAGAAACTTCTGAAAACTCTACCTTTGTGTTCCTGTTTTACTTAATCCCTTCCCTGCTAACTCATACCAATGCCACTGAGACTGGTGGCCTGGTCCCTCATGAACCTCACAGGTTGGTTCCAGGCACTATATCTAGTAAACACCAGTACACCCACCCACCCCTTCAGCACTGTCTTTGCGTGTCTACCATCTGTTGGATGTGTACCACACCCTTGGGATTCTTCTGCTCCAGCAGGTAGCTAGTAGCCTCCCAGTTTGGCATGTTTTGTTGATAGGGTTATATGTAGAGTTTTTCTATCTGATTAGTGGATATATGTGTGACTGTTTCCAAGCAGGCAATGAGGGAGTGCAGTAAAAAGGGTAGAAGGGCTGTCTTGTGCGATGGTGAGCACATGCAATTTGGGTTTTTTAATGATGCATAGCCTTTAGAGGGGATTGCGGAGACCGTGGCTAGTCATGAAGGTCCATGGACTATGGTCCTTATTGTATGCTAGAGAAAAGTATTTGGGACAGAAAATGGTGTCTGTGTTTTTTCTTTTTCTCTAGTATACAATTGTCCAATTATTTCCATTAGCATAGACAGAATGGAAGGTCAGGAAGTAAGATGGGGAGGGGCAGCAAGCACAGCTATGGAGAGGCAGGTGAACAGGGGAAGATGTTGGGCGTGCATTACATATGAGGTAGGGGGCAGTGTTTGTCATGCTCCTTGATTACAGTCTCGAAAGCACTTTGAAACTGCTCCCACCTGCAGAGTGGTATGTTGCAGTATGAACAGATTACTGTTGTCTTCGAAAGATGTGGATCAACAGACTCTTAGATGGCTTGCAAGGTAGCTGGAGGGATTTTGTGCCCCACAGGAGTAGCCTGTGTGGGTGCAGTATTGCTTGAGGAAGATGAAGGTAGAGGAATACAGACTACTACTTCCTGAGAAAGGAACAGCCTATCTGAGAGCATCCAGGTGGTTGGATTTGGTGTGGCGATGTATGGAGGTGGTCCTGTAGGAGTACTGCCCAGGTTGTCCGTGACTGAGTACAGCATCGCACTCAGTGCATTTCACTTTGGTAGCTTCATCCTTTGGTACACCCCCAACAGTGGTAAAGAACTGCCGCACCCATGATTCTCCCTGGGTGCTCGAGGCAGGTATTTCCTCGAACTCATCTTTCTGGTCCTCTTCATTGTTTTCTGAATTATTGTGGTTATTCTGTTGTCTTGGCTTGTGGAGGTGGCTCCTGGGGAGGAGGGGTGGCAATAGCTGATGCATTTTCGAAGATAAATAGCAGTTTTGCTAATATTCTTCCAAGCATGTGCTGTGTCCTAAATTGTTAATGGATAATGAGTAAAAAGAGGTGTAGTAGCTGTATAAAGGTACATTTTCAGCTTCAAACCTCTTACATCAGCTGAAAATGCAGTCTCGAACTGTTCGCGAAGCGCAGACCCGTTCGCAAAGCGCTGACCCGTAAGCGGACATATGGCACGCGCATGCGGTCACGTGTCACTGTCCGGAATGTCCGCGATGACTTCAGACATTCGCGACTTCGGCAAACACAAAAACAGTGTAAAAAGTTACAAAAAGTTTATAAAAGTGTTATAAATGTTGCTAGTAGGTAGGGAATGGAACAATTTTAAGTTAAAACTTTCTACATCTGTGGAAAATGCTGCTATGTTGGCGGTAAGTATGACGTTAGGAAGTTGTAGCAAATTTGGGTGCACTGGTTATTAAAGGAACGTTATGGTTAAGTTGCACTAATAAAAACCCTTGAAATTTAATGAAAAAATGTTGGTAAAGGACGTTAAGTAAAACCGAAAACCTGCAGAAATTTGCTGGTAATGGTAAGCTAAGCAACCAAAACTTGCGCCACCAAGGTGCACTGCTAAGACTAACAACCAGGGCATGAGGAAGAGTTTAAAAGTTTGCAAAAATTCCACATAGAAAATAATGGGGCAAAGTCCATAGGCAAGACATGGTTATGAGTTAAAGCCAGATAAATACTTGTCCAACCCTACAGGTGCAGACAAAGGAGCGCTAACCCCAGAGGACACAATGGGAGACCCCACTTGAGATCCATTTCCAGATTTGAGGCCCAGCCAACCAGTGAAGGAAGGACGCAGAACAGGATTTGGGCCAATGCAAGTCAAAGCTAAGCCACTGTAAATGGGGGCATGCACTACTCCAGGGGTCTCCTGAAGAAGATTGCGAAGAATATAGCCAAACCCTAGGATTTGTGTACTGGTAATTATGGTGCCAGTCTCTCAGGATTTGACTTAGAAGAGGCAGGAAAAGCTGGTAAGAACAGGGCTTCTTTTACATGGCTTGCGACAGGATGCTTAAACTCTGGACCAGGATTGATCAAGACAGATGAACATAATCCATGTACTGTGAAGGCATCATGAAGCAAGACACAGCCAACAGACTTAAAGTTCAAAGTAAAATACTTTATTAAAGCAAATGTCAAGATGGTAAAAGGCCTAACTTGCCCTATGCTAAGGTGGGATTTCCCTACCGACTGAGTCCAACAGTTCAACTTAAAAGTCTGTGTATATCCAAAACATATACTTACCCTCACTGCTAAATTTAACCAATGTGTAGGGATATCAAAATCAAAAGAAAGTGTGTTACACTCAAAGTTCTGAGCTTCTTCCAGCTCACAGCTTTCTTTCAGCTCCCCTTACGCAAGTATAAAGAAGTTCCACAAAAGAATCTCAAGATTACCTTTCTTCAGTTCAAGGTGATATAGTTCAAAAACAACCCTCGGGGTTCCTTTAACCGAGTTCAATGTAATATTGGAGATAGGTCTCGGGGGTTCCCTTCCCCAGGTTCAAAGCAGTGTCACAGATGGGTCTCAGGGTTCTCTTCCCCAAGTTCAAAGCAACTCAGTTTCACAGGAAAACAAAGCACACTTCCAAGTCAAGTGAATACTACTTTTGGGATTCTTCTTTCAGAGTGTCTTTGTCAGACCACACGGACCGCCTATCACAGGTCACGCAACCAGGAACCCTAGATATAGATTCACCCTTCTTTGCACAGTACGTCCCTTCCCCTCAGCTAGTCACATGATTAGGTCATGGCTTTGACAATGCAGGCTTCTCAGTACATTTGGGAGGGGGTTGATTTTGACACCACACATTTAAATAATATGTTCCCTCCTTCTTCTGCAATTTGTGCAGGAAGGTTTTCCAGCCTCTCTCTAAGTTATCCAACAGCTTCCTTGACTGCTTGTGGATTAAACATTCATTGTTTATGTTTTCTTTATTTTTGGGTAATGCTAGATACAAAAAGTCCAGCTCATTATTAAAGAACAGTTAATGAAATAACTTGTATACATATATGTTTATGGACATGTTGTGTTGTAAAGGTTTCTTTGTAAGCCATAAACAATACAAATAAAAAAGAACAGTTCATTCCGATAATGGATTGCAATTTAATAGCCGCTCACGGTTACTGTTTCTGCTTTTGGAAATGGGCTTTCATTCAGCAGCATACATTTATGAGAGACACCAGTGTTTCTGAGTGCAGGGAAACTCACCAGTGCTTGCACTTGTCTCTCCTTGCTACACGGGCTGCTCTGTGCTCCACGTCTGCCTTCAGTGCCGTCCAGTCTGCCCCTACGATACTCTGGGGTTTATGGCATGACCTGAGAGAACAAGCTTTCTTCTGAGCGATTTTTGGGACAGACATCACCAGCAAAGCTCCCTGCTGCACCAACCAAACAGAAAGGAGATCATGCTTCAGCGCAAGGCACGAGACCCAATTCACACACCTCTGGTTTTGGTGTTTTGACATGTTCTGCCTCACAGATTGGATTCCCGCAGCTTCCAGACGGGATTGGCTTTCCTTTCTCTTTCACAGGTGTCTTCACGGTTACTCTCGGTCGGGTCTTCGACTTCGACCTCTGCTACGACCTCCAGTCTGTCTTACACACTGACTCTCGGTTTGACTCTCTGTCTGATTTGGCAGAGGGCTCTAAATAGTTCTTAATCACTTTCAGGTGTTGCTCATTAAACCCAATTGCCTGACCCTCTCAAAAGTGTTTAGCTGAACATGGCTGGTTCTCATACCCTTCTTCAGGCATCTTCTTCATCTCAGTACCAGAGTGGTAAACTAGGATACTAGTGTTTACTACTCTTGATTGCTTCTTCCTCATCTTAGTGCTGTTAGGCGGGAATTGTGGGAAAATAACGGGAGAGGTCTTGTAATAGCCCATAAAGGCTAGGGGCAGGGTTGAGGTTGTTCCTTAATAGGAAAAGGGGGATACCATGCCCCGCCTAATCGCATCCAACTCCCAGTCTCCACAGACCCTCCATCCAGGTGATCCTCCCTTCGCCTTCGGGATCCAAGAGCAATGGCCTTTCCCTGGCCACCTGCACAGAAGATCCATGAGGGGAATAGGAGGGAGAATTCCCTCTGGTTGCTCACAGAACCCAGGATGATTACGCAACAGCCAGCAGCCTGAGGAGCTGTGACAGAACGGTCATCTGGCGAGGATGGGATAGCCTGAGCTTTTTTACTGCTAATCAGTAATCATAATGTCTTCACGCCAGAATTGTAGTACACATGGTTCCTTGCTGTAACGAGTCTACTGACATCTACAGCACCACCTCTGAAGTGGCAAAGATCACTTTTCTGGCTGCTGCAGGAATCCAAAGTTTCCACGGGCAGAGTTGGCTGTTTTATTCTTAAGCCCCTCTGATCTAAATTATAATAATTGCATGCCTTAGTCAGTCTGATTGCACGCATATCTGTAAATATAAGCCATGCCTGATTGTGGCATGGTAACTATTAAGAGCATGCAATTATACACCCACAGCAATTTGATATCACAGTAGTTTCAGCTCTTTGAGCAGGGCCCAACTATGAGACGACTGATGTATATTGGGGTCTAGCCTGTTTCCACATTCATAGTGAATCGATCTTCCTATTCTCACCCTCCAACTTTCACTAGATATCCATTCTGCTGTAACTGACCGTAGCAACAGGTGGTGCACCGCTTATCTAGAGTGAGGGGATAGTCAGAGAAAACTGACCTTAAAAGCCTTAGTCCAGATCGCTCAGGCTCAATTAAACACCACTATGGTGTGTTTTATGTTGCTTAATGTTATGTTAATTAATGTTATGCTTTCACTGTAAAACGATCACTGTCTCTCAACTTACAGTACATTGTGGCTTCCCCAGCCTGGGGGTGTTCATCAAGTATCTGAATAAAGCTTTTAAAGCACCTTCGCCACAAAGTCAAGAATGAATTTGAGAGATTCATTGCTTAATACATATCCAGAATATGAAGCACCCACACAAGGTACACTCTGGAACCAGCCGGGACCAGTGGGCCACTCCCCTTGTGGACAATGTGAGGTGTGTCCTTGTACAAAACGAAGCACCTCGATAGATATAGGATGGTGCTTTCCATGGGTTCAAAAGTCTTTCACGAACTGTAATACCTCGAACGTGATATATCTAATCACCTGCCCTGCAGACTAAATTATATTGGGATGACATCTCACCCAATAAAAGTCAGGATTGGTGAGCCTAGATCCTGTATAAGAATTAAAAAAACTCACAGCCCCGATGGTGGAACATTTTATGAACCTGAATCACACACATAATCATCTGACATGGACTATCTTGGAAAAAATAAAAGCTCCTTAAAGAGCCAGAGACATTGCAGCCACGCTGTACAAGAGGGAACAGCTATGGATATTTTGCATGAAAACGGATGTCTCTGGGCTCAGTGAAAATACGAGCTGGCAAACTTTGGCAACTCTCTAACTACACCACACCATGCTGCATGGGAAATACACCATCTGTCACTTTTTAGTATGTAACAGCATGTAAAAACAACAACCCCTACCAATATAAAGGGATGGGCCTGCTGAGATTTCGAGATTTTAAATTAAATGCAAATATATGTAAGTATACCATTATATGTAAGTACCTAATGAATTACCCATTATTTATGGTCAAATATATATTGGATGGCTCCCAGACTGGGAACCCCTTAAGAAATAAAGAAATACAAATAAGTGATAGAGTACACAAATAATAGGTACAAACTAAAATCTTTGAAAACATCTATATGTTATCAACTTTTCATTTTGGAATTGGAGGCCCAATACAACGTGTCCCAAAACGTCCCTCTCCATCTATTACTTTTGGCCTGTTACTTTAGCATTCATGGACTCTCATGCTAGTGCCAGGGATGATCAGCACTATGCATATGAGAGCCTGGTGCTTTAAAAACTTTATTCAGATACTTGATGAACACCGCACCAGGCTGGGGAAATCACAATGTGCTGTAAGTTTAGAGACAGTGATCGTTTTACAGTGAAAACGTAACATTAATTAACATAACGATTTTGAGAACTTGTTTCCTACTGTAATTTACAATGATCGAATTGGCAATGCAATTGTTTATAAAACAAGTGTACATTGATTGTCAATTTACATCAGTGACACTAGTTATATAGTTGTTTGTCTCGCGGAACTATTGGGTAGATATAGAGATCTATGGAGTCTCATATTATTTAATAATGGCTGGTAGGCAGAATCCTGTGCAGTTCCCTTAGGGAGCACTACACAAGATTAGGACTACAGGTGAGAGCAATAAATCCCCTTTGGTATCAGTCTGTACCACAAAGATTTAGTTGGTAGCTGTGGCTAAGCAGTCAGACTTATCTTAAGAGGGTGATGAGCAGTATTCAGGGTTTACACAATAGGCCTTCAGTACTATGGAACAAGGAAACACTGACCAAAACCGTGTATTAAAAAGGAATATATATTTATTTATACACTTCTAGTTAAACACAGTTATCACAAATATTAAGCAAGTTAAATTTGGTCAAAGAAAACATACACCACTCACTAGTTAACTGGTAGACAAGTTTGAGCAAGAGTGAAAACTGAGCAAAACGGCACAGTGAAACCCAAACACAAATGGCACTCTAGCAATCTCTTACAAGGGAGGGAAAGGACAAGTTATACAGAAATAGTTTCTTATATACCCTAGCAACACTTCCCATAAGATTGCGAACCAGTTTAAGCAAGGCAGTGCATCAGTATAGTAAATACTTAAATGAAAACTGATCAAAATGGCATTTCACAAGATATGAAAGTAGGGAGGAAAGGGTGATTATAAGAAATAGGTGCACCAACACAGTTCTAGTTGAGAAGCAATCTAGTGAAGGCAGTTCTAACAAATTTAGCGAGAGTCAGTAGGCCTGTGCCAGAGTCAGTGGTACATGGCAAGGGCCCAGGAGCAAAATGTTCTTGTAGCTGCAGTCAAGTCTTTGGTTAACAATTATGAAAAGGTGGTGCAGAAGGTGAAAGACAATGTTAAGAGAGAGGGGCGGCCAACCCAGCCGGTAGGTAAAGGATTTAAAACACCTCTAGCTCTACCACGAAGAAAGGGCGGCCTGACGGAACAATGTACCTTTAAAATGAAGAAGTGGCTCCTGCGGTGGCGGTTGTTCCTGGTAGTTCCTGCAGATTGGGGGATCCAGCAGAGGAAGAGAGGCTCTCGTCGTAGAGGAAGGTTCGAGTTACTGCACTCCCCAGGGATGAAACCAGCCGCGGTTCTGCCCGACGAATAAAAGGTATGCACCTTTAAATCGCGGTCTGGGTGGACTGGTGCCTGGCTATCCGGTCTCTGAGTACAGGGTACTGGCGATTCGACCAAGGCGGGTTCGGGAAGGCGATTGGCAAACTGGTTGACCCCACCAGCTCAAGGGAAGAAGGCTCTTGCAGATGACGATCTTCTCTCGTTGTGTGGAGAAAAGTGGTGAGACGCTGCAGCAGGGTTTCACCGGTGGTTCAGTCGTTGCAGATGTCTTTGGCTTCTCTCCTCTTCGTCTTCTTAGTTCCAGTGGCAACATCTTGCCCTTCCAGTCCTCAGGACAACTGCTTTTATGCAAAAAGAGCCCCATTCATACAGCCTAGATGTCACTCACACAGTGGAGTGGCCATCTTGGCAGGAAACCCTCCAGCCTATCAGGATAGAGTGCGACATGGGTTTCTGAGGCAACCCTGTCCAGGGGTCCTACTCCCCCTCCCACACAATGGACCCACCCCAGAATCAGTGGCGCCGAAAGGAGGGCTTCTTGGCAGAAGCCCGCCAAAAGGACGAACAAAGGATCCTCGACCTGGGTTAGGAGTTTAGAGAAAGACAAGAGAAAGAAGTTATAGTAAAGTTCTGGCAAATAAAACCTACCGGAGTAAAGTTAATACTAAAATACACCGGCGGTATGTTGGAGGCTGTCAGAAAATGTGGCTGCCTCGAACAATTGTCGTCGAGGTGCCCCGCACGCCTCTTCCTTGCAGGACGCCGACGCTCCGACGCCGACGAGCACCTCTCGGACGAAGCTGCCGCCTCATCGACGTCGTTCACCCGTGTTCTCCGTCGGACGTTCGACGACCTGTGTCTCCCGCTTTAAAGGGCAGGCACTCAAGAAGGGCCGTCGATTCCCCGACGCCAAACGCCGAGTTCCTCGACGGACGTTCGACGCCCCGTGTCTCCCGCTTGAAAGGGAAGGCATCCAAGAAGGGCCGTCGATTCCCCGCCGCCGAACGCCGAGTTCCTCGACGCTTCTCGACGATCCGTGACTCCCGCTTGAAAGGGGGTCGCTCAAGAAGGATCTGTCGACGCCTCTTTGAAGAACTCGACTCCACCAGGTACATTGGGGGGGTAAAAACATTATAGGAGGGAATAAGACTTGCAGAACAATATATGGACTGGGCTTGTGCTATATCTTTATTTTACAGGTTGCCCAGGTGGGGGGATCTCCACACAGAACTGTGTCTAGTGGTAGGGGCCAGTATTCTGCCTATTGCTCAACCATCTTATTTTCTCTCCTCTCTCTATTGCTGGTTTCACTCTATTGATCTGTGTGACATTGTTAGGTACCACTTTAGAATTGTATATATTTGCCATTGTTGATTTTCCTAAGTACAAAGTGAGTTATTATGATAAGTGTACATAACCTTGAATATTGATTATATAAAGACTGTGTTCTAACCAATACAGTGTGCGGACATTCCTTTGTGGGGGCTTGGGGACTACACTGTACTTAAGAACCAGCCTGCATCACCTCCTGAGAAGCTAGGCCTTGATTGCTCGACCATAGCTACCGAATAGAGAATCTAGGTTGGGGTCCTCTGTGCCTCCCCTCTACCATATAGAGAGCAGAAGTACAGACCACCCCCTACCGGTCCTTTACACTGGTGGCAGCGGTGGGATGCTTATGGTTTTAAGAATCAGTGTATAACCGTGCCACTTACAAAAGATATCTGCACTTTATTAAATTAAGGTTTAGTTGTGTACAAGATAACTGCATTACAAACAATGGAGTCTATTGCAAATGGCAAATTGACTCGGATGAGCTTGGAGGCTCTCCAGAGTGCTTGTGATGCCAGGGAGTTAGACTTTGTGGATAAGTCTAGGGCTGAGCTGATAGCTGCCCTGGTGGACTACCAGACTGATGGTGAAACTCTTGATGAGGGGGGGAATGCAACCAATGAGGACTCTGCCCCTGGGGTTTCTGCTGAATCTGTTTCTGGGAATGCCGCCATTCCTGCTGCCTCTGTTCCAAACCCCAGCAATTCCTTGGAGCTTGAGTTATTAAGGATCAAATTGGCCTTTCAATACCGCAAGTTGGAAATAGATGCTGAACTTAAGAAAGAGGAGTTGGCTCAACAAGTGGAGCTCAAGAATAGGGATCTCGAACTCAGAAATAAGGACCTTGAACTCAAGAGCCAGGACACTGAATGTCAGAGAATCCAGCTAGAGAAAGCTAGAGTGGAGGCTTCAGCTAAAACCAGTGAGAGTGTCTGGTCCCCAGCCACCAAGTTTATGAAAGATTTGGTTGGTGTATTTGTGGAGGGTTCAGATATCCTCCAATGGATTGAAGCGTTTGAAATGGCTTGTGCGATTCATGATGTTGATAAAAGAGATTGGGCTAAGTGTTTGTTAAGCAGAGTGCCTCAAACTGGATATGACTGTATTCTGAAGCTGAGTGTGGAAGAAAGGGGTCAGTATGAGTGTATTAAGTCTGCTTTGATTGCCAAGTTTGGCAAGACACCTACCCAAAACCTTAAAAGGTTCAGGGATTTTAAGAAAAGAGAGAATGTGTCTTGGGTTGACTGGGTGAGTGCTGCGCACATGAACATGATGGGGTGGATTGATGGATACAAGGTTAAGACTTTTGTTGAATTGTCCCACCTCTTGTTTTTTGAGCATTTTTCTGAAGCCTGTTCACCAGAGCTGCGTCAGTATGTGGCTGACCAGAACATTTTGGACCCCTTAAAGCTGGCTAGGTTGGCTGACAAGTGGGTCTCCCACCGGGTGTCCCCTAAGGACTCCAGTGGGAAGGACAAGGACAAAGAAAAGGGGGCCTCTCAGAAAGCTGAGGAGTCCCACAAGCAGTCACAGTCGGGTAAACCTAAACCTTCCAAAAATCTAGTGGGGATAAGTCATCTGTGGGTGGGAATAAGAGTGGTGGTCCACCTGCTGCAAAGCAGGCTCCCAGTGGTTCCAGTACCGTTCCCCGCACTCCTGGCACTTGTTGGGACTGTGGGGCTCTGGGTCACAGAAGGGGTGACTCCAAGTGTAAAGGTAAGGCACTTGGAGTACAGGCTGTCAGCCTGACCTACCCTTACCCCGTGTCTGAGGTGGAGGCCACTGTCCTCCCCTCCTCTACCGGGATCACATTTGGTGCTCCGGTAGAGATTTCCTTAGTGTCCCTTGGGGCCTCGGACCAGTATGCAGAAGTACTGGCGACTATCCCACAGAACACCCGTAGGTTTTTGAGAAGTGTCCTCTTGAATGGCCAGCCTTCTACTGGTTTGAGAGACACTGGGGCAAGCATGACGGTGGTGGACAGGACCCTGCTCAAGCCAGAGGACTATGTAGGTGCTCCTCTGAGAACCACCAGGCTAGCTGGTGGGCCTCCCAAATTATCGCCTGAAGCCTTAGTCACACTCATGATTGGAGACAAGACAGCAAAGCTTCCTGTCCTGGTTCAGGACAATGTCCCTGCTAATATTCTGTTAGGAAATGATCTAGTAGAGTTGGGGTTGATCTCGGATGGTCTTCCCATGACTGCTGCTGCAGTCACTAGGTCACAGGTGACACCGGGTCTGGCTGTGAGTCAGGTACCTGAGCCAAAGGCGAGGCCTAAGGCAAGAAGAAGGAAGACCAAGAAGGCCACCTCTGTGGAGGGAACACCTTCTCTTCCTGCTGTTCCGACAGCACCCTTTGGGATCCATGCTCCGGACGGGCTGGGTCCAGTGGAAAACCCAAACTCAACTCCTGTGGGAGAAGAGACAGGAGACTCTCCTGTGGGAGAGGTTCTCAACCCGGAGGATCATCCCGACCTTCAATGCTTGTTAGCTGAAGGGGGACCCTCCCGGGCAGACTTCTGTAAGGGACAGAGAGAGTGCCACTCTCTCGAGGGACTGAGGAAACAGGCCCTATCCCAGGCACAAGGAGAAGTGCCTAGGACATTCCGGATTTATTGGGAGGGTGAGCTCCTTGTTAGTGAGCCCACTAAGCCTGAACCTGGTGCACTCAAGAGGTTGGTGGTACCCCAGGTTTACAGGCCCTTCCTACTGCAGTTGGCGCATGAGGTGCCCTTGGCTGGTCATCTTGGGACCAAGAAGACTAAGCAGAGGCTTGTAGAGACTCTAAGGTTAGCCTCGCTGCGGTCGCGCGCACTCTCGGGTCACATCATGGAACGAGAGCCGCGTGACCACAGCAGGCGGTTAAGGTTTTGAAAAAGACGTATGTTGAGCTGGGCTGTGAGGAGCTCCGGCAGGCTCCGTAATAAAGAAACCTACCCTAAATACAGTGTACCGCACTTCCTTCAGGTGGCGACGAGGAAGGGCACACGGAGCTCGCCGTGGAGTTTCGCTGCAGCTCCCATAAAGCTGTTTTTGAAGATGCGTCATCCGCGGCGTGGACAGCAGGCCCTGCGACAAGCAGAGCAGCGCGAAAGGAGGTGGGGGTTGGAGAGGGACTGTCTCTGTGGCGCCGGGGAACGTGGCGCTGCAGGGGGACAGTCTCCCCACCTCTGCTCCGAGCGGCTGTCAAAGTGAAAGCAGCTTTTCCTGATTGGGGGCGTGGCGCTGCAGGCAGACGGTTCTCCACCTCTGCAACGAGAGGCTGCAAAAGGAAAAGCAGCTCTTCCTGGTTGGTGCCGCCACCCTGCTCATTGGACAAGGAGGTGAGGAGCAGGGAGAGGGAGGGGCCAGGCACAACCAGAGGGGAGGCACATTTAAAGCTCACGGGAGACTATTGCTGTAAAGAAGTGCCTCCCAGAAGGCCATTGCTGTGAAGAAGTGTCTCCCAGAGGAAATAGAGACAAATACAAGGGTGAGGGAGCCTCACACCAGACAGTGTTTAGAGGGAGAAGTATATTAATGGTAAATTAGCATAAAAGAAGAAAAACACTGTGCATTTAATACTGAAAGACTAAAGAGTAATAAGAGGATATACAAAGAGGAACATAGAGAGTGCAGTGGTGCCCTTGTGAAATTGGGTGTAATTGGAACACCAAGAAAATGGCTGCAGCAAGCATGTCACCACCGCCACCGTTTCTGGCAGAACCTGGTGCTCCACCCATAAGGTGGGACAGGTGGAAGAAGCTATTTGATACTTACCTAATTGCCATTGGAGGGATAAATTCGCATCAGCAAGAAAAGAAGCGATTTTACTTCACAACTTGGGGACTGAAGGCAGAACTGTTTATGATGGTTTGCCGGATCCTCCCCAGCAGGGTCAAGGGGAGGTGGATCAATATTCCATGGCGGAAAGGAAGTTGGAAGCTCACTTTGAGGCCAAGAAAAATATAACGTTTGAGAGGCATAAGTTCTTCCAAAGAATACAAGATCCACAGGAACCAGTGGAAAACTTTATTGCAGCTTTGAAGTCCCTTAGCCATACGTGCGAATTTGGACTGCTCACAGATTCTCTAATAAGAGACCAATTGGTACGTTGCACGAATAATGTAAAGATACAAGAGAGGCTATTGTCCAAGGATGCATCACTGAAAGCAGCCATAGATACGGCAAGAAGCATGGAACAGACCCATAAATATATGAATACTATGAAGGGAGAAAAATCGGAAGGAGAAGTGGCCGCGGTGAGAGGATTCCGCAAGGGGGGCCCGAACAAGGAAGTGAGGTGCTATAAGTGTGGGAGTAACCGCCACATCTCAACAAGGATGTTCTGTCCAGCCAGGAACATCTCCTGCTTAAAATGCAAGAAAATGGGTCATTTTGCAAGAGTTTGCCGTGAATCTGGGGTGGTGCAGAACATTGAGGCAGGAGGAAGAATGCCGGAACAAGAAGAGGATCATGCAATGGGCAGAAGCAGTCAGGCAAAGCATATACTGGAAGTGTCAGAAGTATCAAACAAAGGTGGTGCACCAACGGATGTGTTTATGATCAATGGGAGAGTAGTGACAATGAAGGTGGACAGTTGTTCACCGTGGACTTTGATGTCGAAGGCAACGTTTTTGGGCTGCATGCAGGGAGACGTAAAACAGTTGAAGGAACACAATATTGAACCCTATGCATATGGGAACGTGAGAATTGAAATTGTAGGGATGTTCCAGGCTTCCATAAAGTACAAGGGGAGAAGCTGTGATTCTGAGATATATGTTACTCAAGAGGGTTCGTCACTCCTGGGTTGGGGCGAACAGTGGAAGTTAGGAATCAGAATCCAAGCGAATGCGGAAAGACCTATTGACGTGGCTGAGCTGAAGGATAAGTGGGAGAAGGAATATCCTGAAGTGTTCCAAGATAAATTAGGAGTGTTAAAGGGATTTGAGCACCAAATTCAACTAAAGGCAGGAGCCAGCCCAAAAGTGCACAAGGTGAGGCCAGTGCCTCATGAGTTAAATGAAAAGCTAAAAGTAGAAGTGGAGTCGCTACTTCAAAAAGGAATAATTGAGAAGAGTGAAAGCTCTGAGTGGTTGTCGCCGGTGGTAGTGGCAGCGAAGGCAAATGGAGACATCAGACTGTGTGTAGACCTGCGAGACCTGAACAGGAACATTTTGATAGATAAACATCCCCTGCCGATAATTGGTGACAAGTTATCTGTGTTGAACAATGCCAAAGTATTTTCAGTCATTGATCTTTCTCAGGCATACCATCAAGTACCGCTGAAGGTGGATTGCCAGCATTTGACGGCATTCATTACAGTGTTTGGAACATTTAAGTATTGCAGGATGCCGTTTGGACTTGCCTCGGCGGCAGCCGTCTTCCAAAGGGTGATGGAGACAGTGTTGAGCGGAGTAAAGAACATTATCGTGTTCCAGGATGATGTTCTGATATATGCAAGTTCCCCTGAAGAACATGATGAGGTGTTGAGACAGGTGTTAAATAGATTGGGTGAGGCAGGGTTAACGGTAAAAAGGAGCAAGTGTAAGATTGCGGTGCACAAGGTAGAATATCTCGGACACGAGATAGATGAACAAGGGGTCAGGCCTAAGAAGAATTTGGTGGAGGCAGTGAAAGTTGCACCCGTGCCAGAGAATAAAGAACAAGTGAAGTCCTTTTTAGGATTAGCCGAATATTATCATAAGTTCGTGAAAGATTTTGCCAAAGTGTCCATTCCCATAAGAATGTTGCTCAAGAAAGGTGCAAAATTCGAATGGACAGCAGAATGCGATGTGGCTTTTGAGTGTATCAAAAGAGCAGTGTGTGAAGCACCATCCATAGGTAGATTCGATCCCAAAGATAAGATTGTTTTGGTGGTTGATGCGAGTATGCTTGGGCTGGGAGCTACATTGGTGCAGTATGACAGAGAAAATACAGAGAGAGTTATTGCGTTTGCGTCTAGAACGCTGAGAGGTGCGGAGCGAAATTATTCGGTTATAGAAAGGGAAACTTTAGCCATGTTCTGGGCAGTAAGCCATTTTAAGTACTTCTTGTGGGGAAGAAGATTCATAGTTAGGTCCGACCACAAACCTATGGTTCAACTTTTTGAGAGTGGAAGATGGGCGTTGGGATCACCAAGGATTAGTAGGTGGGGTTTGGGACTCCAGAACTATAACTTTGAAGTGAGCTATCTGCCTGGGAAAAAAAATGTGGTAGCAGACTGTCTGTCAAGGTTGCCGGTGAACTGTAAGATTGTAGAAGGTGGAGAAATAGAGGAAGAATCAGTAGTGGCAGAAATACAAGGTGCCATTAGTAAGGAAGAGTGGACACAAGAAGAAAGTATAGATGAGGACCTCAAGCTAGTAAAGGTGTGGACAGTGAGGGGGTGGCCAGCCAAAAGAGACTTGGATAGTAAATTCAATATATGGTGGGAGGTAAAAGATGAATTAAATTTGTGTGAAGACAGACTAAGGAGAGGAAAGTGCATCGTTCCTCCACAATCACTCAGGTCGGTGTTGGTTAGGCTGGCCCATCAGGGACATCCTGGAGAGGCTGCCATGAAAAGGAAGTTGAGGCAGAATTATTGGTGGCCGAGAATCGATAGGAATGCTGAAAGGTGTGTCAAGGAGTGCATGACTTGCCAAACCAGTGACAAGTGCAGAGTAGTAAGAGAAGCTCCATTAATACCTAATGTTATACCAGACCAACCTTGGAGCAAGTTGGCGGTGGACATTATGGGTCCAGTAGCAGGTCTGGGAGAAGGCTTGAAGTTTCTATTTGTTGTGGTAGACTTTCATTCCGAATGGTTTGAATGGGAAGCAGTGAAAGAGGTCACAGCTAAAGAGTTGATTAGTTTCTTGGAGAAAGTTTTCCTTAAAGAAGGGGTACCTGTTGAAATTGTGTCTGATAATGGGGTACAATTTGTGTCTGTGGCCATGAAAGAATTTCTGACAGGATATAGCATAAAACACACGAGGACGGCGTTGTATAATCCCAAGGCGAATGGTCTTGTGGAAAGAGTCAACAGGTACATAAAAGGGGGCTTGCAAATGGCCATGAAATCAGGACAACCATGGAGGGAGGTGTTAAGGATGTTAACATGGAATTACGTTACTACGCCACACTCTGTGACTGGCGTATCCCCATTTGTGTCTATGAAAGGTAGAGAACCTGGGACTAGGCTTTGCCCAGGATGGCTAGGTATGGCCAAAGTGGTTAATGTTGATCGTGAACACATAATGAGACTCATTACTTTGGGTCAAGAGAGAAACAAGAAGTTGTTTGACGACAGGATGAAAGTGAAGGAACGACAATGGAAGGTTGGTGAAATGGTATATGTAAAAAATCCCAGGTTGGTGAACAAATGTGTGGAAAGTAAATTTCTGGGACCGAAAAAGATATGCGCAGTAAAAAGTAACGTGGTCATATTGGAAGGAGGAGAGGTTTGGTCAAAAGGAAGGTTGGCAAGAGTGGGGAATGGTAAAGAGAATGAATGGGATACGCAAGTGAAAGGAAAGGAAATGCATGTGAACAATAATATGGAATTGGAAGAAGAGATGAAAGAAGGGCTGGTAAATAAAAAAAAAGATGGCACTGGCGTGAGAACTAATGAAGAAGGTTCACATAGGTCTAGATCAAAGCCGGTGTGGATGAGAGATTATGAAACTTGATACACAAATACAAATTGCATGTTATATCTTATTACAGGTATTTTAGCAATTGATTCTGTTTAATGTTAGCACATATTTCATAGGTACTGCTTCGGTTACAATTGATTATGTTTTCCTTACTTATTTCTTAATCGTATATTTTGTTTTGTTGTTTTCCCTAAGGGGGAAGATGTGTAGAGACTCTAAGGTTAGCCTCGCTGCGGTCGCGCGCACTCTCGGGTCACATCATGGAACGAGAGCCGCGTGACCACAGCAGGCGGTTAAGGTTTTGAAAAAGACGTATGTTGAGCTGGGCTGTGAGGAGCTCCGGCGGGCTCCGTAATAAAGAAACCTACCCTAAATACAGTGTACCGCACTTCCTTCAAGGCTCTCTGCCCATTTCTACTGGCCACGGATGGGAGTAGAGGTGGAGGCCCACTGCAGGACCTGCCCAACTTGTCAGTTGTCTAGCAAGACTGGAGGCAGTGTCATTGCCCCACTGCAGCCATTGCCAATGGTTGGCACACCATTTGAGAGGGTGGGCATCGACATCGTCGGTCCCCTTCACCCTCCCACTTCAGGTGGACATCGGTTCATCCTGGTCTTGGTAGATCATGCCACCAGGTACCCTGAGGCAATACCCCTTCGGACTGTTACTGCCAAGGTGGTTGCCAGGGCTCTCCTGGGCATTTTCACCCGTGTTGGATTCCCCAAGGAGGTTGTCTCTGACAGAGGATCCAACTTCATGTCTAGTTACATGAAAACCATGTGGAAAGAGTGCGGGGTAACCTACAAGTTCTCCACCTCTTACCACCCCCAGACCAATGGTCTGGTTGAGAGATTTAATAAAACTCTCAAGGGCATGCTAGGGGCTTTGGAAGAACCCCTAAGGAGGAAATGGGATCTCCTCCTGCCATGCCTGCTGTTTGCTTACAGAGAGGTACCTCAAGAGGGTGTTGGTTTCAGCCCCTTTGAGTTACTCTTTGGACATCCCGTGAGGGGGCCCCTCGCCTTGATCAGAGAAGGCTTGGAAGCCACCCCTCCAGGTCCCGCCAAGCAAGTGTGGGACTATGTGTTAGGCCTCAGACGGAGGATGACACAGATGATGGGTCAGGCAACCGCAAATCTCAAGGCCAGCCAGGAATTGAATAAGTACTGGCATGACCTTAAAGCCTCGCAAGTGGATTGGACTCCGGGACAGGAAATCCTTGTGATGGAGCCTACCAAGCCTAGAGCTTTGGCAGACAAGTGGACTGGACCCTTCAGGATCATCTCCAGGATGGGCGAAGTCAATTATCTGGTTGACATGGGAGCCTCTGGGGTAGCCCCTCAGGTATTCCATGTCAACCGGCTCAAGCCTTTCCACCGGCGAGCAGAAGTCTCATGTCTCTTGCTAGCTTCAGGGCAAGAAGAGGATGAGAGTGAGCCCCTTCCTGATTTGCTGCATAGCAACCCTCAGGATGGCTCAGTGGAGGGAGTACATCTCTCTCCGGATTTGACAACAGAGCAACAGAGGGCCTGCAGGGCTTTGCTCCAACAGTATGCCTCTCTGTTTTCACTGATGCCAGGCCTTACACCGTGGTGTAGGCATGAAATTGACACTGGTGACAGTGTGCCTGTCAAAAGCAGGTGCTACCGTATGTCAGATACCGTCAAGAACCACATCCAGGCTGAGGTCGCCAAGATGTTGGATCTGGGTGTTATTGAACCCTCAACCAGTCCCTGGTCCAGTCCAGTGGTCCTTGTCCCCAAGGCAAGTTCCCAGGCGGGTACCAAGGATTGGAGGTTCTGTGTGGACTACCGAGGAGTCAATGCCGTCACCAAAACTGACGCGCACCCATTGCCCAGGGCTGATGAGCTCGTGGACACCATAGGTGCTGCCAAATTTGTGAGCACCTTTGACCTTACCTCAGGCTATTGGCAAATAGCTCTGACGGACCATGCCAAGGAAAAGGCGGCCTTCTCAACACCTGAGGGACTCTACCAGTTTAGGGTCATGCCTTTTGGGTTGAAGAATGCCCCTGCCACCTTCAAGAGATTGGTCAACCATGCGCTCAGTGGGCTGGAAGCCTTTTGTGTGGCTTACTTAGACGACATTGCCGTCTACAGTTCCACCTGGGAAGAGCATTTGACACATCTGGATAAGGTGTTGCAGGGCTTGAAAAGGGCTAACCTCACTATCAAGGCCACCAAGTGCCAGATAGCTCAGGGGAAAGTTACCTATCTTGGTCATGAGGTAGGAGGGGGTCAAATCCAACCTCTCCCAGTAAAGTACAGGATGTACAGAACTGGGAGACTCCCACTACTCAAACCCAGGTGAGAGACTTTTTGGGCCTCACTGGGTACTATCGCAATTTCATGGCAGACTATGGAACCATAGCTGCACCCCTGACAGCTCTAATTTCACCCAAACAGCCCAGGAAGGTTAATTGGACCGAAGACTGTCAGAGGGCCTTTGATGGCTTGAAAGAAAGTCTGTGTAGGGCACCTGTGTTGTGTGCGCCTGACTACAGCCGACCCTTTATCGTCCAGACGGATGCCTGCGACACCGGAATTGGAGCTGTCTTGTCCCAGTTAGATGACAAAGGGAGAGAACATCCTATCATATTCATCAGTAGACAACTCAAGGGTAGAGAACTTAGGTGGGCTACTGTTGAAAAGGAGTGTTTTAGCATAGTTTGGAGCCTTAGGCGTTTTAGGCCCTACCTTACGGGGTCTACCTTCAAGGTCCAAACAGATCATAAGCCCCTGAAGTGGCTTATGCAAATGAAGGGTGAGAATCCGAAATTGCTCAGGTGGTCCATTAGCCTGCAAGGGCTAGACTTCACCATAGGTCACAGACCAGGGAAGAGTCACGATAATGCGGATGGCCTTTCCAGAAGGTATGTTGACCGTCTGGATGAGGGTGTCTATCCCGTGGGAGATTAGACACCCTCCACCTCAGTCTGGGGGGGGCGACTGTGATGCTGGAAATGCATCCGAGGGACAGGGCCTCTGAATCCTTGTCCTTTACTGCTTTTTATCGTGTGTTCTGTCGTGTTTTCTCCTGGCAGTGCAGCTCTCTCTTTTGGTTTGGTGAACAGACCCATGGGATACCCTTATGGCACCCATGGGTAGGGGTACAACCCTGTGCCCCTAGTGTATGTTTTTGAGCACCTGTGGGTGGCCCACAGAGCAGGGTATGGGCTGGTGGCAGCTCCGTGCTGAATTTGACAGGTGCTCTGGGTGTCCTCTATTTTGGGATACCCAGGCCCTGCCATTGGGATCAGTTGATTCCTGACAGGAAACAAGATGGCCCCTGTGGCCTCTTGCTTTCTATTGCCTGTTACATTGTGTTCCCAAAGTCCTGGGAAGCCCTGACTCTGTCCCTTCCCCCCGACTGGCTGTTGGGTGGAAGTTCCATATATGGTGTTGTTGTGAAGGCCCAGCTAGACTGACTGGAGCCTTCCCAGTGACTGTATGTTGTGGGTACCTCCTGTGGGTGGGACCTGGGTGAATGGAGTGTGTGACCAATATACACTCCTTGTTGTGGTTGTCTGGTTTCTGGCATGAGAGACAAAGACTGAGACAGCCCTGCCCGAAACTGGCCTGAATGCAGTGTGTAGTGTTGAATGGCTGGGTACTTGTCCCAATCCACATTCCTTGTTGTGAGTGTCTGAAAGGGAGGAGTGTGGCCTGAATGCACTGTGTGCCTGATTGGCTGACTGACTGCATGAATGCCCTTCTGTATGATTGGCTGCTGAGTGCGTGCCAGCAGTGTGGATGAGAGACAGAATAGTATATCTGGAGACCTCTCACCACTGGTAATTGTTCAGAAGCGTTCTGGAGCTGAGTCTCCACTCTAAGAGTAACTGGAACTGATGATCCTCGACGCCCAGCTGGAAGAAGAAGACTTGCTGCTGCATTTGCTTCGACCGATCCGAAGGCTGCCGAAATCGTCGAAGACTGACCCGAGAGAGGACCTGGTAAGGCGCCCTCTTCCCGTGCTCCGAGGGACCATCGAGCACCGCTCCATCTTCCCCGAAGCGCCCTGGAAGTCAGACCCTCGAAAGGCTGCCGACCCGAGACGGGACCGCCGAGGAGATCGAAGTGAAGCACCCGGACATCGCCGCCGTCGAAGTCCATTGCCGTTGACCAGGGTTCGCAGGTCTGTGTAACCGCTGGAGGCCCGTCGAAGTTGTGTTGCCCAGCCGTGGGAACCACTTGACGGCATGCCGCCGACGACCGGAGCCGTCCGCTCCTTTGCCTAAGAACATTCGAATCGAAGGACTCCCTCGTCCGCATCGTCGACCGCTTTATCCTGCCGGAGAAAGTCGAGGACGACCAATGCGCCGAGGAGAAACCTGCCGGTGGGTTTCCCGCCACCCGAAGACTACAAAGACTCGAACGACTCGACGCCCTTGCTGGGCCCCCGTCTTCACGAATCTTTGCGGTCCAGAACAATTGTCGTCGAGGTGCCCCGTACGCCTCTTCCTTGCAGGACGCCGATGCTCCGACGCCGATGCTCCGACGCCGACGAGCACCGCTCGGACGAAGCTGCCGCCTCATCGACGCCATTCACCCGTGTTCTCCGTTGGACGTTCGACGACCTGTGTCTCCCGCTTTAAAGGGCAGGCACTCAAGAAGGGCCGTCGATTCCCCGACGCCGAACGCCAAGTTCCTCGACGGACGTTCGACGCCCCGTGTCTCCCGTTTGAAAGGGAAGGCATCCAAGAAGGACCGACGATTCCCCGCCGCCGAACGCCGAGTTCCTCGACGCTTCTCGACGCCTCTCGACGATCCGTGACTCCCGCTTGAAAGGGGGTCGCTCAAGAAGGATCTGTCGACGCCTCTTCGAAGAACTCGACTCCACCAGGTACATTGGGGGGGGTAAAAACATTATAGGAGGGAATAAGACTTGCAGAACAATATATGGACTGGGCTTGTGCTATATCTTTATTTTACAGGTTGCCTAGGTGGGGGGATCTCCACACAGAACTGTGTCTAGTGGTAGGGGCCAGTATTCTGCCTATTGCTCAACCATCTTATTTTCTCTCCTCTCTATATTGCTGATTTCACTCTATTGATCTGTGTGACATTGTTACAGTATTGTTGATGCACTTTAATGAGATCTAATACAAAGAGTGGTACCACTTTAGAATTGTATATATTTGCCATTGTTGATTTTCCTAAGTACAAAGTGAGTTATTATGATAAGTTTACATAACCTTGAATATTGATAATATAAAGACTGTGTTCTAACCAATACAGTGTGCGGACATTCCTTTGTGGGAGCTTGGGGATTTCACTGTACTTAAGAACCAGCCTGCATCACCTCCTGAGAAGCTAGGCCTTAATTGCTCGACCATAGCTACCGAATAGAGAATCTAGGCTGGGGTCCTCTGTGCCTCCCCTCTACCATATAGAGAGCAGAAGTACAGACCACCCCCTACCGGTCCTTTACACACTCCTCATTCCATTTGATCTTTTTAGGGAACTTAGGAGAGGAGATTACATTCAGTGGAGAAGCTATGGATCCATAGTTCCCAATGAAATTCCTGTAATACCCAGTGAGGCCTAGGAAGGCTCTCACCTGGGTTTGAGTAGAAGGGGTTGTCCAATTTTGCACAGCTTCAATCTTGCTGAGCAAAGGCCTTATTTTACCACCTCCTACCTCATGCCCAAGGTAGACCACTTTATGGTAAGATGGACCTGTTCCAGAGCCTGCAAAACATATCTTAGGTGGTCAACATGTTCTTTCCAAGTAGGCCTGAACACTGCAATGTCATCCAAGTATGCCATGCAGAAGTCCTCCATCCCATTCAGTACCTGATTAACCATCCGTTGGACTGTAACAGGTGCATTCTTTAATCCAACAGGCATAACCTTAAACTGGTATAAGCCCACTGGGGTGGAGAATGCAGTTTTCTCCTTGGCATGGTCAGTCAGGGCTATTTGCCAATAGCCTGACGTGAGATCAAATGTGCTGAGGAACTTGGCTGAACCAAGTCTATCCACCAGTTCATCTGTCCTTGGCAAAGGATGGGCATCATTCTTAGTGACTGCATTTAGAGATCTATAGTCCACACAGAATCTCAACTCCTTGGATCCTGCCTTTGGTACTAACACAACTGGGTTAGACCATGGACTAGTAGAGGGTTCTATTACCCTGAGATAAAGCATCTTGTTGACCTCTCCTTTGATGTGGGTTCTGACATTTTCTGACATCCTTTAACCTCTGCTTTTAACAGGTAAACAGTCACCAGTATTGATATCATGCTGACCCCAAGGGGTCAAGCCTGGTATTACAGAAAACAGAGGGGCAAATTGATTTAACAAAACTTTGCACTCCACCTGTTGCTCAGGGGTCGGATCAGAAGAGAGATTAACTCCTTCTATGTTCTCATTTAAAGATTTGCCTCTGAGGAGGCCAGGTAGAGGTTCACTCTCCTCCTCCTCTTGAGCTGAAGCTAGAATCAAAGCTCCCAGTTCTGGTCTCGAGACATAAACTTTTAGACGGTTGGTGTGAAAGACTCTAGGAGCCTCCTTAGGATTGCCTAAGTCCACCAGATAGTTCACCTCTCCAAGTTTTCCCACAACCTTGAAGGGTCCCATCCATTTGTCCTGCAAGGCCCTCTGCCTTGTTGGGGCCATAACAAGAACTAGCTGGTCTTGAGCGAACTCAACCATGTTGGCCTTATGGTCATGGAAATGCATATCACTTGCCTCAGCCATCATGTGTGACATTCTCCTCCGAAGTCCTATCACATAGTCAGTGACTCTGACTGGTGTGGGGGAAGGAGCACTCTCCAACCCCTCCTTGATCAGGGCCAATGGACCTCTGACCGGATGGCCATAGAGAAGTTCAAAGGGACTGTAACCCACTCCCTCCTGAGGGACTTCTCTATATACAAAGATCAGGCATGGCAGTAGGAGATCCCACTTTTTCTTAAGGGGATCCTCTGAAGCTCCTATCATGCTCTTCATGGTTCTGTTGAACCTTTCTACCAACCCATTTGTCTGAGGGTGGTATGATGTTGAGAACTTGAAGCTAACTCCACAGTTTTTCCACATGGCCTTCATGTAGTGGGACATATAATTTGACCCCCTGTCGGATATTACCTCCTTAGGAAACCCAACCCTGGTAAAAATACCAAGGAGGGCCTTAGCCACAGCCTGAGCTGTAACAGTCCTCATAGGAATTGCTTCAGGGTACCTAGTAGCATGGTCTTCTACAACAAGGATAAACCCTTTTTACTGAAGAGGCTGGAGGATCAAGGGGACGAACAATGTTGATTCCTACCCTCTCAAATGGTACTCCCAACACAGGGAGAGGCACTAAAGTTGCCACGTTCTTGGAGCCACGTTTACCAGAAGTTTGGCAAGTGTGGCAACTCTTGCAGTACTTATCTACATCAGCCCCCATTTTAGGCCAATAAAAGTAGAGAGAGAGCCTTTCCTTGGTCTTCTTGAAACTCAAGTGACCAGCCAAAGGTATCTCATGGGCTAGTTGCAAGAATCGGAGTCAGTTTGCTTGAGGCACTACAAGTCTTTTGTAGTTCCCAGGGATTGACTCGGTTGGTTCACTATAGAAGAGGCCATCTTCCCAGTGTAACCTGTACTTCCCAGGCTCTTGCCCTTCAAGCTGAGAAGCTGCCTGGTGGCGAAGACCTTACAGAGTTGGACATTCTCTTTGTCCCCTACTGAAGTCTGCCCTGTTGGGGCCACCTTCTGCCAGTAACGACTGCAGCTCAGGATGGTTCACAGGGTCAACATCTCCAATGAGTTCCTGGCCTTCTACCAGATCTGAGTCCTCAGGCTCTAGTTCAACCACACAGGGTGGTACCTCACTCTCAGCTTCGGCTGGAGGAGGAATCACAGGTTTGATTTCTGACAACCTATGAGATTTCCTGGTTGGCAGCACTAGAGTGCTTTCTGCTGGTTTCTTCTTGGAAGTCTTGGGTTTCCCCTTTGCTTCTGGTTGCTTTGAAATAGCAGTTAGTAACTCCAGTGGAGTAGGAATGATTTATTTTTCTATCATCTCCTCAGGAGAGCCCCTCAAGGTCCTCTACCTTGCAGGTCTGGTAAACTCCTGTAATCTCTTACTAAGAGGTCTGGGGGTACTTGACACTACTCCCAGTTCTTTCAGATCATTACCCAACGGCACCCTTCCTGGTACTTCAGATTGTACACTCGCAGGTATCCTGGCAATCATTTCATTGCACTGGATGAGAGCTGGTAATTGGGGAAGCATCTGCACAGACCCTCCAGCTAACTTGGTGAGGCGTTTGGGTGCCTTAGCAACATCCTCCACCTTGAAAAAATATTTGTCCACCACAGTTATGCTGGCCGCAGTGTCTCTAATGGCAGGGGTTTCCTGACCATTGACTAGGACACTGGCCCTCATTACGACCCTGGCGGAAAGTAACTGACATGACCGCCATAGCGTAAATAGCGTTTCCGCCATTGCACGATGGAGGAAAGTGCGCCTAATTCTGACCCATCGGGCACGAGCATTACGCCATGGCGGAAGTGCAAAGTCCGCGATGGCGGAAATGACCCCAAAACGCCCCTTACCGCCGTCGTACGTCGCCCTAGGTGCAATTCCGCCACCCATCTTAGCGGTCACCGTAATGAGCGGGCAGCGCAAAATACGGTCACCGTAAATATACGGAAACGGAAGTAAAAACATGGGGCCGGAACGGGAAACAGCACGCCGTACACCTATAAAATCAGAATCCCAACACAACCATAAAAAATCCGACCCTGAGACACATCCCAACCCGTTAGCCACCCCATTTAAAAAAATAAATATGGGAAAAGTTGCCAAAAAAGCGTGCGACCGCAAGCGGCAGGTCCACTTCTCCCACGAGGAACTCACCGTGCTCACAGAGACCCTCCAGGAGAATGCTGCCGTCGTCTTCTCTACGCAAATGACCAGGACGGCACTTGCGAACAAGAAGGCCATATGGGCGCTGGTGGCACAGCGGGTAAGTGCGGTGGGGACCGCACCCTGCAACCCACAGCAATGCAGAAAGCGATGGGACGACCTACGGATACGCGTCCGGAGCATACTCTCTGCCAACCGGAACATTGCCACAGCTACCGGGGGAGGATCGGAATCACCCATCAAGTTGACCCCCTGGGAAGAAATCTGTGCCTCCACCATTGGAATGGAGAGCATAGAGGGAGTCGGAGGGATGGAGAAAGGAGTGCAGACATCAGAAGAATCAGGTAGGTGGCCCAAATAAAACTATGCCAAATCCACAATTACCAACCATGTGAAGTACCATGTGTCCCCATAGTGCACTAGAAACACATGTCCAGGAGAACGACCACATACATTGCCATGACAGCGCCCCTTAAAAGTCAGATTAAATAAATAAATATTTAAAAATCCCAAAAACACACTCTACATGTGCAGCATGCACACCCTAACTGCAGACTGCAAAATAACTGCATCCCCAATGCACACAAAAATGAGACCACCTCCAAGGCCCTGACCCAAATCACCCCCAGGTACCACCCCAATGCATGTGATACAATTGCCATTACAATTACCACAGACCCATGAATAACGCTCGCCCTCCTTTACTCCACCACAGGGTCCGATTCCAACGACGAGCTTCAGGACACCCCTACCAGCACACCTGCAAAGAGGGCCAAGACCAACGGCCAAAGACCCTCCACCTCAGCTGCACGGATCAAGACACGGCAGCTGCACAAATTGAGTTGCAGCACACTGGAGGGGACTCCAACAGGCACCCCAGCAGCCAGCATGTCCACAACAGCAGCACCACAGGTCCCCCCAATGGATGCCACAGAAGGCACTGCTTCTGGTGGCAGCAGCACCCTAGGTGACACTGCATTCATGCCAGCATGCTCCGACACAGAAAACGGTGCTGCCGAAGTAGGACACATCCATGACCTGTCTCAATCCCCCTGTTTGTATCATCCCGTACACCATGAGGAAACCACGCAGGGGCACCCACAAGACGACGACTGGCCAACCCCCACAAGGCCTGTTGCAAGGCAACATGAGGCGTCCAGCCCCTCTGTGACACCACCGCAAATGGGCATGGCCCAGCAGAGGCAACAGTCCCTCGAGCAGATGATAGTGCAACAGCAGCAACTGACCACGCTCCTCAAGGAGCATGCTGCTGAATGTGGGGGTTCTAAGGCAGCCATTGAAACATCTACTGAGACACTTAGGGCAGAAATGGAGAGAAGTACCGAGAGCCTGAGGGGACAAATGGAGAGAAGTACCGAGAGCCTGAGGGGACAAATGGAGAGAAGCACCGAGAGCCTGAGGGGGGAACTGCATGCGACGTCCAAAGACGTATGTGGGGAACTTGCCGCTGTGCGCCGTGTGCTCACTGAGCTCTCACAAACCCTTAGGGACATGCATGGACGTGAGCAGGCAGAGACATTATCCGTTGCAAGTTCCGTCCAGGGCAGCCCCCAACGTAGATCTGGGAGGAACCGGCGCTCCACAGGCAGGGGTGCCCCTGATACCCGGAGAGGGGGCTTGCAATAGCGTCTGCCCACTGACAATGAGCGTCATTGGACACTGGTGTTCGTGGGGGGGGTAGGAGGGTGGAGGGGGTGTGTTGTGCTTCTTTGGGTGGCGGGTCGATTGGGTGTGTAATGTCATTTCACATCTGCAATACAATTCTTCATATTCATCCAATGAGATGTGTGGACATTGATCTCTGTGTACGAGGCCTATCTTGGCGTACAGTCCACATTGTGCATGTTCCAGACACACACAGTGCCACAAGTCCCGTGTCCATGTAACAGCCACCAGGCGTGAGTGCTAGAAGCATGCATCTATGAGATTCTGACGTAATTCACGGGCCTCCTGTGCCTCGCGGACCCCTTGAGGTGCTGCCACATCCCCACCCTCATCATGACCATCTTCAGGTGCTAGCAGTTCTGCGTCGGGGGGCATGGCCACATTCCTACGTACGCACATGTTGTGTAGCATGACACATGCCATGACCATCTTTGCCACCTTCTCATGGCGGTACAGGAGTGCCCCGCCAGACCTGCTGAGGCAGCGGAAACGAGCCTTCAGTAGGCCGAATGCCTGTTCTATGACCACACGGGTACGTGAGTGGGCATGGTTGTAGTCCTCCTCATGCTGGTCCTGTGGGTTCCGGATTGGTGTAAGGAGCCATCTCTTCAGTGGATACCCGCAATCACCTGTATGTGGACAAGAAAGGATGTTTGTGGAATGTCATTGCTACGTACGCACCCCCCCCTTCCTGCCAGCTCATCCACGCATCACCTACCCCACATACTCATGCATTAAATGAGACTCACCGAGTAGCCAGGATCGGCGCCCTGCGTGTCGCTCCATGTAGCGTGGTATTCTAGAGTTCCGCAAGACCATAGAATCATGGGTTGATCCTGGAAATCGGGCACAACAATGTGTAAAGATCCTGTTGGAGTCACACACCATTTGTACATTGATAGAATGATATTGTTTCCGGTTGCGGTACTGGGCCTCCATGGCATGTGGGACAACCAATTCCACATGGGTGCAGTCGATGGCACCAATGCAACCCGGTATGCCGCCAAGTGCATGGAATCCCACTTTTGTGTTTGTAAGCTCCTGCTCCGAGCGTGGTAAAGTGATGTAGTCATCTGAGTGCTTCAGGAGGGCATCAAGCACTTGGAATAGTGTCCGTGAGAATAGTGGCTGTGAAATGCCATGCAACTGTCCGACTGTGTGCTGGTAGGTGCCTGTGGCCAGGAAGTGGAGTACAGACACCACCTTCAGTAGGGGTGGGATGGCCGTTGGGCTATCTATCATGCTGACAAGGTCAGCGTGTGTCATGTCGACAATGGCGGTTATGGTGTCCCGGTCCAAACGGTAGAGGGTGTGGATCTGCTCAGCTGTGAGGTTGAACGGATTAGCTCGGAGGCGTGGGATTGCGGGCTGCCTGCGTGGTGGTAGTGGCTGTGCTGGTGGGGCTTGCTGGCCATGCCTTGCCCTCCTCCTCCTCCTCCTGCGTCTCCTCTGTGCGGCTGGTTGTTGTAGTAGTTGGCGTTCGTCTTCTTCTTGAAGTTGGAGTACTTGCAGTGCAATCAGGTCCCCCAGGCCCAACATCGCTAGTCCTGCCGGTAGCATTCTGGAGTGGGTGTGGTTGGGGGAGGGGGTTGGGTGTGCAATTTATGTGTTTTCAGGCTGTATAGCCTTCACCTGTGGTGATTCATTCCACCTGTGTCAGCTGCAATGCCTTTCGTGCGAGCACGTCCCGCACACGACGCTGCAATTCGACGCATGGCATCTTGCATTTACATTCATGTTTTTGATCCCGATGGCAGTGAAATATTGGTTTATATGTTAATTCTGCTATGGTCCCATTGTTTCACATACTATATTTGCATTCGCGAGCAGACTTGTGAAGGGTCATTGGAATGTAGTACTCGATCAACGGTGGACCCTCATGCAGCACTGTACCGACGTTCACCGACGGCGGGGAGTCCCATCAGTGATTGAGGCCAGTTACCATTTTCACACACAGCCGCACTGCATAGATGTATTTGTGAATACAAGCGTTCACAGATGCCTTTTCGACGTGATGTTGCAAATTAGGAATTCGAAGGACAGCGCTTTCGGTTTTCAACTAGCGGCGTGGAGACGCCCACAGGTCTGACTGGAAATGTAACGTTCTATTGTTGAATGTCCTTGGGACAGGGCCCATGACGGGAATGCAATGATTGATATGATTTGAATGGGATGCGCTATAGCGTAGTGGACGATAAGGCAGGACGTTCCCAAATACATGTGACTTCACTACACAAGGAATCCGGGCAGGAGCACAGTGGATTTTGAAGGCTGCATTACGCACAGACTCTATGGAAATTTCGAATGTTATGTGAGTGAATATTCAGGCGTTTTCATAACGGGATGAGGGAATGATGAATGGATGCATGGAAAGATGAATTAATTGGGAGTCTGCCATGTACATGGCTATTTGGAATCTATCCCCTTCCCCTGCGCTATGTGATGCAAGGCTGCCATAGTGGGACCATCGTCTGTCTGCCCTTGTTGAACCCTCCCTGTCTCGACGCGCCTTCAATCACTTGTGTCTATGCACGTTGATGATCCCATCTGATGGATCCTGTTCTGACAGGCGCATGCACACAGGCACTCGTTTGAAATAGTGTATTCACCTCGATTTGTGTCGTAATAATTCGCAAGTGATTTTTGGGTGCAATTGATCCTTATGAGTGGGCTAGCATGCATATGGTTGTAGGTTTGGTGTGTTGAATGAAGTGAGTAATACATATGAAGTTCGGATGCCCATACTATCATTTTTTTCATTTGGGTGACAGGTATCTCCTCCCCTTCTGCCGCTGCCATCTGTACGCCACTCCTGCAGATGGCTTCTACAGTCGACACCTGCAGCTTCGAGTTAATCAGTGGAGCACCATTACGATCTTATGGGACGATCGCCAATGGCCCACATGCCCTTACGCAGTACTAGTGGCTAGGTGCAGCATACCTAGCTTCCAGCTGGACTAGTGCCTACTTCATGGGACGGCCCTGCGGTCCTAGGCGCTTCCATGTTGCCTTTTTGGACGTTGATGTAGCCCCTGTGTGCCATGAAGGTACAGGGCGTCACACATGGGGAAGCTGGTCATTTATTGCGGATGCAGCCCACAGTAATGCTGATCATTTGTGAGTTTATGTTCAAATGGCTGTATGGGCTTGGTGATTTTGATGTGCATTAAATTTATATTCAGATATTAACCGTGTAGCGTTATTCTTTGCCAGTAATGTGGCATATTCCGATTTGTGGCGCGATGTATTGTGAGGTGTTCTGCATTGGGTTCCGGCTTCTGGGTACAGTTGTGTGGTACGTGCTTATGCTGATGGTTGGTTTGACTACTGGCATGTGTACAGGGCTGGTGCTGTCTCCCTCAGGTTACTGCTTTGAATGTTGATTTACACTGGTGGCTAGCGATGGGGGACTGTTGTTGTTTTGTGTCATGGAATTTTCAGTTCATTTTGGTGTACTTGCACCTTCAGATGCCTGTGCTGCATCAGTACGGCAATGGTGTGTTGCCAATTGTGGATGGCCACTCACAGGGCACTTGGGGCCCCTGCATGCATTTGTTCGTTGGCATGCATGGGTGACTTGTACATTTCACTGGTTGCATGGTGTGACTGCATTGCGCCTACGAGGAGTTGTGCAATGTGGCCAGGGAGTGGAGTACAGGCACTCAGGAGGGCCATTACGGTTGGTTCGCGATGCCGTAGTTCTCGCCATGGCGGAATGGTACTTTCCGCCATGCTTGATGGCGTTAAGTGAATGTCCGCTGGGGTCAGCATTCGCGTACCCTTGCGCCATGGCGGATATTGCGGTTTTGCACGGCGCGCGTGCGCGTACTTGGTGCAGTTAGCGTTGGCGTTCACTACGGTGTCGCTAATCGCATCGTGCTTTACGGTGACGGGTCATGATCGCAACGGGCGGTATTCGATGGCGGTATTGCATTTCCGCCATCGTTTTTCGTATTCCGCCGGGGTCGTAATGAGGGCCACTGTCTTTGTAATACTCTTTAGTATTAGGAGGGATAGAATTATAAACATCCAAATTCTGTTGTTCCCACAACCCTAGAGAGACTAAAGATACACTAGCTGAGACTCTGATGGGGTCTTCAGCTAGTAGTTGAAAGTTTCCACTGGCCATCTGTGCGAAGGCTAAGGAGACAGTGTGGACCCCTGAAGGTTTACCCTTACATCTGGGATCCCCTTTCATATGATCAGTAGAGCCACAAACATAACATTTTCCAAATGTCTTTATGAATGGTGGCATGTTCTGACCTCCCTCTGGCCTAGGACCAGAAGGTGCACTAGCCTGATTAGGTTTCCCTTGTGGCTTACCCTTAGAATTTTGTTTGGGGACCTCTTTGGGATTGGAATTATTGGAATTCCCTTTGTTGTCTTTCTTTGGCTGCTTTCCCTCATCCTTTTTCTGAGCTACCCCTGAATCCTTGTGAGTAGCCCTATTGGCAACCCACAAGTCAGCAGCCTTAGCCAGTTTCTTAGAATCTAGTTCTTTTCAATCAGCCAAGTGCTGTCTGAGCTCAGGAGAGCAGGCATCATAGATGGACACCAACATTACAGGATTTCTCATTCCTTCATAAGTGTTAACTCTAGAACCCTTAATCCAACACTCTAAGTTCTTCAAAACACTCATTCACCCAAGTAGCCCAAGGGGTACTATCATGCTTATGAGGGTCCTAAACCTCTTAAGGTACTGGGAAGGAGTCTTCCCAAATCTAGCTATCAAAGCTAGCTTCACACATTCATAATCCATCCTATCCACCTCCCCCAACTCTATTACCACATCAGATGCAACAGGGGGGAGCCTAGAGAATAACCGGGGGATCAACTGATTCCCTGTGATATCCTGGAGCCCATGATTATATTCAAAAATAGCTAACCAATCCAATACATCCAATTTAGGTTCATACATACCCACAATCTCTTTAGGCATCTGGGGTCTTTTGGACTGGAAGATCTAGAGGATTCGGGGAGAGAAGCATTTTCCAAAGACAATTTCTTCATCTCAAGCTCATGATTGAGCTCCATTTCTTTGAGCCTTAGTTCTTGATGTCTCTGTTCAGTTTGGGCACTAATTCCTTTGAATTCTAGTTCACGTCTCATTTTTTCTAGGGAGATAAATTCAGGACTTAATGTGGGACCTGTTAAAGGTCCAGTAGCTGCATGTTGAGGCCTTTGAGCAGGTAGAGGCCCAGAGGGGGTGACATTGTTATCCTCCTCCTTCCTCATCTGTTTCAATAATAACATTTTCAACATGATCCTCTTCACTGTTTGCTACATTTGCTGGGGTAGTGGGCACTACAGCACCACTATCCAGACTTTGTTTCTCTAACAGTCTATCAATCATTTCTAATTTCTTGCCTTTGACAGGAAGACCTTTCTGTCTACACAGAACCCTTAAATAATCAGCAGTATTAGTAAGGAGGGTCTCCTGGCTGTAAATTTCCATATTGTTGACTTTGTTTAAAATAAACTTGTTGTGATAGTTAGCCTTGTGGTTATTTGAACCAAGGTACTAGCAGAACTCTAAAATGTAAATCCAATAATTTTATCCTCACCGCTGTACACCAAAGTTAGGCAGAATCCACAAGATTAGGACTACAGGTGAGAGCAATAAATCCCCTTTGGTATCAGTCTGTACCACAAAAATTTAGTTGGTAGCTGTGGCTAAGCAGTCAGACTTATCTTAAGAGGGAGATGAGCAGTATTCAGGGTTTACACATTAGAAGCCCGCCAAAAGGACGAACAAAGGATCCCCAACCTGGGTTAGGAGTTAAGAGAAAGACATGAGAAAGAAGTAATATTAAAGTTCTGGCAAATAAAACCTACCGGAGTAAAGTTAATACTAAAATACAACGGCGGTATGTTAGAGGCTTTCAGAATGTGGTAGCCTCGAACAATGGGAAAATCCCATAGGAAAATATTTGCGGTTGAATATTTACGGTAGTAACCACTACCACCAGCCAGAAACTTTTGAGAGAGGGACTGTACGGTACACTCTTGAAAATGAACATAAGGGAAAAACTATTACCCCTTCCCAGTACCTCCATAGTAAGATGGGTTGTACTGGTTTAGTTCACACAAATTGACTAGTAAAGTCAATGGGGACTTTACATGCCCTGGGAGACAGTAGTCAGTCCCAGGGTATGGAGTCAATGTTTGGGGGTCGCTACGACACCCCTGTGTCACTGCACGTAGGGTGCTGTGCAACACATGTGAATAAAGATGGTTCCTATGGAGGTGAGAGAAACCCCATAGACATTAAACACAAAAATAGCCTAGAACTCACATAGCAAAATTGCCTAAGAGTGGGAAAAAGAGTCTCACACTTAGCAGGAGAAAAAAAAAAACTTCAAATCCAGCAAAGCTGCTGGGGGACTCTATAGGTAAGGGGAATTAGCCATAAGAGGAGCATTCTCCCTAGTTTTTGACCACATTACGGCAACATCTTTGAAAACAGATGCGCATGCGCATAAAGAGAGATTTCAGAAACGTCAGTGTTATACATGCTCGATGTTGGATATCCATATAATCACTGTGAGTATTTCACCTAGATATAGCCATTTATGATGTTTTGAGATAGAAACAAGGCTAGTCCCATTAGTCCCATATATATAAATATATAAAAATATTTTTTTTAAAATATTTTTTATAAAATATATATAACACGGCCCGCGGCAGCGGGCGTGTAGTTATGGTTAAGTTGCTAAACCCATAGGAAGACCACTTTTTTGGTGGTTTATAACTTGGCTCCCGTGGACGAATCTTCACTAAAGTTCGCCAAAAAAGTATATGGGCTCTGCTGAATATTTTGGGGAAGTTGGGTGAGGTTTCCTGGAGGGGGGGGGGGCAAAGTTATAAGGGAGGGTCCCAAAAAATGTTTTTTCTTCCATAGACTGAACGGGGAAAAACTTTGTGCACGGCTACAGGCTTAACGGCTGGACGGATTTTAACCAAATAAGCGGCAGGGGCTTGGTTCAGAAAGAGTGCTTTTGTGTGTTTGGTGGAAATCGGACCAGTACTTTTGTTGCAAAGACCTGAAATGTACATCTAAAAAAGAATTGTGATATCTGGCTCCGCTCCGTGGATCCATTTCCCTATTCACTTTGCAGACAAAATTCTCATTGGCTTGCAGTACGCCGTGATGGCGGCAAACATTGGACGCGGCCGGTGGTTGGCTGGAGGGAAGCATGCTGTGCATCAACATTTTTGGGAACCACTGCCATGGTGTATCGGAGGATAGTGTTGTGGTGTGTGTGCAATGCCCCTAAGGCATTGTGTGCATCGCTGGGGCTCTTGTACATAACAGTGTGCCCACTAAAATTAGTCATATCTGGCTCTGCTCTCGCATCCCATTTCCCTGTTCGCTGTTTTGGCAAAAGTTTGATTGCACTGCAGTGTTTGGTGACGTGATGTGCGTCATTAGTTTACGATAACGCCGGCATATTGTATCCGAGGACAATGCAGTGGTGAAAGGGTCTGGAAAACATACTTTATGGCACCTGGTGGTGGGAAGAAGGGATGGAAAGGGTGGGGGAGTGAGAAGTGGTTTATCTGATATATCTCATTAGAAGAAGATGGTGGTGTGCCAGCGGTATCTGTGCCTACTACGCCAATTCACAGTTACCTCACCAGGCAACAACCTTGTGTGGTGATTGCAGGCAGCCTTCGTTGTGGCATGACCGCTCCAGCGGTGATCTATTTCTGTGATGAGTGGTGGAAGGTTAAATTGCAGAAGGGGAGTGCTTTCCACATGACATGAACATTTAAAAGTAGCGTGTACTATGGTTTGTTGTGTGTGGTAAGTCCGTGTCCCATTCAATGCATGTCTGGAGGCCTTGCACAGAAAAGTATGTCCACTGGTTGCAAGTAGGTTTCACATTGTAGCTTTGTGTGTGTGGTTTGGCTGCAATGCATACATTATTGGTTCCATGGGTGTGGTGATTGTTATAACAACCTACAGTTGTCAGTGTAAAGGTGGAGATGCTGCAGTGAGCAGTCCTGCAGTGAGTCCACTGGGTGCAGTGCTGGAATAGTGGCCATATAGAAGAGGGTGCGGGTGAACTGGTTCATATATGCGCTTCGGTAGTCTGCATTGGGCTGATTAGTAAGTGCTGTACTGCACTATGCTGTATTGGTTCTATGCACTTACTAGAGTGTTGGGAGCAGGACCAATGTTGTGAAGATTTAGTTGTTTGGTTGCCAGTACTACAATGCGTTGTGAATGGAAGTGGGTAGCAGTGCCAAACACAGTGGTATGTTTGTGTATTATGGTTATTGGAACATTTCTGCTTGCATCCCTGTATTATGGTGTGGCGTTTGGGTAGAAGTGCCAGTGCCTATGTTGTCTTTGTGAATTCTGGCACATGGCTACATGGTTGCCTGCATGGCTCTGTTATGTTGTGGTGGGTGTGGGCAAGGCCTAGACTGTTGGGTGCATGGGCGAAGGCCACAGGCCGTAGGCCATGCACCCAAGAGCCTAGGCCTTTCCCACAGCCACCACAACATAATGCAGTCATGCAGTTGTAACTCTGTATGTCTTCGAAGGTGGGGGTATTTGCTAGGGTTTGCCCTCTATAAGACCCTTCCTATGTTGAGTTGGCTGCATGGCTGGAGACCGTGCACCGACAAGTGTGTCCACTGGTTGCAAGTAGGTTTGACATTGTCGGTTTGGGTGTGTCGTTTGGCTGCATTGCATAAGTTGTTGACACCATGGGTGTGGTGATTGTTAGAACATCTTACAGTTGTCGGTGTATGGATGGAGATTATTCAGTGAGCAGTACTGCAGCATCTCTACTGGGTGCAGTGTTGGAATACCGTCCAGTTAGCAGAGGGTACTGTTGAAGTGGATTTTATATGTGCTTGGGTAGTCTGCATTGCGCAGATTAGTACGTTTTGTATGGCACTCTGCAGTACTGCTTGTATGCAGTTACTAGAGTGTTGGGAGCAGGACAAATGTTGTGAAGATTTTGTGGTTTGGGTGGCAGTAATACAATGCTATGTGAATGATAGTGGGTAGGGGTGCCAAACAGTGTGGTATGTTTTTGGATTATGGTAACTGGAACATGTTTGCATGCATCGCTGTATTATAGGGCGCGGTTCGGTAGAAGTGCCGGTGCCTATGTTGCCTTTGTGAATTCTGGAATCTGGCTACATGTTCGCCTGCATGGCTCTGTTATGTTGTGGTGGGTGTGGGCAAGGCCTAGACTGTTGGATGCATGGCCAAAGGCATAGGACGTAGGCCATGAACCCAAGAGCATAGGCCTTCACCACAGCTACCACAACATAATGCAGGCATGCAGTTGTAACTCTGCATGTACTTGAAGTTGGTGACTTTTACACAATGGTTGTGGAGGACATTGTAGACTTGGTAGGACAGCAGAAGTGAGCTGCTATGCTTGCATTAGCATATGATGTAGATCATTGCACCTGTTGCACATTAGGGAGCCACATGTGACCATTTGCGTTTGCTATGGTTAGGCCCTTACAAGACCCTTGCTTTAGGAAGTGCTTTAAGATATCGCGTCATGAAAGGAAGTGCTCAGCATACAAAAGTAAAATATGGACAATGTACACAGCCACCTACATACCGTTCAGCACACCCAAGGCAACGTTATGCAGCCATGCAGGCAAATATGTGGCCAGGGTGAAAGCTGGCAGGCTCAATCGCAGAAGGGGAGTGCATTGCACATGACCTGAGCATTTAAACATAGAGTGTACTATGGTGTGTTGTGTGTGGTGAGGGCCTAGCACCTTGGATGCATGGCTGGAGTAGAAAGAGAAGAAGGACTGCCCCTGCTTCACTGGGGGGCTGCCCTCGTTGTAGCTGGGAAAGCGTACGTGTCACATTCTGCCCTTTTAAGCATGGTGGCCATGCAAATGGAACTGTGGGAATTAGCCAATCAGGTGTCGAGGGTGTGCCTCACAGGAAGGGCCGCTACTACTTTTTCCCCATTACTCTGTGTAGTGAGGGTGGCAGGCAGAGATAGAGCGACGCAGAGTGGTAATAGTGAGTGATACCTTAGTGCAAGATCTGTACAGGTATGCCACGCAAAGAGGCATGGCTGCTAATCTAATTTTGCGTTGGAAGGAGTGGAGGCTTTCTGGGGCACTGTCTATGAGGGCGGTTTCGGCGGTATAGGTGACCTTTGCAGACGTGTGGCCTCTGTCGGTACTGTTGATGTTGTCGTGCTGCATTATGGAGCTCTACATTTGGGGTACATGTCATGTGGACATTTGCTCTGTCGCCTAAAGAAGTTGATGGAAGAAGTGATGCAGATTTTTCCCACTGCCAAGGTGGTTTTCTCAAGCATACCACCAAGAGGAGCATGGGACCATGGCGGTGTAATTTGTCCGCGGCCAGATGTCGGAAGGTGTTTCATTAACATAAGCATGTGTCAATTTATGTCGTCTGCTGGGATGTTCTGCACCGACTATGACATCATTAATGAGCGAAATGTGCACTGATTCCATGTAAATGGAATTTTTTGACCAAAATTGGCAATGCTGTTTTGTTTTACACTGTGCAAAAAGTGTTGAAGACAATTCTGTAACAATGTAAGGAGGCAAACAAAAGAGAAACTCAGATAAAGAGCAAAAACATAAAAGGTTCTTTGTAAGCATGAAAAAAAAAGTTCTCCCAATGAGCTCTGATAGTTTGCTGCCAACATTATAATGACAATCCCTGGTGGAGGATTTTCATGAAAACTAAATGCAGATGTAATTTCATCAGTGATGTCATCAATGACATTTGTGATGTCATTTTTGATGGCATGGGTGTTAGTCTTAGCAGTGCACAGTGGTGGCGCAAGTTATGGTTGCTTAGCTTACCCTAAATGGCAAATTTCTGGGTTTTTTCGTTTGTACTTGTAACCATAATATGGATAGGTTGTTATTAGTGCAAAGTAAGTGTAATGTTCCTTTCAAGTCCTTATTGCACTGAAAGTGATAGGTTTTTCTTAGGGCAACTGAAACATATCATCCCGTTAACGTTTTTTTTATCAATGAATGTCATAGCCTTTTAGTAGTGTAATTACCCATAACGTCCCTATAGCAATGTTTTGTGTGAGGGAATTGCATAGGTTTTTACGAGTGCAACTTAACCATTGTGTGCCTGTAACACATTTTTTCACTGTATATATATATATATATATGTATAGGCTTTTGATTGTGTGATGATGATCATTTCCGATATAAAATACAGAACAGAGGCAGTGGAGGTAAACATTAAACTCACTCTAATTTTGTGACCCCATGAAGATTTTCCTTCCTCCAGAAGCTTACTGTCTCCAGAGCTCTGGTTCTCTCTAGGATGGACTACTGCAGCAGTCTCTTTCTAAATCTGCCTGCTTCTACTCTGCGCCCTCTGCAGCTCATCCAGAACAGGACTGCGAGACTTGTCCTTGGCCTCAAGCCCAGGGATCACATCTCTCCAGGAGTGAAATCTCTGCACTGACCTGCGAAGATCAGGTTCAAAACCCTCTGCATTGTCCACAAGTCCTTCTGGGGCCTTGGTCCTCAATACCTTCAACTCTCTCTTCCTAAATATCTTCCTTCTCAAGTTCTTTGCTCATCCACCTCCAGCTTCCTCAGGGTTAGACGCTTCTCCATGCAACAAGTTGGTGGTAGATCTCTTTCCTCGGCTGGGGCCTCCCTCTGGAACAGCCGCCCTGCCTCCCTGAAACTTGAGGAGAACAACTTCCGGTTCCGGAAGCACCTCAAAACCTTCCTCTTTGCTTCTGCCTTCTCTCCTCCTCTCCCATGCTGAACCCCTGGCTGAAACTGTAACTGCACTGGTTCCTGGCCACTCTCTGATCTTGGGTCCAGGTCCCCTCCCCTACCAGTTGCATACCTGCACTGCCTCCCTGGCAACTCCTGCACTTGGGGACTGTTTTTCTGTATCCCCACAGCCCCCTACCGGCACTTCACACCTGATGTCTGCACTTAACCTTGCCACCAGTTTGGCTGCACCTTTATTTATGGCTGTTATTCATACCATAAATACCATTTATTTTTTATTGTCGTTCCCATGTACAGCACTGTTCCGAACCCCCCCCCCCGCACTTTTCCCGTTCACCCCCCTTCCCCTGCACTTGCGCAATCTCATTGACACCTGGCCTAGTAAGATTGTTGTCTCTGTCTTCCCTCTGTTCCCCCGCCTTTGCCTCGTCGCGCCTTGAAACACTTGTGTATCGGCACGTTACAAATGCCATATCATATGTTAATGTTAAAGGACATTTGTACCGCGCACTATCACCACCGAAGGGGTCTCCTGGCGCTCTGGTGGCTCTGAAAAAGTGGACGAGAGGGGGTGCGTTAGTGGGAATAAGCTGGAAAAGTGCAAGAGAGCAGTGATGTGCTGTTGGCTGCCTCAGCCCGGTGGGTCCGTTGGCTGGGCTTGGGGTGTTTTATGGTCCGTAGTCGTCGTGTGCTGTTGTGCAAGTCTATGTGTGATTTGTTTTGTTGTTGCATTGTTGTGAAGCTTGTGCGGATTGCTGCGTTTTAGGCTCGTGGTTGTGTTTGGTTATAGTGTGAGAGGTGTATGCAGAGGGATGGAATTGTTAGTTGGTTGGTTAGTTGGCATTGCTGTCCTTGCAATTGTGGGATTCCATTTAGTTGCGGTACATGCTAACAGTCACATTTCTATCTAGATTCAACGCAAGCTAGGTTCATAATTCTAAGTGTGGTGCATGCTAAGAATCACATTTCTATCTAGATGCGACGCCAGCTAACGTTCAGAATTCCGTACTAGTGTGGTACATACTAACAGTCACATTTCTATCTAGATGCGACGCAGGCTAGGTTCAGAATTTTAAGTGTGGTGCATGCTAAGAATCACATTTCGATCTAGATGCGACGCAATCTAAAGTTCCGATTTCCATGCTAGTATGGCATATGCTAACAATCACATTTCTGTCTAGATGCGACACATACTAAACTAGAGAATTCCATCTAAGTGTGGCATATGCTAACAATCACATTTCTGTCTAGATCTGGCGCAGACTAAACTTGAGAATTCATACAGGTGTGGCATATGCTAACAATCACATTTCTATCTAGATGTGACGCAAACTAGGTTGAGAATTCTAAGTTTGGTGCATGCTAAGAATCACATATGCTAACAATCACATTTCTGTCTAGATTTGGCGCAGGCTAATCTTTGTGGTTCTCTCTGGGTATGGTACTAGTTAAAACTATACTGCAGGCAGTATTTGCTGTCCAGCCATGAATAGGTTTAGGCCGGTGGTCACATATCTCTAATAATGCATGGTGTAGGTCTGTAGCAGTCTAGGCCATTGAAAGGTAAGTTAGAGTAGCAGGAGCTTTCTGGAGTAGAGTAATTGCTCTACCCTACACCCATGCCAGCATTTACAGTTTTGTCGGTGTCTGGTGGCTTCATTGGCTTCCCCTGCTGACACCTGCAGACACATCTTGGAACCACCAATGTGGGAGCCGCCCTTGTCCTTGGGCCCTTAGCCGCAGGGGCTGCAGGTCAGTGGGCTGCACGGCCCGGATGGAAGTCTCAACAAGGCGGTCTGTCGCCCCAAAGCTTCTTCATCATGTCTTCTACTTTTTTAGCTCGTTCTGGAGCCCCCAGTTGGGCCTCACCCTTAGCTGAAAACGTTGTGACATACATCTCAGCAAACTGCTTCAAGGTGAAAGCCCATCCATGCAGACCAGAACCAAAGCCAACGGTACCAAGGACTGGATCAATCATGATGTTGCCCATATCATCATAACAGATTATAATACATAGGATTTTTTATGTCAATGTCTATTCTATCTTTATAGGTGCAAGTAAGATTCTATATGAAGCAGAATTCAATGTGGCTGCACTTTAACATTACTAATGGCGAGTATTGTTTCGTCCAACTAAGCTAGACTATATCAATGTTGCTACACTGTATTGTCACTAGTTTCGACATGTTTGAGGGTGAAAACATCTCTCTTTCTTTGTTTATAGAAATACGACCGAGGGTTGTGGAATGCATTTCCTGACCCTATGGAAGTCTGTAAGTGACTCTAGGTAAGAAGATTGATAGTGGGTCCAGATGAAAGTGGAAGACGAGTGACGATACACCACTCAAACCGGTCGACCATTGCAACAAGGGATGCCTAGTTAATCATTTAGACACACAGGAAACGTTTTTATTGTAATTTTTGTTTACATACAAGCAGGTATGCAGATGGAAATAAATGTACTGTAACTTTCTGCTGTGCTCACATCCTGGTGCGTTACCATAGTGGCGTTCAATTGAGCCTGAGCTATCTGGGCTCAGATAAGATTTTATGGTCAGTTTTCTCTGACTATCCCCTCACCTTAGATAAGCGGCTCACCACTGGTTGCTATGGTCAGTTACAGCAGAAGGGATAGTTAGTGAATGTTGGAGGGTGAGAATAGCGAGATTGATTCACTATAAATGTACAAGTAAGAATCCTAACCTGCACTTTTTTGTCTGATAAATGTTGTGGGCCTTTGGTTCAGGTTCGGCGGCCCATATAGGGTCCTATCTGCTGTTTGTGCTGATTGTTACCACAACTGCTATGTGAAACAATTACCAGGAGTCTGCTTCTTTGATTCTCCTACAAATGAGAAACACCTTCCTCAGGGCATAGGAATTTTCACCAAGAAGGGATCGTGGGTGCTTCAAAGGGATCACTGACATATCAAAGCCACACTCACACCAGGGTGCTGACCAACGCCGTTACTTTGAAGTCAGCAGGCGTGGGGAAGAGGCAATGTTAGAGTAGCCAGGGAGGGAAGGTAGAAGTGTCCCACCAACGCTCTCATCTTTTTCTTGTCTCTTCCCTTTCCTGCAGGCACAGTAACCTGGGTGTGATGTCATGAGGCAAAGGGCACTCATTATAACAACGGGATGGGACCCCTGTCACCATGCTTGCTAGTAGAAATCCCCTGTGCCCTTGCCTTTAAAAAGAGAGGGGCTCCTCCTCATTGTCTGAGTTCATCTTCGGACTCTTACAAGGAGGAGAAGTTTTCACTGGACCTTTGTTGGAAGTACTGGCTACCTCAAAGTCCTCTGCCATAGAGGTGAGGGCAGAAGGCATCCAAGACAGAGGTGAGCTATCGTCCCTAATCATCTCCAGGGAAAAAGGGAAAGGTGGGGTGACTTCTGATGGTCCAGTGCCTCACTGCTGGCTGCATTGAAACCAGGACCAGTTCACTGGAAGGGAAGGATCTCCTGTAGGTGCTAGTCATGCCTCCTGGAGTGGAGTGCACAACAAAAGGAATAAGATTGTCCTTTGCTCCTAAAATGGGAGTACCAGCAACCACAGAAGTATCCCCTGGGTCTCCCTGTATCTCTAAACCGTCTCAAGGGAAGTTTAGGCACCTTCAGGATGCCGCAAGGATGCCGCCAGACTCAACCATGATCATCTCAAAGCTCTACTGTCTCCGGATCTGAGACCTGCTTAGTCTTCTAGCATCCCCAGCTCGACACCACCACCTGGTTACCAGCTCATTTGGGCTCCAAGCACTTGCCTGCTCGCCGCCAAAAGGAAAGTCTGTACCCAAGGCTGATGAGTCTTCCCACGCCACTGACCCGACATTGCCTGCCGTCCCCAGCGTCTTTGACTCACAAGTCATTACCATCTCTGTTGCTGACCAGCACAGCATCATTGGACCCAGCATTGCCACTCCCCCTGACTGAACACTGGCCCAGCGCCAAAAGCACCCAGTCGCCCCATTCAACACCATAAAGCCTGGGTCAAAGTTATCGAGCAGCAAATACAAGAATAAAGGTACTATGAAAAGGCCCTGTGCCCCAGGTCAACTTTAGGGACTATAGTGGCTTTTAAGACCCCCCTTGAGCCCCTCCCAAAAGTATAGCCTACTCTTGGCCTACACTACAATATAAGGTGAAGGAGTTATTCTTTTTGGGCTGTGCCTGTTTCACCTTTATGATTGGGATCACTGCTGGTCCAGCAGTAGTGTAGGGCTGAGTAGGTGGGTTAGCTAGCACTCATTTTAGTACTATGCCAGAACAGTATTCATTTTCTCACAGCAGCAATGGAGAAAGCACGAGGAGGACATAGGAAACCAAGCAAAGGGATCCAGCATTTCGAGGAGCAAGATGTGCAGACACAAAACGGTCCCAGTTTAGGAACAACGGATGTAGGGGCCCAGGCGTAGACGAGGTGGAATACTTGGAAATGACAATTAGCTCTTCTAAGCCAGGCAGAAACAAGGCACTTGGGTCAAGAGGATCTCACTGGAAGGCACCACTGCACCAACCAAGAGGAGGTCGCAGCACAGGATTGCCAGACCAGCAAGCAAGGATTTCGAGGAGGAAGAGGAACAACCCCGGAATGACATTCAGAAGCTTTTAGATGAAACTGGGACAAAGACAAGGGAGTCAAAGATTTATAAAATCAGCAGCCAATCTCCTTGGCAATTCAGACAAGAAGCTAAGCAATGAACAGGGTCTCCTCTAGACATGAACATAGACTCATGAAGTGGCCACCTAAGCCATCCCTCCAGTCACACACCAGGCAGACACACAATGGCTTTGGAAGCCAGTTTATTTAGGCCAAACACTTGTGTCAAAAGACACAAGATGTCTACTGGCCATGTGTGGGGTAGGATCCAGGCTAAGCTATTTTAAACCTCTAAGAGGGTGTAGGGCTGGGCTCAAAGTAAGCTAATTACACTAACACTGCTATTTTAGGCCTGCAACATAGTCACCACAGACAAAGTAATGGGCCAAAACAAAATTGTTGGAAGTATGACTTAAAAAGATTCTTTTGTAGCCCAATGTCTACATTATCAGTACAATGTGCTACTAATGTAGTAAAACCTGCTGCACCCCTGGTGAAGCCAAAACTAAATTACAGCTTCCACCAGCCTACTCGACAACACACCTGTAGGGTAATATAAGAACCCTTAAATGGGGTGCTTAAAAGCACTCCTATCTATGGCGGGTCAGAAGAAGACCACATACTCTGATCTTTTATCTCACTGCTGATATTTATTAAAGGAAAGGTGAAAACTTGTACGTTTCACTATGCTAAGCGTGTTCCGAACCCAGGTGCTCATCGGTCATCAGTGAGATTCCAAAACAAAACCAGTCCACTGTCCAAACTAAGCTATCTGACCCTACCACCATTAGAATAACAAAGGTCCAGGAGAATGGCTCCCTTCTCCAGCGAGCTGGTTTTTCACCAAGTTCGGTTCTACAAAGTATTTTTAAGTAGTTCTTCGTATCCTCTCTGATTAAATAACAAAGTTCTGGGACTGGGTTCTTACAGCTTTCAACCTCCCTTTCTCCTTGATTACTCTTATACGTTTCTGGTTTTATTCTATTTATGTGAGTACCTTGCTTCAAGGTCCACTCTTTATATTGACCCTGAGTGGGTTGGAATGTTCCAGTCTTGATATGATATGATATAGTAAGTCTGTACACAAATGTTTCTAGTCTTGATTCTTTTGTCCTTTTTTCACTCTGAATGTTATATCTAGACTGGAATGGATATGAAAGTTCTAATAATGTTTCTTCCTCCATTATTTATTCTTGGCATTTTATCCGGACGGGGATGAGTGTGAGACTTCCAATAATGGTTCTCACCCGCTCCCTGCACTTTTTATACTTTCTCTTGACTGTGACGAATATGAGCGCTCCGGTAATGACTCTAGCTCCTTTCGTTTACTCTTGTTAATTTATGGGACAAGTGTGAATGTCCCAGAAAGTATTCTCGCTCTTTTCGTTTACTCATGACACTTTACGTACCTTTATTTTGGACACTGTCTTTTTTTAAAAAAAAATCTTTTTATTGCTATATATCAAGCCAAACATGGATTGTAAAGCAAACACATGGAGCCACGCTCCATCAAGTAACCCCAACTATGTCCCCCATCCCATCCCCTCTGTCCCGCTCCAGTCCTATCCCTTCCCGCCCTCCTGCGCTCATCACCGTCCAACACAGAGTAAGGGAGCATATATGCAATGACAATGGGGGCAGATCAAATTCAGGAGAGGGGGCACTGGGGAGAGAGTATGAGTGTGATGAGAGAGACCACAAAGTGAGAATAGAACAATTACAATATAGTTAATATTGAAATTAGAATTAAAATTAAACTTAAAATTAAAATCAAAATTAACCTGCCTATTAAGGGGCACCAGATATGCCCTGCAATCATCACTCTAATCCATAAATCTGTATAACAAAATACCCTTAGGGGTTCAAACAAACAAGTCGGCTAAATTCCAGAACTTGTCGTCCTCACTGGGCATGCACACCTACCAAAGCAATTCCGTTCAACTTAGCATATCTTAGACAAAAGTGTCAGGTGTTAGGGCGTTCGTGACTACCAAGGCGCATGGTGCCTTATACAAGAGCCTCACCATCTGCAAGAAGTAACGCGAGAATCCGAACTTGCACAGCACCTCGAACATGTAGTCCCAAGGCACTTTGTCAAAGGCCTTCTCGGTGTCGAGCGTTAGGACTGCATCCTTGGATTGAGCTTCCCCTTCTAGTATATGCAAACAGCACCTGAGATTGTCTGCCGAATGTCTGCTCATGATAAAGCCCACTTGATCTTGATGAATTAGCATGGGTAGCAGGATAGCATCTGCATTAGTTAAAGAAATCGGGTGGTAGGAGCCACAAAGGGTGGCATCCTATCCCTTTTTATGGAAGGCCATGATGTTGGCCTTTAGTAGAGATGTTGTCAGGAACCAAGATTGGAAACATTGGTATCGATGGCGATTCCGACGATGACCGGTCTAGTCCTCACCTAACATGGCGCCCGACAGGACGCTGGAGCTTATATAATCTGGCTCCGCCCACTTTTCGGCGCGTTGTATCTGTTGTTTCACTCTCTCTCAACGCTCCGTCTGTGGATTATTGCCATCCTGTGTTTACCTTATCGTTCTCTTTTTCCCCTTGTTGCTTCCTTTGTTTCTTATTGTCATTCATTTCTACTATTCCGTGTTCGCTACAGTTCTGCTCTGCGCACACGAGTTCCGCTGTAATATCTGCTGCGGTACCTTTCCGCTTCTTTATTTCTTTCTTGCTTAAAACTTGTACATTTCCTTTCAACCTGGCTCCCCGGCCGCGAGGGTGCTCGCACACTGTGTTCCGCGTCCGGGAGCTTCCTACTTACCTTACTATCGGCTGTCCCTTCAGCCCTTCTGACTGGTTGTTTCATTATTCCTCTCTCACGAAGGCGCTGTGCTAAAATCCTCAGCGTTTCGTTAGCCTACTTCTCTACCTTCTTTTCTCTCCCTACGGCGTAATACCTGCTGGCGTGTGGTTCCGTTTCCATTCCGCCGTGGTGGGTTAGTGCTGCTCTAGACTACTTAGGCAGTTCTATTGCCAGCTCAATTGCTTTCTCACTGTTGTTGAGTATAGTAGTCCTTCTCCATTACTTTTCCTACAGCACCCCTTTTCTTATCTATACCATCCTTTCCCTACCCTATTTTCAGGGTCCTCTACCCTATTCCTCCGTATAATATATTCTTGTCTCTTGGATTCTTAATTCATCAACAACATCATCTACTCTGACATCTTGGAGTTGCCATTATTGATTGACACCAGCTAAGTCCTACCTTCCGAACCCATCTATGGACTAGGGTTTTTTCCGCCTTCGGGCTTTTTCCCTAGAACTGAGGCTGGCCCCCTGGGGTTCCCCGGTGATAGGTCCTACCTTCTGTCAAGGTGGCCTCCGGAGGGGCCAGACCTTATCTTCACGAAAAGAAGACCAGGACCCAGAAAAGCAAGGTTCCAAGGACTAAGGAGAAGCCAAGCAAGGTCGAGACTGATCCTTGTGTATATACCTCGGAGGAGACAGGTGAGGAGAAAGGGGAGGTAGACAAGGGATCGGACAGAATACAACGCCTGAATCCTAACATGGCTTCCTTGGAACAATACCAAGAACTGGTAGCCGCAATGCAAAATCTCATGGTTGAAGTCCAAGCCTTGAGGACAGAGAACATATCACTCCGACAGCAGGTAATCCTGCATAGAGATGACCGTGGAGATCTACCTGCGATGCCCCTTTCCTTTGGCAAGTACAATGGTTACCCGGGAGGAATGAAAGAATTCCTTGATGCCTGTGGGGTGTATTTTGCCTTCCGTACCCATGCCTATGAATCAGCAAGATCTAGGGTTGGTTTCATCATCGCCAATCTCACAGGAAATGCCCTGGCTTGGGCCACTCCTCTTGTTGCCAGAAACGATCCTGCTTTGATTGATTATGATCGTTTTATAGAAGGATTCAAGGAACGATTTGACAGACCAGAGGTACTATATTCCTCCCTAGAAGCTATTCTAGATGTCGAACAAGGGAACACAGATGTCCAGACGTATATCGCCCGCTTTCAGAGACTAGCAGCGAAGGCTGACTGGCCAGATTCAGCCCAACAAACTATATTTCGGAGAGGGCTCCACGACGAGCTCAAGGATGAGTTAGCTCGCGTAGCCCGGCCAGTATCTTGTCAAGAATTGATGACCCTAGCATTACAGATTGAATTCCGATTAACGGAAAGAAGACAAGAAAGAAGACGATACAGGATCAATCCTCATTCTCCCAGTCTACCGAACCCTTCTCCAGCAACCCGGACCAACGCCCCTTCGGAAGAACCCATGCAAGTTGGAACTACCCGGGGACCTCTTACACCGGGAGAGCGTAAACGAAGAAGAGACACCGGATTATGTATGTATTGTGGTTCCGCCAAACACTTATTGAGAAATTGTCCGGAAGTGCCACCCCGAAAGAAGGAAAACTTCAACCCCCGATCTACAGCAAGGGAAGTCTCGGGGGAAGTGCCAAGTACCCTTGCAACCACTCAAGAGCCATGAACAATTCTGAGGAAAATAACCTGATGGTGTTCCAAGTTAAGTTATGGTTGTCTCCTTCGAGTTCCATTGAAGTACTTGCAATGTTGGACTGTGGAGCTGCAGGTAACTTCATGGATGCTAACTGGGCTATAGAACATCACATAGCCACCAAACCTAAGATAGCTCCCATTCCGGTAGAGGGTGTAGACGGTCGACCACTATCATCCGGTCCCATTACCACAGAAACAATACCACTAAGAATGGAGATGAGTCATCACTCGGAATACCTGATCTTTGATCAGATCAGAGCTGCCCATTTCCCTCTGGTCATCGGTATTCCATGGCTAAGGAAACACAATCCCCACATTGACTGGAAGGCTAATAGAGTGAGCTTCAACTCACTCTTTTGTAAGTCAACTTGTATGGGTTACATGGATTCCTCCACCCATCCTGAAGCAGAACCACTTCCTACCCCCAGCTCCACAATCATAGCCTCAGTTCCGCCTCAATACCACGAATTCTCTGAGGTATTCATAGACATCCAACCTCGTGATCTTCCCCCTCACAGACCAGAAGATTGCGGCATAGATCTAGCACCGGATGCCGTGATTCCTTTCGGGCGAATGTACCCTCTGTCACTCCCAGAAAGGAAGGTCCTACGAGAATATTTGGACTCTAATCTCCAAAATGGGCTTATTCAAGAGTCGAAATCTGCCTGTGGAGCCTCCTTATTCTTTATACCAAAGAAAGACAGTTCCGAACTACGTCCATGTATTGACTATAGAGGGCTCAATAAGGTGACAATCAGAGACCGATATCCTATGCCATTAATCCGAGACATCTTGGAGGCGGTGCAAGGAGCTGTCTATTTTACCAAACTGGATCTACGAGGCGCCTACCATCTCCTAAGAATAAGAAAAGGCGACGAGTGGAAGACCGCGTTTCGCACTCCTTTCGGATTATTCGAATACCGGGTGATGCCATTCGGCCTGGTCAACGCCCCCGCTGTCTTTCAGAGGTATATGGATAAGGTGTTTGCAGATATGTTGTTTGTCTCGGTGGTGGTGTATCTGGACGATATCCTAGTTTTCTCTCGATCACTAAACGAACACAGGTCACAGGTGAGAAGGGTACTCCAACGTCTTCTTGAACACCAACTTTTGGTGAAACCGGAAAAATGCAAGTTCGAGACTACTTCCGTATCCTACCTGGGATTCGTTTTGTCAGGGGAAGGTATAGAGATGGACCCAGCCAAGGTTAAGGCTATTATGGAGTGGAGAGAACCCAGCACTATCAAGGAACTACAAAGTTTCCTAGGGTTGGCCAACTTTTATAGAAGATTTATACCAACCTTCTCCAACCTAGTGCTTCCTCTCACATCTCTGCTCAAAAAAGGAGTCAAGTTTGCCTTGAGAGATGAACAAAGGAGAGCAATTCAGACTCTTAAGGAATGTTTTTCCTCCGCTCCCATTTTGATACAGCCTGATCAGACCATACCATATATCCTAGAGACGGATGCCTCGATAGGAGCGGTAGGTGCCATCTTATTACAGAAGACAGCCGATGACCATGAACATCCGGTGGCATATTTCTCGAAGACCCTTACCAGTAGTGAACGGAACTATTCTGTCTTGGAGAGAGAACTTCTAGCCATCAAGCTAGCCTGTCAAGAATGGCGACATCTATTACAAGGCGCTGCCCATCCTTTCGTGATCAGAACTGACCACCGCAATCTCCGAGTTCTACAACAAATGGAGTGCACCAATGCCCGACATGCCCGATGGGCATATTTCTTCCTACAGTTCGATTTCCTAATAACCTATATCCCGGGCACAGAAAACAAGAAGGCAGATGCCTTATCAAGAAGTATCGGAGACAGTTCAGGGACCTACAATGAACATGAGCACCTTTTCCCTAATCTCAAGGTCTTGGCTTCCACTGTCTCATTTTTTCAAGATCTGATACCTCATTATCAGTCCGGTGCAAGACTACCCGCCACAGTCATCCCAGGCAAGGATGGACTGTACTATCGTGGTCACGCTCTGTTCATTCCCAACAAGAATCTCCAGAAGCTCGTTCTTTCGTGGTGTCATGATAACCCCTTATCGGGTCACCCAGGCATCAGAAAGACCTATGAACTCTTACAAAGAGGATTTTGGTGGCCAGGATTAAAGACTGATGTATATCAGTATGTTACCTCATGCTCAATCTGTGCCTCTAACAAATATCGAACCGGTAAACCACTCGGACTCTTACAACAACATACCTTACCATCACGTCCATGGGAACATATCTCTACAGATTTCATCGTCGATCTCCCCCCTTCTGAGGGTATGACGGTGATTATGGTCACAATAGATTCATTTAGCAAACTGGCCCATTTTTCAGCCTTCAAACAAATCCCTTCTGCGTCTGAGACAGCTATTATCTTCCTCAGAGATATAGTCCGTCTACACGGCTTACCACAGACCATTGTATCTGACCGAGGACCTCAGTTTACTTCCAAATTCTGGGCTTCGCTTTGTCAGGTCTTGGGTATCCACAGAGCCCTTTCTTCGGGATACCACCCCCAGAGTAACGGACAAACCAAAAGGTTAAATGCAACCCTGGAACAGTATCTAAGGTGTTTCTGCAGCAACCAGCAGGAGAGATGGTATAATTTCCTTTCTCAAGCAGAGTTCGCCTATAATAATACCCTGCATACCACTATCCAAATGAGCCCTTTTTTGTGTACGTATGGATTTCATCCCAAACATCTGCCAGGGTTTGGCTCCCTAGCCACTAAGATTCCAACTCTGGAGAGCGTTATACAGGATCTTCAGGAGATTCATGATCTCGCCAAGAAGGCACACCAACTCAGTCAACAATCGCAGAAGAGATGGGCAGATAGGAGCAGAGCTTCCAACCCTTCATGGAAACCAGGACAACTAGTCTGGTTATCAACTACTTTTCTTCCTCGATGGGTTCATGCTGGAAAATTCTCTCCCCGTTATCTTGGACCATTTCCCATTCTCCAACAGGTCAACCCGGTTGCTTTTCGACTCAAACTTCCTGACTATCTCAAAAGGGTTCACCCGGTGTTTCATGTCTCTTTGCTCAAAGAGTACAAGGTAGACCCGTTCCTCAGACCCATCAATAAGAGTCGAGCCCAGGTACGTTCCATTCCAGAAGAATATGAAGTAGCGTACCTAGTGGACTCCAGATACCACTTAGGTCGACTCCAATACCTGGTTCACTGGAAACGCTATCCAGTGGAAGAGAGGTCTTGGGAACCAGTAAGCCATATTCATGCTCCTAGGCTCTTGAGAAAATTTCATCGCCTTCACCCGGGCAAGCCGGGAGGTTCACCGAGAGGAGAGGGGTATACTGTCAGGAACCAAGATTGGAAACATTGGTATCGATGGCGATTCCGACGATGACCGGTCTAGTCCTCACCTAACATGGCGCCCGACAGGACGCTGGAGCTTATATAATCTGGCTCCGCCCACTTTTCGGCGCGTTGTATCTGTTGTTTCACTCTCTCTCAACGCTCCGTCTGTGGATTATTGCCATCCTGTGTTTACCTTATCGTTCTCTTTTTCCCCTTGTTGCTTCCTTTGTTTCTTATTGTCATTCATTTCTACTATTCCGTGTTCGCTACAGTTCTGCTCTGCGCACACGAGTTCCGCTGTAATATCTGCTGCGGTACCTTTCCGCTTCTTTATTTCTTTCTTGCTTAAAACTTGTACATTTCCTTTCAACCTGGCTCCCCGGCCGCGAGGGTGCTCGCACACTGTGTTCCGCGTCCGGGAGCTTCCTACTTACCTTACTATCGGCTGTCCCTTCAGCCCTTCTGACTGGTTGTTTCATTATTCCTCTCTCACGAAGGCGCTGTGCTAAAATCCTCAGCGTTTCGTTAGCCTACTTCTCTACCTTCTTTTCTCTCCCTACGGCGTAATACCTGCTGGCGTGTGGTTCCGTTTCCATTCCGCCGTGGTGGGTTAGTGCTGCTCTAGACTACTTAGGCAGTTCTATTGCCAGCTCAATTGCTTTCTCACTGTTGTTGAGTATAGTAGTCCTTCTCCATTACTTTTCCTACAGCACCCCTTTTCTTATCTATACCATCCTTTCCCTACCCTATTTTCAGGGTCCTCTACCCTATTCCTCCGTATAATATATTCTTGTCTCTTGGATTCTTAATTCATCAACAACATCATCTACTCTGACATCTTGGAGTTGCCATTATTGATTGACACCAGCTAAGTCCTACCTTCCGAACCCATCTATGGACTAGGGTTTTTTCCGCCTTCGGGCTTTTTCCCTAGAACTGAGGCTGGCCCCCTGGGGTTCCCCGGTGATAGGTCCTACCTTCTGTCAAGGTGGCCTCCGGAGGGGCCAGACCTTATCTTCACGAAAAGAAGACCAGGACCCAGAAAAGCAAGGTTCCAAGGACTAAGGAGAAGCCAAGCAAGGTCGAGACTGATCCTTGTGTATATACCTCGGAGGAGACAGGTGAGGAGAAAGGGGAGGTAGACAAGGGATCGGACAGATGTTGAGAGATGATTAACTTCCAAGGCTTCCTGGAATATTTGTCCCACACTCCATGCAAGCCTTTCCTGCATCAGTATGTACATATCTATAGACATACCATCCAGCCCAGTTGCTGTCCCTGGGTTAAATCCCCAAATGGCTCAGAGTACCTCTTCATCATCCAGCGGGGCGTTCAAGATGCCGAGCTCAGCATCAGTAAGAGTTGGTAGGGGGCCATCATTGAGGTATGCTATAATGTTACTGCCATCCCTGATGGATGGAGAGGCGTAGAGCTCCCGACAGAACTCAACAAACCTCTCGTTAAAAGCTGAGTCCCCAGGAAGCATGTCTTCCATAGAGCTCTGGATAGCAGTGATTAATTGGTTTCATTGCTTTCCTTTCAAGTCGAGGCCCATCATACAAAGGGGCTGATCTCCAGAGGCATATAGGTTGAGTGCCCACTTGGAAAAGGCCTTTTGGGCTATAAGTGTGGTTACATGTGCTTTTCAGGATGCAGTTTTGGCATATACTTCGGGGTCCCTTGTCGCTTTGTGCATGTGCTCGGCTGCGGTCAGATCTGACGTCAGCCGGGTCGCCATTTCCACCCAACCCCTCTTGTTATAGGCCCAGCTAGATATAAGTTGGTCCCTGAGGTGCACCTTAAATGGGTCCCAGCAGCTAAGTGTATTAAAGTCGCCACTTAGGTTGTGTAGCCAGAAGTTGCTCGCATGCTGTGACAAAAAGCTATGCTAAATCAGGGTACTGCAGAGCAACAAGATTCATTCTCCATGCAGGAACACTGGTAGGAGTGCCCGGCAGGGTGAGGCGCATAAGGACCGGGGCATGATCCGATAGGGTCACGGGAAGGATTGAACAGCGGTCCACCATATATATCATTGTACCGCCGAGCAGCCAGTAGTCCAGTAGAGAATAGCACTGATGGTGGTTTGAGTAGAATGTGTAGTCCCTCTAACGTTCATGTAGGTGCCTCCACACGTCCACCAGTCTCAGGTCTGATAAGAGGGTCCTAAGTGTGCAATCCTTTGTCAGGTTGGGACTTGCTTGTGTCTGCGTAAGGTTCTACCTGTCATTTTTGAGCTGTAGCACCACATTGAGATCCCCACCCATAAACACCAGGCGACCCATATGTGGAGAACATGTGGCGAATAAGTCTGTGAAAAATCCCGGAGTATCGGTCGTGGGCCCATAGATTCCCCGGAGCACAACCTGTCCCTAACAGGGGGTGCGGTCCCTAGGGAGACAATGATGCTCTGCCTATCTAAAAGAAAAGGGGGACAAGGCTGTCCCTACTTAAGAGTGCACAATACATTTTGGCATCGAAATTCATCTACTAAAAAAAACACAAATGTGGTAACCCATGACAGGAGAAACGATGTCCCCATCTCAATTTGCTAGTGAGATTAACATTCCTAAGGGGAATGTCCTATTTATTTATTAACCAACAGAGAAATATGTTATCAGGGCATTGGTGCTGGGTTCCTGTGGGTATCTAAAATGTCCTGCACGTGTGCAGGGCGAGAGCAACATCTATGATGCTCAAATCATCTGTTTACCAAACAGGTATCAAATCTTTGCAGAGCACGTATCCTGTATGCTTTTAGTGGATATCGTAAAAGGAAAAATGTCGACCGGTTTCGATGACTATGGCAGCTGATGTTGTCATCTTCAGGACCAGTTTAGTTAATCATGGTCATTACTCCCTTGGATCCATATCTTCCCGTACCCTCAGTTCTGTTGGTTTGTAGAGGAGCCGAGCACGAGGACTGGAAAAATCATGTGCTAGTCTGGATCACAGGCAAAGGGCTTCTGGGCATTGCCTGTGGTGAGCAGTCTCGTCTGCTCGATATAGATCCGCCGCCTGCCGATTCGCTTCACTTTGATGCCGGCAAACCTGTTTTAGCAATATTCAAAGAAGTTCGGAGCAGTGCTTTTTTTGTTTGATGTGCGTGCGTTGTTGATATTTCCTTTTGTATATATAATTCTAAAGGATAGATGTGATAAAAAAAATGTGCATGGCTCATTAATCTCTTTGGCATTCTTGTGTCACTGTATCCTGGGAGCCAATGAACGTGCTAGTAGTTACCATGTGCTTGAGTGCCTTATTGAAGGTGCTCCGGTGTCAGAATGTACTTTGTTTGAGGTGTGATAGTGCAAGGACGTCTTTCTTTGGGCAAACCCTTTAGTGGGATTATGGAGAGACATCTGATGGTTATCCGAGAACAGACTGGAGGTGATGTGAAGAGCCCCTACACTCTAAGATCTGGTATATCAATATCAATATCAATGAGTCAAGCGTTAACGTAACATAACCTGGCAAATTATTTCAGGTTTCACTAATGCCGTGCCAAACCTCTCTTTGGTCATACTTTTAGTGGGAAAGTATTGGCATTTCCTAAGCAGAACTACTGGATTTATAAAGGAATGTGTCAGCACTTCTCAGGCAGGCTTCTATAGTTTTAATGGTACAAAGGTGCAATTAGTCTTAGAATAGAGCTTAAGGATCACATTGCCAGAGGTCTGAAATGTGTTTAAACCCTTCTGAACAGACTTGCATTGTTGTGGGCAACATTTGATCATTGCCCTCTCAATGTGGTACCTAAAGTCACTTGAGGTACCTTTAACCCTACCCGCCATTCAGAGGTGCCAGCGTATCAGGAAATATCTTAACACCCACATTGAATAGTCCTTTTTAGATTGACAGTAGGGCTAGGACGCAGTCAATGATAAGTGAGGTTTGTCTTACATGTGCCTGACTGCACCACATCCCTGTTAGCTTACTGGCACATATATCCCAGTGAGTTTGTATGCCTGCTGCAGACAGATAGCCTGCCCAATGGGCCATGCAAGGCTGGGAAAGAAGAAAGCCCACAGCCTTACCTGACCCATCGAGCAGTGGTTTGCCAAGCCACTGCTGCAACACAATAACATACCACTAGTCACTCAACACCCGCAGCCCATCATCACTCAGCTCAGGTTCTCTCCGAGGCTGAGGGAGTGCTCAGTTTTCACTGTGCCTGCCCTCTGGCTCCTCCGTAATGAGTGCCAGGACACTACCAGTGTTTCACAGGTTCACACATTGGGTACCAAAAAGCCCTATGTCGATTTATGGAATCAACTTTGCAGGACTTTTTCAGGACTCGCAGGGACTTTGCGCAGGTCCGGCACACCTCTTCGAGCAGCAAAACCAAGCGTATTCATGGATCTGGCCGTGCAACATCACATCGGGGGAATTCAGCACACAAAGCTCCTGATCACACTGCCACGTGAAAGCAGGCGCAAGGCCCCAATCACATCGGAATCACCGTGCGAAGGTAAGGCCAGTTTGTGAATTTAGGGTGTGTGCATGCAGTTGGAGTGCCGTTCGCAGTTAGGAGTGCGCGTACGCAGAGTAGCGGGGTGCAGCCTGCGGTTTATGGGGTTTTGCATGCAGATTGATCGTAGAATTACCCGAGTTACATAAAATGGTTTGCATGTTGTTGGTGTGCTGGTTACAGTTACGGGGGACCCCACGCGGTGCCGCTGGGGTGCTGGGTTGGTTGCAAGTGACCACACTCAGTATTACCGGGGTGCATGAGTTTGCGGCAGAGGAGCCCGGAAAGGTAGGTGCATGTGGCTGAATATGCTTTGCATGGGGGCATGTAGGGTGCTTTCCTCCCGCTACGTTCACATAGTGTTACTTAGCGGGAAACAGTTCATGAATACGCAGAGGGCACAACTTATTTTCTGCGTGCAAGGACAGGCAAAGCCGTTCTCGGCGCGTAGACTTTGTGGGATCAATGTGCACTTTTCCATGAATCGAGACCTAAATTGGGTAATGTTAACCACCATTACAGTGCTTAGAAGCAGAAAAACTTTTGCATAAGCCACTATACGAAACACCTGGTATTATGCCAGCAGATAAAGCACATCACTGACCAGCACTGTATCACGGACGAGCACAACCTCGAATAAGTCTTGACCCTGTAACTTAGTGTATGCTGTTCACAAAAGCAGCTGCTGTTGCCTGCACACACTCCTTTCATAGCTTGGTCTATTTTATTTGTTTGTAGCAAAGAGATAAAAGCTCCCTTTAATGCAGACCTAACAGCCCACCCACGAGTTTACACAGAAATAGCAAATCGCTGAATTTTCCAAACTGTTTTAATACTATGCACATAATTTATGTAAAGGAACAGCTTGTGGAGCACATATTCATGGAAATAGAAACATGTTTCAACATTGAATGCACCAATACACAGATGCTTGGTTTTAAGAGCAAGCCAAATATACTGTACCTTAATATGTTGTTTAAATCTTGTTTGAGAAAGGGCGTAGGCAGCAGAGGTGGAATGGAAACTCTTGCTTTGCTAACCCCAGCGTATCATCCGTGTTGTGTTTTGCTATTGGGTATTGGCAGGGAGGTGACGTGCCACAGAACAGCTTCTGAGTTCACAAGAAACCGATGGCAATGGAGATACAAGCCACGCCCGGGTAAATAAAAAGCACGACAAACCAAGGCAAACAGCAGCTTTCAAGGCAAGCGGCGCAAGAGAACGTGTAGAACAAAAGGGAGGGCTCCACTCAAAAGTAGAAATTAGCAGGCGCGCAGAAAGGCTGTTTTAGCCCTGCAAAGGGTAGAGGTATGGCTAGCATGCGCAGAAACCAAGGGGATGGACTATGGTCAGAACACTCAAAGGGAGCTCTCCTGGCATGATGCTTTGACTTAAAAAAAAAGTTTGCTTAAAGTAAAGCAATTCATGGCTTCACAACACTGTCATACGTCCTATGAAATGTATTTCTTTATTTTCCTTAAATTTTAAAAACATACATGAAATGGTTTATTTTCACCAAGTCTTTTATTCACAGTCTCTTGGTTACTTTCTCACTTAGCAGATTCTTGCTGTGCCCAGTTCTGTCTCTGCTTCCCCTCTGGTCCCTGTCCCACCGCCCTCAGCTGGCTCTGCCTATAGCTGGCTGTTATCATGTTGCCCAGTTCCCCTTGCCACTAGATTTCCTCCCTGTGAAGGGTTAACCTACTGTGTCCTTCTCTATTGGACAGTGACTCTTGCTATTTCAGCTCACTTTGCGCCACCTTGCGGTCAATGCGGAGTGATAAGATTCCAACTCCCATGAAGTAGTTCACTTAGGTTTGTGAGGATTCCCGCCTTCTCTGAACCTCTTGTGCGTTGTGGTTACCGTTCACGTGGGTTCTCTTGAGGTCCCTCACTGTCCCTCAAGAAGTATTGGAGCGCAACTTATAATAACCACTTCTCTGGCTTTCAGTCTCTTATTGCCAATGGGGTCGCTAGGGGAGTTTAGGGGGGCTTAGGGGAGGTCCAGGCCCCTCTTCTGAGATCCTGGCCCCCCTTGTACCCTACCTCAGCTGGGCTTCTTTCTCTTTACTGTCTACAGTGCTGTGTCCGTCCGCACAGCACACACAAAGCACACACACGGCCGCAATCAATGCTGCCACACAACCATAACAGCTGTTAAGACCCCGCTGGAGCCAAGAGCAGCCCCTCCAATCAGAATGTAGCGCAGGAACCCGCTAATGATGGGTCATTACTGACTTAATGGTTTCATGCCTACAGTCTGATGGGAGGGGCAGTGCAGTGGGGTGTGGTAGTTGGTGTGCACAAATGATTCTCTGCAGGAGTGCTTCTGCTGTCACACATTGCCCTTTTATAGGCGGCCCCACTACTTTTGTCTGTGACCCACTTACTTTTGTTTGTGGCCCCCTCTGTGCCCTCCTACATTTGATTCCTGACAAGGCCACTGCTTATTGTGGCTGTCACTTTTCCTTCTTTCTGTGTCTTGTGCTCCATTCCTGGGTGTCTCGACTATAACTCCCAGCATACATTTCTTTCATTTCTTTGGTCAGTCCCATATCTCTATTGCACACACAAACCATTGAGGAGTGTTTAGACTACAACTCCCAGCATACACTTCTTGGATTGGTCTTTTAATGCTTCATGCACTGTCCTCTCCCACTTAGCTACTCTTGCGCTGTATTGGGGGAGTCCGCCCTTCATTCCAGCATGCATAACTGCTGTGTCTTTCAACTGCCGCGCAAATTTCTCTTACTCAGCGCTTTGTCTTTGGGCCGTTGCTTCTATCTCTCTCTCCCTCCTCTTTCTCAGCGCTTTGGCATTCTCCCGCCATATATCGCTCACGCTCAGTACTTTGATGTTGGTTTACCAGGTATCAATCTGTTAAAATCACAGTGATGTGGCATGCTCTACCTAGGTCTCCCTCACTCTCAATGCTTCAACATCTGCTCTCCACCGCACCTCCCTCCTATGCAGACTCTGGGTTGTCAGTTTCTCTCTACTCTTTCCACTCACCCTCTGTTATTTTACTTATTCGTTGTAGCTGATCGTGACCCTAGCACAGTCTATATAAAGAACACTTCCCCTTCATCATCCACTTCTTGTCAAACCTGGGCTGAGTGCCTAACCAGTGTGTCCGCCCGGAGCTTGGCAGTAACAGCAACATGGTACACCATAGTGGTACACCACAGTGGAATCTGTTCAGCTCCCCACCAGGTCCCCCCACCAGGGAGTATTCTGCAGGCAATCCGAAGCATCACTGCGCTGCAGTTCCAGGCCAAGCCAGGGGTGAGTAGCGCATTTTATCCCGCACACCCTGCAGCACAAGCAGGATACCTCTGAATCCTCTTGGCGCAGCTCCCTTAATGTCTGACACACAGCCGCCGCTGTCGCACATACGGCCAGTAGGATCCTAGGAAATCAAGGTGCATACAAGTCCCGAGGCCCAGCCTCACTGCAGTTCGCCATTTGAGCCATGTATCACACAGCAGCCGCCATCTTGGAGTGCAGTGGGCGTCCCGTCTGTGACGTCCCAGTCAGTTGTAGCGCATGCGCGAGCCTCGTTTGGGACCCGCGCATGCGCAGTTTAATAAACCGCGTCCGTGCGTCTACAACCCAGAGGACAGCCCACATCGCATAGCTACCGCACAAAAGGTGGCTGGAAAGCACAGCTGGCAACAAGGAAGACACACAGAGCTGGGGGGGAGCAAGGGCATGCTGAATTCCACCGTACAGTAACGTGAGGTACTGCCCACCAAAGTCAGGTTTGCGCCTCTGAGCCATTAGGAGGTGCCTGTGCGACCTGTAAACATGGCGGGAAGTGACAGAGAGGTGGAAGCTGCGACTGTGGTGGTGAAAGCACAACAGGGATCCTTGTTACCCATGCAAGAGTTTGATGTGTCCGGTCCCCCTTCGAAGTTGGCCCCAAGATGGTTGCTATGGATAAAAAAACTTGATATGTACTTTACAGCGACTGGGATAACCAATGACGATGCGAAGAGGGCCACTCTTTTGTACTCGGCAGGTCTGGATGTCCTACGCATATATGAATCCCTGAACCTGCAGGTAGTCACCTAAGATGCCGTCAAAACTGCTCTGGAAAATCACTTTATACCGCTCTCTAACGTCGACTACGAGAGGTTTCTCTTCTGTGGGGAAAAACAGCAGGAGGAGGAATCACTTGATCAGTTTTGCGTTCGACTGCGGCTCATGGCCACCACGTGTCGATGGGACAATGAGGAATCGATGATTAGGAATCAAGTACTCCAAGGGTGTGGCTCAGGCAAACTACGAAGGCAAGTGTTGAGGGAACCGGGCTGGACCCTGCAACAAATCCTAGACAGTGGTAGAACCTATGAACTGGCGGAGTCCTGGGAAATCGGAAGAGGCATTTGCTATCAATAAACAGACTGCGTCGAAAGACAAGTGGGGTCAGAAACGACAGGAAACTCGTTCCCCGACAGGGTCTGGATCTATCTGCCAGTATTGCGGATATGATTTGCCCCACTCTGAAGAGTGTCCGGCCAAATCGAGCTCATGTGGCCGGTGCAACGGACCAGGACACTACGCCCAAATGTGTCGTGCCCCAGCTCCCGTGTCAATACAGAGGGGCCCGGCCAGGGTACAAGGGGGTGGTTCGAGAAGGCAGAGGAGCATTGCGGCTTTGGAGCAAGAAATGCAGAGACTTCAGTTAGCTGAGGAGGAAGAGGAGGAGGAAGACAAGTATTCTTCATCTCGAGCATCGCCACTGGGGCGAAGAGTAAAAGACAGCCCAAATGTGTTGTGAACATTCAAGGGGTGCCGACACAAGTGCTAATTGACACAGGGGCCTCAGTATGCGTGCTTGCCTCGGATCATTACCAGAAGATTCCGGGCCCTCCCGCGCTGAACATTTCGACGGCGAGGATTTTCACGTTTGGCGGAGACACTCCGCTCCCCATCAAGGGTGTGTTTGTAGCGCCTGTATCCAGGGGCGGAAAGACCATGAAGGCCCGACTTTTCGTTACAGATGTGAGTCCCCACTCTCTACTCAGCTGTGCGGCTTCCGAAGCCCTGAACCTGCACTAGAGTTCTATCAGGTGGATATTGAGACACTGCTGGACAGGTTTGCGGGCATTTTTGAAGGAGTTGGGAAGTTGAAGGCGCCCCCGGTACGTCTGCACATTGACGACACGATCAGACCAACAGCCCTCAAGCACAGGCGGATTCCGTTTCATCTTCGAGAGAAAGTGGAAGAAGAGCTCCGGTCGCTTGTCAGTATGGACATTATCGAGAGGGTGGAAGGACCGACGCCCTGGGTTTCGCCCATTGTGGTGGCACCCAAACCAAAACAGCCTGGGGCGGTGAGAATTTGTGTAGATATGCGTCTCTCCAACGCCGCAATTAAGAGAGAAAGACACTTAACGCCGACCTTCGATGACATCATTGGGGAGTTGCAGGGGGCGAAAGTTTTTTCGAAATTGGATCTACCGGCGGGCTATCACCAGCTTGAGCTCCACCCAGACTCTAGATTCATCACGCTTTTTACCACACACGAAGGCCTTTATCAATTTAAGCGCCTGATCTTCGGCATTTCATCGGCCGCCGAAGTCTTCCAGAACACTATTAGGAGGGAGCTGGCAGGCCTTAAAGGCGTCTTGAATATGAGTGATGACATCTTGGTATTTGCCGACTCGCAAGCAGAACACATGAACAGGCTCGAGAGCACGCTGAAAAGGTTGAGTGATCTGGGACTTACCCTACACCGTCAGAAGTGTGAATTCTTTAAAGACCGGATAGGGTTTTTTGCATTTATTTTTCACGCCGCTGGAGTGTCACCGGATCCAGCTAAGATCAGAGACATTCGAGAAGCTGCGGCACCATCATCCCCCACGGAGGTAAGGAGCTTCTTGGGGATGGTGAATTATTGTGGGCGCTTCATCAAGGGTTTGGCTTCCTTGTCTGAACCCCTCAGGGCGCTGACCAGGAATGGCGCTGTGTGGAGGTGGGAAAGCAAGGAACAGGAGGCATTTCAAGCCCTCAAGAATGCGCTCTCCGATGGGGACACCATGGCGTACTTTAACCCTTCCGTGGAATCAGAGATTGTTGTGGATGCCAGTCCCGTGGGTTTTGGGGCCGTACTATTGCAGCCTGATGAAAGGGGGGACATGCGACCCATCGCTTATGCAAGTAAGGCTCTCTCCAACACCGAAATGCGATATTCGCAAATTGAAAGGGAGGCGCTAGCCATTCTGTGGGGCTGTCACCATTTTCGCCTGTACATCCTGGGCAAGCCTGTTGTAGTGGTGACGGACCACAAGCCGCTGCTGCCCATATTGGCGGGGGTGTCTTCGAAGCCGCCGCCCAGGATCGAGAGGTGGATGTTAGCCCTAATGGAGTATGGGGTTCGACTAATATACAGACCAGAAACCAACAACCCGGCAGACTATCTCTCACGGCACCCCAACACAGAGAATACGGACAAGGACGGTGGCGTGTCCGACTGCCAAGGGTTGCTCTGTCACGTGGTGGATGGGGCGCTACCGGTGGCACTGTCGAGGCTGGCCATAGCGACGGAATCATCCAAGGATGAGGTGTTCGGCATCATCAAAGCGGCCGTGAGAAGTGGCGACTGGAGAGAGGTGCTGCGTAACAATTCACGGCGACAGTCAGATGCCCAAAAGGACCTGCAGGCACTCTGGAAGGTACGGGATGAACTGTCAGTCTCAGATGATGGATTGATTCTAAAAGGGAGGCAGATTGTGATCCCGCAGGCGTTAAGGATGCGCGTGTTAGAGCTGGCTCATATCGGGCATCAAGGGGTCGTCAAGACCAAGGCGAGACTTCGGCCCAAGGTCTGGTTTCCTGATTTGGAGGGGATGGTGGAAAGTTACGTGAGAAAGTGCTTGTCATGTCAGGCAGCCAACCCAGGAGACAAGGCCCCACCTATCAGTTCTATGGAACGGAGTGAAAAGCTGTGGGGAACCGTCCACGTGGACTTTGGCTCGACTGGTCGGGGCATGTATCTTCTGGTGGCGGTGGATCAATGGTCGAGGTATCCGGAGGTGGAGGTGGTGGAATCCACAGCGACGGAGTTTAACACGAGGGCCCTAGACAAAATGTTTGCGACGAATGGATTCCCAGAGATACTTTGCTCGGACAATGGACCGCCATTTACCGGCAGCCAGTTTGCCCAGTATCTCCAACACAGGGGGATCCGTCACCGCAGGGTATCCCCGCTATGGCCTCGAGAGAACGGAGAGGCCGAAAGGATGATGCGTACCTTGAATAAGGTACTGAGGATTTCCGCCAGTGGGGGTGAAGACCTTCTGAAAAAGCTTGTGGAGTTTCTGCGAGAATATCGCACCACGCCTCACCAATCGACGGGGGTTGCCCCTGCGGAGGCGCTGTTCGGGCGTTGCCCTCGGGGAATGATACCAGAAGTAGAGGGCAGGAGACCAGGTGTCATAGACAATGACAAAGTTCGAGAGGAGCGCGCCATGCGCAATCAGAAGGAGAGCGAGAGGCGAGGTCTGCACGACACAGAGTTGTGTGTCGGAGACTCCGTGTTAGTTCAGAACCGGCACCCCGAGGGCAAACTGTCTCTACCATACGAGCCTCGCCCCTGGAAGGTCACCCACGTGAAAGGAACTATGGTGACAGCGGCCTGTGAACGCAGCACTGTCACCCGCAACAGGTCTTTCTTCAAAAAAGTGGACACGTCACCAGAGGCCACAGGTCTAGAGGAGATGCCACACCAGGACACGATCCCCGAGGCTCCAGACGAGGATCCCACCAGGGCCCTCGCCCCTGCGGACGTCAGTACCAGTGGAACTTTGCCGGGCACCTCGAGGTACCCCGTGCGGAGGGACCGGAGACTGCCTGCTCACCTCAAGGACTATGTCCTGGACTCAGGGGACTGAGCCGAAGTCCCAACGGGCCGTCACCAGTGATGGGAGTATCCAGGTTGTGTTTACCATATTGTTGTACTGTTTTGTTGATAAAAAAAAAGGTATGTGACGTCCCAGTCAGTTGTAGCGCGAGCCTCGTTTGGGACCCGCGCATGCGCAGTTTAATAAACGGCGTCCGTGCGGGCAGTTGCCGCCGGGACGCGTAGCAGGCAGCATCACGTCCCGTGTCTCTCTGAGTGTGTGCGCGCGAGCATGTATGCGTGTGGGCCACCCGAGGCACGGGTGGCTATACAACACCGTCCTCGGATAAAATTCGTCCCTTGCTGGGCCCGATTCGGGTCAGGTGAAGGCTGGTGGGCACAGCGTTGGCTTCCCCTAGCCAGGGGTGTCGTTTTGCTGCAGGCACAATCGATAAAAGGTAGTCGCCGCAAGGACCACATTGGAAGCGTTACATGGTCACGTCCTCACTGCATGCGCCCAGGTCATGCCCCCACTTTTCTTTGAGATAGTACTGGCGTGTTCAGCATCATTCCCATTAAAGGCACATAACAATACGGCCCCCCCCAACCCCTGATCATGCCACTTCCCTCCTCTCACCAAGGCATTACTTCAGGAACATTCCAAGGAGTCTACAGATCCCTGGAAGACTGGAACACAAAACTAAGCAGAAGACTAGTCTACAGTCCATATAAAAGGAAACAAAGTTCCAAAAAATCAAGTTAAAACAATGTCTTTGTTCCAGTCGCTTGTTTAATTGTGTTTTTAAAACTGTTAGAAGTATTCTGATCATTGCGGCTTAAAAATATGTCCACACTTTGTTCACTATCTAATGGTTCTTATCAACATTTCAGATCTATCCAAACATAGTAAAACATATTGGGTGCCACTCAAGCACCACCTAAAAAGTATTGCATTGGAGTACAGCTAGGAGGGAAATTACATTTGAGGAGGGACACATATGTATGGATGGTGTTTGGGTATTTACCACCCATTCACTTCCCATTCACACGACCATTATAATTCCTATGGCCATTCCCACCCGCTTCCTGCTCCTGCTCGTCCAAATGACATCGTCCCGCGATCTCTTTGAGCTAGCATTATCAAGTAGAAACGTAAAAGTTTGGCAGGTCAATGTTATTTCTAAGCAGTCTGCTGTTGATGGTTTAATTCCTTGTTCTGAAGTGCTGTTAAAATCGTGAGTGTTGGCTTGTGTATAGGCACTGCTGTCATATGGCCTGGTAAATGCACCATTGTCCTGCTGTTGCCATCTAATGGCCAGGTAGTACCATTATGACAGTGCCTGGCAAATGCCCATCTCATGCCTGCTCAAAAGCCAAAACTGTTGGCTTTGTGGATGCTTGTTATGAATATGGTTACGTTTAACAGAGTGAACAAGGAAGTGTGCTAAGCTGGAAGACAGGTGGAATGTGTTTTCCAATTGCGAGTTAGGTTCTGGTGATCATCTCTGCTGTCCAACATTCCCTTCTAGTCTTGACACCCTGGAGCTCCCTGCTGGACCTGATGCCCAGGAATGGGGCTGCCTCAGTCAGAGATGTTGCCTCAATCGTCTCAATGATATTTCTAAAGAGGTCTGCATTCTGCATTTCTTCCTGTTTTCACATGCCCCACTAATGCTTCTTACTTTCTTTCACAACTCGCATTATCCCTACCGTTTTATCCGTTCTGTAGCAAGATCAAACATTTTGGCCTGTCTTGATTTGAGTTCTAAATACGCTAATGGTGTAATGAAAATGTCTTACCTACGTGTGCATTCAGTCACTTGATTTATGTAGGTTCCATTTATTTTTTATTTTTTTTTATTAGCATTTGGTTTTAGCTTAAACCTTTGCCATAGTAATAAAATACAATAAAATAATAAATCAACAACATACAATTCATAATCACCTACAAAATATCTGAGAACACTTCATTTCAAACCCCCCATCACCAGGAGCACCCATACTCAGTGCTCTATAACTACAGATAAAGTCCCGTCAGACCCATTAGTCCTATTAGTGCAACGGGTGGTCCCATAATTTCAAACCAACTAAAACTCAAATTTGATTCGCTGCTATTACTTCAACAAGTTCTTTGACAAAAGCCAACAAAGCCAGGGTCAGCGATATTTGTGTGCTAGACATCATTCTACCCCACCACTCCTCTGCCGTCGAAGTTAAAAATTGATCGGAGAATTTAGCCAGCCATTTTCGATCTGATATTGTTACAACTCAGACAGTGCAGGATAAGATGGAATAAAGTTTCATGGTCGTGGGCAGACAAACGACACTTATAATCCCGTATCTCCGGAGGCTTCCCAGCTTCCAGAACTTCTTTTGTTGGGTAAAGATTCATCCTAAGCCGTAAAAAATCATACCGCCTAAATGAGCATGAAAATTTGGACATATACGGGGGCATGAAGCCCCTTGCTCTTAAATCCTTGAAGTTGTTACCATACATACATTTCTACTTTAACTCTAGCCTCAATTGTCTGAATCCAGTCCAGATCATACATTTTTCTTTTTATTTGTGCTGGTCTCTGCTGAAGTGATTCTGCTGTCTCACCTAGATCACTTAAAATGTCAGTATACAATCAGCTCCATGCGATCACTAGGGTTTCAGAGGGGCGAGATAGGGCCATATGAATGGACGCCAACCCTCCTTCACTTCTGCTCCACATTTCCTAAAGAGTGAGAGGGTCTTCCAGATCGTAATGGAATAGAGGGAAATCAGCCCCAGTTCTGCCCTTATCACCTGTATTGGAACACCATTCAGCAGGCTGAATATCCTCCTCCAAAAAATCCCCTCCAATTTCCCGCAGATTGATGCTGATAGTGAAAACAACGTTTCAGCCCCATAGTTCAAAATTGGAGCGACTTTTAACCGAAAAAACTAGATCACTGGGAACAGAGAGAATTTACAGTGTCTGTTCTTGATAATGATAGCTTGAGCAGCTAAGTTCTATGTCTTGCTCCTTAGTACTTGTCCTCTTTGAGCATCGGCCACACTGTTATTTAGAGAAAACCCCAAATAGGTTAGTGCCAACACTTCCTGAATTTTCTCTCCATTAAGAAACCATCACTTTGTATGGCCCCCCCCTTCTTCTTTATTTTCCCAAAAGATAGAATTCTGGACTTTTTGATGTTTATCATTAGGCCATTTAGAACAACATACTTTTCTAAGGCACTCAGCTGCCTTTGAAGTCCCACCTTGGCCTGATCCAGCAGGATCAAATCATCAGTGTAGAGGAGTCTTCCAATTTGAACACCAGCCAATGATGGTGCAAAACATCTAACGCCTCCTCTACGTCTGAGATAACAAATTAAAGACACCTGGGGCAACGGACAGCCTTGTTTTAAACCGTTGAATGTTCCAGTGGGCTTAGTCAACGGACCCTTTCGGTCTAATCTTACACAAAGTGAAGTACCCGGGTTAAGTGATTTCAAAGCTTCTGTAATATCCGTCAGGCAACCCCACTTTGGCCCACAAGCTCTGGCGGTCTACGGTGTCAAAAGCTTGAGCCAAATCGATTGAGGCCACGTACAATTCCGACCCCTTCTTTGCCTTTGTCTTTATTTTAAGAATATTGAGAATGAAGAGGTTAACTGTCGTACCCATGCCTTTGATAAACCTTGTTTGCCATAGGTCGTAATGCTGTGACGATGTTATTCAGTTCAATAGGGCTTTCAGAAGTAGAGAGGTGAATATTTTACCAGAGATGTCTAAAAGGGCAATAGGCCTAGGATTAGTAGGGATTGCCCTGTCTTCCTTTTTGAAGATAGGGATGATATTTGTCCTTGTCAAGAAGCTGGGATTTCTTTACATCTTTTAATACGCTCGAACTATGGCCCCAATTCTGAGGCCCACAATTCCGGATCCTGTTTCAGCTGTAAATTTGTCATTCTATCAGGGCTAGCTGCTCTAGAGTTGCTGGTTTTAAGGATCAAGTCATATATGTCACTCTCTGATGTAAAGAAAGACCACTTTTCTTCAGTTTTCTCGATGGTTTGGGGCCACCTTGAGTTGGGGCCAGCAAAAATTGTTTCAAATGTTGCTTCCATTTTTCAGCTGGTATAGAATTTAGCAACAATGGTTCTTGGGGCGCTAGGAGGTGGTGGATCAATCTCCATATCTCCGCTGTTTTTAGATGAGATATGCCTCTCTCAGCAACATTAAATGTTTATGGTCCTTCAACCAGTTCTTATAAGCTTGTTTAAGTTTTCTCCGATGTTCACTGGCCTCCTATCCTGGGGTTGAGGAACTAAGTTGTAGCTCTTTGTTCAAAGCTTTTTTCCTCTTGGCCACTTCAGGATCATTTTTATGGTGAATAGTAAATCCTGGTTTATTCACTATAGCAGATCTGGGGATAAAAGCTTTGAGATTGGCTTGATCACCTAATTTGATGTGACCGGAGGTTGATCCGATAAGGGAGAAGGTGGTATTAACCTCAACCTGTTTCTACCTGGCTCAAGTTCCAGAGATCATTCATGGTGCTTGAAGATCTTAAGTAGCCAGTTTGTAACTGATAATACCAAAATATTGTGATCGCTTTTGTTCGAATCCCAAATCTCCAAAATTAATAGATCCGAAAAGAAAAATTCAGAAGCAAAACTATAGTCTAGTATGTTAGAGTCACACCCTCTTTTCCATGTTACCCTGGGAGGGTGATCACCAAAAATCTGTCCATTTACCAAGAAGATGTTTCTTTCTGACAGTTCATGACGCAAACTTTTTACTTGTTGCGAATGAAGAAGTGGCATGTCTTCAACAAGGACTCTTGTGTAATCAAAACAATGGATGTTGAGGTCTCTGCATACCAGAATCTCCAGGTTTGGATGATCAGCTCTGACATTATCAATCAGTGCGACGACTGTTTCCAAAAATTTCCCACTCCACTTTGAGGCCACATTCCAATATAAGTTTATTACCAGAATCATCTTTACAGTTCCTTTTGAGGCTGTTCCCAGTCGGAGTAACAGAGCCTGGATAAGTGGTGACGGCTTTAATTCAGCCACAATATCGTAACTTCTTTCTGCTCATAGGGCAATCAAAAGAGCTGCTGTTGGCCTACCATTCGTTCCTTTTTCAGCAGCACAGAAAACTATGGAATAACCCTCCAAAAGATGAGGGGACCGCAACCACGTTTCCTGTAGACAAATAATATTTAGTTACGGCAGTTTTGGGATGCCCTCCTTGAACAGATGCAAAAAGCCCTGAGTGTTCCACCAGCGGATTTTAATTTGGTTGCTTAAAACATGCAATGGGGCAAGCTATGAACTATGACCTTACCAAAGCGCCAGCCAACCAGCTCCAATCCGCTGGGCCACTGTTAACGCACGACTGGGCCTGATGTTGAGACTCCGTATGTGCCCTGGAAATAACGATCTGCTTGGACCTTAGGTTCCTTTTACAGAAGTCCTGTTAAAAACTAGCATTCACAAAGCCAGCAATTTTGGCTTGTTTATGTATCTGCAACCGTTAGCTCCCCAGATGTTTGGACTAGAACTCCCATCAGCTTTGGCCAATACAGCTAATGGTATAGGTATTAGATGGGAATTTGCCAAGCACTGTGCTATCATAAACTCAGAAATCACTCTGTTTCCAAGCTGGTCCCTTCACGACATGCACTCTAATCAAGTAATCATGTGCCATCAAACCTCAATTCTTTGGAGATACAAGGCATGTTCGCTGTCGGTGGAAAAGGAGGCCTGTTCAAAATCCCCACCTTTCCCACACACAGTCCTTTCTCACTTCTTCTCTTTCCCACTACACTCAAACCCAGGATCCACTTGGCCACCTGCAACTCACTGCACTGACTACGAATCGGGCCATTTTCTTTCCTTGTATCCCCATCCGGACATGAAGTTGCAATTTATCCTACTCACATTCAAAATCACTCTCTAGAACTCCACCTCCTCAGATGCAAAAGATCCACAATGATTCCAATTCTTAATTGAATTACAGAGCCCACCAAATGTTCATCTTCCTTTGCATCACAAAGCAAAATTATGCGATCTTTGTGAATCTGTTCAGTTGTGCGATTCCCTATTGAATTTTGAATCCGTTTGATTGTGGTTTTCTGTACCTTTTGGAGAATCTGGGAGTTTTTAAGAGCAAACCACTCAACTCCATTTTCAAACGGGCATAATATGAAACTTGCAGCTCTGTTTTCACCATTCATGTTGTTTCTGAGATGTCCTGTAAATGGAGGCGGCGCCCTGTTGGGTTAGGATTACAGAATGAACCAGCTTTATGGTTTTCAGATGGAGAAGGGTGACAATAGGTTTAGTAGCACTGGTGACAGTAAGGTTAGTCCACACGGTGCAGAGGGGCGTCACTCCAGGTCCAGGGAGGGAGCCCGGCCCAGCCTTCATCCTGCCCTTAAATCCAGGTAACAACTGGGCAGGGGTGACTGAAGCTGGAGGCGGGGAAGGAGTGTCCCTGCTACCTGTCTGCATGCAGCACAGAGCCAGAGCCCTGAAGAGAAGACAGAGCGTCGCTAGGAAACCTTTTTAAAAAAGAAAGAAAATGTGTATGTGTGAGTGTGTGCGTGCAAGTCTGATACGTTTGTGATTGTGTACTGAAGTATGTAATGTTATGTATCTATGTGTATGTGTGCGTGCATGTGAATGGTGCATGTATGTATGTATGTATGTATAGGTGGTGAGTGCACCTGTTATGTGATTGAGAATGCAGTCTGTGTTTGTGTGTGTATGTTCTTGGTGTTCATGTGGAGAATGAAGTGTGAGTGAATGTGAGAGAAGGTGTATGGGTGTGTGACTGGTGGGTGAAAGGGTATGAATGTGAGTGTGTGTGTATGAATGTTCTTGGTGGGTGCACTTGTGGAGATTAAATTGTGAGTTCATATGAGAGAAAGTCTATGGGTGAGTCACTGGTAGGTGACTGGGTATGAATGTGACTGTGAATGTTCTGGGTGGATTTTCATGTGTTGAGTATGCAGTGTAAGTGAATGTAAGAGAATGTGTATGGGTAAGAGAGTTGTGAATGGCTTTGAATGTGTTTATGTGATATGATATATGGTAAGTCATTTATGACGTGCCTGTACACAAGTGTTTCAAACGATCTTACTAGGCCTTGTTTCATTCAGATCGTGCAAGTGCGATAATGCAAAGTGCAGGGGGAGGGAGAAGGGGGAAGTGCCAGGGAAAGGGAAAGATAAGGTGCAATCAGGGCAGCATTGCTCTGAGTAAGTATGGCCAGGGCAGAGCGGCCTGGGTAAGTGCAAGGAGGCAGGAGACTGTAGGGTTACAGTTGCAGCCCCTAGGGGCGCGGTAGACCCAGAGGCAGTGCAGGGGCAACTGGTCATGGAGGAGCCTGGTACCCAGTGAGACTCTCAGGGTAGCCAGGCCATTAGTCAGCGCAGCAGACAGGTAGGTCAACAGGAGAGAGAGAGAAAGCAGAGGCAAAAAGCAACGTCTTGAGCTGTTTCCGGAACTTCAGATGGTCCAGCTCCAGTTTGATATTGGCCGGAAGGCCATTCCAGAGGGAGGCACCTGCAGAGGAGGGAGATCTCCTCCCACTCTCTGCCAGGAGAAGTGTCTGACCCTCCTAGAATTAGAGGTGGCTGAGCAAAGGGCTCGAGAAGGAAGGTGTTTTGGAAGAGAGAGTTGGATGTAGTGCTGCCCTGGCCTCAGAAAGTCTTGTGGATGATTCAGAGGGTCTTGAACTTGATCCTTGCAGCTGCCGGGAGCCATTGGAGAGATTCCAGGGCTGGAGGAGATATGGGCCCTGGGCCTGAGGCCAAGTACAAGTTTTGCAGTCCTGTTCTGGATTTGTTTCAGAGGGCGGAGAGTAGAGGAAGGCAGATTGAGAAAGAGGCTGTTGCAGTAGTCCAACCTAGAGAGAACCAGGGCTCTGGAGACAGTGAGCTTCTGGGGGAAAGTGAGAAAAGGAAGAATACCTCTGAGGAGGTGCAGCTGTTAGTGGGTCTTCTTGGCAAGGTCAATGATGTGAGGAGAGAAGGAGAGAGTGAAGTTGAAGATGACACCAATGTTTTTTGCCTCACAGGAAGGCGAAGGAATAGGGCCCAAAGAGGGCACCCAGAGTGAGAGAGGGAAAGCGGGAGCAGGGGTCCCAATGAGAAGGATCTCATTCTTACTGGCATTAAGGCAGAGATCGTTGGAGGCGCACCAATCCAAAATCGTGGATAGACAGTCAGGAATGAGAGAGAGGAGAGGAAGCTGAGGGGAGCCTGAAAGAGAGGTGAGTGTCATCCGCATATCGCAAATGTTCTGCGTGGGCGCCTGTGTGGGGAATGCAGTGTGCATGTTCTGGAGGCATTTGTGAGTCAATGTGAGAGAACGTGTATGGGTCAGTGACTGGTGGGTGAATGGGCATGAATGTGATTGTGTGTGTGTATTAGTCACTGGGGACACTGGAGCATTATTGACATTTCCTTAAGCACACAGCATGTTTACTGGCATTTATGGGCCAAGTCAACTTGATGTTTGTTATTACATAGCTAAACTGGCATTATGGTGCAGTCAGCATAGATATTTCTTACTGTGGCATGACATGTCTTTCCCTTCTTTCCCTTCTCTCTGGCCTTCCACCTTGGGCTCTCCCCCTGCTCCTTCTGAAGTCAGAAACCTTGGAGTCATCTCCCTATCCTTCCTCCCTCCTTCCTCCCTCACACTTAGGACATTGCAAAGAAGTACCACTTTCAACTCTTCCTTCTCAAAGGAATTCCCTCTTTTCTCACTTTCCCCCAGAAGCTCAATATCTCCCGAGCCTTGGTTCTCTCTAGGCTTGACTATTGCAAGAGCCTCCTCCTCAATATACCTTCTTCCACTCTGCAACCCCTTCAGCTAATCCAGAATAGAGCAGCAAGACTTATCCTTGGCCTTAAACCCACGGACCGCATCTCTCCTGCACTAAAAAGTCTCCACTGGCTCCTGGTTGCTGCACTGGTCAAATTCAAAACCCTCTGCATCATCCACAAGGCTGTCTGGGGCCAGGGACCACACTATCTGCAAATCTCTCTTACAAAATACTCTCCTTCTAGACCTCTACGGTCCTCTCTAACCAACTCTGTGTAAAGTGTTTTGCCTAACAGAGAGCAGGAGGTTGTTTGCTTTCCCCAGCTGGATCCCTCCTATGGAACAGCCTTCCTCCTTCCCTCCTCTGCTAATCTCAAAGTTGCTGTGATTGGTTTACTGGACCCTTATGCATCCTCGGGCCCCTGATCACTCACACCCAATCTCCCCAGCTTCTGTCTACCTTCAGCACTTGCCCCAGCACACCCTCTGCACTGGAGACTTGCACTTTTCCACCCAATGTGGCTCCTGGCCGCATTGCACTTACCATAACCTGCACTTCTTCTGTGGCTCACCCTTGAGCACGGACACCCCAGTGCCTCCCTCACTGCCCTCTTCCTTGCTGCACATGCACATTCTGAATACTCAGAAGGCATAGTAGGTTTGGCCGTCCCTTCCCCCATTGTATTTTTTGTATATTTATTTGTACTGCCATCCCACAGAAACATTCTCAGAAATATGAGTAAAACGATAAAGACTTGAAAAATGTGCTGGGGTCTCACACCAAACCTTTTGATAATATTCCTTGTGGAGGTGGTTTGGTTTTTGACAAAACGACTGCAAAGGTGAAGGGGTGAACAGTCCAACTCCTTTATTAGTGTGACAATCAAGACTAAGTTGCTCGGCGGATTTACTTGCGACGGCTAATGAAGAGGAGCCCATTATGGCCATCTCTAATAGGGTTGCTTCAATCATAGAGCAGGAGGAACTGAACCTATGACTAGGAAACTGAAGGAAAAAAAACAGTGTATGGTACAACTGGAAAAAAAACTAAAAGTCTTCTGCTGAATAACAATAAAGGAGATTGTCAAGGAAGTTTCTTTGTGCGTTACCATTGGAAGGGTAAATAATCGACTCACATACTCAGCTGACTGACATTCGCGGGGATGACAAACCATACATGGAAACCATAGACTTTCAATGGTTTCAGGATGATGTGCATTTAGCTATTTCAAAAGCCAAATATTCCAAGGTGCCGGGGTCTGACTGTTTATCTCTGGCCACCATTAAAAATTATCCTGATCTATGGTCGGGTAACTTATTTCCTTTATTCATGGACATTTTGTCAACATTGCAAGTCCTTTCATCTTGGGAAATTTCTATAAATATTCCCATTTTTAAAAAAGGGGACCATGCAAAACCGGACATTTGTAGGCCAGTTGCTACATTAGATGCATCTAGTAAGATATTCGCATCTTTGATCTTAAAGGATCTGAAGACATAGGTGGCTCCTTTGGGGATCTTATCTCGTTCTCAGGTAGGCTACAGGCACATATTATTGCAGAAGTAAAAATAGGTGCCATAGCCACTACTTGTATTGCTTTTATGGGCATGAGCAATACATTTGATCGTGTCAGTTGGGCGGGAGCTTTGGAGCAAACGTTTGTCATAGAACATTAAATCTCCACTTGTACAAATTGTATCTCTTTTACACTACAGTAAAGATCAGGCTTGAAAAAGAGGGGATGTTAACAAGACCTATCGATACATTCATTGGTTTGAGAAAGGGCTGTGACCTAGCTCCTAAACTACTCCACACTACGTCTCTATATTTGAGATGTTGATAATTTATGGTCATCATAAACTACCTACCCAGTAAAGCTGTATCCTTCCAAACTGAATTGGTACGCATTTGTGGATGACCTGTTATTTTTTGATCAGACACCATTGGGATTACAAGGAAAACTGAATATTTTTTTTCGGTATATGCCTTTGATAATAATTTACTGATAAATGCCTGAAAATTCAAAATGGTGGTTTATTCCACCAAGACAAATCCCAAGACAATGGTCTAGAAAAAGGGGGATTTTCATTTGGAAAAGTTTCTTCTTTACCATACTTGGGCTGCAATGTAAAAAAAAAGGTATCGGTATATATTGATAGCTTGCTCAATCTAAATGACACAAGGCCTAGTAAGATCATTGTTTTGTGTTCCCTCTGTTTCCCCCTCTTTGTCTTGTTGTGCCTAGAAACACTTGTGTACAGGCGTGTTATAAATGCCATATCATATCATATATCATATAATTTCATTAAGATTTAGGACACACCCTCTGTAGGCCCAGTTAAGGAGAATATATTCAAAGATGTGAAAATATTCTCTGTTGCCGGCCTTGCATTTTAATCTAGCGAAAGTTCAACCTGCTATCAGTTATGGGCGGTATATATCCCTGTTAAATCTGGGTGCTTATTTGAATACCGTACAAGGCATTATAAGGAAAAGAACCTTGAGATTATCCCTGTCGGTACCAAATGCGATAATTTGGCACAAAATAGGCTTGATTTCACTTAATTTTAAAGTTCTATGGAAACAACTTTGCATTTATGCAAAAATGATTGATCCTCCTTCCAATTCTGTATATGTTGATTTGAATTTGGCCCTGAAGAATCGGTCTGTCTGCTCCATTAACTTGTCTAACTTCTTTCTAAAATTGAATTGGTCATCTCACAGGAGCCTACTTCAAATCCTACAAAAACAAAGTTGTATGTAACAGATTGGAGGGAGACCATAGAACAATTGAAATCATACGAAAACTATAAAGAGTATGCCATGTTTACCAGGAGAAGAGATAACCTACCTACCGAAATACATCTATTTATTTCCTTGCAATTATATAATTCTATGACAAGACAGGAGGCTTGCATTATGCTATTTCTTTCTTTATTTACTGCTATGTCAGCACTTTAAAACTTTCAACTTTAATACTGAACATTTCCGTTTTTTAGAAACAAAGTTTAGAAAACAAAATGCAGAAGTTAAAAGATCCTCTAGTCCATAGTCTTATTCGATCAATCTGCATCAGAGAACTACAAGCCCCATGAGTCTTAGGTCTGAGGTAGTCCTGACCTTTCCCCTCTGCCCCTATCCGAGGGCAGCCCTCTCCATAAGAACCCCTCTGACCAGGTCCTTTTCTCTTTCTTTCTGCTGCCAACAGATAAGTGACATGATTTATTGTTTCTTCTGTAGGAGAGATAGATGAACTCTATATTACCTGTTTATGGATATGAATGGCTTGGATATTTGTTGTAATACACTTAGTAATGCTTATTGTTCATTTTCAACGGCTCGCGCAGGAAGACGAAACGCATTTATAATGATTTTGACGTTCTTACTGTGGTGCATATCATTAGGGCAGCGCGAGCGCAGCGAGTTTCCCGCACATCGCGGGTAAGAAGAGTGTTGTGAGCGAGCTGGGGCCGGAGTCACGTGCATATTTAGCCTGCGTTAGACTACCGCGTCCCGCTCTCTCTCTCTCTCCGTATTTCAGCGCCGGCAAACATGGCGGCCGTTAGGACCCAGGGGAGCTAGAACCTTCCACAGTTCCCAGCGTCCCCTGGGAATCCAGCTTCAGCACGCATTGCACACGAACAGAGAACGAAGGAAGTTGGTTTGATAGAGCTCCAGTCAGATTTTTGAGAAAAAAAAAAGGGAAGCTGCTTTCACACACACACTGCTAGCAATATACAGCACGTGTTAAGAAGTGTGTAGGAGCATTTCCAGCTGCTGACTTCCTCACAGTTGGCTCTGCCAGCACCAAGGACATGGCTACATTTGGCACCCCCACTAATACTCCTTCCACTTCCCCAGAATAATGGGTAGAAGACCCTTCCCAACAAGATTCTGACTTATCATTAAGTTTTAAGAAGGTACTTGGAGATTCCTTGATTGAAGCTGTCTCACAGGGGGGGCAACCTATTACGAAAAGGCTGGAGACTCTAGAAATGATTATGGCTAAACAGCAGAAACAGCTTACAGCCAGGAAAAGAGAGGAAGGAACGTCGGCAGGACACCCCCAGAAAGGGGTTGAAAAGAAGGGGTGTAAAGTAGCCCGGAAGAGCAAGCACTCTTTGACCCCCCCGGGTATCGATGAAAGGGTTAACACTGTTCCCCAATTGGAAGGCAACCCTGTCGCCAGGCTTAAAGAAGCCTTCCTGGCAAAGAAAAAAGAAAGTCAGGACAGACCCACTGCCCCAGGGGTGTACAATCTAGGGGACGAAGACGAGGGCTATTCGCCCGACGATGAAGGGGATGAGGAGGAAGATTACATCGATAAAGATGTTGAAGGCCCCCACAGTATCGACGATACAACAGACATGTTCGATCCAGAGGCCATTCGGCATCCCAAGTCATCGGATTGGGAGCCGTTACCCAGAGTGGCAGCATACATGGCCCAGCACATTAGAAAACCCATAGAAAGGGAAGTAAGGTCATGCATGAGGTCGGAGTGCCCCAGACCAGAGCTGCCGAATAAGCTTGAAGATACTCCAGACCTAGACCCCAAGATGGTCACCTTTGTGACCAAAGCAGCTTGTGATATAAGGAAAGGAGTAGACCGTGCCTGGAGGGGGTGTCAGGACAAGCTCCTAGACATCTCAGGGCCCCTAGCCAAGATCATGGATCTGGCGGAGAAATCAAAAGATACCGGTATCCCAGTAGACGTGACAGTCTTAGGTAACTTGGCGCAACGAGCGGTATGCCTCCTATCCAACGCCAACTGTGCCATCTCTTCAGAAAGAAGAAGAGGAGTCCTGTTAAAAATAGATAACAAATTGAGTGATCTCGCCAGCTGCGAGGCAGGTGAAGGCACCAAAGGAATGTTGTTTGGCGAAGCGTTTGCTAAAGAAATGTCTCAATTCGTGGGCACATACACTGCTCTAGAGAGAGCACAGAGTTCCCCGGGCGAGAAGATCTTCCCCGGGCGAGTTTTTTCCGGGACCGGACGACATAAGGGTCGCTCGTCCGGTCGCTATTCCTTCCAGCGAAGACCCCAAGGTCAACGATCAAATTACTGGGAGTCTAGACAGCAGGATACCTTCTTCCCTGCCAGAACAAGATTTCCAAGAGGGCGAAGAGGAAGAGGATCGTACCGGCAACCAGGGCAGTCAGTGGGTGAGTACCGCAAGCTTGCGTGTGGGAGGGAGAACTCTCCACTACCTGAACAAATGGCAAGCCTTATCAAGCGATGCTTGGGTATTGCAAGCAGTAGTGGGGCTGCGTTTAGAGTTTATAGGAACACCGGTGCAGACAGCAGAACCTCGCCCCATACACATGACGCAAGAGGAAGCAGCGCTCCTGCACTGCGAGCTCACAAAGTTAGAAAGCAAAGGCGCAATAGAGCGCGAGTACCAACAGGGTCCCGGTTTCCTCAGCACCATGTTCCTAGTTCACAGAGGGGACAAAATAAGGCCCGTAATAAATTTAAAAGGTCTAAACGAATGGGTGGTATACAACCATTTCAAGATGGAAGGGATTCATCTGCTTCGAGATCTGTTGCGTACCGGAGACTGGCTGGCCCGCCTAGATCTCAAAGACGCATACCTTACGATTCCGATAGCAGCAGCGTTTCGGAAGTATCTACGCTTCCTATGGAACGGAGAAGTATGGCGTTTCTCCTGCCTCCCGTTCGGCCTCTCCTCCGCTCCGTGGGCTTTCACCAAGCTCATGAAACCAGTGGCAGCTGCCATCAGAGAGAGAGGAATTTGTATTATTATCTATCTAGACGACATCCGCGTCTTTGGCCCAGACAAACTATCATTGACAAAGAGCGTCCAGTGGGTGTTCTCACTTCTGACTTTGCTCGGTTTTTTAGTGAACCTGGAGAAATCTCAGCTGACTCCGGTCCAGAGAATAGAATTCCTAGGTTTCACAATAGATTCTGTGAAGGCATCTCTCGAGCTCCCAAGCTACAAAGTGAGAGCGATCAAGAAGGAGCTCAGAGCTGTGATAGCGAAAAGGGTTATCTCGTTTCGCAATCTAGCCAGAGTAGTAGGTCTGCTAGCAGCCTCTATTCAAGCGATTTTTCTGGGACCGCTTCATTATCGAGCTCTACAGCGGCTCAAAATAAAACATCTGCAAGGAGGCCTTCGCTACCACCAACTAGTAACTCTGGACCACGAAGCCCTCACAGAGCTACATTGGTGGTTGCAGAATATGGAGGCTTGGAACGGTCGCGCCATTTTCGGCGACGCCCAAGATCTGGTAATAGAATCAGATGCGAGCAGATCAGGTTGCGGAGCCAGGTGCGAACACGTGCAGACAGGAGGCAAATGGTCAGAAGAAGAGTTACAGCTCCATATAAATTGCCTCGAGCTTCGGCGGGCTCTTTCGCAGTTTGCGCTTTTACGAAATAGAGAGTAAAGTGCTGCGTCCTGCTCAAGATGGACAATATCTCTGCAGTAAGGTATATAAACAAATTAGGCAGAACAAGATCCAAAATGCTGGCAGAATTAGCGAAGAGCTTCTGGCATTACTGTCTCCAGCACAGAATATCCGTATCAGCGGAGTATTTGCCAGGGACTCTGAACGAAGTGGCAGACTGGAATTCTCGTTATCTTGTGGACTCCAGCGATTGGAAGCTTCACCCCCTAGTTTTCCAACAATTGCAGGAACTCTGGGGACCCCTGCACATAGATCTGTTTGCGTCCAGACTGAACGCTCAGGGGCAGTATACTTCAGCTGGAGGATAGACCCGGATGCAGCGGGCACGGACGCCTTCCTGCAGTCATGGACAGGAGCAGTGCATTATGCCTTCCCGCCATTCATTATGATAACGAGAGCGCTAGCGAAAATTTGCAGGGATCACGCAGAGCTCGTGATAGTCCTACCCTTGTGGAAGGCTCAGCCCTGGTCTCCAGTAGCGATGGAACTTTCTACGGATTTTCTGAGGATAGTTCCCATTCTGCCGGACCTTCTTCTCGACCCATCAGGGCAAGCTCACCCTCTCATAGCAGCCGGCATGCTGCAATTGATAGCCTGCAGAGTTTCAGGAAGAGATGGGAATTGCCAGGAATTTCAAAGCTCACTGCAGAGTGCATCAGAGATTCCTGTGCGCCTTCCACCCTTTCGGAGCTATGGTGCGGCTTGGAACGGGTGGGCTACCTGGTGTTCGGACCACAGTGTGGATTCCGTTTCAGCCCCTGTAGTAGAGGTTCTCAACTTCTTAGCTTTTAAATTTCAAGAAGGCGGCGCCTTCAGAACAGTGGGAGTCTATAGGTCCGCTATCTCTGCGGGTCACGAAAAAGTGGAAGGTAACACAGTGGGAGAACACCCAGCGGTCGTGAGATTGCTAAGAGGGATGAAGCTTAAGAAGCCACCGGAACCCAAGTATAAAGTGTTATGGGATGTGAGAGACGTGTTTCGTCTTTTCCTCAGATGGCCAGATAACGAAAATTTATCCCGATCTCAGCTATCAGGAAAGCTAGCTATGCTGCTCTGCCTTACTTCCTGTAGGAGAGTTTCTGATGTCAAAGTGCTTGAAGTCGATAGGAAAATATTCTATCCAGATGGGGTATCATTTACCATTTCCAAGAGAACAAAGACAGATTCGAGAGTAATAGACTACCCATACTTCACAAGTAATAAGAAGCTTTGCGTTGCGCAGTGTATTAAAGATTATGAAAAAGCAACAGCGCATCTTAGACTGCGAGGGGTGTCACAGCTGCTTATAGCGCGCAGGAAGCCTTATCATGCTGTAGCATCTGCAACCATTGCTAGATGGGTGAGAGAGATTATGCAATGGGCTCGAATTGATTTGTCACTTTTTGGGGCGCATTCTGTTAGGGGAGCGATGGCTTCCAAAGCTTTTGCGACAGGGGTGTCTCTTCAGAACATTATGAAATCAGCAGATTGGTCTTCCGAATCAACCTTTAAGACATTCTATTTTAAGCCTGTTTCTGAGATTACGAATATTGTGGTAGCAAGCGTTGAACAAGCATAATGCGAGCCTCCTGTCTTGTCATAGAATAAAGATTGCCCAAGCTAATAGCTCAGGAAATCTTCATTCTATTAAAGACAAGGAGGCGAGCATTATATCCCACCCAGAATGGCAAAATTATTGTCTGCATTGCTATATTTGTTATGAGGTAACTCCTTTGCTCATTCCCACCCTCATGCCTCATGATTTGCTCTCCATTATTTACAGGAGAAGAGCAAAAGACGGCCGGATGAAACACTACTCAACAGTGGAAGGAAACCTGTTCAAGTTGGTCATGTTGGACCGCAAAAGTTCTCAGTTTCAAGGAACAATTCTCTGTTCAATGATAATGGACGGTTTGGTTTGCAAAAATGAAGTTGTTCAAGTGGACAGACATAAAGAAAGAGGAAAGGACCTGGTCAGAGGGGTTCTTATGGAGAGGGCTGCCCTCGGATAGGGGCAGAGGGGAAAGGTCAGGACTACCTCAGACCTAAGACTCATGGGGCTTGTAGTTCTCTGATGCAAATTGATTGAATAAGACTATGGACTAGAGGATCTTTAAACTTCTGCATTTTGTTTTCTAAACTTTGTTTCTAAAAAACAGAAATGTTCAGTATTAAAGTTGAAAGTTTTAAAGTGCTGACATGGCAGTATATAAAGAAAGAAATAGCATAATGCTCACCTCCTTGTCTTTAATAGAATGAAGACTTCCTAAGCTATTAGCGTGGGCAATCTTTATTATTATTACTATTATTATTATTATTATGGCATTTATTGAGCATGGGCCTAGTTTTGAGAAGCAACCGGGTGCTTTACAGAGGTATACACCAATACAGATACACAACAGAGCGCCATAACAGAGCACTTTTCAGTGCTAACAACAGAACAGATTTACAGCGGGGGATAGGATACAGAGGGGGCCAGAGAAGGGGTACATCTGTACTGGGTAGGGAGAAGAGGGGCGACATGATGGCCTGGGTGTTGAGGAGGAGATTTGCTTCATGTACGGATGTAAAATGTATATATATGGCACTTTGATTCAAGCACTTTATTGTGGGATTACACTGCAATGGAATTGTTTGGGAGTTTATTATTCGATTAAAAAAAAGTAATTTAGTATAACTCGTTGCATGATGATGAAGTTGACTGTTATATTTTTCTATTTCTAAAATATTTTTTTTGTTGGCATTTTGTTATGTGAAAGGTTTTATTATTAATGTATCACTGAAAGACGCAGGAGACCCCACAATCTGGACTAGGGCATTAATATAACAAATAAGCACAGAAAAAATAGTCCAGAGGAGCTTCATTTATAAACAAGGTATCAAAAGGAATTTTATTAAACCTGATACATCATTTAAACAGACAAATTAATCGTGACCTAATCAGCACTTCAAGTATTATTTACATTGCAAAAGAGCTAACCATTAAGAACATACCAATTCATACAATTGACAATAACTCATTCGCCCATTCATCCACATTCAGCCGCCATACATTCAACAATTCATAAAAATTCTACCCAAATACAGTACATATGTGGTAGGACCTACTGATGGTCACAACTAAAGAAATGTCATTTTATAAGATGCATTCAATGTACAAGACCACTACAGTTGTAACAAGTGTGGTCAACTACTGGAGTGGATCAATTGGATGTACAACAGGATCACATCCCCAACTTCTCATTATTAAACCATATCACAATAATAATTTTGAAAAAGCATGTACATCAATTAATTCAGTTTCAGAGGACGGACACTGTCCCCCATGCATGTTTTCAATTAATTACCTTAAGTGCTGCCTCCACTTGATAAAACAGAGCCATGTCTGGGATTCGAGGTTGAGTGGCTTTGAGGCAAGAAAGCTGTGAGACCACAACTGCCTCGCAGTAGATTCCCCCGGAACATTAATTTTGACTTTCTACTATTTAGGACAGGTTTTATTACACATTTTAAGACATAAATGGTGCACAACTTTTCTATTTAGCAACCAATGTTTTAAGAAATCGTGTTCTCTTGGGAAAAGCTTATTTGTCCTGTGAACCTTCTTTAGTTGGGAAAGACATCCTAAAATGAAAAATGCAAATGTTTTACAATTTACGTTCACTGCCTGTGACGTCCCTCCCCACTGCATACTTCGCCCACTTTTTTTTAGGACTTGAGCCCTGGAAATGTAATTATGTTATGTTGATTTATACCGTGTTCTGCTAAAAACTGGGGCCGTCTCCAGGCACTTACATGGCTCTGCAAGAAAGAGGATGGGGTTGGTTAGTGAGGGTAGATTGCTGGGGTAGGCTCAGGACCAGGAGAAACTGGCATATGTGTGTGTTGACTTGCAGATGGATGATTGTGTGCACTGGATTATTGTATCCCTACGGGTGAGGTCCAATGCCTGGGTTGTTTTCCCATGTGAGTGTTTGCTATCTTGGGAGTTTGTTTTTTATTTTTTATTTGTTTTAATTTTTTTTTCATGTTTTATTTTCATTTTACTTATAACAACAAAACATGAAATAACAAAGAAATTCGTAGCAAAAACTATATACATAATTACAAACACATAAATACCCCCTCACCCCCCTTACAGATGCCAGGTACACATCATATAATATGAAATTGTCAGAATCAATACAATGTCAGAAATTTGCCCCACATTTTCATAAACAACCCATTCTTGCCTTGTTTCCTATATATACATTTTTCCACATCCGCCAGATCAAGCATTTCTTTCAACCAGTCCTCTTTTTTTTAAGACATGTCGGATTTCCAATTCCTAAGGATGATTTTTTTCCCCATCATGGCTCCCCTAAATAACCACTTCTTTTGGCTTAGAGTGAGTATATCTAAGGTAGCATCATTTCCCAGTATTAATGTCTCAAAATCAAGACCTATCGGTTCATCCAAGACCTTTTCCATCACCACACCAATCTCATTCCAAAATTCATGCACCTTCCTACAATCCCACATCATATGTTCCAGTTTCACAAATACAAGCCCAACACTCAGAGTCATCTTTCAAACCTCGCTTCCATAATCTTTCAGGTGTCCAATAAACCCTGTTTAATATCTTTATTTGTCTCGTTCTCTCAGTCAAACCCAGGGAACAAAATTTGACATTTGCACACATCCTTGTCCATGTCTCCACTGTAATTTCAGAGCCAATTCTTTGACTCCACTCATCTCTGAGCTGAACATTGTCTTTATATTCACTCACTATTTGTTTGTACACCTGGCTAGCTAAGCCATCTTCACCTACCAACGACTTTCTTGTAAGAAAATCCAAATTCAAACTCGTCTGGAAATCAATCTCACCAACTGCAATCTTCAATTTCCTGTAATCCGAAAACCTGAAATTTTCAATATGAAATTGTTGTTGCAACTCTCTAGCACTCATCCATTTCCCCTCCTTAAATAAATCATCAATCAAACTCACACCACCCAAAAACCAGTCTGCCCAGAATAGCGTCTTATTTTCCAATCTAACAGAGGGATTCAACCACAATGACGCACCAGGATCTCTACATGCATCCACACCCAGCAAACCATTGAATTTCATCCAGGAGTTTCTCAGACAGACAGTCAATGGGTCCTTCACACTCTTCACTCTTGATTCTGTAGTAATTAAGGCTCTGGGTGACAGAGGACCATTACAACTTGCTTCCGCCACAGCCCATTCATCAGGTATCGGTGCCAAGAAATCAATTATGTTGGGGGTTTGTATGTGTTTTATGTGTAGACTGACTGGTATGTATGATTGTGCGCACTGGCTTGTTGTATCCGTATGGGCAAGGTCCAGTGTCTGGGATTGTTTGTTGTGAGTGTTATTTATGTTGGGTGGGTGTTTGTGAACAGGTTGGCGAGCACAGTGGGCGTTTATAGTCAATCTAATGATGATCCATTAGTGTAACAAACGATTCAGAATACTCAAACAACAATGCGGCAGTTATGCAAAGAGAGTAGATTAGCAAAGGAATTGCTTGCCTCGAACATCTGTCTGCGATTTGCAGTGACAGGTTCGAATCCCGGCAAAGCGCCAGAGCATTATTCTATCGAGGTTGCTTCATTGTTTAGTTAAATTCAGTAATTATCACCTCTATTCAGCGCTGGTCAATGGGCCGGCTCTTGCCGGGTCCGAGGTCTGGCATCAGATGTCTGGCCTGATCTCGGGACCCGGATTGACTCAGCCCTGACCAGGCTTTCCCTTCGCTGAGGGAAGCTGGGGGCTCAGTGATCTAGTCTGCGCTCTCCTCCTTTCCCCAGCCGCCACTCGCGTGTTTCCTGGTTCCGTTTGCTCAGCTGTTTATTTTCTTTTGTCCTAAAACAGACACCACGGGAAGCAATGGGCCATGAATATCACTGGGGCGGGGGTGAAAGCAGGCATTCTTCATGCTGGGCACACTATTGTTTTCCATTTTACACTTTCATAGAAAACAAAGTAATTTCCAAACTCAAAAATGCTGCTTGCATTCACTAGTACACTAGATTTCTTTGAAAGAAATGTTTGGGTCAGGCTACCACACCAAAAGGCTGTCATTTGTGTGCCCCTTGCTTATTTAAAAATATGTTATATGCTTTTCAAACTGGTTAATCACACATGAATGCTTCTGTTGTGCTGACAGTTATTAGGAAATTAAACTGTGGGTTCATGGATGCCAACTTTTGATTATCACTTATAAATGGGCCCCATCTCCGCCCTAAATATAAGGAACCCATCCCCAGTCCAACCCTTCGACCAACCCACCCCAACCCAACCCATCCCCTGGCCAAACACATTTTATAATTTTATAGCACTTGTTTTTTTTTTTTTATAAGGAATTGCAAAAAGTCACACGATTAACACGTTTTGAATATATAACATTTCAGCAACGGTCTGTCAACCTGCTGAGCTACCCTGGCAACCTTCTAATGTAGAGCGGCTCTATGGATCAATCACTGCATTGACGACAGTATTTTGGGTGCACCACTGTCATAGAAATGATTTAAAGTGGAATTGATGTACAGTGTGGAGTATGGAAAGAAGCAGCATGAAAGAAATTGCATCATTTTTAAACTATTATTTTGAACATTTTCTTTGAGCGGAGTCCAACTGCTGGCTCCCCCTGCTCAGAACTCTGCCCCCTCGGAACTCCACCACCACCCAGGCCCTTGTGGGATCCCCTTTAAATGTTTTCCATTTCCACCACTGCCTCTATTAGCATGGTGATAAATTCGGCATGAAGCACCGCCCAACAAAAGTGTGACATTATTAACCACGAAACAGGTGAGAGGCAGATGTGGGATATATGTCACATTGTCAGAAAAAGGAACCAGCACGCGGAATCGCACTTTAGGATGCAGACATGCAGTACGTTGTGACTCAGCTTTGGGGGCTGTGCAGTGATTGGCTAACAGAGGGGCACGTCTTCACCCAATCACTGCAGATGTTGGCGTTCTGTGCCTTCCGCCTGCCTTTCAAGCAACTGATTTACCAAAATGGTATTCTCCTTTATTGTCCATTATTGTCTCCCTCGTATAACAACTTTTTTGTTGTTACATGTGAAGCAAAAAGTTATTCAGAACAGGACTATGTTCTAGCAACACGCCCTTCACTGTAACATTAAGTTATCAGCGTGTGCGCAGTTTTTCAAATCACACCATTTGAATCACCTGACTGCCCCCCTTTCGCCTACCTGGTTTGGTTGTGTGGACTCGCATTCGTCTTGTCGAAATAGGAGTATGGCACAGACATGGTGGCTTGCTTCGGGTCGTTCCTCCCTGGACAGACTGTTTTAGGGACCTGGTGTTTGCCCGGGGTGCTAACACAACTTCCTTCCTACCATAGCAACCCCCTTTCTGTTTACAGTTCCCGTGGACGCTGGCCTCCAGCAGGTAAGGCCTCTACAGGTGTCATGTTCCTGGCACACCTTCACCCTGATTTTCAGAAGCAGTCTGAATGCATGGCGACTGGGGAAGAACTACTGTGCCGTGCAGCGTATGCCAAACTTGACAACTCTGCAGTCTTCCGACATTTTTGCCTGGTATTTGATAGCATGTTTTTTCATTTTCCCCCAATAAAAAGAAACATGCTAAAATGTCAATTTTAAGTTGCTGCATGCCTCCTGTGCTCTGTTTAAAATCTCGGACGATGGAGCTTTTAATGCTATCAACAATTACTTTCAGCAACTTTTTAAACCTTACCATTTCTCCCTGTATTGGCACCATTTGCCCGCTATGCCCATTCGTCATTTCTCAGGCAGTGAATTAATATTCTATGATACTTCTGTGGCAGGAAACTGCTATGAAATACCAGATAATGGCATGAAAGCCCAAGTTATTCGCACGTCAATGTGGAACAAAAGGCAAAAAAAGTAACAATGATGAACAGAGACACAGGCGATCCTACTAGGCCTTGTGAGCATTCGGCACGCGCAAGTGCAAAGAGAGAAGGGACAGGGGAAGGGGGGTAAGTGCTAGTGGTTCCACCGAGGGGGAAGTCCCAGAGAGTCTGTCGCAGGCAGCAGGTAAGTGTCTGGCAGAGATCACTTGGTAAAGAGTGGTCACCTGCCAATACAATAAGTGCAGGCCTGTGTGCCGACACAGGCCAGTGGTGCCCAAAGGCGAGTGCTGGGGGAAGGTGGAGGTTGAAGGTGATTGGACGGAAGGCCAGGACCCAGAAGGACACTTAAGGGACCAGGCCACCAATCTAAGCGACTGTGGGGGTTAGTACAGGAGGGAGAGGGGGAAGGAGCTGGTGAAGAGGAAAGAACTTCCGGAATTTGAGGAGATACGGCTCAAGATGGAGAGGAAGGGGGAGGCTGCTTCAGAGGAGGGAGCCAGCCGATGAAAGCAATCGGCCACCAGCTTGATGCTTAGAGAATCGCTTGACAGGCAGAGTTGGAGCCAGAAGAACGTAAATATCTCGAGGGAGAGTATTTGGCGAGAGCAGGTTGAAGGTAGGGGTGGTCCCCGGCCCCAGACAGCCTTATGGATGATGCAGATGGATTTGAATTTGATCCTTGCAGCAGCCTGGAGCTAGTGGAGAGATATTAGGGCTGGAGAGATTCAGTCCTTGGGCTTGAGGCCAAGGATAAGTCTTGCTGCCCTATTCTGGATAAGCTGGAGGGCGGCAGAGAGAGGAAGAGAGTAATTAAGGAAGAAGCTGTTGCAGTAGTCCAACTTAGAGAGTACAAGAGCTCCAGAGACATTGAGCTTCTGGGGAAAAGTGAGGAAAGGAAGGATACCTCTGAGGAGGTGGAGTTGAAAATGGGCCTCCTGTGCCTTGGGAGGAAAGAGAGAGAAGAGACGAAAGATGACTCCAAGGTTTCTGGCTCCAAATGAAGGATAAGGTGGAGAGCCCATAGAGGGTGGGCCAGAGTGAAGGGAGGAAAGAGGGAGCAGGAGTCCCAATAGGAAGGATCTCAGTCTTGCTGGCATTGAGGCAGAGATCATTAGAGGCACGCCAGGTCTGGAATTCAGATAGGCAGTCAGGAATGGTAGAGGAAGTGGGGAGAGGATCAGAGGGAAGTTTGAAGAAGAGTTGGGTGTCATCTGCATAACACTGGAAGTGAGGAGAGAAAGTGGAAATAAGGTGAGCAGGCGGGGCCAGACAGACGTTTAAGGGCCAGGGTGGAAGGTTGGAGCCCTGGGGAACACCTCAGGTGGAGACAGAGGTGGGAGAGGAGAAATATCCCAGGATATCTTGAGAGGGACGGTCAGTGACGAAGGAAGTCAGACAGTACAGTGCCCGCTCCGAGATACCAAGGGTATCATGGGGCAGTTATATGAGGATGGAGTGGTTGACCGTATCAAATGCAGATGAGAAATCAAGTAGAATGAGAACAACAGGTGAGATAGAGTCAAGAGATGCAAGCAGTTATTCACGGGTGTTCAGGAGAGCAGTTTCTGTGCCTCTGGATGCCGGGAATCCAGATTGATTGTCGTATAGGCAACCAACGAGCAGTATGCTGTGTCAGTTTGGGTAAGACCAGCTTCTGCAGAAGTTTCCCAAGGAAGGGAGTGATAGAGATGGGGCAGTATTTAGCTGGACACAAGGGGACAGTAGAATGCTTTTTCAGGAGGGGACGCACAAGGGAGTGCTTGAGGGTAGAGGGGAAAGACCCGGTAGCAAGAGAGTGATTGCAGAAATCAGCAAGTGCAAGGGCAAGGGAGCCAATGTTGTCCTTAAAGGAGTGGTTCGGTCAAAAATTTTTATTGTCCCTACGGGTCGGCCATGTGTTTTTAAGCGTAAGTTGCTTGATTTTAGAAACATTTCCTATGGACCATACCCGAGTTTTCGTCCATTAAACGCACGCGAAAACAGGTACCAGGGCGCTGCTATTTTGTGATAATCCTATCACTTGCCCCATCGCCCTGGCTGACCTGCTTTTGCGGCACTAAATCATATCCCCCGCCTCTGAGCCTGTCATCAGCAGACGTGTACCGCCCATTTTACAACGCCAAAGCACGTCTCGTGTCAACAATCGCTGCGCTTCAGCTAATGACTTGTCGCCATGGAAATGGCAAGCCGCCTCTTTCCTCAATAAGTATAAACAGACCGTTTCACAACACACAGCAGCAGATTTTCGATTCCATTCCTCTCTCTATGTTACTTTGAGTATTCTGTGACTCGTTTCTGTGCTCTGGTCAGCTACCTTTGCCGCTTGTGAACACCTGTACCATCGCTATAAATTATTTTAGTTTGTTTACCACACAATGGCTACAATAATGCCCTCCATGTACGAGCCCGAGTATACTGAGGAGGAACTACTGGAAAGGGAAACATGCGAAAACGATGGGGCTTCGGACGGCAGTTGGCAGGACGAATCAACGGATGAAGACGCTGGACCTAGTCGCATGGACGGTATTTCCACCTGGTGCACATGCAATCGGTGCTAGCTAATGCCAACCGAGGAGGAGAACTGCTGCTGCTGTGAAAACTCGGGATGCGTGGCCTACATTTCGGAAGGTGAGCCTTGACCACAATGCATCACCGAGCTGCCAGACTTCAGGGCAGCCTGCCTCACACGGTCCGTGTTGAGGATAATGATGGTGCTTATGCACGAACTTCGCGCAACTGTTCGTCCTCGTAATCCGAGTAACGAGTAAATATAATCTGCTTGTGATGCCACTACTATTTCATGGTCGTCTCCTATATCCAAAATTACATCTACATATCATTGTAATGCACGAAAGTCATTCAATAGTGTGCAGTGTCTAAATAGCATTTGTCCGAGCAGAATGCCATTAGTTACAAGAATTGTCATTGACAACAAACGTTTAATCAACTTATCTTGGTCATTTAAAAACAGTTTGTATCATTATTTTTCACAGGTGGTACCGACTGGTGGCCTATCGTTCCTTTACATGGTGGCTTCACGGGAGGCTTGGACACCGCGTTCGAAGAGTAATACCCGCCTGTGCCGTTCGTGCCATTAGAGAAACTTTCCCGAGTGACAGCGGTCAGTACAGGGGATTTTCCCTCGCTGTGCTGCAACCTGACCTGTACAATGTGTAAAGTTTTGTATTTTTGTGCCATCAAAAAAAGAAACAAAATAAAACACCAGATATATTTTAACAACAGTTGTTTCAATTTTTTTGAATGAATCAAGTGTGTCTCCATTCAGCAGTCTTCCTTTACCTTGTCTGCACGCCCACCGGCCCATCCATCCATCCGTCCCCCTCCCCTATCAAAGGCGAAGTATAACTATATAAAGTATAAAAAAGTGGTTAGTTTAACAAAAACAAAAGTCCATAACAACAAGTCCAGTGGATGCGCGCTGCCATGGGGGGCTGTCAGGGGCGCAAACGGCCAAGGTGCCAAACAGCATGTACACTTCAAAAGGTATCCCACTCCAAGGGGCCATCGTTCACATGGCCTCCTCAGACTCTGTGTCTCCAGGCAGGGCTACCCCTTGAAGCAGGCCGTGCCCCTGCAATCCACATAAGTGTGTCTCCATTCAGCAGTCTTCCTGTGCCTTATCTGCACGCCCCAGGCCCATCCATCCCACCCCCATCTATCAAAGGCAGTTCGCGCCAGGGGATGCGCGTTGCCATGGGGGGCTGTAAGGGGCGCGAACGGCCAAGGTGCCAAACAGCATGTACACTTCAAAAGGTATCCCACGCCAAGGGGCAATCGCTCACATGGCCTCCTCAGACTCCGTGTGTCCGGCCAGGACCCCCCCCCACGCTGGCCGGCCCCCGGCAAACCACATAATACCATGACATACACACGTCATTCATTCAAAAAAACACCCCTGTTTGTAATACTTTATAAACCACTTGGTATGTCTCATGAGAACATCTTTGTGCTTTGCAAGTCAACTCCTGAACGTGCTACCTGAGAACCACTGAGATCTATGCTAATCTGCTCGTCGTCGTGCTATCCATGAACTTCTGTGACCGCTTCGAGCAAACTCGTCAGTGTGCTACCTGTGGCCATCTACCTGTTCTCCTGCAACATACTGCTCGGCTTGCTGAATGCAACTGTTTGTTGGTCAAGGTAAGGCCATGTATCCTAGTCATATTTCGTTGATTTTTAAATTTCTATCTATTTGCGAGAAGAGTACTCAATAGTGCTATGTTCATTGGTCTCATTGATATTGACTTGAGTTTCCATTGTTATGCTATCAATAGATCTATTTATTTTCATCTGTGTCAATTGTCATCGAATTGCATCCTTCGGGGGTCCAGTCTATAATGTAAGCATGTTTCCTTCTCGTGCAAGACAGAACATCCAAGGGACGAGTCACATGTTCAGAGTTTAGTCACATCATTTATAAATTTCTGCAATTTATGCAAATACTAAGCCGCACATGATGAACTGGTATAGTTCCTGCGACCAAAACAAACCTTACATTGAACATTGTATGGTTCATTTACTTTTGTATGACATTTTTATTCATCAAGATTGTATAATAATGTTGATATTTACTTTTCAGAATTTTCAACAATGCCTGCCTGTTCAATTAGCGGTTGCCCTTCGAAGACCCATGCTAAATCAGAAGGCACTACAATGCATGTATTCCCGAAAACTGTTGATCGAATAAGAGAATGGGTCAGACATTGCGGATATCCACTGGATGAGCTGGAAAGTAGAGTCCAACAAGTCTTAGAGGACAAGAGGGTTGATCGATACCGCATCTAAAGCCGGCACTTTTCCTCGAACATGTACACAACATCTTGGGTAACTAAGAAGAATAAACGGCGAACGGCATGAAAATTGCTCGCGAACGCTATTCCCACTCTATTCGTCCACATTCTGACACTGGTGAGTCAAGTGTCCGGATTTAGCTTTAGGCCTTGCGGTAGTGTGTAGGTAGCCGAATGGATTCATTGATATTTTAGGTGTTGTGTCCCTTGTAATACTTTCGACATTGATATGAGTGTATAGCTTTTTGAATAATGACATTTATCAATGTATTCTTTTTCGATTTCATAACCAACAAACAAAATCTATATATGGGCACAGGGAACTGTGCTTTATTGCACATTTTCAATAGCATTACTCTCAAGTGTTCTGTCTCCTTACATGACAATTTTTAATATTGGCATTTCATTATCAATCAATAATTTACCTTTACAACTGCTTGACTATCCCTTGAATCTGAAGCAAGAATATTCTACATCCGTGACGTGCTTGCAGTTATCAACCACTTCTAGCGTGTATCAGGTGATCTTACTTGGCTATTCCGCTACAGACTTGTTTTATGCATGTCAAGTCATATTTTTATTGTATCGTGTAATTATTTTACCGAATGTTTGGTTAGTGCTTTCCAATTGATATACACCTTAGTTATCGTCCACTGGTGTTTGTTTTCAGTTATAATTAGTGTTATCCATAGTAATGCAAGTACTGTCTTTCAGGGAGATGCTGAAGCGTCCACCACATTGACAACATCCATAGATGTTCTTCAGCAGCACGAGGTATGGATACTGACAGCTACATCGAACTAGATCATCAGAGCTGGAATACTTGTCGTTTGATTGTTCTACACAATGTTTCATTCGTGGTTAGCCATTGATATGTACCTGTGCGGTCGACCCTAAGTGTGTGTTATCTTTTCAATATTGTAATCCTTACTAATGCAAGTACTATGTTTCAGGCAGTTGATGGAGCGTCAACCCCTGCACTTGATGCGGAGCCTGACATTCAAGTAATACCAGGGGAGGTGGAAGCGGGACCTTGCGTATACGAATCGGTGCAACAGCTTTCGGAAGTAAGCACTACATTTACAACATCCCTACATATTCTTCAGCAGCACGAGGTATGGATACTGACAGATCCATCGAGCGTCATCATATAATGTGATTCCATTTGCTACACTTTATTCCCTATTAACGCAAGTACTGTATTTCAGGGAGACGACGGAGCTTCCACTACAATAACAACATCCCATTTAGATGATGCAGATGTAAATAAATCGGAGAAATAAGTCGATGAAATCTGATCATATTTAGATATTCCTTGATTCTTTTAGACAATGCATCATTTGTGGTTATCTCTTTATATGTACCTGTGCCGTCGACCCCAAGTCTGTCTTATGTTTCCAATATTGAAAACCATACTAATGCAAGTACTGTGTTTCAGGGAGTTGCTGATGCCTCCTCTCCAATACAACCATTCATGGCAGTCCATGCGGAGCCAGAGGTATGGATACCGACAGTTCCATCAAACTAGATCATCAGAGCTCGAATACTTGTCGTTTGATGGTTCTACACAATGTTTAATTCGTGTTTAGCTTTTGAGATGTACCTGTGTGTTCGTCCTCACGTGTGTTTTATGTTTTCAATATTGTGATACATAGTAATGAAAGTACTATGTTTCAGGGAGTCGATGGAGCGTCATTCCATGCTGTCTATGCGGATCCAGAAAATATAGTTGTTGCAGCGCAAGAGGAAGGGAAGACATGCGGAAACGAATCGGAGCAACAGCGTGCAGATGTTGAAGTTCGAGTCAAAAAAGTTGCAAAGAAAAAAAACAAAAATAAGGTTAGTTTCAAACAGTTCATAATTTTAGGAATTGTTTTGTGTTGGGGACTATATTATGTTTTTTTCCTGTCAATTGTACTATACTTTATATTGTGTTTAAAATGAACATCCCTTTTCCAATCTGTCCTCTAGTTACCCGTGGGTGTACGAACTATACATACACAGACAGTGAAGCAAATGAGAGATGTTGCTTGCCAGACCATTTACACTATGAAGGAACTATTAATTCAGACGTGGCGTGTCCAATGACCAGAACATGAATTGAATGTGTCCGGAGAATCCAGTAAAGCTTTATTGGACCATTGCTACAGTTCGACCGCACCACCAAAAGAAGATGATACTGAATGTATTGAAGATAGCTCTGAAGTAGTCGCAGATCAATTCACACAATCTACACCCGCCAAAAAAATGCCACCCAAAAAGCTGTCGACATTGTTGTGTTCTCCCATCAATGCTGAAGTAACAGATGTTGAAATGACAGAGAACGAACCAGCAGCAGCACCCAACGACGCATCAGAACTTGATATCAGCGATATTTCTTTCAAATTTGTTGATATGTCCTCAACGGCACAGTCCGAAACAACTTTCACGCCGGATGACAGTCTAATGAAAGAGGGCAAATACATAGTATTCGACAGTTGTTTGATGGATATTATAAGTATGCTGAAATGTGGGCATTCAGTTGGAGGGGAAGTATGTGGGGAGCCATTGATTCGTGTGACTCGTCAAAAACAAGGCAGTAACGTCAAAATACATGCCACCTGTAGATTAAATCATGTGTTCTCATGGTCTGCTCAACCGATGCTGGGGAAGCTTCCAGCAGGCAATCCACTGTGTGCAGCTGCCTCACTTTTTAGTGGGTCCAGTTTTAGAAAGTTAGAGGCTTTCTTTCAGTTTGTGGGACTCCAATTCATTTCTAAAACGCAGTACTACAAATACCAACATGATTATCTGTTTCCGGCCATTAGTGATGCTTGGAAAATTTAACAATTGTCTCTAGCAAGTACATTTGAAGGGAAACGATTCAGGCTAGCCGGCGATGGACAGTGCGACAGCCCTGGATTTTCTGCTAAGTACTGCACCTACCACTTTCAGGACATGAATAGTAAGAAAATTGTGAGTTCGGTGGTCGTGCAGGTGTCCCAATGTAAATCCTCAGTGGCCATGGAGAAACTAGGATTTATAAAATCATTGCAATATCTACAATCAAGGGGAATGCACATCGACCTCATAGCCACGGACAGACACGTTTCAATTGCCAAGACAATGAGAGAGCAGTTGCCACATATTAAACATCAATTTGACGTATGGCATCTTGCTAAATCAATCAATAAGAAAATATCGACTGCAGGGAAAAAAAAACGTTTTGAAAGTATTTCACAGTGGTCCCAGTCTATCAGCAACCATCCTTGGTGGAGCTCCAAAACTTGTAAAGGGTCAGTGGAAATCCTACTTGAAAAATGGCGGTCACTGATGCACCACTGTACCAACGTTCAACGCTGGACAGAAAACCAACATTTCCACCAATGCGAACATGGCCCTTTGTCCACAGAGGAGGCACGGAAGAAGAAGTGGTTGATTGCATCTTCACCTACACACAAAGCCATTGAGAAGATTGTTTTCGATAAAACTCTATCAAGAGATTTGAGGGGACATCTGTCACACAGGAGAATTGGAGGTGTTCCACAATATGTGCCTAAAGTACAGGCCAAAGCGATTGCATTTCGGCATACAGGGCATGAAACATAGGACTCTACTAGCGGTCTTGGCTGATAACGAGAATGTGGGCCGTGAACAGTCTAGGACTACGGGAAATGTAGGGATGCCTCGCTACACTACAACCTTTGGAAAAAGAAGTAAGAAATGGGTGGTGAAAACCAGTATATGAGGAAATGGAGTTCGACTTTGTTAAAGGCCTTATTGTTAGTGTACTAGAGAAGCACAGATATGGAATTTTGAGCGTTTCTGTGCAGAGCACTGATGCATTGCCACCAAACATTGCCACTGTGCCATGTCCACCCAAAGCAGAGCTCGTTGAGAAGTTCAAATCCCGGTTTAAATAAATCATTGTAATCTGATTGTCTTTTTGAAAATAATGTTATTGTACAGTGTGCATACAAAGTATGCTAACCCTAAACCCTCCCTTCACCATCCTGGGTGGCGAACAACATGGGTGTCATCTTTAAGTTCTCTCTCTATTCACCTCATATTGCTGACCATGTGAATATGTGTATGTATATATTTTTGTTGCTGTAGCGAAGTTTCGCAATCTCATGTAAATGCTGCGCACTGTTAACCGAGGGGAGGCTTGCGGATTGCAAATAATAAAACAAATAAACAATAAATCTCACTTTCAACTCAACTCCTCTGGTACTTTATACTTTCCCTAACCTTCCACCAAAAAGTCAATGTCTCCATAGTTATGGTTCTCTGGGGCTGCAAAGCTCGTGGACAACAAGGATAAAATTGGGGGCCTTAGAACGCGCCAAGCGAGGCGTTGCAGATGGGAGAGAAGCTAGTTCGCATTTGCACATTGAGGCCTAGTACAAAGATGGAGTCGAAAATTCCAGTTCTCACAGATGGCTTTACACGGGATGTTGCAAAGTAATAATGTACGCTCATGCAGAGTGAAGGTCAGCAGCTTTGATTTTTTGCTCGCGGGCTGAAGAGGCCCGCAAATCGCACTGGCAGCATAAGGTTCTATTGTTTTTTGACCTTGAGAGACAGGGACCATGCGAAAGGACTTCATTTGAAGGAGGGGGGCAATAACGTAAGAGGTTATAAGGCTGAAAATTCTGAAACTAGACCGAGTTTCATGTTAGTTCAGTATATGAAAAAAATCGTTGGCACAAACACAATGGGATTTACGGACTGCATTACGCAGAGATACAATGGAAATGGCAAATATAATGTAAGTAACTATAGACGCTTTTATACCGGAATGAATGAATGAAGAGCAAGTACAACATTTGTGGGATCGTCTTTCTACCGGGCACATGGGCATGCATGTGCCTATTCGACACACAGTCGTTTCTCAGTGGTTCAACGGTAAAAAAAATCATTAGTTTGTGTGTTTCCCTCGATTTATTTTGTTAGTTTTCGCATTGCTTTTAGAGCTGAACATACTCCATTGCACTATCCTCACAAGCAAATAGTTTCAGCTCGCCCGTAATAAATAAAATGAATAATAGTAATTAAGATCGGCTGGTGAGACTAATTTCAATTTTTATGTTTTCTAAACAGGTACATCCTACCGTACTGCCACTGCCACCAATTCCAGACCCCGGCAGACAGATTTTTCAAATGCCAGCTGCAGCTTCTTGTAAACAACTGCACAACGTTGACCATTTTATGGGACGATCGCCAAGGGGCTATATGCCCTTACATGGTACTAGCGGCTAGAAGCAACATATCGACCTTTACGGTGGCCTAGTGCCTAGTTGATGGAACGCTCAGGCCTGTAACTATGGCCCCGGTGGCATTACCTGGGGCGATATTGGCCCGCCGCCTCGGGTCTTATTGCCACAATGTCCTGTTAAAAGGCTTTTATACTCTGCCAAGGATGGGGGGAAGGAAACAAATGAAAACAAATGTATCAGTGGTATCACCATTCCTTCCTAGTTCATATCACAATGTGACACCTATTGTAACAATCCAAGACAACTAACTTTGTTTTTTTCTACACATATACTTATTTACTTAAACCAAAATCGCTCACTTGCGCTCTTTTAATTTGTTATGGAATCTGATTGTACATCGCTGACAGTCCTTAAGGCCTACATATTAAATTAAAAATCATACCAAATTTGAGTCTATTAAATAATGACTAATACATTCATTATTATTTCAAGTTCCCTTACCTGTCGGCTTACCTGTTCATTCTTTATTATTTTGACTTGTTCCAAAGTATTTCCTAAGTTCCATCTTGTTCAAGTTAATTCAAACTTCTCTCATAAAAAATGATGCAGCAAGTTCAGGCTTCACCATATCTGTCTCCCACTATCTGCATACCTTTCACACAGCATCCCATTCCATCACCACCCTCCATTCCTGATCTTTTCAGAGAGAGAATGTTCATATATCTACAATTCCTAGAGCCGGGCATCTAGTCCTGGCGAATGAGCGTTCACTTCAAAACTTCGCTTCTTCTGATAGTTCCTGCTCCATCACTACTCTCTGGCCGGTCTTCTCGTGCACTTCTCTTAGTACATGGAGGACTTTGCCTATATCCACATTCTTTTATTGATCACCTTCACATTTTAGTATTATTGAGAAGGAACATCCCCATGTAGAGAGTGAGGTTTTTTCAGAATATGTGTCTATTTTACATACCTGCAGAATGGCCCTGGAAGATTCTTGTTTTTGCTCCTCATCATCCACTTTCAGTTTGAGATCCTTCTTGCTTTTTTCCAGCACCGGATTCCAGATCATTGCTAGGGCGTCGGTGAACACCTGGTTACTCTCCAACTCCTCCAGTCTTTTCCATCACTGATGCCTGAACATCAACTCTCAGGGCCTTCGTCTCATCGAGAATATTCCTTGTGTCATTTTTAGTAGCACTTCTATGTTACTCTGCCCTAATACCGATGCGCCTCAGTGTCCTCAGTCATTGCTGATGGGTCAGCTTGCCTCGCTGTCTCTACACGGACACCAGATGCGTGTATATTCAGTTGATGTCAATCTTTTCCAGCTCAACTTCTCGGACCTCAGCTTTTCAAGTTTTTCCCTGAGGAACTTTAAATGTAGCCTTTTCCAAGCCCTGGATGTCCTTGCGGTTCATATGGACTTTCACATCTCTACGCACCACTCGTGCAGCACCCTCTGGTCAGTACCAACTTCGTCTTCCAGCCTGATTGCCGGGCCAATGTCCTGGGACATAATCCCTCTTCATCCGTGAGTCATTCAACTACTGCACGTCCCTCCTTTGGGAAAGCCAGAGTCCTTTGGTTCGCTAGTATGGAAGTGTCCCCAATACAGTTGCCGGGGGTTAAACCACCTGCCCTTCCTCCAGTTAGGTCAAGGTAAGTACATTTACACCTTCTACCCTCCTCTTGATGTACCGTGCCCTCCCTGTAATAGCAAGGTTTGGGAGTGTAATATGGGCGTGCTAAATGTCACCAACTCTCTTCACCACCACGGGCCCCAAGTATGGGGATTGTTTCCTCCCATCGGTCCCACTCTGCCGAAAGACATCAGGGTCTTGAGTTGTCCTTCCCTTTCAATGCTGCTATGCTTTCTGATCCCATGCAATGTCAGCTGATCCCATATGTAGGGGGGGGTGCATTACCGGTCTGTTTAGCCAGAACATATTGCCGTCAGGCTAGTTTCACTTGATCCCCAGGGACTTAAAACTATGATTTTCTGAATTTTAAGCAAAATATGATATGATAGGTTATTTATAAGAGCTTAATACCCAGAGGTTTCTAAGTACGGATCGGAGATTGAACCTGTGGTGCTCCGTGTCGACTTGCTTCCAAGGCTAGCATGTTGCCCCTGAGCTATCCTCCCGAGAATATGGGTGCATTTCCTACACGGTTAAGGGTGTTTTTATTTTCCGGAGGAATGTAGTTTGGTGGGCATCTTTCCCATGCCCCTAGAGGTCGCCTTTTCATTAATTAAATATTTAAAATAGCAAGACCCAGCTCCAAGAAGAAGCAGGGTTCTCTAAACTATTTCTTATAACTGAAACATCTTAAACATTAGGTTCAGTGCTTAGTACAGTTTAATGCTTGGTGCCCGATTGAGGCTGAATAATACAATCCACAGTACGACGCGTGTACGTGTAGAAGAGCATTTCTGGATGCACACTGAAGAGTTGTTTATTATATCTATATTTCATATTTCCTCAATGTAGGCACCCCGACAGTGATCTTACTAGAACCACATTGTGGTGAATCCATAATTGGACCCCAGTCTTGCATATTCCTTAGTCAGCAACTCTGGACCAAACCATTTCTCCATTTCATGAATGGCTTTTCCAAAGTAGTACTGTTGAAGATCGCTACAACCTCCTTACCCCCTGCACCCATGCCTATTTCTTTCTGTTTTTCTGTCTTCCTCTTTAAAGAGGAAATCTCCATTAATTGACCCTTTTTTGTAAGCCCCAATAGGGTGATCTGAGATGAGAATGCTGTGCTAAGAAGCCCCAGCACCATTATGTGAACACACAAGTCCACAATAAAGGGGTCAGAGGCTATAGAAAACCTGGACTAGGCAAGGACACCAAAAACAAGAGTTAGGCTAGATCCTAAGAACCAGCAGGAACACATTATAAAGTGCTATATAAGAAGCCACTATTTTCTTCTTAATAGTATTACTAATTATGTTTAATAGATCCAGCTCAAGGGCTTAGAGCCCTGAGGATCGAATTAAGGCCTGAGAGCAGTGCGTGTATTTAATTAGGCTTATGGGCCCATAATAGCCAGTACGACTGAAAGATGGGGTCTATGAAGCTACTATAACACCTTCACTCTTTCATGAGAAAGAGTGAATGGAGGATGTAAATAATGACTTTTCTGGCTCGATGGAGTAAGGAGGCTGACGACGAGATATTATTTGGGCTATAGACTTTTATTAATTGGAGAAACCTATCTCTCCCTACTTCTAGAGGGAGCGTTTCCCTTCCTCAACCTAGAATAACTCGGGAGCTTGTCAGGATGTATGTCAAAAGAAACGTATATGCTGTCCTCAGTCCAAATCATCTACTCCCTGCCAAAAGAAAGTAAACCAAAAAGCATTCAATAAAGTTCCTATTTAACCACCAGGTGAATGACTCCCTTGTCCTAGTGAAGTACTTCAGTCTGAGGTTGACTCAACAACCACATGTTGCAATAGTCTCTGATTTACCATTTAGACCATTTAGACCATGACCATGACCTGGAGAATGACTACATTCTCCTGGTGAAGTACTTCAGTCTGACTCAACAACAGTCTTATTATTATTATTATTATTATTATTAATATTATTGTATTTATTGAGCGCAGACCTAGCTTTGAGATCAAAGGAGTGCTTGCAGCAATAGTCTGATTTACCAACTAGACTTAGGGCCTCATTACGACCCTGGCGCTCCCGTAATGAAGGGTGCCGGTACGGGATCGGCACCGTTCATTACGGGATGCCTAATTACGAGGTCCCCTAGCGGGACCCGCACAGAACGTCTGGTCAGACCAGACGTCCTTAGCGGGTCCTGCAAGGGGACCAAGGAGCTCATAACTGGCCCGTTATTAACGGACCCGTTATTAGCTCCATCCCTATTCCCATTGAACCCTATGGGGGCTCAAATGGGAATGAGTATCGGTTTTGTGAATGACGAATTGCCGGGTCCTCCAAGGTTGGAATGACCCGGTAATTCCTCATTCACAGAACCCAGAGCTGGAACCCAGTATGGAGGCAGCCATGCCCTTATTAATGACTCCCTTCTCCTGGTCCATCTGGAAATGTTCCGTAAACTGGTTCTTGGCGGATCTTCTCACAAGTTTTTTTAAAAGTCTCTTTAGCTCCCCCCAAGGACTTTTAAGCAACATTACGATGCGGGCGGAATGGGTTTAACAGCACCTGTAATGGTGCCGTTAAACCAACTCTGCCCTATTACGAGGTTCCCTCGCGGGACCCAGAAAGGACGTCTGGTCTCACAAGGACGTCTGGTCGCCTCTCGCGAGGGGACCAGGGAGCTAACAACGGGCCCGTTATTAACGGGCCCGTTGTTAGCTCCCTCCCCATTCCTATTGAGCTCTATGCGGGCTCAAATGGGAATGGGGATGGGTTCCTTGAATGAGGAATTACCGGGTCCTCCAAGTTTGGAATGGCCTGGTAATTCCTCATTCAAGGAACCCGGACCCGATTTTGGAGGCAGCCATGCCGCAAATAGCAGCATGGCTACCTCCAAACTCCTAATGAGGACCAGTGTGAAGCCCTTATTCACTCTTATCTCGGTTGTCAATACTTTACTGGGAACATTAATTTCAGAGTACTTTGTGATTCTTGGCTGGGTAGCACTCTTGTGACAAGTGAGATCACTACTGAGTACTTTGTGACTCTTGGGTCTCTGAGAATCACTACTGTGATGAGGAAGATCAATCCTGAATGCTTTGTGACTCTTATCTTCACTTATGTACCTCCACAGGACCCATGTCTCCTGCGGCTCCCGTTACCTTGTCTGTGACTGGGCCACGTCACCAGTTTTTCCCAGGGTCTCAGATTGGTTCTTCTTCTGCATGCGTCCCTGCGTGTCTTCTTTTGCCTTCTCTTTTCTTGCTGTGGCTCCGCAGTGCTGTCGCTTCCCCAGTAGTCTCAGCACAGTTTCTGTACCACACAGTCCACCTCGTAGAGATCGCACCACCACCTAGTTCCTTGTCACTGCCAGGGGAGTCGGGGCTGTACCGACTCAGGGAATGCTTCTCACTTCCATGTGCAAGGTATTCTCGCCTGAGGACTGACTGTCTCTCAGGACTTTGTCTGTTCCAGGTTTGACTTTCCAAGCTTTACTGGAAGAACACCAGATTCCCTTGCGGCTCTGTCTGCTTCTCTGCTCTGCTAGTCGTTCTTTGATGTTATACAGTTGGGCCCGCCCCAGCGAAACGTCAATTTTGGCCACCAATGTCTTTGAGGTGATCATCCTGCCTTCCTGTAGCAACCTCATCACAGGTCCTGGTTGATTCCTTCCATTGTTAATCTGTATGTTTATGTGCTTCTTCTTCGTCTCAATGCTATTAAGATTTACAGACGAGACAGTAGAAAATTGACAATAACACACAGTAATATTCTCTAGTGGCGAAAGGGAAGGAGTCAACAATGGCGATGCTTCGGGGGCAAGGGTTTAAGGAGGTCCTTCACCAGATGGGAGTCCCCATGAGGGGAGACTCTCCCTATGAGGCCCTCCCACTTTTTACCACCACTAGGGGGATTATTAGGTAGCAGCCTAGCCTCATAGGGAAGGGTTCTGCCATGGGGAGCAGTGACAAGATCTGGTGAATCATCACACTTTGTATGTCCACATACCAGTTGTGCTAGCATTCTCTACCTACTGGGGGTAAGTTCCACTCTGCTTTTGATATTTGCATCAATATGCACAAATGTGTTGATATTATATAAATCCGCATAGGTTGTCGAGGAGACTTGGAAGTGGATATGTATGCATGGGCCGGCACATATGGCCTCATTAGAAGTACGGCGGTAAGTGGTAAAAGTGGTGGTAATTCTATAACTGATGCTTTTACCACTCTGCCGAATTAAGTGCTACAGGAAATGGGCACTAATTCCCCCCCGCAGAATTAGCACCAGCAGAATCGGTATTAGGTCAAATGATCTTTTTCTTTTTTCCAAAAGGAAATAAGTCCGATTTGGAAAGGCCTCTCTTTGATCACACAGAGCGGTCTTTCCAAATCAAACTGTCAGCCCCTTCACCGCACACGATTTCACGGAGGGGCTGACAGGCACAACGAGACGGAGAGTACAAGCTGCGGAAGTCAGAGGTAAGTGTGTGTGTGCGTGTGTGTGATTGTTTGCGTTAGTGTGCCAAAGTGTGTGTGTATGTGGAAGGGGGTGGGGAGATGTCACGAGCAAAGGGAGGGTATGGGGGGTAAAACCCCTCCATAAAAAAAAAACAGTGATGTCCCGTTCTCATTTTCTGGGTGTCGCACGAAATCAACCGAAAAAAAATGGTCTTTTTGATATGCGACCTCCAGAATACGGGAAAATGACATAGAACCATAACTAACTCTGAAATCCGGTGGAGCTGGCCCCAACGCAAATTCCGCCGGCAGAATTATCACCAGAAAAAAAAGTGACTTCCATCGTATTACAAGTGGAATTACCTCCAAAATACTGCCAAAAATGGGCGGTAATTACACCCAAAAATTGAGGTAAATGTATCCAGGGGAAGAAAATTAAGCAACAGGTGCACCCACCTCACTTAAACAGGGTATGTAATGGACAAACCTTGTCCCAAACACACTTCCAAGCACCATGCAGCCCATTGCATTTGCCAACTATATGATATCCAGGGACTTCTACTATATATTGACCTACAGAGGATAGCACACCAGCAGCAACAATGGAACCCACCAGTACCAAGGCGGTGGAGAAGTGTGGGAAAGAGAGTGCCGATACCCAGAATCAGACCATCGCCCTGGACACCGACAGATGCACGGTTGATAACACTGTATTGCCTCAACCTCCAAACACTTGCAAACCTCGTCACTCTCATCCAGCTGGACATTGAGAGTACCATCAATATATGAACAGCCATACCACTGCTGCTGAAGCTGGTATCAGTACTGCACTTCTGTGCCACAGGCACATATCAGCACATCGGCATGTTGCATGGCATGTCACAACCAACATTTTCCAAAGTGCTGGGACAAGTGCTGAATGCACTGCTGAAACATGTGCACCAGCACATCCCTCTGCCCAACACCCCTGAAGAGGTCCATGGCACAAAAGCCAGATCTTATGGCACTGCCCACTTCCCCAATACAATAGGAGCTCTGGACTGCATGCATGTGGCATTGGTGGCACCCCAGGTATACACGCATTTATTTCAAAACAAGAAACAGTACCATTCCAAGAATGTGCAATGTAGATTCAACGCAGACCTCACTGTGACCCACTGCTGCACCCATTTCCCAGGTTGAACTCATGGTGCCATAGCAGCACCCTTTCTGCGTTCATGTAATTTCCAGGTGTACACATGGAACGGGCCATCATACGTATTCCTGTGACATTGTTGACGGTGAGTCAACAAGGGGTGTTTTAGCCTAATGCTGGCTTGGACACATGCACTTTCACATTTCCCTGCCCCCATGGGGTGCCTTCGTACTCACATGGTTCTGGTTGGACCCCTGATCCCGCTTCTGCTGCTCCAATTCCCTCTATCCCTTCCATGTGAAAGATGCTTGTCACTCTCTTCTCTTGGGGGTAAGGTGTGCAGTGGCTCCACTGTGCCTCCTCCTGCAGCAATCATCTCACAGTGATGAGTGGCAAGGAGACTACGGGCACGCGCCTTGAGGTCAGTCCATCTCTTCCTGCAGTCTTCCACGTCCCGCTGCACAGTGGCCACTGCCTTGTCCCTTATGTTGGTCCATATTGTGCTCTTGTAGCGGACAGATGTTTTGCACTGATTTGCCCCAAACAGATCATCAGCATTGGCCACCACCTCATCTGCCAATACATGCAGCTCTGCCTCATTGAATTTGGGTTTGCGGACCTTCATTTCTGGCACCCTCGTCTTTCCCTTGTCTTCTGGCATGTTTTCAAAATGTTTGGTAGCTGGATGACAAAGGGTAATAGTGGACTGAAGATGGATTGTTTTTAAAGATGGCTGCCGGTGAGCTTCTCGTTTGAGAAATTATGCTTTTTCGTGCCCAGCAATAACTCCGCCAGCAGAAATATAACCCGGTAATTCCACTGGCGAAATTACAGCTTGGATAATTCCTCCATTATTCCGACGGTAACGGTAATACTGCCGAAATTTGGCAGAGTCATTGTTGTATGTTGATTTTCAGCAGTAATTCCGGCCGGCGGAATTACCATTACACCCGATGGTTTGTGCACATTGCTGTCAATCTATGATATGGTGGTGATTCTTCCAGACACCCTGGCGGTAACAGTAATTCCATCCGGCAGAATTACCACCTGTTTTACCACACTACTTCTAATGAGGAATGGGTAAGGTATGCTTTCATTATACTTACTAGGAGGCCTAGGGAGCCTTGTATGTTGTTACTGCTGCAGTTGTCTGTCCATTAGAGTCACTGGAGACCAAGCGCGCCCTTACTTGTTACTTCCCTTTTCAACTTTTGTACTTGTAACGAGGCCATAGTATATCTGCCTCTGTGGCTGCTGGGAATTTGCTGAAGGTACACCTTGCTGGTAGGGTCGTTTGGAATGTGACATGCTAAACAATATAAGGAGTTCATATAGCCCACAGATTGGCAATCTAAAAGCAGCATGCCTCATTCCAGAACCATGATAATATAATATCAATATTATATGCAATTTAATGTAATGTAAAGTGCTCATGTATAGCTCACCTGACCCTTTTGGCGTACGCATTGCCCAATTGCTACTACGTTAGGGATAGAAGCCTCTGTCTACTCCTATAACTCTACCTGTTCAGTGACTTCCTCAAAATCACAATCTGGTTTATAATCATTCATATGAATTCATTTATATGCAAAAAGCATAAAGTTGAATTAGGGCTGATTTCTCTAAATGGATTATATCAATGGCGCCTCTGTGCTCTACTTAGAAAATGCCTTCTAGCGGCAAACTCAGACATTTTATTAAAAACACTGGCCTCATTACACGGATGGCGGTAAGGGTTTACCGGTACCGGTAAATCCTTCCCGCCTTACTACGAGGTCCCTTTGCGGGTTGGGGAATTTAACACCTGCTTTTTGCAGGCGTTAAAAACCAACCTGCAAAGGGACCAGGGAGCTAATTACGGTACCGCAATTTGCGGTACCGTAATTAGCACCTTCCCCATTCCCATAGAGCCCTAAGGGGCAAAAATGGGAATGGGGAAGGGCAATAGTGGAAGGGGGAATTACCGCCCAGCCAACCTTGGAATAGGGCGGTAATTCCCCTTTCCACCAAGGCGGTGCCGGTATTTTACCAGCATGAACCATGGCGCTAACAGCGCCATGGTTCACCGCCATCCGTGTAATGAGGCCCACTGTCGTCTTATACATTTTCTGGCAATCCAATTTCCCCCTGCCTTTAAAGTTGCATGTAACTTTACAATTTTAACAGTGGTTGTCATTTCTCGCCATTTAGAAGAGTTAATGTACTGGGATATTTTCATCATGAATAAGCAGCTAATATCCTGGAATAATCTTCTAAAAATATGGTAAGTTCAGTAGCTCCAACCAACCATCTTGTCACTTTGGGTCCTACCCAACAATGAGAACCATAGTTTGGCCAATTTAACTGCATAACCACCATATACCTTCTCCTTGTCCAGTTCCAACTATATGCGGTGAAACCCAGATCCATAACAATCTTGTCATAGCGTCTTCATTTAACCTGCGCTGCTCACTGGGAGGAGGCTACTCCCTTCATAACTTACTGTAAAGGAGCCCTCCTCCTGACAGACCTTCTGATGTTTCCTGTGGCTGACACCTTGATTCTTCAAAGCCATCCCCCGACAGACCTCCTGATGTTTCCTATTGTTGACGGCTTACTTTTTCAAATTAGGATCCCTCAGGGCTAGTGTCTGTGTGAAGGATGGGCTCAAAACATTGAAGTGGGATGAAAGGACCGGGAAGATAGCTCATGAGCAACGTGTTTGTCTTGGAAGCAAGACAACACAGAGCAAGATCGGTTTGAATCCCGGTCCCGCGCTTAGAAACTGGTCGCCAGTGTTAAGCACATTATAAAATATTAATTAATAATGGCCATCCACTGTGTAGTCTCAGGAGGGGCTTTCCTGGGATTTGCCTCCACCATCTAGAAGTGAGGAGACACATCTGCAAAGTTATTTGAGCATCAATGAGACAGAGGTAAGGATGTTATTTAGATTTTCATGTTGTCTTGTAGGAATGTATTGTTACTATCATGGGGATAAATGCTATTAAAAGGATGAAACGTCATTGGAGGGGATCAGTTCTCTTCCTTTGCATGTTTCTCCTCATTTTCTCCTTCAAGACATATGAGAAAATGCACAACTGAAGCTCTTTCGCAAATAAACAATAAGTTAGGTTTGAGGGAGATCCTGACAGAAATGGTTCCTTCTGTCAATAGTAAGAAGACCCTGGTGCACAAAGAGCACCAGGGTTCCTCAGATTCTGACAGTGTTCAACAGAGAAAAATACTTTTTACAAGAACCAAAACAAATCTGTACCAATTATTCCAGATATTAACTAGGTGTACTTAGAGGATGGGGAGAACCAGACAATGGGTCCTTGCCCAGACTCATGTCTCAGTTATATCGACTGGTGAATTCTGAGGAGAGGTTCTCTGATCAATGGACAATACACAGTCCTCTTCATTCTCACTTGTCATCCCTCCATGGAAGAAATGGAATTGGCTGTGAGTGACTATGCAGGCAAACATTTGGACATGGCAGTTAAGCAGGCATTTGGATGTGGCCATCTCCCTGTGTGTGCCATGCCTATGCATCCTATCTCACTTAGTTCTCTCTATTCAAGACCATTGAAGCATAAGCAGAAGCAGAAACCATCAGACATTTCAAAGGAAATGTAGTGGCAATCCGAATTCATGCCTGACCTATACTTTTGTAGAGTGAGAGCTTCCACCTTAGATGCTGGTCCTCCACCCAGGAACTTTATTCTGACACCTTGACCGAGAGATGTGTTGAAAGGGTAAGGGAAGATTCAGCAAGTAGCGGATATGAACGTGATATCCAGGATGCCAAGGACTGCACAGAGAATGGAAGTATACTCAATAATTGTAATGATACCAAAGAAATCAAGAGCTTCCAGGCTGGTTCTCAAATTGAGGACTTTGAGCAGAAGTATCAAGTCAAGACATTTCAAGATGGAGATGTTGTAGAGGTTCATTCTTCTCAATGCCAGGGGACACAGCTTAGCATCAATAGATTAAGTGGGTGCACAGCTTCGTTTGCTGATTCAGGCTTTCTGCCAGAAATATCTGATGTTTTCAGTCGGGGAAGATCACTTCCAATATAAAGCATTTTCCTTCATTCTGAAATTAGCACCTCAAGTGTGTCAGCACCAGTCTTGGCTTTCTTACACAAGAGAGGGATTATCATCTACCCCTTCTTATACAAATGCCTGAAGGTGGCATCTTCTCGTGAGAAGCTAATGGTAGCCCTTTAAGCAGTTATGAAACCGCTGCTACACTTTCAGTCATGATCAGTTGGAAAAAGTCTCAGCTCTCACCAACTCATAACTTGTATTTTAATGGGGCCCCATTTCAGACGTATGCAGGTCAGATACTTCATCTGGAAGAAAGAGGTAACAGGTTACAGTTGTCACTGAAACATCTTCTTGTTCATATCTCCAAAAGGACATTGCTTTGATCCAGGGATAGAAGGCAGCAAATGTATTCCTGGTACACTGGGCCATTTCTTACCTTTATTTAGTATGGAATCATATACATACACATTGGGATCCTCAAAGCAGGAGCTTCAACGTGCATAGCCCAGTTGCAGAGAACGTCAAAGAAGATTCATGGTGGCTGCAAAGTGAAATTTTGACCATAGGCATAATCTCCTCATCGTAAATATAGAAGACCATTTCAAATGCCAAAGCTGTGTGGTTACGGAGACCTGTTGGACTCCAACATGATTCAGGGATTGTGGACACCTCCAGAAAATACACATTAATCAACCTGGAAACAGTTGAAACCTGTATTGATGGCTCTGAAGGGATTCCTCCCCTTGCTTCAGAACAGGGCGTTTCTGATCAGGACCAACAATATGGTAGCAATGTCATATGTAAACCAACATATATATGTAGCTAGAATGTTCAATTAATGGGCTTTTGGAAGGGGAAACATCCGGTACCTGCACTAGTCCCATACACATTATTGTGATATATTATGCTTATTGCAAAAGTGTGATTAGTAAGGTAGCAAGCTGGACCAAAAGTTGGGGACTGTTGTCTGAGCCAGGGTAAAGCATGTGGTTGAGAGATTGTATTTGGTCCACTTCCATGTCTGTCCTTGATATTATGTTAATACAGCAATCCAGAATGTTCATAGAATATATCAAGCTGCTGGAGGATATTCTATCCCCAATAACTGGGTTGAGTACCTCCCAGTGGAAAATTATTTCAATGAAGTTGGTTGAGTCCCTTTCAGTGGACAGTTCTTTTAATCAGGTTGGATTAGCCTGCTTATGATGCAAGCAGCTTGCCGTGTAACCATGAGCCACACAGCAATCCACTCTCGTCACAGGTCCATTGAAATCATTATTTTTCACTGGCAGGGACTCGACCAAGGAATGTGACTATTGTAACGCTCACCTGGTATCCACAGGGACGCCACCCAATCTGGCTGGACTGCTTCCGACCTGGACCCACTCCTTCTGGTTCTTGTTCTGCTGAGGACATAGTCTGGAATACAGGAGTTCTGATATTAGCTTATAGTCTCTATTTATCTGAGCCCACCTCCCTTGTGGACCCAACAACCCCCTTAGTGTTTTTTCCTCACCTTGGTTTTCGATATGGTGCGCTCTCCGTCCTGCAGTTCTGTGCAGGGGTCCGTCGTGGATGGGCGCGTCGCAACTGAGTTGCTTCACTGGTGCGGGCCCTGTGAGTCCAGTCCTGCTAAGACTCAGTTCCTCAGGTAAGTCTGCTGTTTTGACAGCTTGTCCTTAATTGCAATTGCCCCTGTTAATGTCTTTCCTTTCCTCTTAGGTGCGGAAGGAGTTCTGAAGATGATGTGCGGATTGTGTGCGACCAACCATGGCATCCCTAGGATTAACCGGAACTGAGGTGCCTTGATGAGATCAAAAGCGATAGATTCCCGTTGGCCATCCTGACATAGGAGGGTTAGAACTATTGTGCATTTGGATACAGGGCCGGAAGCGATTTCTGTACCGTCTACGGTGGTCACTGTCTCGGTGGTTAACTTAGGGCAGAGAGAGAGCCCCATCTTTGCTGCAATATCCTGGTCCATTTAATTCCCAACGGCTCCGCTGTCGATGTATGCTTCTACCGTATGCATCCTAGACGGCTGTTGGTGGTTGATTAGGATCACTGGCAATGCAAAATGTGAGGTCTGTAGTTGACTTTCTTCGCTCGACAAATGGACACCTACAATTGCTGGGCTTGGCAGTTTTTCGACTCCTCACTCGGGTTTTCCATATCCGTGGCTCCTACGGTCCTCTTTGGTGGCTTTACTGGACACTCCTTGAGGAAATAACCTGCTTTTCTGCAGAATATACATAACTGCTGTTCTCTCCTTTTGTCCCTTTCAGTTTTGGTTAAAGGAGGTCTTACATGGTCCTTCAAGCGCACAAACATAGGGCGAGTGTCTGGTCTGCTCCAAGCTGCTTTTTGGTCTTGCAACCTGTGATCCAGTCGAACCACAAGGTTGATAAACTCGGCACAGTCTATGTGCCGCTCTTGCAGGCCGCCGTGATGTTCCAAATGATAAGTTGCTGAGAGGATGCAGAGAAGTGAATAGGTGTTGTTCGAATTGCACCCGAGTAATTATGCAAGTTAATCAGTCTTGCCTTTTCTCTTGCAGGTTGTCGGAAGACCGGAATGGCCTTGAACCAGAAGCAAGTTAAACTCAGGTAAGCGTGAGACTTCCGATCGTTGTTTGAATGTGAAGAATAAACACTTGCTAATGCTGCCTTTCTATGTTTTCTCCCCAGGCTGCGGCTTCCAAGAGGGAGAGCGAGCGTTCGCCGAGATGCTGGATGATCTGGACACGACACTGGAGCGAATGACAGGAGCTGGACTCGTTAACAGGTAAGAGTACTAATGGTGTTCCTCTGCTTCTTCTTGCAGGTGTCGGCCCGGAATGCTGAAGAAGATCTGACAAGTCGTGGTGAATGTCACGCTGCAAGAGAAGAGCAACGCGAAGCGTGTTCTCTAGTTTGGGTGTGGCTTATATAGCCTACAGGTATCCCAGGCCCCTTCAGGCCAGACCACACCATAAATGCTAGACCGCATTGTTCAGTTTTGGAACTGAACAATATGGGGGCATCCATGTTGTGACACTGCCATTGTGAAGTCTAGCTCCCCCTTCTGCCATATGAGCCTGGCGCCAAAGGTGCCAGGACTGACTCCAAGAGAGTCTTGGGGACATGAGTGGGCCCTTGGGGCCATGATGAGACACTGTGGTGCGGCCCAGGGGGCCTGACTGCCAGGGCGAGGGGTAGTGGTCATGACAGCACTCCCCCCTAAAGGCCCCTCTCAGGATGGTTCTGGAATACCTGTTAATGCAGCTGGTGGCCCGGAAAAGTTTTCCATGGCTGCAATGATTCACAGTGATTTGCTTCATCACTACAGCAGTAAACAGAGTTGTCCTTTCGCTTTTCTTTTCAAATGTTTCCTTTTCTTTCACCTAGGAATTTGTGGGTGATTTATCTGTCATTTCTATTTTCTTTAATTACATTCAACAGCTTTTTTTATCAGCAGTCTTTGATCGGATGACCATATGGCTTACTGTACAAGGTATTATTACACAGTGCAAATTTGAGCTCATTTCTATGGACTAAGGGGTTTCTCTGAATGGGCACTTTGTGCTCCTTTGGTTAAACGTTACATTGTTTTGTTTTGTTTATTTATTTAAGGTTGTGATAGACACAGCATTTTTGTTCAGTTTTGAATATGTGCTTTGAGCGCTCTGGTACATCTGATTATTCTATTTATACCAATGATGTTGTGGTGGCCATTTATATTACTTCCTCTAAGACAGTTGTTTTGTTTTTATTATTATCTTCCGCTGTTTTCTTAGGACTCACTGGGCAGTAATTGGACTATTTGTGGGTCTTCATTCATGTAACATAGTGCACTTCCTGTACAAAGGCACACCCTAAAAGTTGAACAATTGCTTTATATTTGTTTCTTGAAATGATTGGTCTTGAATGTAAACTAGAGATAGGTCTAACATCATATCATTATTCTTGTAATTCTCAGGAAAACAGAGGGCGTATCCCTGATGATGGGGCATGTGCTTCCAGAAACCCACAGAATTGTGTGTATCAACACCCTCAATGTTTGTTAAATGTTGATTTCACCTGAAGAGAGGGCCCCAGGAATGCCACTCCTCACCCCCATGAACATGACAGCCCGAACAGTCAAGGACGCCCGAAATCACTAATTTTTCAGACAATTCCCAAGGTATTCCCTCAGACAGCCATTCCAACCTTATCCAGTGCATGTCCTCACAGGTGCAGGTGACTTGACCGTAATCATGGATCCAAACACCATAATGGATTGCATCGGCTATATACCAAAGAAGCCATGGTGCTGATGTCATTAGTGACACCACGAAGTAGCTACGTTAGCCACAAAGAACACTCACAGACATGCACAGCTTACACAAACACTCACGCTCATATACAAAGAAATGCTTACACAGTTCTGTAGATGGAGGACAGATACTATCAAAGCATTTATTATTTTCCTCATTAGCCAAGTGCAGTAACGCTAAACGCAAGGCAACAAGAGATCTGAGCAAGCTGCAGGTGCTTATGGCAATTAACCCTGTGGAACTACAGGAATATATATGGAGCCAGGTAAGATCTCGTGCGACTAACCTATAGGAAACAGCACAGTATAAGCATGTGCAAATCACCTTATAAGTCTAAGGAAAATGACAGAATGCCCCAAGCTACAGGACACCAGACAAGGGAAGCAGGCTCAGGCTACACAAAGTGGGAAGGCCGAGCTCACAGCCAAGGTCAAAGATAAACAGGCGCATTCCAAGCTCCAAACGACAAGGGGCCAGCTGTAGGAAGACAGAATGAATCCTCATAAATGCAGACCAAAAGAGCTTGAACCACGTGATGCGGCCGAACTAGACAATGGTATTCACCCATGATGGGAAGACGAGCCGGTCTCAGCAACCCAGACGGGAAGTGAAACAAATGTTGCAACGTGGGGCACACTCTCATAGGCAAAGGTGGTATACTACCAGATACATTTGGGATACATAGTCACTTCACATCACCTTGGAGAGGTGCACAGAGGGCTGAGAACCGAATCGGGTCCCAGGTCTGGGGAGACCAGTTCCAACCAATTAGGAGACAGAAATCCAGGGGTGGACGACAAAGGGCGAGGGGCAATGGTAAGTCTGCGACCCTGCAACAATGTAATAGATAGTGTCATGGGGAAGGGGTGGACTAGCCACCTGATATAAAAAGGCCAATCAACTAAGACACCTATAGGGGATCCATAGGGTATACTACTCCGAGCACCCTACAAGAAAAGGGGATAGGTTTTTGGGGTAAGGCCCAGGTGATGATCCCATTTAGTATCAAAACTGTGAAGCACACAGTGGGACATTGAAAATTACTGGAGAATCGTTATTGTCCTCTATGGTCCCTGTTGGTTTTTGTAACAAATGACAGTTCTAATTGGATGAGTCATCTGTTTATTCTGGGGAAAGGGTTTTTGGGCCCTTGGGAGTCGGATGGTTAAAGCTCCTAGTCATCCCCAGACCTGTGACATACAGGGTGTTCTCACCAACACACCAACCATATTTGTGAACTTGACTATACTATGAATCCTTTTTTCTGTTTATGCTTCACATTACTGTGAACATCGTCTTTTTGTTACTAAAGTTTCTGCAAGTCTCCAATTATTACTACCCCTAGGTTGAATACCGTGAAGGAATTTGGTTTCTATATCAAACTTCTTTTTGCTTTTCTGAACTAATATCTGTGTTTTGTTTGAACTTGCTGCTATTAAATGTTTGTTTTGTTACAAAAAAATGTCTAACTATATTATAGAATTTTTTGGAACCTTTTGGTTCACCCCCCTGGATGAGTGCGTTTGTTTTTCTGGGCAGTTTTTGTTCAGGCATTTCATTTCATTGGACTTTTGGGGCTTTGAAAGCACAGACATTTTACACGCTGTACCCTTCTAAATACAACTACTAGTCATAACAACTTTCACATGTTTGCAAGACTTGCCTACATTTGAGCACATTACACAATGACTGGCCCTTAAAAAGCCCGACATCCTGAAATACATGTGAAAGGAAGAGACATTTCTAGCCCTATTTGAGGGATAGAAAAGCAACTGGGACAGCAGCAGTTGCGCCCTCAGAAATCTGTTATAGAGGTGGCCTGATCAGGCCACAGGAAATCTTGGGGTGGCACACCAAAACAAACACATAACTGAATTTCAGGAAATCTATTATGCCGACCTAGTATGTAGTCCAGTTGAAAACTAGGTATATATGAGAGTTAAGGAATTGCATATTGATATATTTACATGTATTATTTAACAGTTAACTAATCAATGTATCTGATGTGCACAGACTAATACCAGTACGGTTAACATTTTAAGCTCCATAATCCTGTTTGTGCTATGTAAGGAATATGTGATGTGTATATGCATGTTCAGAAATGTATTGTTCTTCAAACAGTATAATTGTTCGACTTTGACTTGAAAAGATACAGCTTTAATTTAAAGGAGCACATTGATTGTAAGGAACAAAACATTTACTGAGAACATGCCTATTCAAGTCATACAATAAGCAGTTCTCAGTAGAAGCCAACATATACTCCAGTAAACCCATAGCAGTGGTCGAAGTGGGCAGGAGATGTGGGGAGCAGTGCTCCTGTAGTTTAAAAAAAATGTTTTACGGTTCCAATACTTTTAGTTTAAAAATAAATAGTTCTGGAATGGTTTCATTTTAAAATAAAAGTGTAGGAAGAAGTTGAATCTTGCACTTCAGTGCACCGCACTGAACATTCCCTTAAAGAGTAGGCACGTTTGTCTGGAGGTTTGGATTGTGTGTGGGAGGGGGCGTGGCAATGGATTTTGCGGGCAGCGGCGGCAGGCAAGCAGGGAACATAGTTCCACTATTTCTTTAGGTACACTTAAACCACTGACCGCTAGCATCTGTACTCTAATACGCAATACGCATCTAAGATAGATGCAAAAAAGGCCCAAACTCTCATTGACAAATGTGGGCCACTTTTTTTCTTTTAGGTTCCCTGCCCTTTTATATTGGTCATAGTTTTGCCACGCGTCAAATACTAAGAATAGCAAATCTGTTAGAAAATAGTAATCGGTTTGATTCTTTCTACCCCATCAGGTCTCTCAAGTAAGGGTCCTTGATAGTTAAAAGTATAGCTCCTTCCGCCCAGCTGCAAAAATTATGGAAAATGCCCTAGTCGTTTACACAGGAGTCACATTTCACATGCACACTCAAGAGGCACCTCGCCTGACAGCCATAAATTCAAAGATTCACATTCTTCAGGCATGTAGCAGTGTACAGAAGCATTAAAATTACTTAGGCACATTGCCATGCATACAATATTAAAAGGACTGCCCTAAGCTACTTCAAGCAGTAAATGTTATTTCATTCATGTCCAGACCATTAGGCTGTGGAAGACAAACCATACTAGCAGATTGCTGTTCTGTAAATCCTGCACCTGCCTCATTATGTCCAACATGCATTTTTCAGAAATATAAACACCTTTAGTGAATTCTTTTTAACACCACTGTTTACATTCCTAAGTTGTTGGTTGTGTTCGAATACTAGAAGAAAGCATCACTCCTGGGTCCTCCCTACAGGCTGTTGACATTCAGGGACGTCATTTCACCGAAATGCCTGGGGTAGTGGAAGTGACATCACACGACCCTTGACTGCTGATGACATCATAGGAAGTGGTGTCATTTGACCCCACCCCAAAGTGATATCACTGGAAGCGATGCAACACAACCTTTCACCCCTTGACAAAACAGGAAGTGGCATCACATAGCATTGTTCCTAAGCACGCTACAAAACATATGGTTATGATATCACTATAATGCGTTCACTACAGGAATGGATCACTATATGTATCGATAATATCATTGTGTATAGGCCCATATTACTAAATCACTGTGAATGCGAGCAGACGAGCATTGCCAAATGATAGTGATGTGCTATTATATAGCATTTACGCTTAAGCGCCTTATATAGAACAAATATACATACAATATCACCCAACTCGTGGGTGTACCGGGAGAGTACCGCTTGTCTGCCATACTTTGCGGGATTGCCGTTGTATTTGCCTTGCTGCCTGCTGCCAGCGTCTTTGCGCTTGCCTGTGCTTATTCGAAGGACTTTTGGAGGAAACGCCCATTCCCAACACCCATTTCCCACGTCATCAGCGATCTCCCATATCACGAGAGTGCTCGCGCACAGCGCGCACGCACTCGTGGGAGTACCGGGAGAGTACCGCTTGTCTGCCATACTCTGCAGGATTGTCGTTGGATTTGCCTTGTTGCCTGCTGCCAGCGCCTTTGCACTCGCCTGTGCTTATTCGAAGGACTTTTGGAGGTGACTAAGGACTATTGCCATTGGGTTTCTATTGTGCCCAGCAAGCTCTTGGTTCACCAAGCTCTTTGTCACCTAATTGATTGAGTTGTCTGTGTTTTCCTTCTAGGAACCACCCATTCCCAACGCCCATTTCCCACGTCATCAGCGATCTCCCATATCATGAGAGCGCTCGTGCACAGCGCGCACGCACTCGTGGGAGTACCGGGAGAGTACCGCTTGTTCGCTTAGCCGCGCGGTGGTGCGGTGGTGCGGTGCGCCCGACATTTACGTGCTATTCCCTTTGTGATTTTTGCTCTCTGTTCTTTTGTGACATGATATTCCCACAAAAAAAAGCAAGACGCATTTAGTGCTTTCCTAATTTCAGTGTATATTTTGTTGGTGTTTGTTGGTACAGTCTAATTGTATTTATTTTGTTCTGTGTTCTGTGTTCCGGCCTTTGTGAACTAAGATAATATTGGCATATAAACTAACAACAAGTATGCCGTCCAACATTCCACATTTGACATTAATATCGAAACCATCAAACCATGAAGCGCTTTGAAACACATTGTGTAAAGGCGCTATATAAATAAACTATCATATCATATCATATCATTTAAGTCACGTTGATCCTGAGGTTCCCAAGCAGAAATTTTACTCTGCTCTTTCAATCACTCCAACTTGTGTGTCCTCCTGTCCAAAACCCAAATTCACTTTTGATGAACACATGAACGAATCTATTGTTTCTATTTCATTTATGTCGATGTCTCATCTTGTTAGTCACAATAAATCTTGCTCTTCAGAGGTCAATAATATGCCAGCTCCTGTGAATACACCCTGTGCAAGAGTTAATCCACAACCACTCTCTGACAACACGATGTTAGCATCTACCAAACATTGTCCGCATCTTTCTTCCTCACGCATTGCTATTTCTCCAATTAATTTCCCCACCTTGTTCCATGACCAAACCGGTTTGTCCATTCATGCAAGCCAATGCGAATCCCCAATATTATGGAGGGATACCATCCAACCTGGTGAGGGTTCTTGTGTTGGGGAGGACGATTCAACTCACTTACAGTCTCAGGCAGATATCCGCAATCACATGTTACATTATTTTGCTCTACCCACACCCAGAACAATTAAAACAGTCCCATCTGATCTATTTTTACAGCATTCAACCATTATTCAACCGGCTCTCATTGCTATCAATACCACCATCATGAGTCTGTGTAAACTCTTTGAGTCACTTGATACAAAGGTCTCTCACCAGTCGAAACAATTCGATGAATTGACGAAGTGGTTATCAGTTTATTATTCATCCACACAGTCTAAGAGTCTTCTCTTGCGTAATGAATTGAATGCAGTGAATAGTTCAGTAGAATGTGTTGATGCTGATGTTGATGTTGTGCTTAACTCTGTCATGCCCAGTGCACATACACACACCTCTCATCAGGAGGTGGCCACAGGTTCTTGTGCTTTACCCTTGATCACTGGCATTATACGCCCTACCACAAGTATTTGCCCCCCCATTTCTGATTTAAAGAATGTATCCATTGTTCAACCGCCCCAAGCTAGCGCTTCACAGGTGAACATGGTGCCTGTACCCGAGCGACCATCAGACCAAGGTTTAAGCCACCTAGTTCAACCGCCCCAAGCTAGCGCTTCTCAGGTGAAACAGGTGAACATGGTGCCTGTACCTGAGCGACCATCAGGCCAAGGTTTAAGCCACCTAGATGCGCTTAAAGTCAGAAATCCTAAAATTGCTCAAAAGAAACCCCTTTCCTTGCTGAAAAAAACAAAAAACATGGTAAACATCAAACATACCAAAAAACACTTAATTCTTTTTTTAAAGCACTGAGCAAAACGACTGTTTCGCAAAACAATGTAGCTGCTACAACAGGGCAGGCCCCCATTTCAATACCAGTACCTACACTTTCTTCAACTCTGCCTTTGGCGCCTTCAATCAACACTGGCTCATGTAACAAAGATCGTCCAGTTGGTCCTCTTTCGCCTCTTTCACAATTAGTCCTTTCGATAGTACGAAATAATGAGGCAGAGAACCAGCTTTCCCTATTAAAGAAACAAAATGCCGCCCTGTTTGGCATGACTTTGGCCATGTCTACTGAATTGACTTCAGTCCCCACAGTTCAAGGTTTGCCAACTATGCCAATCAAATTCTCAAGTGGACAAGTTCCCGAGTTGATCACCGTGCCGACTATTAAACAATCTGTTGCCTCTTGCCCCCAGGTTCAGGCACACCCAACAGGTGTACCACCCTCACAAAATGTGTTTGAGAATTTTAAACAGAAGGTGGATGAATATTTGGCCACTAGTATAGCCAGGATGCAGAGCAGCCTTCCTGCTGCCGTGGTTGCATGCAGTGGTCAAATCCCACAAATTCCCTCATAAACGGAACAAAATATGCAGGAGGAAATGCATAGTGCTCATCCTAGCACGAGCGCTGATAATACAAAATTAAAATGGATGCCACGGAAAAACAACTTGCAATCAGCCTCACACCACCTGCATCCACGCAGAGCGAATTTTCATACCTAAATCTTCAAATGCCGAGATGGAAATTTTCCAATTTACGACTTGAATCGCCAGAGTGATTTGAATATTTTTGGAGATGTTCCTGAGCTGTGCAATGTGACAACACAGGACATTGACCAAATAGAATTCATCTCGGACGTTACCCGTTCAGTAGTGAGATTATGGATTCCATCTGGTGTGGTTCGGGATTCCATTTGGTGATGTCGGATGCAATTGTTTGATATGGGCTTCCTTTTAGCAGAGGACCCAGCATTTGCCTAACCTAAAACGTAAAATATTTGTTTGAAACCAAATATTTACCAAGGAGTGAACCGAGACAATCTAGATACGCAGGGCGTCTCCACTCAACAGTATTAACCACCAATATTTCTTGAACTGGCTACTCTGAAAATTGCAAGCTGGAACACCAGGTGTCATTCTCATTTACACACATCTATTGCTAACTGGTCAGATATCCATCATGTGATAGCACTCCAGGAAACCTGGCTCTTTTCCTGTCCACTATGGGATGGTTATGACATCACCCTGCTTCCAGCACTCCCCAGTGGTGGCAGACCCTCTTTGGGTCCTCTTGTGGCGGTGCACACTTCTAGTGGCCTGAGTGTTAAGCCGTGATCATCTGTGGGGGCTCAGATCCAGCTAGTCCAAAGTACTAGTCACACTCAGGTGATAGCATTAGTTAACATTTATAGGAATACCGCTGTAATGTCTGATGACACCTTCTATGATGGTTTAACCATGATTTTAGACATGATATTGATGAACCATGCAATCTCCGACACTATCATCGCGGGTGATCTTAATCTGGACTGCTGGAAGCCGTCTGGTAACGTTCATGATGTTCAGAGATGGAGTAACATTATGCAAGACCGCAATTTTTACATGCTTAACGGCTCTGTTGAGGGGTTTGTGCCGCCTAACTATACGTGGCATCGTGGGACGAGCACAAGTACAATTGATTATATGTACATGAGTTCCCAATTGTTCAAAATTGTTATAAAATTGGTCATTGACCAACCTCAGAGTGACCACAGACTATTAGCGAAAATTAGAGATAACCTAGTCTTGCAAGTAGAAGCAACAGTCAACTCAACAAGAAATCGTCTCCGGTGAATCCAGTTGCATTAACCACCTTTAAAAATAGAATGTATTGCAATTCAATACCGAGCAATACTCTGATCTCTTAAGCCATTCATGAAGACCATCACTATTCCACGGTACAATCAAATCCGTCACCCACACACCTTTGATGTAGATACCCACCGTGTTAAAGCAGACTTTAAAAAACTCAGGAAAAAATTAGCAGCATCACAAGATCCTCTGTGCTGGCAGCATCTAAAAACAGCTAAATGCTGTTACAAAAATTGGTTAAAGAGCAGAAAAGCAACACAATTTCAACGTGACAGCGAGACAATGCAAATCGCCATGTCCAACGAAAATTCCGCTGATATGTGGCAGCTGCTGAATGATCGCAGATGTCATCTCCAGGGAGACGCCCAAATTAACGGCGTCCAGGAATCAGCATGGATTTCTCATTTTTCTTCTTTATATGCCGACCCTGGCTTTGCGAAAACTGTGTATACATCAACATCCGGTTCTTCATGGAAATTACAGATTTCTGTAGAAAGTATTCGAGCTAATATCATGCAGGCTAGCTCCTCTAGGGAGGTGGGTCTGGATGGGCTTTATGTTTAAAGCCCACCCAGATGAATGGGCTAATATTCTATACACCATCTTTAAGGATATATTAACAACACGCTCTATCCCTCTATCTTGGAAAACTTCACTAATCATCCCTATTTTCAAGAAGGGGGATCGTAGTGTACCCGCCAATTACCGGCCCATCGCCCTATTGGATGCGCCAGGGAAAGTGTTTACCAAACTGGTTCTCTCTGAATTTAATGCCTGGACTCTACAATCTCAGCTCCGTGATCCTCATCAAACAGGATTCGTTGCTGGCATGGGTACAACTATAAATATATATGCTCTTAACTCCATAAAAATGCAATGTCACATGTACAAACAGCAGGTGTTTTTTGCCTTTGTCGATCTTAATGCCGCCTTTGACTCAGTTAGTCGGTTACTCCTGTTATCAAAACTTCGTAAAGATAATTGCCCAGAAACATTGTATGATGTTATCCATTTGTTACACCCTCAAACTTCCATCAGAGTTCGTCTCTCATCAGATGGTTTACTATCTGACCAGATTAGTACCTTTCGGGGTCTAAAACAAGGATGCCTCTTAGCCTCAGCAATCTTCAATTATTTTATCCATGATGTCAGATCTGCTCTGACCGATGTGGTGTCGGACTGCCCAAAACATAATAATCAACCTATCCAAACACTTATGTATGCAGATGACTTAGTTCTCATCTCAAAAACACAACTAGGTTTGCAGCGCCTTTTGGACGCGTTTTTCATTTTTACCTCAAAAAATGAGTTGAAAATCAACATAAGTAAAACACAAATTGTTGCATATTCACCTAGCCGCCTTGGTCCTTTATCATATGTTTGGACTTTCAATCAGTCTCCCATAAAAATGGTGCCACAGTACACCTATCTTGGTATATTGTTTGAGGGCCTTTACCATGCAACAGGCCATTTAGCACGACTAGAATCGAGGCTTACTTCATCTATCTCACAAGCCAGAATCATTATGTTCAAATATGGTACATTTTCAATCATGCCTGCATTGCACTTCTGGAACATGAAAACAATACTGGCACTCTTATATGGCCTTGAAACGTTAAATATCAATTCGCCCTTTCCATTTTCTAAATGGGAAGCAAAATACTGGCGGCGTATATTACATCTACCGAACTGCATACCCGCCGCCTGGATAAGGTATGAATTAGGCTTAGTTTCCATGCAGGCCATATATCATTCGCGCTTGTGTTCGTTTTTTAGGAAATGCTTGGTCTCGACTACCCTAAATGTCATGTTGAAGACTTTAACAAAATATATTTTTACTACTAATCAAACATTCATCAAGTTATGGCTCACGAAGGTCTATCACATATTAAATTTGGCAGATGTTTCACTAGAATTACTGCTACATAACCTAGATAAAGCAAAATCAAAATTGTTTGAGTTTGACTGGATAAACACTAGAACTGTGTGTCTATCGTATCATGAAATAGAGGAATGCCGTTTTTCCCATACAAAAATGCGATCCTTGCCCTCATATTTGGTCCGGTGCCCCTCACTCAAACTGCGTAATGGTATTCTAAGATTACGCTTTAATTTGTGGAACACCAGGGATATACAAGCCAAACGGAAATTATTGACTAGAACCGATAATTTCTGCCGTTTTTGCTTAGTGATGGACACTCCTGAAACATTAGAACATCTCATTACAGAATGCTGTGCTTTACGGCCCTCCCGTGGAACACACTATGCAAGGCACTGCAAATATTTGTGCTTAACAGACCAGCGTTTGTGTTGGTCATTAATTTTGGGTTCTGGTTATCTACCCTTACAAATTGCAACTGTAAATTTTCTATCATGTTTAAACTTAGATGCTATAAAAACCTAAAGTTATCACTGTTGTTTAAACTATGGCTAATCATCTGTTATATTAATCTCTTCATGATTGCATTTTATGTTTAGACAGAAAATTTCAGTAACCATGAAGCCACAAATGGAAAAATGTATACAACGAGTCTGTTTGTTTCATCATGTATTGATTATATGACAATGCCTTAGTGGAATGTAATGTAAATGTAAAGAATATGATTTTATATTTCTACGTATACATTTCATGTACTTTGTATTTGAAAGGTTGATTTAATTCAACTAATACATATTAAAAAAAAAAATCACCCAATCTGTGCTGGCACTCATTTATCGACCTCAGAAGGATGAAAGGCTGAGTTGAGGTGTTCAAGAACAGACTAAATCAGTGACTCCCCCCTGAAGTGTGCCTGAAATAAACCTTAAATGAGTCTTGCAGTTATTGTATAGAATTCTAGACAGACAAATTAGTTGGTATTCCTATTTTTTCTTATTTAGTGTCACTGCTGAAAGTGTTCGACTTGTGGAACCGCAGTTCTTTAAAAAAAAAAAAAGAAATCCAAGGCTTGCACATGAAAGCCAGCCACTCCAGAAGCAAAGAGCCACAAGGCGCTGGCCACAGCCTAGCACCTTGCATTTAAAAAAAAAAAAAGGGCGACCACAGAGGTAGCAAGGGAGACCCCTAAATAACATCCCTGTTGACATTCTTTCCAGCCAGGGCCGGCCGAGCCATATGTGAGTGATAAGTCAGGGTGGGTGCCACACAGACACTGCTTCCCTCGGCTCCCTCTGAAGTGCTTGCCTGCTGGTGGAATCTCAGCTCAGGTTTCCATTTCAGTGGCATTTCAGTGCCTGCCAATCCAAAAATCTAGGCAGCGTGTGTCTGTCAAAAGGTTTGTGCTGCACAGTGCGCACACGGCACAACTGAACCTTTATGATTGCAGCCGAGCAAGGAACTGGATGGAATTGAAACCTGGAAAGAAACACAGCCTGCCCTGGAAGCGCGAGCCAAAGCAAAAATGCACGCGTCCAGGCGGGTCAGGCTGTGTTTATTTCCAGGTCCGGCCTAACTCCAGTCCATCGTGGGTGGCGGGCTGCAGGCCTCTGCAAGAAAAAAAAGTTTTTTTCATTTTTCTGCAGCATTTTTATAAGGGTGGCCGTGCCCCGCCAACCCCTTGGCGGCGCTCCTGGACAGCAGTGGCTCATACTGCTGATGGGGCAGGAGTGGCTCATACTGCCGATGTTACTCTTAAAAAATAAATGCATGACAGGATCAGGAATGACCAAATCAAGCATTGTACTTTACCCTGTGTGGTGTCTGCCATTAGGCTCAACACACATAGACAGGACGTAAGGATGACCATAAGGCATGGAGTGTGGGTGATAACTGCCTTTATTGCTGCCTTGCAGTCCCCAGATCCCCTTTGGTCATATGGCCAAGTGTGCCTCACGTGTTTCATCCATGCGGCGTGCCATACGACACTACAACCCCCCCAAAATGAAATCATATCTCACCCCATCTCTTCAAGCCATATCTTGGGGCGTTTTATGGTTCTGCAGGGTCTCTAACCAGCTGCTGGGGTTGTCTCGATGGCTTGACCCTCATCCGGCTCTGAATCTTCACCAGCCAACTCATCTTCATCGCCTGAGAACCAGAGCTTCCCCATTCTCTTAATTCCTAGTAATCCTCTCCGCCAGAGCTAACGTAGAACCTCCTGAAGATTGAGACATTCCGCGTCACAGTCTTGTCAGGGCAGGCCGCTGTGACTAGTGACCCCTTTCTTTCTGTCACTACCGGTGGGTGCAGGTCAAATGGTGGTGTCCCTTTGTGTGAGGTAGGTTGTCGCACCAGCACCCTTTCACTTACATAAACATCAGATGGGTGGGCCCTGCGATGACGGTCCACATACTCCTTCATTTTCTCTTTTGCTTTTGTATCATTTTCTCTCACTTCCTGCTGACGGTCATCTGGCCTTTTCTGACATGGGGTGTGTGGTAGGCTTGTGCGCACTGTGTGTCCAAACATTATCTCTGATGGGCAAGCCCCCATAGAGCTATGCAGAGTGTGTTCACACAGGAGCTGTTAAAAAGTGTCTGTTTCAACAGCTCACGGGTGATGTTGGAAATGCGCACTTCGCACTTCAAGTTGACCATGAAACGCTCCACCGCCCCGTGTGCCATGACCATAACAGGATTACTCGTTGGTGCACATACCCTATTTAGTTAGCAAACTCCTTCAAATCGTTTTCGTTAAAATCGGGGTAGGTTATGTGACTTCAGGTATAATCGCTGTGGTGGCTGTCGAATTCAGAAGTTGCACATCCGGGTATTGCAGATGTTCATCCAGAGCCACCAGAATATATGTGCCAGAGTGCAGCAAGCCAAAAAAGTAAATCGCCACTCCCCCCCACATGTTTTCCGGTAGTGGCGGTATCAGTAATGGTTCCGGGAAAGTGTGTGGCTGCAGACTGATACAATGTGGCATGACTTGAAGGTGTTCTCCAGTAAACTGTCTATTCCAGGAAACCATGCTTTTTGACTGAGTAGTCTCTTGTTACAGACAATCCCTCAGTGCCCTTCATGCGCCACATCTATAACTCGCTGATGTAGCTGGGATGGTATCACAATCCTGTTGCTTTTCAGAATGACCTGTAGTTAACAAAGTCCTCCACAGCCGTGTGTCCATGGCCGGGCCCCTGGCTACCACATGTCCACTGAGCACCATCGCCCACTCTTGATGCATTCCGACACCAGGGACAGGGTCTGGTCCTTCCTTGTCCACTTGCTGAGTTCCTCCAGCGTGATCGTGGGTGGGCGGGCATGATGTACGACATAATTGATGTGCCCGTTGGTGTGGTCACTTGAAAGCACCTGGCTTTGTCCGGGGTGGCAGGAAAGGGAATTGACCTCTTTTCCAGGGTTTCAGACTATGCTGTACTTATATTCCTGCAATCTCAAACCCCACCGGGCAATGCGAGGGGCATCTGTGCTGACGGTTTGCCGTAGATGGTAACCAGTGCCTGGTGATCCATAATGACCATAAAAGGTTTACCATACAGGAACAAATTAAAATGTTTGCACACCCACACAATGGCGAGGCTTTCTTTTTCAGCCTGTGAGTAGCATTATTTGGTTTCGGATAGACTTTTGCTGGCTTAGGACACTATCCTTTTCGGTGCACAGGACTAGCATCCACCATGAGCCCATCAAGGTAGGGTCAAAGTAAGAAGTGCACACATTCTTTGCAATGTCTCTTTTGATGCTATCAAATGGCAGTTGACACGGCGCGTCACATGCAAACCTCTGGTATTTTTTTGTAAACATAGGGAGTGTGGTGTTAATGGATGCAAGCTCAGGTAGGTACCGTGTGCAGTAACTCATGAGGCCCAGAAATTAGCGCACTTGAGCCACATTCCTCAGGCATTGGACATCCGTAAGCACCTTTATCTTATCAGGGTCAGGCTCAATTCTTTTGGCCGAGAATATGTCTGAAAAACGTCAACATTGACTTGTTGAAAGTACATTTGTCCTTGTTTAGGACCAGGTTGGCATCTTCCAGTGCTCTGCAGACCATCAGTACTGTGGAATCATGAGATTCTTGTGACTTGCTGAATATTAGTATATTGTCACTATAGTTTATACAGGGGATGTGGCATATCGCTCTTCTTTTTTCCTCCTGGAAGATCTCGGCGGCTGAGGAAATCCCAAAACTCAGCCTTTTATAATGGAACAGCCTGAGGTGAGTGGTGAATGGCAATATGTGACGGGATTCCTCATTGATCTCGAATTGGTGATATCCCTTATTTAGGGCCAACCGGGAGAAGAGAGTTGCCCCATTCAACAAATGCATCATATCTGTGATGCACAACGCCTGGTGTCGGTCTCGTAGGATTGCTTGGTTGGGCACCCGCGAGTCCATCCGTGGCTTTTTTGGGTACGGGGACCACTGGTAATATCCAGGACATAGGCCTTGTGGCGGTTTCAGAGATGCCTTCCCTGATGAGTGCCTGTAATTCTCTTTCCACCCTTGGCTGAATGTTCAGAAGTATGCCAGTATAGTGCTGTGCCACCGGCTGGATTGAGGGGTGGATGTAGAACTTTATTTGTCATCTTTTGAGTTTCCCAATGCCCGTGAACAGGGATGGGAAAGTCCCCTCTATTTTTGCCATTGGAGTAATGTATTTGCCAACCATTATGCGGTACAAGATGTGTATGGCCGACCAGAAACTCAGTATACACCCACTCGTGGCCTTTGCATCAATCACATGGATTGTGAGGCAGTCTGACTTGTCCTTATAATGGCAGGTTGTGATGAATGTTCCTTTACGGGGAAGAGGTTCTTTGGTGCCAGAGGCCTATATGTTTATATAGGCCTTCCTCAGACATGGCAGTAGTTTTAGTTTCCTGAACTCGGCCACCAGCATCACGTTGACAGCCGCTCCTGAATCTGAGGAAGTTGTGTTTCTCCCCTGTACCATTAGTGTCAGTGTCGGGCTGCAGGCTGCAGCTGTTGGATTCCCCAGGCCATATAGGTATTGCTTGCATCTCTCTGTGCTTGAATGTGTATGAGACTCGTTGATGGTGTTGATGTGCCTTCTCGCCTTCACACTGCGTTGCTCACGGGACACATGCTTCTTGTCCGGGTGCTTCTGCCTCTCCTCTGTACAGTATCGTGCTGGTGACCTGTATTGATAGGAACTACACTCCTTTTGATGTGAGCTGGATGCTCTCGTTGATCAAATTTGAGTATTGGGTATATCCCTCTTTTTTGTTACAGGGGGACCTAGCTGATGAGGCACCAATCAATTCTCATATGAACACAGTTGAGCATAGGCTACCCTGCCCTTCCACACAATATGGTACAGGTATCAACCAACAGTCAGACCGGGGTGTGAATTCCCGTCAATTTGATCAGGAAACAGTCATAAACCATTAAAACAAAGTTTATTCCCACATAATATCACAAATGTTAACATATCTTAAAAACAAACAATAGTTCATGTAATAACGCAACCCATACAATCGGTGCTTGTCTCAAAAAATCTGTCATATGTACAACGAATATCAGTGTAGTTAGTAAACAGTGTGATTAAGTACACTATATTATTCAATGTACAATGTACTTGAAGGGGTTGTCGCCCCCACAGGCTGAGCATTCCTGTCCCACTGCCGAACATACACCCTCATGAGGGACCTCATACCTGCAGCAGTAGCATTGTTTCTTGTCATCTTTCATTGTCGTGGTATGTGATGCCAGCTTGTTCAGCCCCTCTTCCTTAATGGTCACCCAGGGTGTGAGTAGTAGCTTTCTCAGTGTTGTCACCTGGTGTTCCAGCGAGGTGGTAGTTGACCTGATTGCCTCATCATTAGAATAACGTTGGAAGTCACAGTTCCTGACTTTAGACCTCAACCTTGGTACAAATGTGTCCATGGTCTCGCCGTCCATCTGGATGGTTGTATGAAAGATGTGCCGCTCATAGTCGACATTCTTGTATATTGCAAAATGTTCATTCAAAATGCACTTGAGCGCTGGGTAGGTGTAGTCAACATTTTCAGGGAGAACAAATATTGTCTCTCACTTCAGGCCCTGCTGTGAGGGTGAGGAGCACTTTTATTCAGTTATCATCTTGTGGGCCCAGGGCATCCAGCTGTACATCAATTTGGCAGATCCATTTGAACCATCTGGGCCCCAGATTGGTCGTATCTGACAAGTTAAAAGGCAGCAATGTTGGTATAGGGAATGTGTTCCCTACCTGTTGCGCACGCTGCTGAGCTAGCCATCCTGGCACAAGGCTTGGGTTTGCCTGGCCTTGATCATGGCCCTCCATCTTGTACTTCGGCAACAACATCTTGTGTGTGATTAGCTCTGTTTCACAAATGGGTGGCCCTGTTGCCTCAGGGACCAGTTACAGTTAATGCATATGCGTGTTTGCTTGCCCCCGTAGTACAGCAGCATCTAGGCTGATGTTGTGAGAGAGAGCACACAGTACATGTGTGCCTTGCCTGTTCCCCCGCTCATCCACCAGTTCCATGGGCTGGTGTGAAGGCTGTGCATGGTGGGGCTTGCTCTGGGAGTGGAGCAGAGGGTACTTTTAGCTGGTCCTTGCTCCATCTCTACTTTCCGCTGTGGCCGTGTTAACATGCCCGGCCTGCTAGCTTTGGGAAGTGCTTCTCACTCTCTAGCTCTGCCAGGACGTCCTTATGATGCAGCGTGGACTTTCGCGGTGTAGCGCGATGTGCTCTTCTGGTGGCGTAGCGGGTTGCGCTTCGCGAATGCTCAGTGCTCCTGGACACCGCAGATCTGCCAGATTCTTCCGACTCCTCCAGGAATGCCAGAGATGCCTTTGGCTTTTGCAGCAGATCACAGCTGCCTGTTTAAAGGCTTGGGGGTCCACCGACACGTGCATCATATTCGACTGCCAGTATGATGATAGGCTGGGTAATTCCTTTGTCGCCAGTGTGTTGTCTGCCATTAAGCCAACACACATAAATAACAGGACACTAGGATGACCATACGCCATGGAGTGTGGGTGATAACTGCCTTTATTGCCGCCTCCCATTCCCCAGATGCCCTTTGGTGACATGACCAAGTGTGCCTCCCGTGCTTCATCCATGCGGTGTGTCATGCGACACTACAACCTGCTCCTTCCCCTAGGAGGCACAAGGGGATTTGTATTTTTTCTGCACATTTCAAAGCCAACCCCTTTTGTGAATACAGGGCGCACTACTGCATAAATGCACCATATTTTGTACAAAAGGGGTGAAAAGGACATTTAAATGTGCGCCTCAATGATAAATGATAAATAGCTTTGTGAATTGGGCGCACCTTGGTTTTCTTTTTGCCAAAAAAGAATTGAGAATCGGCCCCTTTGGCTTTTGCCCATTTCCTTCTGAAATGGGTGCTACCAAATGTACAATTACAGTCCATTGTTTGACTACTGTTTTCATGGTAACAAGACCTCAATCAAGAGCCCCTGGTTTGGCTAGGCTAGCATTGGCCAATTCAACGAAAAGATGTACGTCCCTCCACTTTTAAAATTGACCACCTGCCAGTGTTCTAGAGAGTATGGTATTATTGCAGTGGGGCGTGGGAGCCCAAAGAGTTGGCTAGCTAGGTCTTGCTTCCCCTTTGACCACAGCCTGGGAGAACCAGATTGCCTCAAATGGACCCTTTCCATAGTGCTCTCACACTCACGCCTCCCCTGCCTCTCACAGAGAACCCACCTGCCTCAGGCCAGCTGAATCTGACCTGAGTGCGGATGCTCTCGCATCACAATACTACCCCACTCAACCCCACACGTGCTGCTCCTCCGCCATGAAAGCTCCCTACCGCTCCTAGCGGTGCACATGATGTGCACGTGACTAACTTATCTTGAATGGACTATCTGTGATCTGCGGTGAAGGAGGCATGTGCCTTACTTACGGCTGTTTCCCGTATAACTCCTTTGGTAGGGTGGAGATCTGCACTTCTGGGACAGGTTTGCGGTATACAAAAAAAAAACACGTATCAAAAGCATTTTTCGAGCCTGTAAACGTCACAGATCTGGATCTTCATTAGCACTTGTATTCCTTCGTGTGCTGTTCCATCATCCGTCCTTTCCTGCACTGCCATCCTGATTCTTCTCCCCTCAGTAAATGCTCCCCTTTAATGTACTTTCACTTTAAACTTCAACAACGAGCATTCTCCAATCTTTTCGTGTTCCATCTCACTTTTGTCTTCTGCTTCCCACACACCTTAACCTTAAAAATACGCAATTGGGCAACAACTAATGCGTGTATACGACAAACGCATTTTTTAAATGTTTAATATCTTTTTTAAGTTCTGCAACGTTTAGTTACAATTGCCTTGGTTTGACGCAAAAGAAATAACAACCTCTGGGGGGAGCTGTTTACTAGCTTAATCCTCTACAGGTCAGTCACGCAAGTTTTCACGTTTGAGACATGAATTTGCGGCTTGAAAATGTTATCCTTCAAGCATCTTCCGTGGAACTGATTGACACATGAGTGAAATGTATGCGAAACTACAGCACTAACAACTCGAAAATGGATTCAAACGACAAAACGCCGCTGCTTAAGAAAAAAAATCGAACAAATAAATAATGTTTCTGGCTCCTCTTTACTGCAACCTGTCGCACATATTGAAACTTTGTCATGTAGTCTCAGTTCCGTAACATCATTTAAGTGTGTGCCACTGCCTGGCATCTAACTGTTCTACTCAGTGGTTGAAGGGTAACAAAAAAGTACTGACCTATGGTCCCGTTGCCCCGCCCACTTTTCCACCCACTCCCCTCCCACCGTACCCCCTCCCCCAATACTCACTGTCACCCCCTCCAAATCAGTCCCCATACCAGGTTCTTCCTTTCCACCACTCCACCCGGCAAGGCTGCATTTTACAACAGTTCTAACAAGAGTGAACAAAAAAACAGTGCAAGAAAATGCATATAAAGGACCACCATTAGTGTGTCATTGTTCCCCACAGCATGTGGCTTTATTCAGGCTCCTCTTCCAATCACCCACCATGTGAACCTCTTAAATGACATGCCCATGGCTTTAGGGACACACACCCCTCCCATTACCTTCAAACACAGCTTCAGGGGTGGACTAGGAAACCAAAGAGCCTGGTGGTGGCACTCTCAGTTTAAAGCAGGGGCGTTGCTAGAGAGGTGGGGGGGGGCTAAGGGGCCTATAGCCCCTGATCTTTTGGTTGTAGCCCCGGGTAGAATCTCAGGAGCTACAGCCAAAAGACTAGCTAGCCCCCAGTCCCAACAGTTCCAACATCAGCGTAGCCCCGGGTCTTTTCCAGACCTAGCAACTCCACTGGTTTAAAATTGTACCCAAGCTCTTCCCCGTTTTTATAAAACACCCCCTTTCCTTTGATTGACAAAAACCTGATGCTTGAAAAGGTCATAGCTGCACAAGACAACCAGACATCTTTGCTTATTGCCCTACTTCACATCACAGAATTGTTTCACACAAGCATCTTCTGAATAAAAATTGCAAGTGTGCATGCATTGCACTGGTTCAGGCATATGTGGTGCAGGAATTTATTGTGGAGAATACAAAGAATGAGGGGCTTCGGAATGCTAATGGCCCTTTCCCAGTGAGCTGTGAATTGTCAGGAAAAGGGGCCATTAGCACTCTCCATTTCACACTTATGCCTGCCCCAGCCCATTAATAAAAGATAAGACATCAAAGAAACAGACTTGGGGAATGACTTGGGGCCTGTGAAGCCCAGCTAAGGCTTTTACCATCATGGCACTTCAAAGGCCTGGTTAGTGCCAACCTGCAGTTTGTAACAAAAAATAAATAACTCTTGTAAGGTTTTGAAGGAGGCAGACCTCAGTGTTTACACTTCAAAAAAGAACGCTTTTCCACGTTTTTGGGGACAATGATGCATACCAGAGAGCCGTTTAAGTGGCACAACCGGACAAAAGAGGCCCTGGAAATCATTTTCAGAGTGGCCCAATACTACGCATTTTCAGCAAGCCCAAACCTTTTACTATGAGAAAATGTGAAAATAAAATAGGTTATCACACAGAAGAGGCACAATGTGCAGAGGCCTACCGGAAATCTCCAGAGTTCCCAATAGGCTAGTCCGCCACTGCTGCCTCTACAGTAATTCATACACAGATGACTGCCGAGCTGGGCTTTTTGGTTGCTTGGGAATTTGTTTTATGTCCCAAGTAGTCTAGTGAAATAACACCAATCCAGGGATACAAGATAGCACAGGTACACATTACACTGGCTTGTTATCTGCAGGGCTCAGGTTTGAATCCCCAGTGTGGGAGTAGTTTGAAAAAAGTTGCGCCTGGGAATGGTAAAGTAAGGGAACACTCATTGATTGCTCCAAAATATAAGCAAATGTTGTACCCTTTAGTTCCCACCCACTTCGACCTCTGGTTCTACTCTAAAAAGTTCTCTGCCTCCAAAAGTTCCCTCTTCTTACACTTTTCCTTTCCCCCAACCTGCTTGTAAGGCTGCCAAATCACTCAAATCTCTTTCCAAACTCCTCCTCCTACTACTCAAGGAGAAGTTAACTAACAATATTTGATCCAATTAGCAGCTTTGTAAGAAGCAAGTCGGTGCCAGGCTTTCCATTTCCCAGCTGAGCAGCAATTTCCTATTCAGCTATTTTGGGGTATTCCTGAGGCTGCCTGTCTACACACACCCAGCCTCTCTATACCCAGCCTCACCCTCTCTACCCCACTCCCACTCTCTCTACCCCCACCCACCACTCCACAACCTCATTAAGTGTGCTGGATGGGTTTTGTTTGGGCTGTTGTAGGCTACTTTTGACAAGTCCTCCAGAGACTGCTTTGTTCTTCATATTTTTTGCCCCATCACAGCCCCAGCCCCACTCTCGCTAACCCCACCAACTCACACACCCCTACCACCATACCTCCAACAACTCAATCCACACCCTCTCTACACTTACCCACAAAATCCCCACTCTCTCTACCCCCAACCACCCACACTAACACCACCATATCTACAACAAACCACCACCCTACCCCTACTCTCTCTACCCCCACACATGCACACTACCCCCACTCTCTCTACCATACCCCAGTCTCTCTACCGCCACTCTCTCTACCCCCTGACCCACACCCTCCCACTCTCTCTACCCAAACCCAACCACCCTACCCTGGCTCTCTCTCTAACCCACCCACCCTACCCCCACTTTCTCTAAAACACCTGCTCTCTCTACCCCGACCCACCCTAACCTCAGTCTCTCTACCCCCACCCTCTCTATCCCCTGACCGACAACCCCTTACTCTCCTTAGCCCAACCCACCCACCCTACCCATGCTCCATCTCTACCCCAGCCACCCTACCCTCACTTTCTCTAAAACACCAGCTCTCTCTCCCCACCCAACCTACACTCACTCGCTACATCCACCCAACCTACCCTCACTCTTTCTACTCCCACCCACTCTACTCAAACATTCTCTACTCCCAACCACCCACCCTACTCCCACTCTCTCTATCTCCACCCACCCACCCTTTTCCCACTCCCTCTATCCCCACATACCCACCCTACTCCCACTCCCTCTATCCCCATCCACCCACCCTACTCCCACTCCCTCTATCCCCACTCACCTACCCTACTCCCACCCCCTCTATTCCCTCCCACCCTATGACCACACTCTCTACCCTCACCCACCCTACTCCCATTCTCTCTACCCACACCCTTCCCCACTCTCTCTATCCCACACCCTTCCCCACTCTCTCTAGAGACTCTCCAAGTTCCCTAGTGCTGATTAGACCCTCTACCGCTAAAGAGGGGAGGACTGCAGGTGAGAGCCGGGTGGCTGGGCGGTGCAGGGCACTCTAGCACTGGCCTCTCACTGTAAACACCACAGAGAACATCAGAAAAGGGCAAGCTCAGGGCGCAGCTCTAAGAAGGCACCAGAGCCAGTGGGTCCAGTTGCACACTGATACGAACTGGTTCTGGGCCCGTTCAGTCCCTCCCTTTCATCTTTGGAACATACCACTGAATAACAGAGTGGGATAGAGGAGACCCCATGAGTGGTGTGTATCACTTGGAATTGAAGGTGGTAGATAATTGGGCATTAATCACAGGCTGGATTGTATCTACTCCCGCACAAGATGGCTGCTGCTTCTGACCTGAGGTGGGCCACTGCATCCGCCTTGCCTTGCATGTCCTTTCTGGAGTGAGACGGGGCCCGATTGACCACCTGCATCACTTGTGATAAGAGGGTCAGAAAAGGCCGGATTGCCCTCTAACTGGCATTTGTCAAAAAAGAGACAACACACGGTTTGGTATGCTGAATGCAAGGTAACCAGTTTATTGCAATAGACTGGGGGAAAAATCAAGATAAAAGCCAAGCTCTCACTCCAGAATTCTCCAACGTTTGAACAGACAACAGGAGTTTATATAGTACAAAAGGGTCACTGTGATGTCATAGTTATGACAACCTATTGCTCCTGCTCATTGGCTCCCTTTACTAAGTTACATATGGAACCTATATGTGTGCACCTAGGGATCGTTATCTAAGACCATAGCCATGGACCTTTCCCTAAGAAAGTGCTACCTCATCATATATGGAAATTAATTGGTAGGTCCTGAATTCCTTCTGCGGTGAAAAAAGACATGTGCTAATTGTGTGGTCACACTATCCATGAACTGACTGTATTCTGACACATTTATGAGAGAACGAGAGACAAGCGTGTCACTTTATTTTAATTAAATCAAATAGCCCATGTTTTACCTCCCATGCCATGAGTGCTGAGCCTCAAGGCCTTGTTATCGCCATCCTATACTTGACAGATTTATGAATAATTATTTTGTGAGTCATCCTGCTAAGATTTCATCGCAGCATTTTAGTTGTTCTTTCTTTAGCCGCTTCTTGCGTCTTCCCTTCATGCCTAGCCAGGTGCAGAATACATTAACCTGTCACATACTTCTTATTTCTTGGGATATTAAAAACTTGAAATGGTTTGCTGTGTCTTAGCAACTTGATTTATCTGACAACTGACCGAACACAATAATGTCAGCTGCATTTCCAGGAGAATTTAAAGTGCAGTTTCAAATGTGTTCGTTCTGATTCTGTAATTCTGTGTTTTCTTGGAAGGCAGGGAGGTACCTCCTTTCTAGCTAACAACTGCCTCAGTACATTTGTCTGGGCCGGAGGGCCGAGTACCCCTCAGCTGTCTGCTAGTGCCCAAGGCACAGTCCCCTCTGTGGCAGGAGAAGCACACCAACCTTTCTCTGCGACCTGTGTGACTCCTGGTGCCATGCGTGGATCTACTCTGGCACAGGACTACTTCAGTTGTCTGAACCTCCTTCTCGTGCACCTGATTCATCTGTGCATGTCTTGCTACTTGGCCAACTAGTGAGTTCATTGTGTATTGTGTAGTTTCTCTGTCCCTCACATCCCCTTTTTAGCTCACTGCTCTCTCCTTCCATGGTGCTTTCAATCTTCCCGATCGACTCTAATTGCTACTCTATCACCTATCCTATCTCTTTTTCTAAGGCTGGAAGGAAAAGGTTCAAGAAGTGATCTCCTGGTCTCCAATCCAGGCGTGTCTACCAGAATGGCAATGTCATGGTCCCGGGCTCTCAGCCCAACCTCCTCCTTCTTGACAGGCATCTTCCATCTCTTATGAACCCCCTCCCTACTCCTGCCATTCCTCCCTCTGCCACCCCTATGGCCCCATCACCACTACTGACGGGCGTACCACATTCTAGTACCCCTCCTCGAAAGACCTTCAAAGGTGGCAACCAGCTTCACTTAGCAACCCTTAACTCTCGCTCTGCCACCTCCTTGAAGACTTTGACTGAGACATGGTTCACTGCCAGCTCTGTCACTGTTTTCTCACTGTGACTCTCTTTCCCTCGCCATTCTTCACTCTGGTCCGACGCACTCAGCCGGACACACTTTGGATGCTCTCATCTCAGCAGATATCCCTATCTCCAAACCTCTCACTACACCTCTCTCCTGCTCCGACCATGCTCTCCTGTCCTCTCACATGGATCTCTTACGTTCCCCGGCTAAGCCTCTGCCTGCTCCTTCTTCGTCATTCGACCGATGAAACAACCTTTCTTTTGCAACCCTTCACCTCCCATCTCTGACACCCTGGACATCATTACCCCTGCAATGAGGATCCACATGAAGCCTGCCTCCAAGCACAACACCTGGTATGACTCTGACCTAACCTCTCTGAAACGCAAGTGCAGAGTTGCTGAGCGGAAGTGGCAGGCTTTGCGCACATCCTGTGACAGACTGGCCTGCCGTCTGCTCCAAAGGCAATACAGACTCTCCATCTGCTTGAAGAGGATGGCCTAATTCCAAGCTTGCCTCATTGGGGCCAGTAACAACACGGCTGAACTGTTCAAAATCTGCAAGGAATTTACCAATCCTTCTGCAGACTCCACTTCTCCTCTGTCATCCTTGACCCTCTGCACTGGCCTCTCACTTCATAACCAAAACTCAGGACCTCCTGTCCTCACTCTCCGTTTCACCCCTCCTTCCTCCCTCACCTGCTCTCAGACCTCCCTTGGCCCCCCTCTCCTCTTCCCTCCTACTCTCTTCTTTCACGCCCATAGCACCGGACAAGGTCTCTAGACAGGTCCTCTCTATGAAAGTCTCCTCCGAACAGGTTTTTCCTTGCTCCTTCACAACTATCAAGGACAACATTGCTTCCCTTGCCCCAGCCTTGGCGGACTTTTACAATCACCCCTTTGCCACTTGCTCCTTCCCACTACTCCTCAAGCACTCCCTTGTGTACCCTCTCCTCAAAGAGCCTTCTGACGACCCCTCCCGCAGGGCTAACTACCGCCCTATCTCCATTACCCCCTGCCTGGGCAAACTCTTGGAGAAGCTGGTCATCTCCCAGCTGATCCACCACACTGAGTCTGTTGGTTGTCTCCACAACCACCAGTCTGGCTTCAGAGCAGCCAGAGGCATGGAAACTGCTCTCCTGAACACCTGTGAAGACTTGCTCTCAAACAAGGTCGGATTGGCCCATCTGTTACTCAGCCCGTGGCTGGGCCGAAATCATGTATATTCCCTGGGGCCAGGTTTAAAAAAAAAAAAAAAAAAGGCACCCGCAACAGCATAATTCATCAAAGCAAAGTAACACACATTACCTTGCTTTGATGATTGATTTGCATGCATGATGTGTGCGCCATAAATTATGATGCATGCATCATTCACATGCTGCTGCAGCATGTGGCCAACTTTGCTTCAGACCTGCGAATGATCTTATCTGGCCTACTGTTAAATCTCAGGTACTAGTTTAATGATATCCACTACAGAGTAATTGCACATTTTACTGTAGCAGATATGATAGCACAGTGGGTTGAGCGCCTGCTGCTGGGATCGGTTTGTGTTCTGCAGGTTCGAATCCCGGCAAGGCCATCTCATCCTTCTGAGGTCAATGAAGGAGTACAAACACAGGTTGGGTGATATTGTGTGCATATTTGTTCTATAAAAAAGAGCTTAAGCATAAGTGCTACAATAACATATTATCATTTGGCCTTTGGACATCTGCTTGCATTCACAGTAATTTGACAATATGTATCTTGTACACACAGATATTAATGATACATATGGTGATCCATTCTTTTTTGAAATGTATATCACATTAGTGAAATCATAACCATATTTTTCGTTGTGTACTTAGGCACAATGCTATTTGATGCCACTTCCTGTTTTGTCAATGAGTGAAAGGTCGTATTTCATTGCTTACCGGGATGTCACTTTCGGGTGGGGTCAAATGACATCACTTCTGGTGATGTCATCAGAGATCAAGGGTCGTGATGCGAGGGGTGGGCCACTTTTTTGAGGCGAGGAGTGGGTCACTTTTTCTTGAGTGTCCGAGCCTATTTCTTGTCCCAGTCCGACCCTGGTCTCAAATCTCGATTCTCATCTTCCTTGATCTTTCCTCTGCTTGCGGCCAATCATGCCACCCTTATAAATTGGCTCCATCATACCATGGGTATCACACACCGGGCACTGGAGTGGTTGACCTCCTTCCTCTCTGACTGACCATCCCAGGTGCAACTGGATCCTTTTCCCTTCTCTATCACACTCTCCACCTATGGCATCCCTCAGGGCTTTATCCTCTTGCTGTGGCTCTTCAACATCTACCGTGCCCCTCTGACCCATCTGATCTCTGCCTGCACTCCTCACTTCCACTGTTATGCAGATGACATGCAGCTCTTCTTTAAGCTTCCCTATACTGCCTCCTCCTGCTCCTCTCTCATTCCTGACTGATATTCAGGCTTGGTGCGCTGCTAATGATTTATGCTTTCATGCCAGTAAAACCAAGGCCCTTCTCATTGGGCCCCAGCTCCCTCCTTCCCTCCTACACGCCGGCCACCCTCAATGGGTCCTCTCCCCTCACCCTCTTGTGAGAGAAAAAACCTTGGTGTTATCTTCGGCTTCTCTCTCGCCGCTTCTCTCCTCGCATCGCAGACCTTGCCAAGAATGACCACTTTCAGCTACACCTCTTCAGAGTCATTCTCCCCTTCCTCACCTTCCCCCGGAAACTCAACATCTTCAGAGCTCTGGTCCTCTCTAGGCTGGACAACTACAACAACCTCTTCCTCAATCTGGCTATATCCTCCTTTTGCCCCTTCAACTAATCCAGAATAGGTCTGCAAGACCTATCCTTGGCCTCAAGCCTAGAGACTGCATCTCTCCAGCCCTAAAATCTCTCCACAGGCTCCCGATTGTTGTGAGGATCAAATTCAAGACCCTCTGCATCATTCACAAGGCTTTCTGGTGCCTGGGACCCCGGTACATCCGACTCCCTCTCACTAAAAATCTCCCTGCTAGAGCCCTTTGGTCTTCTAGCTCCAATTCTCTGCAGATCAGACACTATTCCAAGCAGAGTGTGGGGGGTAGATCTCTCTCTTCCGCAAGATACTCCCTCTGAAATGGCCTCCCTGCTCCTCAGACTTGAGCTGAATCACCTTAAGTTACGGAAGCTTCTGAAGAACCTCCTTTTATTCTTCTTCCTTCCCTCTCCCCCTCCCCTGCTAGTGCCCCCCCTCTGCCGCATTCTGACTGACTGCCTGGTTCCTGCTGGGTCTTACAGGGCACCAGGCCCTCCACCTCTAGTCTACCCCAGCACCTCGTCGCCCCTGACCCCCACCCATACCTGCACTTGTCCTACTGGACTGCCTCCCCCTTTCACCCTTATCAGTATCTCACAACAACAACAACAACAAAAAAGCATTACATTTCGTTATAAAATTGTCCCTTTTAGCACCACAGCACACACAAAATTATCAATTACATACAATATCCATTTCTTAATCAACTAACCCATCGAATAACTAAAAAAAGAAATACAAATTAACTTCTTTTATTCATAATATTCCATAACATAAATTACATTTCATTCTATCTCATATAAAGATCAGGACTTGCAATGAGCTTCTTTTAGATTCCTTTGAAATTGAGGTTGAGAGGGCATTTAACACATTTCGGTTTCTCGGCTCGGTTTGAACACTTCTTCAAAAAACGTAATCAGTGCTAAGATTAGTATTACCCGTTCATCACACATCACGATGACCCTCCAACCTTCTGGTGCCACAGCATTAGGTTCATCAACAAATGTCCCTAGACAACATGTTCGTATGTCTGTTAGGCCTGTGCAGAACAACAAAGAGTGATGCAGTGTTTCTTTATTGTTCAGTTTTGTGCAACATTTGCATCTTTCGTCTTTTTCTCCCAAGTGCTTCCTAGAAGTTACTAGTTCTTTAGTTATCGGTAAAATCTGACAGGAAATGTCATTAAGTACTTGGGGAGAGTATTATACGGCCAACATTCCAGCTAAGGCTGGTAGTATAGCTGGTAATTTTGTCTTTGTTCTTGGGTATCTATACAATCCTTCCTCCATCATTTTATTTTAACAGCCACAGGGTTTGTTAATAATATCTCCTCAGTTTAGCAGTATCTTACAGCAAGTCGACTTCCAGTCTTCTCGGATCTGCTCGCTGTGATTAATGAACGATTCCTTTTTGAGCTGAAATCCTTTTTAACGATGCACTTAGATAGTGATTTCCATACTACCATGGCACACAGGGAGATGGGTCCCAGTTCGGATCTAGCTACCTATATCAGGACTCCCTTCGACAACCAGAGAACTCCTTATCATGTTTCATGTTGTGCAGCAAACCTAGCAAATGCAGCCTGCTTCTTTCTTGCCTTAGTGAAACATTTTTTGATGATGGAATGGGGCTGAACCTCTTCGTTCTTCCTCAACATTACCTATACAGCAACCTTGGTGGTAAATTCATCTGCTGCATATTTTCTGCATCAGAGCAAAGTTTTGATAATCTACCCCAGTAAAGGAAATATCATGTTGGTTATGTGCACGGGAGTTTGGGAGCCAAGGGGAAGTGGGAGGGCTGTGTTTAACCAGAGATGCTACATAATTCTTTGTTTTTTAAAGGTGTCTTTCTTGTCCTCCATAAATACTGTAAGAGATGCCTGTACAGACAAGAGCACATTTGAATCTTTGATCGCTGGTCTGGTAAGTAATTAGAGGGTCTGTATACCACAGCTGAAGGTAATGAAAGCATTAGAGGCGCGTCCTTAACCTGGAGTGAAATCCAATAGCATTGAACTGTGTACACTGTACTAAGATGACCTTAATGTTGTGCTTTGTGGAAGGTCTATTACACTAGACAGGATTTCAGATAGCTCCATACGTTTTTGACAACAGGCGAGGACCTCTAGATCTATTTCCATGCAGAAGTAATGATATCCATCGATAATTGAATGAGTGTACAGCTCTCTCTTTGCCTGAGCATGTATGGTGACCTCTACAAATGCATTCCGTTTTGGTTGCCTGGTAATGTTTTGCAGCCTATGCATTAAATATAACACTGTTCATAAATCCATTACATTTTGTGCTAGGCTGCCAGCTTGGAACTACTGTGCCCAAAGAAAACCAGTGCATTGTGGACACATGAGTTTTTTAATTTCTATTTAGGCAATTCTTTAAAGATGTTTGTGCACAGTGTCTCCTCTCAACCTTTCAGCAGAGAGAGAACATTGTGTTGCATATACTTACTGCTGTATATGGTTTATTTTCACAAAGAAGGCACCCCTGTTTTAACATACAACCCCACCCCATACGTCTGGGGACAATAACCAAGCTAATTTTAGAATCAATATTGTGTTTTATTAAAATAAAATCAAGAAAAAGGTGGTCTCCACGCTTTATGCAGGGGAATTCACCACAATATTACACAATCACATGCAGCTTATCTACAAAAACTTTCTCACACACATGCATCTATTTATGTAATCTGACCTCTATATGCTTAATTCTGAATAGCAGTAGACACTCCAGTCGTAATTCAACCGTTTGTCGGTCACTGTATCAAAACTCCCTTGACTTCAAAACATTTCGAAATTACACATACGTTAAATAACACATTTATGAAATATCTGTGGCTTTCCCGATTAACAACAAGTGCAGGAATCGGAGCTCTGTTGCATACATCACATTTCTCATGTAAACAGGGTGCTGTGGGTTGTTAGTATGTGTGAGAATTTTCAAGGTATATTTAAACAGAGTTGCATAAGAATTCTGCACGTTTAGGCCCATGGATGCAGTGCTATCAATGCAGAACGCACAGAATTTCAGTTTAGGCACACAAACTATTAGAATAGGTGTACGATATTCTGATATTAGTATGAGTACTTCCCACCCCACCTGTATTTCACAGATTGAGTCCCACTGGTGCAAGATTATTTTTCTCTACTATATAAAGTCAAGAGTGAGGAGTGAGAAATGACACAATTAAGCTTGTTCTCATTTTTCTATTCATTTTAAGTATCTGTGACCTTTACAGATCACATATTATCAAGTAATTCTTCATTAAGCTATGGTGCAGACTTCGAGACAGCTCATTGTTAACTATAACTTTGAAAATGCATAGGGTACACCTTAGTCTGATTATTCTTTACAAAGAGCTGCACACAGCTGCTCAGAAGTGCTACCTGTGTAACACTGTGCACACAGCTCAGGAATATATTTTGTGCTGGATTGAAATGGCATATCACTTGATTTTGTCATCATATGAGAATGCCCTGTTCTTTTCCCATTTAAAATCATGGTATTTTGGTAACACCTTTGCAGACCACTCTCCTTCAGGAACTTAGCATACATCATTTAATTTGGTGAATTTTAATACACACTTTGAAATTATCTTTTCATTTTTTTTGGATCAGCATGGGCACCCTCAGATTGGAAATCTGCCAGTCAGAAAGGCCTCTTTTGATCTGAGTCCATGAAGTTAGAACTGCCCCAGGTTCCTCTTCTGTGCCTCAAACAGGAATCCTCCTTTCAGTAGCCCTTTTGGAATCCCAGCTCTTCAGTTGGTCTCTCTGATTACTCCATCCCTTTGGAATAGGTGTTTTCCTGGCCTGGAGCTTTTAATCTCAGATTCAAAGTGCTATTCTCTGTGTGTTCCTGCTTTTTAAAATGTGAAATATTCCCATGCGTATGTCATAAGAATGCTGCACATTTTAACTGTTCATATCCTTCTATTGGCTTGCCCAACATTCAGACACTCCCACAGAATACACATGCACAATCTCCATTGGATTTTCATATGTCTGCATATAAAAGGTAGATGCCAATTTGTTCAGAGTATTATTGAATTCTAAATCAGTTTTTCTTTTATATTTTTCTGTAGCAAAATGTCACATTGATAAAACGTGTATATCTGCAATCACCTGACCCACATGCATGTCTGGACATGGAGCATAAAGGTGTGGCAATTTTATTCCTAAAGTTATTAATATTCATCTTGTTATTCATTTTCAATAAACATAGCCAATTAGATAGAGAATAATATCACAGTAACAGCGCACCCTTTGCCTTGTTTCTATGTGGTGTAATGGCAAAGTTATGCTAAATCTCATTTTTTCATTCTAAACTGTGATCATAAATATTGGTTGCATTTAAACCATAGAGGACAAATATGACCGGGCTGGCATGCAAATATTTGTAATGTCTTCAGTCAATGATTGATTGAGGTTCCTGACAGGTTCTTTTGTTTTCAATGTCCTTTAGTAGCATTTAGTTATGTTTGATGAGGAACCAAGGTTCAAAGTTAGACAAGCTAAATAGTAGGATTTGATTTTAAAGCTCGGCAATAGACAAACAGGCCTGTTGGTTATCAGCAAGTAGACTTTAGGAAATGCATTTATGGAATTTAAGCTTCATGTATAATAATAGTTTCTTCCTGGGATGAAGTCACAAATGTGGCAGACTGCTTATTAATTCAGAGGGCCTGTTCTCAGGTATTCTCAGGTATTAAAGGCAAACACAGGTTATACATTCCAGATGGTCAATGCAGGTCTCATGGGAGTGTTGACCTCTCCCAAATGGGAACCTGTAGGGCTGAAGTAAAGAAGGATGTTTGTCAGTGATTTCACTGAAAACCGCACAAGCATTGCCACAAATCACCTCCACACATTTGTTTCTGTATGCCTGAAAGGCCTATTCACGTCTATTATAATGACAAAGTGTAAACCAGTGAAAAACATCATATTTTGCCATGTGCATAATAAGGTATCTGTAACTCTGAATACATCCACAGTTGGCATTTTAAATTAAACATCATCCTGTAAGTATATCTTCTCTGGTATAAAGTTTAGAATCTTCATTTGGGGTCATTTCTTCATGGCAGCAGAAAGGTCCTTCTTTATTCTAGAACCGTCAGCTGAGCAAAAGCCTAGTAACATAGCTTCTTAACCTCCTGAATATCCTTGGAAATACTGAGTTCCGGATGGCAGAAGCAGTGGTTGGTAATTATTGATGATCTTACAATTTTATGCAATCAAAATCCGGAAGTGAAGAACCAATAGCCAACAGCTCGGAACAGATTGCACATCTCTCTGTCATCCCTCCCTCAGCGTATCCGGGTAGTTGTACCCCAAGCTCTAATATATCTGAATTAACATGAAATCCTTGCAAAGACCGGTGACATATATACTTGATGTTGGATTGTTATTCTGTATAGCGTTTCAATAAAAGATAAAAAGTATGCAATTGGCCTACCTGTGGACATGGGCACAGGCATAGATTTAGGTCAAGCATGTATCTTCTTCGTTCGGTGAGGATTCCAAAGTAACTGGATAATGTGTAAATAAACACACATTCATTTGTTCATTGTGGATCACCCAAGAAAGGATATGACTTTATTTAATAGATTAAGGGAGCTGCTGCCGAATAGAACATCCTGCAACAATATTACGTGATTGTAGCAATTTCATATGAAATGGAATAAAAAGAGTATTGTCTAGTCACTAGATTTAAATGCCCCCATTAATCCACCTGATCCCCTATGTCCACTGGGCATAATAACTGTTTATCCCTGCCCTTTGCTTGCAGGCAGGTGGTCTATCCACTCTCCTTGGGATACCTCGTGGGACTAGGCAGGGATGCCCATTGTGGCCTCTCCTCCAAGATTTCTACATACAACCAATGACAGTGGCAATACGTTCAGATGTAGGTATAAAAGGAATTACATGTGGATTGCACACCGCTAAAGTATTATTATATTCAGATAATCTCCTGGTCCTTATATCGGAAGCAGAGCAATCATATACTAGGCTAATAGAGGTCTTCAGCGTACTTGTCAAATTATCACATTTTCAAGTAAATAAAACAAATACAGAAATATTCCCAATTACAAGAGCTTGCTTTCGTGGCCTGCTCCCAGATCAACAGATACATTGGGCTAAAGATGGATTCAAGTGTTTCGGTGTTTTCATCAAAAACGATATATCCCTCGCCTGTTAGTAAACAATACAAGAAACAAATTAAGAGAGATTACTTCAGATCACCAGAGATGGTTGAAATTAATTGGCTGATTCATGGAATTTGTGTGCTGAAAAACAGGGATTTGTGGGCCATTCTGGCCGCAAATCCCCATTTGTTAAACAGGGATTTGCAGGCAGATTGGCGCATAAATCCCTGTTTTTCGGCGCACGAATTCCATGAATCAGCCCCATAATCTCACTTGTGAAGCTAGATTGGTGTGATTAAGATGACTGTGCGCCTCAAATGTCGGTACCTGTTTAGCATATTACCACTACCTCGTCCCAATAAGCTAACAAAGGAAATACAAAAAACCTGTAATAACTTCATGTGGGGCGGGGGGTCAGAACCAAACCGTGGATCCCATTGTCAATACTTACACAACCGGTCAAGGACTGGTATTTGGGATTTCCCAGAATAAAGAAATATCATTCAGCATTTAAATAATGTGCCTTACACCACTGGATTAATTATGAACCAGAAACTGCTCCAAATTAGACTGTAATTGAAAACAATTCTGTAATAGCCCTCTAAACTTCCTTCTTACCATGGATAGCAATCTATGAACCAAGGTGATCAAACCAGCTGTATGTCAATGAATGGAAGGAAACAACCAATGAAATAGGTGAACAATTCTTACTCTCCAAAGAGTCATATTATGGAATAATGCTGGAATTAGGTGGGACAATAGAATTCTTTTTAATTTTTTTTTTTTTATTGAAACATCAGCCTGCTATGCCACAATGCGAACACTGTGGCATCAGACTTTTATTACAACATAGCTACATATTCCTAAATTCACTAAAACAGTGGCCATTTCACTAATCCACCTTAATTGTCCCAAAGTAAAAAGATCTAAATTCGGTTAGAAGTTCACTTCGAGCCGTAAAGAGTCCATGTAATCTACTACAGCACAATTTAATTTGATACAATGACCGGCTGCAGCATATGACCACCAATCTCGGCTATTCCAATCGGTTCGAACATGTTTTCCTAGATGCTGCATCCGTTTTGAGGTAATCTCCGTACATTTGGTAAGGAGATGTTCAGAAGTTTCGATTTCGTTGTGGCAGAAGCGACATAGGTTATCCTTTTCTTCATTGAAGTGACAACACCACATAATTTCTTTTGTTTTAACTGCATTTAAACGAAACCTTAAAAACTGCTTGCGATGATGTCGAGATGGGCAGTTTGTTAGATATCGACTTGTGAATAGAAAATTGAACTGGCGATACTGGCAATATGCAAGCTAAAAGATGTTTTGGAAAGAGATTCCATTATGTAGTTTGGCTTTTTGTGTTTTAAATATAAGCTGATGGAATTGAAAGCCTTTTACATATGAAACGTTATCATCTGCTCAGATCACTAAGTTCTCTTTTCATTAAATGCATGAACTGTCACCCTTGTAAAAGATGACACAGAAACCTTTTCTCTCAGCATCAATAATCTATCGATTGATATCACTGAGTAGGAATCCAGAGAATGCAAGAACGGAGCAGATGAAGTTGGATAATGAACTGGGCATGCTCATTAATGAGCAGGATTGGGCTATACTATATAGACCCGTGGTAGACATGAAGATTGGCTTAGACCTGCGATACACTCAGCAGCAAATTATCCACCGTCTATACTGGACACCCTCGAGAATGAAAGACTTAAAATTACTACCATCTGACATTTGATGGTCTTGCAGGAAAACACCAGGCACATATTTTCACATGCTTTGGGAATGTGATAACATTGTATAATACTGAATACTGAATTAATTGCACTATTATGCAATACCACAAACACACACACCTGTACTCTGTGTTCTGGGCCTCTTCCCACCAGATCATAATCTCTGTCATGAAGATAGATAATGGATGAACCAAGCGCCAAACAAATTTGTTTTTAAAGAAATGGACAAGTAGTGATAGACTCGGTCATGAACACTGGATGGTTCTTCCGTCAGCAAGAGAAAATGTTTCTTTCAATAACAGACAATCCTTGGAAGATTATACATGTATTTGGTGCTGTCTTAGCAAATTATAGGTCTGGTGTGAACTCATTTATATATTGCCTCCTCTCCTACTCCCCTCTGATCTGTCTCGTCTTGTTTACTACCCACTGATAAACAGATATGACCGGGTAATATATGTGTCGTGCATGAGGTAGACGTAATGTTTATCACCATTGGTGTATGCTAATTGGGTTTCATGTGTTATTAACGAATCAGACAATAACACATACATTGATGACGAATTTAAAATAACAAAAACAAGTTGCTTTTTTTCAATTTGGGGTTGTCACCCCAATCCCCTATTTCCCCAGCATTACTACCCCACACCAACACCCTCCCCACCTGTTTTAATCCCTTACCCTACCCGCATATGTATTTCTAACAAAAAACTCAACATTTTTTCATCATTTTTTTATACGTTGTACATGTTATTCGTAGTTGTAAATTCGTTAATATCACTGTATACCAGTAATTGTTGCTGTGTTGTTATACTTGGTGTTTTTATTTTCTTTGAAAATAATAAACCATTATTTAATAAAAGACAGGTGCTTCTTTGAAAAACATGGCAACATCCTGTAAAATCACAAGATGATTCACTGGACTTTTATTTGTAGTTCCAGGATTTGCAGGGAATAAAGCCGCATCTGTTGAAATGCAATGCTGCTTTGTATCTCACCAATACTTCGGTTTTGTATATTGCTCCATATTGCCCCAGAGTCGCAAGCACGGTTCTACATAAAAACAGTGAGTGTTTTATATTAGATTTTTCAGCATTTCCTGCTGTTATTCAAAACAGCCTTTGGTATGTGTGAAACGCTATGTAATTTCTTGGATGCTGCCTCTCATGGAAGCAAGTCACCCCCTGCATCCCGCAGGTACACCTTTGTCGTGGTAATTGAAAAAGCATATATGTACTCTTGTGGAATACCATCTACTTTAACTTGCGAAGTCTCTATTTGTCTTTGATACTTTGATACATTTATCTCAGGAACCAATAGCAGGACAACCTTCAGGCCCCCCAGGGAGTGACATTTTATTTTTGTCTGGGATCATCATTCCGTTCAGATATGTTAGATTGTCACTTTCTGAATCATCCACTTTATTTATCAGTCTCTTGAATCATCAAGGCAGCCAGTTTACAAGCTATTCTTTACACCTTTGTACGTAAAGGAAAAGGTCAGGTTAGTCTGAAAATAAACATTCAGCACTCTGGACCACTGATGATCTCGTTGTCCCTCAGGAGGCTGTGAATCATCTGTTGATGGATTCGGTTGATGCCTTTCTGGCCCACCACGAGACAGTTCCTGGAAAAGAGAGGTACATCTTTGAGGCAGCACATCATTCCCCAGCAGGCCTCAATATATCGCTGTTCATGGGATCCTGGGCACAAACCTTACAACACTGAATCTGCAGTGATGTTCATTGTAGGGATCGGGCTCTATAGTAGGTCTCTGGCATAGATGAAGTCCCAGAAGAGGTGGCAGTCCATCTCATTTGCTGTGCATCACCTCAGGAAGCTCCGGAAGTGGTTGAGTCTTCTACCATGCATGAAGGCCCTCACCGGTAGTCCACCCTGGACGGCCATCCAGGCAATGTCCTTGAGCTTGATTGTTAGTTTGTAGGATGCAATGTTCTCCAATACGTGCTCTACTGTCACTGAGAGTAGGACACCAATCTGCTCACAGAGGGTCCTCTCTTGGATGCTTGCATAGATGACCCCTATCATCCACTGGTCTGGTATGATTACTACCAGCTGGAGTTCCCTCGCAAATTCCTCTGCTTCTGCCTAGTATCATGGCTCTGTCCAGCTGTACTAGATCATGATGTTCCACTCTGCCCTCCTCTGTCTGTGGGGACTGGCTGGAGGATCACGCGGGCCATCAGGAATACCACATGTTTCTCTTCTGTGTGGTCCTCATGCAGTTGCAGGTGAAGAATCCTCTCTGGATGGCAAGATGTCTGGCACTCCTTTCCCTACTTAATGGTTCTCCTTGTACATAGTGTTACCTTTCACTCTATTCAACTTTGTGGTGCAGATGAAGTAGAACACCATCCGGGTGATCGTCTTTGCCGTTCTCTTTTGCGTGGGCCAGACCTGAGACACATATTGTGGCACCAGTAACACGGCATTGCTCAGAGCCAGTGTCTTCTTCTCGATGGTCAGCTTCAGCAGACTCCAGAGCCCCATCTTCTGCTTAGTCTTCACCATTGAGTCATCCCACATTCTCTCTGCAGCTTTGTCACTTCTAAGCCAGACTCACAGGACTTTCATGTTGGCCATCCCTATGGGCAAGGGCAGCGTCACCTTCTGACACCTTCATTCTTCTGATTTTGCTGTTCTGTCTGATGTGTTTTGCCAGGAGCTGTATAACGCAAACAAACAGATGTGGTGAGAGTGGACACCTTTGTCCGACCTCTGACTCAGCTGGGAAGGAGTTGGTCTTCCGACTGTTAACCATAGCAGTACTGAACATGTTTTATACATGACATTCACCATGTCACAGGCAAATTCTCCCAGCCCCAGTGCCTGCAGACCCCAGCCCATGAACAAGAGGGAGACTCGTTCAATCGCCTTTTCCTGATCCAGGCTGACCAGGGCCACCTGGACTTTCAGGTCCTTGGCATACTCGATAACGTCCCTGATCAGGGCCAGGCTGTCTGCAATCGGGTAACAAGGTATCTCGTATAACTGGTCTGGGAGATTATCTTCCCGATCATCCTTTGTAGATTTTTGAGAGGCTCTTGTAGCCACATTCATGAGGTAGATGGGTCTCCAAATGTTGAGTCCCCCCTGTCTATGTTTTTGCGTGAGTGTGCTTGTGTCCTCTCTCAGGGACGGTGCCATGCTATCCTTTTCTGCCATCTCTTCATATAGCTCAAGAAAGTCTGGTCCAATCAGGTCATATAGTTCGACATACCGTTCAAACAGAAGCTTGACACAGCCGAGGGTCTTGTTGCTCTTGGAGGACATGACTGTGGTGCTGGAAATGCCTTATACGGGATAGGGCCTCCTAGTCCCTGTCCTGACAGTTCTCTCTGTGTGTTTTCCTTATGTTTTCTGCACCTGAGGTCCAGCCTGGCCTCTGGCAGTGCAGCTCTTCATTTTATCTTTTGGTGAACAACACCCATGGGTGGGGGTACACACTTGCACCTCTTATGTGTGTTTCTGGGCACCTGTGTGTTGCCCACAGAGCAGGGTATGGGCCGGTGGCAATTATATGCTGACTTGACAGTGGCTCTGAGTGTCCACCATTTTTGCGACACCCAGGCCCTGTCATAGGAATCAATGGATTCCTACACAAACTCAAGATGGCCACTGTGGCCTCTAGGTTTCTATTGTCTTTTACCTTGTTTCCCAAAGTCCTGGGTAGCCCTGAATCTGTCCCTTCCTCCTGAATGGCTGTTGGGTGGAAACACCATATATGTCTCACTTCCCTTTCCCCCTGACTGGCTGTTCGATGGAAATACCATAGATGGCTCTAGGGCTGCCTCCTGTCTGACTGGAGCCTTCTTAGGTGTTGCGTGTTGTGGGTACACCCTAGGAGTGAGACCTGTGTGAATGGAGTTGGGAGTCAACTCACCTTCTCTGTTGTGGGTGTCTGGTTTCAGTGACACAATGAATGAGACAACCCCGACTGAAAATGACATGAATGCAGTGTATTGTGCTGAAAGGCTGGGTACTTGCCCCAATCCACATTCATTGTTATGGGTGTCTGGATTGAGTGAATGGCCTGAATGCCTGTGAGTTTGATTAGCTGGCTGCCTGCTTGCATGAATACCCTTCTGCGTGATTGGCTGCCTGAGCCTGGCTCAGCTAGAGTGAATGAGAGACAGAGGTGTATATCTGGGGACCTCTCACTTATATATTTGTTCACAAGCAGTAGTTGAAGCTGAAGAAGAAGCTGTTCCTTGAAGCATAGCTGGAAGAGAAGTCGGCTTCTGCATTTCTTCAATGTAATCAGAAAGCACTGATCCAGAGAGGACCTGCAAAGGAGACCTCTCCCCGAGCTATAAGGGACCATCGTGCAAAGCTTCTGCTCTTCATCAAAGTATCCTGGAACCCAGTCCTGTGTGCCTGCCATCCAGAGAAGGGATCTTCGAAGTCCAGAAGAGGAGTGCTTGAAATCTTGAGCCAGAGAAGTCCATTGGTCTCGCCCAGGGTCTGGAGGTGCGCTTTGTGACTGATGGAAGCCACTGCTGTCTACCGCCCAGAAGAGAGGGTACCCGGACATAGTGCTGCTGCACCCTGGTGCTGCGAAAGTTCCAAACTGCCTATGAACATTTGAAAGGACATCCTTGACATCAACACTGACCACTATTTCCCACCGGAGAGAGTCTCGAGTCTCTGGGTGCAGTGGAAGGACTGCCCATGGGTTTCCTGCCATGAGAAGATAACAAAGATGCCACAAGGGTCCAAACTCTGTGAGGTTCTGAGGTCCACTCCAGTGGTCGAGTCCAGGTCGCCAGAAGCTGTTCAGATGTCTGTGCTGTGGCTGCAGAATAGAAGAACCGAAAGTCGGAAAACCGCGATATTCCAAAACTCGACACCAAAAGTGACCTATGCACTCGTCGCCACTAGAAGTCATCGAAGGGTCCCAGGGGTCTTACTCTCATCTGCCAAGCCTTTAAGGAGGCCACATCAAGTTTCATCTTCACAGGACTGCAGTCAGAGAAATCGTCGACAAAACGAGAGCACTGCGAAGAGTACAACTGTTGCACTTCAGAAAGACTTTGGTTCCTTTTTATTCTTGGACTCAGCATCACAGTGGCTCCTTCTTCCAAAGGGGATCCGTTCTCGGAGGGAGTCGTCCAGTAAAACCGAGAAACTTTGCCACTTCGACTGCCAAGGGACCAAAGGTACTGTGACGAGGAAGAGCATCTTCTAGCCTCAGGAGCTGTCCAGGGGTCCCAGCGTCATCTTGGATCTTGTTGTCCTGTACCCTCTTAGGTATTTTGGGGTGGTGGAACATTTTAAAGAAAGCACAAGGTTATTGAACATTATTGGACTGGGCTGTAAAAGACAGAATAAGTTGCTCCCTAACGTTTCCACTAAAGATTGCCCAGGCGGGGGATCCTCACTCAGAGTAATCTATCTAGCCAAAAGAAAGTATTCTGCCACTGTTCACCACTAACCTGGCGTTCTTCACTATTCTGTGCAGTTACACCTCACTTAAAAATCCACCTGCCTATTTAAAACTGTCTGCAGTTAGTGCATCTTTTCCTGGATTTAAGTAATGTGTGGTACCACAAAGAATATATATATCTGACATTCTTTGAATAAGTATTCCAAGTACAAAATGTTATTATTTATATGTGTATGGATTCCTGAACTTTTATTTTATATAAAGAAGCTCTATTATCACCTAACATAATGTGTGGACATTCCTTTGGATGCTTTGGGGAAACACTGTACTTAAAAACCAGCCTGCATCACCTCCTGAAAGCTTAAGCATGGATGCTCGGCCATTACTTCTAAATTGAGAGCCTTGCTGGGGTGTTCTATGCCTTTACCCTACCATATAGAGGGCAGAGGTACATGTATCCCCCTCCAGTCTTTACAATGACTGCTTGGTGTAGCTTGCTTGCCGTGAAAGGGGCGTTTAGGACTGTTCTTTCTTATGGGCCCTGTTTCTTTGAGATTCCAGCCAGGAACATGTCTGCCAGGACTGCCTTTGTAGCTTCTTGAGACAGAATAAGTTGCATTTATCGTCCTTCTCAAGGTGCTTGACCCTGGAACGGAACTTGACTTTCCTGTACTCGGCCTGGAAATGGCCAACTAATCCCTTTGTGGTTTTTTCTTGGTCGTCCTTCACGTCCCAACCTCGAAGCTCGAGTTTGAACAGTCTCTGCAGTTTGCTTTGCAGCTACCTGAACATTCTCTTTATTTTCTGTGCAGCACCTCTGCTTGCATCTTGGAAGAAGCTCAGGAGCTGGGTCTTCACACACTCCCACCACTCCACAAGCTAGTGACAGATGTCACATTCAAAGTCTGAGAATGTCCAAACACGTATATGTGCTACATTCTTACAAAAAGGGTATTGCCAGAGTTGTGGAAAATGAAAATACCACCAAGCCCAGTGTGCATTATGTACATTATGCACAATGCAATTAGTGATCTCACATCCACCCCTTTTAGAAGTATTTGTCAAAAAGAAAGACCTCTTGTCAGGCTTTGCTCAGAAAAAAGTTTTTTGATTGAATGCAAAGCATCAAATAATCCTAATGGTTGCCTTTTGTCCCCAATACTTTTCTCATAGTGGTATTTTGAAAGAGGAAAATAGGAGTGTACCTGACGGTCCATCTTCGAATGATAACATATCAGAAAGTAATTTATGTGATTAAACGAGGTTTTGATGATGTGCTTTGCCGAGTATGACATGTTCAATAAGCGTAACATTCTTATAATGACTATTATATTTACTGGATGTGGTTATTAGAAGTGAACACTAAATATTTAAAGAAACAGTTTACAATTTTAGTACAATTCAGTATTGTGAACAGCTCAGTTAAGAGAGAACACACACGATTTTGTCTCACGTGGTTCAGAATTAAAACTACTTTCCAGCTTCTTCTCCGATACACAAGCTAGGCTTTGTGGCCAACCAACATTGATGGCATTCAGGGCTGGGTGAAGCTCGCGATGTTTACACCACACACAGAGAACCCTCCTACACACACATACACCATCCCTCTCTCCCAGAATGCCTGAGGTCCCTCTGCACATATCAGGCAACTATAGTACACGATGGCAGCAGCACTGCGACATTAAGTAGACGCTTTCTAGAAAATAATAAGTGGGTTCTGCAGGCACAGAATAGAAGCAGCCTACCATGTAATCCTAAATTAGATATAAACAGGCAACTTGGGCCTTCATAAATACAAATCATGGACCACCCTAGTGCCAGGCCGCCCGCCCTCTGTGCTCTAATTGATACTGGCTGTGGGATTGGCTCTAATGAGTTGGCTGATTGGTTGTGCCTTGCTTTGTCTTTGTGCATACATATTTTCTAACGTTTGTCGTGTAATGCAAAAATATGCTATCCGTATTCGCCTCTTTACAAATGCTCCAGCTTTTTTGTCTATTGTTTTTGCTACCACTGATATTTAATACATGAAAAACATTTATGCTGGTGAGTAACCAGTGGACCCATATGCAGGCAGAGTGGTAACATTACCTGGGTGACAATGTGCCCATGCCCCCCCCCCCAGGTAGTACGCGAGACATTGGGTAAGTGTTGGCAATAAAAGGCTGTGGGATTTTATTGCACAGTTATGGTCATAACAGACATAATCACAATTACAGTAACCAAAATGTGCTGTACTTTTGGGCATCGGGTCCCGAGGTTTCCCCCTCTGGCCCGTGCCACCAGTCTTGTCCCACGACAGTGTGGTCACTCTACAGTGACCTGACTTCTTTCTCTTTCTTCTCGTCCTTTTTCTTAGGATGGGAAGGTTCTGGGAAAAAGCAGAGACTCTGAGTGCACCGAGTACTCTTTGGTTTGGGTCCCCGTGCAGGGACCACAAACCGGGTATGTTTTCTGCTACAAAACACAGTTTCTTATATAGGACCCAGGGGCTGTCCCCTGAGTCCTTCTGTGTGTTGGGGGGCTGTGGTGCCAGCCCCCAGGCCGGCTGATGCCGACAGCAGATTGCACCTTATGGTGCCTAACAACTGGTCTCCGCCCTATTCCTGTTTTGCGAGCCCTGGGTTTCGAATCCCTGCGGGGGGAGGGCAAGGTGTTGGTTAGACACACTGCCCTTCCCTTTACATTTCCCGGTTTAGCGACTGTGCGTCACCTTTGTAGTTATGGTGGGGGACGGGGGAGCATCGCCCCATTTGTTGGGCTGCTGCTCCCTCTCTTCCCCACCTGGCTGCCATGGCGCACAGGTTACCAGGCCTCGCCTGGTGCCTGCGGTGTTGCCCATAACCAGTGGACCCATATGCAGGCAGAGTGGTAACATTACCTGGGTGACAATGTGCCCCATGCCCCCCACCCCCAGGTAGTACACGAGACATTGGGTAAGTGTTGGCAATAAAAGGCTGTGGGATTTTATTGCACCGCTATGGTCATAACAGACATAATCATAATTACTGTAACCATAATATGCTGTACTTTTGGGCATCGGGTCCCAAGGTTACCCCCTCTGGCCTGTGCCGCCACCACCTGGATGGGTTACCGGCTGTCCAGGTTACCCCAAAAGTTGTTGCTCTTTGCTTCCCCCTAGTTGTAATGTCTGGTTCCCAGAGTTGGAGTTCGCCTTTTGAACGGGCCTGGGCTTGGTACTGGGCCCAGTGGGGTGTTTTGTAACGGGGTGCATTCAGTGCTGAAAACCACCCCTCGCTATAGTTGTTGCATTTTTGCTGGCCTGAAGTTATGTACTGCCTAACCTCATGTGTTGGCCTCCTATTTCCCGTTCCAGTACTTACCTACTGCCCTGTTCAGAAAAACGCTCTGTCCCATCCGTTGCTGGGTTGGTTTGGCTTTATTAATTTGCTCCCTGCATTGTGCTGGTGTTTATTTGGGCTGTTTGTGGAGGGATCCCCTCTTGCTACCCCTGTATTCCCATTATCTTGTTTGAACCCTTTTTGGTTATCATGCTATTAGCTGTTTTCTAGCCCGGCTCATGTGTCGTTGGCCTGTTATCTGTTTCGAACTATTATTGGTTTTTGTGCTATTAGCAGCTTTGGGCCCTGGGCCTGGTGGCATTGGCCTGTTGTCTTGTGCCGCCTGGTGTTGTACCACCCGTGGTGGTCTATGAACAAATTGGGGAGCCCTGACGTTATTGTTCCAAAATTGGCCCTGGTGCATATTTCCAGCAAACACTAACCTTTTTCCTATATAAGCGACTTACCTCCTCTCTTCGACCAGGGTGCGGTAACGTGTTGTAAAAAACTTCCCGGGTTCCCTATTGGATGTTCCACTCCTGTTTTTCTATTGTTTGTCAGTATGTTTAGCTCCTGCATTCAGGTTCAGTGCTAGATTGTAGCTCCCTATGTACCGGCCCTCAGGCATTGTCCTGTTGATATGTGCTGTGTGGTGCTTATCCACCACTGCTTGTTAGTTTGTTGAACCTGTTTTCAGGTTCTGTGCTACTTGTAGCTCTCTGGCCCCGGCCCTCGGGCGTTGGCCTGTCATATTGTGCTGTGTGGTGCTTTCCCATCAGGGCTTGTTCGTTTGGTGAACCTGTTTCCCGGTTCCGTGCTACTTGTAGCTCTCTGACTCCGGTCCTCGGGTGTTGGCCTGTTATATTGTGCTGTGTGGTGCTTTTCTACCACTGCCTGTTAGTTGGTTCAACCCGTTTTCAGGTTCTGTGCTACTTGTAGCTCTCTGGCCCCCGGACCTCGCGCTTTGGCCTGTTGTATTGTGTTGTGTGGTGCTTTCCCATCAGTGCTTATTAGTTTGGTGAACCTGTTTCCAGGTTCCGCGCTACTTGTAGCTCTCTGGCTCTGGCCCTCGGGCGTTGACCTGTTATATTGTGCATTGTGGTGCCTTTTCACCACTGCTTATTATTTGTAGGGCCCGGCCCTCAGGCGTTGGCCTGTTATATTGTGCTGTGTGGTGTTTTTACACCACAGCTTATTAGCATGTTGAAACCGTTTATGGTTTCCGTGCTCCTTGCAGCTCTCTAGCCCCGGCCCTCGAGCGTTGGCCTGTTATATTGTGATTGTGTGGTGCTTTTCCACCACTGTTAATTAATTTGTTGAAGCCGTTTTTGGGTTCTGTGCTATTTGTAGCTCTCCCTCCTGTTCTATTGAGCTGTGTGTTGTTTAAATCCCCTCTGCTTATTATTTTTGTCCTGCTTTCTTGTGTTAATGTTGCTTCTTACCCCGTCTCGGATGAGATAAGCTTGTATCTGTGACTCTGTCTACGATCAGCTGTCGAGAGAACGTGGCTTCTGTGTCTTCCTCGGGTGTCTCCAAATTGTTCCGCCCTTGCTGCTATCTGTCCCCTCTAACTGCTGTAAAACTGGTCATCAAACTGTGTACTACCTGCATGTTGCAGGAACTCCCGATGGTCTGGAAACGGCTCTCGTTTGCTGGCGCCCTAGCTAGTTACCCTTTGTGTGAGGTGCATGATTAATGTCCTTGGGGGTGAAAGACTGAGTTTTTTGGCCCTGCCGGGGTTTGAAACTGGGTTGGCAGGTTCTGGGCCGATGTTAAAAGGAGTGCTCCGCATGTTGTGCAAAGGGTGCCCGGCTCTGCATTTCTGATCAGGTTTACCTATATGAGACGGATCATTCTTTTGTTTTTCAAAAGGTTGTGGGCTGTGTTGGGTACCGGCCGAGCTGGACACTGGAACCACCATCTCTTAGCGGATGTGATAAAATGCAAACATTCTGCATGCTGTGCTACCTGACGGTTAGGTTGTCTGTCCTGGCGTAGCTGTTTGTTTCAGTTTTGTAGGCAGTTTTTTGGGCTGGATTGAGTTTTGCCTGCCTGAGTGTGTGTTTATTTTGGACCCTGTTGGCTGTGGTAATGTTGTTGGGTTTGGAAACTGTGTGTCTTCTGGTGCCCCCCCCGTGGGTTTTCTCTACTTACCATGCAGTGATGTTTCTTTTGTGCCGTCTCCCCTTTTTCACATGGCTACTTACTGCTAGCACCCGAGGTCCCGAACCGCTTCTGCGCTCTTTTTGCCGTATTGTCTTTGCCCGATTGCGTGCCTGTGGTCTGCTTCTGTTGCACTACCCAGTAGTGCTCTTGCAACTGGGCCCCCACGTACGGGTTTTCCTTAGTTGTGAGGAAACTATTTCGAACCCCGTTTCAGGGATCTGGTGTTTATTACCTGAAAGTACCGCTTGGCAGCATTACTCTGCTTGGATCCAGATATTTTCTGCAGTTTTGTGGACTATCCCTACCAGAAGGCTTTGCTGCCCATCCCCAGCAGGCAGGGCTACATAAGCCAGAAAGCGCGTGCACCGAAGCAAGTACCTGAAAGTACCGCTTGGCTGCATTACTCTGCTTGGATCTAGATATTTTCTGCAGTTTTGTGGACTATCTCTACCAGAAGGCTTTGCTGCCCATCCCCAGCAGGCAGGGCTACATAAGCCAGAAAGCGTGCACACTACGCGCACGCACCAAAGCACGTACCTGAAAGTACCGCTTGGCCCCGTTACTCTGCTTGGATCCAGATATTTTCTGTAGTTTTGTGGACAATCTCTACCAGAAGGTGAACAAGACCCCTCCAGCTTTAAAACTACCCTAACGCCTATAAGGAGTTAGTATTTACCTTTGTTTATCTATTCACAAGCTTTGCTGCCCATCCCCAGCAGGCGGGGCTACATAAGCCAGAAAGCGCATGCATTGCGCGCGCGCACTGAAGCAAGTACTTGAAAGTACCGCTTGGCCGCTTTGCCGTGCTTGTTGCGCTTCTGCAGTTCTGAGCGGTGCTTTTCGGTACTTGCCCGCACATCGCATTGTGGGGCTGACTACCATAGCATATCGCTATTATGAAACAAAATATTGCCTTACTGTCATTAGGCATGCCGTCGCGCATGGCAATCCAAAGGAACACCAACAATGGCATTTCTTTTTCCTCCCCGGAGCGTCCTTTGAAACGTGTTCGCTCCTCCTCCACTCCGCTAACAACAAACGCCCAGATTAAGGCCGCCCCTCGAAAAAATGAAAGTAAGAACAAAATTCAAAGCGAAATGAACGTGCTTTACCTGCTTCACGGCCTGTGGGAATCCAACTGTCAGAACATGCTACGACTACCACAGTGGAAGCCAAATGTAATCAGGACTCAGTAAAGCATGGCGATGTTACAGAGAAGGTAAATGTAAAGGGGAAATCAAATGTCAACGAATCTGAATCTGTAATTTTTACAAAAGAAAATGTATCTCTTACTGACAGTGCTCTCCTTCGTAGTGTTCTAACTGGCGCAGCTGTTTTATCTATAAATACCTCCGGTTTGAGTACCTGGGAAGAGCCGGTAGTCATTGATTTAGACCCTAACGCCAATGAGTTTTCATCACATACCCTGCCCGAAAATGTATCTAAGTCACCAGACTTGTTTTTTAACTCTAGCATCTCGCAATCTATTAAAGAACTATCCTTTGCTGCCCCAACCCCTCGGAGAACGAAACCTCAAGACCTGTCTCCAAATCTTCCCTCCACTCCTTCATTAGAAAAGCCTCTATTCCCCCTACCCATGGTAATGGAAAATAACAACTCCAAAAAATGGGCTAACAGAAATTGCCCTTACTGCAATTAATCTTGCGATCCAATCCAATCCTTGGTAAGCTTGTTTGACACCTTAAATGCTAGACTAGCTTTCCAAGACACACAACATGAGAAACAACAAACATGCCAAATAGCACCGCAAACCTTGGAAAAAACGAAAATGCCCGCACATTCACTAAAGATGAAAAACATTCAACCATCCATACATGAAGGTGCTCGGGAAAGTAACAAACTAACCCTTGAATCCCCGGCAGTTCCTTTAATATCAATACCCATTGCTGAACAACAATGCGAAAATGCATTATCTATCACACAAACTCCTGAAGGTATTCCCATTGAGAATCAAACTCTACCAATGACAAAATCTAAAATAAATTATCCTGTGTTCTCATGGCCTTGTGATCAGAACACAGAACTGCAAGGCAAACGAAATAAGAAAAAGGCTGATCAGGAGAAAAAGCTACAGAATGTCAAAAATCTCAAACGAATCTCGTCATCATAATCAAAACAATTTATTAAAAATGTGTCTCAAACAAAATCGGCTGCTGTAACAGCTTCCAAAGGCATTTAAAAAAAAATACTTGTTACAATCGTCACTAAAGAAACAATCATACCCTGCAAATAATGCAAATAAGGTGCAGACTTATCAACCTCTAGATGAATTGGTAGCCGCTGTAACAGCGACTCCAGATAAGTGCACATCCCCGCCCATTGATCTAGAGCGATCAAGCAATGAGACTGACACACTGATCAGCGTTGGAGTGAAATACGACATGCTGTCGATGCCCATATGGCTGCTCACCCTAACCAAAAAGCTCTCATATTTTGTCTCTATGTCAAAGATATTATGAACACAGAAATCAAAGTATATGATCGCAGATCTGACGGGCCCCACTTAGCCCAAGAACCCAAGTCTAGTTTACGAAACCCCTCCTCACGAGAGAAGGAATACTCCCAAGTAATAGAGAAACAAGTGGCTGAATCCAACTCTAAAATCTCAACAACCCACCCTATATCTGACCTTGATATCAAACAACTAATTAAAACAACTCTATGTCAAATGATAGAAGATACAAAACCTCAAAGAGAACAGGCGAAACAGGTTTTGAAAATGACCACTCATCTCGTTAAAACAACGACTCAACCGACTAAAAGGCCAGCAATCTATTCACTTACATTATCATGTCGTCCGTTGCCTTGTACTCAATATAGTCTGAACAGATCTTCGGTACTTTCAATCTTTAGTGAAATGCCAGCCCTAGATGACATAGGAACAATTGATTTGGAATTGGTTGAATTTGTGGATCGATCAAAAATAACTTCTGTTACGTTATGGTTGAATTCTAGAGTGGTGCTTAATACCATTTGGCCAGTTAGATCACACCTCTTTGAACTAGGTTTTGTTATTCTAACTGGCCCAACACAGTCAGAGAGCCAAACCACTGTTCACTCTTCTCAAAGGACCTCGTCGGGGAACGATGTTGGGAACCACCAGATTCCAAATAATATTCTTTGTAAATGTGGTTCAACAGAGATTCAGAATTAGCTAGACCCAGCAAATCTTAGTACTTTGTCTCTAGTCAGCTGGAACTCACGAGGCTTCAAGCATTTGATAAACAAGAAAAGCTCTGCACTGATAAAATATGATGTCATTTTATTACAAGAAACCTGGCTTTCAACTTTGCCTTTTTGGAAAAATTATGTGATCTTTTTAGTCCCTTCTAAAAAGGCTAAATTTGGAAGACCCACCTCTGGTTTACTTATAGCTATCAAACAGAACTTACAACTAAATCCAGAAAATTGGTTCCCTCCAAATTAATTCCTCCAAATGATCAAATTACAGAACAATCAAACTGTATATGCAGTAATAAATGTATATTGGAATCCGAGTGGAGTGAGTGACGACAGGTTTCTGGAATCCATAGCAGAAGCCCTGGATTTAGTAGCCCAAGAAAACAACTACTGCCATATAATACTAGCAGGGGACCTTAACCTACATTGTCTTGATTCAGATCGATTCCTAGAACAAACAAGATTACTCAAATGGAATAAATTAATTAAATCCAGAAATTTGTTTATGATTAATGGATCCCTGTCATCAGACATTCCTCCCAAAGCAACCTGGCAGAGAGGGTCCTATTCAGCCAATATCGACTTCCTATATGTTGACAAAGTTTTGTTTTCTCAATTATTGACTTTTCAAGTTATACACTCTGATCTAAGTGACCACAATATGTTAAATATCTTGTGGTTATTCAGAAGTCTGAATGAGACAGTTCTATGTAAAACGTACTCAAGGAAGGTTACTGTCAATGCAGCACGTAATAGACCAATATGGTCAGAGTCAACATTGCAAGGTTTTAAGACATGCTATGCTTCTAAACTTTCGCAAGTTAAACACGATGAACACATTTCTTGTATAGTGTACCCTGAGTTGATGCAACTATTTCAACCAACCTCTGTATTGATGAAGTCAAAACAAACTCCTCTGCATGTTTTCAATCATGAAGTCAAAAAAAATGAAATCAATTGTGAGACAGCAGAAGCGGGAAGCCCTAAGACTATCACCTGATAGCAGAGATTAAACACTAATACAATTTAAGACAAAATACAAGAACTGGATTAAAGGCTGTATCAAGAAGATGTCAGTAATATGCTGAGGAAACTATCTAGTAAAAATGCCTCCCAAAAATTAAATATCAGCTGGAAGTCAAGTGGCAGTACAAGCTAATCCTGTTACAGAACAAGAGTAGATTGACTATTACCCAAAATTATACAGTCTACCAGATTCTGTTATATCAGATGAAAGTCTATTAGGGAAATGCCCTTTTAGTCTCAATTACGATCGTGATGACATACTGTATTATATCCATAAAAGTAGTCACTCAAGAGCTCCAGGTCCAGATGGGCTTTCCAATGCAATTCTGAAACAGTTCACTGAAATGTGGGCAGACATCTTAATGATAATGTTTGATGATATACTAGTCTCTCATAAAATACCAAAATCAATGTTCGATTACAATACCCGTTTACAAAAAAGGAGATCGAGCAAATCCGGCTAGCTATCGGCCAATATCACTGTTAGATGCCCCTGGAAAAATATTCAGTCAAATTATTTTAAAAGAGCTAAATAATTGGTCAGCAAACAATTTGAAGATGGATCCTTTCCAAGCGGGCTTTGTCAGTGGGTTAGGAACAGCGCCTAACATAATTACACTTAATATGATTCAATCTCAAAGTGCCATTCGAAACCAACCCTTATACCTGGCATTTATCGACTTCCGTATGGCCTTTGACTTTGTTGATAGGAATCTATTATATGTCAAATTAGAGGCCTATGACTGTCCACCATCATTATTAGCTTTAATTAAACAATTGCATACTGGTACCACCATGCAAGTTAGACTGTCCTATGAAGGCCTCTATCAGCAGCTTTTAACACCTTATGTGGCCTGAAGCAAGGATGTATAATGGCCTCGATATTATTCAACCTATTTATACTTGACGTGGGAGCTTCCTTTCTTAATGTTATATCAGACCCCCCAAAATTGGGAAATCAGCGTATAGCGTGGATGCTCTACGCAGATGATCTGATATTACTGTCACAGACCCCAAAAGGTCTCCAAAACCTGTTGAATGCGAGTTTGTCCAAGCAAATAACCTAGTAATCAATCTTGAAAAATCTCAGGTTCTAATTTGCAAAAATCTAAGAAAACTAAAACAAAGTAACCATGTATGGACTCTACAAAAGGTAGCGCTTAAAACTATATCAGAATATAAATATCTGGGTTTATCTTTGTGCAATAAAACAACAAACACAACTTATTCATCATATCTGGAAAACAAAATGAACATATTACTTTCACAGGCAAAGATTCTAGTCTTTAAATTTGGTAAATTCACTTATAAATATGTGTTACTGTTCTATGAACAAAAACCTATCCCAGTGTTACTATATGGAGCAGAATCGATGCCACATGTTCAAACAAAAATGTCGGATATCTTAGAAGCCCGATTTTGGAAATCAATCCTAAAGCTACCGACCTGCACACCAATGCCGATTCTTCGTCACGAGTTAGGACTAGTTTCATTAACAGCACGCTTACTCTGGCGAATGTGCAGTTTATTTCGTAAATGTTTGTTGGGAACAGATGCCAATAACATCTTGAGTGAGATAGCTCAACAGCTAACAGCATCTTCTAATTTCTTTCCTATGAGATGGCACAACTGTGTTGTTGATGCCATGGCGTTACCATAACCCTGCTGCTAGATAACCCCTCCCGAGCTAATGTGAAATTATATCAATGGGACTGGATAAAAAATAGAGCGAACTGCATAAAATACAAGGACTTCAATAGTGACCAATTTGGCTACAAAAGGTTGCGGTGTATGGCGCCTTATTTAACAAAGTGTCCTTCCAGAGTAATAAGAAAGGAATTCTTAAGATTCAGGTTAAATCTCTGGCCCACAAGGGACATTTTGGCTACAAGGAAGGCTATTATACCTTCTCTGAATTACTGTCGCTTTTGCAAGGCGATTACTGAAAAAGAGACTCTACAGCAATTACTGGTATCATGTCCTAAACTGAATGCCCAAAGAATGTTATATTTCAAAAACCTTTTATGTTTATACAATGATGAAGGTGAGGCTAAGGTGTGGCGTATGTTGTTTTCGACAGAGAGAATGGTAATTATGAAAGCGATAATTCAATTTCTAGACTGTGTTTTACCATCAGAACACACATCATGAAGGATTGCCTAATCTGCCTGAGTTAACATGTAGCACAGCCCATGTTTATTTTATAATACCTGATGAATGTAATTTAATTTAATGAATTTTAGTCGAACAACATTTACAAGAGGAAAGAAATGTTCTTTATATCTCATTGTTAATTTTATGATTCTATGTTTTTATTAGTATTTGGTGATGTATATAAATAATTTGTATTTGAAAAGTTGATTCTTCAACTAAATCAAATAAAAATAAAAAAAATAATTATGTTATTGCTGCACCTTGTGTGCTCCTTCTCTTATTGATTTCGAAAACAAATGGTTCTCTTAAGCGTGAAAGCAGAGCAAAAAACCCTGTGCTGATGCTTGGGAGTCCTTTGTTGTTCTGTAATAATAAAACGTTTCCGTGGCCCTTGGCTCTTGCACCAGGCCAAATTGTTCTTTAATATTTGATACTTGCAGTCATGCTAGTATTGCTATGTGATCCGACAAACCGTTTCCTTCTGTTTTTTTATCTTCTTCTTTGCGACTTTTTTGGTTATCTGTTAGTGGTGTTGCGGTTGGTATGCAGAGTACGTTTTGTGTATAGGCACGTTATAACTGCCATATCATATCATGATATCTGCCTTGTTGTACCCTGTTATTCGGGTATGTATGGTTTGTTGTTACCCATTTTGAGTAACTGCCTGTTGTGTTGCCCCGTTCCAAGGGTCTTGTCCGATGCAGGTGGTCCTTAAGGACTGTCTTATTTTCTAAACTTATTATGTGTTTTTAGTTTTAATTGGTGCTTGCATGTAACAAGAAATCACCTCTGTATAGTTTTGAGCAGTTTTTAACCTATTCAATCTACCCCCTTTGTTTGGTCATGCATTCACAGCTATCTTCCATAATGTTGTAATGCAAATTGAAACCTACGCCGTGGTGTAAAATCATTCAAAAACAGGTTTGTTTGCGCGAAGACGATTTTTTGTGGCGAAACTGCCTGCTGTTTTGGCCCTGGCCTTGTGCACTGCTAATACGCCATGCAGTTGTGCCGTAGTGTAAAAACATTAAAAACAGGATTGTTTTGCAGGAAGATGCTTTTTTGTGCCGAAACTGCCTGCTGTCAATATTAACCACAGAGTTCGCTTCTTCGTTAAAGTTCTGTCATTTACTATGTGCGTTTCCACCAAATATACTTTAAATAATTGGTGTAATGACCCAACTCTAAACCCTCTGGAAACTTATTATAAACCTCGTGGTCTTTTATGTAACAAATTGCTTTCCAAATGCTGTGCCTTTTCCTACCCCAGCGCGGTATGTTCACGGGCACTGCTCTGTGTTGGCTTGCTTCCGAGATCGCAAGCGTTACATTTTTATCTTACGGGGTCGATTCGACCTCCCGTTGCCTGTCAACCACGGCGCAGTGGTTGATTTACTTGAGAAAAATGTTGCACACCGGCTGCGCCGGGTTGATATCCTTGGTTTTTCTTTAGTGAAAATCCTGCTCTCATTTGTACGCCGAGTCTGGAGGGGCTGCCGTGTACGCTGTCTGTCTTCACCAGATGGCGCCTCTACCCGGGAACATGGCTTCTTCGGAACTCTCTATTCCTTTTTTAGAATCGAAAATGCTTAATAAAGTTTTCTATTTTATTATTATTTATTCTTAAATTATCTGTGCGTGGGACGCGCAATGCCCACTGTGCTTAATTGTTGAGAAATGTTCTGTGGCTTGTCATCTGATTATTGTGTCAGACTAAACCTGTTTTGCAAGTGTGTTGCTCCAAAATTCGAAACTGCTTAATAAAGTTTTGTTTTTTCTATTTTTTTTTAACTTATTTGTGTGTGGGTATTAATCTTGTCCTAAAAGCGCAAAGCCCACTGTCTTATCTGTTGAGAAAAACTCTGATGCTTGACATGTGATTACTGTGTCGACTAAAATTGATTTGTAAGCATGCCGCTCTACATGAGCTGTTTTCCCTAAAATGATGTGCAACTCGTATCCTTAGCTTTAGTAAAGAGAAAACATTTTGCGTGTATTTCCACTCTGCTTGTTCCAGTTTTTTTTTGCGTGGTACCACAAAAGTTGCTTTGTGTCACTAACATATAGGGCCAAGTGCTACCACATTCTTCGTTTTCGCCGCTTTGATAAATAGTGCGCTGCTTATTGCCGGGCTGTTTTTAATTAATTGGTTTTGTTAAAGGGAAACGAGTGCAGGGACATGATGCCGGGTCAAAAAACTGTGGCGCAGATGTTAACTTACTTGAGCAAAGTAACATGGCGTGAGCTCCGAGTTCCCAACTGTTTAATTGCCTTCCTCCTGCAGCTCCTGTCCGCCCGTCTGCATGTGCCGCTCTCTGTTCTGCAACCTCGGGTGGCGCCGCTGCAAACAGTCTGGCTACTTTTCTTCCTTCCGATCGCCTAATGGCACTGGGTCCTTCGAAGAAGGTGAAACAATTGCTCCTGCTGCAATGTGTAAAATGGGCAATTGGAACAGGGCAATGTTCGTGAAGGAAGAAAAAGAATGATAACATGCTGAATACACAGCAAACTTAAAGCAGAGACTCTGAGTGCACACAGTACTCTTTGGTTAGGGTCCCCGTGCAGGGACCACAAACCGGTTCTGTTTTCTGCTGCAAAACACAGCTTCTTACATAGGACCCAGGGGCTGTCCCCTGAGTCCTTCTGTGTGTTGGGGGGCTGTGGTGCCAGCCCCCAGGTTGGCAGATGCCGACAGCAGATGGCACCTTATGGTGCCTAACAACTGGTCTCCGCCTACTTACTGTTTTGCAAGCCCTGGGTTTCCCATCCCTGCCGGGGAGGGCAAGGTGTTGGTTAGACAAACTGCCCTTCCCTTTGCATTTCCCGGTTTGGCGACTGTGCGTCGCCTTTGTAGTTATGGTGGGGGACAGAGGGAGCACAGGCCCATTTGTTGATCTGCTGCTCGCTCCTCCTCTCCCCCACCTGGCTGCCATGGGGCACAGGTTACCAGGCCTCACCTGGTGCTTGCGACGGTGCCCATATTTATATTTCATGAGCGACAGTGATGTCACAAAAAGTAGAACTTTCATACACATATTTCCTCTTGTATTTCTCACCTAGTGGGGTTTTGCCTTGAACACGGATGGGATTTCAATATGGATGGTTGATTGTATTTGGTGATGGGACATTTTCAGAGGCCGTTTAACCCTCACTCAGAAGAGCTTTACCGAAGTAGCTTGGACACTGCACATCGAGTCTCAGCCGTGAGTGTACATTTAAGGGCGAAAGGGAAATTGTAATGACTGACTCTTGGCAGCATTTTGAAGGCTCTGAGTACTCGTCCAGCGTAGCTCCCATGACCCATGATCACTCACAGAGACCAGCTGTGCTCTTTGTACCTTATACCAGCTCGCTGTTGTTTACGTTTAGTGTTCCATTGCTTGTGAGTTCGTTTCACGCTTTGAAATGGCTTACAAAAATACATAAATACATATATGAGCTGGACGGCTCATGCTTTGGCGTACCGTGTAGTACAATGGTGTGCCAATGGGCAAGGCCTGGGGCAGGTCTGTGGGAGCTGTGAGAGTAACAATGGAAAAAGCAGAGGGTTTAGGGGATGTGACCTTGGGCAGTTCAAGGGTCTTGAAATTCAGTGGCAATGGGACACGACGTGGGGCAGGTTTAAGGGCAATGAGAGTGACATGTTATTCAAGGGGCAATTTGATTTTTTATGGGGCAGTTTTCAATGAAATGAGAATGGGAAATTCAGGAGGGACTGGGGCATTATATGGGGCCGTTCTACCATCAATGCAGGTGCCAGCTTGACCATTTTCTTAGCGTGGGCACTCAGCGCCTTGCCTTCCCCCCCCCTTTATCCGTCCCTTTCTTACCCCCCCCCTCTACTCCTAATCAGTCATACCATGCAAGCAGTAGAAAATTGACACGACACCAGTTTGGGTTGGAAGGTTAACATGCCTCAGCAGCTTTATTTGCATAAAGTCTTGGAGTTATCTTACAGGCGATCCGTAATTCACCGTCACCGATACACTATTCCGAGTGCGGTTACCTAGGGCTCCCCCCCTCCCCCCCCTCCCCCCCAATCGTACTCGTCCGGTGGACGCCTCGGATTGAGCCCGGCCCTGGCTATCCCCCTCTCTCTACCCCGGCCGTAGTTGCAGTCAATTATTTGTGCCCCCCATTTCACCCTGCCCCTTGCTAGGTCTTGTAGCGGGTGCCCGACCCCCCGCACACTTGCCCCGTGTCCTACGGGCTCTAGCTAAAACCGGCAGCCACGCGGTGCCTCGCTAATGTTCAGGTTCCTATACCGGCACCATACTAGTGCCCTTACAATTTCCTATACCGGCACCACCACAAGTGCCCTTACAATTTCCTATACCGGCACCACCACAAGTGCCCTTACATTTTCCTATACCGGCACCACCACAAGTGCCCTTACAATTTATTTACGTATCCGTATTTGGGCCGGCACCGCCCTCCGATGCCGGCCCCCACTTTCTGCCTGCCTAGTTGGCCGTCGCTTGCGACGTCCATCAAACCTTTTCTTGCCAAACTCTGCTCAGCCCCCCCTACGCCTTCGCGTAGTTCCGGTTATTGGCATCCTAGTCCTACCCCCGCTATGCCAACCCCCCCCCCAGGTCTCCCTGCTGTGTCCCCGAGCCCCCCAGAAACATCGCCATTCCCTCTCACTCAAGGCGCCCCCCCCCTCCAACTGCAGCCTTAGCAGGTGTCCTCCCCCCTTGGCTGGTGTCATATCTCTTCCTGATTCCCTGTCCCTCGTACTGTCTTCCTTTCCCAACTGTCTCCCCCATTCCCCCGGTCCCCTATGCTGCGCCCCGCCAGGCCCCCTCTTTCCTGTCCTTGCTGGCCCTCCTTGTCCGAGCTCCCCCCGCCCCCGATGCTCCTACCTTTCTTCCTCCAGCTCCCCCCTCTTGCCCCTCCCCCTTCGTGACGACTTACCCCTGCTGTAATTTTTGGTCCCGGTAGCATACCCCCCCGTATTCTCCTCTTGTTCCCCTCCAACCAGCTTCACTTGCTGCCCTCTTTTTAGTTTGTGGTTCGTTCCCTCCCCCCCCCCGCAATTTGGGTCTTGGAATTGCCTCCCAAGTCCCCTACATCCCTCCCCTTTTTCCCCAGGGCCTCCACCAAGCCTATTGCTCTTGGGGCGCCGTGCATCTAAACTCTTGGCTGCTCGTTCCCCTGTGGGTCTGCTAGCAGTGCTTCGTAAAGGGATCGCAATGTAACTCCGCTGGGCGACCTGTAAGACAAAAAAGAACATTATTCACATACTTTTTATCGGGAGGGTGGGTGGGAAAACGACGCAGCTCTGGCAAGACGGGAAACCGAGGGAGGATGTGTGAGTGCTCACACCAGCACGGGCTTTTATGCCCGGCTTCTCCCCGGTTTCCCGCCCTGCCCCTGAAGCTTTCGCGCCCTGCCGGGGGGGGGGGGGGGGCGGGTCCCCTTTTCGTCATCATCCGCCCCCCCGGCGCATTTTCCTTACAGGCCTGGGGGGAGGGGAAGGGCGGCCTGTACCGCCCCCACTAAGGGGCGGCGCCCGCCATGCCTGCTTTCGCTGGCGCGTTCGCCCGCCGTAGCGTGGGCACTCAGCGCCTTGCCTTCCCCCCCCCCTTTATCCGTCCCTTTCTTACCCCCCCCCTCTACTCCTAATCAGTCATACCATGCAAGCAGTAGAAAATTGACACGACACCAGTTTGGGTTGGAAGGTTAACATGCCTCAGCAGCTTTATTTGCATAAAGTCTTGGAGTTATCTTACAGGCGATCCGTAATTCACCGTCACCGATACACTATTCCGAGTGCGGTTACCTAGGGCTCCCCCCCCTCCCCCCCAATAGTACTCGTCCGGTGGACGCCTCGGATTGAGCCCGGCCCTGGCTATCCCCCTCTCTCTACCCCGGCCGTAGTTGCAGTCAATTATTTGTGCCCCCCATTTCACCCTGCCCCTTGCTAGGTCTTGTAGCGGGTGCCCGACCCCCCGCACACTTGCCCCGTGTCCTACGGGCTCTAGCTAAAACCGGCAGCCACGCGGTGCCTCGCTAATGTTCAGGTTCCTATACCGGCACCATACTAGTGCCCTTACAATTTCCTATACCGGCACCACCACAAGTGCCCTTACAATTTCCTATACCGGCACCACCACAAGTGCCCTTACATTTTCCTATACCGGCACCACCACAAGTGCCCTTACAATTTATTTACGTATCCGTATTTGGGCCGGCACCGCCCTCCGATGCCGGCCCCCACTTTCTGCCTGCCTAGTTGGCCGTCGCTTGCGACGTCCATCTAACCTTTTCTTGCCAAACTCTGCTCAGCCCCCCCTACGCCTTCGCGTAGTTCCGGTTATTGGCATCCTAGTCCTACCCCCGCTATGCCAAACCCCCCCCAGGTCTCCCTGCTGTGTCCCCGAGCCCCCCAGAAACATCGCCATTCCCTCTCACTCAAGGCGCCCCCCCCCTCCAACTGCAGCCTTAGCAGGTGTCCTCCCCCCCCTTGGCTGGTGTCATATCTCTTCCTGATTCCCTGTCCCTCGTACTGTCTTCCTTTCCCAACTGTCTCCCCCATTCCCCCGGTCCCCTATGCTGCGCCCCGCCAGGCCCCCTCTTTCCTGTCCTTGCTGGCCCTCCTTGTCCGAGCTCCCCCCGCCCCCGATGCTCCTACCTTTCTTCCTCCAGCTCCCCCCTCTTGCCCCTCCCCCTTCGTGACGACTTACCCCTGCTGTAATTTTTGGTCCCGGTAGCATACCCCCCCGTATTCTCCTCTTGTTCCCCTCCAACCAGCTTCACTTGCTGCCCTCTTTTTAGTTTGTGGTTCGTTCCCTCCCCCCCCCGCAATTTGGGTCTTGGAATTGCCTCCCAAGTCCCCTACATCCCTCCCCTTTTTCCCCAGGGCCTCCCCCAAGCCTATTGCTCTTGGGGCGCCGTGCATCTAAACTCTTGGCTGCTCGTTCCCCTGTGGGTCTGCTAGCAGTGCTTTGTTTCAGGGATTGGCCTGTGATTCCTCCAAGACTCTCTGCTGGCTGCCGGCGGCAGAGAGTTCCCCCCACCCCAGCTTGCTTCCACAGGGCACTCCCTGTATTTTAATGGCTGGCATCCTGGGAGGTGCCCCACCCCCCACTCGGGCCTCTCATACACATCCCGCATTTTTGAAGTGCCGTCATCCATTCTAATGACGTCAAAGCAGTGCCCACCTCGGACAGGTGGGTCCCGTCCCCTTCAAAATACCCTGGTACTTTTAAAGTGATGAGGGGATGGCGAATCCAGAATCATCCCCCTGCCTTTCAGAGAACCGCCCATGCGATTATTTGTTTAGCGAGGAATGAGAGGTGGGAGGGGGGCAACAACAGATCATGCTCGGTAGTGTTATTTGTGCCCTGACCCTTGCCCCCCACTTCGCTGTGTCAGGATCTGTACCCCTTAATATTATGGCTCCCTTACTCCCCGTTTCCCCAGACCCAGCACCCCCATTCCCCAGCCGCTTTCTGCTCGGGGTGAGTGGACTGCCCCCTGACCACGATTATGTGCCCCCGGCTTGCCCCCCCCCCCCGAGCACCCCACTCCCCAGCGACTCTCTGCTCAGGGTGAGGGGGCTCGTAGTGTCATCGGCTTCCACACTAAACATACTGCCACTTGTGTATACGCGTGTATAAATTTCCTATTGCATAGACTCATGTGGCGTTTACTAGCAAACCTTGCCTCACAAAATGAATGCCTGATCGATGCCCGACCACAGCACGCCGCGCGTTCTTACCTTGCCCAGCGTACCACTTGTAACCATACCCCGAATTACCCCTCCCTTAGTTGACCGTTACCCGAATTACCACTCCCTTCATTGACCTCACATGGTTAGAAACTCACCAAAACTCTGCCTAATGTCATACCTCTCTCTTCCTGCCACGCAGGCACAATCTAGTGTAGTGTCGTCCACTGTTTAAAGCGTGTAATACATTCAACCTATAGTATTGTAGTTCGCCACCGGCCACTCAGGCACACTCTACTGAACATATGCCTAGACGAACGTACTTCTGTCTGCAGGCTCAATCAATTATGCCATTGATGCATGAAGGCCTGATCAATTTGTGATCGTGCTACATGCAGACACCCCCCCCCCCAGTACTCCTTTACCATGGGCCCGATCTGCCGCATTTCTGCATGAATTGAAGGCATGTTTACTCACTGTTCCCGTGACCTGTCCTTCTCTGCCGCCCTTTTATTCCAGCAATAGGAAGTAGCCACCAGGAAACTACTGCTCCCATAATGCTGTTCAACCACTTTCCGCTCTAAAGAGTAGTATTATATCTTAATACACAACACACATTGACTATATACTGTGAACACTGGTGGACTTGGAACCAAAAGAGGCCCTGGAACTAATGTTCAAAGTGGCCCATATTACACATTTACAGCAAGCCACAACCTTATCCAATGAGAATATGTGAAATTAAGATTAGTGACCTCACAAAACCCGGGGCGCAGGGGCCTCCCCAGAGGCCAGGTCACCCGACCGTGTATGGATTGCCACTGCTTTGCAGTGACCAAAATCATTCCGCTCCCAATTTTGTCTGGCAAAGTAGTGTCAAATACAGTATGCAACTCCCTTTATGAGCCCCTAACACCATCCTTGTTTCATCCCACCAGCCGACCAGTAAGGAGACCCGCCTGCCTGAACTGTATTGTTCAGCCATAATACCTGGCAGCTTGGCAGCAAGCCCGCAAAGGTGAAATCGTAAACCCATTGAATTGCAATGACCAAGAGGTCTGAGGCGACAGGCTGCTGCCTGGTCACTTTTCTCCTAACAAAACAATCGCTTCATGGACATACATAAAAAAAATCAACAGTGACTGCCGCACAAGGTTGTGGACCTCAGGAATATAAGCTAACTTGCCCCACCTATGCCCAGCGGCAAACCTTTCCAGTATCCACCCTAAGTTAATGGCAGTTAGAGCAGGTGGCGCGGCCGCCAAGAAAAGAAAATATCAGATAAACCATAACCCCCATTTCCTTACACGTGGCCCGGCGCACAACCGCTAGGCACCCTCGAAACTCCATATTCCTGCTTATGAGTCCCTATCCTATCATGCACCTTCCTTACCGCACCTCCCCCTCATCCGTGACTTTGCCGCCCGCCCTGATCTGGTGCTTAAATTAGGGTTATGAATATTCTAGCCTACTGCAGCTGGGTCATGCCTTCCCCTCGCCGCGGTGTGCCCCCTTCCCCACCTGTAAGCCTTCCTCCTTGCAAAACCCCCCCCCCCGCCGCTTCCTCCCGCCCTACCCCAGCTCCTCGTGGCCCCCTCGCCGCCGGTATTCGGACCTGGATTAGTGGGCTCCACACTGATGTCAAAGTGAGCGCTCTGCCCCATGTGCCACTCAACCAGCTCCTGTAATTCTGGCTCGCAGACCAGACCCACGGAGCTGCATCAACAACCGAAAAGGAAGGAAGCCATTTCTCCTTCGTAAAAGGGGGCAGGCTTAAGAGCCTCTGTTGAGAATGTCTAGTGCTCAGCAACCTGACCGGAACCTTAACCATTTGTATAATTCCTGAAAGTTTAGTTGAAACCACTTCCCTACCAGCAGTCCTATCAATGTCTTCACATGCCAAAATTAAGAACATACACCCCAAACTGTCCATACTGATCGGAACCTTAACCATTTGTAGAATTCCTGAAAGTTTAGTTGAAACCACTTCCCTACCAGCAGTCCTAACCATGTCTTCACATGCCAAAATTACGAACATACACCCCAAACTGTCCATACTGATCGGAACCTTAACCATTTGTAGAATTCCTGAAAGGTTAGTTGAAACCACTTCCCTACCAGCAGTCCTATCAATGTCTTCACATGCCAAAATTACGAACACACACCCCAAACTGTCCATGCTGATCGGAACCTTAACCATTTGTAGAATTCCTGAAAGGTTAGTTGAAACCACTTCCCTACCAGCAGTCCTATCAATGTCTTCACATGCCAAAATTACGAACATACACCCCAAACTGTCCATGCACACACGCGGTACGGAGTGTAGGCTTTGTATACACACGATCATGGTGTGCGGTTTTAAATACCCGCGGCCCGGCGGCTCCGCCATTTTTATTCCTCCGAATGTATTCCCCTTGCCCGGTGTGCCCCCTTTCCCCACCTGTGTGCTTATCTCCTTGCAAAACCCCTCCCCCTCCCCCCGCCACCTCCTCCCGCCCTAACCCAGCTCCTCATGGCCATACCCGTGTGCCTGCTGTTAATGCTACTACAATGAGGCTGTGGGCCTGCTGGGCGCCCGCGGATGCCAAATTTGAATTTGACCCGCCGCCGGGATTCGAATCCGTGTTAGCAGGCTCAAACGGATGTCAAAACGAGCGCTCTGCTCGCTGTGCCACTCGCCTTCTGGCTCGCCGACCCGCCCCATGGAGCTGCACCAAACGCCCGAAAGGAAGGAAGCCATCTCCCCCTCGTGAACAAGAAAATTCTTTAGAGCCCCTGTTGAGCATGGATATTGCTCAGTGACCTGCTCCAAACCTGAACCTTTGCGGAATTCCATAAATATTAGTTGAAAACCGCTTTCCCACCCGCCATCTTGTAGAAAACTGTAAAAGCCTACAACTGCCCAACCTTCACACATCTGCACACCAAACCATACAGGCATGACACGATCGCGGTGTGTGGGTTTGAATACATGCGGCACGGCGGTTCCGCCATTTTGTTCCCCAAATTTATTCCCTTCTGCCCCCTTTCCCACCTGTATGCTTTCCTCCTTGCAAACCCCCCCCTTCCCCCGCCGCCTTCCATGTGCATGCTGTTATTGGGACTGTAATGTGGCTGTGGGCCTTCCGGGTGCCCATGCAAAAGTTAGCATTTGCCCCGCCGCCGGAAATTAGCCGTCGTGCTATTGACTAAAATGGACGCGGTGCAGCAGTTTCATAAGCGACCCACCCATCTGAGGCCATCGGATGGAAGGGGGCTCCGTTGACCTCCCGGCGGTTCGGAGGCCCGCGTATAAACATAAAACGCCTCAAGACATAAAGGCTGCATAATGCCGAGCGTCATCCCTTACAATCAGAATGCCCCTCACCCCCCCAGAACCGCGGCCGACATCGAGTTTAAATAGCAAACATTTAACTTTTCAGCCGTTGGGCCAAACAGACCCCATTCCCGCCATGTGCGCCCGAGTGGAGTTCCCGGCCTGTAACCGGCGTGCTCTTTGTGAAACATGAAGTTCATTCCGAGGAGGTGGGGGTGGTGGGAAACGCTCCCTCCCCGTCTACGCTGAAACTGCTGGCTTGTTGTGCTCATCCTGTGGGTCAGTGTGTTTGAGCGCGAACGCGCCGGATATGAGCCACCCGAGCAGCCCCCGGACAGCAGGAAGCACGCGGGAGAGAGCCCAGCAGCTGCAGCTGGGCCACGTTATGCAGAGCTCAGGCTCAAGCCGCGTGCACGGAGAAGGAAATGCAAAGCGTGCAACGGCCCGGGCTGTTGATTTTTTTTTTTTTTTTTTTTTTTTTTTTTTTTTAAACTTTAAAGGGCCCACCCACTCTTTTTTTTTTTTTCTCTCCTTCCCCTTGGCTACCTATGCAAACCATCCTTGCAACATTGGTGAACGAGAGTTGTCCGCATACTGCCCTTGATTGTCTGCAACCTTTGATGCGGTACAACACCCCTCTGCATCCCACTAAGTGCTTATACACAATTAGCTCACATAAACACCCATGCTCTACCCTTTGAGCTATTGGCATCCCCCAATGGCATCCTACCTAGGATTTGCTGCCCCGTCAATGAAATTGCAGTGAAAGCCAAACGCTGACTTCGCAACATAGCTCCTAACATCCCGATAGCAGCCTCCGCCCATTTCTTTGCCATCTCCAATGCATGCCCCCATACCATTAGTTGCCTCAAACCAGCAAAACTCGAAGCGCGAATGCCCCGGGGTGCAAACCATTACCGTTGCAATGCACGGCATGCAAAGTACAACCTTAACCCATGCGTAACCTTAAATGGCAACCAGAAAAGACGGTGCAGTGAATTTAAAAACCAATGCTCAGGATAAATTAAGCCTTCCTTAACTTGGAAATAATGTAACTGCGCTCCTTAAATTTGAAATTATCTGTAACCGCGCTCGATAACATCGTAACTGCCACGAAAGACTTCCTTGACACCCAAACCACAATGTACATTCCCCTGTTTTCACCAAGCACCTCGTCAAGCCGAGCACCAACCCAAACTCCGGCTGCGTGCCCCCATACCCTGTGAGCACTGCTGACCATGTTGACTTGTACCAACAACTCGGGGGGCGCTTTCCTGAAAGCCTGTATTTGTGTATGAAAAAACATGCCCACCAGCTCCGCTGCAAACCAGGGAAAACAAAACCACCACAGCACATTACCTCGGGCACGAGAGCCAGCCAGCAGTGCTGGCCTCACTAACCTTCCCCTAGCACACACGGCAACCTTTAAGAAGAATTAAGCCCTTTCCAACACCCGCAACCGCCCCGCGCTCTAAACCTGCTCCGGGTTCTGCCCCCGGATCAGAACTGCAACAACCACGCGAATGAACAGCAGTCGAACTTTCCCATGCTTACACACAGCACCGCAAAGATCCGAACTCTGGTCGCATTCTGCCCTTTCTAAAGAGCACCGCATGCACTAGATCATCGCCTCCGCGTAACACTTCTTCACTGAAACTGTCCTGTTCCTTTACAACAGGAACCTTATCGGGTGCATCCTCGAACTCTTCCATCACATGCATGCGTAGGAAAACACAACAAAACTCCTTCTTAGCGTCGGCGGGCGTCCAGCTGCAGTGAACACGATCCGGTGAGTAAGGTCCCCTTGCACTGCCCCCGCAAGTGCCCCCTCCCTCTTCCAATGCATAACACACTCCCTCTCAGTGTGCCTTTCCCTTAGCCACGCCGCCATTATCCACGAGGCTGCCCCCCTCCTCCCCGCAAACCCCCCCCTTCCCCCGCTGCCCTCCATGCGCACGCTGCCGCTGGGACTGGGCCCTCTGGGAGCCCATGCAAAACTGGCCTTTGAACCGCCGCCGGAACTAGCCGTCGTGCCAACGCTAGGATGGACGCGGGGCAGCAGCTCCACAAGCAACCCACCCATCTGAGGCCCTCGGATGGAAGGGGGGGCCCCTTTGCCCCCCCGGCGGCTCGGAGGCCCGCGAACAAACCACCACACGCCTACAGACACAACGGCACAATGCAGGGCGTCATCCCCCACCATCAGAATGCCTCACACCCCCCCAGGACCGCGGCCGACACCGAGCCCGTGCCCGAGCGCGAGCGAGCAGCCCCCGGGCAGCAGGAAGCACACGGGAGGGATCCATCCGTCGTCTCAGCGACCGGAACCCACTGGGGGCCCAGGTCGTGTACGAGGGGGGACGCAGGACGATCTCTCGATGCCCAACAGTCCCAATCACAGTATGGCAACCAAACACACATTGCGGCATGGCAGATACTTTACATTATGCATTTCCAATTACATTACGTTGTGCAAGTTGCAACAACACACGGATTAAAACAGAGATCATGAAAACACTGTGCTAAAGTTTCAAAACTAAACGCGAGCCACCCCTGTGGGGCACATGGCGGACGGCGGCCCTGTCGGCCTCCCAGCAGTTTGGGGGCCATCGTGCTATGTGCTCAAATGGACGCGGCGCGGCACTTTCTAAATACGGCATTCATGTGACGCAATCGGCGAACGGGGCCCAGTTGACCGCCCACCCGTTCGGAGGCCCGCGCCTTGCGACTTACCCGGCTCCATAATGCGGAGCGGCATCCCTTGCAATAAGGGTGCCCCTAACCCCCCCCGCACCGCGGCCGGCATCGACCCTCGACCCCCCCGTTTCCCCCCACTCCAACGAACATGTATCCCAAGTGCCTACCTCCAGCGTTTGTTTCTGGAACCGACCGCTGCAACACAGGAACTTCCTCGAACTCGTCCACTGCTTCCTGTACCGACGAGATGCGACGACGCTGTACACCACCTTCGACCCTGTCCCCGACTCCGATCACTTGGATGCTTCAGATGGCAAACGCTGCTCCAACTGGCTGCCCGCGGTACAAAAAGAAAAAACGACGCAGCTCTGGCAAGACGGGAAACCGAGGGAGGATGTGTGAGTGCTCACACCAGCACGGGCTTTTATGCCCGGCTTCTCCCCGGTTTCCCGCCCTGCCCCTGAAGCTTTCGCGCCCTGCCGGGGGGGGGGGCGGGTCCCCTTTTCGTCATCATCCGCCCCCCCGGCGCATTTTCCTTACAGGCCTGGGGGGAGGGGAAGGGCGGCCTGTACCGCCCCCACTAAGGGGCGGTGCCCGCCATGCCTGCTTTCGCTGGCGTGTTCGCCCGCCGTAACTGAAGCAATGCTGGCATGGCACTGTTGAGTCTGGTATTCCCTTTTCTGAGGCAGTACAGTTGTGTCTATTATACCCCAAGAAGAATTGTGATGCCGGCTCAGCAAGTACAATACTAGTTCTGGCCCAATAAAAGGCAATAGTATGTGGGCAAAATCATGTTTTTTTACAGGAACAACATTGCCATTGCTTTGTTGTGACTGGCATTACGCTTTCCTGGGGACAATGTAGATGCCTGCACCATAAAGGGCTTAATTGGATTAATACTGGCATGCATGTTTCTGTTGAATTGACATAAGATTCATAGCATGTTATTGGGACAATTTAACACTGGTTTGGCATTGCAGAGATTGGCATACCAGAGATTCTACTGGCTCGCTGGAGCACTGAATGGCCTTTATCATATCTAGTAAGCAGGCATTGTGTGGCAACACATTCACAGCCAATCTTGATTGTATTATATTTTCTGGCATTTCTGATAACATTTCATTAAGTAGCACCAACAAAATGATCTGTGTTAAATCTCCTGGCACAATATTTAAAATGAGCTTGCTCAGAAAGATGGCGGCAATGTTTCAGTGATGTGGCGGGGAGACTTCAATGTCGATTATTTGGCCGACATTGCTGTGTGCACTCACACTGGGAGGATCACCTTTTCCACCTGAATCCAATGCTTAAGGCTGTGTCATGCAGACGGCTGTATTGGCTATCAAGGCTTCAAAATACCAGATAAGGCAGGGTGCTTACTTAGGACACAGGCTCTGTGGCGATAAGGAACTGCCTTTGAGTGGTAAAGTCCAAGTTGGCCAGGATTGGGATATTCGCCTAACACAGACAAAGGTTCATTTACCTAAGGGCATGGAACCATAGCCCTACACTTCAATGATCGGACCTCCTAGAAGCTATCAATCGTAATCTAAGGGCCTCCATACGACTCAGGTGGTAAGTTACCGCCTGGGTCGTACCCTTACCACCATGGCGTAAACTACGTTTACGCCATGATGGTTGGCGGATTTACCACCCCATTCCAAGGTGAGTGGGGCGGTAAATCCCCATTTCCCATTTTACCCTTCCCCATTCCCATTTTTACCCCATCGGGAGTGGGGCGGTAAATCCCCATTTCCCATTTTACCCTTCCCCATTCCCATTTTTGCACCATCCTGCAAAGGGACCTTGGAATCAGGCGTTAAGGGTCGGCGCCGTTTACGGCGCCGTAAACCCCTTAACGCCTGGGTCCTAATGAGGGCCTAAGCCTAATAGCCTTTCGGAACTGGAACGGTGGTTTGTGCAGGGCACCAGTTCTGAACACACAAGACTATGGTTAGGTATTCATTATCCAAAGAGAGCTTGCCATTTTGGGACTGGAGTGGTTTAAGCGCAGTTACCTTTTACAGGGGATGAACATCCTGCTGCCTTCTTAGCAGAAGGGCGATAAAAAGAGAGTGAAAATGGGCCACCTGTGAGAAAGAGGCATCTGCTGCTGTGTGGGCTATTTGCAAGCGGAGAACATACATTTTTGTTTTCCGTTTCAGGGTTCAGACCGACCACATACCTGTTAGGTGGTTAAAGGCATTTCAGCTGGAAAATTAAAAGATTTACATTGGTCCATATTCCTGTAAGGATTAAATACACACATCCAACACAAGTCTTTATCTAACACTCCAACGTTGATGTGACAAATTGCTAGGGGCGCTGTTCTGACCCTTTTTTGAGTTTTTTTTAAATGCAAGCTGCATGTGGCTTCCCTGCTGGAAAGTGTGTGTTGCTGAACAGACACATTTCCACACATTGCTCTGTTGCTGAAAGGTAATGCCAGTGTTTGCACCATTGTTGGTTTCGAGCTCTGCGAGCGAGTAACATGATCACTGCCGCTCATATAGTGGATAGATGGATACTTCTGCAGTGCACTATCTAAAGACACACCAGCAGGTGAAATATGAACAGGCCACCTTTCAGACATACACATATTATATGCTTCACATGTGCACATGCAGAAACTATCTAGCAGTTTCATATATACATTACACGTTTAAAAAGCTAATTTGCAATAAAGGAATAACTTCATATTATACAGGCGTCTATTGACACCCCTTACCCTTTTAATGTGGCAGCAAAAGGTAAGAGAAAATTTCATCTGATTTTTAAACAGTCTGCTGAACCTAAATTAATCTTAGCAGCGAATTAACTGCATTTTATAAATGCACCCCAGATGTTTTAGTTAACTTACAATGTCAAACAGCTTTTGTTTGACATACCTGCCAAGATGCTTTGAAAGAATTAAAATGGATGAGTACAAACCTTGCTAGTTATGACCAATTTTGCATTTACTTTTTTGGGAAATGTGTTGATGAAAAACTGAAACCCCTTTTTAAGTTAACTTAAATGAGTATTCAAAGAACTAGTTGCAGAACTGCACCCTTACAATCTGGGGGTTGGGTTGAATTAAAGATAGGCTATATTTTACAAAAAGATGGATTTAGCGTAGTTTTTGCCATTTCAAATGTGCAGGTAAAACATACTTCATCCTTACCTATGCTTCCTTACGTTCCTCCTTGAAATCACTCCTTATTCATTCCCCTCCCTGACACCTTATTCCCCCTTTTCTTTTACCCTTTCCCTCTCCCTGTCTCTCTGTCTCTGTCTCTCTCTCTCTCTCTCCCCCTCTAGTACCCCCATCCTAGTTCTATTCATCTTCCCCCTTCTTTCCTATGACCTCTCTTCCTACTACTCACTTTACTCCCTACTCTCTCTCCCTCATCCTTCCTTCCCCATCCTCCTCCTCTCCTACTTCTACTCATATGCAAATTGTTCTAGATACTGTTTTTTTGGTTGACTCATGTATATTGTTTGCTTCTATTGTTCCATGTTTGTTTGATGTAGTCTTGTTGTTAAACTGTAAAGCGCCTTAGATTAAGGCGCTATATAAATACATTAAATACAAAAACTGTCTGCTGGGGAGACCACTCAGGTTGTGGAAGGATATGGCCACGTAGTAGCAGTAAAATGTATTTGTAGGGCAAAACCTTTTTACTGCATAGACAATATCAAGGCGCAGTGGCGAGCACTGGTACAGCCCTCCTCTCTGAACCAGAGACCCACACCCTATGACCCCTCAAGCAAAGAAGTGAAGGCACTAGAGGCCCCCCGTCCAGTGGACTGGGCATGAGAAGGAATGGATGATTGCTAGTCTTAGAGAATGGAAGTAAAGCGATGAGAGTGAACTGGGGAGGCTGGTGCCGCCAAGAGCAGAGGAATCAAGAAAAGTAGAAAGGGGGCGTGGCCAGCGACCGCGAGATGAGGACGTGATTCCCCGTCGTCCCCGGGCCGCCAGCAAAATCCTGCAATTATCCTGACGCCATTTGTTCACAATCTCCCCCAAAAGACACCATCCGATGGAGTAACCTTTGTAGAACATTTCGCTGCAGTTTGAACTAGAATCGGTGAAGGGCTCTGGGGATGCGAGCGTAGAAAGTACGAGTGACTCACTGCGCACCATGAACAAGACGGCCGCCGAAGCCGCGCGCTGACTAGAAAATACGCAACATGGCGTCGGCTCCACTGGCTGGGACGACCGCGGACGAGGCGCCCATCGCTGCACTGTGCCGCGAGACGGAAGATCCCTGCGCTGACTCCGGCTCCTGGGGAGGATCCATGTGCCCTGACCGCAGACTCCGAAACAGGCGATCCCCTGACCACCGCTGAGACGAGGCCGAGCTGCTCAAACACGGCTGACCGAACACGGCTGATCGCCAGAGCGACGGAGAGCGAGAGAACCGGCCGACTGGCACACCCCTGTGTGGGGCGGCTCCCCCCCCAGGGGACGCCGGCTCGCACCGGGCGAAGCCGGCAAATGGGCTGTGGCTGGAACCGCTTGCACCAGATACACAATCGTTCCGGAGCAGTCCCGGATCACACGCCGTTAGCAGGACATCCCCCTCCACTACAGTGGTAGTGTAGCAGGCCCCGAACACACATCCAGCGTCACAACCTGCAAGCAGAAAGAAACGGCCTGTGACTAGGAGGGGGCCCGCTAAAACCCCATTAGCTGTCCAGGCAAGGACACATGCATTACGCTGTGAAATCTACTAGTGAAGAGGAAAAGCGGGATCGCTACCTGTCTCAGCTGAAGGCTACTGTATTCCGACGCTCAGTCGTTCAAAATGGGGAAGGACAGGACAAAAAATACTACAACACAGAGCAAAATGGAACAATACACCACCAATGCCCAGCCCCCGTACTGGAGCAGGCCAAATCGAGTGACACAACTGAAACGGAAGAGGATACTTTATCTCTTAAAGATGTTATGAACGCTATTGCTTGCTCGAGAACCTCCATGGAAAAGAAAATGGACGGTATAAGCACCGAGGTGTCCCTGCTGCGCCACGACTTGCAAAAACTGACGGCCCGAACAGGTGAGGCCGAGGGCCGCATATCGGAAACAGAGGACGGTCTTAGAATGGTGGGCCACCAAATGACGGGAGTGCTCACACGCCTTAAAGCTCTAGAGGAGAGAGCCGAAGAGGGAGAAGGCAGAGCAAGGCGCAACAATATCCGGATCCTTGGAATACCAGGGAAATCTGAAGGTCCAAATATGGAACTGTTCTTGCAGCAGTGACTTGCAGACCTCTTTGCTCCCAAGACACTATCAAAATTCTTTTCCATCGAACGTGCTCACCGTATACCAGCGGGCGGGCAGTCCCCGGGGGCCCTCCGCGTACGGTGATCGCAAAACTCCTGAACTATAGGGATCGGGATGCCATTTTGCAAATGGCTAGAACCAAAGGCACAATAACGTATAACGGTTCCAAAATTGCCTTTTTCCCGGATTTCACCAGGGAGGTACACATGGAACGTGAATGGGCTAGGCTCCGAATCAAGAGACGCCTTGTGATGCAATTCTTGAACAGATACTCCCCAGACATTGCCCTACTCAACGAAACACACTTAGACCGGAAGCAACTGCACCCGCTTTCGGAGAGCCAACTACCGAGTGGCACTACATGCGGGATACTCTATGGGATCCAGAGGGACACTCATACTGATACACAAACGCCTCCCATATATGGTACAGACAGTTGAGCGAGACCCCAAGGGTCACTACGTGGTGGCCATCGGAAAGCTAGGTGAAGAAACTCTAGCCATTGCGTCAGTGTACTCTCCGCCGGGGTTGGGGAAGAACTATTAAAAGACCTTGTCATCCTCATGGCAAAACACCAACCCGATATGTGGGTACTGGGGGGTGACTTTAATGATGTCATGTGTAACAGTAAAGATCGCACTCACATCAGGGATCGCAATCCGAATATCTCCACTAATCTAGCCAAATTCGCGTCAGCCCTGGGCCTCCGAGATGTGTGGTGACACCTCCACCCCGACACCGAGGCTTACTCGTTCCACTCCGGGATGCATGGCTCCTTGTTCAGACCAGACTACTTCCTTCTCCCAAGTACCGACATACACAGGGCGACTACTGCGTTTCTACTTTCCCGCGGTATCTCAGACCACTCACCCCTGATGATGGTGTTGTGCTTGCGGGGAGTGGCTCCCCCCAAGTCATGGAGATTAAATAACTATTATCTAGGCTTCCCCTAGCTTGTCGACAAACGCACGGAAGCAACTAATGAATACTTTGAAAACAATGCCACTACGGTAGATAATCCTGTTACGATTTGGGAAGCGTACAAAGCAGTGCTGAGGGGGGAGATAATCTCCTGGACGGCAAACAAAAAGAAGGAACGGCTGCGGGAGCTAAAGAAGGCAGAAGCCGAAATGAGTGACTGGGAAGCCAAATACGTTCTTGACCCGAGCTCTGAGACCCTCAGATCCTTTAAGGGCGCTAGAGAGAGGCTTCGGAATATCGAACTAGATAACGCTAAACACGCCCATCGGGAGTCCAGAGCAAGAGTCTATGAACAAGGGGACAAAACTGGGAAAATGCTGGCCTGGCTTGAGAGGAGGGACGAGGGTCAACGCCATGTCAGAGAAATTATAACCCCGCAAGACGGTGAATGCCACTCAGACCGGGAAATAGCAAAGGCTTTTGCGGACTTCTATGCAACTCTACATAGTACCCCAGTATCCCCACTGGACCCCTCCCTGCTAGACAATATCACTCTGCCCCAGCTGTCGGAACAACAAAAAACACAGCTGGACGCAGCCCTTACCGAAGCAGAGATAGCAGAAGCTATAGTCCAATTACAGTCTGGGAAAACACCGGGCCCCAATGGTTTCCCGGTTGAACTCTGGAAAAAACTGGGCAGGGAAAAATTAGCACCGTACCTCCACAAAATGTTCCACGGGGCTCGAGACCAGAGCGCTCTCCCGCCGGACTTGCGCAAAGCCACGATTGTTGTAATTCCCAAATTGGGTAAACCACCTGAACAATGTGCCTCATATAGGCCCATCTCATTGCTTAATACTGAATCCAAAGTCCTTGCCAAACCTGTGGCCAACCGACTACAATTGGACATCACCTCCTTGGTCCATCCGGACCAATGTGGGTTTGTGCCGCATAAATCGACACGCATGAACATACGACGTCTCCACCTATTATTAGAAAGGGCCCCAATTATAGACAAGCCACTTGCGTTACTAGCCATAGATTTTGAGAAGGCATTTGATTCGGTTCGCTGAGACAGCCTCTGGGAAACTATGCGGAGAATGGGCTTTGGTAACAACTTTCTAGGATGGGTACAACTTCTCTATACAGAACCACAAGTAGAAGTGAAAGTAAACGGGTGGCCTTCTGAGCCCTTTCCCCTTGGTAGGGGCACACGACAGGGATGCCCCCTGTCCACCCTTCTTTTCGCTCTTGCAATAGAGACACTTGCCTTATGGCTCCGTCAGAGCAGGGACTGGACGGGATTCAGGTGGCCGGAGGGCCACGAGGATAGGGCGTTCTTGTACGCTGATGACCTCTTGGTCTACCTGTCCGACCCGACACAATCCCATAGTAACGCAGATGCTCATCCGCTTTGGTGAATTTAGTGGGCTGAGAATCAACTGGAGCAAGTCTATCCTTTTTCCCGTGAAGGTTGGCACACAGGCCATTCCCCAGGAATGCCCATATAAAGTGGAACCAAACGGATTTCGATATCTGGGGATCTGGGTGTCCGAGGACCTGACCCGCTACATTACCCACAACCTCCAACCAATCATGGACCTTTTAAGGGATGATGTCCGCCATTGGAAACTTCTTCCCCTAACACTCATGGGCAGAGCTATCCCGGTTCAAGATAATTACACTTCAAAGATTTCTCTACGTACTACAAAATGCACTGCTTGAGATCCAAGATCCTGAATTCGACCGCCTCGATAATCTCCTTAGAGAACTCATATGGGGGGGGGGTCAACCCCGCATCGCACTGACCACGCTTCAGAGATCGATCTGGGAAGGAGGAATTAGCTTGCCCCGCCTTCGGGTATACTACTGGGCCTCCCAACTAGCCGTGGTCAACGACTTACTACATGGGGACCGAGAGTTACCACACATAAGAGCCGAAATAGCAACCATGCACGATATAGATCCACTACAACTGCTCTATCAGCCCCTCCACAGACCCCCTCCGCAAACGATGGCAGCACATGTTACTACGGTCTGGAAACGGGCACACGCCTTTGTGGGCTGGAAAGACAAGATCACCACTGCACAACCCTTATGGCACAATGGTAACCTGACAGAACTTGGAAAACTTAAACCTTGGTCCAAATGGGCGGACTCCAGTGTCAATAAAATTGGGGACATCCTGGCGGGAGGGGAGTTTATTTCGTTCGAAACACTGCAACTACAATTCCAGCTCCCAATAACCGAACAATATCACTACACCCAACTTGCTCACGCCTTACAAATACATATCCAACCAGACTCTCCCATTCCAGAGTATACACCCATAGAGCGCAACATATTCCCGGAATACATTCCTGCCAAATGCACCTCTATATTATACAACGGCATGTCCTCCTTTGCCACACCGGAACTCCCCCACCTTAAATCTAAATGGGAAGAGGATGTGGGTGTTATAGTTCCGGAAGACTGGATCCAGATTCTAATGCACCTCAGGGAAATCGCCATCTCCTCCAGGCTCCGTCTGGTGCAATTGAAAATCCTTCACAGAATATACTATCCTAGAACTATGAAACAAAAATGGAACCGTGTCCCAAACCTGTATTGCCTCCGATGCGGGAGAGATATCGGAACATTTATACATATCCTGTGGGAATGCCCTCGTATTCAGGCCTTCTGGGGGGAATGCTGCAGGGAATTGTCTGGTATATTAGGCCGCAACATAACACTAGACCCGAAAATACTGTTACTGGGTAAACCAGACGAAGGCGTTGCGAACAAATGGGAAGGACTGCTCCTCGCAACATCGCACGAAATGGGGCGCTCCGGGTCCCCCAACATTGGAACAGTGGGCAGATGACATAGACACATGCGCAATGCTGGAACACAGAATCTACAAAGCAAGGGGCTGCCCTGCTAAAGCCTTCAAGATTTGGGGGAAATGGGAGGAACGCGACTCCCGCTAATCCTTGACATTCCAAGGGTACACACTTTTGAACGCAGGGAGGCAGCTGCAGACGGAATTTATCAGACCTCAAATATGATTTATTATTGATTCACTCTTTCGAATGCATATGATTTGATTTTATTTCGTTGTGTTCTTGTTGATTATGTTTGTTGTCAAAAACAATAAAATATACCATTAAAAAAAGAAAAGTAGAAAGGAAGCTGATGGAGGAAGGCAGCAGGCCTCAAAACGTGAATGCGCCATCTCAGATCGGAGAAGGAAGCAGGCCTGAGACCCACACCACATAATCCACAGGCCAAGAAGCGATGGCGGTGCAGCCCACCCCCCATCCGTGAGACTGATTTTGATCAGAAACTGACTATAGTGATTCCCAGAGACGCTCAGCATGGCCAAGTGTGAGAGTCTGTGAGAGCGGGGAGATGAAGGTAGCACCATAAGAGAGGACCAGGGAAATAATTGGCGCAAAAGAGAGATACACCATAGTACCCTAGGAGCAGAGAGGGGGCTGCCTGGTGAACAAGAGGTCTGAAAGAAAGAGGAGGGATAGACAGAGGAGGTCAGTGAGCTGTGGAATGTGAGAACGAAGTCACAGAGCAGACTCGGCAACATGCCTGAGTTGCAGGGAGCGCACAGGGTTCCGGGGGTGGGAAACCAGCCATTCTAAGAGGACACAAGGAGGGCGCTGATTAGGGGGATGCATAAAAGGTGAAAGAGTCACTGCCAAGGCACCCCATCAGCCATTCTGGGGCCCCTTGACTCCATCTAAAATGTGGGGGAAGTCCAGTCGGCAGGTGAGAGGAAATTGTTGAAGATGATGGGAAACAGACTCTCCTGACCCCCCTCAGCTCCCTCATGAACATACATTCAACTGAGCAAAGGTGGACCAGACTGATTCCTCCTGCAGTGGTCTCGGACATCAGACTAGAAGGGTAATGGGCCTTCGAATTATGGATTGATGTGGCTTGAGTCATAAACAAGTAGTAAGGGGGCAGGACGAATATCCAAAGCATGCCACCAGAGACCTTCCTCCACAAGATACAAGGAACCGGAAACGCAGGAGGAGTTGAAAAAGGCAGGTGGTGGAAGCCATGTAAAGAGGGGGCCACACAAAGCGTATGTAAATACGTGTGACAGAGAACAATATATTCACAGATGTAGATAATGGTGAGAGAAGAGAATACTGGACAGGAGCCTGCAACAAGGGCAGATTTTGGCGCACAGGAGCTGAAAGTCAGGAATACAAAAGCTTCAAAGGGGTCAATACGGAGGAAAGACTGTCCCCAAATGAGATGGAACAAGGAGAAACGAATACGTCTGCTACAAAAAGTGACATACAGGACTTTTTGTGGGAAATAAAGTCCCTCCGCTCGGGCATCCAGTCATCAATATCAGAGTTACGAGGTAGAGTGGTAAAAGTGGAAGAAAGACTAGAGGCACTTGTGAACAACCAGTTATCAACAGACATTCGAGAAATTAAATATGAGGCACAACTAATTGGCTTACATCTGAGAGAGTCGGACCCACTACTGAAAATCGACGACTAAAAGATAGAGGAGACATATTTTAAGGATCACAGGACTGAGAGAGGAGAACAGTGAATCACAAAGGGATGTAGGGAGAAAGGTGAAGTCGATCATCGTGGTCTTGGACAGGGCACAGAGAGGAAGAGGCCTGGCAAAAGGGCCAAGACTGATTGTGGCAAAATGTCTTTATTACTCGGACAAGATGAAGATACTAATGTAGGTGCACAAACAAGGGACAATCAATGTCGAGGGCTTAAAGATCCAGATTGCCCAGGATTTTTCCAGCCTCCCTCTACTGAATCGCAGAGAATGCAGACCTGTAACCACTTGGCTCCACCCCCACCAGATCAGAAATAGATGGGTATTCCCATTCACCATAGCCTCAAGGTCCAGGGAAAGAACTATAGGATCACCAACTTGGAAGAGGCCCAGCAAGTGCTGGAACATGTTTCAAAGCTGGAAAAGGAGAACCCACTAATTGACAGGAGGTGTTAGCGGAGTAGAAAGAGAGAGCTTGGAACCTTTTGAAGCTGAATCCCCTTCTGCAGGGGAGTGAAACCCCGAAACACTCAGCTCACATGTATGCTATTAAGGGACACTTGTGGAGGGGGTGAGGTTTGGGGAATTGAGGGGGGGGGGAATTAGAATTGATTCTACATTACAGGAAACAAGAGTGCTGGACTCAGGGAGGGGAGTGGTGTTTCGACAACCCAACTGGCCCATTGGATTATGAGCGTCTCAAAGTTTAGGTTTAGAAATGTTATGCTAAAAGTTATGTTGTGGAGGGAGCAGCAAGAATTTGGAGAGAGCAGGTCAAAGAAGGCAGCTGCAGGAGGGGAATAATAATAAAGGACAAGGGGAATGGAGGTTCACAGAGACATGCCCCACGCTGAGTAGGATAAGAGAAGAATGCAGGGAGATAACATGAGGCAAAAGGAATGAAGGGAGAGCAAGGCTGGAGAATTCAAAGTGGGAACCCTACATTTTAAAGGTATCAACACTCTCACTAAGAGATCTCTTGTTGCAAGGGAATTACACAGTGTGGACCTAAGGATCTTGTTTCTGCAGGAGACGCAATACAGAAAAGGTGGAGGAAAGGAAAATATATGGGGGGCATTGGCCAGATATACTGGGCCTCGGGAGCCACTAACAGAGGATGAGTTGGTTTAGAGATAGACAAGCGGTTGAAATTGGAAACTGACAAAATTACTAAAGCTGAAGACGGTTGACTAATGATACTGAGAGGCTGTACAGGGGAGTTGAAATGATGATCTATTCATTATACTCCATGAATCAAGGGCAAAATAATTCTGCATGGAAGCACTTAAAAAGATGACATACACGTTGAAGGGTCTGCTGATAATTGGCATAGACTTCAACATGTGGGCTGACCAGACTATGGATAGATTGACATTCAGGCGAGAAACAAACAAACCAAAATCTGAAACAATGGGGGCACTCTCTAGACTTTTGAGTTCTCCTTGGTAGACACAGAGAAACATAACACTGGCAAAACATGATTTACCTTTTTCTCGGCTACTCATGAAACTTAAGCTAGAATTGACTATATACTGCTCGAGAGGTGTCAACACTTGAAAATAAGACAGGCAGACATTTTAAAGATGGCCTGGACGGATCACATTATGGTTAAGATTAGAGATTGATGTCGTGTTCAAGAGGGACAAGAGATGGCATTGTAATGAAACATTGTGGCTGGATTAGATATTGGGAGAAGAGTTGGGTCAGAAAATGGAGGAGTTTTTTGAGTGCAGAGATAATGGGAAGTTAACATAATGACATTATGGGAAGTCACAAATGTAATATTTGGAGGTCTCTTCATCAAGGAGGGAGCAAGAAAGAAGAAAGAGAAGAGATCACGGGAGATTCAGTGGAAAAAATTATTAAAACAGTCAGAATTGCGAACCCAGCGCAATGGGTGTCCAAACAAGGAGGCATTGTTAACCAGAAAGGAGAAGTAAGTGGAATTGAGAACCTTGATACACAGGGAGATACTGTGGAAATGTGCAATTAGAAGCAGAAAATATGAGAAAAAGGAAACAAAGCATACTTGCTTCTGGTGGGACGATTGAGAGCCCAAAGACAGGAATGATGCGTGGAGAGGATACAGAATGCTGAGGAGAAAATCGTAACTATGTGGGATATAGTAGAACATTTTGCTCAATATTACTAAAAGCTATTTTCAGAACAGGTTTCAGCAGACCCTAGTGAAATTAGAAAACATAACTGAGGGGCAAAATATGCCCGACTCAGGGAAGATGAGGTCCTAAACTGGACATGCCAATAGATGTGGAAGAAGTCTTAGGTGCGATAAGAGGAATGGCTGCAGTGAAAGTCCCTGGAGCAGACGGTTTTACAACGGTTTCTGTAAGAAGTTTGCAACTGTACTGGCTCCTCGACTAGTGAAATTGTATAACAGTATCATGAGGGGGAAAGGTTTCCCCCATCCTTCCTGTAGGCCATTATCATGGTCATACATAAGGAGGGGAAAGAGCCGAGGAGTTGTGGATCATACCAGCCCATCTCCTATTCACTAGTATCCTAGCCTCAAGACTGGAACAGGTACTACAAGAATTATACAGGTCAGATTTATACAAGGAAAACATGGGGCAGATACACACTGCAAAACACTAAATTCAGTGGCAGCCCTAAAAGACAGAAAAGACGACCCGGTCCTCCTATCGCTTGATGCCGAAAAGGCATTTGATTGGATCAACTGGGTCTTTATGAAGACAGTTCTCTTTAGGCAAGATTTTAGGAGACTTTTAGGGGCTAGATTAGAACGCTGGTGTACTGAACATAAGGTGCTTTCCCCCATGCAGGCAGGGTTCAGGAAAGGGGTGTCAACAACTGATCAGGTGTTATGCCTATTATTGATACTTTATAAATTTGTCACCCTGAAGAATCAACCCATTTATCTTGCCTTTGTGGATCTTGAAGCTGTTTTTGATAGTTTCTTTGTAATGTTTGTGGAGGACCTTGGAGAGACTCGCAATACCCACCCCTTGTATCTGCTTTGGTTAGGGGTAACAAGCATATGGGCCCCAGTGAAACATTTGACATCACCATTGGGGTTCATTAAGTTTATGTTTTGGAACCCATGCTTTTCTTGCTGTTTATCAATTGCTCAACTACAATACTTTTGGAGCCTCTGGCGAATGCCCCACGGATGGAAGGGCAGAAAATTGCTACACTCTTTTACGCTGAAGATGTGATCCTTTCATAAAATTCCCCAATGGGTTTACAGCTCCACTTATCAACCTTTCATAAGCTGCTTGAAGACAAGGGGGTAAAACATATACATCAAAAACAAATATTCTTGTATGCCATCCGTCCAGATATAGGAAGCATGTAAATCTGTTTTTTAACCTGGAGGCGAAAAGGATAGACACTGTGGGAAGTTCTTCGATTATCTAGTCATTAGGATCGATGTAACACTTTCATGGAAACCACAAGTTAAGAACAGTTGCACTATGCTGGACCATAGAGGCAAAGCAATGCTCAAGTTCTCTTAGCAAAAAGAGGCCAGATGAATATCTAGTACCCTCGAAGTCTGTAGGATGCTAGCAGTTTCAGCCTTGATATATGGAGCTGAAGTATGAGGTCATACTGATGTAAACCAGATTCAAATTAGGTAGGACAGAAAATTGCATAGAGACTACTGTCATTGCCATATAGTGCACCAAAAAACCCGTTCCTGCTAGAGCTCGGCTTGAGCTTTTTCGTTTTTTCTCTCTCTCATGGTTTAATTACATGAGAGACATGTTGACCAAATTGCATCTTTCGTTTCTTTGGTCTCACCTGCAACCAATGGATCCTCAATCTAAAACACACTTAACCTTGGCTTTCGACGAATGGATTGACTCAGAGGTCAGTAACTTGGTGGCGAAGGGTAATTTGCTCATTGAAAATGTGCATATGAAAGATTCTAGCGTTTATTAGCCTTATATTGATAGATGGGGCCCTAATAATCCCCCCGTTTTACTGAAATTACATCTGGGATCATACTGGTTGGGCCCTTTTCTTACATGTGGGGGCTAATCTACCAATACAATGCCAGTATTGTAAGCAAAGCATAATTGGGTCTCATTACATGGTATGCGGTAAGGGATTACCGGCACCGTTAAGGGCACCGGTGCTGGTAATCCCTTACTGCCCTACTACGAGGTCCCTTAGCGGGTCCCTTCCTTACCGCCTGGTTTTACCAGGTGTTAAGGAAGGGACCCGTTGAGGGACTTCAGAGCTAATAACTGGCACGCTAATAGCGGGTCGTTATTAGCTCCTTCCCCATTACCATTTGAGCCCTATGAGGGCTCAAATGGGAATGGGGAATGGTTCCCGGAATGGGGACTTACCGGTCCCGCCAGGGTCGGAATGACCTGGTAAGTCCCCATTCCGGGAACACGAACCCGGAATGCGGTAAGGGGGTAGCCATGGAGCTTAAAGCGCCATGGCTACCGCATACCGTGTAATGAGGCCCATTGCCTTATTGATTGACTCCACTACTTCTATAAGAACGTATAAGGAATGTTTATAGTGCAGTCAAATTCTGTAAACATCCTAATGTTAAAAGAAAGCATGATACACAGTTATATGAGAAGTACTTGGAAAATAAGAACAGCATTTATAGAGGTGAATACGTAATCTAGTCCACACAAGGAATTGGATGTTTTTTTTTATTATTGTCCCCATCTGTAAACAATTTGGTGGGCTCTGATGTTTTTACAGTGATGAGTCTCATTTATCCTGTTTTTATGTATGTTATTTATTGCTATTTTTTATTTTATTTCGCTTTTATCAAATCAATGATTTTGCAAAAAGAAGAAAAGAAAGAAAAAGAAAAAGTTGGAGGAAGAAAAAATTCAAAGTTTATAGAGAGTTCCCTTTTACAGTTCGGTGTTGACGTTCAGGTCAGTTTCAAACCTTGTTTATCAAGAACCTAGTTGATCGGATTCTTTAGATCTATGGGAACATACCTCTAAAGCTGCTTTTAAGATTTTTGCAGTTGCAATAGACCATGTCGTTCTGGAACCGCTCAAAAGTCGATTCCACCAGACGTCTTCTTCATTCAAGAGGTTTGAGTTTATCAGAGGACTCAAATATGCTCTTCTCCATTTTTCAGTTTTGGGGCAATGCATCAAAAGATGTTTTATCGATTCCGGCTCTGAGTCGCTTTCACAGAGGCGGCAAAAGTTGGTTTGTGATTGCCCTCTAATGGCCCTTATTTCGTTTGTTGGAAGCAAATTCAGACGACTTCTCAGGAAGATAGATCTTAAACCCTTGTCCGGGAATCTTTTCAGGATTTCTGAGGTAGAGTGTAGTTTTTTGGGGTGAAAGTTCAAATGGGTGAGAAGTTTGTTGTTGCCTGCCAATGTGAGAGTCTCTATCTAATCCAGCAGCGCCATTTTCCGTTTAACTTTCATGGGATTTTGCATCAAGTCGTCTTCAGAACATCCACTGATGACCAGGTGAGTGCGCTGTTTGTTCGCCCAAGAGGAAAGAAGTTTGCTCTTACCTTCCATCATTTCTTCATTGATTATCTTGTAAACAGGTGGAGAGTCTTGCATTATTATTTTCCTGAAAAGGGCCATTTCGCCTGCCTCGATGACCGCTTTCAAGGAAAGAGTTCCCAATTCTCTTCTGATAATCGAGATTGGAGTCGAATTTGGGAGCAGAAGAACTTTCCGCCAGAAGTAGGCTTCCAATTTTGGCCAGATAGCAGAGGGGATCGCAGGCATTGCCTCACAACCGTATGTCAAACTCGGACTACTTTGCTCTTGTAAAATTTTATGGCCGGTAGGAGCGAAAATCGTCCATATTTTCAGTCAATTATTTTAGCCTGAGTGGTCAATTTGTGGATTTCGTCCCATAGATAGTTTTGCATCGCGATTTCCGATTTTGAATTGTCCATCATCATCCCCAGATATTTGAAGGACTTCACCACTTCAATTGTTGAGTCTTCAATTCGCCATCTGAAGTTTTTTTAGTTCTTTTCCTGCAGCTTTCCGAGGGTTAGGATTTTGGTTTTCTCCTTGTTTATCTCGAGGTTGTTACTGGAGATGTATTTTGCTAGGTTGTCAAGCTGCCTCTGAAGGCCAATTGGGGTCTGGTCGACGAGGATGATGTCATCAGCGTATAACAACCTAGTTACAGGAGTCTTACCAGCTTTCGGAGGGAATGATCTTAACTCGCTGGAATTGTCTTTTAGGTCTCCAAGGAAGGAGATGAACAGGGCCGGAGCCAATGGGCAGCCCTGCTTAACCCCTCTAAGCGTCTGGATTTCTTCAGACAAGTTTCCTGCTTGGTCCAATTTGATCCTGATTGAAGTCTTGTCATGGAAAGCCTTAATTGGATGAAGGATTTTGTTTGGACAGTTCCATTTTTCTAACTTGGACCACAGCAAAGATCTGTCTATTTGGTCAAAAGCTTGACTCAGATCGATAAATGCCAGATGTACTTTCCCGAGCTTAGATGAGAATATAGCCTTTATGACACTTAGCAGCATAATGTTGGCGGTAGTCCCTGAGTTTTTCATGAACCCTGTTTGAAAAGGGTCTCGGCACGGAGCTGATTTGGCCCAGGATTGGAAACCTTTTAGGAGAAATGACCCATAGATTTTTTCAATGGTGTCCAAAAGGGCAATGGGACGATAATTTCCAGGCTCGGTTTTGTCTCCTTTTTTATAGATAGGTGCAATAACTGCTGTGCGCCATGAATACGGAATGGATCTTGTGATGCTGCAATTCTTGAATACTTGCCCAATGAAGTTAGCCCACTCCGCCGGGTGGTTCTTTAAATCTATGTTTGTGATTCCGTCGGGGCCCGGTGCCCTAGAAGATTTAAGGCGCCTAATGGCCAAAACGATGTCTTCCTCGTTTGAGAAGTCTTCCCAGGTGGAAAATATTTAATCATGCACTGCAGCCAGTGCTTGATTCCTTGGGGGTTGGAAAATCGTGGAGAAGTGTGATTTCCATGCTTCTTCTGAGACATTGTTTGATCCTTTTTCACTTACTTCCTCTTCTGTGTTCTTTATTAGCTGCCAGAAAGCACCAGAGTTCTTAGAGGCCAACTTTCGGAGCATTTCTTCAGAATCACGCTGGTACAAAAGGATTCTTTGTTGTCTGAGCCAGGATTTATATGACTTGTGTTCTTTTAGGTAGAGGTCTCTTGGACCCGCTAACTCAGAAATAGCCGCCTGCTTTTTCAGCTTTCGCATGGTACGCCGTTTCAGAACCAACTCAGTGTCGTAGATGTGCAAAGGTTTTTGAGTTGCTTTATGATTAAATTTCCTTGGTATCAGGTACGGAACCAAAAGAGGCTGGTAGTCAGTGGGGTTTAATTTCTCCCTGTTTCCCCGAGAGCAATGCGTCGAGTAGTTTTTGGACAGTTCCTTGATTCTCTCTGATGTAAGCCTGAGACGGTTTCCTTGGTTGGTGGATTCAGTTTTCTCCATCATTTGGGTTCTTTTTCTAACTGTTGTCGGCCAAGAGATTTTCAGAATGTTATGATCACTTGCTTCCGTCCTTACAACCTCAAATGATGTAATTCGATTTAACATCTCCTCTGATACAAATATGTAATCAATCGTTCCTTCTTGCGAACCTCTTTCCCAAGTTGGGATGGGAACAGCCTGGGGGAGAGAGTGGGCGATGTTAAAAACGTTTCTAGAATCCATGAGCGATTGCCATTGTTTTCCCCGTGACTCAATCTGGGTTGCTTGGCGCAGCTCAAGACGTCTTGGTTGATCCGTAGGGCATTTAGCGTTAAGGTCGACCCTTTGAATTGTAAGTGGATTTTCTGGGTGGTCATGATCCCATCAATCTCTTTTTCGATAGTCGCTAAGAAAATTTTATCTGAAATGACTTGAGGATTTCAGTAGGTAGTGATTATTGTAATCGGAGAGGAAATCAACGATCGACTGTTTTCAGCCAGTCGGTCCCACTTTAGTTGTACTACCAAGTGAGATTGAGTTGTGGCAATCGTCTTCTGGATCGAAAGCCCCAAGCCCGATCGGACTGCTACTAGAAGGCCGGCTGATGGACGGCCCAAGCAGCCTTTTTTTGCTGCTGAAGTAGCAACTGAGAAGCCATCTATTGTTGGGGAATCAAGTAGCCATGTATCTTGAAGGGTAATAATGTCGAAGTCCCCTAGGTTAACTTGTCCAGGTTTTGTGAGATGGACGAAACCTCTTGTATTCCAAGAGATCATTTTAAGTGTATGGTCTTGATGATCTGGATCCCTTGTTGGCGTGTTTTGACTTGATCCATCTTTTGAATCTATCCCCCGCTTAACGGGTGGAATTTGTTGCTATTGCTTTTGGTGTTTCGAGGAAGTTTTCGGAAGCCATGCCAAAAGCTATCTAATCGGTGCAAATGTTGACGAGTTTTCATTGGCAGCCATGTGGTCCATAGGTCTCGTGGACTTCCGGTTTCTGTCGGAAGATTTTTGGTCCGTCTTAGTTTCGGTATAGGACTGTCCCCTGCCTCTAGCCAGGGGTCTCCCTTCCCGGCTTCCAATTAGTCTTTGGAGTTTCTTTCAGCAAATTCCCCATTTGGAGGGGGATGCTTTTTGCTCTTTCCAATAGACTCTAGCAATTGGGCCGAGTCCCGCCTTGGGAGCGGCGACGTGTTCAGCTTGTTCGACTCCGTTCTTGACCTGTAATGGATGTTCCCAGACGGGTATACAGTTTTCTTTTCTTGCGGTATCTCCTCGTTTAGAGAGTGTTTTACCTCTGTAATAAAGTAGCCCTTTTTCAGGAGGTCTGCTTCACCTTTTTTAGACCAGCTGCCTTTTGCTTCTGCACTTACGTACAAGTACGCCTTTGCTTTTTGATCCTTGTGGTATGGTTCAACAAGTACCAGGTCCTCTGTTGTCAGATCTTTTAAGTCTCTTGTGTGTTTTAGGATTTTCAGTACTGTTCCCCTGTTTAGAGTTGTCTTCTCAAAATTTGCCGGAATCTGTTCCAGCTTTAAAATTGTCGCAGCTGCAAGCCTTGAGTTTAAGGCTATTTTTTGATTCGAGCTTCTGTCCCAAGAATGTTTCTTTTTTTCCGTCAGTTCGGTACGGTCATTAAATCCTTTATGCAAATTTGGTTCGACTCTCCGAGGTTTGATACTATCAGTATAGGATTCCGGTTCAACATGGTTTCTTTTGTGCGACGCTGGTTTCTCCCTCAAGGAATACGGGCCACGAGGATGTCTTTCATCAACGTCTAGCCGGACCCTTTTGTTATCAGTGTCGGGCTTATGTTTTTTTAGTGGTGAATTTTTTGTACAGTCATTGATCGGTTGCGATCTTTCGTGATGGTGGTTTTCAATGTGGTTTTGACAGCCGCTCTCTGGGGACGAGTGGAGAGTGATGTTCATTAGAGCTTCATCTCTCAGGAAGTCTTCAAGAGTAATTGGCGAATGTGACAACGGAGATTGAGAGGGACTTCTAACGTAATGGCAGACCTGTATCGGGGACTGAAGAGTGGCACAGAGCTTCATTTCATTCACTGGCATTGTCATTGGTTTTCTGTCGGGGGGTCAAACCTTTTTCCAAAGGTTTGCCAGCTGAGGGATCCAGAACAGGAGCTGTCACCACTTCTTGTGGGATGGGTTTTTTTGATTTCCATTCAAATTAGTAAGCTGAGGTAGTTTGTCTTTTGTTTGCACTTTACCTGTACTCACCCCAGGTTGCAGACGTGATTGTTTGGGAGCTACATTTGGCTCTTTTAGGCATGGTTTAGCCGGGCCCTTTTTGACTCCTTCAAATAGAAATTTTCTGAGAGGTTTGATGTTTTCTTTTCCTTTTTGGTTTTTTCTGAACTCTTTCCCAAAGTCAAAGCAGATTTTGCTTGGAACCTGTTTTCCAGTTTGTTGGATCTTCGACCCCGATTCTCTTCCTTTTTCTGCTATTGGGTCGGTCTGTGATGCAGAATCTCTTGTATCTTTAATTAAGATTGAGTGGACTGATTGAGTCGACTTTTCAGGTTTTTTTTGTGAAGGGACACCAATGATTTTGTCATATATAACGCTGTCAACTTTTTCCTTTGCGGTTATATACCCTTCAAGGTATGTCATTTTCGTGTGAGTCATTGCAATCAAGGTAGTTTGGTCCTTTAACGTATCGTTTATGGCTTCATATAATTTACCAAAAGGAGCGAGTGCGATCGTCAAAGCTGACATCAATGTGGTCAGGTCTCGTTTTTTCAGCGGTGTTTCATTGAGGGCTCCATCCAATTGGGTCCCACCAGCACTTTTCCTTCGAGGTGAAATATTATGGCAGCGGGGTGAAGAAAGAGGCTGTGATTTAGCCTTAGGAGAGTGAAGTCCTGTATCTGGGACTGCTGAGGTTGGTTCCTGTTGGTGTTGGTTTTTGGCTGGAGAATCGAATTCCCGGGTCTCAAGACTTTGAGGGGCAGGTTGAGAGCTTAGAGGACCCTTTGGGCTATTCCTCTGGGGAAATTCAGCAAGCGAGGCAGGTGGGCTCGTTGGAGGAAGGTTGAACGAAGCAGTTTCTGGACTGCCCGATGTTGCAAGCAAATCGGCTCTTGGGCTTTCCAGGAGAGGAAAAACTTCACGGGAGTTGTCATTTTCAACAGAAAGCGGTAAAGGATCTTTCGGTGCATAAGGAAACTTGCATGCTTTAGGGCCCCCAGCGAGATCGTCCGTTGCGTCCAATATTTCAGCGTCCGTCAGTTCTAGGAGGACATCATATTTTCGTTTCCCTTGGCTGATGAAGTATGCTTTTAAAGAACTGCAGATCGCTGCGTTCGTTATGAGCTGGTCCAAGGGTTTTTTATACTGTGGTGCTCGACCGGCCGGACCCTTCTTCTTTCTTTGTTTGCTTTGGTTTCTTTTTTTCTTTGGGAACTCTTTATTTTTCAAACTTTTGTTTGGGTAAGTGTGTGGAAGCAATGAGTCAATGGAGGGGGATTCGCCCTCTAAATTCAGCATATTTGGAGGCTTTGCAGGTTGAAGCTCTACAGTAGGCGTGTCTACCTCAGTTTATTGGTCTGTGGCTCCACCCCCTTGAGGAAGTGGACCCTCCTTTTCGGGCGCATGAATATTAGCACGCCCCACCTTCTTCTCCGATGACGCTGTCGGCACCTCTGTAACTTCCAGGACGAGTGCTGGCGGGGCGGCCGGTGGGAGAGCGAGCCCCTGCGGCTCCCCACCTCCTCGACAGAGGCCACCCCTGATGCAGCCCTCCGTGCCATCACACACTGCGCCGGTCGAACCCGGGGCTCCAGGCGACCGAAGAAACTCCGAGGCCCGAACTCCGGTAAGAGGTTTTTGAAAGCCCTCCTGGGCTGCAACGAGCGCAACGAGTGTCGAAGCCGCATGCAGTTCCCTCGCCGCCCAACCTTCGGTCGGCTGCACTGGGAACCTGACCACGTGGGGCTTCACCAACTCAGGCGCCCGCAGCCGCTCTTGAACCTCGCGGGACACGATTGCTGCAATGAGTCTGGTTTGAAGTGTTTCCACACTGGCGGCATCCTTTCTTGGGGCTGGCGCTGGGGCTTCGCTTTGGCCCTGATTGTTTTTCTTCAAAGCGGACTCATGTTGAGAGTGTACTAGGGGGCTAGCGGTTTGGGGCCCCAAGTTGGTAGGATGTCTTTTTCTTGAGAGTGGGCGAGGGAACTCAGGTCTAGTAGACAAAGGTCTTTGGTTTGAGCTCCTCAGCCATCGCATGTCCTCTTCTTTACCTCCCAGAGGTGATGACGGGGGTGTTTCACCCCTTCCGGCCTCCATGCAGGCAGACAGGAGTCTGCCGGTCACTCCTGCTCACGGACTGCCACAGACTGCAACTCTGCAGCCAACACCGCGGCCGCTCCGCGACTAGGAAGAGGTTTTATGGGTCCACCCACAAAAAACAGCAACAAGTGTAGAGAGACTCTGGTAGGAAGGTCTGGTAAGGAAGGTCGACTGCCACAGACTGCAACTCTGCAGCCAACTCCGCGCACGCTCCGCGGCTAGGAAGAGGTTTTATGGGTCCATCCACAAAAAACAGCAACAAGTGTAGAGAGACTCTGGTAGGAAGGTCTGGTAAGGAAGGTCGACTGCCACAGACTGCAACTCTGCAGCCAACTCCAATTATTGCTATTTAATTGTTGATTAATTTTGTTGTATTATTTTTGATGGTTTTTGCCGAAATAAACATTATCAAAAAAATAGTTCTTGCAGACCTGGGTATGGGAGGAAGGATGATGAGCAGGATAAAGGCACTTTGTTCTGAACCAAAAGTCCACATAATGATAAACAGAAGGAGGTCTACTGCCTTCCTACTGGGCAGAGGGACACAGCAGGGCTGTCCACTATCACCCTGCTATTCATCCTGTGATGGAGCTATTAGCTAACTATATAAGGTAAGATGCAGGTATACAGTCACTAACGGTGGGAGGATAAGAACATAAACTGGTACTTATTTGCTGACAACATACTATTGCATCTAACAAATCCAATCTAGTCGAAACCAGAAATAATGGCAGTCCTACAAGAATACAGAAAACTATTTGGGTTCAAGATTAATTTCCAGAAATCTGTGCTTTTCCCACTGATGGGAAGGAAAGAAGAAAACTGCTCTGACCTGAAGGCTCTACGATTGTCGCAAGAAAGAACTTTTATTAAATAACTTGGAGTCCACTCTACTAAAAGATGGGAAGGATTAAATCAAGCCAACGTTGTCCCATTATCGAAAAGTCTAAGTAAAGATCTAGCGACAAGATGAACCTCTGCTGGGTGCGGAGGATAAACACCCTTTAGAGTCTAGATGAACATATTGCTGAGGGTTTTATTCATGTTTCAGATGCTGACCCTGCAGACCCCTGAAGCAACGCTAGCAACACTAAGTAGCTGGAATAGTGGAATCACCTGATTTATATGTGGTAGGGGGAACCTATAGCAGCACACAAGAAACTGACTCTACCAAAGAAGATGGTTCGAGTGGGGCTCCCTGACATACAAAAGTACTATGTATCGTCACACTTGAGAGTTATAGTGACTCATCTTTGGGAAGACGATGACAAGCAATGGGTACAGCTGGAGAATCAGGCATTTGCCCAGGTTCTCTAGGGTAGGCTTCCTAAAAGGGTAAGAGAACACAGGATCCTGGGCACTCTGTAGCCCATATGGAGAAAGGGAGGGAGCACTACTGGTCTCATGGCCTAGTCTTCCCCCTTTATCTATTTATGGACAACCCGATTGGGGACATCATTGTAGAATTCAAACCTGGATGGAGGGTGTATTTCAGAGAGTGGGACAACTCTGAAGGAACAAACATTTTCACAACCTCCCGTTACTAGAGGAATAGCTTGGCATCTAGAAACTTTCAGTCTTCCTCTATTTAAAGATAAGAGGGGTTTTGATTGCTCCCAAGCGGAAAGAGCTCATCCAAAAAGAACGAAAGCCATTTGAAAAGATCTTGGAAATGCATAGAGGGCTGGGAGGACTCATAACAAAGTTATATAGAGGGCTAATATTAGCAGAGTATCAGAGTAAGCTGAGATCGAGGCAGCAATGGGGCATAGAATTGGGGTTTCCTTTCACGGATATAGAATGGTCCAGACTTTCCATTAGAGCCTTCAAAACAGCGATTTCATGTCAATATAAAATGCATGGGTTAAAACATCTATTAGATGGCAATACAACCCAGTTAAACTGGCTAAAATTTCCCCATCCAACAGCCCCCACTGCTGGAGAGGATACGCGCAAAAGGGGGACATATTTGCATGTTTGATGGCTCTGTGAAAAGATACAGCAGTTTTGGAAGGAAGTGTTTGGGTGGATTCAATAATGAATTAGAAGAGGGCCCGAGGGAACTAGATGATGCTGTTTGGCCTGCACAGGGATGAACATTATGGCGGGTCAGAAGAAGAAGACAGACTCTGGTTTTCCATCTCTGTGTGTTAATTTATTAAATTAAAGATGAAAACTCCTAACTATCCCTAGCCTAAGGGTGTTGCCTACTTAACAAAAGCTAACTAAGGTGCTTGTCAGTCTTCAATGAGAGTCCCAAACCAAATTCTGTTCATGAGCCAAACTAACATATTCTGACCATACCACTGTAAGAACAACTCAGGCACAGGAAAATGACGCCCTTCTCCTGTGAGCTGGTTTCCCACCAAGTTCAGTTCAATAAAGTATTCTTAGGTAGTTCTTAGTAACTACATTTATCAACTCATACAGTTCGGATACTGGGTTCTTCCAGGTTTCAACAATCTCTTTCACTTGCTGGTTCTTTCTTTCCTTTCTGTTGTCCCTTTTGTTCGATTCTACTTGGTTTTATCCCTTTCTCTCCTCAGGGTAATTCTGTTCCTTTCTGTTTAAGCAAACTTATGATTTTCTCTTTACTCAATTTCCAATCCCTATCTTGACTGGGACGAGGGTGAGTATTCCAGTAATGATTCTCACTCTCTATATTGACTTTTGACACGTTATCCTGACTAGGACAAGTGTGCGTTTTCCAGTAATGTTTCTCACTTTCTTCTTCTATTTTAGATAATTTATCCTGATTGGGACGAGTATGAATCTTCCAGTAATAATGCATAATCTCCTTTTATATTCTTGATAGTTTATCATAACTAGGACCAGTATGAGCATTCCAGTAATGGGTCTCACTGTTCTTGTACACTCTCAACGCTTGGTCTCTACTGGGACGAGTATGAATGTTCCAGTGATGATTAGCCGCTCCTCAGGTATTCTTGAACAGATATCTTGATTGGAACGGTTATGTGCATGCCACTAATGATTCTCTCTTTTTCCAAATATATTCTTGACTGGAACAAGTATGCATGTTCCATTTGTTATCTTTGGTTCCCCACCCGGCTCTCCTGCTTTCTCTGTTACCTGTTTTGGGGATGGCATCACTGGGATTTCTGGCAGGTCGGGACCCTCTTCCTGGGATGTCAGGTTGGCTTCTTTGTTCTTCACTCCTTCTCCAATCGGAACGTTCCGCTGTGCCTTTAGGCAAATGATGTTGCGTCGTTTATGGACTTCTAAGTCCACCGGGGTTCGGTCATGCCACCACTTCTTACTTGCTCGCTTTCAGGATGCCTTGTAAGTGCTTTGGTGTCTCACATTTCACTGCACCTTGAGTGCCACACGCTAGAAGCTGCACCCCAGCTTCTTTCCAGCATTGGATACCGTGCATTCCAGTTTCTCTCAGCCTCTCTCCCCCAGCTGATTTGAAACTGGCGGATTCTCCTCCCATTAACGTCTCCACCTCACAGATTTATGATGCTGTCATGGGACTTCCCCAGTGTACTGTCAAAGTCCTTCTTCTCTATTTTATCTAGACTCTGTATTCCTTCAGTGGTTTTCTTTGCCTCAATATTATATATCGCCTTTACAGATATACTTGAGGTGTTGGTTGACAATAGGACATTTTACTTTGTTCTTCATGTTTTCTTCCACTAGGTGTTATTGAAGATGGGTTATTGAAGATGTTATTGAAGATGGGTTATGGATATGTTGGTCAGGGAGTTCCTCATCGGAACTGGTGTCCTTGTCCCCAAGGGGAGAGTCTCTCCTGGTGAGGTCTCGCTTGCTTCTATCTCTTTGGAGGGTATCGCACAGTGGGATCACCTCCCTAGCCTCAGAGCGAAAGTCTCCCCCTGTGGGGAGAAGTCACGGAAGCCCACGATTCACCACAAGAGGTTTGGAAAGGGCTACCTCACAAGGCATACTTACTCCTAGTGGCCGTAAGGGCATGTCTAACAAATTATTGGAAAAGGCAACAACGTCCTACAAAATGGAATGGCTCATCGGGGATGGGACATTTCTAAATGGAAAGACTGTTGAATTTACGACTCGAGTTGCAATATGGAAATAAAGTGGATGAAATATATACAGAAATGCTGTAAGGCACCAAACTCAGTGCCGGCAGAACTGACTACGACCCATGAACTTGAGGGGCGAATTGACTAATGGTATCCTACGTGGATAAAATGTGGGGCCAGCTGCTTTCAAAGAAGGGAGGAGGGAGGCAAGGGGTAACCAGAAGCTCATGGGTGGAACCTTCTGATCATTGACTGTGAGAGTTTTTGTTAAGTTGGAAAGCGAAGGAAATCTATAAATAAGATACTGTCTGCCTATTTAGCATTCCTGTCATTGGCTGAGCAGATGAAAGCAACATATGCTGAATGTTTCTTCTCTCTAGTCTGAACTACTGTAAACAGCTGGTCTAGCTCCATCCAAGAAATGCTTTATTTCTCTAGTGAGAATCCTACACACCACCCATGTGTGGAACGCTGAATTTATAATCAGGCTGTGCCTTGTATATTTAAAAGGGATCTGCAATGAAGAGGGTTTTAGGCTTAGAGGAGACCGTTACAAATGAGACTGTTTGATATGTAGGCGACAAAAGGTGGGGGAAGTGAAGAGTAGTTTGAAGCCAGGTGACTCAGGAAGGAGGAATCCTGTAAAATACTCTTAAAATCTCTTACTTTTTTTTTACCACACATGATTTCTTGCAGACCCTGAACTCTGGGTCTGTAACAGCAGATGGGAAACACTTAAGATGGTTACAGGCATATGGGCTTGGGAATCCACCATTCCCCTGCCAGGATCCGGTTATGTAAGAAGTGAGCACCGTCATTATATTGAATACTGTTTGGAGCTATTTACAGTTCATAGTCCCCTTGTGAGGGTTATGACATGGTTGTTCCAGAAGGGATTTAAGGACCCTTTCTCCTATAGTCTTTGAGGGACAAGGAGGCTGCCTGTATGAACAACCAAAGGCTTGCCTGCTGCCAAGAAACTGGCATTCAGAATGGCCGCTGCAACTGCTGTACCAAGCCTCCTGCAAGTTACTTGGACCATAAAGACCCAACCAAGAAACATGCCTTTTGGGTTTTATACATTTATTTTTACAAATACTGAAAGGAAGAATAATGATTTCATCTGTATTTATGTGAAGAAATCACTAAAAACGAAACACAGAGCCTGTATTATGATACCACCATATAAATACTTCTATTGAACTATCTTTGATCTCATCTTTTTGTTCCTAGTGCTTTCGAGAAACATCTTTTCAGATACATTTTGTAGTAATCCATAGTTACATCAGTTCTGCTATTTGTGGTATCATATTGTCTAGGAAATAAGATAAGTAAGTATGAAACTGGTTGACTCAGCGCACAGTTTACTGCGGAGGCGTTTTCCTGCTACCTCTTTAAAAACTCACTGACTCTGCGGAGTGGCGGTGAGTGGCAGTCTTGCAGTCTGCCCCTGCTGATCCAGTCTTTTGTTTCTGTCTACAGTTTACTGTGGATGCGTTTTCCTGCTACCTCCTTAAAATCTCACTGACTCCGCAGAGCGGACGCGGCGTGGTGGTGAGTGGCAGTCTTGCAGTAATGCCAGTCAAGACGGCAAAGTCTGCTAAGATGACTGCACCGCTGACTCCTTCTCCAGTCCTAGAAGACGACACAGGACGCCGCCTGAGGAGTTCTCGCTCCTGTATGGAGCCCTTAGTTGAAATCACCAACCAGTATACCAGATGCTCAACAACCTCCCGGAGCTCCGCCGTCCCCTGGAGGGGGGGCAGCATTGAGACCTCTGGGTTTGCCGTCCTGCGAGGTACCTGGCCCGGCCGGAATAGACACCTTGCCGGCGGCTCCTGGGTTGGGCTCCGCTGAGGAGGGCAAGTCGCCTGGGAAGCCGGCGAGTGAATGCAGCGTTGAAGAGGTTGGTCGTGGCGGTGTGAGACCGCTCGTACAGCTGAGCCCCTCATCTCCGCAGACCCCTGAAGTCGCGAGTCGTGAGATCCCTATGGAAAGCGAAAGTAACAAAAGAAGCGGCTCCTCCCATTACCATATTAACGGTAAAAGCCTTGATTCACATGACATGAACAGAGAGCCCCACAAAACGGAAAAAAAAGACCACGGAAAGTGGGAGATTCGAGTGAAGAAAGAGAGACCCCATATGAAGCTAATAAAACAACAAAACTACCGGTTAGGCAAAGGATGGCCCAAAAACAAGGAAAGACAAACAAACCTGGACACATGGTCCAAAAGGGCACAGAAAAGGGGATAAAGAAGCTGCAACCCCATCTAAAACTATTATGAGACTTCTTTTGCAAACACTCAAAAGCTATACAAGAAAAATGCCAAGAACTAACGGACACCGAAATCCTTGAAGCAGCACACGAAAATACTCCTCAGCGCAAGCAACATAAACTGGCTACTGCAGCACGAAAATCCTCTCATCCTCCATCCAGAGGTGGTGATCTTTTCAACCAAAAAATTAGCAAGGATAAATGGCAATTTACAGCAAAAACTCCACCCACATTTGTACCTTTTAAGAGCGCCCAACCAAACTGTGATCTGAATTCAGATATAAATCATCTTCCTACGCTCTCTTCAACACCTCAAAAGGCATACAAAGAAACAAACACTTCTGAACCATATGATTCTTCTCAGCAAGATGCATTAAATCACAAAAATGGCTTAGAATCCGAATCACAAAACAGGAGCCCCAACCCGAACGACAACATGAGGGTGGAGGCTGCCAATCCAACAAAGAGCCCTAACCTAACACCTGCCGGAGAGACCAAATACTCCCCCACAAAAAGACTCAACATCTAAATGGTTCAAGAGCCATTCCTGCGGAATGTGACAACAACATAGAGCAAGTGGAAAACTCAACATCTCCAGCCTTAGGAAAGACAAATAGCTGTAATAAAGAAAAGTCGGGAAACGCTTATGAGAACAAGCTCACCACGAAAATGAAAAATAGATTACAATTTGAGAAATCTTTGGATCCTTTTTATACAAATTTGGACACTTACAATCGTCCTCGAAGACATTCTTTAGACCAATTTAATAGATTGCCGCCTCAAAGAGGGACACCATCAATACGGCCATTATCTCCATTAAAGACAAGACCATCTTTTCAAAGCCAAGCCGCACCTAAAGAAACGCAAGCAAGAAAGCCAGATATGTGTACCCGGATGTCGGCAATAACGATTGCCTTGACACCTTTCACCAAATTGTACGAGACAATCGGAGATGCACCTAAAGATCATACATCGATCCAAGCTTTGATGCTAACTAAATTGACTTTCATTGAAAGTTACATTATGGCACTGGAGCTAAAGCTAAATCTTAGTGATCCTGCTCCAGACCAGCGATTACCATCAGCTGTAAGCCCTCAAGAGGACACATTGACTACGAGACAAGCGGGACAAACAAGGAATCCCCTGAAATCAGAAAGCACCCAAACTCTTCCTTTTATTGATTTGACACCAATAGGCACCCCACCAACTGTAAAGTCTCTGGATCCCAAAGATGCCGCAGGAGCTAAACTAAAATCCAATGCCGTATCAACACTTGAACCCATTTTCCATCCTGTGGAGACAACTAAGGGCAAAACGACTCCATCAATATCACTTTTAAGAATCTCAACGGCACAGCCAAAGCCAAAGCCAAAACCAATAGGAAAAGGAGCTCGGGTGCCTCCTATTGAGGAAATTGAGATAATCAACCAATCTCCTAGAGGGATAGAAGATTTCTTAGGAAATGAAGAGATGATGAATATCACACAACATCTAGCTGATTCGACCACAAGCTCACACTTGGAGGCCCAAGAAAACCCAGAAACGACAAAAATGATCCCTCAACCCCAACCATTTACCGACAAATCTGATTCTTCAGAGTCACCGTTTTTTACCCTCGAGCACCGCAGACGTCATGCGATCACGAAACATAAGGATGACTTTAAAAAACAAGTTCATCACTTTACCCCTGTTTCTCATCCTAGAAAGACCCATCGAACCCCCAAAGAAAGAAAGCAAGATAAATCCAGCTATCAGCCGAAGAAACACTATAACGATAAGCCCCACAGGAGAACCCGGGACTATCGATCCACTGAATGACCTGAGAAATCTTCGGTCCGAGAGCAGGAAAAGGGATCCATCAAGGTCTCCTATAAACCAAAGCCTGATATCTATAAAAACAAAAACACAAGCTACTAAAGCTAGAACAGATCCCTGGTAACCACGACAAGATCATCCTAAACAGAAGAGCAGTAATTGAATTATTCTACCATATTCCTAAATTACGCTCAGTGAAATCATCAGACCTTCAGATCGTTGACCCAATCACGAGCGCTCAAAAGCGATTTCCCATCCATACATAACATCATCGACCATAAATAACCTTTTAAGAGCAGCAACAGAAGACCTACAAATCATGGGTTACGACCTAACGGAATCATCCAGGAAAATAAGAGAACAGAAACACGGAACCCAAAAATATCTTGGAAACTGTACAAAAAAATGCTCGCCGTAAATCAATTAGCCTGGAACGTCGCAATACATCAAAGAGATCCAGACACGACTCAACGGCTCAAGGGTCCCACACCACTGTCAATTATAAAAAGTCGATGGTGATATCCTCGAAACCAGCAGCTTGAATAGCCAACTAAGAACATCAAAACACCTTAAAATCCAGATTAACAGAACCTCAAGATCCTCTCATAGACCAAAGCTCTCAAGCAAACAATCTGCACCTAAAAGAACCTTTAAAAATTCAAAGGAAAATTCAGAATGAGATCTACTCCATCACGACAAAACCACAGCAAAACACCTCATTCCAGACCATGTGATCATGGCTCCCAAATGCCTTGAAGATCCAACGCCAAAAATAGCCACTCAAGAACAAGACAAACAACTCTACGAGAAAACCATCGACCGGCAATAGATCAAGACACAATAAAAGATGTGCTCATGGAATACCTGGGACTTTCTCCAATTAACAGTCCCGGGCTCCATAAACCTGAGTGACTATGACATTACATGTCTGCAGGAGACGTGGTTACTCCAAACTTTTACCCTTGATGGCTATGAGATCCTCACCGTTGTAGCTAAAAAAGGTTCAACTGGACGCCCCACAGCAGGACTAGTAATTGCAATTTGTAATGGATATGGTTTAACGTGTATTCAAAAATTGAAAGAAAATAACTCCATGCTGATGGTTAAGCTAAATTGGTCAACAATCAATGAGGAAAAAAACAAAATCTTGACAAAGTTGGTGGTTATCATCACCATCTACTGGAACCCTGCGACTATTGATTGTACAAAATTCATTAATATGATCGAGATGGAAATAGACTGGATCCAAGTAAACCATAAAACTGACCACATTGTCATATGTGGTGACCTTAACATCAACTGTCATGACAACACTGAAACCAACACGAGCAAATCCAAGAGACCTCAAACTGACCAGAGGACTATTAAATGGCTGAAATTGATGAAGTCAAGATCATTCTCAAACCTAGATTCGGTCTTCCGCGACCCTAACAAACCTCCAACTTGGGAAAGAGCAAATTCGAAATCATCAGTCGACCATATCTTTGTGTCACGATCTCTATTACCACAAATAACATCTTTTGAAGTGGTGAGGACACCTGCAAGTGACCACAATCTCCTATAAACCTCTTGACCTTCAAACCCTCCAAATAATCCAACCATGACCTCCAACCTAGAGGTAAATTGTTAAGGCACAAGACTCACAATGACATCAAAAGCAATTAGCTCCTTAGCAGTGGCTTATAGAGACTTAAAAAACCATGAAAACCCCATGACGGTGGATTATATTCCGCTTTTGAATACATTCAAAGTTCCGCAAGGAAAGAAGAAACATCTTAAGACACAACAGAAACACGTTTACGATAAACTGGTCACAGAAAAAAAGAGGGACCTTAGAAGAACCAAAAGACAGACACGAAAATTAGAACCCTCCATCGCAGTAAGTGTTGTCTGTGAGGCGCAAAGATCTTACAAAGTTTGATTGAGAGGCTACCGCCATATTTTATATCAACAAGACGCTGAGAGTATTCTTGCAGCAATTAACGGAAACCACGCTAGAGACTTTCGGTCCCTCTTACATTCAACATCAGCAGGTGCTCCCCTTTCTCAACTAAATGGAATCGGAGAATCCACCTGGGAGGCCTTCTTCCACTCTCTCTTCAAATCCCCCAAAACTGCCCAAGAGGATACGGACACATACAACAGTCCATGGATACAGCTAGACAACAAAGAAGACATCTTGGACCTGATAAGGAAACTAAAACTGTCTCGTGCACCTGGTCCGGATGGCATAACAAATCTTGACTTAAAAACTCACCCTGAAGCATGGTCATCACTCCTAAGTGTTATTTTCAGATGTTGCGCTTCTTCCAAATCCATCCCACCATCATGGAATTGTGCAACATTGTACCAATTTATAAAAAGGGAAACAAGGCTGAACCGGCAAACTATCTCCCAATCGCCCCCTAAAACCAATAGGTAAAGTCTTTGGGTCTCTCCATCTCCAACATTTTACATCTTGGGCAAACAAAGCCCCCTGCCTGGACCACCTACAGACTGAATTTAAAAAGAACATGGGTACAAACACGAATATATTCATCTTGAGCGCGTTGAAAAGTAAGATCTTAGAAGGTCGCCCCAGAATATTCATTGCCTTTGTCGACCTAACTCAGGCATTTTACCGAGTCGACCGTTCAAGAATGTGGCAGAAACTTTCTTCCTCGAGATGCTCCCATGAATTGTTGGACCCGATCAAAGCTTTATACTCCAAAACGTCCATGCGAGTCCGACTGAGCCAACAAGGGTCCCTCTCTGACAAGATCAACACCGCCAGAGGTGTTAAACAGGGCTGCCCTTTGGCTCCGGCCCTGGTTTGGACATACATAGGTGATTTCCAAGAATCCGAAAAAGCTATACGATCATTCCCACCAAAGTTTGGAGGAGATCAGATCAGTCGACTGTTATACGCCGATGATCTGATCCTTTTAGATCACACTCCAATAGGCCTCCAACGCCAACTTAACAACTTACAACAATATATGGTGGAAAATAACCTGGAAATCAATGAAGAGAAAACGAAAATTATGATAATTGAAAAATCAACCAAGAAGAACGAAAAGATCTCTCTTTGCTTGGGTTCAGTCATTGTAGAAAGAGTTATCAACTTTAAGTACCTTGGTGTCACAATAGATAGCTCGGCAAAGGAAAAAGCTATGCAAGAGGTACTGTACGAGAAAACAAAAAAGTTGGCCGCCCAAGGGAAAGCCATCAACATCAAATATGGACGCTATTCTTCGATCCTGGTCAGAGACTTCTATAAAATGAAGGTTATACCATATTTAACCTACGGTGCAGATGCAATACCTAATCTCCCTAAAGAGTTATGGTCCAAACTAGAACCAATCTTCTGGAGAACCATCTTTGGCCTACCAAAATCAACTTCTGCCGTACTGATCAGACGCAAACTCAGCCTCTCATCACTGGAAACAACAGTAGACTTAAACAGCATCATGCTATACAGGAAATGTATCATGAAAGACGCTCTATACATCTACGGCTTAATAAACCAAGAAATTCGCCTTTGATCCTGTAAAATGCTGTTCAAATGGGAAGCCAAGAATATGGCTCTTCTACATTCAGTGGAAAGCAATGAAGACAAGCTTGTTAATAGCCCAGTCAAAGTCACAAAAAAGATCCGGGAACTAGACAGGATAAAGACCCTCGAAACAGCAAGCAAAAACAGACTGGCTATTCACCTTCCCCCGTTTTTCAAGAAATTGGACACTCTACAAACCTATCTTAGACTGTTCCCGAGTAGAGCAGCACGCAACTTCTTTCTGAAAATTCGCCTGAACCTATAGGAAACAAACGAAGTTCTGGCAATTAGAAGTTTAGCTTCGGGAAACTGTTGTTGGCTTTGTAAATCCACATCGAAAAAGGAAACCATTCGCCACCTCCTCTTGGCTTGCCCTGCGACCCAGGATATCCGCTTTTTATATTTGGAAAACATCTTCTCCAATTTTATTCTTCAAGATGAGGAAAATTATTGGTACAAATTGATTGGAGGGGACAAACCAACTTGGTTACTGGCAGTAGTGAACATCATGCAACACATCACTAAAGAGATGCTCCCCCTTCAAAACTTAAACACTGCCTCGATTACACCAATTTAAGACTCTTCTTCCTTTGTATTCTCTTAAAATGAAAAGTTATCTCAAGTACGTCTGTCACCTTCTACTTCTACTTTTTGTCAAAAAATCATTTTGGATTAAACACAAATAAAAAATAAATTAAAAAAAGATAAGTATTTGTATTAGATTCAAGTAGTGATCAAATCTTCTCCTACTCAAGGTACCCTATACCAAGGTTTTAGAGATAACCCACACATTATATATACAGTTTATGTTTCCTCATTCCATTAGTATTATTTTATTTTGACTTTCAATAGTATTTTCTGCTAGACATTTTCTACGGCCCACTTGAAGTTTAAGAGAATTATTCTTCTTTTGTAGTATTTTTCCAGCTTGAAAAAATCTTGTGAAAGATATCAAAATTTCTATAGCTGGGATGGTTTCAAAATAAGTGGTATGTTAAGCTGTGCATAAGTATCCTTCTAGTGTCAAATGGTCCTAAATATGTGTTTACTTATTTAATCTTACATTATTCAACAATACATTGCACCTTGTTCAGTGTCTGACATGCTGATAATAGCAGTCCTACCTGCGGGTTACCGCCATAACCTTTCCTTATTAAAGGTGTGACGAAACCCTAGTTGCCCTCACTTCTCCCCATGGGGACTCCCTTCCTGTGAGGACAGGGAGGTGAGGCCGCTACCCGATAGTCCCCCTGGGGGTGGAAAAGAGTAGGAGAGTCTCATGGGAAGAGAATACCCCTCTTGGGACAAGGACAACTATCTGGGGAAAACGCAGTATGCCTACCCTCCACCGCCTATCCCATGAACCTCACCTCCATATCCCGCACTTCTATGTATGTCTGTAAGTCTGAAAGCTTAACATCTAATGAGAGGAGGAAGAACAGGGACTACCTGAGGGAGACCTATTCAACAAGTACTGTTGTGAAGAAGAGTCTTAACCAGCCAAAGGAGACTTATGTGAAAGGTACTTAGACGAGGAGGAGGTGCGGAACCATGAAGAATGCTACCAGAAACCTAGGTTAACATTCTAGTCCAGCCAACTGAAGAAACTAAAATAAAAAGCAATTCATGACTAAATAGACTGTCAAGCCTTTCTAGGAGGACCGAGAGCAGGGAAGTTGTTCGGCATGGGAGATTCAAGCGGCTGCAGAGCTGGACTCTACTAAAAGGCAAGGAGAGCCTCTATTGGATCTGATGCTGGTAGGGTCCTCCTGCCTAGCAGAAGCTGGCAAGATGGTAGCCTGGCCTCAGAAGAGAGATGGACCGCACGGTCTGTAGAGGGTGCAAATACTGCATGATGCCAAAGGCTGCGCTGCCGCTGCAGTGAAGGAGAAACTAGCAGAAGCAGCGAGATACCTTAAAAAGGTGAACTCAGAACCCCAGTCAGACCGGAACCTGCCAGGAAGATCCCAGAAGGTACAGGAGTGAATAGGCCAGCTGGTGGGGACACGAGAGGGTCGTGGCAACCAAATAGAGGCACCAGAGAAATAGCTCCTCAACATAGGGGCAGTAATAAACTCCCTTACACAGAAACAAACGCTGGGAGTTACAGTGGGAAGTGTTTCCCATATAGTGGTAATCCTGAAAACCCAAAACAGTGAAAGAGAGTCAAGAGGAAGACATGATTCATCTTCCTCGTGGCAGTGCTTGGCAGGCGAGCAAACCCAGTCTGCCAATTCAAAGAAGGAGAGAAAAAAAGGTCTGGGACCCGCACCCTAAACAAGGAAGAAACCTGAGTTATTTTCGCCATGGCAGTACTTGGTAGGCGAGTGAGCCAAGTCTGCCAATTGAAAGGAGCAAGGAAAGAAACACAGATTTGGGGGTAATCCTAAGAGCCCCAACCCAGCAAAAGAGAGTCAAGAAAGAGATGAGTCATCTTCCTCGTGGCAGTACTTGGCAGGAGAGTGAACCAAGACTGGCAATTTGAAGAAGCAGAGAAACATGGGTCTGGGAACTGCACCCTAAACAAGTGAGAAATCCAAGTCATCTTCCTCGTGGCAGTACTTGGCAAGATAGTAAACCAAGTTGGCTGAATTCAATATGAGGGGAAGTCTGGAAGCCCCAAGACATTTTGCATTGACAGTTGCAGAGGACCCTAAAGGAAGGGTCAAATGGGACCGGGGAAAGGGAGTCATTCCCCCTGGTGGTGTTGAATTGTGAAAGCAAGTGGAAAGAGACCAGGGGAAGGGAATCATTTCCCCCTTGTTGGGTTGAACTGTGGAATTCAGATACCAGTAGAAGGGAGTCATTCTTCCGGTAACCAAGGTCAGGGAAGCAAGGCATATTCCCTGGTTGTGTGAAAATAGGAAACCAAGATACCTGGAGAAGGGAGCCACTCTCCAGGTAACCAAAATTGCAGGCCACTTGCCCCCAGGCCTCTGCACTCTGCTCAACACTACTGCACTTTTGGAATTCATTCCATGGGAAGGGTAACCTCTCTGAACTTAACCCAGGGCCCTGCTGGACTTGCCACACTTGTTACCCCTCCCTCCCACTTCCTGTCTGCACACTTATATTTCCTTAGAATGTATCAGGCCTAGTTTGCCAGGCTGAGAACAGTAGTTTATTGTTTCTGTATGTCTTCTCCTTCTCCACTTATCATCTGTATGTTCTTCTCCTTAACTGGCTTATCATCTCATTCTTTGTCATGCACTTGCACTATCTGAAACAATAGTTAAGTCAACTTTGTTGGCTTAACATGGTTGTTTAAGGATTGTATGCCCCTCTTTCTCTCCCCTCCCCTTTCTCGCTTACCTTCTTTTCATGCACTTGCACTAGTAGCAATGCCGTTAGGCTTAGTTTGCTAGTCTCTTTTTTGCTAGATGATTCAGAAACTTCAAAGCCTAAGGATGACTCTGTATTCCATTGTTCCCTTTCCGCCTGGAAGCGCTTTGAAGCACTTCACTTGTGTACAAGCGCTTTACAAATAAACAATTACAATTATAATTACAGTGGAAGTGAGTCATTCCGCCTGGAGTGAAGAAGCAGAACTTTATGATACAGAGTGTTAGAGGATTGACAGTCCTTTTGTTGTGGAATGGAATCCTGGAACCGAACCAGAGGAAGGGAGTCATTCCCCCTGGTTAAGAACTTGCAACCAGAACTGTGCCACTCAGTCCAGGAGAAGCAAATCATTCTCCTGGATCAAGAACATTGACGCAACCTTCTAGTTTAGTTAGAAGTGTAAGGGACATATGTAGAGTTTTGACACATGACAGTGGACTCTTTAATTTCAAGGACATTCTGGCAAACCCATTAGCACTTGAGTTGAGGCAGGGAAACCCCTCATAGAGATAGGGAAAGTTAGGTTTTCTCTTTAATTTCCTGGCTAGTAAGTCTTTAGCAATCACTATGCCGTCTGTGTGTCAGTCTCCTCCTTCTGCACCCTTACAAAGGGGTAATGCATTCTGTTGATGGGGACACGTGTGACATCATGATCTGTGACATTGTGCCATAGTGATGTCATATCATATCATGATACCAATTCAGTAGGTTTTCATATTTTACTATTTGATGCTACTAACAAAAATGTTCCATAATAATTACAGCGTGAAAAAAAATCACCAATCTCGAGATTTATTTGTAAATTGAAGATAACCTGTGTCCAAAGAAATATGCTGTTGTTTAAATCGAATCCTGGTGATCACATTCATTTACATTTATAAAGGACAATGTGCCAGTTTGGTCTTATCTAGATCGCACAAACTGATATTTAATTGGTTAAAATCAGTACAAATGTACTAAAGAAGAACACATCTAAAACATTGATTATCTTTTAATATTAAAATTATAAAGTCTAATATGTAAAATTGTTCAATGTAGTGAAATGGAATCTGGAGAGTTCATATTAGTTTCCTGAAACATCAGAGAAATGCATATTTATAATTCATAATAATAATCATTTGCATAGGTCATAAGTTACAGATATGTTGTACTCTGTCTAGGTTTCAATTCTATTTTCCTCCTCTTTTTAAATCTTGACAATGTCCTGCGCCAGATATCTGAAATGTTCTAGCTTTCTGGTTGATGACTATTTTGCCAGTGTTAGCAATTTTTTAATGTAGGATCTTGACTTATAATCGAGCCTAAGTGCTCTCATATTGTATCTCTTATTACACATCACAAATATAATGTCTTTTTCTGATGTGTCAGGATACTCATATAACCTCTCAAGATCCCCTTTCATCATATTGAACATGTGTGTATATATATATATACATATATATGTATATATATACACATATATGTATTTATATATTTCATATTAGAATATTCTCATGGAAGTGATAGAGATAAACCTGTTGTTTTATATGTTTCTCTTCAGTAAATTGGCGTTAATTTATATTTATTAGTATGTGAGATTCTAGATGTGACTTTTTTGGCCCACTGTCCTTCAACAATGTACCAGATCAGGATAACCACGGTTGATTTCAACAACATTATATTTCTTTTTATACAAGTTTACTTCAATTTACATATACAGATCAAGATGGAGGATTATTTTTTCTCCCCACTTCAAAGAAACATTTTAATTAGTGACATCCGATAGTAAAACTTGAAAAACTAAAGAAATAGCATCATGACAATATTCGTGATTATGCAATAACATCATAACGCCACTGTTTCTGATGTCACACATTTCTTCATCAAAGATGTGTTATCCCATTAATAAAGAAAAGCTACAGTCACAATGGCATGTCAGCAGATTATTACTAGCGTGTTCGATGCCAAAAATGGCGGGATGTACCAGTGTTGGAATGATGAAAGATTAAGTAAACAAATACCTTTTGATACCATGCTCAACCTAATATGCTACTAATTTTAAAGACATTTGTAACTAATAACAGCATGTACATTTTTTGTATCACAATGTTTATCGATTAATAACAGTTTTTCATTGTTGGTTTGAACAAAATTATATTTACATTTTTTATATTGCGTTTATACTTTCCACTTGTTTTGCTTTTTAACTCGGTTTTAATGTAATTATGTGCTTTGTTCATTGATACTAATGAAAATGCCCACAATTTCATTGTAAAACTTAACTATAATTGCGATGTGTCCATATTCAGTAAATATGTCTATTAATATTACCTTTTTCTGGGATTGTCAAATGCTTGACTTTCTTAACAATTAATGATGGAAGTTTCTAATTGACCAATTGACATTATTCATATAAACATCTTGTAAAAGCTTTGTTGGGGGAAACCTGTTTTGGCAATTCTTTGATTTAATGTGTTTAATAAAAATAATGAAATCAACCATGTAAGCAATTACTCTGCATGCACAGAAGATTAATAAAGTCCTACGCTACTTTTATATTATTCTGCTAGCAGTAGAACTTAATAAAGTGGCGATGATGGAGATAACTGTCAGAAAAGGACTGCAAGTTTGCAGCATTAGGGAGATGAAGAGCAGGCCAAGGGCAAACAAGTTAAGTCAGAGAAGAAGCGGAAGGCACTGGAGCCAGTAAGAGGATGACTTCAGTATTTGAGATGTTTAGTATGAGACATCCAATGACGGACTGAGAGTAGGCAGTAGATGCAGATGTGTGTGTCATCCACAAAGAGTTGTTAGGAGAACCCAAAGGAGGAGATGAGTTGTCCAAGGGAGGCAGTATATAGGGTGAATAGTAAGAGGTCAATGGTCAAGGCTTAAAATACAACAAGGTACAGGAAGTTCAGAACAGAGGAGGCTGGGTTGCAGGAGACAGCGTAGAAAAATTGGAAGAGTTAGGAGGCAATCCAATTAATGGTATCATGGATTGCAAGGACAACAAAGATCTGAAGAGAGGTGGGGTTCACTGTATTAAAGGCAGCAGAGAAGTGTTGACGGTTTAGGAAGGAGCAGAGTTTACAACAGTGAGCAGAGGTCAGACGATTCAAGAGATGGGAAAGAGCTGTTCCGGTTGAGGTTGGCTGCAGAAACTGTACTGGGATGGTCATGAAGTTCATCAGTGCCAAGGTAGGTGGGAATCCTTTTAAACATTAGTCTACAACTACTCCTCCTGCTTCTCCCAATAGATTTTGCACAGCTCTTGAATAGTTAGCTATGGCTTGATACGCACAGTCCTCAGAATTCCATTCAGAGAGTTACACTCATTGCATGCTGATAATGAAATTAATCCCAGAGTATATAAACATATCGGTGTATAGTATGTCCTAAATAGGGTACTATATGGTTTCATTTTTAAGATAGATGGGGTTAAATATTTATTTTGATATTTTAGTCGTATATGGACACTATGTCATGCAACTCCATAGTGCATTTCTCCTTTGTATTCTCCAAATGATTGTGTATGTTTTTCAAAAGTGTGCAGCAGTAAATTGTATTAGGTTGTAGAAAGATCTTAATGATTGATTTAGCAGACAGCCTCCGTAGTCAGTTTTAAAGTACATAAACATTCTCCAACATTTGGGTATTTAAAGAAATCTTTTGGCGCAGCACCCATTTGTTCTAGGGATTTTCTGAGAGGACTGTTGAACCAAGTTGTGTTACAATGCAGCTGCATTTCCTGCACACCCTGCATGCTTAGACCCCCAGAAAGTTGCAGTGCACTCATATACTGGTGAGGGGTAAGGAAGTTATGAATCAGGAAGATGGGAACCTGGATTTTCAATTTTTGTAATTATATTTTGAACAGAACTTTTCTTAACATGTAGTGCTAGCATGTGACTAATGCATTGATGATGTTCATAGCTATTAGATTGATATTTAGTTTACTATTGGTATTGTTTTCAGTTGCTTTGACCAATATTGTATTATTTAGATTGTTTTACCTACAGAATACCTGCTGTTTCTGGGTTATCACTTCTTATAGCTGAGAGGGATTGTACTGTGGCTTAAGTAATTTTTGCTCCACCTGTATCTGTTTAAGTCTTGCATTCCAAGATTCAGTCACATTCCTAGGGAGGCATTCCTGATTAACTGCCTTAAATGTATGCTAGAAGATTGCTATACTAGATGACTATTAATTATTCAATATGTGTACACATAAATGAGCAAAATCTATTGGCTTTTGGTTAAAATTCTGTTAAATGTCCAAAGCATAGGTTTTATTGGGGATGTCAATGTAAGGATGTCAATAATAATGAGCGCATGATCTGAAATGCAGCTGAATGTAGGCTTAAATGGGATGATAGTGTGAAATAGTTATGTCTTTATTATTGCACATGTTGATGTGAAGAGTATTTATATTGCTGCATATGTGTGTTTCTATTTTCAAATGACCTATTAGTATGACAGAATACCATCTGGCGAGGGTGTGAAAGCCCTAGCTTTTTGTTATTTTTCTCAATATAAAATGATGCAGGTAATAACTTTCCTGAAAGAGGAGTCTGTTAATTATACCCCCTTTCATAAAGCTCAATGCCAAAAGCATAGCGAATCCATGTACCTTTGCTGCACCAGTCTCCTGACATCTGCATCCAGTGCTCTTCAGTGGAACTGTGTGGGTTCAAAGGTCACATGTGCATCCCACACAGCTGCTGTGAACCAAAGTCATTGCAGCCAGATGTAGCACTTTAACATCTGCACCTCTGAACTAAAATGCAATAATAGTTGTCTCATTAGTCTGGTGGCAGGGTCATCGCTAGGAATAAGCTATACCTATTTATGGTATGGTGAATGATAAGAGCACCCAATTATTAAAGCTATATCAATTTGTTATTATACAAGTATCAAACCTATGAGCTCAGGCCAGTGATGTCAAAGTGATGTATATTGATAGCTAGACTGGCTGTCTAGAATGATCCAAGTTAGACAATAGCCAGGATGATTTCTTCTTTTAATCCACAGCAGAAAGGGTAACACCTCTTCTTAGGCCACACAAGCTCTCACAAGGAGATCTCCTGAGAAACCTGCTTCAAAGGGGAACTCGCATAACGAAAGCTAGCCTCAGACCAAGATGATGCATCAGAGAGGGCCTTTGAAGTCAGCAGGTATGGTAAAGAGGCAGAGTTAGAGCAGCCAGAGAGGGAAAGATGCCCCTGAGCAGGGTTCCACCACCTTGCTTTTCTGTTGGGGCTCTTTCCTTTCCTGTCCCCTCAATTTCCTGCCAGACAAGGCACTCTGGGTATGATGTAATAAGGAAGGGGTTCCTTGTTACAGCAACAGGGATTGCCCCCCTTACAGCAGTCTTGCTTTTGTCCAGTCCCCAGTGACAAATTTCCTTTATAAGAAAGGGTTATCCCGCTCCTTCCTTGATTCATCTGTGGACTTTCAATAAGGCAAGAATAATGCACTGGATCTCTGTTGGTGTTGCAGTCCATTGCAATGTCCTCCAGCTGTGGGGTGAAGATAGAAGGCATCTAAGGCAGAGGAGAGCTGTTCCAAACTGTTAGGGAGAATTCTCATAGATGGCTAATTTCCCTTACCTATTGAGTCCCTCGGCAGCTTTGCTGAATCCTAGGATTTATTTTTTCACCTGGTAAGAGTGTGAGCCTTTTTTTCCCACTCTTACATGTGTTTTGCTGTGTGCGTTTTTACCATTTGTGTAATCTTGGGCTCTGGAGCCTCACCTACTCCAAGAGCACCATTTGTGTGTGTGTTACACAGCACCCTCAGTGCAGTAACACAGGGTTGTCTTTTAGACTTCCCTCTGACTCCATTTTTCTGGAACTGACTACTGTCTCCCAGACAAATGTAAAGTTGCCATTAACTTTATGTAGTCTCTTTAAACTACAGACCCAGTACACCCCATATTGCATGGAGTATTGGAAAGGGTTAATTCTTATCCCTTTTTGTCTGTGTCTCTTGGAGCACTGTTTCGCTCCCTTTACATTAAGACTTGGCTGGTGGCAGTGGTAACTACCATAACTTTGTTACCACGGTTATATTATATAACCATGGTATTGTTTTAGGCTATTATATTAGCCTCGAACATAAACCCGCTCGACCAAATACATTTTATTTTGGCTCCGGCTGGGTTTATTCAAAATTTCTTTTTGTTAAAGTCTTTCTCGTGTTCTTCTCTGCGCACCAAACCGGGGATGATTCCTTTGTTCGCTGTCTTTTCGCGGGCTTCTGCACAGAAGCCTTCCTTAAGGTGCCTGAAAGTCTGGGTAGGCAGGATGTGAGGGAGGAGACTTCGGACCCCTGCCATGGGTTCCCTTGGTAACCCAAGTCGCACTCTTGTCTGATAGGCTAAGACGACTGGCCTTGCCAGGCCAGCCACACTGCTGTATGATTGACAGCCAGGTTGTATGAATGGGGGAAAACTGCATAAAAAGCAGGTCTCTGGGACTGGAAAGACAGAGTTGCCACTGGAACAAAAGAACCAATGAGGAACTGGCTGAAGAGGACCCCTACAACGACTGAACCACCCGGTGAAGCCCTGCTGCAGGTCCGAATCTCCATAATCCGACGACAGAGAAGATCCTCAAGGAAACTTCTTCCCTTGAGCTGGTGGGACCAACCAGTTCGCCCAACCTGCAAGCCAGGACCCCTCCTCTGGTCGAATTCGCTGTACAGAACTACAGTAGGCCGGATAGCCAGGAAGGTCGGACCCTGCTTGGGTTTTAAGGAGCGCACCTTTTATTGGCTGCTTTGCTCTGCTGCTGGTTTCTTCCGTGGGTAGTGCAGGACCCTCCAGTCTTCCTACTTCTGATAAGTCCGACAGTCGTTTCAGGAACCGTGAGCCTGCAGGAACTTCCCGGAAAGCCCGCCTCAGCTACAGCTTCCTCTCCGTTTTAAGGTACTGTGCAAACCCGGTTGCTCGTTTCGTTCAGCCGCGGGGAAAGTGTGTGAAATCTTTCTCCAATCCGAGGGCTTGTCCTTCTCTTCTTCTTAAACTAACTTTTCTACCAACCAACCTCGTCCGGAAACCGTGCCATGAACTTTACCGTGAACTACCCTGAACTGTGTGATCTCGAGTAAAAGACGTTTGACCCATTGACCTTGGCCTTAAGCCTTTTCTATCTGATCTCCTCACTGAAGTTCCTCTTGTTCAACTGCCCTGAGTACTTACCTGTTGGTTTGATCTAATTTCTAATAGCTTTTGTCTTTACCTCCCTTTTAAATTGCTGGAGTGCCATTTTGCTCCCACTTCATTTTGTGAGCTTAACTTGTCTGGGATTTAAGGGAAGTGGTGTGGTGTATTGAGAGCGTAATTTTTTTAAACTGCTTATAATGGTGTAATGTTATACAACTGAAGAGTGAAATAAATGTATATGTTTTTACATGAAAACCTTGAGTCATTGTTTGCCTGAATCATAGTAATTGCTGTCCTTTGTGTAACTATTTGATACTGCTCACTTACTCTTGAGATAAGTCTGGCTGCTCCACTACTGCTACCACTTTAACAGTGTAGTACAGGCTTGTACCAAAGGTGAATTTGTACTGTCACTTGTAGTGTTAATTGTGTGTCGTCTTCCCAAGGGGTACTGCATCTAATTCTGCCTAACACTGGTGTACAGCGGTGAGGATCAAAGTATAGTAATTACACTTAGAGTGCTGCTATTACCTTGGATCAACTAACCACAAGGCTAACATCACCAAAAACATTATTAATCATGTATAATATGCAAAGCCACAGTCAGGAGACCCTCCTGAGTTACACTGCTGATTGTTTAAGAAACATGTGTAAAGAAAGGAAACTCTCTGCCAAAGGCAAAAAGACTGAATTGATTGAAAAGTTGTTAAAGAATCCAAGTCTAGGAGTGGGTCTGAAATGCCTGACCCCCTAGCAAATGTGGAAAGTATTGAGGAATATAATATGTCTGTCAATAATAAGTTTGGAAGAGGTAGATGTGTCTCCTAATGTAGGCCTCTCTGCCCCTTGCCTGCTCAGCAACCTGAGCCCTTGTCCACTGGGACCCCCACAGGTCCTACACTCTGAATTCATTGCTTTAGAGAAAATGAGGCTTGGACTGGAATTCAAACGTTTAAATGCTCAACTGAACAAAATCACCAAGAACTTAAGCTCAGAGAAATGGAGTTGAATCATGAACTAGAAATAAAAAGATTGTCTCTTGAAAATGCTTCTCTCCCAGAGTCTTCTAGGTCTTCCAGTCCTAAGAGACCCCATATGCCTAAAGAAATTGTGGGTATATATGAGGTTAAGCTTGGTATTTTGGATTGGTTGCCAATGTTTGTATATAACCATGGGATTCAAGGTCTCTCAGGGAATACATTGCTTCCCTTGCTCTTCTCTAGGCTACCCCCTGTTGCATCTGATGTTGTAATGGAGTTGGGGAAGGTGGATAGGATGGAGTATGAGTTTGTGAAGTTAGCTTTAATTGCTAGATTTGGGAAGACCCCTTCCCAGTACCTTAAGAGGTTTAGGACCCTCAAAAAGCATGATGGTACCCCTTGGACTACCTGGGTATGCGAGTGTTTGAAAAACATACATGGTTGGATTAAGGGTTACAGAGTGAACACTTATGAAGGAATGAGCAATCTTGTAATGTTGGAGTCTATTTTTGATGTCTGCTTTCCTGAGCTCAGACAGCACTTGGCTGATTCTAAGGAGATCCATCCAAAGAAGCATGCTAAGGCTGCTGACTTGTGGGTTGCAACAGGGCCACTCACAAGGATTCTGGGGCTACTCAGAGAAAGGATGAGGGGAAACAGCCAAAGAAAGACAACAAAGAGAATTCTAATAACTCCAATCCAAAAGAGGGCCACAAACACCAACATAAGGGTAAACCACAAGGGAAACCAAATCAGGCTAGTGCACCATCTGGACCTAAACCAGATGGAGGTCAGAACAAACCCCCATTCATCAAAACCTTTGGGAAATGTTATGTTTGTGGGTCAACTGACCATGTGAAAGAGGATCCCAGATTTAAGGGTAAACCTTGAGGGGTCCACACTGTCTCCTTGGCCTTCTCCCCAGAGGAAGAAGTACCTATGGCAAGTGGAAACTCTCACCTACTGGCTGATGAACCCATGAGAGTCTCACCTAGTGTTTCTTTAGTGTCCCTGGGCTTGTGGGAACAACAGAACTTAGATTTCCGTAATTCCATCCCAGATAATACTAATTAATATTATAAAGATAATGTTCTTGTGAATGGTCAGGAAACCCCTGCCATCAGAGACACTGGGGCCAGCATAACTGTGGTGGATGAATCATTTTTCAAGGTGGAGGGTGTTGCTAAGGCACCCAAATGCCTCACCAAGTTAGCTGGAGGCCCTGTGCAAATGCTTCCCCCGTTATCAGCTCTCATCCAGTGTAATGATATGACTGTCAAAATACCTGTTAGTGTGCAGAGTGAAATGCCTGGGGGTGTCCTGTTGGGTAATGACCTTAAAACTCTTGGAGTTGTGTCAAGCACCCCCAGGCCTCCCAGTAAAAGGAAACAGGAGCTCACTAGGTCTGCAAAGGGGAGGACCTTGTGAGGCTCTCCAGAGGAGCTGATAGAGGAAACTATCACTCCCACTCCACATATGTTGCTCACTGCCATTTCTAAGAAAACAGAGGCAAAGCGGAAACCCAAGACCTCCAGGAAAAGGTCAGACAGCACCCCTGTGCTACCAACAAGGACATCACCAAGAATTTCCAAAGTCACACCTGTGACTCCTCCTCCTGCTGAGGCAGAGTGTGAGGTGCAACCTTGTGTGGTTGAGCCAGCATCTGAAGAGTCAGATCTGGAAGAAGACACTGTTTTAGTTGGAAAGCTTGACCCTGTTGAACATCCTGAGCTGCAGTCTTTACTGGCAGAAGGTGGACCCAACAGGGCAGACTGTAGCAAAGGACAGAGAGAGTGTCCTACTCAAAGGTCTTCGACAACAGGCTGCTAACCAACTTGATGGGCAAGAAGTTGGAAAGCACAGGTTAAGCTGGGAAGATGGCCTCTTCTACAGTGAACCGACTGAGTCTATCCCTGGGGAGTGTTAAAGAATTGTAGTGCCCCTTCCCAACAAACTCCAGTTCCCACAGTTAGCCCATGAGATATCTTTGGCTGGTCACTTGAGTTTCAAGACGATCAAGGAAAGGCTCTCCCTCTACTTCTACTGGCCTAAGATGGGTACTGAAGTTGACAAATTCTGTAGGAGCTGTCACATTTGCCAAACCTCTGTCAAGAGTGGAGCCAGGAATGTGGCACCCCTGCTGCCTCTGCCAGTCATGTGAGTTCCTTTTCAGAGGGTGGGCATTGACATTGTTTGTCCCCGTGACCCTCCCACATCTTCAGGGAACAGGTTTATCCTGGTTGTAGTAGACCATGCTACAAGATATCCAGAAGCCATACCTATGAGAACTGTTATGGCTCAGGCTGTGTCTAAGGCTCTACTTGTTATTTTTACCAGAGTAGGGTTTCCTAAGGAAGTGATATCTGACAGGGGATCCAACTTTATGTCCCACTACATGCAAGCCATGTGGAAAAACTGTGGTGTCACTTACAAGTTCTCTACAGCCTACCATCCACAGACAAATCAAGCCAGCTCAATGTTGCTTCACAACAGTAGCGCTCTTTGCTGGTTCAACTCCAACCTGGGTTCACAGCTGCAGATGCCTTTGACTCGCTGTTTTTTTAGCACTGCATCAGGACATCGCCTTGATCAGACTTGAACACTGATTCCAACTGCTGGAAGCCATTATGTCACATGTCGACTTGACCCAGTCATAACATTGTTTCAAATTGATTTGACCACTGATCTGTACCTGTTGAACCCTTCTAAGCACATCTTACCAGACAGCAGCTCATAAAACCACACAGAGATCCAGCATGATGCTGACTTGCCACCTGGATCAGCGTGACTCGCTACATCTCGACATGGTTTGACTGCAAGGAAAGTGCAGAGAAGATTTTTTTGATGCTGTCGAACCACCCATGATCTATGACAAGGCACTGTTAAGAGGCCCTGTTCCTTGGCCCACTTTTTGGGACTTGTAAGTCCCCCTTTTAATCCTTTCCCTGAAGGACATATCCTCTTTGAACAGTTACATTGCTGCAATCACTTGCCTGATCACCTCTGCTGAAGTACCCAGGGTGCTATTCTATACCAGTTCAGCACTTTCTATGTTGTCTTCCACAGAGAGGGTTGTTGGTGTTTTCTATGTAGTTATGTGCATTCTTAATTGTTTTATAGAACCCTAATTGAACATTCATTAATTTTGAGCAGAGATCAATGGCAGCACACCATTCCTGAATTGTGGCCAGACCGTCTGGTATGAGAGAAGAAGCAAAGGTGGCTAAGGGGAGCCTGAAAGAGGGCTGAGTGTCATCCGCATAACATTGAAAATTGGAGCAGAAAGTAGCGATGCAGTGGCAAGAGGTGCCAGGTAGTGGTTGAAGAGCCAGGGAGAGAGGTTAGACCCCTGGGGAACACCCTAAGCCTTTTCTATTTGATCTCCTCACTGAAGTTCCTCTTGTTCAACTGGCCTGAGTACTTGACCTGTTGATTTGATCTAATTTCTAATAATTTTTATCTTTCCCTCCCTTCTAAATTGCTGGAGTGTCATTTTGCTCCCACTTCATTTTGTGAGCTTAACTTGTCTGGGATTTAAGGGAAGTGGTGTGGTGTATTGAGAGTGTGATTTTTTTTTAAATTGCTTATAATGGTGTAATGTTATACAACTGAAGAGTGAAATAAATGTATATGTTTTTACATGAAAACCTTGAGTCAGTGTTTGCCTGAATCATAGTAATTGCTGTCCTTTGTGTAACTATTTGATACTGCTCACTTACTCTTGCGATAAGTCTGGCTGCTCCACTACTGCTACCACTTTAACAGTGTAGTACAGGCTTGTACCAAAGGTGAATTTGTACTGTCACTTGTATTGTTAATTGTGTGTCGTCTTCCCAAGGGGTACTGCATATAATTCTGCCTAACACTGGTGACACGCGGTGAGGATCAAAGTATAGTAATTACACTTAGAGTGCTGCTACTACCTTGGATCAACTAACCACAAGGCTAACATCACCAAAAGCATTATTAATCATGTATAATATGCAAAGCCACAGTCAGGACACCCTCCTGAGTTACACTGCTGATTGTTTAAGAAACATGTGTAAAGAAAGGAAACTCTCTGCCAAAGGCAAAAAGACTGAATTGATTGAAAAGTGGTTAAAGAATCCAAGTCTAGGAGTGGGTCTGAAATGCCTGACCCCCTAGCAAATGTGGAAAGTATTGAGGAAGATAATATGTCTGTCAATAATAAGTTTGGAAGTGGTATATGTGTCTCCTAATGTAGGCCTCTCTGCCCCTTGCCTGCTCAGCAACCTGAGCCCTTGTCCACTGGGACCCCCACAGGTCCTACACTCCGAATTCATTGCTTTAGAGAAAATGAGGCTTGGACTGGAATTCAAACGTTTAAATGCTCAAACTGAACAAAATCACCAAGAACTTAAGCTCAGAGAAATGGAGTTGAATCATGAACTAGAAATAAAAAGATTGTCTCTTGAAAATGCTTCTCTCCCAGAGTCTTCTAGGTCTTCCAGTCTTAAGAGACCCCATATGCCTAAAGAAATTGTGGGTATGTATGAGGTTAAGCTTGGTATTATGGATTGGTTGGCAATGTTTGTATATAACCATGGGATTCAAGGTCTCTCAGGGAATACATTGCTTCCCTGGCTCTTATCTAGGCTACCCCCTGTTGCATCTGATGTTGTAATGGAGTTGTCGAAGGTGGATAGGATGGATTATGAGTGTGTGAAGTTAGCTTTAATTGCTAGATTTGGGAATACCCCTTCCCAGTACCTTAAGAGGTTTAGGACCCTCAGAAAGCATGATGGTACCCCTTGGACTACCTGGGTATGCAAGTGTTTGAAAAACATACATGGTTGGATTAAGGGTTACAGAGTGAACACTTATGAAGGAATGAGCAATCTTGTAATGTTGGAGTCTATTTTTGATGTCTGCTTTCCTGAGCTCAGACAGCACTTGGCTGATTCTAAGGAGATCCATCCAAAGAAGCATGCTAAGGCTGCTGACTTGTGGGTTGCCAACAGGGCCACTCACAAGGATTCTGGGGCTACTCGGAGAAAGGATGAGGGGAAACAGCCAAAGAAAGACAACAAAGAGAATTCTAATAACTCCAATCCAAAAGAGGGCCACAAACACCAACATAAGGGTAAACCACAAGGGAAACCAAATCAGGCTAGTGCACCATCTGGACCCAAACCAGATGGAGGTCAGAACAAACCCCCATTCATCAAAACCTTTGGGAAATGTTATGTTTGTGGGTCAACTGACCATGTGAAAGAGGATCCCAGATTTAAGGGTAAACCTTCAGGGGTCCACACTGTCTCCTTGGCCTTCTCCCCAGAGGAAGAAGTACCTATGGCAAGTGGAAACTCTCACCTACTGGCTGATGAACCCATGAGAGTCTCACCTAGTGTTTCTTTAGTGTCCCTGGGCTTGTGGGAACAACAGAACTTAGATTTCTGTAATTCCATCCCAGATAATACTAATTAATATTATAAAGATAATGTTCTTGTGAATGGTCAGGAAACCCCGGCCATCAGAGACACTGGGGCCAGCATAACTGTGGTGGATGAATCATTTTTCAAGGTGGAGGGTGTTGCTAAGGCACCCAAATGCCTCACCAAGTTAGCTGGAGGCCCTGTGCAAATGCTTCCCCAGTTACCAGCACTCATCCAGTGTAATGATATGACTGTCAAAATACCTGTTAGTGTGCAGAGTGAAATGCCTGGGGGAGTCCTGTTGGGTAATGACCTTAAAACTCTTGGAGTTGTGTCAGGCACCCCCAGGCCTCCCAGTAAAAGGAAACAGGAGCTCACTAGGTCTGTAAAGGGGAGGACCTTGTGAGGCTCTCCAGAGGAGCTGATAGAGGAAACTGTCACTCCCACTCCACAGGTGTTGCTCACTGCCATTTCTAAGAAAACAGAGGCAAAGCGGAAACCCAAGACCTCCAGGAAAAGGTCAGACAGCACCCCTGTGCTACCAACAAGGACATCACCAAGAATTTCCAAAGTCACACCTGTGACTCCTCCACCTGCTGAGGCAGAGTGTGAGGTGCAACCTTGTGTGGTTGAGCCAGCATCTGAAGAGTCAGATCTGGAAGAAGACACTGTTTTAGTTGGAAAGCTTGACCCTGTTGAACATCCTGAGCTGCAGTCTTTACTGGCAGAAGGTGGACCCAACAGGGCAGACTGTAGCAAAGGACAGAGAGAGTGTCCTACTCGAAGGTCTTCGACATCAGGCTGCTAACCAACTTGATGGGCAAGAAGTTGGAAAGCACAGGTTAAGCTGGGAAGATGGCCTCTTCTACGGTGAACCGACTGAGTCTATCCCTGGGGAATGTTAAAGAATTGTAGTGCCCCTTGCCAACAAACTCCAGTTCCTACAGTTAGCCCATGAGATACCTTTGGCTGGTCACTTGAGTTTCAAGAAGATCAAGGAAAGGCTCTCCCTCTACTTCTACTGGCCTAAGATGGGTACAGAAGTTGACAAATTCTGTAGGAGCTATCACATTTGCCAAACCTCTGTCAAGAGTGGAGCCAAGAATGTGGCACCCCTGCTGCCTCTGCCAGTCATGTGAGTTCCTTTTCAGAATGTGGGCATTGACATTGTTTGTCCCCGTGACCCTCCCACATCTTCAGGGAACAGGTTTATCCTGGTTGTAGTAGACCATGCTACAAGATATCCAGAAGCCATACCTATGAGAACTGTTATGGCTCAGGCTGTGTCTAAGGATCTACTTGTTATTTTTACCAGAGTAGGGTTTCCTAAGGAAGTGATATCTGACAGGGGATCCAACTTTATGTCCCACTACATGCAAGCCATGTGGAAAAACTGTGGTGTCACTTACAAGTTCTCTACAGCCTACCATCCACAGACAAATCAAGCCAGCTCAATGTTGCTTCACAACAGTAGCGCTCTTTGCTGGTTCAACTCCAACCTGGGTTCACAGCTGCAGATGCCTTTGACTCGCTGTTTTTTTTTAGCACTGCATCAGGACATCGCCTTGATCAGACTTGAACACTGATTCCAACTGCTGGAAGCCATTATGTCACATGTCGACTTGACCCAGTCATAACATTGTTTCAAATTGATTTGACCACTGATCTGTACCTGTTAAACCCTTCTAAGCACATCTTACCAAACAGCAGCTCATAAAACCACACAGAGATCCAGCATGATGCTGACTTGCCACCTGGATCAGCGTGACTCGCTACATCTCGACATGGTTTGACTGCAAGGAAAGTGCAGAGAAGCTTTTTTTGATGCTGTCGAACTACCCATGATCTATGACAAGGCACTGTTAAGAGGCCCTGTTTATTGGCCCACTTTTTGGGACTTGTAAGTCCCCCTTTTAATCCTTTTCCTGAAGGACATATCCTCTTTGAACAGTTACAGTGCTGCAATCACTTGCCTGATCACCTCTGCTGAAGTACCCAGGGTGCTATTCTATACCAGTTCAGCACTTTCTATGTTGTCTTCCACAGAGAGGGTTGTTGGTGTTTTCTAGGTAGTTATGTGCATTCTTAATTGTTTTATAGAACCCTAATTGAACATTCATTAATTTTGAGCAGAGATCAATGGCAGCACACCATTCCTGAATTGTGGCCAGACAGTCTGGTATGAGAGAAGAAGCAAAGGTGGCTAAGGGGAGCCTGAAAGAGGGCTCAGTGTCATCCGCATAACATTGTAAATTGGAGCAGAAAGTAGCGATGCAGTGGCAAGAGGTGCCAGCTAGTGGTTGAAGAGCCAGGGAGAGAGGTTAGACCCCTGGGGAACACCATAAGCCTTTTCTATTTGATCTCCTCACTGAAGTTCCTCTTGTTCAACTGCCCTGAGTACTTACCTGTTGGTTTGATCTAATTTCTAATAACTTTTGTCTTTCCCTCCCTTTTAAATTGCTGGAGTGTCATTTTGCTCCCACTTCATTTTGTGAGCTTAACTTGTCTGGGATTTAAGGGACGTGGTGTGGTGTATTGAGAGTGTGATTTTCTTTTAAATTGCTTATAATGGTGTAATGTTATACAACTGAAGAGTGAAATAAATGTATATGTTTTTACTTGAAAACCTTGAGTCAGTGTTTGCCTGAATCATAGTAATTGCTGTCCTTTGTGTAACTATTTCATACTGCTCACTTACTCTTGAGATAAGTCTGGGTCTCCCTACTGCTACCACTTTAACAGTGTAGTACAGGTTTGTACCAAACGTGAATTTGTACTGTCACTTGTAGTCGTAATTGTGTGGGGAGTTCCCAAAGGGTACTGCATAATTCTGCCTAACACTAACCATCCCCATGAAATAGATGGGGTGACTGCTATTTGGGCCAAGGTTTGCCTATCTCCCAGCTGCACTGGAACTAGGCTCTGTAAGAGGCAAAGGATCCCCTGAAAGTACCAGCCAAGCTCACGGGAGTGGGAGTGCAGAACAAAAAGACTTACCTCACACCCTGACATCAGCCTTGGATTGGGACTACCAGCAAGCAGAAAGTCCAAGAGCAACTGGAATCTGCACACTTTGAACCACTTTCCACTCCCTTCAAGCTGATACAAGACCTGCAGTTCTGCTTATAACTCTTCGTGGCTTCGAACTTCACATCTGCATCATCAAACCAGCTCAACGTTGCTTCACACCAGTAGCGCTCTAAGCTGTTTCAACTCCAACCTGGGTTCACAGCTGAAGATGCCATTGACTCGCTGCTTTTTTGAGCACTGCATCAGGACATCGCCTTGATCAGACTTGAACACCGATTCCAACTGCTGGAAGCCATTATGTCACATGTCGACTTGAAAAAATAGAAAAAATACCGGAGAGGTGGGCACCACAATGTTTACTCACTTCTAGTCAATGTGTACATCTCTCAGTTAGTTTCCAATAATTTTGACCTGGAGATGCCAGTTTAAACTGGTCCTATAGCACAAGGACTTCCATAAACCACAAACAAAAGAAAACAAGGCAACTTTGCCTTATTATAACTGGCGCTTCTCAGTTGGCCCCTAGAGAGGGCTGCAAGTTCCCAAAGTATTTATATCCAATGTTCTAATAAAATCAAATCATCAGTTAGTTCCGTGCAGTTTTGGCCAGGAATGTTTTATTCACATCCCTGTTTTTCTAATTAGATTTATTCTGAATGTGATCTGTTGGGCGATCATATTTTGCCATCAATATACATTTAGCCAAAGCATTTCGGTGAAAACATGACTCCCAAAACGTGATATATACCATAAAATGTCCCTGTGGCTTGCAATATGTCGGACAAACTGTAAGAACGGCTAAGACAAGATGGAACAAACACAGATCCTGTATACTTAACAACAACAAAACTTCAGCTGTGGCAAGACATTGGCATGACAAAAAACATAACTTGGCACAGATTCGATTCGCTATCCTAGAAATAGTGGAAAAGAGAGATCCACATGAAAACTTTCAGAAAACAATGGATCAATGAGAAACTTTCTGGATAGATCGTTTGAGATCCCTGATTCCTAAAGGAATGAACGAGGAGATTAACTTCATGTGTTTTTTGTAATCAAACATTCATGATTGCGTATGAACTCCCACAGCAGCCATCGTAATGGCCAACCAGGTCTGGAGCCCAGACATCGACAGATGAAACAGAAGTAATTTGACACTTGGAATGACATTTATTTCTAATTTAACTAACACCATGTGCTAGATTGTCTAAAACATTGTTTGGGTGAAGGTTTTCTGCTTGTCCTTTCAGACGAAAAATCCTACGTGACATTTTATTGTAAACGCTACAGTTCTATTTTTGTACATTTACACTTGTGCCTTTTTTAATTAAGACCTATCGTTTGAACCCCGCAAATGAAGAACAAAAATACAACACATAGTAAGCTAATGATAGTTAGCTTTGTACATAACCTGCAAGCATTAGCCAGTAGAGGTAGCGATACCTAGTTATCTGCAATAATGAGAAATTTAGAACAGCACAAATTATACAACACCTATTACACTTATAACATGCAATCACACTACAATGCACACGCATTCACAGTAACACTCCGAAACTAATGTCAATCACACGAGAACAGCGCTGAAAGCTTGGCAACACATAGTGTTTCAGGAGTTGTCATGGAGACATCCCCGCCACAGGGTAATCACCCAGGGGTGGGGCGCGAGGCATACATGCTCAGGCATACCTGTCGGACCTCGGCGCCTCGACTCCATCTCCAAGGCAACGTTTAAATGGAACTAAGAGACATGCGCGTGCATGTCTCTCTGCAGAAGGCAGAACAACGCTGGAACTGAAGGTAAACGTCGGAGAACATTCGCCGCTTTGATTCATACAATCACTAAAGACATGTTAGAACGGCTGTCTAATAGCCTGTTTCTTTTACAGAGACACGATTGACATATGTGTATCACCACGCATCTGCAACACAGGTGGCTGGAGCCGTGAGGGTTGCAAAATAAAAGCCTTTGGGGCTTACCAGATTTGACAGAGAGAGCGCATTGAAAGTGATCAGGTAGGACACTCTTCTGTCCTTAAACTGTGTACATAGAGTTTTGTAACGCTGATACTAAATGATAATTTCTATTTTTTCTGGCGTACCAATTGAATACTAGTGGGACAAACAAAATGGTATGTGTGAATTTGTTTATGTATTGTATACAAACCATTTAATGAACTTGTATTGACACATGTCGACTTGACCCAGTCATAACATTGTTTCAAATTGATTTGACCACTGATCTGTACCTGTTGAACCCTTCTAAGCACATCTTACCAAACAACAGCTCATAAAACCACACAGAGATCCAGCTTGATGCTGACTTGCCACCTGGATCAGCGTTACTCGCTACATCGCGACATGGTTTGACTGCAAGGAAAGTGCAGAGAAGCTTTTTTTGATGCTGTCGAACCACCCATGATCTATGACAAGGCAATGTTAAGAGGCCCTGTTCCTTGGCCCACTTTTTGGGACTTGTAAGTCCCCCTTTTAATCCTTTTCCTGAAGGACATATCCTCTTTGAACAGTTACATTGCTGCAATCACTTGCCTGATCACCTCTGCTCAAGTACCCAGAGTGCTAGTCTATACTAGTTCAGCACTTTCTATGTTGTCTTCCACAGAGAGGGTTGTTGGTGTTTTCTATGTAGTTATGTGCATTCTTATTGTTTTATAGAACCCTAATAGAACATTCATTCATTTTGGGCAGAGATAATTGGCAGCACACCATTCCTGAATTGCGGCCAGACAGTCTGGTATGAGAGAAGAAGCAAAGGCGGCTAAGGGGAGCCTGAAACAGAGCTGAGTGTCATCCGCATAATATTGAAAATTGGAGCAGAAAGTAGCGATGCAGTGGCAAGAGGTGCCAGGTAGTGGTTGAAGAGCCAGGGAGAGAGGTTAGACCCCTGGGGAACACCACAAGTGTAGACATAGTTAGAAGAGAGGAAAGACCCCAGGTTGGACCTGAGAGGGTCAGTCGGTGAGAAAGAAGGTCATCTAGGTGAGGGCTTGATCAGTAATACCAAGGTTGTGGCAGAGGCGATTGAGCAGGATGGCATGGTTGATCGTGTCAAAAGCAGAGAATAGATTGAGGAGAATGAGGACAGGAGGGAGATTATAGTCAAGATTGGAGAGCAAGTCTTCATGGGTGTTCAGGAGAGCAGTTTCTGTGCTTCTGGCAGCTCTGAAGCCAGACTGGTGGTCGTGGAGGCAACCAACAGATTCAGTATATAGATTAAGGTGGGAGGTGCCAGCTTTTCCATGAACAGAATTGTTCTTCCACAGTTCAGGTCTCACTCCCATATCGCTATACTGTGCTTATATGGCTTTAACATTCAGTATCTGGCATGGTCGGCACATCCTCTGTGTCTTCAGCTTGTCAGATCAAGAAGTGCGTGTATGCATCCCAAGTGGTGCTTACGTTACCCTGGTTATGCTGCAGCGAACCCCAAACATTTTCCATGTAGAAACAATATATTATGTCTAACTTCCATTGGGAGTGCCTTGGGCTCTTCTCCCCCCACCATTGTATTGCCACCCGCCGTTCGGCCAGTATGAGTAGCAGACGGACCAATTTCCTAGTGTGTTTGGGGACCTACTTGGGTTACCCCAGCAATCCCATTAATGGGTGTGGATTTATCGTCTGACCTGTGACACCGCCAATCGTGTAGAATACCTCTTCCCAATATTGTTGGATAGGCAGGCAGGTCCACGATACATGGATGAAGTCGGCCTGCGCGGTGTTGCACTTTTTGCATTTCCTTGTTGTGTCTGGGAAGAATTGGTGTGTGGTAAAACTGGTGAATGTATTTGAAATGAATAAGTTTATATGTTGCATTAATGGCTCCCTTTGTGATCCCGGTACAGCAGTATGTCCACACCTCTTCCGGGATGTCTCTCCCCAGGGATTTTTCTCATTTCACCCTTAGTGAGGTTCGGGCCCTGTTCCCAGTGTGTATGTACTTATTATATAATCCGGATGTCACCTTGCTTCCTACCATGCCCTGTAGCAATTTGTCCAGCAAAGGGGAGATCTGGGGTTGTACCGGGACGTGGTGAATATTTGGTGCAGACTCACCCATAGGTGAAAGTATGTAAATATGTCCAGAGCTGACATTGTTCCCTTCCCTTTCATATCCTCCAGATTTATACATTTCCCTTCTGGGATGAGGTCCCCAAGGTTGGTCATCCCTAGCCTTTTCATCAAGACCACAAACCCTGATTCCGTAGTGATCGGAATTCCCGGTACATGTGCCACATGGAGTCTGGGTGAATATAGAACCTCCCCCTTTTTTATGCTCTAGGCGCGCCCAAGCCCTGCCGGTCACCTCTACTAGATTTCGTGCCGAGTGTGCTCTGTCGGGTGCGGTAAGTATTACCGACCTTAGGAGGTTCGGAGCAGCTACTGCTCTTTCTACTTCCGCATACCTTCTGTCTCCCAGTGGTTCATACCAATGTTTGAGATATCCAGCCTTTGCCACATTGTAGTAAATGTCAAGGTCGGGAAGCGCCAGCCCCCTTTCGGGAATCTGCGCCACTAATTTATCCCACGATGCTCAGGCATGTTCCCCCCCACAGGAACTGCGTGATCGCCGACTTCACAGTGCAAAAATATTCTCCAGGTACTCCTATTGGAGCGTTTAGAAATACATAAAGGCATCTAGGGAGTAGCGTCATTTTAATGAGGGATATTCGGTCATACAGCTAAAGGGGGAGATTTTTCCAATGTAACATTGCCACCCTAGCCTGATCCAGGACTCTCAGGTAAATGTTGTGATACACCACGGTGTCATCTCTGGCTACATTGATTCCAAATAGCGATTCTCAATCATGTGCCACTGAAATCCCCAGCCATCCTGGTATTGTTCGACTGATTCCATAATTGGGAAAAGAACAGATTTAGAGGCATTCACTTTCAGGCCATATATCTCACCAAAGATCTGAACGTCCCTCATTATTGGATCTAGGTTGACTTTGGGGTCCCTGACAAACAGCACCATGTCATCCGTGTATAGTGAAATCACTATCCTATGGTTGTGTAGCTTTATCCCATGGTGTATGTGTAGTTCTCGTATCCATTCAGCGAATGTCTCGATCGCCAACGTCTCAATCGCCAACGCAAAAAGCAGTGGTGAGAGCGGGCATCCCTGACGGGTTCCCCTCTCGAGGGCCATTGGTGGTGTCGTCTGACCATTTACCCTCACCCTGGCCACCTGCTGCGCGCACACCAGTATCGTGTTCCAATCAGCCTCGTTCGAGGTTCTAAAAATGTCCGACACGCACCCAATCCAACACTAGTCCCCTCTATATGTTTAGCAGGGAGGAAACACATAAATAAGGGAGGCGCAACATACCCTCCCTTGTTTGCAGACTCACGCGCGAGATTCCAAACGGAGCCTTGCTGCCCTGAGTCCTCCGCAGATGCGGCAACAGGTAAGGCTCGAATTTCACCTGATTTGATTTAATATATAATTTCTATATGTCCGAGCGCTCACAAGCTCAGGGATTAGGCACTCAACATAATAGGAGGTGATAAACACAGCCTCCCATTTCTCCTGGCGCCGACATGAAAGTCCATGCGACGATTGTAAACAGGCAGATAACATTCCTAAAACGGTATGCAATACGTGGGTTTTTCCCTACACTGTTTTGGACTCCTAAACGAATCTCCTCTATACTATCGTAATAACCTCCAAAAGAACACCAGGCGTCTCACTGCTACCCTCCTTTCAGCATTTCAGTGGGAGAAAACAGCAAGGACTCTAAAACTACCACATACATTTTTAATCCAGACTGGATTTCTTAACAAGCAGATGACTGAATCCATACATTCGAGCACTCAATAAATTGTGCGCTCCCATCACATAGGGTACATTATTAAACAGGCAGTGATCATCCACGACCCTCTATGACCTGCACATATAATTACCTCGACAGATTTTGGATATATTAGCAGTGTCATCTTGCAACATGAAGTCTCTAGAACGCTGCATTCGCTGTACAGCTGAGAAATTTGAAAACATCTACACACTTAACAGCACGAAGACGTTTTTCCTCTTTTTGCTTCATTGTTTTGTAGCCCACTGTGGAGCCTATTAGACCATCAGGGGGGCTTAACCCACGTCTGATGTACCACCTAAAGATAAATAACAACTCAATAGTGACAATTAATAAATATTGAGGTAACTTCTATTGATATGAATGTGCGCATACATGCGAAACCACAGATATAATCGCCGGATCTGCACCTCCCTTCACTTCACCCGTCTCCTTCAGCTTGGGGATTTTGTTTTGGGGAGAATGGGCAGTCTACGGAGCACATCTATGTAATGATATACAGCATGTACACAAGGAAGGGGATGTTACGCCACGGGTGCGACACATACCCCATCAGGTAGGTGCAAGCACACTGTCTTGAAATGTCTATGCACAATATGAATAATCTGTTTTTGTAAGACGCACAAATGCCCAACAAATATACATACACTGTCCTTCAGAACCCGGTTGTAAAATAGGTTCCCTTTTTTTCCCGCTAGGTGGGATGTGGGGCACCGCCACTACATGCGGATAGAAGATCAACTCTACTAATATAAGGAATTGGTCCTGAAGAAGATGATTCAAACAAGATACATCATCGAAACCGGTCGACCTGACAATTGACGGATGTCTCTTGTATAAAGAAGACACCTTCTGAGAATAAATCCTTTTTACATCGCCCCGTATCTACATGATACAAAAGAGGGCTTTTTTTAATATACAACAACGTTTAAACCAACTTTGCAGTAGTTGTTATATATACTCTTTTTTAGATATTTTTTGCAATCGCAAGTAATTTTCACTTGATGCACGATTACAGATGGGTAGGGAAAGCACACACTACGGAGGGTGAATAAAGTCTTTGCAATCGCCCGCCGTGTGTCCTTTTTCCCATCATAACCCTTTTTAAACATCACCTGTGTGTTTCTGTTTGGGATAGCCCATGTTCGATCTGGGCAACACTGACCGACCACTCATTGTAGAGTAAGGGGCAGTTTTCCCTCTTGTCTATCCTCTTTTAGACAGGCGGTCCACCACATGCACACTAGGGAGAGGATTCTCTGCAGGGTCTGGGTGTTCGTTCAGCCAGGGCTAGAATGGGCAACACAATTGAAGTACTGTTTGTTCCAAGAATTGCTGACAAATATATCTCTCAGTCTTTGTTCTGTCTTGTGTGATACCCTGCACAGCAGTTTGACCATGGCAAACAGAAACAGCCATTCGACCGAGTTGAACGCTTTGGTGGCGTCCAGTAACCCCGCTACTATCGGATCTTCAGCTGCCATCATCCCAAAAATCCTCCGGAGACCGTATGAGGTGGACCGACCCGGTACAAAACCCGCCTGTCTGCCCGAACCGTTGTTGGCATCAATGGCGACAGCCTTGAAGCCAAGATCTTTGCCAGGATTTTATTATGTAAATTAATTAACGAGATAGGGTGGTAGGAGAAGCAGTCGCTGCCGGGTTTGTAAGGCTTTAACAGCACCACAACCACCGCCTCCCTCAGAGTGTCAGGCAGGGACCCACACTCAAGGCTCTGTTGATACATTCCCAGCAGATGGGGGCCTAGTGTGGCGGCGTACTGTTTGTAGAATTCTGCTGTGAACCCGTAGTGATTTACCATTCGGCAGAGACTTGATAGCGTTCAGCACTTCGGGCAGTCTCAGGGGATGGCACAGCAGCTGTTCCTCAGAACACCAGTGTAGGGCTATTTGTTTCAGGTACCGCTCTATGGCCTCCTGAGAGGCCTGTATCTGGGATGAGTATAAATGACTGTAAAATTTGAAGAACTGCTGGACTGGATCGGCGTCCTCGAATCGGTCCCTACCCTGCTCATCAGCAATAGCAAGAATCCTTCCACTCAACCCGTCCATCTTAGTTGCCCCTGCTAATGTTCAGCCGGGTTTGTGCCCTTCCCCATATTGGTGAACGTTAGTCTGATTGTTGATATCTTTCACTTCCCAGAGTGCGAGCTCCTGGAATTCTTGTAACTGGGACATTATCTCTGCTTGCTACCAATTCGCTGGATTCGGGATGCAGCCTGCAATGCTCGAATGCTGTTCTCTTTAAGCCCTAAATCTTTTCTCTTCTGTCTAAGAATCCCTATTTCTTTGGATATACATTCTCCCCTTAATACAGGTTTGAAGCTTTCCCACAAGATTCCCTCTAACTGCACCGATCCCACATTCTCTTTAAAGAAATTATCTATAACTGTTGTCATGTCCTCCTGAAAGACTGCATCCGTGAGGCCCTCACTCTTAAATCACCAGGGAGGTTTCCTCTCCACCCTACCCTAAAGCAGTATTTACAACATTACCGGGGCATGATCAGAGAGGGTTCGGGCGTGTATCCCCATATCCACAACCCGTTCCATCAATGAGTGTGAGACCAGAAAGAAATCTCTCCTTGATGCCCAGTTGTGAGGGCTCAAGTGACATGTGTATTGTCTCTCCGTCTGATTGCGTACCCTCCACACATCTGCGATATCCCATGAAAGAGTCATACCCTGTAACTGGTCTGTGCCTTTGCTCCCATGTCCCTGGCTTCCCCCCGACCGGTCGACTGCTTGCTGCTTCACCGTATTGAAATCGCCAGCCCCGATGATCTTCTCAGTCGACAGCTCCCCGAGCTGCCGATCCGCCCACTCTAGTGTATCCACTGTGTCCTGATTCGGGCCATAATAATGAATGAGTGTGTAAAGTTCCCCCCGGGCGGTGCTTTGAACAATGAGGCCCCTGCCCTCTCCACCCCTCACAACTTTGGTTTGATGGAACCCCACATTGCTGTGTATGAGGGTGCCCACCCCCTTGCATGTGACAAATACGAGGAAAAATTCCTGTGACACCCTCAAGGTTTCCCGAAATTGGATTCCATTTCTGATGTGAAATGGGATTCCTGCAGAAATGCGATTCCCACCCGGTCTGACTGCATCTACAGCAATATTTTCCGGCACTTAGAGGGGCATTTCAACCCCCTAATATTCCAGGTGCAGACGTTAAGCGTGGCCATGTCTTTCGTTTAATGAAAAGGGCCATAAGAGACGTAGGTGTTGTGGCAGGTGTACCATGTGTGTCCGCCCGCCCTCATCGACAACCCCAGCTCATCAGTGAAATGTGGTCCCCCTGCCCCCTCCCTCCCAAACATCATTCTCCCCCTTGCAACTTGAACTTCCCCCCTCCTCCTTCACTGAGTGCCCAAGCAAGTCAGCTGTCCCCCAACCCCACACATATGCCCTCAGGAGCTTCCACTCAAGGGGACACTATGAGCCCGACCTCCCTGTACACCTTCGAAAGTATGTTGAGCCCCCCCTGATGTTTAGAGGGCGTGTAGCCACTGTCTGTGGTAGCTTGTCACAATTAAAGGATATATTCTTGCAGTGTCTCAGCCATTATTGTTCCTCCTCAGAACGGGGATTCCTTGGAAGCATCTCTAGAAATGTTGAAGCTTTCTGCGTGGTATTGAAGAAGTGTGCCCAGCCATCATGCTCGACCCACGGTCTAACCGGGAACATCATTGCGTATTTCAATCCCTGGTCTTGTAGTCATTTCTTGACTTCCAGAAACATCCTCCCTGATGCCTGCACCTTATCCGAGAAGTCCGGAAACAGTTTAATCATGCTGTCTTTGTTTGGACTGTCTCTCTTGCCTTACGCAGCACCACGTTCCGATAGTTCAACAGGCATGCAATGACCGGGCAGGGTGACGCTCCCAGTACGGGCTTCCTTCCACTCTGCAAATCGGTGCGCTATTTCAACTATGCATAGATCGGAGAACCCCTCGGGATCCAGAAAATCCTGTAGTGTTTCTTCCACCAAGATTTCCATGTCTTTTCGGTCGATCGCTTCCGGGAGTACAGTAATTCTGAGGTTATTCCTCTTGGATCTGGACTCCAAATTATCCTGCTTGTCGATTAATTCTTTCAGAGCCCTTTGCACTCCGGACATTTCTCTGGAGGAAGACGTGTCTTCCAGTTCTGAGACCCTTCTCTTTGTCTCGTCCAGCCGCTCCCCGTCTTTGTCAAGGCGAACCTGCATGTGGTCCACCTTGCATGTGAATGAGTCCAATTTGCCGTCCAGGGATTGAATGCTGGACTGCAGCTGGGTGAACATCTCTTTAATATCCTGGAAAGCACCGGCTGGATCCTGTGATGAAGCATGTGGGTGCACCTCTGCTGTGGTTTCCATCATTTTGCTGGTTTTAGATGGTGCTGGTGAGTCAAAATGCAATTTTGCCGGATGCTTGTTTCCCTTCCCTGATTTGGACATTGCCGATGATCTGGTTTGATGGGTGGGACGTCCCCATGCAGGATCCCTGTCCACAAGGTCCTGTACGCACCAGCTACAGTCACGCTCAGTTGATGCTGGTCTGCACGGTCCCTCCCCAGCAGCCACAGGCAGTATGAAGGTCCCAACTACCCCTCTCAGGCGTGGGCTATTGAGGACTGTCTTGTTAGTCTCCGTAACAATGTGTGCCGTTTACCAAGCTCATAGTGGGAATCAGCCTCACTGCACCCCTTGTACGGGATTCCGTTGTGGCAGCCACAGCCACCGCGCAGTGACCTCCCCGGATGTGGACTACTACCCAGCCGCCACCCTTGCGGACCCAGTCACCCCACAGGATCAGTGGCACTTTAGTGATTCACCCACCTTTGTTTTGTTTGTGGCCGGTATTGGTAGTCTGCACCCGGGCGGAGTATGACCTTGACCGTTCCTCCTGCTGGAATGTATAATGATGTGTGCGATTGTCCCTTGATGCAAGTGGCGCCCACCGGGCAGCTGGGTCTGCACTCCACAGGCTATGATTTAGCGTCTAGGTATTCTATCAGGGCCACACCGCTGGTGCGCGCAGTGCATGCCAAATGCGCCAAAGGACGTCCTGCTGTGTCATCCTGGAATCCCCAGGGGATCCGATAATGCTGCTCGCCCACGTTACTCATGCTGCATTGGGGAGGTGTTCAGGTCAGTTCGCTCGTTCCCCTTCTCCTGTACTGGTCTCAGAGCTGGGCCCCTGTTATGCGACACTCTATGTGCCAAGATGCGTTTCTGGGTAATTCTCTTCAGGGACTCACATGTACTGGAGGAGACCTCAGCATCCCTCGCTGAAATTTTCTATAGTGGATCTGATCCAAAGTTGAGGTGGACTGCGGTTTCCCACGTATGAGCTGCTAGTTTGGGCCATCTGACACCTTTCAGGTCTCCCAGCCATATCCTCATATTAGGAGCGCCGCACTATCAGGCCTCCAGCTGTACTTTCCCAACAGCGTTTACTTCCGATGGTACGCAAGGTGGATGCGGGGCAATGAGTGATGAGCTCCGGCTTCTTACCACACAGTTGGTCAGGAGATTTAGTTTCACGCCTCCTATATCCACGTTCATTAACCGTCTGTGAATGTCTCTGGTGCGGCCGTGTTCTCGGGTGCCCCGCGTGTCTGTCTTGGTCACCGAGGCAGCGCTGGTTGGCGGGTAATGTTGCAGCTGTTGCAGGCATTGCAGTGGTTTACTGTGGTTTTCCGACCGATAAGGGCCGTGGCACCCCCGCACCTCCTGTGCAGGCAAAGACTCGGTCTGTGTCTCACAGCTTCTCTGTGTCTCTCGACAAAGCCGAGTTCCCAGGCCACTGTCATGAACCCCTGCTTCACATCCGGGAGTATGGTAGTCTATACCTCGCTGTGGCATGAGGTTAGCATCACCCTCTTCCCGTCCGTCCCTCGGTGCAGGTCCCTACCTGATTCAGGTGGATTCAATGTATGCTCTGCTGCAGGTCATCCGATATTGGCCCAGGGTTTTGCCCGTCCCCAAGCAGCCTTGCCTGTCCTCCGAGGGTCAGGCCGGGCCGCCCCCACTCCCGGCCAGCCGACTGACTGTTCCTGCGGGTCTGTTATCTGCGCAGGGCGTTCCATGGTCTCCCACCACGTTTTGCTCTCCTGGCTCAGCGGTCCACAGTGCTAGTGCCGCACGATCCAGGGGCATCTTCTCCCCCTGCAGCTACAGCCCCAGAGTCGGCTCCGGCAACTCCGCTCACCTTGGACGGAGGGTTCCCGCCTCGCACCGGGGCTCCTCCTCCTTGCTCACACAATGTTTTCAGGCTGCATACTGGTCTGCTCGCAGAAGCTGTTCCAGAGTTCCACAGCACCGATTTTACCCGGGATTGCTCTCCCTCTGCATAGCAGATTTTCCCTCCACAGTATCACCGCACAAAAAAGGGGGATTTTGCAGGATATCGGACCAGATCTTAATGAGGTGTACGAGAGCTCACCGACCTGCGGCCATGTTGGTCGGGCTCTCTAGACCTCCCCGGCCGAGGGTGTCTTTAGAAGGGGGTGCACAAGAGAGTGCTTAAGGGGGAGGAGAAAGTTCCAGTGGCAAAGCAGTGATTGCAGAAATCGGCCAAGGCTGGAGCAAGGGTGTCATTGTGGTCCTTGATGGTTCTGGATGAGCAGGGGAGAACCTGCTTTGACAAGACTTTCATGGATCCGACTTGTCTAGAAACATTGTCAGGGGTGAACAGGGGAAAAGAGGAGAAAAGAGGAGGAGAGACAGCCTTAGACGGGCCAGGAGTGGTAGAGGAAGAGGAAGTGGAGGTAGAGGAAGAGAGGGTGGAAAGCATGTCCAGAGTTTTAGTAGTGAAATGAGAGGCCAAGGCTCTGCAGAGGTCTTGGGAGGGAACAGGAGAGGTAGAGACTGTAGCAATATTGGCCAGCTCCTTACAGATTTTGAAATGTTCGGCCGAGTTGTTAGATGCCGCAGAGATGCAGTCTTGGATGTAGGCTCTCTTCTTAGAGAGGACAGAGAGTATATACTGCCTTTGGGGCAGACGGCAGGTCAGTTTGCCAGGGGGTGCTCTTGATGCCCACCACTTCCTCTCTGCTGCCTTACACTTGCGTTTAAGGGCAGCAAGGTCAGAATCGTACCAAGAGTTGCACTTGGATTTGGGCTTCAAACGGATCCTCATGACGGGGGCAAGGACATCCATAGTGTTACAGATAGACAGATGAAGGTTAGAGAGGGCTGTTTCAGGGTGTGAGTCAGCCAAACGTGCAGGAGGAGGAGAGAAAGTAGTCCAAAAGACTCAACTGACACAGCTTCATGGGACGGATGACCGAGAAGGTAGGTGACTGCTGTAGTCGGCTTGAAAGTGATCACTCAAAGAGAGAGGAGTGGTTAGAGGGTTAGAGAAGGGGAGGTCTGAGGAGATCAGAACATCCAGGGTGTGCCCGGCAGAGTGAGTTGGGCCAGAGAGAAGAATAGAGAGGAGAGAGAATCACAGAGGTTGCAAAAGAGTCCTGAAGAAGGGCTGGTAGCAGCCACGTTGATGTTCAAGTCTCTGAGGAGAAGTTGAGAGGTAGATTTGAGGAGCGAGGAGGAGAGGTTAGCCCACTCAGGGAGGAAGAGGGTGACCTGGCCAAGCAGCCTGTAGATATGGTTTGCCCTGCTCATATGGCGGCGTGCACTTGGTCCAAAGGGCAATCATCTGTATATGCAGTGTCAAGGAGAAGGGTTCTGATGTCAATTTTGTCAGTGGCCAAGTGCTCCAATCGGACATGTGGAGGGGGCCCCTCCGTGCTATACCAAAATGGTGAAAATTGTGCCTGAGCCGCCAACCAGTACATCTCAAAGTTGGGTGCAGCAACCCCCCCTATCGTATGGTAGTGCAAGTCCATCCACTTTTTCTGAACTGACCCTGCATGCTATAGGAACTGTGACAGTGATCCATGAAGCTTTACAAAAATGTCCTTATCCCGCCATATGAGTACATTAGTGGACAAATATAGTAGCTTAGGCAGGAGAATCATTTCCACCAGCGTCAGCCTGCTGGCCAGTGACAGTGGAGCATTCCGCTATCTCAGTAATTTATCAGAGATATAGGTCTCGTGTGCCTTGAAATTCAAAGAGACTAAGGGAGAAGTGACGTCTTGTCCCTAGTTATCTAAACCCCCAAGTATCTGAAACCGTCAAGCTCCACTTCAATGGATACGTTCCATGCGGCATGGTTGTGTTATCCATTAGAGAGAATATTTTGGACTTTGTGAAATTAATTGTTAAACCTGAGAATACCCCAAATTCTGTAATGTGCTGCAGAACCAGGTCTAGGTTTATGTGTGGGTCCCTGACAAACAAAAGCATGTCATCTGCATAAATGGAAATAATTTCTGGGGAACCGAATAAATCGAATCCCCTCCCCCTGTAATGCTCCCTAATCAGGTGCGCCATGGGCTCGATGGCTAGTGCGAACAGTAATAGGGACAAGGGGCGGTCCTGACGAGTCCTTCTACCTAGAAGCAGCGGCTTGGACTATTTATTTTTTTATGATTATATTTTTATTTGGTTTATAATAAACTTTTAAAAAGAAAACAGAAGCAAACGAACAGAAAGCAAGACAAAATTTACATCCCGCTAACAGAAAGGAAGAAGGCTTCAAATTCTATCGTTCCAATCTTCATACATCAAGATAGAACGACAGGTTTCAGCAATAACATACTCTTTGGGACAGTGATTAGCTGCAAGCTGAAATAGAAGATCCTAGGTTGTTGATTCTTACATCTTCAACACATTCAAGTCGTGAAGCCATTGCTTCCAAGAAAAAAGTTAGCGACAGGATTAGTCTTTTGTCAGTTGCATCGAACATTAGTTGCCACCAGTCTTTTACACAATAGCTTGATCTTTCCCGACGTGATGCTTCCAAACTGACGGTTTCTGTCTTCAGTGAGGCCTGCACAGAATAAAACGAGATGTTGTAAAGTTTCTTTCGTTTCACTGCATAATCGACAAAGTTCAGAATGCAAATTGTTTTTTGTCCAAAGATTAGTTCTTTCACGAGTTTTAAATATGTTCAAACGTAACATCATGTAAAGTCTTCTTTTTCTTTCGTCAGGGAAAAGTTTCCAAGGACCATGTATTTCATTTAACGCTCGTTTTTCGCCAGGAGCATCTTGCATAAGTTTATAGGTGAGTCTGAGGTCACAGGTCTCGCACCAGTCACGCTTCCATAGTTTGTTTTTGACATGATCAGGATTATTATGTAATGTTTCAAGATCTGTGTCTAGTTCTGTAAGCACGTTTTTGCAGCGTTGCACCCATAGATGCAAGACAGAGTTTTTATTATTTTCTCCAGGGTTTGCAAGCATTTTAAACTTCAAGGTGAGGTCTTTAAGAGACATTTTGCGAAACAAGGCCAATGTGTTCCAGGTCACTCTTGCATTGATAGATGTTATACTCAATTCATATCGTATACATGCGGAAGGAGTGCCACCTGGTAAGCCAAGGACTTTAGTCCAAAAGATGTTTTCGATCGTGTTCCACAAATCAGCTGAGCATCCCAGGGCACATTCAGCCCCATAAATGAAAGCTGGAGTAGCTTTTTGTTTGAAGAATGCTAAAGCTGCAAGCATGGAATACAGACCATATTTTTTGTGTAAAACCATCGCCTGTGTAGCCAGTTGCCGACACTTCAGTTTTGTTTGTTCGACCCATGGTACATCGTTCAAACTGGAGCTAATCCTCATCCCTAGATATTTGGTGTCAGTGATAGAGTGAAGTTGTGTTTTTTCTATATGCCATTTAAAGGTGAATTGAATATTGGTTCTTTGCCCACGTAGATCTCTTAGCACAAGGATTTCTGATTTTGCTGCGTTTATACATAGCTCGTTTTCCTCAACATAACGTACCAATGCTGATAGTTTACGTTGTAGACCAATTGGTGTTAGGTCTAACAAAATTAAGTCATCTGCATAGAGTAGATGATTCACGGGTGACCCATTAGCTTTTGGTGAAAAGGGTCCCTCTCCGTTAATAGTTTGGTCAATGTCGTGAAGAAAAACATTGAAAATAATGGTTGCAAATGGGCATCCTTGTTTTACACCATGATGCGTTGGGATTGGTGCAGACAATTTCCCTTGGTGGTCAAGTCGTATTCTGACATTTGTCTCAGTATGCAGATATTTTACTGCGACGAGAAGGCTTGGAGGACACATTGTTTTTTCAAGTTTCGCCCATAGTATTTCCCTGTCTATACTATCGAAGACTTGGGATAGGTCAATTACTGCCAGATAGATCTTAGTCCCAGTACGTATAGCCTCCATTTTCAGGGTGTTAACAATGAACAAATTCAAGCTGCATCCAACTCCTTTTACAAAGCCGCTTTGTCTTGGGTCAATGAGATGGTTTTGTTGAGACCACTTTAGCAGTTTGTCTTTTAGCATGGTAGCGTAAACCTTGCTCAAAATGTCAAGCAGCGCAATCGGGCGGTAGTGTTCCGGATTTAGTCTGTCGCCTTTTTTAAACACTGGAACAATGATTGCACTCTTCCATGATGTTGGTGTCTCGCATCTTGTCACTATTTTCTTGAATAAGGTGTTACAGAAGTTCGCCCAGGATTTTCTTTCAAGGTAAAATTGGTAATAACATCAGACCCAGGGGCACTTGAGGTACTTAAGTTGTTAATTATTTCTAAGATGTCTTCTTCCTGGAACTCCAGATCCCAGTGCTCCAATTTTGACAACCCATAGTCTACAAAAAAGCCTTTTTTTCATACAAGTTCTTATAGTGGGTTGTCCAAGCGCTCTCACTAACCATGTTTGTCTGTACAGCACTCTGAGAACCAGAGAGGTTGTTTATTAGACTCCAGAAATCGCCTGTATTGCTGGTTCCCAGTTTTGATAACATAAGTTCAGCATCCGATTGTAGCATTATTTTTTTGTGGTGTTTAAGCCAATTCTTATAGGCTTGTTTTATGTTTTTGATCTTTTTAACAATTTCATTAGAGTACATTCCACTGCAAGCCAGTATGCCACTTCTCATCTTATGTTTGCTTTTGGAGATTTCTAAGTCAAAAGCGTGCAGGTTCTTGAAACAACGGTTTTTCAATCCTTGTTTTTTTTCCTTGTATGTTTCCAATATGTTGAAGTATTCGAGTTGAGCTTTGTCTTCTTGGTATACATGGTTTATTCTCTGAGTCTCTATTTCAGAAAGACGTAGTCGTACTTGATTTGATTCTAATGCTGTGTCAAAAGACCATTTCTCAGAAATGTTCTGTAATGAAACTGCAATAGTAATCATCACTAAGTTATGATCACTTTCCTTCCTTTGATTTACCTCTAATTTCAACACATTGGTATGCACACTCACAGAGACAAAAAAATAGTCCAGAATGGATTCTTGTGTGTCTCGCTTCCACGTGGCTTTTGGCGGTATATCCCCAGTAGTGTGACCATTCAACATGTGCATATTTCTGTTCTCCATTTCCCCTAGCCATAATTGGGCCACATTTTGCAAGGCAAAGATTTTAGATTTGTTTGATGACACAGGTAAACAGCTTATGTTTAAATCGCCACATAGCAATATATTTGCTGCCCCGTCTACCTCATAGATGGTATCAATAATGTTTGTTATCTGATCAATGAAGACGGAGGCGGGAGAAGCTTTATGTTGCCAATATAGATTAAGGATATGTAGGAGATTCTTTTTTTGTTTTCCAGAGTTTTCAAACTGAAGCACCGTTGTCTGAATATAGGGAGTGTAGTTGAAAGATCGAATGATTGTGTAGCCCGAGCTTTTGCGAACCAGTGTCAGTAAACCTACTGTTGGTCTGCCAAGATTTTTTTTGTTGTTGCAGGATTGAAGGCGATCTCAAAGCCTTCTATAACCGGGCATATAGTCAGCCAGGTTTCCTGGGCACACATAATATCGATACTTTCAAGCCAAGTAGATTTTGGCAAGTGGACGTGACCACGAGTATTCCAGCTGGCTATCTTTGTTATGGGCTTTTTATCAATTTGGCATTAGCTTTGATGTTGAGAGTTCAGGGCTTTAGAAAGCCAGCTCCAGTCTTTAGAGGAATCAGTAGCCATGGCTATTTTTGCTTCAATTACATTAGTCGATGGTGGACTAATGTTTTGCACGATGGTAATTTTAATTTGTTCAGTTGGAAGCGTCGGGATTTTGTCTGTCTCTGAATCACGGACCTCAGCTTCCAACAGTGTGTTGCAGATGATCCGCGAGTCAATGTGAAGCCGCACCGTATCGTGCCGATTCTCATTGTGAAAGTCAACGACTTTTACATCATTAGTCTCAATCAATCGTAATGAGGGGACATAATGGAGGAGACGCAAGATGTTCTTATGGTTAAGCACAAGAGCATCGTCATTCTCCTCAATTCGTTCAAGCACCAGACAGTATTTTGAGTGTGGCTTTTCCTTTGCAGCTCACTGATTTTGTTTGGGTACAAGACCACCTGAGGATCTTTCTACAGCGGGGTTATGTTCTCGATGCTCACTTTCCTTAGATCCCATTTGAGCATTTGATGCTTTTACAAAGCTGGAGACGGGCCAATTTGTATCTCGATTTGTTACCATTTGTGGGATTTTACTGTCATCAGTTAGCCTATGATGCAAACCCTTTTATTTATTCTGTCACAAACAGATGGCAAGATTGCCGAAGCAGATACTTTTAAGCGAAGTAGGTACAGTTGTTTGGCCAGCTGCCAATTCTTAGTCCATAATTGTGGTTTCAGTCTCCACTTTGTCCTTATAAATTGACAGATCGAACAAAGTGACAGAAATGTCAGAAGATGTTGGCGGGGAGTTTCCCTCACCTGGTTCACTCTGCACCATGGGTACAATTGATTCTGGAGCTCCGGGCCCTTGTTGATCTTCAGTAAGATCAACAATTGGTCGCTCTTTAGGTAATAGGACATTCTGTTCAGCGGTAGAAACAGCTTGCAGGTTCATGTAAGCAGCTTTAATGTTCCGCAGACATTTTCTTGAGTTATTTGTCATTTTTTGCAGTTCTAGTTTGTATATTCTTGGATTTCTTTGCTTGGGTTGCTTCCAGGCCACTCTGTATGGTGCTCTGATGAGTCAGAGGATTAAAGATGGAAAAGGCAACAGGATATGAGGCGACGGAAAGCTTGTCAGCCTCGTGGAGCTTTTCCTGATCGCTACTTTGTTCTGCAATGTTTTTTGAATAGGCTGGAAGTTGCAGATCAACATTGGCGAAATTGATCACAGACTGGGAGCTTACAACGGCCTCAGAAAAACTCCCTAGGTCCTTGCCACATAAAGGCTGTGAGAGGTTTTCTTTTCCAGAATTAGGGAAAACATTTGTTTGCATTTGAGTTGAAATAGCCGTTAACACAGTTTCCGAAGTTTGTTGAGTAGTACAAGCCACAGTCCTAGAAGGTACCTTGGCTTGTGATAGCATTTGTTCCGGCATTAAATGACCCACAGCATTTGTAGAGTCAACATCAATAGTGGTGTTTTTATTTAATTTGTCGCCTATGATTTGCGGATGTGACGCTGAATGGGTAATAGAGTGCTGTGTGCTTGAGTTTTGTGATTTTAAAAGGCTATGCGCCTGTTTCGCAACTTCTGCCAAATGTTTCTTGTCCTCACTGTTGTTTTGTTTTTGCTCAGTTAGGACCATTAGTGAATGATCAATTTTGTAATTTGAATCATAAATCACTTGTTTAAAGAGATTGTTATCGTTTTCTATATTCGCCATCTTTAAGTTCAGAAGGGCCACCAATGTACTCAGATTGTTTACACTGTCTTTCAAATGCTCATACATTTTAAGAAAAGGACCGATCGTCATAGACAGGGTTGAAGTCAGAGTAGGTCTTATTTCTTGGAGCAGTTTTTTAACATTCCCTTCTGATGAAGCAGATGAAGTAAGCCGTTGAGAGTGAGTTTTGTTCAAAGTACGCCTTATTTTAGGGAAATCCCTTTCAATAATGAAGGTGTCAGTTGAGGATGCGTCTGACGAAGTGTCACTAGATTGCGGCTTTTGAGTCGTTGTTGATGGAATATAAACACTTTCCAGGGTTTGCCCAACAGTCTGTTTATGTGCAAAGTTTTGTAGAGACCGTTTCTTCGGGGCACTTTGCTGCGAACAGTTGGGGCCTGATGAGTCACTATCTTCGAACCGACATCGCTTACTTTTAGGACCCAAGCAATTTATAGAAGGTGTTTCGCTGTTAATATCATTTAGATTTTTTGCGCATTGATAAGAAGGTCCAGTTCTTGAGGTTTTTTTTCGGTTCTGGATTGGTTTAGTTTTGTTAGGTCTTTTAGTAGTTTGTTTACTACATCCAGAGAGTTTCTCCTGGAAGGAGTTGCTCCACTCGAGTTAGAGTTTAAAATCTCGTTTGTCAGGTGTTCAGGTTTTGTCATTTCTGATCCCACTAAGGGGTTTGTTTGTTCCAGGGGAGGCATATTTTGATGTAACACCTGAGAGGCAAACTCTTTTGAAAATTCAAATACATCATCAGAGCCTGTAGTTATTTCCCTGCATTCATTATTCACCATAGAATCATTTATAGTTTGTGCGCTTACAAATATGGCCAAGTCAGACATGGAGAAATCACCCACAGTGCGCACCCCAAGAGAGCAAGCAGTTTTTAAGGCCATCTGTTCCGATTGTCGTGCACACTTAGCTGTGTACAGAATACTAACAGTATTCGAGGCAAGCGGCAACAGAGTATTTGAGTTTGTAGAAAAGTCAAACATAGGCCTCATGTTACCACAGTCATGAGGAGCTGGTGTTCTGCAATGGGTTGGAGTTTCTGACACAGAACAAAACAGTGAATTTGAAGCAACATTCAGGTTTGCATCCAAAGAAAGCCTGTCCACAACCCGCCAGGCCAGCACCCGTAGCATTAAAACCTCCTTAAGCGGTACTCCAGCAAGGCACCCACCACTAACCGTAGGAAGCGCGAGGGTGCCCAAACAATCACCAGTAGTCTCGCCTCCAGCACAAGTCGGACCTGGGCTAGCAAACCCAAACCCTCCACGTCCCACAGAGCAGGGTGCCAAAAATGAAGCGGAAGACAAGGGAGAGTGGAGAGGGGATAGGTCCAGTTCCCAAGGGCCCTTGCAAGCCGTTTGGCTGTCCAAAGATGGAACAGAAGGGCACGCGTTGCAAGTATTGGTATCATTTGAGCAGGGAGATTGATGGCACTTGAAACAGGATGCATGTACATCGGGCCGAGAAATGAGAGAATCCTTCGTGGGGATATCTGGAATACCAACTTGTATAGAACAAAAGTCACGGACATCAGGGGAAGCACTTACTTGGGAGAGTTGAAGGTCTTCAGAGGCCTCTCTACCAGCAGCGACACGGCCAGCCGGAAGGATATCAGGCCCAATGAATCCAACGGACCCTTGCCGGAGTCGCGGACGCGTCGAAGGCTGTTTCAGACGTTTAGTCTTCGAGCGCGTGATGGACTGCAATGTAGAGCGTAAACAGACTTCTTCCTCCATGACTCCCAAGGACTCCCAAGACTCCAAGACTCAGCTGTCTCTGCGTTCGCTCCGCGAAAGTCAGGGGTCTTTGAGGAGTCTCTTGGGCTCCGCCTCCAGGCAGCACAGCAGAGCGAAGAGAACAGGATTCAGGCAGCAGAGCTCGATGCAGCTCGATACAGACTCCAACACTCAGCTGACTCCGCGTACGCTCCGCGAAAGTCAGGGGTCTTTGAGGAGTCTCTTGGGCTCCGCCTCCAGGCAGCACAGCAGAGCGAAGAGAACAGGATTCAGGCAGCAGAGCTCGATGCAGCTCGATGCAGACTCCAAGACTCAGCTGACTCCGCCTATTGTGAATTAACTAAGACCCTTGCTGTGGGACGTGAATACAGGAGTTTAACAAATTGGATCATATTGTATGGGAGCCCACATTTATCTAGGATGACAAACAGGAACTCCCACAAGACCATATCAAAGGCCTTCTGCGCATCCAATGCGACTGAAACGCCAGAGGCAGGACATAATATTGAATAACCGATGGACATTTAGTGCAGTAGATCTTCCTGGTATAAATCCTGCCTGCTCACTATTCACCAGGTGCAGCATCAGGGGGAGCAGTCTGTTTTGCATAATATTAGCAAATATTTTGGTGTCTACATTATTTAATGAAAGTGGTCTGTCCGGCTTAATCAGGATTGTGATGGTGGCCTCATGGAGTGACTGAGGGAGAACAGTGTATTAATCGGTTCCCCAGTGCTCGCTGACAGCCAGGACCTCGGTAACCCCTGCAGCAGGGAGTGAATAGCCTGCTCCCCCTGAATTGGGCTGGCCCGATAAAGGGATTTATAGAAATGGGCAAACACCTCGAGGGTCTCCTGATCCGAGTAATTTACACTCCCCTTGCTCATTCAGTATCTCATCAGCCTGAGGGGCAACACGTTCGGCCCTTATCAGCCGAGCAAGAATTCTCCGCGGGCAATCCCCTTTCCCATTGCACCTTGCAGCTGCCGGTTTCGTGAAATATTGGGTTTCTATTTGCGCATGTGCCCAGAATTGCTCTAGTTTAGTGTGTATTTCTGCCATAACTGATGAGTCCGGCATGGCAGTATAAGGTTTTCCAAGTCTCTGAGCTGGAGTTCGCAAACCTACAGATCGCGCCTGATAGTATTGAGAACCGCAAACTCTTTCGAGATAACCATTCCTCCAATTTATACTTAAAATACCTGTCATACCATGCCGTGTGATGTCGTCTCTGGAGTATTATGGGTGAAGTAGCCCTGGATATCGTCTCCTATATCAGATCTGAACGGCACATCCTGCAATGCCTCAGATTTGAACCTCCACGCAGTTGGAATGGGAGACCTCCTGCCCATTTTGATCTGCATAGTGACGGGAGGGTGGTCTGAGAATGTTTGGGGCAGAATATCTACCTGCTGCACGTTACCCACCAACTGTCGTGAAACCAACACAAGGTAAATACGGGAAGACATGTCGTGTACTGCTGAGTAAAATGTGTTTTGCTGTTCCTGTGGGTGTAGGACCCTCCAGATCTCCTGCAGTTCAATCCTTTCAACCTGACTACAAGCAGCTCTGGATAGCGGTCTAGGGGCCATCCAAGTCCGATCCTTCCATTGATCTAGTATGCAGTTCATGCCCCCCCCAGATGACCAGCGTAGATGGGTACGAATTGATAATATTTGCAATTTTCTCATAAAGGTCATGGAAATCTGTGTTTGGCCATACGTATTGTCAAGCAGCACCTCAACCCCCTCCGACACCTCATGTACCACCACATACCATCCCTCTGGGTCAGTCTGAGTCCCCTTCAGTGTAAACCTGAGGGTCTTGTGAATCAGGGATGGAACTCCTTTGGATTGGAATGAGTAAGACGTAAAGAACCTATTGTTACCCCAGAATGCAGCCACTTTTTTTTATTAATTGTCGCTGTACTGTGCTTTTCTTGAAGAAACAGGATATTGGCTTGATGCCTATTGACATATGCCATTATGTGCCTGACTTAATGTTCCAGCTTAGCAGGTAAGTGAAACCATTCCGTTCACCTACGAATTGTCAGGTGCGCATCGCCTCCGACACCTTTGGGCGGTTCACATTTTACCACACCAATGAACAATTCCATAAACATTCCTCTGCCAACTTGGCAGACCCCAACTGAACTTACACATACAACAATGTAACTTTGAAGGTAGGAGTTGTTACTAAACTTCTTACCCGCTCACGTTGCCGAAACCCTGCACCATTTGCAAGGATGATAGAACAGTCTTACACTGGAGCACCCTTTAAGCAGTCTGCAAGAAAGGAGATCAGATCACCCAAATTTGGCCCCTCTCCTCAAGCATGAACCAGAATAGTTCTATGCTCATTGTTCAGACATGGATAATCCTTAATAACCACAGGGATTTGAGGCCCCAGCTCCATCGTCTCCATTATTCCAGCGGGGTAGGGGAATGTTTGCCTCGATATACGCTACCGCCTCCTCAGGAATTGTGAAAAACAGGGTCTTCCCCTATGCTGGAACCGTAGTCATGCCGGAAATGTGTTGCACTGACCTGTCTCGTAGTAGATTCTTTACTTCGATAAATGATCTATGCTCCAACTCGCTGCAGTGGAGAAGTCTGGATATATGTCCACAGTGGTTGATTCATAGCATTGGGGTACTTTCTGTCTGGCGAGGCGCAGGACAAGATCTTGGTCGCAATAATTCATCAGGTGCACTATCACTGGCCTTGGTGGGGCTCCCGGCATGGCAAGAAGTTCCTTGAGCAAGGCCTCTATCGATGTTTCCATGGGGCCTGGGCAAATCCTTCTGGCAACCCAACCACATGGATGTTGTTGCACCTAAACCGTGACTCTAAATTATGGCAAAATTGCATGGCCCACTTGAGATCTCCGGATATTGAGGATACTTGAGTTTTTGTACCTACTATCTCATCTTCAGCCATACCAATTCAAGACTCTGCCTCCATCACCCTGGCGCTTTCCTACTCCATTTTGACATTCAATGTGTAGATTGTGGTGGTGTTGTCATCCAGTTTACCATTTACTGAAGCAAACCCGCACTGCATGCTGTCCATAATCTGCCATAGGTCTAGCATGTCAGAGGCAGCAGCCCCCAAACACTCTCCCAGCTCTTCTCCAGTGTTTGGGCAGGGTTTGTTTGCCTGTCTGGTGAAGGAGTCAATGTTGCTCTGCTTCTTGTGGGTACACTCCCCTTCGTCATGGTCGCCACTGGTGTTGGCCAGGGAGCTTCAAGAATCTGATAATGGTCAATGCAGACTTAGCAGTAGGGGTAACCATGCTCTTCACAGGCTCTTTTTATGGATTTGGACTGGGTTTGTCCCAACAGTTGCAGCAGCTCTGGTTTTAATTCGGAGGTCAGTCGGCCGGGATTGTGGGTCTACGGCCATGTAGAAGGTGTAGTGAGTTGCAGAGCTTAAGAAGATCCAGCTATTTTGCAAGCTGCTCAACAGCGCCCCCTACTTTACAACGTTTTATAACGCTCCAATATGCCCATCAAACCCACTTTCCTTATTGCACCCATAATCCACGTTAATAGATTCCTAAACGCCCCAGTCTGCCCCATTAAAGGTTTCTTTAATGTACCAGTATGGCCACAGTGTCCATTCCCAAAATGCCACTTTTTCCACATATTTTCCCAGCATCCCCATATTATTAGTTGCCATTAGGGCCCAGTGAGCTCACATGATGAGTTTCCAACATGTTGCACTATGTCATCATGACTTTATTGAATGGTCTTCTATTACACGTACTACATGTTTCCAAAATGCCTCTGAGTGCTCCTATGACTATTTTCCATATTTCCCCAATTAATCAACATTTCCAGTTTCAGAATTCCTCTTCAACATCCAAGTTTCAGAATGTCTCAACGTACCATAAATTTCTGTTTCAAAATGACACATTTCCCAACATACCCCATTTTCCTAACCTCCATGAGCGTCATTAAGGGGTAGCCTTTGCCACCGGTTACTACCCCTGAGCTTCAACTGGGTACCCCTGTGACACTGCTCGACACACCAGTCAGGGAATGGGGCTGTGGGCCAGGTGCTTGCAGGTGCTTGCAGCCTCCTACATGCCAGTCAGTGATACAGTGGGGCTGTGGGCCAGGTGCTTGCAGCCTCCTACATGTCAGTCAGTGATACAATGGGGCCGCAGGCCAGGTGCTTGCAGCCTCCTACACAACGTTTATGCCCATCAAACCCACTTTCCTTATTGCACCCATAATCCACGTTACTAGATTCCTAAACGCCCCAGTCTGCCCCATTACAGGTTTCTTTAATGCCCCAGTATGGCCACAGTGTCCATTCCCAAAATGCCACTTTTTCCACATATTTTCCCAGCATCCCCATATTATTAGTTGCCATTAGGGCCCAGTGAGCTCTCATGATGAGTTTCCAACATGTTGCACTATGTCATCATGACTTTATTGAATGGTCTGCTATTACACGTACTACATGTTTCCAAAATGCCTGTGTGTGCTCCTATGACTATTTTCCATATTTCCCCAATTAATCAACATTTCCAGTTTCAGAATTCCTCTTCAATATCCATGTTTCATAATGTCTCAACGTACCATAAATTTCTGTTTCAAAATGACACATTTCCCAACATACCCCATTTTCCTAACCTCCATGAGCGTCATTAAGGGGTAGCCTTTGCCACCGGTTGCTACCCCTGAGCTTCAGCTGGGTACCCCTGTGACACTGCTTGACACACCAGTCAGGGAATGGGGCAGTGGGCCAGATGCTTGCAGCCTCCTACATGACAGTCAGTGATACAGTGGGGCTGTGGACCAGGTGCTTGCAGCCTCCTGCATGTCAGTCAGTGATACAGTGGGGCCGCAGGCCAGGTGCTTGCAGCCTCTTACACACCAGTCAGTGATGCAGTGAGGCTGTGGGCCAGGTGCTTGCAGCCTCCTACACACCAGTCGGGATGCAGTGAGGCTGCGGGCCAGGTGCTTGCAGCCTCCTACCCACCAATCAGTGATGCAGTGGGGGCTGTGGACCAGGCTAGAACCAAGAAGCAGATGATCTTCAGACCTGCGTTTGTATTGTGAGCGAGAATACTTTAATGCAGAGCACACTAAATGCCGCCGTCACATGTCATTTTTACTTTATTTGCTTTAAATTCATTGCAGTTTTACATTTGATTATACTCCATATTAATTATTAAAATCCTGAAATATCTGAGTATTGGAATTAAATTAGCATTTACGCCTTTGCTAACCACTATATACGTTTCCCTTCGCGACAGTGAGCTAATTGGAAAGTGGAAAATGGCAAATACAGCCTTTACATTTATTAAGACTCAGACAATATCCCCATTTGATATTTTGGATCTACATTCAAATGTGGCCAAGTTGGTAGCTACATGAGATATGTAGCGAGGCAATCCTAGTTCTAACATGCCACCTGTACCTGGATAATCTCTATGAGATTTAGTTTGCCATGGTATGATTTGCCAAATGGCACATGTCACTAACAGGGGAAATGTGGACTGTAGCTTCTAAAAAATGCCCACTAAAGAAACTCTCCAAAAGCAACAGCATGCCACCTGGTTGCCTGTGCCACCGGCACATAGTGACTTGTAGAAAAGACAAAATCCACATTTGAACTGAACAACATAAATGGGTATCCATTCAAAAGGCATACATTAAATCCCAGAGGAACATAAAGAGAGAGTCTATAAGGCCCTTCGTTATATGGCCCTCTACGCTTGGTTGGCACGCTCCTGCCCTTCTGGAACATTCGATTCTCTAACAGCACGTAAACTGGTACCCCAGGTGCTGGTGGGTGGACTTGACTGTACCTCCCCACCCAATTAGGCTATCATCTCTCATCACTCATGCCTTCTGCTATTCAGATTGTCTTTGAACTTAGCCATGTAGCTTTTCTTCTCTGGGAATATATGGGAGTGTGAGCACGTTCTTATCAAGGTTCAGGCTTGCATGCCCACATCTATTTCCATCTTGGACTCACGTGACAGGAGACTGTGAATCTGCCTATTTTATAGAATTTAATTGTCCTGAATAAAGAAACTTGGCACTCATGGTATTCTCTCTTTGCAACTTAACAAGGGATGCCTCTGCATCTCACGTTCACTGTTCTTCAAGGACTGTTAACTAGTTTTGGCTGCTTTAGCCTTTGACACCAAGCCAAGCAATCTTCCTTTGGTCCATCTTCGAGCCTTGTCTTATTCTTTGCTGCGACACACACACAGCTATCAATCCTCCTTTCTCCACGGGTTGAGCTTACTAAAATTGTGACATTGAATGTCCAGATTCTACTTATATGTATATTGGCGGCACCGCCTGTAGACTATTCACTACGTATGGCCAGCCTCATCATTACTTAGTCTACTTGTGTTACCGCATCTGTACAGTTATAAAACAACTTGCATTTTATGTGGTGATTCTTAATATGTGCAATCTTCATTTCACAAAGGAAAGTCTTCTCGATTATTTACTTCGCCATCAGATTCTATAAGGTATATGCCTTCTCTTCTTTGGTCATCCTTCTCAGTGCGTCACGCTCATTTCTTGTGACGTCACCAGCCTCTCCTTTTCACATCTTCACAATTCTTTGGGGCTCTCCCTCAGGAGACTATCATCTCTTCAGGGATACATCATATAGGGTTTTCTCAGTGGATACCTTGTCTCAAAGGCTCTTCGTTGTTACTGGCGTTGCACATGTCACAATTTCTGTTTTCAAAGATATAGGCAAAATAGGGGCGGGACTTCCTGCAGAGGCATTCAGCTGCTCCACTACAAAGCTACAACCATCAAAGTAAAGAAAACGCTGTCCTACTGGTGTTGCGTCAAAACAAAATGGACTGTACTAATAAAGCTATTGCCAAATCCTTACTCTATATAACAAGAGGGTGTGGGACAATGATACGTATAATAAACGTGTGTAGTGCAAACTGGAATGTCCAAAAGGGTTTAGATAGTTCAGGATAGCTGAACTAGTGTACTCCCTTCCCCAAATTACATCAGGGGACAATGCTGAGCACCCCTTGAATCTATTGGCATCAGGAAACAATTTCTTCAGAAAAGGCAGGATCCCTTGAATCAATGTCTTTTGCTTGGCATCACAAGACATGCCCCAAGCTCTCACCATGCAAGAATCCCCTCTTCCCTGGCTTCCTCCAGCTACCCTCTTCGTCTTTACACCACTTTTCAGTCACTTTAACAAAATGCGGGATTCGCTTTCACTTGGCTTCCCTCCGTCGGATTCATTATAGCCTTAAAATAACAGTTCAGTTAACTTCATCAGTTCTACTAGGATATAACACTCAGGAACTCTTAATGTCTTTTTAAAGAAATATTTGGTGTGGCATGCCTCCGTGGGGTTCACATTTGCCTATCATCTTTATCAGAATGTGGGATTCGCTCCCCTTAGCTTTCTCGTGCCATCCCTCCATTGGGTTCACACTTGCCTATCAACTTTATCACAATGCAGGATTTGCTCCCCTTGTCTCTCTCTTGGCACCCCTCACCTGGTTCACACTTGCCTTTATTACTTTGTCACAATATAGGATTCACTCCCCTTAACTTTCTCTTGGTATCCCTCTGTCGGGTTCACACTTGCATTTATAACTTTATCACAAAATGTGGGATTCGCTCCCCTTAGCTTTTTCTTAGCATCCCTCCATTGGGTTGACACGTGCCTTTACAACATAGTTCACTTAGCTTTACTTTACAATTGTTCACTTCGTTTCCCACTTGTCAAAGATGTTCGATTGTACGAGGACTTTGCTTGCACCTTTGTATGCCCCCTTTGACTTTCTTTTACTTTGGTTGGCCTCTCCTAAGGCCTTCTGGTATTTGCAGTCTTTCCAATTATCTTACTTTCAATCTAACAGTTTCACTCTGGGTGCAGAGCCTTTCGAGAGGTAATATTCTATTACCGGACCACTCTGTTATTCTTAACATATTTCAGTCTTAAACACATTTGCAATGTTTGAAGGCTTTCCTCGTGGTTTTCTATGACATACACAGCTTCTGCATTCATCGTTGTGGTTAAAATGTGTTTTTGCTTGCGGTTTCACACTTTGGTATCTTTCACTCTATAAAGCCAGCCGGTCTCACAGTTCACTCACCGGTAGCGCTCGATACCATTCGTCCAGCGTTTTGTTGAAGCCAAAGCTATCGGCATAGCACGGCTTGCCTCCTCCCAGCTCTGTCGTTCACCCGAAGGAGGGCCCGCATTCACCTTGTGCATTAGCGTGGAGGTTTCCTTTGAAAAGACTGTGCAACCTTTACTCTGCAGCTGGCCAGACCACGGCCCTTCTCTCACCTCTTGGCCCCTTCTGCTCTGCTTCCATTGTCACTCCAATTTCACAGGATCTGTTCTCCTGCTGCTTTGCTGGTTCAGGTTGCCTTGCTTGCCTTGCCCGTCTTGCCTCACAGGTGCTCTCATACTCCGCCTTTTATCCCAGTGGGGAAAAAGAACAGGATTCAGGTGCGAGCCCTCAAGATTAAGTGCCTGACTTTGCCTGACCCTGATATTGGGACAAGTTAAACGGAATGGTTGTGTGTGAGTCTGTCTTCCTCTGAAGCGCTTTGTCCGTGCAGTAGAGTGTGTGTAGGAAAAGGGGGGAAGGTAAGGTTCCTAGATAGTATATAGAATGAGGGTGTTGTACAGGGAAATGGGTGTAGGGATACCGCGTCTTGTGGGATGTTCTGACCCACTGGCTCTGCCCTGCAACATCACTGTGTGCTGCTTTCATCAAAAACAACGGAATGGCCGCCAAAAAGCCCTATGCGCTAAAAATCTCTGAGAATTGCGCAGGGAAACCTGAAAAATAGGCCGCCAATCCATTTTGCTTATATCAGTGGTAAAAACAGGAGACCACACTGCCAAAACCTATCATTGGGCTGCCCGCAGAGTGAAATGAAACTACTTGAAAAGGCAGTGCTACATTCCAAAGGAAAAGCCAGAAGTGCTTTAAAAATCAGTTTTTCCTTGGCTGTTGAAAGTGCAAAATCATGGTTCCCAAACAGCAGAGAAGATCCAACATCCTTGTGGGGTGTTCACCATCACCTTATTTAAGGAATCCCCATAAGAACAATGCCAGGAGAAGCACCTTTCATCATAAAAAAATCCACATTCAAAAGGTGCTTGCCTGGGAAAAATATGTCAGATATGGGCGCAGTACCGCCGCTCGCCTTTATCCAAGCTGTCAGTTTAAAACTTGTGTCTTAAAATCAAATTGTAGAAAAGAAGAGACTTGCCATCAAAAGCAATATGGGTTGCTACAATTCAATTTCTATGTTTTAAAAAGACTGGAATTAAGAGATCTATGTGTATATTTGTAGAAAATGTAAATTGTATTTTAGAAAAGACCATTTTAAACTCCCAAACAAAGGAATCTTCCTCCTGCTCTCTGCCCAGGAACTGCCATTGAGTTGTTAATGGAGGAGGGAGGAGATTTTGGCCTGTTGCTCTGAATGGAAACAAAAGACTCCCTTGACTGAAAGAAAATGCAAATTCGGGTGTCAACAGAAACCAACTGCCAAAGGAAGAAAAGCCTGGCAGTACTCTGGCCCAGCCCAACCTTGGAGGCCGGACTAGACAAATATGTGTACCTTAAACTCCAAGGAAATATCTTTTTGGAAAAAGACTCATAGAAAACTGTGTAAAACCTGGAAAAATCTGTATTTTATAGGTTGTTAATATGAAAATGCTGCTCACAGTTTGAAACTACTCTGAACCTTGTGCAATATTCAGAGACCGGACCACTAAAATGTTGATGTTGTAGCAATTGTGATAATGCTAGGAATATGAAAATTTACAGGATTATGCCTAGATGTCATGCGCATGTATGTGGAAAAATGTGTACAGATCTGACACTGGGTAACCCACCAAAAGCTCGGAAAACTGTCAATTTTGAACCGAAACTCTCAAGAAGATGGGACTCGGACGGATACGTGCTCTATTAAATATGTGATGTGAATATGTATTATTAGCAAGTTGGTGATATTGTAAATATGCTTTATATGAAAAAGAGATTTTCTGTGTAGAAACAAAGGGGAGGCTTTTCCCTGGATTGTAAATTGCAGCATCACTATGACACTAGATTTCTTTCTCAAATCAGGAGAGGGGAAATACTCCGACCAATCGGATTCCTAGAGGGTGGGTTTAGTATAATCAGCCTACCCACCCCTTTGGGAAATACATAAATAGGGACTGTTTAGGATCTAGACACACACATTCACCCATCAACTGATTTACTGGTGAAGCGCTCTGCAGGAGAACCCAGATCCAAGACTCCAGAACTCTGAAAGCAGAAGGCCTAATTCCAAAGCTGAACCCTTCTCAGCTTGGCCTTTAAAATCTTGCAACCTGATTTTAACCCCAGACTTCCAAGGGGAACCCCACAAAAAGAACAGCTGGGCATGCTGTTTCTGCTTTCTTGCCAAGAACTCTTGCTAGAACCCAGAGATCCAAACCAGTAGAGCAGAGCTGTAACCCAGAACCAACCCATCAGATCCAGAACCAGAGGCCGTGCAGTGTCCAGAGTGCCGTGCTGAGTGCAGAACCAAGAGCCTGAACCCTGTTCGGTGGGCTAGCTGAATTCCAATCCAGAACCCTTTGACCAGATCCTGACGGGATTATTCCAAACCATAGTTGTGAGTATCTAGCATAAAATTGTCCATAGCCAATCTCTTATCCTTAAGTAATCCTATCCAACCCATTCTAACATATCCAAAACTGCATTATAGAATCTCTTTTGTCTTTTATTGAATCTTTCCCTCGCCCATTTAGTCCTTTGATAGTCCTTTGATAATTGTAGTGATAATATCATCATTGCGGTAATATATTTACTGAAGAAAGACAAGCGTCTCGGCAGATAGAAACCATCTGGGGGCGTCACTGGATCTGTGGCTGTGCTGTCATGTAGCTTATGGCTTCATAGACTCTTTAGTGTAATGAGAATTCTTGTTTGTAATTCAAAAGCGCATCTTTCATTTGAAAATCTTGACTCTTTTTGAGAAAAATTGACCTTTACTAAAACCTTCATAACTTCTGAACCTAAGTTAATTAAACGAATCTAACACTGCATTCCAACTCCTTATAGTTTTTCTGTAATCGTGTTTCTAGCGCGCTGAAAAGTCTGCCGCAAATCTGCATTTGGCTCAATTTCATCACATGTAAAATAGCTATTCTTTGCATCCGACCTCAGAATTCAGTTTCCAATCCGCCAGTCATTCAATCCTCATTGCTAGTGTTTACCTGAAGCTATCCAAAGCGGCTCCCACTAGTTTTGAATCCCATTTAGAGAATTAGATCCATTTTTCCCATTCATTACAAACCACATTCAAAAGCATTTGTCCTGTTTTGAATTCATTCCTGTTTCTCTCTTAGCTTGCTGGGGGGAATTGGGATTGAAACTGCATTTGTTGAGATTGTATATTCCTGAAACCTATTTTCTCCCCTTCCATCACTATATTGCATATTAGGGGGGATTGAGTAGTATCAGGGGGAAACAGGGATTACATTGCATTTGATTGAACACACAAACGTATGATTTCTGTGCTGCATTAATTTCCTATCATTGCATTTCATTGAACCCACACAAAGTTTATTCTATGCTACATTATTCTTCTCATCCATACTCCTACTGATTAAAGAGATTGTTGATTGTAATATCACCCATTGGTGATCATTGTATAAATATTAATAAGTGTGATATCTAGATATTATTCAAATTAATAAACGTGTGATTATTATCTTGTTCAATTCATAAAATAAATCTTTTAACTTTGCAAAACAACCTTCTTCTTGGTTCAGTGAGACCGGGGGGGATTCAAAGAGAGGGGCGTGATATAAGGGTACATCATTCAGAAATAAAAGAACTTTAGACATAAAAATGTATAATTAAGGGTTCCTGCTGGGCATCACACGCTACGCATTGACTTAGGTGGAGTGCTGGGTTGAAACCACTTACAGTCTCTCCTCCGGTTACCCCACTTCCACTCGCCAGGGACCCCCATCCAGGTGATCCTCCTGCACTGGTCTGCTCCGGGGTCTGGATCCTATAGTGATGGCTGTGCCCGGCCACCTGGATGAAAGATCCCAAGGGACTAGTCGGTGAGACGCCCTTTAGTTTCTCACAATACAGACACATGTCCATTGAGATGTTCAATCACATAACCAAACATGGATGGATGGAGAGACACACACATAATCACACATAGACGGACATACACTAAACACACTCACCATTGTGAGTGAGGGGATGAGGGGATTGTGGTTATTGAGGGCTTGGATCAGGAGCCGCTCACTCCGAATCGGCCATTGGGATGGTTAGGGAGTGAAGCTTTAATCTGCCTTGGATACCTTCAGTCTCCCCCACTATGACAGAAGACTGTGGAATGGACTGAACTACCAACAGAGGTCCAAGATGTATTCTTCTTCTTCCTGATGTCCAAATCTGAATCAAGGAAGAGGTGAGAGACCCCTTCCCTATAAAGGCAAAATGTCACAGGGAATTGGTCCAAAAAAAGCCTGCTTTGAAGAGTACAATCCCTGTTGATGTTACATGTGGCTCTTCCCTTCCGCTAGCATTCCAAGCATGCCTAGTCCTTCAGGAAATGGTGGAACATGAAGGAAAAGAGTCCTGACAGAAAACCAAGATGGTGGACGCCCTTCTCAGGCCTATTTTCCCTTTTTCTGGTTTCTATAACTGACTCTTTCCCATGCCTGCTGACTTCAAACGTCTTCTGGTGTGCAGCATTCTAGTGTAAGTCTGGCTTTGTTATGTGAGTGCTGCCTTTGAAGCGCTGACTCCTCAGAGATCTCCTACTAAGAGGTCCAGTGCCTTGAGGGTAGGTGTTGCCCTGCCTACTTGGCAATCAATAGAGACAGCATCCTACCTATTGCCTCAATGGGTTGAGTGGAGACAGGCCAGCCTTGAATCCCCAGGGATGACCCGTGCTCCACAGGGTTGACACTTATAACATATTGAATTGATGTAGCTTAGATCATTGTGTGCTTTCATCCTTCACCATACCACAACCAGGCATGGCTTATTTGGAGAGATTACCCTGCCATCAGACTGATTAAGGCAGAAAGTTATCAGAAGTGTAAAAGTTAAAATGCAAACTCTGGGGTGGGGGTGGCGTGGCTAGGCAGCGCGCTATGAGGATGTGCCTGCTGTGAGCTCCGCCGAAAGTCGTCCTAATCAGCGTTATTACCGCGTCTTGCAGGTATACCCCGACCACAAACTAATTGGATTATCAGCGGAAGATGAGGCAGACCCCTGCGGAGCGCTCTTAGCAAAAATCGGAGCTAAATACCGGCAGAATTCGCTGAGGTTCCCCCGAGGCCCTGGGACCGTTGCTGGCAATATGGCAGCTAGCACCATTTAACTCAGGGATTTCCTGGGACCCTACCGGGCCTGAACTGCGCCAGAGTGCCCTGTATGCAGCGCTCCAGTCCTGCGGGCAAGAAGTGCCATCCACGGCGGGAGCGGGACGGTTGCTGGTCACGAAGACGCGTGACTAGGATCCCCATCGGTGCGGAGGAGGGGCTCGCCTTCGCGGAAGCTCCTGCTCGAGTGTTGATCTGCGGGAGCAGGAGACTCTGCTAAGGCCCGACTACGGGGGTGCCCCCCGGGCGAGTGTGAAGCCCAGGAATTCCTCGTCGTATGGAGGACCGGAGGACCGGAGGAGTCGCGGCTCCGCCTCCCGCCTGGCGGGGCACCGCAGAAAGCAGATCCCGATACGAGCTGCTTTGGGGAAAGGGGCTGAGAGAAGTGCGCCCCGGATCTGCCTCACGCTTGAGCGCCGGACCTGCGTGAGCCCCTGCACTCGGGCGGTGACCCGGTGACCACCATCCCTGTCTCTTCTGCTGGCCCCTGGGAACTGGAGAAGATGGGGATGGGACTGAAGACTCTGGCCCGGTCCTTCCACCTTAGGTGCTTTTGACTTCCCGAGGGATTTCTAAGCCCGAGATCACTCCTGATTCCCCTGTGGAATCATTGCCAGTCTCCGTTGCCTTCCAATCTTCAGCGCCAGATTTATATAATCCTCTTCTCCATCTCTGAGACATTGCAGTTCGGTGCCCGGAATCCTTGGCGATGCCCAAAGCGATAGCAAAGAAAAAGGCACAAGATATAGAAGCCTTTCCAACACTCCAGGTATCACCCGCCATCCAGAGTCATCTAGTGACAGTGGACATTCACTCGCCCCCGGTCGCAGAGCCTCCCCTGGATATGGCATTCTCCAAAACAGACTTTGAAGAGCTGCTAAAAGCTTTCAAACAAGAGATTACCCAGGAGATCAAGACGGAAATAAGCACTTCAAGAGACTCCTTAGCTAAATCTTTAGCTGAATTAACTACTCACCTTGGAGGCCTCGAAGCAAGGGTTAATGACATAGAAAACGTTACATGTGAGCAACAACATGATACGGAAGTCCTCATGGAGCGGGTGCGGACAATTGAAGAACACCTGCAGGACATCTGGGGTAAACAGGCAGACCTTGAAAATAGATCTAGATGCAAATAACGTATGCCTTCGCGGGATACCACGACAAGTTTCTGACCAACAGCTGGTCAATTATGTAAGAGAACTGTTCCGGAGTATATTGAGCCTTCGCTCCTCTGAGGTTTTGATCCTGGACAGGACACACCGTGTTTACTCATCAGCTCAACAGAGGAGAAATCTTCTGCCGGATGTCCTCACCAGGATTCACTTCTTCCGCCAGAAAGAGGAAATCATGGCAGCGGCCAGGAATTCAGAAGCAATACATTTCCATGGTGCGTCCATTCAGCTGTTTCGGGATCTCTCTCCATACACCCTGGCCTGTCGACGCCGACTACAGAAGATGACCGCGTGTTTGCAGGCCCGGAAGATCCGATACCGCTGGGGTTTCCCCTGTAAGCTGCTGTTTGACTGCCACAACCAGCACTATGCGATCTCTTCCAAGGCAGAGGCGAGGGAGCTAATGATGGAGGGAACTACTGCATCCATGTCGAGCCAGGACCCCCAGATGGTGGTGGTTCATGACTTCGTTCCAACTCCAAAGGATAAAAGAAGAAAGCCCAGAGGTTGGCTGCGAATGGGCGGACCCTCTCTTCGGGAGAAAGAGGGTGCAGATGGCAACCACACACGCCTCTCACCAAGCGACCTGGGGGATAATCAGGACCAGGGAGGCACTCTGCGGGCCGGTGGTCCACCTAAATAAAGGGGAAGCACTCTCTGATAATTCTGATAATCGTGGGATCTGTCCCTCCTGCGACATGACAACCGAGGGCCAGCGCCCTGGATGTGGGAACTTTATTGGTGGAATTCTGTGAATACCTCACCGAACTTGTCGGGGGCCCGCTCGAGAGGAAGGACATTAATGGGCCTTTCATCAAGCGGCTGGGTCACTCCCCGGGGATGTTTCTGCAGTACTAATCGCTTGGATCTGGTCACGGGTCATATTTCCTGAAAGGGAATTGACTGGTCTGCAAAGCTGAACCAGTTTATGAATAAGGGCGACTAAGTCGGATTGCGCCCATTGTTGCTGACGGTTTGTTGAGTTTGAAATTGAAACTGGGGATATCTGATGCCCCTTTTATTTTGATTTCTTGGTTTTTTATGTGTTTTGACTTTATCGATCATTGGTTGCTTACTTTGTTAACATGCCTTCATCACGTTCTTAATCCTCCTCGGTCGTTCTTGGTTTAATGTCATACCCCTGTTCCCAGAGGGGGAAGATCCCGCCCACCCACACGACTCTCTCTTGTTGGCTGGGGAACAGGAGGTGCTGGGGGGGGAAGGGAGGAGGGCGGGTGGCGCACCAGGGCAGCCTGAATGTTCCCGGAATGGCGACACCAGAATGTAAATTTATCACTCTTAATGTACAGGGGTTGAACTCCCCCCTAAAGCGCAATGCATTGCTACATAGATTAGCGTCACTGGACTCCGCATTCCTATTCCTCCAGGAAACCCACCTCCAACCTGCAGATGAATTTCGCCTTAACAATAGACTTTACCCAATGCAATATTTTGCTTCTAGTGGCACGAAGAAATGTGGGGTCGCCATCCTGGTGCGTAAGGGCATCCCCCTGAAATCTTTAAAGATAATACGTGACAGGGAGGGGAGATTGCTGCTAATAGTAGCCATGCTGTGGGGCCGGAAAATGACCCTGATTTCGTTATATGCCCCAAACACCAACCAAGACGCTTTCCTGGCCTCCCTCTCGGACACTATAGAGCCACACACTGAGGGCGAGATAGTTCTAGGTGGAGACTTTAATGCAGTGGTTAACCCCCTCCTCGATAAGACCCTTCCCCCAACTGCAAATGATAAGATTTTTTGTTTTAGCTCTTACTACCCTGCTGTGAGAACACTCCCTTATTGAGGCGTGAAGATTCCTACATCCGGAAGAGCGAAACTATACATACTTCTCCCCGGTTCATAGGGGGTTTTCCAGATTGGATATGTTCCTCCTCTCTGACACCCTTATTCCATTGACAACAGAGGTGGAGATCCTCCCGGAAGCCCTTTCAGATCACGCCCTGTCGGCTTATCACTAATTCCTCCCCAAGCAGCCCCCTCTAAGGCCACCCTGGAGACTAAACAACCTCCTACTGGAGGATAAGGTGATTCGCGCTCATATAGCTGAAACTATTAAACATTTTTTTCAAGAGAATGATACAGGGGACACGAAGCTTGGGGTAGTTTGGGACGCTGCAAAGGCAGTTATCAGAGGTCACCTGATTGAGCAAGCGACACAGAGAGGGAGGGCCAGGAAAATCTTGCAGGCCCAGTTGGAGGAAGAGGTTCTGAAGTGTGAAGCAATACACAAGAGCAAGAATTCACGCCGATCCCTGAGAGACCTCTGCATAGCACAAAAAGCTTTAGCGGCGCACCATACATCTAGAGCGGCACATTACATGCTACGGGTAAAAAAATATTATTACACAAAAGGGAACAAGGCTAACAGGCTATTGGCAGCGAAACTCAATAAGCAGGCGAAGCGGAACAGGATAGTCTCCCTGCGGGATCATTTGGGCAGAGCTATTTTCTCTGCGGAGGAGGAAACCCCTCCTCCCCTTACTTTCTTCTTTGCACTTACTCTATCAGAATTGTCCCTGGACCTAGTATGATAGCAACCTCGTCTGTCGCTCCCCCATCCCCTTACTGCCAACCTCCTCCTTCCAGCACTATCTGAAACGTTGTCAGGCCTTGTACGAAAGTCACTTGTTTTGTTCCTCCCCTCCCTTTCTGCACCCCTCTCCCACACCTTTTGTTTTTCTCCGTCAGGCCTAGTACAGAAGTCACCTGTCTGTTTCCATTTCCTTCCCACTCTCCCTCTCGCTTCCTTATCTATGTCTTAGCTCTTGCACTATCTGAAATGTCGTCAGGCCGTGTACAATAGTTAATTTCACATCCTTACTGTTCATGGCCTGTAAAAATGTCGTATTTTCCCTTGTTCCCTCCCTTGCCTTGAAGCGCTTTGAAACACTTTGTGTATAAACGCTATATAAATAAACTATCATATCATAGTAGAGGCCTTCTTTAGAGAACAATCGGCTTCCCATGATGGGAATCCACAGTCTACCAGGCAATTTATACAAGAAGCGCGGGTCCCCCAAATAACACAAATCTTATGCGCCGCATTAGAAGATCCCATTACGGCCCAAGAAGTTGACGATACAATCAAGGCTCTTCCTACTGGCAAGGCCCCGGGGCCTGACGGGTTCTCCAATAGGTTTTTCAAAACTTTTCGATCTGAACTAACCCCTCATCTTACAAAGTTGTTTAATTCCCTATGGGAAGAAGGATCTGTCACACAGACGATGGCAGAGTCCTCCACCACCATAATTTTAAAACCGGGAAAAGACCCAGCAGAATGCGCATCTTATCGCCCGATAGTGCTCCTCAACTCCGACGCGAAGATTTATAGCAAAATTATTGCCCGTCGGTTGGGTGAGGTTCTCCCGCTTATTATAGACCGCGAACAGACAGGGTTTATTCTGGGTCGTTCAGTGTTCGATAACACACGCCGAGCGATAAACCTAATATCTTTAGCTCCATCACTCCCAGGGACCCTCTCTCTCCTCTCATTAGATGCCCACAGGGCATTTGATAGTATGTCCTGGGAATATCTACAGCTAGTTCTGAAGGGCTTTGGCCCTAAATTCTCCAGACTAATACAGTCACATTTTCAAACCCGATCGACGCGCGTGCGGGTCAATGCGCACTGGTCTGCCCAGATACCCTTGAGCAGGGGCACCAGGCAAGGATGCCCTTTGTCGCTGTTAGTCTTCGCATTGGCGATGGAGCCCCTGGCTCAGCATATAACTCTTCACCCAGGGATCAAGGGATTTGATCATAAAGGGAAATACCATAAAGTTGCGTTATACGCGGATGATGTTCTCTGCTTCCTTAGAGACGCGCATAGTTCCTTACCACCCTGGTAGATTCTTTGGCCCGGTTCGCTATGATCTCTGGGTTCACAATAAATTATGGGAAATCCATGGGAATGGGGTTGACGAATCTCAGGTCACTTTGGCAGCTCTTCAGTCTACATACCCATTTCAGTGGAATTCTACACATATCACCTACCTTGGGGTGCTTTTAACTCCATTTATTGAGGGTCTGCAGAAGGCCAACATTCCCAATCTATTCAAAGAGGCCAGGGATTCTTTGCACAGATGGACAGCACAGGAGATATCCTGGCTCGGGCGTATTAACGCAGTCAAAATGACTCTTCTTCCGAAGCTTCTATATTCTTTTCATGCCCTTCCTATAACAATCCCGGAACGTGAACTCCTTGAACTCCAAAAAGAAATTGGCAGGTTCATATGGCAAGGGAAACAACGGAGGCTTCCACGCAAACTACTTACGAGGGGGAAAACGTCGGGAGGCCTGGGTCTCCCTTCCATCGCGAGATGCTGTAGAGCCGCACAGGTGGCAGGTTTGCTGCAATGGTCAGGTCCTCCTGAGCTTTGGCCTAAATGGTGTGAAATCGAACAGGCTGAATCTGCCACCCCCCTACACTTTCTCCCATTTCTCCCAAAAGAAGCAAGTACCCGCCAGACCTCCCTCCTCCCAACCAGGAACAGGATCTCCTCCCAACTAAGGTACAGGATCTCTATGAAAATTCCACACCCTTGACCTTTGAGCAATGTAAGTCGAAATGTGGGATTCCCGAAACAGAGAGGTTCCGATACTTGCAGTTGCGCCATTGGGTCACACACCCGAGCGTAAAACAAGCAGCTAATAGACCCCCGACAGGAATAGAATTGACGGTGTTCGAGGGCCATCAGACCCACAGAATGGCTACCTGCTACCGCCTTCTGGAAAACGCCCCAATGGATGAGAAATTACCATATATGCTTGCATGGGAAAAGGAATTAGGGATTAAAATCTCCCAAAACCCGTGGCAGAGGATTTGGAATAGGGCCCACAAAACTTCTTGGTGCTCGGCAATTAGGGAGGGCGCCCTTAAACTATGCTATCGCTGGTATCTATCTCCACATAGACTTCACGCAATGAACCCCGTGATTCCAGACACGTGTTGGCATGGTTGCGGGGAAAGGGGCGACTTAGGCCACATATGGTGGCATTGCCCAACTATACAAAAATTCTGGCTGGAGATAAGATCCAAAATCAAAGACATTTGTGGCACATTACTTCCAATGGACCCGCAAATTCTGCTGTTGGTCGACTCTCGTGAGGATGGCTAGTATCCAGTGTGGGGCCCCAGAGCCGAACTAATCTCCCATCTTCTCATGGCTGCTAGGCTCACTCGAGCCCGATTTTGGAAGGAGGTGGAGGGCCCACACACAGCATACTGGTGGGTCAAAATTTGGGAAAAAATTGCCATGGAAAACTGAAAGCCACGATTGATAAGAAACTACCTAAATTCATGAATACGTGGGGCCCTTTGCTAGAATACGTGGCAGAAAAGGAGCATATGTTCTTTCAACCAAGACTGGTAAAACTCTTGTTGAACCCATGACGACGACCTGAGATTGTATCAAATGTATGTTTGGAATAAGCACAGAAGACATTATTAAAATTATTATTATTTTTTTTTTTCACTCTCTCCCCTCTTCTACCCTTTTCCCTTGTTTACCCTGGAACAGTGTTTAGTCTCAATGCTAATTGATTTTGTTCAAACCGTTTCATAAGAAATAACTACCAAGTTTATGAGCAACAGTTGTATTGTTAAATCAGACAAAAGGAAGTCCTGGCACATGAAGGTTAAACAGCTATAGAGCCTTATGTTTGCTCGTTATTGAATTATACTTTATGTGATCGGAGATTTCAATAAAAAATAAATGGGAAAAAAAATGCAAACTCTGTCTACAGGGACTTGCTTTTACAGCATTTGTGAGGAAGGCATATGTGACCTTTGAACCTGCCCTACTCTACTTAAGAGCAGGAACTGCAGGTGTCAGGAGACTGGTGAAGCAAAGGTACACAGAAGTATGATGCTTTTGGCATTTAGCTATGAAAGGGGAAGTCTGTTTAGCAGTTTTATATAGGTAAAAATTAAAAAAAGCTAGGGCTTTTATACACACGCCAGATGGCATTCTGTCCCGATGTCTGCTGGTGGACGCGCAAATCATGAGAGAGATTTGGGCATTCATTCTGATTGGCTTCCTAATCTATCTCAGAAACTGGGGCATTCAGATTGGTTAGCGAGCATGCGCACATCTATGATAATTTAGTGAAAATTCTACTCAAAGACTGGGGCAATTTAAAATGTCCAGCGAGGATGCTGATGCCATTTTTAAAAAATCAGATTTATATTTAGTCCTTCATGCTACAGTCATCTCACTTCTGAGAAGAAGAGTAATAATTTAACAATGTTCAATTTGTCAACCTTCGGATGATTAAAGGCTGTGGGCCTCATTACGACCCAGGCGGACTTCGCGGTGCTAAATGCACCGCGAAGCATGGCGGAAAGCCGCCGATAGCGCCATGGGGGTTGGCGGATTTACCGCCCCATTCCGACCTCGGCGGAGCGGTAAATCCCCAATCCCCATTCTGCCCTTCCCCATTCCCATTTTCGCCCCATAGGGTATAATGGGAGTGGGGAAGGAGTTAATTACGCCACCGTAAAATACGGTGGCGTAATTAACAACGAGGTCCCGTAGCGCCATGGTTTTCTCCGGCTGGTAAAACCAGGCGGAGAAAACCTCCATGGCGCTACGGGAACTCGTAGTATGGCGGAGAGGTACGCCATGCACTACGCTGGCGTAATACCCTCTCCGCCAGGGTCCTAATGAGGCCCTGTGTCAGCCCTGAATATTTCCAAGCCCCCAAAACAGGGATTTAGGTAGCAAGATTGTCTTGTGTGGCCTCAAGGAGCATAAAATGTATGTTTTATGCAAGTCAAATTTCAAAACCAATCACAAAGCACTATGACATTATTCTTAATTAGCACCCTGGGGAGAGGTGCTGGTCAATTCTCTATTTAACTTTTCTGAGCCTCCAGAAGCCCGCCCACACCCCTCTTCCTGGCTCCTATTTTGAGCCTATGGAATAGTAGAGATACTGGCCCTCATTAGGACCCTGGCGGAGTGGGTTTCCGCCAGCGGTAATCGCGGCGGACCCGTCCGCCGTACTACGAGTTCCCTTAGCGCCATGGAGGTTTTCTCCGCCTGGTTTTACCGGGCGGAGAAAACCATGGCGCTAAGGGACCTCGTTGTTAATTACGCCGCCGTACTTTACGGCGGCGTAATTAACTCCTTCCCCACTCCCATTATACCCTATGGGGCAAGAATGGGAATGGGGAAGGGTAAAATGGGGATTGGGGATTTACCGCTCCGCCAAGGTCGGCATGGGGTGGTAAATCCACCAACCCCCATGGCGCTATCGGCGGCTTTCCGCCATGCTCCGCGGTGCATTTAGCACCGCGGATTCCGCCAGGGTCGTAATGAGGGCCACTGTGTCCCTTTTCTATTCCCATGCCTGCCATCTTTGTTTTTTTTTAAGGGAAATTGCGTGCACCCACTCAGCACGGTGCTGGTCTAGCATAGAAAAAAATGTAACTAGCGTCCCTGGTGAAGGCCCTGGGTAGCTATTACCCTGTTGCTTGGTGGTGGATGGGGCCATTAACGGTACTTGCTACTTTTGGACCTTGCTTAGTCTCGGGCTAGCAAGCTGTTATGGTGCTGTCTGCCCGCAAACACTGATATAGGCCATTTAAAAAAAATGCACAACAAATTATTCAACGTCCCTGTCTTGTAATGTGGACAGTTTAATGGAAGCGAAATACGCGAGCTGCTGTATCTAAGATGAAAAGACTATGCCAGTTCCTCTGAGCGAAATATGTCATGGCACACCTTAACTAGGGTAGGCAGATGGAATCTGGTTTCGAAAGCCACAGATTTGATGACAGAAATAAAAAGGGGATACATACTTGAAAAAAAAATACCTGTTTTATAAAAGCGATGAAATAAAATGTAAGACGCTTGAGCTATTTCGTTCCATGCCTTAACTGAAAATGTTAACCAGTCTCATGTCACAAAGCTCTATAAATAATTCAAAGGTGCAACCATCCCACGTAGTTCCAGGAACAAGAAGGCAGTGCAAAATGATCAGGAAACGGAGGAAATCTTAGCACTGAGCAGCGCACAGGCGGTGCTAAGTGCGTGTCTGGAGGATGTTGGGGAGAGAGCGCTGCCTGCCGCACCATGTGAGCCTTTCACTTCTGTTGCTATGGATATTTAGCTCAGAGCATTAACCACACCGTTTTATATCAACCATTAACACCGTGAAACGAATCCTGTAAGAAGAGACATAATCCCCAGTTAATGATCTAGACCTGGGGATCTGCCCTCTAAATGTGTGCAGTCTGGGGGTTCCCAACCAAGCACCTACACAAGCAACTCATCTTCCTGCCCAATGTTCCCTTGTCCAAACAACAGCCAGCACTTTCTTTTTAACACCTGACTTTGTTCAAGAGATGCACAATCCTCCTCCTAATAGGTCTAGACAGGAGAATGCTCATCTCTCCGGAGAGCAATCTAGCGTCTGCAAATGCAGTCCACATTGTCACACGACTAGGACTCATTCTGAGTCTTTCTGACACACTAGGACTCATTCTGAGTCTTTCTGAGTTCTCCTCGGATTTCCACATGCAGCAATTAAACCAAGCCTCACAAACCTCAGCCACAGGCGATAATGGATGCTATGGGCCCAGAGGTCTGGCTTATTCTATATTCCAAAATGGCGCTGAGCAACAGTCACTCAGAGGCCTCCGGGTTGTACTATGACTTTTGAGCCTGTGCCTTCTCTGGATCAGGTGCAAAGCACACGCAGAAGACGGGAGCAGTGTCAGGTGAAGAAGACGCAGTCAGAAGCGTGCTGAAATATTTACCTTAGCAATTTTCTATTCTGAATTTTCACCTTAAATGTGCTTAACCTGCAGCCCCTGTTTTGACTCCATACTGTTGGCCAGGTTTCATGTTGGCAGGTGGATGGCCACTTATCACTATAATTTAAATGCCCCATTTTCTCCTAACACGCCTGCCCTCCACAAGAAGCCCACCAGGCTGGCCCTTGAAGGGGATGGTTCTTGCTCTTTTTGTGTCACCCCCACATTCACTTGTGAATGATCAGATGTTTTAAAAAAAAAAAGGCCATCTCGGGTTAACACTGCATACGCCAAGGGTACAGGTGAGCACACCTTGAGTCTATCACACACATTATCTGGGACCACTCTGCAATGTGCTGGAATACGCCATTACCGACAGTGGGCAACAATTTGAGCAAGTACTTGATTGGCATTTCTGATCAGCCCCATATCTGATCTCCATAAATAGCTAATCATATACTTCCACAAGCATATCCTCCTTCTCCCCAGTCCCATTGTTTCCTTACCCAGCTTTCTGTCAGCATTGCCTGTGTTTCCTGATCCACCCCTCCTTTTCTTTCCCCCTATTGCCTTCCTCCGTAGAACACGTAGTGATTCACCCCTGTTGGGGGCGCAATAAGTCATCTCTTTAGACAAGCTTTGGTGCAGTAAGACCACTCCTCTTGAGATGGGCACAGTGCAATTGTCCAGCAACATAACATGGGGAGAGGTCTCCAAGGAGCAGAATTTCAATATTTTCCACATCGTCGGCCAGTTCTTTGGATGGCTTTCAACTTGGTAGAGATTTTAAGTAAGGGTGGCATCTGCATGATACTGTTGTCTTTGAATGGGTGCCTGTCTCCTCCAACTGGGTGCAGTCTGCAAGCATTTGCAATTCAATGTCGAAACTCTTGATGGCCGTGGAAAGGGCAGTCTGTGGTAAATGCTGCCTGTGGTGTGCCACCCCTCCTTGGAGAATGGTCCCTCCCAGTGCTCGTGCCAAGGTCACATGTTGTGACAGAAACACAATCAAAGAAACGAGCCGTTTCCGGCTTGCGGGTCGATGAGAGCGGACTCCTGCCCGCTGCGTGTCTTTAGTTGCAGCGCGTTGCTGGAAATGCGTGACAGGCAGAGGGCCTGCTGCTGCAGGACCCTCCAGCCTGACAGTGCCCCGCTGGGCAATGCTGTCTCCGATGCCCCCAGGCCCATGTCAGCAGAGCCCCTGCTGGGCAACCCTGAATCCACGTGTCCTCAGAGTCCCTACGGGAAACTCTGCATCGAGCTGCAGGTGCCCCTGCTGGGCAACTCCGGCGCTGTCTTTGGTCTTGGCCTAGGTGCCCCCAGGCCATTGAGGCACCCGTGTGTTCACGGGCTGACAGGGTGCTCCCTGTCACTGGAGGTCCTCTGGGTGCCCCCAGCCTTGGTCTGCCTGGCCTGAGTGACCGCAGGCCAGGACATAACACTGCTCACTGCTTTCCCAGGCATCATCATTGTGCTTGATGGAGTAGGAGCCACAGCGCGGTTAAAAGCAGCGATTGCCACTTTGAACACCTGTGGCCAGCATGAAGGGTGGGCAGGAAGGGTGGCAGAAAGGGCAGTCTGTGGTAGTTTCTGCTGATTGCTTTCCCCGGGATCAGCATTGTGCTTGATGTAGGAGGAGCCACAGTTTGGCTAGATCCAGATAACGTTTGTGAACCTGCATGAAGTGCTGGTGCAAAGCTGCGGTCTACGCTAGTCTGTGGTTTCCTGTGGTTTATCACGAGTCACCATCAAATGCAGCACACTCTGTGGGAAATGTACTGCTCTTTCAAACATTGGATTCTCCCACACTTATCTCTTTCATTGGTCTTGCGTGCGCATCCGATCACACTGATACTAGTGGTGTTTGCTTGATCGTCTCAGCATCAGAACTTCTGTGAGGTGAACCCCTTCCATCTCCTACATGAAATTGCCTGTCTTCCCTTGAGACCACTCATTCGCTGACTACTTATTTATATTACATGTTTACCTAGTCACCCTTTATATAGAATTTGCTTTCCAGCTTTTGATCGCTCTATATTGAACTGATTATTTTGGTATTTTCATAGATGAATTGGGATTCCTAGACTGTTTTTACGCAGATTCATTCTATTGATTACTTCAGGCACATCAACCTTTAGGTACACCTATATTGTATGTGATAGTGTGTTATTTCCAGGCCTAATCTCCTGAACAAATTCTTCAACCTAATTAACTTAAAAGGTTTACACAAACTACACAAACTAACCGTGACAATGGCGAAGAGGAAACGGGTGAGGCCTCAAGACAAATGCACAAGAATAAAAGACCCTATTGAAGCGTATTTCAAATGAGTGGTTACAGAGGTTGAGGGGAAGATTCTACAGGTGGAGGAGAGTGTTCCACTTGACGAAAGGAGCAGTTAAAAAACATCTGATCTCCTTGATGATGTTACAAGGTTGAGCAGAGCATGTGATAATGGCTTGGTAAATGGTAATAATGGGAGGACACTCAATGTAGAGGTGAACAAAGCTATTACAGCAGTGCCTCTTACCAACATCCCATTGCACCAAATCCTGCCCCTCACTATCATCAAGGGGAAATGTAGCCACTTGTAATATCTTTATAATGAAGGAAAAGACTAAAAGATAACCTTTGCACTAATAGTCTTCCTTGAAACACTGGCTGATAAATTAAATGTAAAAGAAGGAATCTCCGATGATAAAATCTCAAAAGGATAAGAATGGGTTAAACCCATTTTCAGCTAATATTAAGGGAGATGAACAATACGCAGTGGTAGAAAAATTGAATTGTATTGTATTGAATCTAATTGTTGGATAAAATCTTTTTGTCTTTGAAACATTCATTGGTACAAATTGTAAAGTTTGTAATGAACTAAATGAAATACATAATAATAATAATAATAATAATAATATCTTGATTACAAAGAAACCAGTGTCACAGCCAAAGGAACCCAAGCAGCACATAGGTAGTTTGAAGGGTTTTATTAATTTTGAATAGGTGTTTTGGAATTCTTTGTGATGGTCCCACGGTCTTTCATAACCTCCACGTGGGATCCCTTAACCCTAGCCCTGGCATCCTGGCTTCTCTGTAAGATCGCCCAGATGCTATCGATTGCTGATCTCCCCACCCCCCGGCCCTTCTGTCTTGTCTGAAGCTCCTTGTATGGGAGAGCCCTAAAGGCAGTGGCTTTTCTAACTATCTCCCTCTACAGGTTCCTATGGGTTCCTGGTCTTCTGATTCTTCCCCTCTCAATGGTCAGTTCTCTCTCTCTCTCTCCCTCTCTCTCTCTCTCGCCCACCTTTCTCCTCTACTTTCTATCTCCATCCGCCTCTGCCCTGAAACATGCTGATCTTCCTCTCTCCTTTCTTGCTTTCCCTGTCTCTCTGCCTCCTCCCTCCTCTTTCCTTGTTCTATACCTCTCTCACTCTGTGTCCTGATCTCCCCACAGTCCTTACTTTACTTTCCCTCCCGTCTCTCCCTCTGTGTCCCTGCCTCCATGTCCTGGTCTCACCACACTGCTTACTTCTCACTCGTCCTCTATCCCATCAATACTTGGCGCTGACTTTCTAACATCCACCCTTCCACTAGCTGGCACTATTTCCACCCCCTCATTACCCTCCTAACTCTCTCTCTGATCTTACACAAATTTCCACACACACTCTTTCTAACGCTCTCTCTCTCTCTCCGCTGGTATACACTTTCATCCATCCACACAACACCCCAGACTATACTATCTCAAATGGCACCTCACTCTCTCTCTCCTGCAACACCTTACCTGCACTCTCTCAAAACACTGCCACAGTCTCTACAACACCCTTCTCTACCGTCCACTCTCCACTGGCTCGTCCCTTGGTCCTCCAACTCTGCACACAACCTCACCCAAACACCCCCCTCTTTTCACACATCCTGGCTGGGATTTTATAGCCTGGCTGGTCCAGTTCTATTGCTCCTCCTGGCTATCCCATTCGCCTGCCCTGTGGGCTCACTTGCTTGCTTAATTTCCCCAGAGGTTGGGACTTGGTAACAAAAGTTTCAAAAGGTCTTCTTCGCTCGACCCCTTTTTTGGTCTGTGACAGGATAAAGGCTGCTGTTGGAGAAAACCGTTCTTTCTTGCTGCTTTTGTCTTCCTTCACCGGTAAGATTTTCTTGCCCAGCTCAAGTTGGGTCTGTCTGTTGGTGCAGGTTTGTGTTTTCTTCTTCTCGGCAGTTGGATGTTCTGCGCCACTCGGCTTGTGATAATCAGTTTGTTTCTGCGACTCTGCTCTGGATTTTCTCAGTTGATTTCAGGGGGATTCTGTGAGATGTGGTTTTGAAATAAAAACACAAGACACCTGGCCAGAACAGAGGCTGATAGGCTTTGTTAAGCATACACATTTAACCACAAATGCAATTGATTGCGATACAAAATCAAAAGAACTGTTCGTACTAAATACATGACCAATATTATCACAAACATCTGCAATTCCGGGTGCAATAGGTATACAAATGTTAAAATTACTTTCCACGGAAGCATGTCACCAAAAAAAGTAAGCAGGGGGAAGGGGTAGGTGGATGAGGGATGCACGAGAGAGTGATCTATGTGATCACTTCGCAGCGCGATTTTCAAATTCAACATTTTCGGATTCGGTATGTCGCTCCACGCAGTGATCACGTATACCCGACCCCAACATGTCCATGTAAACAAATAGTCAAATAAAATGATACTGGCATGTATTACTTTGCATGCATTTAGGGACACCTGGGTAGCTACCTAAGCTGCCGTGCATCACAAGACAAAAATCCCATTCATATATAAATACATATATATATATGTCAAACTGATGAAACAATCAGTGGAGAGGTGAGGGGTGATGAGGATGGGATATGGCCATAAAAATCCCCCAAAAAAGGGTGGCTTTTCAACTACGGCGGCCGCAAACAGTCCGGATGTCCAGGGCAGTCCTGTGATGATCGCAAACATCTGGGATGTTCAGGGACATCTATGATTATTTCTGCATTGCAGGGTTAGTGAAAAGCAGTTTTTGGATGGTTTATAACTTTGGCGCCACCCAATGAAACTGCATGAAAGTTTGGAATTTCATTCTAGACCAGACTCTGCAAAGTGTGGCGCTGTTTTGTCAAGAGCGAAGAAAATTAGATGGGGGTCCCAAAATATTTTAAAGGCTTTTAAATGTGGTGCCATTTGACGAATCAACACAAAGGTTTGCAAAAAGATTTCGGACCTAGATATGAATGTTTTTACAAATTTTGGTGGGATTTTGTCAAGAGGGGGCAAAATTAGAGGGGCATCTCAACATTTTTGGATGGCTTATAACTTTGCGGCCGTTTGACGAATGTGGACAAAGGTTGTCAGAAAGATTATATACCCAACCTTGAATGTTTGGGCTAAGTGTGAATGGATTTTGTCAAGTGGGGGCTAAGTTATATGACTATTTTATGTATGTACATTTTGACACTTTAAAAAGAATAAAACATGGCGGATTTGCAGCAAACTCCTGTAAGGAGCATTGGCAAGGACCTGAAAACTGTTTTTTGAAAAGTGTCTGTGTTTTATTTTTTGAAAAATGTCATAATGTAGGTACAAAAAATAGTGATATACCTTTGGTGACTGTGGTATAGCCTGTGGCCATGGGCAGTGGCCAGATTGTCCAGGTCAAGGCCTAAGGCCATGACCCGGACAAACTGGCTACTGGCCATGACCTCAGGGGACCAGAAATGGGGTTAAAGTGGGAATGGACAACAGGAACTTGCTATGTGGTGATGTTTTTCGAAATTGGGATAGGATTGAACAGGAAAAGAAAATCTGCTAGTGGGTACAGGTTGAAGTGCTGGATGGGATTGCAGAAAATATGTACGAGGAGGGTCAGCAAGTACTTCAAAGCATGGTTTTGCAAATATGTCCTGTGTTTTATTTTTGAAAGTGTGAAAATGTAAGTACACAACAGAGTGATATAACATTGGTGTCTGGGCAATGGGCCTGGCCGTCAGCAAGGAGAAATGTGTACTGTAATTTGCTTCTTGTGGCATGTGGCTTGGCTGAAGCAGTAGGTTTGAATGGAAGAAAATATTCTGCTTGTGGTTACAGCCTGAAATGGTGGACCAGATTACAACAGATTTAAGCGACGAGCATTAGCAAGGACCTGAAAGCATGTTTTTGGAAATATGTCTTGTGTTTTATTTTTCCAAAGTGTAAAAACGTAAGTAGAAAAACGAGTGCTATACATTTGATGTCTGGGTAATGAACCTGGCCCTCGGCAAACACAAATGTGTACTCCGATTGGCTTATTGGGGAATGCAGCATGACCGACGCTGATGCCCCATGGATTTGGAGACTAGCCATGGCTGCAAGCCTTGAGCACTGGCCGTTGGTTACATTATTGGGGTATAGTGGACACTGAGCTATGAAGCAGGGTAGGTGCAGTGAATAATAGGGGTGGTTTGGTTGGGCTCGGGTCATTGTAGAGCCTTATGCCGTAGGCAATTGAACAATGATTTGTATTACAGCATGCACTGCTGTTAACGACAGACATAAGTATATATTGCAAAAGATATATTCTTAAAGGAAGTTTATAGTTCTTTCATACATACAAAAAGAGGAATTATTAATAATTATTAATAAAATATGAATAACGCATAAATGGACTTTGTTAAATGGATGTCACGGTTAAGATGTATCCCACCATTTGGACTCCTCTGCTCCATTAGTTAGCCAGTGGCATCCCACCTTGGCATCCCTTGGCATTTCCCTCCTGGGTTCTCAAGAGCACTTGCCCATCCGTACTGCCCCTTCTATTTATGCACTTCTCTCACTGCACAATGCATCTGTGCATTTAAAGAAACAGTGTGTATAATTTGTATGTATAAGTAAGGGAAATGCAGATGCAAAAGATTTGTAGAAGATTGTTAAGTGGCAATTGGTGTGAGGAAGCTTAATATGGTCATAGGGTTATATGTAACGTTTGTGGAAGTGATTGGTAGATGGATGCGTGACTGTTCGAAAGCAGGCATTGAGGGAGTGTTCCAAATATGAAATTAAAAAGGGTAGAAGGGCTGCCCTGTGCGATGGTGTGCACGTGCCATCCTGGTCTTTTAATGATCCATGGCCTGGAAAGGGGACTGTGGAGACTGCAGATAGTTATAAAGGTCCATTGATTATGATCCTTATTGAATGCTAGAGAAAATAATTTTTCTCTAATATACAAGTGTCAATTTTTCACATTAGCATAACACAAAATGCTAATGGAAATGTTGGAGAATCTTATTGAGTCTAACTACTTTACTGGGAAATGTAAATTAGATGGGAGTCTATTGGTTTATTTTTTTTAGTTCAACTTTTTAACTGTGAAAGGTGGAACTTTTTTTGTGTTTTATGATTATTTTACTTCTTTTTTGCAGGAGAGTTCAGAAATTAAGGTGGGGAGGGAAATGAGGGTTGAGGCTTCAACCAGAAATATGGAGGGGCAGGTGGACAGGGGAAGATGTTGCGCGTGTGTTACATCTAAGGTAGGGGGCAGTGTTTCTCATGCTCCTTGATCACAGCTTCAAATGCACTTCAAAATTGCTCACTCTTGCAGAGTGGTGTGTTGCAGTATATACCGAATTCAAAATTGTTCCCTATTGCAGAGTGGTGTGTTGCAGTATATACCGAATACTGTTGTCTTTGAAAGATATGGATCAACAGCCTCTTTTATCGCTTGCAAGGTAGCTGGTGGGATTTTGTGTCCACAGAAGTAGGATACTACTTGCTAAGAAAGGAACAACCTTTCTGAGAGCATTGAGGTGGTTGGATTTGGTGTGGTGGTGCATGGAGGTGGTCCCATAGGAGTACTGTCCAGTACAACGACTGAGTACAACTTACTCAGTGCATTTCACCTTGGTAGCTTTAGCCTTTGGTACATTCCCAACAGTGGTAAAAAAACTGCCACACCCAGTATTCTCTCTGGGTGCTAGCGGTAGGCACTTCCCCTACCTCATCTTCGTGGTCCTCTTCATTGTCTTTTGAAGTGCTGTGCATTTTGTTGTTGTGTAGATTCTCCAGTTTGTGGTGGTGGTGGCTCTTGGGGAGGAGGGATGGCAATTGCTGATGCCATTTTTCAGATAAATAGCAGTTTTGCTAATATTCTTCCAAGTAAGTGCTCTGTGCTAGATTGTTAAAGGATAATGAGTAAGAATAGGCGTAGGAGCTGTGCAAGGGTAAATTTTGAGCTTCAAAGTTCCTAGATCAGCAGAGAATGCCGTTCCGAACAGGTTCGTGAAGCACGGACCCGTTCGCGAAAACCAGACACGTTCGCAAATTCGACCTCGTGCCGCACGTGAGCGCGTGGTCACATGACACTGTCCGAAAAGTCCATGATGATGTCAGACATTTGCGAATGTCGACTAACACAGAAAAAGTAGCAAAAAGTGTATAGAAGTGTCAAAAATGAAGCTAGAAGGTGTGTGAGTTTTAAGGCAAAACTTTGTAAATTGGACACAAATGTTACTATATTGTGATAGGCATATTAGTAAATTGTAGGAAATTAAGGGTGCACTGGTAAAAACCTATGAAATTTACTGAAAAAACTAAACTTTGTTAAAGGGATGTTATTGTTAAGTTGCACTAATAAAAACCTATGAAATTCAATGAAAAAACATTGTTAAAGTGACGTTATGGTTACAAGTAAAACCGAAAAACCTCACCAGTTATGGTAAGATAAGCAACCCATAATTCGCGCCACCACCGTGCACTGCTCAAGACACTCACAAGCGGCACCAGCGTCGAAGTGCTAGCACCAAAGGCGTGGAACTCACTTCCACCCAGACTCAGGCAAGAAACATCCCTCATAGCCTTCAGAAAGACTCTGAAAACCATACTATTCAAATAATCTGCATCCACTTCATTGTTCCATTGTAACCGCGGAACATGAATACTGTCCAAGATGTATTTGAATCTGTATCTGAGAGTTGTACCTGTTTATCTGGTACTAAGTGAATTTGCTGTAACAGCGCCACAATGCCTCAGGGCAGTTGTGTGCTCTATAAATGGAAATAAATAAATAAAATAAATAAACACCCAAGACATAAAAGATAACATCACAAAGAGTTCCCCCTTCAAGTGAATGACACCTCAGACATGAGAGTTTACTGCAGAGGCCAGCGATGCAATGTCTTCCATAGCTCCAGTGCCGAAGGAAACTCAGACCAAGTTTCTCAAGCACTGCAGAGTTTGAGAATCTCCTGTGGTCAGCGCAAAGAGCTAGAAGGAAGTTTGGCACAAAACCGTCCCCTCCTGCAAGTGCTTGCATTGCCGGGAAATTAAAAATGCTAAATCCCAGTGACCAAATCATTTCACTTTCAGCTTGCATATCATAGGCCACCGAGGGTACAAAGTCACATAGTGGGAAGCCAGAGGGACAGAGACCAGGGCACACTGGTGTTGCCAAACTCCAGGTAGTGCAGGGAGGGGCACACAGCAGATTAAAGGCCCTATGCAAATCAAAATGGTAGCCATCCATAAAGTAAACTTAGGCCATACACTCTCCAGCCCACATAACCATAGGCACATGCCCTACTCATGGTCCATCTCAACCCACACCACACAGCTACATCCCTTTGGTCGAAGACTAAAATAATAAGAAGCAGCTTCCACAGCCTGGAGGTATGGGGAGCTCGAGTATGACTTGGAGGAAGGAGTTTGGTGGAGAGAGAGTGAACTACTTAAATGAGAGGAGCAGGAGAGACCTAGATGTTGGCCTGAGAGTCTACCCACGGTTGGATGAAGAGAGGTGTCAGCTGAGGGAGGGGAGTTGTTGGAGTGCGGATAGGCAACCCACAGGAAAAGTTGGATTTGTGACGAGGTTGGAGAATTAATACCATCTACAGAGAAAGAGTGTCAGGTGGTTGGTGGAAAAACCCAGAGAGGGAACGAGATTGAGGCCCTTAATATCATGGTTGGAGAGAAGAGAGCTATTGCAAAGGAGGCACGAGGAGAACAGGTACCCTTCTAGGCACAGGACAGGGACTTTCCAGTGGAACACGTAGGTCCAGGGCAGAAAGTAGAGGAGGTTAGAGGATGTATGACATACTGCAGTCTCATCAGGGGCCGGGAGCTTGTCCTAGTGTGCGTCAGAAAGGAGGTATATTGGTGACTAGGACCCTAGAGCAGGAAGTTGATCAACGATTATAAACTTCTCAGACCCCAGCCCAAGAACATGGGAGAGCCCCTTAATCCTTGGAAGACTCACGCAGTGTCTTGAGATCCTGGAAGAGACCTGTCCACTTGTCCAAGCCAGGAGCACACCAGCTGTTGAAGACCTTTCGCCATACTCAATCGATGAAGGTCAGGAAATTCCAGAAACCCATAGCCGGAAGACAAAGGCCAGGGTTGTTAAGTGTTGTCAATCAGACACTCAATCAGGGTTAGATAGATACCATTCTTGGAATTGTTGCAATAGACTTTCTTTATGGTTTATGACAAAGACATTAAAAGGATATTTCTTTATTGTTGTGCTAGTTAAAATAAAGATTTTATGATAGCAAAACCTACCTGCGCATGTCAGGCTTTTTGTGCCTCCCATCCAGGTACCCTGTCACGAAGCTTCTCCAAACAAATATACTGAATTCTTAAAAATAAAATCCATTATTGACAAAAATGTATATATTTTCAATCTCTTTTTTCAAAATAGCAAATCAAATCACATTGCTATGGAAATAAGCAATCCCTGCCTGCTGGAAAATCACCTGGAATAGGCTTTGTTGTGAAATAAATTAATCACCTTTGCTCAGGCATAGTACTTATATATGTGCTTTGTTTGATTTATTTGCATGCATATTACTCTGCATCATGCCTAATGGTGATACTTTACATACTGTAGACTCCATTACCCCTCTTTTGAACAAGTTAAACGTGTTCTTTTGCAAATAGCAGGCATGTACACTCTTTCTTTTCAACAAGACTTTTTATTGTGATTTTACAAACAACTACATGCTTTATACATCGTTCGTAAAACACTGAACATAAATCAAAATACAACCTCACATGAGGTAAACTAGCTCGGGGGGGGGTGCGTCCGCGGGGGATCGGGAGGGAGGCCGCTTCAGTCTTAGGTTAAGGACGAAGGGAACAATCTCTGAGGTCGTGGGTGGGTCGGGCAACTGTTCGCAGTGCCAGTTAGGGATAGTCATCTTTTGCCAGCTAGCAGAGGGGCAGTGGCTGCCTGGCCACACCGAGGAACTGTTCCGCGTAATCTAAGAAAGGGGACCAAATGCTATAAAACTTGCTCCTGTTGCCAAAGCGCAAGGCAGTGATTTTCTCGCCTGCAGCAATGTCCCAACACTTTGCCCACCACATGGGGATTGCTGGGCCCTCGGGATGTTTCCACAGCATAGCTATTGAAATTTTTGCACCCATAAGCAGGTGCGTGCAGAGGTCATCCAGCCGACCTGACATCGGAAATTGCCCTCGCCAGTGTCGCCCAACAGGACTATGCCCGGGTCCCATGGAATCGTTAGGATGGTGATTAGCCTGATCTGCTCCAGGACTTCCTTCCAAAACCGGACCGCCTTCAGGCACGCCCACAAGAGGTGGAACAGCGTTCCAGTGTCTGTGTATCCTCTCCAACAGTGCAGTGGTATGGCTGGGTTGCACTTGTATAGAATCTCCGGTGTCAGGTACCACCTGTAGCAAACCTTGATTGCCCCCTCCTTATTTGTGATGCATTCGGAGCTCCTGTGTGTCCTCGGCCAGATACAGTTCCAGCTTGCCTCGTCCAGTTCTTTACCTATGTCTCGCTCCCATCGTATCATTAAAGGCTCCTTTAGCTCAGGAGCTGCTCTTTCCAGCAGCCTGTATAGAGTTGATATTTTCCCTTTCGGCGGGGTCACGGTCAGTGTCCGTTCCATCGCCATCAGGTCTCTACTTCCGTGTGCCCTCATCGAGTCGTGAGACAGCCAGTGTCTGAGCTGGATGAAGCGAAAACGTTCGCTTTCCGGGACCTGAAACTTTTCCTTGCAACCCTCAAATGTGAACAGGGTGGCTTCTGTGTAGAAGTCCGCAATGTGCTTCAGTCCACTTGCCTTCCATCTGGAGAAAACATTCTGACCCAACCCAGGAGGGAAGTGAGGGTTCTCCCAGACCGGGGTGAGTGTTCCTGCAATTCCATTTCCTGGCTGCCTTCCTCCAGCTCTCCACCGTGTTCCTAGTCGCCGTGAGGGGCCGGTGTTTGTGGGATTTCTGGGCCAGGTGATATGCGGCAGGGAATCCAGTGGGAAGCGACTCCAGTTTTCCTCCAGCTTCAACCAGCGGGGTTTATTGGTGCCTGGTTGCCACGTGAATGCTGGAGAGAGATGAGCCGCTAGGCAATACCTGTCCACCTTGGGGACCCCCAAGACTCCGGTTCCAGGGCCTCTGAGCAGGATTCGTCTGGTGATGCGTGGTTTCTTGTCCCCCCATACGAATTTCAAGATGTTTGCTTGCAGTTTCTGCCTGTTTTTCTTGGGGATAGTCGCTGGGAGGGCCAGTCATTTTTAGTGCTGTGATCCTACCCATCCAAGATATCTCCTGATTTTGCCAGCGGGACAGATCCGACTGCAGTTCTTTGAACAGGGGCGGGAAGTTCACCTTGTAGGTTCACTCTATGCATATCGGGAGTCGAATGCCCAGGTAACTGAGGTGGGAGCTGGCCCATGGGATAGGGAAGCTGGCTGCCAGGGAGTCCACCAGGGTCTTAGGGATGTTAATACCCATAGCAGTAGATTTCGTGGGGTTGATGGAGAACCCTGAAGTGGTTTTAGAGCTGACCAACTCTTCCCACAGGGCAGTGAGAGATGTTTCCGGGTGGGGTAGCATCAACAGCACATCGTCAGCATATAGGGCTGCTTTGTAGGTTTCGTTTTTGATCTCAAGACCTTGGACCAGCGGGTTTTGGCGAATCCTGGAAGCAAGTGGTCCCATAGACAGCGCGAAGATGAGAGGGGACAGGGGACAACCCTGCCAAGTGCTTCTTGTTATCCTGATCTTGAGGGATTTGGCGCCATTTATTCTGAGTGTCGTGGTGGGGTGCTGATAATTTGCCATTGTCCATTTCAAAAATCTTGGTCCCGCAACAAAGTGTTTCAGTGTTTTTTCCATATAGCCCCAGTCGAGCAGATGGAAGGATTTATGTGCATTAAGAGAAAGGATTGCCAATCTCTCTCCAGTTCTTTTGGCGGATTCGATGATGTTTAAGGTGCGTCTGGTGTTGTCTAGGGTGTTGCGGCCTGGAATGAATCTTGCTTGGTCCGGGTGGATGAGATCCGGGAGGATTGCAGCGAGTCTGCGTGCCAGGAGCTTCGAGAAGATTTTCGAATGAACATTCATCAGTGCGATAGGTCTGTATGACGGGTACATTTCTGGGTTCTTTCCGGGTTTCAATATCAGGACCGTGACAGATTCCTCCATGGAAGGGGTGGTGCAGCTGGACTCCAAGAAGGTGTTAAAGAGAGAGGCCAGGTGGGGGCCGAAGTGTGGACGTATTTCTTGTAGAATGGTGCAGACAGGCCATCAGGGCCAGGGGCAGTGCTTTTCATCGAGCGGATGACGTTGGTCACTTCCTCTGTGGAGATGGGGAGTTCCAAAGTGTCGATCTGCGGGTGTGGAGGAAGCCTTGGGAGCGCTTGTAGATAGTGGGTTTGTGACTCCTCATTCCTGTGGTCCTCTGACATCAGACCCCTGTGATGCTCAGTCATGATTGCTAGCTTTTCCAATTCCGTGCAGCAGGGCTTGCCATTTCGATCCTGAAGGACTAGGATGTTGTTCCTCATATGCAGCTTCTTGAGTTTGTGCACTAGCAGTCGGTTGGCCTTGATGCTATTGAGGTAATAATACTGATTTGTGTATGCTAGGGCGCGGGCCATCTGATCTGCCAGGTGCATCTCGAGGGCTGCTTTTGCTCTTCGAAGATCCTTCCGCGCCCTCATCGATTGGCGCCCTTTATAGCTTGCCTCTTTGTCCGCCACCAATGCCTCAAGTTCAGAAAGTCTGAGTTGATGTCTGCGGTTGTGCGCCGCTGTGCAGTCGATGGCTATGCCTCGGATCACTGGTTTCATAGCGTCCCTCACCATAGCCTGCCAGGACCCCTTCCCTGAGTTCTCCGCAAAGTAGTTGACCAGTGCTTCCGACAGTTTCCGGCTAGCTGCCGCGTCTAAGAGGATGTAGTCCTGTAGCTTCCAGTATCTCTGCGGGGCGCCGGCAATCCTTCCGTTCATAGCCGAGCTATCACTGGAGCGTGATCGGAGATTACTCTCAGGCCGATATGGATGTCTTCGATGCAGGGGAACAGTACGCTGGAGACCAGCAGAATATCTATCCTCGAGAAGCCTCTGTGGACGTGTGAGAAGAAGATATAATCTCGAGCTTTGGTATTCGCCAACCTCCATGCGTCGATTGTTTCGGTCTCTCTCAGAAATTCCACAAACCCCAAGGCCTCGGAGAAGTCTGATCTGATGGGTGGAAGAGTCTTGTCAACACTGGGGTCCGGAGTGAGATTGAAATCCCCCTCCCGATCAGTAGCTTGCCTTCCGCGAAGGTGGTTATCGTCGGGAGGATCTTGTGTAGAAAGCTGTCTTGGGCATCATTCAGGGAGTATATCGCTGCAATGGTGACTGGGCGCTCGACCAGGAAGCCTTTGATCAGCAGAAACCTGCCCCCTGGGTCGCGCTTGACTGTGACCTTAGATAGGACTGCTGACTGGCTGAGTAGAATTGCGACCCCGCCCTTCTTCTGACCCGAGGAGGTGAAGTACCTCTTAGGATAACGTCGGTAGCGGATACGTTGCTCGTCCGGAGCTAGTAGATGAGTTTCTTGTAGGCACACAATATCAGCCGTGAGTTGGGCTAGGCAGTGTTCCACTGACTTGCCTTTCCTGGGAGAGTTCAGGCCTTGGACTGTTAGGCAGAATCACATGCAGTACCCTTTGGGAACACTACATGCAATTAAGACTACAAGTGTCAGTTCAAATTCATCTTTGGTACAAGCCTGTACTACACAGTAAAGTGGTAGCGATGGCTGAGCAGCCAGACTTATCTCAAGAGTTGAGTGAGCAGTAGAACAAGTTACACATAGGACCTACAAATACAGTGATTCAAACACTTACTCAAGGTTTCTTGGTAAAAGAATATACTTTTATTTACACAGTCAGTTTGAAAACATTACACTAGCAAGAGCAGCTTAATATCACACACTAATAAACCGCAAATACACAACCGATAAGTAAATGAACAAGTTTAGCTCCCCTGAAGTAGGAGCAAAATGGCACTTCAAATACTTTAAAATTGGGTACAAAGACAAGGGTATAAGAATAGACAGCCCAAATACTTTCATAGGCAGAGCAAAGGGTTTCAGTAAACTACAATCAGCAATTCAGTTCATAGGCCTGGGCCAAAGTCAATGGTTCAGCGTCTTTGTATAGGATAGCACAGTTCTGGTAGTAAACGGTTAAGTCTTTGCCATGGAGTTTAGAAGAATTTGGCTAGGCGAAAAGTTTGACGAATGTTTAGGGAAGGACAAGCCTTCCAAGTTGAGAACGTTCCACAAACTTTCGCAATGGCCGAAAAGGTTTCCGGGCCGCGTTTGCACAGTACCTTTAAATTGAAGAAGAGCTGTAGCTGAGGCCATTCCTGGCAGTTCGAGCAGATCTTGCTGTTTCTGAGCTTCAGTCATGGGGACAAGAAGGAGGACGTCGGGAGGTTCCTGCACTGCCCACGGATGAGGCCCCAAGCTTGGCAACACATTGTTTTAAGGTGTGAGTGCCTTGAAGTCCACGAGCTGGTTTCCTTCCTCTGGCTATCCGGTTTTCAACAGCACTTTGAAGAAAATCCGACCAGATGGGGACGGTGTCCAGGTGGCTTGCGAGTTGGTTGTTCCCACCCAACTCAAGGGAAGCAGTTAACCTTGACGGGCTTCTCTGTCGAAGGAGTTTTAGGCAATTCGGACCTGCAGCAGGGCTTCACCGGTTATCCAGGAGTTGCGGCAGTCCTCTTCCTTCAGCTCATCTTCGGTTCTTTCGTTGCAGTGGTCGACTTTGCTTTCCAAGTCCCAGACACCTGCTTTTAAACAGTTTTCCCCCATTCATTCCAGCCTGGCTGTCACTCACAGAGCAGGGTGGCTGTCCTTGCTGGACAGCCAGTCGGCCAATCACGCCAGAGTGCATTCAGGTCCCCTAGGAGACTAAGGGCCTCATTACACGTTGTGCGGTAAAAATCATAATTTTACGGCATGGCGCTATTAGCGTCTCCGCCCTCGCAAAAGACCGCTAATAGCGTCCCATTACGAGTTCGCGGACACGAGCATAGCGCCATGCCGTAAATGTCATTACTGCCATGCCGCAAAAGTCCACAAAATGCCCATTACCGGCCTCGACCACAGTGCTAATAGCACCTCCTCCCTCACGCAGCATGCTAATAGCGGTCACTGCTATTAGCGGACACCGTTAAAAAGCGGAACCGGAAATAGCGTCATCGCACAGGAACGGGAAAGAGAACGGCGGCCATCTTTAAAAACACAATCCATTGCCATCCTCTGCATCCAGGACATCTTTCCGGAGAACTCTGACCAAAAACCATCCAGGACTGCCTGAAGATGTCAAAGGCCCTGAACAAAACCTCTGATCGACAGCGGAAAGAGAAATTCACACCAGAGGAGCTCATAATGCTGACTAGCACACTTGCAGCCAATGCGGAGGTCGTATTCGCCAATGATATGCGCCGGGAGGCGATCATCAAGAAATAGGCCATCTGGGACGAAGTTGCCCGCAAAGTTAGTGCGGTGGGCACTACCACCCGCAGTGTGAAGGACTGCCGCAAGAGGTGGGACGACCTCCGGCTACGTGTGCGGAATATCCTATCAGTCAACCGCAACCTTGCAATGGCCACAGGAGGAGGCGCAGAATCACCTCTGAAGATGAAGGAGTGGGAGGAGACATGTGCCTCCACCATCGGAGTGGAAGCCATAGAGGGGGTCGGAGACATGGAGCATGGTATGGCCATTTCATCTGACGGAGGTGAATGAATACGTCAAACAATGCACAGTCAAGGGCGCGGGGTACCCCAAACATGTGTCGATGACCAGGCCATTTGTCCTGCCACACACATACATGTATGCATCACCATATACACGTGCAATACTGACCCATCAATGCATGACCAACCCGACATCCCCATGACAAGAATCAATGATGAATAGGCCCCAATGCATAGAGCAGCATGACGTGAACATTCTGCATGAGGCACCTAGACCCATTAACAATGATGTACCCTATTTATGTCCTCCACAGGATCACCGACAGACACTGGAGACACAAGCACTGCAGCACATACTCCCCCAGCAGCCAAAAAAGCCAGAATGCATGAGAGGGGTGACACAGGGGAAGTGGGAGGACAGTTCATCTGCAGAGGGCCAAGGGCAGCAGGAGCACCATTGCATCACAGCCTGAGGGCACGGCTCCTGTTGTAGCCGAACCCACGCAAGTGTGCCCCATCATTGCTGAGATGAGCACGGAGGGCACGCACTCCGCAGCCACCAGCTCCACTGGGGAGGCAGCAGCCACCGCACCGGCCACTGACGAGGAGGACGCAATCGACATCCTACAACTCATCCATGACCCCAGCCCAACCTGGTCCATTGAGGGGAGTCCAAGGGCAACGTCCGGATCTGCTACCCAGGCAGCACATGACACCCTCACTGTAGAAGGTGCATGGAGCCCTCAGCTGTCCTCACCGGATGCCGGGTGCATGGACCAGGGCGCACCGTCCAGCCCAGCAGCACCTACCACCCTGGCAGACCTAGCAACCATCACTGGAGGCAGGAAGACATGGCTGCGCTGGTCGCCCAGCATGTGGCCGAAACAGGCCGTCTAAGGGATGACCTCCAAAAATATGCAGGGCAAACAAAGGAGGCCATGGAGGCCTGCACTGACAGGATATGCCAGGAGATGGGCCAACTCCGCCAGGCCATTTTACGTATTGGGGACATCATGGAGCAGCATCACCAACCCCCAACACAGGATCGACCGGGAACCTCCTCCTCAGCGAGTTCCCAGCAGACCAGCCCCCTGCGCCGCTCCCTGCGCAACCTGAGGCGCCCCGCATCACAGCAACCCAATGTCAGTGGAGGCCCTGATGCTTAGCTCCACCAAGGACCAGGTGGCATATGTGGTGCAGGAAACATTATAGACACCATAAGACTCACCTGGGTGTTTTGGGGGGAGGGGGGTATGGGTGCATTTGGGTGTTTTGGGGGGGGAGGGTGCACTTGGGTGTTTTGGGGGGAGGGGGTAAGGGTGCATTTGGGTGTTTTGGGGGCGAGGGGGGTAAGCGTGCATTTGGGTGTTTTGGGGTGTTGCATTTCTTATCACATTCTGTTCAATACACAGTTGTTCTGAAGTTGAAACCCAAGCGTGGTCTCCATCATTGCGTATGTGTCATTTATCTTGGACAGGGTCCTTTGTGGTACTCCAAACATGCACCAGGGCAACAATATCCATCTCCATCCATGCTTTTTCACCTTTGTGCCTGATGGGATTTCAGAATCAGATGCTGACGCATATCGTGTGCCTCCTTGGCATTGCCTCTTGCATGTCCTGCCGGGGCATTCCACCCGCACTCATCCCCAGCCACATCATACTCTTCTGGTGGTTGCATGTCAATTTCAGGTGGCATTGGCACATTCCATCATATGCACATTTTTTGGTGCTCTACACATGGCTTGGTTATCTTTGCCACTTTGACACGGCTGTACAGGAGTGCCTCACACAGGCTGATTAGGCAGAGGAGCACTGTCATTGGAAGGCTGACTGCCAGCTCTATCACAACGCAGGTACGGGGATGTGCAATATTGTTGTCCTCTTCCTGCTGGTTCTGTGGGTCCGTACAGGGGTTGGGAGACACCTCCTCAGTGGATCACTGGCATCGCCTGTATGGTGTGAGGAATGGGTTCCTGTTACGGGTCACCTCTGGTGCGGGCTGTTGTTGTTGGTGCTGCACTGCTATCATGTAGTCAAGGCCGTCATGTCATGCTGCTGCTATTGGGACCATCTTGGTGTGGGAAGGGGTGTGGGTAGGGGTGTGGTGTGCTCTTTTGTGCTGCCTGTCTCGATTGCATGCACCTGTGCTGATTGTGTCCACCTGTAGTAGATGGGTACACTGCTCAGGTCTCTTAACGGGTGCTTTTCGATGCCGTTATTAGCGCCATGCCGGTAAGGTTTTTTTGGTGTTTTACATGCCGCTAATGCCATGTCCGCATGGCTTGTGATGGCCTGGTATTAGCGCCATGGCGCTATTTCCGGCCTGGGGGTCGCGCGCCAGAGGAGGGCTTCAGTACTGAAGCCTGGCAAAGGCCAATGAATAAAGGGACCAAACCTGGTTTGGCGCACAGAGACAAACACAAGAAGGACCTTTCCTAAAAGAAATGGTGAAAAATGATGACAGCAGTCTGTTTTTACAGATAGGTCTTGGCCGCCATATTGAAAAACATGGCTGACCGGATTTTTAGCTTCCGTTGTTAGCGGTCGGTAACAACCATGGTAGTTTGATCTAAACCACTGCCACCAGCCATTTAAAGTAGGAAAGGGTAACATTTGACTGTTACATGAGTGTTTTGACACAGGGGAAGCTAGGCAACCCCTACAGCACTCTATAGGAAGATAGTGTGTGCTGGGTCAGCACATTTAAAGAGACTAGTAAAGTCAATTTAACTTTACATACTCTGGGAGATGGTAGTCAGTCCCAGAGAAGGTATTTAAACCTTGGGAAGTCTGAAATACATCCCTATGCCACTGCACTGAAGGTGCTGTGTTCCACACAGAAAAAGATGATGCCTCTGGAGTTGCTTTTAGAACTCCATAACCAAAGAACACAAAAGTAAAACACACATCAAAATACATGGAAGAGTGGGAGAAAAGGCTCACACTCTTCCCAGGTACAAAAATAAAATCCTAGAAATCCAGCAAAGTTACTTGGGGTCTCAAAAGGTAAGGCAAATTAGCACATTTTGAGAATCCTCCCTATTGTGGACGTTCCATGTGACCATGGTGAGATCCTTAGTGAGAGTCATCATCCGGGCCAGCCCTGTTTGCGGATTTCAGAGGTCGCTCTCCCCACCTTCATGCCGTAAAGTCAAAGTGTGTGTTGATAGATTAGTTCCCTTGGTTGATGGCTCAAGACCCTCCCCGGTTCCCTCCCCTCGCCCCCTAGTAGAGAACAAAACATGGTCATCCGGGCCAGCCTTCGACCAATGGGGCCTCCGGCTGGGCCAACGCATCCAACTGGTGTGGAGGCAGTTGGGCCTCCACTATTAAGCGGTGAAAACTTAATATGTGATGGGCATGTTGTACCTCCCTGGCACTCCAGCTGTCACAGAGGGTTGTGGCAATGGACCCAGGCCAAGGGTTTCGAGTGTTGAGGCCTGGCATCTAAGAAGGCCCTGCTCTATCAGTCGTTACTGAGCTGCTTTCCTTTGAGTGGGGGGCCCCTGATCCTGCATCGTCTCACCTCCACTCAAGACCAGGATCGATGAGAGTCATGTAGTCCCTCTTGCCTGGAAGGTGAGTTTCCATCAGGGGCTCCTTCCCCCTCCTCTGGGTTCAGCAGCTTCTCAGCTTCTTGTACATTGCGTATATGGCAGACGGTGTGCAGTCATAATGTCGACAGTCAAAATGTCGACAGTCAAAATTTCGAAAAATAAATGTCGAAAAAAATAATGTCGACAAACAATAATGTCGACATTTTTCAATATTTTTTCGAAATTTTGAATTTATTGTATAAATAAATAAATATATATATATAAGATGTGTTGAATATGAGGGGTGGTTGGGGGGGTGTGGGGGGGGGGTGGCAGGGGGGTGTTGGGTGAGGGGGGGACCCCCCATAGTAAATGATACTATTTTTATTTATTTAATTATTGACTAAATAAATAAATAAATAAATATATAATTGGTATGTGTTGAGTATGAGGGGTGAAAGGGTGGTTGGGGGGAGTGGGGGGGTGGCAGGGGGGTGTTGGGTGAGGGGGGTTGGGGGGGGACCCCCCCATAGTAAATAATCCTTTTTTTGGTTATTTATTTATTGAATAAATAAATAAATAAATATATAATTGGTATGTGTTGAGTATGAGGGGTGAAAGGGTGGTTGGGGGGTGTGGGGGGGTGGCAGGGGGGTGTTGGGTTTTAAGGGTTTATAGTCATAATGTCTAAAAAAAATGTCGACATTTTTTTTTCGAAAAAATGACTTTTTACATTATAAGTATAGGATGTCGACATTATTATTTTCGACATTTTTTTTTCGACATTTTTGTCTGTCGACATTTTTTTTTTCGACATTATGACTATAAACCATGGCAGACGGTGCCATCCCAGGAGAAGGTCAGGGAGGTGGGATAGCCCCAGCGGTATGAGATTCCTTTCTCCCTCAGCCACTCTGTGTCTGGTCTCAAAGCTTTTCTTTTCGATAGTGTAATCGTTGTGAGGTCCTGATACAAGGAGATGTAGTCATACCTGAAGTGTATGTGGGGAGAGCTTCTGGCTTTCTGCATAATTTCTTCTTTAACTTTAAAGTAATGCAGTCTAGCAAGGACGTCCTGCGGGGTGGTTGTGTTGGGTCTTGTTCTTGTTCTGTGTACCCTATCGAGCACCAGGGGGGAGTCATCCCGCAGGGTTAAGATGAAGTGAAAGAGGTTGCAAATGTAACTCTCTAGGTCCGCCTCCGGAATGGTGATTGGGATTCCTCTCAGACGTATGTTGTTTGTATTTGTATTTGTATTTATTAATTTTTATGTAGCGCTTTACACCAAAGCGCTTTACATTACAACAACAAAATTACAATCTAAGCATAAATATCAAACTAGAATCAAACAATCAATAACATTATGCACAACAATTAGCTGAGGACAAGGAATGAGAGAAATGGAGGAAAGTAAGAATGGAGTGATATAAGGGTCAGGAAGGAGGATGAAGAAAAGGAGATTTTATGGAGGAGCGTAAGGAGGGGTAGGAGGAGATAGAATGCATATGGGAATTAGGGAGTTCCAATGTAGGGGGGCTAGGAGCTGAAAGGAATGGAAGCGGGAAGGGGCAATGGATGGTTGAGGAACAGAGAGGAGGAATAGGTCAGCAGAACGGAGTGGATGAGAGGGAGTATAGAAAGAGAGGAGGGTGGAGAGGTAGGGAGGGGCAAGAGATTTAAATACAAGGCAGAGAAAGTTGAATTTAAGTTGGGAATGATAGGGAAGCCAGCCAAGAGAAGAGAGCGAAGAGGAGATGGAATCAAGAGGGGAGAGAAAGCAAAGAGTATGGATAGCAGAGTGATAGAGGGATATGAGGGGAGCAAGATAAGAGGCAGGGAGGCCGAAGAGGAGAGCAGAGCAGTAGAATAGACAGGAAAAGATGAGGGATGAGATTAAGAGTTTGGTAGCGTGGAAGGTGAAGGAAGATCGGATTGGTGTGGCGGGAGCGGTTCTCAGCGTCCTCCTGCTTGAGTTCAAGGGCTTCACACCTGGCTTCCATTGCAGCCAGTCTATCGGCACCCCTTTCAATCTCATAGGTGTGCTCGCAGAAGGTGGTTTCCGTCTCTGCTGTCCTCATTTCCAGCTCCCCAACTTGTTTGTCCAGGACTGTGATTTTGCTCTTGACCTCTTCAGTGCCCCTCTGGAACTCTTTCGTAAGGGCTGACAGGAGTTCCTGGAGATCCGATTTTGTGACTGCCTGGGATGCAGTGTCCGGACTTAATATTTGCTTCAGCCTCCTCTGGGGGGTCCCCTCTTCTGGGCCTCTCTGATGCAGGGGTCAGCAGCAGTGCCGCGATGTCTGTCTGTTTGGACGACTTCTTGCCCATTATGTGCATCAGACTGCTCCCAGAACCCACTGGTCAGTGTTCCACTGTGCTGTTGCGGGTCAAGAAGACTAGGCGCGGCCATGGGCCCCCGGTCGGGTGCGCTCCCCGGTGTTTGTGAGTCCTCTAGCCTCCTTGCATTGCCCCTATTGGGAGGAATTTTTTTAGATAAGCGTACCTGGTGTGGGTGGAAGAGGGGGGGACGGTTTCAGACCTGGGAAGCAGGCCGCCTCCCAGCAGAGGGCACTCCTGCCAGGCCCTCAAGGAGATGCTTCCCAAGCAAGCGGGAAGGAAGCCCAGGGGAGCATAGGGCAGGAGGAAGGGCCGCCTTACCTCCGTCGGCTGGGGCCACCTCCTGGATGGGCGGGACTCAGGGGCAGTGGCCTGCAGCAAACACTCAGAGAGCCGGATCTCGCCGCCATCTCTCAGCGGGGCTATGAGCGCCGGGGTGATTGTGACCTCTTGATCGAGTCACCTTTGCTCCGTTCTCCAGCATGGGGTCTGGCATGGATTCACATGCTCATGAATATTCCCCGTCGTCAGGCTGGGAATCCTCGGTAAAGAAAAAATCAGTATCAGTTTCGTTCCTGATCTGCCTTTCGTAGTAGTAACCAATCACTGATCTCTGCGTCATACTGACCACAGCCAATGACAGCCCTCTACCTAAGCCCTGCCTCTGGCAGCCATCTTCAGATTTTTACCGCACATTCAAGTGTTGGGAGTCCTCGTGCTTAGCTCTCGAGCTTTTACTGCGTGTTTTGCGCTTTTTCAGGTGAATTTTCACATTTTTTCGTTTGATCGAGCCTCAAGCTCCACCGTTTCTACTCCCGTTAACGGCTACCCGTTGCGGGATTTTCTTTCCTATGCCTCTCAAGGATGAAGATTTCGTCGAATCAACTTCTTGGAGGATTCCAGAAGATTCGCGGCCTACTTCGAGATGGCCCAGGATGCGAGTTCGTCGCCCGGAACCAAGCTGTTTCGCAGCTGCCCTGGATGCGGGCTGCAGAATGTGTTTAAGGAAGACAAACATTTGCGATGCCTCTACTGTCTTCATGGGGACAAGACTCATGTAGAGAAGGACTGCCAGTTCTGCAAGAACTTGTCGGAGCGGACCATGAGGGACTGTCGATCCCGTCTCGCAAGCTGGTTGGAGAAGGGCTCGACGGGTGAGAAGAAGAAGAAAGGGTCCGAGCGGGCTTCTAAGTCCTGTGCGGGCGCTCCGGCGACGGGGGGCCAACACCAGGCCAAGCGCCGCGAGTCCGCTGGCTCCGGGAGTGCCGAAAGGTCGGGCTCTTCTGTCGCCAGGCAGGGCGCACCTTCCCCGGCACCGTCAACCACGAGCCAACGCTCCGGTTCGGGGAAGAGAAAGTCTGAGACCCCGGGTAAGCTTCAGAAGAAGCCCCGTCCGATCTCGGAAGAGGGGGAGCGAGGCGTCGCCCCTCCCCCAAAGGAGAAGGCCCAGGACGCACCTAAGGTGGTGAAGGCCCCTACCCAGCAGGCGAAGGCCTCTATCGAGGCTATCGCGGCGACTCTGGCCAATCCGGCAGTGACACCGCCAGCGGAGACTGCCTCCGGGACTAGAGTTTCCCTGCCGCCAAGGAGGGAATCCTCTTTTCAGCCCATCGTCGTGGCCGCCATGATGGAAGAAGCGAGGGGGGGGGCACGGTGCCCTCCTCGAGCTCAGAGTCAGCCTCGGAGGAGGAACTGACCGAGGCCGTGAGGAACCTCGAAGTCCAATTCGAGAAGGTTCGATCCCATCAGGAAGATCCTCGGGAGATAACCGAGGAAGACGACGATGGTGAGGAAGAGCGGCCTTCCCTTCCGGCGCAGCCGGATCCTAGGCCTCAGGATGGCTCGGCGGCCATTTTGTCTGCCATCCAGTCCTTATGCTCTGAGATAAGGATGAGGCCGGAGGACCCGCAACCTGGCCCGTCGGGAAGTCCTCAGAACAAGCAACGGAGGACCCAACCCTCTCCTCCGCTCGCCCCGTAAGGCCTACAGTTCCCTCCTCATCCTCCCAGGAGTCGGGAGATGACAGTGCGTTGGGCTCGACGACGGGTTCTGAGGGTGACAACGACAGAACGGGTCTCCCGTCTCCCGTCGCACGGGCTTCGCCACCCGATGAGATTGGCTCATTCCATGCCATGATCGTCAGGGCGTCCGAATTGTTCCAGCTCTGCCCGGACGAGCAGAAAAAGGAAGGTTTCCTCTATCAGCGCCGGGAGGCCAAGAGGAAGACGGTCATCGCGGTGCCCCTAATGGATGACATCTGGGAGGAGGGTCTGTCGGTTCTCAAGAACCCCTCCACGGCACCAGCCAAACAGGACCGGTACGAGAAGAAGTACCGGGTCCCCGAAACCGCTCCCCTGTGCCTCAGGGCCCAGCCAATGCCAGACTCGGTCGTCTCGGCGGCGGCGAAGAAGAAAGCAGCGGGGCCTCTACGTCGAATTCCCCGCCGGACGGCGAGGGAAAGAAGTTGGACGCCATGGGACGGCGGGTCATTTCATCGGCAGCGGCGACGATCAAAGCGGCCAACGCCCTGGCGATCGTGGCCCGTTACGACAGGGAGCTCTGGTTTAAGCTGGCCCCCATATTGGACTTCCTGCCGGACGACAAGAGGTCGGAGGCCCTGGAAATACTGCAAGAAGGCGAGGTGGCGTCGGACCACGCCATAACGGTGGCAACCGATATTGCCGTTACCGTGTTCCGCCAGCTGGGCAACGGTGTTTGCCTACGACGACGGGGTTGGCTCCGGGCCACCGACTTCCGTCAGGACGTCCAGACCAGGGTGTTGGACATGCCGTTCGACGGCAGCAACTTGTTCGGGAAGGCGGTGGACGAATCCCTCCAAGCCATAAAAACGGACACGGAGACGGCCCGCGCCCTAGGAGCCCTTCAGCAACGACGGCCCTTTCGGAGCTCCGGAGGCAGACAGGGTGCCTCCAAGGGATCCAGCGGTGGCTCGTCGTCCTACCGCCAGGTGGCACGCTCCTCGTCTCAGGAGGCCTACAGGGGTCGCGGCAAGCAGGGAGCGCCTCGCCGCCGTCGGCAAGGTGGCCAGGGCGGCAAGGCCACCACCTCCAAGCAGGACTGAATCGGCCGTGGTCTCGGGCCCCCACCGAAGCACCCCGGTGGGAGGCCGGCTGACGAACTTCGTCGGCGTGTGGAAGTCCATCTCCACCGACCGTTGGGTGCTGGATACCCTGGCAAGAGGACACTCTATCGAATTCCTGAAGAAGTGCCCTCACGTTCCACCTGTGGCCAGGAAGGAAAATCATGTCCCGCAACTGCTGTTGGAAGTACGGGCGATGCTCAGGAAAGGCGCCATTGAGCTTGTCCCGAAGAGGCTCCGGGGCTCCGGGGTATACTCAAGGTACTTCCTCGTCAGGAAGAAGACAGCCGGCTGGCGCCCCATCCTGGACCTTCGTCGTTTGAACAAATACATCAGATCACAAAAGTTCAGGATGATCACCCTCCAACACGTACTGGGACAGCTGGAGGAAGGCGACTTTCTATCGTCGTTGGACCTGGAGGATGCATACTTCCACGTTCCCATCCTCAAAAGTCACCCAAAGTTCCTCAGGTTCGTCGTCCAGGGATGCCACTACCAATTCAGAGCACTGCCGTTCGGATTGAAGTCGGCCCCCAGGGTCTTTACCAAGTGCCTAGCACCAGTGGCGGCGCGACTGCACCTGCAGGGGATTCACGTCTACCCCTACCTGGACGACTGGCTCATCCGCTCAAGGACGAGGGAACTCGCCGTCGAACACACTGCGAGGACTGTCCAGCTACTCACAGACCTGGGATTCGCCATAAACTACCCAAAGTCCCACCTGGTGCCATCGCAGGTGGCCCTGTTTCTGGGAGTGAAGCTCGATACAGTGAGGCGCCTGGCGGCCCCGTCGGAAGAACGGACGAAGACCATTCTAGGCAAAGTGCAGCGCCTGCTAGCCACGGACGTGGCCAGGGTGGGGTCCATCAAGTCCCTCCTGGGGATGATGTCCTCTTGCATCTACCTGGTGCGCCTCTGCAGACTACGGATGCGCCCTCTTCAAGAATTTCTCGACGCCCGTTGGATGCAGGCGACGGGCACCTTCGAAGACAGGGTCCCCCTCAACGAGGTGTTCCGGCGGGCGATTCAGTGGTGGGGCGTTCGAGCGCACCTCACAGCGGGCAAGGACTTTCAGACGCCGGCGTATCAGGAGACGGTGACGACGGACGCCTCCCTGGAAGGTTGGGGCGCCCACACCGGAGATCTCCACGCAAGAGGCCTCTGGCTCCCGGAGGAGAGGCTCCTGCACATCAACGTCCTGGAACTCCGAGCCGTTTTCTGGGCTCTCAAATCGTTCCTCCCGTCGCTCAAGGGCAAGGTGGTGCGGATCTTCACGGACAACACCACGACAATGTTTTACATAAGGAAGCAGGGAGGCACCAGATTCCCAGCCCTATCCAAGGAGGCACAGGATCTGTGGCACTGGGCGGTCGCCCAGGGGATGTTCCTGGTTCCCTTCCACCTGGCAGGAGAAAGAAACACCATCGCCGACTCGCTCAGCAGGGAGCTGCGCACGTGTCACAAGTGGGAACTGCTCCAGGATCAGGTGGATCAACTCTTCCGACGATGGGGCAAACCCCAAATCGACCTGTTCGCAACAGCGATGAACTCGAAGTGCAAGAGGTTCGCCAGCAGGTTTCCCAGGCCGAGAAGCATGGGCGATGCGTTCTCATTCCCCTGGGACGGCCTATACCTGTATGCGTCCCCTCCGTTGCTGTTGCTGCTTCGACTCAAGCTGTCGGCGGACGCGGACCTTCTCTCCAGAGAAGGAGGCGCCATCTTCCACCACGACCCGGCGTCGCTGAACCTGCAGGCTTGGCTCCTGCAGCGCTAGAGTTTGGAGGCTACGATATACCGGCCGATTGCAGAGAGGTTCTTGCAAAGGCCAGGGCGTCCTCGACTCTCAAATGCTACGGTCATAAGTGGAAGAGGTTCTCTATCTAGTGCCGAGCACAGAAGATCAACCCCCTATGGATTACGGCCCCTCAAGTGCTGCCGTACCTGCTATCGCTGGCAAAGGCTGGGGTAGCCCATGCCTCCATTAAGATTCATCTGGCGGCGATCTCCAGATATACCAGAACCACAGGACCGACGTCCCTGTGGTCCCATCGACTGGTAAAAGAGTTTATGAAAGGACTGTTCCGGTCGTTCCCGCCGGTGAAGGCCCCGGCCCCGGCGTGGGAACTTAACGTGGTGCTGACCAGGCTCATGGGGCCCCCATTCAAGCGATGCACTCCGCACCGATGAAGTTTGTGTCGTGGAAGACTGCGTTCCTGGTGGCCATTACCTCCGCACGACGAGTGGGAGAGATCCAGGCCCTATCCTGTAAAGCACCGTACTTGACTTTCCATGCCTCGAGGGTGGTGCTTAGGATGCACCCCTCCTTTATGCCCAAGGTGCCGTCGGACTTCCATCTTAACGAGCCCTTGGTGTTACCTGTTTTCTTCCCGTCTCCTTCGTCGCCGGCCGAGAGGACTTTGCACTCGCTGGATGTGGCTAGAGCGCTGAAGTTCTACGTGGACCGCACGAAGGACATCACAGCTGTTCGTGAACTTTGGACCTGTGAATCAAGGGAAGGCTCTCTTGAAGTCTTTTATTTCCAGATGGCTCTCCGGCTGCATCATTCACTGTCGCCGGTTGGCTAACCGACCGCTGCCAGGCCGTCTGAGAGCCCATTCGACCAGAGCGATCGCTGCTACTACGGCGTTCTTATCTGGTGTGCCCCTGCTGGACATCTGCAGGGCTGCTACATGGAGGTCGACGCGCACCTTCACGAGAATGTAGATGCCACCTTGAAATTGAGGCCTAGAATCATGGCTATGCTAGTACGCTTAAGATCAGTCCCTAGGGTTAGAACAGTGTGCATGCATTCTTTGCTCACAGCTCTGACAGCTCAGCAGAAGGTTAATTTCTTGAACACACACACACAGTTCTGTATTGTTGCTTATCAGTAGCGCATGTAACCCAGAAGGAATGTGCCCTGCAAGGCCAAGAGGGGGCGAGAATGGATCATTGAAGAAGTTACCCCATAAGAAGGGGGGGTGAGGGCTTTAGACCTTGGCCAATCCAGATCTTTAAGTTATAGCGGCCCCAGACCCCAAAGCCGAAGACCCCGCATTCTAGTACACTGACCAGTTGTTATGCTCATCTGATATCCACAGGGACGCCAGACGATACTGGATGGGAGGCTGTGCGCTGTCCTGGACCCCTTTCTTCTTGTTTGTATGTTGGCTGGTGGACAGGTCCTATGACAGCTGAATGGGGGTTCAGGTACTGAGCCTGTGATGAGGGTTCCCACCTCCCACTGACCAAGTCCCTTCCCCTTGGGTTATGCCTCACCTTATTTTCTTGTGCGTTAAGCTCTCCGTCATGCGTCTCAGTGTAGGGGCACGGGTTAGTTGTGGGTGTTCTGAGGGCCTAGTTTCTTCACTGGTCCTGTGCCCTTGTGTCAGGTCCAGTCCGGCTGTGACACCGACTTATTTAATGTGCTCAGGTGAGTCTAACAGTCTTTGTTCCCTCTCCTCTCTTCTTTCGTTCCCTGTGCTTTTCTGTGTTCCTTTTGCTCTTAATGTCTCTTTCTGTCTTCCACAGGGATTGTTGCTGTTGCGGAGCCGCAGCGCCGGATGGTTAAGGTAAGTAGTTTAGCGCTAAGCGCAGCGCTGCACTACGTGAGCCAGATGCTAACCTGTATTCCTTTCTCTCCTTCACACAGGAGGCAGCACGCTGATGATCCGGAATGCAGTTCGTTCAGTGACCGAGTATGCAGGTAAGTGATTAATGGTGTTTTGCTTGTTTCTCCCTCACTCTTGTAGATTAGCCTAGCGCAATGTTAGAACCCGCTGTTAATGCTGTCCGTTACTTTGCAGTTTGCGGAGCGTTCCGGAGATGGCGAGGCCACCAAGCGGACTAATACAGGAGCTGTTACTCACAGGTAATTGTCCCTTTGTAATGCTGTTCTTGCAGGTTGCGGAGCACTCCGGTGATGGGCGAGCCACCAAGCGTGGACAGATGCGCGGATGGATGTTGGATGGATGTTGGAGCGTTTCTAATAATTCTGTTCTTGTTCTTGCGGGTCGCCAGTAGAATCCAAGGTGATGCTGCAGATTGAAGCTGCCGGGAGAGCAGAGGAGCTGGACACGGTGAGCGTTACGCTGCAGGAGTGCAGAATAACGCGAAGCATGAATTCCAGTTCGGGCGTGGCTTATATAGCCAGCCACACCTGAAGATTCGACCATACCCAAAACACTAGTCTGCATGCTTCAGTTCATGGAACTGAGCTGCAGGAAGGACCTCCATGTTGGATTAAGGCCCAAAGTGGGCTTGCCTTATTCTTGATAATGAGCTTGGCGCCAAAGGCACCAGGACTGTCTCCATGTCTGCTGTTGCTGGGTTTTTAAGACCCTTGGAGTCGCTCTATGGGGCTGTAGACTCACTGCTGCCAGGGGGTTGTTGCAACTGAGGGGGTCAGGGATAGGGGTCATGACACTAGCCCAACACCCTTGGCCATAAAACCGTAAAGTGACCCATCAATTAGGAAGAACAGAGACCAGGGGCAGGCTGCCCCCACCATCAGTTTATGAGATTTGTGCTGCCAGGAGCCAAGGGAGAAGGTAACAAATGTATGCAGCGGGTGGGAAATGTATGGAGGCGCCAGCGTGTCTGGGAAAGCAGTGGGGGTTCACATAGTTCTGAGAAGATGATCACAACCTCAAAAGTAGCCGCCTCGCTCCTATCCTTGGTACCAGGTGCACTGCAGGGCTATGAACTAATGAATTTGGTAACCAAATTGCCAATTACCGTCCTTGTATTGGATGATGAAAGAAGAAGAACCCCCACGTGGATGTAGATGAACGGACAATGCTGGGACCAATCGTCTGCCATCCGATGGAGCAGGCTATATGTGCATAGGGTCGCAACAACCAGCTACCTGGATTTGTAACCTATGTAATTTACGTCACTTATGACGCTGTGCACCTTTAAAACCTATTGCTCATGCTGTTTTTGTCAGAGCGGTCTGCGGCAGCAGACTTCCTTGCTGGCGCGTTTTGGGCCTTTTTCCCTATTGGGTTGTATTTTTTCTGGTGTGAGCATTGAGGGGTTACTTTACAGGAACAGCAGTCCAAATTCCCATCACAGAGAATTTGCCCAGGAGGGGCTAAGCAGTCCAAGCTCCCCTCACATAAAATAGGAATAGCATAACAGTAGGGGGAGCACCACTGAAATAGAACATGACCAGATAATTGCCTCTGCAGTGAAAGCTCCTGATAGATAACTAATATAGAATAGATAGCGACTAGTTCACGGGTAACTCTGCTTCCGGAATCAGAAAAACTCCAACTAGTAGAAATTTAGTTAAACAGAATTAGAATGAATTCAACTTTAAAGCAAATGATTTGTGTACCAATTCCCAGCCAGTCCATAGCTTGTTCACTTCCTAAAGCATGTTGCAGAGGGAGATATTATAGAATGATAAGTCACTCAAATACGCCTTTCATTTTTCCTTTACACAGGCACATTTGATCTCTTCTGTATATATTTTAATTTTTAAGCCACAAACAAACCTGGCCAATTGCACAGTAAAGCAAACATGACCCGTATGACATGTTTTAAGTGAAAGTCCTCCTTTACTGGAACTACTACTACTGAATGGTATGCCAGTGTTCTGACACGATGGGGCATGGAGGCAAGTGCTCAATGCTACAATCTGTGGGCCTCATTAAAAGTCAGGCGGTGCAAGAAAAAACTGGTGGTAATTTCATTACTGCCACTTTTTGGTGGCAACAGAATTACCACTATTTTTACCCCACAGCTGTACAATAGGTTTGACCTTGAAGTGAAGGATTTTCCTCCAGCATCATGCTGGAGGTAGATCTGCCACTGGTATCGCGTTGTTGTTTTTTCAATGTAATTTTTAACGAAATAATTACATCGAAATGTAGGAAGGGTCAAAAGGGGGCTGGAGTAGGGTTAATAATATTGGGAATGTGAGGTTTGGGAGGAGATCCCCATATATATATATATATATATAAAAAGTAAATGAGTATTTTTTAAATAATTTCTTAGGAAATAATTATTTTAAAAAAAACGAATGTCGGTAAAACGACACAGACCCTGCCACTTTAAGGCCAAATTTCAGCGCAATTACCCATAGTAGTAATTTGCATTTTTTGGATTTATAAGGTGCTAAAATAATTGTCAAACTTAACTGCATTTAGGCGCAGATGATATAAAAGACAAGCAATTAGAGTTCACGTGACTGACATTCCTAAATGGATATTGGATATTTAAAGAGAAAGATTGGTGTAGCCCATTAACTAAACAAGAACGTTTTCAGATTTTTACGAAATGGCAAAAGGTTGGCCATGCTTTGAAGTTCCAAAGGAAGAGAGTTCCAGCGACAGGGACCGTAAACTCCAAAATGCTGGTCCCCTCTGGAGGCACACCGAAACGATGGGACCCGGAGCAGTAACTTGTCCCGCCAAAGCCCCCATGGACAACTATGGACTCAACAATGGGGACTAACACCACCCTAACACCACGTGTAATCCTGTGGTAAACCCACGGGACCAGGTGGTGGGCAACAGTAAGCAAGTTTGGTGGTAATTTGGTGGATTTACTGCTGAATGACCAACAAAGCCATAATGAGGCCATATATCTAATCTCATGTTCAAATGTTGGCTAGCCTGAGTTACCGTTACATCCTTCAGAGGTCAGTAAACTGACCATTGACTGAGCTAGTAATACTCACAGTGCTTAGAAGTTGGAGGAATCCTGCAACAAGTGCTACACACACATTTGAAATACCTATCTAGATTGCAGCTACAGGGACAGGTTTTGCTGACTTTCCATTTCATATGCATATGCAACTATTGTTGTTTTGTAAGAGCACTTGCATTGGCTGCAGAATCAGATATGGAATGTTTTGAGTCTAGTCTTGAAGATTTGAAAGAGGCTGTGACCCCTGTAATTGGTGTAATGACAATCACTCATTCGTGAGAAACGATCTGCCCCATACCATTTGTAGTACATTTACCACATTGGCCCTCATTACGACCCTGGCGGAAAGCGACTGACCGGAGCGCCACAGCGTAAATAGCGTTTCCGCCATTGCACGAAGGAGCAAAGTGCGGCCCATTCCGACCCATCGGGCACGAGCACCACGCCACGGCGGAAGTGCAAAGTCCGCGATGGCGGAAATGACCCCAAAACGGCCCACACCGCCGCCGTACGGCGCCCTAGGTGCAATACCGCCACCCCTCTTAGCGGTCACCGCAGTGTGCGCCTACCGGAAAGTACGGTGACCGGAAATATACGGAAACGGAAGTTAAAACATGGGCCCGGAACGGGAAACATCCCGGCGTACACCTATAAAAACACTAAAACCACACAACCACTAAAATCACTACCCTGAAACACACCCCAACCCGTCAACCACCCTAGCGAAACCAAGAAAAATGGGAAAAGTAGCGAAGAAAGCGTGCGACCGCAAGCGGCAGGTCCACTTCTCCCGTGAGGAACTCACCGTGCTAACAGAGACCCTCCAGGAGAATGCTGCTGTCGTCTTCTGCACGCAAATGACCAGGACGGCACTTGCAAACAAGAAGGCCATATGGGCTCTGGTGGCACAGCGGGTAAGTGCGGTGGGGACCGCACCCCGCACCCCACAGCAATGCCGCAAGCGATGGGACGACCTGCGGATACGCGTCCGCAGCATACTCTCTGCCAACCGCAACATTGCCACAGCCACCGGGGGAGGTCCTGAATCACCCATCAAGTTGACCCCCTGGGAAGAAATCTGTGCCTCCACCATCGGAATGGAGAGCATAGAGGGAGTCGGAGGGATGGAGAAAGGAGTGCAGACATCCGAAGATTCAGGTAGGTGGGCCAGATAAAACAATGCCAAATCCACACAGTCCATCCATGTGAAGTACCATGCGTCCACATAGTGCAACAGAAACACATGTCCAGGAGAACGTCCACACACATCGGCCTGATAGCGCACGTTAAAACCCACAATAAATACATAAATAATTAAAAACCCCTAATACACGCACTACACGTGCAGCAGGCACACCCTAACTGCAGGCTGCCAAACAACTGCACCCTCACTCCACACACAAATCAAAGCACCTCCAAGGCCCCGACCCAAATCACCCTCAGGTACCACCCCAAAGCATGTGATACAATGCCATTCCAATTCCCACAGACCCATCAATAACCCTCGCCCTCCTTTACTCCACCACAGGGTCCGATCCAAACGACGAGCTACAGGACACCCCTACCAGCACACCTGCAAAGAGGGCCAAGACCAACGGCCAGAGACCCTCCACCTCAGCTGCACGCATCAAGACACGGCAGCAGCACAAATCAGGTGGCAGCACAGAGGAGGGAACATCAACAGGCACCCCAGCAGCCAGCATGCCCACAACACCACCACCACAGGTCCCCCCAATGGATGCCACAGAAGGCACTGCCTCTGGTGGCAGCAGCACCATAGGTGACACCCCATTGATGGCAGCATGCTCGGACACAGAAAACGGGGATGCCGAAGTCAGATCCATCCATGACCTGTCCCAATCCCCCTGTCTGTCCCATCCCGTACAACATGAGGATACCACGCAGGGGCACCCACAAGACGACGACTGGCCATCCCCCACAAGCCCTGTGGCAAGGCAACATGAGGACAACAGCCCCTCTGTGACACCCCCGCAAATGGCCATGGCCCAGCAGAGGCAACAGTCCCTCGACCAGTTGATCGAACAACAGCAGCAACTGGCCACACTCCTCAAGGACCATGCCGATGAATGTGGGGGCACTAAGGCAGACAAAGAAACATCAACTGAGACACTTAGGGCAGAAATGGAGAGAGGTACAGAGACGCTAAGGGCACAAATTGAGAGAAGCACCGAGAGCCTGAGAGGGGAACTGCATGCGACGTCCAAAGACGTATGTGCCGAACTTGCCGCAGTGCGCCGTGTGCTCACTGAGCTCTCGCAAACCCTTAGGGACATGCATGGACGTGAGCAGGCAGACACATCATCCGTTGCAAGTTCCGTCCAGGGCAGCCCCCAACGTAGATCTGGAAGGAACCTGCGCTCCACAGACAGGGGTGCCCCTGATACCCGCAGAGGGGGCTTGCAATAGCGACAGCCCACTGACAATGAGCATCTTTGGACACTTGTGTTCGGGGGGGAGGTAGGAGGGTGGAGGGGGTGTGTTGGGCTCACTTGGGTGGCGGGTCGATAGGGTGTTCAACATGACATCACATATGCCATAAAAAGTGCACGATAAACCAATGAGATGTGTGGACATTGATCTTTGTGTACTAGGCCATCATAGGCGTAGAGTCCATATTGTGCATGTCCCAGACACACGCAGTGCCACGAGTCCCGTGTCCATGTATCAGCCACCAGGCGTGAGTGCTAGAAGCATACATCAATGAGATGCTGACGAATGTCACGGGCCTCCGGTGCCTCGCAGACTCCATGAGGTGCTGCCACATCCCCACCCTCATCATGACCATCATCAGGTGCTTGCAGTTCTGCGTCAGGGGGCATGGGCACATTTCTACGTACGCACATGTTGTGGAGCATGACACATGCCATGACCATCTTTGCAACCTTCTCATGGCGGTACAGGAGTGCCCCGCCAGACCTGCTGAGGCAGCGGAAACGGCCCTTCAGTAGGCCGAATGCCTGTTCTATGACTACACGGGTACGTGAGTGGGCATGGTTGTAGTCCTCCTAATGCTGGTCCCGTGGGTTCCGGACTGGTGTGAGGAGCCATCTCTTCAGTGGATATCCAGCATCACCTGTATGTGGACGAGAAACGTATGATGTGGAATGCCATTGATACGTACGCACACCCCCCCCCCCCTTCCTGCCAGGTCATTGCCAATTCACATACCCCACATCATCATGCATGTAATGAGACTCACCGAGTAGCCAGGATCTGTTCCCTGCGTGTCGCTCCATGTAGCGTGGTATTGTAGAGTTCCTCAAGACCATAGAATCATGGGTTGATCCAGGGAATCGGGCACAACAATGTGTAATGATCCTGTTGGAGTCACACACCATTTGTACATTCAGGGAATGAAATTGTTTTCGGTTGCGGTACTGGGCCTCCATGGCATGTGGGACGACCAATTCCACATGGGTGCAGTCGATGGCACCAATGCAACCCGGTATGCCGGCAAGTGCATGGAATCCCACTTTTGTGTTGGTAATTTCCTGCTCCGAGCGTGGTAGAGAGATGTAGTCGTCTGCGTGCTGCAGGAGGGCATCGAGCACTTGCAATAGTGTCCGTGAGAACAGTGGCTGAGAAATGCCATGCAACTGTCCGACTGTGTGCTGGTAGGTGCCTGTGGCCAGGAAGTGTAGTACAGACACCACCTTCAGTAGGGGTGGGATGGCGGTTGGGCTATCTATCATGCTGACAAGGTCAGCCTGTGTCATGTCCACAATGGCGGCTATGGTGTCCCGGTCCAGACGGTAGAGGGTGTGGATCTGCTCATCAGTGAGGTTGAACGGATGTGCTCGGAGGCGTGGTATTGCGGGCTGCCTGCGTGGTGGTAGTGGCTGTGCTGGTGGGCCTTGCTGGCCCTGCCTTGGCCTCCTCCTCCTCCTGCGTCTCCTCCGTGCGGCTGGTTGTAGTTGGTGTTCGTCTTCTTCTTGGAGTCGGAGCACTTGCAGTGCTATCAGGTCCCCCAGGGCCAACATCGCGAGTCCTGCCGGTAGCATTTCGGTGTGGTTGTGGGAGGAGACTGGCTGTGCAATTTATGTGTTTCCAGGCTGTATGGCCTCCACCTGTGGTGATTAATTCCACCTGTGCAAACTGCTCTCCCCTTTGGCCGAGCACGTCCCGCGCACAACGCTGCAATTCGGGGAATGGTATCTTGCTATTGCAATCATGTATTTGTACCCGATGGCCGTGTAAGATTGGTTGATATGTTCATTCTGCTGTGGTCCCATTGTTGCCCATACTATCTGTGCAGTCGCGAACAGACTTGTGAAGGGTCAGTGGAACGTAGTACTCGAGTAACGGTGGGCCCTCATGCATCACTGTACCGAGTTGCAACGACGGGCGGGGCGTCCCATTTGTGGGTGAAGGCAGTTGCCATTTTCACACACAGCCGCACTCGATGGAATAATTAGTGATTTCAAACGGCCACAGATGCCTTTTCGACGTGATGTTGCAAATGAGGAATTCGAAGGGCGGCGCTTTCGGTTTCCAGCTAGCGGCGAGGAGATGCCCACAGGTCTGACTGCAAATATAACGTTCTATTGTTCAATGTCCTTGAGACAGGGCCCATGGCGAGGGAGCAATGATTGATATGAATAGTTTGGGATGCGCAATAGCTACGTGGGCGATGAGGCCGGCCGTTCCCAAATACATGTTACTTCACAACACTGGAATTACGGGCTGGGGCACTGTGGATTTAGCAGGCTGCATAACGCACAGACTCAATGGATGTTTCTAATGTTATGTGAGTAATTATTCAGGCGTTTTGATCCCGGGATGAGGGAATGATGAATGGATGCATGGGCAGGTGATTTGATACAGAGTTTGCCATGTACAGGGCTTCTTGGGATCTATCCGCCTCCCCTATGCTATGTGATGCAGGGCTGCCATAGTGGGACCATCGTCTATCTGGCCTTGTTGAGCCCTCCCTGTCTCGAGGCGCCCTCAGACACTTGTGTCCATGCACGTTAACATTCCCATCTGATGGATTCTGTTTTGACAGACGCATGCACAGGTACACTCGTTTGTGATGGTGTTTGCACCTCGATATAGATGGTTATGAGTCGCAAGTGGTTTTGGGGTGGTGATGATCCTTTTGAGTGGGCTAGCATGCATATGGCTGTGGATTTCGTGTGAGCATTGAAGTGAGTTGTTCGAATGTAGTTCTGATGGCCATTCTGTTCTTGTTCTTTTCTTTTGGTTGACAGGTATCTCCTCCCCTTTTGCCACTGCCATCTGTATGCCACTCCTGCAGATGGATTTTACTCCCGACACCTGCTGCTTCGTGTTAATCAGTGGAGCAGCATTACGATCTTATGGGACGATCGCCAATGGCCCACATGCCCTTACGCAGTACTGGTGGCTCGGAGCAACATTTCGGCCTTTCAGCTGGACTAGTGCCTCCCCATTGGGTCGGCCCTGCGGTTCTGTGCGCTTCCATGTTGCCTTTTCGTACGTGAATGTGGCTCTGTGTACCATGGGGGAACAGGGCGACACACAGGTAGTGGCTGGTCATTTCTTGCGGATGCAGCCCACAATGGTGATTAGTGTTTTGGAGTTCATGGCCTGATGGCTGTATGGGCTTGGTGACTTTGATGTGCATAAAATTTCTATTCTGATTTGGCCCGTGTAGCGTTTTTCTTTGCAAGTGATGTGGCATATGCCTATTTGGGGGGCGATGTATTGTGAGGAGATCTGCATTGGGTTCCAGCTTCGGGGTTTAGTTGCGTGGTACTGTGCTGGGCGCGTTTGCCTACGAAGCCCAGTGAGGTCAGGGATGGGGGCTGCCAATATGACTGTTTGAATGTTGTCATGCTCAGGGGCGGGGGATTGGGTTTTGTGTAACAGATGCCGGTCAGCCAGGTGGACTGGTGGAATGATGTGATTTTCGGAATATTGCTGGTCACAGGTGCCTGTGTTTGCGTGCGTTTCTTGGTGGGGGACTGTGGTCATGTCCATTGGGATGGCTTCTGTATTCGTGCCATCTGTGCCCTGCAGCTCCCATTGGCCCCTCTTGTGTTTCTTTTGTTCGTTGCCATGCATGGGTGACTTGTACATTTCAATGGTTGCATTGTGACTTCATTGCACCTACGGGGAGTTGTACTTTGTGGGCAGGGAGCGGTGTACAGGCACTCAGTGGGGCCGTTTACGGTTGATTCGCGATGCCGTACTTCTCGCCATGGCGGAATGGTACATTACGCCATGCCTGATGGCGTTAGGTACATGTCCGCTAGGGTCGGAATTGGCGTACCCTTGCGCCATGGTGGTGTTTGCGGTTTGGCATGGCGCGCGCGCGCGTGCTTGGTGCAGTTAGCGTTGGCGTTCACTACGGTGTCGCTAATGGCTTCGTACTTTGCGGTGACGGGTCATAGTCGCACCGAGCGCTATTCGATGGCGGTATTGCATTTCCGCCATCGTTTTTCGATTTCCGCCAGGGTCGTAATGAGGGCCATTGACTCCAAGTTTAAAGGACGTTTAAACTAGAGATTTTATACTCGTTCATGCTACAGATAAGCCTTTGAGGTGGGAACATTTTACACACTGTTTCAATTCTGTAAATTAAATTGTAAGAGTAAAAATATTATGCTTCAGCAAGAGTGTATAGTATTAGACATGCAACCAGAACAATACTAAAATTGAAAATGAATAAAACATATAACCAAAACAGTTGTGTAGCAAAGAAGTATGACTTCAGACAAGTTATTTCATTTGTGAAAAACCTTCTCCCACAAATTGTGTATGAACACACCACCTAGATGCTTCTTGATGATAAATGCACATAAAAATGTGAACTTCAAATAATACATTTGTGCAATGCAAGCATGCATTTACTGAGAGAGCATACTTTGGGCCTTATCACGCATTTGGTGATAGCTCTTAAATCCGGCGGTAATGGTATTAGCGCCGCCAATACTGCTGCGCCGGATCACAACTGCAATTCAGCCGCGGAAATTCTAGTCTGGTGCTATTACAGCCAGCTGTAATAGCGTGAGCTGTAATTGCGCTGACAACCAAATACGCTTTTACAGACCTATCACAAGTACATCATCGAAGCTCCTAGCGCCGGAAAACTGGCGCTACTATTGCTGAAAATACCCCAGGCCAAATGCTGGAGGTAAAAGAACACAGGTGAGAGTAACAAAGCCACAGGTGGAAACAATGCACACATGCTGCCTACACAAGACCCACCCTGGCCCCACACACCCTTCCCAATGCCTTGTTGCCATCAGCAGCAGGGAGGAAACAGCAATGAAGCCATAGGTGCAAACAATGCACACAAGAAGACTACAAAAGACCCACCCTAGCCCCAGACACCCTTCCAAACACCATGCTGCCATATTGAGCAGGGAGCCTTGATGTGGACCTCTACATGCTGCACCAGGAGCTACAGAGGCCTGACAACCAGCCCAGGGCACAGGGAGCAGAGGAAGACGGGGAGGAGGAGACCAGCCCCAGCAAGTCAACCAGCCATCCCCAGGGTCAGGCCAACACCCTGGGCCCTGACTGATGGTCATTTGGTATCCGAGTACAGGCTGGACAGGACTACCATCACCCAGTTGCTGGACACAATCCAAGGTGACAAAGGTAGCAGGATTGCCATCAGCACTGCTGTGTCCCTACTCATGACAGTCCTACAATACATTTGAACACTCAGCTTCCAGGACACAGTGGCCATGATGCATGGTATGGCCAAGTCCACATTCAGTGCCATCCTGGGCCAGGTGGTGGATGCACTGCTGCACTGCCTACCACCCAGGCACAGGTGAACAAACTCAAGGCACAGTTCTATGCCATTGCCCAAGTTCCAAACATGATTGCAGTCCTAGACTGCACGCATGTTGCACTGGTAACACCCGGCGACCATGAGGCTGCCTACAGGAATCAGAAGCATTTCCATTCTCTGAACTTGCAGATGACCTGTAGCCCAGACCTGACCATCAGCCACTGCTGTGCTCGCTACCCAGGATCACCCACGACTCCATGGTGCTGTGCAACAGCACACTGCCAGCCTACATGAGAGGCACAGAGCCCAACGCATTTGGATAGTGGGTGAGTACAAACCTGCCTGGAATGCATGCCAAAGTACACCACATGTAGGGGGGGACGACCCACAGGAAGTCCTGCATGCCAGAAGGAGCCACAGTCAGCACCATCACAGCACCAGTTCCATATACAAGTGGCACACAAGGACACCTGCACATGGCCACGAGACCTGAAACCACAAATGGTTATGGGCACACACTTGTCAAAACACCATAACAAATGTGACCACAACATCCACAATGCACCTTGTCTGTTTTGCAGTGCTGCTTTACACCCTGACACCCAAGAGCAACCTCACCCAGGGCACCACACAGGAATAAAAAGTGAGATGAATACAATACCCATCCGCATAACCTCTGTCGAAGATCCTGAATAAAACCAGAACATGAACATCCCTGACAGAGTGACCCGTGAATGTACATTTACATTCATGTTAAAAACCCCAACATCCACTTAGACAGCCACAACGAAATACAAATGAACACTGGCCCTGAACAGGCAGTCATGACGACATCTGGATCCTGACGTTATTGATGCACCACTGTGCCAATCAAACCCATCGGGCGGTACATGTAAAAGTGGCCTAGTATGGACATGTCACACATGCAGAGCAAACTCATGAATACACCACAATCAAAGGACAAGTGGTAACATGACGGTACTTGTTGAGCATGAGTGTCCCACACAATGCCATGCACATAGGTCACCATCCACTGTTGCGAGTCCAATAATCCCAAGTGCAGTGAGATGTAACCGGCCCCAGAACAGCCCACTCAATCACACAGGGTGCATGTACGGGTCAGATGATGCATCTCCTGAAAGATGATGGATGTATACCAATCATTCAATCACATTGCATGTCCCAGTTGCACACAAATATGACCACAGTGCATAGTGCATTGATGCTTATTCCTTGCCCACCCAGTGAAGCAACCTAGGCCTCATGTACACATTTCATCCCATGCAGGTGATTCAGGATACCCGCAGCTCACATCGCTGATGACCCCTATGCGGAATCCACAAACTACGTCAGAGCTGGCATATAACAATGCCCACAGTTTTACCCACATATGTGTGGAAAGGACATTTGGTTTGTTGAAGGTATGGTTCCGGTGCCTGGACCGTACTGGAAGGGCACAGATGTATGCGCCAGATGAAGTTGGAAATATTGTACTCACCTTCACCATGCTACACAACATCTGCTGCCATAGGAATGTGCCACTACCCACTGATGCTGATGCGCAACACCCAGGGAATGGGAGTGACGATGACCATGTGCCTGTTGCCGGGGTTTATCCACAAAGGGATGGGGTGAGAGAGGGGAGGTTGGCCAGACAGGTGTTGATTGAGAATTATTTCTGATTTGGTGGATGGGCACATGTCACGGAGAGCACTTGCAAAATAAATAACACGTGAACACAATCATGATTGTCCAAGCTTTCTGTCATGTTTGAACAGGCTTTAATTATCATGGAACTACCTCCCTCCCCCACCAACTCCCCAGCACACATTCCCCCTCCCCGCCAACTCCCCAGCACACATGCCCCCCTCCCCTGCCAACTTCCCAGCATACATGCCCCCCTCCACCGCCAACTCCCCAGCAAACATGCCCCCTTCCCACAACACAGTCCATCAGGCCAACTGTAACGCTCACCTGGTATCCATGGGACGTCACTCAGCCTGTTCTGACCTCTTACGACCTCGAACCCTTCCCTGGAGGCTATTCGACTGGAGACTGGGCCTGAAACACAGGATTGGTAGAGTTTAACTCCCTATTGTCTCTGTCTGCTTGAACCCCTTCTTCCCCGGGGTCCAACCCTTCCCTCTGATCCACAGCTCACCTTATTTTCTTGGATAGTGTGCTCTCCTTCCTGCTTTCAGTGCAGGGGCGCATTGATTGATGCAGGCTCGTTGCTATCTAGTTACTTCACTGGCAAGAGTCCGACAGGTAAGTATAATGAGTCTTTTGAACAGTTCTCTACCTTCGTTCCTTTCATTCCTTAGATGATGGCCGGCGTCCGGGGATGGCGGCGTGCTGCTGAGATGAGTAGCGGTGAAGGTGAGTGAGAGCGCGATGCACCCCTTTTGTATTTGCATTGACTGAGTTCTTTTTCTGTGTCTTTTAGGTGCCGCAACATTTTCATCGTGGATGCCGGTTATGAAGAACAAATGCGGTGGGTAAGCGCGGTATGCAACGCCTCTAGATGTTTCCACGCTAACCTGGAGTGTCTTTTCCCTCTTGCAGATGGATGAGAAGTACCGGAGACAGAGTTCCCCCAGAGCGGCTGGGATTCAGGTAAGCGTTTGAAGTTCGTACAGTATTTAAAAATAAGCGAAGATTTGCAGAATGCTTACTAATGCCTTTTTTCTGTTCTTTTCCCTTTTCCTTAGGAAGCGGCGTGCCGGGATGGGAATGACACTGCCGAAGATGCCCGCAAACAGAAGGAGCGATGAATGATGGGCAGAAGCGCCGCAAGGTAAGGCTGTTCCTAACAGTGTTCTTGTTCTTGCAGGAGCTGAATGCAGAAGAAAGATGCAGGCCTACTGGAGACCGATCCGAACACGGTGAGTGTCATGCTGCAGGTGCAGAAAACGCAAAGCATGTTTCTCAGCCTGGGTGTGGCTTAAATAGTCTCTGGGTATCCCAGGTGTCTCTGGGTATCCCAGGTGTCTCTGGGCTGAACCACACCCAAAAGACTAGACCGCACATGCAGTTCTGGGAACCAAAATATGTGGGGCATCTATCTTGTCCCCATCAATGCACTACAAGTTCAATCCCCAATGTTATCCTATGGGAGTGAGTGAGTCTGGTGCCACAAGCGCCAAGTCTGACTCCAAGTGGGTCTTTGGAGGGAAGGAGAGGCCCTTGAGGGCCATGTAGGTGGTCGTGGCCTGGCTCCAGACTGACATCTTGGAGGGCTGGGGACATGAGGGGCAGGAATCATGACAGCACTCCCCCCAAGGCCCCTCTCAAGGTGGCTCTTCTGTCTGGTCCTGGTTTGATTGGATGGTTTTGATGAAATCGACTAAGCAAGCGAGGTGCATGGATGTATTCACAAGGCTCCCATGTCCTGTCTTGTGGACCATACCCCTTCCAGTCTACTAAGAAGTATAATTTGGATCTGACGTACTTTGAATCTAGGATGTCCTTGACTTCGAATTCTGTCTCCCCGGCTAGTACTACTGGCTGTGGTGGCGTTGCTACCCGGGTCCCAGGTTTAACAGGTTTAAGGAGAGACCAGTGGAACACAGGATGAATCTGCATGTTTGACGGCAAAGCTAGTCTGACCGCCACAGGATTTATCACAGAGGTGACGGTGAATGGACCCAGGTATCTTGGACGGAAAGTTCGGGCTCCTTTAATGGACACGTGTTTAGACGCCAGCCAGACTTTGTCTCCCACTTAGTAGTTGGGGGCCTTTGCTCGGTGTTGATCAGCAAACTTCTTTTGGCGATTCTTAGCTTGAAGTAGGTGTTCAGCTGCCCTTTTAAAGGTTTGAGAAATGGTTGTGTGCAAGGTTTTAACTGCTGGCCTTTCCAGGGTTGTAGGAACGTCCAACTCAGAAATACGTGGGTGCCTGCCATACATGGTATAAAAGGGTGTCTGCCCAGTGCTGGTGTGTAGGGAATTATTATAAGCATATTCAGCTATCCATAATAGGTCGAACCAGCTTACTTCAGCGTGGTGTAACATACAACGCAGATACTGCTCGAGCATCTGATTTGTCCTCTCAGTTTGACCATCCGTTTGGGGATGGTGACTGGTGGATAGCCGGATGTCGATCTGGGCCATAGAGCAGCATTTTCTCCAGAAGTTAGATACAGATGCCAGAGTGGAAGCATTTGGGATCCCCTTAAGAGGAATGAAAAGTGCCATTTTTTGGAAAATAGGTCCACGACCACAAATATAGTGTTAAACCCTTGACCGGGTGGTAAGTCAGTAATAAAATCAAGGGACAACGTGTGCCAGGGTGATGGTGGGATTTCCAATGGTTGTAATAGCCCAGCCGGTTTCTGCTTGGATGACTTCTTTTGAGCACACACTCCACAAGATAGGATGAATTGGATAATGTCTTTACGCCACGTGTGCCACCAATAATTTCGTTTTACCTTTGCTAGGGTTTTAGCGATTGCGGGGTGGCCCTCGATCAAGGAATCATGATAACCGGGCATGACTTGTTCTCGTAGTTCTTGGTTTGGTAAGAATAAACGATTCCTGAAGTAGGGCAACTGATCTTTTATCATGTAATGTTCTCCTTGTGCACTCCACGCTTGTAATTGCTCCGGACTCATCAGGTTTTGGATTTCTTCATGTAATTCTTTCTGTGTTATGGTTGCTGTGATTCCTAGGAGCTTGTCACTCGGGATGATTGCTATTGGGTCAGGGGTCTGATACCCTTGCTCTTCCACCCCCATACGGGAAAGGGCATCGGCCTTCCCGTTTTTCACCCCTGGTCGAAATGTAATCACGTAGTCATATTCAGCAAAAAAAAGAGGCCAACGTAGTTGTCGTGAGGAGTGGGCCTTTGCTGTTTTTAGGTACTGGAGGTTCCAGTGATCAGTTTTTACGGTGATTGTGTGTCTGGTGCCCAAGAGGTAGTGCCGCCATGCCTTAAAGGCTGACTTAATGGGCAGGAGTTCTTTGTCTGTAATATCGTAATTGAGTTCAGGGGGTGTGAATTTACCCGACCAGAACGCAACAGGGTATAACTGCCCCGTTTCGGGGTCCTTTTGTGAGAGGACGGCTCCCATAGCCATGCTTGAGGCGTCTGTTTCCACCAGGTATGGGAGATCAGGGCGAGGGTAGCGTAATATTGGGGCAGATGTGAATCTTCCTTTGAGTTCCTGGAAAGCCTCCTCGGCTTCTGTTGTCCACTGGAACATTTTGTTGCTTTTCTTTAGTAATTACGTGATGGGATGCACAATTTGTGAAAATCCTGGGATGAACCGGCAGTAGAAGTTTGCAAAACCCAGCATACTTTGAACCCCCTTGAATGAATTTGAGGATGGCCATTTCAGGATAGCATCTACCTTGTGTAGATCCATTTGGATTCCATTCAGGCTGAGAATAAAGCCCAGGAATTCCACCTCGGAGACATGGAATTAGCATTTTTCGAGCTCGGCGTAGAGCTGGTATTGATGGAGTTTCTCCAATACAGATCGGACGTGTTTAACGTGGTCCTGCTTTGATGTGGAATATACTAGGATATCGTCGATGTACACTAGAGCACAGACATCAATCAATTCCCGTAGGACATCGTTCATGAAGTATTGAAATGTAGCAGGCGTGTTGCAAAGGGCATTACTTCATATTTGTACAAGCCGTATTTGGTGCGAAAAGCGGTTTTCCATTCGTCCCCCTGTTTTACGGTGATATGCCCCCGTCAGGTCTAGTTTTGTGTAGATTTGGGCATCTTTGACTTGATCAAGCAATTGAGGGATCAGTGGCAGGGGGTAGCGATTGTTTATGGTAATCTGGTTCAGTGCGTGATAGTCGATGCACGTTCTCAAGTCCCCCTCCTTTTTTGGTACGAAGAATAGAGGACTGGCTGCTGGAGACTTTGAGGGACGGATGAGCCCGCTGGCCAGGTATTGGTCAAGATAGGCCTTCAGGTGCTGGGTTTCTGGTTCTGTGAGTGCGTAAATTCGCCCACAAGGGATTTGTGCACCGGATATCAGGTCGATTTGGCAATCGTATGGTCTATGCGGTGGCAGGGTATTAGCCTGTCTCTCTGAAAGACATCTTGAAAGTCCTGGTATTCACTTGGTAGGGTGCCGATTGCCACAGTCGCAAGCGTGGAGGTTCTGGTGTCTATTGGTTATTTCTCTTGGCGATAACATGTGTGCGCAAGTCTCGGGAAAGGCCAAATCTTTTGCTCGCCAATTGATTCGAGGATTGTGAGCTACCAACCATGGTATTCCCAAAATCAACTGGAACTGTGGTGCCTTAATGAGGTCGAAAATGATAGATTCTTGGTGTCCATCCTGGCACAGAAGGGTTAAAGCTGCAGTGCATTGGGATACTGAACCAAAGCTATTTCCGTGCCGTTGACAGTGGTAACAGTGTTACAGTGTTACGACAGTGTTGGTGGTTGATTTAGGGTGTAACGGAAGTCCCATCTTTGCCGCAAGATCCTGGTCGATGTAATTCCCAACGGCTCCATTGTCTATGTAGGCTCTTACTACGTGCATCCGAGATGGTTGTTGGTGATTGATCAAGACCACAGATAGTGCAAAATGGGAGGTCTGTAGTTCACTTTCTTCGCTCGACAAATGGACCCCTACACTTGCCGGGCTGGGGAGTTTTCCGATTCCTTGATGGTATCTTCCTTGTCCATGGCCCCTACCGTCCTCCTCAGTGGCTTCACAGGGCACTCTTTAAGGAAATTACCTGACCTTCCACAGTACAGACATAACTGCTGGTGTCTCCTTTTATCCCTTTCCGCTTTAGTCAAGGGGGATCTGACCCCGCCGATTTGCATTTGTTCTCCTGAACCTTCCGTTGTTCCGGCAGTATTGTCCTTTGAATGTATATACATAGGGCGAGGGTCCGGTCTGGTTCGATCTGCTCTTCGGTCCTGCAACCTATGATCCAGTTGAACAACAAGGTCAATGAGCAGTCTTTTGGGGGGTTCACTACTTGTGCGAGAACATCCTTGAGCTCCCCCCGCAATCCCCAATGAAATAACGTGGTTCTCTTCTCCACTGGCCATTCTGCTTCAACTACGAGTCTATTGAACGTGGCTATGTATGTTAATAGGTCTTGATTCCCTTGGCGTAGGGACAGAAGTTTGTTGTCTAATGCCTGCCCATGAGTACGACGGGCGAACAGCTGTTCCATCTCCTGCTGAAAGCCCCTGAAGTCATGCAGCAAAGGATCGTCTTGGGCCACAAAGGGTAGAGACCAGTCCGCGGCGCTACCACTCAGGTAGGATAGCACAAAAGCGACCTGTGATTGGTCATTCGGAAAGGCCTCTGGCCTACAAAAGAAGTGCAGGCGGCACTGGTTCATGAATGTTGCAAACCTCTTGGGATCCCCCGTAAATCGTTTAGGCGGGGCCAAGGGAACTGCCCCAGGAAGGGTTATCTGAACGGGATTGGCTGACGGCGCTGGCATCGAGGGCATGCTTCCCGGCAATGGTGCATGCCCTGCTTGCGACTGGAGAAGTTGCGGCTTAAATCATCAGTGCGTTATTTGGCTACTATCAGCTCTCTCCTCAGGGTGTTGGCCTCCTGCCTGGCTGCATGTACTTTGGAACATAGCTGCCCCAACATGTGGGCTAACTGGTCGGTTTCTGACGTTTCCATGACGCCCAGGTGGATTTTGATGTGAGGCTTTGCATTCTGTAACGCTCACCTCGTATCCACGGGGACGTCACTCAGCCTGTTCTGACCTCTTATGACCTCAAACCCTTCCCTGGAGGCTATTCGACTGGAGACTGGGCCTGAAACACAGGATTGGTAGAGTTTAACTCCCTATTGTCTCTGTGTGCTTGAACCCCTTCTTGCCCGGGGTCCAGCCCTTCCCTTTGATCCACAGCTCACCTTGTTTTCTTGAATAGTGTGCTCTCCGTCCTGCTTTCAGCAGAGGGGCGCATTGATTGATGCGGGTGTCATGATGCCTTCCCCCGGACATCAGGATCAAGTCCATCTGCCCAGGAAACAGGCATCCAAGCACCCACTGGGATTCCCACAATCCCAGTTAGGGGCTATATGGGTGCGGTCCTGGCGCCGTATTGTTAAACTTACCTTATGCAGACCATGCTGCAAGGAACTTAAGCATAGGCCATCGTGAGGCCTGGAAGGGATTACTTTTCTTTAGGGACTATTTTTTGCTTGGGTGTGGTTTTGGGACTTCTTACCTGGGACTACTTTGAAGGCTATTTAAACCACGCCCGATGAACAACACACGCTTCGCGTTATTCTGCCTTCTGCAGCGTAACACTCACCGTGCCTGCAAGCCGAGCATCCTGTCTTCAGCCACGCCCGCCTCGACTCCGGACCAGGTCCTAGAAAGAAGGGAAAGAAGAAGGAAAAGTTAAAACAAGGACATTACCTTTTGATCATCAGCAGTTCTCAGAGCTGCCGCACCTTCGAATAGAGAAAAAGACTTAAAATTCAAACGCGTCGCATCGCCAGCTGCAGCGCCATACTCACCAGTCTTCACAGCATCTCCACGACCCGGCGCAGCCTCCATCGCCTCGTCGCCGAAATCCTGGCATCTGAAAAGACAAAACAAATAACAAGGTGAGCCAATTGCCGACAAAGACAATCTTTTTTCACCGCAAGATACTTACTCAAGTTCATCGCCCGAGGCATTCTTCTTCTGCACACCATTTCTTCTTACGCCGCACCTGTAGGGAGACGGAAGGCAGTCAGTTAAATACATTTGGACCATTATTTTTCGCCGGGCAGTTTGGGTAATACAGACTCTTACCTAAGCGCTTCAGCTTCCAATGAGGTGATCATCCCTCGGCTCAAGCTGCAAGAAAAAAGAGGGGCAAGAGTGAATAACAGACATTTTGAACTCTAAAGAACTATATGCTACTTACCTCGGAATCATCAGTTGTCTGCAACTCGTCCAACTCCTTCAGACCAGTGCAGTAACTGGTTTTCTATGCGCCCCTGCCTTCCACACAGGATGGAGAGCTCATCTTTTCAAACTATAAGGTGAGACCAGTGAAAGGGAATACAGGAGATGTTCAGTGGGGAACAATTGAGTGCGTGTATCCTCTCGCCCACGGGTGGCTAATTCCCTTTTTCCTACCTTTAGGAGATTATTCCTACGGGTCAAGCAGACGAAACTAGGAGGGCCAGTCCAGTCAGCCATCACCGCACTACGAGTCACGCTGGTGGAGTCCGTAGCAGTCCAGTTCGGTTTGACGCCCCTGTGGGGTCCAGGTGAGCGTAACAGCGGGCTCGTTGCTGCCTGGTTACTTCACTGGCAAGAGTCCGACAGGTAAGTATAATGAGTCTTTTTAACAGTTCTCTAACTTCGTTCCTTTCCTTCCTTAGATGATGGCCGGCGTCCAGGAATGGCGGCATGCTGCTGAGATGAGTAGCGCTGAAGGTGAATGAGAGCGTGATGCGCGATGCACCCCTTTCGTATTTGCATTGAACTGAGTTATTTTTCTGTGTCTTTTAGGTGCCGCGACATTTTCAGCGTGGATGCCGGTTATGAAGAACAAATGCGGTGGGTAAGCGCGGTATGCGGCGCCTCTAAATGTTTCCAAGCTAACCTGGAGTGTCTTTTCCCTCTTGCAGATGTATGAGAAGTTCCGGAGACAGAGTTCCCCCAGAGCGGCTGGGATTCAGGTAAGCATTTGAAGCTCGTACAGTATTTAAAAATAAGCGAAGATTTGCAGAATGCTTACTAATGCCTTTTTTCTGTTCTTTTCCCTTTTCCTTAGGAAGTGGCGTGCGGGGATGGGAATGACACCGCCAAAGATGCCCGCAGAACAGAAGGAGCGATGAATGATGGGCAGAAGCACCGCAAGGTAAGGCTGTTCCTAATGGTGTTCTTGTTCTTGCAGGAGCTGAGCGCAGAAGAAAGATGCAGGCCTACTGGAGACCGATCCGAACACGGTGAGTGTCACGCTGCAGGTGCAGAAAACGCAAAGCATGTTTCTCAGCATGGGTGTGGCTTAAATAGTCTCTGGGTATCTCAGGTGCCTCTGGGCTGAACCACACCCAAAAGACTAGACCGCACCTGCAGTTCTGGGAACCGAAATATGTGGGGGCATCCATCTTGTTCCCATCAATGCACTACAAGTCCAATCCCCAATGTTATTCTATGGGAGTGAGTGAGTCTGGTGCCACAAGCGCCAAGTCTGACTTCAAGTGGGTCTTTGGAGGGATGGAGAGGCCCTTGTGGGCCATGTAGGTGATCGTGGCCTGGCTCCAGTCTGACATCTTGGAGGGCTGGGGACATGAGGGGATCATCACACCAACAGTACATTGTCCATCTAACAAGGACGTTGTCGCTTTCCACGTGCACTAGCTTCAGGTGAGCGCTGTTGTGAATGCCGCACTGACCGACGCCTGGGTGACCCATGTAGGGAGCCCTCTGTGGGGGTTGTTAAGGTGGATGGCACTGATGCAGCCAACTGCAGCTGCTGGCGGAGGAGATTATTTGCTGCACGCATCTGTTCTGCATGCGCAGATTGCATGTTGCATAGTTCACATACTCGCTGGCCAAACCCTGTGAGTGCTGCAGTACATCCCTCCACAACTTTACGTGTGTGGGCATTGTCGCGCGCCATGGATTTGGTAGCCCCTTGAATTGCATTGCTAAAGGCCTTGATGTGGCGGTTGTGTTCGATGGCCATAAATAAATTATCATATCTTATCATGCCCTCTATCCTCATCTGGCATGCCTCTATCACATCCAGCTGTGCCATGACTGCATTGGCTGGACCTGTTCCTGTGTCCCGTGTGGAGCTGCTGTGCCTGGCAGGTCTATGTGGGGTAGTGGGGCTGCTGTTGCTTGTTGGGCTGGCCTGTCTGGTGTGGCTGCCGTGGATGGAAGGGCTGCCAGGAGGTTACCCATATGAGGGTGCACCCTCATCCTGCCACTGGTGTGTGTGCGTGGCGGCAGCGTGCACAGACATGTGGACTGTGGCTGGGACTCTCAACATGCTCAGGGGTCCCTACGGGTGTCTCCATTTGCTGCACTGGACTGTGGATTGGTGTTAATACAGGTACGGCATGCTGCTCTTCACAGTATGAGGCACCATCCTCTGTGGTGGTTGCACTTGTGGCAACTTCAACTACCTGTGTGTCCCCAGCTTGGGATGGGCTTGGTGAGGCGTCCATTGTGGCTTGTGTGCGCTGAGGTGGAGAGCCCCTGGTGGCTGGGGGCCTCTGAGGTGGAGAGCCTCTGGTGGCTGGGGGTGCAGAGGTGGAGAGCCCCTGGTGCGGTGGGATGGGGGAGACCTCTGCCTTGCCGTATTGTGCCGGGCCCATTGCAGGGTGATTGTGCTTTTGGATGTGTGTCTGAGCAGACATCATGATGGGCCTGCCTCTTCGTCATCCACGTTGCACTTGGATTATGCCTGCATGCCTGTAGGGTACCTAGGGTATGGCATGAGGACAGGACACCACAAATTATTTTCATGCACTTCAAGGCTTACAGGGTGTGGTTGTACAGGACAGTTTCAATCGTGCTTGGGCCTGACCTGTTTAGTATTCACAATGTTGGTGTTACTGGGGCATACTACGTGGGGGGGACACTTTTTGGAATTGTTGGAATAGCATTTTCATGAATATGATGCAAATGCACAGGTGGCATGCCAGAGTCCATGAGGGGAGTTGGTACTACATACGCCAACCTGACATTGCTGTGCCCACGCCATGGATGTGTGCGCCATGGTGCTTGCATGTGTCCATTGGCTGCCCTACTTACTAATCTGGATCCCTGGTGTCACCTAGGTGCACTGGTACAAAGGTGCAGTCGTGGCTGGCTGTGGTCGATCACACGCACTGCACCCCTCACAGTGCGCGGCTGTCAGACTTGCACACTGGGGATTGAGTGGAGTTCTATTTACAATGCAATTTGCAAGGGGGGACTCACTTCCAGCCTCTTGGGTGCTGATGCTTGCCTCCGCTCCTCCCACTCCCTCAATGGATGACATTTCAATGAGGGTGGTGCACTGCTCCTCCCATGGTGTCAGCTCTGGTGGTGGTGGACCTCCATTAGTCACCACAGTCTCATTCCTGTGCTGTGCCAGGAGGCCCCAGACACGTACCCGCAGGTCGTTAAACCACTTTCGACAGTCTTCACCATCCCTCGGGTCATGACCCCCTGCAGTCACCTTCTGGCTGATGTCTGTCCAGATGTGGTTAAGCCGCTGTGAGCCTGTCTTTTTTTGTTGAGGGCCATAGAGCTCATCCTGGTGGGAAATGACCTCCTCCACCAGTATTGACAGTTCTGAGTCTGAAAACTTCGGTTTTCAGACCCTGTCCAGGGCAGACTTGTCCCTCAAACGCTCCTGAGAAATCTTTTGAGGTCTGTTGGTGTGGATGGCTTCCAAGGGCTGCAATTTTGGGTGGATTGTGATTTGAAAAAATGGCAGCCGCTTTTCCCACAGCGCTATTAGCGCGGGACGCCAGTAGTAATGCAATTTAGTAAGTGGTTTTGGCTTCTCAGCCACAATTACCGCTGAATGCTATTTGCATTAATGCCCGGTCCTTGTGTGCGTGCCCGCCAACTCATTATGGTGGCGTTGTTTGCGCCAAAACTCACGGCGTTAACGCAAATAATGCTTGGCGGTACATGCGCCCGGATACTGGCAAACTCGTGATGAGGCTTTGTCTGTTAAAAGGATACTTCCCAAATGTAATTGTTTCCCATCATATTACTTCTGTGATCTTAAAATGCTAGGAAAATAAATATGCATGCATTATGCTCCTTTCCATGAGCAAACATAGAAATTGAACAGAAAGAAACCATTTCCCATCTTACGGTGTGCTGTTTCTGACAAAAGCGCCTTCGTGGCCTGCAATTTCATCCATGCAAATGAGAATAAAAAGATGTGCTCTAGTTTCTGTCAATATTTATAACTGGAGGGAAAGCCCTAAGAGACGGACAGGATATAGTGGGCTAAAAGAACAAAGTATGTACACATTGGGTGGTCGTGTTCTCCCTGAGTTCTGTGTGCTGCGCACAATTTAAGGCAGCAAATGATTCAACCTTCCTAGAAACCCCATGCAGAGGTACAGGGATCCCGAGCATGGGATGAGAAAACAACCATTAACAATATCTGGTTTTTAGAAGGTAGCCTTATTTTATTTCTTAAGTGGCTTTTTCTTGTAACTTTTTGTAAAAACAAACATTCAATTAGAATAAAAGATATAGAAAAAGAGTAAAGCATGGAAAGCACAGTCAAACATCAGAGTTTTAACGTCACATAATTTCAATCAAAAACTTGGTAAGGAACTGTGCTATAGCAATAAGAAGGCTTTTAATAGTTTTCTGAGGCAATTTATCACAAGTCTGCGTAACTAATATGCAGACACATCTTATGTTTAGCAAAAGCATGGAATAGAGGTATATGTCATATTACTTCATATTGAAACATAACCTTTTAGTTACCATGCTGTCCAGTATTATATTTTGCAATTCAATTCTTTTGCATATAGTAGCCTGGATGGGTTGTTGTCATTTCTATGTAGAAATAGTTTTAATGATGGTGGCCAGCCACGGCTGGTCCAAGACCGAGAGAGACTGGTCCGGCGTCTGTTTAAAGAATAAAGATAGTTCTGTGTGTTCCTCGAAAGTGGTCTTGCAATGGGGGACCACGGGGAACACTGACGTTTCGATTGGTATTTATTCTCAATCTTCTTCTGGGGCCTTAATTATGAAGGTCTCCCTGGGGAAAAAAAAAGAAGAAAAGGGTCCACTTAGAGTGGGGTACCAAGTGTTTTCCTAGGGGATCACATAGTGTAGGGGGAAGGTTAAAAAGTGAGTGCACTGGGTAGAGTGCTGTTAAAAACAATTAGTGAAGGGCTGTTAGCCCTGCCAGTCTAGCCACTGACCTGTACCCGGAAGCTGTGTGGAAATTCCTGTGCTTCCAGTGGTTGATTGGGGTGCATGGTGCAGTTAATGTCTTGCAGGAGTGGTCACTGCATAAATGTGGGAGGCATCCATGTTCGTATCTGGTTGCCAGGTTCCAGCGTCTGGATCAAACCCTGTAGTACAAGGGGTGATAAACGGGTGGGAGGCGGCAATTAGGGATATGTCCTAGCTCATGGTAATCATCTGATGTTTGTTGGTAGGGCAGTGGGTGGTCATCGTGCCTGTCCTGAGGGGATGTCACCTGAATGAAAAAAGGCTAGAGTACGGCATGTCTGCGTCCGCCGTCTCCGTGTAGCAATCGCGATGTGCTGCAAAACGAAGCTGTCGACGCTCCTATATGTGCGCCTGTGCGGTAGTGAAGTGTCTGGTGGTGCACGCATGCGCAGATGCTGTGAATGCTTAATATGTTAGTGTGTGGTCGCTTAGGGTTGGCGTCCGAGTCGACCTGGCGGGCATGTATGGCTAAAGCCCAGTGCGCATGTGTAACAACTCTCTTGTGAGTGGTTGCTTGCTCTCGCATACGTGAACGAATGCGGAAGGGCAGCGTCCCTGGAAACCATGTGTCCTTAACAACTGGGATCAAGTCCTAGTGTGCTGCGGCCTCGTGTGGATGCCTATCCGAGCTGGGAGTGTCCTGGTGAGGATTAACTGTACGTGGATGGAAGGCAAGGCCTGTGTTTGTAAACATTTGGGTTGGGGCCCTACTAGGAGGGGAGTGTGGCAAATAGCTTGTGCCTGTGTGTTGATCTTCAAAAGAGACCGGGGGGTGAGGCAGAGTCTCCTCAGGTTTGAAAGTCCATAGGGGCCGCCTCGTTCAGACCCGCCGCCAGGGTGTTGAGTTTAAATATCCACCAGGATTCTTTGTAGTTCAGCGAGTTCGCTATGTTGGTGGTGCCCAACAGGGGCAGGAGAGGCAACAGGAGACGTTGAACACTATCCCCATCTTCAATCTGTCAGGCTGCCCCCTGACAGAAGATGAAACTACATTACTAGCCAAAGGACTATCACTTGTACCTACGAACAATACAGATTGGTTTAAAATTGACGGGGAATTTCAAAACTTCTTCGGCCATCTGGAGAAAGATCTACTTCATGGACCAAGACACCATCCAGACCACAGAAGATACGGGTCTTAGACTTAAATCCAGCTTTAACCCCAGAGACAACCAACTACCCTCATCCATCCTTACCTTTGAAAAGTGTATTACATCAGAAATCAAGAAACTCCAAAAAAGACAACAGCATCAGAGAAAAAATCTCACGAATGGAGAACGTCAAGCCCTCAAAGTACTTGCCAATAACGGCAACTTGGTAATCAAGGCGGCAGACAAAGGAGGGGGGATAGTGATTCAGCACGTGGAACAATACAACAACATGGTGTTGGCACTGCTGAACGATGAAAACAACTACAAGAGATTGCAGAGAGACCCAACCAGCACCATAAAAGCCAAGATACAAGAAATAACCAAATTCGCATCAGAAAGAGACTGGATCTCGGAGAAAGAAGAGGCCTTCCTCAATACAACTGAGGGAAGAACCCCCGCATTTTATGCGCTTCGCAAGATACATAAAAACAGAGCCATGCCACCAGGAAGACCGATAGTGTCCGGCTGTGGCTCCATTCTGGAGCCATAGACTACTTTCTTAAACCACTCTGCCAGCAAACCGCCTCCTACCTGAGAGATACCATGATGACTATCACCATCTTTGAAAATCAATCTTTTGACAACACCAGGAACCAATTAGTCACGATGGACATCAAAAGTCTCTACACAAGCATTCCACAAAACCAAGCGATCGAATGCATTAGACGGCATCTAACTCTACATATGACTCAAAGAAGAGTACCCATAAACTTCATTGTAGAACTACTAGAACTGGCACTCACCAACAATTTCTTCAGCTTTAATGAGTCATTTTACTTACAAGTCTGCGGTACTGCCATGGGCGCAGCATTCGCCCCGAGCATGGCGATAATTTATATGGCCGAATACGAACAAAGTTTTGTCCTTAATGACCATAACCCCTTCAAGGCAAGCATCCACTCATGGCGAAGATACATTGATGACATTATATTTATTTGGAAAGGAGAAAACAGCGAACTACAGAATTTCTTCACCTGGATTAATGGAAGGTCACAAGATATACAATTCACGATGGAACATGACAACACGAGCATTCACATCTTGACCTCAAAATCAGTGCTGAAAACAATCAACTGAAATGTGCTATTTTCAAAAAAGAAACAGACAGAAATACCATCCTGCATTACAACAGCCATCACCCCAAAAACTTACGAAATAACCTGCCTTACGGACAATTCCTGAGAATACGAAGGAACTGCACCAATACGGAAGAATTCAAGTTCCACGCGAACCTCCTGCAACAGAAACTGGCCGACAGAGGTTACCCCAAGAAATTACTCAAAAATACAATGAAGAGGGCCCTCTATACACCAAGAGAAACGCTGTTAACTCCCAAAATACATGACCAAGGGACAGAGAATACACTGGCCTGCATTTCGACGTTTGGAGCCAATACCACGCAATTCAGACACTTGATTAAAAAATACTGGCCCATCGTCCGTCTCAGTCTACCGGAGGAACCATTGCCCAGGATGGCACTGAAAAGGAATACAAACCTAAAAGATTTATTGACTCATGCCAGATCCCGACGAAAACCTACAATATCCACACTTTGGAACGTGCAGGAAATTAGAGGGCACCACCCATGTGGTACATGCCAAGCATGCAACCAGACGAATAAAATGAAATCCTTCCAAATAGGAGATAAAGAATGGGAACTCCGGCAATTTACCAACTGTAAAACCACCAACGTAATCTACCTCATTGAATGCACCTGCAAACTGAGATTTGTAGGCCAAACGGCCAGACCGGTGCACAAAAGAATTAGCGAGCACAAATCAAGGATTAGGTGTAAAATACACACTGTGCCGCTGGTACCACACTTCATGGAACTACAACACCCCCATGACTCATTCAAATGGTGGGTAATTGACCGTGTATTAGGCACCACCAACATTGCGAACTCGCTGAACTACAAAGAATCCTGGTGGATATTTAAACTCAACACCCTGGCCGCGGGTCTGAACGAGGCGGCCCCTATGGACTTTCAAACCTGAGGAGACTCTGCCTCACCCCCCGGTCTCTTTTGAAGATCAACACACAGGCACAAGCTATCTGCCACACTCCCCTCCTAGTAGGGCCCCAACCCAAATTTTTACAAACACAGGCCTTGCCTTCCATCCACGTACAGTTAATCCTCACCAGGACACTCCCAGCTTGGATAGGCATCCACACGAGGCCGCAGCACACTAGGACTTGATCCCAGTTGTTAAGGACACATGGTTGCCAGGGACGCTGCCCTTCCGCATTCGTTCACGTATGCGAGAGCAAGCAACCACTCACAAGAGCGTTGTTACACATGCGCACTGGGCTTTAGCCATACATGCCTGCCAGGTCGACTCGGACGCCAACCCTAAGCGACCACACACTAACATATTAAGCATTCACAGCATCTGTGCATGCGTGCACCACCAGACACTTCACTAGCGCACAGGCGCACATATAGGAGCGTCTACAGCTCCGTTTTGCAGCACATCGCGATTGCTACACGGAGACGGCGGACGCAGACATGCCGTACTCGAGCCTTTTTTCATTCAGGTGATATCCCCTCAGGACAGGCACTATGACCACCCACTGCCCTCCCAACAAACATCAGATGATTACCATGAGCTAGGACATATCCCTAATTGCCGCCTCCCTCCCGTTTATCACCCCTTGTACTACAGGGTTTGATCCAGACACTGGAACCTGGCAAGCAGATACGAACATGGATGCCTCCCACATTTATGCAGTGACCACTCCTGCAAGACATTAACTGCACCATGCACCCCAATCGACCACTGGAAGCACAGGAGTTTCCACACAGCTTCCGGGTACAGGTCAGTGGCTAGACTGGCAGCGCTAACAGCCCTTCACTAATTGTTTTTAACAGCACTCTACCCAGTGCACTCACTTTTTAACCTTCCCCCTACACTATGTGATCCCCTAGGAAAACACTTGGTACCCCACTCTAAGTGGACCCTTTTCTTCTTTTTTTTTCCCCAGGGAGACCTTCATAATTAAGGCCCCAGAAGAAGATTGAGAATAAATACCAATCGAAACGTCAGTGTTCCCCGTGGTCCCCCATTGCAAGACCACTTTCGAGGAACACACAGAACTATCTTTATTCTTTAAACAGACGTCGGACCAGTCCCTCTCGGTCTTGGACCAGCCATGGCTGGCCACCATCATTAAAACTATTTCTACATAGAAATGACAACAACCCATCTAGGCTACTATATGCAAAAGAATTGAATTGCAAAATATAATACTGGACAGCATGGTAACTAAAAGGTTATGTTTCAATATGAAGTAATATGACATATACCTGTATTCCATGCTTTTGCTAAACATAAGATGTTTCTGCATATTAGTTACGCAGACTTGTGATAAGTTGCCTCAGAAAACTGTTAAAACCCTTCTTATTGCTATAGCACAGTTCCTTACCAAGTTTCTGATTGAAATTATGTGACGTTAAAACTCTGATGTTTGACTGTGCTTTCCATGCTTTACTCTTTTTCTATATCTTTTATTCTAATTGAATGTTTGTTTTTACAAAAAGTTACAAGAAAAAGCCACTTAAGAAATAAAATAAGGCTACCTTCTAAAAACCAGATATTGTTAATGGTTGTTTTCTCATCCCATGCTCGGGATCCCTGTACCTCTGCATGGGGTTTCTAGGAAGGTTGAATCATTTGCTGCCTTAAATTGTGCGCAGCACACAGAACTCAGGGAGGACACGACCACCCAATGTGTACAAACTAGTTTCTGTCAAGTCACCAGCCCTTTGCACTGAACTCTGCTCTAAACTGGTGCGTAAATGGTACGCACAGAAAGATAAAATGTGTTGTCTTTACAACTGAAATATTAGCAGAAATGCAACCCGTCCTGGTTTGGATAGAGCAAGCACTAGGTTCATGTGGCTTTGATTTATGTTGTAGAATTCTGTGCAATTGACTGAAAGAGTTTAGCCTTGACAGACAAACTACAGAACACAACTTTATTGCATCAGTTTAAGACCATAAGAAAGTAAACAGTTCTCAAAACACCGATTTTGCACTAGAAAGAGGGCTATCCGTTATATGCTAAAGCACAAGAAAGTCTGACTTACGTTGCAGGGTGTTATTTCCAATCCAAAACTCAGAGCACATATATTACTCTATTTCTGTCTTCCATCCTGTGTTTCAAGGGAGGCAGAGATTTAAGCTGCAATGCAGTTCTTTCATCATCTCCCTGAAGAAGAGAACTGCTGACCATTGGAGTAACTTTACTGAAAATGTTGTGGGGGACATGACATCTGTAGAAAAGGTGCCCCAGCCAAATGAATGGGGACAAAATGGTGAGACATGAAAGTTGGGGAGGACAAACACCCCTGTCCCCCCCCCCCTAAAATTACGCACATGCTACTGACCTCCAGCACCTGTATAAAAATAAAGCAAGGATAGGAAATGTGTTAAGAACCACACAATGCATTTACCTTCTCATATATATATAAAGTGCAGTAACACCCCCAACACTAGAAAATACTTTACAACACGTAACCAGCTTGATGTTTAATCATCTGCTTGTATGGGTGGCCTTCCCCTGGTGTGTGGTAATACATATCAGACCATGCAAGGTATAGAGATGTGTTCTAGCACCTTGAAGCGTCTCTTGTGCTAGATGGAATTACCAATAAATATCTCAAACCAAATAACCGGACAGACTCAAGGAATATGACAATTTACTACTTTATTCTCAATTTAATAAAACAGGGTCACCTGGCAGACATCAGACTGACACTTTCACACTCACACATAAACTGGATTACACAGGGGTCTTATACCCCAATATGCATCATCTATGACGTCATCCTTTGTGGCAAACCATAAAACCTATTAGCCGGAGGAATTGGATTAGGGGAACATATCTACTTATAGAAGGTATACGGGTTAGTACTTCATTGGCTGTCTCTTATCTGTGAGACAACTCTTGACCTACCACTACATAGGTATAATACTGATTATAGAAAACAAAATGGCAGCAGATTGGTCTATGCAACATTTTATAGCAGGTTGCACCATAGACCCATTGATTGGTTGGCATTCCCTTCCAACCTTGGACTTTCGACTTGGCTAGCAGAACGTAAGGAGACCGAAACCCAGGTGCTGGAATCACGTCAGATTACTCCCCTCTTTCCCAATTAGTCCATCATCTCTCATCAGTCTGGCCTCAGCCAAAGTTCCCATCTGTAGTTGACCTTGTAGCCTGTTCACTGTTCTAGGACATTCAAAGGAGTGAAAGCACATCGCTATCTTCTTTCGAGGCTTAATGAATAGCCCTTGTTTTCGACTTCTGAATCACGTGTGAAGAGAGCACTCATTTGTCCATTTCATCCTCTTTTTTACTGTTATTTGATTTACTTAGACTGGGTGTCATTGCTGCTTTTGCCCTCTAGAGACGTGCTCACCTTACCTTGCATAGACCTTATACACTTGTGAATTCCAATACTTGGCTCTCACAAATGTTTTCCTCTTCTTTAATCCAAGAGAAATATGTCTCGGTTCCATGACTCATCTGTCTGCCTCCCTTTGTGCTTTGCAGCTATTCCTTAAAAGTAGTATCCTTGATCACAAGCCAACATCGAATCCTCTTTGTTTTGTTTTGCACACAAAGCTGTTCTTCCAGTGTCTCCTGACTCTCCAACCCTGATCGGCTTCTGAGGTAGTTGAATTGAATATTTACACAAACCGGTGTCCATTTTCCGTCCTTGCAACGTTATATATTCCTCTATTGCAATCTTCTATGTTTCTTATCTACCTTGCGTTACTGTGTATTTACACTTATTCGTCAGCAGGTTATTTTATCTTCTTCTGTAGTCATGATTACTTTATCGTCTCGTACATGTTTTGCTTGTTACTTCAGTTACATCGTCACTCTTAAGTATTTTTGTATCGTTTCAACATGGCTTTGTATATCCTCCTTATGACATCACTCTGCCCATGTCAGATTTCACTCAGTGCTCCATGATGTCCAATGGTGCTTGCTGACATCTTTCCATGCAGCATCCTTACACACTCAGTATGGTTGTCTGTGTGCATATGGTCTCTCATACACTCAATGAGGTATAGGCATAACACATGGAGTCTCACACAGGGCCCCTCTCCTGCTGTTCCAGTATGAAGGCGATGAGGGGGCGGGAGTTAGGGAACATCGGTCCACCTGCTCCTCTACAGAGAGTTAAGAGCCAATGCTGGACACTCTAAGTCTGGGATTTAGTTGTTTGATTGAGCACAGGGCTGAGCTCATCAATCAAAGCTTGGAACTTCTATAACAGGATCATGTGGCTTTGAATCCAGGGTATATAGAAATTGCCAATCTGAAAGATGTGAATCCAGTTATTGCAAGAAGCCAGAGGCCACAAAAATTGAAAGCAGTGTTGTGCGCGTTGCAGGAGGTTAGCAAACTATTCTGAATCAGTGGGAGGATACTCATTCTATATTACCAAAGCAGAAAAGGAAGAAATCGCCATAAGGCCACCCTGAGACAACACCTCAAGCTAGCCACTCATGCACAACATTGGGCCTCGCTTTATGAGAAAAGCAAACAATTGAGAATGACAGAGCGTTTGAACTGCTCTCCAATGGCTGCTCCCTTTAAGCGCTCCCCTTTAGCTTTTATTTACCCAAAAATCTGTTAAAAAAAACAAGAGTGCCCTTTTCAATCAGTATGTTTTAATTGTTAGCTACGTGTTAGGGAGAATTTTCATTTCTTGTGCCAATTCCCTGCAACCCGAGAGAACCCCCAGCATTTTTGCTGGATTCTGGAATTTTTTGGTTTACTGTCCTGAGCGAGTGGGACATTTTACTACTCACTCATTCTTTTGCTCTGAGATGGGAACACTATCTTTCTGCTAATATGATTCTTTTTACTTTTAATGGAGTCATACTTTCATCCATGTATTTCACTCAGGCATCTGTAATAAATGATTGCAGCACACATCACCCTATGTGCAGTGTTGCTTGGGAGTCCCTTGGACTTCCCTTCCTGTTCTGTGTTACTTTTCTCTTAGAACTACTGTTCTCAAGGATAGTAAGGTAATTGTATCTTACTTACCTTTCTTTTTGAGGGATCAGCACATACCCCCTTACGTGGAGTGCTGAGGAGTTACTTTTTAACTCTTTTCCCACTTGTCCTGTAACTTCTATAGTTTGTTTGTTCTATTAGTTTTTTTATTTAGAGTTCTTATGGTTAAATAAACCTTATAACACATTTCCAAAGTAAAATAGAGACAATATACATCACAATATCACGATATTGAAATATTACACAATGTATCACCAATACATTTAAAAAACATTAAAGGTCCATAGGCCTCATTATGAGTCTGGCGGCAACCCTGCCGGTGCTTCCGGCGGGTTGCTGCTGGAAATTTTTAACATTTTACCGGCACCTAGCTTCCCGGTTCCACCAGCACATTACAAGGGAAGCTGGGTGCCAGAAAAGGTTAGTGCCCATGGCATGGGAATGGGTTCAAAGAAGCATCGGCACCATTACTAATGCTGTCAATGCTTCCGTGATGAGTCTGCCTATCGGGGCCGCTGCACCTGGCAGGGTCGGTGAGCTTACCATCACCCTTGTTTCCGGACTGCTACATTCATGATTAGGCCCCATGTATCTAATGTATCATTCAACCATTTGATCAATAAAACCTTATCATCCAGTTAAAACCTTATCTTCCAATTTGTTGTAACTATCCCTAGATATTCACATATTAAAGGAAACAAAGCAATACCATTTCTTTCAATTGTACAATTAATCGAAAACAATCATCAGAGCTTTTATAGCGATTTCATTTAACACAACTCAAGATCCCAGGCCCCTTATCTGCTAATCCTTTCACAATATATTCCCAAATATGGTGCAGTACAAAATTCACAATTGTGCATTCTCCCAAAAACAGAAAGCTCCAGGTTTAATCAGATTCAATATTATGGATTGGATAATTTGGGTTCCAGTAACCTTTGGCATAAACGTCCTGTAATTGTAAACATCTTCTTAATAAATGTCATGGTGCTTCAATTTCAAGCCCACACAAGCGACACAAACGCCTTTCACACACTATTTTCTTGTAGGCCCCAATTCTCGAATGTGTGGTGAGCAGACCCAATCTAAATATCAATATGAAATGTCTGACTTTATAGTTGAAATGATTTATGAGATATTGGCATAGCATATCTACCCCAAAGCCTTGTCTAATATACAACTGATACCTCCTAGACTTCCCAATATGGTGGTACAAATATCTCGATCCCATGTTTTGGCTTGGTCTTTCAGTATTTTCAAATTTTCTGTGATGGGTTGGTTATCCCAAATTCAAAATCTATCTCCAAAAAGAAGGATCTTACATCATTGTACCACACCCACGGTCCAGAACCCAGAGGGCAACCTTTCAAGATAGCTTTAAACTGATAAGACATTGGGCCTCATTACACGGTAGGTGGTAACCATGGTGCTATTAGCGCCATGGTTGCCGCCGGTATTTTACCGTGTCCGCCTCGGTGGATGGCGGAATTACCGCCCTACTCCAAGGTGAGCGGGGGCGGTAATTCCCCATTCACCAAGGCACTTCCCCATTCCCATTTATGCCCCTATAGGGCTCAATGGGAATGGGGAAGGCGCTAATTACTTTACCGCAAATTGCCGTACCGTAATTAGCACCAAGGTCCCTTTGCGGCACCCTACTTTAACAGCTGGTAAAACCAGCCGTTAAGGTCGGGTCCCGCAAAGGGAAATCGTAGTAAGGCGGTAAGGGTTTACCGGTACAGGTGCCCTTACCGGTACCGGTAAACCCTTACCGCCTAACGTGTAATGAGGCCCATTGTTTCATGAGTCAATCCAGTGTGCAATGTTCGTATATATAAAATACCACTGGCGATGCTTAATGATATAAGGCCTAATTCATGATTAACCCCTTCTGTGAGGGCATCTTTGGGGAGACTCAATGTACTTCTCTAAAATGTGCCTTCCCATTTTTTAATCCAAGATGTTTCCCAATCCCCCAACATGTCCAAGCCAAAACATAGACTTGGTATTAAGCAGGTTGTATATAGCTTCAAAAAGCCTTCTATGGAGAATCCCCCTTTGTATCTAATAAATCTTTTTATGTCCTTATTTCTTCTTTGTAATTTTTGTGTGATAAACACTTCAAGTTGTGATACACTCATGGTGTTTGAGAAATATGCTCCCAAATAAACATAAGATTAAACAGTCTGTATTGTTTGCTTACCCATTTTCCATGTCCATTTAGGGCCTTTTGTCTTGCAGGGTTGAATTAACATGATTTTAGTTTTCTGGTAATTAACAAACAGGCTGTTCTTTATAGCATATTCGCACAGAGTATCAACACTTCTTTGCAGCCCTTTGGGCGTCTTATCCAGCAATAAGGTGTCATCGGCATAACAAAGCCGATTTTTTGTTTATTTATGCTAGGAGGAAATGTTGCCCATTATCTATAGCCGAGCCCATATCTGAAACATACAGATTGCACAAGGTTGGTGCCAAGGGGAACCCTGTTTTAAGTCACAGTTAGTATGATATGACAGGATATGGCATTTATAACGCGCCTATACACAAGTTTTTCAAGGTGCGACGAGGCAAGGGAGGGGGAACAGCAGGAAGACATAGACAACGATCTTACTGGGCCAGGTGACATTGAGATCGCACAAGTGCAGGGAAGCGGGAGGGGGGAAAGTGCAGGGGGAGAGAAGAAGGTGCCGTGCAGTACATAGGATAACAGTAAAAATAGATAAAACAATAAATAAATAAAAAGTGAGGCCAGCTGGTGGCAAGTGCAAGGGTAATTGCAGACATCAGACACCAAGTGCTGGTAGGGGGGTGTAGGGATACAGAAACAGTCCCTGAGTGCAAGGGTTGCCAGAGGGGCAGTGCAGGTTTGCAACTAGCGGGGAGGAGACCTGGTCCTGAGATCAGAGGGTAGCCAGGTAACCAGTGCAGTTTCAGTTTCAGCCAGGCGATCAGCAGGGGAGAGGAGGAGAGAAAGCAGAAGCAAAGCGGAAGGTCTTGAGGTGCTTCCGGAACCGGAGATGGCTCTCCACAAGTTTCAGAGAGGCAGAAAGACTGTTCAAGAGGAAGGCCCCAGCCGAAGAAAGAAATCTACCATTTACTCATTGCTTGGAGAAGCGACTGACCCTGAGGGAGTTGGAGGCGGATGAGTCGAAGAGTACGAGAAGGAAGATATTTAGGAAGAGAGAATTGAGGGTATTGAGGCCCCAGCACCTAGAAGGCCTTGTGGACAATGCAGAGGGTTTTGAACTTAATCCTCGCCGCCACTGGGAGCCAGTGCACAGATTTCAGTCCTGGAGAGATACGATCCCTGGGCTTGAGGTCAAGGACAAGTCTCGCAGTCCTGTTTTGGATGAGTTGCTGAGGGCGGAGAGTAGAAGCAGGCAGATTTAGAAAGAGGCTGTTGCAGTAGTCCAGCCTAGAGAGAACCAGAGCTCTAGAGACATTGAGCTTCTGGGGGAAGGAGAGGAAAGGAAGAATACCTCTGAAGAGGTGCAGCTGGTAGTGTGACCTCTTAGAGATGTCAGATATATGAGGAGAGAAGGAGAGTGTGGAGTTGAAGATGACCCTGAGGATTTTAGCCTCACAGGTAGGAGCAGGAAGAGGGCCAAGAGAGGCTGGCCAGAGAGTGGCAGGAAAGGAGGGAGCAGGTGTGCCGATGAGGAGAATCTCGGTCTTAGTGGCATTAAGGCAGAGATCATTGGTGGCACACCACTCCTGGATGGCGTACAGACAGTCAGAGATGAGAGAGATTGAGAAGAGGTGGCTGAGGGAAACCTGAAAATTAGCTGAGTGTCATCCGCATAGCACTGGAAGTTGGGGCAGAGTGCAGCAATGCGGTGGGCAAGAAGTGCCAGTTATTGGTTAAACAGCCAGGGAGAGAGGTTAGACCCCTGGGGAATACCACAGTTAGAGATAGAGATAGAGGAGAGGAAGGACCCAAGTTGAACCTTGGAGGGTCGATCAGAGAGGAAAGAAGTCAGCCACCCCAGGGCCTGACCAGTGATCCCCAGGTTATCATGGAGATGGCTGAGCAGGATGGCATGGTTGACCGTGTCAAAGGCAGAAGAGAGATCAAGTAGGATGAGGACACAGGGGGTGTTGGAATCGTGGTTGGAGAGCAGGTATTACACAGATGTGCAGGAGAGCAGTTTCCGTGCTTCTGGCAGCTCTGAAGCTAGACTGACGGTGGAGAGAAGTTACCATGCTTCTGGCAGCTCTGAAGCCAGACTGACGGTCATGGAACACAGGCAAAAGATTCAGTGTGAAGATTAAGCTGGTAGAAGGCTAATTTTCCAGGAGTTTGCTCAGGACAGGAAAGGAGTGATGGAGTTTGGGCGATAGTTAGCCGGGCAGGACGGGTTCTTTAAGAAGAGGCTGCACAAGGGAGTACTTCAGGGGGGAAGGGAAGACCCCAGTGGTGAAGAAGTGGTTGCAGGAGTTGGCCAGAGCAGGAGCCCAGTGTCAATGTGGACCTTGATGATTTTGGAGGAACAGGGGTGAATTTGTTTTGACAAAACTTTCATAGATCATACTTGTCTAGAAACCTTGTCTGGGGAGAACAGGGGAAAGGCAGAGAAGGAGGGAGGAGAGGTGGCCAAAGAAGGGCCAGAGGAAGAGCGCAGAGTAGAGGGAAGAGGAGAGGAAGAGAGAGAGGACAGGATGTCCTGAGATTTATAGATGAAATGAGAAGCCAGGGCCATGCAGAGACCCTAGAGTGGTCATGAGAGGTAGAGACTGCAGCAGGATTGGCCAGCCACTTACAGATTTTAAAGAGTTTGGCTGAGTTGTTGGATGCCGCAGAGACGCCGGCTTAGATGAGAGTTCTCTTCTTGGTGCGGATAGAGAGCCGGTATTGCCTTTGGAGCAGGCAGCAGGCCAGTTTGTCACAGTATGTACAGGAAGCATGCCATTTCCTCTCAGCCACCCTACACTTGCATTTAAGAGTGGCAAGGTCTAAGTCGTACCAGGAGTTGGACTTGGCTTTGGGCTTCAAGCAGATCCTCATGACAGGGGCAAGAATATCAAGCCTGTCAGACATAGCAGAGTGGAGCATGGAAAGGGCTGTGTCAGGGTGTGAGTCAGCTGAAGGGGGATGGAGGGATTGAGAAAGTGTCGGCGAAAGCCTCAACTGACACACGCTTCCTGGGTCGCATAACGAGAGGGTAGGTGGCAGTGCTGGAGTAGGCTTGGCCTGAGGGGTGGAGCGAATGAGCTGGGAGGAAAGGAGAACGAAATTACTCCAGGAGAGAGGAGTGGTGAGAGGGATAGAAAGGGGAAGGTCTGTAGAGATCAGAACATCCAGAGTGTGCCCTGCAGAGTGAGTCGGCCCAGAGGGGAGGATAGAGAGTGAGAGTTTCAGAGGTTGCAAAAGAGTCCAGAGGAAGGACTGGACGCATCCAGGTGGATGTGAAAGACTCCAAGAAGGAGGAGTTGAGTGGTCGAGACCAGGAGGGAAGAGGAGAGGTCCGCCCACTCAGAGAGGAAAAAGGAGATCTGACCAGGTGGCCGATAAAGAGTAGCCAGCCAGTAAGGGAATGGCTAGGAGGGAGAGAGAGAGCCTGCAGATGAGGCATTCAAAAGAGGAATAGGCCTGCGTAGGAATTACAGAGGCAGGCATCCACCCCGTGAAAATCAGGACTACACCCCCTCCGGAACAATTGGACCTGGGAGTAGAGAGGATCTTGTAGCCGTCAGGGAGGAGAGGTTCAAAGCTCGTGACAGAGCTGGCCGTGAACCATGTCTCGGTGAGACTGAGGACATCGAGGTCAAGTTCTTCAAGGAAGCGGCAGATGTCAGTGGAGTGTTTGACAGCTGAGCGAGAGTTAAGAGTGGCAATATGGAGAAGGTTGCCTCCTTGAAAGACCTCCGTGGAGGGGTACAAATCAGAGGTACACCCTGCGGAGGTGTATAAGGAGCCTGAGGGGGTCAGAAGAGGAGGGAGGAGAGAGCAAGGTAGCCACGGAGGAGGCAACACGGGGTGCCAAGGAAGCCGTGGAGGGAAGAGACGGGACAGCAGGAGAAGAAAGGAAATTGATGAGGCACGGGAAGCGTCTATCAAAGAGAAGAAGGTCAGCGTGAGGGAGTTGGACCAAGATGGTGCCATTTAGGTATACATTAATGATGACCTTAGGGGAGAGGAAGGAGGCCAGGCGGGCCTCACACCGGGTGCCACCATTGATAGGAGAAGAAGAGAAAGAAGAAAGCACAGAGACCTTATGAAGTGTCCATAGGTCTGGCCAGGGAACGACAAAGAGGATGTCAGTGAGGGTTTGCCTGGAGGAAGCACTGGTATAGGTGTCAGCGATAGGGAGGACTGGGTTGGAGACCAGGATGTCCCTTTTAAACTTCTTCCTACCAGATTTAGTGAGGAGAGCAGGATAATCGATAGAGAAGCAGTTAGAAAAGATAGGAGAGACGGAGAGCACCATAGAGTCAGAGGGGAGAGGAGAGAAGAGTAAGAGGGTAGGGGAGAACACTAGGGAAGGACACAGGAAGGGGTGCAAGAGGACGAGACAAGGAGAGACAAGACAATAGTGGACAATTGAAAAAAAAGACAAGAGGTCAGACAATAATAGAACAGTTTGCTGGATGAACGCTTTGCTAAGAAGGCAAGACCAAAGACAAAAGATATTGGGTAATGGGATCGATATAGATTCCTGTGCGCTCTTTACCACTTTCTAATTATTAATATTGTATCAGCAGCAAGTGGCACACTCCCTACAAATCACCCACTATGATTTGCTAAAGAATACACAGACGAATTGAAGGTCAGGGAGGGCAACACGCGCTTTGATGAAATATTTAAGCAATAATCAACATATATTATCACACAACTCTGTAATATTGAAGATGTGGTTTATTCCACTGTTGAGTTCAGTGGTACAGCCGACACGTGTTTCGACCTGCTGGTCGTTTTCAAGGCTGTTAGTAATCCAATTACATTGAATATAACCAAGAAATAACAACAAAACAATAGATCACAGTATTTGATATTGTCACCCATAGTCAAAAGACATCGTTCAAAGTATGAATGCATGTTCAAAAGTTAGTTAATGCAAAAAGTGATGTACATATACATAGAAAAAAACACCAAAACGTACCACATTTCAGGAAAAAGGCGGGTGGAGGATTTGTGTATGCCATTCAAAAGAAAATGAGAAATATCGTAATGAGCAATGTATTCAAATTCAGTATTACATCTTTCAATGCTGGTTAAGTTGGAGGTCATGATTGTGACCCATGTTAGGTGATTGAGCATGCCATAAGGATGTGGAACCCCAAAAATGTCCTCTTGTAAAACAACACCCTGTGGTGTAAAGTTAATTAAGACTACAGTATGCTTACATCTATGAGTAGATGTGCGCCCGTTGTGATTAATAATAATGTGCTGTTAACCCTGTTAAAGAGTCTATTTCGAAAATAGAGAAAACGATACAAATATATGCTTACCCTATTTTAGCAATATCAATGTCATTCACCTAAAAACATTTTTTAGGAATAAATGTAACAAATCGCACCAAAAATGTGTGGACCGAATGTGTTGAACCTTCCATGGTATACTGATGAAAGAATAAACCAGGTACCGTGTAGCATAGCTTTTGTCTTTAAAGAGTGTATGCAAAGATATGTGGTGAAAACTTGTGGTCCAGGTTCAAATACCCGTTCCCCCTATAAAATGATCATAAATCATAATCAGAATTCCAAAATAATACGTCCGCTATTTGAGGAATCAAGGGGCTACGGTCAAATCATACGTGAGAATATTTTCAATGGATGCAACTCGTCGAAATCGACTCATTAAAATTGACTGCTGCTGCGAAAGCATTGATGCTTAGCCAATTCTATAAATACCTATGGATTCGAAAGAAAAAAATATATTAAAATTTAAATAGAAAATGTCTTCCGTGGATCATGTATGTCCATAACCATCACATGGTGAATAAGTATCCATAGCGGTAAGTCTACACTCCCAAATAAAATCCTCACCTGAAATAGGTTAGAAAATTACCCAGGTTAAATCCCAGCATGAATTTGATGGCTTGCAGAGGCAACACGTTATAAGACTTGTCATCCGAGCCGATGCTCATTCCTACACGTGAATGTGATGATGAAACGCATGGACTACGTGTGACATCAGATGTAAACAGAACACGTCATGACCTTCATGGAAAACCCTTCATGTGCATGCATGTGATGTAACAACACCCATGTGACAAAGCATTCTGTCGTATTGTTATTAACGTAAATGCAAGGAAAGAAATACATCTACAGGTAACTGACTCAAATACAATTGACTAAAATGATTGTAAATAAATAATCCATATCATCCAGTTGCCAGACACGTTGAATCCCGAGTGAAGAACTGTGATAATCGTGATTAGTGTATTGTCACTGGAGTTTAACAATGATTTGTCCAACATTATAGAATCTAAGCAAATAACCCTACAGCTAATTGTCATAATAGTCAAATTTAGTGTAATTTCAAATATGGATAATTGATAATATTACAGATGCCAACTGCTATTGATATGACGGATTGATCGCATGATTTTAAATCTTCAGTAGTGAAGCATTAATTGATGTGCCTATGTCAAAACAATCCTAAGAAAAATTAAGATACTAGTTAAAAAGAATTTTTATGAATGGAGAGATGAACCATGGTTGTAACAAAGTTCTAATAATATCAATGGATAAATTGACGTCGAAAGTGTGTTGACTCCGCAAATCCCAGAGTACTGACTAAAGGGCAACCTCAATACCTATGATGTGGTTCCAACAAATGAATCCCATTATCTCCTGTGATCAGATCTATTTTGTAAATGAACATGGTTTTCACAATCGTATGGCATGCACGAATCAGGCAGGACTTGACTAATATTTTTTTGACAGGCCATAAGATTACATTCATTTCATGGTCAGTGTTAAGACCATTGACCGTGCTTTTGAGGAAGCAGATGAGTGTAGATTCACATTGCCTCAATTGAAGTTGAGTATCTCCCCCTCTCTTGCCCCTCTTAGTTTCAATAAGTCCAATAAATCTCAAATCATTTTTATTAGCTAACTGATCTTACTGTTGCCAATGCAAGGCAAGTAGCAATTTGGGGTATACACGATTCAGGCTCGACCAAGTGTTCCTTAATTCAAACTCTCAGCTGCCTGATTGTGCTGCCCACATGCAACTTGCCAAACACACAGATGATGGCATAGACAACAAAACATGTTCTGCAGTTGATGAAATCATTGATATTCACAGTAACACCATATTTGTCAGTGAACGATTGACAATTGTCATATGCATATTTGCAGAAGTTACAGTTCACACACTTGAAAAATCCTTTTGGGCTGCTTAACCAATTTTCAGTTCCTTGTGTGATGGTTCTAAGAAATGATGGACTAGCCATCTGTTTGATAGTTGTGGCTTTGGTAAATGTGAATTTCGGCTTGTCAGATATATAAGGTAGTAAGACTTTGTCCAATTTCAGTAAGTGCCAATGTTTCAACGCCATTTGATATAATGCGGATGAATCCTTGGAGTATTGGGTGATGAAGGCAATGTGTTGTGGATGTGCTAAAACCTTACTATTTTGCTTCAGAAGTTCTGATTGTTCAGTATTGGCATATTTATCACAGGCTTTGTCAATGGTTTTCGGGTGATACCCCCTATTTTTGAAATGTTGAATGAGTGTCGACATTCATTAGAATAGTCACTGTCAATACTACAATTCCTCCTAGCCCTGTACAATTCACCACTTGGAATGTTATTAATGGTGCTCCTACAATGACTACTGTGAGCATGCAAAACAAAATTCACCTCTGTCGGGTTCCGAAAGGTTTTAGTCTGAAGTACATTGTTTAAAATTAAGATATTGAGGTCTAGAAAATCAATATGTGTTGGGTTAGACTGCCCAGTCAAAGTAATACCAAAAGGATTCATGTTAATGTGTGATACAAATTTGGCAAAAGATTCCTGTGAGCCCTACCAGACAATCAAAATGTCATCTATGAATCTTTTCCATGCAATATGATTCTTCCAAAAAACTTCCTGTTTCCTCAATTGAGGAAATATGGGTTTCCTCATATTGTGCCATGAGTAAATTTGCCAATGTTGGGGCAAATTTAGCACCCATGGCAACTCCCTTCACTTGCACATAATATTGATTGTTAAAAAGGCATACATTGTTTGTCAAAGTAAATTGTAGAATTTTTTTTAGCATCTCAAAATGTGTCGAATAAGATGCTGATGCGTTCCGAAAAGTGTAATCAATGGTTCCAATTGCCAGTTTGTGATCTATACTGGTATACAAAGATGTAACATCTAATGTGGCTAGCAGGTAGTTGTCTTCCCATTTCACTAGTCTTCAGGAACTGCAAAATGTGCGTGCTGTCTCTAATGTGGGATCTCATTTTCAGAACATAAGGTTTGAGAGCCTCTTCCAGGTATTGGGATGGGCCTTCAGTGACTCAACCAATGCCTCTCATGATGGATGTAACTTAGGGTAGCTTGTCAAAAGATTTGTTAATTTTTGGCAGAATACACAGTGTGGGCATTGTTGGATTGGAAATTAACAAAAATCTCTACTCATCCTCTGTGAGATTACCTTTAATATACCGATCTTCTATTAGAGTGTGTAGGTTTACCAAAGACAGCACTACTTTCACAATGCAAAACACACCTAGGTCTGAGAGTCCTGTATAGTGGGAGAAAGGCCTAGGTTCCACAATTCAATTTAAATACTTTCACAATTCAATTTAAATACCGGATAAAAAATGCACCTAGGGCTGAGAGTCCTGTATAGTGGAAGAAAGGCCTAGGTTTCACAATACAATTTATATACTTTCACAATGCAATTTAAATACCGGAGAAAAAATGCACCTGGTTCTGAGAGTGCTGTATAGTGGGAGAAAGGCCTAGGTTTCACAATGCAATTTAAATACTTTCACAATGCAATTTAAATACCAGAGAGAAAACACACCTAGGTCTGAGAGTCCTGTATAGTGGGAGAAAGGCATAGGTTTCAAAATGCAGTTTAAGTATGGCCAATGATCGTAGCTATTGATTCCCTTAGGGTGCCCTCCAGGTTCAACCTGTTCCGTACAGTTGTGTTATTATACAGCTCTTTGATAAAATGAAGAAGGCCACGATATATCTTCCATTTCTCTAGTTTCGCCCACAAAAGATTGTGATTAACAGTATCGAAAGTGCTCCTGAAATCAATGAAACACACATAGCGCTCCCTCTTTCTTTCTCCATGCATCACATATTAAATAGGACAAAGCCCTAAGGTCTGTGGTAGCACCAATGACTTTTCTAACTCCTGACTGCTGATTTGATAATAAATTATTTCTTTTTATCTAAGCGTTTGTCTCGACCAGCAGTAGTTTTGGGAATATCTTGGAGCACACATCTGTCTTTGTCAATAGCATATAATTGCTGGGGTTGTTCCGGGTGCCCTTTTAAAATATTGGCATTAATATGGACGCTTTCCAGCTGGTTGTTAGATAGCCTGTATCAACTATGGTAGTGAAGATATTCCCCAACACTCCTGCCCACCAAGCAGGATCATGTTTATAGAGTATATTCGGAACCCCATCAGGGCCCGGGGCTCTCAGGGATTTTAGTTTCTTAATTATTCCTTCTATGTCCTCATTGTCCCATACTAGACATTTTGTATTGCCAATATGTTAGTCTATCTGCACAGGGGCAATCTCCACTTTATAATAAAGTTGGGCTATAGAAGTTTTCCATGAATGTTCAGGAATGCAATTGATTTGTTTACCACTACCGGTGAGACTACACACATGTTTTTCATATAGGTTCCAAAATGTAAGGCAATCTGTATTTCTTAATATGTTAAACATCAGGAGCCATTTTTTTGCAAATATAGACGCCTTATGTATTTTAAGAAAATGTCTATATTTTGTATTAATGTTAGCCAATATCTTACACTGTGTGAAGTTATCGCAGCTATCTCTTTTCAATGCTTTTAGCTCTTTGCAATGACTCCGTTTTTTCGCCAGCTACTATTTTACCATATGCTATCCCTATAAGGGATGTTTTCCCCAACTCTCTTTCAGCTTTCTGTATATGCTGTTTTGCCATTTTTGAGATTAAGTCAAGATCAGCCGCTGTTATTCTGTTATCCGGGCAATTAACCCTAATCAAATTATAAAAGCATTGCATGTATCTGTTCATTTTAGTTACCATCCAATGGATTCTTTTCCTGGCACTGTTGGCTCTGGTCTGCCCATTCATGCATTCTTTAGTATCACTCAAAAAGGCGGGACTAGATTTTTTAACCACATGATCACTAACTGTGGTAGGTATTAACATCCATTCACCTACTATGTGGAACGTTGAGATAGGAAACAGTATATTATCAATCCAGGTCTTTCTATTTCCCCTAAGCATGTGTATGGGATTGCGCCAAGCTCCCTCTCATTTGTGTATATCTGGAATAGGCTATTGCCATCAATGAAGACACGCCACGCTTCATAATTCATATCATTCTCATCCGCATAGTGGATCATCTTGGACCCCAATTCATTTGTGTACCAGATTAACCCTTCCGTACAATTAGGTATTTTTCTAAATTGTTGAAAGTTTAGGTCACCCATTATTAGAAAAAGTGCATCCGGCCTATCCTCAATCCATAGCTCTAATATTTTTTCAAGTGCCTCAATATCTTTCATCATTGCTATATTATTAGGTGGATCGTACACATTCATTATCAATAAGATCTGCTCCCTACCTGTAATTCACGTCCAATATCCCAGCCAAGATATGTGGAGAGTATTCAGAAAGCTCATGGGCCCTTAACTTTAGATGATTTTTTGCACCCAGTCATCCACAAGGTCTACCTCTCAAGTTTCTTTTTGCTTTTCTTTTAATAATATAGTACGCATCCAATGTGATATCTTTCATCGAACAGGTTTCATGGAAAGCGAAAATATCTGAGCTAAGTATGTTCTAGGCCCGCTGGGTTGGACAATAATGAATGATAACCGCATGTATTCCATGACATAATATTTATTTTGTGTCTACTATATATTTTCTGTCAGTCTACCTCCTCTAAGTCATTTCCCAGTTGGGTTGACTCAAGATATATCCGAGTAAGTTTTTTTTTTTTTTTCGAAGTTCATCAACAATACACTTCACTAGGATGACTATGTCCAAGTTTACCTCTCTGTTCGCTTTTTTATTTACCTCCCTTTTCTAATTTTCCTCCCTGTCTTTTATCTGTGGGACAACCTTCAAAAAATAATTTACCATGTCTAGAAACTCCATCCCATATGACAGAATGAGCTCCACAACAATAGGCGATACCAGGTGTATAATAGACCAATTTGCTTCTTGTGCCAATCCCGGGATCTCCACCCAGACAATATCTTTAGTTGCAATGACCTTTAGGTCAGGAAGTTGATGGATTCATTCCAACGTGTGTTTTCTGTTTAGATATCGGCTACACGTCGTAGCATACTTATCCAAGATTTTAATAATGGATGTAATCATTTTTGCGTGCATAACTAAATCCATTATAGACTTTCCTCTTATATCTTGTTTGTCATGGGTCATTTTTTCCTGGTCGTCCGTTCTTGTGCTCATAGTATCATCCCAAGCCTTATCATTCCATGTGTCATAATGTATATCTCCTTCCACCACCTCTTCTTGCTGGGCAAAAGAGACTTTATTCTTAGTCTCTGTGGGCTGGGGCTTTGTAGCTAGCCCCAAGATACCAGTGCACCTTGGCTCTTGATCATGTTACACCTCTGTTTATACTTTGGGTTGTTTGGGCCAGTTATATTATCATTTTAATTGGTTTGATTGCCATAGATGCTTCAACACATCTAATCTTATCTGACATGGATCGATTTTCTAGATCCAGTTTTATTTGTATTCACTGTTTTTAAATGCTTCTTTTTTTCTTTGCATTTTCGTGGCACGGGGGGAGCTCTTCTTCCCTTTCAATCCCACTCAGTACCCTCCCCCATAGACGTTTCCCCCTGGGATTAAAGGGTGGATTCCTCTAAATCATTTGTTGTTAAAATACTGTCATCTACATCAATTAGCCCATACTCTTGACTCATACTTGGTTGGCAAACGCTCTCTTGTTTTTTGTGGTTAGCCCACCATTGTCATCCATCACTTTGCTCTCGCCATTATGCTACCCAAAGCCATGTCGACTAACATAGTTAGTCCTTCTTCTTTTACATTCTGTTGTCTAAACATAGTGTTACACATGGTGAATAAAGCCTTCAATATCTTAAGGTGTCCTGGTTCATACACATTGTCTTCCACTGAGGAGTCGGAAAATGATCTATTACCGATAGAAGGGGAGGCATATGCCCTATTAGCTATCCCAGTAAGGTCAGGGGATCTCTCCAGATTAGTGGGTGGAATGGTACTTGTCGTGTCACTGCCCAAATTACCTATATTGCTCAGACCAAGACCCTGCGTGGATTTCTCATTTACATTTAGCACCATATTCAGAAGGGCGTTATTGTAAATAGGTTCCACTTCCAGATTTTCCTCGAGATCCGGAAGACAGATCATACTGGTTCACTGTGTGCAGGTTTCCAGAGAATTGGGTTGATTAACAGGTTTTAATAATGCAATTTGTTTTCCTGGGTCATATTCGGGTTGCCTCTTTTTGCCTGTAATGCCTCAATTACCCTAAGCTCAGCCACCTTAGCTTGGGGACCATTTTGCTTTTCTTTATAGACCTATTCTTTTCCCTGGACGAAGCACAGGTTGGTGTGCATGCTAATCTATCCGTGCTTCTTAACTGGTACTTTTTTTTGGCAATTGCTGGCATAGTTCCCGAAGTTCTTATAATTTCTTACGATTTCTATATTTATCCGAGGGTCTTTAAAGTGATGATTTTTGCCGGGATGATTCTTTCAAACATTGCAACCTTCCAGCATATGCTATCACCCCACAGTCAATTCACCTGGATGCTTGACACTCTACCTCATTAGTATTGACACAAGTCCCACCTGCCGGCGTAGATTATAACTTTCGCCCCCGCCACATGCCAAACAGTCAAACAGCACTCAATGGTGCACTCAGCTGGAGTGCGTACCTGGCTGTATTTGCAACAGCTTGTCGAAAAGGGGGAGTGTCCTCCGTGATACAACGTTGAATAAATCAGCCAATATTATCTTTTAGCTCCAACAAGTATTTTCTCCATTAACTGCAACAATGGTTATCCTGCTGCCAAACAGCACTCCACGGTGCACTCAGCTGGTGCGCGCACTTTTATAGTTACAGTGGCAGATAAACCTAAATGGCTGGTGGCAGTGGATACCTTTTTACCATTTTTGTGTTAGTTACTCACAGGCTGTTTCCACAGCTGCAGTACTGCCCCCATTGGTGACAATTTTTCCAAAATGGCCCCAGTCTTCTTTAATTGCCATTTTTCATTTGTGTTTTCCTTCTTGGCCCTTCCTCCATTCCAGGTGGCAGTGGGCCGTCTTTGAGTTTTGTCTTTGGCAGGATCCCTTTGTGAAGCCCGCCGAGGCTCCAGTGTATCTCCTGAGGCAGGAAGTGAGGAAGGAGCCTGGAACTTCCCTGGTCTTTGTCTTGGGGTATGCCTGGCTGGAACCAGTTTGAACTGGGTGGCTGGCTGTCCTGGAAGGACAGCCACCCCCAGGTGATTGACAGGTCCATAAAACTGAATGAATAAGTTCCTGCATAAAAGGTGAGGCTTTTGGGACAGAAGGCTGAATCGACCACTGGAACTGAAGCTCTGAAGAAGATGACCAGAGACACCTGCAGCACCTTCAGTAACCGCAGAAGCACTGCTGAAGTACTGCTGGTGTCCTGACCCTGTTTGAATCCCAATTCCTGGGGTACCCTAACCACCTCCACGTGCATTGCCTTGCCGTTGACCAATTTCCCTGGAACTTCAGAGACATCTGTGTGGACCTCCAGAATCACAAATCCTCTCCTTAAAGCCCCCTCACCAGAGTGCAGGACTGAGAACAAGATTCTAATGGGCAGTGATCATTAGCTACTCTGTGCTGAGAAAAAGGTGGCAAAAACACGAACCGACGTGGGAGTACGAAGATTTCTGTTCTGACAAGTCCCTCTCTCGGCTACTGCTGCAAGAGCCCATCCAGGGCCCCCACTTTCATCACCACAACCAAGGACTAGAAGACCGGGTCTGCAGCTGTGCATCCAGAAGGTGTCCAGCTGCATCAGCTTCTTCACTCTCAAGGTACTGTGGAGCTTAAAGGAAACTTACCTGAAGCCGTTCGTGTCGCTCCTTTGCTTTTGGAGAACTCTTTCTACTGTTTGGGTGTTCAGATGTTTGCAATCGCCCTGGCCTGACACTGGACTTAGGCATTGCTGGTTTCCCAACAGTAATTCCTCTGAACCTCTTGGATTGGGGATTGCTTGTTTCCATCCCAAAACTCAAATGAATTTTTCCTTTCTTGTTAGGGAAAAGACTGCCAAACCCTATAAGAGTTGCTCCTAGTATTGCTTACCTGTGATTGTTGCACTTTACATTCTTGATTTTACGTAAACTTGATTACTGCAGAGTTGATTTAAAAGAACTGCAAGTTTGTGAGTGTTTCCTTGGATCTATGTATGTTCCTTGTACTGCTTTACAGCTCACATTCCTCCTCCTAAGCTAAGCCTGGCTGCTCTGCCACTCTAGCAACCTTGGGTAGTACAGGCCTATATTAGAAGTTGGGGCCTTGAAACCAAGGGATAAGTCTTGTAGAGTCTGAAGCAAATTGGACTGTAGAAAAATTGACCCAACACTATGTTAGGTCATAACCGTTTACATTCTAAAAAAGAATAGTAGTGCACGGGCAGAAAGCTTCAAAACCAACTTAAAAGAGTGATCCCCTTTCAAAGTCTCAGCCCATCTATCAACCCTATCATTGCTGCATGTATAAATCTCATACCAGTATCTGTAAGCTTACACATAGCACTGTATGTCATCACGCAGCGGGCACCATCTTTGGAATGGCATTCAGCGCCTACAGGACAGTGCTGTGGATAATGCCATATTGTGCATGGAGAGTACGGTTTGCTCCTAGTGCCACGTCATGGAAAGGCGCAGATAACGTTCTTCATGCAGAAAACAGAAATGAACGTGTGGTTGGTGGCGGGCATCATGTAGCAGCAGGGGGGGCATCACGTGCCGGACGATTCTATAAATGTCCATAGCAAGTACTGCGGCCAGCCAATGTGTACACCAGCGTTTCATACCACGGGTATCAGTCACGGTTAAACAAGATGCAGAGACATTTCCCCTTTATAATGGCAGGCGCCGAAAGAACATGGGTTTGCTTCCCTCAGATGAGTGGTTTGGGAAATATGTACGTTTCTATTTCATTATGTCCTGTTAAGCATTTAATTAGCTTTGTGCACTGGCAAGACCTCCTTTAATTGTTTTGCATCTTACGCCTTGTCATGTGGATGTGTCTCTTTTAAGTAAAGGAGTTTTTAAGTGTTGGATTGTTCTAGACCAAACATAACCTTTTTTTTTTTTTTTGCGTGGTGTAAAGTGACTTTACACTGACAACAAACACCCTGATTCGCAGAGTGGTGCAAAGTGCATTTTTGCAGTGCAACGTGAGCACTTTGCACTGCAAAAATACACCGTGTTAACAGTTCCATGAATTAGGCCCCAAATGTCATCCTATTTTATCTCGCCACCTTGTAATTCCTGGTTCACACATGACTGGCCATCTGGGGTGACATGACAACCTCTGTGATCATCCCCGCCCCAGTGCGGTCTCGGTGGGTTTCCAGGACGGCAATGTCAGCCAAGGACGAATGGGCATACAATTCTGTTTGTTTCAGGGTTATGAGGCAAAGGCATCCCGATTGGGAGTTTCTAAGCATATCTTTTTTATAATCTGCCATCGAGCCAGAAGAAGCTGGCATCCCGGTGAGACTGTAATGCACAGAGCTGTCCTTTTAACCGCCCTCCAGAGTATTTCAGGAGGCACTTAGCTTTCATTAGCCTGGCAACCCAGAGTCTGCCAGCTGCACAGTCACTGCAGCCTCCAAATATTCACTTCTCTTCGGTAGATAAGCCACCACAAAGCACTTACAAGTTACATTATGGCATTTATTGGGAGAAGATGGGAAGAAACAAGACATCGGGGATTAACATTTATTTTAATTAAAAAAAGACTTTTTTGGAAATGTGCCTCGCTATAGTGCTTTTCATCTGCACCTATCTGGCACATTGCGCCATTCTGCTTTTAAGCAGACACATTGGTCTTCAAAGCCTTTCTTGTGGACGTGCAATTTAAAGATTCTAAGGCCCGCAGCTGGTCGTATTAACACACATAAATGCAACATGTCTGTCCTCGCTAAAGCCCAACATTTGCAGAAACAGAGCTAGGTCGATAAATATCAGAAAAACAATTCAGGGGAGCTGGGGTGTTTAATATGCTCACATGTTTTCCATAGAATTATGCACATTCCTAGGGGATCCTTGTACCTCTATCTATGTATAGAAAAGTCAACATTTGTTTGTTTGTGGCAGGATTTGTGGCGAAGCGCTGTTCCTTATACAATTCCACACCGTTTCACCAATCTGCCCCAAAATTGGCATGACTGCCTGTTAGGTCCCTCCGGACATGACTGGCTACATGACATCTGGATATCCCACCCCTTTCCCCGGATTTCAACAGAAGTCAACATTTGTTTGTGGGTTTGTGGCTTGGTGAAGCGTTGTTCCTTATACAATTCCACACTGTTTCACCAATCTGCACCAAATGTTGCATAGTTACCTGTTAGGAACCTCTGAACATTACTGGCTACATGACATTTGGACACCCCACTCCTTTCCCCCCAGATTTCAGCACCTTCACACATGAAACGGTTGCCTTAAATCGGTAGAACATCAATGTGTCCGCAACCATAGAATGCATAGTTTCTGGGACATTTTCAAGGCAACCAACTGCACCACGCCAGGGTGAGGCAACAGGTGGGAAGAGAGCACAGTAGGTCTCAGTATGCAAAAGCACACCAACTCTTACCTCCCCCCAATGTCTGCTCCGGGGTATGCCAGCCAGCCACACACACCCATTGTCAGTGCAGTTTACTTCATAGTGCAAAGCGCATCAAGCACTAAGCGAATCGGAACAGCGACCTACAGGAGCATTAATTTTCAACAATTGATGAGAGTGTTGTGATGTCTTTCCACAGGACCCGTTTGGAGAAGGGGTACTTTTAGCTATTAACAATAAAAAACCAAAAAAATCACTAATGCCCTCATTCTGATACGTCATATGCAGGGAAAAGGCAGAGAAAAAAGGCATTCTGCCTTTTGTCCGCTGCCGAGCATTCTGGTGAGGGCCTTTTGAGGATTAATAGGGTTCATTACTCTAAGGCCACAGAGCGGCTTTATATCTGCGCACTGTACTTGCTCTCCCTGCACCAGGAAAAAGCAGGCGCTGTCCATTGAAATCAATCAGATAAAGACATCCATCACGCTTGCCACGGTGGACCCTATTGCTGTTCTCCTAATCCATAGGCACCTGATTCAACGCATCTGTGAGGTGAAAGGCATGGAAACCAAGTCTATCCTGGGTTCATCTGCTCATCGCTTGGTTGCAGTAAAATTGTGACCTGCATCTATCTCATGTGGAAACAGTGAGCAAAAAGCGTGTGCTGCAAACTCTCATCTCAGAACAGGTTATCATGCCATGTTCTTTCTGGAGTGGAGCGCCTGCTACCTTTTTTGAACCATGTGGGAACGGAGCAGATTAGGGGCAAAAAAGTCCAACCACCTCATTGCTGTAGCTATGGATTCTCACCCAGGCTCCCTTTGGAATGAACCTCTGAGTGGATTTCTACACATGTGGTCGAATTTGAAGTGATTTTGGGGGCCTTCCAGCCACTCTGAACACAGCCTCTGGGACATTATACTTATCTATCCAGACAGCAGTAACAAAGCAAGCATTGGCAATGCCAAAGTTTTGGCTTTTGTCACAGCATGAGAAAGACACTTGCCAGGCACTGCCATAGTGGTATTAACTGGCCAATAATGGTAGCAGAAGCACAATGATACAAGTACCTGGGTATCTAATAGCAGTGCCTGGCAAATATCAATTATATTTCGCAATGAGGTGTAGTAGTGATAGTGGGCAGTTGCGTATTGTGGTGTTCAAGAGCAAAGGCCCTAACTTCTTAAGGAAATTGTGTAAGGTTAGTGGAAAACACCAATCACACTGCGCTGAGCCCAATGTTCTTTTTAGAATTTAATATTTAAGTGTCAGTAGAGGTTTCCAGTCCCAAAATCATGGAGCATCATGACTAAGCCAACACGTATTTTGACCATAAGGTCTTTTTTCAAGGCTAATTGGTATCTTGTTAAAGCGTCGGGTATGTTTGAGCTGTCCTAAATTAGCTCAGTTTGGACGCTAATCATCGGCACATTGTGTTTAGTGCTAAGTAAGCGTTTTGCAGAATAACATTTAAAGTAGTATTCAGTATGTATTTGTTTACCAATGATTGCAGCAAGTTTTTAGTATCTCTTAATTGAAAAATCAGTGTGCCCTGTGTGGTGCATCCGGCCAGGTTTGGCGGCTCTCAGTGAGGTCTAATACTTATAAACAAGCCAAAACTGTTGGCTTTGCCAATGCTTGTTTTTAACAGGACTTCAGTGGAGGACCTGCATAGTGCTTATAAATCGAGTGGCTAAAGGCAGATCTGGTTAAGACATTTTTATTGCACAACTCGTGGGTTTACACTTCCAATTAGATCATTAACTCTTGGAAGATTGCTTTGAAAAACATTGGCATGGACTTTGAGTGCACAGTTTGATGGTAAGGCTTGATTAAAGTGAGCTCGTAGAGTAACCATGAGTATGTGTTTTGGGCGGGCAGGGGCGGGAACTGGTTGGGAATGGCCATAGAGATTAGCATGGCCAGGGGCAATCAATGGGTGGTGTGGTGGATCAGAAGAAAGATGCAGACACTGAGGACATTTAAAACGTGTTTTTATTAAAGACTAAAAGAATACTTACCTTTCCCTATTACTATGGGGATTTTACTTTGGTGCTCGTCTGTCATGGATAAATATCCAAAGAAAACAGTCCGATGTCCAACGCTAACCTAACTGACCCTACCACTTTTATAATCAACTATGGTCAGAAAAATAACTCCCTTCTCTTGATGGTTGTGCTTATCAGACACATCAAGCAAAATGGGGAGAGCACTTAAATCAGCCAGTACACACTGCCAGTAATATTGTAAAAGCAGCCAAGGAGAGCCCCAAGCACTTGCTCAACCCAACTAACAGCTCAATATCTACTATTGCCAGTGCCAATTATTGATCAAGACAGGGAGGAAATGGCTGCTGCCATCCCACCACCCTCACCTTTTCTTGCAGAGCCTGGTACTCCTCCTATCACGTGGGAAAAGTGGAGGAGGATGTTCGAAAGTTACCTGGTGGCAATAGGAGGCGACAGTTTCAGTGCACCCAGAGGGAAGGCCTTTTTGTTCCATAATTTGGGACCCGAGGGCCGCTGCATATTTGATGGCCTTGCGAGTTGGCTAGAAGAGTGGGCTGGAGACCTCAATGAGTATTCAGTGGCAATCAAAAGGATAGAGGAGCACTTCGACCCCAAGAAAAATGTTACTTTTGAGTGGCACAGATTTTTCCAGAGAATTCAGGATAGCTCAGAGTCCGTGGAGACCTATGTAGCCACCTGAGGACATTGATTCACATCTGTGAGTTTGGGGACCTAACTGACTCTTTGATTAGGGACCAGTTGGTGAGATGCACCAACAACCCGAGAGTTCAAGAAAAGTTGTTGACCAAGGACATGTCATTGGAGCAGGTGGTGGAACTCACACGTAGCATCAAACAGACCACGCAGTACATGAGGGAGATGAAGGTGGGAAAACAGGTGACTCAGGAGGTATGTGCAGTTGCTCCAAAGAAGAGGTTACCCAGCCCGGGCCCAAGGAAAGAATGGTGAGGACAGAAGTGCCTTAAGTTCAGTAGTGCCAGACACAATGCAAACAGCACATTATGCCCTGCCAAAGATGCGGAATGCTTTAAGTGCAGGCACAAGGGCCATTTCGCACACATGTGTAAGGAAGCGTCCATCAATATGTTGGACTAGAGGGACTATAATGGTTATCCGTCAAATTCCTCGGCTCCTATTGTGTCTGTTACATCCAGTGAAGACAGCAAGCCACGCTATATTTGTGAAATGTCTACTTTGTCGGGAGAGACAAATGGTCCCGTGGACAATTACATGGTTGGTGGGTGCAGGTTGGAAATGAAAGTTGATTCGGCATCCCCATGGACCATTGTATCAGAGGACACTCTTAAGCACACTTTATACAGAAAGGTGCAGGATTTATCACCAGCCAAATTGCAGGCCTGTGGTTACGGGGAGACGGCCATAGACTTGTTAGGTGAATTCCAGGGACAGGTGTGCTACAAAGGAAGGGAGTGCATGGCCGATATTCTGGTTGCAAGGAAGGGTGCCTCGCTATTAGAATGAGACGAACAAAGGAAGCTGGGAGTGAGAATTCAGGCCAGTGCGCTGATGCCTATCACCATTGCTGAAGTAAATGACAGATGGTCCAGGGAATTTCCTGAGGTGTTCACGGAGGGTTTAGGTGAACTGAGAGACTTCGAACACGCTATCAAATTGAAATCCAAAGCGCACGCAGTGGTTCACAAGGTGAGGCCAGTTCCACTGAAAATGAGACAGCAGCTGCACGAATAACTGGTCAACCTTCTCCAGAATGGCGAACCGAATGGTTGTCCCCAGTAGTCTGAGACTGTTTGTCGATCTCAGAGAACTCAATAAGAATATCTTAGTGGAAAGGCATCCATTGCCGATCATTTTAGAGACCTTAGCCACGTTAGGAGACTCCAGTTGGTTTTCAGTCTTCAATCTTTCGGCAGCATATCATCAGCTACAATTATCCAAAGGAAGCCAGGATGTCACAGCCTTCATCACTCCTGAGGGAACATTCAGATACCTGCGCATGCCTTTTGGGTTGGCATCAGCTGCCTCTCTGTTTCAAAGAGTGATGGTGGAGGTGTTGGAGGGAATGGTGAATGTTGTGGTATTCCAGGATGATATACTGGTGTTCGCTGTGAATGAGGCAAAACATGATGCAGTGTTGAGGTCTGTGTTGGAGAGATTGAGGAAGGCTGGTCTTACGGTGAAGAGGAGCAACTATAGGATTGGGGTAAGGGAAGTGCAGAACCTAGGACACAAGATTTCGGGGCAAGGGATTGCACCCAAGGTCAGTCTGGTGGATGGCCTTTGCAAAGCTCCTGCACCACAAGATAAAGACCAATTGAGATCCTTTATGGGAATGGCTGAATGTTACCATAAGTTTGTTAACAAATTTGCCACCATTTCCAGTCCCTTAAGGGAGTTGTTGAAGAAGGGAGTCAACTTTAAGTGGTCGGATGAATGTCAGGGAGATTTTGAGAAAATTAAAGAGGCCGTTGGGAGTGCACCATCTTTGAGAGGATTTCTGTGTGGTAGGAGGACTGTGCTATCTGTGGATGCAAGTTTGTTGGGGCTGGGAGCCTCACTGGTGCAAATTGATGCAGGGAAGGAAGAACATATAATTGCATTTGCTTCAAGGCCATTGAGGGGAGTCCCTGGCTGTGTTTTGGGCAGTGCTACACTTCAAGTTTTTGTTGTGGGGTCAAGAGTTTCTGATCAAAACGGATCACAAACCACTGGTGCAGTTGATCAGCCGTGAAGGTTGGGCGATGGGTTATACCAGGATTTTCAGATGGATGCTGGGGTTGCAGGGATATAATTTCCGTATGTGCTACGTGCCAGGTAGGGAGAACGTAGTGGCAGATTGCCTCTCTCGATTACCGATGGAGGAAGTAGGGGAACCGGCAGGAGTCATTCAGGAAGAGGACATGATAATTGCAAGCATTGATTGCGGTGCTCTGGAAAAGGAAACGTGGATGTTAGCTAACAGTGAGGATGTGACACTGGCTAGGGTGAAGGAATGGTCTGTAGGAGGTTGGCCAAGGAAAGAGAACATGGATAAGGTGTTTGATCGGTTTTATGAGGTCAAGTATGAATTATGTTTATCAGAAGATGGCAGCAGACTTAGGAGGGGTTCTAAAGTTGTTCCCGCAGAAGGTGTCAGGAGCAGTTTGATTAACATAGCTCATCAGAGTCACGTAGGCATGGAGGGAACCAAAAGACTATTGAGACAATCGTTTTGGTGGCCGGGGATGGATAGCGAGGTGGATAGGAAGGCCCGCCAATGCAGGGAGTGTACGATGTGTGACAAAAGTAAGGTAGTGAGAGAGATTCCTCTCTCGCCTGTGCAGGTTCCGAATGAACCTTGGAAAAAGGTAGCAGTGGAACTAATGGGTCCGGTCCAAGGTTTGGGGGATGGTTTTAAGTTTGTTGTGGTTATGGTTGACTACCATTCAAAGTGGTTGGAGTGGTGGGCACTAAGGGAAGCTACCACGGGTGAACTTTTAGTATTTTATGAGGATGTGTTTTACAGAGAGGGGTTTCCATCTGAAATCGTTACTGACAATGGGGTTCAGTTTTGCTCAGAAAAGATGAAGGCATTTCTCTCACGTTCTGGGATTTGTCATTTGCGCACAGCTCTGTACCACCCCAGAGCGAATGGGTTAGTGGAACGGGCCAACAGATTTTTGAAAGGGGGCATACAGCTGGCACTGAGAGCTGGGTTGTCGTGGATGGAAGTTTTAAAGGTAATGGTGTGGAGTTATTGCACAACACCCCACTCTATCACCAAGGTTTCGCCATTCGTGCCACTAAAGGGATGCCAGTCAGCTACCAAGCTGTGCTGTGGTTGGTTGGAGCTTTCAGGATGTGTTGGTGTGGATCGAGATGAAGTCATGAATCTGATAGAGAAGGCTCAGTATCATCATAAAAGCAGTTTTGATGATGCATTTAATGTCAAAGTGCAGGAGTGGTCAGTTGGGGGTATGGTGTTGATTAAGAACCCCAGATTTGGGCTCAAATGTCTGGAGAGTAAGTTCTTGGGCCCCAAGAGAATCTCGGCAGCTTGTGATGGTGTAGTGATTGTAGAAGTTGGGGAGGTTTGGTCCAAAGGGAGGTTGGTCAAGAATGATGCAATGAAGTGGAGTCAGAAGAGGAAGTTGTGGGAAAGAACGGCCTGAAGTGTGGCTCTAAGGGTATGGAGGAGGAGGATGTTATGCATGACAGGGCATTGAAAACTAGTGATCAGATCTCTGACCAACCTAAAGGAAGGACCAAGAGGATGCCCATCATATTCAAAGATGTTTGTAGTGATTAATGTGTTAATTAGTGTGTTGTTATTTGTTCTGTATAAGGAGGGAGATGTGTTGTATTTGACATTCTGTTTGTGTTTCATTGTGTTCCAGAACTGATCCAAGTTGTGGAGCCATTTAGTTGTTGGAGCTGAGCCGGGCTGTGTGCCTGTTGCTCACTCTACCTAGACCTAATTAAGCAACTCTTTTCCTACTTACGTGTCTGGCCATCGATCACAACATTCTCCTTCTCAGCGTCTCGGTATCATCACGGGTACTCTGCCCTTGATTTGGTTTGTTGGTGCGATGGTATCAGCTTAGTTGAGGGGCATCCTGTCCACCATCATGTCTGCGCCATTACACAACCACTAATCTCCGCACTTCGGTCCTCCTGGCTTCTGTTTCCTCACATACCCTGACCCTTCAGCATCTCTTGCTTCTCTCTAAAGCAACTCTGAAGCTCATGGCTTCTGCGGTGTGACGTGGCTCCGCCTTCCTCAGATGTTCTCCATACAGATGCCTTTCTCTGTTTGCATCTCTCTCTCTCTCCCTCTCTCCACCTCTCCCCCCTCTCTCTCTCTCTTTCTCTCTCTCTCTCTCTCTCTCTCTCTCTCTCTCTCTCTCTCTATCTCTTTCTCTCCTCTCTCTGCCTTGTCCTCCTCTTTAAGCGTACTCGGCACAGTTCTTCAGAGTTTTTGACTTAAGAGATAGGGTCTTTTTCTGTTTGGTAATGGCATTCATACATTTTCTCTTCATCCCAGTTATGGAACTAATTCTGATTTGGAGTGTTGGATAATTCCATAAAGGCCATTACATCGAGGGCATCAGGCAGTTCCTAACAGGAACCGGAGTCCTTGTTCTGACAGTGGTGAGGTCTCACTTGCCTCAACCCCTAGGGGGGGTGTTGGCAAGTGGGCTCCCCTCCCTAGCCTTAAAAGGGGGACCCCCTTGGGGAGAAGGGACAAATTCCTTCAATTCATCACAGACCCCGCCCTTACATCCATGGCTTCCCCTTATCTTTCCAGAAGGTTATTCATTCTTTCTTTCTGTTGATAAAGTATGTGGTTTTGTTCTCTCTGGGTCAGGAGGTCTGAACTCTGCCAAGTTCCATATGGAAGAATATGAAAGTTTGAAGGAGGGTTCCCAAGATTGTAAAAGATAATATGGAGTGTTCAGATCTGGAGTTCTCAAAGGTATTAGTAGTTTGCCAAAAGTTGGAAAGTCCATGCCTATAATTACGGTTTTGGGCAGACCAGGTAGTACTGCTGTTTTCATTGTCGTGATCTGGTTTCTAACTTTCAGGAACAAAGGTACTTTAGGACACGTATCCACATCCCCATGTACACAGGTCATTTTTAAAGGTTGACTACCCTGTATGTCCTCTGTACAAAGGAGGTCAACTCTGACTGCCGTTTGTTGGCTTCCTGAGTCGATAAGTGCATTAGCCTATATCCCATTTATCTGTACTTTTTCATGGAAAGGTTGGGGCCCGCAGTAGCATACTCCGGAGTTATCTGGCCTCTGTTTCTTCACTACCTTCTTCCCATGGTTCGGCTGTTAGCCATCCTATCTCCATTGGCTCTTCTGGGTTGTTCTTGGGACAAAACCTAGTGATGTGTCCCTTTTCCCCACGTAAGAAATAAAGAGGTGGCCCAGGGAGGGAGGTTTTCATTTGCCCTATTTCTTCTCCAGCTGGCATATGAGATTTAGCTAGTGGCGTTAGGGAACTTCTTTTATGGGTCTACTATTTACTTAGATTTTCTCAGGGAGGATTGCTCCCAGCTCTTGCCCATTTTTCTTGTGACTCAAACTTTGGGCCGAGTTTCATCTCTTTCATTACCTCTAACGGTTTCCTATATGCTTCACATACTGGCTGCTGCTGGTTTATTTGGGCTACTTGAATGGTGGCCATCTCAAGTGAGGGTCTATGTTGTTGTAGAGGAGCAGCTGCATGCCTCTGCAGGAAGTCCCGCCCCCCTACCTCCGGTATGTTGGAAGCCTGAGATTGTGCCATTATTAACACCAACAGTTGTGATCATACCACAGAGAATATTCAAAGAATGTACCCTTTGAGAAAGGCCTACCAAATGTATTCCCAGAGAGATGACACTCGGAGGGAGGAACTCCCCAAAGAGATATGAAAAGGAGTGAAAGAGGAGCTTGTGACATCACGAAAGACGAACATGACGCCCTGAGAAAACTGGCTGAAGAAAACGTATGGACCATATAGAAACTGATGACAAAGTTAAGAATCGAATAAACTTTCATATGCGAAGAGAAGATTGCACATGTGAAGAGCACTGCAGAAAATGCAAACCGTTTAATAACTTTACAGATGCAGTAACACAAGTAGACTAAGCGATCATAGATGCTGGCTAAATGTAGTGAATGGACTGCAGGCGGAGCCACCATTGTATAGAAGCTGGACATCGGTGTCATGAATTTAGTAATCCTAGACCCATGGAGAGGAAAGGCAGAGAGCTGTGTTGCAGAAAGAATTAGCTGAGATGGATGACACAAATGGCAAGGTTGTCTGGCCTGGTCTCAAGGCTGAGGGCAGCCAAGACTAGTTATCGATTCTTGAAGGCGGTGAACGTGTAAAGCTGAAACATCCCTTGTTAAGGTGCAAAGAAAGAACGACAAGTGTGCCAGGTTTTATTCATTTAAGACATTCAATTGCTGCAAAATGGTCCAAATCGTGGTCTCTTGTCACATGAGCCAAGGATGGAAATGGAGTTGAGCTTGGAGTTCTAGAATAAAGATAGTGCATGCTCGCACTCCCTTATATTCCCAGAGAAAAGAATACTCTGCAAGGTCAAGTTCAAAGACAATATTCATGGCAGAAGGCTTGGGTGATGGGAGACGTTGGGCTAATTGTGTGGGGAGGTAAAGTCAATTCTACCTCCTGGCACCTGGGTCTGAGCTTGCGTGCTGCTAAGTGAACTGAATGTTCCAGACATGGCATGAGCGTGCCAACCAACTATAGAGGGCCATATAACAAAGGGCCTTATTGTTTGTGAGCCAGTGATATAAGTGTTGGAGATGACTTGCACTAGAGGTGGCCTTAAGTTGTCCATCTGACAATAGACATCCAATCACAACCCAAGCCCTTATAGAAAGTATACTTAGATGTTCCCCTTGAACGTATCACAATCCCTCATAGGCTTTTCTTATTTGCCACATAGTAAGACACATTTTTTGTGTAAAGTGTGATTTTTTGTGTGAAATGTATTAAAAGCTCGAGCAAACGTCCGTTGATGTCCATCGTAACTCTCAGTTTTAGACAATTGATATTAAAACAGAAAACGTAGCCATCTTCCTGAGTTGGTTTGATTATTTGGTGTCAGAGTTATTCTGCATCCCATCCATTGCATGCGGGTTATCCACAGGACTCTGTGTAGAAGTTCACGGTTGTAGAATGCCCCTTTGCAAAGGTGGAGGAAGGACATTAATAAATTGCTCTACGGCTTGGACTTCGGGTAGGTTTTTTTTCCCCTAACCATTGAGTAAGCTTGTTCTGTACCTGTCTCGCTAACTCTAATGGTTCTGTGTGGTGGTCTCAGCGTAGTTGAGGGGACAGCGTGTCCACCACGTCTCCACCATGTTGCCTGTGCCGTCACACCACCACCAAGCTCTCCATTCCGGACTTCTTGGTTTCTGGGTCTATTGTTCCACTCCGAAGCAATTCTGAAAACTCGCAGGCTCCGGGGCCTGCATTGGCTCTGCCTTCCTCAGACGTTTTGCTGTACAGGTATCTTCCCCTGCTTGCCTTTCTCTCATTCTCTGCCTTGTCCCCCACTTTAAGCGTACTCAGCACAGTTATTCTGAGTTTTTTACTTAAAGAGATAGGTTCTTTTTCTGTTTGGTAATGGTGTAAGTCAATTTTCTATTCATCCCAGTTATGGAACTTGTGCTGGAACTTGTGCTGATTTGCAGTGTTAGATAATTCTATATAGTCCATTATATGGAGGGCATCAGGGTGTTCCTTACGGGAATGTGAGTCTTTGGTTCCCATAGGGGAGTCTCTCCCGGTGAGGTCCCACTTGCCACAACACCTAGGGAGGGTGTTGCGAAGCAGGCTCCCCTCTCCATACCCCTTGTCACAGTGGACAAACATTCAAACAACACCGTCAGACTTTGTGTCCGTCCTCACATACCATTTCACCCTATCTGTACTGTAATGCAATAATTTTGGCTTATATGTGGAGCAAGTGTCACCTAATAACCCAAACTAAAAAGCAGTTTCTATGGAAAGGGGAGCACTTTATAGGAGTAAGGGAGGAGCTTGCCCCTTCTCATGGACTGACCATGGAATATGGGAGTTACAGTCCCATCACTTAAAGAAAGTCTTGGGGTAACAATTGTTTGTGGTTTAGAAACAAAGAAACACATTATTGCATATTTTGAAGCCCTCTGTATCATGCCATAAAATGTCAGATGATTTATAATTTTCACAAATAAAAAGAACCCTCTAAACAGAAAATGTACCCATAACAAAAACACAAAGAAAGATTAGTTACCTTTGACATAGGATGGTATAGGTAGCAGGGACATTTCAGGGCAATGGCCACTGTGCTAGGCTCATTGTGATTAGTGCTATTCGGAGACAAAGAACAGAGATTCAGTTTTCATAAAATTGCAATGCCTTTGCACGTTCTGATCTCTTTCGGCCTGGAAACTCAGTATGAAAGCCCCACTTTGGAAGTTCTATACCAGAACTCTTCGACCGGGATGCCTCGCAGAGTTTAAGTGCCACTGGAGATTGCATTGTTCTGAATCCTGGGGATTGCTTTCATTTCCTCAGATTTTGCATGGCTTTTCTGTGCCAACAGCAATTTAGAGAAATCCATGAAAATTAATTTAGCTTTACTGGACATCATTTCATATCTCCCTCTACCAATGGGTGAATGGAAGACTTCACCTTGGTTTCATAGAACGAATGCTGTGATAGTCACAAACCCTGGCAGATACCTGGTTAAGAATCGCAGTTACAAGATTGACCGAGCAGTCAGACGATGAGAACCCTACTTTATTGTGATGAGACTATGGGAATCAGCATGTGCCTGCCAACGTGTACCAGGGATTATATATGGCACAACATCCAGGGGCTCTCAGTGGCTAGGCTCTCCTGGATACTTGCACTGCTCCCTGTGCACCCAGGACCTCCTCACCCCTTAATAATTCCCAGGTGGCTCAAAGGCTCTTGGATGCTTCTCACAGTTTAGGACTCTGTTATGGTTGTTAGGCAAGTTCCCCTCACTTCAGAGGAGCCTCCATTACCTAAGGGGAAGCACTTGAGGATTTGAGATGGAGGAGTTAGTCTAATCCAGTAGCTGCACCTGAGGAAGGACAGCTCAGGGGCAACACGTTTGTCTTGGAAGCAAGGCAACTCAGTGCAACACAGGTTCAAATCCCAAAACAACTATAATTATAATCATAAGCACAGCACACAAATCAAAACAAGCTTTTAAAACCCATGAATATGCCTGAAGTCTCAGTTTGAGTCTCAGTTGGGATCTCATTCCGGAACATGGACACATTAAAGGAGGTCTGATAACACCGACTGAGGTCGACATAGGCTTACCGAGACCATGCGGCAATACAAATAACATGCCCTACGGACAGTTCTTGAGAATTAGGAGGAATTGCACCAACTGTGACACATATGAGAAACACGCCACAGATCTACAAAACCGCCTTCTCAACAGAGGCTACCCGAGGAAATCCGTGAAACACGCAAGCAAACGAGCAGCAAAAACGGACCGTACTATCTGCCTCACCAAAACCACCAAAGAAGAACTGGAGAGACTGGTATGCGTGACAACCTACAGTCCCCTCAGCAATTGGATAAAAAAGACAATCAAGAAGCACTGGCCACTGATCAAGAACACTGGATCTCTCCAAAAAGTGCCCCTTTTTGCCTTCAAGAAAAACCGTAACATCAAAGAGTCACTTGTCCATACGATTCTTGAAACTCCAAAACAACCCAATACTCTATGGAACTTACCACCTGCCCAAGGACACTACCGATGTGGCAAATGCATGGCCTGCCAGTTCACCAAGACAACCAAAGTATTCACACAAAAAAAAGATCTTGTGGACCTTACAGGATCACACAAACTGTAATACCAAACAAGTTATTTGCACCATTGAATGGCCATGTGGACTTCTATACGTTGGGAAAACCATGAGAGCTGTGAAGACCCGAATTGGCGAGCACCGGTCTTGTATAAAAAACAAGGTACCGGACAAACCACTAGTGGAACACTATGTTAAGAAGAACCACACAAACATGGATATAAAGTGGTGTGTTTTACAGAAAGTGAACATCACGCGTACAGGTGGAGACATTGACAAAACCCTGACCAGACTAGAACAGAAATGGGTCCACAAACTACGAACTGTCAAAGAAGGTTTGAGCATAACTGTAGAGTGGAAGCATTTCCTGTAAAATATGGCGATAGTTTGTATGTCCTATGACAGAACACCCGTCTACAGCAATGTGTTTTATACAATATGGCTGCAGATGCTCTCTGAGAAACCACATCCACCTTGCATCCGGCCAGACTTTCATACAGATCCTTTCCATTTTCTAAAAACAAGAATTTGCACTGTGTAACAATTTGTTTTTTGGTTTTCTGTCAAATCTTTATTTAAAGCAATTACATCTGTAAATTGATATAAACCATTGATGTCATATACCTGTCATGAACAACATGTGGGAATGAAGTAACACAGGCCTGATTCTACACTACATGACAGCTGACACCCAATGGGATTGACAGTGGCTGACATCATCATTATGCGCCACACCTTGCATGACTTGCATTTTGGCCCAACTGACTGCCTGCATCAACTCTAAACAGGCATTTAGGTAGTCACCATGCATGACTTGCATTTTGGCCCTACTGACTGCCTGCATCAACTCCAAACAGGCATTTAGGTAGTCACCCCACCACAGGGCCCCTGTTCTTTAACGTCATGGACTGCATCCTAAAGAAGTGGATCCTTCCACCTCTTAATCTGAGCCACTAAGCTCCTCGGATTCGGTAAGCACCGGCATCCGCCCTACATAGTATTCATATCTTTTCTCTGCTAGATCTTTGCTGACCACGTACATCCTGACACATTTGTCTGTTTCACTCCTACAGACCACATAGGACCCTCCACTCGTAAAGACACTCCTGTCCTGATGAAGGCCTACACCATTAGAGCTCACCTAGCTCCACGCAAAATGGCCGAAACACTGTCGTGTTGACATGTATTATATGTTGTTGTTCAACTCTTGATTGTGCCCACACTCTATGGGCCCGCCACCTGTTTATGATTCCACTGAATTCTCTAAGCTTCCTTCCCAAGGAACCTATAGAGAATGAACAAACTGTACAAGTAGATGTCTCAAATATTGACTACTTGATCATTCGTACTTAGGTACTACACTTTGTATGTCCTCAAATGTGAATGTCATATGTTTTTTGAAAAATACCAGTGTATTACTACACCACTGCACTTCAAAATAAAACCCTTTTGTGCAGAAGAACAGTTTCATGAGAATTCTGTGACCACCCACACAAGGGGATACCCACTCAGGGTGTAGCAGTGGTTACTCTTCAGCAGAGATTGACCTGACCTTGCTCATTCGTTTTTTGATATTACCGAGACCATGGACACAGGCTCAGTTCACTAATTGCAACTCCAATGTGGTTTATGCAATTTGGTGCCCATGCTCAAAGATCTACATAGGGATGACTGAACGCAGAGTTAAGCTTAGAATTAGTGAGCATAGGAGCAGCATCAAGAACAAGGTTCTAACAGCATCATTGGTTGTCCATTTTCTGGCTATGGAACACGAAAGTGAAACATTGAGATGGACGGTGCTGCTCATGGGTTTTTACTACATCTAGTGGGGTGGGAGTAACTAATAGATTTTTCAACAAAGAGCAATGGTTGATCTTCTTTACCAAGGCATCAGAGACAAAGCTAAATGGACAAGTTGATCGGCTGATTTGTTAAAACAAATTTGTTTATATACGGGCTACGTACAGTTTTTGGTTATTTCTCTTCTCTCCCCCAGCGCTGGCTATGATTTGAGAACATCGACCGCCAGCAGAATGTTAAGTTTAGCGGATCTTGCAACCTTGACTGTAGCTGTATTGATGACTTTGACAGCCTGAGTGAATTCTCTTCTATCCGTCCGCAAGGGTTTTAATATGGATATATTGTCCGATTGTTGAAGTAATTTCAGCATGATTACACTTGTCCTTTACATCAATTTCAAAGCCAACAGCCGTATGTAGCTTATTTGATATAGTGGTACGACCTGTCCTGATTAATTTTACCAGGGTTGCTTGGTTGCCTGTAGAAAGATGCAGACCGGCGTGTAGTTCAGCATTCGACATCTGAGCGTAGTGTATCACATGACTTTGCTTTTACGTTTACACCTACGCTATGTGGCCAGTGTACTTTGAGTTCCGTGCTGAGCACGGCCGACCTATCACGTGACCAGCTCCGCAGAGAGACGTTCCGTTAGTAGGAAGTAGTACCATTGCAATAAACTTTCATAGAAGAACCTGTGTTTCGCACCAGCCTGTAAACGCGCATGGGCCGCACCAGTAAGATGCCCTACTTTCTGTGTAACAGCACGATGTTCTGTTGGAATACACGCATCTGCCGCAGGTCCGGTTTTCTATTCCACATGCATATGGAACGTGATATGTCACTTTTTGACTTTCTTCTAGTGCACTCAGCATGCTTCCTCTCCCCTCAGTACAGTCGTACAGATCGGCTGGACTTGCATCTAGACACGACCGAAGGCGTCCTTCAACGCGGACGATGACAGCATGCTGCCGACTGGTTTCAGGCATTTATTGCTGCAGGACACCACAGGTAAAACGTTCTGCCAACCCAGTACCCTTGTGGCCGTACGAGAGTCTTATGTGATTATGGTGAGTGTATTTGCAGGAGAAAGCTACATAGTGATTCTCATCCATTAATTGAAGAACACGCTTGTACGTAGCATGCCAAAGCATGCATTACCAATAGCTAGGAACCCAATTTAGTTAGTTTCAGGACATCAGGTTTTGATGCTGCTGTACTTCTTGTAATTATTTTGAACATGAAGAGTAGGCCTATAGAATCATTGTTAACTACACAATTTTGAAAGGGGTGTGATTGTTGTAGGCTGTTGCTATGTGAACGCTGAGAGATCCAGTGTATCTTGTATAGATGTCGTAGATTCTCTACTCATACTACCCTTCCTTATTGTTTCTCAGCGGCGGTTCGACTTAGAGGATACTCAAAACTGACAGTGTAAAGAATACTTAGATATTACCTACACGGTAAACCATGAAAGGGGAGATTGCTGTGCCCCTAAGGCTCTAGCAGCGAGTAGTTTGGTACTAATTTCTAAATGCTGCCTGTATCTTTTCTCTCTCCTCCAGATCTAGGACGTTCATCTCGTGTGTGTTTTGTGGTTGTTGGAAACCATTTGTGAATGTACATCTTTTTCCCAATACGTTGGTCCCCTGAAGAAGTTCTCGGACAGTTTGTTTCAAAAGTGACAGAAGAACAAAACATGTTGGGTCTGTAGGAACTGGACCTTGTGGCAGTGTTGCTAATGAGATATGAATTTAGGTTTATTACATTTCGTTAGGAAAGGATTTATTCACCTAGGACCATTCAGTAGGCTAAAAGTTGATCCATATTCATTTTGGCCCCTTTTTTTGATTCACCAACATTCTCTTGTACTTTATTGTTGACGTACACTCTATATTTGTTTGCACTTTAGGTAACCAATAGTCTACTGGAAGGTTTTTTTAAGATTTGTATGTTTGCACTAGGGATATTTTGGTTTTAGATTTTTGTAATAATTGATTGTTATTTACACTCATATAATACACTGTGTATGTGTTATGATGATGCTTTTTGTAGGTTGTTTAAAAAAATTCCTTGAATTCTAATTGTGTTTAATAAAATGATATGCATTAACATCTATTGTTACAAATCTTTACTCAGTACCTATTTGGTACATGGACTGAGTAGTCCTGTTTCAAGAGGAGAGTCTAAAGTGACACACGGGTTCCTTGATCTGTGAGTGTCCATGGTTTGTTGTAGGGCTGAACCCCTGTGTTGTTAAACTGCCCTTGGTCTCTTTTTGTATTCTGGTTACATTTTGATATACTGGACATTTTTTAAAGCAACTTCAACCGCGGCATAGTTTTTAGGGGAATATTATGAGTGTGGTGTATTCTCTAGGTGCTTAAGTGCTCAGGTGCATTTTCTTGGATGACCTTGTAAACCAGTATCAACAAGTGATTTAATGTGCTTTTCTTTCAAGTCAGGAGTCTGCAATCCAAAGCCTTCCAGATATTTTGGACTACAACTCCCATGAGCCTTAGCCAGAATAGTTAATGGTGAGGGATCATGGGAGTCATAGTCCAAAATATCTGGAGAGTAAAATGAAGCAGACACATGCTCTAGTTCATTTGTGGAATTAACTAGATGTGTTTACCATTAAAGATAAAGGAAGTGCTTTGTTTCTTCAACTGCTAACATTTCCAAAGGTTACCTTAAACCTTGATATAATTAATAGCATTTTAAGTATTATCAGTCCCAAACGTGATTCCTAAAGAACACCTAGCTTAGACGTATATTGACTTTCTGTTGAAAGGTGCAGTTTGCAGACACCTGCCCAAGTGAAACTTTGGCCACAATTTAAGATCACCTCTATTTTCTAATGTGCAACTATTCGGGTACATTATTAGATATAGAAAATAAAACATCCTGTGCCATAGTTGTGTGCTCTCTCTTGTCCCTCAGTAGTCAATCTGATTCACAAATGGCCACTCACCCAATCGTTTAACTCTGAAAGGGACTCTCAGGTTATTTATTTATAATTCTCCAAGGGCCCGCTAGTTTAATAATAAAACACATTATTAATAAATGAGTTCCATCAAATGTACTAATGAATCTCTAATTTTAATTGTGCAGTTCATAGAAAAACACCTGAGATAATTTCTAGCGTATATGTGAAAATGCCTAGAATAGCACCTTCACAAATGGTGTTGAAATCACTTGTATAATTGTTCAAGTGAAAAGGCAGTGTTTAATGCCATAGCTTGTTTAAGGGGGGGAGGGTAGTGGGCCTGCGGGAACTGCCTCATTCACCCTCAGGGAGCTTCATTCACAGAGGGGTGGCGTGAGCGAGAGGAAATCCCTATTCTGATTCGATAGGGTAGCGGGCTTCTACGGATGGGATTGGACCAGCAGCTACTTGATGTGCATCTGGAAGGTAGGAGGTGAGTTCAGGAATCCTGAATGTTTTAAATAAAGTGTTATTTTTGGTGGAAAACCCTGCTGCGGCCAAAAAGGGGTTCCTACGTTAAAAGTCAACCTAGGGTTGTCAATATGTTGTATCCCTAGATCATGCCGTGTGTTGGAGGGCCCAGCAGACCCACAATCATGTGCAGGGTAAGTGAATACTAATTAGTAGCTATGGTGGGAGATCAGGAACCAAACGATTTTGAAACTAACATTATAACTGGCAGAGTAATCTTGCTAACAGCATAGTTCCCATGTGAAAAGGTAACACAAAAACAATGCTTAAGTACGGGCTCAGCAGTTACAACCCCTAAGAAAACTGTCTAGAATACCCAGACAGTGCTTAGCACATCAGAAACACAGGCATGTAGACATGCAGAAATTCAATGGCAAAATGGTGGCACCTCTAGATGTGGTTGAGATACTGCACTTAAACTAGATCACAGAAATAAATTGCACAATGAAAGTCAATGGAAAAGTGACAGTAGTGCCACCTATTAATGGCAGAGGTTACTAGACCAGGGTTAGGCAAAGCACATGAATGAAACCACATGCATATGTACATGAAAGGTGAAAATGCAGCTTTAACGACACAATCGCACCGCAATGGGCAATCCCTTTGCAAGGACCAACGCCAATTCCAACACACTGGAGGAGCAGGAAAAGACAGGGGGAGTCCAGGCTAGGCAGCAGACGGCCCAGAGGAGCTGCAGAGAAAGGGGAACTCTGTAGAGCCTGGAAGAAACGCACAAGCATGCATTGCTGGGAGCAGCTCCCACATGAAACAGGGTGCTTACATCAAGTCACAGACCACAGCGCCTGGAGAAGCCCCAAAAATGGCAGGATGGGAAGTAGCAAGGCAGCACACAGGACTGTTCAGGGAATGCCAGGGGTACAGGTGGGCCTGTCAGGATAACACAGGCTCATGCTAAATCTCTCCTGAAGTGCGCCACACGAAACACCCTACCCACTAGCCCAGGTGTTCTGTGTCCATACATTAAATAAATAAATGCAGGTTCCAGAAAGTGTCTAACTGATGTCCTGCACTTAGGCACTGAAAGATTAAAAGAATATCAAGGCTTAATACCACATAATAGAAATATGCCAGTCACAAGTACTATGGTACAAGTACACTTTATTTTAACAGAACAGCTGTCTGGCTCTCAACACCCCGCAATGTGTGCAAGCAGACACCGTGAGATGAGAGAGTGCTGGACATTTCAAAAGCATGAGTATTTATACATTTCTCCCACAATCCCGGACACATCATCCAGCCCCTCTTCGTGTAACATATTTACCTAGGGTACATAGCCTTTCCACAAAACTAATACATTTTAAAACATCATTGAATAGCTGATTGTTTTCTGTTAAACACTTCATATGTTTTCAAACATTGGACACAAAGGTAGCAGTCCTTATTTCATTTACCTATATTTTCTACCATTTGTTCTTGAGTTTAAAGTCAGCTTAGTTTCAAGGAGCGAAAACAAAGATTTCTGCCAAAGCACATGTTCAGCTATTCATCATTCTGTTTCGCTACTTAAACGGGGAAGACACTGTTGGTACAGATGGCATCTAAATTACTGATTAGCAGGGCTCTTGTTTAGCTCCAAGGTTTCCCTAGTGCAGGACAAACAATCCACTTCAGCAGCTTTAGTTTATCTACGTTGACACAGTACAAAGTTAATTTTGCTCTGCTAGAACCAAAAACACAATTTCTAACATGGGACAGAAAGCAGGAGTTAATCAAAATGGCGGATAACTTAAAATGGCAGTGTAGTCAGCCTATTTCAGGTTCATTCCAATGCGATTTACAGTGCAATGTGAATGTGCATAGGCTAATGTTTACTATCAGACGGTATTCATTCAAATTATACTTTTACAGCACAAGTGGGCTGTCTCTTCCCAAGCAGGGAGAGAGATGGCCTGGAACCTTCCTTTGGTATAGGGAGAGTGGAAATAAAAACAAGTAACCTTCTCCATCTGTCATAATGGAAATGTGTAGTACACAGGATTTGGGGAATGGGCTGGGCAGAAAGGCTGGAGCACTGGAAAATTCCTGCTCATTGAAATCAATGCAGTACATTGAACAGAATGAGGGCCAATAGAAGATAATGGCTGTCCAAAGAAATCAATGTAATTTTGAAGCACATTTTACATTAAGGTTTACCTTTTAGCCCAAATCACTTGTACAGTGAATATTCCCTTAGTCATTAATCTTCTAAGGTCGACCTACACCCGGTGGCACACTTTATCTATATATGAGTAACACAATGCAAATGTGCAACTGCCCACAAATTCACCAGCGCGTGGTATTGGGGCCCTCAGACAAAAGCCCCTCGGACCAGGTACAATTTCTAGTACTGGCCTTTTTTGGGGGGGCGTTACGCCAGTGTATCCACATGTCCGGACACTTTTTTATTAATGTCTCCTATGTGCCAGGGCCCATAACTAAGTGGTACGACACAATGCGAAGATTTAAAATGAAAATTTTTTGCAAAAAGCCAGACATTGAGATGAACATCTCTGCAATACTTTGAACTGCAAATAAAATATATCTGCAAAACCAGACTGGGAAGCCATTTTTTTCCCAAGTGCTTACATTCTTATCAAGTCTAGCTGCCCCTGTGCAGTGCATTCTTTTCTTCATATGTGTTCTGTATATCTTACCCATTAGTTAATTTGAGCCTATAAAATCATTTTGAACCCTACCCGGTGCCTATTCCAACAGGAGAGAATGCTCAACTGAAGAGCTGACCAAGGAAACCCATGCGGTTAACCATCCAGCCACGTAGCCTGGTTCAAACTCTTGCAGTACCTGCTCCACACAGTGATTCTTCTTTGCCCTGAGACTGCACCACCATGAGTACCATACAACCTCAATCAAATCCCCAAATTCCTTTGGCTATCACCTGTGTTCTTCTTCCCCTTAGGCAATTGATTATTTTGAAGGCAAGGTTTCTACAATGGGTGTTGTAACTGGCAGGGTTTGGATGCTGGGGATGGTCAATATGAGGCCCAATGTGGTCAGCAACATTCTCACAGTTTGGCATTTGTTTTTCCATTTTATTTTGGGCTTTCTTGGTGAGGCAAGATCTGGAACCTGACCCTTTCAAGGGGGCATGGGGACCCCTCTGAGCCTGGAGTTGGAGGTCTACCAGGGTTTTCACCAGAGCCAGCCCTGCTGCACAGGTGGGCTGTGGGAGTTCGCAGGGCCCCAGTCTCTGCCCCTTCTACCTATGCCTGCTTGTTTGAAAACAAATGCAGTCATTTCCGAAAATATGCAAATTATGTTTGGTCGACGGAAAGCTGTATATTACAGTGGTAGGTAATTCCACTACTGTACAATATACACTCACTATGGACACTTCTGTGCATTAAATAGCAAAGGGGGTGACAAAATGTCATATGACATACCAACATTCACTCCCTTTCGGGGCGTCTAATATAATTTTGTTTCATAAGTGAAGGAATTTGCAATCATGGTGGGGGTGGATGTGGGGGGTAGAATGTTTAGCACCACATTTCCGTAAGAGTTCAAAATGTGCAGAAATATCAGGTACATTTCCAACGTATGATCATCCGGTACTTAATGAATGTGGGCTTCTCAGGATACCTGCATACAATAGATAACCCATGATTTGCAATTAGGTGGGAGTAAATAGATAATGACATTTTGAAAAACAACCTTTCACTAAATGACCAGTCAATTGAGTCTCATTACAGGCCCGGCAGTACCCTGCCGGTGTTACTGTCGGGTTGCCACCAGACTCGTAACATTTTACCGGCACCTGACTGCTTGACGCCACCATGAGATTCCAAGTCTGGCGGCCCCGGAATTCAGGAACCGGTAAAATGTAAGTGACCATTCCCATAGAGTCCCATAGGACTGCATTGGAGTGGGGACACGGAAGCACCGGCACCGTTGCTAACAGTGCTTCTGTGACCGGTCTGCCTACTGAGGCCGATGCGCCTGGCAGGGTCAGACCTGTCGGGCACAGTGGCCAGACTCGTAGTGTGGCAGTCCGGACCGCCAAACTTATAATGAGGCCCATAAATGTATGCCTTTTAAATGATTAATTTGTAAATATGGATGTTACTCCAATGCATGAATATATTGCGATTCAGAGATGATTGACTTATTATTTTACCTTTAAGGTTAAATTTAAATGGGCCTTTCATAGAAGTCTTTTTACTTTGTCTATGCTTCTTTTTCACAAGAGTACATTTTTATTCGAGATTTGAGGTAAGGATCTGGCATACTACTTCACTTCAGAAATAGCGCTAAAATGGAGGAGGGGTTGATTGTGACAGGCAAGGTCCACTCATTTGTCCCTGCACCCTTGGCCATTATGTCCTACGTGCACATCAAGTAGTGTGTGCTGCATTGATATCACAAATTCTACATATATATACATATATGTTTTCAAGCCATGAATTTGTATTCAGAATTATAAGATCTTATCTACGTTTATTTAGCAGCAATAAGTTGCAAAAAGGTTGTACAACATAATTATGGTTATTTTCTTGCTATTTTAAACAAACCGAGCAAAGATAATGATGATTATATAGAAGCTCTAATTTAGAAAGCATTAGCGAGATGGAGGTATAATGCATGCCTGTGCCAGCACTGTAGAAAGGTGGACACTTAACCCCCCCCCCTGGGCAGAGAGAGCTAATTCAAAAACGTAATTAGTGACAAATACCTGAATTTGAAGCCTAATGGAAGGATTGTGGTTGCCCACCGGACTTTATTCATTTCAATAAATATAGGTTCTCTGACGTATTTCTGGTCTTTGTCCAGATTGCCAGGCCAATGTAGGCTGACAGAAAAGAGATGCATTATGTGCTGAGCCTAAGGTTGGCTTCTGCACAATGACTGGCAAAGCTCCCAGCACTACCCTTCTCACTCACTTTATCAAGGTGCTTGTTCGCCCGCTTAATGGAATCATGTCTATGGACAGCTTTTTATTTGTATCTATGTGTTTGAAATGTGTTTTGCATTGAACATAAGCACATACATACGATTCATCAACTAATTAGGGAAGTCCTCGAACCAGGTGTTTTTCATGGCAAAATGAGTATGGATGGGTAGAAGGTTGTTGGGCAGAAAAGGTAAGACAGGCCATAGAACAGAGGCAAAAAAACAGTAATTATATAAACAAACTCCAGTCCTAGAATATTTGGGGTCATTGTTGGATAGTGCCTTTAAAAAAAATATCGAGTCACCCTCAATGTTATTTCCAGTGATAATATCACTGGATACCTTAAAACTGGCAATAGAACAAATGTAAAGTGAGAAGTGAAGGTGACATAGCAGGGAGTGAAAAGTGGGGACGCAATATCGGCCTGTAGACGGAGCATGCATTATCCAGGAGGAGTAGATGCTGTAGAAGTGCTGTCTTAACAGTGTGTGTGTTGAAGATATTTTTATATCGGGAGGAGGGGTTAGGGAGTTCCAGTGATGATGGGCAAGTAGGTAGAATGATTAGAAATAGGAGGAATCAGCAGGAGGCGAGGAGCAGGAAGGTTGAGGGTGTTGCCGGAGCGTAGGGCAAGAGTAGAGGATTAGTGAGAGGCAAGGGAGGAAAGGTAATAAGGGGGTTCTGCCTTTGAATGTATTCAAAGCCTAGAAGCCGGAAATTAAAGAGGGAGTTAGATGGCATGTAGATGGCAGGATGTGGAAGTCGAGTGTAGAAGGTTGTAGCTGGTGCAAGATGCAAACTTGAGGAGAATAGAGAGGGAGCCCAGTAGTAGGGTGCAACAGCAATCGGGACAAGTGAGTACAAGAATAGAGACGAGAGATTTGGAAACAGTAATGGGTGGGGGTCTTTGTTTAATAGTTAATTCTGGTTGTGGTTGTGGTTGTAGTTGGTGTTTTAAATGATTGGAGACTGAGATCACTGCCTAGGGCTTCAGGCCGAGGGGGTACAGGAGACAACCACAAGGGGGAAGATATGGTGGATAATAAGAGGACTGTTGTGTCCTGGGAACATTACCTTATTTTTAGATAGGTAACGCATGAGTCAGTGAAGGGCCATCCAGTGGCAGAGCAGTTTATAGTCATAAAATCGAATGCACAAATGTCGAAAGTCAAAAAATCGAAATAATAATGTTGAACAAAAAAAATTAGAATTTCTTTTTTAATACGTTTTTTATTCGAAATGGGGGGGTTCCCCCCCAAACCCTATTCATTGTTTTTATTTTTTGTAACCTTTTTTTTTTTACATGCAGAACCCCAAAAAAATATATAAATGAAAAAAGAAAGAATTCGATTTATTTTTTTACATTAAGTTTTCGAATTTATTGTAATTCAACATTTTTTTTTTCGATATTATGACTGACCACCGCCCGAGAGGATGTGAGAGACTTTGATAGAGTGATCAGAGGTAAAGACAGGACAGAAGTTCTGGGCATCATCAGCACACATATGGTAGGAGAGCTCCAAGGAGAGGAAACACACCTGCAGAGGAAAGGCGCGTTTACATTAAAAGCAAGAAGACCAAGAACAAAGCATTGTGTTGCTCCCACTGGGGAGTGGTATCAGAAGAAAATGTGTTCCGGGAGATGCAGAAGTATGGGTCGTCTCAGGTCTTGAAAGCAATCCAGGTGTGAACTATGGCCAATGTTAAAGAGACTGGGGTGGAGAGAGGTGATCTACAGGATTGAAGGGCGCAGATAGGTTGAGTTGAATGAGACTGGAAAATCGTTTGGTGTGATGGGAAGTGATGAGGAAGTGAGAGACATGTTAGGGCGGTGTCAGTTTAGTGACGGCTGTGGAGCCCAGATTAGAGTGTGCCAGAGAGATTGTTAGATTCAAGATAGTAGCTGAATTTATTGCATAACAAATGTTCAAGAACTTTAGAGTAGTAGAATAAACGAGTAGTAGGGGAGAAGAGAGACAGGCTGTTAACAGAATTATATGGACTACCCATGGGCCTCCAAACGATGGAGATAAGTGAAAGGTTGAAGAGAGAGGAGATGTATGAGCAGAGTAGAGGTGCTATTTCTTACTGACTTGTGGTTTGAATGGATCAGCAGAACCACAAGGCCAGTTAGCAGGGCAGAAAATAGGTGATAGTTAAGTTGGTATGGTATGGAAGAAGGAGTGTGGGCATGTCAGAGGAGAAATGAGGAGCTTACCATGGAGGAGGAGTAGCAGGGAAAGGAGCACGGTGAAGGTGTCACAGATTTTTGATATTTGTATGAAAATGCACATTTTCTTGAGAGGTCAGAGGAGATGGGGCAAGGAGTTGGTGTGAAGGGGCAGCAAGGCTTGGAGGTTGGAGGCTAGCTTCCAGAATAGAAAATAGAAGAGGAGGTGAAGTTGATGAAGCAGTGGGACTTGGTAGTGTTAAGGGCAGTAGTGACATCCCTGGGAGTTTTCTTGTAGTTGGTAGGGAGAAACTGAGAGCATAATTTGTGCCAGCAACATAAGTGAAGGCTCATTCTGATTTTAGGCAGGTGATACTGGGAGTAATCCAGAAATGGGGTCTGTAAATGGAAGGAGGCAACGTGCATGCAAAGTAACTGTGTCCAAAAGGTGAACTGAGAGTCAGATTTTAGTCAGTGAATACTATACTTGGTCAATGGAGAGTGCTGAGGAAGGGAGGTAGCGGGGAGAGTGGCCTGGCATTCCAAGAAGTATGCAGGCATGTAATTGGGTATACATTTGCTGTAACTGGTGAATGAACTAGGGAAAAATGAGAGCAGATGATGAGGAACTGTAACATCAAATTGAATAAGAGAGTGGTCTCAACTTTAAGACTCAAAAGAGAGGTTGCCGTGGAGAAGCATCAAGGAGAGGAAGACAAGATCAAAGAGGTTACTCAGCGTGAGGAAGGGTGTAGAGGGAGGAAAGGGGGTGCCCATAATGGAGCCAGTCAAGTTCAAATGTGTTACAGAGTTTAGAGTCACCCATGAGAAGATTCTGGGTAGTTGTTGTGAGTGAGTCAAGTTAGAGGTCAAGTTCAGCAAATCATGAGTTAAAAGGGCCAAATGGGTGATAAAGTAGAGTAACGGTGAGGAGAGAGGGTGCAAGTAGCTGAATGCTGATGTGTTTAATTGAGATAGGAATTTAGTCAGATGGGTAGGTGGGGCAGAAGGGGTGGCTCAATTGATCATTTGCCATCTACACAGTCTCTTAGATTGGGCCAGTGCGAGTGTAAGAAGGTAGCATTGTCGCTGTGGAGGGAAGCCAGTCGCAGTGTCATCGGGGGCATTCCTGGTTTCAGTGGTTTCCTTGACAGCGGTCTGGCGAATCATAATAATCTGAGAGAAATGAGGGTGGATGGGTTGGCAATCACAGTATGCAAGATGCATCACCACAGAACACACGTCCAACAAAGGGATAACTGCAGATCTCTTCACTGACCCACTGTAGCTGCCTATCCTTGATCCATATCTCTCCTTCCAAGCATAACACTGGATAAAAGAAATGCACACTAAGATGCCTGTCCAATAATAATGCCAATGAGAACCAGAAATCGTACATGAGTAAGCACAGCCCTTTTAGGGCTTTCGTGTTGATCAAGTAGATTTGAGGTGATAAGTTGTGAAAGTGAAAAAAGAGGACAGAAGAAGCAGAAAGAATACATTGTATACCACAGAAAAACTCAAAATTCTACTTGTATGACTTGTGTACTATAATGATTTTTTATGGGCCAAGACTGAATGAATTTAGCTGAGTAATCTGACTGGAATCTATGATACGTAAGGAAACAAAATGAATGGCTTCAGAGTTTTCCGAGCTGGAAGCTAGCAGACATCAAGGCAGCCTCCATTCAGACTGCGTCGTGCCCTCCTAACCAGGCATCTTAAATAGAGCGCGGGAGATGTGGTGAAGAAATGGGGAAAGCAACCTTCTCCACTACCTCTCTTCTTTCTCTCCTAGGAATAGAATGTGGGTGGGGCCGCTGGATTTCCTTATAGAAAACTAAAGCTCAGTGATTTGCCAGAGAGGTCCCTGGTATCGGTGCCAGTTCTAGAAGAAGGCAATTCTAGACACAAGCTCCATCAAGAGAGGAGCAAGAGGAGGCACCGTGCTGGCCCTAAAAACATTACATTTGTGCCCATTTTAAGCATTTGGCCCTGAGAGTCACAAATGCTTTCTCCAGCTCAGCTTTTTAGCATGCAAGCCTTTCAATTTCCCAGAGCATACCACTCAGAACGAGAATGCCAGGGAGCCTTTATCTTTTCTGATGACTGATGTCTCAGATTTTTCACATTTTAAATAAAGTATGGGGTAGAGAACCCTCTTTTTTGTTTTCAAGGAGCCTATGTCATGAGGGACTTCACTTGATATATATATATATATATTTTTTTTTTACCATTATGGTGGCTGCATTATCATTATTGTTTGTAATTGGTATTGGTTCCATTCTCAAGCTGCTGCAATCACGACCTTGTAGGACATTTGGCACATTTTATTTTCCTTATGTAGTCTGTGGTATTTACTTTATGGTACTCTATGTTATTTTCTTCAGTTTGGTTACTTGGTCGTTTTTTCTTCAACTTTTTGTTACAATACATACTTACATGTGTACCCCGTAGATTATTATATTTTTTTTCTTTTGTCCAGGTATTTAGTCAGGCCCAATGTTTCCATCTATGGGTCTCATGCTCGCATTGTCCAGCCATAGTTATACCTGGTTTGTTTGTATATGTTCACAGTTGCTATGTGTAGGCGATATAACCTGCAATTTTTATGCCATACTGCTGCTAATTGTGGTTGCCCACGTGATGTTGCTCATTTGCACATTTTCATGTTGCCCTTTATTGGCTTGCACCTGCACTTTATATTTTTTTCTCAACATTGGTCTCAGTATGAAATGTTTTTCGGCTGATTTGTACAAATTATTGCTGCCTTGTATTTTATTACCAGGACTGTATTCTTGCTTTTTTGCACATATTGATGTTGCGATCATGATACATTCTCTGTCGTCTTGCACATATTTATGCTGCTATGTTTGCGTTTTTGCACAAGATCTATTGCTCAGTTGACTTACAGAAGCCACTATTGCTATGCACCTTGTCACCAGGACTGCATTTTTGCTCTTTTGCACATATTGTTGTTGCGAATGTGATGCAATTTTTAACATCTTGTACATATTTATGCTGCTATTTTGCTTGTTTGCACAAGGCCTTACTGTCCTTATTGGACGCCATGGTGGCTCAGTCAATCTATTTTGTATATTCTGTCTTGATTTGCATATACTTTTTACCTTGATATGACATACTGTTTGGCCTTTTAATCTTCGTGTAAATGGTACTGTGTCGCTTTTGGCCTGATTTATATTTGACTGATTGACTTATATATATGTATTTTGATCTGATGGGGTATTGTGATTTTATTCTGTGAGTGCACTTTGCACTCACCCTACTGCTAATTGTGTATTGTAATTTCTTTTTCTAGACCGGTAACACAAGTAGGAAATTGGGGTGCATGGGAATTGGCTCATATGGTCTTGTTTCTGTATTTGACCGTTTGTTTGTTTGCCTTTGGCCTCTATATTTAAAATAGGTTCATTCCGATCATTCTATTGGCCTATTCTATCGGTCCCGTTTGGTTTTATTGTTGCCAATTATCTGATTTTCCCTTCCAATATGGCCACCATTGAATCAGTCCTTTCATGCACCCCTATTTCTACTGACATAGTTGATGGACTACATGCTCTTTTAACTGTGCTTTTGTCCTTTGATTCTTTACGTGATCAAGCGCTTAGTTGAGCGTGAAACGCGTTGTAAGCAGGTCGTGCCTATAGGCGTCCTGCCTCTGGTTGTTTTGCTGTTTCCCCAGCCGTTTGTTTTGCACATTTTGTGCTGTCTTCATTAAATGTGTTTCCTAATTACCTCTTGTGAGCTGCGCTTTCTTCTTACCTTTTTGGATTGATTGATTCTATTTGGTCCACGGAGAGTGCGGTCCTTCCTCTCTCCTCTTTTTTCTTGAATATATATATATATATATATATATATAAACGGGACACAGGCTACCCCTCCTTTCCACAGATGCAGTTGTGTGAGATGCACCCCACTATGACCGATCACTGAATTGGTCAGTATTTACCATTTAGCAGATCATCAACTCGTGTTAATACACAAAAATACAATTGTATTTGTCATCATACACGGTTAAAAAATTGGCCTGTTCTCAGGCTCTCAGTTGTACACAAAGATTTTTTTTATATACAATAGATTTTCTGAGCACCTGCAAACACTCGGTGTGTTGCTATTATTTGAATACACATTTCAAGTGAAATGTGTATTGAAATAATAGCAACACACTGAGTCACTGTACACTAACCTCACTAAACCGTATGTTCAAGAGCATCCTATAATAGCACTATATGCATGTTAATATGGGATTTGCGGGTAGAATGGCGCACAAATCCTGTTTTTTTCGGTGCAAATAATCCATGAATCAGGCCCTTGGTGTTTGCAGATTCTCAGAAAATCTATTGTATATAATAAATGTTCTTTGTGTTACAACTGAGAGCCCGAGAACAGGCCAATTTTTTAACCGTGCATGATGACAAATAAAATTGTATTTTTGCATATTAACAAGAGTTGATGATCTGCTAAATGGTAAATACAGACCAATTCAGTGATCGGTCATAGTGGGGTGCATCTCACATAACTGCAGGTGTGGAAGGGAGGGGGGGTCCTGTGTCAGATTTCTCACAGGCAGAGATTTCAGCACTGATATGACCTCTGAGCTTGTAAAAGAAATCGATTATCACACTGTTATGAATGGAGAGTTTAATGGCCCAAAATAAACGTAGACCTCTGCCCATTTTCTGTTCTCAACACTCTAAGTGCTACCTAGCACCGGTTGCCTAAACTGGGGATTTCTGATGCCAGTAGAGTTCTAACCTGAAGGATTCCATAACAGGATTCAATGTTGTTTTCAACATATGAAGTACAGTCTTCTAAGTCTGCTTATATCTTTGCTGCTGTTACTCAAATTGTTGCTGCTGGTGCAAAGCAAACAAGGCAAATGTTGTTGTGCTGCTGGTGAAAAGTAACCTTGGCATGAATATTGCATTAGGCAATGTGCTTATGTAACCGAAGTGTGTGTAAGGGGTGCAGATTACTCAAATTGCCTTCATGTGTTGTGGTCCTGGTCTAAGCAGGTTGATTACTGGTGTGTGCATCGACAAAATTAGTGTTGATTGGAAGATGGGTAAGCAGATATATGCTCCTTTATTTGACTCAGCAGTTCAGATTGGACCGCCACTGTGCAATCTTTCCAATGGAAATGCCTGGAGGAGTGGAAGAAGTGGACGTGTGGACTGGGGAAATGTGTGCACAAATGGTAAATAAAATGGGTAATGAAGAACCAATGCAAGATAACGGTAGCAAGTGAAGCACATTCACAATGAAGGAAGGCAGTGGGAGACTTAATGCGCACACAAGAATGACAGCAGAAACAGGTCTATTATTACTGACACCAGTGATGCCGGTCACAACTTTGTTTGAGGAAAAATGTATTGGCATAATACAATGTACGGTAAATTCAAATAACATACAGCAAGGCGGAATAAAAGTGGCATACTTTGTCACGTGTAAGATGATATTAAAGAGGTATTTACACAGTTTAATGGGGAAAACTTAAAATCAGGCTGAATATTAAACGCAGATTAAATGCAGCTAGTTCAAAATACATTGGTGGAAGCATATAAAGGGTATACAAAATAGTTGAGGATATCATAATTTTGATGGACTGATGCTGTCCCCACCAGGACACAAAAAAGCAGGGACCATGAGTCTCTAAGTTCCCTAATTCTAGACAAAACAATGTTCCCATTTTTCTTAATAATATCTTTTATTGAAGATGATATATATTACACAGCCACAGAAGTGGCTGTGTAGCTATGGTTAAGTTTTGCTGTTTCCATAGGAAGAGCCCTTTTTGGGTGGCTTATAACTTCTCTCTCCCTGGACGAATCGTCACCAAACTTTGCAGAAAAAGTATATGGGTCACCCTGAATTTCTTTGCAAAGTTTGGTGAGGTTTGGTCCAGGGGGTGCAAAGTTATAAGGGGGGTCCCAAAACTTCTTTTTTTCCCATAGACTGAATGGGGAAAAAACTTTGAAAAAACTTTGCTCACGCCTACAGCCTAAACCGCTGGATGGATTTTTACCAAATTTGGACCAGGAGCAGCGGCTTGGTCCCGAAAGCGTGCATTTGGTGAAAATCCATCCAGTAGTTTTTTTATAAAATGAGCAAAAAATAGGTCGAAAAAATTAGTGATATTTATGTTCGGTCCGCTGACACACTTCCCTGTTCGCTCCAAGTGTCCTGATTGGCAACCAGCTTGCGTCATGTCCGCGGACATGCAACGTGTTGGTTGATTGGACGGTGAAGAGTGTGAAGTGCGTCAGATTTTCGGGAACGCCCGCCATCTTGGATTTGCGGAAGTCCGCAGACAGCGCGGTGAAACTTGGTGGAAAAATACTATTTAGTAGAGTGTGTTGGTGTGGAAAAGTGTTTGGGGAGGGTGGTGGAGTAAGAGGTGGGTTAAATGTTGTATTTAGGACACTATGCCTGTACGTATGTTCACAAACACATGTTCGCAAGCACTTTCAAAGTGTTCCTAGAACACATTATGTGTCCTGGGATGTTCGTAAATAAACAAAATGAGGGTGTCCTGAGGACGCTATGTCTGTGCGTTCTGTTCGTAGGCAAGTTGAAACAGTTCTAAGAACACTCATGATGTCCGCAGACAATCACGTGTCCTGGGATGTTCATCAATAAATAAAATGGGGGTGTCCTGAGGACGGTATGCCTGTCCGTTCTGTTCGCAAGTAAGTTCAAATTGTTCTAAGAACACATGTTCGCAAGCACGTTCAAAGTGTTCTTAGAACACATTATGTGTCCTGGGATGTATAAAATGGGGGTGTCCTGAGGACGGTATGCCTGTCCGTTCTGTTCGCAAGCAAGTTCAAATTGTTCTAAGAACACATGTTCGCAAGCACGTTCAAAGTGTTCTACACTATGTCTGTCCGTACTGTTCGTAGGCAAGTTGAAACTGTTCTAAGAACATTCATGATGTCCGCGGACAATCACGTGTCCTGGGATGTTTGTCAAAAAAATGAAATGGGGGTGTCCTGAGGACGGTATGCCTGTCCGTTCTGTTCGCAAGCACGTTCAAAGTGTTCTTAGAACACATTATGTGTCCTGGGATGTTCGTGAATAAACGAAATGAGGGTTTCCTGAGGATGCTGTGTCTGTCCGTACAGTTCGTAGGCAAGTTGAAACTGTTCTAAAAACACTCATGATGTCCGCGGACATTAAAAGTGTCCATATGGCATAGTTAAAATGTTTGACTATATGAGTGTGATATGCTGCGGTGGTTGTGGCCAGGGCATAGAGTCTTGGGAGCATGGCCATGGCCATGGCCATGGCCATGCTCCCAAGACTCTATGCCCTGGCCACAACCACCGCAGCATATCACACCCATAGTGGCTTATAACTTTGGGATCCAAGAACAAATTTATAAGCAACGAAGTTATAAGCCACTATGGGTGTGATATGCTGTGGTGGTTGTGGGCAGGACCTATAGTCTTGGGTGCATAGACAAGATCAAATTTATAGGCAGCAAAGTTGAAACAGTTCTAAGAACACTCATGTTGTTCGCGGACATTAAAAGTGTCCATATGGCATAGTTAAAATGTTTGACTGTATGGGTGTGATATGCTGCGGTGGTTGTGGCCATATGGCCATGCACCCAAGACTCTATGCCCTGGCCACAACCACTGCAGCATAACACACCCATAGTGGCTTATAACTATGGGATCCAAGAACAAATTTATAAGGAACAAAGTTATAAGCCACTATGGGTGTGATATGCTGTGGTGGTTATACTTAATATAATAAACTTACTGTTTGGTTTAGTAACTGGAGTACATGCATTTCTTGTTTATTTCTGTGATAAAAGAAAATATCATGTTAGTATTGGTATTTTGTAACAATTTATAACATTGAATAATCAACATTTTTTTTACCCTCATATTTAGTAGATTACAAACCAGTGTACTGTGCAATTTGCTCAGTTTCTGTTTTTGTTGCTAAAATCATTGGCTCTGTGGGAGAAAAAAAATCCATGTTGGATAAAAAAAAACTTTTTTTTGTTATGCTACAGTCTATTTGTTTGTTTGTTTTCAGTGTTCACATGTTGTTTCTGTCTAATGCTCTATATATTGGCTTGTTGCAGATTTTTGTTGCAGTTAGATACCTGTTGCCATATCCTAACAGTCTATTTTTTGTTATAATGTAGTGGTATTGATTTATCTGTTTGGATATTGTAAAATTTTGGGGTAGTTAGATACGAGTTGGCGTATTCTAACTGTCTATTATTTGTTATAATGTAGTGGTATTGATTTATCTGTTTGGTTATTGAAAATCGTGGGGTAGTTAGATACCAGTTGGCATATTCTAACTGTTTATTTTTTTTATATAATTTAGTGGTATTCATTTATCTGTTTAGTTCTTGTAGAATCTTGGGGCAGTTATATAGCTGTTGGCATATTGTAACAGTTTATAGTTTTCTAATAGAAGTTTAGTTAATGTTTAAGTACAGTTTAGTTAATACATTTTGGTTTTAAGAAGATTAAATAAGCGTTTGTAAGATTTGCAGGTAATCCCTGCTTTAGAGTAATGGTACTATGATTACATTCGAACCATCCACATTTTTTTTAATATATGCAGTATAGTGACCTGCATTGGTTGTGGCTCCTGTGTGGTAGATTATACCTATTGTTGTGAAGGTTTTTTTTACCAAGTGATACTTGACCATGTGTGAATCCAGTCAGCTTGCAGTTGTTTTTGGTACCATCTGCATTGTAATGTAGAAGCATTAGTATTACATATTTACTATGTGTTTGTATTAGTAAGGTGGAGCGATTATCCGAATTGCAGATAGTACATAATCTACCATGGTTTACATTTTGTACAAGTTGCTGAAATGGAACGGATTCACAATTAGGTATTGATACATACACAAAGTGCTCATTGGGGATTTGTTCTTGTGTCACATTGTTGCAGAGAATGCATGTATGTTTCCACATGTATGAAATCTGGAAGATTTCATTTATAGGTATGTTTTTGTTTTCCAGTACTTGTAGTAAGTACATTAGAAATTCTATTGGATCTTCCTGTGAGTTTATAGTGAATTTCACCATTCCAGCACAGTAGTCCAATTGTTCTCTTATTCCATAAACACTATACGTGTTGTCAGGATTGTTTGTTGCGTTTCTATGAAGTACTAACATTTGCAAACACAATTGGTCTGTACTGTGTAAGTAAATGTTGTCAACTATTGGTGGTAATTGAAATAGAATATTCATTGCTACATTTGCGTAGCAACTTAGACCAATTAAATTTGAAAGTTTAAATGCACCAGGTAGTTCTGTATCTGAGTGCTTTTTTTGGAGTTTGTCTTCCTTCTCTGAAGATGTACCTGGTTTACTTTCCCTAATAGGTTCTTTTTTGATTGTGGTACTTGATGAAGTATTAGTTTCTTTTAATCTCTTTGGAGGATTTGCAGTGACATCCTGTTGCATTTCTGTTTGATTTAGTTTTCTTTTAGAACATTTTACTTTTTGTGGAATAGGATATGTTTTTAGATGGGGGGTGTATAGTGAATGAAGTCCATTGTATTCTGAAATGCAAGGAATATCAGAGTTTATTTTACTTGCATCAAAGTTGATTAGAAATAGACCGTCAAGTGTACGTAAGTGTGATAGTGCTACATAGCTCATGTCTTCTTTAAAGACTGTGTTACCAATGTCTATCAATGCTTTGTCTAGGGTAAGACCTTGCGATTTACGAATGGTGACTGCTTATGCAAGAGTTAGAGAAAATTGTTCTCTTCGTACATACATGTCTTTGAAGAGAAGGAATCGAGCTGTTGAGCGTCCTATCCTTTTCACTTCTGAAAGTTTGTCAAAGAGAATATTGACAAACTGAATGTTGTTGTCACGTGGGTATGTTTGAAAGCCAACAACTGTACCCAGTGCTCCATTAACTAGTCCTTGATCCACGTCAAGGTTACGCATTACTCTGCAGTTTAAGGATCATTTTAATATTTTTCCAATCCAGCTGTGTTGGAGATTGAATTTTCTAAACTATTTAGTCGCGTTGTGGCTTGTTCACACATGGGTAGTGTCATACCATGTATGTCTAGTTTGTCTGTGGCGCTAATTTCAATTATTGGTTGCATTTCTTTTTTTAACATTGTTTAATTGAATTTGAAACAGCTTGCAAGAGTGGCATTAAGGCCATACAATTGACATTTTTGTGGGCTAATTATTCCATAACATCTGTAGCACATGCATTATCGCCATTAAAGTGCATGAATGTGCCAGGTTTTCAATATTGCTTGTGCTTCCTGAGTTAATATACCAACTCTAATACTTTTTAAGATGTTGGCATAAGTGAGATCTGCAGATTGCCACATGTTTTCTGTTAATTCTCTGTATTGGAAATGTTGCCAAAGGTTGACATTTCCAATGCTGCCAACAGTTTTACGGCATAGTTTGTGTCCTAAGGTTTTAAAAATAGGCTCACCTTTCACTGGTGTCAATTGAAGAAGATCTCCGAAAACAATAATGTTTTCCTCCAAAGAGCTCTTCGTAGTTTGTGTTGAGTACTTCTTTTAATCTGAGGTGAACCAAGGCCAACATTAGGTTGGAGACCATGCTCACGTCATCTATTAGTATCATTTTCATTTATTTTAATACTCTGCATAGTTCCATTGCAGCTTCTGCAGAAAGTTTGTAATAGTCTAATTTGTTCTGGTGTTCTACTGGCAGGAGTAGTAATCGGTGTAAAGTGACACTGCCTATGTTGTAGGCAGCTAAACCTGTGGAGGCAGTGACAACAGCTGTCAGTTTGTTGTTTGTCAATTGTTGAAGGAATTTACTGATGATTTTTATTAAGAATGTTTTGCCAGAACCAGCTTCACCACTGACGTACAGTAGTATAGGTTTGTAATTTTGGCAGGTGCATTCTTTGCTTTCATGTTGTACACCATGTGCAATATCTTTTGTTACTTCTTCAAAAATGCTACGTTGCTCATTGTTATAGTTTTGATTGTAGTATAGTTAAGTCTTCTTTATCTTCATACTGACACACAGTGTTTTCTACTTCTGTCATAGCTAATTCTGCCTCATTTGTTATTAGTGGCTCTCCCAGTGGTTCTTGGCTTCCTTTTACAGAAGGTTGACTACTGTCAGGAGTGTCCTTATCTAGTTGGGCCTCCAGTTCTTCTTCGTGTTGCTGTTCATTGTGCAACATTGTTTTGTACTGTGTAAAGTTTACATCAGTTATAGTGCTTTAATTTGCTTTGAAAGCGTATTCATAGGAGTCATAGTTATCTAGTATTTCTTCTTCTTTTCTCCATGGTTTAAAGAGTTGTAGCAGGGACATGTAATATGGTTCTTTATGTTGAGGAGTCTGTAATGACAATTTGATATGATTAATTAAATTTGGTTTGGTGAGTTTTACTAAGCTGCCTTCACAATTTGTCACTCTGTATCTACTTTTTTTTTCATCAGGTTTTATATATTTTTTTGTATGTGAGGTTTTGGGCTATGTGGTACAGACACATGGTTTCCAAAGTGGTACCTCTGTTTGGGTAGTATGTGTCCAGCAAATTGTTTTTTAAAATGTCTTGGCTGTTGGGATCATGTTTGGCTATTGTTTCTATATCTTTGTATGATTTTAGAACTCTTTTTCTAGATTTAGCAGGACTAAGACTTAGCCATACTATATTTTCAGATTTTCCATACAAAGCAGTACCAGTTAAATGATCTGCTGCTTCATAGGAGCCACATTCTCTATGGGAGAGCATTTTTATGCCCAAGCTGTATCATTTCTGAGACAGTGTTTTGTCTGATGACAGGTCATTCCAGAGGTCTTGTAGCTCTGTTTTTTCTGCTTTGGTTAAGTATACTGTAACATATTGTGCAACTGCAGTGGAATTGTCTGCAATGTACTGCACACCTATGTTTGCATTCCATAAGTGGGCAATGATTGCATTGTAATCATTGATATATTTTTCTTCTTCTGTTCTTTTTATGTAATATGTATTTTTAGGTGATTTACCTTTAACACTATGGGCCTCATTACGACTCAGGCGGTAAGGGTTTTACGGTGGCGTAAACAGCGCCGACCCTTACCGCCTGATTCCGAGGTCCCTTAGCGCCATGGAGGTTTTAACACCTGCTTTTAGCAGGTGTTAAAATCCATGGCGCTAAGGGACCTTGATGTTAATTACGCCACCGTAATTTACGGTGGCGTAATTAACGCCTTCCCCACTCCCATTATGCCCTATGGGGCAAAATGGAAATGGGGAAGGGAACATGGGAAAATGGGGATTTACCGCCCCGCCAAGGTTGGAATGGGGCGGTAAATCCGCCAACCACCATGGCGTAAACGTAGTTTACGCCATGGTGTTAAAGTCACGGCCCAGGTGGTAACTTACCGCCTGGGTCGTAATGAGGCCATATGTCTAACTGAAGACATGAAGTTGCTCACTCGACCTGTTTTTGTAATCGGTCTAGGGAAACCAAAGCGGCATTTGGTGTAGTATTTCCCTTTGTTTTTGTATTAGCGACGACAATATTTGCCACATTTGTGTCTTTGAAATTGAAAAATGTGTGCATGAAGATCACTATTTGTTGCTTCTGATGGAATTTGACAAGTGACATATTTTTCAATAAACTATAAAACAGTGGCATCACTGTCTTGACCAAATTTAGGAGCATCTTTAATCCATAAAAGCATGTGGATATGTGGTGCTCCTCTGGCTTGGTATTCTTTTCTCCAAAAGAAGTGTTGCACTTCTCCAAGGGGAGGAGCAGTTTTATTACAAATAAAGTGTAGCATAGCAATGAAGCAATGGTGAAAATATCTTGAAACATTAACAGGATCTAGAGAACAAAGTTCTCCATGTGTTAGTATATCTATGTTTGTTTTGTTTTTGTTCGATATGCGTAGGAAATCATGTAAATCTTCCCATGCATATTCTGCACAACTTAATGTAACAAACCAAGTGGGTGGGCCAAGGTTTCTTATCATACAACGTACATCTCCATGATGTCGAAACCAGTATTCTTTAGTACCACGCATATTTGCTAATAGATTTGTAATATTTGATTGTAAAACATCATCTTTTTGTTGCACTTTTTGTAATAATTGTGTAGCTGACATATTTTGAAAGTGGGATCCTGATTTTAATGTGTGTGCAACTCCGTAACATAAAGTTGCTAGTTCACTTTCAAAGAGTAGGTGGAATATGTATTCCACATTTTGTCTAAATCTGGAATCTTCAGAATACATCCGTAATGAGCGATATTCTGATGCTGTTATTTGAATATCATCGTACCTTCCTCATTTGCCAGTAGGAAAAAGTAGAGGAAAAGCACGTGCTTCTATACTTTTTTCCCATATGCTGATTGGTGATCCTTTTGTTTGACGCATTTGGTATGTTTCTAGTGCATCTTCTACGGTGTCATTAGAGTGCAATGGGTGAATTGTATAATGGTCTAAAGTATTGGATATTGTAGCAGGATCTAGGAGCTCAAATTGACCAGCTTCTTGTGTCTCTTGAATTATTTCAGTGGTATCCTTCAAGTTTTCTTCAATATTAATTTCTTTGTAGGATTCATTATTGTCTTTTAGATATTGCAAGGCTTGTCTAACTTTATGTAAATCTACCAGTTGTTGCCACATTTCTTTGTCTTTTGTAGGTACACCATTTACTAAGATAATTAAAGATTGCTCCATTGGACGTTGCACTCTAAGAGTGTGCACATTTTCTTTTAGATCTAATTGTAAATACACTACTTTTCCCCGAATACCTTTCACTAATTCAGAGGGAGGTAATTTTGCTGTTTTTGGTTGAAGGCGTATTATTGCTTGAAATGGGTGCACTGTTTGAATTATGATGCTTTCATATAAATGAATTTGTTGTAAGGGTTTTGGTAGTGGAAATAATTCCAAATTATTTGTGATAGCATGTGAAGGAGTTTGGTTGTTGTCAGGTTTTGTAGTGCAGAAACTGCAAAGTATTAAGGGGTCAGTTATTTCGTATTTGTTTTCTGCTATAAGGTAGAGAGCTAATTCAAGCCATTTAGAATCTTCATTGTCTTCTATTTTATATGTTAGGTCTACAGTTTTTGTGTTACTTTTATAAAAAGTTCTACGGCAACATACACACACATGGTTTGGTATTTCAGCAGATGTACTTTTAAATTTCAGTATTTCTTTTTTGTATGTGTGTAGTAGAAGGTTGCCATGCATAGAATTGTTGCTAATTTGTTGTAAAGCTATTTCATTCTGTAAGTGGCTTTCAGTTCCAAAATATTTTTTCTGGATATAGTCGATTTCTTCAAGTATGTCTTTTGCTGTACCATGTACAAGAATGTTATTTAAATTGGCTAGTGCTAAAGCAGGACTTTTAGCATAGTACCATTTATAGACTAGATTTCTTATAGTTGAATGATGTGTTGATATCATTTTGATATAATGGAAGGTGGTTTTGCAAGTAGGTCCTGAAATGCAGGCCAGTGAATGTCCTTGTAGTCCTGTGTACTTGCGCACTGGACAGGTATCCATATTTTGCAGTACTTTAATTTTGATTTTGTCTTTGCCTTTCACATAATGATTGAGGAATTATCGTAAAGACTTGAAAGATTCTTTGGGAATGTTACACATTGACGTGCATGGCCATTTGTATACTAGACTAGAAGTTTTCTGGGGATATTTTTGTAAGCAGTATTTCTTGTTCCATTATGGTATTATTAACTTTTTCATAACCTCGTCCACTGCTATGTATGGCAATTGTATTTGTGTGCTTTTGTTTGTATGCTTCTTCATTAAAGTATGGTTCTGTGCTCGTAGTGTGACTCCATTCACCTCCACATATACTTAAGAAGTTATTTCTGTTGACATTTCGTTTATTGAGAAGTCTTTTTTGTAATTTAATCATTAGTTTTGTTAGTGGTTTCATTTTTTTTAACACTAAAATTAATAACTTTCTTTTGAAAGGGATTGCACTGTCTATCAATGCTTCTAAGATTAATTTCCTTCGATAGGTTTTAAGGGTTGAGTTTGATTTCTCTCCTGTTTTTATAAGATTTGGAAGGACTCTGTAACGGAACATTTTTGCTAAAATACTTTTTTTGGTATGCTTAGTTTGCACTATATCAAGATTTATAGGAGCAGTATTATCTGTAGTTGTAGCTGATTTTTTGTTAATTGTTTTGTGGTTTGTTTTACATTTTGATAGAGGAGGCAAAGTTTCTGTACTTGAAGCTTGTTTTGTTTCACTAAATGACTGTATTAGCTGTTTTGTTTTAACTTTTTTTACAAATTCTGCTAGAGATGGATGCTTGTTTTGGACACTTCTATTTTCATTTGCTCTGCTTCTGCCTTGCTTTCTATGGACTTGATTTTTGGTAGGCATTCTTTAGGGCCTGTTGAAAAAAATAAAGACGGTATGGTTTGGGGTGTTCTTAATGTATGTGTGCTGTGTGCATGAGTGTGTGAGTAAGATAATAAAGATGTATGTAATGGTGTGTGATTGTGCATTGGGCAACTAAAACTAGTTGGGATGGGTATTTTTGAATTTATGTGCTACTGAACTGGGGTTCAGATGATAGTAGAAAGTAAGCTGGTGGTGTGGAGAAGTAGAAATAGTAAATCTAATGGTATGCAATTGAATCAGTTGTTTGTTCTATAATATCGAAATTCTAGGGGTTGAGTTGGGTTATTTGTGTGTCGAAAAATAAGAAATTGTGCGTCATTCTGCCTGTAAATCTCTGTTTTAGAAATGGGGATTTGTAGACAGAATGGTGCACAATCTCTATTTTTAGACACAGAAATAGCATGAATTAACCTTACAGTGTGTTTGAATAATAGTACAAATAATATGGTGGTATTCAACTTACTTTTTTTCTGAAATGAGCAGGTTTCTTCTTAGTTGTTCTTTGTACTTCAAATTCGGCTGCTTCTTTTCAGGAGAATGGTCTTCACTGCAATTGTAAAGGAAACAAATAAGGAATTGTTTTGTTTGTATATAGCATTGTTTTTAATTTAGACATTGATTTTTTTAATTGACATTGACCCTCAGCGCCTTCCTCAAAATCATGAAAACTATCTTATTCACATAAAATGCGTCGCACCCGTTGAATACATATCATATGTTCTCAATGCATAAACTACATTGTAATGACTAACTGTACCAACCAAAATATCATTTGTATGCCTTGTGGAATTCATAATGTACCACTGAATACCACTATTTCTGTAACTAAGCTCTTGTAAGTAACAGTGCCTCAATGCCATGGGCTACTTGCACAGTATATAAATGTAAGTAAATAAATGTTTATGGTTTTGTACAAGTATTGTTGTTTGATTTTTGAACATACTGTGTGCATGCAATTTTGTTTGAGTATGTTAACTCTTCATATTGTACTTTAAATATGTTAGTTCAACATGCTTTGAAAATGTGTGTGTAAAAAGAAATTAAATAGCAGATAGGTTTGGAAGTGACAGTTGATTTTAGGAGATGGAAAAAATGAAAGTAAATTCATTTTATAGATTATACAAGCTAAAAGTCAGTTAATCTGTTTATATGAATCTATAAAAATTGTACATGTACTATATAGAAAGTATGCATACCTGTAGTTTATGTTCATGCATATGGCTATGCATGCAGCTACAAGTAGAAATCTTGGAGACTTGTACAGTATTTCTGGTAGAAGGTGCTTTCCAATGATATGACACGTGTACTCAAAGAGATTAACAGTACATTTAAAATGCTGATCTATGATGATGCAGTTAGATGTAGAGGTCTTGGATGTGATTGGTGGATGTTCATGTGACTTCTTAGCTATATCCAATGAGGGAATGGCACAGAAAGTGAAAAGGAAATGGTAGAAGGACTGTCCATGTTATGATATATCCGCGGACATGGTGGTAGTCCGTGGACATTGGGTGTTACATCCGGGGATTTTTGGGTTGAGGAGCCATGCAAATGAGAATGAGCAGAGAAAGGGATTGGTCAGGAAAGTTTAGTGGGTGTGTTGTGCCAGGCTAGAGTTTCTCAGATACTCTTTTTGCTGAGAGAAGAACAGATAGCTATGGCTGTGTGTTTCAAAAAACAGATTGTTTGGATTTTGGGAGACTCGTGGATACATTGGTTGAAGGTGCATGCAGAAAGCTGTGGAGTAGCTGTAGATCTTGGATTCCCACATGTGGAAGTGCACTGGCATGGAGTACGTGGAATGAAGTAGTTGGACTTGCTACCTCTCTGTGCTACTTTGGAGACAGAGCAACATCTAGACATAACTGTAATTCATTGTGGAGGGAACAGTTTAGGACATGTGTCTGGAATTTCTTTGCAATTTGCAATGAAAGAAGGACTTGGGAAGGTCATAGACATGTTTTCAAATTCTCAAGTAATTTTTTCACGGATTCCGCAGAGACAAATGTGGCTTTGTTCTTCTTCATTTGGTCCACAAATGGAGAAAGCAAGGCACAATGTCAATAAGGCGGTTTGTGCCTTTCTAAGAGATTTTGGCATGTCCTCTTTTCACAATGAAAATATTATGTTTCGTAGTACATACATTTTTCGCAGAGATGGTGTCCATCTTACTTATGCTGGCAATCAGATTTTTTTGAGAAATGTACAAAGTGCATTGCGACCTTTTCTGGAATTACAGCATCCATTTTATAGTAGGTGTTGGGCATTTCAAACTTTTCAAACACAAATAAACACCACAAAAAGGCTCTTTTCAGAGCCACCACTTCCTCCCAGATAAGACAGCAATGGTTATGATAGGGTAGCACCCCAACATTTTAGATGTCCGCGGACTGTCCGCAGACATCTAAAAAGTACACAGGGACCTTCTTCATTTATTTTCACTTCTATTTTTTAACTGTAAAAGGTGGCTCTGTAAAGAGCCTTTTTTTATTTTTGTTGTTTTAAATTTTTTTGGTTTTTTTATACAAGACACACTAGGAAAGGAGGGGAAAGGAGGATAAGGGGGGACACCAACCACTGGGATAAGAAAGGGCGAGCTGAAAGAGGAAGATGTAGAGTAGGTTTCACTTGGGTAGTGAGCAGACCTTCTCGTGCGTGCTCAGAGACGATAGTCTCAAAAGCACTACAAAGTCTCACCCCCCTGCACAGTACTGCATCGCAGTACATACACACAACTGTGACCCTCGAAAGGTAAGGGTCATCAGCATTGCGTATGGCCTGTGAGGCAGCTTAAGGAATACGCTGTCCCACAGGAGTGTTCCTTGTGGTGACGGGATCGAAAACGGAGGATGAAGTAGAGGAAGTCAACCTGCTACGCTCCTCGCAAGGTACAACCTTGCGAACGGCCCCCGAGTGGAATGAGTTAGGTGTCGCTTCATGGTAGTTGTCCCAAAGCTGTATGAACCATGCCTACCGAGACTGAGTACCATTTTGCACTCGTTGCAGGTGACTTGGTTCGCACGCACCTTAGGACCATTACCACGAATGGTAAATAACTGCCACACCCAAGACGCACGCTGAGTGCTGGTAGTAGGGACTTCCACTACCTCATTCTCGTAATCCTCTTCATCCTCCAGTGCATCCTCACTCCTGTTCCTCTCTTCAGGTCCTTGGGGAGGCGGTGCTGGGGGAGGGGGTGGGGTGGTGCTGAGGCAGATGCAGCACCAGGTGGCATGAGTGGAGCCATGGAAGCCATCAGCTTGGCGTGGAAAATCTGCAAATTGGCAGCAAAATTCGCTGTGCTCTGTAGGATAGCCAGAAACACAATGAGAATGAGCTCTAGGGCGTGGTCTTTTATAGGGGTGCTTGTGCACGGTTCGCAGACATGCGCGCTGTCCCCGGACAGATCGAACAGAAAAAAGGGTTCAAAAAGTCACAAAAAGTATGTAGAAACTCAGGATTACTATGTGGGACTTGTTCTATGGTGAGTTTTTATTGGAAAATATTGTAGATTACTTGAAAATGTAGTTTTAAATTGTTCGGGGACACGAACAGTGTTCGCAATCAGAACATACGCTGATCGTGGGCGTGGTCACATGATAGGTTCGCAAACATGTTCGCAAAGGGTGCGAGTGTCCGCAGGACACCAAATGCACTGAAACTATGTTGCGCATGCGCGTTGGTGATCTACGGACACTGTTCGGGTCCTGAAGTGATTAAAAGTGCGTCACAAGTGAAACAAACAGTAACGGACAGGCGTTTGTTCTTAGAACAGTTTCAACTTGTCTGCGAACAATACGGACAGGCTTAGCGTCCTTAGAACACCCCCATTTTGTTTATTTACGAACATCCCAGGACACATAATGTGTTCTAAGAACACTTTCATCTTGCCACCGAACAATAGACAGCGTCTTCAGGACACCCCCATTTTGTTTATTTACGAACATCCCAGGACACATAATGTGTTCTAAGAACACTTTCAACTTGCCACTGAACAATACGGACAGGCATTGCGTCCTCAGGACACCCCCATTTTGTTTATTTACGAACATCCCAGGACACATAATGTGTTCTTAGAACAGTTTCAACTTGCCTGCGAACAATATGGACAGGCATTGCGTCCTCAGGATTCCCCCATTTTGTTTATTTACTAACATCCCAGGACACATAATGTGTTCTTAGAACAGTTTCAACTTGCCTGCGAACAATACAGACAGGCATTGCATCCTCAGGACACTCCCATTTTGTTTGTTTTTACGAAGATTTTAGGACACAGCCTGTGTTCTTAGAACAGTTTCAACTTGCCTGCGAACAATACGACAGGCATAGCGTCCTCAGGACTCCCCCATTTTGTTTATTTACGAACATCCCAGGACACATAATGTGTTCTAGAACACTCCCATCTTGCCACCAAACAATATGGACAGCGTCGTCAGGACACCCCCATTTCGTCCATTGACGAACATTTCAGGACACAGCTCGTGTTCTTAGAACAGTTTCAACTTGCCTGCGAACAATACGGACAGGCATTGCGTCCTCAGGACACTCCCATTTTGTTTCTATACGAACATTTTAGGACACAGCCTGTGTTCTTAGAACAGTTTCAACTTGCCTGCGAACAATACGGAAAGGCATTGCATCCTCAGGACACTCCCATTTTGTTTATTTACGAACATTTTAGGACACAGCCTGTGTTCTTAGAACACTTTCATCTTGCCACCAAACAATACGGACAGCGTCCTCAGTATACCCCCATTTCGTCCATTGACGGACATTTCAGGACACAGCTTATGTTCTTAGAACAGATTCAACTTGCCTGGGAAAAATACGGACAGGCATTGCGTCCTCAGGACACTCCCATTTTGTTTCTTTACGAACATTTTAGGACACAGCCTGTGTTCTTAGAACAGTTTCAACTTGCCTGCGAACAATACGGACAGGCATTCCGTCCTCAGGACACCCCCATTTTGTTTATTTACGAACATCCCAGGACACATAATATGTTCTAAGAACACTTTCGTCTTGCCAGCGAACAATATGGACAACGTCCTCAGGACACCCACATTTTGTCCATTGACGAACATTTCAGGACACCGCGTGTGTTCTTAGAACAGTTTCAACTTGCTAGCGAACAGTACGGACAAGTATAGTGTTCTTAGGACACCTCCATTTTCGTTTCTTTATGGACATTCCGAACACCCGCGCTGTCCACGGACACCTCAACTGCTTTTAAAAAAAAAAACAAGAAATGAATTAGGACACAATATAATAATTTTACTTTATTTTACATGTGTGTTAAATTTATGACAGAGAAGGTCAGGCAGAAACTGAAACAAAAACAGGAGAATTGGGGGTTTCAATAGGATTTATATGAGGTGTAGAAGGGATGGAAGTCTCATCAAAACGTTTTGGTTCATGGAGAGGGTTTGGGGATAATTGACTGGGATATGGTGATGGGGGACAGGTACATGTGGGACAATGGTATGTAGTTGTTTGTTTGAAGTGATCCTCCACAACGTTTTTGAAATTATTAAAATTTACCAAGAGTAGGTACATTTTTTCTTCTATGTGCTGAAGAGTCTTATCCAATACAGCTTTTTCTTTAGTATTTTCAATTTTTGTATGGTCTGTACAAAAAAAAATATATATGTTAAATGTATATAAAATAAATTAATTAATTGGTTTATATAGTAAAGTCTCTACCATTAGATTCACTATCTTCTGCCATTTCCTCACGTGGGAAATGCTCCTCTAGCCACTCCAGAGTACTAGACATTTCTGTGAGAAAAATACATAATATAATTTGTTTTAATCTAATACAGAAAGTTTACAAATATATGAGTAAAATGCAGAACACTTACTATTTCAGGTAAGGTGTGTTCTTAGTGGTCTGTAGATCTGCTGTTGCTCTTAGTTGTGGAGTTTCTGTGAGGTAATCATGTTGGAAGCCAATTTTTCTTCTTTTGGAATATTCCATTTTAGAAAATGTTGTATTTAATAGAATGGTTAGTGTGTTATATATATATGGGTTACAATTCTTATTTATTTCTAGATAAAATTTGTATGTGTGCTGTTTTGTGAATTTGTAAAATGTTCATATGTTATGATATAACAATTACCCCCCAGACTTTTTGGGTAGTGGTGCTGTTGTCCGAACATGTCCGCGGACATTAAAAGAGGTTGCGGACATCAAATTCAGTAGAGGGGGTTCAGTATGTTCCATTTTACATGTACATAAAGTCAGAGTTATTATTGTTAAGTTGCACTACTAAAAACCTATGAAATTCAGTGAAAAAACTTTGTTAAAGGGACGTTATGGTTAAGTTGCGCTACTAAAAACCTATGAATTCAGTGAAAAAACTTTGTTAAAGGGACGTTATGGTTCCAAGTAAAACCGAAAAACCCCTGAAATTTGCCAGTTATGGTAAGCTAAGCAACCATAACTCGTGCCACCACCGTGCACTGCTAAGACTTACACCTACGACATCAAAGATGACATCACAAATGTCATTGATGACATCACTGATGACATCACATGTCTGTCTCCCTCTTTTTTCCTTTACTGACATATCTAGGCCACATGGTTTTTTTCAGTAACAGTCATGAACTAAAAATTGTAAACGTACTATATTTGTAGACTTATCCTTCAAGTATGTTCTTACAGTAATTCCTTTAGGGTCCAGTCATATCATATGAAACATATACATATGGGAGAACACAAGCTTGAAAAACAGCAATTATTTCTGTGCATGAAGATAATCAGTAGAGCTATCAGCACTTTCTGATAGTTCTGTTTTTTTTATTACTGTATTTTCCCTGTATATGCTCATATTTGTATACATTGTACTCACACTACTTTCCTAAGGGTCCAGTCACATCATGTGATAAATGTACATAGGGCAAATAGCAGCTTTGAAACAGAGAAATCATTTATTTGCATAAAGATAATCGTTAGGTTATGAATTGTTTCTGCTACTACTTCTGCTTTTTTGCTTACTTCACTTTCCCTGTATATACCCATATTTGTATGTGTTATTGTGTCTTTGTGTTTTGTCTGTAATAATGCAATTATGTTATAGGTGGTTTTTATTAGCTACTTATTACGTATTCCACAGTACACAAAACTCTAATAAGAAAACAGTTATCATTTCATTATTCAACATATCAACATTATGAATATTACACCTTCATCATGTATGCTGCACACAATGCCTATGTTTCTGCATGAGTACCTTAGTATACTGGATAGAACTTCATAATAGAATGCTATTTATATCAATGCATCGCTTAATGCACTAATTACCTCTTGATATTTATTCCAATGATCTTTGACACTTTTTCTCAACATCATAATAAGAATCCCTTGGACAGACATTTCATGAAAAGTAAATGCACATGTGATGTCATCAATGATATTTGTGATGCCATCTTTGATGTCGTGGGTGTTAGTCTTAGCAGTGCACGGTGGTGGCGCGAGTTATGGTTGCTTAGCTTACCATAACTGGCGAATTTCAGGGGTTTTTCGGTTTTACTTGGAACCATAACGTCCCTTTAACAACGTTTTTTCACTGAATTTCATAGGTTTTTAGTAGCGCAACTTAACCATAATGTCCCTTTAACTGAATATATATATATATATATATATATATATATATATATATATATATATATATATATGCCTAAATATGTAATCCCCTTTGGGCAGCAATTCATAATGTAGGGCTGGATGTGAAGTTTAAAGAAATAGATTTTAAGAGGTAATACTTCCAATTTATCCATATTAAGCTTGTAGCAGATACTAATGAGAGGCAAGAAAAAATGTCTAGCAGATATTGTAGACTTGAATTGGGGTCTTTCAGAAGTAAAATGATATCATCAGTGTAAGTGACTAATTTGATTTGAACATCACCAATGTCAATACTCTACATAATTGAGTCCAGTGATTGAGGGAGCAAGGGGACCCCTTCTCTAGCACCTCTATGCCGTGGAAAGTTAGAGGATACTTGTCCATTAATAAAATGGCAATTTATTTTGGGTTCAAATAAAGCACCTTAATTATGGATAGAAATGAATCACCTACCCATGCTACCTGAGTGCATCACACAAGTCCCATTCCACCCTATAAATGCCTTTTCACATCAAGAGTAATAGCCCTGTAGGGGTCTTTTGAACTGTCAATAACATCTAGAACATCCAAAAACAATCTCATGTTAGAAGAAGATGGTCTCCTCTTTACATAGCCTACTTGATCAAATTAGGTAAGAATGGGAGGTATCAGTTGGCTAAGCTCTTAACAAAGATTTTACAATCTGCATTGATAAGGGAAATAAGTCTATAGCTTTGAGGAAGCTCAGGGTCTTTATTGGGTTTTGGGAAAACAATTAGCATGGCCTTCTTCAGATTTAGAGAGTGAAATAAAGTGAGAGAATAGTTCATGCAATTTTGGGACTAGCAAATCCTTGAAATGGGTAAAGAATTCCATAGAGTAGCCATCTGGATGTTGCTGGAGATTTACCTTTTTTAATGCCTCAATTTGCCCTAAGAATTTCATTTTGGGTAATGGGGTTATTCAGCAAGGGCAAATCTAGCGAAGTGTAGGTGGAACGAGATAGGTTCCTAAAGAAATGCTTAATATGAGGATTGGTTGGGATTGATTCTGAAGAATATCAATTCTGGTACAATTTGGAAAAAATATCAATTAGATCCTTGTCTAGAAATGTACTGTTTCCTAAAGTATCAATCAGGCTAGAAGACAAAGAGTTAGAAAGAAAAATATAGTCAATTCTGGAGAAAGAATCATGCATAAACTCTAGGTTTGAAGTTGTGAGTTATATGCCAAGCATCAATAAGGCCTAAATCAGTAATGACATTTAAAAATTGCTTGTGTGATTTAGAGTTCTTAAAGCACACCATTGACTTCCTATCAAGGAATGGGTCGATAATTTCATTACAATCTCTGCATACAATAAAGTTGTGAACATTGGAACAAAATATATAGGGCCATATATAGGGCCTCATTAGGACATTCCGGGCCGCCTCATTACGAGGTCTGCTGTGGGTCCCACTCAGGACGCCTGGCCAGACCAGGTGTCCTTAGCGGGACCAGCTAGCAGACCAGGATGCTAACAGGCTCGTCATTAACTGGCCTGTTGTTAGCATCCTCCCCATACCCATTCAGCCCTTTGGGGTTCAAATGGGGATTCATTTTTACCGGAGCAGAGAAAAAGGCAAATTACCCGGTCCACCAAGTTTGGCATGACCCGGTTATTGCCCTTTTCTGGGCTCCGGTAAAAAATCATTACCGACGGCAGCCGTGCCCTTAATAAGGGCACAGCTACCGCCAGAGTCGTAATGAGGCCCATAGTCTTTTAAGTGTAGCCAAAAGGCAGTATCATGTGAGGTAGGGCCATAAACATTCAGAAATTTATACTCACCTGAGTCTATGAGGATTTTTAGAAATAACTCTCTGCCTAAATAATCTGAGCCAGATTTAATTACTTTTCAGTTCAGAGCCTTATTAATTAGACTAATTACACAATTCTTCTTCCCATGAGCCGCACTAGTAAAAACTTGACCAACCCATAAACTCTTGAGTTTAGCAGCTTCAGATTCTGACAGGTGAGTTTCCTGAATGCAAGTTATTGATGGTTTGGTTCTGTTCAAATACGAGACTACTTTTTGTCTTATTATGGGATTATGAAGACCTTTAAGAATCCAAGAAGATAGATTCAACGGCATGGGAGGAAAGAGCAGTCAAAATTAAACACGTATTGATACATAGTGGAAGAGAAGCATCAAGGAAGTAAGATTACGACCTATCATTAAATAGCTGTAGAAAGTCCATTCATGATGCACATGTAGGTTCTCCTGAGGGAAGGAGGAAGAGAGACACAAGTGAAAAGGGGAGACAAACAGCAACATGAGTATAATCCATAATGAATAGCAACTTTCAACAAGAAATAACATTGCGGCTAACAAGAAACAGCCACACAAAATCATGTTGACATAAGATGCAATGGGGTGGAGAGCCCATTCACATGAGGCAATCCATGGCACCACTCTGACACACTTTATGCTACATATCCAATGAAAGTGTTCATCTTACGTTCCTAGGAAGTATTTTTGGGAGGAGTGATCAAAGTATCCATATCCTCCATCCTGTGAGAATGAATAAAGTGTCTGAGGTCGCTGGGATTTTCAAAAGTAGCACTATGACCCTTGATGGTTACTTTCAAGAAGCCAGGATGAATAATACCAAATCTTGCATTAAGCTGCCTTAGCGCAGGTCTGAACGTAAGAAGTTCTTTTCTCCTTGCAGCAATTGCGTTAGACACATCATGTGACATGTATATCTTTCTGCCATCCCATATGAGTTGTTTAGCTTGTTTTACTCTATTTGCTGTGAGAAGAATACTTGTGTAATCCAAAAGAGCAAAAGTACGAATTCAAGGAATTATTTGTTTTGCGTATTGAAGTGACAGGCCCCACACGATGTGCTTGTTGAATATTCAATTATAGCAAAGTCAGAAGATCCAAGAGCTTTGGGAGCATGGTAGTAAGAAAGGAGATGGGATTGTCCTTTTCAACTCCCTCTGGAAGACCTACAATGCGTAGTTTGTTCCTTCTGTTTTTTAGGTTATCAGATTGCTTCTGCAGAGCCTTAACTGTGGTTTCTAACCTCACCACTCTGTTGAAGACATCCTCTGCATCAGTAACTCACCTTTCAACTTCAGGTATTCTTGATTCAAACGCAGACCATGTTTCATCCAATTGTTGCATCTTGGCATTAGTAGGCTCTGTAAGAGCTTCAGGGCTCTTATTTCCATTAGTATGCCGTGCATGGCCGGATCCATTATTTCCACTTTTAGCGACTCACTCTTTTGCCTTTTGAGTGTATTAGACAACGGTGAAACAGCCTCCTTGTCTTGACCTTTCTTCGAAGTCGCCATAATATTGTTCTTAAGTGCCAGAGATGAAAACAGAAAGACTGTTAATATGAGCAAAAGCCACCAGACGTCTTCTAGACCACGGAAGGTATATGACACATGTGAAGTATGATAGAAAGGTTGTATCAATAGTCAGTCCTTTTGGATAGATATCACAATACTTTCAGCACATTACATAACTCTCTTCATAATTGAATGTTGTGTGAGATATCCGCACAGCAACGAGGTGCTGAAAACCATATAATCGTTCATATTAGTGAACTACTGCCATCATATAACACAGTGACCATGTGCCTTCCAGGGACTTATGTAATAGCTGTAATAAAATTGGGGAATTGTGTCATAAGAAATACAGATTCTTTTATACAATCCCCAGTCTTGGATGAAGGTTTGCACCTCAAAATCTGTTAAGAAAAGTTCAAAATTACCTCAGAACATGGCCATGGCCATACTCACCATAACAATAAATTAATTCCATCTTTTTTTTAATTATTCTTCACTGAGGCATCATGAATGGCATAAGCATATTGTAGAACTCCTTGTTCCCCACAGATGACCAGGACTACAGGTGAAGTTCCAGTAACTTCTTTATTTAGTTCCAGTACATTATGATGGTCATATAATGTCAGGTACATCTGGGTTCAGGGCAACATACACCTGCATCCTCCCAGGTAGGCTTACATCTCCCAACTCACTCACATAGAACCCCAGTCACACATAAACATTCTAACCCTTAACACTCCATTGTCAATCAATACACTGACCAAAGGTTCCATTAGGATGCAGGATAATACCAAATCCCTACACATATCAATCTATATATAAACCAAAGATCACAGAATATAAAAATGTCCTGTGGTGGAGTTCTTTCTCTTATGATATATCTTGCGTTTGGTATTTATGGAGACTAAAAGACCATTACATTGTTAAAATTCCAATATTCTGGTGTAAAATACCTTTTTTATATGTATTTACTTATACAAGGCCTGTAATTTGAATGGGAGCCAGTGTTGTGGAAGAAACAAGATTCCCACATTGCAGCCGACGCGCACGCCATGCGTATTCCCAGACAGCTGGCAGAACTTCCACTGCTTTGTCACGGGATGCAGCTGCTCACAGGCCCACCAGCAAGCTCCAGGCAGCAATGGAGGACAGCAACACACAGCACCCTCAGCACCACCGAGACGAAGCCTCCCTAAGGTAGGTAAGCATTCCGTATCAGGAAAAAAAGCATTTCTCAAAATAAAATGTCACATTTATTGCAGGAAAAGCGGCATTCAGAGTGGGAGCGCAGGATCAGCCTACCAACCTGTTCACTGCCAAGCCATGCCCCAAAGTCTCACATATTAACATTTCATTTTTATACATGTATGATGGGGAGCACTCAAATTTGTTTGCAGTGTTTAAATCATGCACAGTGTTCAGAAGTTATGGCTGACAAAATGATTTCATTTTGGCGCCACAAAATCAATAATGCTCTTTGTTTTTCAATAGCTGTGCATTGCTGAACTAAGGTTTCTGGTATCCCAGGTCATTAACCAGACACATACTAGCTGGGTTATGGCTCTGCCTGAGGTCAACAGCTCACCAATGAATGAAGATGTTGGTCTTTTGAAGAATTGTTTCACTAAAAGGCAGACCTGTGACTTTTTGACTCAGCTTCCCCCATAAACAATAAAACAACACAAAACCACAGTTTCTGGGATGCAAAGGCCCTATTTTATTGTATAAGCACAGGACAGATTTCAAGTGCATTTGACAATTTTCACATGAGATGCATATAGAAGCAATGTTGTAGTGTAATTTTACTTGATCAGAGGTTGCAATGTATGCCTTATCAACAAATGTAATTCAATCATCAAAACGGTTACCAGATATTTGGTCGAAAAAAATTGGTCGACCAGACAAATGGTTGAACCAATTTGGTCGAAAACCAAATGGTCGGATAATTTTTTTTTTTATTTTCACCCCTTTATTTTGGGGGGGGGGGGTCCCCCCAGCCCCCTTTTTTTTCTAAAAAACCCTTTTTTTTAAAACGAAAACCCGAAAAATAAATATATAATTAAAAAAAAAATCGACCATTTGGTTTTCGACCAAATTGCGTCGACCAAATGTCATTCGACCAGTTTCCAGTCGACCAAATGTCTGGACACCCATCAAAACATATACAGCCTGATTCATGGAATTATTTGCGTGAAAAATGCAAATTTGCGCGCCTTTCTGTCCAAAAATCCCTGTTTGAATAATGGGGATGTTTGGGCAGAAAGGCGCGCAAATCTGCGTTTTTCATGCAAATAATTCCATGAATCAGGCAGATAGTGTAAGGGGCATTGTCATTTTTACAGAATTATTCAAATACACTTTTTGGGCAATGTAAGATTAACATTATCGGGATGAAACACTGCACAATATTTCTTATTTCGTCAAATAAATAAACTTGACAAATCACCCACCAGGGGTAATGTTCCAGTAGTGAAAATGTCATGGACAACGATTACAGTTTTAAGGATTTTATTTTTTATACAGGAAGGAAAAACATCTTCTTCTTCTTGTTCTCCTCTGGTCCCACGTCAAACTCTTGGATTGCAAGGTTTTCCTTTCAATGGGGAATGAGTTTTCTCCTTCATCCGTCATAACTTAAATCCTTTTTCCAGGCTGAAAAAAACTTCTAGTTATTGAACTTGGAGGTTTAAAAGACTGCTTTAGTATAAAGCACAGATAGAGAGGTTTTTTATACATCCTACTCTTTTTATTATTTGTTCCTGTAACAATTTAAATTTAACAACAATATGCAAACATTCAACCTTTTGTCTAAACATCCTTACTTATACTTTAAATTAAATAAAAATGAAATCTGCATGAAGAGGTTACCTCATCCATGGACTCAGCAATTTGCCCTATGTGTCTGAGAATTGAACAGACATGATAGGTCTTTAATCCATTAATATGAACCCACTATGTTAGATTGGTGCCTTTGGAAACCATGGTGGTAGACTCGGTCACCTATTTCATTTTAAGTAATGTTGAGTTGTAATACTTCTGCACATTTACCACAGACTTTTTCAGGTCTTGTTAAGCACAGGAAAATGCTTGATGAAGGTTTTTGCAAAGATGTTCTACATATTCATGAGTAGTAGAGCCACTAATCAATATCTGTTCCTGATTCTGTTCAGTTTAACAGATGTTCAGGTAATACCATTTTTCTACCAGTCGTGAGTTCAACAGGTGACATTCGCGTGGATGAAGTGGTGGTAGATCACATAGCCATCAGAACAACTGGTGATCACAAGTCCCAAATGAGTCCAGATTCAACTACAAACTTCTGGTTGGCAATATGTGACTTCCTCTTTACTCCTAGAATTTCCCCGTCCTAGTAATCACCTCACTGGTAAAATGACCCAGGTCAGACTCAGTCATTTGAGGGATGCAGAAATGAGTGATGAAATATGGATTTCTGGACCCACCTGGCTTAGACCAACATACAGACAGGTGGCATAAGTATGTGCGATAAAGTTTGAGGAAGTTATTAATATTCATAATTTAAAAAACTATTTAAAAAGGTATGCATTTGGGATTTGAATTCATATAATAGTATATCATGATCGTAACATAATTTTCCATTTCTAGGCCATATGATTGTGGATTTTTATTAAAAAATGTTTAAGAATGATGTCAATCCCTATGTCCTATTCCATTTCAGCAGCAGGTTTTCAGGTTATAAGTTTCAGTTTTTAGAACTGTGAAACCTTAATTTCCAGCATAATGAATCATGCAAATAGCTCTCAAAGGCCACACTGTCCATTTTCCATAACTGGGCATCCGGATGGCTTTAATTGCTTAACTGAAGTAAAAACGTACACTCTAAGTACTGTGACGAATTTAGGGTATTCGCCCCTTCTCCCCAAGGGGCCACATCCCATTTGAGGCTAGCGAGGTGAGCCAGCTCCACATGGCCCTTCCTGGTGGTATAGGGAAGGTTGGACCTCAATGAGAGTGATCCTCTTAAGGGACAAGGACTCCCATTCTGATGTGGAATTCCCTAGACTCAATGTCTTATCTGCATATATGGGACTGCCTGTGATGAATCAATCTGCCATCCTTATGTTTGGCTTCAGGCAACGTGGGAACAAAACAGCCATAACAAGAAAAAGGAGATGTCTCTTTAAAAAGAGACTTGAATATAACTGGGCTAGCTCTTGTGAGGAGAAGCAGTATGGTACGCAGCGAAAGCCCCCTGACTGATTACGCCTTGGAGAGGCAAAGCAGAATGGAGTTGCAGAGCCTACAACTTTTGGGAAGGTGAGGGATGCCAGTGCGAGTTGCCAGAGAGCTCAAAATAATGTGGTGGCATGAACATGGCTGCTTCATGGTGGGTGAAATGTCCAACTAATGATGCTGAGACCAACAGGGAAGGGAGTACTTCCAGCTCCTTGCTGCCTGTGTACGTAGACAGCACCCTACATCAGAGGAGTCAGGAACACTATGCTGGCAAAGCCAGATACAGAGAAGAGCAACCGAGAAGCCAAATACTGAAGGTATAAGTTCATATTGTCGAAAAAAATGTTGAATGCCATTTCGTCGGAAAAACAATTTGCCGAAAAAAAAAATGTCAAATGCATTTGTTTTTAGGTAATATGTTTTTTGGGGGTTAGCTAGTAAAGAAACTGTAAATAAAAAAAAACGGGGGGTTCGGCCCCATTAAAAAAAAGAAAGACCTATTTTTTTCGCCATTTTTCGTTCGACAAAATGACATTCGAAAAAGTGACATTCGACAGAGTCACTATAAACCAATACTGAATGCGCTCCGAAGCCCACGAGGTTCCCCTGCGTCAGAAATGGTACCGGGTAGAAAGGGAGAGGCGTGAGGCCACCGTGGATACATATTGGGAAGAGAGAAAACTCTCAAAGTCACAACTACGAAAGATGAACGTTAAATGACCCTAATTGGAGATACCTGAAACCTAGACAGAGTGTGACGAACATCGCTATTTGGGGAAATAGATCAAAAGTGGAAGCGCATACCCTGGGAGGAAGGGAGAAGCCCCCAGGTACTGAGGCTTGAATAGTGGAAAGAGCCCATGGCAAATAAGTGTAATGAGTATTGTGAAATCAGACTATCAAGGGAACAGATTCATAAAAGACGGTATCCAATACCAAGAACACAGGAGAGGGGAATTCATAATTTGGATAAGGTCATACAAAACCTAGGGAATGTTTACACTCAAGAATATAAGAGAGATACATGTAAAGAACAGAGTGTGAGAAAGTATTTCAAGAAAAGGTTTTGTAAAGTGGGTATTTAAGATAATGCAAGGCCCACAAGTATATGGGAAGAGCCACATCAGCTCATGAAGGAAACAAGACTATCAGGGAAGATAACTTAAAGAGACCTATCTTCTAAAGAGAGACATTTGTGTATCAATAACCACAGGAGAGAAGATACAGACTGAGAGTAGGCCGATGGGAAGAAAGCAAGAAGAGATATGATCAGGAGAAGAGAGACATTCTGTTGGCCTATCTTGAGTTATTCATGTTAGTGGTTGGGTCAACTAGAGTTAGGTTTGGGACAGAGGACACATTATACTTCTTCACTTCCTGACAACAGCCAAGCACCTTTGGTTAATTTAGATGTGTGATCCCTTTAGTAATAGCGGAAGATAGGTATTTTTCCTTATATTTTCAGTAAAGAAAGGTAACATGTCCTCAATGTGTCTGACTCCTTCTTCTGACCTGCATTAGTACAATAATGTTTCTTTGAAGCATTATTGCATTAGGAGAACAAGCTAGATTGCATATGAGCAGTTCTGATTCCTATCTGCTTAGGAGCTCATAGATATAGCCATGATGGGATTTTAAAATGTATTTATACAGAGCATACTCTTGAAACAGGCCCGCAAGAGTGAGGGGCATCTAATTAATTGAGGGATTGTTGTCTAGATGTCCCTTTGTTCTGTGAATCCATTGTGTTTTCATGATTAAATACAAACAGACCTTATTCCGAAATAACACATTCATCTTTTAGTGTGCTCTTTCAGACAGTGCAAAACTTTGATGCCTGTATGTTTAAGATCCACAGCAGTCATGTATGTCACATGCACGTAAAGTAATCAGCAAAACACTTATGCCAAAGTTGAACAGCATATTAACAACACATCAAAGTAGGCACTTGAAAAATTAACATACGTCACCATTGAACTATGCATTACATAATACACTGCACCATTTTTGTTACACCTAATGACAATGCGCATGTGTCATTAGAATGGGGGATGTGTAATATTAAAATATATTGCACAGTGAGAAGACACAACCAATGATAATTAAGGCATATCAGTCAAGTATCATAAAAAAATGAAAACATCAATAGATTTCTTCTTTGAAAGGCAGCTTTCACAGGCCATCAGTGGAAGGCAAACCCCAACAAGGCAGGCAACTGTATTAGAAAATGCATCAAATGAAAAAAAGACAATAGCACAGAGACATTTATTAACAAACATGACTTTACAAAATCAACATTTGGCATGTCTCCAGTAAAACAACTTTTAGATATATGCGTTATTTAAACATTAAATGTAATAGTATTTGATAAGGATATTGAGGAAAGTGCCATCAGTGGCATCCCCCCACTCCTGCAACATAGCTGGGTCCTGCTCCTCAAAAGATGGAGTGGTTAAAATACGCTAGCCTCTAGGAATTCTCCCAACATCAACGTAATTTTGTAGGGAGTGCTCCCCCCACCATTTACTGATTTCCCTTTTCTGACATTTTTCAAGTCCTTTTAGAAAAGCAATTTCATTATTTTTGACAATGGGAGTGATAACAAGATGTTTCTTTCCCAAACTCTGTGTTTCACAGATAAGGTTAGTGCTTATTCTCTCTGGGCTGCTTCTTTGTCTGCCTGAGAACTCATATTAGTGGACAGGGTTACGAGTTTGTCTATAATATTCTCAAATAGCCTGCTGGGTTCCAAGATCAACGTGTTAGATTAACACAGGTCAATTGGGATCGACGTTTTGGAAAACATTGAGCTAGAAGACCTCAGAGTAATACTTGATCAGACGAAAGACAGAGAGAGTACTCAGCGCTGCAGCAATGACCCATCGCGTACTCTGCTGCGAGGAGTATATAGAACCTGGGGCTGCAGCAGGACACTTATCACTTGACGTAATGTGACCGCATGCTTTTTCTCTTCAATGGGTGCTGATTCGGAGAGAAGGCCACCCCCAAACGATACTGAACAAGAACTAGATGCTAATAGAGCAAATCAAGGGAGCAGGGGATGAACAGTATTTTCTGCATTAGTATTAGGCCCCGTGCATGAGCGCAAACACCACCCCCACCCAGGCCAGGTCTGAGAGATCCACAACCTCCTCCATTGTTCAGAAAGTTACAGGCCCTCACACCCTGGGAAGTATGCGCTCTGCAAGGTCATGATAAGGGAGCCTAGCACCTCTTGACAGTACCATCCTATGGAGCAGATAGCAAGGCCCTCCTGCCCCCAATGATCCCCACTTGAGAAATACAGCTATGCCATGCTTTCATCACATGACCCCCGCATGCCATTGCCCCGTCCAAACCCAGACCACCGACCATAAAACGTTTACACCCCTCGATCGATCACTAAGATCAGAAGGCAAGGCTATCGCGCCTTCACACTTGGTTCACGTGATTTGTGCAGCGAGGTGCAGAGTGTGTTTTGGGTGCGCTGAGAGTGGGTGTGTGTGAGGGAGAGGGGAAGTAACTAGGGCTGACAGGGAGGGGAACATGACAAACTGATTTTTTGGTTGTGATTTTTGCAGCGTGCGCAGCACGTGGTTAGAAGCTTAGGGACGACTTACACAGCATATAGCGCTTTAATGGGAGGGGAGACGCCTTTAGAGTACATGTAGAAGGCCTTGCCCTTGAACCGGGGGAAGATCGAGAAGTATCAGAGACAGTGGCTGACAGAAACACGAGGGGGGATGCCACACTCCTGGCAAGAGCAAGGCACCCATAATAAAGGAATACTGGAATACATGACCACATTCCTAGCAGTGAAATATAAGGGTAAACAGTTGCAGAACAGGAAGGAAATTCTAGACTTATGGAAGATTATTGAGGATGTGGAAGACTCTGATGAGGGAGGGTCACGGAACACCCATGAAGGGGGCAAGCAAGCAGAGGTAGGTGGGACAGGGACAGAGCGCAAAGGGGTAGATCCACTGGCAGCACTCCCAGCTACAGGGTCCAGTAACCCAACCTATGGGTCCACCCGGGCAACGGTTGTGCCCCCACCATATATACCAAATCCAGCGACTGCTCAGTCGCAAGAGTGCACAGGACAGAGGGAATTAGATGAGGCCCTAGAGTCCGAGCAGAGCTCGAGCGACTGAAAACAGCACAGAGTGAGGCAAAATACAGTGGCCTAGATGAGTGGAGAATGGGGGACATTAGATGAGGCCCTAGAGTCTGAGCAAAGCTCGAGCAACTGCAAACAGCACAGAGTGAGGCAAAATGGAGCGGCCTAGATGAGTGGATAGTGGGGGACATTTTGTTCAGACTAAATAGATAATAATATATGTACAGGTCGGACAGAGGCTAAGGTGGAGACCCGGGTAAAGGGGGCTGGAGTACAGTGGATGAATTTGAGGATGACGGTGAGGAGGAAGCACAGCAGGCACCGATAAGGACACCACAGTGGAAGGTTTATGGGATTTGAGGATAAGGAGGTTTGACCAGATGACAGTAGCAAGGAAAAAGGGAAGTGTAAAGAGAAAAGTATAGAAAAAAGTAGGGTTACAAATGCCGCTGATACACGAGGGCAAGGGTGTGTATATATGCTGGGCGCAGATGGATACGAACAGTTTGATCCGTTAAAAGCAGGGGTGGGAAAGTGGATATACGCATTTGAAAAACAGATTTTGGGTGTGCTGCTCGCAGTGGGTCATATGAAGAGTTTACTAGTGCTGATAGTGGGGGACCAAGCAGAGATGTGTAGATTAAAGCAGAGTACCTGTGAGTGAGGTTAGACAACGATGCGCATGACGGCACACCGTTCAACAACATTAGAGCGCAGGAGTGGGACGCGCTTCGGTGCACGTACCCAGACACTCCAGACATACAGTTGATCATGCAATGTGTTATGGGCGAGGATGAAGACCCCACATAGTACATTATTAAGGTTCAGGAGCTCTGGAGAAAAGAGATGGGGACCATTGGGACAAATCAGTTCCTCTTTTCTATTTTGTTATGAAAAGGGGCTTACCAAAGGAAGTGCAGAAGGCTCTGGGCAAAATTGTGGGCATTGAAGCAAAGGGGTAGCTGGAAATTCGGAGTATAATAGTACACCACTGCAAACAAATAAAGGAATGTGAGAGGGAGACAGTGCAGCAATTACAGACAAATGAGGCATAATAAGTACAGAGGAAGTTGACTAAAATAGCTGTAGAAGGGGCAGTGTCCCACCTGCACAAACAGAAACAACAGGGAGTGTGCTGCGGACTGCGAATATCCGAATAGCAGTGTTTTGGCCAGAAGGAGGACAAGGGCAGTGGGGAGTAGGAGGACAGCTGTACCCCACCCAGGAGTGGCAGTAAGGAAGTCAACAGTGCAGAAGGTCGGATTCAGAGTGGGAAGAGTGGGCTTTTGAGGAATAGGTCAGAGAGGGGCGTGTATGGGTTCTTCACAGCGTTGGAACTTCAGGAAGTGGGGACACTTTTTAAGAGAGTGCAGAAGTAGTCCAGGGCGCGCACAACAATTACCACCCACCACTGCTGAATACACAACAACCGCCACGGCAGAGAATGACTTCCATACCCTATGAAATACCTCAAAGGTATACCTAGCTCCCACCCCAGCCCCAGGAATGTACCCTCAGCAACAGCAACCACAACAACAGTACACACAGCAGTAGCCCCCACAGAAGCAGTACCCACAGCAAGCAATGCCCCAGCACAGAAATGGGAACATGCACACACACAGCAAAGTGCCCAGTGGCACCATAGTGCCTTGCAGAGGTGTGAGCGTGATAGGGAACAATCCTTTTACGTTCCCCGGTTCGAACACATACCCAGACCAGCCCACAGAGAGCACTTGTGTCCTAGTCCTATCTATGGGCCTCATTACGACCCCATGCGGTAACCATGGTTGCCGCCGGTATTCTACCGATTCCGCCATGCTGAACGGCGGAATTACTGCCCCATTCCAAGGTTGGTGGGGCGGTAATTCCCCATTCACCATTGGCCCTTCCCCATTCCCATTTTTGCCCCCATAGGGCTCAATGGAAATGGGGAAGGCGGTAGTTAAGGTTAATTACCTCCAAGGTCCCTTTGCGTGTCCAATCCTTAACGGCTGGTAAAACCAGCCGTTAAGGTAGGGACCCGCAAAGGGACCTCGTTATTAGGCGGTAAGGGGTGAACGGCGCCGCCACCTTTTACGGCGCCGTTAACCCCTTATCGCCTGGGTCGTAATGAGGCCCTATGACAGTTCACCCTGATGAGGAACCCTTGGTGGGCGCAGAGATAGGAAATAAACACTTAATTTTTATGATCGTCACGGGTGCCACAATATCATGCACCAGTAAGGGAGATGTCCTTGCTCTCGGGCCAAACTCTTGACATGCAGGCCTTCTTTGGGGCTGCCTCCACGGTTGCATACACTAAAGAGGTTGACATCAAACTAGGGGGGAAGCTGGTGCGGACCCCCCTACTATATTCAGAAGGTTCGCCAGTGAACTTTTAGGCAGGGATCTGCTCAACAAGCACAACATGACGATATCATTCACAGACAGTGGCGTAGTTTTACGAAAACGCCAGGGATGTGCGCCATCAAAGCAATGTTGACTATTCATGCAATGGGAGCAGAGGTGGTGGCGTGTGGTATTCACATAGATCCAGACATCTTTGTGTATGGAATCATGGTGCTTGTGGAGGCAGTGCCTCAGATTGGCAAAAGGTGTTGGCGAGTGCCCACACACTTTATTTCTTACTCTGTCGTGTCCCCTGAAATGGCGGCAGTTACAATACTATCCCTAGATTTACAAGCACTGGTGGTGCCAGCAAAGAGGATTGTTGTGATAGGGACTGACCAAGACCAGTGCGAGTGGTACACAGTACTTTGCATTGATCCAATGATACCCCTGAAGGAGGTGACTGACACAGAATTGTTTGAAGAGAGGGCAGATGATGGAGAGATTGTGCTCGCAATATGTATAATGGTACAATACAGAAACCTTTGGTGTCCTATGATGGTCCTTGCAACCCCACCCCAGTTCACTAAACTAGATTTAACGCAGGTGCCTGAGAGGCTGTGGACAACTAACCCCCATGATGTAAGGTTCCTACAGGGAGTGACCGCAGTACACATAACATTGAAACCAGGAGCAGTGTTACCCCGAGTAAAACAGTGCCCACTTTCTAGGGAAGCAGAATTGGGAATTAAGGAGACCCGAACTGCCCTACTGAACCAAGGTATACTGTACCGTCCACTTTTCCAGTGGTACCTAACCCTGCTACAATTTTGTGTAGCATCCCCAAGGAGGCGACACATTTTTCGGTGGTTGACCTCAAGAATGCCTTCCTTTTCATACCATTTCACCCAGGCTCATAGTACCTCACCGCCTTTACTCATGGGGGGATGAGATTCAAACATACAAGGGAAGTGTGAGAGCCCCAGCATCTTTAACAGAATACTCCATGCAGAGTTAGGCAACATTCAAATGTCCAGCACAATCATTCAATACGTAGACGACTTGCTGGTATCTCTGAACAACAGTGCAGACACGACTCAATCACACTCCTACAGCTTCTGGCCTGCAAGGGGTAAAAGGTTAACAAAGCTAAATTGCAATACTGTCTCCAAGAGGTTTTATACTTAGGGCAGTTAATATGAGCAAATGGCAAAAGAATACTACCTGACCACGCTGCCTCTGTGCGTGCCACCCCAGCCCCAGACAGTAAAAGAGATGCAGAAGTTCCTAAGGTTGTACAATTGCTGCAGGGCATACACTAGGCTGCTCTTACAGGGCCTTAAAGAGGCACAAAAATGGACAGCAAAATTGCATCAATTGAAGAGATGTTACGGAATTTTATCGTAGTCAAAAAGGTGATCTCAACTGCATCTGTTTTAGCGACCCCAGACTATACGCAGGAATTTTACTTGTTCTCAGATTCCAACTGCCTGCTCATGGCTGCCATGTTAACACAGAAGAGCACAATGGGCCACACGCCATTGGCCTATTACAGTGGCACATTAGACTCTGTGATGCAAGGACAGTTCGCTTGCAAACAGGCACTTGCAGCAGCAGTTTTTGCTATTGAGAAGAGCTCCACAATTGTCATGGGCTGTTCAATTACCCTTTACGTGGAACATGCTGTCTTTGCCATCCTAGAAAGGTCGAAATATACCCTGACTACTCAAAGAGCACCGGCATACAAGATCATTCTCTCCAGCCCAAATATTCACATTGTACGATGCAAAACAGTAAACCCTTCAACATTTATAACAGAAATGTGCACTAATGAGGACTGAGCCAGACATGACTGTGTAACATACGAGGGGGAGGAGGATGACATTCCCAAAGCAAGGGAAAGACCACTCGAGTGGGGGGAGGTCCTTGTCGTTGATGGGTCAGTGACAATTGACCAGTAGACAGGTCTCAGGCATACTAGAGCAGCCAAGTGGACGCCAAGTGGACGGTGAATACAAGACATTCATTTTAAAAATGCTACCTATGCATTATTTGGCACAGGCGGCAGAACTCATTGCACTCAGTGAAGCGCTGCAAGCGTTAGAAGGGTGCCAGGGGATGATAGCAAATGTAATTACAGCAGTAATAAATAATTAAGTTAATTAAATGAACCAAAAGAAGATAAGTGTGGAGGGGACGACAAACCTACTATGCCTTGTGAGTGTTCAGAACGTGCAAGTGCAGAGGACAGAGGGGTATGGGATAGGTGCTGTGGTGCTCATGGTGAGCAGCAGGTGAATTGCTATGAGGAAAAGGTAAGTGCAAACGCCAAGGGGAGGGTGAGCCAAAGCAAGCGCAGAGGATGGACAGCAGCTGAGATGAAAAGAAGTGGGAGGTCAGGGCCCAGAGAATGCATAAGGGCCAAGCACTTCAGTCAAGCTACTGTGCGATTAACAGGGGAGAGAGGGGTTGAAGGAAGAGGTGAAGAGGAACATCTCGCAGTTTTTCTGAAACTTAAGGAGGTCCTGCTCAAGATGAAGGGGGGGGTGTTAAGAAGGATGTCTGAACTCTGACCTGGAGGGGCAGAGGTTCAGAAGGCTAGCCTAGTTTCTTGGAACAGGGTAACCTCTGGACAAGCCAGACCAATCAGGGTATCTATGGCAGGCGGTCAAGACTGAATCTGAGGAGGGGTGAGGGTGATTGAAGGACCTCAGTGAGCACACAGAGCAAGGACACTTACAAATTACTCCAGACAGGTGTTATATCAAACATATAGACACATTTATTACTAGTCCTTTGTAACATAGACCATAGCAAAATAATCACAGTAACACTAAGTAAACCAGTACATCACACTCAATACCATATGTATACAAGACCATGGAGGTCTAAAGGGGTGACTGCACGAAATATGTCGACAACCTAGAGGGGAAGGAAACAGGCAGTGCAGGTAATCTTTAGACCCAGTTCAACATCAATAATACACCTAACTAAGAGGCAGTCCAAGCCCTACGAAGAGAGGAGCCTTGTGCTCAATAGTACATGCACGCGCTTGTGCCCATGGGTGGAATAGGGTCTCTTCAAAGGTCTCTAGCAGCTCAGGAAGGTGGATGAGGCGATGCAGAACAGGTTCCCACTATTCAAGAAGGACATCCACTTGAAGGCAGAGGCAGTTCGAGAGTGTGGGATGAGGTGCTATTTCGCAATAGCTGTGGAAAGGAGAGGGGCCCCCAGGGGCCACTTGTGGATAAAAATTGGCTCTTGCGCTAGGGGCCACCGGTTGGGGTGAGGAGTATTCACCGGTCCCCGACGCAAGCAGACCCAAACTTCGCCAGTTCAGTCCACTTCGCTGGCAAGTTCGAATGCAGAAAAAAGGATGTCTCAGCACCTTTCAGTTCCTAAGATACAGCGATGATTCCCAAACGGGACAGTGGCGATTTCTCCGCTCCAGGTGGAGGAATCGATCCAGTTTCACTGCAGCAGGCTTCAGGGGCAAGAGAGTCAGAAATGCAGTGAATCTTGGACAGGTCGTTGCCGTGGCAGGGCAACACGGTAACTGCGCTTACTCCGGTCCTGGCGCACTCATCTCACTTCAGACCTGGGAAAACCAAGTGTACAAAATTTGGTGTGAGGGTGCCGTGGACACAGAGCTAACAGGATACCAAGTTTCGAGGGCCCCCCAACGGTGGCAGTGACAGAGCAAAGCAACTGTGTAAGCTGGTCACTTCACTGGTTGGCCCAGGGACCCTTCTGAGAAAGCTTACTTGCAGGGTTTGATGAAGGTGCCGAGAATAGTTGGTCCCACTATTCCAATGGGCCAAAGCGTCTTCGCAGAGCTTCTAGGATGACCGGATGCAGAGGGGTCCCACGGGATAACAGCGGGCTCAGGGTGCCAAACCTTCCAGCGGGTCACCAGCAGATCCTCGACTCAGTTTCGTAGTTGCAGGATACTTGGATCCTATCCTTTGTTCAGTGAGAGCTCAGGAGATCGACGTGGTAGTGGTGCCTTCAGCCTCCTCTTATCCAAAGTTCCCTTTGCGCCAAAACGGAGAGGACCCAATGGGAGATCTGCTCACAAACACACACTCCATACGTGGACCAATCACAGACCATGGTGGTCCCAGGCATTCATGGCACTCCAGACTCTTTGGCACCCAGGATGTGTATTGGAATCAGACATTCCAGCCCACATCCTGGAGGCACACACACAAGGCATGCAGAAACCCGCGAAAGCATTGGGATTTGCAGGAAAGTGCATGACCAAATAAGGACTGGCCCAGGTCGACTCGACCTGGGGAAGGTGAAGAGGCAAGATGGCCAAAGGACAGGACAAAGAACCTTGTGGCATGGCCATTTTGGAGCCAGGGCACCTATTCGTGCCAAACGCTGTTAACGCGATTACATGGCAGGAAAGGGTTAAAAATAATGCGAAAAGATAGCTGCCACCAGTCCATGACACATCTGCACAGTTCATAAAAAGTCCAGCGAGAGTATCTATGGCCTTTGGAAATTACTATAGACCTAAGTGTTCTGTATGGTAAGATACATTGCACACTTGTTAAATGTTGCACAAAAGCTGCAACATGTGGAAAGGACTAAAGGAAACAAAGTCTCCCAGTACTGACTGTCTTAAGGGCATGTCAGTTTCCCCATGAAAAGTGAGCGAAAGCCCAGAGGAGTGCAGCTGAAGGCTGTGCTTCTCTGGCAAAGTCAGTCAATGGTGTCTAAACAGCAGCAAAAAGTTTGGGGGTTGACACATGGAGGGAAAATTACATACAATTATGAAATCTTTCCTGAACACGATGCTATTCCAAAGAAGAGAGCCCACTGAGGACAACGATCGACTACCTGCTCTCTATTTAGCAAACTGCTTCACACGCAAGGAGATGTGCCAGAGGAACGCAGGTGTCTAGAAGGGGAGCTGAAGATGACTTTGAGATTTCTGGCTTCTGAGGAGGGAGCAGGGGTAGGACCCATGGAGGAAGGCCCGAGAGAAGGCAAGAAGTAGGGTGCTTGGGTCCCAATAGGGAGGATCTCAGTTTTGCTGGCATTGAGGCAGTGATCATTAGAAGTGCACCAGGCTTGGATGGCAGAGAGGCAGTCGGGGATGAAGGAGGGTGCAAGGGTATCTGTAGGTAGTCAAGCGATGCCAGCAATTCTTCACAGGTGTTCAGAAGAGCGGTTTCCGTGCCTCTGAATGCTCGGAATCCAGACTGATGGTCGTGAAGACTGTCAACAAGTTCAGTGTGGGAGTTAAGTTGAGGGAGTGTGGGAGTTAAGTTGGGGGTACAGTAAAATTGGTCTCATACAGTGCCCTGACCATAGATTATTGAGTTAAAAGGAAGGGCGCCAGAGGAGGTAAAACAATTGTGGAACAAAAGGGATGTACACCCCGCCCCCCCACTGATTTGTTACGGAGGCAGGAATGTACAGGAAAAGTGGTTATGCCACACAAACTGTTGGTAAATGCATTTGATCAGCTCCATCACCCCTCCCACAGCTCCAAGCACCACATTGCTGCTGACATTCAAGAGGATTGTTTCATTCCAAATATCCAAGAACACTTGACAAGTTTAGTGATTAGATGCACCACGTGTCAGAGCTTCAGCACATGCATGGCATTGCACACACTGAGAGGCACTCTGCCCCCACCCCATAGGGCTGTTGCACGAGTTACATATCGACTATGCAGATATGGGCGAGAGGTGCAACGGGTCACGGTATCTGATCGGTATCGTCTGCCCCCAAGGTACCGTGAATTGCGTTCCGGAGCGAGTAAAAAAGATGGCAAAATCTGAATAGACAAAGGGCCTCATTACAACTATGCCGGTCAGGAAACACTGGTGCCGGTAAGCTTACCGGCACCGTTGTTTCTGGATCGGCATATTACAACTCTGTGGGCGGGTGCCGTTCCGCCCAGCAGGTCAGAACTGGCGGACGGATCGGCACCCGCCAGCAGAGTTGTCACAGTAGCACCGGCACCATTATTAACGGTGCCGTTGCTTCGTGGTCGCCATTCCCAAAGAGTCCCATGGGACTCTCTGGGAATGGGCACTTACCATTTGCCAGAACCTGACTTCCCGTACTGCTGGGGTTGTAATCCCCGGTATTACCAGAAAGTCAGGCACCGGTAAATCAATACGGGTCTGCCAGCAACCTGCAGGTAGCACCGGCACTGGTACTGCCCGACCCGTAATGAGGCCCAAAGTGTCTTTTTTACAGAATCCCTTTCACAGCATAGGCAGAGCTCTGAAAAGGCCATACAATGTGTTTCTCAACCAATGTGTTGCTTGTTCACATGCAAAGACATGCAGTACATTTTCCACTGTTTAATGCAACTCTATCGGCCTCATTATAAGGTTGCCGTTCCATAAACAACGGTACCAGTAAGCTTGCTGGTACCGTTGTTTTCCGACCAGCAAACTACAAGTTCTGCGAGCGGGCTCATCCCCCACTCACAGGCTCTGTGTCACCAAGCAGTCAGTTTATGTGTTTGTGGACATGGTGTTGAATGCGTGCCGGGGGTATTTCACACTGGCCATGAGTGTGGGAATCTGATGTACAGCTGTATGTATCAGTCACCTCTGCCCTACTGCATAGGAAAAAGCTGGGCATTTTGCCAGTAAGTGTTGCCATAGAATTGTTGCATGGTCTTTCACTCATTTCACATTTCCATTCACATTATACAGTTCATGCTTAGCTTATTGTATTGGGTGTGGTATGTGGGAAGGGATCACTCTGAATTTCATCAATGGGTAAGGCACATGGGCTCTCATCTGTACACCATGCAGTAGCATGTGTGAGGAGTCGGGAATGAAACTCAGACACAGGCGATCCCTGGTTATGGCTATAGACGTTTACTCAACAGATTAAACGTCCAAATGGGTTTGGAAAATGCCTCTCTGTCCCTGCTCGAAGAGGTATTTTACCTACCTAAAACAAAACAAATGGGGCGGTCCTCTATCAAGATGTCCAAAGCAAACTGTCCTGTGTCCTATGTCAACATATTTCAACTATAAGGTGAAAAGGGAAATGTCTTTTACCTTGGAAAGTGTACAAATATTCCAAAGGAAGAATGCTTAACTCCAACACAAAAGTTCCATATGAATAAAGGTCACAAATCCAGATGGTGGTTTCTTTCTTCTGGTTTTCTCTTCACTCAGCTTTATACTGGTTCGTTCAGTTCTATTGAATCAAAATAAATGAGATACTTGTCCCATTGTACACAACCACTTGAGACTTGAAATGCTTGGTATACTCTCCTGCCATGGCTTTCTTATATGCGTATTGTGCACACTTCCCAAATTTGGCAGTCTCTTATGTTCATTCTGGTCTGTTTCTTTAAGAAATATGGCAACTTTTGTTCTGTCTCCTTTGCTTAATTCATCTCTATTTGCTTTCGGTTCCATTGTCGAAATGACCCAGTGTTCTCTCCTCCCTCACGTGGACTCACAGGTCTGCTGTAGGGGGTATTGCTTCCCCTGCGGTGAACCTGCAGTGGCTCCCTGGCATCCTGCTTTCCTCATTTAGGTTTGCTGCCTCTGCCTTGTAGTTCTCATCTCTCTCGCAGCTCTTGTTTGCCTTTTCCTCACTCCCCTTGGTTGTGGCAGTGCAGAGGTGACACTTCGGTACCGCTGTGCATCAGAAGGTCGTCCTTACTCCTCTTGTGATCCCACGGCATACCGACCGCCACAATCTGCCTTCCTTGATTTCTTCCATGAGCCGGTTTGCTCTGCGTACCTTGTACTCGCCCAAATAGTACCTCAGTCAGCCCCAAGAGTATTCTACCTCTCCAGCCTGCTCTCTGTGTCAGCTGGTTTCCCAGTTTGAATGTCCCACCAGCTAATATGCACGTGTAACAACTCGGGGCTGCTTGCATTCTCGGTCATCACTAATCTTCATTACTCAGCTCAACTTCCTTGTGTCAGTATTTCTTTCATTGGAAAAAGGGAGGTCAGTTTGCAACCACTTGTGGGCAAAGTCTAAAGAAGTATTATCAGTAGTTTTACATGACAAACTTGATGATTTGTATGCTGAGTTTGAAGAAAAATCTTTAGCAGTTTTAAAGGACAATTTTGATGATTTGTATGTAGAGTTTGAAGAAGCATTCTCAACAGTTGTAAATGACAAATTAGGTTTTTCGGATCACTCTGAGGGAATGAATACAGAGTTACTGGAGGAGTGACCTTCATTATTCCCTGTCACCCTCTCGTCTCAGTGATCCGCATATCCTCTCGAAGGAATTTGGAGCTTAGATACACTAACTTTAGAGAGGGGAGGTGTGAGGATAGCAGTATACCATTAGTGCCGGGGGGTGGTGGAAGTATCCTTTAAGCAAAAAGGACGGTATGTGATTTCTTCCCTTGATGTCATCGGGTCTCTCTGAGAGTCACCTCCTCCCAAGTGGCCCTTCCTCATTTCGCTGCTCCGAGAGCCAGGATCATTTAGTGGCTGCCATCCCCTTGCCACATAGGGGAGGCCGCCCCAGAGAAAGGAGTGATGACATCCTTGGATTCATCACACATGCGTAATCACATGCTATATGTGTGGATCAGGGTTTGTGCACAGGGACGCCATTTGGGGGTCACCAGGGGATGCAGCTGCAACCCCTTTTGTCTCTGCTGTGACCCCTGATTTTTTTCTTCCGACCCCAGGCCAAAGAAAAAATGCAAAACACTGGCTGCAGACGGCCCTCGGGCCATTGTACCATACGATTCTGTTCATGGGTTACACTGCTTGCTGTCCCCTCTCCTGAATGCCCACTTCAAGATGGCTGCTCTACTTTCCCTTCATGGGAGAGACCCCTGTGATGTTCCTTTTTTAAAAATTGCATACAATTTAATTGGCCACAACCAATGAAATTAGCCATGATATGGGATGGGCGTGCCTAGTGAGTCATAGGTAGGAAAGAGCCAAGGAGCAGACTCTGTACCCATCAAAGCCCTAAAACCTGATTGGTAGGGATGAAGACAATTATTTGTTTCCAAGAAATGAGAAAAGGACGGGGTGGTTATGGCCTCCATGAGTTTCATTAAAGCTGGCTCTAAAGATATTTGCCAGTAGTTACCCACTACAGAAGGATCAAGTTGAGGCTTTTTTAGAAGAGGCGTGACCAGCGTGTGCTTCGAGGGGGCTGGAATCGTCTCTGATGAAAAAGAGTGTAGAAGCGCCATGGTAACCAGAGAAATGGCTTTCTGAGGAAGTGCCTGAAGACTAGATAACAGTACAGGATCACTCAGAGATGCTGATTTAAGTTGGCCCAAAGCCTTAGCCACAATTGTATCATCCACCGGTTCAAATTGAAATACTCCCAGTTGAGGAGGCATCTGGTAGCTGTTGGTTATCAAGCTAGCTGAGGTATTCTAGGGTTCATGCAGGTGCTAAACAGGCCAGACATTTCATTTCCTGACACAGGTGTGGAAATGATTTTCTGTGTTACTCTAAGAGGCACTGTTGTACACCTGGGTGATGTTACTGGGGGCCTTCACTTTCAATAAAGTTGGACGTTCCAGGGTGGTTGATTAAATATCACTTTACAGGTGACCTTGCCATGCCTTTTTATATAAAACAGGGCACACCTATCATTGCCCAGTGACAGGGGACCTGATAAAAATTACTAATTAACTCCAAAGCCATCTCTATCAACTTGGTACATTTTATTTCGGAGTGACTACTGGGACCGGAAAAAAGGTAACAAATGTGAAACAATTCTTTGGAGAAGTTCACCGCTCAGCGTAGGGCAAGAATCTGCTCTAACTGGTGAACTCTTATTTGTATCTTGTCACAGTGCCCCAAATACACCTGACAACTCGGGGCTATCCCGTATGCCAGGAAAGCAATAGAGCAAGATGGAAAAACGGTTCTTTGGATGAATCTATATTAAATCTTTATCCGTCATTGTTCTCTGTTGAGCAATTAATCCAGTGACCCAGTGACATCAAAAACATACCTAGCACAAACAATGCTATCTAACAGATGACTGGTCAAAGCAAACATGGGGTAGTCACCACTAAAGATACTTTATGCAGATTGTGCATTGGGATAAGCTCATCCCAGTGAATGAAGCGTTGCTCTCTGTGTGTGGTGCAGGCCCCTACCAGGAGGGGGGCCAGTGTGAAAAAGTCACATGTTGGAGGCTGAGTTATGGGAACATGGTGACCCTGGGGGATTGGTTCCACTACCCGCTCTGTGATGCACGCCTCGGAGGAGATACACTGAGGATCCCCCAGTCCACCACTTGCCTTATGAAGAAGCCTGATATCCAGGCCCCACCACTCCAGATTCTGCCAACCTAAAAACCCAACAGAGCTGTCCGAACCCCAGTTCCTGAGATTATCTACACCCTCAGGCACAAGGCAGGGTGTGGAGAAGTAGGAGGGAAAGGACATCTATGAGTGATAGGCATCAGGGCAAGCATGATACATCCAGTCCACAGTGTACACACACATAGCAACAGAGACACCCCTACCCTTTCACATGAAGACCCTCTGTATTGATATTCATACCTTCTGAAAGAACCCTGTTTGAAGTAAAGGTTGGCCCTCTATAAACGACCCACGGTGCTTTCCTGCGGAGAGAGCGTGGCTTTGATAAGAGGAGCATGCTTGTAGACAAAAAGGATACTTTTTTTTTTTTTTTTTTTTAAATGATATAGTTTAATTTCTTTCAACTTTTCATTTATCTGCCAGTTTAAAATAGGAAGGAATTAGTTTCTCTTTTGTTTTAGATATTAAGTGGTGGTTTTTCTAGATTGAGAATTTCTTGTAAAAAGTGGCATATTGTCAGGATGAGTTTTCGCGATCTGCCGTTCAATATCTCCGTCCATCTTTCCTCTGTTATCATTGTTTGTTCGTAGATCTTGTAGTATCTGCCAAATCTTATTCTTTCCTCAGATAGGGCTGTGCATTCCATGACTAGGTGAAAGATTGTTTCAGGTTTTTCTGTATCTGAGCAAAATCGACAGAAATTATCAGATGATGGAATTTGTCTTGTTTTGGCTAGGTAGTAGCGGGTTGGAAGTATGTTCATTCTGAGCCTCAGATATGTTGCTCGAGTTTTGGCGTCAGGGAAGATGGTCAGGTATGCCGGTAGTTCGTTGATAGATCTGAGGTCTGTTATGCATTGTAAATTCAGAGAATATTTTTTTTTCTCTTCAAAAGGATACTTACAGCTGTAATTGTTATCTCAGAATGGCTGTAATCGGGGGACTGCGGACAAAGAGGAGACTTTCAGCTTGATTTGTTGCCTCAGGGTAACTTTAATTTGGAGGAATGTACTTGCAATGAAGGAGGAGCCTTCCAGCTGGCAATCACTCATGGGACAGCTGCAGTGCCAGTGTGCATTGATCGAAGTGAGCGGAGGTGATGGGAGCGGTGCTCCTATACATTTTTATTTCTCTATTACATTCCTATACTTTTATTTTAAAAAGAAACTGCTCCAGAGCACTCCTTTTTAAAGTAAAAGCATAGGAACAGTCGCAGCACTGCACTGTCTGATGCAGGCTGCAGACAGTAGACTGATGGCAGAGCCTTGGCCCACGCCTGCACATTGAGGTGCAGTGCCGTTCATTTCTGCACGTGCCCCTCACTATGAGCAAGCGTGGGCCAGAGACCAGCAGCCTTTGTCGGAGTTGGACTGCGCCAGGCCTACAATTTCGTTACCTGCAGGCTGCGGTGCCAGACAGGTAGGTAAAGGGGGGACACAGACGGAGGCGAGTGTAGTGGGTCGGGAGAGAGGGACAGTGGTTCAGTGCCATCCCTCTCTCCCGACCCAGGCATATTGTAGTCTGCAGTGCAGGATAGGGGCGGGAGGTCAGTGCCACTGGGCCAGGCCAGGTACCCAGCGGGTCGGGAGAGAAGGACGATAGTGCCGTCCCTCTCTCCCGAGCCCAGCATATTACAGGCAGGTTACTGGCATACAGATAAGGGCCCAGCATGCAGTTCTAATCCCGGCTGTGTTGTGGACTCTGCCTTTCGATACAACAGTTTTTTTATTCAGTAAAAAACACATTTTCTCCCTTCACGCCCAACCCCATTCGATTTTACGAACGCCCCATACCATACTGGCGGGAAATATCATGGACTGTGCAGGGCGGTGTTACTGCGCAGGCAGCTTTTGGTGTTTGCAAAAAGCATGGAAACAAAATCATAAAAGGCACTTGGCTTTAAAGAGAATAAAGGCCCTGGTTTCTGTTCACTCCACAGCGCATTGACGCACTGAAACACTAGCGCTATTTAAGCAATTGCCAGGAGACGACGAAAGCAAAAAGGGTAGAGCTGGAGACCTTATTTATTTAATGTAGCAACATGCGTAGCCATGGGTCCAAGGAGACACCACATTAAAAACCAAGCTTTACAGACAAAATGCAAACAATAATATTAATGCCCACCATCGGGGTTATCTGTTTGTCTTTAAAACAGTGGCACATTTTTGGAAGTTTCGCCAGGATCCAGTCACTGTTTTCAGCCACCCCTCAGCTATTGCCCAGACACACTGTTTATGACTCTGGGTGCCTGTGTGGTGGAGCAGCTTTGAACCCTCATCAAATGATGGGATTAGTTGCAGTATGATGAGAGCCCCCTGCCCCCTTCAAGGGGTGGATGTGGCCCTGTCCTCATTACGGGCTCCCAGTGGATGTAGAAGGCGGATGTTCACGTTACTCAGAGGCAGGGGAGAGACGCTTTTAGGAGCTGGATGGGCTTGAAGACAGAAACTGGGTCTGGGTCCGAGCTCTGTGATTTGACACCCAGTGTGACCTGGGGGGCAGGTTGCTATGTTGCATTTCAGTTTCTCAGCTTCGAGGTCTGACGGTGCTAGAGTAGCGTAACACAAAATGTGGGGGCCCCCCTGCGAGCCATGCTGAGGAGGCTCCCCCAACTCAGCAACAAATCACTGGTCACGCCACACTCTGGGCCACCATAAATCATCACGCTTGTGCAATACCCACGAATGTGCTGCTGAAGGTATATGCCGCACACTGCACTAACAGAATGATATAAATATGTGTTTTAATGCACACACCCTCGCTCCAGCCTTGGCCGATTTCTGTAATCACACTTTCACCACTGGCACGTTCCCCTTTCCCCTTAAGCACTCCCTTATGCATCCACTCCTCAAGAAGCTGTCTGCCGATCCTGCCTTCCTGGCAATGTATCGCCCAATCTCCATCACCCCTTTCCTGGGCAAACTGTTGGAAAAGCTGTCCATCTCCCAGCTTACTCTCCACACGGAATCTGTTGGTTGTGCTGCATGACCTTCAGTCTGGCTTCAGAGCTGCCAGAGTCATGGAAACTGCTCTCCTGAACACCTGTGAAGATCTGCTCTCAAACCTTTATTCCAGCATTCCTTCTGTCCTCATCCTCCTTGATCTTTCCTCTGCTTTCGACACGGTCAACCACGCCCTCCTGATCAATCTTGATCAATCGACTCCATGAGAACATGGGCATCACGGATCAGGCCCTTGAGTGGCTGCCCTTCTTCCTCTTGGACAGCCCCTCCCAGGTCCAACGTGGTCCCTTTCTCTCTGCTCCATCCTCTCACCCTGGTTTTTCAACCTCTACTTGGCCCCTTTGGCCCACCTGATCTCTACCTTCGCCTCTAACTTTCAGTGTTATACGGATGACAATCCGCTTTCCTTCAGGCTCCCCTCAGACTCCTCTCCTCTCTCGCTCATTCCTGACTGTCTATCTGTGATTCAGGATTGGTGTGCCTCTAATGATCTCTGCTTTAATGTCAGTAAGATGCAGATCTTTCTCATTTGGACTCCTGCCCCTGCTTTCCCTCTCTCACTCTGGCCGCCCGACTTGAGCCCTCTTCCTTCGACATTCTGTGAGGCAAACAACCTTGGTGTCATCTTTGACTCCACTCTCTCATTCTCTCCTCACATCTCGGACGTCGCCAGGAAGTCCCACTACCAGCTGCTCCTCCTCAAAGGTACTCTTCCCTTTCTTACTTTCCCCCAGAAGCTCACTGTTTCCAGAGCCTTGGTTCTCTCTAGACTGGACCACTGCAAAGCCTCTTTCTCAATCTGACTTCCTCTACTCTCCACTCTCTGCAACTAATCCAGAACAGGACTCAAGCCCAGGGAATCATATCTCTCCAGCCCTGAAATCTCTCCACAGGCTCACAGTTGCTGCAAGGATCAAGTTCAAGACCCTTTGCATTGTCCACAAGGCTTTCTGGGCCTGGGGCCCACACTACATCGAACGCTCTCTTCCAAAATATCTTCCTTCTTAAGCACTTTCCTCTGTTACCTACAACTCTCTAAGGGTTATACACTTTTCCAGGCAGAGAGTGGGTGGTAGATCTCTCTCCTCTGCAGGCACCTCCCTCTGGAATAGCCTCCCTGCCCCTCTCAAACTTGAGCCAGACCACCTGAAGTTCCGGAAGCAGCTCAAACCTTTCCTCTTCTCTTCTGCTTTCTCTCTCTCCCTCCCCTGCTGGCCTACCTGACCTACCTGTCTGCTGTACCGACTGGTTGCTTGGCTACCCTCAGAGTCTCGCTGAGTCCAGACTCTTTCTTGACAGTCACCCTTGCACTGCCTCTGGTCCTACCACGAACTTAGGGACTGTAACTGTAACCCTACAGTCCCGTGTTCTCCCAGAGCCGCGCTGCACTTACTTAGAGCATTGCTGCCCTGTTTTTCCCTCTCCTCTCCCTTATACTTCCCCCCTCGCTTTCCCCTTGCACTTCTCATACTTGCACTTGCACGATCTGAATGACACAAGGCCTAGTAAGATTGTTTGCCTTGTCCTCCCTCTATTTTCCCGCCCTTTTCCTGTTGCGCCTAGAAACACTTGTGAACAGGCGCGTTATAAATGACTTATATCATATCATTTGATCACAGATGCCCAGAAAAATATACAAAGCTGCAGTAAGAAGCAGCTAGACTGGCAGCACCCAAATGGCAGTCTAGCCAGGTAATTCACTTAGCAGGACTGCTTTATTAGAAATGCCCAGTTAAAAAATGTCATACCAAACTGAGGAATTACTAGACTGGCTGCACCAAAATGCCTCTCTAGCCACTAATACCACATATCATGCCTGATTAGCCTGGACATGGACAGCCTGTATGATTTGTTGCACAAGCCTGCACCTCCCACACATCCCTTCTCCCTCCCAACCCAGCCCCAACCTCTAAACTCAGCTTCTGTGCCCAGAATTACCTCCACGTCCCTCTTCCTTGTCCCAGAGCTTATGGATGAGGCTCTTTGCCTCATAGGTAAGTACTGGGATGAGGAAAAGTGGGACTAGGAGTAATGATGATTACAGGTAGTTAAGTCAGGCATTACCTCCATGTACCTCTACCTCATCCCAGTACTTGTGTATAAGGCACTCTGCCTCTTCAGTGTGTATGAGACAAGTGCTGTCTCATACACACTGGGACAAGTAAGAATAGGGCTAGGAGTAATTAGTAATCAAGGCATTAAACGTAGGTATTGGTGCAACACCATTGAGTTGACTGGGATTCAGCACTCCCTCCATCTTCCCCCTGAAATTTTGGGCTATGATGACTCAACCTGGTCGACCTTTACAGCAGTTGCCAGACAGAACAGGACACAGATCTTAAATGGCACCTGGGTTTTGCTGTTAACAAGAGCCCAGCAATTACTAACATAAATCATTTCACTGTTAGCACCTGCATTCAAATGCCACATTTTTTAGGCAATTGAAATCGTGATGTGGGTTTAATACTTGCATGCCAGCGGAGTGATTGGAAGGGTAGGAAGGCAGCAGGGGACCACTCATTCTCACAGCACACCATAAGTGGGTGCTTTCAAACTTAAAGGAAAGAGTTAACTGCTTGTAACATTGAAGCTGCACTAGAATAGTCTCATTAAAATGCGTAAAGAAATGAGAGGCCCCAAACAAATAAGTTTGCCCCTCCCTCACCGCCCATGAAGTTAGTGCCTCTCCCAACATTTGAAGGGTTAGCCCCCCGAATTGCAGATTTGTTGAGCCCCTGAACGCAGGCACACACACCATTCACCATATACACACACGCTCACCCAGCAATCTATATATTTAAGTGTGCATTCTTTCACCATACAGGGACACCCAAGCAGCTATCCATACATTTAAATGTGCACCCTTTCACCATACAGGCACACCCATGCAGCCACCCGTACATTTAAGTGTGCACCCTTTCACCATAGAGGCACACACTACCAGGCACCCACCCATACATTTAAGTGTGCACCCTTTTACCATACACTCACACAAGCAGCCACCTATACATTTAATTGTGCAGCCTTTCACCATACACTCACACACACACACGTCATGGGGTTGAGGGGAGCCCTAATACTTCCCCAAAAATTGGGCCTCATTACCACTATGCCAGTCCGGAAACAACGGTGCCGGTAAGCTTCCCGGCACCGTTGTTTCCGGACCGACATATTACAGCTCTGCGGGCGGATGCTATTCCGCCCAGCAGGTTAGACCAGACCTGCCAGGCGGAACGACACCCACTCGCAGAGTTTTCACAGAAGCACCGGCACCATTATTAACGGTGCCGGTGCTTCCGTGGACACCGTTCCCATAGAGTCCAATGGAAATGGGGACTTATCATTTGCCGGCGCCTGACTCCCCGGACTGACGGGCTTGTAATCTCCCTGTGTTCCCGGGAAGTCGGGCACTGGTAAATCATTACGGGTCCGGCGGCAACCTGCCGGTAGCACCGGCACAGTTACCGCCAAACCCGTAATGAGACCCATTGTTTCTTTTTGAAGTCACTCTGACTTCATAAAGAAATTATTTCCGTTAAGGACCGAACCATAACGGCAGTAATTTCTTTGGGAAGGCAGAGTGACTTCAAAAATAAATTATTTCTTTTTTAAGTCCTAGGGCTCCCCCCACCCCATGACATGGAGGCCTCCAGCCTAGGGTCAGCCATGCCATGGGGGGGGGGGCAGAGCCGTCAGACTTCAAAAAGAACATTTTTTTTGTAGTCACTGCCTTCATAAAGAAATGATTTATGTTACAGAAATCATTTCTTTATGAATGCAGAGTAAATTGAAAAAGAAAAAAAATATATTTTTCTTTTTTTTATCCAGGGACCCCGCCCCCCCACACAACATGTGCTGGCGGGCCCCCCTAACCGCAGGAGCTGCGGGGGCCCCTGTTATGCCAGTGCGGTGCTATGCTGTAGGCGCCATGCGAGCTCGCAAGACACTGTTTCGCCACAGCCAGCTGCCAGTGTCTGTGCCCTGAGGCTTTGCAGACACTGGCTAGTATCAGAAGTATTTGAACTTTGCGGAAATCGGCCCTATGTGCTGAAGGGCATTGTGTAGCGCTTGCAGGGATGCCTGCGTGGTGGAGCGGCTTTTAGGGGTTCCTGTTGGTCCCAGAAATGTTATCTGCCCAGAAAATTGGGAACTATTGAGTTCAGAGGATAGTGCCCAGAAGCTGCATTTTTCCACTTCTGCGGCAGTGAGAAAGGTGTGCTATCTCACCCGTTCTTCTATCTTTTGTTGCAGATGTGGTGAGATTGCGACCTAAAAAGTGTACATTGAGTGTGCTGGGCAAGTGCAACCAGTGGCAAAGCTGGAGACTAAAGAACACGCACGAGAATGGACGTGTGTGGGACAGCTGGACACCACGGCTGTCAAGAACAGTTTAGGCCGTGGGTGGGCCTAGAACAGACAGGGGCCGGGTAAATGAATACAATTGAGAGCAGATGGATAAAGCTGGAGACCACATGAACCCAGAGTATTCGCAGACTGAGGGCATCCATTGCTTTTCTTACCTATGCAAGCAGAGCCAGGCGCCTAGACGCTATCCAGCAATCTGGCACTATAAAAATGCTTCTAAAATCGAACAAACACACAGGCGAATAATTAAACTGCATTGCACTGGGTAACACAAACAACCCCCGCTCCCTCCCTTTTTTACAATATAATATGAAATGCTGTACAGCTCCAAGTAAATGTTAATTAAACATGTTCAAAGTCCTCTGTAAATGGAAAGTGATTCTTATCTTAATCCGGTCCCATGCAGGTGGAATGAGAATCATTTTTAGGGGGTGTAGGGTTCCTGAGAGAGTTTGCTCGTGTTGCCCCCGTGGACACTGATCCAAGGCCCCCCAAGTCAGAGCGCCAACGCCGTCTCCTGGGATGAACAGCCTCGCCCTGGCATGGTGCGCGCGGGAGGTCAGGAGCCAGCCAGGCCACCCATAATGTCTAATAGCTTGATGCTAAAAATAAAGTTTGCTTTGATGTCCTTGGTTGAATATTCTTAAAACCATACATAACAACACTTCACGCTGGAGGTTTGTGACGAATCTCCAAACCCAAGTGAGTTTACGACACAATTTATTTTATTGTGTGTCTTAAATCGCTGAAAATAAAGTGGGTAAATGGATATTTTGCCTTTTCATTCTTATTGTTTTCCATTTAGGATGTGGAAAATAAAAGGTACACTGATATTATTTTGGCCCAACATGCTGCTATACGAATGTACATGTTGTCATGATGATTTACTATGCAATTTGTGTATTTTGCAAGTAAATTCTATAGGACAGTATTATTGTAGGTCTTGATTGACACCCAAAACTTAAATATTTGTTCCAAGTGAAGCGTGGAAGAAGGTGGCTGTGCCTAAATTGCGGAGTGGGTCAAAATTCCTGTTCACTGTTTAGCGTAAGTGTGTGGACTTGATTTGACAGGTAGACATAGTCTTACCAGCCAATCAGCGCACCAGGGACCAATTGGTGTACCCTGGTGCTCCTCTGCTAGTGGCTCCAATACTGTCATGTAGAATTGCATTATTGCTGCAGTGGGACTCCCCTAGTCTCATATCACTTTATTTGACAGGTAGGCATAGTCTCAGCAGCCAATCAGCGAACCAGAGATTCTAGTATAGCAAACTATCTATGGTTCAACCAACATTACATATTCTCCCCTGTTGCTCCCAGCCACTGAAGTTGCTTGGTGCGCCCAGAGTACTGCCCCACACTCTGCTATGTCCTGCTTTGCTATGATATTGAGTCTTTCATTGCACACTATCTGCCATTCTCACACTTTCTAGGACCTTCAGGATCTGCAAGAAGTGGGTGATGTCAGACTTAAAGCAGAGAGTTAACTGATTGTAACATTGAAGCTGCACTAGTATAGTCTCATTACAATGAGTTATGAAGTTAGATGCCCCTACACAAGTAAGTTTGTAACTCCTCCACCGTCTCTGAAGTTAGTACCTCTTCCAATATTTGAAGGGTTAAAACCCGCCCTGAAATTTTAGCCTAGTTGCACCCCTATAGCACTCTCACACAACCTGTTCTAAAAGCACAGCAGCCTACAAAACGGAGTACTTGCCTAAATAATGAAAGAACACATAATTGAAAACGGATGCATGTTGTGATGTGCTGATGTGAGTCTAATCAACGTGAAAGCGGAATACACTGCATGGTCCCCATTGCAGCAGGGCAGCCCATGGTTTAAGCCCCAACTGGAAGCTATTGGGCACAGTCTTTTATCTAGATATTCTTGTTACTTTATTGGGGACGTGCACAGTCGAAAGTAATTTACGTGTAAAATGTAGATATGGAATTTCAGCTGATGATCATTTAATTTATGTATTTGTTTTTGTCTAACACACTACATGCTTTGTGTTCCTCCAGAGTGGATTGCTGGGAGAAGGGAGAGTTTTTGGGGTTGTTTCTTTGGGAGAGAATGTAATGGATGGGGGATGCACGCAGTTTTAATAAATATGTTAAAGGAGGGTAATGTGGGGACTGCAGTGAATGTTATGTAATCAAAGGACACCCTCCCAATATGACACACTTTTATCTTTCTGAAGTTAACAAAAATGAGTATTTTTGAATACAGCAATATTAATGAAATTCATTACTGCAGGATATGGAAACACCCTAGGTTTGAAAAGTCTATAAAAAAGCAGTATTATTTGTGTTACCTAAAAACATATTTCTTTTCAAGTTGATGAGCTTTGGAAGCAGTGATGTGTGGGTATTTCACCAGCTTCCTACCCAACCCCACAAAATCAGAAAAACAAAGTTCAATGGAGGGAAATATTTGTGGTAGCACAGTGGAGTTCCTAAATAAAATGCATTGAGCTGTGACAGGGACAGCTTCTGGGCCTTTCAACCTTTTCATGCCAAGTGGGCCCCCAGCAACAGCCCCGTGTTGCCAGTCATCAATTTTATAACACTGCAATATATTAATTTCTCTAATTTCACTCTGGGGCTTACAATTTGCTCTTTGCAGCGCTCACTGTGTTTTCTCTTCCCACTGGTTATACAGAAGTGTTATTATATAGCTACATATCCATTGGATAATGGTGTGCTGTATGTAGTGTGAATATTCTGTGCGTGTGTGAATGCCAAAATAATACTTATTCAAGCTCCTATTCTTCAGATTGATATCAGCTTTGAAAATGGTCTCTTCCATGAACTGTACAATAGCCACTTTCTCATTTGCGTAGTTACACTCCTCAAACTATTTTGTGTAATGAAAAACCGTGGACCATTTTGATGAATATAAGTGTGGACAAGCAATGGGTTGGCACGGAGCATGGACGTTTTGCTGAAAGCTGATATCAATCTGAAGAATAGGAGCTTGAATAAGTATTATTTTGGCAGAGAGAATGCAAGTGAGAAGTAAGACAGACCAAAGAAAATAATTGTTAAAGCCCAAAGGAGACTTAATGGAGCAGGTCGAAACACTTGTTTAATTCAAACCATAATGGATTTCTAATTCAGAATTGATGAAGAAAGGACTCTTAGGGACCTGGCACATTAGGCGGTTTTGAAACATTGAACTTATGGTGATTTCAGGCTTGAGGTAGTCTAAAACATAACTGATGCAGCCAGTTGACTGTGTATTACTGTAAACTTTTGATAAGTGTTTATAACAAATGGTTGGGTAGAGAGCGCAATAGAAGTACCAAGTCTCAAATTCGCCTCATGGTACGGGGGCTGCATCAGGTATGAAGGCAATCATTAATGACAATGTAAGTATGAGTGCAAATTCTGGCAATGCCTCCCCTCATGGTATGGGGGCTACATCAGGTGTGAAGGCAAACAGTATGAAAGTGTAAGGAGAGAAAGTGAGGTCACAGCAACAATGTAACAAGTGAGCATTTGGGTAAGAGACAGCAGTGATACATGACGATTTACAAGTATAACTAGCGACTGCAACTTAAAGTCATTATGTTTTCAGCTAAGTTGCAGGTTCAGCACTACTCACGAGAATGAGGCCATATGGGACAATCGACGGGCTCCCACGCCCTTCAAAGAAGGGCTCCTCGGCGGGGGCCCCCTTAGTGCCGATGCCCTCATGAGGCACGGCGGGAAGTGGAGTCGGGGGGGTGGAGCGACGCAGGTTACCACCCAGAAGGGGTGAGGGGGCGGTGCGTGACATCATCAGGAGCGACGCAAGGCAAGCGCCCCGGACGGAGACACCTATAAAAGGCCTCTGCACGAGGATATGGGCCTCTTCTCTGCCAACTCCTGGGAATTTTGCTTCCTGCCTCCTTTCTTGTTGCGGTCGTTGCTGTGGTTCCAGTGGAGAAGTTAGAGGTCGGTGTTCCGGGTTTTCCAGCGCCAGCAGGATTCGGTTACAGTCAGGAAAAAGCAAAGGTACAGGGGAGCGAGGGTCGAACGTATGGTAAACGGGGTTACAGAGCTGTTAGTGAGTGTTGCCGGGTACACGTGGTGGTGGCCACTGGGGCTCGTCGGAAATGCAGGGTTGGCTCGGGTGGTTACATTAAGTGCGTCCGTGCCAACCTGGAATGTTTATGGAGGGTAGTCTATACTTTCTGGAGATGTACCCTGTAGTTAGAGCTAGAAACTGCATGTTCCAAATGCAATGGAAAGTACTGGGGCCGGGTGAAGAACAATGTGTTAATGTCACGACCCTCGCCCGAAACCCCCTCTGGCAAACCCATTGGCCAGGTGGAGTCAGGACTGGGGCCTCTAGAGCCTGGCATCCTCTTCAAAAGCCCTCATGGGACCAGTCCTGGCACCTATGGTGCCAGACTCATACACCATGAACAACAATGTGCTTGGGAACTATTTTATTGTATTGTCAGCCAACATGGAGGCATCCACATAGCTTGGTTCCTAAAAACCAAGCTATGCGGTCTAGTGTTTTGGATGTGGCAGGCCTGGAACTACTTTCCCTGGTACTACTTTACCTGGGCTATATAAACCACACCCTGACTGCAGAACATGCTTTGTGTTACTTTGCAGCTTGCAACGTGACGCTCACCATGTCCAGCTATTCCCTCGAACCTCGGAGAAGCTGAACCTGCAAGGAGAGGGGGCATTGCGGGCAATTGAAAGGCAAGGTGTTTAAAATGTATATGGGTAGATTATTGTTTGGTGATTTTGCAACGCCGTTAATGGGGTGCAGTGCGGGTGAGGGGGGTCTATTTTACCGTGCACATTTTGTAATGGGATGGATTTAATAAAGCAGATGGGTTTTATAACGCGCCTATCCACAAGTGTTTGAGAATCTGTCGTAGGTGCTGCAATGTTTTAGTTGGAAATCGCTTGCTCTAGAGACACAGTTTGAAGGTGCAGGTGCTTGGTAGAGGTTACAATGCGGTGCAGCACAGGGAATGGGGGGCGTTGCTGGCAATTGAAAGGCAAGGTGTTTAGAAATTATTATTGGTCGAGGATTGTTTGGTGTTTTGAAAGGACATAAATGGTGGACAGCGCGGTTAGGGGAGGGGGGCAATTTTACCGTGCACAATTTGCAATGGGATGGAATTTTTATAACGCGCCTATCTACAAGGTTTGAGAATCTGTCGTACTGCTGCAAGGTCTTCGCTCGCTGTAGACACAGTTTGAAGGTGCAGGCCCTTGGTAGCATTTATAATGTGTTGCAGTGCAGGGAATGGGGGGGCATTGCTGGCAATTGTAAGGCAAGGTGTGAAGAACGTATATAGGGCGAATACTGTTTGGTGCCTTAAACGGTGTAAATGGCTTTCAGGCGGGGCGGAGGGGTTAGGTTATTATTCAAAACATCATGCTTGTGATCAGATGTTGACTGGGGGCCTGCAGCGTTGGGCCATGCAGTCACTATCAGTTGGCTGTTGGAGAGCACCTGGAATTAGGGAAGGAGGAATCCAGCTCCTGGCAGGGCGGAGGCACTAATTGCAATACCCAGTTTATCAGGTACTCATTTGGACGGGGGTAGGCAGGTTACATCGTAGACAGGTAGGTGGGAGCGAACACAAGTGAGTAGGGGCGGGGCCGCTCAGTTTTGGGCTGGCAGGGTCAGAGCCATGGGTGAACGGAACTAGGTGGTGGACAGCCCATCAACAGGGCTGGGTTATCAGGCAAAAGGGATGCATGGGTAATGCATGGCGTCTCCTTTGTTCACCATGATTTCTTTCATTCCTCAGGATACACAGGTCAGATACGGACAGCAGGGCGAGGCCTAATCGCAGTCTGCAGCGAAACGGATAAGTGGGAACAAAAGGTAACAGGACCACAAGAGCAGCAAAGGGGGGGGATGAGGGGATTTCGCTCCAACGACACAAAATGATTACTTTATATTTCCTGCAGGTCGCCATGTTTCATTCACAAGGTCCGGATCTGGAGATAATCGCGGACACGCAATTGGAAGAAGGGCCAGTACAGGTGGAGACAGCCTTTTCGCCACCTCAGGGACAGACAATGAACGCTGAGGCTTGGGCCACATTCACAGTGCTCGCAAAGTCCATAAGTTGGGAAGCGGCGATGGTCACAATGGGGGCCCCTCAGCCAGCCGGCGAGACAATTACCACACAAGTATTTATCTTCCCGTCCCCTAACACCAGCTCCGACTCGCAGTCTTCATCCGGAGTGGGGGAGTCAATAAACTCACACAAGAGGCAAGCAAAAATGAGCGGGGGACCGAGGGGGGGGGAAGACCAAGAAGGAGTTGGAGGAGGACTTGGCAGCATTGACAGCCTTGGTGGCTGAAGGAAGGGATAGGGAGTCGTCGACATCACCGGCTGGTGATCGTTCTAACAGATCGGGCCCCCAGCTATGAGGCTCAGGAGGAGGCTGGACCGAGCAGGTGGGTCGGGTCTCCTCCGGCAAAGGGGCGTAGTTCGGATGGTGAGTTGGACTGGGGCTCAAAAATTGACATTATAATGGAAGTACTGCGCAGAGGGAATGCCCATGAGCAAGGAAAGGGGACACCAGAGGAGGAAGGGGTGACAGGCCCTAGTAGGGTATGGGCAGCTGTGGGGAAAGCAACAGAAAAGGGCAGAGGTTTCAGGGCAGCGATGGGGGAAGGTCTTAGGTCAGGGGGACAAGCAAAGGGTGAACGGCTGGTAGATTCACCCACTCCACCATGCAGGGCGGTAGAAGGGCTCCTGGCAATCACAGAGAACAATTATTTGCGCTGGCACATACCGGATTTTATGCAAAAGGAGGTGGCGAAAGGGAGGTCCATTGACACCTTTTCATTATTGGAGCATGAGACCAAAGGATACGACACCCTGCAGGCTAATAGGAGCAGGCAGGTGGTAAAAGCCAGGAAGAGGGTGAGGCCCGAGGAGAACCTGCAAAACTGGTTGGAGGGTTTCAGGATTATAGCGCAAATAATAGTACAGAGCAAGCCAGACCAAGGGACAGCCTTATACAATTATAGCCAATGTTAATTGAGGAGCAAAGGAAGTGGGGAGGCACAACCTGGCTTTTTAGGGACCAAAGGTTCAGGAAAAGGATGGAGAACGACCCCAGCCTAAGATGGGAACACAAATTGGTGGAGGATTGGTTGGATCCCAGGCCAGTGTCAGCAAACATTGTGATCACAAGGGGCGATAGCAATACAGGGCCAGCTATGGAGGTCACGCGCATGGTGCAGCACGCATTGCCAGCCACACCAAGAATAGATCGTAGGGAGGGGTCACAGACAGAGATCTTCGCAGGGACAGGTGGGGGAAGGGGGATGCAAGGCACACAGTAAAGCAATTTTAGAGGAAGAGGGGGCTTATGCAGTCAGCGGCCTGGGCGCTCCCCCTACCCTTGCAGAAACTTTAATGAGGGTCACTGCAATTGGTCGCCCAATTGTCGTTATAGACACGATTGCTCATCATGTGGCGGCACGGGACATGCCGCTAAGTTTTGCTGGTTATCAGGAACTGGGTTCAACCCTTGGCCTTCCAAAGATGGGGGCAGACCAATTATGTAACAAAGTGAGTGGCCATGAGCCTTTGTATGTGAACTAATAAAATATCTCTCTTCAAGGTAGTACAGTTCATGTATCGTTCGACTTGAGAGAGCACAGCGCACACCCAAACCCTGGGCCAAAGGTGTCCTTGCAGCATGGTAATGAATGTCGACTGAGTTTACGGATAGGGGAGGGCGTGCGGGTATGCGGTGGGAGGGGGGTAGGGGCAGACACCAATATTGGGGGGAGGACGCCATGATAAATTAAAGTAAATTGCAGTCCCCAGGTTAAGGGGGACCTCGGCTCTAAGGGACCATCGCCCATCAGAATTCAGAAGCTCTCGCCCTGGCTGGTCTGCTACCCCCTAGAGCGGGAGAGGAATATCTTGTTAAAGGGTTTCACCATGGGCTTTGCAATTGCTTATGAATGCACCCTGTTGCCACGAACTGCAGAAAACTTGAAATCAGCCAAGGCCTTCCCCGAGGTGGTACGGGACAAGATAGAAAAAGAACTAGGATTGGGTAGGGTGGCAAGTCCCTAAGCGACCCCGCCTCTACATAACCTCATAGTGTCCCCTCTGGGAGTGGTGCCTAAGAAAGAGAAAGGCAAATACCGCTTAATACATAACTTGTCGCTCACGAGAGGCAACTCATTTAATGGCTGTCTGGATGAAAGGGTATGTGCCGTGTAGTACGCTTCCTTCGACCAAGCGGTAAATGGGGCCGGGAGGGTGGGGATGGGCGCTCTGCTGGCAAAGGTGGACATTGAGGCGGCCTTTAGATTGCTTCCGGTTCACCCTGACAGTTTACACCTGCTGGGGTTCCAGTTTGGGGGGGGATTTACGTGGCCAAATGCATGCCAATGGGCTGCAGCATATCCTGTGCATACTTTGAAACATTCAGCACTTTCCTGGAATGGGCCTAGAATGATTTGGAGAACAGGGGCATCAAAATCCACTACTTGGATGATTTTCTGTTTATTGGGGGAACAGGGCTCGGACGTTTGTAGCTCCCTATTGAATACATTTCTCAGATTAGCTACAGAGCTAGGGCTACCTTTCGCAGCAGAGAAAACGGAGGGAGCTTGCACCCGCTTGACTTACCTGGGCATAGAAATAGATACAACGGAAGGTCTATGTAGGTTGCCACAGGAGAAGGGGGCTGAATGCATTGCCCACATTGGCACAATACTGAGTAGTAACAGGGTCCCATTGAATGCTATTCAGTCACTGATTGGTAGGCTGAATTTTGCGGGCAGAGTTATCCCAGCTGGGCGGGTCTTTGCATGGCGGTAAACAGCAGCTGCAGGGCATGGGTCCAAAGGGTGGCACATGGTGCGATTGGGCACAGGCATAAAAGATGACTTGCGCATGTGGAGGGGTTTTCTGACTGACTTCAATGGGGTGCGCCTTTGGAGGGACCCTTAGGTTACTTGCAACGAGCTTCAGGTATTCACGGACGCATCTGGCAGGCACGGGTTTGGAGTGATCCTGGGTTCACAGTGGTTTAGGGGGGATTGGCCTAATGCATGGGTCAAAAAAGGCTGGTGCAAAAACATCAATGTGCTAGAATTATTCCCCATTGTAGTGGCCCTGCACCTCTGGGCTAAAGAACTGGCCAACAAACGCTTAACTGTATGGTCAGACAATATGGCAGTGGTGGTTGGAATAAACACGCAGGTGGCTCGTTGCCCAACTACCCTAAGCCTGCTTCGGCACCTGGTGATAATAGGGATGAGGATTAACACGGAGGTTGGGCCGCGCCATATCCAAGCTGTCCTTAACATTGCGGCGGATGCACTTTCTCTTTTGCAGATGGGTCGATTCCAGAAAGCACTTCCAGGGGCGAACGAGGATATGGCGCCTTTCAGCAGTGAGTGGTGGAGCCTAGTCTCATGGAAAAGGGTAGGAGGGTCTTAGCAGCCAAGGCACTGTCGGGGGGTTCAAGGGAAACATACAGCAGAGGATTCAGGAACTTTCTTGAAATCATGGGAGAAAGCAACAACAAGGAGTAGGAAGTGAAGGTCCAACGCTTCATTCTATGGGCCAGGAATAACCACAAGTCGAAATCATGGCTCTCAGGGCATCTAAGCGCAATCGCCTTCCACAGCCAGCTAGCAGGCTATAGCGACCCGACCAAGGGTTTCCTAGTCAGGGCGGCAGTGAGGGGTTGAGACAGGGGGGAGCCCCCCAGCAGGGATGATAGATGCCCCATTCACTTCGAACTGTTGAAAAAGATTCTCACCCGGCTACGTTTGATATGCTACTCCCCTTATGAGTGTACCCTCTTTAAAGCCTGCTTCACATTAGCTTTCTTTGGAGCCCGAGTTGATTGCCCGCTCCAAACACGATAAAGAATTCAAGGCGATACTGAGGGACAACATAAGCATATAGAAGGGCTCCCTGGGTTTGAGGTAAGGAGCTCCAAGACGGATGCAAGGGGAGAAGGAAGAAACCTGCTCCTTGGGCACTTGGGGCAAGGGGAATTTTGCCCTGTCACGGCCATGAGAGCATTTTTTGGGGACAGGAAATGGGGCCCAGGTTACTTGTTTATACATGTGGAGGGCTCCCCCTTACGCTATTCCAACTCAGAAGGGTAATGGCCTCGACCCTAGCTGGCATTAAGGGCACCAGCGGGCACTACACGCCCCACTCATTCCGAATAGGGGCGGCCACAACGGCATACCAAGAGGGATTGGGAGATGAAGCCATAAAGAGAATTGGGAGGTGCGAATCGGACAAGTACAAACTATACATAAGGCCTGAGGGTGTATAAGGGGGAATGCTGTTTAAATGAAGAATAAGGGGCTGGGGATGGGGCAAAGAAGTGAAGGGAGCTGTGCAAGGCACGGGATATTTCATCAACCTGCAACATTCATCTCTCCACAGATCACAAATCAGTGTGGGTCATCTGCTGCTGATTCATGGCCAGGGCAGCAGAAGGCGTGGAGAAAGAGTATCAGGAAACTCATATGGGCTTTTTACAGACCCCAGATCTCCTGGATAGCCAAAGGAGGCATGAGATGGGACGAGTTGTGGGGGTTGCTGGACTATTGCAGCTGGTGCTATGGCTGCCCAGACATAATGGTGATCCACTTAGGGGGAAACGACTTGGTGGCAAGGGGGAGAAAGGGGCTATTGGCGGGGATGAGGTCCACACTGACCCAAGTAGGGAATAGGTTCCGGGCAGGGAGTTGTTGTGGTCAGAGATCATAGCAAGGCAATCATGGCAGGAGGCGCATTCTCATAGAGGGGTTGAGGAATCCAGGTGGAAATTGAACGCAAAGCTGGGAACATTTCTGGTTAGAAGGGGCCTGGGCTGGATCAGACATGCCTTGATTAGTTTGAAAACACTGGGTTGCTTTGGGGCGGATAAAGTGCACTTATCAGAGGTGGGGGTGAGGGTGATGGTGGCTGACTTGAGGGATGCTCTGGAAGGGGTGGGCTGTAAATAGACCAGAAGGAGGGGCAAGAGAGGGGGGAGGGAGGGAAGGGATAAGTATGCAATGCCCACAAGTAAATGGCCTTGTTTTGGCCCGAAACACTCCCTCCCCACCCCCCAGGGGGGCCTCTATTAAGGAAGGAAACAGTCATGGGAAGACCTTTTTCAGCACACCGCTGCCAGGACAGTTGGCCCTCCTGCAATGGAGTACAGAACAAGTGGTCAGCAATTACAAAGAACGCCGTCAGAAAAGGGCGAAGGTCGGCCTCAGCACGAACCAACACGCCACCGGGGAGTCCGGAAGGCCAGCTTGCCTGGGAAATACGGAATCCATGAGGGTAGAGACAAGGCTCTAATAAGCGGGAGGTGTTTTAGGGGCGCAGGCGACCTGGTGCATGAGGGGGAAGTCACTGCTGCCGGTTGCCCGCGGTGAGTTGTGGCAGAGACACCAGTCATAGCGATAAGTCTCTTGCAGACACGCCCAGCGGATGTTACATGGTGTTCCCATTAGAAAGCACTGGCGGATACCACAAGGGAACCGCACAGCCATCAGTTTATTATGAACGGTGCCCAGGAGTATTAGACTCTGGGGAGGCCCATGTTAAAGGTGGAGGGTTAGGGGGCTTAGAAGACCTTCCAACTCCAAAAGTGGGTGGGGGGAAATGGGAAGTGCATCGTTGGAAACAAAAATGGAGAGCAACAATGAAGTCAGCAAGGGGGGGAATGAAAGGTTTTACAGTAAACGGGGCTCTGGCAAGTAGGTTTGGAAAATTGGGGGTGGGGGGGTCCACTTGGGATTAGGGGTTGGTGAGGGGGGGTGGTAAGAGAAATGGGGCATTTTCAATTGCAGCTCAAGGAGAACTGAAGAAACACTTGGGAGGGGGTCCTTGGAATGCAGTGGGAAGTGGCCTAAGAGGAAGCAGGAGGGAGAGTTGGGGAGGACCCCTGTTAAGCGATAGGTAAGGGGAGGATGAGGGGGAAATGAAGGCTGTTGGGCTCTGGGGTGAAGGTAGCTTTGGATGGGGCTCTAGAGAACAGGGGGGCATGAAGTGGAAGTAGGGGCCCGAGGGGATGGGACAACTAAGGCGGTGGGAGCTCGAGAAGCCTGGGGTCTTGGCGGAAGAAAGGGGGATTCCTGGCATGACAGGCTAAGGGAAGATCGTTGGGGGAGAGGGAAATTTGGCAAGGAATAGAGAGCCAACAAGGGGAAAGGGGAAGTGGAAAGAAGAGGGAATCCAGGGGGAAAGGGAAGCAAGACGGGGGAAAAGGAGATCTGGACGCATCCTAAGAAAGGAGCCAAAGCAGACAATGGAGAATGAAACGACAATAAGAAAATGCACATAGAGATGGGAAAAGAAAATGAATAGAGCAATGAAAAGAAAAAATGAAAAGAAAGAAATGGCCAAAGGGTAGAAAGGAACTGTTAAGGAGGGACGGGGCCCGCGACGGGTCCGCAAAGACCCGAAGGGGTAGGTGGGACAAGGATGCTAATGCTCAGCGCAAAATCCTGAGGGTAGCGGCGAAACGGAACACCTATAAGTTAACTCCTGTCTTTATATATGTAATAAAGTTTGCTGTGGCAATTTTCTCCCACTCATTCAACTGGTTATGCCTCTCATTTGGGGCTATAGGGGGGTTGGGCTCCAAGGAAGGAGCGTAGCGGTTAAGGAATGGGGGCAAGACGGGGGGCATTGGGAGCAGGGGATGAAGACGTGCCCCCACTGAGAGTGTCAGCGCTAGGGGCATTCAGTTAGTGTTTCTGCTGCAGATTTACCATACAATATAGTCCGGGAACATGTTTAAGGATAGCAGGCATTAGCAGTGTTGCACTGATGGCATGGCTAGTCCTTAGAAGCAGAAAGCAAGGCCAACAACCACTGGGTGGTCATAATAGCACGAACAACACGAATGGTAGAATCCGAGCTACAGTCAGTCAAGGGGAGCGAGGGGTCATTGGCTGGGGAGAGACCGGACAGGGCATGCTAGCAACACGGCACCCAGTGAGGAAGGGGCTGCCGCAGTATGTATGTGATAGCGGTTGAGTACGGTCCGGAAATAACAGTGGTGGTAAACCCGCCACCACTGTTAATTCCGGACCGCCCGATCTCGAGTCCTGCAGGTGGGAGGTGGCGTTCCGGCCAGGTATGACCTGGCGGGTTTAACACCACCCGCCTGCAGGCGGACGTGGAAACACCAGCACCATCACGAGATGGTGCCAGTGTTTCCACTTCCCCATTCCCATTGAGTCCTATGGGACTCAATGGTAATGGGGATTTACTGAATTCCGCCTACGGAATTCCCGGGACACTGGGGAATCACGGAGGTGGAATGGTAAGACAAGTCAGGCGGTAACCTAGCCGGAAAAACCAGCAGGTTACCGCCGGACTCCTAATGAGGCCCATTGTGTCCCTCCTACTCTACTGAGCGCTCAGGATGGCTCTACTGCTAGTTTTCTGTGGCAGATCATCTCTTGTGTTTTGCATACATCTTCATTTCTCTGTATATTTTCAATTATGTTTCATCCCTCCCCTCCTACTTGTATGCTTGAGCATGTGTGTGCGCAAATGGCTGTGAGAATGTTATGTATTCGCTTTTTAATTCTGCTTGTCCCTCCGACCTTACTTTGCGTGTACGCTAGCTACCTATCCTCGTGAGCGAAATATCAGGCAACTTGTGACAAACCCTTTGCCCCGATGCGAGACCTATTTCATTGACAGAACTCTGCTTAATTTATTTCTTTTTTGGACATCGCTGATATGCCTGATGAGAAAGTAGGGCAGCATTACGCAGTATACAGGAGGCTAACATCTCCAGCAAAACAGCCACCACAACACAAAATGTATTCTAAGAAAGGTAGTACATAAAAAAAGGCACTACATTTCAATAAAGATGTCCCAACAAGAGTCATTTTAGCTAATATTATTATTTTGCCCACAATCTAAAAACCATATTGTTTATCAAGCAGTTCTGAACCTGTGTTGTTGTATACCTTGAGGGATTGTTTCAAACCATCTGGGGCTTCTCGATGTATGGAGAGACTTTCTCCAGCTAGCAAGTCAGTAGACAGCCCCCCTCAGCCCACCAAGCCTCAATGGTTCATGCTGCCCCAAGGATAGGCAGTACTGTAGGCTGCGCCATGCTGCCCCACGGATAGGCAGTACTGTAGGCTGCGACATGCTGCCCCAAGGAGATACAGTACTTTAGGGTGCAACAAGTATGTGTATTCTATTTTTTGGGTCCTTTTTGTATTTGAATACATCAAAACAAAAGCACCAGCATACATTTGTAAAGAGGCCAATTCAAAAAGGCGCGGTGGGTGTGATAGCCAAACACAGCTCTGCTGGCATCCAGCTACAGGAGACAAACACTCTTATTGCTTCATCACCAACATTGTGAAGATGAAACGTGGCGAGGTGTAGAAGAGCGTCAACTCTTCCCCATATGTCACAATGCACTCTGCTACACAGTGACAATCACTCTGCACTGTCCCACAGCACACAATGCTCAATGCCACTGTGAGCATGATTGTTTCTGTTTTCATTGACACTCTGGCAAAACAAGCACAAACATGCCTTGACAATGCTAGTTTTGGCTTTTGCATGGGTGTCTATTACCTGCGACTGTACCACAGTCAGTGTGAAGATGCTGTGCTGTGGTATAGAGCTGATCAACCTTTAATAGCTGAAGTCTTGGCCTCTCCCTGTCTTCCTATTCTATCTTTAATCCCACACCATCTGTGGCCACATACGCTACCGTATGTAGCCAAGAACCGCTGCCAAATGCTCATTAGCAGATTGATTGGAAACCATTGGCAAGTGTGATGCCATTACATTACTACAAGGGGAACAGTAAAGTAGTTCTGGTTTAAATGTGCCACTTTGTTGCAACAGCAGCCAGCAACAGAGACAAGGCAAGAGAGAGGATTGGTGTGGGGCGGGATGACAATGAGCAAGAGAAAGAGTGGATAACTCCTTATCTGATGTCCTCTAAGCACGGTATTGTCGTTGTCATTTACTTAGTGCCTCTGACCATTTGTATGGCCTCAACACGCTTTGTGGTAGGAGCACCATCAGGGACTATGTACGGAAACCTTCTCAGTAAAAGGTTTATAGTGCGTGTGTACATTTGGCCAAGATTAGGAATTAGGTGGCTGGCTAGCCTCCAGTAAGCAAACTCAGAGGTCACGCATGTGGATGTGTGCTGAGGGAGGTCAAGACAGAGCGCTAGTGCAAGAGAACTGAAGTGCACCCAGCTAGACGGAAAATTGTGAAAGGGTTTGTTGTTGTATTCTAATGGCACAGGTGTTGAGGCAAGTTGGATGCAAGGGTGAAGCCATTATTTGTCCACCTAGACTGAATTTGTCATAGTCGTAGCTGCATTCTAAAGTACGTGGATGGTTATCCGTGCCATGCAGCAGATGTACACTGAAATGGTAAGTTTCTGCTTACCTTGAGCTCAGGCGGAGCTTATCTTTGATCCCGCTGTGTGGTCCGGTCTTTGGAGTATCGAAAACAAGTTACCATCATATGCTGATTCTAGGCATTATAGACAGGTTAACCTAAGTGCAAATAGTCTGGCAGACATGAAGCTGTAGGGTCTAGAGTCAAAGGATTTTGTAGTGCAATAGACAGGTTGCCCTTATAATCTTACTCTATATCTTCCAAGTTCCATAATAGGCTAACATCGGGGCTCTTCTTGCGTAGTATCTAGGATACCTGCATATATCATTATGAGTTGCATTGGCTGACTTATAGATTTCCAAATTGCCAAGGATAGAGTATCATCATATATCTTCTCGCGCAATGGATGGGATAAACAATATAATGTGGCACCAATGCGTCCACTCCCAGATCTAACCGGGTGCAGCACTCAGTTCACCTCTCAATCGTACTAACCTTCACAGATCTTCTAAGTGAAATAATTGTGCTAACCATCCTAACCCTAAGTAATGAGGCACACGAACAACAATTAACCTTTGGTTTGTGGTCATTAGGTGCATGGATAGAGGGTCATATATGATCGGATATATGGGTATATGCACATTTATGGGAAGGTCCATGTAATGGTATGAGTACCTGGACATTTGGTGTCAAAACCTGGCAATGGTGTACAAACATACATGGACATGCCTTGCCTGTCCACACCCAAACAGCAGCAACTTCATTGTCTTTGGAGGAAGGGGAGCTTCTATTCTACTGCTGCCTTATAGCATACTACTCCCAGATGCACCACTCTGATTCTACCGATTGGGATTACTTCCCATGTGTCCCGAGTAGCTACGCTTCTGTGTTTCCTACTGTAATCGTACCCCCTGGCTCCCAATGCAGTTAGTGCCCTACCATGTTTTCATGTGTCTGTCCCCTCAATGACGGTCTTCAAGCTGGTAGTATGCTCAGTTATTCCTAGGTACCCCACAATCATTAGCTCTTTGGAATCTCTGAACTCTCCACAGGAACTACTCTCACCCACTGTCTACGTGGTACCCACTGCTGCATGCTCCCAAGGTCTTCAACTTCTTCCTGTATTCCCCAACTCATAAAACATCAGCCTCTGAACACTCCCCACTGCCAGAGATGACATCCCACAACCATCTTCCTCAAGACATCTCCTCAAAAGTACCTTATAGATGGGTGCCACTAGACATTGCCATTGCTACACTGGATGCATGCTCCAAGTTTCCCGGCATGTCCTCAACTAAACTCCCTGCTCGAACCTTATTAACCTATATGCTGAAACACACTATGTTTCTACGAACTAAGCCACTCAGGCAGGGAAATTGAATAACTCTCCTGTAGACTTCAAACAATGGAACCAGACACCTCTACAATCAACTTTCCTATGACAGTCCCAGCCAATGCATCGTAGAACCATGTGAATGCAAGGCTAGCTCATGGAAACAAATTCCTGTGTGTTTGCCACATAGAACATTTAGCAACATACCTGCATGCAGATCTCAGGGTAATCCCGGTCTGCACACACCAACATGACAGAAAAGCTATCTGGCATTTTCCTTTCCTCCCCACTTACCTATCCCACCTCATCTCTTGGGTCCACCAGAGCACCAGAAGAGCATTAAGTGGGCACCAGTGATCAGTTTAAATTCCAGTAACATAATCTAACATATATTTTAGAAAGTGTGCACGATTGTTTTTCTGCTATGGAAATGAAAAGGGGGAACAATTTAGAGAGTCCAAAGGGTACTCACAAGGTAACATTTCGCGAGAAATCTAATGGTATGGTTTAAAGTTGCTGAAGTGTCACTCCTTGGGGATAAAAATCAAGACAAATGCTTATTTTGCTTAATTAAAGACCATAGCTATTTTGCTTAACAAATAATCATAACAAACGCTCTAATATATAATTTTGAAAGTGTGTCTGTCTGTTTGTCCGCTATAGAAATGAAAAGGGAACTATCTATAGGCCTCAAAAAGGGTTTAACAGGGGTAATTTTTCAGAAGGTGTCTAATGGTGTGGTTTAAAGTTGCACCCTTGATGAACATAATCAAGACAAACGCTTATTTTGCTCAAATGAAAGTTGGTTAAGTGGAGCCCCATGGTGCACAAAATTGGAACTAATGCTTATTTTGCTTAATGAGTGACTATAGGTATTTCAGCAAACAACCATAACAAAAGCTAAAAATGTGCTTAACGAATGACCATTAAAAAAGCTAAGAGTGTGCCAAACCTTTGTACAAGCAATCCGGGACAATTAATATAAGAATATACAGGAAATTAGTCTTATTGCCACTCAAGATGTACACATTCCCAGTGTCAAAAAACCTGTAATTCAATCATCAGGTTACCCAAGAGACAATCTACTTTTGGGAAGCCATTGGATGCTCGGCTTAGAGAGGCAGCCAGCCAGCAGAGAAAGTTGATCAATGTCACCAAAGACTTCAAGCACAAGCAAGCAGACATGCAGCTCTTAGACAGCAAGACACACCAGAACAGAGACAATCCAGAAAACATGATGAAGCAGTCGTTTGATGCTCGTCGTAAAGAGGCAGACATGGCAGCAGTGGAAACCAATTTCCAAAGTTTGTTTATTTGGTAGTCGAGGCAATGTCGGGTATAGAATAGGTACCAAACTGGACTACTGTAATGCCCTATTCCTAGGTACCTCTGTTAACAATCTAACAAAACTCCAAATCACACAAAACAACGCGCTCCGGGCAGCACTGACCATTCCCAAAAGGGAACACATCTCTCAAGCAAGGAAAGATGCCCATTGGCTACCGGTAAAGGAACGCATACTCTTTAAAGTCATGGCCATCACACACAGATGCCTTACATCAGATGGCCCACCCTCTCTCTCGGAAAGAATCACCATCAGCTTCTCTAACAGACCCACTAGAGCCCACCGCGCCAACCAGATCTATGTTCCTACATTCAAAAGAACCAAAGCCGGAGGGTCTAGCTTCCAACACCTCGCACCCAAGAACTGGAATGCCCTGCCCACCTCACTAAGGAATGAAAAATCATACACCACCCTCCGCAAAAACTTAAAAACCTTTCTATTCCGCTAATGTTTCAAACCTTCATGCATAGTTATGCTTGCACTGTAACCATAGCAAAGCAGATCAGTCTGCACTTAGACCCACTCGGTCTCTTACCACCCGTCATTGTCATTACTGCATTCAAAGCATTTATTCCTGTTCTACTATAGCAACCGAATGTTAAGATACCTATGTTAACATCAAGCCTGCTGTTGTTACAGCAGGCTTGATGTTAACATAGGTATCTTAACGATGCCTCAGGGCAGTTCTGTGCGCTTTATAAATGCAAATAAAATAAAAATAAAAAAAAAAAGATCTGCTAGTATCCCATAATTTAAAGCCCAAATTAGCAAGTCATCAACGTATGGCTGTAGGTGAATTCTCTCCCGTAAGAAAGCAGTCACTGCTGACATAACCTTTGCAAATGCTCCGAGGACCGAACTTTTACCGAATGGTACAGTAGTACCTGGAATTGGAAGCCTTTGTTAGTGGCAAAATAGATACTTGTGATTCAGCACCCAGATCGGAATCTGGATGTATGTATCCTGAAGTCATCTTGTCGCGGCATTTTCAACTGTTTTAAGTTTCCTAATTAGGTAATCTGGGAGTCTGAGAAAGAGGCTACTTCAATAGTCAAATTTGAATAGTATTAGAGAAGTTATGGCCATGGCCATGGCCCTGTCATTGCTCAAGACCTACAGATTAGAGCACCAGATAACATTTTTTTAACCAGGATAAAAAAAAAAGATTTTGAAATCCATGGAATGTGTACCCCTTCTTGATCTTCCCTTTCCCCAGTCTGAATTGTTTGGGGCAGCTGGCCCCTTTCCTGGGATGACTACCAAAAGGGAGGGAGAACCTCCCTTGGGAGAATAGCTTGCCTGCTGTAGCTGTTCAATGAAGGCTGTACATTTAATGACTTTGCAATACTGAGGAATCCAGAAATATGTCTTAATAGAATCACTAATGATACTAATATCACGTGTTATGTAGCAATTCATAGTGGATCTTCTACGCATTTTCATAAGTGTTTTGTGTCCCAATATAGCAGAGCTCTGTTCATGGACCTCAGAAGGACGGAAGGCTGAGTGGTTCTGACAGCATTTCTACCAGAGAATTTCCTTGATGGATTTTACCAGCTGAGGATTCTTTTGAAAAAACATATTAAATGCAGACTTTTAAAGGCATGATACCCTATTGCTTGCTATTACAGTCGTTATATATAGGGCGTGGCTGGAGACCTTTATGTGAGGACGCACTGGGTGTGAGCTCCTGCTCCGATCCTTACCTGATCCTTTACATTTTAGTGTACAAACTCTGAAAACACTTGTGGATGCTCCGGAGGGTGGTAGCGACATGCACCATCATTTTTGAGTCATTGTGGTTTTTGAAACCCCTCTTTTGCAATGCTTTGACTCTACGAGCAGGACTTTGTGATCAGCGTGGAGGTAGCTAAGATGGCCACCGGCACTGGCGTGTGAGCGATGCAGCCTGATTTACGGTGAATGAAGACAGCCAGAAATGCTTGCCCGGAGGCGCAGGGGCCTGAAGCAGGCAGTCAGTTGTGGTGAGGGTGGCCACATTGGCTGGGCTGTCTGCACACCTGTTGCGCGGTAAGAGTGCTTGACGCCATCAACATCCTTGTGAAAGGCGAGGGACATTCCAGGGCCTCGCTGCAAAGGTAATGCTCCCGGCTGCGGCCGCAAGGGATGTGGGCCCAACGAGAAGGCAAAACTCTCTGTGCCCTTCTGGAATTAATGTATGGTGGGCAGCCCTGAAGACAGGGGGAAAATCACCCCAGAGTACACAGTCAGGAGATCATACGTGCACTGTGACGGTTGGCTGCCCTTGAGGGAGAGTGGCTGGCGGGGGTTATATGCAAGTGCTGAACGAGGTGGTATGTGCCCCAGTACCCACTAAGGTCTGATGAGGCCTGAATTGCAGATGCTGCAGTGGTACTACTACTCTGGCGCATGCCAGCACAATCATTTGAGGTACGTCTCAGCAGTGTGCGCTTTCACTATGCTGCACTAGTTGGATCCTCACGGCCATATTTCTGTTTCAGCTCTGCTGGAGGCTTGCAGTGTCCAAGGTACACAGGTGTCGCTGTCTTTCCATCAAATCTGTGGTTAACTTTGGGCTAGCGAGTGGGACCCGGGCCTGCCTGGAAATGGGGGCATCTGCTGCTGCCCTCTAGGTTGCTCATTACCTGCAATGCTGTCCAGCAAGAACAAGGGTGAATTGAAGGGTACATTCATGGACACTTTTGCCCCTAAAACTACTCAGAAGGATAATGCAGCGCCCTTTCATCTGCCTGGTCCACAGCATACAGACCCTTTGGGACAAGAGCATGAGGATTACATCTCTGCGCAGCTCCATAGTAGCCAAAGTGGATGAAGTGAAGATTGATGTTGGCTTGACGTCCGCTTCCTATTTGAACGAGTGACAAATAATAAATCGGTACTGTCTGAATACACCTCAACCACAAGCAGCCTAGATGCAGTGGTAAAGGACCTGGTGAAACACAATGCTGTCTTAGAATTGTGTGCAGAAGAGGCTGATGGTCAATCCCAGTGCAATATTGTGTGCGTGTTGGGCCTGCCAGAGGGTGAGGAAGACTTGCATCGAGAACATGCTCCACCAAGAAATTGGCCTGGGTAAATTGTCCCAGGGATTTACGGTTGAGCGTGCACACCGGTGCTGCAGCGCAAGCCGCTACCAGGAGCTAAGCCACAACCCATCATAGTGTTGATATTTACTTTATGTGATAGAGAAGTGATCCTCCAAAACTTGTTTTTTTCCCCGACTACACACCACTGGTACAGATAAGGAAGAACATGTTCATCCCAACAAAGGAGAGGCTCCGCGCAGTGTGACTGAAATATATGCTTCTTTATCCTGCTAAAATTTAAATGATTCATGAGGGAAAAGCCCTCTTTTTTGACAATCCTGAAGATGTGAATAGCTTGCTGGATCACGCTGGACTTCATTGATTGGTTGATTGATTTGTGATTTATTATGCACCTATACACAGGAGTTTCAAGGCGCAACAAGGCAAGGGAGGGGGGAACAGAGGGAGGACAAGACAACAATCTTACTAGGCCTTGTGTCATTGAGATTGTGCAAGTGCGCCAACAAGAAGTGCAGGGCAGAGAGTACAATGAGAAGTGCACCCAGAGCAGCAGGGCCCTGAGATAAGTGCTGGGAGGCTGAGACTCCAGGGGGACTGGTCATGTTAGACCAGAAAATCAACCGTATAGTCGAATGATATGTATAATATGTTGGCCAAAAGCCAATTGCATCATGTGACAAACATCGCAATCCTAGAATCGTCAATGTAACCAAAGGGCGTCCATTTTGTGAAATGTCGGCCATTTGCTTTTTCTCTTCTGTCAAAACGCTTTGCAAATGTATTCTATGCTTTAGACTCACACACTGTGCGAGGCCACGGCCTGCACACTAAATTAATAACACAGACAGGAATGTCAAACTGTGCAGAAATACATTGTTTTTCTCTCGCACTAAGTCCTTGAAGTCGAGCAGAAGCTGCATCTAATCAGTAGCCCAGGTGCTGGTTTGTCTTGCAAGCGCTGTTGTAAAAGGCAGTTAAACATGAATTATATTCTCCTAGCGGTGCTCCTTCGCAGAGAGTGGCATTTTTTGCTTCAGAACTATCTGACCCTTAGCTCATGAGCCGAAACACACAGATAACGTAGTAAGGAATCTTTCCCTGCTAAGAACACAATATCCTTGCCGAGCCAGAGCTCCATGTTCCTCATAACAGAAAGCTGTTTCTGCTGCCTTTGCTAAAATAACTATGTTTAGGCTGAATGAAGACTTGTTATAACGTGTCATAATTGTCATAATTGTCAATCACTGAACCCTAGCCTGTATGACATGTATGAGGGTGGGTAGAATTGCCTTAACAAAGGATATGTCTAATGTATATATATTGCTGCTTGAGCGCTGTTCGCGCTCTCTCGCATCTCACAGTGTTTGGGAACACACGTCGTGAGGCGGTGAGACCCAGTCGGCGAATGAGAATACTTTCAAATAAACCATAGTTGTTTGGAAAATGAACCTTGCGTCTGACGTGTCATTATAGTATATGGTTATTGTGCCTTAGTTTCCATATGCAGTCTTTATGGCCTAGTAGTCAGAGGGGTTCTGGTATCCTGTAAGACTCACAGGACAACCAGGCAGCTGGTCAGCCGATGGAACGGGAGCAAGGGAAGGTTAGCAGGATAGAGACAGAGGGAAAAAAGAGGAGAAAAGGTAGGTCTTGAAGAGTTTTCGAAACTTAAGGCGGTCTGGCTCAAGGCAGAGTGAGACGTGGAGGCCATTCCAGAGGAGGCACCTGCAGAGGAGAGAGTTCTACCCCCCAAATCTCTGCTTGGAGAAGTGACTCACCCGCAGAGAGTTGGAGGTAGACGAGCGAAGGGCACTAGGAAGAAGGTACTTAGGAAGAGAGAGTTGAAGGTCGTAAGGGGCACTGTCCAAAAAACCTTGTGGACGATGCAGAGGGTCTTAAACTTGATCCTTGCAGCCGCCGGGATCTAGTGGAGGGATTTATGGGCTGGAGAGATGCGGTCCCTGGGCTTCAGGCCAAGGATACGTGTTGTAGTCCTGTTCTGGATGAGTTGAAGAAGGAGAAGTGTAGAAGTAGGCAGACTGAGAAAGAGGCTGTTGCAGTAGTCCAGCCTACAGAGAATCAGGGATCTGGAGACAGTGAGCTTCTGGGGTGTGGTGAGAAAAGGGATGATACCTTTGAGGAGATACCGCTGCAAGTGGACCTTCTTGGCAAGGTGAGTGATGTTCCAAGATTTTATGCCTCACCAGAGGGAGAGGACCCAAGGATGGCGGCCAGAGTGAGAGAGGGAAAGCGGGAGCATGGGTCACAATGAGAAGGATCTCAGTCTTGCTGGCATTGAGACAGAGGTCATTAGAGATGCACTGTGACTGAATAGCAGATAGACAGTCGGGGATGAGTGAGGAGGAGGCTGAGGGTAGCATGAAAGAGAGCTGCGCGTCATCCACAAAACACTGAAAGTTAGAGGTGAAGGTAGTGATCAGGAGGACCAAAGGGGCCAGATGGACGTTGAAGAGCCAGGGGGAGAGAATAGATCCTTGGGGAACCCCACTTGTAGAGAGAGAGAGAGGTGGTGGAGAGAAAGGAACCACACTGGACCTGGCAGGGTCAGTCCAGGAGGAAGGAGGTCAGCCAAGCAAGAGCCTGATCCGTGATGCCAAGGGTTTTGTGGATACGAGTAATCAGGATGTTGTGGTTGACCATGTCAAAATCAGAGGACAGGTCAAGGAGACGGAGGACAGAGGGAGAGCTAGAGTTGATATTTGAGAGTAGATCTTCATTGGTATTCAGGAGTGCAATTTCCGTGCTTCTGTCTGCTCTGAAGACGACTGATGGCCATGGAGACAACCAACAGAATCGTTGTGGAAGGTTGGAAAGAGCTGTGGCAGGATGGGAGTCAGCTGGAAGAGTAGGTGGAGGGGAGAAGGTGGAGGCAAAGACGGCCACTGACACCCGCTTCATAGGTCGAAGGACCACAAAGGAAGGTGGCAGTGTTTGGAGGGGCTTTGACAAAGGGACAGGAAGTTTCAAGTGAGAAGAGAGAAGAAAGTGGTCAGTGACAAATCTCAGTATGTTTTTATTTTTCCCCTTAGTTATTGCATACAGAGTGAATATTCAATTGGAATAATCTTAACTCAAGGTGACATTTCTGAAGTATTTGATTATTAATAATTGTCTTTCTTTAATCTTTTTAAAATGAACCTGTTTTTTGCTTCATAGGTCGAATGACTGCGAAGGAAGGAGGCAGTGCTGGGAGAACTTTGACAAAGGGACAGAAGTTTTTAAGTGTGAATAAAGAAGAAAGTGGTCAGTACAGGGCAAGGAGTAGTGAGAGGATTGGAGAGGGGGATGCCTGAAGAAATGAGAGCATCCAAGGTGTGGCTGGCAGAGTGAATCGGACCAGAGGGTAAAATGGAGAGGCAAAGAGAGTTGCATATGTTGTAAAAGAGCTGGGGTGGCCTGTAGATGGTGGCTAAGGTAAGAGAGAAGTCAGCATGGATAGATAGCCTGCAGAGCAGGCATTGAAAGGAGGAATAGGTCTGAGTGGGGATGATGGAAGCAGGGATCCACTCAGGAAATCCACAGGGACCCACTCCATTCACTGGTGGGCAAACTGGCTGAAGACGGGGAGGATGACTCCCAGAGAAAATTATGAGTGTCTGTAATTATTAGCGGTTGCAATGTCGTGACTTTGAAGGAGGATATAATGGAAACATGATTGCTTTTTTGTACATTGAGATTCCCTGATACACTGGGCCTGAGATGGGCCCTATACACTGTTGTATTGTATAGGGCCCACACTGACCCTCATGGCACTGAACCCACAATCCTGACTACTTAAGAGAGCGCTGCATACTGTTGGTGCCTCTGCCTGCTGTCCTAATGGTGACGATTCACCATGTGGAGGCAGGTCTGCTGCTTGAATGGCACATGGCTGTTGAGCTAATATGGAGCCAAACTGTTTTGTGTTTGGGTGCTTGGCTTTTGTTTGGTTGTTGCCGGAATGCTCCTGGCATGGGTGCTGAGTCCTGTCTGAACTGGTTATTCATGCTTTACATGACATTGGGCATGACATGGGGTCATGCTGATCGTGTTGGTCCTTGTCGATAGCTTTTATATATTTGGGCAGAAGCAAGGGGGGAATATTTAGAATGGGATATGGGTAGGAATGTGATTGTTTGGGTGAGTCCAGGGAGGAAGGAGTATGGCTGCAATAACCTTGCTTATGGTGATGACGTGGAATGTCAGGGCAATGAATACTTCTATGCGGCAGATCAAAATTAAACCATACTTATGCAGGATGAATATCTCCACAGCATTGCTGCAGGATACTCATCTGTTGCCAGATGAAAAAGCGAAGGTGATGGCTAGATGGGGAGGGACAGGGTATGGATCACCTTATTTGAGGTATGCCAGGGGTGTTTTGATTGGATTAGTGGAACACACCCCTTCCATCTGATCAAAGCTGAGAAAGGTGTGGAGGCTTGTTGTGGTTCATGGGTACATTGAGCATAGGGAGGTGCATATTGTTAATACTTATTTTCCTAACCATATGACAGCCTCATTCCTATGTAAATTGTGTGGGAGACTGGCGTGTATCAGGGACTCATGTTTATATGGGGTGTGGACGTCAATTGTACAATGGACCTGACTATGGACAGAACTGTTGCCACACCCCTAAAGCCATCATCCGCCTCAATGGCCCTTAATGCAGTCGTAGAGGATTTTTCACTGCAGGATGTCTGGCGGAGCATCAATGGTGATAACAGAAGTTACTCATATTACTCTGCACCGCATATGCTCCATACAAGGATTGACTATATTGTTGTGGGAAGGGAGCACATTGATAAGTTTGCAGAAGCAACATATTGTGGCCCTTCCTTATCTGATCATTCCCCACTAGTAGTCCAATAGGCCCGTACCATAGCTCGACCACCGATACCGATGTGGCGCTTGTCCACACGGGCTCTTCTAGATGAGGCCTTTCGGAATCATATTGATGTACTCCTGATGGATTACCTGGAGAGAAATGGTGGCAGTGTAAACAAATGGGAGAGGGTGTGTGAGACACTGAAGGTGGTGGTCCGTGGGGAAATGATTGCAAAGGCAGGGGGCATCAGAAGGTCGCTGAGAAGGTAACTAGACAACCAAGAGGGACGTATTTGAGTCCTTAAAAATAGTGAAACATTGGACACTGGGGCAGAGGCCGAGCTGCTGACTCTGCGGCTACAGTGCACTTCAGCATGGGAGAGACTATGCAAATTTGATTATGGTGTTTACATTTCCAGGCTGCATGGCAAGGGGGAAACATCTGGGAGGCTATTGGCATGGATGTCTAACAACGAGACGCCCGAAGCTCTATCACTTCGGTTGAAGATGAATGTGGCGCGCTATGGCGCTTGCAGGCAGCTATAAATGATACCTTTAGCATGTATTCTAGCACTCTGTATAGACATCGTAAAACCGTTGCTATAGGTGATGTGGAATTCATGCTATCTCAAATTGAGCTGCAGATGCTTACCACCAAACAGGCTGATGCTCTGGATGAGCCTATAACTGTAGAGGAAATTGTGGCCATGATAAGGACTCTGAAGACTGGGAGAGCTCTGAGGGGGATGGTCTCCCCTCTGAGTTTTACAAGGAATATGCAGATATTCTTACCCCTGTTCTGCATAAGGTATATGAGGAAGCGTATGAATGTGGCTATCTGCTAAACTGCATGATGGAATCTATGAAGGACCCCAGAGTGTGCGATTCTTATTTGGCCCTGTCCATGCTAACCCAGGACATAAAGATCCTTATGGCGCTGCTGGCCGGCCGCCTTAGACGGGTCTTTTGGCCTTTGATCTATGCAGATAAACCTGGATCTGCCCCCTGGGAGGAATACCTCCATAAGCCTCTGACAGCGGCAGTACATTATAGAGAGGACGACGCACCAGGATGTGCGGTGTGCTATGATTTCACTTGGTGCTATCAAAGCATTTGATTCTGTAAACTGGGACTGTATATATTCTGTGCGGCGTGGGTTTTATGTGTTGTGTAAGATTGCTATACATATACATGAATCTGATAGCTAGGGTCTGCACTGGCACATATGTTTCTGCTGCCTGGGACATTCTGAGGGGCACCAGACAGGGCTGTCCGCTGCCCCCTATGTTATATGTTCTGGCATTGGAGCCCCTTGTGGTGCTCCTAAGAGCAGAATTTGGTGAGGCGGGATATGGGCAGGGGAGTCTAGACACTTAATTTTGCTTTATGCGGACGATGTCCTTTTGTATTTGTGCCACTCAGAGCACCATTAGCCCTTGATCCTTGGGATATTGAGTCGTTTTTCGGAAATTTCTGGCATTACGTTCAGTACGGATAAATCTTGCATGTTCCCACTGGCCAAGCTTCAGGAACTAGACCCATGAGACCTAGCAGACTAAGGTCTAGGGTGGGAGACACATGAGCTCCGGTATTTGGGGATACTCATTTTGCACTCGGCTGAAGAAATGCATGCGCATAACACTGTTAGGGCTTTCAGCGGGGTGACAAGATCTATGGTCTTCTGGGGCAGCCTGCCCTGTCTTTGATGGGACGAGTTGCAATAGTGAAAATTATCATGCTGGCATTTATTTATTTTATTTATTTATTGTGCATTTGTAAGGCGCTAATACAACAAGATATTGTGTTTCAAAGTGCCAACAGGGCAAGCGAGGAGGGAAAATGGGAACAACAGGCAGATAGAAATACAAATGATGAACAGGAATTAGGTGGTCCTACCAGGCCTTTTGATCATTCAGAGCGTGCAAGTTGAACCTGCTAGGTTCTTCCAGAAGCTTCAATCTACAATAATGGGCTTTCTCTGAGGGCAGGCCGCTATAAAATCGCGATATCTTCACTTTATATGAAGTATGGGGATGGTGGTGTGCAGCTCCCTTGGCTCGAAGTTTACTATTTGGCGGCGCAGCTGCAGTTTGTTGCAGGAGGGCTGGCTGACAAACTTTCATGTATTTCCAGGCTTATGCTGGAGGATATGAAACTAGCCACACTGAAAGAAGCACTGGGGATTGATGAGAAATGCATTGGTGCGATGCCTCATATACTCCAGCGAGGCAGACAGTTATGGGCCAGAACAGTGAAGATACTTAAGGTCTGGTACGCGTGCTCAACCCATGTACTGGTGGCGGTAGATTTCTGCCATGATGTGAGTGCTCTTATGATTTCCAGGCGTTGGGAGACAGTAGCTGTTTCGTCCTGGACTGATATATATGAGGAAAGTGTATTTAAGAAATTTGATGATCTAGTGTCTGCTACGGGGATGCATAAGGGCCACTTTTTGAGATACCTGAGAGTTGCTATGCTGGCCATAGAGAAATTGCATGATTGCCGCAGGAACCAGAGCATTATAAGATATTGACATCTATGTATGATCTGGAAGAAAGGTGGAAACCTGTTTCATGGTTATATAATGGACTCTTGTCTACAAAATGTACTGGCAAACTAAAAGTCAGGGCAGTGTGGGAGCTGGACCTCGGGATGGAGCTGGAGGACAGACAGGGGGAGACTGTATTGCACTTTGTTAAGCGGGTGTCTAGGAATGCAACGTTCCGCCGGATATATATGACTCCGGACAGGCTTGCTAAATTCAACAGCCAAGTGTTGCCTAGCTGCCCATGGTGTGGCAGTGTCCCTGTATAATGGACAGGTTCTGGGGATGCCTGGAGGTGTGGGCTTTCTGGGATATGGTTAAATTAACGCTCAATCAGGCTGGTGTGTCTAGATACAAGTGGACTTGTTGAGGATCTATAGTAGACCAGAAAAAAGGCTTGTCATCAAGCTGATGGATCTGGCGTGTGCCCTCGCTAAATGGAGTTTTGCGGTGGCATGGAACACCCGGTGGGGTCTGAATCATCTGTTATGGCTGAAAGACAAGCAGCTGTGGAGTATGGCCGAAACTGTGGTGTGGCCCAGGGCCATGAGGAAAGGCCTAAGGGAACATACCACCAAAACAGAGGCCTGGAATGCGCTACTTTTGGTAATGTTCCATTCTTCTGATGACAAACCCCCATAAATGCTGTGATTACCCTTCTCACACTGTGCAGTGATAGGCGTAGCCACTTTGGCTGCTTCCACCATTGAGAGGTGTGTCTAACCTGGGGTGATAGAGCAGCACTGGAGCTACTTGTCCCACCCTCCTGATGTTTCCCCATGGGAGCATAGCTGTAAGGAGGCCAGGGGTATGCTTCGGGGATGTTAATGCCACACAGTACCTGACCGTATAATGCCCGGTTTGTTGGGATAGTTGGTGTTAAGTTTAATCTGTATTTTGGTGCGTTATTGTGATTTTTCACATTGTAATGTGATAACACGTCAATACCAATAAACAGATTTTCAAATCAAATTACAAGTGTCTGCAGAGCTGCCTCACATTTCAAGCTGGTGTTATGATATGGCATTTATAACGCCCCTATACACAAGTGTTTCAAGGCACACAAGGTAAGGGAGGGGGGACAGCGGGAGGACAGAGACAACGATTTTAGTAGGCCAGCTGACACTGAGATCACGCAAGTGCAGGGAAGGGGTCGTAGGGGGGAATTGCGGGGGTTGGGGGAGGGGCTACTCAAAATGGTTTTGCTATTCCAGTGCTTTGGTTATCAATATCGCAGGGAAGAGCGAGGAGGTGCTTTTTTAGGCCATTTCCCAAGTTGTGCAGTGGAGACCGATAGTGCATCCGGCCGTGAAGCTGAAGAAGAAAAAGCAAGGTGAAGCGAGACTGCAGCAAGTGACCCAAGGGGGCAATGGGCAGTTTGATGGGAAGAGACAGGGCCCTGCCAAAGATATTGCGGTGAACGGAAGGAGAGTGCATGGCGAAAAATAGACTGCGGGGGAGAATGAGGGACTGTTTCTGGAGAGAGAAATTGCAGGGAAAGAGCCTGAGCGCAGGAAAGACACACAATACAGCCTTGGCACACTCCTGGGTCCCATTGCATGGGAGTCAATGTGGGCGACATGGCAGGAGAGAGGGACTGCTGGGGAAACGCGAAAGAATTCCCAGGAAACATTGCAGGGACTGGGGCACGTGGTACAGCTGGAGAGGGAGGGGTACGCCGCACACGGAAGAGGGAGATTGGGGGAATAGACAGGCTGCATAGGAGAGTGAGAGACTGTACATATAGTGGCGAATTCTCAGAAGAACTGGTGCCGCAAAGTGACTGCGATTCACAGATAGCGCCTTATAAATCTACTATAGAGAAGTTAATTATAAATGAGCAGGAGGAAAAGGCTGAAGAACGAGCACGACTGCAGGAAGGGGGGAATGAATCCTGCAGGAGAAAACGAGATTGCTTAAGGAGATAGACTGCAAGGGGAGATTGCCTCCGTCTGCAGTTACCACACAGTTGGCAAAAGAGGGCGCTAGAGACAGAGAATGATGTGGTATTGCAGAGTGCATGGAGAACTGTGTGCTCAGAGCAGCAAAGAAATGAGAAATTAAGGGTAATAGAGAGCAAAGAGAACATGGTTTGTCTTGGGAGGATAGCTCAGCGGCAACGTGCTCGCCTTGGAAACAAGACAACATGGAGCAACACACGTTCGATCCACGGGTCCGTGTTTAACCTATCATATCAAGAAGAGATTGTAGTCAGTGAAAAAAGTAGTGGAGCTGTGACTCTAGCAGGGGACAGAGTAGGAAGGAAAGGGGCAAGGTGCAACACATTTTTCAAGGGTGGACATCCAATTGAAGTGAAAAAGATTTCAGTTTACCTGTAAGTCATATCCAGTGTTAAAGTGGAGAAGTGTGATTTAACCTGATAAAGAAAAGTTCCGGAATGGTGAAAATGGTTGCAAAAAGTAGTGTAGCTGTTAATAGTAAAAAGTAAAAGTAGTGCAACCCCGGTCCCGACCGTTCCTGCTCACTTTGACCACTGAATGTGGTAATAACAGACTATAAAGGCATAACTGCTGGGATTTGGAAGAGTTTCTTTTGGAGACTAAGGGACTCATTTAGAGTTTGGCTGTGAAGTAAAAAAAAAACGTGTTGTTAACGGGATAACCAACACTTTTACTGCACCACTCAGTTTAGAGTTTCAAAATAAAACTCGAAAATTCCAACTGGTTTTATGTGCAGGACATTTAATTCATGCAACATCATCGATATATGCGGCTTACCAGATTCAGGACCTGATTCATGGAAATATTTGTGTGGTAATTCACGGATTTGCGTGCCAATCTACACGCAAATCTCTGTTCGTCGATTCATGGAATGACTACGCAGGACTTTCCTAGGACTTGCGTGGAGTTTGCGCAGGCCCGATATGCCTTTGCGAGTCGACGAGCGCCTTGCGCGAGCCCCACAGAGTGTCGGTCGGGCCTATGCATCGACCAAAATAGGGGCAGAACATGCAGAGTGAGAAAGAACAGGCTGAAATGTGGGCGTGTTGAGGGACGGTACACGGACAAGAAATCGCACACCCATAGCCGTGCAAATTTAACCGTATTCATCGATTTGAAATCAGAACGTCGGTTTGCTAAAAAGCACACACAAATCCCAGAACCCATACGCCACATGATAGCAGGCATTAACGTCAATGCGCATAGGAACAGCTGTTAGCCGTTACTTACGTGTGACCAGTAGCTGGGGTGCAGCTGTTGCTTACATGGAACCTCGCGCAGAGTGCTGTGGTGCAGCCGTTACTCATGTGGCACATCGTGCAGAGTAGCTAGTGTGGTGAATGTTGTGTCAGAGGCGGACACATAGCTTTGCGCAAAGGTTGGTCTTTGGCTATGTTTTTGGTTTGTGTGGGGGCGTGTTGTGGGTGTTCATTGCGCAGCTGGATTCCCTATGCGTATTAACTGGAGTGGCAGCCCAACTGGCGGAACCATAGGCTGAGGTAACAAGATGTCACATACAGGGGTAGCCGCCTGACAATAGTTAGAGCATACTCTTGGTACTGTATGCCTTTTATTCAAAAAGGAGGTTGTGGTGTTTGTAAAGGTCACCACTAATCTAAACTTGTGTCAAAGTCTGAAGGGCCCCAAGGGGGTAAGAGCTCCATGCATATTCATTCGTACATGTGAGCACAAAAGTTATACAAGATGTAAATTTATTACAACAAACTCATCGACCAACAACATTCATGGTATAGCAACTTGATGCTTTCGAGAACAATCAGGTAGCATTTTAGAGATGCTCCAACTATTGTCAGGCGGCTACCCCTGTATGTGACATAAGGATTCCCTGTGCGTGTCAGCTGGAAATAAGCATTTGGATCAATGAATATGTGGAGCATGCAGATTTAGTTATGCTTGCAGGCTCACGCAGTGTCATTCTTGGCATGCAGCCATTGCGGGATTAATGAGCTCTTTTACATGAATCGGGCCCTAAGAAATTACTGCATGCAGAAATTACTGACCTCCATGGAGTCCTAAAGGACTAAAAAATTGGGAATAACTGAAGTGTCAGCGTGACTGTAAGGCCCTCATTAAAAGTTTCCCTGTATCCCGCTGGTAATTTCACCAGAATACCGTGAAAAGGACCTACCGTTACTGGCGCCTGATATCCCAATATTACCGGGATATTACAGGTGCCAACAATGTCAGCCATTCCCCATTCCATGGAGTCACATATGACTCAATGGGCGGAATTGCCAGTATTTCCAGCACCGGTGCTGGAAATAACATCTGTTTATTGTCAGCGGGGGCCTGATTTACCTCCAGCTGTTGGCTGGAGGTAACTCAGTCAAACCCCACCCGTAAACTTGTAGTTTGCCTGTCCATCTGGTGGGTCAGATTATTGTCAGAAACCCCCGAAAATAGTGTCGAGCACTGGTACTTATTTAGAAGGCGAGTGCCACCACATGGGCTATGTATGCCTCGTAAAGAACATTCTGTAACAAAACTCTAATAGCAATGAAACCTACAGTGAAAAGTGTGAAACATGTTTTCCTCCCTCACCTTCATGCACAGGCAGCCATCTGCCCTCCCACTGCTGCTGCTGGGCCCCTGAAAGCATTTATAGCAGCAGCAGATGGCCTGGCTGCTGCCTGCTATTGATTCTTGGTGGGGAGGCGAGTAGGAGGCTGAGTTTTGCAGATAACCAAGTCTGCATGTAAATGTTTGCGATTTGCCATACTGCATCATGGCTTCACCTTCCAAAATGGAATGCCTTTTTGCATGTTATTTAATGGAAGAAGAGAAAAAACACTTCCCTAAATATACATTTTTATTTTAGTATTTAATTTTGTAAACTGTGCGCCCTGTAATACAGCCGCTTTAGTGTGCATGGGGGGAAGCAGACGGCTTACAGAGATGGGAACAGTGAGGATAGAGAGAGCGACAATGCTACCTTGCCATGCTTGGCCTCTTGAGACATTCCTGACTTTTGACTTTCATGTTGGGAGTTATAGGCCCATACTTGTAATGGGAAAAATGAAACTACAAGTCCCAGCATGCAATGGACGAACAGGGAATTGGCTCAAGGTATTGGGCATGAAGTGGGACCACTTGGCAGGTATGGAGTGACCCTATCGAGGAGACCCTTGTTGTTCAATCAGAGACTGGCACGGCAGTATCAGTCTTTCTATGGACTGAGAGGTACAGGTCACCCTAAGTCATATACAGAATTTTGTACCCTCTGATTCCAAGATGAGAGATGGCCTGAAGGTGGAGAGATCTACAACCACAACCTTTGCACTTGGACTGGCTGGTTACCAGCAGGCTTTGATGTCCGCCTTAGACACAGTTCATATCACTACAAGAATAGCCTCAATTGTGTTAATCTTGAATAAAGCCAAGGGTCTCCACAGTACCAAATAAGTGAACTAGAAATTCAACTAGGTTTCTGTGTTCTAGCCATATTGTTTTAAATCAGCAATCGCTAAAACATTTGCTACTAACATGTGCTGGGACGAATGCATTGAGTATTACATATTTTCAGGATTATCATACTCCCAATTTGACCGAAGAATTTAAGAACCTATTGCGGAATACGATAATGACAGGAAATTATTGTTATACAGTATAGACTACCATGGGATATTGTTATGAGATCAATTAGGTAATGCTTACTTTTTAATTACCTGGGACACGTTAACACCATTAATTAAAAGGAACTGTTTATGATATAATTGTTACTTTGTGCATTGCTGGGGTTTAACACATGCGAGCAAGAATTTGCACCTTATTGCTTATTTTAAAACATGTTTTTTCAATGCATTTTATTAAACAGCTTAAACTATTTTCCTGAGACAAATTGGGTGCTGCATATTAACATTTTTAAATCCAGACCAATTCTAAATGGATCATATGTATCTGCCACTGGAAAATCTCTTACATCAGATTACGCATGAAGCCATAAAGGGAATGACAGTGTGTGGCCGTGTATTAAAAGGAATACAATACTCCCTACCATACGTAAAAAGGATACTGCAGGTTGGCGATAGAGAGCCTGACTAAGATGGCTGTGGGCCCGTAAAGCTCACCAGCACCCATACACATCCGGCTCATTATGTGGCGGTTCCCTGACTGGAACCTTTGGTCGCGCTACATAAATCTACCACCAATACTGTTGGGACCCTGCAGGAGCAATCCCGGGCGAAATTGGCGCCGGAATCCCCACATGCCGATGAAACGCAGCAGCCGCTGAAGGCCGTGCTGACAACGTGGTGTGGGAGGAGGAGCGTCTCCACCGAAAGCAGAGGGCTGCGGGCGCACAAAAACCAGGCCCTGAAGTGGAGCAGAAGGTCAGAGCAGTCGCAGTGTCCCCCGGAGACAGCAATCTCAACTGCGGCAAACATATCCTAAAGCTGGGATCACTGGAGGGCATACAGACGAGGTGGACGAACCGAGCTCTGGCAGCGAATCTCCCAGCAGGAGGACCCGGTGACCCCTCCGGAGCGGCGCATGAGCTGTGCTGTGCTGAGCTTTGATGAGGTGCTGAGCAGCTGTCACCGGCAGCGCACTGTAGCCCGGTAACACGACACAACGGTCCGAACCGACACCAACACCAATCCGGAGTACCTGCTAGATGCACCGAGTGTGAGAGTCTGAGCGGGAGGCTGATGTGTGTGCCCCGCTGTGGCAACACACAGGGTTTAGAGCGACCCACGAGCAGTAGTGAGCCCATAGATTGAGACCGGCGTCGCTCTCCCAGGGACTCCCTTGGCCATGGATGTGAGGCCCCTGAGTGCCGGATACTTGGAGCAGTAAGACTGGGGACGTAGCAGTCCCAAACTTACTTGGACAGAGCAGTCGGGCAGAGACACGCTCCCACCGAGCTGTGAAACGGAGGCACAGGGAAGCCAGGAATCTCACCTGGGGGGCCGTAGAATGACAGGTACACGTACCCTATTTGGGCCACTGGAATGCCCTCCAGCAGCGTAACCCACTTGTGACATCGGCTGACCAAACACAATGCCACCTCGCCCACACGTTGAACCCCGGAACCTTGGATCCACCAGCACCACTCAGGCCGAGTGAGGGACATGACTATGAAAAACGGAGGTGAGGGGGCTGGCCTGTGCACCCGGACACTACTGAAGGCCCATAGGGACCGGTGGGGAAGACCGCACTGACAGGTGCCGGAATCCCCACATTCGAGGAGTGTGCTGGTGCTGACCACAGGAAGGGGCCATAATCCACCAGGGTGTCCCGGGCCAACAGGGACCACCGAGGCAGGGGTCGGACAGGGAGACACCCCACCATTGAGGCGCAGGTCAGAGCCTGAGGAGGCCACTGGTGGGGTCGGACAGGAGGCACCACAGTGAAGCCCTGGAGTACCGGACAAATCCGGCGGTGATCCTCTTTCGGCTCAGACTGGGAAGAAGGGCCAGTCTGTGAATCCATAAACCGCGGAGGGCCCACTAATAATCACGGGGGCGGACCACTCTAGCCGGTGGCGATGCCTGCAGACAGCACTCGCGCGATCACATGAGAGGGGTGCCTTGGCCAATCTGATAAATTGGGTACCACCAAACTAAGGGGTGCCACACCTGTGATGCGGAAGTCACTGTTTGGATGGGGACAGCGAAGCCCTGAAGGGCTCCCTTGGTGAAAGCATTCAAAGAAATTCGCTGGAGCATACGCACACAGATCCCAGAGAACAGGCACCCCCCCCGCTCACGTGGACCCACCCCTGTGTACCACACTACAGCTGGTACCCCAAACACCCCCAGATCGACCTACGGCCCACACAGGAACATACGACCGGAGAGGGGAGAAACAGGACTTGTTGGATTGTCAGATCAACCCTCCCGCTGTGTCCACAAGCCTGTGACAGAACTCAGTGCAAAGTGCAAGAGCCAGAACCACAACTCCGACCCCCGAGCAGAGAGAGACACAGCAGGAGTGCCGGAGACCTGAAGCCAGCGGACAAAGAGAGCCAAGACAGTGATTGACCTGAAAACACATCATGTCGAAATCTGGCAAAGGGGGCAAGTAGCAATCAAAACTGCACTTTGAGACACCTACCCAGGCCAAGAGTATTGGAACGATGGACGACTCATCGGAGCCATGCGCTTCGGGGCTAGAGCCCGACCCTGCAACTTCATTCCAAGACATAAAGGCCATGTTCACACAGCTACAGACGGGTATACAATCTTTGGACGGGAAACTCGATACGCTAACGTGTAAGGTGGACCACATGCAGGTCCGCATGGACAAACATGGGGAGAGACTAGATGAGGCGGAAGGGGGAATATCCAGAGTTGAAGATGTGGCAGCCTCAGTCCAAGAAACGGCTGCCTGACAGGAATATAAAATATGCTATGTTGTTCCCTGCCAAATTATGGATTGAACATGACGGTCTCTCTTTTTCCAAATCCCGGAGGAAGCTGTCTCCTTTCTCAACATGCTGCTAAGAATCCCCAGGTCACAGGAGAACAATAATTGACACGCTGCCAGAACATACCTGGAACGCAGGTAGCGTGACCTCAATTCACATTTAGGTTTAATCGCTTAAGTCAGGGAAGGACGCATCCGCAGCGGTGCAATGGAGGGTCAGACTCGTAGTCGCCCCTCGAGCAAAAGCCGTTCGCACACATGCTGTGGACAAATGAGGAGCTGGACAGTTGGCATATCCAACCGGGGTGGCAGTTCACCACTGGGTAAGAAGGGGGGACAGCTGGGGTGGGCAGATCACCGACAAGTTGGGGGGTTGTTGGTAGGGGAAAGGGGAGGGGACATAGCAGTACGGACGGTGCAGATACTTGAAAAAAATTATAACTTGGAATGTTAGGGGCTTTAATAGCCCTCCCAAGAGCCAGAAAGTTCAGCAATACCAGAGACATCATCAGGTGGGGTTGACATTCCTCCAGGAGACACACCTGATGGCAGAAACAGATTCTAAATTTGGCAAAAGCTGGGGGTGCCACAGGGTCTTCTCCTCCTACTCTTCTTATGCCAGAGGTGTATGTATCCTGGTACACAGCTCAGTGGGATTCCGACAGACCAAAGTCCTGAAAAATCAGGAGGGTAGAGCACTGGTAGTGCAGGAGATTATTCAGGGGAAGTTATACACATTGATTAGCTATTATGGTCCCAATCAAGACACAACGGAATCCCTGGAGTGGATCGAAAGGCAACTGGGAAGTATCCCGGAAAGGGAAATTCTGTGGGCCGGGGATTTTAACTCAGTGATAGATCAGACCTGTGATCGGGTGGGAGGCACCCTACGCCTGAATAGTCAAAGTTCCAATAGAATCCAGGGTATGTTCCTGGTGAGGGGAATTGAGGACCTATGGAGGGTGAGAAATTCGGCAGCACACCAATTCACGCATTATTCCGCTCCACACAATTCGGCAGTGAGATTGGACTACTTCTAGTATCCCACCCAATCTTGGGTCAAACCTCTGGGGTATATATGCTGGCTAGCACACTTTCAGATCATACCCCCGTCCTACTGACCATCCACTTGAGGGGACGAGTGGGAGCAAGACCCCCTTGTAGATTCAAGAGCGAGGGACTCACAGATGCAGTCTTTAGGGAAGGGCTATCGACGGCCATAGATGCATATTTTGAGATCAACGAGGGCTCGGTAAACTCGGCAGGCACCCTGTGCGAGGGATTCAAATAGCGGGGAGTGCATAGCCAAGGAGTCAGGGATCACAAAACAGATAAGGAAGGACCTGTCTGACAAAGAGGTGGAGATACGAGTCTTGCAAGACACTGCCCCTACCCCAACCAAAATCCAACAAGCGGAAATAATGCAGAAACTCCAGGAGTTTCATGCCCTGGCCCAGAGGGAGGTAAAATATTTGTGGGATAAGACGGCACGCCGACAATACGGGGAAGGCCAGGTTCCGGGGCGGTCGCTTACTAGGGCCTCTCGAATGAACAGACAGGAGAGTAGAATAACAGTGATTACCGACGAGAAGGGGGTACATCAATTTGAGGATGAGAAAATAGTTAATGAATTCCACAAATTCTATAGTCATCTATACTCCACCCAGTCACGGGCTGACCAGCCAGCTATATACCTGGACCAGGTGGGACTACACTGGTGCTCAGGTGAACAACGGGAATGGTTGAACACACCACTGGCATTGTAGGTCATTGGGGCAATTAAGTCATTACCGGGTGTGAAGTCCCCCGGCCCAGATGGCTTCACTGCTGAATTTTATAAAGGCTACGCCGACAAACTGGTGCCCTATTCACTGCGAATTTATCAACAGGCGGTGTCTGAAGGCCGTCTCCCTGACTCCCTCAGAGAAGCAGTGGTGGTGGTGTTATTAAAGCCTGGGAAGCCCGGGGGTGGTTACTCCTCATACAGCCCAATTTCACTTATTAACCTTAACAATAAGATACTGGCCAAAATCCTGGCAGCTAGACTAGCGCTGCTGATGCCAACTATAATCAGGGCGGATCAAGCAGGATTCATTCCTGGCCGGTCGACATCCTTTGGGCTGAGAAGAATGTTCGGTCTCCTGTTGGTGCTGCCGAAGGACAAACCTGCCGTTGCGGCCCTATTAGAATCCACCAAGACATTTAACTCCTTCGATTGGTCATCCTTATTCACGGTCCTACTGTGAATGGGCTTGGGAGGGCTGTTCATCTCCTTGATATCGCTACCATACAAAGATCCAGTGGCCAGGGTGAGGGTGAATGGACAAACAACTAAATCAATAACACTCAATTGAGGGACACGTCAGGGATGTCCATTATCCCCCCTGTTGTTTGCTCTGGCGATAGAGCCATGGGCCGAACAGGTCAGAGATTTAAACATACACCGGGGGGTCCAGCTACACACTCACCGGGTGGTGTTCTCGCTATATGAGGACGATATGGTCCTGTTCATTCGTCACCTCGAAGTCAACCTAGATCCGATCATGCTAGAAGTCCAACAATACGGGGAACTATCAGGTCTCAAAGTGAATACTAGTAAGTCGGTCATATTCTCACTGTCGGATGCAAGAGGTCAGTTTCAGGATAACTGGGGATTTCAGTGGGACCTACTCAACAACCGCTATCTGGGGATCACTATAGCTAGAGATGACGAGGTGGTATACAGCAGCAACTACGTGGAGACAGTTGAATTGGCCAAATCGGCAATCTATACGGTAGAATCTCAGTGATTAAGACGACCATCCTTCCTAGGTTTCTCTATGTATTCCTGAACGCACTCATAAAAGAGCTCAAGAACTATTTTCGGCACCTCTGCTCAGCTGTGGTGAAATATATTTGGGCCGGTAAACAGGCAAGGGTCTCTTGGGATAAACTCATTGCACCCATTTGGGAGGGGGGCCTGGCATGACCGGATTTCGAATTATACTATACTGTGGCACAAGCCAGCTTCCTTCGGTACTGGTACGGGATGGCGGCTGAACGTCGGCATGTAGAGATAGAGAGGTCGATTGCATCCTCAGCATTGCTGCGGGCGGTTATCCTCACTGCCTCAAACTGGCTATGTGTGACCCGGAACATGGTAGACCTGACATGTAGGGCATGGACTCTTCTGGAGCGTAAAACCAGGGGACACACACTTTATTCACCAGAGCTCCCGATCACACATATCCCAGAAGTCCCCCTGTCCAGTGAAACGAGTTTTGTGGCTCTAATGAAACGGTTAGAAGTGACTAAATTTGGAGACCTATTCCCAAATGGGAGGTTCATATCGATCAAACAACTAAAAGTGAGAGAGGCCCTTCCAACACTAGACGTGTTTCTGTACTATATGCTGCATGTAACATTACAGCGGTTGCTCCCGTCCTTCCCTGAACAGCCCCATACAGCAGAAATGCTCGATAAAATGATAAGGTGGTGCCTAGGGTGCTGAGTAACATCCAAACTGTACGCGATGGCCCTGAGAAACAGACCAGTAGCTGCAACATCACCACAGGAGGTGTGGGAAAGGACATTGGGCAGAGAGATATCAGTGACAAAATGGGGATACTGCTGCGAGAATATTAGGAGAGGGGCGACCTGCACTAGATTCAAACTGATACACTTTAATTTCTTGCACCAGTACTACTACACTCCAGCCCAGATGAAGGAATATTTCCCTCAAAATACTGGTAACTGTATCAGATGTGGGCAAGCTGCTGCGGGATTCATTCACGTGGCATGGGAGTGCAAAGGACTGACTTTTTTAGGGAACAGGTTTTCGAACCGTTTGGGGAAATTGTAGGGTAAAAATTTGCACCAGACCCCGTGTTGGCCCTACTGGGGTACACTAAGCAGATACCCAAAGGAACCAGGAGATTAATAGGCCTCCTTCTGATTCTAGCAAAACGGAGAGTAGCTATGGGGTGGGGCGGGAAACTATGCCCTAAGTTCACCCAATGGTCAGCGGACATTTTGTACTGCAATGATATGGAGACCAGATGGGGCGCAATGATATGATATGATATGGCATTTATAACGCGCCTATACACAAGTAATTGTTGGGGGGACAGACAAATGTTGAACGCATACACACTCTAGCAACCGAGCGACGGAGACGCCGAGCCCCCCTCACCACGGGATGCTTCTCAACAGCCTTAATTACAGAAAGTAGCTCACCAACATACCACTACCCCGCCCAAAGGAGTACCACGAGCATGAGCATAAGATACCCGGCGGAACTGGGATACCCTGAATCACGTCAATGCAGAACCAGAACTCAGACTACCCGAGAGCATCACCTACGTACTCTTGAGCTTGTCGCCTGCACCATATGTAGGACCATCTGGATGGCCATCATATCGCACTTAAAGTTTATTCACCAGTCGCCTTACCATGATATAGATCGCACCCAAACAAATGTACCGGGGGAGGGCAGGGAAGGTGGGCATGTTATATGTTTGTGACTGTTGTCATGCAAAATACCAATAAACAAAGTAAAAAAAAATAAAAAAAAGGATACTGCAAGTCACCCCAGAGATATGTGACCCTATAAAGGAGCAAAGCCTTCAGCCTCGCTCCACGAGTTGGTCATGGAACTCCTCAGGGATGTTGGGAAGGGGGCAACCCCATCCCCCAGGTGCTTTAAAGTAAGGAGAGATGCATTCAAGGCTCTGAGATGAGCCGGGGGCAGAGGGGAACAGTGAGAGGTACGCCTTCCCGTCCAGCAGGACCCTATGTTAATATAACCAATAGTTTAACTACATGGTGTGGTCCCAGTTGTGGGCGGCATCGCTAGGGTGTAAGCAATCTCCGACAGATCTGTTATGGAGGCAGGCAAGCTCTGGGAAGACAGCAATGCCCCAGGAGCTGCTAGCAGTAGCATTTGAACAATTACACTACCTGTCTCACAGTTCAAAGCAACACAAATCAGCAGAAATACAGGAGGACAGGTTCATACTAAACATCCAGGAAAGCATTACAGAAATGGTCATACATTGCACCCCATGTCAAGGTTTTTGTATGAGGATGACACTACGAAGGTTACGGGGCACATGCCCTGCCCTACTGGGCTGTTCCGTAAATTACACATAAACTGCACTGATATGGGTGAGCACTGTAATGGATCCAGGTACCTCATTGTGGTGGTCTGTCCTTTCTCAAGGTGGGTGGAAGCAGGGCCATGCGTGCACCTGGATGCCAAGTGTGCTGCAAGGTTTCTAGTGCAGGAAGTTTTCCCGCGCTGGGGTGTGTGCGAGGTTTTAAGGTCAGATAATGGTACACATTTCTCCAATGCATTATTCCAACACATTACAGCACTACTTGGCATCAAGCATCGGATGTGTTTGATTTATCACCCACAGGCCAATGTCGTTGTGGAGAGAATAAATGGCCTTCTTAAAAGCAAGTTATCCAAACTATGTCCCTTGGTGAAGAAAGTCTGGGTGCATTGTTTTCCCGTGGGCCTTTTCAGTTTACGCACTCAGCCAAGCAAAGATCACCATCTATCACCTCACAAGGTGGTCACTGGCTGGCGTATGCATACTCCCATATCCCCTCTAAGAAGGGCTTCTGATGCACATAGAGCTGCTGTGGTGTTTGGAGAGGAATTCTAATCATATTTGACGACATTAACTTGGCCCGTTAAATGTGTCTCCCAACCGATTGCACATCCCAGAATTGTGACTACAGAGACGCCCGATGCTGAACAGACTATGATGACAGATCCTGAGCATATAACGACTCAACCACTGCTGCCTGGGGACTATATCAATATTCGCAATTTTGTACACAGATGGAACAACACTCAGTTCCAAGGACAGTAAGGGGTGGTTTTGTGTACTCCCCTCGCAGTTAAAGTAAAAGAATTACACTACTGGTTCCACCTCTTTGACATTCGTAGGGTACCTCCAGAGAGCACATTGGTGCATCAGTTATCTTAAAACAAGGGGTAACAATACTTGTACCCTAATTAACTCACTGGCCTGTCCAGGGCAGATACGGGTGTGGTGGCACGTCCAAGTGGCAGGCCAAAGCTCAACTGCTAGCTCTGCATTTTTCTTTTTGATGGGAGTGCTTTTCTCTCTCTCTTCCTTTCTTTCTCTCTCTTTTTCTCTCTTTTCTCTCTCTCTCGCTTTCTTTCTTCTTCTCTCCCTCTTTATTCTCTCTCCCTCTCATTTACAGAGTATGTTGTGTACGTTGTTCCCTCTTTGTTGTCTTGTGTGTCTGTGCTTCTATTTCAGGAAAGAAGAAGAGGGGCGCAACTAATGTAAATAGTTTGTTAAGTACGGACCCAAGGTATAGACACATGAATGAGAGATTGTGGACATATATCTATTATTGTGGGTCAGTAATTTTGCTGGAGGACTGTGTGTGATATTGCTAGTACTACTGGGATTTTATTGGGGGAAGGGTATTAAAGGGAGAGGTCCTATAAAGTGGGTAATGGTGGAAATAGGATTGTATACTATCCAAATGGAACGATATATAAATGTTAATAACACAAGTGGATTTGCATATATCAGTACTTATGTGAACACTAATAATAATAATGGAAATGAATTTAATGACTCTAAGATGCAGGTTATGTCATTGGAAGAAGTGGAGAATAGGTCGTTTACAACAAGTAGGGGATTTCTATGTCTATGAAACGGTATATTGTTATCACTGACAGTACTGCTAAAGGGGCCATCCTTGAGAATGGCCCTCATTACGACCCTGGCGGATTTTTTCCGCCATCGGCGGACTTTTCCGCCATGGCGCAAAGTCCCTTTACGCCATGGCGGATGGCGGACTTACCGCCCCATTCCGAGGTCGGCGGGGCGGTAAGTCCCCATTGACCCATTTACCCTTCCCCATTCCCATTTCGGCCCCATAGGGCTCAATGGGAGTGGGGAAGGTGTTAATTACGCCACCGTACACTACGGTGGCGTAATTAACACCGAGGTCCCATAGCGCCATGGATTTTTACGCCCGCAAAAAGCGGGCGGAAAAATGACCATGGCGCTATGGGAACTCGTAGTTGGCGGTAAGGGGTCGGCGCAGCTAACGCTGGCGCAAACCCCTTAGCGCCAGGGTCGTAATGTGTACAGAAGAATGAAAAGAGAGGTACGACAAAAGTATGATATGTATAGAGAGCTGCGTTTTAATGTAATTGAGGATATTCAACACCCCAAGTTCACTAATTCATGGCACTCTGATATGAGTGGTGTGGGGAGAAATGCTGTGAATGGGAGCTTTTATGTGTGCACACTCATTCCACACACATCAGGGGCTCCCACAGTGTTAGTACCACAAGCAGTCCCAATTATAGAGGCACAATGCCTAGTTCATCTTGCGCTATGCAGAATAATAGTGTGCACCTGTAAATGGTGGGCCCAGATTTTGTAAAATGCACTGAAAAGAGCCAAAAAACATCATGGGCCTCATTACGACCCTGGCGGTAAGGGGTTAACGCCAGCGTTAGCTGCGCCGACCCCTTACCGCCAATTACGAGGTCCCTTAGCGCCATGGCGCTTTTAACACCTGCTTTTAGCAGGTGTTAAAATCCATGGCGCTAAGGGACCATGGAGTTAATTACGCCACCGTAATTTACGGTGGCGTAATTAACGCCTTCCCCACTCCCATTATGCCCTATGGGGCAAAAATGGGAATGGGGAAGGGTAAATGGGGATTGGGGACTTACCGCCCCGCCGACCTCGGAATGGGGCGGTAAGTCCGCCAACCACCATGGCGTAAACGTAGTTTACGCCATGGTGGTAAAGTCACGGCCCAGGCGGTAACTTACCGCCTGGGTCGTAATGAGGCCCCATGTCTGGTGAGCTACTCTATCTGATGGTGAATGGGCAGAAACATGTCAATAACAACTGGCAGGCCATCACATTACCTGCTTAGCAGAAGGACTCGTAACATATAGCAAGTAAAGGATAGCACGAGTGGTCAACCTCTGTGCGCAAATCTGGACAGAGCATATCACAAAGCTGGTCTGGACTGCGTCGATGGAAAAGCCAGTGCAAGTGCACAAGGAAGAAAAATATAGACTCTGTTTCCACAGCAAAGGTACAGTCTCCATCGGCGCAAACAAACACTGTAATAAAACTCTCTTGATCACCGATGTGAAGAAAGTTCCGAGTTCGCAGACCGGTAATTGCCCATTCGCGGGTGCCGGTGTGAACTCACTCCCCATCCCCATTCCGCCCCATAGGGTGCATCCACGAGTTGTTGAATTGAAGGCACCCGCGAGCACAACTCGGAGTATGCCGGTGCGGTAGTAACGGTGCCGGTGCCTTACCAGCACCGTTGTTACCGTACCGCCATACTCGTAATGAGGCCCAATGCCTGCAAATTGCAAGACATATGTACCAATTTGGACATCTTTTTAAGAGAGTGTGTGGCTAGCTGCTTCTACTTCAGTCTTTTCTGAAGCAGGTCTGAGAGTTTGCCAGGTCAGCCCTGGTCCTCAGGACTAATTAGCTTTCTGTGTTGGTCCAGGAGCTTTTCTTTTACATAGAGTGCTTCCCTGAGCCGACACAGCCGTGGACCCAGCCTCAATTTATTTTTTGAAGGGTGGCTGGATGACAGTTCAGAAAGCTTGTATTGTAGGGATAGGGTATTGATATTGCTTGGGTGGGCTTTCGCTCTCTGCCACTTTATGTTTGCTACTGCTGCCATGTTACTGAATGTTTAAATGTAAATAGTCTGCTCTCCCAGGTGAGAAATCTGACAGGATCTTGGTCGCACCCCATTCCCATCACAGCCCAGGGCTTAGCACTCAGACATCAAGGCAGAGCTCTGCCTTCTTTCTGCAACCTCCTCAATATGGGAGGCTTAAGCCCTCCCAAAGTAGGGGCTGGCTGGCACCACCCTATTTAGGTGAAAAGACCCCAGCTCCCGTGCACCAAATTTTGTTTCTCCTGGGCGCTGCCTGAGCCACGGCCTTCTCTGCCTACATTGAATGCATGCCAGTCTTTCCTCGTAATAGCACTTGTCTTTGCTTTACATTTGGTGCACAAACTACTACTTTGCATCAAGGGTAAAGCAAACATGGGAAGTGTTATTACCCATAGAGGCCAACTTTTCACAGTGGGCTCAAAGGTCACTTATGCGTTACTCACACTCCCATGGCTCGCTCTCCATGAATGTGCATAATTTGTAGATCTCTGCCCACTTCACTAAAAGGGCAAAATGCACTGTGAACTCATGACATTGAGGACAATTCAGTTAGAATGAGAAACAAAAACAGTTCCCTTTTATGTACATGTTTGTAATAGAGTTTTATAGCATAGATACGTGTATTGGCCCCAATAGAGCTGGCAATTAGATATGATTTGTGATTAGTTAGAAAGACAAGCATGTCATCTTATTTGCTTAAGTGTGCACTGCATTGTACTTTTGAGTTATTTTATTTATTTATTTATTTATTGGATATTTGTAAGGCGCCTATACAACAAATGGTTTTTCAAGGTGCCACAAGATAAAAAAAGGGGGGGGGGCAAGGGTGAAAGATAACAATAATGGCCCTACTAGGCTACTAGACAGTGTGACATTCGGATGGTGCAAGTGCAGCATCAAGAAGTGCAAAGGGTGGGGGTTAGGTGGAAGTGCCATTCTGCACAGATGCAAAGTGCTGGGGTGGGAATGGAAGTTCAGGATAGAGAGGAGAGAGTGCAAAGTTACCCTTTAATAGGTCATTAGAAGTGATGGGATAGCACTGGAGTGCCTTGCGATCTTGGGCAAAACTGTTCTGGGAATGTGTGTTTACTAGCAGTGACTTTCTTAACAAATCGAAACATCAGTAATTAATATATGTAGGGAGGGGGCAAAGACAATTATCTGGGCTTACAATTAACCCAATTGTAAAAACGTGTATATCAGTGTATGGTTTACTTTCAGAATTTCACATTTTTTTCAACGCAGATACACTTGTGTGCCTGACTCCAAATCCCTTAAATCTTTTTTTGGAGATGTAAGAGCAAGGCTATACACGTCTGGGTTGTGAAATCTGCCAACTTTAGGAGATCACAGGAGGTCAAAGCTCTGCCACTGGCCGAAGCAGATCTCTGTAAAGCCATTTTATGGCGATGAAAGGCTTGTTTTGCATATAAAAAAGCCATCACTTTAGTGAAGACTGTTTTTCTCAGCCTGCTCATGGAATCGTTTGCAGCCACACAGGGTGTTTTGTTTTGCCGGTGAAACCCGCAAGTGGTAGTCCAGTTTACAATTCTGGTTGTTACTTGGCTAGACTGTTCTATATTGAATGTTTGCCAAACTACCCACATAATAGGACTTGACTTTGCTTTCCCCTTGATGCATAGTTACTGAACATCTTAAAGCAAACATGACAAGTGTTGACACTGGCCTACATGCAATGTTGGCCAGCCTAGCCAGCTGGATATATTTTCTTTCTGTGGCATGGCATTTTATTCTTGGCTCAGAGTCCTTATATGGCAATACTAACATATTGGTACGGCATGCATGGACATGTATTGGCACAGTCAGCATGAAAATATTGTATATACTAGTATATGTTGTGGGCAGGGGCGTAATGAAAATCCATTGGGAAATGGCCCTGGTCACTGTTGATAACGTGCATATTTTGGGGTTTTCATGTGCTACCATACAAAATTGATTGCAGACTGTGTGGATTTTCATCCAATTTTTCACAGACAGTACTGTAAATTCACAATTGTAACCCAATATTTAAAGAACATTCTCAGGGGGAGAACCCAATGAAAACCCTTTGTTTGGTTCCCTCACTGCCCTTAGTCACTCACACGTATTAGGCAAATACATCTACATCCCACCATTTCACAAATTCAACAGCTGCCACTGCACAAGAGGCCAGGTATTAAAGGGGGATGACAGTGTATGTCCATGTATTACAAGAAATGAAGTATCCCTTACCACGCGAAAATAGGGTATTGCAAGTCACCTCATAGTCCTTGTAATATCATTATAACATATGGTAGCGGATACTTGAAATTTGATTGTTAGACAAAGTTGGGGTAGTTCTTTTGTAAACCATTTAACCAAACATTGCTAAATGAGCGTTTTAGTGCTGGGGGAACCTTTAGCAGTCTTTCATACATAGGGCCTCATCACGAGTTGGACGGTAACGCCGGCACTAATAGTGCTGGTGCTATCTGCCCTACCACCAAACCCACCGGCGCTAATAGTGCCGGATCCCGGGTTTGGCAGATTCGGAATTCCCCATTCCCCATTGAGCCCATTCTGGGATGTCCCATTCCCCATTGGCCTCAATGGGGAAATTTCACGCTCATACCGCCGGCGAATTTCCCGCCGGCGGTATGAGCGCGAATTTTCAGCAGATTACCCCCAGCTCAGAGCTGGGGAGAAATCCGCCAAAGCCATGATTTGGCGGACCCTTAAATCCGGCGGTAACAGCTCTACCGCCGGATTTAAGGGTACAGCCAAACTCGTGATGAGGCCCATACTACTGCATTTCCGAGGCAGGTGAAGGGCAGCACTAGTACTTTAAAACAAAAAGGTACTTAAATCATGGCCCCAAAAAAGGCTCAGGCACATGAGTGACAAACAATATTTCACTGATTTGACGTATATAGCAAATAACACAACACAGAACAGCTTGTCTCTATACCCTAAACAGTTTATGTACCCCCTAGGGTGTATCTATACCTCCTAATAAATTGATCCCGTTTTGCCTTTGTGTGTTTATTTATATACATACCAAATGGTAGGGAAGGGGCGAGGATTGGTGTTTGCTCCAAGTCCCAGGGATCCACAGCCTAATCCGTTTTTTTTTTTTTGGTTTGGTTTTTAGGTGGTGTTAAAGTGCCACCTATAACCCAACAATTGCCTTATAGTCCAGCAGAGGAGAAATGGCATATGAGGATGGATACAATACGTGGAGTTGTTGTTTAGTTATTTGACCACCCATTGACTGCCCATGACCATGTTAATCACTATGGCCATTCCCACCCACTTCCTGCCCCTTCCTGCTCAAAACAAATTCTCCTAGGATCTCTTTGAGCTACCTTTGTCAAGCCTTTTCATCAAACTTTGTGCCCAAAGTTCCTGCCAGTGGTTTTTTAAAGCAGTCTTCTGAGAGTTAATAACTTAATTGGAGTTGTAAACGCACCACTAGTGTAATAAAAATGTCTTCACCAGAAGTCCTGTTAAAAACAAGCATTGGTAAAACCATCAGTGTTGGCTTGTGCATCAGTATTAGGCATTTTCGAAGCACTGCTATTACATGCCCAGGTACTCTCACCATTTTGCAGCTGCCACTATGAATTGTTAGTTATTACCACTATGGCAGTACCTTTACCATGCCTACACAAAAGCCCAAACTTCTGGCATTGCCAATGCTTGTTTTTTTTTGGGTTGTGGCACACTGTCCTGCTCAGCGGGTGGGTAGTCAAAGAGTTATGCCAACATTGTGAAAATCGTGCATTGTATTGTTGGCCAGAGACTGTCTGGCAATAACATGGAGAAAGTGCTGCAGACAATCGAATTAATCACCGATTTATTTTAAATATATTTATTTGATTTGTTTTCAAATGTTGTCAAAGACGGACAAAGCACTGAGGTGCGTCACAGTGCCAGACAATCTGATGAACAAAAATACATATATTACAACAAACACGTGATAAAAATACGGTGCAGTGAAAATACACAAACATGGACATGGGAATATATTCGAGTAGAAAGTAAATTCATAAGTAAAACATGATGCCGGAAAAATCGGGAGGAAAGTGCTAAGAACAGTTTTAAAAAATGATTTCCCAAACTCAGATCGGCGAAGGTTTTTACCACCTAAAGAGATCATTGTGTGGATAGATACAGGGATGGAAAGCATTCCAGCAAATAAATGCACTGCCTCAGAAAGATCTCAAAAGTGCAATGAAACCCAGAAAGCTCCAGGCAATGGCTAGCCCAGCTCTTACCACCCACTGACCCGGCTGAGACCAGCAGCTCAGAGATAACCATCATGATTGGCATGGTGCCTTTCACCAATGGTATGGTCCCAACGTTCTGTAGGTTGAACGCCCTCGGGGTACCCGAGTCCGGGTATGGGAAAGTTCATCAACAGAGTTTAGAAAGCGTGTGTGCATTTTAGCCAACGCAAAGTTGGGCAGGGTCAGCCAGGTCCCGACTAGCTACCCATGTCAAGCAGGCATGTGGATGGGTGCTTTGAAAGTGACACAAGGGCGTGTCAGAGTAGTAGAATTCGAGGTGCATTATGTGTCCGGCTAGACCAATTTTCTTTTTGCTGTGGGCTGCATTGTAATGGCAGAGCTGTTGTGCAGTAAGTTGTTAGGTAAAGGCATATGTGTGCCGGTGAGTAGCCTTGCCTTTGGCTAAGTCCCGCAAGCTTGGACTGCGCTACGTATCCGTCTGCGGTGGACAGTCATAATGTCGAAAAAAAATGTCGACAGACAAAAATGTCGACAAAAAAATGTCGAAAAAAAAAATTTCGACTTTCGTTTTTTTTAATTATATATTTATTTTAGGGGTTCGGGACTAAAAAAAAAGGGAAAAAATAAAAAAAAAAATTAAATTTCGAAAAAAAATGCATTGAAAAAAAAAGTCGAAATTTTTTTTTTCGACATTTTTTTTTCGACTTTTTGACTGTCGACATTTTTGTTGTCGACATTATGACTATAAACCTCCGTCTGCTGTTGCAGGCTTCATGGCTTGTATCTGCGGCGTGGATTCCCTTACCATCCTTTGGTGATTGCAAGGAAGTTTGTTCCTGCCCCAGTCATTCTGCATTGAATAAATAGCTCAAAGGAGACAGCGTTAGTCAGGGGGCCGTGGGGAATAGCCATGTCAGATACCATGGCATTGACTATGAATAGCCTGATTTTTCTTTCAGGGTTGGAACTGACCTGACTTGGAAGTGGGGCGACTTGTCTCTGCGACTGGGGTGAGTATGGCTTGAGCCTGAGTCATTCAGCTCACATTCTCCACTGCGTGCAGTGGTCGCTCTAGTTCCTGTTTCGTGCATGCCTGCGTGTCAATTGATGGAGGTGTTCGCGTTTGTCTGGCCCACAGCAGCGCTTTGGATTTTTTTGCCAGCCTGCAGAGACCTCCCATCTGCCCTACCGAGCAGGGGTGTTGCTATGTCTGGAAAAGATCTGAGGCGACGCTAATGTCGTGGACTGCCTAGACTCGGGGCAAGCTCTCTTTACGGTTGTAGCCCCTGAGCTTCTATCCGGGGCTGCAACCAAAAGACCCGGGCTATAGCTTCTCAGGCCCCCCTAGCAACGCCTGTGCTACCGAGAATGCTTGAAACATCTGTGATGTTCCTGGCTGCTGGTTGTGGTTTGTCCCTGCATTTGCTCCTTTCTTTTTCTGGGTTGGCAGGGATTCGAGCTCTGCTTTGCTAGTGACTTGGGTGGCCTAGTGGCAGCCATAGTGAGCCCTGAGCAGCTAGGGGTGGACTGGGACTTAAATACCACACAAAAGAGGCCCAGGGTGCAGAGGCCCACCGGGAAATCTCCAGGGTTCCCTAAAGGCCAGTCCAGCCCTGTCAGGGCAGCTCAAAACCTAGAGGTATCTTTTCCTGTTGCGATGCTACCCTGGTTATGAGTTTACAGTCGAAAGGAAACTGGGCGGGTACTTGCAGGAGGCTTTTGGGAGGTATTATGTTTAGCATTTGTGATGTCTAGTGTTAGCTAGCAAAGTATCAGAGAATGCCATCAGGGCCATTGCACAATATATCTATGATCACATTATTGATTCTCACTGTCCCATAGCATGCTGCCTTGCAGACCTGCACAATTTACATGAATTTCCTTGTCTTATGTGATTTTTAAGTTTTGGAGCTGAATCAAGCAGGCTTAGTTTCTGGTGGTCCATGATTTGCCATTGGAAAAAGTAACACTCTTATAAGGTTGCCACCAGTGCCTCTGGGGAAAAGGAACAGGGACGGGAGGGAAGGATGGTGCAATGCCTGAAAACACTCAAGAAGGAGGCACAAAATTCACAACAAGTACCAATAGCAACCATCCTCTGACCAATGTGGCCATAATACCTTACCGTTCATTGATTTGTTTATTTTTAGAGCGCACCTGACCCAAGGGTATCTGGGTTCCCCTCAATCCCTCAGTCTAGTGTGATGCGACTTCTCATCTCCTGAGGTACTGACACAAGCTCATTAGAATCACCTAGAGCCTGCCACCAAGACACCGTAACTATCTAGTCACGGCAACAAAACAGGACTCTCATGTGCCAGTCCCAGCACTGAGAGTGTTTCTTCCTACTCGTATGATTACATCAACTATATAGAAAGCTGAGGACTCTGCGCCAACCAGCTTTCAATTATTAAAATGGATTTTGACCTGCCAGAGGTCTGTCTGGAAAAATGTAACCATGAAATTACTGTTCTCCATTCTTAGTGCATGACCTTATCAGCCATGATTGCAGAGTTGGAAGGGAGAATAGGCAATGATATGAAGGCTGCCAGTATCCTTCGGTTATTCATGCAGGGACCCTTCAGAGGTGCAAAACAAATCTCCTGACAAGGAAAGTGCCACCAAGAGTACCAAAGAGCCAATAGATCAACGTATGTTATGAGACACTAGAACAAATCCACATGTGTACACCCTACTGCCCACACTGAAACAGGGATGTTAGATGTTTATTAAGCAGGCTTGCGACCCTCCATGGGTACGAAGTTGTTACTGCCTGTTGTCCTTGATACCCCGCTGATGGGTAAGGTCTATCAACACTTCTGTTACTGGAGCTCACAATAATGTTTAATACCATGGACCATTCTACTCTCCTCATTTGGCTTCAGACTATGGGCTTCGGGGGAACTGCCTTAGACTATATTACCTCTTTCCTTTCAGATTGTCAATAGGCCGTGGTGATCAATGCCTGTATCTCCACTCCAGTTCAGTGTAATGTGTGGGGTGCCAGGGTTAGTCCTTGTGCCTCTTTTCTTTTATGTAAATGTTCCATCTCTTGCTGACCTTATACACAGCCATTGCTTAAGGTTATATTCGTATGCTGATAACATGCATGTTCTACTATGTTAGGATAGGGACAGCTTGGGGCCAGCATAGACATTACACTTCTGCTTGACAGAAGTGGAGATCTGGATAGATAAGAATTGGCTTGCAATGGAAGTTTTAGAGCTTAGTGACCCTTAGGAATGTATTGATCTGACCCCTCATCAAGAAAGTATCAAAGATAAGTGGCATCTTGGGATCAAGATGAAGAAACTTATGCTACAGAATTGATGAAGATTTCAGGCTGTTTTTAGACATGTACAGATGCAAAGAAACGCAAGCCGACGAAGTATTCTTGATGCTAGATATATAGTGAATAGATTGCGGCATGCGCCAACAAATATATATATATATTATAGCAGAGCTGGGCTAAAAGAAGGAAGACCTTGTTTCCAGTGTGTCACAGTTAGAAAACAAGTGAATTACAAAGTGAATCTCAGAAAGGCAAGACTGGATGAGCCAAGAAGCCAAGGTCAGGCTGGAGTGAGCAGATATTGGATACAAATCGTGTGAAAGAACAGAGCTCCAGTTCAGGAGGCATGAACAAAACAAGGAAGACGTCAGATTCTATTAGAAAATAGTATTTTTAATACACAAGAGGCTCTATTTTGTGGTCTTCAGTCACGTGAAGGGATGAAGTTGGACGAACATGATGGTCACACCTACACATGAGGGCAGAGCATGCGTTCACTCCCCTGAATTCTCCAGAGCAAAGAACACTCCCAAGGACAAGTTCAAAGCTCTAATCACATTTCTTCACTGCCTTAGACGAGTATGGATCGTATACTTAGATATTCCCTTAGACACTATCACACTTGCTATTCGGTTTTGTAGTTTGCCACGTAGGATGATGTTAGTAATATGTAGGTTGACGTCACCTATGTCGATTTTTTGCTATAAGAATGCTTTTTTTCAAGATGCATTGAGAGATCTTACGCTGATATATCCGTTGATGTCTGTTCTACTCCCTATTTTAGATAACTGATATTGAAACAGTTATCCTTTTGCCAACTACTTGAGTTGTTTTGATTATTGATGTTTAAGAATTTCTGCATCCCCATCCATCTCAAGGATATTGCTACTTCATCTTAAAGAGCTGGAAGACCTCAGTTCATATAATAGCAGCGCCTGGCAAATGTTTATCTAATGTCTGTACACAAACCAAAACAGTTGTCTTTGTCAATGCTTGTTTTTACAGGACTTCAGTGAATGACACACACACTTCTTATAATTCAGGTGGCTGAAGGCAGGCCTGCTAAAGAAATTTTTATTACACCAGTAGCGTGGTTACAGCTCCAACTAAGCCATTCACTCTAAGAAGACTGGTTTGAAATAACAAAGTTTGATGTTATGGCTTGAAAAGATAGCTCAAAGATATCATAGGAGGATGTGCTCTGGGTAGAGATGGTCTGGAAGTGGATGGGTGACCATAGGGATAAGCATGGCCATGGCAGTCAATGGGTGGGTAAATAACAATACAACAAAGAAAAATAAATACAGAATTGGTTTAGCTTCATTATACATATCAAACAAAACATTAATTCCAACCATTTTTGTATCTGGGAACCAGCTAAACACCAGAACCTACAGAAAGGAAACAGAAGTAAATTCCACACTTCTCGCCACAAGCTGCCATCACCAACCAGTTATTAAAAACATCCCCAAAGGGGAATTCATATGTGCAAAACGTAACTGCACAGAAACATCTACTTTTGAATCAGAATGTAAACTGTTGTCCACCCGATTTTCCGCCAGAAGGTACCCACAAAAAGCAATTGCAACAGCGAGGAATAAAGCTTAAAAAATTAACAGACAGTCAACTTTGACTCAGAAGAACAAAGAAATGCAACCAGAAAACACGGTCAAATTCATTACTTCCTATTGTGCGAACAACAAGGAGATAAAAAAATTACTCTCAAGAAATTGGTATCTTCTAAAATTAGACCCCCATGTGGGGAAGTGTATCAAAGATAAACCAACTTTAGTTTACAGAAGAGAAAAATCATTGAGATCTAGTCTAAGCCCATCACTACTGCCTGAAAAAGGTGAAATAAGAACGACAACTTGGCTACACCAATCAACATCAGGATTCAGGAAGTGTGGCTTTTGCACAATGTGTGAATATGTATTACCAAACACCAATATGTTCAAAGACAAGAATGGAGTAAAAACCTCAATCAAAGAACAGATAAATTGTTGCTCCATGTATGTCATCTATGCTATTATATGCACTTGTAACTTAGTATACATTGGGAGCACAATTTGTGAATTGAGCGTACAGATAAGAGAGCACATATCAGCAATTGGCAGTCAGGACACAAATCTACCACTGTCACACCATTGGCAAAACCACCACCAACTACAAAACAAAAAAGACATCAAATTTGTTGGGTTAAAAAAGGTCAAGATGGGCAGACACGGAGGTGATCAGGAATTACGATTACGGCAAGAAGAAGCCAAACTCATCTGTCTTTTTAAAACTGTAGAACATAGTTTGAGCTTGGACAATGAAATGGTTCATTTTTTGTAAAATGCACACAAACAATATAATATCTTAATATAGTAATGTCATGATGTGATGCTACAAAGAAGAGCATTTTCAATCTCAACAACAAAAAACGCTATTGGAAATAAAATGGACACAAGCTTAATGTAACAGGGACTATTGTTAATGTATCAACCACAAGAACCACAATGCATTGCAACCCAAGAACAACATGATACGCTTCTCAAAAAATGTTCATCAATATGTTTCAAAGCATATTAATGTCATTTTTTTAACATTATACAACCAAGATAGAATCCACATTCTGAATGATGTACGCAAAACCTGAACTAGCATGTTAGCGGAATAAGATGTAGAATAGCTGTCGGAAAGAACCACAAGAACCATAATGCAATACAATATAGAACATTGTGATAATGCGACGAATGCACCACAATGTTCCTAAACAAAAGGTAACTAGTCAATTGTAAGATAGACTCCGTTACCCTAGCATGAAAATATGCATGCACTAAATCCTAATTTTTCTCCCAGACACTTGGGAAAGAATCTCATATTTTTTCCAAAGCACAGTTGTCTTGCATAAACATATGTTTTACACCTTTCCTATTAATAATACACACTCATAATTGAAATACTATAAATATGAAAATACGTCTGATGACAAGGGGCAAAGTGAATAGGTTTGTATTGTCTCTGGGAATAACATAAATTGGGATGAAATGCAACCAATGTACGGGCAAACACGACGAATCAGCCCAAAACATGGGCGCCGTACTTTCAAAACAACAGAAAGAGAGGTAGGACATAGGCTACTTTAGACCTAGTAGTAGAAATGTACCCTAAACGCGGACACAAATCCACTCAACGCTTGAAGCAGGAGTGAAATACTTTTCACATAAGCCCTTAAAACTCGCGGGAAGCCCACCCTACAACGGGGGCATGTATTAGCTTGTCCCGCTTTGTCAAGAACATGCAACGATGCATGCGAAGAGTTAATTTGATGTCAGAACTAGCAAGTAGTAAGAAATACGATTTAGAACCATATTCATTCACTATTCTGTGATGACAAATACTCAGAAATTGCATGTTTGCGCATGCACACTGACCCCCTAGGACTACATAGCTTTTTAGATTATTTATTTTCAATCCAAGATATTCGGTCCAAATTCAGATAAAATAAAATAAATACGAAAGAACGAGAATTTTTTTAAAATGTTTAAATTAGGAGGGATTGAGCCCTTGGAATATAATATCAGCAGGACGAAGTAACTTACACTGGACAATATCATTAAAAGGGTAAGACTCTTCACATGAACTACATTGTTTGAAAAAGTGGCGGCCATTTCATTAATAGCTAGAAAGCTTAATAATTTAGCACACACATTCTGTGCAGGCACAGTAGTGTTAACAGCAGTTTCTAAATTTTCTCCTCTACCACCCCAACCGCTCTAAGGTCTACTCTGTCGGCACACAGGTACATCAAAGTGCATCACCATATGTTATCACATCCTTGTTTCCATGTAATCACATTGGCTCACATGAATGCACATGGTGTTGTATGCAGAGAATTATCAATGTTTTGTTTGATATGTATAATGAAGCTAAACCAATTCTGTATTTATTTTTCTTTGTTGGGAACAAAAATAGCCCGGATTTGAAAAAGGCAAAGCTCATATGCCGAAACACGTGTCAGTAACTTACACTGGACAGTATCATTAAAAGGCCCGGATTTGAAAAAGTTAAAGCTCATATGCCGAAACACATGTCATACAATAAGGGCTAAAACACAAATAAATACTTTATGCACAAATTTGAACTGGAATCCTTATTTACAAGAAATGGATACATCATAACAGGAGATTAACATATCTTGGCGCAAATTAAAGGTGTAGGCACACCTAAACCTATTTGTCTTCTTGCTAAAAGAGTAGAGGGACTCATAGTCTCTGTAGAGGCTTACACCTATGCGACACAAGGAAGGATATATACTGAACCCTAAGGCATCAAAACGGGCATAAAATCAGGTCGTGAAGGTACAACCATAAGATATCGCCAAAAAGTTCCTCAACCTTCAATTACTAAATAACAATACAACACCTTCAGGCTTTGTGTTCCTCCTCATATGCCATGTTCCACCTAATATGCACAAATAAAAGGGTACATAACTGTCACATCAAAATAGCTGCCAAAATCCTAATGAGATATTTCTGAGGTTTCTTTAACAGAGCGTTGGGGTGTTGTTGATAATGATCTCTCCCCTAGCCCTCAGGATCTGTATTCTACTCCGGTTGAAGCAAGACAAGCGCACTTAGGTAATTTCTTTTATTAAGTCATGAAACACCAAGGAAAATGGCATCCGCTTTCTGAAAAAAGTGGGGGGACGCTGTCTACTTGTAGTCCCTCGACTAGGCCCCTAGTGTGGATTATGAGCATGGGTGTATTAGGTACATGGCAAAGCCACAAAAGATGGATTCATTTTTTTTACAAGAGACATGAGAGAAATTTGCATTGGAGAAGAAGAAACAGACGGAAAAAAGGTGAGCGGCAGGTCTAGGAAAAAAGAGAGCGGTACAGACTCAAGACAAACACCCAGACAGAGAGTGACTGAAAGGCAGAGGGTAGGACAGACAGATGTGCAAGTAGACAGCATGAAGGAAAAAGGCAGAAGGGGAGAGGGGTGGGTCACCCAGAGACCCAGGCCGAGAGTCAAAACAAAAAGGTAGCAAACGGTTAGGTGGGCTGGGCCAGCAACAGGCTGAGACATACACGAAACAGAGAAGGCCAGGTATACAGTTATAAAGAGACAGGCATAAAAAGAGACTTGCATAAAAGTACAGGACAGCAGAATGAAGGTTGGATGGAGGTCAGGGAGCAAATGGCCAAAGGGAGTGGTAAAGACACACAGACCTGCAGCGAGGCTGAGTGGATGAGTGTCCGCCTCAGCATCCCCTATCAGAAAGGTCTCCATGGCCTACAATAGAATTCGGTTGATAGTGTCACATATCTTGCCAGACCTCCCTGGCTTCCAGCCAGCTATGTTTGGTCATGCTGCCCAGTCAGGGAGCTATTTTAACACTGAATTAGATAAGGAATGATACACAACAATTTTTTCCCCTGTGCACTTGCATCTCGGAGGAGACCATAGATGGACGGACAGATGGATGCACAGATGGGGAGCGCACGGGTGGTTCTCAGGTGACTGGGAGGGATTAGTCAGATATATCAATTATTGTCTATGTATAAGATTTATGTTGCAGTGTATTGCCCTAGGATAATTATAATGCTAAGTCAACCATGCCAGGAACTACACAAAGATTTCTTTAGTAGTAGGTCCATTAACTCACTAAGCTATCTTATTCGAAGTGGAATCAGCGTGGTCTACAGGTTACAGATCTCTGCAATAGGCACATTAATCCACCTTGTTGGAACATTCTTGTCAGCTGCAGTGACTCCTCGAGTTATCCCACTGCCTCAGGTTGAATGCTAATTTCACCTCAAAGTGAAATGCAGACCTTTGAAACTTGAGCTTACAGTGAGTGCTAGGTGCGGCATACAGTGATATCGTGCTTCGTATATTATGGTGATGGATGGCCTCGAGGCAGTTTGGTACATTGCTGCATGAGAGGGTGGATCATATTGTCACAATACTTCATAAAAATGTAAATGGCTACCTTGCTGAAAAAATCACATACTGCAGAACCAATCACATCCTACTGACATCACTAACTTACAGCATATCCAGTCAGGTACTACTTACAGCAGAAAACACTAGACACCCACTCCCACAAGCAAGTACATGGACATTTTGAGAGACATTTTAGAACAAAACGTAACTATTGCAGTAACTTGTTTATTTTAAATACAAAATACATAAAAATTTGTCAAATAACTTAAAAGCTGCAGTAAATAGGGTTAAAGCATCAATTAAGTTAAATAACTTTTTCTTAACATTAACATTTGAGGGCCACCATTTTGGAAGTAAAAATGGCTGACAAATTCAGCACAGAATACATATGCAGGTAAAGAGTGACAAAGGGGTGTGGTTTTAAGTGGAGATGGGTGGGAATGGTGTAAAATCATATCCATTTAACTTAGCGATGGATGTTAAATTAGTGGAACACATAGCCAAACAGCACAAATCCATCCTCATATGTCATCTGCATTGAAAAGCACTAGACACCCTAATTCAAAGACCCTATTTGAAGCACTTATGTTAAAGCTCTTATTTAATTACAATAGTTTCAGCTTACATGTGGCACTTTCAGCGCCACCTAATAGCGAAAACTAAAGGAGAGGAAAGACAATCAGGTTTAGTTTCATGTTTTAGTGCAAAAATGTTCACTCTATTGTTGAAAAGTGTTCCAAGATCCAGCACACCTAAACTCTACCAAAGGATCTAGAATCAGCAAGAAACAGGCACCACCGACCATCCACTACCCAACAGACATCATCCAGGAACTGGAGAGTGGCAGTTTCTGTGGTCCAGTCTGGTTGAAAGGCAGATTGAGAAGGAGCAAGAAGATGCTGTTCCCCACCCATGTGTTAAACTAAACAGAAACCACCATCTCTAGAACCTTCCCTAGGGAATGAAGTGCAATGATCGTCCGACACCTGGGTCCATGAACGGCTTCTTTAACAAAGGGGTCACATGACAATTGGGAAAACGCCATTGAGCAAGTGATACAATTAACTAGCTATAACCACAATCCAAATATTCTTCAACTTTTAAAGCTTAACAGGGATCATCAACACATAATTAGGCTTAGTATGTCTCATGAGCAGCAGGAGCACATCCACCTTTTAAACCTCAAATTCTTATGATATATGATAAGTCATTTATAACGTGCCTGTACACAAGAGTTTCTAGGCGTGACAAGACAAGGAAGGGGAAGGCAAAGGGTAACAAAACAACCAATCTTACTAGGTCTTGTGTCATGCAGATCGTGCAAGTGCAAGGGAAGGGGAGAAGTGCCAGGGGGAGGGAAAGGGAGAGTGCAAAGCAAAGCTCAAGTAAGTGCTGCCGGGGTGCCCGGTTCTAAGTAAGTGCAGGCAGGCAGGGGACTGTAGGGTTGCAGATACAGTCACTAGTGCTTGGTTGGCCCGGAAGCAGTGCACGGGCTATTGGTCATGAAGGAGCCTGGTCCCCATAAGGTTCAGAGGAAGGCGAAGTAACCAGTTAATGCAGCAGCAGGAACATCAGCAGGGTAGAGAGAGCGAGAAAGCAGAAGCAAAAAGGAAGGTATTCAGTTGCTCCCGGAACCTGAGGTGGACCTGCTCAAAATTGAGAGAGGCAGGGAGGCTCTTCCAGCGGGAGATACCAGCTGAGGAGAGAGATCTACCCCCACTCTCTGCCTGGAGAAGTGTCTGACCCTCAGAGAGTTGGAGGTGGATGAGCGGAGTGCTGGAGAAGGGAAGTGCCTAGGAAGAGAGAGTTGGATGTGGTGTAGTCCCTGTCCCCAGAAAGCCTGTGGACAATGCAGAGGATCTTGAACTTGATCCTTGCAGCCAACAGAAGCCAGTGGAGAGATTTCAGGGCTGTAAAGATATGATCCTTGGGCTGCAGTCCAAGGGCAAGTCTCGTAGTCCTGTTCTGGATTAGTTGCAGAGGGCGAAGAGTAGAGGCAGGCAGATTAAGTAAGAGGCTGTTGCAGTAGTTCAGCGTAGAGAGAACCAGGGATCTGGAGACAGTGAGCTTCCGGGGGAAAGTGAGAAAAGGAAGAATGCCTCTGAGGAGGTGCAGCTGGTAGTGGGACTTCTTAGAGATGTTTGTGATGTGAGGAGAGAAGGAGAGGGTGGAATCGAAGATGACACCAGGTTTTTTGCCTCGCAGGTAGGCGTAGGTAAAGGGCCCAAGGAGGATGGCAGAGGGAAAGAGGGAAAGTGGGAGCCGGGGTCCCAATGAGAAGGATCTCAGCCTTACTGGCATTCAGGCAGAGATTGTTAGAGGCACACCATTCCTGAATTGCGTATAGACAATCAGGAATGAGCGAGATAGGAGAGGAGGCAGAGGAGGCATAACACTGAAGGTTGGAAGAGAAGGTGGAGATGAGATGGGCCAGAGAGGCCAATTAATGGTTGAAGAGAGGTTAGAGCCCTGGGGAATATCACATGTGGAGAGAGAGGTGGTGGAAAGAAAGGAAGCGAGTTTTGACCTGCGAGGTTCAATTGCTGAGGAAGGAGGTCAAGCAGGCTAGGGTCTGATCCGTGATGCCCAGGTTGTCACAGAGATGATTGAACAGGATGGCTTGGTTGACTGTGTCGAAAGCAGAGGAAAGATCAAAGAGGATGAGGACAGAAGGAAGTCTAGAGTCGAGACTTGAGAGCAGGTCTTCGCAGGTGTTCAGGAGAGCCGTTTCAGTGCTTCTGGCTGCTCTAAAGCCAGACTGATGGTCATGGAGACAACCAACAGATTCGGTATGGAGAGTAAGCTGGGAGATGGCCAGCTTTTCCAGGAGCTTGCCCATGAAAGGAGTGATAGAGATCAGGCGGTAGTTTGCCAGAGAGTGCCAGAGAGGAAGGATCGGCAGAAGGCTTCTTCTGGGTGCAGAGGGGGTGGGGGGGTGATTGTAAAAATCGGCCAAGGCTGGAGCGAGGGTGTCAATGTGGTCCTTGATGGTTCTAGAGGAGAACAGAGGCAGAGAGGGAGAGGTTGCTGGGGAGGGGCTGAGAGAGGGAGAGGAGAAGGAGAGAGAGGACAGGATGCCCAGAGATTTAGTGGTGCAGTGAGAAGCCAGTGCAGTGCAGAGAGGCTGGGAGGGAACAGGAGAGGAGGAGACTGCAGCAGGATTGGCCAGCTCCTTGCTCGATAAATTGCATCCTGTCAATTTGAGTAATGATAGCACCTGTCATTATGGTGCTTAGAAGCAGGAGAAATCCGGCATAAAGTGTGATATAAGAATACTTTCTATTATTAATATTATAAGTATGAGAGAGAGGTAAGGCACATAAAGGCAAGTAAGGGGAAGGCGCATATAGCAATTCAGCCATTATGAAGAGGGCACATGCAACCAAACAGAGAGGCAGGCAGGAGTGATATGTTGCTAAAGCCACAGGACCGGCTTGTGGTGCAGATGGGGAATGAACCGACAAGGATGATCTCACAGCTTGGTTTCTCTGATTTGAAAAGAATGCTTACAAATCACCAAATATATGTTCTCTTGCACCATAGTTATTTTTACATGCAGCAGTGTATACCTAAGTCTGGAGAAAAAGGCCATATTCTCAAATTAGTATTAATCCGGAATTATGTTTTTCATGCAACCACTATATTGCAGTCGTGCTAATGTTTTTATTGTCCTTTTGCAATGTTGCAAATCCATCAGAGAATCCAGCTAAACAGAATCCCTTTCTTGCAGAAACAATGAAACTGCAGGGTATAATACGCCAGAAACCCTAGCATAAACTCACCCACCTTCAAGTCATAGGGCAAAATAAACGGAGAAATAGGCCAGTGGGAGAATTCTAGGAGCATGAACTTTGTGCCTGCATATGTATATTTTGGTTCTGGCATGAGCCAATGTTGCGCTACTGCTTGCATCAGCTGTGCTAATCTTTGTTGGCTGGGTGCATGACTTGACAAAGCAACTAAAAGCAGTTTTTTCCTCGGTGTCTGCAAGATTCCTAAGGCACCTCCTAGAAGTTCCTGACCAAGTAGGTAGATACCACTCTGGGCTCATCATATTTCCCAAATATCCCTTATATACACAGCAATCCTTTGCTGTTCCCTCCCAGGCAAGTATATTCTTCAGCACTTTTCAATACATAGCAGAAGAATATGGCAAATGGATCCAGAGGCCGCCTTTGGAAATTTAAAAGCTGAATGCTGGAAGTACATCTCTATCCACCGATAGCACCTCGGCCAACTCAGTGGAAGTCATTTCAGAGGAACCCATCTCAAAGAAATCCCAATTCCTACCAAGTCCAATGCACCAAAATATCACTCATTGGTTTCAATGGAAAACTCACAAAAAATTTTGAAAAGTAGGGGGTAGCATCAAAAATGTTTTTAAAATGGAAAATGTAAATAATAAATACTAACATGGACAATGGTGTGAAAAGCAAGCCAAACATGATAGAAAAAAGATTAACAATGTAGAAAAGAAGCAAAAAAGGAGGTCAGGGTCAAAAGGAGGGTTTACTCCGTTTGTCAATAAAGAAGGCAGGAAAATAACTAACAAAAAATGAACAATTGGAAAGAAAAAGAAAAAAGAAAAACAAAATCGATGAGAGGACATGGAATGAAATAATGAAACATTTTGAGGAAATGACTAGTAGAACAAAAAACAAAAGAATCACCCATGTGCTGCAGTATTTGTATGTGCTACTGTAATTTATCTTCTCAGGGTAAATCATATTTTGTGCATGCTAACTCACACTCTCTAAAAAACGGATACAGATTCCTAGCTCATTTGTACAAAGTAAGCCTATATTCAACTGTAAATCAGAATTCTATTGAGCATGGAGCAGAGCAATTTCACAGTCATTACCATCTACATAAAAAACAAGTTATTGAGATGTCAGTCACCATATACCAAACCCACAGATAGCAACTCTGGCTGAACTACAATACCTTTCCACCCAAGACCTTCAGGGCCAATTCTGTGCCTCCAACACAACTGTTCCAACATGACTCTTTTAAAGAAGCGGGAAAGTATCTGAACATTATGACAAAAGAATTATGTAAGGAAAATGATAGGAAGTTCATGGAAATGAATGTGTACTAACAGTGAGGGCAGAACAAAAAGGGAGAGTAATAGCAGATTTACATGTCTTAGCACTTTCATCTATTATTTCAAACAAAAAGAAAAATACGAAAGGACTGACATATCCTATGGCCAATGGACCTAACAAAGTAAAAAACAAATTTGCAAACAGAGAATGCAGAAGTATACACAATGCGTAGATAATAACAGAATTGTGGGCAGATATCACATCAACCCAGCCCACTATCCAAGAACTATGGAGTTACGGGAGGTCACAGCCCTCAACCATGTGGAAACTTTGTGCTGAGTACGGAAGTGAGCATGGGTTTCTAATTCCTTCAAAACAACACAACCATACAAACTGCAATACCGTAATTGCAGTATATCAAACTTCTCCTGCTGTCCCCCCCTCTCCCCCTTTCTACCTTGCCCTCTCTCTCCTCCTACTCTGCCCCTCCTAGGGCTCTTTCTCCTCCACAGGGTGTACCTCTGATCTGTACCCCTCCCTGGAAGGTCTTTAAGGCTGGCAACCTTCTTCATATTGCCACTCTCAACTCTCGCTCTGCTGTCAAACACTCCTCTGACATCTGCCACCTGCTTGAAGAACTAGATCTTGATGTCCTTGGCCTTACTGAGACATGGTTCACAGCCAGCTCTGTCACAAGCTTTGACACTCTCCTCCCTGATGGCTACAAGATCCTCTCCACACCAAGATCCTCCCGGTCCAGTGGGGGGTGGGGGGTAGCCCTGATCTTTCATGAGTGGATTCCTGCCTCTATCATTCCCACTCTGACCTACTCCTCTTTTGAATGCCTTGTCTGTAGGCTCTCTCACTCTCCTACCGATTCTCTTACTGTGGCTACCATCTACCGGCCTCCTGGTAAATTCACCTCATTTCTCTCTAAGTGGGCGGACCTCTCCTCCTCCCTCCTGGCCTCTACCACTCAACGCACCTCCTCGATGACCTCAATATACATTTAGACTCTCCTTGTTCCTCCTCTGTACTCTTCTGTGACTTCTGTGACTCCCTCTCCCTTTCCATCCTCCCCTCTGGCCTAGCTCACTCTGCAGAGCACACACTTGATGTCTTGATCTCCTCTGACCTCCCCCTTTCCATCCCTCTGACCACACCTTTCTCCTGGAGCGATCACTCCCTCCTCTCCTCTCATCTCTCCCTCTCTTCCCCCCAAGCCAAGCCTACCCCAACACTGCCATCTACCTTCTCGGACATATGGCCCATGAAGTGTGTCTCAGTTGAGACGTTCGCCACCACCTTCCAAACCCCACCCCCGCCCCCCTCCACCTCTGGCTGTCTCACATCCTGACACAGCCCTGTCCCTGCTCTAATCTTCAAATTCTGATACTCTTGATGCTCTTGCCCCTGTCATGAGGATCCGTGTGAAGTCCAAAGCCAAGTGAAATTCCTGGTATGACTCCGACCTAGCTGCCCTTAAACGTAAGTGTAGGGCAGCTGAGAGGAAATGGAGGGCTTCTTGTTCATCCTCTGACAAACTGGCCTGTCGCCTGCTCCAAAGGCAATACTGACTCTCTTTCCTCACCAAGAAGAGAGTCCACATTCAAGCTCGTGTCTGTGCGGTATCAACTCGGCCGAACTCTTTCGACTCTGCAACGATCTGGCCGACCCTGCTGAAGTCTCTACCCCTCCTGTTGCCTCCCAGGCTCTTTGCAATGCCCTTGCCTCTCACTTTATCTCAAAAACCCAGGACATCCTGTCCACCCTCTCTACCTCTCCCCCTTCCCTCTCCTTCTGTGTTTGCTGACCCTCCTTCAGCCACCCCCTCCACCCTCCTTCTCGTCCTTTCCTCTTTTCTCCCCTGATGAGGTCGCTAGACAAGTCAGATCTATGAAAGCCTCATCAAAGCAGGTTCATCCCTGTTCCTCTAAAACCATCAAGGACCACATTGACACCCTCGCTCCGGCCCTTGCTGATTTTTGCAACCACTCCTTTGCCTCAGGATCCTTCTCCTCCCCTCTGAAGCACTCCCTTGTGCATCCTCTTCTCAAGAAACCCACAGCTGATCCTTCTTGTCTGGCTAACTATCGCCCAATTTCCATTAATCCCTTTCTGGGCAAACTCCTGGAAACGTTGGCCATCTGTCAGCTTAACCTTCATTCCAATTCTGTTGGCTGTCTCCATGACCACCAGTCTGGATTCAGAGTTGCCAGAAGCACGGAAACTGCTCTCCTGAACATCCATGAAGATCTGCTCTCCAACCTTGACTCTAACATTCCCTCTGTCCCCATCCTTCTCGATCTCTCTTCTGCCTTTGACACGGTCAACCATACCATCCTGCTCTACCGTCTCCAGGATAACCTGGGTATCACTGATCAGGCTCTGGCCTGGCTGACCTTGTTCCTCTCTGATCGACCCTCCCAGGTCCAACTTGGGTCCCACCTATCATCTATCTTCCTCTCTACCTGTGGTGTTCCACCCAGGTCTAACCTCTCGCCTGGCTTTTCAACCAATACCTGGCAACTCTCTCCCACTGCATTGCCATTTTCTGCTCAAATTTCCAGTGCTGCGCTGATGACACTCAACACATTTTCAGGCTGCCCTCTGTCACCTCCTCTCTCTCTCTCATCTCTAACTGCCATTCAAGATTGGTGTGCCGCCAATGATCTCTGTCTGAATGCCAGCAAGACGGAGATCCTCCTCATCGGCACACCTTCACCATTCTTTCCCGACACTCTCTGGTCGGCCTCCCTTGGCCCTCTTCCTACCCCGACCTGCAAGGCTAGGAACCTCAGGGTCATCTTTGACTCTACACTTTCCTTCTCCTCCCACATCTCTGATGTCTCTAAAAAGTCAAACTTCCTACTGCACCTCCTCAGAGGTACTCTGCCTTTCCTCTCCTTCCCCCAGAAGCTCATGGTGTCCCAAGCTCTGGTACTCTCTAGGTTGGACTACTGTAACAGCCTCTTTCTAAATCTACCTGCCTCTACTCTCTGCCCTCTGCAACTAATCCAGAACAGGACTGAAAGACTTGTCCTTGGCTTCAAGCCCTGGGATCGTATCTCTCCAGCTCTGAAATCTCTTCATTGGCTCCCGGTGGATGCAAGAACTAAATTCAGAACCCTCTGCATTGTCCGCAAGGTTTTCTGGGGCCTGGGTCCTAAAGACCTTCAGCTATCCCTCCACAAATACCTCCCCTCTCTAGCTCTTCGCTCTTCTCCCTCTAGCTCCCTCAGGGTCAGTCATTTTTCAAAGAAATTAGCTGTCGGTAGATCTCTGTCTTCGGCTGGGGCCTCCCTCTGGAACAGCCTCACTGCCACTCTAAAACTTGAGGAGACGCATCTCCGGTTCCGGAAGCACCTCAAGACCTTCCTCTTTGCTTCTGCCTTTGCTCCCCCTCTCCCCGGTTGATCTGTTCTCTCTTGGCACCGTGCACCTGGCCACCCTCTGTCCTCTGGCCCCTGGTACCTGCTCACCCTGCCACCCTCCCACACTGCCTCCTGCATCTGTATCTGTACCCATGCAGTCCCCCCCCCCCTTTTGTCTTCCTGCACTTATCAGACCTACCCTGTCTGCTGCCTTAAACCCAGCACTTGCCAATTGCTGGCTGCATTACCACTGTTTGTTGCCTTTATTATTTATTTATTATTATTTATCTGTTTCTCCTTTGCTCCCCACTCTCTACTTCTCCCCCTTCCAGGCACTCCCCCCCCTCTCCCATGCACTTGCACGTTCTCAGTGTCACTGGGCCTAGTAAGATAATTGTTTTGTTTTCCCCTGTTCCCCTCCCTTGCCTTGTCGCACTCTGAAACACTTGTGTACGAGCGCGATAGAAATAAAATATAAGTATCAATATCAACATACCCATGTAAGAAGTGGTACATAGGTATGACCACAAGTACCATTTAAATTGGGATACAATAGAGGAGCTGCGACCATAACAATGTGATGACCACCCCCTTGTAGCATTCTATATAGAGCAGCCATATAGCAAGGAAGACTTTTATTTATTTATTTATTTATTTATTTATTTATTTATTGCATGGTACTCTCTTTAATCTCCTAACGGCGGACAGAGCGTATCTGCCTTTAAAAAAGGTTAAGATCAAGAAGACGGACTACATGAGTAGACACAGAAGCTCATTTTTAATAAAAAAAACACCATCAAGGTCTTCATGATGAGATGGAGAGCTCGATCCATGGAATTTTTTGCACTGCTGACACACACCCTGATTCACTGAACTGTGGAAAGTGTATTTTTGCAGTGCAAAGTCAGTATAAAGTCATTGTTGCTGTACAAAATGTCTTTACACTGACTGTGCGCTGAAAAAATATACTTTGCACAGTTCCATGAATCAGAGTTTTGTCAGCAGTGCAAAGTCACTTTTCAGTAGTGCAAAGGGCCTCATTTGGAGTTTGGCTGCTCCAAACTCGGGTCCGGGTCCGTGGTCAAATACTGGGTCATTCCGACTTTGGAGGGCCCAGTATTGCCCCATTCAGGGAACCTGGACCCAGACCATCCCCATTCCCATTTGAGCCCTCATAGGGCTCAATGGGAATGGGGAGCATGCTAACAACAGGCCCGTTAATTAGGGACCTGTTGTTAGCATGCTGGTCCCCTCGCGGGTCCCGCAAAGGACGTCTGGTCTGACCAGCTGTCTAGAGCGGGTCCCGCGAGGGCACCTCGTAATAGGGGGGAATGGGTTTAACGGCACCAGCAGCTCTACCAGTGCCGTTAAACCCATTCCACCTGGGTCGCTAAAGTCACTTAGAACCATGCAAAAGATTCCATGAATCGGCCATGAATGTATATAATTTACTTACGTGTAAAACAGGAACATTTGCAAAGAGAAATCACACACTCTATAAAATCTTGAGCCAAGAGTATCTATTACTCTCACCTACACACTAGACATGTCAATACACGTGACATCCAACGTGTGTTCTCATATGCCATATGCCATAGAAGTTCTTACAAGTCCCCTTCCACTAGGCTGCAGTAAGCCAGCTAACCCTCCTACCATCTAAGTTCATATTTCCCCCAAATCTCTTGGTAGTTATGCTCCACAAAAGGCTATAGTATTATATTTCTCCAGATGCCTATTAACTACTATTTATTAGAGACACTACATATTTTCAAACCAGAAAATGTCCATGCCATTCCCAAAGTGGCTGCCACCATTTGGTGACCCATCAACAACATGGCTAGTACTCACTGCACCATCCTTTAGGCATGAAGGAGGCTCGCCAGTCATAGTAGACCAGTTCCACTTATGAAGGAGAATTCTTCATCACTGTTCTTTAGTTGGCTGTGTTTCTTGCATGTCCAAGCACCAGGGTGTGGCTCCCACCTAAGCAGGCATTGCAGCCTCCACACTACTCATAGGTAAGAAACCTAACAGTTACACACGCCTTCATCTCAGTCCTGCTCCCCACCTAAAAGCTTTCAAGTTCCTTGTTTCACCATGCTGCAACATTTCAAATATACCTTCTATTTTCCTCCTGCCATTAGGCTCATAGAATCCGTTTGCTCCTAAGCCTCTTCATCATACGTGTCTGCCTGGATTTGCAATAAAGCAGAATGCGTTGCTGTTAATGGCTTTTCATATAAATGCCAAATGTAGTTGGATAATTTGTTGTCTTGCTCACAGATCATTACAGCAGATTCGTTGGTATTAATTAACAAGTTGTTGCCGTACATATTGAGCCCAGATACCTTTGGGTTGGGAGCGCTATATAAATAAATAAACAAACAATAAACAAAGCCTCTAGATTGTTTAGCGATCATTGCAACCCGATCGGTGTCTGATCAAAAGTCATAATATCATTAGCAAAAGCCAGTGATCCTACTGGAAATTGAACAATCCTTGTAGGGAAATACCTGTGTGCAATCAAATAAATCTTCCAAGTATAAATTAAAAAGGCTGGGTGCCAAAATGCAACCCTTCCTTAAACCTCTCATGGAGTGTATTCCTTTGTTCATGGCACCAGACATGTTAATACGCACCTGTACTGTGATGTCTATGTGTAACAATATTAGAAGTCTTAGCAGACGTCCTGGGATACCGCATTTGGTCAGTTTATTGCATAGATGTTTCCTATGTACTACAAAAATCAGGAGGCTACAGCTTCCCAGTCCAAGCTGTGAAACTCTGGAATGCCATGACCCTATCCCTAAAAGCAGAACCATCCTACTGGACCTTTAGAAAAACTAAAAACGTAGCTCTTCTTGCAAGGGCGATTAGCCCTCTTAAGGTCCCCGCCCACTTCACCATCTGTACTGCCTCCTATTACCTAATGTAATGTATTCTGCTATTTTATGATCTCTGCAATGTAATGTCTCTAACCCTTTACAACACCTGTATTGTAATGTATCATTCACTTCAATCGAGATGTAGTCATGAATGTATTGAAAATGTACTTTACTGTACTAACTGCTGATATGAAGAATGCACCCAGATACCCTTGGATTAGGTGCACTAGATAAATAAATAAATAAATAAATAAATAAATAAATACCAAGATATGGGGACTATACATCTCATTTCAATTTTGTTAAAGAAGTCACCCAAGACAAAAGACCATTGATGTGGATTAGCCTTCAAAGAAAGATTTAATTGGCTATTGGGCCCCATTGCTCTAGAGTTTTAGGACTTTATTATGATACATTCAATCTCTTCAGGGGAGACCGATCTTTGGCAATATGGCAACGTCCTTATGTCAAGCAATTCTCATGTAGCAAGACTGTACGCAAAATTAGAAGTGCAAAATGAGCACCAATCTTCTTCCGGAATCAAATTCAACTGGGTCAACATTTGAGGCTGCCCAGTATTGTTTATCAGAGCCCAAAAGCTATTTAGATTTTTGCCACTGAGTGCACTGAGTGCAGTGGACATCATTTCACTCTCTCTGGTGTACATGACCATCATTTGCTGCTTTAACCAGTTCTTATATACCATTTGCAGGGTAGATTTCTCCAGTAAAATTCATCATGAGTTTTCCCCCAACTTTTGATTAAGATGTGCATATCATACCTCAATTTTATTTTCGCATCTTGTACTGCTTAATCAAAAACATGGGTCTTAAATATCTTATAACAATGTGATTTGGCGAATTACATTTTTCTGCATATCTCTTACAAAATGTCATCTGTTAAATTATTGTAATTCCTAATAGTATGTTTGACGCCACCAACATTTAACATTAAGGATATTTTATCATTACATTGATCATAAAGTTTAAAAGACCAATAAAATTGGTTTCTAGAATTTTTAAGCACAAGATGTTCGACACCATCGCAGATCCTGCTTATACATATTACATGTAAATACTAAGCCAGCATGGTCACTATCATCATCTATTCTTTCTATCTATCTGTCTATCTATCTATCTATCTATCTATCTATCTATCTATCTATCTATCTATCTATCTATCTATCTATCTATCTATCTATCTATCTATCTAAAGCAGAACTCGGTTAGTTTGTTCCTTATACAATTCCACTTTGTTTCACCAATCTGCACCACATTTTTCATAGTTACCTGGTACAACCCTCCAGATATTACTGGCTACATGACATTTGGACACCTCACCCCTTTCCCTGGAATACAGCCCCTTCACACAAGACAGTTGCCTGAACTGTTGGCGAAACATCAATGTGGTCATAAAAGAACCATACAGAGTTAATTTTAAGCTCATTCCTGACACAGGGAATACAACTCAAAGCCTTATAGGGCCTTGAAACCTACATTTCAGGGCTGTAGGACGCACCATTTCTGAGTTATTTGCACTGCAATGCATTGCTAAGCACTGCTCTATGCCAACGTGAGGCGACAAGTGGGGAAAGCGTATAGAAAGTCCCAATATGCTGCAGCACGCCAATTCTCACCTCTCCTCCACGTTTGCTCCTGGGTATGTGAGCCAGCCACATGCACCTATTCTTAGTGCAGTTCACTTCAGATTGCAAAGCACATCAAGCGACAAGCAATTCAGAACAGCGACCTATAGGATCACATATTTTCAACAATTGATGAGTGTGTTATCATGTTTATCTACATAACCCATGCAGAGTATGGGCACTTTTTGCTAGTTTCTTATAATGCATAGAGTTTTTGCTTTTATGAAGGGTTCCAATAAAAGATATATATAATTGATTGTGCCATTGCTCTTCCCTTTATACCTCATCGGTTGGTTCAAATAATCACCAGGAATATTTCTATTTGCTTTGTGTAAATCCCAGGTTGCACGAAGTGGCGGCAATTACGGCCCTGGAGAGCCCGGCTTCCCCCCGGGAGACGAGTGGGCTGAGGTCACCCCCTGTGACTCGGTGAAGGTATCAGCATATGACCCTGTAGCCTTTGCGTGGGAGAGCAGTATTCTGTTGTGATCCCTGGTGTGTGCCTGCACCCGGGAGGAGTGCCACCTGGGGCTATATCACTGATCCCTACTGCTTCCAGCATCTGAAGATCACTGGCGCTGGGCCCCTTCCATGGACTCCTGGCCTCCAGGTGTGGACATCCATCTGAAATACTTTTGAGGCGCGTCAGCTTGGTGGCGCGGCGGGAGACGGGAGTGGAGGGGGGCCCGCTTGGGTACTAAGTCTCGGCGGGCGTGGTACTGGACACACCTGGTGAAGGGATTACCCCGGAGGGACGCGGGGGAGCCAAGCTCAAGGAGGAGCCACCCCCCACGCGGCAGGCCACAGTCCGGACAGATGTCTACGCGCCACAAGGGGAAAAGTGGGAAGGTGTTGCAGCGCCTAGGGAAGTCACAGGGCACCCTTCGCTCTTTGTGGTCGTGCAGGATATGGGTGAGGGCTCGGATGGAGGCACAGAGGAGTCGGAGGAGGGGAGAGCGGCGGTGGGGGCACAGCAAGAGCTGTCCCCGGCGACTAGACAGGATGTACTGAACGAGATTCAAGTGCTCCATGCCAATTTGGCTAAGACATTCCAAGATCAGTTTCAGCTGCTTAGGGCAGATCTCAATGAGGCTCTCGGGGAGATCAAGCGGGATTTACGGCAACTGGGGGAGAGGACTGACTTCCTAGAAAGGGGTCTCCAGGAAATAGACAAGGACACCACCGCCAATAGTGAGGCTATACAGCGCCTTGATGTTGCGACCCAGAACCTTGAGATCCAGATGGAGGATGTCGAAAACAGGTCGCGAAGAATCAATATAAGCGTGAAGCAATTAGCAGAGTCAGTCTCCGACAGGGATTTGAAACGGGAGGTTCAGGCCATTTTCGCGAACATCCTAGGAAGAGAGGACCCAGATACCATCGAATTAGATCAAGTCCATAGGGTCGGAAGTCCCGCCAAGGGGCCCATCTCGAGACCGAGAGATGTGCTAGCTGCTTTTGCTAGATATGCGCAAAAGGAGGCTGTTCTCCAGGATTCGATGAAACAGGAACCAATAGTGTATAAAGAGCAACAGATAGCTTTATTTCAAGATCTGGCGAACATCACCCTAGTCAAGAGGAGACAGACGGCGCCGGTACTGAAGGTGTTGAAGGGACGCAGTGTTAGCTACAAATGGACATTTCCATTCGGCCTTGTCTTTGATTGGGAAGGCTTGCAGAAACGGATAACGTCTGTCCAGGAGGGGTATGCTTTGCTGCGGATCGACCTCGAGGAGTATCCCTCGAGTGATGCAAGGCCAGCCGGAGACAACAGACCAAGCCAGAGGCCGTGGGAATGGTCCACGGTGGGAGATAAGAAGAGGAAGGGCACGAGAGGGAACAGCGGCTCCCTGAGGGAAGGGGGAGGGAGTGGGGCAGAGGGCGGAAATGGCAGCAAGGGGAGTACCTGAGTTCAGTTTTGACATGCAAGGGGTGGTGGACCCTAAAGGTTGGTAGAGGAGCTCGGGGAAAGGGAAGCAACATCTTGGGATCAGTAAGGGTGATGTGGCCCGGTAGAGGGAAGGGAGAGGAGTGGAAGGGGCTTTTGCCCTGGCTTAGTGGGTGGGGGGGGGGTGGGAGTCCTATCCCTAAGTTGAGGAGGGAGGGCGGGCCAAACTGAGGCGAAGGGAGGGACTGGGCAGGGGGTGAGGGGGGAGGGGGAGTTCTCACCCACAGTTGGGGCTTCAGGGTGGAGGGGGGGCAGGAGGGATGCAAGGGAGGAGGGGGACGCCAATGGAGAGGAATGGAGCCCTGGACGGGGCGGAACGGAAAGGAAGGGGGCAGGGGTCAGCGAAGGAGTTCGGTATTTCCCCCAAGAGGTGGAGGGGAGGCGCGGTAAGGTTACCATGGGGGTATGGCTGGCAAGCTGTTCCTCTACACAGCTTTCAAGTTGTTGATGCATAATGTGAGAGGACTGAACTCCCCCCTCAAACGTACTAAGCTAGAGCTGTTTACTAAGTCCCAAAAGCCAGACGTGCTGGCGCTGCAGGAGACGTATTTATTAAAACGAGACCAGGATTGCTTGCGCCTGAGGGGCTTCCCATTGATATTGTTTGCATCGGGCCCCACAAAAAGGGGGGGGAGTCGCCCTGGCTTTTGGGAAGGGAGTTAACTTTCGACCCCATGATATCCTCAGGGATGAAAATGGAAGATACATCATGGTGATAGGGGAGATATTGGGATCTCAATATACTATCGCCTCAGTGTATGCCCCCAATGTGGGCCAAGACCAATTCCTGCGGGATACTTTGGGCACCTTAGAGAATTTCGCTAGGGGACAGGTGATAGTTAAGGGGGATTTTAACCTTGCCTCGGATAGGAAGGGGGACCGGTCCCGGTATGACAGGGAACGGGGTGGCGCCATTGCATCTCATCAGCTGAGAGGGAAATGGGAGGAGGCCGGGCTGCGCGATGCATGGCGTGCAATATGGGGTGAGGAAGAGGGATTTACTTTTCTGTCAGATGTCCATAAAACACAGTCCCGCATTGATTACATCTGGATCTCGGCTGGTTTGGTGGGACAGGTGGAGGATGTGGAGGTGGGCCCCCTAGGGATAGCGGACCACAAAGTGGTGCAACTGAACATGCGGCTCGGGAGGCGTAGGCCAGGGGTGTGGCCTTGGAGGTTCCCGGAGGAGCTCCGGAGGGATCAGGTATTACGAGAGGAGCTTGGGGACAGAATCCGGGATTTCTTCGAGAGGAATAACAGTTGGGACACTAATCAGAGTGTGAGGTGGGATGCCTTTAAAGTGACCTTGAGGGGGGAAATCATTACTATGAAAGCAGAGAGAAGTAGATTGCTGAGAAGCCTGGAAACACAGCCGGAAAATGAGGTCAAAGAGGCCAGGGCGCGCGTGCAGGAGACCCCAACTAGGAAGACATATAGGAAATATAGGATGGCGGAGGGCCAGCTGGGGATCTTGCGCACTAAAAAAGCGGAAGAGGCTATGCTCAGGGTCATGCAGAAATTTTACGCCAAGGCCAATAAGGCAGATTCACTCCTGGCTCACCTCCTGAGGGGACAAAGGGAGCAGAAGATTATAACAGCAATTAAAGATGCGGGAGGGCGGAGGCTTACCCAGGCCGAAGAGATAAAGGGGAGGTTGGTAGAATTCTACGGGGCGCTGTACTCTTCACAGAGCCCGCGCACTCAACCACAGAGAGAGTTTCTGGAGGGCCTCCCCCTCCCGAGATTATCCAAAGAGGAAGGCGAAGATTTAGGCCAACCAATTACAGAGGATGAGGTTAGGGCCATAATAGCGACGCTTCCCCTTGGCAAGGCTCCTGGGCCTGATGGCTACCCGGCCTCCTTCTACAGAGCTCTCTTCCACCTCCTGGTTCCGCACTTAATGCAACTGTTTAACACGTTTGGTGAGGAGGGTGGTATCACCCCCTCGATGGAGGAGGCAAACATTTCTCTCACTCACAAGGTGGGGAAGGACCCGGAGGAATGTACCTCGTACCGGCCAATTGCCCTTATAAATATGGAGGCAAAAATCTTTACCAAAATCCTGGCGAAGTGCCCAGAAAGGCACCTACCTCTTTTGGTCGATCAGGACCAGTCAGACTTTGTCGTGGGGAGGCAGACTGCTGACAATATCAGAAGGGTGGCCCACCTGGTGGAGAAATCGTGCAAGACGTCCACTCCGGGAGTACTTTCGGCGCTCGACGCCGAAAAAGCGTTCGATCGGGTGGAGTGGTCGTTCTTGTTTCAGGTGATGGAAAGGATGGGCCTGGGGTCGGGATTTATATGAATGGTCTCAGCTAACTATAAGAACCCCACCTCGCGGATCCTGGTAAATGGGGAGGTGTCCCAGCCGTTCAGATTGGGGCGGGGGACGAAGCAGGGCTGCCCCCTTTCTCCTTTACTCTACGCAATATATCTGGAGCCATTGCTTGTGGCTATTCGTGAGGGGGAGGAGATTCAGGGAATACCATTCGGGGGGAGGCAGCATAAAGTAGCGGCTTTCGCCGATGACATGTTGCTTACCCTCACGAACCCTAAGGTTTCCATTAGAGCAAGTATAGAACTTCTGACCAGATTCGGCAAACTATCGGGTCTGCGGGTCAATTTTTTGAAATCAGAGCTTATGAATCTGTCCCTAGGGAAGCAGGAGGCGGAAGAGACACAGGCGACCTCCCCATTTAAATGGAGCCCTACCGGGCTGCGTTACCTGGGAGTTAGGATCACACCATCTTTGGCGGGTTGGTGTGGGGCCAACTATGAGCCCCTGCTATCGGCTATTAAGAAAGATTTAAGAAGATGGGGCGCTCTACGATTGTCCTGGTTGGGGAGGGGTGCCGCCCTCAAAATGGTGGTGCTTCCTCGAGTATTGTATCTTTTCCAGGCTATTCCCCTTCCAGTCCCGGAAAGTTTTTTCAAGAGACTAGATAAGGTGGTCAAAGAGTTTGTCTGGGAGGGAAAGAGGCCGCGCTTATCTAGGCAGCTGTTAGCGGCTTCTAGAGAGAGGGGGGGCTGGCATTCCCTGACTTTCACCGTTATCATGAAGCTGCGCAACTAAGGGTGATCAGAGAGTGGTTTTCGGACACCTATCTTAAACACTGGGTAAAAATGGATAGGGCTGTAGCTCAGCATCATTTGGGGGAGGTATTGTGGCTCCCGCGAAGAATGAGGCCATCACATTTATATTTAAGTGTGATTACAATGGGAGCGGTGGACAACTGGGACAGGGCAGTGGAGAAGTGGGGGATCACGACCTTTCCGTCCCCATTCACCCCTATCTTTAATAACAGGGACTTCACACCGGGGCTAGAGCGAGGGGCGTTCTCACAGTGGGAGAAAGGGGGCTGCAGAACGCTGAAGGATATGTTTAGTGGTGATAGGGTGAAAACATTCGAGGAATGTAAGCAGGAATTTGGGGTGAGGGAACGGGAGAGGCATTGTTACTTCCAGATTAGACACTGGGTGATGTTCGGGGAAAAAAGGAAGGCAGCGACGCGGAGCCTCACGCAATGTGAGCGATTTCTTACCACTCATGAGGGTTCCAAAGGGTTGATTTCGGATCTGTATAGACAACTAGAGCAGGCAGGCCCAGTAACTACTTGGGCGTATATGAGGAGTTGGCAGCAACATCCAGGGCTCGGCATGGGACAGGAGGACTGGGAGAGGCTCTGGAAGTTGATCCCAAGGGTGGCGAGGGCGACCCAACTGCAGGAGGCATGGTATACATATTTATTTGGCTGGCACTATACTCCGGCTCGCTTGCACACGATGTACCCGGCGTCTGAGGCGAAATGTTGGAGGGGATGTGGGGAAAGGGGTTCAGCGGCCCACATATGGTGGGACTGTCCCGTCATCAGGCCTTTCTGGAGTGGGGTAGGACAGGGCCTATACCAGACATTGGGGGAGGGGGCCAATCAGGACCCGCGGGAGATTCTCCTAGGGAAAAGAGGTTTGGGGGGTGAGAAAGAAGGGAAGGGTAGAACCAAGGCAAAAGTTATCTTCACGTTGGCCGCGATGGCCCTCATCGCTCAGAGGTGGAAGAGCCCCATGATCCCGATGGAGCAACACTGGTTGAGGAAAATGTGGGACATAGTTTTGATGGAATGGTCATCTTATGCAGTAAATAACAGACTGGAAAACTTCCCGGCAGATTGGGGAGAGACGCTGGTATACTTGAAAGGGGACTTCAGGGAGCAGTGGTGCCCCCAGAGACTTAAGCTCTTGGACATTTATGGATAATCTATGGCGGGGGATAGGGTTGGGTGGTGGGATCCATTGGCGATATGGGGGGAGGGGGTTTAGTTTAGTTGGTTGCTGCTTATGAATTGTGTTCATTTCTGTGTTTTTCTCTTGTTATTGATTATGATGATGAAAATAATAAAAAAGAATTAAAAAAAAAAAAATTAAAAAAATAAGGTATCCGAACTAGAAGTTACAAATATACAAATGATAGCGATAGCATCAGAAAAACAGTTATCTATAGGAAAATACCATATGATACATGTTTGCTGTATTCATGGTCTATCTGACACAAAGAAAAAGTAGTTGTACAAAGGGTAGAAGTATTGTTTGACTATTAATATCTAAAGCAGTGTGACCACTATACAGTATTAGTCTTCACATGTAGATCGAAGCACTCTGTGTCTTTGGGTTAAACTGCGACGCATATATGCCACATATACTGACAAGCAATCTTTAGCTTTAGGGCCATGTACCTGAGTACTTTGTGTGTGTTTGCTTGCTCAGGGAACCATGCCAAGTCCTTGTACTATGTCCGTAGTTTGGGACCTAACTTATCCATCCATTTGATTGCTATTTGGCACTTCACCGGCAGTAATCTTAGGGTCACAAATCTGCGTACTTTCTTTGCACACTTGTAGGCATCGCCCAGTGAGCAGATCACAGGTTCAAACATCATTTCCTCATCAATTATTAGCAACAGCGCTGAAGTAACCTCAGACCAGAATTAGGGGACTCTATTGCACAACCAAGTCATATAAAGGAAGTCAGCCTGAGGGCTATCACATTTAGGACATTTATCGTACTTGTCTGGAACAAAAAGAGTGGTTTTGGTGGGATGAAGTATATCTGGTTAAGAAATGTAAACTGAATAAATGTATGTGTATGGTTCATAGAGACAGTCTTACTCTCTTTACAAATCCCTCGACATTCATCGTCTGTAAATTTGTAAATCCCAAGATTAGGCATTTTCCTCTCCTTGTTTTTGCTGTTGGGCAGGATCCCCCCTCGGACTTTAGCATTTTATCATTTTATGAAATTGTATGTCTCTCTCGAGTCACTGGGCATCATCGGCATAGAGACAATAGGATGTTCATTAGGGCTAGAGGCAACGTAGGAAAGATTGCTGCTATCTCCCTTTTGATTCTATAATAGAGCACCTTGTGCATAAGTGATGTGCCACAAACTTCCACCAGTTCGTCTGTATTAACTGCCCCTCATGAAATAGATCACCTAACTTCACAAACCCAAGCTTGTTCACTCAGTTCATCATATATACCTCTATCAAAAGAGGAATACAACCACCAGATCTTATCAATTTTTTTTTTTAATTTTATTTATTTGTCGCATTTATTATACGCCCAAACCTGTGGGTGTCACGGCATAGTTACACACATCTTTGAATAAATGGATAGCATTAATATCAAAACTTTTACAAATGGCTACAGTGGATACAGTTAAAATCAATACTTTTACAAATGGCAGTACAGGGTTCACAGTACGTATCAATCAGATAAGGGGCCGGGTGCAGGGTCCTAGAATTTGTTGAATAGCCAAGTTTTTAAGGACTTCTTGAAGCATTGGTGAGAGGGCTAATTTCTAGTTTGTAATGGGAGTGTGTTCCATATTTCTGGAGCTATTACTGGAAAGCTGCTTCCCCCAGCTCTATAACATTTCTTGCGTGGGACAGAGAGATGTGCATATTTGTTTGATCTGAGTAGTCTTGATGTCTTGTTCAAAGTGACAATGTTGTTAAGATATATGGGTGCCTTCTTGGCGAGACATTTATGGGCGACACAGAGTGATTTAAATATGATTCTTGTTTTTATGGGTAGCCAGTGGGCTACCCTCCTGGTAGTGGAGATGTGGTCTGATTTTTTTTAGTCCAAGGGCTGCTCGCAGAGCTTTATTTTGCAGCAACTGTAATTTGGCTAAGTTGGTGTTTGAGGTACCTAGCAGTAGAACATTGCAGCAGTCTAACTTCGATACGATGAGAGCCCGGGCTAGGGTGGTGCAGTTCTGTGGTGTGAGGAATTGACGACTTAATGCAATCAGTTCGGATGTGTAGGAGGTGGCCGATGATAGTGCATTAACGTGCTTAGACATTGTTAAATTTGCATATGTGTAGACACCAGGGACCTGATTCATGAAAGTATTTTATAATGGCGCAATCCCATAGGAAAACGTTCTGTGAATCAGGGTACTAATGTTTTAACCTGCTTTAGGACTGGAATGGGGGTTCCATCAATATTGATGGCTGAGTAGCCAGAGTGGAGGGCATTGATTTTGGCTGGGGAAACTATCATGAGTATGTCAGTTTTCTCATCATTGAAGCAGAGACTGTTGATTGCCATCCAGTTTTGGATTATTGCATACATTTTATTGATCATAGTTGTATCCTGGTCATAATTACCAGTGATAGGGATGAGGATGTGGGTGTCATCAGTGAGATTCGTTTAAATGACACCCATGGCATCCAGGGCAGCAAATAATAGCTTGGTGTACGCATTGTATAGCGTAGGCGATAAACAGGATTCTTGTGGGACTCCTAGTGGTAGATGGTGTCTAACACTTGATCTTGGCTTACTGGAGTGAATTTGAATTGGGTATCAGTATTATCACTGGTTCTGTCAATGATAGTTGGGGGTGAGTTTTTGTCAGCCAAAAGTTTTATTTTGATGGCGATTTTGGCTTGAAGCACTTGGATTTTTGAGGCTAGAGCATTCTGTATGGTTGTGCACCATGCTTTACTCGAGTTGACCTGCGTGCAGGATGGGATGGGATTCTTCATTTCCCTGAGTATTGTAAAGAGCTCTTTGGAATTTGAGGCAGCATTGCTGATACAGGTAATCAAGGCATTAGCTTTATGTGCTATGATAGCTGCTTTGTATATTTGGGTTGCTTTTAAGAATTCTTTGGCAGAGTCAATGGTAGGTTTTTTTTGTTGGATGTGGAGGTGTTCCAAGGACCTGTTATTACGCCTGAGTAGTACAAGTTTGTCATTGAACCAAAAGTTTGAGCATTTGTCTGGGCGTTGTGTTTTAGTTGTAAGTGAGGCTAAGGAGTCAATGGTATTTGTTAGGCATTTGTGATAGATGTCTTCAAGACAGCTGGGGTTGTCATTCGAGATGGTGTTAGAGGAGAGGGCTTCCTCCAGAATGGGGGTGAGGCTGTCTGCTGTCAGTTTCCGAATGTTTTTTTGTATCTACCGTATCCATAATGATCGGTGTGGGTGGAGTTTTTCGTTGCTGGAAAGAGTGAAACTAATAAGATGGTGGTGTGTCCAATCAACTGGTCCAATGGAATCTATTGAGATAGGAGTATTTAGTGTGATTATCCAGTCTAATACTTTGCCCTTGTTGTGAGTGGGGCATTGACGAACTGAGAGAAGTTCATATCTGTGAGCGAGGCATAGAGGGCATTAGCTTTGTGGGCTTGTTTATCCATGAAGCCTAAGTTAATATCGCCAAGGATTATAAATTTAGTGTTGGGGTTGAGGTGGGGGTAAGGAGAAATGGGATATCCGATTCAGGGTGGGTGTTATTGTTGGGTGCTCTGCAACCAAGGTGTTGATGGTGGTTTTTGGGTTTATTGTGAATTTAACAAGAAGTCGTTTGTATCCTTCTATTAAGTCAAGCGGGCGAGATCTGAGTTGCAGGTTGGTTTTGGCAATTATGGCCACTCCACCACCCTGTGCATTAAGTCTATCAGTCCTTGTAATGTTGAATCCTGTTGGGATGGCCAGCACTAGTAGGGAGCCTGATGCTTGGTGCAACCAGGTTTCAGTTACAACTAGTAGATCCAATTGTTGGTCTAGAATAAGGTAATGGGTCTCAATGGCATGAGCTCCAAGTGAGCGTACATTTAGGAGTGCGCCTTTGAAGCTGTGAGGAAGCCCTGGAATAGGATTTAGGGGACTGTGGACAGAGACTGTAGGGTCATGGCAGGGTGTGTTGTTCCGGTGCAGTATTGTATTGTAACGTTAATTTGTTAGGTTGGGGTGTGGGGGTGGCTGGGATCGTTTTTTGTTGTTGGAAGGACTCGTTTTTTGCGTTTGTGTGTGACAGGAGGCATTTGAGGTCGAGCTGGCAAGATCGTAGTCTATTTAACCTAGCGTTACCCCGAATAGGGCACATGGTAATGTGGGAGGCTAGCGAGGGTCTGGAATCAGGTGTTATGTAATGGTCCCCAAAGCTGTTGGGGTGGTGTAGCAGTCTGAATTTGGTGAGGTTTTGCTGGGGGTGTCTGCAGTCATTAAAGACTTGTTGCTACTGTTGGCGCCCTGAGTGCTCCTCTGGGACAGAGTCAATTGAAATGGTGAGGTTTTGGGCAGAAACGGAGTGGGGCAGGGGATGGCGTCGTCTATGAATCAGAAGGGGCTCATATTGGCAAGAGGCAGAGCTAGGTGAGTCCGACACTAAAGTGAATTACAGTAGTAATAGTGGTGGAGAGTGCACGTTGGTAAGATACACTTGGTGGCACGTTAGGAGGCAAACACACAGTCCAAGTAGTGGGAGTAGCGTGAATGTTGGCTCAGTGCGAGTAATAAATGTTGGCTAGAAGCAAAAACTAAGCAGAATATTCTTGACACAATAGTACAAACATCTAGATGTAATAACCAGGCATGATAGGTAATGGCATAGTCAAAGGTAGTGCACAGAATATTTTAAAGCAATTAAATGTCGGGTACAAAGTTAAGGTACAAACAAATCGATGTGAGGGACTGGCAAGGTAATTACATTCAGAATTAATGCAGTTTTTCAAATGCTTTTCAATACAATGGATTGCGCAGTGTACATATAGAGCCAAAGGTGGCAAGATGGTTGCTCATATTCTCGAGGCAGCGGGGAACTTCGCTATGCCGTGGAGGTGTGAACAACATATACATATGGGGGTGTGCTAAGCATCATGATTCTATTGCAAGGTAAGGGTGTATGAATCCTTAGAATTGTAGGGCGTAGCTTAGAGAAAGTCCTCATGTGACTTAGTGTCTCGTATGCGAAATAAGTTGGCCTGAAGTAATGATGAGGGGTGTGCTTGCTGCTGTACGGCTATGAGTTTGGACGAGGTAGTTTTCTGTGGGGGTTAGAAGACTGGTCAGGTCGGATATGCAAGTTGCTAGTTCGGACCGGGAGGAAGCCACAGTGCGGTTTCTTGGGTTACTGTGGTGGCAATATAGAATTTGCATCATGAAGTGTGACAATCAAAGATTTTGAGATTATTGATATGCTGTGGGGCAGAAGTCTGTGTGGTGGTGAGATGTAGTACGGACACTACTTGTGGCGTTGCTGTAAGTGCAGCGGTAGACGGGCATACAAATGGAAGGGTGGCATTGGTTATAGACAAGAGGATTATTGTGAAAGTAGCAGTGAATGGACAGGGTGGTAGAAAAATACCTTATAGCAGTTGTATTCCCTGTTCCTCCCGGCTCCGACAGGCCTGGGACAGGCGCCTTAGTTAGGTGCCATTGTTTAGAGGCCGGCGTTCGCCTGCTGGGGATTGCTGATTGGTTCTTGTTGTACGCTGTGGCCAATCCTGGTGGAGGCTACAATGATCGGGCCTGGAGGTAGAAAGGGTGCACATTAACGATGCACAGCGGACATCTCAGAAGGGTGGGTTTTCAGTGGATCTTTTCTGGCAATGTGAAAACTACGTGTGGATACAACATTGCCTTGTGAGATCTTGATTTTAAAAGATGCAGATTTCAGTGCAATGAGGTGGCTGATGCTACTTGGGGGGAAAGCACGGTCCACCTCGCTTCAATTGTATAATCAGCTGGGAATGCTGTTAATTGCAGGGAGCTCACTGGCTTACCTTCGGTGAGGACGGGGGACTGGAGAGGTCAACAGGCACTGCACCTGTAGTGTGGATGGAGCACCTGCTCTCAGGTGGATGCTACACAGGTTTGTGATGAATCCTAGGAGGTCATCACTGCTTTTGAAGGGGGATCCTCTTCCCATGAGGCCACGGAGGTGAGGCCGCTACCTGATAGTCTCCCTGGGGGTGGTACTCTTGGGAGGATCTCATGGGAGGGGAAATCCCCTTGTGGAGCAGTGGCAACCACATTGGGAGAACACAGTATTTCCACCAATCCGATGACCCTAGACTTCCATTCCACAGTTACCCCACTTCTCAGTCACCTTGTTCCTCTTCTCTCCTTCCTTCATACTCCATGTACTTTGCGAAAGCAGTTCACGTAGAAGTTACTGAGATGAGGGAGATTCCTAATGAGTTACCACATCAGTACTCATGTAATACCGAGACGAGGAAGAGTCCTAGTGAGTCTGTACACCCACACTCCTTTTGTACTGAGACAAGGAGGAGCTGCAGAGAAATACTGTGTTAGCCTTGGAACTGCTTTTACCAGTCTAGTGGTTCAGAGACATTGATTGGAAGAAACAGAATAAAAACCAGGGAAGGACTTGACAGAACATTAAGCCCTCCCTGGAGGAGCTGCAAGAGCCAGGAGGAACAGGATATGCAGACGGGTATTGACCGGGACCCCCAGGAGAAGAGGAGCGAGCCCGACTGTGGTCCAGGACTCCAGGACCACACAAGCGATGAGCGAAATAAACAGCTGGGCGTCCCAGAGGCCCCGGAAGCGTGGGATCTGGAAGTCACACTAGCCTGGAACAGAAAAGTATTGCAGAGCTACCGCAGAGCAGGGGAAGCACTGATAAGGCATTGGAGTTCCTTGAATGAGCCCGGCGACCGCCACGGAACCAACAAACGTGCAGCCTGAGCTGTAGATGCTAGGGCGCAAGTCTGATGTTGACTGGGAAAAGGTTACATAGTTATGGGGGATAGATAGGGAAGGTCTGTCTTCTGGCTCTTTCCTTCCTGCACCAGTAGAGTGTGGTTGGGAAGAGGGTGGTGGATCAAGCAAGCTGTGGCACAATTTGAAAAGCAGAGTCTGGGACCCAAGTACAAGTGAAGGGAAGCAAATAAGTACACAGCGTTGAACTAAGGCTTGGCAGGAGAGTGAACCAAGCCTTGGGAAAGACAAACTAAGGACGGATTTGCGAGTTTTGGACTTGCACCCACATAAAGAGTATTGGGGCTTGTTGAGCAATTCTTACAGTGCTTGGCAGGTTAGTGAACCAAGCCTGGGAAGCCTCCAGGTCAATCCTCTTCATTGCAGTACCTGATGAGAGGGAACCAGGTCTTCCCATCAGGGTTAAGGACCCACCACAGCCTGGAAAGCCTCCAGGCCAATCCTCTTCGACGCAGTACCTGGTGAGTGGCAAACAGGTCTGCCAACGAGGGTTAAGGACCCACCATAGCCTGGAAAACCTCTAGGCCATTCTTCTTCATCACAGTGCCTGGTGAAAGGGAACCAGGTCTGCCCATCAGTGTCAGAGACCCAGTACTGCTTGGGAAGCATCGAGGCTATTCTTTTTCGGAGTAGTGCTTGGTGAGAAGGAGCCAGGGTTGTCAATCAGTGCCCCCAGAGAACTGTATTACAAGCCTGACAAGGGCTGGGGGAAGGGAGACATTACCCCCAACATCTGAGGAGTACTGGGGACCACACAGGGAAGACTACAAAGCTAAGGACTGAATTTTGTCCAGGGGAAGGGAGTCATCCTTCTGGACCAAGAAGGCATCATTTTGATTTAGTTAGCATAGAGTATACAGGACAGATTTAGGATTTTGACACTGGACATTGGGACTTTTTACTTCAGCCATTCTGACACTAGTTATTACAGTTGCGGCAGGGAAATCCTTCTTAGAATTAGGGCAATATAGGGTTTTATTTTCCTTTTTATCTTCTAATAAAAGTTTGTAGCTAAAACTATGACCCTTCGGTGTCAGAGTCTTACTTCTGCACCTTTACATCATCCTCTTGAAGACTCTCTGCAGTGCACAACCAGCTGTGTAAACTTTGTTTATGATCATTCCTAGAGCTTGGAGCACACAGAGGATGGCCGCCATCAATTTAATTGGCGTGTCTACTGCTCTCTCAAGTGCAACTTGCTGGGCTAGTAGATCCGAGCCATACCAGGCCTTGATATGACTAATCTGTGGACTGTAATATTAAAGATAAATGGACCAGGTGGCCAATCGACCCATCACAGGGGGCAGTGTTAAGACATCCCAGGATACTCTGGGTGCCTCCCCAGCCCACACCATTTTCAGTAGTAGTGAATGCAGCCTATTGAAGTAGGAGGTTGGGATAGTAATGGCTACGTTAATATATAGCATCCTGTGGAGTACCACCATTTTTTATCACTAATACCCTTGCATTTATGGAAAGGGCATTTTCATCCATTGTCAACTTTGGTTTACAAGGCCAAAAGTGAATTCATATAGTTGAACTGGATGCTTAGAGCCCTTTAGGATGAGTAGCAATACCCTGGAGATGGATGGGGATGCAGATTTTAATCAAACATCAATAATTCAGACGACACACATAGCTTGGCAAAAGTTCATCTGTTTTAATGCAAGTTATTTATTTATTTTTTATTTTTGACAAGTTTTGTCAAAAATCGACAGTAATATGTGGTGCAAATGTCCTTTGATAGCCATGGAAATGCGGTGTTGCTGCTATGCATCCCCCACCTAGCAAGGACACATTGCGCAGAGCTCCTCCACTGGTCACAAGCCTGCTACTATGACAGACCATCTTTGAGGACTTGCTGTCTAATTTGGTCGAACACCAGGTCAATGAGTTTAGCTAAGGCTTGCGACCACTTGTTGTTTTCACCCGAGATCAGTCTGTTCCACAGATCGTCTGTTTGGAATATCCATAGATTGTCGTCAAGCGCCGGGAGGTACAGATTTCTTGATTCCTTCGTGTTCACGCATTCCATCACCAAATATTTCAGTGTTTCCGTAGAATCGTTCTTTTTACATAGTCTGCAATGTTTATCCCCTCCGCCTCCTCTAATGGCTATGATCTCTCTGGTGGGCAGCAGGTTGAGCCTTGCTCTCATAATCACCATTCTCAGTCCTTTTTCGGGGAACTTTGCGCAGTACTGTAATGGTTTTTTTGCCTTGTTGAAAGTAGGCGGAAGGTGGTTTAGCAGTTTATTCCCGGTAGCATTTTCAATGGTCGTGATCCAATCCAGGTCTTCTATTTTCTTTTTAATTCTGTCGGGATTTTCTTTTAGCTCTTTATCTGAGCATTCAATTTTTGCCAGATCGTCCCTTCTCCTTTTGGCCCAGTTTTTCAAGGCCGTGCACTTCCCAGTTTCGATTTCCTCACGTATGGATGCCACAATGGGTAGCGCATCGGCCATGATGATGTTTCTATATAGGCGCATCGCACTTTGGTCAACCATGGAAGCCAAGGAAAGCAGTCCTAGTTCTCTCCTGATTGCCGGCATGGAGGTGGATTTTGGGAGCCCTAGTACTGCTTTCCACACATGTCCTTCCAGCTTGGCCCACGTATTCCGTGGGAGGTGTAACAAGGTCTCTGCTCCGTAGATTAACGTCGGCACCACCTTGGCTTTATAGAAAGTTATCGCCGGGAGCAGGGAGAATTTACCATATTTGCGGTCAATCGCTCTTGTTTGGGCTGTGAGACGTTTGACTTTCTCCCATAATTGGCTTTGTAAGCTCTTTTCCGTTTTTGAGCTGTCCAAGTTGATCCCCAGGTATTTGAAAGACTTTACAATTTCAAGTTTGGTTTTTTCAAGGTATATGTTTAACTTGGCTGTTCCTTTATTGATCACTTTCTCCATTACCATGATTTTGGTCTTTGTCTTATTAATCGCCAAGTGGTTTTTCTCGACATACTTTTCGAGGTTATGTAATTTTCTTTGCAATCCCACTTTGGTCTGGTCAATGAGAATAACGTCGTCTGCGTACATTAGGCGAGGGATCTCCATTTTCCCTATCTTCGGGGGAAAGGCACGAATTTTCGCTTCAGCTTCTTGATAGTCTCCTAAGAAAGCTATGAACAAGGCAGGGGCGAGTGGACATCCCTGTTTGACACCTCGTCTCACCAGAATTTCCCCTGAGAGGTCGCCTTGATGGTTCAGTTTTACTCGCATTTTTGTGTCTGTATTTAATGCCATCATGGGTTCCAAGATGTTTGCTGGACACTTCCAGCCTTGAAGCTTTGCCCATAAAGTGGGCCTATCGACCATGTCAAAGGCCTTTGAGAGATCGACAAAAGCCAGGTAGACCTTCGGTGCTCCTTCTTTAATTCTGGCTTTGAGAATATTTAACACCATTAGATTGATGGTAGTTGAACCCTTTTTTTGAAATCCTGATTGGAGTGGGTCCTTAGCCGGACTTTTGTTCTCCCAGTCTCGAAAGTGGTCCAAGAGGCGGGAGGCATATAATTTGCCCAGGATATCCAACAACGCTATTGGCCTATAGCTTGCTGGTTCTTGCCTTGGGCCCTTCTTGTAGATTGGCACGATCACAGCCCTTAGCCAAGATTCTGGGAACATCTTTGTTCTGGCACATTGGGCAAATATTTTACTGATCCAATCGGCCCATTCCACAGGAGATGCTTTGAGGTCTGCGTTGGTTAACCCATCCGGTCCAGGAGCTCTCGATGTTTTCAGCTTCCGTATTGCGATTTCAATATCTTCAGTATTGGACAGGTCTACCCATGGTATTTCATGGTCAGATGTCATTTCTTCCATGGTACCTGGGAGTCCCTCAAATTCGGCCGTGAAATAATGGACCCACCTTTCTTCAGCTACCGCATTTGCAGTGATAGTCCTTTGGTCCGCATTCTTATCCTTTATAAGGGTCCAAAATTCACTAGCTTTTTTTGCGGATAGTTTAGACATCATCACCTCTGCGTCTCTTTGGTATAGCATGGCTCTCTGCTGTCTGAGCCAATTTTTGTATTTTTGTTGTTCTAGGCCCCAGCTCTTCCAATCTTCTAATGTGTTGGATTTCTTTGCTATTCTTAGCAATCTGCGGACCACTTTTCTTTTAATCACCAGATCCTTGTCATACTGGTGGGCCGTGAAGATTCTTTCATTTTTCTTCCTTGAACCCTTGACTTGGTAGGGCAATAACAGGGGCAAGTAATTCGGTCGTTGATTGGTGTCCCACTTGGGATTGCAGCCCCATTTCAGATCCCAAGCTCGTTTAATTTTTTCAATGTCTTGTTCCTTCAAACGAAGTCTGGTTTGTTGTGGATTGACCTCGGTCGCCCAGTCGTAGATGTTTGGTTGTTTCTTAGACGTCTGCCATGAGCATTTCAATAGGTTGTGATCACTAATTAATGCAAGTTATTAAAACAGGGAGTACAACATCAGCAATTGCTCGATACTCAACTCTCAATCATTTCATAAAAAAGCTGGGTGCTTAAACCCAAAATTGGTCCTAGCAGACATGCTGACCTGCGTCATTACCATCGTCATCCTACGTGGCAAATTACTAAAACCTATCGGGACGCGGGATTGGTTCTAAGTGAATAACTAAACATAGGTGTTAAATCTGTATAGAGTAACGAAGAGAAATAATTGGATACTTAACATCAGGTGGGTCAACTAAGCCTTCTGTCCAAAATGGCCACTATGAACGTCACTAAATGTACGACATCCCATTGGCTACACAAACTATAGGACCCCCAACTACGTGGTCCCCTACAATTGGTTGGCTACTAACCCCCATCGGTAACTTTCCACCTACGTAAGCAGCACGCAGACTGAACAACCAGATGCGGGTGAGCTTTTCTTGATACCAGCTTTTCACTAATTAAAACTCTAATCCATCATCACCTCAATGGTTCAGTGTCAATTAATGTTTTGAAGTTGGCCTGGAGTCTGTACTGTTCTCTGAAATTTTTTAAGGAGTATGGGTACTGTCTGGCTTCCGTGCGTAGGTGTGATCTTCTCATGCGTCCAACCTTCTTCCATCATGTGACTGGACACCACGATTTGAGCCTTTTTGTGTATTTGATTTTATTCTCCAATAGTCCTCTGAGGTCTTTTGTTTTCACTTGACCTTTTTGAACAGGAGCTTCTGTTCTTTGACGTTAATTGTATCCAATGTCAGCCAATTCTTGTTCTGATAAGACTTTGGCTCTCTGGGCTCATCCAACTTCTTAGCTGAAATATATTCTGTTTAATTCAATTGCTTTTGTAACTGCGACACATCCTAGTCGCTCAAGACTGCTATATACTTAGTGGAACATTCATTCTTTATTTAATCCATACGTATCTATGAGGTATATGTGTATATGTTGGCGCTTTCTGCAATCTATTCACTATAAGCATGTGGCTAGCTTCATGATTACTTTGCTGCTTGAGTTTCATTGTATCTGTCCACGTTTAAACTCAACTAAGTACCTTCATCATGCTTATGGCATAAGTCCCTTCATCTTGATCCCAAGATGTCACTTATCTTTGGTACTTCTTTATTCTTCATAAATCGTCTACCTTTCTGGTCTGATTATCTTCTATATGGAGTCGATTCAGCTTTGTATGACATCACCATTCATCCTGGTCATAAAGTTTCTTTGTTTCATCAGGAATCGCATTCAAATGGCCATCATATTGTCTTGGATGTAGGTATGGTTTCCTCAATGGGTACTTTACTTCCCATATTCTCTTAGGTATAGGTATTCTTATGGGTACTGCACAGAGTCGTTTCTCTTCTTCCTGCTTTGTTATTAGTGTAGTATACGTCACATACTTTGGTTCATACTTCTCAAGTAATGTAGGCAGGGCAGGTGGAGTGGGGGTACTTGGCTTCTCCTCTACACTCCCCCCTCTGGGCGATTTATCAACCACTCTCACATCATTTTCTATTCCTAGACATCCTTGTCTGAAGAAGTGCCTCTTAGGGACCCATATTTGCATGACTCCCTTCAGGCATCCAGCTGATTTCACATGCTCATCCTTGTCCCATGTCATGAGCATGCATTGTCCACTTGGACTGCAGGAGATCCATCTTCCCACATATTTCCTGTGATCCTTTGGATACAAGAACTTTGTTCCTTCGGGTGCGTGGATACTAGACTTCACAAAGTCTCAGATTTCTTCAGCAGTTAAGTCTTTAGGCTTTCATCCTGGGTCAACATCGATCATGATCTTCATTCCTATGGCTTTCTTTTCTGTCTTCTTGCACTGTGAGATTATTATCTTGATCACACAGAATCCAAGCATCACTAACTATAACAGGGCTCCAAGTAATATGAACATGTCTGCCATCCATTGTTGAACCCAGAGAAGAGCGATGCAATCCAGCTCTCATCAGCAATATCTTCTACTTCTTCCATCATCTGACCATGGAGTTTCGCCAGCATGTCTATGGCCTCTGTCAAAGTTCCATTCTCGTTATCATGAAAAGGTATAAATGTGCAACATGATTATCCAATTTTGGCACAAACACCTCCATCCATTGCTGTAAGCATGTCCAGAACGTATCTGTTCATTACCACTCTCAGTTCTTCTCTGATTGCATTGAATCCTTTTATAGTTGTGTTAATTGTCTGCAGCAATTCCCATCTGGTGATTTGAAACCATTTGGTATTTGCTCCAACCTGGATTCTTGGCATAAAGATCATTGTAAACACTGATGAGGTCTGGCGAAACAGCCTGTGTTCATATGGAATAGCATCAAAGGCTTCTATTGATTTAGAGGAGAAGTAGTTCTCTCTCCTTGTTTGACCTATTAGTTCCACAGATCTTTTCTTTCTTAAATGAGCATCTGCTTTGGAAAACTATCAATGTTCAGGTCACCTTTAGGAATCACCAATGCAGGAACATGGACATTCACCAATGTGCAAATTCCTCCCCAATCTTTAGGCAGTCTGATGTAGGCTTTTGATCCACAAGCCTAATAGGGATCCATGATTACGGCTGTTCCATGCACCATTCCTGGTACATCGAATATTCATCCACAGTTCTGATTTCCCCCCATTTTTCTTGTACCATTGTTCCTGAAGCAAAACCTAGAACTTTCTAAAGGTACTATCTGCAATGGTCCTCCCCTGTCTTCGACCCATGTCAGTAGTTTAGCAAGTCTTGGCCAAAATGGCTTGCATCCATTCTGTACTATGTCAATAGTAGGTTGATAACAGCCGATAACTACCCATGCTCTGCAGATCACCACTCCTTTCTCCCATCCGTCTGGTGACAGTACTGTTCCCCAAATTTGCATTTGTCCTCTGTTCTTCCATCTGCTAGCTTCTTCTGCTGATTTTCCTTTGACATCAAGTATTTTGTTCACTTCCCATCTATTGCCAGCTCCTTTCACTCCTGGTTTCTCATATCTGATCACACGATTTCTCGTATGGGCTATGTTTCTTGTCTTTATATCTTGTATGTAGTCATCTTCATCTGGATATGTCTTTTCAGTTGCCCATTTAAGAGAAGCATCACTTCCCATAAATTGACCTCTTGTTTTGCAAAGTGCTATGTGCGAAAAGCAATGAACTATTTGGGCATCAATTTCAACTGCTATGAAGATCTTTGACTTCCCCATGCTGTATGGCAGGAGTGCACATACGAAGCAGTCTTCATCTGACGTCCTTCTTCCAACTTCTTTCATGTATTGGTATCATATGTGTTTCCTAAGTGTGCTGTGCTGTCTAGCTAATCGTTCAGTTCATAATTGTCTCCTTGGGTGCTTCTTTTAATTCTCAAAGACTTCATGTAGTTTTCTATAACCACATCTCTGAATACATCAGTATAACTTCTTCTGGCTGGTGGATTTGCAGGAACTTCCATCTGGGTTTCCTGAGTAAAAGAAAGTTCAACAAGTCTTTCCTTATCTCTCTGTTTCTTTCTGGCAATAGCTAAAATCGGCCATATTGATTCTGTTATCATGTCTGCATGTGATTTTTCTGTGGAACTTGTGCTTGGGCTTCGTGTCACTGGACCAGGTGTGTCTGCATGCATTATCTGTGTGGGCCCAACCTTTGTCAACCCATTATTTTGCCTGTTCCACCGACTCTATCTCCGGCGTTCAAAAGTAGTGTTTGAAACAAGTGCTGTGTATGATGTATTACTAATAACATCCATTTTGATCTCAGGTATCCGTCCATTTTTTCTAGGGACGGGAATGACTATGAATGGCCTGGGTTGTTTTGTAGTTGCCACATTTACCTTTTCCTTCTGCTCTGAAACATATACAGGAATCTCTGCATCCTGTGCTCCTATATAGAAAGCAGTTCTAACTGTCAGTGAAAGCAATATGAGTATGAACACAATACATGTGTAAACAATGCAGTGGTAGGTGATCGTACAGCATCTGCTTCTGGGACAATTTGCTCGTTGTCCTCTTGGGGCAACACAAAGTTATTGCTTTGATTCCCCATTTTGATCATTTGATGCTAAGGAAGGAAAAACACTCTTTTAATGACACTACATTTTTAGATTGCTTCTGAAAGCTTGTTGTCTTCTTCAGCATTCGTCCTCGATCAACTAGCTGCTTTCTGGACCCAATTTCTCCACCAGTCGTGGTGCAAATGTTCCTTCATCGTGAACAAAGATGATTTCTGTGAGCTTCTATTAACTCTGCTTCATTAACCAGTTCCCAATCGCTGCCTCTGATCTGCTTCAGTACAGATGACAGTGTAGCTTCCTTGTCAGCATGAACAAGGTTTTTAGGTTTTAATCACTTCCTCAATCTGTCCCTCGGAGGAAAGTTTCTACACAGCTCTGTGATTTCTTTCAGAATAGATCGCCACCTGGATGATGATACCTTCCAGGATCACATTCAAATTTGTAATATTTCCTGGGTCTCTAAGAAATGTCACCATATCAGTGTGTCTTCCAACAAGATGCGGGTAGTCTTCAATTAAACAAAAGAACACCACACTGGCCAGTCTATGTGCTGCGTCGGGTGATAGGGGCATTTTTGTTTTTCTCACTGAACTCAGGCAATTTCAAATACTCTTCAGTGATGATTATGAGCAGTCTTCTAATGAGATTTTCGTTATCAGAATTACCAATAAAATCTGGAATGCGGCAAGTTCTCCCCACCAGTGACAGATGCAAATGTAACACCAACTCAAAATACGTAAGTATATGCCTATAAAGGTCATCACTGGGTAACATCATGAGTAACACCGAACAAGAGCTCTGTATGGAAGGAATCAGGATACTGTATCTTTTTCCAATTGCTGTGTCCACGATCAAAGTTTGGCATATCCTAATTTTTATCCAGGCTTAAGTGTGCCTCAGTTCAAAGTTAATACACTTTTCTCACTTTTCTTGTTATCAAGGCTTAGCATGCCTTAGTCCAAAGTCAATAACCTACCGTGGCTTTCAAGAATGCACATCTTCTGTTACTCTGTTACTCCGCAGTGTTCAATGTGTCCTATTACCCTATTATTTAACGGAGGATGGTTTTTTGATTATCGATTATTGATCAGGATAAGACACCCATTGACCGTTGACATAAAGTAACTCTAGGTCTTCGGCAATATCACGAGTCCTTTGCCATTCGTCTGAGTAGACCATGAAGCTCCCCGCAGACAGTGGTAATGTAAGGAAAATCTGCAGACTAGGGTCTGAAGGAACCTGTGTTTCCCCACAAAACCCCTTCCCATTCCTACGGGCAGCTGAGCGGGTGAAAAGCCGAAGGAGGCGGTAACAAAGGCGGTGAACCCGAGGGTCCAGAGAGGAAAAGTTCTTCAAGTTCTTCAAGCTTTCCACTTGTCGGCTTATGCGTCTTTCTTCCTCATCATGGATCTCATCTGCACGTGCTGTGGTTCTTCCCCGATGTTTCGTAGCTTCTTTGTGGTGGGGTGTAAGCAGAGGCGTCTCTCTGGTGTAGACTTTAGTGTCCCCAGGAAGATCCAAGCTCTCCTACCCTGCACTTTGACAGCAGATGGCGTGACATCCTCGACAAGGAAAGGACTCTGAAAGCGGGGCTCGTCCCACTTTTTCCTTGTGTGATTACGAATCAGGATTTTATCTCCTGGGTAGATTCTTGGGCATAGAAATTCGGGAGTTTGGATTGTTAAAGCATCTCCTTCTGTGTTATGTACTGCTTTACACACTCGTCTCTGCAACTGTCCTGAAATCACAGAAAAACTAGATATTAAACAATTCAAGTAGTTTTGCAATTCAAGACCTAACACTTCTGACGAAGTGTAGAGGAGGTCCCAAATAAAGCCTACACTCCAATCGTCCATTTTGAAGTTCCAGGAACGTGCACACCGAGATAAGTGACATATGATGAGCAAACAAAACGCAGAGAGCCGCAGTAGGGCTCTGCCCAGTGCCTATCGGAAATAAAAGCACTGATTGAAGTACCAGTACCAAGAAAACCATGGACAATAAGGTATCCAGTGAGGAAACCCTACCAACAAATGAGACGGAATGATGATTGTCTAAGTACAGTCCCAGAAGAAACCAAAAAGGTCTTAATGGAAGACGAATGGTGACGTCACAAGAACCTGGACTGACTCACAGATAGAAGAAATGACGACCCGAGAATGACAAAAAGAGACAAAATGCCATGAATAAGGATATCGTGAACCTAAAGTGAAAGGACGATGTCGAAATACAAGAAGTAAGCTGTAAGCAGGATGAAGATAGTAATCAGTTTACACCTGTAAATATGCTTGGAACTGCAAGAAAGCTAAGAAAACAGTGCAGCTTGCTATGCTTCGTAGAAGAATAGTGCGGCAAGCACCATTATACATAATCTACCTCAAAACAAAGCACGGTATTATAAGTGTATTTCTACTTTGCACAAGAAGCAGAATCAACCCAGGTTATTAAAGGCCAAATGAGAAAAGATTAATATTCTAGCAAAACGAGAAGAGACGGCTGAATCGAAACTTGACAGAGGCAACTCGTGCCAGGGAAGCCAAGGTCATACCAACAGACGAGGCGAATAGTAGCTACATTTAATTGAAACTAAGAACAGAATATCCTGCTTCTGAAAGGTCAAGATAAGAAGACATAGGCAGGTGGCGGGCTAAATGAGAATCAAATACACAAATTGAGAGAAAAGAGACAAATTCACGGTGTGGGAAGCACGTGACCAGCCGAGCAAGAAGAAGCTAGGGTTCACACCTGTGCTTGTCACCGGACCAGGCAGAGATATCAGAACTTTTCCAGACAGAAGATGCAGTTTCGAGGCCAACCACAGTGAACTCATTGATACATAGCTACTAGAGAGATGATTTATTGTGACCATAATTGGAGAAAGGCCGGGTAACTAAGGGGTACCTCACACCTGGCTGATCATTCTGCGTGCTGCTAAGCAAAGTGGAAAAGTATGCATGGAGTTGGTGCCAACCCAATCACAGTGGACCAAGTAATCTAGGGTCCTATAGTCAGTAGAACCAATGAGATGTTGTACTTTTAGTGACGTCGAAGGAAGGGCTTAGATGCCCACCTGACAGAGTTACCCAATCCCCTCACTCCATTACCATATACAGATATAGTACATATAGTAAAGTTACCTTTTCCTAACCAATAGAAGTGCTTATTAACTTTTGAGTGTTACACGTCAATTATGACAAGTTTTGAGTATAAATGTTACAACTTGTATGAAGTTTGTTGGAGTTGAAGAGAGAAGGACAAACGCATCACTGCTGATATCCATGACTCTGCGTTTTCTGTACTTGTCATTAAATTGACTCCCTTTGCCAAACCATTGAGTTGTCCTCATTGATTGGTGTTTGAGTAACAAATCTGCGCCCCCATCCATCTTAAGGGTGCAGCTATCTCATCTTAAAGTTTTTCCAAGCAAACCTCGGCTCTATGGGCCGGCCGGGGGTCTCGAAATACACTTGATAGCAGAGGATGGTTTTTCGATTATCGATTATTGATCAGGATAAGACACCCATTGACCGTTGACATAAATTAACTCTAGGTCTTCGGCAATATCACGTGTCCTTTGCCGTTCGGCTGAGTAGACCATGAAGCTCCTCGCAGACAGTGGTAGTGTAAGAAAAATCTGCAGACTAGGGTCTGAAGGACCCTGTGTTTCCCCACAAAACCCCTTCCCATTCCTATGGGCAGCTGAGCGGGTGAAAAGCCGAAGGAGGCGGTAACAAAGGCGGTGAACCCGAGGGTCCAGAGAGGAACCATGCGAACGGTGAGTGAAAAAGACTGAGTGTTTTGGCAAAAGTGCATGCTTTAGAACAAGTAAAGGGAAAAGGTAATGGAGGGAGACGGGAAAGAAAGAACAAAACATAATCAGAAGCAGAGAAGAATGTATACATCTAAGGGGAAGGGGATAATGACTCGAGAATAATTAAGCAAACAGAGAAGATATCGGGGAGAACACCCGAGAAGTGAGAGGTTACCGGGAAGGACACCCGAGAAGTGAGAGGATTCACCTTATTCCTACGCTTTTAATACAAGCGGCTAGAAGAAACGTGCACCCATAGTCCCAACTAAAGGGGGAACAAATAGACTACCACGGCAATTAAAGTCGCCGTTAAAAGGGTACTTTTAAACTACATGTCGGGGTAATATTTAGAGGCAGAGATATCTGTGACCGGCTGGTGTTCATCTAGTCTGTTGAACGTCTGTCTTATATTTTATTTGTTGTGATGTCACAAGTCGAAAAATTTTCCTTGAAAACACTGATTTTAATTTTACGCGATTGAATACTCCAGATAATATTGCATGCGAATGGGTGGTTTTTGAGTAAAATAGAATATATAAAATTCTGCAGAAAAAAATTGGGATTGTAGCTTGCAGTGTTTGGTGCTTGCTCATACTGTTGGAAGTTGTTTAAGTCACGTGAAGCGTTCACAAGTGTTATACAAGGAGAAAGAGAATAGATTTAAGCATGGAAGACATAACTCCATTAGCACACCTATGCAAACAATTGCCAAAACATGCCCCCAAGCTAAAAAAATATAGCACAAAATGGGTTAAGGGAACCGCCCACAAGATGCTTATGCCATGGCCACAAGGTGGGTCCCTATCTAAAGCTGTTTTGCAACACATGACGACATATTTGCACGCCACACACATAGGCAAGAAGTTAGACAAACGCCTAGCTGTTCTTGAGCTTTGGAAAATGTATGAACAGGGAAAGGAAGAGGAGCCGCCAATAGATTGGATACTTAACATATGCACAGAGAGGGGTGCGACGCCTACCGCGCCACCCGCCCTGTCCGAAACAAAAGCCGACGACAACAAGGACGAAGGGTTATACCCACTGAGAGAACTTAAAGCAGCTACAGGGTATAGCAACCCGGCATATGAGTCGCCTACACAAAGTAGGGACGAAAATCAAGGTAAAGAAAAGGATAAGGATATCACCTCCATAGTCCCAAGGGACAAGGAGAGACGCGATGAAGAGAGACAGGACCAGGCACAGACAAGTGCATCTCTCGACAAAGAGAGAGAGAGGGCAAATGATGGAAAGGAAGCGAAGATAGAACTGATGAGATAACGTTTGCAAAAAACAAATGGATGGGAGGGAAAATGTTATTGAAAATAGATGGCAAAGGCATTGATTATGCTAAACAAAAAGAGAGGCTAGACAATGTACAGAGAAAGGAAAACGAGAAGGAATTGAGAGACAAAAGAATAAGGAAAAAAGATAGACAAAGGCGAGAACAGCTATATCACGAAGAGCAAAAAAGACAGCTTGATTGCAAACAGAGAGCAACCAATGATCACGACAGACAGAAACAGCAAAGATTAGAGGAAGAGCAAAGAATATGAGAGAAGAGAATAAAGAGACAAAGGGATGAGGAGATCCAAAGGGCAGATGAACGCAGAAATGAAAAGAAAAAGGAAGAAGATAGGGTCAGAGAAGAGGCGAGGAAATGCAAAGAATTTGATGATGATGTAGAACGTAAGCGAAGACAGAAAGCACGCGATCTCGAATATCTGGGGAGAGAGGTTAAAAAACCTGCTCCATTAGTAGATTGGGAAGAGATCAAGGAGTTCTTTCCTGTGTACGATTCAGTACCAGGCACGTCGAGGGTAAATATGGAAGATAACTTCGATACCAGAAGCATCGGAGAAACGATCGATAGAATATATGATGAAATGGGACTAGAGCAAATACCTCAAGGGGAGGAGGAAGATGAGCGCCTAGAGAGCACTCAGCTCTATGACACTGAGGATGTCTCCCGAAGTAGTGGGAATAGAGAACTATCCATGGATAGACTAGAAATAAGTAGAAACAGAGAAGACATAAGGTGTGAAACGAGTTGGGCACAGACGATGTCCGAATCAGAAGGGGAGGAACATGAGGAAAATGAGGAAGAGAGAAGGAGTGAAAGACGACTCCCAAGGGAGAAAGGGATACGATGGTCCGACACAAGTGAATCCGTGCCAAGGGTATCAGAGTCAGCCACACAGTCAGACCGACACGAAGAAATATCTCACGGTCAGAGGGGGGTGTCTCCACCGCCCTATTTGAGCAGGCTTAGGACATTGCCCAGCAGGCGGCGATGCGGGAATATTACCCCTGCAATAGACAGGAGAACAATGAGAGAAGAGAAAGAGAGCTATTCAACCCAATTTCTGTTACTCGAGAAAGGGGGATCATGACCGCAATATATTCCATGGCCACACATGGATCGAGAAAATCTGAAAAACAAGCTTCCAATGCTGACATCGGGAGCCGGAAAGTGGATACATGAGTTAGAAAAAATGACAGGCGGAAAAACGCTAGCTATAGGGGATATCAAGGATCTCCTAATCTCCATACTTGGTGAGAGAGCAGACGACGTGTGGACACAAGCAGGTTACCCTGGTGTGACCACAATTAATACTGCGCATGACGGAACTCCATTTAACAATTGCAGAGCCGCAGTATGGAAAGCACTACGAGTGCTTTACCCAGACACTTCTGATATGGGAGCTATAATGACACGTAAAATGAACGAGTCTGAGGATCCATTAATTTACATACAGAATTTTCAAGACACGTGGGTAATCGAGACTCATGAATCTTGGACAAAATCTATACCTGTGTTCTTCCATATATTGTGCCAAGGGCTGCCAGAGCCAGTACAGAAACAGCTCAAGAAATTGGTAGGAGTCGAGGCGAAACCGTGGGTAGAAATACAGCTGACCATCGCACACTATTGCAGGCTACTGCAAGAAAAGAATCGCTAAAGGAAGCTACACGAAAGGGTGAGGAAGCGAAATTGGTGCAGAAGAAATTGTCAAAATATGCTCTTGAGGGAGCCATGATAACTAGCTGAATCAAGCATGCAACAGGTCAATAGTACACAACAGAATAATCAGGGCAATATTGGGTTTTACTCCAGGGGAAGAGGATTTAGTGGAAGGGGGTGGCAAAGTAATCAAGGAGGTTTCCAAAACATGCAAAATGGCAATCAAGATATGTCAAACCTGGCAAATGATCCGACCACCGCCAGTGTGTTGGTTGTGTGGGATGACAGGGCATTTGGTGCGCAAATGCAGAAATCAAGGCATGGTACAGAATGGCCAAGGTATGGGAGCAGGCATGGTGAATCCACCTGCAGCTTTACAACAGGGAGTTGCACAGAATCACAAGGTTCAACAGCAAACTTCAGGAGCTCAGCAAAACCCACAGCCCCAACATGTGGTGAGTTTTCCACAAGGGCAGTCCCAACAATCACCACTGCAATTGTCACAGACAGTGAGCACAGGACAGACCCTGAACCCTGGAATGGGAAGTACAAATGGGAATGGGGGAAATCCACAAGCACATAGTGGGACAAAATTGTATATGGACTAGGACAGCTCACTGTGAGACCTGATGTGTTCTATCCTATCAGTGACACCAGACCCTCACCGGGAACCTGGGGTAGATGTCATTATCGGGGATAAAGAATATTCCTTCTTAGTTGATACGGGGGCAACACGCTTGTGCATACGTGAAGGCATGTTTTCCTTGTCTGGCGAGGCCATAAATACTCACAGGAGCCACAAGTCATGTTCCCTTCACAAATGTTCTTCCAGTCTCTGTAGGAGAATGTGAAATGAATGTGCCTTTATTATATTCACGCCAGACCCCAGTAAATATTTTGGGGCGAGATTTAATACAAAGTTAAACATGACAATCTCCTTCACAGAGGAGGGCATAGTATGTTCAACTCCAGGAATGCACTATTCAAATGTATGCAAAATAATCAGAGCATACGCAGGACACACAGCCACACAGCCATGGGGGCTATACCATTAGAGCCAGAAATATTTGCATATGGTATGCACATACTAATGGCAGGGCTGCCAGGCCTTGCAGACAGAATTATGAAAACCCCAGATGAGTTTTTATTTAGACCAAGAATACCTATGCACGAGGAGAAGGGACAAGTATTTCCCTTGATGATACACACAGCTGCAGTACGGGGGAGAATGGCCTTGATTGATGGTTATGATGACGAGGGTCGACAATGGTGTGCAGTAATCGCCATTGAAGAAGGATACTGATTGACTGACGTCACTGATGACGATCTGTTTGAAGAGCAAACAGACATGGAAGAGACAGTGGTGGAAGTGAGTATCCTTTTCTGGATGAGAATGATCAAAAGAGAAGTGCCTCAGAGAATGATGTTGGCACGAAACTGTCCTGTGTATTTTGATGACGACATGGCCCAGGTGCCTGTCTCAGTGTGGACTACAGGACCCTATGATGTAGGCCTCTTAAAAGGGGTTGGAGAAGTGAGAATTAAGCTAAAACCAGGACCAATTTTACCCAAAGCACGTCAATATCGCATGTCCAGAGAGGCAGATGAAGAGATTTTTAAGTCAATTGCGGCTATGATGGAGCAAGGCATCTTAGTGACGTCAGAATTGTCATGCAATACTGCGGTTTATCCGATCACAAAATGAAAGGGAGGGTCTTGGAGGCTAATCCAGGATTTACGCCCAATAAATGATATTGTTGAGGCCGAGTTCCCTTTAGTCCCTAACCCGGCTACAATCCTATGTAATATATCTGTTGAGGCAAAATATTTCACGGTGATTGACTTGAAAAAGGCATTTTTCTCAATCCCGTTGCACCGTGACTCACAAGATCTGACATCATTTACTTTCAGACAGATGTGTCTGAAAAGCACAAGGCTACCCCAGGGGTATTGTGAGTCTCCATCTATTTTCAACAGAGTCCTGCAGATGGACTTAAGCAATATTGCATTAAAAAGTGTTGTCCTGCAATATGTGGATGATATCTTAATTTGCAGCACGACAGAAAAGCAATGCAGGCACGATTCTGTCCAGCTATCTATACTGGCTGAGAAGGGATATAAGGTTGACAACATATGTTGTCAACAAGAAGTGCTATACATAGGCCAGCTGATCTCACATGAGGGAAAGAAAATTACCCTGGAAAGGGCTGAAGCCATATTGAACACGGCTAAGCCACACACGATAAAACAAATGCAGAGCTTTTTAGGCCTGTGCAACTATGTTAGGGCATGGGTCTTCGATTATAGCTCTTACACCAAGCCTTTACTTCAGGGCCTAAAGAAGGCCCAGGTGATGAAAGAAAAGATTGAATGGTTTGAGACCATGGAAAAAGGATTCACTGAACTTAAAAAAGCAATTTGCACAGTACCAGTTTTAGGAATCCGCAATTATGCTGAGGAATTTGACTTATTCTCGCACACAAATGGCAGCGTCATGACGGCAGTGCTTACACAGGGAACCACCTTAGGGTACAAGCCCCTAGCATACTACAGTGGATATTTGGACCCAGTGATGAAGGACCATTTCCCATGCAAACAAAGTTTAGCTGCCGCAGCGTTCACTATAAAGAAGGCTACGACCATTATAATGGGATGCTCAATGACGTTGTACGTCGAGCACTCGCTATTTGCTGTCCTAGAGAAAGGTACACTGACATCTCAGAGAGCTTCGGCTTATGAAGTGATCATATCGAATCCATCAATTAAGATAGTCCGATGCAAGATAGTGAACCCAGCTATGTTCATAGCGGAGCCAGCCACTGAAGGAGAACCAATACATGACATGACAATACAAACTGTGAAGAATTCTATGATGAAATCCCTAAAGTAAAAGAAAATGCTTTGGCGTAAGGAGAAGTTGTCTTTATTGATGGTTCGTCAAGAATCGACCAAAGCAATGGACAACGATATACAGGCGTCGCTGTAGTGAAACACACCACGAATGGAGAATGTCGAGTACTCCTTAGTACACGAATACCATCTCATTATTCAGCACAGGCTGCAGAATTATTGGCGCTGATACTCGCCATTGAGAATCATGCAGACCAGGAAGTAACGGTGTACAGTGACTCCGCCTACGTGACGTCAACAGTGCACGCAAGCTTAGCGTGCTGGAAAAGGAGGGGCTATCTCCGAGCGGACAGCACGCCAGTACAGGACGCAGCCTTATTGGACAGCCTGATCAAGGCACTAAAGCTCCCAGTGGGCATAGTGTTTGTGAAATGCACCGCCCACACGAAGGGGACAGATTTGATCTCACGCGGCAGACACGGAAGCCAAGCGTTTGGCATCCAAAAGTGAGATGATTATGGAAGTGGAAGTCACCTATACCAATGAAAGAATGATGGTTGCACGTTATACACCTGAAGAATATAACAATCTTGGGCAAACACAGTTAATGCAGCTCCAAGGGGAGGCACCACAGGGGGAGAAAAATCTTTGGAAAAGACGAGGGTGTTCTTTAAATCCCCACTGACAGCTTGTGGAGACAAGACAGCACTGGTAAACTAGTAATGCCTATAGCCCTATTAGAAATAGCGCTGGAGCAGCTACATTACCCAGCCCACATGACAAAAGAGAATTTAGCAGCAACACTCTCAGAAGACTGGTTTATACTGAATTTGACCAAGCACGTTGCATTCTTTATGGTAAACCGTGTAATCTGCCAACAATTCACAGCTGGGCACACATTAAAAGTAATAAGAGGAGTCATCCCCAGGCCAAATAGGCCCTTTCAGCACTTGCATGTCGATTACGTCGAGATGATTCAAGTATGTAACGGGTACAGATACTTAATTGTTGTGGTGTGTCCATTCTCTAGATGGATGGAGACAGGTCCCTGTACACACCCAGACTCTACCTGTGCGGCCACATTTTTAGTAAGAGAAGTGTTTCCCAGGTGGGGGGTGTGCAAGGTTATGAGATCAGATAATGGCCCTCACTTAGTTAATACAGTATTTGAACAGATCAGCTTGCTGCTTGGTATAAAGTACAATTTCTCGTTGGTGTATCATCTGCAAGGTAACGGGATCTGTGAGAAGCTCAACAGCTTGTTCAAGGAAAGGATGGCCAAGTTGAAGCTTGCTCTAAGAAAGGGATGGTTGCACTGCCTTCCTTTGGCACTGTATGCACTTAGGAACCAACCCGGTTCTGACCATCATCTTACACCACACGAGATAGCCACAGGAAGAATAATGCATACTCCTCTGACACCCTGAGATAGAGCTAGATGTGATGCCCAGTCGACAGGAGAAATATTAGGGTCCGAAATGCAAAATAACCTGAATTGCATAACATCTTGCCTTACTGTAATTTCAGACCAGCTGCAGCGACGACGAAAGGGGTGCAGGGCAGCACAGAACACAGAAGGAGATACTAATACCGACACAGCTCAAGGACTTTGTGTACCATCCGTTTTTCCTGCAGACACCATCCTTGTAAGGAACCGTATGAGGAAAAAGTGGAAAAAGTGGGATGAGCCAAGATTTAACGGTCCCTTCACAGCTGAGTACTGCACACCGTCCGCAGTAAAACTACAAGGCAGGAGAGCTTGGATTTTCCTGGCCGATATCAAACCCTACATCGGAGAAGGCCCCCTGCCTGCACCCCAGCGCGAGGAAACTATGAGCGATGGGGAAGAACCACAGCACATGCAGACGAGATCCATGACGAAGAAGAAGGACGCGTGAGCAAAGCAGCAAAAGTAAAGACAAAGAACCTTTGTGAGATAGTTGTGGTTTCACTTGGGACATCCCTCTGAGCAACACAAAAAAAAGTATAAGGACATATTAAACGGACACTCTGTGCATCCTAGTTGCAGAGTGAAGAAGAGAATTACATCCATAAACCACAACATGGGGACTCATTACGAGTCCGGCGGTAACCGCGGCGGTAAAACCGCCTGGTTACCGCGGACTCGTATTACCATTCCGCCTCTGTGATTCCCGGAATTACCGGGGCATTACAACCCCGGTTTTCCGGGAATCACGGAGGCGGAATGGTGTTAATCCCCATTCCCATCGAGTTCTATGGGACTCGATGGGAATGGGGATCATGGAAACACCGGCAGCATCTCGTAATGCTGCCGGTGTTTCCTCGACCGCCTGCAGGCGGGCGGTGTTAAACCCGCCAGGTCAGACCTGGCGGGAACATCACCTCCCGCCTGCAGGAGTCGGGATCAGGCGGTTCGGAAACAACGGTGGCGGCGGGTTTACCGCCACCGTTATTTCCGGACCGCCTGAGTTATAATGAGGCCCATAGTCTGTTGGCTGTGAACTTTGGACTGAGGCACATTTAAAACCGTGATGAAAATAACATGCCAAATTTTGATCAAGGACATATAAGTTGGAAGAAAATACAGTATCCAGACTCATTTCACACCGGGACCCTATTCAGAATCACTTATGGTGTCCCTCAGTAGCGACATCAGCAAAGACGTGGTGATATACTTTAATCTAGTGCTAAGATCATACCCGTCATTGGTGGGGAGAATCGCCAGAGTCACTGACTTTCTTCAAGATCCCGAGAATGAAAAGGCAATAAGAAGATTGCTTACTGTAATTGTTGAACAATTTCTCCTACTTCCTGAGTACAGCGAAGAGAAACCAAATGTCCCAAGCAGAGAAGGAAGTAAATGAACTTATCAATACATTGTTCTTTCACATAATCGAAGACTGCCCAACTCTTGTCGGAAGAACGACCGACACACTCACGTTTCTTCGAGATCCAGTGAATACAGACCATCTAAGCCACCTCTGAAATAAAATTATGATCCTAGTTGCACTCCACGCAAATGGTCAGTGCAGACATTGAGCCTCATTACACGGTAGGCGGTAACCATGGCGCTGTTAGCGCCATGGTTGCCGCCGGTATTTTACCGTGTCCGCCTTGGTGGATGGCGGAATTACCGCCCTACTCCAAGGTGAGTGGGGGCGGTAATTCCCCATTCACCAAGGCACTTCCCCATTCCCATTTTTGCCCCCATAGGGCTCAATGGGAATGGGGAAGGCGCTAATTACGGTACCGCAAATTGCGGTACCGTAATTAGCACCAAGGTCCCTTTGCGGCACCCTACTTTAACGGCTGGTAAAACCAGCCGTTAAGGTCGGGTCCCGCAAAGGGAAATCGTAGTAAGGCGGTAAGGGTTTACCGGTACCGGTGCCCTTACCAGTACCGGTAAACCCTTACCGCCTACCGTGTAATGAGGCCCATTGTTTACAATAAAGAGAAAGCATACAATCCTGAAACTCAGCAAGACAGGATGCATGTCCTTGTCACTAGAAGACAGCAGGTTGGCTCACAATGTCTTCTTTCATCTAGTCACTTTCCAGAGCTAGTGGGGAGACCAATCGATGTTGACGTCCTCACATTCATCAGAGATCCAGCTAATATTACACAGATGGGCATGCTCTTGCATGGGATCGTACTACAAATAGAACTCTCTAACCATCAACTATCTGAGGAGATTCTAAAAGCTTTCCGCCGAGGGACAGATCGAGGAAACAGTGTCAAGGGTACCACATTATTCCATTTGTAGTTATTTTTCTCCATTTTTCATATTGACCAGGACACAGCATGTCTTCAGGACTGAAGCAGATCTGTGGCGTGGACTGGGAGCTAACCTACTTTGAACATGCACAGTAAAAGGATGTGCCGAAGTGTTATTTGATTTGATTTTTCCAATAGTTCATTAAAAGAACTGCATCCCGAGATAATAGACAATGCATTATTCACAAGAGGGGGGACAATTGTTGTGTAACACCTGAAACTCACAAAACAAAATCTGAAAGACTATATTGTTTAAACAAATATAGTAAAAGGTAGACATTTTGGCGAATGATCGAGATGGGGATCCAGACTAGCAACCTTGTCCTCCCACAGGAGGAAAGACGTCCACGATTCTCTGGAAGTAAATGCTGCCGCCTGACATACAGGAGCATAATGTATTTATGTGTTGTATTCATCATGTTTTACTGTCATTAACAATCAGAACTGCATTTTTCATAGATACACAAAGTACTCAAATTCCAGTGCACCCACCTAATGATGAAAGCATGAAGCCTACAAAGACACCCAGACCGTATATAGTCACCCCAGTCCCTAGAAGATCTGAAGTGGAATGGATGAACTTGAAATGGATGTGATTAGCAATTACACACGCACACTTGTGGTAACAGATGAATCGAAAGGCCGGAGACAAGGTCGGCAAAATATAAATGTGACAAGATTATTGACAACCACACTCATGCAAACATGGAATGCACACGCAACAGGCCTGGTGTCAATGACTGCAAAACCACAACTCAAAGCCTCAGAGAGGAAAACAAAACATACTACAAGAGATGAAATGCCATGAATAAGGATATCGTGAACCTAAAGTGAAAGGACGATGTCAGAATACAAGAAGTATGACCACAAAAGTGATGGGTGGAAGGTTTCGAATGAATCCGAACCACTGGCAATTGCTCTGGGCAACCTTCCACACCACTGTTTTTTAGCCCGTCTGCGCCATTGCAAAAAGGGTCCAGCCATGTGCAAATCATTCAGCTGCCGCCACCAATGGTAGCAGCCCAGCCCGAACTGCTAGGCCAGGTGCCCTCTGCACAGAAAACCAAGCAACCCCAGACATGTTTCAGCCTTGTTGGACCTCCTCAGTGAGGTGCAGCCTGGTTCCCTATGGCACAGCAAGCAAGGGACCCACGTCTGGGCATACCCTCTCTCACATGGAGAGACAAACTGACCACAAAAGTGATGGGTGGAAGGTTTCGAATGAATCTGAACCACTGGCAATTGCTCTGGGCAACCTTCCACACCACCGTTTTTTAGCCCGTCTGCGCCATTACAAAAGGGGTCCAGCCATGTGCAAATCAGTCAGCTGCCGCCACCAATGGTAGCAGCCCAGCCCGAACTGCTAGGCCAGGTCCCCTCTGCACAGAAAACCAAGCAACCCCAGACATGTTTCGGCCTTGTTGGACCTCCTCAGTGAGGTGCAGCCTGGTTCCCTATGACGCAGCGAGCAAGGGACCCACGTCTGGGCATACCCTCTCTCACATGGAGAGACAAACTGTGACCACAAAAGTGATGGGTAGAAGGTTTCGAATGAATCTGAACCACTGGCAATTGCTCTGGGCAACCTTCCACACCACCATTTTTTAGCCTGTCTGCGCCATTACAAAAGGGGTCCAGCCATGTCCAAATCAGTCAGCTGCCGCCACCAATGGTAGCAGCCCAGCCCGAACTGCTAGGCCAGAATTACTTCTCTGCTAAATCAGAAGAAGCCTTTCATGCAATTCCATATGAACATAGGCTGTTCAGCCTCACCTCATCAGTGTTCACTACTATTTTTATGCCAAGAGTCCAAGTCGGAGCAAACACTAAATGGTTGAAGATAACCAGATGGGAGTTACTGCAGACCATCAACAACACCATAAAAGGATTCAACGCAATCAAAGAAGAATTAAGAGCCATCCGACTGATGACTCTCCAGAACAGATATGTACTTGACATGATCACAGCTGTGGATGGAGGAGTTTGTGCAAAAATCAGAGAATCATGTTGCACATTTATACCTTCTCACAATGAGGAAAATGGAACTTTAACAAAAGCCATAGGTATGCTGACAAAACTGCAGAACCAGATGATTGACGAAACTGACAAAGTGGACGATGACAGCTGGTTTGGATTACTATTCTCATGGGTCCCACAATGGATGGCAGATGCATTCAAGTTCCTGGGAGCCCTCCTAGTAATAATATTACTAGGCTTCTGTGTCATTAAGATAATAATTTCCCAATGCTAGAAAACTGCGAAGAAAGCCATAGGGATGAAGATCATGATTGACGTCAAGCCAGGATGGAAGCCCAAAGACCTGACTGATGAAGAAATAAGAGACTTTGTGAAGGCTAGCATTCACGCACCAGAGGGAACAAAGTTTCCCTACCTCAGGAATCATCGATACTATGTGGGAAGATGGGTTTACTGCAGCCCAAATGTACAATGTCAATTGATGACATGGAATAAAGACGAACATGTAAAGACCGAAATTCTCTACCTCAGGAATCATCGAAACTATGTGGGAAGATGGGTTTACTGCAGCCCAAATGTACAATGTCAATTGATGACATGGAATAAAGACGAACATGTAAAGACCCCAGGAAGCTTGAAAGGAGTAATAAAGATATGGACTCCAAAGAGACACTTCTTCAAACCATCCTGTATAGATCCAGAAGATGGAGAAGGAATGAACCCAGGCGATGAAGTGAAGATGAATATAGAAGAACCGAGTAAGATGAATACAAAGACAGAAGTGAAAGTGGTCGATGAATAGCCCAGAGGGGGGAGTGTAGAGGAGGTCTCAAATAAAGCCTGCACTCCAATCGTCCATTTTGAAGTTCCAGGAACATTCACACCGAGATATGTAATGTATTATGAGCAAATAAACCAGCAGAGAGCCGCAGTAGGGCTCTGCCCAGTGCCTATCGGAAAAACAGCACCTACTGAAATACCAGTACCAAGAAAACCATGGACAGTAAGGTATCCAGTGATGAAACCCTACCAACAAATGAGACAAAATGATGATTGTCTAAGTGCAGTCCCGAAATAAACCAAAAAGGTCTTAATGGAAGACGAATGGTGACGTCACAAGAACCCGGACTGACCCACAGATAGAAGAAATGACGACCCGAGAATGACACAAAGAGACAAAATGCCATGAATAAGAATATCGTGAAACTAAAGTGAAAGGACGATGTCAGAATACAAGAAGTAAGCTGTAAGCAAGATGAAGATAGTAATCAGTTTACACCTGTAAATATGCTTGGAACTGCAAGAAAGCTAAGAAAACAGTGCAGCTTGCTATGCTAAGTAGAAGAATAGTGCGGCAAGCGCCATTATACATAATCTACCTCAAAATGAAGCACAGTATTATAAGTGTATTTCTACTTTGCACAAGAAGCAGAATCAACCCAGGTTACTAAAGACCAAATGAGAAAAGATTCCTATTCTAGCAAAACGAGAAGAGACGGCTGAATCAAAACTCGGCAGAGGCAACTTGTGCCAGGGAAGCCAAGGTCATACCAATAGACGAGGCGAACAGTAGCTACATTTAATTGAAACTAACAACAGAATATCCTGCTTCTGAAAGGTTGAGATAAGAAGACATAGGCAGGTGGCAGGTTAAATGAGAATCAAATACGCAAATTGAGAGAAAAGAGACAAATTCACGGTGTGGGAAGCACGTGACCAGCCGAGCAAGAAGAAGCTGGGGTTCACACCTACGCTTGGCACTGACCAGGCAGAGATATCAGAACCTTTCCAGACAGAAGATGCAGTTTCGAGGCCAACCACAGTGAACTAATTGACACATAGCTACTAGAGAGATGATTGATTGTGATCATTCATAATTGGAGAAAGGCCGGGTAACTAAGGAACACCTCACACCTGGCTGATCATTCTGCGTGCTGCTAAGCAAAGTGGAAAAGTATACAAGGGGTTGATGCCAACCCAATCACAGTGGACCAAGTAATCTAGGGTCCTATAGTCAGTAGAACCAAAGAGACCTCATACTTTCAGTGATGCCCTTAGATGCCCACCTGATAGAGTTACGCAATCCCCTCACTCCGTTACCATATACAGATATAGTACCTATAGTAAAGTTACCTTGTCCTAACCAATGGAAGTGCTTATTAACTTTTGAGTGTTACATGTCAATTATGATGAGTTTTGAGTATAAATGTTGCAACTTGTATGAAGTTCTTTGGAGTTGAAGCGAGAAGGACGATCGCATCACTGCTGATATCCATGACTACCCGTTTTCTGTACTTGTCATTAAACAGACTCCCATTGCCAAACCATTGAGGTGTCCTTATTGATTGGTGCTTGAGCAACACATCTGCGCCCCCATCCATCTCAAGGGTTCAGCTATCTCGTCTTAAAGTATTTCCGATCAAACCTCGGCTCTATGGGCCGGCCAGGGGTCTCGGAATACACTTGGCTGAGCACCACTTCTCACTCCGGATGGTGGCATTGAAGGCGTTCTCATTTGCCTGCCTGTCACAATCTCGTGCAGCGTAAGATGGTGGTCACAAACTGGTTGATTCCTCAATGCATACAATGCCAGTGGTAGGCAGTGCAACCACCCTTTTTTCAAAGTAAGCTTCAACTTAGCTATTCTTTCTTTTAACAGTCCGTTGAGTTTTTCACAGATACCATTTCCTTGCGGATGATAAGCCGAAGAAAACTTGTGTTTTATACCAAGCAGCGAGGTGATCTGCTCGAAAACTGTATTAACAAAGTGAGGTCCATTATCCAATCTCATTACTTCACACACTCCCCATCTAGGAAACACTTCACGCATCAAGAACTTGTCTGCACAGGAAGAGTCTGGGTGCGTACATGGACCTGCCTCTATTCATCTGGAGAAAGGACATACTACAACTAATAGGTATCTATATCCATAACAAACTTGTATCATGTCGACATAGTCAATATGTATGTGCTGAAAAGGGCCATTGGGTCTTGGGATGACCCCCCTCACTATGCGCAGTGTATGCCCAGCCGTGAACTGCTGGTAAATAATACAATTTACCATAAAAAATGCAACATGTTCCATTTGGTTCGGTACAAACCAGTCCTCACCAATTGTTACAGCAAGATTCTCCCTAGTTTATGCGCTGGGTAGTGTAACTGTTCTAGCGCTACCCTTTGTAAGGCTATAGGCATTAAAGGATTACCAGTGCTGTTTTGTCGTCACAATGCTTCAGAGGGGTTTAAAGAACACCATCTTCGCTTCCACAAGTTCTTTTCTTCTTGCGGTGCCTCTACTTGGAGCTCCACTATTTGTGTTTTAGGCATATGATTATATGGCTCATCCATACTCGTCATTACAGTAATTCTTTAATTCACATCAATGATTTCGATATTTATCATCCCTATATTTGTATTTGCTATGCGCTTGGCTTCAGCGTCTGCTGCTTGATTTCCATGCAAAATAAAATCTGTCCCTTTCATGTGAGCTGTGCATTTAACGACTGCTATGCCCATTGAGAGTTGTAGTGCCTTAATAAGCTTGTCCAATAAGGCTGCATGCTGTACTGGCGTTCCGTCTGCTCGGAAGTAGCCCCTCCTTTTCCAACGCGCTAATCCTGTGTGCACTGTTGATGTCACATAGGCGGAGTCGCTGTACACTGTCACTTCCTGGTCTGCAGGATTCTCGACTGCAACTATCAAAGCTAATAATTCTGCAGCTTGCGCTGAATAATGAGATGTCAATCGAGTAGTAACAAGAACTCGAAATTCTCAATTTGTCAAATGTTTCACTACCACGGCACCTGTATATCTTTGCCCGTCATTTTGATTGATTCGCGAAGAGCCGTCAATGAAGACAATCTCTCCCCCTGCGAGTGCATTCTCTTTTACCATAGGAAGCTCATCACAGAACTCTTCATAGTTTGCACAATCGTGTGTAGGTTCCCCTTCAGTAATAGGCTCAGCTATAAACATAGCTGGATTTTCTATTTTACAACAGACTATTTTAATCGCTGGAGTCGATATGATTACCTCATAGGCAGAAGCCCTTTGAGTAGTCAAGGTGACTTTTGGTTTTTCTAAAATTGCAAATAATGCACACTCAATGAATAATGTCATGGAGCATCCCATCACAATGTTTGTAGCCTTTTCTATGTCCAACGCGGCGGCTGCTAAACTTTGTTCGTATGGAAAGGGACATCTCATTACTAGGTCCAAGATTCCACTGTAATATGCAAGGGGTTTGTACCCCAATGTAGTTCTCTGTGTGAATACTGATGTAATAAAAGTACCATCTGTATGCGAGAATAAAAAGAACTCCTCTGCATAATTGGGAATCCTGTGGTGCTGCAATTTAAAATGTTATCTACGTATTGCAACACAACACTTTCTAAAGCAATATTGCTCAAGTGCATCTGGCGGACTCTATTAAATATTGATAGGGACTCACAATACCCCTGAGGCAGTCTCGTGCTTTTTAATCTCACTTGTCTAAAAGTGTTACACTCACCTGGTCTCTGCGGTGGCGTTGGGGCATAAATGCAGCCCTCCCTGGTGTTAGATCTTCCTTTTCTAGTTTCTTCCCCTGCGGATCAGCTATGGGCGGCAACAATTGGTGGCACTGCTCCTGTGTGGATATGGGAAAACGTGAATGCCCTGGTAGGTGACTGTGGTATCTCCCAACCACTTCTACCCAAGGTGCGATTTCAGTGGGCATGTACCAGCCCATAAGGCTCACCTGGTTAATGTTAATGATGAGCTCTCCATCCTGCTACTTCTGGCAGGGGCGCTTGTTGGTGGAATCTAGTTTCTTCACTAATTTCTGAGTATTAGTCCAGTCCGGCTGCAACTAAGATCCTCTTTCTGCTTTCTTTCAATGTCTTTTGTCTTTTCCCCTCTTTCTGCTTTCTTTCAATGCCTTTGCCTTTTTCCTTCTTTCTGCTTCCTTTCGATGTCTTTTTCTTTTCCCTCTCAATGTCTTGATGTTATTGCTCTCAATGTGGTTGTTTTACACTGAATAACGTTTCTCTCTGTTTTCTACCAAATAGGTGAAAATGCGGCCTAACAACAGCTGTGGAGGTGCGGAACGCGGCTGAGCGGAAGATTGATGTGACCGCGATGTCCAGCAGCAGGTGAGTGATGGCTTTAGGAAGGCACAATGTTTTAATGGCAGCGAGCCCTTAACGTAATGTCTGTTAAGTGTCTAACCTTGTCTTTTGCAGGTGCTGCGAGTTCAGATGAGTGCGTCGTGCCGTGGTAGCTAGATGATGCTGTCTGCGTTCATGGGTGTTTGCCAGTGAGCCGTGATGTCAGGAAGAAGATGTCTGCACTCCGAGGTGTTTGCAGGTGAGCCGCAGCACCAGGAAGAAGATGTCTGCACTCCGAGATGTTTGCAGGTGAGCCGCGGTGCCAGGAAGAAGCGTACAGGTAAGAGCAGGATTCTCCAGTGACAAGCACGGATGAAGATGGCAGGATAACTCCAGGTAAGATGAATCCCAGCCAACGGTGAGCGTTAGGCTGCACGGAGGTGCAGAATAGCGCGAAGCGTGTGCCTTGGGGTTGGGCTGGCTTTTATAGCTGAGCTCTTAAGGCCACGCCCCCTTAGCAAGGTTCTGCATGCCACACCCTGCCACTCCTAGACGTTAGAAGATGCACGTGCAGATGCAGATGCAGATGGAGACCACACCCGGACTAAATACACAAATGAGAGTTCTTGAGAGTATTCTTGCTCATAATAAAAGAGTTCCTGTTTATTCTAAGCACTTCTGCTGCGCATAATGGATATCTCCTGTTTAAATCCTTCCATGAGCCTGGCGCCAAAGGCGCTAGGACTGTGTCTAACCAGGCCCTCCATGTATAAATGTCCCAAAGGGACGTGCGTGACCCATGAGGCCCCCTGCTACCTCCACTTGATGGTACCATTCTTGTGATCCTGGGCAAGAGGCCATGACAAAAAGTGAATGATGTTAAATATTATGAGTCTTTGTGCAATGGGATTGAGAAAAAAAACGCATTTTTCAAGTCAATCATCGTGAAGTATCGTGCATCAACAGGTATATTACATAGAATCGTAGACGGGTTTGGGACTAGAGGGAACTCGGCCTCTACAATCTTGTTTATTGAGCGTAAATCTTGAATTAGTCTCCAAGACGCCCGCTTTGATTTTTTAATCAGATACACTGACGTATTACACGATGACTCTGACGTCACTAAGATACCTTGATCCATCATGGCAGAAATTGGCTTGAAAATGCCTTCATCTGCCTCTCGAGACATGGGATATTTCAGTACTCGAGGTAAGATCGCTCCTAGTTTCAATTTAATCTTTACTTCCCCAACTCCTTTCAGTAAGCCTATGTCATAGGGGCCAGTGGTCCATAATGAAATTGGTACCTTTTCCATATCTTCATCAAAATATTCAGGACGCTTCTTTGCTAACATCATTCGCTGCGGGTCCTCTCTCTTAATCGCCTTAACCCAATAAGCAATGTGTAGAATCTGATAAAATGAGGAGCTTGGATTTGTTATCATTAGAGAATCATTACTCTTTGTTCCAGAACCATTACCCAATCATTACTCTTTGCTATGGAATCATTCCATTATTGCATCCTGTTTAAGCTATCCATTGTACATTGCTGAAGTAGACACTATCCACATTATTAGACTGCCACTTTGTATGCATTTGCAATTTGCATTTAGAATGACACATTGTCATATTTAAAATACCATGTAGAGCCATTTAGAATAACACAGTATATTTGTAGTTACACATTTAGAGATATTTATATGTATTATGTATGCATGTAGAGAGACACGCATGTAGAATATGCTTTGAGCATATAAATAGCGCTTGGTTTGCGAGAAGAAAGCGTAACCGCTAGAAAGTATTTAGCTGGCATTATAAAGCCATTCCACTGAATGGAGACACAGGAGCACCACTGGGCTCTGTGCGAAGATGTTATGGTACACTGTGGGAAAGGAATGTAAACAGTTTCTTGGCAGGCACAGAGGTCGCCTTTGCCTTAGTAGAGACAGCCTGGCCTAATCAGCATAGCATGGCTTGTGTGCTTCGCGGAGACAGAAAAGGATGGAGGCAGCGCCACATGGGGAGGTGGGAGAGGAGCCTTTGCAGGAGGGAGAGGTCTTGCACACAGGCACGGAAAGAGGATTTTGTGAAGCCAACAGTGGAGTGAATGGGTATGAATGGATATATAGAGGAAGATGGTGTTTTGCAGGCATGCAGACAGATAGGCCATGACAGAGATATGATGTCCAATGTCACATTGACACAGAACACAACAAGAATACGGAGTGAAAGTACACAGACATTCAGGCACTGCCTGAATATATAATTTGCTGACAGAGAAAGACACATTCTTAGCTTAGAGAACAAAGTAACCATAGGGATTTGAGTGCATCATGGAATAGTATAACCAGAGGTGAAGAGAAGGGAGTTTGCTAGTTGTTGTTGGAGATGGTGCTAGATGTTGATGGAGTTCGATGAGAGAGAGGCGTTTTGGTGTGACAGTGATGCAGCCTTGGCAGACCAGCTTGGGAGATCGAGAGATTGGAGAAGCATTCTGATAAGGCCTTGATGAGATCGATCTGGCAGAGAGAGACCGAGGCCTGACACTGACTGGCTGGTTGCAGAGTAGCGGGAGAGGAGAGACTTGGAAAGACTTGACAAAGACAGAGCTGGAGAGGGGAGAGAGGCGCATGCAAATGGGAAGTATGGTTTATTGCCTAAACGGATTGATTAGAACAGGCACTCCCACAAAGAGTTTTGGGCTTGGGAGAAGGGGAAATCAGACAGGGATTGTCTGAGGGGGAGTGAGCGTGCAGTATGGTGTGGATTGGAGAGAAATGCTGACGCGAGCATTAGACTGCATTAGAATCACAGGCTTGCATTAGAAGCCTGTAAGGCTTATAGTTATTGCATGGTAGATTTGCACCAGAAGCATAAAAGGTGCAACGTTGAGATTTGCATAGTTTTGGTAATGCTTGCATCATGCCTTTTTATGCATAAATAAATGTATTCTATTGTTATAATTTAATCGATTCTTGTGTTTTCTTTGTGTCTTATGTCATTGTGTCCATAGGAGTAAGATAGGTGTATGTTGTTAGGCGTAAGACAGGAGTAACACAGTGCACATAGGCCCTGAGATACGAAAGCAGGGGTGTATAGTGATCCACATCCCCTAGGAGATTGTCTAGGATTGTCTAAGACCGGTGCATGGTTGGCCAGGGGGGCTAGACTGTGATAAGGATTTGTTTTACGGTCTCACAATGCACATTTCAAATATCACAAAATCGTGAGATCTGTCATCTCCAGACAAATCTTCATCAGTGACGTCAGTCACTCTGCAGCCTTCCTCAATGGCAATTATTGTGCTCCATCCTCTACCCTTATCATTAGTTGCATCAAGCAAACCCTCATTTCCTCTGACTATATCTGCTTCTAAGGCTAAGGGGAAAATGTGCCCCTCTTCTTCATCCATAGGTATCTGTGGTCTAAATAGAAACTCCTCTGGCATTCTCATGGCTCTGCCTACTAAACCTGGCAGCCATGTTAACAGAATACTTATCCCATAATGGAACACTTTTTGTTCCAATGTTATTGCTCTAGGCACTATTTGTCCTGCGTATGCCATGGTCATTTCGCACATGTTTAAATAGTGCATTCCCGGTGTTGAGCATATTATACCATCGTCTGTAAACAAAATGGTCATATTCATATTTGTCATTAAATCTTGTCCTAATGTGTGGACAGGTGTTTGCCTTGAATAAAGCAGTGGCACCTTCATAATACATTCTCCTATAGATACTGGTAATTCTTCTGTAAAAGGAACATGACTTGTTGCTCCTGTAAAGCCCTCAGTATTCATCGCATCGCCAGAATTTTTGGTTACTTACTTGCAGCATGTGTCCTGCTTGCTGCGGGTTTGATCTGTCCACATTAGTTAACATTGTCCCTTCAATGGCATACTTGGATAACTTTTTCTGAACTAACTTTGCTTCTTCACCTTTATGTGCATCGTCCTTTTTGCGATTCTTATCCTACAGGAGTCTGCAATAATGTGCAATGGTTAACTGAATTTCTGACCATGGTTTTGCTTCTATCCCCACTAATTTCTTGAGCTGTTTCGGCACCTGCTCTAGCAGCCCTTAGCATAATATATGATAAAATACAGGTATAGACTTCCACCAACCCTCATGTGTTTCAAGCACCCATGTGTCTTGAAAATGTTGAATATGAAGCAAAGGACCCTCTCCTTCTTTCATTTTTCTTGTCATTACAGCTCCTATATCGGAAGTATCCAGATATAGTACTCAAAGAGCTTTCCAAATTGCTGCTCTACAGTTATTAAACAGTGCTCCATCATGCACATTGGTGACTGTAGTCACACCAGGGGTATCCTGCCCGTGTCCATACGTCATCAGCTCTCTCATCAAGTATGGTGATTAGAAGACCTTTAATATCCCCTATAGCTAATGTATTCCCTCCCGTCATTTTTCTAACTCATGTATCCATTTTCCAGCGCCAGAAGTTAAATTCGAGAGTTTACATTTTAAGCTTTCTCTGTCCATCTGGGGCCATGGTATAAACTGTGGCCTGGCTCCTTCCTTTTCCAACAAGGGGAACTGTGACACTCCAAACTCATTCTCATTTCTCGTTCTTTGTCTATCTACCGCTGGAGTAATATTCCCACATCGCTGTCTACCTGACAATGACCTTAGCCTGCTTACATAGGGCGGGGACTCCCCCTTCTGACCATGGGGTTGCCCCTTACGTTGGTCTGACTGTGTCAGTGGCTCTGATGCCTTGGACATAGGCATCTTTAAATCTGACCATCTTACTTCCTTATCCATATGTGGATGTTCTTCTGGATCGCATATATCACTCCTAACCTCCCTCGAGTAGGTTTCCCTTTCTTCGTCTGATACTTCTTGTGCCCAACTCGTGTAACTCCTCTCATCATCATCATCACTATTTAAAGTTAATATGTATAAAGACAGCTCCTTCTGTCTCGTACTACTACAGGAGGCTTCCTCCGTGTCATACAACTGAGTACTCTCGAGACGATATTTTTTTCCCTTCCTTTGTGCTACTTTCTGGGCTTGCATTTCGTGGTATACTTTATCGATCAATGCTTTGTGAGTCAAACTCGTCTTCTAAATGTATTATGAACGTACCTGGAAATGGCTCGGACTCTGGAAAGAATTCCTCAATGTCTTCCCAGTCTACCCTTGGATAGGGATCTCTTACTTCCCTTTCCAAATACTCAAGCTCGAGTGTTCTCTGTTTTCTTTTACGTTCCATGCCATCATCGACTTCTCTGCGCTTTCTCACCTCTTCTCTTATTCTATCTTCCTCTTTCTTTTTCATATCCCTTCGTTCATATGCCCTTCATTTTTCCTCATCTCTTCGCCTTTGTATTCTTTTCTCTCTTACCCTTTTCTGTACATTGGCTTCTATTCTTTTCTCTTTCAGCTTTTCTCATCGGCTGTTCTTCTTTTATTATCACGCTTTCTTTGCTCTTCTGCTCTCTCTTGTTTTTTAGCTTGCTCATCTTAATATAGCTGTTCTCGTCTTTGTCTGTCTTTTCTTTTTGCCCCTTCATCTCCAAATCGTTCTTCCCTTTCTTTGTCCTTTCTGTCTTGTTTGTCTTGATCTCCCCTTTGTCTTACATCTTCAATGTCTTTACCATCGAGTTTAAGTAAAATCTGACCTCCCAACCATTCGGTCTGTAGTGCTATCTCATCAGTTTTATCCGTATCTCCCTTCCATCTCTTTATTTCTCTCCTTATGTCTAGAGATGTACTTGATCACTTCTCTCCTTATCGCATCTCTCCTTGTCCCTCGGGACTTTGGAGGTTATTTCTTTCTTGGCCTCTTTCTCTGGGCCCTCATCACTACTTTGCGTAGGTGACTCATATGACGGATTGCTACATCCCATCTCTGCTTTAAGTTCTCTTAATAGGAATAACCCTTCGTCTTTCTTAATCTTGTTTCATTTCAAACGGGGCAGGCAGAGCAGAAGGCTCTTCACCCACCTCTTTGCATATATTTAGTATCCAATCTAACGGAGGCTCCTCCTTCTTCTCGTGTTCATACATTTTCCAAAGTTCTAGACTCGCTAGGCGCTTTTCTAACTTTTTTCCTGTATATGCAGAATGCAAGTATGTCGTCATATGCTGTAGAAACTGTTCTCGATAATGATCTGCCGCGGGGCCATGGCATAAACATTTTGTCTGCGTATCCTTTAACCCATTCTGCACTGTACTGTTTAAGCACATGCTTTGTTAGCTGTTTGCAAAGATGCACTAATGGCGTAACATCTTCCATTTCAAATGTTTTTACTTCTCTTTTTACTACCACTTCGCTTATGCTTTAGGAAGTTTTCAATTTTATGTTTCACTCAACATACACTTATGAGCGAGCACCAATCGTCGCAAGCTCCAATCCCGTCACAATGCAATTTTTTGCTTTAATCTTGCTACAAAACAATGTCCCATATAAGGGCTCTGAATTAAGGCTTCTGCTAGCACTCTTTAAAGTCTAGGAACAGAGCGTATCCTCATAGCTTGGCTACACCTCATGACTATTTTCCTAATATATTATTTGGCTTCACTCAAGTCAATATCTTTTCCCCATATGCATATATATTACACTTTTACTCTTGCATTTTATGTTATCCTACCTCCCTCCGTTACTCTCCGTTATTTACTACACATGCATCCCTTTTGCCACTCTCTTTGGTGTTATTCACTCACTGTTCGCATGTTTTTTGTCTTCAGACCCTCGGGATCACCGCCTTCGTTACCGCCTCTTTCAGCTGTTTTCTGATCCGCTTCGTGTAGATGTGGGAAGGGTTTCTATTGAAACTAGGGGTTCCGTCACACCCTCTTTACAAGGATTTGTCCTATTCTAACCACAATCTACGGGGAGCTTCACGTCCTGTCAGCCGAATGGCAAAGGTCGTGTGATATTGCAGAGACTCTAAAGTTACTTATGTCGAGTGCCGATGGTATCTTATCTAACCATCAATCTCTGCTACCAAGTGAACTGGATGCTTCCAGCCCTTTAAGATGAGTAGCAATACCCTGGAGATGGATGGGGATGCAGATTTTAATCAAAGATCAATAATTCAGATGACACAAATAGCTTGGCAAAAGTTTGTCTGTTTTAATACAAGTTATTAAAATAGGGAGTACAACAAAGATCAGCAATCACTCGCTACTCAACTCTCAATCATTTCATTAGAAAGCTGGGTTCCTGAACCCAAAATTGGTCCTAGCTGACGTGCTGACCTGCGTCATTACCAATGTCATCCTATGTGGCAAATTACTAAAACCTATCGGGGCGCGGAATTGGTTCTAAGTGAATAACTAAGCATAGGTGTTATATCTGTATAGAGTAACGAAGAGAAATAATTGGATACTTAACATCAGGTGGGGCAACTAAGCCCTCCCTCCAAAATGGCCACCATGAAATTCACTTAATGTACGACGTCCCATTGCCTACCAAACTATAGGACCCCCAACTACGTGGTCCCCTACAATTGATTGGCTACTAACCCCTGTCAGTGACTTTCCACCTACGTGAGCAGCACGCAGACTGAACAACCAGGTGCGGGTGAGATTGTCTTGATACCAGCTTCCCACCAATTAAAACTCTAATCCATCATCACCTCAATGTTTCAGTGTCAATTAATGTTTTTAAGTTGGCCTTGAGTCTGTACTGTTCTCTGGAATTTTTTAAGGAGTATGGGTACTGCCTGGCTTCCGTGCCTAGGTGTGATCTTCTCATGCGTCCAACTTTCTTTCATCACATGACTGGACACCACAATTTGAGCCTTTTTGTGTATTTGATTTTATTCTCCAATAGTGCTCTGATGTCTTTTGTTTTCACTTGACCTTTTTGAACAGGAGCTTCTGCTCTTTCACGTTAATTGTATCCAATGTCAGCCAATTCTAGTTCTGATAAAACCTTGGCTCTCTTGGCTCATTCAACTTCTTAGCTGAAATATATTCTGTTTAATTCAATTGCTTTTGTAACTGCAACACTGAATTGATGCCTTCCTCGTCCCTCAAGACTGCTATATACGTAGTGGAACATTCATTCTTTATTTAATCCATATGTATCTATGAGATATATATGTATATGTTGGTGCTTGCCGCAATCTATTCACTATAAGCATGTGGCTAGCTTCATGATTGCTTTGCTGCTTGCGTTTCATTGCATCTGCCCACGTTTAAACTTAACTAAGTATCTTCAGCATGCTTATGGCATAAATCTCTTCATCTTGATCCTAAGATGTCACTTATCCTTGGTACTTCTTTGTTCTTCATAAATCGTCTGCCTTTCTGGTCTGGTTATCTTCTATATGGAGTCGATTCAGCTTTGCATGACGTCACCATTCATCCTGGTCATTCAGTTTCTTTGTTTCATCAGAAATCGCGTTCAAATGGCCATCATATTGTCTTGGATGTAGGTATGGTTTCCTCAATGGGTACTTTACTTCTCATATTCTCTTAGGTATAGGTATTCTTATGGGTACTGCACAGAGTCGTTGCTCTTCTAACTGCTTTTTTATTGGTGTAGTATACGTCACATACTTTGGTTCATACTTCTCAGGTAATGTAGGTGGGGCAGGTGGAGTGGGGGTACTTGGCTCCTCCTCTACATAGTTATCTTGCAGCTGCCTAGAAGGTCATAGCCCCAGATATTGCACGCCATCAGGGCACTAGTGGAACCCCCATTGCTCAAACCAGCCTACTAATGTCACAAGTTGCCCAAAAGGGTGCCAAAATCATTCACCTATATGAGTAGGCCAATATTTTCTGGTCGGTATATAACATAAATCAATATATCATTAGCAAATTTATTTTTACATTTGTATAGCGCACTACAGCCCAAAGGCATTGAGGCGCTTTAACAGGAGGTGTGTTCAGTCAAGATTGTGGTTACAGACTGTAATTGCTTAGTTACGAATAGGGACACAATTATCTTTTGGGTGTATTCTTAAATTCCCCTGTGTCTCTGCTTCTCTCTGAGGTCACAGGGCAAAGGCTCTATGACCAGGTAGAATAATAGTTATGTGCCATGCATTAATGTAAAAGGCAGAGTGTGGACAGAGTGTCTGGTACTGAGGTGGATCCAATCTCTTTGCTGGCAAGTTACAAAAAAGAACGTGTCTTTGCTGCAAGTAACAGCGGCCGGGCGAGTCGCTGCAAGCAGTTTGCTTTTTAAGGACTACAAAACCCAGAAACAAGGACTACAATTCCATTGATTCCTGTGGAGCCTCATTGTCATCTCCAGACCGCGCCTCTTGCTACGCACGCCAGGGCTTCAAAACCTCTCAGCCCAGCGAGTGGCTGGGGTCTGGAGGCCGGAGAAAGGAGGAAGGCTGGTGGTCCAATATGAAGGAAGGTAAGCTGGGGGCATCTCCTGGGAGGGAAACACCACCCCTCCATGACTTTATCGATAAAGAAACAGACAGCGATTTAACGCAGCCAGAGGAAACCTGCTTGGCTCCCCTGGTGGCGTTGAGGGTGTCTGTAACAGAGACTGAAGAAAGAGAAAGCCCAATATTAACGGCGCTCAACAAAATGAAAGTCTTGATTAGTCCCCTTAAATACGAGGAAGTAGGCCCTTGAGACTGCCCTTTCAATATCATTGCGGAAATTGGCTCAAAAACTGATAACGCCAAAGAGCCCAGTTTGAACAACATTCCACAAATACAAATTTTAGATGAGATTGAGGGCGCCAAAATGGAACGAAGTTCTGTGACAAAGCGATGCGCCTGTCGAAAAGGGAATTGCAGAGACTCTCATGTACCCCCGCTAGTGGAGGAAAATATCCACGGTAACTGAACGAGCAGAGAGGAGTTGTCTGCCCCCCCTGAAAGGGAAGAAAAAGAATCGGAATTGTCAGCTTTGCTAGTTTCAACGTGTTGAGCCCATAGTACAACAGTGAATAAACACCAACTCTGGAACTATTTAAAGTTCCAGTTTTGATATGGACCCAAGACTGCTTCTAAAAATGAAAAGTACCCCGGTAACGGAAACAAACAAGGGGCTGGACAGAAACAACATGATGTGTCCGAACATTCAGCATACCTTGATGGCACTTTTGACGCCCAGTGGAATTACATGCAAAAGCAACCAAGATGGTCGATAGAGGGTGCTACAAATAATTATGAAGTAATAAGTGAAATGGAAAGTACGACACGGGCAAGTACTGTATACGCCCCAAGGCAAGCCAACAAGGTAATAACGCATTGACTGGGCAAAAATGATAAGTGGAAGCTGTCCGGCTTGACTTTTGGTAGTAACTCCATGAATGACTGCTTCCACTTTAACACAGAAAGGCCCGGAATGACTACAGACATTAATGAGAAACGGTTATCTAGAAGGGCAACAAGTGATCTAGAAATTCCAGACCAAATTTTGCTTGAAACATCCCTTAACATAGAGAAAGAAAATATGATAGGGCGGACGGACCAAAAAATGGTAACAACCCAGGAAAATGAGGAAGTGGATAGGAGGGCACGACTTATACCCTCTGACCAAACCACACAAACCACTTGGATTAAGGATAGAAATGGTGGAAAGGAGAATAACGCTTCTCAGACGCAGGAGGGTGACTTAATAACAATGGATCATTCAAGGACACCCAACGCTCTGCCAACACCCGGAAAAGAAAGCTCAGACAGCAACAGTAATTTTCATGTGGTTGCGATCTTAACGGCGATCCTAGCGCCATTCATGAAGCTCTACGAGGCAATGGACGGAACCTTAAAGGACCATTCAACTCTGTTGGCTATGGTCCACAGCAAGATGTTTTTTATGGAAGGCTTCATAACAGCAATCGATAAAAACTTAGAGAATAGCTTGGCGGGAGAAGTGCAAATTCTACATAACATTCGAGATCCTTTGATTAAGGAAAAAGCGTAGCAAAGTAAATCCCGAGCCTCTATGGGAGTTGGATTGGGATCTTTGGACAAGGAGAGCCAACTGGAGCCCTTTGACTTAAGACCAACAAACCCATTTCCTGGTGAGAGATACACGCCAATTACTCCAACGAAGCTGCAACAAACAAGTATTGAATCACAACTTGAAGCCCAGGAACACTGCATAAGTATGCTGGAGACAATTATGCAACAGTCGCTAGGACGGACACGAAAGCACAATCAGAGGAAGGACTCTGTGAGAAGATTGCTACGAAGAAGCCACAAACACAAGTCTCCGAAATACGAAGAGGCTTTGCTCCGAGTGACCTGGTTCTGATATGCCTAAATAACAGTACAGGCCTCTCACCAATGCTGGTATATATTATAAATGAAGCGGAGGCGATTAGAAATTTGGATACTGCAGCCTCGACCAGAAACATTTTGAAATTTTCACAAAAAAGCAAACTGACAAAATAACGATGAACAAAGAAGAAAGAAAATGTGGGACGGTCGCTGAAGCTGGGAAAAAACAAAGAAACCCTACAAACTGAGGCAAGCAAAGAAGTCCAAGAATTTACCATCCACAAACAATAGGAATTCAAACAACAGTTGTTCCTTTATTAAAAAAATCTTGGTCCCATTAGTAAGACCAAGTCTACAGATTCCATCAAAAATTGGAAAGCCAAACGCTAACGAAGAACTGAATAATAAGGGTGTAACAAGACAGCAGTAAGATGCTACGACGATTGCAACCATCAAAATAGATCTTATGGATCTCTCAACGCACAGCATTAGGGAGGAAGAAAGTTCCGCTCTGGATGACAGTGTCATGTCAAATGGTTCATTGGCACAAGATTCAGAAACCTTGGAAAAAGATGATGACACGGCTCCCAAAAAGGTAAGACCATCAAATACCACTAACCAGGTTTCAAACGCAAGAGCTTTTAAAGAAATGTGAACATGCCCTCCCCCATTAAGGGAAGAAGAAAATAATGTGAACAACCTAACAATTTGGCAAAAAAGGGGGTGTCCCGGTTGAGAAGAACAGACAGTCACCATCCATCAAATAGCGATGACATAGTTGTAAATGCGGCCTGACCAAGTGAAAGAGATTTAAACGTAGGACCAATAAGGACAAAGTTGAATTTAATATTGCCAGCAAAAATCAAACAAAAACAGCACCAAAATGAAAATGGTCTGGAAAATGACAGTCTAAAACTTTCTCTAGAACGAATGCTCTACAATGATGATGTATTAGTGCTCAACAGAGCTAATGATAATGATAATGATAATGATGTATTATTTATATGCCGCCTTTATCCAAAGCGCTTTACTGAGTACATATTTACATACATGTGATAAGATTGCTACATTATATTCCAATATTAAGTTCGGTAACATCCCAAGAGTTCAAGGTAATAGAGTTCCCTGACGATCAACGAACGGACAAGGTGACATTACACTTAGTCTCAAGGCTAGCAAAACCACGTCTGCTGGAAGCAGCCTTTCATCTGCGTCCTCTCGGATTTGACCTTACAGAAGAAAAATTGGAAGTGGAATAGGAAAAAATAACTGTACTTAAAGACATACATGAAAATGAACAAATAGATAAGCAAATGCAAAGCAAAGGCCAACAAATGATGGCAAAAGACGGCATGACTGGACAACAGAGTATTAATAAACTTCCGTTGGAAGGAGACAAAGCCATTTGGAAATGGCTGTTGGGAATTCTGGCTGAGAAACTCCACAATCAATAGCGTCCAAGCAGCAAATCAGAATTGACCTTCCCAAGCTGAAACACAAGAGGCTCATCTCATTTGTTTATTGATTCAGAATTTCAAATAAGGGAAGCAGACATTATTTTTCAGCAAGAAGTATGGATGTAGGAGCCGCAACCGATAGAAGGCTACTGGGCGATATTAAACCCGTTAATTAAAAGTCAGGTGGGAAGGCCGAGAAGAGGCCTTTTCATTGCAGTAAAAAATGAATTAGCATGGGAATTGCTATACACGAGAATTCCAACGCCATTTATACAATTGGCCGCAATTAAAATTCCAAACTTATACCAACAGGAGCCACGAACATTAATCTTGGTTAACATCTATTGGAACCCGGCAGATCCGAGAAACAGCACTCTGGTGGATCAGACTGAATCATTAATCGACGAAGAGCAAATTAAATGGAATGACCCTTTTATTATGCTAATGCGTAATCTAAATTGCTCATGTTTAGACAAACACATTGAACCAATACTAGAAGAACCGCAAAACGTAACCGATAAGGAAAAGAGAGGGGTTTCATGGAGGAAGATGTTACAAACAAGAGACTGTATAATCCTAAATGGGATTTTACAAGGAGACGTCCCGGCAAATCCTACTTGGAGAGGTTAATTAAGTGAACAAATACTGGATTATTGCTGTGCATCTTCTAATATGTCGAAACTACTGAAGTCATTAGAAATATGTACAACACAAAAAGTGACCATAAGTAAGTAAAATTGACGTGCCACGCATTAGACCTAGAGGGATTAAAAAAATATGAACCTAAGGTCTAGATATATCCTGGTAGACATAGACTGACAGTAAAAGCTAACAAGCTACCAGAACTCACACGAAATGTATGTGATGAAATCAACAGCATTCAGCGCACGGACAAACAAGCGAGAATCATTTACGTGCCATTATTTCAAGACTTTATCAGTAAATATCAAAGGCCCGGAGCTAAGCCGATAATGACCCACCACCATGTTTACGATACGCTGATTATGACCACAAAAAAAAGAACTGAAGAAGAACATCAGACGATGTAAGCATGACAAAGGGGGAGGGGCATCGACTGAAATACATAAACTAAAGCAAAAATATTATATCTGGGTGGTTCGGCACAAGAAAGCTATGATAAAACAAGATGCACAAGCAATGTTAGTGAAAATACAATCTCAAAACACTGCTGCTATTTGGGCAACAGTTAACCAAATTGATGCACCTCAAGAAGCCTTTCTGGCAAATCCTATTTCAGCAACTAAATGGCAAGAGCATTTAGCAAAAATGAAAAACATTGATGAAGATATGACAGTGCCAAAACCTCAGCAACTAGAAGTCAAGACAATGAGGACTTCAAATTGGACATAGAGATAACAACAATTGAGACAATCATAAAAAGCCTGAATAATTCAAGAGCCCCGGGCCCTGATGGCCTGTCAAATGTTGACCTGAAAAAACACCCTAAGCTTTGGGCAACGTTTCTACACCACCTATATGAAGGAGTTTTGAAACTTGCAAAAATACCATTCTCTTGGAAATCGACAGTGGTTGTCGCTATTTTTAAAAAGGGCTTGAGATCGGACCCGGACAACTACCATCCGATTGCTCTTTTAGATGTGTCAGGAAAAATGTTTGGGACAATAATACTAAAAGCCCTGGCAAGGTGGCGAATGTCTTCGTTCCACTTTGACCTATGGCAGGCCGGATTTGTCAGGGGGATTGGTCCAACGCTTAACATCTTCCTGATAAATCTGCTGAAAGCAAAGGCTGTGCAGAACAAAGGGGGAAAAATATTTCTGGCCTTTATACATTTGTCAAAAGCTTTTGATTTAGTAAACAGAAATCTGCTGTGGTCAAAAGTAGAGAAATGGTGATGCCCAAAACCAATCCTCAATAATATTATAGATTTTCACCAAGACACGTCTATCATGATTAGACTGGATAAATCATGAAATCTCCGTAAATCAGTTCCTACAAGATTAGGTCTAAAACAAGGATGCCCGTTGGCACCAGAACTGTTTAACTCTTTTTGATCAGATATTGATGATGCCTTTCTTGACATGTGGTTGTTCCCACCCAAAATTTAGAACAATGCGGTGGGTAGACTCCTCTACGCTGACGACATAGTCATAATCGATCAGACCCCGCTAGGACCACAGCGCCAGCTGGATTCCCTTCAATGTTACTTGGAAAGTAACAAACTAACAAAAAATCCCAGGAAATCGAGGATCATGATTTTTGAATCAGGAGATAAAGCGAATGGTAAACAGACCTACTCTTAGTTCTTGAAAGGCCAACGAATCGGTATTGTAAAAGAGTTTACTTATCTGGGTGTAGGCATCAATACAAGCAGATGCGAGACACAGTGGACAGCAGCATTGCGAAAAAAGGCTAAACACCTGGCATTCCAGGGATGCCTCATGGTTACAAAATATTGCTGGTATTCTTTGACCCTGTTGATACAATATTATCGACTAAAGGTGACACCTATCTTAACATACGGTGCGGAAACATCTTTTTTTTCCGCCCGAAACACAATGGATAAAACTAGAAGGCCTCTTTTGGAAAACCTGTCTGGGCCTACCGAAGAGCATTCCCATGGCTATTATAAGAAGAGAATTACATTTAACATAATTGAAAGTAACTGTACTTTGGAAATCACTCTCCTTATAGCGTAAATGCTTAGAGGAAACTCCAAAGGGAGGCTTTGTAATTCTAAAACAGGCACTACAGGACCCAAGGGAGAAAATTTTGTTAGAGTGGAAAGACATTTGTTAAAGGACTCTTAGAAATATAAATGAAACAGAAGACTCTATGGTTCGTGATCCAAACAGGATCAAAAAAAGTTATGCACAAATGACTGGATAGACACACAAGAATCAATTTATAGATATAAACCTTACGATGAATTCTGGCTCTTGCCGCGAAAGTTAAATCAGCTTCCAAGATATATAAAGATCTTTCCGAACCCATTTCTAAGACTGCAGTTCTTGCGCTTATGCCTTAACGTATTTCCTTCAAATTTGCGGCTAAGTGAGAGAAAAGGTGCTAATTTCAAGACTAAATGCAGACTCTGTCAGAATAATAATGAAACTGAATCAATTCAACATCTGATCCTGAGCTGCCCGAACTAAAAGCAGAAAGAGACCTGGAATTGGGCGATATTTGGAAGCAATATCGCTCTAGGTCCGTTGATGACTGTCAATTTCTGATTGAGGAGGAAAAAACGCATGTGACTTTGGCCGTGGCGAAACTTTGTTGCAAATTCAGATGAGGCTTGACTTGGCTATAAGTGGTGGTAATGGAAGCCTTGAAGTGGCTGGAGGATTTTAGATGAAAATGAATGCCAAATGTAATGCATTGATAATTGCTTCTTAATGATTGACATTATTTTTATGCTCGTTGTTTATGGATGATTACATGTATTTTATAAATGTGCTCTCCTTTGGCGAAAGGTTTCCTAAATTGTAAACCATATCTTACCAAATGAAAAAAGAATAAAAAGGTTTAACATAGTGTCAGTTAACTTGAACCCTGATTGTGGTCTGTTTATTATGCCTCAGATCAGTCAGGCTACATGCTTCTCAACTAATTGAAATCAGTTTTTTTTTTCTTTGGAAGGTCATTATACATGCTGTTAATGTAATGCAAGCTTATTTGCACAAACGATCTAACCAGATCCCCTCCATAGCTGTAGTCAAGTAAAGGAATGATCACGCTAATGTATATTGAAGTGTGTGCTCTGTCTCTCCATTCTGCTACTGGATAAAGGACAGTGTGGAACAAAACTTAACACCCATGATTTTATATTTAATTATTGGTGCAAGTTGGTTGCCCACAGAATAAAGCCAAGTGAAAGGGAAAGGATGAAGCGGTGATTGGGACTAGCTACACCAAAGAAGAGCAATTCAGTGTTTGCACTGATTAGACGCAAACTGCTTAGTCTCTTCCATTCATTGATTTTGGAGAGGCACCATGTAATTTCGTGAACTGGATACTACACTTTTCAAAATATAGCATGATCTGAAAATCATCTGCTGTGTAAATTGGGAAGATTAACTTGAATAGGTCACTTGAGGCGACCAAAAGGGTGCATTCACACATTAGATAACAGAAATCATCAGTCAAAGACTGTGGTAGCCTACAGGGTACTTTTTGGGTAGTTGAAAGGAAGGGGACTGATCATTATTTGTTGTGTAATATCGTCAATCCAGGTGGGATTGTAAATGCGAGTCTCCTCTCACCATGACGTCATTGTAGTAGTAGCGGATGATCCACAGTGTCGTAGGCCACAGGTACATTCAGTAGGATATGGGTGGATGATTAAACCGGTTTCAGAGATCTCAGTAGCTCTTCCATGATGGTCGCCAGTGTACATTAAGTACTGTGAGGAGTCAGTAATGTGAGGCGGACAACTGCCTGTAATTTCTCCAAATATGCCATTTTATTAAGGAAATTATACAAAGAAAATACCTTGCTGCCATACTCTATAGAGGAAGTCCCTGCCTAGTCTAACAGCTGAGGGAACATCCTCTAGCATGGGAGCACTAGCCTTCACACTAAACAACAAACATATACAGAAAATATATAGCAACACAATAAAGTAAAGAATATTACCACAAGTCTGAATGGCTTCCTCCTGTCCTGGGTAAGATCCGTTCCCCAGAATTCAAAGTCAACTCAAAATGTTCAAAAACAGAAAAGAAAGATTTTGAACCAGCTCTTGTTAGTTCCATGTCGAAGAAAACGGGCATCAAACAAAAATCCATTGGTAACAAATCTTTATTCCTGGATGAAAGATCCACTTCAACTTCCAGAAATAACACCAATGGTAATCCTGGTTATGATAAGCAGGGTAATTCATGGAATAAATGTGCGCCGAAAAGGGGAGCGCAAGCGTGAAAATCGCAGCGCACGCGTGCTAAAGCCGCGCACGCAGCCGTTCGTCCATTCATGGAATGCGCTGCGCGTGTAAATCCTGGGATGTGAGCCAAATCCGTGGGTGGTGCGCCAAGCGCAACGTGCACAGCGAAAGCGCACTACGTGTAGCGCACACAAGAAAGTGGGCGGAACACGGGGTGTAACACGCGGAATGGGGAACAATGCGTGAAAATGTGGCCGTTACGGGGGAAGTACCGGAGGTAAATGCTCTCAACGCCCACACGCACGCTAACAACACGTATTCATGGAATCGAACAGGGGAAATCTGTGCGTCAAAAAAGACACGCTAATCCATAAACACGTACACCAGCAGGAAGCAGGCATAAGCGGCCCCACGCAGCATAAAAGTGTGCGCAAACAACAAATACGTATATACAGCTACGATGAATGTCCCATTCTGTGGCCCCCTAGGAGAAATAAGGTGTCACGCAACGCTCAGGCACCCCAAAAAATTAAGAAAAAGAGATAAGTGACCCCTGTAGTCCACGTGCGTGTGAAAATCCCTGCGCACCCCCGAAATACACATACCCAGACCAATCGCGTGTGAAAATCCCAGCGCACCCCCGAAATACACGTACCCAGGCCAATCGCATGTGAAAATCCACGCTCACCCCAGAAATACGCACATGCAACCCATCCACCCTCCCCATGCCCCGCAGGCAGCACACACCACAGGGGGGACTTTTTCCACGCTATTTACCTGACGCAAACAGGGTACACATATTTGGAGGGGTGCGCCTGGTTTTTCAAACGTGATTGGCCTGGGTACATGTTTTCCACGTGTTTTGGCAGCCACGAGCGGGGTACACGTATGGAAGGGGGTATGCAGGGAGATTTCCATGCGTTTTGGCTCCCGCGAGCGGGTTACCCGTATTCAAGAGGGTGCGTGAGTACATTTTCACACGTTTTGGCTGCCGTGAGCGGGGTACGCGTAATTTGTCAAGCGATTACAGTGTAGCGGCCCTGTAAGCTGGTCCAGGGTTAGCACGGCCCTTTGCGCCGTATTGGGGATTTTGATGGCTTTTTCTTGTGCAAGGGGCGGCAAGGGGCATTCTTGGGGGCGTAACTGGTGCTGCGGGATGTTTGCTGCGCCACGGCTCCAAATGGCTTGGGAAATCCATGAATACGCGGTGCGCCAGACTGCTGTTTAGCGCACACGGCTGGCGCATGCTCCCTCTCTGCGCTGCTCGCGTGCGCTGCTTCTGCGCTGAATTCTATGAATTACCCTGAAAGTGTCTTCTTCCAGATAATTTGCCACAGTTCAAAAGAAGGTGTCATATTCCCCACTGTCAACAACATACAGTTCTTAATCAACAGTTAAGGCTTTGTTATGTCCAACTTTACATTGGTATACTTGTGAGGATGTTGTCTTTATACTGCAGCTTCCACTTCAACAACCATACTTCTAGTGTTGGTACCATGAGAATAGTCACCTTTGTCCCACAGTACGTTACTGCTTCATACCACTTCAAGGTTACATCTGTTGACAAATTATTATACCACCACAGCTTAAGGACTACTACCACTGCTCAGTATTTTCAATAGTTAGGCAGGTTTTGACAAGACTCTTCAACCTCTTCAGGTCGGCAAAGCACTCTTCCTCTATGGACTTTCTCAAAGGAATTATCTCTTTTCCTCTCCCAACTGTCTGCCACAATAACAACCTTGTTTCACCATCAAGACTCACTTCTCCTTACTTTCAGTAGTCTTTGGTAACACAGGTTGGGTCTACGTCAGAATGTACTTCCCAAGCAATTATTCCCCTTCCCCTGTTTTACTCAGACCTTTCTGTTATTCATCGGTCCCACGTAATTACCCAGAAGACTTGGCAGTTTAAGCCACTTTAGTGTTAGCAACTTCACAGTGCGGTTGGATGCCTCTTTAACTCTTGGAATGGTTGGTTTCATTATACAAAGGGATTGCCTCTTGGCTTGGGTAATGCTTGTTCATCTATTCAGTAGTTTAAACTCTTAACTTCATCGAAATATAAAGAATGTCACTTCTGGATACAATATTAGATTCAGTGTCTTAGTTGAAAACACAATTAGGCACACACAACCTCTCTTTCAAGTAGATTTCAAAGTTTAAAGATGGAAATAGAATTGTGTTCCTGTATAACAGCAAAGGATAAGGTTCTGACTTCCTCTGGGAATTACAATTAGGCACATGCGACCTTCTTTTGATGTTGTTCTCTGACTTTATACCTCGTAACACGAGTATTGTTAGAAGTAGGTATTCAGTAATGGTTTAGAGAGCATTCCCTCTTCTTAACTAGGGACACGCGACCACTCCGTTATACAGCAATAGTCTTCAAGTAGTTCAACAATAGATTTCAATGACTTTAGCTCTGATGCAAATGTTAGCTCTTTTACAGAATACGTGAGTTCTATATTTTCATTGTGAACAGTACTTTGAATGCAACAAACAGCTTCTGCTCATATAAAGTCATACACGACTCAATTAGAAGGTGGGAACAGTTACTGGTAAGGCGTGCGCAAAGTCTCGGAACACTGTGCTTCACTCATCGGCTTGTCAGACACTTGCTTTGTGGGTTGCACTGCTTTCCCCGACTTCCACTACTACTTCTACTGCTTCTGGCTCACTGGGGACCCACACCCTTCTTCTGCATGGGTGTCTCCGGTCTGGCCACTTGAATTGGGAGTTCCTTTTCCTCCAGAGACTCTAGGCTTACCTCCTGCTTCTGGCCTCAGTCTCCCACACGTTCACAGGTCTGCAATCATGGTAATACGGCTCACATGTGGAAACCATAATCTCCTGGTCTTCTGCTGCGCAGCCACAGCCTTTAAGATTTTGGGAGAACAGGACTCTCTCCGAACTTGCAGGTGAAATCTGCTGTCTCCACATTCCGGCATCCCTTTTGTGCTCCCACTTCTTTGTGAACTGCCAGCCTTGTGCGTCTTCTCTGCTTCTACTACTTCAGTTCGCCCTCCAGTTCTCGTTCCAGCACCTTCTATTCCTCCTTTCCTGAGGGGGCCTTTTATGCCTCCCAGATTCAGTAACAATTTTCAGGTGTGGGCTGTTAAGCTCAATTGTCTGACTACTGCAATGTCTACTAGGCTTAATTGCCTGACTGCTACATCTACATACCTCTTCAGCCCTCTTCCTTGTCCCAGCACCTTTGGGATTCGGGGACTTGTAGTGCCTTAGGTTTTTCCACTTCTACATTATTTGCTAGGTTATATTTAATTTCCTTAAAGCTTTTAATAGAGGGTTTAGGAGAATTAGCTATTACAGAGGAAAATGATATAACAAAGACAACATTTCAATACTCCTTCACATTGTACCCTTGGGATAGAGGAAGGTGTTTGGCTTGGGATGCTGTAACGCTTACCTTAGACTCTGCGGGAGTGTAATGCCTTCTCAGCTAGAGGATCTGTTATCTGGGCTCTTATTCTTTTAAAACAACAAAAATAAAAATACAACTACTGTAATTTCTATTGACGGAAAAAACTGTATTGCAGTGTGCCTTTGATAAATCCCTCACCCCTCACCTGTGCTTATGTTTTGTGGAGCTCTCCTTCCTGTATTCTACAGGGCGCATTGGTTTGAAATTTTTAGCTTGAGAGGCTGCGGTGTTCAAAAGATTCTTGTCAGAATAATGCCCTTGCCTCTTTTTAGAGTTATCTTGGCTGGTTTCTTTGGTGAAAAAATACATATAGTTCTTCAGATTCTGAGCAATTCCCATGTTGGAGAGAACGCTCTTTCTAAATGTTCCCCTTTTATTTTGCAGGTTCTTGGTTCTCAGAAAAGGTTCTTATTCACAAAGTTCATTCATTAACGAAAATACCTTTTGTTTTGCCGGTTTTCGGAAAACTGTAGATGAAGTACCTTCAGGCGATGCAGAGACTACGAAATAAACAGCTGATTGAAGAAACACTTTGGAAATACTTTGGTTCGGTAAGTCTTTTCAGTAAACTATGGAATTCTGTTGATTATCTGTGGAAACTAATATCTCTTCACAGGTTCTGTCAGCAGATTGTTGGTAGCATTACCTGCTGTCAGCGGAGAAGACGCGAAGCAAACGCTCCAGCTGAGGCAGGGCTTAAGTAGCTCCCTCTGCAATAGGTGTAGTATGTGCTGTGCATTTACAATGGACTTGGCGGCAGCCATGTTGAGTGTAGGAAAAACCAATGTAAGCGCTATGTGAGCCTATGGGTGCAATGCTATGAATGAGACAAATGCCTTTTGTGCCAGGCTTGAAGCCACTGTTTACCCACTGACTGATATGAAGTTCCTTGCTTCCCTAGTATTTCTGAATGTGAACGGTGCTCCTTTGCTGGGATCATGACAGATGCCAAAAAGGGTCTTTCTTTTTGTAAAGCTTGCTCTGATTGTATAAACTTAGGACTCACAACCCTAGATCCCATATGAGGTTTAGCGACATTAAACTGGCAATAAGCAATTACCTCTTTAGGTACAATGGGAAGAGACTTTCTATCAGAGGAAAAATACTTTGCCTTATCCCACAGAATCTCCTCACCACCCTGGGCCCTGTCTCCCAGGTGATCCTCCCGCAGTACACCACCCCCAGGGTTGGTATGGTATGGTATGTTATTGTTCATTTATAAAGTGCCTATACACAGGCAAGTGTTTCAAAGCACTCAAGGAGGTTGGGAACATGGGGAAAAAACAACAGTCGCTCAGAGTCCTTGAATTTCTGAGACGATAATAGTCTGCACAGGCAGAGTAAGTGCGCCTAATACATTTAACAGTTGAAGACACAGTAAATAGGCCTGAAAGCGATCCTGCAGTTTTACCAGTGCAATTGGAGATTGAAGACAGGGAGAACAGACCGACGATCTTCAGGCACAGCGCATTCGGAATGTGCAAGTGTAGAGAACGGTCACAGGGAGGGAGGAGGTCCAAATGCACCCGGTCAGTGGAGACTGGTGTAAGTGCAAAGAGAGCCACTCTCTTGGGTTATTTCTCAAGTGCAGTGTAGGTGGGTGGGATGTAGTGCCCTGAGGCACGTGCGAGAGAGGACTGGTGCGGGTGCCCGGGACCTGTGAGACTCCGAGGTACATCAGGCAGCCATTCAGCAAGCAGTAAGGAAGAGAAGGAAAGAGCAGAGAGCTAGGTTAGCAGGGTAGATGGAGAGAGAAGGAATAGGAAAAGAGGAAGGTCTTGAGGAGTTTCCAGAACTTAAGAAGATCAGGCTCAAGACAGAATGGCAGGGAGGCTATTCCAGAGGGAGGCACCTGCTGAGGATAAGGCTCTCCCTCCAAATCTCTGCTTGGAGAACCGGCTCACTTGCAGAAGGTTGGAGGTAGAAGAGCGGAGGGCTTGTGAGGGACAGTATTTAGGTAGGCAGCATTGCAGGTAGGTAGGTCCAAGATCCCAGAAAGCCTTGTGGACAATACAGAGGGTCTTAAACTTGATCCTTGCGGCCACGGGGAGCCAGTGAAGGGATTTTAGCATGGTAGAGATGCAGTCCCTGGGCTTGAGGTCAAGGATAAGTTTTGAGGTTCTGTTTTGGATGAGTTGCAGGGGGTGCAGGGCAGAAGAAGGGAGATTGACAAAGAGGCTGTTGCAATAGTCCATCCTAGAGAGACCCAGGGCTTTGGAGACAGTGAGCCGCTGGGGGAAAGTAAGAAAAGATAGAGTACCTCTGAGGAGGTGTAGCTGATAGTTAGATTTTTTAGAGATGTCTAAAACGTGAGAGGAGAAGGAGAGTGTGCAGTTGAAGGTGACCACAAGGTTTTTAGCCTCGCAGGTGGGTACGGGCGTAGGGCCAAGAGAGGCTGACCAGAGTGAAAGTGGAAAAGCGGGAGCAGGTGTCCCAACGCGAAAGATCTCAGTTTTACTGGCGTTGAGGCAGAGGTTCTTTGCTGCACATCATTACTTAATAGCGGACAGACAGTCAGATATGTGCGAGGAGGAGGAAGAGGCGGCTGAGGGTAACCTGAAGGATAGTTGCATGTCATCCGCGTAACACTGGAAGTTAGAGGTGAAAGTGGCATTCACACGTGCCAGGGCAGCCATAAAGATGTTGAAGAACCAGGGGGATAGGTTTGATCCTTGGGGAAGACCACAGGTTGAGAGTGCTATAGTCGAGAGAAAGGCTCCACGCCAGTGCCTGACCTGTGATTCCCAGGATGTCACAGAGACGTGCGATCAGGATGTTGTAGTTGACCGTGTCAAAGGCAGAGGAGAGGTCAAGGAGAATGAGGACAGAGGGAAGGTCAAGATTTGAGAGCAGGTCTTCATGGGTGTTCAGAAGAGCAGTTTTCGTGCCTCTTGATGCTCTAAAGCCAGACTGATGGTCATGGAAGCAACCAATAGATTCAGTGTGGAGGGTCAGATGAGAGATAGCCAACTTCTCCAGGAGTTTGCCCAGGAAAGGAGTGATAGAAATAGGGCGGTAGTTTGCAGGAATGGTAGGGTTGGCAGAGGGTTTCTTGAGAAGAGGGTGTACAAGGGAGTGCTTAAGAGCAGTTGGGAAAGCTCCAGTGGAAATGGAGAGATTGCAAAGATGAGCAAAGGCTGCGGGAAGGGAGTCAATATTGTCCTTAATGGTTTTAGAGAGGCAGGGGTCCACCTGTTTGGATCAAGCCTTCATAGACCAGACTTGTCTGGTGACCTCATCGGGTGTAACGGGTGAGAGAGAAGAGATGGTAAGTGGAGGGGGGGGCGAGGGAGGCTCTGGTGACGGTGTATGCTGTGGTGTGGAAGAGAGGGAGGAAAGAATGTCTTGGGTGTTTGTTATAAGTGTGCAGCCAGGGTCGAGCAAAGGTCCAAGGTGGGTGTGACAGAAGAAGAAGCTGCTGCAGGATTGGCCAGTTCCTTGCATACTTTGAATAGTTTGGCCGTGTTGTTTGATGCCGCGGAGATGCAGGTTTGAATAAAGACTCTTTTATTGGAGCGGATCCAGGGTCGATATTGCATTTGAAGGAGCCGGCAGGCCAGTTTGTCAGATGGTCTGCCTGTCGCATTCCATTTCCGCTCAGCTGCCCTACACTTGCATTTAAGGCAGCCAGGTCGGAGTCATATCAAGAGTTGCAATTCTTTGAAAGCTTCAGTCGGACCCTCATGACAGAGGCAAGAGTGTCAAGAGTGTTGGCGATAGAGAGATTGAAGTTAGCGAAGGCTGTGCCAGGATGGGAGTCAGCCACAGGAATGGGAGGAGGAGTGTAGGTGGAGGCAAAGACAGCCACTGTCACTTTTTTCATGGGTCTGATAACTTTGAAGCCAAGTGGCCATGACAGGTGTGTTGCTGCAAGAGGAGGGGTTAGGTTCAGTTGTGATGAGAGAAGAGAGTGGTCAGTCCAAGAGAGAGATGTAGTGAGAGGGATAGACAGAGAGATGTCAGTAGAGATAAGAGCATCCAAAGTATGGCCTGCGGTGTGCGTGGAGCTAGATGGTAGCATAGCGAGGGAGAGAGAGTCACATAGGTTGCGGAAGGGTCCTGAGGTGTCAGAAGAGTCCAGATGGATGTCGAGTTCACCGGTCAGGAGGAGATGAGGGGGGGAGGAGAGTAGAGAGGAGGCCAGGTCAGCCCATTCCAAGAGGAATCGAGTGGACTGTCCTGATGGCCGATAGAAGGTGACCATGATTTAGGAGAGAGTGAGAGTCTGCAGGCTAGGCACTCAAAGGAGGAGTAGGCCTGCATAGGGCTGATGGACACAGGTATCCATTCCAGGAAGATCAGCGCCACTCCCCCGTGTCTTCTTTGGCCTGGGCACAGAGAGGATTTTGTAGCCTTCAGGGAGGAGCGTGTCAAAGCTCCTGACAAAGCTATCACTGAACCACGTCTCAGTGATGGTGAGCACATCAAGGTCCATGGGTTCATGCAGGTTGCAGATGTCAGACGAGTGTTTGACAGCGGAGCGAGTGTTGAGCGTGGCAAATTGGAGCAGCTTGCCATCTTTGAGGGTCTTCCACAGGGTGGCACAGGGGACAGTGGTCCCCCCAGGGGTGGCAGGAAGGCCAGAAGGATAGTTGTGGGTGGCGTAGGAGCCAAGGCCGACAAGGGAGCCATGACAGTGCAGCAGGGTAAGGATACCAATGGAGAGGCAGGGGGAATAGTGGGCATGCGGGCCTGTGCAGCGGAGGAGGAGGCACAGTAGGCAAGAGGACCTGTGCAGAGGCAGAGGTAGGCACAGAGACAGAGGTAGACACAGTAGGGAAAGTAGCTTGTGCAGAGGCAGAGGTAGGCACAGTAAGCAAGGGAGCCTGTGCAGAGGCAGAGGTAGGCACAGTAGGCAAGGGTGCCTGTACAGAAGTAGAGGAAGGCACAGTAGGCAAGGGAGCCTGTGCAGAGGCAGAAGAAGGCATGGTGGGCAAGGGAGCCAGTGCAGAGGAGGGAGGCACAGATATGAGGGGAGCATGGTCGAAGTGAGAGGTGAGGTTAGAGAGGCGTGGGAGGAGCCTGTCAAAGAGAAGAAGTTTGGGTTGAGGACCCTGAACCATTATGGTTCCATTGAAATAGACATTGTTGATGATTCTGGAAATGGCTAAGAGGTCAAGGAGAACCTCCCAGCGAGTGCCACCGTTAATTGGAGAAGAGGCGATAGGAGAGAGAAAGCCGACCATGTAGCACGTCCATTAGTCAGGTGAGTTAACGAAAAAGAGGATGTCTGTGAGAGCACTGGCGTAACAGGGGCCACCACACCCGCGCGGTGCGAGGGGGGGTGCTAGCACATGTCCTGGGAGGGGGCCCCACTTGAAAAAAATAAAATGTAAAAAATATTTTTTCAAAATATATATTCTTTTCAAATTTCTTTTTGAAATCACTCTACCTTCATAAAGACATTATTTCTGTAACAGAAATACTGTCTTTATGAGGGCAGAGTGACGTCCAGGGATCCCCTCGCCCCATGACATGGAAGACCACAGGCTGGAGGCCTCCCATCATGACCCTTGCCCCTGGCCCTCACTGGCAAGTCAGCCTTCCAGTTAGGGCCAGGTCAAAGGCCTTAAAACCTCATCCAAGAATCTCTTGGAGTCAGTCCTGGCGCCTTTGGCGCGAGGCTCATAACCATCATGAAGACCAACATTAGAATGGGACTATTTACTTTGGACTATTTAACTTGGGGGGGTTCAGCCAACATGGAGGCACACACATAGCTCAGTTACAAGGAACTGAGCTATGCTGTCTAGTATTTTGAGTGTGGCAGGCCTAGGACTACTTTACCTGAACTACTTTGGGTGTGGCAGGCCTGGGACTATTTTACCTGGACTACTTTACCTGAGACTATTTAAACCACACCCAAACAGCAGAACATGCTTTGCGTTATTCTGCTGTGGGCAGCGTAACGCTCACCGTGTCCAGTTCTTTGATGCCAGCTTACCTGAAACCAAGGACCTGCAGAGAGAGAAAGAACACTACAAAACGTACCTGGAACAGTATCCACTGCTGCCTTCAGTTCCACTCACCTGAAGGTACGAACTCCATCATCCGGCACCGCATGCGTCCTAGAATACCATAACCTGGAAAGAGGAGAAAGAAAGACAGCATTAGTAAGTGTTTACTCACGTTTCCTCCCGAATCAAGAAAGCCACACAATTCTTACCTGGGTAGTCATCTCCTGGTCAGTATCATTGCTGGAGCATTACGCCGCTCGGTGAGGAACATCGCAACCTGCAAGGAGAGAAAAGACACAGGTTAGCAATATAAAAGGTGAAACAGCGCAGCGCATCGCGCATTACTCACCGGACAGCATCGCACACACCGCGCTTTCGCCTACCGGCCCATGCTCATCTTCAAACTGCATGACAACACCAAAATACCTTTCCATACCTAAAAGGAAAGAAGCAAGACATTATTATTCGAGCTAAGAGGAACATAAGAACTGCATATAAAGACTGTAAAGAAGCAAACTTACAGAGTCGCAGCAGGCCTGGATTCCCACAGGGGGCTTGCACCAGTGAAGTAACTTGGTCGCTGCTCGCACCCCACATCTAGGCGCCCCTGCCACGAGGAGCAGGATGGAGAATTCACCTGTTACAATATTAAGGTGAGGGGAAGGCCCAAGGGGGAGGAAGGAGTTGAGGCCAAGGGAGGTGGGAAAACATAAAGACAATCTGGTATTGAATCCAGCTCTCCTATATTGCAGACCCATCTTTAACCAGAGGCCTTACCAAGGGACCGGGAGAGGGTAAGAGAGTGCAAATCATCCAACCAGGGCTGGGTGGCATCCCCGTGGATACCAGGTGAGCGTAACGCCTCCATGTCATGGGGTGGGGGAGCCCTATGACTTCAAAAAGAAATAATTTATTTTTGAAGTCACTCTGCCTTCATAAAGAAATGATTTCCGCTATGCTTCGGTCCTTAATGGAAATAATTTCTTTATGAAGTCAGAGTGATTTCAAAAAGAAACAATTTCTTTTTGAAGTAATAGGGCTCCCCTCAACCCTATGACGTGTGCGTGTGTGAGTGTATTGTGAAAGGGTGTACACTGCTGCCTGTGTGAGTGTATGGTGAAAGGGTTCATACAAATGTATGGGTGACTGGGTGTGCATGTGTGCGTGTACGGTGAAAGGGTGCACACTTAAATGTATGGTTGGCTGTCTGGGTGTGCCTGCATGATGAAAGGGTGCAGACTTAAATGTATAGGCGGTTGCCTGTGTGAGTGTATGGTGAAATGGTGCACACATAAATGTATGGGTGGGTGCCTGGGTGTTTGTGCCTGTATGGTGAAAGGGTGCACACTTAAATGTATGCATGGCTGCCTGGGTGTACCTGTATGGTGAAAGAGTGCACTCTTAAATGTATGGATGGCTGGGTGTGCGTGCATGTATATGGAGAATGGTGTGTGTGCTTGTGTTCAAGGGTGCAACAAAACCTACATTTCGGGGGGCTGATCCTTCAAATGTTGGGAGAGTCGCTAACTTCACAGGCGGTGGGGGAGGGGCAACCTTATTTGTGTGGGGGCATCTAACTTCTTCATGCATTTTAATGAGACTATTCTAGTGCAGCTTCAATGTTACAAGCAGTTAACTCTCTCCTTTAAGTGTGAAAGCATCCACTTATGAACTGCTGTTAGAATGGATGTTCTACTGTTCCCTTTCTACCCTTCCAATCACTTCCCTGGCATGAAAGTACTAAACCTACATCACAATTTAAATTGCCTAAAGAATGTGCCATTTGAATGCAGGTACTAACAGTGAAATGATTTATGTTACTAATTGCTGGGCTCTCTTTAACAGCGAAACCCAGGTGCCGTTCAACATCTCTGTACTGTTCTGTCCGGCAACTGCTCTGAAGGTCAGCCAGGTTGAGTCAACATAGACCAACATTTCTGTGGGTGGGTGCTGCAGCCAGTCAACTCAATATTGTTAAGCCCCTACTTCTGTTTAATGCCTTAATTACTTATTGGTAATCATCATTACTCCTAGCCCTAGTCTTCCTTGTCCCTGTACTTGTGTATGAGGCAGTACTTGTGTATGAGGCACTATGCTTCATACACAAATATTGGGATAAGGTAGAGGTACATGGAGGTAATGCCTGACTTAGCTACCTGTATCTTCATTACTCCTAATCCCACTCTTCCTCATCCCAGTACTTACCTGTGAGGCAAGGAGCCTCAAACTTAAGCTCTGGGACAAGGAAGAGGGATGTGAAGGTAATTCTGGGCCAAGGAGCTGATTTTGGAGGATGGGGTAGGGCTTGGGAGGGAGATGGGATGTGTGGGGGGCGGGATTATACAATAAATCATAATGGGTATCTATGTCCAGGCTAGGCAGGCATGATTTGTGGTATTCGTGGCTAGAGAGGCATTTTGGAGCAGCCAGTCTAGTTATTCCTCAGTTTGGTATGACTTTTTTTAACTGCACATTTCTGATAAAGCAGTCCTGCTAAGTGTAATCACCTGGGTAGACTGGCATTTGGGTGCTGCCAGTCTAGCCATTTCTTACTGCGGCATTGTATATTTTTCTGGGCATCTGTGATAAAATGATATGATATAAGTTTATTATAACACACCTGTACACAAGTATTTCTAGGCGCGACAAGCAAGGGAGGGAAGATAGAGGGAGGACAAGACAAATGATCGTACTAGGCCTTGTATCAGTCAGATCGTGCAAGTGCGAGAATGAGAAATGCATGGAGAAAGGGAGGGGGAAGTGCAAGTTAGGAGGGAGGGGAAAACAGAACAGTAATCCTCTGGGTAAGTGCAGCCAGGGTAGTGCGGCTCTGGGTAGTGCAAGTAGAACAAGGGAGTGTAGGGTTACAGTTACAGCGCCTAAGTGCGTGGTAGGCTGGAGGCAGTTCAAGGGTGACTGATCAAGAAAGAGCCTGGACTCAGTGAGACTCTGGGGGTAGCCAAGCAACCAGTCAGTACAGCAGACAGGTAGGTGAGGTAGGTCAGCAGGGGAGGGAGAGAGCGAAAGCAAAGGAGAAGTGGAAAGTTTTGAGCTGCTTCCGGAACATCAGGTGGTCCACTAAAGTTTGGGAGGGGCAGGAAGGCCACTCCAGAGGGAGGCATCTGCAGAGGAGAGAGATCTACCCCCCACTCTCTGCCTGGAGACGCGTCTAGCCCTTAGAAAGTTGGAGGTAGCTGGGGGAAGGGCTTGAGAAAGAAGGTATTTTGGAAGAGAGCGTTGGATGTAGTGTTGGCCCGACCCCAGAAAGCCTTGTGGACAATGCAAAGGGTCTTGAACTTGATTCTTGCACCCACCGGGAGCCAGTGGAGAGATGTCAGGGCTGGAGCTATATGATCCCTGGGCTTGCGGCCAAGGATAAGTCTTGCAGTCCTTTTCTGGATTAGTTGCAGAGGGCGGAGAGTAGAGGAAGGCAGCTTGAGAAAGAGGCTGTTGCAGTAGTCCAGCCTAGAGAGAAACAGAGCTCTGGAGACAATGAGCTTCTGGGGGAAAGTGAGAAAGGGAAGAGTCATTTTGAGGAGGAGCAGCTTGTAGGTAATGTGACTTCTTGGCGATGTCCGAGATGCGAGGAGAGAAACGGCGAGTGGAGTCGATGACACAAAAGGTTTTTTGCCTCGCAGGAAGGCGAAGGAAGAGGGCCCAAGGTGGGCGGACAGAGTCAGACAGAGAAAGCAGGGGCAGGGGTCCCAATGAGAAGGATCTCCATCTTAATGGCATTAAGGCAGAGATCGTTGGAGGTGCACCAATCCTGAATCATGGATAGACAGTCAGGAATGAGTGATAGATGAGAGGAGCCTGAAGGAAAGCTGACTGCCGTCGGAATTACAATGAAAGTTAGAGAAGGTAGAGATCAGGTGGGCCAAAGGGGCCAAGCAGATGTTGAAAAACCAGGGTGAGAGGATAGAGCCCTGGGGAATGCTACAGGTAGAGAGAGAGGTGGAAGAGAGAAAGGGACCAAGTTGGACATGGGAGAGGCAGTCCAAGAGGAAGGAGGTCAGCCACTCCCAGGCCTGATCTGTGATGCCCAGGTTCACACGTAGTCGATTGATCAGAGGAAAGATCAAGGAGGATTAGGACAGAAGGAATGCTGGAATCAAGGTTGGAGATCAGATCTTCATGGGTGTTCAGGAGAGCAGTTTCCGTGCCTCTGGCAGCTCTGAAGCCAGACTGATGGTCATGGAGATAACCAACAGATTCAATTTGGAGAGTAAGCTGGGAGATGGGCAGCTTTTTTCCAAGAGTTTGCCCAGGAAAAAGGTGATGGAGATTGGACGATAGTTTGCCGAACAGGTAGGATCGGCAGACGGCTTCTTGAAGAGTGGATGCACAAGGGAGTGCTTAAGGGGAGAGGGGAATGTTCCAGTGGTGAAAGAGTGATTTCAGAAATCTGCCAAGGCAGCAGCAAGGGTGTCAATATGGTCCTTGATGGTTCTGGAGGAGCAGTGGAGCACCTGTTTGGACGACACTTTCATGGATCAGACTTGTCTAGAAACCTTGTCAGGTGTTGTCAGAGAGAAAGAGGAGAAAGGAGGAGGAGAGGTAGAGATGGCCAAAGGAGGGCCAAGAGAGGAAGAGGGAGAGGAAGAGGAGATAGTGGACAGGATGTCCTGAGCTTTAGCAGAGAAGCGAGAGTCCAGAGCCCTAATTAGGGCCTGGTAGGGAACAGGAGAGGTGGAGACAGCAACAGGATTGACCAGTTCCTTGCAGATTTTAAAGAGTTTGGCTGTGTTGTTAGAGGCAACAGAAACCCGGGCTTCAAAATGTGCTCTCTTCTTGATGAGTGTTATTGCTTCGACTGGAATTTCTGTGCAACCAGTCTAGGTATGTCTAAATGTGGCCTGGCATGCTTTACTGTAATATTATTACGTGTCTACAATGGTCTACATTGTGCAGGCAGTGTGACATGTTTTCAATGTGGCATGGCATTTTTAATAGCAAAGCATTAATGTTCCTGTGCACTGTTGGTGACTTGCAGGTATTGTATTGGTGTTACCCTACAAAACAATTGTAAACACTCTGGCTTTTTAGTCTTGAAGCAAGTCAGCCTTGTAACAACAAAATTGGCGAACTCTGTTAATTTAACTCTATTATTGTATTTTCTTTGTTTGTTGAATGTTGTTTAATTGTGAAGTTGCTGCACTAAGGTTCTGTTTCTGAGGCTGATCAGAAAAGGATACAGTTATAGTCAATAATATGAACCTTTGTGCGCGCTAAACTTTTGTAAGTACAAAATCAACACGTGATGGCGGCACCATTACTAAGCGAAAACACAAACTTACGAACAAGGCAATACAGGCAATACAGGAAACCTTCCCATTCCAAAATGGTGGACGCGATCACGTGTACAAACTAAAACACGTGATTGCGGCACCATCCTGGAATCAAGGAAGCAGGCGGTTATCATGCCGCTCCTCCTTTAGAAGACCAACATGCACAGATGAGATTTAGAAGTCTCTGCTCATGCTTACCATAAATAAACAGAGTGGGGAGTGAAACAATTACATATCCTGCCACTCTCTCTTTCTTTTTTGACACAGCCTCTAAAAACGTATGCAAATAATAAGATAACTGGTTAAAAATATCAACGTAATTAAGCAACGAAAGAGCCATTGAATACAAAATGTGTCAAAAATATTACAGGAAAATCATTAAAAAATACAAAAAATGTGAGTATAAACGTTTTGTGGGTACAAATGACTGCAACGGGAAAAACTACAGAATAGCATATTAGTGAAAGCACTTACAAATGTATAAGTTCATTTCTGCCAACATCACAATAGCTAATGTACTTAGATGTTAGCCAATATTTGAAATTCAACAATTGTTACAATTTGCAAATACTTATGAATTATTTTCAAAATTGATTTGAATTGCAATACATACTGCTGAATTTAAGCTATGTTTTTATGTTTTTTAATCTTTTAGTTGAATCAAAGTTTATCCCGAAACAGGATCATCCCTCCTGAGGATCTGCCAATAAAATATAATGGCAGTGAAACACGTGTAGAGGGCAATGACTAAAATAAACCAACCTTTGGAAACCAACAAGCAATATTGACTCAAATGTGCATACAAAATACAAATGAGAAATATAAATCTTAAGGCAGAAATAGAATATATAAAATTTTAGCGCGCACAAACAAAGGTTCATATTATTGACTATAACTCTGGCTTTTTAGCCAATTCTTCTCAGAAAGTGTGCTGTATATTGCATTAAAACACATATTTATATCTTTCTCCTAGGGCAGCGTGCAGCATACCCCTTCAGTAGCACGTATATGCGTATTGTGCAAGCGTGATAATCTAGGCTGGCCCAGAGTGTAGCACAACCCGTGATTTGTTGCCGTGTTGGGTGGGCCCTCAGCAGGGCTCGCAGTGGGGCCTCCACAGTTTGTGTTACGCCACTGGCAGGGTACACCCCCGCAAACCCCTGCTTTCCTGTGTCAGTCTAGTTTGAAACAGCAGTTCAGTACGGCGCCAAGGCACAATAAATTAAATGTTGCAGTGTTCGGGCGACATTTTGGTGCAGTCCCTACAAACCCATTGCAAATATTCAATTTGAAGGCAAAATCTTAGAAAGAATATTCCTATCTCTAATTCAGATCTGGTTTTATTTAATTTTATGGGAGGTATTTATTGAGCATGAACCTAGTTTTCAGAATCAGTGGAATGCTGTAAAACTGTGGTCTAATAGGAATACATGTAGGCGAACACAACTTACAGCAGGGCTGTGTTACATAGAATGAACAGACAGGTGCAGTAATTAGGGGTGAGGTGACGTTGGCCAGCAGGTGGGATTTGGGGGTGTCTAGGGTGCAGGAATGTGGTGCTCTTTGAAGAGGAGGGTCTTGAGTTCTTTTCTGAATTGCATGAGGGTTGGTGCAACTCTATTATTGAACGGGCATGAGGTTCCACAGCCAGGGGGGGCATGAAAAGCCATGGAAAGATCGAGAAAGCCATTTTTCTTTTTTTTCTTTTTCATTTTTGCTGATCTAATCTCGTCAGCTGATGGCATTTTCTGTAGTGTTGGATGCCGGATATAGTTGCTAAGCAGGAGAGAGCATGCAAAGTGATGGTTTTGTAAATGATGCTGCCAGTTTTGAACACGGCGCATGCTCGTAAGGGCAACTAATTTAGCTGGATACATGTAGACATAATATGATCAACTTTGTGGAGGTCTTTTATGAGGCGGCCAATTGGATGGAGGATGCTTCCATTGGTACCATGGTGAGGGGTGGAAAGCTGCTGAATAGACATGTCCACCATCTAGGTTATAAAACACGAGAGTCTGCTCTATGGATCTGTCGTTATTGTCTGGAGGGAAGGGCTAGGTTTTCCCTAAAGTACAGAATTGGCACCAAACTGTCTGGGTTTATTTTTGCTATGAGTGCGTTGAAGGAGAGATGTTATGTTATGGAATTTATTGAGCGCAGAAAAAAAACAGGCTCAGAGGCATCAAGACGCTGATATGATTGTCAATGTAGAATTGCAAGGACTTGCTGGATAGCTTCAGCATTGGGATGAAGCTTTATAGGTTCAGGCAAACAGCCAGGTGTGGATGTGGGTGTTAAGGGTGATTGGCGAGGTGGTAGAATTTGGTTTTTATGTGGTCGAGTTTAAGTTATGCACTGGACATTCAGATCTATTACATAAATCTAGAATTACTACGAAAATGAGATTGTGAAGCAGTATTCAGACCCACAAGGGGCACTGAGGCAATGTTAATAGATATAAAGGAAAAACTCATCCAAAGCACCCAGCCGCCCTTATGTTGTTCAACCTTTGTTCTGTGTACAGCACTGTGGATCATGGATCATGATACACCGATACACCTCATCTAACATAACCTTCAAATTGGCAGATGCACATTTAATTGGCTTCTATACTCCCTGAATAAAAGATCTTAACAGGTTAAATCGAGCCACTTCGTTCCCCCGCCTCCATGGCCTCTGAGGTCTCACAAGACTGCCATCTCAACGTGGCTCTTCAAACCATACTTAAAACCACATACACTGCTCCTTTACACCTTCCCTTTACCCTTCCAGCGCTACACTGATGACCTTCAAATCCTCATTCTACTTTTCCATGGCTTTCTCCACCATACCTCAAAAACAGAATGCCTCTCCTGTGTGTTCGGCTGGATTTTTATGTTTGGACAAAGCATTGAAAATCCTCCACTTACCATGTCAAACTGCTCTTGCAACCACACACACGCCAATCAAGGAGGCTATAACTCTGGGAGTCATCATTTATTCTACAATGTTCTATGACACCAAACCGCAAAAAACACATTTCCAACTCTCCAGTTACTGAAAAAGATAACACACCTACCAGAAACCCATCAGAAAGCTGACGTTGTGAGGACACATGTGGTCCCCAACCTTGATTTCTGCAATAGTAACAGGTGCTCAAAACAAATGTGCCAAACTCATCCTAGATGCAAAACAATGGCAGTGCAGTATCATAGTGTGCAAAGTGAATGAAGGCAATTGTTTTTTTAAATCTAATACTTGATTTGCCTAAAATGGTTAAGTCTGGGTTCCAACAATGTCATCTCATTCATTAGAGTCTGTGGAGCACGCACCAATTACTTGAGATCAAGTGTTATATATACTAGCAAAAGGTAAGAGTGGACCAATTAGGAGTGCTAAAATGTATCCCCTCTATGCAAAATATCCCCCCTTCACTCACTTACCTGATACTTCCTTCTGATTCTTTGACTCACAAAACACTTGACATATTCTTCTCGCAGGTTTTCTCACATAGTTTCTTGATACAATGTGGGTGCGGGCCCCAGACTTACATAGCACCTTGTATACTCTCCTGCCAGGTTCTTTAATGTCTATTTCACGCTTGCTTATGTCTGGGTATACTCCCCTGCCAGTACAATATCTCTAAGAGCATGATTCTTCCTTGAGATAGTATGCTTCAACAATTACACTTATTGGGTGCGGGTCCCAGACTCGCACGACACCTGGCATACTCTCCTGCCAGGTCTTAATTGCACTGTTCACTCTCGCTGTTATATGAGTCTTCCTTGAGAATTCTTTTCACCACATGTGATTATGGTTGTGGGTCGCAGACTCACACAACCCTTGGTATTCCCAAATTCCTTTTGTGCACTTGGTTGTTTTCACAATGTCCCAGCTTCCTTGTTCACTGCCTCGGAACTGAGCACTCCCTTCTGAGTTTCTCTGCAGTTGACACTGCAAATTGCCCCAATATTCCCTTTCTACTTTCTATGGCTCACCGTTATTATTAGGAGGCTTTGGCATCCTCCATGTGTGTCCCTTTCCACAGCGGCCATGCTTCGGTAAGTGTCGACATCTGTTGCCTTGGAACAGAGCCCTCACTTCTGGGTTTCTTTGCGGCCCATGCCACAAAGCACCCTGGTATGTCCTTTCGGCTTTCTTTGGCTCATCTGTATCATTAGGCGGCTTTGGCATCTTCTGCTTGTGCCCCTCTCTGCTCCATGCCTCGCGTCAGCGGGCTGCTTGTTCTCGTGTCCCTTCTTCGCCCGGATGTCCACCAGACAGCTCGGGTCTCCCGGAAATCACTAGCGTGTCGCGTGTCTCTGCAATCATCAGCCATACGGATCGCTCTCCAATTCTGCATGGCTTCACTTGAACTTGCGCAGTAATGAAAATTAGTGGGTTGCGCACAAACCCCTTCACCACCTGCCTGGAGAAGACTGGTGCCTCAGGATGACATGAAGTAATACTGAATGTAAGGTAAGATGAGGGCTTAGAAATTGAAAAGATGTGGGCAACAATCACTAATAGAGGTACAATTGTACTTTCAGCAAAGAGGTGATCATGAAGCCGCTCCTCCTTTGCTCCCCCCCCAGTCATTCAGCGACAAAGCACGGAGGCAGTGGACACCGTATGGATAGATAACACAGAAGATTAATTGAAGGGAACAAGCTGATGGGCTTTTAAGAAATTCTGCTTTGAATTTGATACCCAAAAAGGAATAAAACAGAACACGCTCTCTGTTGCATGATTGTGAAATATGGAAGAGGGCAACTAGAGGCTGATCACTAAGAAAAGAAGTAAGTGGGTTTAGGGTGCACAAGAGTAAAAAAATTGAATACTCAGATATGAGTAAAGCCATGCAAGGTTGTTTGAAAACCTGCAAGCAAGTTAGGACAGGGTGTGTTGTAACCCCCCTACTCCTCAAAGAGAGAAAGAAACAACATCAACTTTTGAGAAAGCCAACCTACTTCATGTTGAGGGTTTTCTGAGTGAAATATACCTGAGATAGATGGATATTCTTCTAGAATGTCTAAACCCCAGTGCTCTACAGGGTACAACAATATTAAACCGTGTGTTGAAGAAATTACAAAAGACACCACACAAGGCCCGGTTGGGAATCCATTTTAAAGCATCAGTTGGAGTCATTGATTGCACACATGTTCCGCTACGCCCCCCACTCCCTGACAGCCAAAGGGCACAGGTAGAGGCTGCATGCAATAAGCTTGTGCAAACATGCATCTTATGAAAAGCAGATACAACACAGTGAAGCCACATCCCTGGTGCCATTCAATGATGACTTGGGGCCAATCCTACATGCCCATAACAACACCCTGAGAATGTGTGTGTGGGAGAGGCAAACTGTGCGTGGTCACAGCCATAGAATCAACTGCAAAAAACACTGACACAGTCATAGCAGCTGTAAACAACAGTGTCCATGTTGCACACACCAAAGCACACAACACAAGCAATGAAATCCCCAACAGCTTTAACATGACCACCACCAACAATAGTGCATGCAAACCCCCAACACCACACATGAAAACAGAAGTGGGAATGCAAAGCACAAAACAAACACTTCAGCCAGCACTTGTGTGGACTGCCCTGGCTGCCCTATGCATGACCTACGACACTATACAGCTTGAGTGACCCCGCATTCCCTCACAACAATTAGGCCCACACTACACATCTACATAAAAATAGACATACAGAATGAGAACATTACTGGTTAACTACAAGAAAGATGCATATCTCACCTCACACCTTTCCCTTTGTGAACATGCTGAAGCTTTACCATGGAATATATCATTCCTCCCCTTCATAGGGCTACAAACCAGCCAACTCTGCTGACATGTTGCGTGCAGACATCCAACAGCACTGTTCACCAGAATATCACCAACCATCTTCCCTCTCAGAATAATATGACTTGGGGAACTTTTTGATAGTCACTCTTAGACCTCCGCGACTTGATATAACATAATAGTATTACAGTGTTGCACTGATGCATGCAGAGAACGAAGACACAGAGTTCCCCTACTCCGTTTGTAGTAAGTGAGAAGGTGGTTTCTGCACACATCTATTACTGCGCCACAGGGAGTTCAGATACTGAATGTGTGTGTGGGAGAGGCAAACTGTGCATGGCCACAGCCATAGAATCAACTGCAAAAAACACTGACACAGTCATAGCAGCTGTAAACAACAGTGTCCATGTTGCACACAGCAAAGCACACAACACAAGCAATGAAAGCCCTGTGGCGCAGTAATAGATGTGTGCAGAAACCACCTTCTTTCTTCCCTCTCAGAATGCCTTAATATACAATAACAACACAAGGTCAGAGCAGGAAACACATCCATGCACCCAATGGCAATGCAACATGTGCCCCCCTGAGTCCCATGCAACAAATGCAAGCAATAACTCTCCAGCCACTCATCACCATGTGTCCCTGCAGCCATGCAGCTGGACCCGCTCACCTCAGGGCAATGAAATGAAAAAAACGCTCACAGTGACACCTTCCCCACTGACTACACCTACACTGTCTCCCCACTTGAGTGCCATGCATTGAAGAACCAGGTCCCAATTACCCCTTGTTCTGGTGAGAGGTCGTTATGAACACTCATATCACAATGGAGTTATAATGGCACTGAGAGGACTCCCAAATAGAGATCACTGAGGCGTTGGAAACCCAGGATCCCCTTACAAGCACTCCCAACACCACGATATGGCATCCCCTGATTAACGTGGCATCAGGACAGTGCAGTCAACACTGGCAGAGGAGCCGATGATGAAATGTTCAAGATGAGAGAATGCAAACTTCCCATCAATTGCAGTGGAGACAGGATCCGGCAGAAAGCAGCTCGGCAAACAGGCAGCAGTCATAGAGCAAGGCAGGGCACAGAAGCAACTGGCATAAAAGAGACAAGCAGACAATAAACATGAATTAGAAACAGAGGTCAAGGATATTGGCACACAAAAGGGAGCAGGGAACAGGCAAAAGGAAGGGAAGGCCGAGTTCAGAGGGACTGGGCTGAATGGGGACCAATGAGCCAGCAACTGAAGGAGGTGTTGAGATGCACTGAGCAGCTGTCAACAGGTAGCAAAATATCTGCTGGTGTACTGTTCATGATACTCTCTCTCTCTCTCTCTCTCTCTCTCTCTGCTGTACTGACTGGTTGCATGGCTACCCTCAGCGTCTCGCTGGGTATCAGGCTCCTCCACAGCCAGCATCCCCTCCCCCTGGCACTTCCCCTCTCCCCCCTGCACTTAGCGTTATCGCACTTGCATGATCTAACTGACGCAAAGCCTAATAAGATTGTTTGCTTTGTCCTCCCTCTGTCTTCCCTGCCTTGTCACGCCTAGAAACACTTGTGTACAGGCTTGTTATAAATGGCTTATATCATGTCTTGTCCCCATGCCAAACAACAACACCAGGCCAATAGCGTGTGCATAGTGTCTGGAATGAACATGGCATCCCCCAAATGGCCGGCAATGCTGTGTTGTGTGAGGATTTGTCTTGGGACAGTACCCCCAGAAGGGGCAAAGGGCCAGGAGCGGGCTGCTAGCATGGGTAGACATGCCATGAAAAGCTGAGTGAACAGGATGCCGTGTGGCAGGCAAGACACATGCAAAAACTGCAAGCAATCACTTGCCAGACTCCCATCACCATGTGTCCCTGCACCCATGCAGCTGGACCTGCTTACCTCAGGAAAACTCAACAACAAACACCCCACAGTGACAGCCTCCTTCACAACAATCACCTGCAACCACTAGCCCCTAATTGCCATGCAAAAACAGCAAGCATAGACTCACCAGCCTGCCATTACTATGTTTCCCCGCACCCATGAAGTCGGACCCCCACACCTCAGTCCAAGGCAATATAAAATCATCCCACACAGTGCCAGACTCCCTGCCACCAAAAACTCTATAACCTGTGGCCCTGTGAGTGCCTTCAACTTACCTGGGAGGTATGTGATTTCTTCAAATATATTTCTTCTAATGGAGATTTCACCAAATCCATTTCACTGAAAAACTAAATCTTCGTTTTACTTTTTCTACTTTTTTTACTGCAGGGGGAGACCCCCCGGAGCCCTCCATCATGCCTCACTACCCTAACATATACCCTTACCCCACACCCCACCTATTATGCATTACACATACACCATTTCCCCTGCCTTTGTTGGTGAAATATATTTGGCACAACATTCTAAGCTTTCAAAGACATGCATTGCATTAAAGTAAACAAACTGGGCAACCTTGACAACTCCCATATGGATCACGGTAACCACCATGGACGACCCAGTGTCAATGTCCAGAATTCCAAATAACAGAGCGTGAGCAACTATCAATCTTACAACATCAAAACTAATTGACAGAGCAATCACTGGCAGTGAAGCAAACAGATTTCAAGCACAGCACGACATGCACCGGTGTCAGTCAGCCATACAAGTTCTACACTCATGGATGCAGTGGAGTAAAAGGACACCAAGTGAGGAGTTTAAGGTCTGTAGAGTGGAAGTACAAGTGTGGGAACCGATGTGAAGGATGGCAGAGGTCAAGATGGAGACAGGACACAGAGTGATGAATGTGTAGCTGTGAAGTCGAGAGAGAGAGAGAGAGAGAGAGAGAGAGAGAGAGAGAGAGAGAGAGAGATGGGGAATTGTAGTCCAGCTGATGGTGAGATGGGGAGAGAGATGGTGGCCATTTCAGTGGGTAAGGGCAGAGAGAAGGGGGTGAAGAGAGGAATACAGAGCATAGGAAAAATATGCTGCATGGTCTGGTGGCCTAGAAGGCACATTGATATAAAAATAGCACATGTTGGGGGCGAAGAAGGACAATAAGGGGTGAGGGAGAAGGGTAGACTGGGAAACAAAGGCCACCTGGTAAAGGGCAATCCTCAGCTCCTCATCACAAAAACAACATGCTCAACCCACCATGGTACGTAAACAAAAAAGAGACCCATGTCCGTAACATTCACGCAAATAAATCCCTTCAACCACAACTCCAGACTCTGCACAAACCTCCACCCCCCCTTCCCCCTTTCGACACCAAAGTAAATGGACATGACAATCCTCAGCTGTTGTCTCACCCTCCAACAGACCACACACCCTGGACGAGACATTCCCAGAAAGGGGCTGGGGATCATGGTATTACTTATGAGGGCCGATGGGTGCCGGACCGGTGTTGCCGGTCTGCTATGCCATGGGCCATCACAGTAAGTACAAGGAAGAGCTTTTGAACATAGAAGGTCGAGCGCATACTGCCTGCACGGTACCTCAAAGTTTTTTTTTTTCTATACTTATATACTTATACTGACAATAGTGTGCCTGTCATTTAACAACGAGGATGCAGCCTTGTTTGCCAGGAGAACCCTCACACTTAGAAGCATGGGTGAGGTACTTAGACACTCGCCCACTCATGTGGGGGAGGAGAGTAACATTCCCTATTGCGGTTTTGGGCCATTTGAATATGGATGAGGGTGGTGCTACTCAGCAGGTCACCCTAACGACAAGACATATTTTGTTTATCTTTTGGTACCCGGTTAGAATAACAGCACCACTATGTTGAGAGGAAAAAGAAATCCCCTGTGATACCCAGCATACTGGCATGGATAGAAGCTGGGTAAGTGTTGTTTGTTCATTTGCAACGCCATTATGTGAATTGATTACTTGTCCACAATGGACTTTAATAATAGCTGTACTTAATTACAGGTTAGCCTCTACCCCTGTGAATCTACATACGTCTAAGGTTAGTTATACCTCATTGTATCTAGCACTTAGCTTGGTATATATGAAAAGTTATTGAAATGAACAACAATGTATTACTTGTTGTAGGTTACAGATGAATATTCAAGTTTGTTTAAGAACAGTGAAAGGACAGTTTACATCCCTGAAGAAGGATTTAACGGCATATCCGAAACGCGTTGGCATTTAAAATGGAAATTTCAGACTTCATGTTTTATAATTAAGCTGTACTGCATTGTTCAAGTCAATTTGTTCTTTACTAGCCTTTGCGTTCACAATTGCTTGAATCATATCGGCCATAACATGTACACAAGCCCAGGCATTGGGTGTTTTGGTTCAGGTATATAGCACTACATTGTTTGTGAAAATGTGATTAAAATTACTAATGCATGTGTAACTGAGTAGATTTCTTCGAAGGACGTTGTCCGTTAGGAGTGCATGTGGGTCATCCATTGGCAACAACAGGCTTTCTCTATTTGTTCAAAAATGTGCAAAGACATATGACTGTTAACGTCTGATGTGTCACATGAATGAGGACACCAGGTCTACCAGCACCCTGTGTGTGATTGTACGTGGGTGCGTGCCCCCTGCTGTATGCCTAGCTAAATTGATGTATATACAGTGTCAATTCACATTCTGTGTGTTGGCTGTTCTCTATATGTGTCCAGGCTCTGTGTGACAGCACAACTTAGTAGTCCCATGAGCCAACTCACTTGTCACTTGTACATACAGCATTGCACTGGGAAAGTTGACTTTTGCAGCTACAATGAATGTGCCATACTGTACCCACACTCAATCACATGAATCAACACTCCACTGTACCAAACCCACAAACCACATCGCTACAACATGGTATGCACTGGCTGCAGGCCAGCACTTACTAGAGACGCTAATACCAGCACTGTCAGTCGAAGCATGGTCCTGATCTGTTGATCACTAATCACCCATGAGGCATGCTTAATGGTGAGTTGGCAGTGTCACTGTAAAGGTGGAACTCATACAACATGTCAAGAGCAGCTTTTGCCATTCATACTGATAAAGCTCATTCATGGTCTGGGGGTCGTACATAGGTGCAACAATCATTACCTTAATTCATGCCTCCTGTATGGGTGATTTTGTTGGGCATCAGTCCCTGTTTATGAGCAACATCCTTCAAACACGTGTCAGTATTGTAGACCGGGCATGCTCAGGCTGAGAACTAGCACTTCATCATCTACACATCTCATGACACAAGGAGCAATAGAGCCCTCATGCTACATCTGAGTGGGTGATGTTGCTGCCCTGTCATTCCACATCAAACAGAATCCACATGTCAGGACATGTATGTGTGTCTCAAGGACACAGACAGGCCAATGTTAGCGTGGGTGCCATCAACAGTGATGCGAGCAACAAGGCATGTGTCTGTCATGTATCGTCTGATAATCACATACAGGCATTACACGTCAAACTGGCGATACAAACTTGAACTGCATTGTCATATTTGCCCTCGAAAAAGCACATACATGACATGTAATGCAGACAGGCACACTCATTGGCATGATTCAACTCTGTAAACTTTCACGTGGGCTGTCTACAAACATATAAGTGACAGAGTACCAGACTTACCACCTTGGTACGATGACCCACCATCAGCTGATTTCATCTATGAAATGACTAGTGTGGGCCCTTGCAATGTAGAAGTTAAGGTGTCTGAACATAAAGCCTGCTAAACTGGACAGTGTTCTGTGGGCACTCACACCCCGGCAGGCTGGTCACATCACAGGATGTCATAACAGTGAGCTTTGAAATGCATCTTGACGAGGCATTCCATAAGTGCAGGTGACAGTACATACATGCAACTCAGCAGCAAATGATGCGCTTGGATGATATATATTGCACATACTTGATGTACAATGCAAAGTGACAGGCCTCATGAATGTTGCAATGATTGATTCATGTGGATGAGGAATTTCTGGAAGTACAGGTGTGCCTTGTGGGTGATGTGCACATCATGGGGACTTGCTATGTGCACATGTTTTTAACATGTCAACACTGCATGCTTGTACTGGCACAGCTGTGAGGCCCAGTAGACAGTGATGTGTACTGTCACACAAACATGTGCAATACATGTGAACCACACAGCACTCTCCCAGAATGCAGGCCGTGTCACAGAAGTGAATACAGTAGCACACATACATTGGCCAAGGATGGCTAACAACACATCTATGGGTTGGTCAACCATAACTGTCCACACATACAATGCACACACTGCCACTTACCAGATGTGTCTTCATAGGTCTCCACACCTCCCATGCCTTGCACCTGCTCACTGCTGATAAATTGCCCCGTAGCCTCTTCGATTGGGGTCAGCTGCTCCTCCTCTGCTGGCCCCCTTCCAGTAGCCAATGCAGAGGCCAGGTTGTCACTAAACTTCTGCTTGGTCCTTCGCGTGAGGTCATTCATCCGCTTCTGGGCCTGTTCTGGGCCTGTTCAGCATTGCATACCTCCACACCACATGCATTGATGCAAGCTGTGACCTGCTTCCAATGCACCAATCGTTGTGCTGTAGTATTGGTGCTGACCGCAAACTGGTACATCTCATGCTGGTGTTCCGTGACATAGCGGCAGGTAAGCCCTGCAGGGCCTTGCTCTTTCAATCTCAGAGTCATTAGCGCCACCATGTTGTGCTCCTTTGGGGGTCATATTTGTGTGTCCCGTTATTTTTTTGCTGCATTTTATTTGAGCACGCATCAGCGTGCTAAAGATCTTCTGCCTTCAAAGTGCCTGCCTTGCCCTTCTGGGCTCTGCCACCATGGGCACTCAGCGTTCCATCATGGCCTCCGCCTTTGTTACTCGATGTCACGACCGCTAACCAAAACCCCCACTGGCATGTCCACATGGCAGGTAAGGTCAGGGTTCGGGGTTCCATTATGGCCGCAAGAGCCTTGCACTACTCTCCAAGACTCTCTTGGAGTCAGTCCTAGCGTATTTACGCGAGGCTCATATTCAGTATTCAGAACATCTTTGAAGGGGACTACTTTTCCTTGAGCCTGCAGCCAACATGGAGGCAACCACATAGTCTAGTTCTTAGAACTAGACTATGCGGTGTAGTGTTTTGGGTATGGTAGCCTGGGACTACTATACCTGGACTACTTTGCTGGGAGGCTATTTAAACCACACCCACCGCAACAGAACATGCTTCGTGTTATTCTGCAGCCTGCAGCGTAATGCTCACCGTGTCCAGTGTCCTTTATACCGGTGATCATCGGAACAACGAGCCTGCAGAGGAGAAAAAGAACATCATAAGTAGACTCTTACCTACGAACTCCATCCTGTATCAGCCCGACTCTCATCCAGGCTTCTGCTACTCGCGGTCGCCCATCCAGCAATCAGCATCTTCTGGACACCGCGTACTCACCGGAACGAAGCAACCTGAAGGGAGAAAGAGAGAGAGAGAAAGACAACGTTAAACAAGATTACTTACAGCGTAAGCCTCAGTCATCACGAGAACCTCACCTGGTTGACCACAGCTCGGCCGGCATCATTCTGGAATACCGCACTCACCTGAAAAGACCACTGCGACCTGTAAGGAGAGAAGAAACCCAGGTTAGCGAAACAGTGCCGCGCTTAGCGCGTTACTTACCAAATCGTAGTGCGTTTCTTGCACCATCCATACCGGCAGGTGCTCAACCCAACCAGCACGACACGCCGAATCTCCCGCTCATCTAGGGTGGTAAAGAAAATACATTAACCACAAAGAAGGAAGGCAAGGACAGTAACAAAGACTGCTGCAGTAAGACCTACCTTAAAGACACTAGAATGGGCTCACACCAGTGAAGTAACTCGGTCGCCCAAGCCCACTGAAGACTACACACCCCTGCAAAAAAGACAGGACGGAGAGCACGCCAAATATAACAATAAGGTGAGGAGAGGGCCATAGGGTCGAACTCAGGGGAGGTGGGAAAAGACTGTACCTGATCTTGAATCCAGTCCTCCTGTGCTTTCAGGCCCGGCTTCCATTGAGGCACCATCCGGGATCGGGAAGAGGGTTCCAGGCGCAAATTAAGCAACCAAGGCTGAGTGGCATCCCCGTGGATACCAGGTGAGCGTAACAGAACGCGGAGCCTCTATAACATAATCCACCTGGGCACCATGGAGACATCAGAAATTGACCAATTGGCTCAATTATTAGGACAGTTACGCGCCGAAGTTCATTCAGCCAGGCAAGAGACTAATGCCCTACGGAGGGACCAAGTCATAACCAAGGATCGCACTGAGGAAATCAGCAGGCAGTTACTACAATCACAGGCCGGACAAACTCCCTTACCTAGAAATAACCCACCGGCACAAGCACCCGCCTTATCCACCAGCCCAGTACAGATTACACTACCCGGAGCAGTTCCTTTAGCGTCACCGGAACGATTCTCAGGCGACCCCAGGAAGTATGCTGCATTCATGAATCAATGTCGTCTTCATTTCCTTTGCAGACCAGGTGCATTCCCCAACGATCAGGCACAGGCATCTTTTGTTTTATCATACCTGAGCGGAACTGCAGCGGATTGGTCGGTGCTGCTTGTGAGCCATGATGATCCATTACTACATGACTTTGGGGGGGTTCCAGAGGGAAATGGAGAAGCTCTTTGCTCGTCATACCCAAGAGCAAGCAGTAGACAATTAACTCTTGTCACTCCAGCAGGGGAATCAAGACTTCTTAACGTACATTGCAACCTTCAATAGGTTAGTTGCTGAAATTAGGTGGCCCAAAGACAAAAGAACCACAATGTTTCACCGAGGCCTACGAGGGGAATTGAAGGACGTTCTGGCCCAGGTGATTGATCCGCCTAGAGACTGTAGCGAATTTATCAACCTGGTTGTGCAACTAGATCACCGATTACAAGACCCGAAGGCAGATCGGTCTAGGTCAGACACTCGGGACGTGTATGTGCGGCCTAAGGATAGTGCTTCACGCATGTCTGAAAACACTGTTGAACCCATGCAAATCGGAGGTATACGACCACCGTTACAAAAGCAGAAAGGGACAAGAGAAGGCAACAGCAGTTATGTTTGTACTGCGGAAAACCAGGACACTTCCTCAAGGACTACCCAGTGAAGCCTCCAAGAAGAACCGTAGGGGCCATGGAGAAGGATGAGAGTAAGGAGTCGGAAAACTACCCAGCTCGACAAATGTAGAGGTCAGTTTGTCGAGTGAGAAGAAAGAGCCACCAACCTCACATTTTGCAACATCAGTGATTCTAATCAATCATCAACAACCATCTAGGATGTCCGCTGTTGAGGCATACATAGACAGCAGAGCAGTTGGGAACTAAATTGATCAAGAACTGGCACCAGAGATGGGGCTTCTCTTATGTTTCAAGCCGAATACAGAAAAGTTAACTACCGTGGATGGGACAGAAATTGCTTCCGGACCAGTAACGCAATGTACAGTAGGAGTAACCCTGCTGTGCTAGAATGGACACCGGGACTCCATTTCCTTCGATCTCATCAAGGCACTTCAGTCCGGGTAATATTAGGGATGCCATGGTTAGTTGCTCACAATCCTCACATAGATTGGTGTGCAAGGAAATTGACTTTTCCTGATAACTGCGCTCCTACCTGTTATTATCATGAAGAGAAACCCAATTTCAGCATCCCTGAGATTCCTAGAACAGCAGCATCGACACTTGGTGCAACTAGCACTCTCCCGAGAGAATATCAAGATTTCCAGGACATGTTCCTGAAGGATCAAGCTAACACACTACCGCCGCAAGGCCCTATGACTGCCAGATTGACCTCATACCTGGTGCGCAAATCCCTTGTGGCAGAATTTATGCACTCACAGAACCAGAAAACCTGCATTTGAAATCCTATCTAGACCAGTACTTGGCAAATGGGTTTATCCGCCCATCTAAATTACCGGCGGCCAGTCCCTTATTCTTCGTACCAAAGAAGGAAGGAGACTTAAGGACCTGCATCGACTATCGCACATTAAACCGGATCACCGTAAAGAATTTTTAGCCCCTGCCACTCATTCCTGAAATGTTAGACCAAGTCAAGGATGCCCAAATTTATACCAAGCTAGACCTTAGAGGAGCCTACCACCTGGCCCGAGTTAAAAAAGGAGATGAATGGAAAACCGCCTTCCGTACCAAATATGGGTTGTTTGAGTACCAGGTAATGCCTTTTGGACTTTGCAACGCTCCTGCAGCGTTCCAATACTTCATGAACGATGTCCTGCGGGAATTAATTAATGTTTGCGCCTTGGTCTACATAGACGACCTCCTAGTGTATTCAACCTCGAGACAAGATCATGTCAAGCACGTCCGCTCCATTCTCACCAAACTTCGCCAGCATCGGCTATATGCGAAACTTGAAAAATGCTTTTTTCACGTAACTGAAGTGGAATTCCTTGGTTTCATCCTCACTCCGAAAGGCATCAGAATGGATGTACACAAAGTGGATGCCATTCTTAAGTGGCCTTCTCCAACTTCGTTAAAAGGGGTCCAGAGCATGCTGGGTTTTGCAAACTTCTACCGCTGGTTCATCCCAGACTTCTCTCAAATTGTACATCCGATTACATTAATACTATGAAAAAACAATAAAAAATGTATGTGGACAGAAGAAGCTGAAAGAGCCTTTCAAGCGCTTAAGAGAAGATTCACTTCCGCTCCAATCCTGCAACACCCTCGTCCAGAACTCCCTTACATCGTGGAAACCGATGCCTCGAGCATGGCTATGGGGGCTGTTCTTTCACAAAAGGACCCTGAAACCGGCCAGTTACACCCCGTGGCCTTCTGGTTGCAAAGCTTTTCACTATGCCATCACCGACAAGGAGCACCTGGCCATTAAATCCGCCTTCAAAGCTTGGCGACATTATCTCTTAGGGGCCAGACACACGGTCACAGTAATCACAGACCATCGAACCTGTAATACTTGAAAACAGCAAAGGCTCAATCCTCACGTCAACTACGGTGGGCTCTTTTCTTTTCCGAGTATGATTATGTAATCACTTATCGACCAGGAGTGAGGAGTGGGAAGGCCGACGCCTTATCTCGCATGAACATTGACGAAAAAGTGTATGCAACTCCAGATCCGGTAGCCATCATTCCTGAAGACAAGCTCTTAGGCCTCACGACAGCTTTGACACAAACCTAACTCCGAAACGAGATCCAACGTGTAATAACTTCTAATACCTTGCTGGAATGGCATACTCGAGGAGAACAATATACCGTTAAGGATCAGTTGCCATATTTTGGAGAACTTCTTTATGTGCCTAAAAAGGAGCTACAACAGCAAATCATTTCGGATTACCACGATTCTCTGATAGAAGGTCACCCCAGAATCACCAAAACCCTAGCCAAGGTAAAACGCAACTATTGGTGGCCTACTTGGCGTCAAGACATCATCCAGTATGTCCAGTCGTGTGGTGTGTGTGCACAAAACAAATCACAAAAACAGAAACCAGCTGGCCTTCTACAACCATTGGAAATTCCTCCCACACGTTGGCACACACTTTCTCTCGACTTCATTACAGACTTGCCTCCCAGTCAAGGATTCAACACTATTTTGGTAGTAGTAGACTTATTTTTAAAAATTGCACACTTTATCCCTTTCAAAGGCCTCCCTGATGCATCCAGTTTAGCAAAAGTGTTCCTGGAAAATATTATTAAGCTACACGGTTTTCGGTCGGTCTTGGTCTCCGATCGAGGCAGCCAGTACATGTCCAACATTTGGAAAAAATGCTGTTCTATGGCTCAAATCAACATCCGATTATCCACCAGCCACCACCCCCAAAAGGATGGCCAAACAGAAAGAACCAATCAGACCCTCGAGCAATAATTGCGGTGCATGTTACATCAGGTGGAGGGGACTTGGAGAGGTTTATTATGGATAGCAGAATATGCTTACAACAATTTGTTGCATTCCAGCATGGGACAAACCCCTTTCTACACTCTATACGGCAGACACTCAGGTGCACTACCTTCCAAGACTCTCTTGGAGTCAGTCCTGGTGCCTTTGGTACCAGGCTCATATTCAGTATTAGGAACATCTTTGAAGGGGACTACTTTTCCTTGGGCCTGCAGCCAACATGGAGGCACCCACATAGTCTAGTTCTTAGAACTAGACTATGCGGTATAGTGTTTTGGGTGTGGTAGCCTGGGACTACTTTACCTGGACTACTTTGCTGGAGACTATTTAAACCACACCCAAGCAACAGAACACGCTTCGCGTTATTCTGCAGCCTGCAGCATAGCACTCACTGTGTCCAGTGTCCTTGATACCGGCGTTCATCGGAACAACAAGCCTGCAGAGGAGAAAAAGAACATCATTAGTAGACTCTTACCTGCAAACTCGACCGTGTATCAGCCCGACTCTCGACCAGGCTTCTGCTACTCGCGGTCGCCCATCCAGCAATCAGCATCTTCTGGACAACGCGTACTCACCAGAACGAAGCAAACTGAAGGGAGAGAGAGAAAGACAACGTTAGACAAGGTTACTTACGGCGTAAGCCTCAGTCATCATGAGAACCTCACCTGGTTGGCCACCACTCGGCCGGCATTGTTCCGGAATACCGCACTCACCTGAAAAGACCACTGTGACCTGTAAGGAGAGAAGAAACACAGGTTAGCAAGTAAAAGGTGAAGCAGCGCCGTGCTTAGCGTGTTACTTACCAAATAGAGGTGCGCTTCTTGCCATCCCTACCGGCAGGTGCTCAACCCAACCAGCACGACACGCCGAATCTCCCACTCACCAGGGGGTAAAGAAAAGACATTATCCACAAAGAAGGAAGGCAAGGACAGTAACAAAGACTGCTGCAATAAGACCTACATTAAAGACACTACAATGGGCTTGCACCAGTGAAGTAACTCGGTCGCCCAAGCCCACTGAAGACTACGCACCCCTGCAAAGAAGGCAGGATGGAGAGCACGCCAAATATAACAATAAGGTGAGGAGAGGGCCATAGGGTCGAACTCAGGGGAGGTGGGAAAAGACTGTACCTGATCTTGAATCCAGTCCTCCTGTGCTTTCAGGCCCGGCTTCCATCGGGGCACCATCCGGGATCGGGAAGAGGGTGCCAGGCGCAAATAAAGCAACCAGGTCTGAGTGGCATCTCCGTGGATACCAGGTGAGCGTAACATCCATTAGGCACTGGAGTGCCACTCTTCACCTTCCTGCAGACCCATACGGATTGGCTCGCCTCCCGCATTAAGGGCCAATAGAATTGCCGGCAGGCGATCAGCCTGCCCACCCCAATAGGCCATCAGCAGTGGCCCGGTCTGAGCATGTCTGGGCCATGGAGGGCCTGGAGAGCAACAGAATTGCACCTCTAAATATGATCCGTCCCCCAAACTATTTACTGGACACCTACTCGACATAGGCCATCCATGAACTCTGGAGTCATGATTGAGAGTTTGACTGTCCCCACAACTAACTTTCCTGGGGTGTCTTCAATGTTTCTCTCCTCCTGCATCCTCACCACTGGCGTAACGGGGGTGCCTGCAGCCCCCGCAGTGCAGGGGGCCCCACTAGCACATGTCCTGGGAGGGGGCCATACTTGGAAAAAAGATTTTTTTTTTTTTTAATGTTTTAAATCTTTCTTCTTGAATTCACTCTGTGTTCATAAAGAAATTATTTCTGTAACAGCAATAATTTCTTTATGAAGGCAGAGTGACTGCAAAAAGAAACTTTCTTTTTGAAGTCCAAGGTCTCCACCACCCCATGACATGGAAGTCCCCAGGCTGGAGGCCTCCATGTCATGGGGCGGGGGAGTCCTATGACTTCAAAAAGAAATAGTTTATTTTTGAAGTCACTCTGCCTTCATAAAGAAATTATTTCCATTATGGTTCGGTCCTTAACGGAAATAATTCCTTTATGAAGTAAGAGTGACTTCAAAAATAAACAATTTCTTTTTGAAGTAATATGGCTCCACTCAACCCCATGACATGTGCGTGTGAGTGGATTTTGAAAGGGTGTACGCCTGTGTGAGTCTATGGTGAAAGGGTGCACACATATGTATGGGTGGCTGGGTGTGCCTGCATGGTGAAAGGGTGCACACTTAAATGTATGGGTGGCTGCTTTTGTGAGTGTATGGTGAAAGGGTGCACATTTAAATGTACGTGTGGCTGCTTGGGTGTGCCTGTATGGTGAAAGGGTGCATACTTAAATATATGGGTGGCTGCCTGTGAGTGTATGGTGAAAGGATGCATTCTTAAATGTATGGGTGGGTGCCTGAGTGTGTGTGCCTCTATGGTGAAAGGGTGCACACTTAAATGTACGGGTGGCTGCTTGGGTGTGCCTGTATGGTGAAAGAGTGCACACTTAAATGTATGGATTACTGGGTGTGCGTGTGTGTATATGGTGAATGGTGTGTGTGCTTGTGTTCAGGGGCGCAACAAAACTTACATTTCGGGGGGCTAAACCTTTTAATGTTGGGATAGGCGCTAACTTCACGGGAGGTGGAGGAGGGGCAAACTTATTTATGTGGGGGCATCTAACTTCCTTACACATTTTAATTAGACTATTCTAGTGCTGCTTCAATGTTACAAGCAGTTAACTCTCTCCTTTAAGTCTGAAAGCACCCAATTATGGACGGCAGTGAGAATGAGCAGTCTCCCGTTCCCTCTCTACCTTTCCAATCACACCCCTGGCATGCAAGTACTAAACCCACATCACAATTTAAATAGCCTAAAAAATGTAGCATTTGAATGCAGGTACTAACAGTGAAATGGTTTGCGCTAGTAATTGCTGGCCCCTTGTTAACATCGAAAACCAGGTGCCGTTTAACATCTGTGTCCTGTTCTGTCTGGCAACTGCTCTGAAGGTCAGCCAGGTTGAGTCAACATAGCCCAAAATTTCAAGGGGGTGGGTGGAGCACTGAAGCCCAGTCAACTCAATGGTGTTACGCCACTACTTGTGTTTAATGCCTTGATTACTTACTGTTAATCGTCATTACTCCTAACCCTATTCTTCCTCGTCCCTGTACTTGTGTATGAGGCAGTACTTGTGTATGAGGCAATCTGCCTCATAAACAAGGACTGGGATGAGGTAGCGGTACAATGCCTGACTTAGCTACCTGTAATCTTCATTACTCCTAGTCCCACTCTTCCTCATCTCAGTACTTACCTATTAGACAAGGAGTTTCATACGTAAGCTCTGGCACAAGGAAGAGGGAAGTGGAGGTAATTCTGGGCCAAGGAGCTGATTTTGGAGGTTGGGCTAGGGGGTGGGAGGGAGAGGGGATGTGTGGGGGGCAGGATTGTGCAATAAATCATAATGGTTGTCCATGTCCAGGCTAAGCAGGCATGATATGTGGTATTAGTGGTCAGAGAAGCATTTTTGGTGCAGCCAGTCTAGTCATTCCTCAGTTTGGTATGACTTTTTTGTAACTGGGCATTTCTGATAAAGCAGTCCTGCTAAGTGTAAATCCCTGGCTAGACTGGCATTTGGGTGCTGCCAGTCTAGCCGTTTCTTATTGCGTCATTGTATATTTTTCTGGGCATCTGTGATAAAATGATATGAAATGATATAAGTCATTCATAACACGCCTGTACACAAGTGTTTCTAGGCGCGACAAGACAAGGGAGGGAAGACAGAGGGAGGACAAGACAAATGATCTTACTAGGCCATGGGTCATTCAGCTTGTGCAAGTGCGAGAACGAGAAATCCAAGGTGAAAGGGGGGGTGCAAGGGAGCAGGGAGGGGAAAACAGGGCAGTAATGCTCTGAGTAAGTGCAGCCAGGACAGCGCGGCTCTGGGTAGTGCAAGGAGAACAAGGGACTGTAGGGTTACAGTTACAGCCCCTAAGTGCGTGGTAGGCCCAGAGGCAGTGCAAGGGTGACTCATCAAGAAAGAGCCTGGACTCAGTGAGACTGTGAGCGTAGCCAAGCAACCAGTCGGTACAGCAGACAGGTAGGTCAGCAGGGGAGGGAGAGAGAGAAAGCATTGGAGAAGAGGGAAGTTTTGAGCTGCTTCCGGAACTTGAAGTGGTCTGCTGAAGTTTGAGAGGGGCGGCACCTGCAGAGGAGAGATCTACCCCCCACTCTCTGCCTGGAGAAGCGTCTAACCCTTAGAGAGTTGGAGGTAGCTGGGGAAAGGGCTCGAGAAGGAAGGTATTTTGGAAGAGAGAGTTGGATGTAGTGTCGGTCCTGACCCGAGAAAGCCTTGTGGACAATGCAAAGGGTCTTGAACTTGATCTTTGCAACCCCCGGGAGGCAGTGGAGAGATTTCAAGCTGGAGAGATACGAACCCTGAGCTTGAGACCAAGGATAAGTCTCACAGTCCTGTTCTGGATTAGTTGGAGAGGGCAGAGAGTAGAGGAAGGCAGATTGAAAAAGAGGCTGTTACAGTACTACAGCCTAGAGGCAAACAGGGGCCTGGAGACAGCGAGCTTCTAGGGGAAAGTGAGAAAGGGAAGAGTCCCTTTGAGGAAGTGCAGCTGATAGTGAGAATTCTTGGCGATGTCCGAGATGTGAGGAGAGAAAGAGAGAGTGGAGTCGAAGATGACACCAAGGTTTTTTGCCTTGCAGGAAGTTGAAGGAAGAGGGCCCAATGTTGGTGGCCAGACTGAGAGAAGGAGAGCAGAGGCAGGGGTCCCAACGAGAAGGATCTCTGTCTTATTGGCATTAAGGCAGAGATCGATGGAGGTGCACCAATCCTGAATCGTGGAGAGACAGTCAGGAATGAGCGAGAGAGGAGAGGAACCTGAAGGAAAGCTAAATTTCATCCGCATAACACTGAAAGTTAGAGAAGAAGGTAGAGATCAGTTGGGCCAAAGGGGCCAAGTAAAGGTTGAAAAACCAGGGTGAGAGGATCGAGCCCTGGGGAACGCCACAGGTAGAGAGAGAGGTGGCAGAGAGAAAGGGACCAAGTTCGACCTGGGAGGGGCAGTCTAAGAGGAAGGAGATCAGCAACTCAAAGGCCTGATTTGTGATTCCCAGGTTCTCACGTAGTCGATTGATCAGGATGGCGTGGTTGACTGTGTCGAAGGTAGAGGAAAGATCAAGGAGGATTTGGGCAGAAGGAATGCTAGAATCAAGTTTAGAGAGCAGATCTTCACAGTGTTCAGGAAAGCTGTTTCCATGCCTCTGGTAGCACTGAAGCCAGACTGATGGTCATGGAGACAACAGATTCAGTGTGAAGAGTAATCTGGGAGATGGCCAGCTTTTCCAGGAGTTTGCCCAGGAAAGGGGTGATGGAGATTGGGCGATAGTTTGCCGGGCAGGTAGGATCGACACACGGACTCTTGCAGAGTGGGTGCACAAGGGAGTTCTTAAGGGAAGAAGGGAACGTTCCAGTGGCGAAAGAGTGATTACAGAAATCGGCCAAGGCTGGAGCAAGGGTGTCAATATGGTCCTTGATGGTTCTGGAGGAGCAAGGAGCACCTGTTTGGATGACACTTTCATAGATCGGTCTACTCTAGAAACCTCATCAGGTGTTGTCAGATAGAAAGAGGAGAAAGGTGGATTAGAGGTAGAGATGGCCAAATGGGGCGAAGAGAGGAAGAGGGAGAGGAAGAGGAGATAGAGGGCAGGATGTCCTGAGTTTTAGCAGAGAAGTGAGAGGCCAAAGCCATACAGAGAGCCCGGGACAGAACAGGAGAGATAGAGACTGAAACAGGATTGACCAGTTCCTTGCATATTTGAAAGCGTTTCAGCTGTGTTGTTAGAGGCCGCAGAGACACGGGCTTGAATGTGTGCTCTCTTCTTGATGAGTGTTATTGCTTCGACTGGCATTCTGGTGCAACCAGTCTAGGTATGTCTCAATCTGGCCTGGCATGCTTTACTGTAATGTTATTACGTGTCTACACTGGTCTAGATTGTGCAGCCAGTGGGACATGTTTTCAATGTGGCATGGCATTTTTAATAGCAAAGTATTCATGTTCCTGTGCACTGTTGGTGACTTGCATGTATTGAATTGGTGTTACCCTACAAAACAATAGCAAACACTCTGTTTATTTAGGCAATTTTTCTCAGAAAGTGTGCTGTATGTTGCATTAAAACACATATTTATATCTTTCTCCTAGTACAGTGTACGGCATACACCTTCAGCAGCACGTTTGTGTCTATTGTGCAAGCGTAATAACCTAGGCAGGCCCAGAGTGTTGCACAACCCGTGATTTGTTGCCAAGTTGGGTGGGGCCCCTTCAGCATGGCTCACAGAGGGGCCCCCAAATTTTGTGTTATGCCACTGTGTGAGACTCTCTCTGGCGAAAGCTGTGACATAGGTGTTTGCAATAGGAAGACCTGGGTTGGAGCCATGGAGAAGCAGTTAGAGAAGATAGGAGAGATAGACAGCGGCATAGTTAGCTACAGTGCTACTTACTTACCCGTATGAAGTTCTGAGGCACAGATAGGAACGAGGGTGGGGGCACAAAGAAGGGATGGGTGACAGAGGGAAGTGAAGAAGAATTGTTATGTTTGGAGGGGTGCACTAAATATAAATGTATTGAATTCAACAACTTGGGGGTGATTCTAGGTACTTTCAAGGTAGACCTGCTAGGGATATCCCTGGCTAAAGGGATAAGAGAATGCAAGAACAACGATTGTGTCGTCTGAACTCAATCAGACGAAATAACAGTTCACTGCTATTTCGTCTGATTGATTTCAGACGACACAATTGTTGTTCTGACAGAGGGAAGTGCAGACAGCTAATGAAACACCAAGCAGCCACTGGGCACAGCTAAATTCGACTTTTGCAGGACACAGGGAAACACAATGCAGCCACTGGGCACAGCTAAAATACTTGCCAACATTCTGTGATGAAAAAGATGTAGGATTCTTAAGTTTTAAAATAGTAATTAGCATAATGATGAAATCGGAGGAAATGACATTTCTGACCTGATGGCATCACAGGAAATAACATCACCTGACATATGGCACCAAAAAGATCACAGTAAAGCATGGTCTAACCCAGATCATCATGGGAAATCATATTAGTAAATGAGTGACCTCTGGGCACTGTGGTCAGAGTTCACCACAGTAATTCATTTCTGTACAGTCTGCACTACAAGACAACACACAGCACTCTCAATTTCCTGTGGCCCTTGTGCGAAGGCCATCTATTCCTTTTTCTTCCCTTAAGTTTCTGGGATGTGTCGTTTTGTCTTTCCCATTTTGATTTTATGAAACTGCAAGTCCCAGAATTCCATGAAAAAACAGTACCGGATTCCTTCTCGGGCATGGCCATGAGAAACTTGAGAGCTCAGCACACTTTTTTTTTAAAGTTATCTTTTTGACTGTATTGTCTAACCTTTTGGGTTATGACAATGTTGTTACCATCACTGAAGCTTTCAATCCACACAAACATTGACGCAGTGGATATGGGGGCAGAGGTGGCAACTGCTCTATTGTTCTAGAGCAATAGGGATAGGAATATCACTTTGCCCTCACTCAAATCTTGAAAGTTTCAAGGAGAAATTCTGTATGGTTGCCCAGTGAGGAAAATGTTCAATTTTAAAGCTTTTCATGGGGCATTTTATTTTTGGCTTTTATGTGACTACATACCTATAAGAAGACACTGTTGCATTGGAGTACAGCTAGGAGGTAAATTGCATATGAGGAGGGACTCAAGGTTTGTATGTGTTGTTGGATAATTTACCCACCCATTGGCTGTACATGGCAATGCTAATCCCTATGGCCATTCCCACCCACGTCCTGCCCCTGCCTGCGCAAGACACATCCTCTTTGGATCCCTTTGAGCTATGTTTATCCAGCAGTAACATCAAATGTTATTGTAGTGCCTGCTAGTGTTATTTCAAAGCAGTCTTCTGAGAGTTAAGGGTTTAATTGAAGCAGTATAATACTGGTATAATAAAATGCCTTACGCAAGGGTTCCTTCAGTCTCTTGATTTATAATTAGTATGCATGTCTTTACTGAAGTCCTGCTAAAAACAAGCAATGATAATGCCAGCAGTTTTGGCTTGTGTATGGGTATTGGATAAGCATTTGCCAGGCCCTGCTATTATATGCCCAGGTACTGTCACCATATTGAAGTTGCTGCCATTAATGGCTAGTTACAACCATTACAGTGGTGCATGGCAAATGCCTACACAAAAACCCAAATAGTTGACATTACTAATAAAGAGCCATCAGGAGGTCCATGCTCTTCCTGCAGGCCTCTTGAACAGCAAATCATTTATTTTATACACAGCCTTGTTTCCAGTGTTGTTCTGCTGATGGGCAGCAGTTTAATAGTTGCGGCAAACATGTGTAGAAGTGGCTCATACCTCTAAAACCTTTTAGCTCATGTTAAGTGCTAATGCGGATGGTTCGTTATGGTTGCTTTGCCATATGGTGACTTACAAGCAGATGGGTATCATAAAGGGTCTTTTGGTTGGTGTCTACTTTTTAATCTTAGTAAGACCTTGAGGACAGTTTATTGCAATCTCAAGTTTTCTAATGTCGGGTATAAAATGATCGAATATTCATGAGTGTAAATAAAGTAGTGACCCTAGATGAAAAAGGTTGTCAGTGATTTATCTGTATTTCTAACTTTGGTGGGCTTTAGAATTTTGATGGTGCTCAGATTACTTTGCATGTAGATAACTGCTGTGCGACAGAAAGGGAAACAATTACCTTGTTCATTCAAACTGTTTCATCCCACGGAATATCTACACATATATGTGGATCCCCAGAGAACTTTGTGCAACTTGCATGCATATGGTAGAATTCAAGCAGGCCGTCTCTAAACATTTCTGATACTAACACCTATTCTGCTGCATTCTCCTTTAGACACATGAAAAAATAATCCAATATTTTAGCTAGCTTTTTTTAAGGTTCAGTATGTGCACTGCAAAAAATATCACCCCATAAACAGCCGGTGCCGATAAGAGATATCTGCACTTATGCAGATAAGTGTAGAAATATATTAAATGGTCAAATCTTGTTTAATTGAATGGGATTGTAATTCTTATGAACAATAAATAACTACCCTGACAGGTTTGCCACCCTATGTGGAGCAGAGCAGCCAGCCTGGGCAGTGATTTGCACAAAAGATACAGAAACAGCTCAGCAACAGCTGTATCAAGTCATGCTGTGCTTGCTCCTGAAAACCTGACGTCCTCTGCACACTATATTGCAGGGCTGAATGAATCATGGCTCAGGTCCATCCCAGGAGTGCGACAACACATCAATTCAAATAAATTATTTAAGTTAACAAACAAACCTGCCTAAACAGGAATCCACGGACAGACTCGTACAAACAGAAACATGCTTCTTTCACTGGAGATCGGCAGTCTGGTGTCAAGGGCCGGACTCGGAGGCAGCAGCCTGTGGAGCCATAAACTTGCCACAGTTAATCGGTAGGATGACACCATCAACTCCGTAGGCGGTAGGACTACATAAAAAGCAGTAGCCTATCACCTAAATCCGTTGGGTTGGCAAGTATGAGCTAAATTCGACTTCTGCAGGATACAAGGAAAACAGTGCAGCCACTGGGTCCTGCTAAACTCGACTTTTGCACGACGCAAGGAAAACACAGTACAGCCAGTGGGCACAGCTAAACTTGACTTTTGCACGACACAAGGAAAACACAATGCCCCAGTGGGCACAGCTAAATTCGACTTGCAGGAAAACACAATGCAGCCACTGTGCACAGCTAAATTCGACTTTTGCAGGAAAACACAATGCAGCCACTGGGCACAGCTAAATTCGACTTTTGCAGGAAAACACAATGCAGCCACTGGGCACAGCTAAATTCGACTTTTGCAGGACACAAGGAAAATACAATGCGGCCACTGGGTGCACTTAGGTTTGTGTTTTTTTTTCTCTTGGGACCAGGAATCATCTGCCTTCCCCTGGCCACCTGGGAGGAGACTTTAGGCAGGGTTTCAATGAGGAACCCGTAGGATTCTTTACAGTACCCCTTGATGTTCTGGACCCAAATCGTCACTCATGTAGTAATGATTACTCTTCTCTAGCTGGATGATTGTAGCGGCTGAGGAATTCCCTGTCCAGGATTTTATCTTCCAGAGGAGAAATTGGAGACAGGTGACTGTTAGAGAATTCATGTATGTGCACATGTACTTTTTTCATTCGTGGGGTAATCTCTGTCTTTTTCAAGTCATAAGACAGTACTGAGTATTGGACTCTGAGATACTATAATAAAGGTTATAATGTGGGGTCAACCATGGAACATGGTATGCCAGTTGGGATTTGGTATTTGACAGATTTTCCAAACTCAATAACTGACTTGCGAAGAAGGGGATTAAATTACTGTTACGCTCACCTGGTATCCACGGGGACGCCACCCAGCCGTATTGGACACTGGTATCCTTCTCATTGGTTCCCAGATGTGGCCTGTGGGGGAGGTTCTGCCTGAAAATACAGGAGGGCTATGTTCAAGACTGGCCAACTGAGGTAATTAGCCTCCCACCACCCCGTATGCCTTCAGCCCCTCTGGGGCCTCTCCTCACCTTATTGTTGAATTAGGTGTGCTCTCCGTCCTGCCTTCTTGGCAGGGGGGCGTTGTCCTTTGTGGGCGAATGCGATCTAGTTACTTCACTGACGCCGGCCCATTTGATGTCTTTCAGGTAGGTCTTATTGCTGTTTTTTGTATAGTGTTGTCATTCCTGCATGCCTTTATTGGTTTAATAATGTCTCTTTCTCTTCCTTAGATATGCGGAGGTTCAGCGTGGCGCATTGGCTGAGTTGGGCCTCACTGGTAAATGGTGGCGCGTGATGAGCGCTATGATGCGGTAAGTAGGCGCTATGCGCAGCGCTGTGATGCCTTGCCTTTGCTAACCTGTTTTCTCTTCTTTTCTCATAATTGCAGTGTTCTCCCAGGGTGTGGAATTCCGAGGCGATGCCGGCCGAGGGGCGACCTGCCAGGTAAACCTTTTGGCGCAGTTCGTAATGTTGTGATGTCTCTAATACCTTGTTTCTTTCCTCTTTCAGATCCTTCGGTCCGGGAGATGCGCTGATCCTAGGAAGCTGTTCGCACGAGCTGTGGGTGGCTTAAGATGAAGATTGCAGGTAAGATGCTGCTGCTAATGATGTTCCTTTTGTCTCCTTGCAGGTGCTGCTTCTCCGAGGTTTGCGGGTATAGCTGGAGACGGTGAGCGTCACGTTGCAAGATTGCAAAGTAACGCGAAGCGTGTTATCCAGTTCGGGTGTGGTTTAAATAGTTTCAAGAAAGTAGTCCAGGTAAAGTAGTCCCTAAGCTACCACACCCAAAACACTATACCACATAGCTTGGTTCCTAGGAGCCAATCTATGTGGATGCCCCCATGTTGGCTGAAAGCTTCAAAATAAAGTAGTGCCCTGAGCACATGTCTTTTCACAGTGTATGAGCCTGGCACAATAGGCGCCAGGACTGGCTCCAAGAGGGCCTAGGAAGCGGATGCCAAGGCTTGTTAGAGACCCGAGCCCAGATCCCTCCTGGCCCCTGGGCTTGCCAGAGGGGTTCTGGGATGTGGGTCGTGACAATTACATGCACATATTGTGGGATGGTTATAATTACTTTCTCCACTTGGTTCAGTTCTGAAATTTCATTGCAAATTCTGAAGAGCTCAGTTGTTTTGTTGGAAGCATTTGTGATACTGCTGTTGTAGAATGCTTTCTTCTTGTTGTTTGTTCACCTTGGACACTCGTCTTGTACGCTATCCTATCTCAGTAATGCCTTGATTCCTCCTATTGCTGGTACAGCTTCCTTACCCAGACTCTTGAGAATTGCAATTGCAGGTTCTCTATTAAAGCATTTGTAGGAAGATTTATTTTCTGATTTTAAATGTATTTCATTTGAGTGGAGGAGTGGGGTCCAGAGATCTTCTTAGATCAGCACAGCATATGTGTACAAAGTCATCAGGCAGTGGCAGCATTTTCTTCGGAAGCGGTGGAATTAAGAGTCTAAGTCTCAACCTCATTTCACAGCCTTGACTTCACTGTGCTGGTGTGCGATGCCTTAATCTATCCTGATTGGGTTCCTTCTTCCATCGTACCCACCCAACTCTATACTTCCTTTGAGAGCATGGTCTGCAAGTTGGTCATCTCTCCCTCCTCCACTATGGCCATTGCTACCATCTACTGGCCTCCAGATGCTAGCACCCTGTTCCTCTTGGAATGGGATGATTTTTGCTCCTCCTTACTTCCATCCACTTCCAACCTGCATGTCTTGGGTGACTTCAATATCCAATTGGATGCCTCAGCATCCACTCTTTTAATTGACCTCTGCACCTCTTACTCCCTTTTCATCCTCCCCTCCAGTCCAACCCACTCGGCTGGACACACCCTGGACACCATCATCCACTCCGACCTCTCGCTTGCTCCACTTCTAGTCACCCCTCCTTCCTGGTCAGACCATGCTCTTCTCTCCTCCCACCTGGGTCCCTTCGGCCCTCATACCGCACACACAAAAGCCCTGTCAACCTCATTCTCGAACAGTTGTTTGATGAAATGAGTGTCAGCCGCTGCCTTTGCCTTTACCTTCATCCCTCCTTCCTCCCACCTCAGACTCTACTTCAGACTCTGCTACCAGTGATATTCACTCAGCAATCACCAATACCCTTGACATCCTTGCCCCAGTCATGAAGATCCACCTGAAACCTACTTCTAAGCGTAACACCTGCTAAACTCTGAACTTGCAGTCCTGAAACAAAAGTGCAGAACAATGGAATAGAAGTGGCAAACCTCAGTTTCACCCTCTAACAAACTGGCCTGCCACCTGCTGCAAAGGCATTACAGACTCACCATCCGTGCCAAGAAAGGGCCTACATTCAGGTACGGGTATCAGGTGCATCCAATAACACAACTGAACTTTTCAAAATCTACAGGGAGCTAGCCAACTCTTTCACAGTCTCGTCCTCCCCTCTTCCTTCCCAGGCTCTCTGCAATACACTGGCCACGCACTTTGCCACCGAAACTCAGGACATTCTGAATACCCTTGTTATTCACCCGCCTAACCCATCCCACACCCCCTTGCCTTTCTTGATTACTCCTTGTCTTCCTTCCACCTTCTCCTCCTTCACCCCGGTCACACGTGAAGAAGTTACCAGAGTTGTTTGCTCTATGAAGGTTTCTTCCAAACAGGTTCGCCCCTGCTCGTCCAGAATATTTAAGGACAACATTGGCTCTCTTATCCCCTGTTACGCTCACCTGGTCTCTGCGGAAGCGTTGGGGCACGGTTGCAGCCCTCCATGAACTTGAATCACTCCCTTCAGGCCTCTCCCTCAGTAGAAAAGCTGTGAGCGGTGGTATGTGGACAGCTCCTGCATGGAGATAACAGTGTGTGAGTGCGCCAATCTGTGATGGTTGTACCTCTCGAACCCTTCACTCCAAAGTACGGTTTCTGTGAGCATATGCCGGCCCATAAAGCTTACCTGTGAATTATGGAAGATAAGATCTCCGTCCTGCTACTTCTGGCAGGGGCGCGTCGAATGGGATCTAGTTCCTTCACTGATCCCTAATAAGGATAGTCCAGTCCAACTGCGACTATGCTTCTCCTTATGATTGGTAAGTCTTTCTTGAGCTCTTGTGATGTTGTTCGTTCTGTGTAATGTCTTTATATGTTGCTCCTATTTATGCCTGCAATAATGTCTCTCTTCTGTTTTCTTCCCATCTGCGGCCTCAGTGCAGCTGTGAGAAGCGAGACGCGGCCGGATTGAAGATGGATGCTACTGCAATGTTCGACAGCAGGTAAGTGATTGTTTAAGGAAAAGCGCGAAGTATGGCGAAGCGCAACCTTAAACTGACTGTTTTTTCGACGTCTAATCTTGTCTTCTGTTTTTCCATGCAGGCACTGCTGTCGATGATGGAGTGTGTCGTGCTGCGGTTCCAAGATGAAGATTTCGTTCCGAAAAGTGTAAAGATGAATACTTGGTTCGCCGAAGAGATGTACAGGTAAGAACAGCTTCCCGCAGTTGGTAAGTATGCTGGCAGGAAGCAGGATGTCCAGGAAGCAGGATCTTCAAAGGTAAGTCTGACCTCAGGCGACGGCGAGCGTTACGCTGCTTGCAAGTGCAGAATAACGCAAAGCGTCTGTCTTGAGGATCGGGCAGTTTATATAGCTGAGATTGTGGGCACGCCCATTGGGGCCGGCTTACCAGCCACACTCTGCCACTCCTAGAGAATGAACACGTGCAAAGGCAATCCATTAGCAGCCACACCCAAGAATACACTTGGGGCTGCTTAATGGATGGAATGTTCAAGGTTAATGCATCTGAACTGCTATGTCCATAATAAAGCTTTTTGGTGTTAAATGGATGTTCTTGTTTACTTTTGTTCATGAGCCTGGCGCCAAAAGCGCCAGGACAGTGTCCACCCAGGTCTCCTGTGCATGCGACCCCTGCATGTCTGTGCCCCTGACTTCATGACCATGACATCCCTGCACTCAATGATTTCTGCAACCACTCTTTCTCGGCTGGCTCTTTTGCCTCCTCTGTCAAGCACTCCATTGTGCGCCCACTGTTGAAAAAGCCTTCAGAAGACCCTACCTGTCCATCCAATTACCCCCCTATTTCAATCATCCCCTTCCTGGGGAAACTGCTGGAGAAGCTGGCCTTACCCCAACTCAACTCGCACACTGAACTTGTTGGTGGTCTCCACAATCATTAATCTGGATTCTGAGCATTCCGCGGCATGGAAAGTGCTCTCCTGAACACTTGTGAAGGACTGCTCACATCCCTGGACTCCAACTCCCCAGCTGTCCTCATTTTACTTGATCTCTCTTCTGCCTTTGAGACTGTCAACCATTCCATCCTTATACAAAGGCTCCACCATACCATACCCACCATACCCTTGGTATCTCTGAACGGGCACTGGAATGGCTGACTTCTTCCCTAACTGACCGCTCTTCCCATGTCATCCTGGGCATCTTCTCCTCTCCTACTTCCTTCTCCACCTGTGGTGTCCCCAGGGATCTATCCTCTCCCCCTGGCTCTTTAACATCTACCCTGCTCAACTAGCAATCCTCATCTCCTCCTTCTCCCCCAACTTCCAGTGTTATGCAGACGACACTCAACTCGTTTTCAGACTTCCTACTGACTCACTCGCACCTTCCTTCATCCCTGACTGCCTGTCTGCCATTCAGGCTTGGTGCACTTCCAATGATCTCTGCATGAATGCCAGCAAAAATGAGATCTTTTCGATTGGGACCCCTGCACCCTCCTTCTTCCCTTCTCTCTGGCCTCCAGCCTTTGACTCTCCCCCTGCTCCTTCTTCTGAAGCCAGAAACCTTGGAGTCATCTTTGACTCCTCTTTATCCTTGACAGAGAGGACATTGCCAAGAAGTCCCACTTCCAATTCTTCCTTCTCAAAGGAATTCTCCCATGTGTCACTTTCCCCAAGAAGCTCAATGTTTCCTGAGCCCTGGTACTCTCTAGGCTTGACTATTGCAACAGCGTCCTCCTGAATCTAACTTCTTCCAGTCTCCACTGCCTCCCAGTTGCTGCACGGATAAAATTCATATTCCTCTCCATCATCCACAAGGCTTTCTGTGGCCAGTGACCACACTATCTGCAACTCTCTCTTACCAAGTACTCTCCTTCTAGACCTCTACGCTCCTCTGGCACCAACTCTCTATGTGTAAAGGATTACGCTAAACAGAGAGCAGGAGGCCGCTCGCTTTCCTCAGCTGAAGCCCTCCTCTAGAACAGTCTCCCCCTCCCACTGCATCTTGAGCAAGACCTTCTGAAGTACCGAAAACACCTCAGGACTCTCCTCTGTTCCTCCTCCTACCCTTCTTCCTTCCTCTGTTAATCCCACAGTTGCTGTTATTAGTGTCTTAAACCCTTATTAATCCTCTGGATATCTGACCATTCAAACCCAATCTCCCCAGCATCTGTCTTCCGTCAGCACTTGCCTAGGCACCACCTCCGCACTGGAGATTTGCACTTTCCACCCTAAGCAGCTCCTGGCCGCATAGCACTTACCATACCTTGCAATTTCTCTGTGGCTCATCTTCGAGCACGGACACCACAGCACCTACCCCACTGGCCTCTTCCTTCCTGCACTTGCACATTCTGAATACTCACAAGGCATAGTAGGTTCAGCTATCCCTTCCCCATCTTTATTTTTTGTATTTACTTGTACTTCTATCCCATGTTCCTTCCCTGCTGCCCTGTGGGCACTTTGAAACAGAATGTTTTTCCTGTATAAGCGCCTAACAAGCAAACAATAAAAAATGCATCAAAAAAAGAAGTAAAAGTATCTGCAGGCAAATGTCTAGCTTTTTGTAACACTATGGGCCTCATCACGAGTTGGGCAGTATCCCGGCGTTATTAGCGCCAGGATACTGCCTGGGCTAATAGTGTCACCGCCACCCGGTCCGGCTGTTGGGTTGGGCGGTAATGGGTATTCCCCATTTGGCCCCAATAGGGAATTTTCGGCGCAATTAGTGCGCGCTAATAGTGCTGCGCTAATTGTGCCCAAAAATGGGTGTTAAGTTGGCGCATGTACCCGAGCTCAGAGCTAGGGGTAAATGCTGCCATACTCGTGATTGGGCGTACCCTTAAATGCAGCGGTAATAGCGGTAGTGCTGCATTTAAGGGCTACCGCACAACTCGTGCTGAGGCCCATATATCTCTTAGGGGATATCTGCACAGAAACAACAGATCAATTTCACTGCCCTCGCTGTGACCATCGAAGAATTTCTTTATGGCTGTGTAAACTGTGTATATGTGTCTCGGCTTCTGTGCAGTTTGCTAGGTTTGGGCAATGTGCTCAGCGTACATATGTATTTGTGAGTTTGTGTGACTATATATCGGAAAGATAACCTTTCTCAAATTGTTTTTGATGTGGGTGACGTTACTGTGTGTGCACACATGAGTGAATTTCTGTGTGGGGTTTTTAGAGTAGGAGTGATGTGGCTGAGTGGCATTTAACCCTCCCTGTTGGCGTAGAACATTTGTGAAAGACTTAGCTAATGCAGTCATCTACATATTATCTGCTGTTAGCTGCAAGAGCATGCCTGTTAAAAGATAATGTACTTGTGAATAATAAGGGCCATTCTAGAGATGATATCAATCACTAGGGCAATAACATACTTTTTGAAATAGTTTAGGCACTTTCATTAAATAGAACAAACTGGCAATCCACCTTCCAACTCAAAGTGCTCTCATATAGGTGTACAAAGGGCAACACAATATGGTGTCATTAATTGTACATTCAGTGTGGCATTTGTCATGTGTGAATGATTTCCCTCTTAACACTGCTCCGTAAATCTTGGTTTACGGCGTTACCTGTATAATTTACATTTCATGGTAAGAGGTTTGAGGCTGTTTTTAATTTCTTTACTCTTGACATTTTTTTCCCCATGTCATACAATTCTTAAATGGACTCTGCTGCCATTTCTTTGCAAAATTATGCTGTATGTGATGCATTCATTCTGAAATCAATAGAGGCACCCTGCGGATTCTGGACAAATGTAAAAGCTTTTCCAAAATGCTCTGAGCCTCACAGACTAGCAAGACCCGCGTAGGAAAAGAAAGCTCCTTTGTGATAGGCCCTAGAAAGTCCTTTCAGGAGGCTGACTCATTGCTTGAGGAGGTACTCAGCTGTATACACCTTTGAGATGCTCTCCTTACAGTAATGGCGTTGCATTTAAAATAAAATGCTTCTCTTGAGCGAGTAGTATTAGTAAATTATAGTGCAGGTTTTCTCATGCCAATGTTATGCACCTCAAATTAATGAATTATAATTCTACTTGCCGTCAACTTCTAAAAACCAGGATCCCAGTTTCTGGTCCTTAACAGCTGCAGTATTTGGACCGGCAAAACTCTTCTCCCCAGGCAGGAGTGCGGGCCAGGGTGACACACCTGGGTGGGCATCGAGGGCCCCAACCCTGCTAGTGCTGGCGGGTGTACAGGCACTCCCCCTCGACTGCACCTCCCATGTTAGCCACCGTTCGTGTAGGAAAATGTCACTGTTCTGGACCACTTTACTGTCCATCTGGTTCCCACATGGAGCACGTTCTAGTCCACCACCATTTGGGCCCTGGGATCATCAGTTGGAGCAGGGGCCTTCCTTTGATCATCACTAGCGCCATCACGGAAGCGCTATCCCTTGCATTGCGGGTTGCTGCATGTCTTGCCCATCTCTGTCCTTGCCGTGGGGTGCTTCGGGATGCCCGTGAACCCTGCAGGGGTTTGCCTGTCTGTCGCTGTATTACCTTCATAGCGCCAACGCGCAGCGCAGTACTCTCGCCATCACATTGACCCGGCCATGCTGCAGCCCGGGCTACTGGCCCAGCAGAGTGCCGCCTGTGTTGCAGGTGAAGGCGGGCAACCCCTGCGCATTGCTCTCACGGGCCTCCTGCGCTTCCGGCCCGACACTAGAGTACCCTCTGTTCAGCAGTGTACAGATATCGATCTTGAATCGGCAGAGCGTACAATGCGGACAAAACCCACGCAGCATACAGTCATTTAGGACTCATGCTCCACAGCCAGTGCACCAACTGCTCACGTCGTTCTGCCACTGGCTCTGCCCAAATCTGGATAGTGGGAACGACAATTTATGGCAATGGCCTCCTCCTCTCCTGACTGTTTGATAAGGTACATGTCCCAACTCCCAGCATACCAAGACACTGCAGGAGCGCAAGTGGCTGAACCCCTTCGGATCAGCTAGCGAGCTACTACTGTTGTGTGGCTGTACAGTGTTTATAAGTGTGGCTGATCATGTTCACCAGCCATTGCCACGGGGCCGCTTTTGTGGGGTTGCCACAGCTGCCTTGTACGCTTGGCATGGAGGGCCTCAATTTGCTTCTTCAACTTGAGAACTTCCTCGGCCTGGATGGCAATGTCTGCGTATTCCGCCTGATGTCTGGTGGATCATGATGATACGGGAGCTTGGTAGAGTGACACATGCCCACAGATCCTGCAGCGAGATGCAGAAACCACATGCTGGCTGCCTGCTCCACACACCACGTACAGATTGGGTTCAGGATGTCCTACATTGTGCCACAGATCGCTAAGCCTAATGTCCCAGAGCCACCTGGGCTGCACACATTCATGCAGATACTCAGGCCTCTCGCTGCTCTTGGACTGCAGACACAGAGCCTCTCCCAACCTCCCGGAGCCGGCACTCGTAAGCCTGGAAGTGTTTTTGTGCTGGGGAGTGGCATGCGGATGACAGGTGTCATGGATGACAAGTGTGACATGACAGGCAATACAGTAGTGACAGTTGCAGGAATGAGGAGACTGAAAACCAGGATGTGAGGTGGAAGACTTTGGCCACAAGCTTTATTTTAGTACCAGCCATGGTGCAAAAGAAAAACCAGCCATTACATCACATAAGAAGGATGACAATAGTATATTTTGGGGACAGAGGGAACAAGTGAGCAGGGGGCCCTAATCCCAAATTGGGCCCGCTCGAGGCTGATCCTCGCCGCCATTCATATGAAAGCTTGTGACAATTGTTTGGCCACAGCGTGTGAGCTGTGACATGTTCATCAATTGCTTGTCTTTTGGAGCAGGTTCTGCCTGCTTTCTCTTGTCCTTTCCAAGTGAGGTGGGGAGGTGTGCGCTTATGTGCCTTTTATTGCTGTCCAACCTGACCAGGTTTAGCACTTGCACCCTCTCTTGCTCACAGGGTGATTTTCACTGAAGTTATGGCTCTTGATCCACTTTTCTTGACAAAACAAACCCCACGTTGTGAAACCTTTCACTTGATACTCCTCGGGGTGGGTTCTTAGAATCATTTCGAATTTTTGATCATGTGTTTTGTAGTTTTGCCCGGATGGAGGCGTTTTAGCCTCTTGGTGTACTATTTGGAGATGAATTTGGCACTTTATACACACAAGACTTGAGTTTTTGAAGCCCCCACACTCTGTTTGTGGGGTAATTATTTCTTGTGGGGTGGGTTCTACGAGCCTTACTAGGATATCCCCTGCTCCCGATCAACTTGTGTTGTGAGACCCCTTCAGCGCATTAAGCTGCTTGTTTTCACAGCCGGGGTGGGTTCAAAGAGCCTTACTAGGATTTTCCCTGCTCCCGATACACTTGTGTTGTGAGACCCCTTCAGCGCTTGTGTTGTACTATTTTGCTGCTGGGGTGGGTTCTAAGGGCTTTGCTGGGAACTTCCCCTGCCCACGATCCACTTGTGTACCCCGGTGCGCTTATCTTGGATATAAAATGCGAGGGGGTGGGTTCCGGAGCCTTACTATAGGAACTTACCCTGCTCCTGATCCACTTGTGGTGAGACCCCCCTATGCATGCATGGAAGTGGATACCTGAGGCTTACTATTACATGTTTCTGCTCAAGGTCCTCCCTCCTTTTCTGTTTTGTAAGACCCCTGGAGCTCAAACCTGTATTGATTTTATCCGAAATGGGTTCCTGGAGACTTGATGAGGATCCTTCCGCCGCGTGTTTGGCTTTTGTTGGTGGAGTCTGAGCGCCTGGGTCTTACATAACTGAATATTTTATAGAAGATTAAATAATCGACAAAAAAACCCCAGTGTCTTTTAAAGTCCTTCTTGGAGTTGATTCTTTTAAAAACATTTTTTAAGTGAGGCGTTTTAGCCTCCCCTATTATTATGTGTGCATTCCATACTCTACCTTGCCCTCGCTATAGATTTCCTTATGGTTATTTGCAGGGTGGGAGGGATGGATTTTTTAGACCTGCAGCCGTCCTGCTGCTGTTCGTGGCTGACGGGGAGAAAGCATGAGAAGGGCCACCTTGCCCCCACCAGATAAAGGCAAAATTCGGCCTGGGGGCAAGGCGGAACTTCTTTGAACTTCAAAGGCCCCCGCTCCGCATTCGCCAGGATGGGAAGGGGGGACCTTTGAAATTTTGAGGGCAAGGTGACAGGGGGCAGGGACTACCGGTTGTCACCTGCCCCCCCTCACCTCACTCTCCTGTGTGGGAGACATGCGGTCTGGGTTCCTATTGTTAAGGGACCCAGCAGCCCGCCCCCCACCATGTGCATGCTAAGTGGGGCTGCTCCAAAAGGCATCATCACTTCTGTTCGAAGCCTTAGCATGTGGGCCAGGGATCTGAGGGAGGTGCAGATTTCAGCCAGAAGAAGCTCCTGCCCAGTTGAGGCAAGTCATTTCCCCCGAGGTGGATGATGAGATACTCCGGGGGAGGGGAGCAGGCCCCCAGTAGGCCAGCCAATTTGTCATGTAGGGCTCCCCAGCGCATGCCCGACCTGTCCCACCAGTAGGTGATGGTGTCCTGGAAATGCATGCCAACCTGGGTTTCCTCCAGCCATCTGCTGGCCCTGGTGATGAAGGAGTGGCCCACGATCCAAGCTGTCTGAGACGGGGGGTAGCCTGTAGTCAGGAAAAATGGGGGGGGTTGGGGAAGGAGGAGGGGGAGGAGACTATTAGATCAAGTCTTTCCTGATGTATCTTTTGTAAGCCCCCAATTTCCAGACCCCGATCCCCTTTATGGCATTCTCTTGCAACGCCCCCATGCAGGCTGAAGTGGCTACTCCTATCCTGAAGGAGTGGGATCCAAACTCAGTAGGATTCCATCCTATAGCTATTATAGTCTTCTTGAGGACAGACCTCACCTGGAATCTACTGAGGGCAGACCCATTTTTGTGTGTGAACAATTGCCCCCCCCCCCGGCCGGGGCGCTTGTTCATGAAGGCCCAGGTGGTGCAGATGGGGCAGTATTCTGTTTCCTTGATGCAGTACCGGTTGATGATCCTCCCTTTTCCTAGTTGGTCAGTTTTGGATCTACACAGTTTCACAGCCATGGAGTCCTTCCCCAGGTGGATGTCGCCTATATCCAGCCCCTCCTCTGATCCTGTGTTTTTGGAGGCTACCTCGCTGATCCTGAAAGCCCCAAAGTAGTTGAGTGTGAAGGCAGCTCTAAATAGTGCGGTCTCGTAGGCATTGCTGCCTACTGCAGGGAGGGTGTCTAGCATAATTTTTAATTTAGCAAAATTGAGGAGGCGTCTGGTGTCTGTCTTGACCCCTTCCATTTTGGACCAACCCTTGAGCGCATATCTGGTTAGTGCGCCGTGGGTGGGGTTGGGTGCCCCCGTTAATTTAGTGTAATATGAAACTGCTGCCAGATGGGATGAAGCCCATGCCTTCTTTTTGCTTTGTTTGAAAGCCCACTCCATAAAGTTATTGACATGGCTCTCCTGTATATCCCTGATGTTGGTGACTTTTGTGATGTTTCCAAAATCAGTCAAGCACTTATTGTACATTTTGGCAGTTTTCTGTGCCAGCGCCTTTTTGGCCAATTCCCCAAGGACACCTTTTGGCTCACCTGTTGGAGATGGTGCCGGGAAAGGCAACCCCCCCTTGCCCGGGCCCGGAATGCGGGTAGAGCTGGGAGCGGGCATCTCATGGGGAGCTGTGACTGGCTGGCGGGGGCTGACCTGGTTCTTTCCATGATGGCCCAAACCTCTTCTGGAACTCCTATCCTCCTGGCTTCTGCCTGTGGGTTTAGTGCCCTGAAAGTGGAGAACTGAAAACGGAACAGAGCGTCAGCGGCCTTATTGTCTTTGCTTGCAATGTGCCGCCCAATTATTACAGTGTTATTTTTCAGGGTGACTTTTGTCATTTCTCTCAACACTTTTAGCACCAGAGGGCAGGAGGCAGCGCCCTTCTTTAAAATGTGTACAACAGCCATGTTGTCTGTCCATGTGACCAGTTCTGTGTTGGTCAGCAAGTCCCCCCATAAGTAGAGTGCCAGCCATATGGGGAATATCTCTAGCAGTGTGGTGTTTCTGGTCCAGCCCCTCTTCTGCCAGCAGGGCGGCCAATGGCCAGCGCACCACTTGTTACCAAAAAATACCCCAAAGCCTCTGCTGCCAGCCGCATCTGTGAACAGGGACCTCTTGTCTGCCTCATTCATGGGTTTACGCCATATCAGCTGGCCATTGAAATTGTTAAGAAATGATTCCCACATGGCGGGCCTTGTGTTATTTCCTTGCCCAATCTGATGTGGTCGTGTGGCTTTGTAGCCCCCCTCATTTTTAGTTCCAAGCTCCTGTGAAAGACCCGGCCTTGGGGCATGATTCTGGTGGCAAAATTGAGCTTTCCAGCAAGGGACTGTATTTCCCATAGCGTCGCCTTGTCCCTTCCTGTCATCAACCTTATTGTCTTTAGAAGGTCCTCTATTTTGTCTCTGGGTAGGCAGCATTCCCCCATGGAAGAGTCCCTAATGCCTGGATGAGCTGCATAGGGGAGACCCTGCTGGGCCAATGAAGAAGAAATCATCCAGATAGTGTACCATTCTGGCTCTGTGCATGGCCTGTTGGAATGCCTACTGTAGGAAAGAACTGAACTGTTCAAAATAGGCACACGCGATGGCGCAGCCATGGGGAGGCATTTGTCAAAGTAGAATTTATTGTCAAAATGGAAGCACAGCCACTGGTAAGTGCTCTTGTGTAAGGACAGCAACCTGAAAGCTGACTTAATGTCGGCTTTTGTCATGAGAGCGTGTCTGCCTGACAGTTTTACTAGGTCCACAGCGTCTTGCACACAGCTGTAAGAGACAGCAGCCTCTGTAGCAGGGATGCCGTCATTGAAAGAGCTACCGGGTGGGTGTGATAAATGATGGATCATCCTGAACTCCCCCAGCACTTTTTGGGCACAATGCCCAGGGGGGAGCATAAAAACTCAGTGAAGGGGGGTGTTGGAAGGGACCCTCAATCCTCCCTAGTTGTAGCTCTTTATCAATTGTTTCCCTTATTATGCTAGCTAGGGATGAGGCAGAGTTTAGGTTCTTGGGTATGGTGGGAGATCCCTGGCCCTTGATTGGGATCTGCAAGCCATCTTTGAAGCCCTGACCCAAGAATGTTCTAGCTGCTAGGTCAGGGCAGTTCTGTAACATTTTTATAGTTGGTTAATTTTTAATGGTTACGCCCCCATCTTGTAGCTAGCGCATGTTTTTGCCCTCTGTGACTTTTGGGCTGGGCCTGGAGGGCGAGGCTTTTGTGCAGTTGTTGCTGCTGTGGCCACCATTGGATGTGCTGCATTGGTGCTTGTATCTGCCCTCAGTGCCCTTGTTGCATGACCCTCTGTTGAAGTACTGTGGAGACCTCTGTAGTTGGAATGTTGTGCCTAGCTAAGGTCGCGCAAGCTCTCTGTATGCTGGTGAGCGAGAGCCGCGTGACCAGGGAGTGGCAGTTGTAGTTTGAATGAGGAGCGCTGGCTGGGGCTCCGGGGAGCTCCGTAATAAAGAGAACCTCTACCCCAAAAACTACGGTGTCACCGTGCCTCCTTCATTTGGCGACGAGGCACGGAGCTCGCCACGGAGCCGGCGGGGTGTCCCTTCGAAGAGGAGCAGTGTGTGCCGGGACGTCCGCGAAGAAGGCCGCGCAATACAGAGAGGTGTGGGGCCGCAGGGGGACTGTCTCCGCAGCAGTTGTCAGCGAGGTGCTGCAGGGGGACGGTCTCCGCGGCGGGCGAGGAGTGTGGCGCTCTTCGCTATCCCGCCTCGGCTCACTAAATAGAGTTTGAGCCTGCGCAGCTGTTCCGGATTAGTGCCGCCCAACCCAGGCCTCATTGGATATAAAGGTGAGGAGCAGAGGGGGAGTGGGGACTGGGCTGGACACAATCAACAAGAGGGGGCGGCACATTCAAGTGGAAGGAATGGTCACAGGACCACCTGGAAGGTAGAACAGTGCCACCCAGAGGTTATACTATACAAAGAAAAAGAAAAGGTATAGTGCCATCTAGTGGACACAACTTGGATATAGGTGGTTTGAAGGACTATTGAACTGTGGCCAGAGCATACAAGGAAGCAGAGACATTGTGAGAGGAGGTTGTGGAAGGAAGAGCCAGTTAGAGACTGGCAAGAGTAGAGGATACAATAAGAAGCTCAAGTCTGTGAAAGTGAGCAGTGTAGTTAGGGAGTAACTACAACAAGATAAAATATAAACATGGCAGCAGCGAGTATGTCACCACCACCGCCATTCCTGTCAGAACCAGGTACTCCGCCAATAAGATGGGACAGGTGGAAGAAGTTGTTTGATACTTACCTGATTGCCATAGGAGGTGATAAATTTGCATGTGCAAGAAAAGAAGCAATTTTACTCCACAATTTAGGAACTGAGGGCAGAAGCGTCTATGATGGACTGCCTGATCTTCCGCAGCAGGGCCAAGGAGGAATGGATCAATACTCTATGGCAGAGAGGAAAAATTGGAAGTACATTTTGAAGCTAAGAAGAACATAACGTTTGAGAGGCATCCATTCTTCCAGAGGGTACAAGGTCCACAAGAACAGGTGGAGAATTTTATTGCAGCACTGAGGTCGCTTAGCCATACATATGAGTTTGGACCGCTCACAGACTCTCTGATAAGGGACCAATTGGTCCGATGCACGAATAATGTGAAGATACAAGAGAGGCTGTTGTCGAAAGATGCATCACTAGAGTCAGCCATAGACACGGCAAGAAGTATGGAACAGACCCATAAGTATATGTCAACTATGAAAGGAGACAAACCAGAGGGGGAAGTGGCGGCGGTGAAGGGGTTCCGAAAGGGGGTCTAGAACAAGGAAATAAGGTGCTACAAGTGTGGGAGCAACCGCCACATTTCTACAAGCATGTTTTGCCCGGCCAAGAATATCTCCTGTCTGAAATGCAAGAAGAAGGGTCATTCCGCGAGAGTTGTCGTGAATCGGGAGTGGTGCAGAATATTGAAGCAGGTGGGAGAGTACCCGAACAAGAGGAAGATCAAGTAATGGGACTGAGCGGCCAGGCAAAGCATGTGCTGGAGATATCAGAAGTCTCTAATAAAGGAGGTGCGCCTACGGATGTGTTCATGATCAACGGAAGAGTAGTGACAATGAAGGTGGACAGTTGTTCACCATGGACTTTAATGTCAAAGGCAACATTTCTGGGTTGCATGCAAGGAGATATAAGACTGTTGAAGGAACACAATATCGAGCCCTATGCATATGGGAACGTGAGAATTGAAATTTTGGGGATGTTCCAGGCTAAGTATAAAGGAAGAAGCTGCAAATCAGAAATATACGTTACTCAAGAAGGTTCATCACTCCTGGGATGGGGTGAACAGTGGAAGTTGGCAATAAGGATACAAGCGAATGCGGAAAGGCCAATTGATGTGGCAGAATTAAAGGACAAGTGGGAGAAGGAATACCCGAAAGTGTTTCGAGAGGAATTGGGGATGTTGAAAGGATTTGAGCATCAGATTCAGCTGAAGGTGGGCACCAGTCCAAAGGTGCACAAGGTGAGGCCGGTGCCTCATGAAGTGGGTGAGAAGCTAAAAGTAGAAGTGTAGTCGTTACTTCAAAGAGGGATAATAGAGAAGAGTGAAAGCTCGGAATGGCTGTCGCCGGTGGTGGTGGCCGCGAAGTCAAATGGAGACATTAGACTGTGTGTAGATCTGCGAGATCTCAATAGGAATATCTTAATTGATAGACATCCCCTGCCAATAATTGGTGACCAGTTATCTGTGCTTAACAATGCCAAGATATTTTCAGTTATTGATCTTTCTCAAGCATACCATCAGATTCCACTAAAGGAGGATTGTCAACACTTGACGGCATTCATTACGGTGTTTGGAACATTTAAGTATTGCAGGATGCCGTTTGGACTCGCATCGGCGGCAGCGGTATTCCAAAGGGTGATGGAGACGGTGATGAACGGAGTTAAGAACATTATTGTGTTCCAAGATGGTATTATGATTTATGCTAGTTCCATTGAAGAACATGATGAAGTGTTGAGACAGGTGTTGAACAGGTTGAGTGAGGCAGGATTGATGGTAAAAAGGAGCAAGTGTAAGATTGCGGTAAGCAAGGTAGAATATCTCGGCCATGAGATTCACGAACAGGGGGTGAGACCTAAGAGGAGTCTAGTAGAGGCGGTACAATGTGCACCAGTGCCAAAGGATAAAGAACAAGTGAAATCATTTTTAGGTTTGGCCGAGTATTATCACAAGTTTGTGAAAGATTTTGCCAAAGTGTCCATCCCTCTTAGAATGTTACTCAAGAAGGGTGCGAAGTTTGAATGGTCAGCAGATTGTGAAGTAGCTTTTGAGTGTATTAAGCAAGCGGTGAGTGGGGCACCATCCATAGGTAGGTTTGATCCTAAGGAAAAAATTGTTTTGGTGGTTGATGCGAGCATGTTGGGGCTGGGTGCAACATTGGTGCAGTATGACAGAGACAATACAAAGAGAGTAATTGCATTTGCGTCTAGGACCCTGAGAGGTGCGGAGTGCAAATATTCCATCATTGAAAGAGAAACGTTGGCCATGTTCTGGGCTGTGAGTCATTTTAAGTACTTCTTGTGGGGAAGACGATTTGTGGTCAGGTCGGACCACAAGCCCATGGTTCAGCTCTTTGAGAGTGGAAGGTGGGCCTTGGGTTGCCCAAGAATAAGCAGGTGGGGTTTAGGACTTCAAAATTTTAACTTTGATGTGAGCTATTTGCCAGGAAAGAGAAATGTGGTGGCGGACTGCCTGTCCAGGCTGCCGGTAAACAGTTATCTGGTGGAAGAAAAAGAAAAGGAGGCAGAGGAGGCGTCGGTAGTGGCAGAAATAGTGGCAGAAATACAAAGTGCAGTTAGCAAGGAAGAGCGGACACATGAAGAAGATTTTGATGAGGATCTTAAATTTATGAAGTGTTGGACTGTGAGGGGATGGCCGAAAAAAAAAAGAATTGGATAGTAAATTTAATACCTGGTGGGAAATAAAAGACAAGTTGAATTTGTGTGACAACAGGCTAAGGAGGGGTAGGTGCATTGTTTCCCCACAATCACTCAGGTCTGTGTTGGTAAAGCTGGCACATCAGGGACATCCTGGAGAAGCTGCCATGAAAAGGAAGTTAAGGCAGAACTATTGGTGGCCAGGAATAGACAGGAGTGCGGAAAGGTATGTCAAAGATTGCATGGCTTGCCAAACTAGTGACAAATGCAGGGTGGTGAGAGAGGCACCGTTAATACCGAGTGTAGTATCAGACCAGCCTTGGAGCAAGCTAGCAGTGGACATTATGGGTCCGGTAGCAGGTTTGGGAGATGGGTTAAAATTTGTATTTGTGGTGGTAGATTACCATTCCAAATGGTTCGAATGGGAAGCGGTGAAAGAGGTCACGGCTAAGGAATTGATTGTTTTTTTGGAGAGAGTTTTTCTTAAGGAGGGAGTACCTGTTAAAATGGTATCTGACATTGGGGTACAATTTGTATCGGTGGCAATGAAGAAATTTCTTGCAGGCTATAGCATAAAACACACAAGGACAGCATTGTATAGTCCCAAGGCGAATGGTCTTGTTGAAAGAGTCAACAGGTATATAAAGGGGGCCTTACAAATGGCCATGAAATCGGGACAACCATGGAGGGAGGTATTAAAGATGTTAACCTGGAATTATGTCACTACACCGCACTCTGTGACTGGCGTGTCTCCATTTGTGTCCATGAAAGGTAGGGAACCTGGAACAAGGCTATGTCCAGGATGGTTAGGCATGGCCAAGGTGGTCAATGTGGATAGGGGTCAAATAATGAAACTCATTGCTTTGAGTCAAGAAAGGAATAAGAAATTGTTTGATGACAGAATGAGAGTGAAGGAACAAGAATGGAAGATTGGGGAGATGGTGTATGTTAAAAATCCCAGATTAGTGAACAAATGTGTGGGAAGTAAGTTCCTGGGACCGAAGAAGATATGTGCAGTGAAAGGCAATGTTGTTATCTTGGAGGGAGGAGAAGTTTGGTCAAAAGGAAGATTGGCAAGGGTGGGGGACGGGAAAGACAATGAGTTGGATGGGCAGGTGAAAGGAAGGAAAGTGAATGTGAGCAACGAAAAGAAAGTGGAGGAAGAGATGAAAGAAGGAGAGGTAGTTGTAAACGATGATAATACTGGCGTGAGAGGCAATGAAGAAGGTTCGCATAGGTTTAGGTCAAAGCCTGTGTGGATGAAAGACTATGAAACTTGATATTCTATTATAAATGCATGTTAAGATTATAATGCACAAGGTTAGATTTTAATGCACATAATGTTTACACTTAACTTTTCTGCTTTAGCTAATTTTCTCTAATGTGACTATGTTGGTTACATTGGTTATGTGTTGTTTTCTTTATTGTTCTCTTCTTATACTGCTTTTTGTTTAATTGCTGTAAAAGGGGGAAGATGTGTAGTGACCTCCGTAGTTGGAATGTTGTGCCTAGCTAAGGTCGCGCAAGCTCTCTGTATGCTGGTGAGCGAGAGCCGCGTGACCGGGGAGTGGCAGTTGTAGTTTGAATGAGGAGCGCTGGCTGGGGCTCTGGGGAGCTCCATATTAAAGAGAACCTCTACCCCAAAACCTACGGTGACACCGTGCCTCCTTCAAGTACCATCAAGTCCCCGGTGTGTTTCCTTTGCCCCCCACCCCAGTGCTGTGGTTGCCAGACTGCCCCTGATTTTGACCTGCGTTTTGCCCTCTTGGGGGGCGGTCTTCGAAAGGGGGGGTTGTTTTTGTTAGTATTTGTACTGTCTTGTTGGGGCCTGCGCTGGTTATGTTGCCTGTTTCTACCCCTTCTGTTATACTGATGCTCTTGGTCTTTGCTGCTCTGGGCGCTCCTAGCTGAGTTTTCTTTTAATACATGGAAAAGATACAGTTTAGGGTCTTACTCGTCCCAGCCCAGATCAGGGAATCTCTGCATCTCCTTCCTGAACTCTCTATCATAGTTCAGCCAAGACTCCCCCCCCAAAGGTATTGTGAATCTCTAAAATTCTGTGGTGGTAGGCAATACGTGCAGTGCCCTCTTCTGGGAATTTTTCTAGAATGATTGTGGACAGGATTTGAAAAGCGGCTTCCCAGTTCTGAATAGTCTTCTCCAGTGTGGGCCTATTTGCTCTTTCTTTTTTAGTCTTCTCCAGTGTGGGCCTATTTGCTCTTTCTTTTTCTTCCTCTTCCCTATCTCTTTTTGAAATTCTAAAACCCAATTCTTCATATTCCAATAGGCAAAAAATATCAATGAATTGCTTTTTCCAAATCTTTCTCTTAATTTTTCACTCAATATGCCATGCAATAGTCTCATTGAGGCTGGTGGATGCGAGCTCTGCCATTCTTTCCTGCACCATGTCCATGCCATGGACGGTTTCCGCTGCTTTGGCCCATTCCAGGATTAGTGTTTCTTTTAGGGATAAAGCGTTGGCCATCACTTTCCTCTTTTGGCCTCTGTGTGCTGGTTTATGAATGCTGCCAAGGGTATAGCACTAGCCTATGATGTGGGGCGCCTTCCTTCTTCTTTGGTGCACCAGTTATAAGTTTCAATTATTGCTCCGTGTCCTCCTGCTTCCAAAATTTGTTTAGCGCTTTTAGCCGAGTTAAGCGCTGTCTGCGTCCCCTTCAGATGCTTGCCGGTGCTGTGTTTTGAAAAGGAGATGGCCTGTCAACACCACAGTGGCCCCGCTCGGTGGTGGCTTGGCCTGGGTACAGGTATAAATGTAAAGCCTTTTCTTTTCCGCAGTTCGGCTTGTTCTTATCACAGCATTCGGCTCCCCCGGGGGTGTAAAGAGCACACTTTCTGCCGATCTCCCTTCCGCAATGCGCTGATGTGATAATGCGGAATAGTTCAGTATTATGTGTACAAAGCTTTCCTCGTGCTGTTCGACTTTTACCTCCTTCGAGGTTGCTCTGTGTCGACCTGCTTCCAAGATTGGGGTTCTTTAGCCCTTACCCCTTCAGGTGCGGGCTGCTTGCTTCCTTATGTTTATGCACCCTCGCCGCGGTATCCCCAGAGCAGCTGTTGCGTTCGCAGCTGTGTCGGAGGGAACTGGAATTTAATCCGTCCTTCCCAGTGACTCTGAGAAAGGTTAAAAAGGTCACCAGTCTAATGCTTTTCGTGACCGGAGATCGCGCCTTGCAGAACACGAAAAGACCTGCTGTGCATCATAGCATTTGCAGATAAAAATGCTCTTCTTTTCTGCTTCTACTCCTGAATGCGATTACCAGTCCAGTTTTGTTCCTCCCGCTGCTGATCTTAGTTTCCTTGACCTTCCGTTGGCTTACGACTGCTTGTTTGTTTTTCAAGCAGCGTTAATGTCCACGGGGCTGGGGTAGCTGACGTACAGCAGTGTTCCGGTGAAGACAGATGGACGAAAAACAGCAAGGAAACCAACAAATTCTTCTTGGCCTTGAAAGTGACCTGCAGCCGTCCTGCTGTTGTCGTGGCTGACGGGGAGAAAGCATGAGAAGGGCCACCTTGCCCCCACCAGATAAAGGCAAAATTCGGCCTGGCGGCCCTTCTTTGAACTTCAAAGGCCCCTGCTCCGCATCCGCCAGGATGGGAAGGGGGGACCTTTGAAGTTTTGAGGGCAAGGTGACAGGAGGCAGGGACTACCGGTTGTCACCTGCCCCCCCACCCCTCACCTCACTCTCCTGTGTGGGAGACACGCTGTCTGGGTTCCTATTGTTAAGGGACCCAGCAGCCCGCCCCCCACCATGTGCATGCTAAGTGGGGCTGTGCCAGAAGGCGCTGCCCCACCCAATTTAGCACAAACCCCCCACCTCCCATTTTACGGCCCCAAGCCTCCCATTCGGGGGGCCCGGTTGTATTTGCCTCCATCTCTTTCACCACAGTGCGGCCCGGGAGGATCTGTCCTGGACAGCAGGGTCTTCATTTTCACCACCGGAGGCCCGGGTATTTCTGTTTCATTGGTCTGACCCCGGTCACCTTTCACTTTAGTTCCGACATGGAGCTGCTGTATTTCCAGTGCCGTCGTCTCAGTCCTGCTTCAGAAGGGGCCGCCAGCACAACAGAGTGCTGCCTGCACTGCTTGTTACAGTAGGCAGCCCCTGTGCAGTCTCTCCCGCTCCACCGTGGAGCAACTTCTTCCTCTCGCTGCCTGCCTACCCCGGGATCCTCATAAGAGAGGACTCAGGCGGACAGCAAGCTGGACAATCCTTGGGGAGTTCTGCTGTCGTATGGGGGCGGGAGGGGCAAACTCTCACCTCCCTCTCTTTGCATCATTTCCCGAGGTGCGAGCCGAGGTCCCTTTGGTCTCCGGGCCTCAGTATTTCTTCTTGCGGCTACGGCCGTTTGATGTTACTTTCACTTCACGGCATCAGATGCCGCAGGGGCCTGCAGGCAGACCCTCCCTTGGCAGCACAAGCACCCTCTTCACAGAGGGCCACGGCCAGGGAGGGTCCGCCAGCAGGGTCTTGGTCTCCCCTCTTTGTTTCAGCTGTGGCCACTTCCTTCCTCACCAAGGGAGGGTTGTTGTGGCCTTAAAGGACGACAGGATGCTGCAGAGGGTTCTAACTGTCTTTATTGCAAGACAAACAGGTGGGCATAAACTTGGCTGAGTGCAACAGAGGAACTACTCACAGTTCAGTTCTCCTTGTCTTGCTCTTCGCTGTGACTCCCTGAATGGGGTTGAAGAGTTGGGGCTTGAGAACTCATTGCCGTAGTGTGACTCCGAGTTATCTCTTTCTGAGAGGTGAGAGTTTTCAGATGTCTCCTGGTGGTCTTGATATTCTCCGGCTTCCCAGTGTGGCTGTTCAATGGATCCTTTCCTGCGGTACATGGCCACCCTTTCCAGATTCCATTTCCTTCCGTCGCTGGTGCAAATGTGGTTTGACCCTTTCTCCAGGACTTCTATGGGACTGCTGTATCTGGAGCCAGTCGAAGTGTCTTTGTGGGGAAGGCGTATCTTTACTAGGTCGCCTTTGTTAACTATTGTGTGGCGAGCGGCTCGACGCAAGTCCCCTTGAGTCTTCATGGCTTCTTTGTTATGCTGCATGCGGAAAACTACGTCTTCCATGTCCACTTCTTAATCGGCCCTCACTTGGTGGAGCCACGGTGGTACCAGTGTGGATGCTGCCCTTCTCCCCCTTAGCAGATGGAATGGCGAAACACCTGTGACGGCCTTGGGGGTGATGCGGTGGGCTGCTACAGCTTCCTTGACTGTCTTGTATGGGTCTAGGCCCGAGGCATGCGCCAGTTGCAGCGCCCCTTTGATGAAGCGGTTTGCCCCCTCAACCAGGCCATTGGCCTGTGGGTGGTAAAGACTTGCTCTCCGCAGTCGAATGTTGCTGAGTTTGAGGAATTTCTCCATTTCTCGAGAGACCAGCTGGACTCCGCTGTCCGTGACAAGTTCTTCTGGTAGGCCTTCCCGCTGGAATACGGCGGTGAGTGCTTCGATGACTGTGCTTGTGGTGATGTCTGAAGTGAAGTCAACTTCGACCCATTTGGAGAAATAGTCGACCATGACTATCCCTTATTTGTGTTCTGGGGGCATGTTGTCCAAAGGCCCAATGAAATCCAAACCTAGTTTGCGCCACACCCCTTTGGGGACTTCGGTGGGCAGCATGGGAGCTTGCCTCATGGTTATGCGCTTGTCACTGTTGGTGCACTCATGGCACCTTTAGACCATTTGTCGTATGTCCTGGTCCATGCCCGGCCACCAGTAGGCGTCGCGTATCCTGCGTCTGGTCATGTTGCATCCCAGATGGCCTGAGTGTGCTCTGCACAGTATCACTTTGCGGATTCCGCTGGGTGGGATAACTTGATCGCCTCTGAGAATGAGGCCGTTCATGGTGGTGATTTCCTTGTTCACCTTCCAGTAAGGACGAAGGCCTTCGGGGATCGCTCTCTCGTCGGGCCACCCTTCGCGAACCCAGGCACCTATGCGCCGTAGGCCATCGTCCTGCTCGAATTCCTCCTGCCAGTGGCTCTCACTCAGGTCCATGTACTCGCCGTTCCTCAAGTCACTGATGGAGGCTATGACACACTCATCTTCCAAGAATGTGGTACCAAGGGCGCTTTGGTTCAGGAGCCTGGACATGCAGTCCGCTTGTGCGTTTTTCCAACCCGCAATGTGTACTATCTCGTATGTATATTCTTGAAGCTTTGCGGCTATCCTGGCCAGCCTCGGGTGGCAGTCTTGGTGCCGCCCGGGCTCAACATGTGAATGAGGGGTTTGTGGTTGGTGACCAACCTGAATCTCGTGCCCCAAACATAAGATCTGAAGTAGTCGACGGCCCAGGCACATGCCAACATTTCTTTCTCAACGGTGGAGTAATTCTTCTCCGATGATGATAGCGCTTTTGATGCAAACGCCACAATGTTTACAGTGTCTCCCTTTTTCTGGGTCAAGGTGGCCCCCAGGCCATAGGCGCTAGCGTCTGTAAGTAATGCAGGTGTCCCATTCAGGGTTGAACGGTTTCAGGCATGGCGCTTGTAGAATTCTCCTTTTGATTTCACCGAACGCTTCGTTTTGCTCTGGGCCCCAGGAGTGGGCTGCCCCCTTCTTCAGAAGCTCCCTCATGGGTGACGTGGTCTCGGAGAACCTTGGGACGAATTTAGCATAGTATTCGGCTAGGCCCAGGAATGAGCGTAGTTCCTCTCTGGACATCAGAACCGGGGCTTCTGTTATGGCCTCCATGAGGTTCTGCTTGGGGCTGACGCCTTCACTTGAGATGCAGTACCCAAGGTATTCTACCTTGCTCACTCCAAAGACGCATTTTTCGTGGCGTAGATGAACGCCCGCCTCTTGAAGCTTGTTCAGGACTGCCCTGAGTGCTTTGTCATGGGTCTCGTTGTCTTTTGCATACATGAGAATATCGTCTTGAAAAAAAGAAACATTTGTGAGTCCTTTAAGTAGAGAGTTCATCATCCTCTGGAATGCGGACGCTGCCGACAACAACCCAAATGGCATGCAGGTTTATTGAAAGGTGCCGAAAGGAGTGATGAACGCTCTCAGGGGGCGGGAGGATTTGTGTAGAGGAATCTGGTGATAGGCGTCACACATGTCCAGCTTCGAGAAGATTGGCGCCTCTTTCATCATGAGGACAATCTCGTTGATGCTGGGGAGAGGAAAGCTATCCGTGACTACCTCTAGATTAAGGCTTCTCAGGTCGATGCATATTCTGAGGTCGTTGCTGGATTTCTTTTTGACCAACACCACTGGACTCAGCCACTCTGCAGACTCCACGGTCTCGAAGGTTCCTTCTTCGACCATCTTCCGAAGGGGGGCATCCAATGCGGGTCTTGCCGTGGCAGGTACTGCCCTGACTTTGTGTTTCACCGGGACCGCGTTGGATTTCAGGCGAATCTTGTGGACAAAGTTTCTCACTTTCCCTGGGTTCTCGGAAAACAGGCTTGGGAAAATCTCCTTATAATTTTGCGCTGCTCCTGAGGAGACCATGAGTACCTGTTCCGGAGTGCTGGGATCTAGTTTTATCCTGAGTTTGTGTTGATCGTCCCATCCCAGCACGGCTGGGCCTTTGGGTGAGAATTACACTTTGGTGGTGGTAGACCTCCCTTTGAAGTCGATCCGGGCTCTGATGTAGCCTAGGAGGTCGACAGTTGCACCTCCGAACACCGTCGGTTTTTGCCTGGTTGTTCTGATCTCTACTTGTGCTTGTCCCATCATCTTCCTATACGTGTTGATGGGAAGGATTGTGAGGTCAGATCCCGAATCTTCCATGACACGTGTTTCCATTCCGTCCACTTTAATGGTGCAGTGGGGCTTTTCCCTCCTGGCATGGGGGGCGTTGACCATGACGACCACGGGTCTGTCCTGTAGTTCGTCATCATCGCTTGAAGTGCAGTCACCATCGACGTGGGAAACAGTTTTCTCCCGCCACGTACATGCCTGGGCCACGTGACCAATGCGTCCGCACTTGGAGCACTCCTTATTCCTGGCGGGGCAGTCGCGATCATTCGCCATGTGCTTGGTGCTGGCGCATCTATAGCATTTCGGCACCTGCTTTTGCCTGGGGCCTTTGTCTCTGGGGCTGTCGCGGGACTGCTTGTCTCTGCGCCCTCTCCATTGTAGCGCCGCAAGGTCGGGCACGGGCAGGTGACCTCCCGCCTCTTTGCGTCTGTTGGAGGTTTCTTCCTGCGCCCTGGCAATTTGGATGGCCTTGTCAAGGGTGACCTTCTTTTTTTGGATGAACTTGTCCTGGACTTTCCTAGAGTTAGTGTGAACGACGAGCATGTCACAGATAACTTGTTCTGCATTTTCTCCAAAGGCGCAAAGAGAAGCCAGCTCCCTCATCCTGGTGACGTAGTCGTCCACTGTTTCGCTCCCTTCCTGTTTGCGGGTGTAGAACCTCAGCCTGTGCAGTACCACGTTCTCCTTATTCGTGAACCTCTTCACAATGTGACGAGTCGCTTCCTTGTAGACGCCGTCGTTGTCGTCGGCGGCCGCAGGTATTGCTTTCAAGCTGGCAAAAATGCGTTGACCTTCAACCCCCAATGCATTTAGCAGCATCGCCCTCTTCCTGACGGGGGCATATCGCGTGCCGCCCACCGCCTCCAGATAGGTGGAGAAAAGGGGCTCCCGCTGCATCCATGGAATTTCTGGGGTCCCTGGCGAAGGGAGAAATGCAGGGGGCGGTGTGGCGCCTTGCATGGTGGGCCCGTGGGTCTTTTGATATCCTCGTCGCCAATTATGTTGTGGCCTTAAAGGACGACAGGATGCTGCAGAGGGTTCTAACTGTCTTTATTGCAAGACAAACAGGTGGGCATAAACTTGGCTGAGTGCAACAGAGGAACTACTCACAGTTCAGTTCAGGGCCCTCCCAGTTACATCACTGGGGGCAAGGTGTGCACAAGGATGGCATGCTGCAAGCTTCCACGGCCCCCATGTGGCCTCCTATGGCTTTGGACTTATGTCCTGGAAGCTGGAGTCATTAGGCTCTTCAGTGCCTCAGTTTCAATGGCTCCTTAACAGGAGCAGCGCTCTCGGTCGACCTGCTTGGTCTGGCGCTTCGGCAACACTGGCGCTTCGCTAACACTGGTGGGAACATTTTCTCGCGGAGCGCGGGCTCGCGAGATCTCGTTATGCCCAGATCTCGCGAGACCACACTCCCGCGATCACCTGACGTCCCCACAAGGGTGCTGGGAGGGTGCAGGTCCTCCCTTGCACATTCCCCTTTGTTGGGGAATCCCCACCATCTTCCCTGCAGCGCACTGCTGCCTCCGTCAGTGTAGGGGGCGCTGCTCCACTTCGTTCTTTTCCTTTCCCCTGAGGGGGAAAAGGCAGCATACCTCTACACCTCAATTTGACTAATGGCAGAAGCCACAGGGGGGGCGTGGGCGAGCCCCCACCCTGGCCGCACGAGCACCCTCCTCAAAGGGCCGCGGGCGGGGCCGTTGCCAGCGGGGCTCCCCCTTTCTTTTTTTGTCATCCTAGCTGGGATGGATGTCACTCCTCCTCCGTCTGCGGCGATAGAAGATGCCAATCACACACTCACCCCAACGGGAAAACAGCCTCCTCCAGCACCCACAAAGGGGAAGGGCTGACGAAAGAACAGCTTTATCATAATGGGGACAGGGAGTACCCTGACCGGGTTCTTCTCCTTGTAGCCAATGTTGTACGTGGCCTGCCATTGACATCCGGAAGGCCCCCATAGTGCTACAAACATCAGCACATCAGCACATGACAATCACAGTGCATGTGGGGGTTGGGGCCTGTCCTGGACATCCGGCAGGCCCCATGGTACTACATGGCACCAGCACCATTGGGGGTGGGAGCAACGCCTGCCATGCCCCTGGCCATGCAGACCTCTGCCAATGTGCTGGCACGAGGGTCCCACAGCATCAGGGCATGCAGTCTGGTGCCCCCAGGTGTAGGCATGCAGGCCTACATAAATGAGACACAGACTCAGGAGTTCCTCTTCTGGAGTTTGCAGCCGTTCTGCTGCACGTCCCTGCAGGGGCTCCTTTTATTAGCCTGGGCTATGACACAGTCATGGCCCATGTGTGTCATGGCCCATGTTAAAAGGGCAATACACAGGGGAGGGACACATTCTCTTTAAAGGGGAAACACACTTGGGAGGGTCACACACCACAGTATTGGCTGACACGCGATGCAGCCTTTCCCCATTGTCCTCTCAAATGATCACTGCTTGATTTATTTTTTTCTGTTGCCTACACCTAAAGGAAAAGTAACATCATCTCTCCAAACTCTCCACAGGGTGGTGCGAGACTAAAACCACACTGCCCATGCGCACGTTTTGTCTGAGCGGTGTGCATGGTAAGTTATTGGGATGTGCTAAAGCTTATCTGCTACAGGATGCTACTAAATGTGTAACTTTGAAGGCTGATGGAAAAAGTCGAGCAAGGGCTTGCAGTTGCTGCATCATGTTAACCACCAAATTTCAAACCCACTCGTAATCCAATCCTAATCTTATTTATAATTCTTTTTTCACAGAACCAAAATGTAGTCCCCATTTGCCTATGATAACCATATTTAAGTGTTTTTTAATCTTATTTCATGTATCATTTTGTTGCTTTTGCAAAGTCAAAGTTTAATCCGCAAACAGAAAAATACAGAAACAGTAATTCACTGCACTGTAATATGTTGGTGTCATAGGAAACAGAGTACATTGGTATTCAAAGGTCTAAACTGTGCAAAGTGTGGTGTTCCATAGCGACTCCCCTCTGTTCAAACTGAAAGTTTAAAAGCTGTGCTACTGTTAGGGGTGCCTTTTTTCATGCTTTGGCTTCTAAGGTGTACTGCACTTCTTTTTCTTCCTTTTTACTACCACATTTCACTTTCGAGTTCGGTGTTCACACCGTTTCACATGGGCAATTTGAGTGTGCCCAGGCTAAAACATGTCACTAGGCCATGATTAAGGTACCGAGACTTGACGGCTATATTTATTTAATGTAGTACTTAATGCAACATGTTAGGGAGAATTCTCAGAAATGTGCTAATTCCCTTCTACCTTACTTACTTTTGATTTCTAACCCGGAGAGAGTGAGACATTTTTCCCACTCTCTCATGTATTTTTCTGTGATTTAGACTCTGTATTTCTTTTGACTTTGGAGTCTGACAAACTCCATAGGCATCATCAGTGCAGTGACACAGGGAAGTCTCTTAGATTTCCCAAAGGTTTAAATACCTTCTCTTGGTCAAGCTACTACTTCCAAGAGCATTGAAGTCAAATTGACTTTACTTACATTTTGTGACTTTCTAGACCCAGCACACACCATCTTACCATAGGGTGCTGGAGGGGTTACTTAGTATCCCCTTTGACTAGTTTCTCATGTAACACTTTTATGTTACCCTTTCTACAATTAATGGCTGGTCGCAGTGGTTTACTTTTTACTTCCATTGTGTGTTTTTACCGCGGGCTGCTTTCGCAGCTGCAGTAAGGCACCCATGGGTGCCCATTTTGTCGAAATGGCCCCAGTTTTGTTTTTTAGCCATTTCTTGTTGGAAAGGTCCTTCTTGAGATTTATTCTGTGTGGCAAACCAGGTTTGGTCCCTTTGTTCATTTTGCCTTTGGCAGGATTCATGAGTGAAGCCCGCCTCTGGCTCCAGTAGGTGTGGTACATTTTAAGCTCCTTTGGGAAATCCCCTTCAAACAAAAACAGCATGGAAATAATGCGGAACAACTGCAACACTTAGCATATGTGTGGCGAGCACTGAACACAAGAATGCCACCAAAAGACGTGCTCTGCATTGTTTTATCTCCATTTAAATCATCTGAAAATGACCTACATGCAGAACGGCACCACATTTGCTGTTTTGTTTTCTGAATACTAAAGCCGCACATATGATATCCAAGACGGCTTTACATGTGTTCTTGATTTCATTTTAAAACATCACAAAATTGGGCCCGTCATGGAAACCCACCCTGGCATGCTTTATTTCTGGTGATTACCAAGAAGTGAGGCAATACATTTGCAGAACAGTTGATGTACTAGGAAATCACTTGAAAGGCAAAGAATCCTGTTTTCCATTTAACACGACTTTTGTTTTCTTTTTCTATGAACCATCGCGCACAAGCTGCAATAAATGAAAGAAATAATGCAGTGTTTCTTTTTCTCATGTCACTATCAAAGACAGCCTGGGCAGCATCCTTTTGAGTCCATAAATTAACTGTATATGTAAAACCCCCAGATTAAGTGAAGTTAAACTATGGTCTGCAGAAACCGCATTGGTAAACTCAATATGAAAGAAAATAAACACATGTGTGAATTTGCTCTTCTGAAAATCAGGAAAATGCTGTTTAAAAGTTAAATGACAAATGACAGCTGTGGCTTGCACAGAAAGATTATTGTATATGGGGGTAGAGGGGCTGCAGAGCCATATACATTATGGTATTTCCCCCCACAAGACTTTAATCAGCCTGACTGAGGCCCAGGAATTCCAGTTAAACCAGTTTGACAGGAAGGCTTGCCTCCCACTTTTCGCACCTACCAGTGAACTGATGCTGCAAGGACATGTAATGGGGCTGAAAGTGTGATAATTACTAGTTCTGCTAGATTGGCCGGCAGGACTACCTGAAAATACAAAGGAAGTGACTGGGCCCTGTGTTTTGACCCAGAGGTGCGATTTCCTTTAGCAGCCATTTTCAGGAGGTCCTTTGTGCAGGCTAACCCAGGAGGAGACAATTTAGCTGTGGGGGTTTGCATGACCGGCTTTCCCAATGCCCTGATGAAGCAGTATTGTTATATAATGCCAGTATTTCATGGGAGTGGTGGACAAACACAAAGAGACCAAGCACCTGTTTCTAGCACTTGATGAACTGGAATGACAGGAAAAATGCATTTCGGTGTGAATTATAAATGGCATAGACATAAAACTTGGCGAAAAGATGTGAAATCTATTAATGGGCATTTGTGTAGCTATTTGCAGAATTTTAAGTATTACACTTTTCCTGAAAATGACAAAATTGTGCCGAAGGGCGATGTGACATCACACAGAGTTGGCGATCAGACTGTCCAATACCCTGTGACATATGGAATCTGCATGCCTATTTTGTATGACAGTGGCTAGTGTAAATCTGACGTTTTGATCCATAACTCATTTTTGTCAAGAAATAGGCTTTGTGAGACACAGGAAGTCATAAATGCACACACATAAATGATGTCATTTCCCCTGAACCAATCAGCTTAGACAAAGGAGGGGACATTGGGAGACAGCCCTATCCCTGTGGAGGCGTAAGTCCAGGGTATCCAACGCCCCACACCCCCAGGTTGTAAACCGATGATGTCATTCTGGCTATTTAAGGGGGAAACAGGGAAACACAAAGGGATTCAGACTCAAAAACCATATCCAGAGGCAGCTGATTCCATCCAGGCAGAACCACCCACCCAGACCTTGACCAGCTGACCATCTCGCTGTCAACAGTGACCAGACCTTGCCCTGATGATCCCATTCAGGAGAGCCCAGCTGTCCCAGTGACCAGATATCTTTACCCCACTGTCCCATTGACCAGATCCCTTGGCCCCGCTCGCTGTGCAGAGACCTCACTGTCTGTCCAAAGTCCCAAACTCAAGCTTACCTTGTAAGTATCACCTCACCCAGTCCCAAAAACTGCATATCCCGCTCTTTTAATTTTGCATCCTATAGAAAATCCCATTGAAAGACCCATATTACATACCCCTCTCTTTTGAATCCTGCACCTCTTAGAAAATCCTATTGAAAATCCCATATTTCTAGTATCATCTGTTCACCTTTTTCATTGAAGAATCTGTGCTAGTCTTTGTCCGTTAGTGCATTGCATTTCTAATTCTTTCAGTTATCTGTGTAAGTCCCTAGTATCATTTGAAGTAGATCAATTAATTCCCCATTGAAAATTCACATTCATCATTGTTGCCATTCGAAAGTAACAATGTTGTTGAGTGTTTTTACTAATCATAGCCATTAAAATATAGTCTCAACAGAAATAGTCTAGTGCAACAAAAATCGAATTTGCATGTGCATTGTGCTTTTCCATAAATCCCGATTTGCATTTTCCCTAGACAAACCCACACTATCATCCCATTAAGAGTCATCCCTTTCCCTCAGAATCCTACCTGTTATGTGGCCGTCCTTCTCAAGAAAGAACCCAGGGTTCAAATAAAGATAAAAAGGCATTTTTATTGTGCGCCACATTCATTGTCAGTGGAAGAAGTCCCTGGCTGGAGTGTGCTGTGTCATAAAACTGTTACAAGTATGTCTGGCAGGGGCAGGAAGTGAGGGAGGTGCTCGATTCTCCCTGCGCTTAATCCCCTTGGTTACAGGAATGCACCCAAAGGTGATTGGCCAGCTGGCTGTCCTTGGAGGACAGCCACCCTTCTGTATGATTGGCAGCTAGACTGGAATGAATGGGAGAAACCTGCATAAAAAGGCAAGGCTTTTTAGCTTGGAAGGCAGAGTCAACCACTGGACAAAGGACTCAGTAGAAGAACTAGGAAGAGACGACTGCTGCAACTCCTGGACCGTTGGTTTGCCCGGTGAAGCCCTGATGCTGTGCTCAAGCTCGGAATTCGCCTCGAATAGGTAAGCCCTGCAAGGACGACTTGGGTTGTTGAAACCAATAAACCCCAAAGTGAACTCATTTGGACATCCTCTCAGAGCTGGTTGTACTTCCACTGCTGCTGCTGCTGGAACCGAAATGCCAGGGAGAGGAACACCAGATCGAGTGCATAGCTTTTAAAACTGACCCGTGCGCCAGGAAGATCATCCAGACTTTCCTGCAGCAGGTCTGACCAAGCCTGAGCCACCTCAACAGAGATTTGAACCCAAGATTCAAGGAAAGTCTGAAGTGGTATATGAGAACTGGGGTGTTGCTATGTGCTATAGACGCAAAGAGCTGAAACCGTGAAGTGCTGCTGAATTAAAGTTTGGCCATTGCTGCCACCAACCTTCCCATTGCAGTGCAGTAGTCCCCAGAAGTCCCCCCTCTTGTCCCCACGACTGAGACCAAGGAACAACAGGATCTGCAGAGCTGTACAGGAACAGAAGCCAGCTGGAACCATTTATTCTAACCAAAGGTACTGTAAACCTAAGAGGACTTACCTCTTGTTGTGTAGCCTCACTTGTTCTCAGTTGAGACTTGTCTTGGTTGCCATTGCAGAGTTGCTTGCAGCTTTGCCCTTCTCAAGTCTCCCAGCTTGTGGCCCTTCAAGTGAATCTCATTTCAACAAATGTTTCTAAAAACATTGTGCAAGACTTTTTACTTACCTGCAAAGAAGATCTTCAGCTCCCTTATACTTTGCTCAACTAACATTGGCTGTCCAGGCTCCCTGATGGACCCTTCTTACCTCTGACATTGTGTTTTTGCCTTTCCTCCAGGAAAGGGTTAATTAACTTTGCATTGGAAGGTTTAAAAAGTACTTTACACCCAAACTCTGTATTGCTCTAATTGTACCAGTGATAAATCAATGTCCACAGTGTCCTAGCTATTTAAGTATGTCACCTGAGGGTGTAGGAAGTGTCTGTCTGCTATCCCCATGGGTATCATCTGATTTAGAGAAACAGAGTGTGTTTTGAAGTCATTGGGCCTCATTACGACCGTGGCGGTCCGGAAATAACGGTGGCGGTAAACCCGCCGCCACCGTTGTTTCCGGACCGCCTGATCCCGACCCCTGCAGGCGGGAGGTGATGTTCCCGCCAGGTCTGACCTGGCGGGTTTAACACCGCCCGCCAGCAGGCGGACGAGGAAACACCGGCAGCATTACGAGATGCTGCCGGTGTTTCCATGATCCCGATTCCCATTGAGTCCCATAGGACTCAATGGGAATGGGGATTTACACCATTCCGCCTCCGTGATTCCCGGAAAACCGGGGTTGTGATGCCCCGGTAATTCCGGGAATCACGGAGGCGGAATGGTAATACGAGTCCGGCGTTAACCAGGCGGTTTTACCGCCTCGGTTAACGCCGGACTCGTAATGAGGCCCATTATCTTTGTTACATGTTTTGCTCCCTTCTGAAGAAGGCTTATAGAACTGACTGTTAAATAAATTAATAATTGTTTAATCAAGAAACCTTGAGTATAAGTGTTTATTTGAATAACTGTCACTGTGAAACTCTGTTTTACAACCTTACAGCTCACATTTTTATTTGTATTAATTTATTTATTAAAATGTATATAGCGCACAGCGGCTCTGGGGCACCGTGGCGCTATTACAGAATACTTGCTTAGTACAGACTTACATAAGAAGAGCAACAGGGCAAACAATATTGACAGCATGTTTGTCCATAGGTTACAGAGGAGCATCATAACAGGCTTGATACAATGTTGCATGTTGCAGCAACGTGACATGATTAGTTGAAAAGTTTAGTTTTCAGCATTTTGCGGAAAACTGTGTAGGACTTTTCATTTCTGAGTGCAGTGGGGAGGGCATTCCAGTTTTTAGGTGCTAGGTGTTGAAAGCTGGAGCCTCGTGCTTTGGGCCTTTTGAAGGAGGGGACATAGATCGGGTTAGTGCGATGAGATCTCGTGGGTCTGGATGATGCGCTGAGGGAGATTCTTTCCGATAGATGGGGGGGTGTTGAGTCAGAGGCATTTGTGTGTAATAGCCATGGCTTTAAAGAGAATGCATACTTTAACCGGCAGCAAGTGAGCATCTTTTCTTGCCTGGAAAATGTGTTCTCTTTTTGGAATACTCAAGGCTGCTCTGAGGGCATTGTTTTATGTAACTTGAAGCTTGTTAAGATTTTTGGCAGCGGTGCCCAGGAAGAGGGCATTACAGTAATCAAGCTTGGTGCCGACTGTGGCTCAGGCAATTGATAGGCAATTTTTGGTTGATAGGAATGGTTTGACTGCGTTGATGACTTTTGTGGTGTGGGCAGCGGAGGAGGCTATGGCACTGACCTGGTGTGACATGGACAAGGAGGAGTCAAGGTATAGCATTTTTACTGCCGAAGAAACATTGATATTGGTATTATCAATGTTGAAGGTGCTGTATTGGGGGGAAGTTTATTGAGTGTTTCTTTGGTGCCTACCACAAGGATCTCTGATTTATCTCCATTGAGACAGAGTCCATTGCCTTACATCCATGTTTGGATGGCTGTGTAGATATGTGTTAGGGTTGCAGAGATTTGTTTGTAGATGCCGGTTAGGGGGAGTAAGACTTTCGTGTTGTGCGCATAGTTTGTGTATGCTATGTCACAACAATCCAAATCATTGAAGAGGGGGAGGGTGAATATGTTGTACAAGGTGGGTGCAGTACAAGATCCTTGTGGGACTCCACAGTGCATGGTGGCAGGAGAGGCACACGCAGAGTCTGAGAAGACTCTCATGAGTCTTCCCTTGAGGAAGGACGCAATCCATGCTGTTGCTTGCGAGGAGAAGTGGGGAACATTTATTAGTTGGTTACCGACAATATCATGGTTGATGAGATCAAATGCAGCAGACAGATCTAGCAGGAGGACAAGTGCCAGTTTGCCTTTGTCCAAAGTTTGGCCAAGTTGCATTTTGAGATCGAGTAAGGCAGATTCTTTCCCATGGCCTGGGAGGAATCCAGATTGCCTTTTGCCTAAGATTTTGTTTTCTTCCAGGAATTCCTGGATTTGTGTATAGGCAACTTTATCCAGGATTTTGAGCAAAAATTGGACTTTGGTGATAGGCCTGTAATTGTTAGGTATTTCTGGGTAAAGAGAGTTTTTTTTTAGAAGTGGGCGAACCCAGGCTTCTTTTAAACTGTCAGGGACTGTGTTGGAGTTGAAAGAGGCGTTGATTAATGTTTTTAGAAAAGGGGCTTGGATTTCTACACAGTCTTTGACTAGTTTGACTGGACAGGCATCCCCTTTACAGTTGGATGGCCTAATTTTGTCTACTACTTCGGACTCAGTAACTTCCCTGAAAGAGAAGGGTTTTATTTTGTCTTTGGTGACCTTGATGTCATGGCGGGATGCTAACCTGATGTGTTTAGAGAGGTTTTTGTGATGCTCATGGATCTTCTTTTGCAAGAGCTCAATTTTGTTTAACAAGGCTGTTTGTACACTGGTACACCATGCTTTGTCTTTAACAATCTCTTGTGATTTGGTGGCTGGGGTGGATAGTTCTTTGAAGATAGCGAAGAGCTCTTTAGATTCAGACATGGCATTAGAGAATCTCTCGTTGTAGGAAGAAGATTTGGCTATAATTATGGCATTCTTGTATTGCGTGGCCAGAGTTTTGCATGTGGATAGCGTGGATTCCTGTGGGGATCCTAGCCATTTGCTCAGGGCGTTACGTTTTTGGGCACATAGTATTTTCAGTTCTGCAGAGAACCAAGTATTGGAATGTTTTATTTTTTTTGCTTTTTTGTTCTGTAGTGGTGCAATGGTGTCAACCGCTGTTTTCAGTGTTGTGTTATAGATATCCGCTAACGCCGATTGGTCTGAGGAAGATGGGGAGGTTGAGTGTTAGAGTGGGGAGGATCCTTTCTTTGGTAAGGTTCTGTGCACTTCTGGCTAACACAGGTGGGATGGGGCTGAGATTTTTAGGTGTGGTTGCACAGGTCGCATTGGGGAAGTGTATAAGGTGAAGGTCAGACCAAGGGGTAGGATTGTTGGAGCTGACGTCTACATCACAGTTGTGGTCTACTTCCCAGTCAAGTGATGCGCCCTTTGCAATGGGTGATTCTGAGGATTTTTTGGTGGTACCGAGCTCTTGTAGAGCTTGTGCCAGGGCTTCGGAAGGTCTATCTTTCTGGGTATTAAGTCACAAATGGAAGTCGGCTAGGAGAATTGCTTTTGTGGAATTTTTAATGTTTTCACTTAAGAGATGGATGAGATTATCATTGAAGTCAGCAATAGGGCCTGGAGGGCGATAGGCTAGGTGGATGGTGAGGGTCGTGTTGAGGGAGATAGAGCTTTTAACTGGGAGGGAATCTATGTTTTCCCACCGAGGTGTGAGGTGGTTTGTCTGACCGCTATGGAGTCTTTGAATATGAGGGCTACTTCCCCAGCTTTGGCTGAGTGTCTATTTTGCCTGTAGATAGAGTGTCCTTGTGGGAGGGCGAGTGAGAGGGCAGGGCCAGCGGCTTCATGTAGCCAGATCTCCGTGATAGCTAGGATGTCAAGGTCGAGATTGGTAAGGAGGTCATGGATTTCTGTGGTATGTGCTGGGAGGGATCTCGCATTAATCAGTGTGCATAGCAGATTGGTGGGTGCCACGTTGTTTCTTATTTTGCCTTTACTTGCATGGGTGGTCGTGGTGGTTCTTGTGACCTTGGGCAGGGTGGGTGATGAAGGGACTTTGGCAGTAGCAGAGGGGCCAATTGTCTTAGTAACGCCCTGGTGTGCCTGTGTTGGGTTGGTGTTTGGCATATAGCGGGACCGTAGACCAAGAAGCTTGTTTATGGTATCAGTAGATCTGGGGCATTTCGATGGTTTGGAGGTTCTCGAGAGGTTGTCTATCAGGTTGGGTTTGGTGAGAAATGATGGTAGGAAATGGGTCGGTGGGATATTTGCAAGTTTTGGGCGTGCTGTTGCGAGCATGCTGTACACAGTTGTGTTTGTGTGTGTTAGTTTGGCCATTGTGACCATTGGGCTAGATGTCTAGTAGGCTTCCTGTTGGTGATTGGTGAGTACTATGAGTAGCTCAATGTTGGGGCCCTGAGTGTTGTCCAGTGGACTATACTTAGCACAATTATTGCAATGTCCTTACAAGAATAGCAGTCTACTGGGTAAAGGCACTAAAAAAGTACACTGCTCTGACTAGAGGCAAACAGTAGTTGGAGCATATGTAGTAGAGGGGTGCTTCATTTAGCATAGGCAGTTATGACTGCGGGCAGCGACATATGTATTCAGCCATTACTGGTGGGAAAGGCAATGTGGACCTTGATTTGAACACTGGCCTAGTACAGTGGGGCAAAAATCACATTTCATAAAATATTACAATACATACATGAGAGCATACTGCAAGCAGGCAGTGTGCTTTTGCATAGACAATACATTAAGTAATGGTGTGGGCTACAGTTGGTAAATAACAACGCAAATTGCAGTGGGCAAAGTGGTACAAACTCTAAATATTGGTGTGGGCTACAGTTGGCAAATAACGCGAATTGCAGCGGGCAAGGTGGTACAAACTCTAAATATTGGTGTGGGCGACAGTTGGCAACATAACAATGTGAATTGTAACGTGCAAAGTGGCACTGTGCTTGTGACACAGCATCAGCAGGTATTACATAGGTAAGGTATGGAGGGCTGCGCACCTTAGAAGGCGTGTTAAAAGTACTTCATCCGGTGCAGGACAGGCGTGCAGATAGCAGGCAGTTGTATGTGAGTCATCAAAGTTTGGGAGACCAGAGTGAGGCCTTGTGGCGCAGCGTGACTGCTAGTATACTGGCAGCATTCTTTGGACATATGAGATGGTGACAAATGGTTGGCACGTGGGTGCTACAAGTAATGTTGTGGACGGGGCGAGGATCAGGGTTGACCAAGAGATGGTAGTTTACTCATGATGGCGGAATGGTAAATCAGCAGCAAGTACGGCCGACGGCATGGATGGCCACGGACATAACAGGGACAGGCCCTTAGTCACGGCCCTTGGAAACGGGCAGCTTCCGCCTGCCGCCGATGACGGTGGACGGATGAAGGTGTGTCTAGCCAATCAGAGGCTGGACTTGTAGATGAGGGTACGCCTTTACAAGTGGCAATATTTGGTGCGGCTATTGCACACGTTGCCAACAATGGAGGATCAATGAGGCCCAAAAAATAATCGCATCTACGAATGTCGTGCAGGTTTCTTTCTATCATCTGTACACTGCGGTGCAATAATGGTGAATTGTAGTGCTTAACAATAAATTCAATTTCAAAATTTTCTAGTGGCGATTTGTCTCACCAGAAAGCCTCATCACATTGGAGGCCGGATGGGCTCCTCGCTAGGAGCGCTGGACGTCTGACTGGTAGAGAAGGCTCCTGCCCTCTCTCTCTCCGGATCAGTGGCTGCAGTGCTCTGGCAGAACACAAACTGGCCCTTAGTTGCGGCCCTTTGGAAACGTCCGGCTTCCGCCTGCCGGCGATGTCGGTGAGCAGATGAAGGTGCGTCTAGCCAATCAGAGGCTGGACTTGTAGATAGGGGTCCGCCTTTACAAGTGGGCGAAATTCAGTGCGGCCACTGCCAACAATGAGGCCCAAAGAATAATGGCATCTACGAATGTTGTGCCGTTTCTTTCTATCATCTGTGCACTGCGGTGCAATAATGGTGAATTGTAGGGCTTAACAATAAATTCAATTTCAAAATTTTCTAGTGGCGATTTGTCTCACCAGAAAGCCTCATGACAATAGAGGCTGGATGGGGTGTGCTGGACGTCTGACTAGGGGAGACTCCTCTTGAGACATTGACCCCTCTTGAGATACGCCTGGCTGCTCAGCCACACTACCAACCTGTGTAGTACAGACTTATATCAAAGGTTGCATTCCCTATTGCCAGGAGGACAAGGTTGCTGTAGTTTCCCAAAGGGTACTGCACACAATATTACCTAACACAACAATTACACTGCAGTATTTTACTTGCTTTGTGAACCTCTCCTTCTACCTTTCAACCCGATTTAAAGGGCTCTAGTCTGAAGATAACTGAACATTTTTTTCTTTGTGCAATGCTACTTCGTCTATTGCAACTGCTGCCTGCACACCTGCTGTTTCAGAAAGCATGATCCCAGTTGTGGCTAAACGCATGAGCTGAGAGTGCGTGCCAAGCTTAAGAGATGGTTATTCTGTTACAGAAATCCAGCATTAACTCATCAATCTAGGAATTGTCGACACACACGGTCTCCCATTTATCATCACCCCACTGGTAATCCAAACCCACAAAAGAGGATCATTAAGCATCAGCAAGGGTAAATATTGCAGATTTGTTCTTACTCAACTTGATTGTGCTGTTTAAAATCACCAGAAAACATAGTTTGTTTTATATTGGCGCACAGGTAATGGGTACTTCTGACCTGCACTCGCTCATCAACACCTCTGTTTCACATCTGCCTTCCCACTATCAAACTAACACAAACATTATTGGCAGGAGGGCACTATATACGCCCACTTACCTCACTTAACCTGACAGTAACCAACATTTTATGTCATGTATCTGATAACTGCTGGGATTGTGAGAAGTTTACATATCTTGGCAGTTGTCAAACTAGGATTGCACAGTAATGGAATTTGCACAAAATGGGTTAACGGGGATGTTGCAGAGATGCAAAATGCTAGGATATATCCAACTGACAAACTACAGGCCTCATGTTTGAGTAAAGGGGGTGAACATTTGCATGGCGATGAGCGATACATGTTTGCGTGGGGCTGAGCTCATTTAATTGTATGGAAGTCTGTAGAAGGCTTCTTTGGATGGTGGAAGGGTCACATTGGTTATAAAGATATGGTATATTTGAAAGTATGGCAAACTCACACAGATTCAGGGTGTCCTGGATGTGCATAATGAAGATGTGGTAACCATATGCAAACTATGCAGATCATTAACATACCCTTTTTCTGTTCTTCACTTGCGGTATCTATGCAAGTTAATAGATAATCTGCTGCAACAAGACAATCTTCTCTCTCTCTCTCTCTCTCTCTCTCTCTCTCTCTCTCTCTCTCTCTCACTCTCTCTCTCTCTAATTCGCCAGTTATGGTAAACTTGGTTCAATGCACTGATTAGGGTATGATATTTATTGCAATGATCCTTGACACTTTTTTCGCAACATTATAATAAGAATCCCTTGTACACATATTTCATGAAAAGTACATACACATGCAATGTCATCAGTGATGTCATCAATGACATTTGTGATGTCATCTTTGATGTCGTGGGTGTTAGTCTTAGCAGTGCACGGTGGTGGCGCGAGTTATGGTTGCTTAGCTTACCATAACTGGTGAATTTCAAGGGTTTTTCGGTTTTACTTGGAACCATAACGTCCCTTTAACAGAGTTTTTTTCACTGAGTTTCATAGGTTTTTAGTAGCGCAACTTAACCATAATGTCCCTTCAACAAAGTTTTTTTACTGAATTTCATAGGTTTTTAGTAGCGCAACTTAACCATAACGTCCCTTTAACAAAGTTTTTTTACTGAATATATATATATATATAAAATGGAAATGTGTGCATATGTGTGTGCCTGTTCGAAATGTTCAGCATACTTCCTAACATGGTACAAACCTGAAATTTGGCATCTGGGTAGGTTCCTTGGTGTAGTCAATGTAAAAAGTATCAAGTATATATATTTTTTAAGCAGTCTATAATGCTTATCCCTGCCATATGTGAATATGTGTGTGCGTCTGTTCAACATTTGTACTCAAAATATTGGACAAAGCTGCTTATATCCAAATTCAAAAACACATTGAACTGCACAAACTCCTAGGTAGCAGACAATCTGGTTTCCGGCCATTACATGGAACAGAGACAGCCTTAATCGACCTAAAGTCCTAAATAGATGAGCAGAGAGACAAAGGGAGGACAGTACTCTTACTCCTACTTGATCTTTCTGCCTCATTTCATCTGGTCAATCACAAGGTCCTATGGTGACACCTTGATTCTACGGCCCATGTCTCCACTGGAGCCATCAAATGGATTGAGTCCTTCCTGAGAGAGAGAACTATGAAAGTCTTCTCCCCTTCGGCAGCCGCTGACCCAACACCTATCCTATGTGGTGTTCCCCAAGGTTCCTGCGTCTCGCCAACCCTTTACAATATCTTCACTAAGCCACTGTTTGACGATTTGGACCATTTGGGTGTCATCTATACTAATTACGCAGATGACACTCAGATTCTCCTCCCGCTTTCTGGGGAAAACACTACAGACACGAGATTAATGAAAATTATGGTACGAGCATTCAGACAAGGGCGTACAGTCCATTCACATATTGATCAAAGTCATATTATGTTCCCTTGGCCCCCAAAATCAGTGTCAGCTGCCAACCTTCCCCCTTGCACCGCACCCACCTCCCAAAACCAGTAGCTGGACCACTGGCAGCCATCACCCTCCAACCTGCTGACTCTGACTTTTCCTTCACCTTTATTTACACTGTATTGCGCTTGTGTTCATGCTGCTGCATTAAAACGCTTGCCAGCAGTTCTACTACAGTATGAACTCCTTAAATGAGCTGTATTTAATTGGGAATGCTAATTGTCTGACCATACCTAAATACAAGCTTACTACTATTGGTGGCAACAGTTTTACTGTAAAGGCTGCTAAATTCTGGAACTCACTGCCTCAAGATCTGAGAGCTGACCAACCCAACATACATTTCAGAAAAAATGTAATAAAATACATTATCGCCACTGACCCTCAGTTCCCCTGCACATGTTGTGGAATTGCCTACCTCTGAAGAGACCTCTTACTTGCAGTAATAGTGTATTACGGCATCACATTTGAAGACCATGTGCAATCCAGTCTTCATGTGGGCAATCTAGTCTACTTGTGAGCCTAAGTGATATACGTAGGGCCATACTTCTGTAATATATATCTTTGTACAGTGTTTATTGTGTATTCCTGTAACTATAAAGGCCATTTTTATTCTTTGCCATTATTTTGTACATTGTGTATATATTGTAAGCATGTAAATATTGTATCTTGATATCATGTCGCACCCTTGTAAGCTTTGCATTTCCATACTGCTGCGCCCTTTCACTTACGAGTCTGGTGCGCATAACAAATGAATAAACAAACAAACAAAATGTTCCGCATGCTTCCCAACATGCTACAAAGCTTAAATTTGGCATGTGGGTAAGTTCCATTGTGTAGACAATGTAAACAGTATAAAATATACATTTTTCCTTATTCGTGTTTCCTGCTTGCAGCCTGATCGAGTTCTAACTTTACCTGCATATCAAAGGACATTGAATAACCCACATCCACAGTATCTTTGAGAAGGAGTAGGTGGAGCCACACTACTTAATCCCCAAGCGCGGGACTAAATGTGTTCGTTGGTCACTGGCTGGTTGCTGGAACTTCGCTTCTGGTCTCTCTGAATTGTACTGGTGAGAGAACATTTCATTTTGCCTTTTGCATGACTTTCTTCAGCTTTTTCATTCAGCCACCACGGGGTACTGGTATTTGTCCGTAAGCTTTTCGCTCTTTAGCCGTATACACTTCTCTACTTGGAACAGGGTCTGCAAAGATGATCTGTTTTGCTTCATATACGCTGTATGAACGCTGTATGCTGCAGGGGCGGTTTGTGCCACCTGGTTGAAAAAGAGAAGCGTTTCCTGTGGCAGTAACTGTGAACATAATCTGCTGGAGGGCTAATTTCGCTCCCCGAGGTTGAATGAACAGTATCCCTTTAGAATTGAACAGCATCTGGGATACAATATCGCTGAATTTGTTTTTCCTTTTTTTAATATATATTTTGTTTTGATCCAGTTTAAGGAAAATCAAAGAAAGCCACAACAGCGACTGTGGACTGTCCGGTCAACGATTTCCCCTTTTATTAATAATTGTAACAACTAGCTTTCATTATGGGCGTTTGCTTATTTGACAGGCGCTATATATAATTCATCCTCAGCGAGTATTGGAGGGATAAAGGGAAAGAGTGACTGTGGGCCTTGGTGCATTTGAGCTCATTCCCTTTTGGTATACCAAATGGTCAGCTGGTCAAAACTACTGCACACTGAATGGCCTAAACCCTACATAGATTGGCACTTTTTGGAAAGTTTGAGTCCCAGTGTACAAATAACAGAATTAGTCAGTCCATGGTAAAGAGTCACTGTGGGTTGTTGGGACTTTGAACTCTTTCTCATTGGTACATTAATTGACAATAACAACGCATGCTGAGTGTCTTAAGCTATATATAGATAGGTGTTTTGGGTGCATCAGGACACAGCATATACTACGGCAGGAAAAGATGAATTTTACAGAAGGGAGTGACTGCTGGCCTTGGAGCTCTTTTTCATTGGTTTATGGACTGGGTGAAATTGGGTGTATGCAGAGCCCACTAAAAGCCCTTTCGTAGGCAGGCACTCTGGTAATTCAGGTCTCATTATTGTACCTTCAAGGATAACGTTACTCTAAGTGAAAGAGGGACTGCGGGCTGCGAAACCTTTGAGCTTGTTTCTCTTTCATACAGAAACAGGTGACTGGCCTGTGGTGAAGGAAATTGGGGTCCCAGGGTCCTCGCACTTCCTTGGGAAGGTCACATTTGTCCAATTAATTAGTCCTATTTGGGCTATATTAGGAGGCACATTTCTTTTCTGTAATTGGCCCTTAAAGTAAATGATTGTGGACTGTGTGTCTTTAATAATATGTATGACTGCAATTGTGTTACGTGTAGTAGATTTTTTGATTGTGTAATCGTTGTGTAGGAATTGCGCGTAATGTGACATTGTAGGCTCTATAGTCAGTTTGTACTGCTTAGTCAGTCAGTATCATAAGACCTCTTTCAACTGTAGTGAGGATTTAAATAATTAAACAAGATCGTATAGTACCTCATATAATTCTCAATACATACATAATAAAGTCCCCTGCAATGACAAGAAACAAACAACAAACAATATTAAACAAAGTTTTATATACAGACTTGCTTATTTTACATGACAAACTGAAATCTTTGAGGCCATGTTTGGAGAAGGAAGTAATACAAGCCACCTCAACCTCTCAGTCTTTGAACCCATTGCAACCCCAGGAGAGTGATGAGGATATGTTGGTTGATACCATCGGTAGAGATTTGCGATTGCAGAAAGGGCAAAGACAGAAACAAAAAGTGAGCGGATATAGTAAAAATTCAGCAATTGTACAGAAAACTCTTGAATCACAAAATGCTACTCTGGTAGCTGGTCAGAAAATAACTGACTCTTTCTTGCAGGCTGGAACGAGTACAGAACTGAGATGTTCCCGCCCACTAAATGCATGAATAATGAATGGCCCGGGAAACATGACAGATAATAGCATTTTAGAAGGGTTAGGAGTAATTGGATGCCAGGGCCTTGAAGTGGAAAAAAAGAGGTGATGGCTGGAAGGTTTAGAATGAATCTTAACCACTTGCATTGCTCTGGGCAACCCTCCAGACCATCGTCCTTCGCCTGCCAAGCCATTACAGAAGGGGAAAGACCATATGCAAATCAGGCTTGATCCCACCCCAAAATGGGCAGTCATGCCCGAACTGCTAGGTCATATCCCTTCTGCAGAGACCACAAGCATCCCCAAACATGTTTCAGCCTTGTTGGGCCTCATCAGTGAGGAGTAGCTTGGGTCTCTAGGCTCAGCAGGCAAGGGACCCACATCTGGGCATACCCGTCCCACTCAGGATGACAATGCAAAAACAAAGAGGTGATGACTGGAAGGTTTAGAATGAACCTTAACTATTGGCATTGCTCTGGACAACCCTCCAGACCATCGTTCTTCGCCTGCCAAGCCATTACAGAAAGGGAAAGACCGTATGCAAATCAGGGTTGGTCCCACCCCAAAAGGGGCAGTCCAGCCTGAACTGCTAGGTCACATCCCTTCTGCACGAGACCACAAGCATCACCAAATATGTTTCGGCCTTGTTGGGCCTCATAAGTGAGGAGTAGCGTGGGTCTCTAGGCTCAGCAGGCATGGGACCCACGTCTGGGCATACCCATCCCACTCGTGGTGACAAAGCAAAAATAAAGAGGTGATAGCTGGAAGGTTTAGAATACATATAAGCCCTAAAACTGGAGCCCAAAGTATTAATTGGTTGGCTTATGCCGATGACGTTACACTCCTTGATATGATAGCTGTTGGTCTACAGCGTCTACTCACAGTTTGTTTGCTAAAGAAAACAAATTGGTATAAACCATAAGAAGTGTAATGCTGTCCACTTCAACCCAGGCAGAAAAAAATGTAATAAAAGAACCAATATATAACACTCATCACACCTATTTTTCATCAAATGTAGGTAATTGTTAGGGTGTGTAATAATATTGATCTCTGAAAAATATTTTTATAGGATTAGAGGTGCGGGGGAGATAGTCTCAACCTTGGCATCTAGGTTGGAAATAATATGAAAAGGAGGATGTTCCCAAATAGGGAACTCCCGTCCCCTGCACACTGTCTACTATCTGTATAAACAGATCAATCATTTATAGAAGTGGTGTATGATTGCCAGGCAGCAAAAATATTGCCAAAATGCATTCACCCACTAATTCTTATTCAAATTCATGTCAAATTAGTCATTTAACATGAGAAGAACAATAAAGTGTAGACTTTACAAGGATGAGTTATTTACTAACTGCAGATTCAGTATATCCTAGTTATGAACAGTCTAAGATTATGATCATTATTGTTTGAATTATATATGTAAAATGTTACAAAAAATGCTTTGTTTGATGAAATATTGTGGCAAGTCCGTGTATCAGGTTTGAAATATCTGGGCTTAACATTGCTTCAAACTTGGTTTAATTGGTGCCTTATTTCAGTTGTGGGTAAAATGTACTCACCCATCAAAAACTCATTGTTTGAAGATCTTAGATTGGAATTGCTGAATGTTTCTTCAGTTCGTCTCAACACCATGAATGACAAAACTTTAGAGATTTTGGACTTTTGTCATAGATTAAAAAGTGAACTATTGGAACCCCACTTTTTGTGAAAACGTGTTTGAGGAAGATGGACAGGATTGATACTATAGCGAAGGTTCATAGCTATAAAGTACATTCAACTTTTTCATATGTGAACAAATCCTTGGGCTCTTTACTGAAACATTTAATACATTTCCCTTGTTTTCCCTTGTTTTAATACCAGAAGTCTTATTTTAAGATTCAGTCAACTGGCTACTGTGGAAATTCTGTTTGTTCGTTCGAAGGAACAGGATTTGAGCTTAAGGACTTGTGAATATTGTCAAAATGAGATGGTTGTTTAAATGCTAAAGCACATTGTCATTCAATTTCCAAAACTGAAGCTTAGAACAAAATATTTGGGTTGTTTTTTTCTAACGAGGTTTTTTTTAGAATAATTGTACTCTATAGGATGAAATGCGAGTAAGGTTAAATATTGTAGTACAGTAATTGTATTTTTAGAATTTAATTTGTGTCCAGAACGTTTATCTAATTTATTAATTTTCTCATTTATTAAGTATCATTCTTTTTCATTGTTTTTACTATCAATTGTATTTTATATATTTTATACATAATGATTCCAATTTTAAAAATGTGATTTTAAATTGCATGTTTTATTCTTGATGTATTTTGTGAAAGGCCATTATTTGGCCGTAATACAATAAAAAAAAAAACAATGTCATCTGTTACCTAAATATGTATGGCATGATCTAATAGGCCTTGAATTGTGCATTTTTGAACCATGAAATGGTACTGTGCCTGGTAAATATAATGCAGGCTTTATTTCTGATTTTAAGATTGTATGCATTTGCACATTAATAATGACATGGTCATCGGAAGTATGTATTATGTCATGCTAAATTATACAATATTATATCATATAATATTATAATAGCTATAACAAGGATTTTTAGTGTCATCTTTAACTGCTGCGTAAATTGTAAAATTGCATTTGTGCATTAGGATTGGAATTGCTTCTGTTCTGTTTGACTTGTTAGTTATCGTGATGATATTGCCGAACAAATCCTATAATGAATTATTGTTATTTATAGATAGTGGTGGGATTTTAAACATATTATGAAATGTTTCTAACATTATATATTGTATTCACTACATTTTTGTTGTTATCTTGAGCACTTTTATGGCGCTCTGCCGAAATAAAGTATTTTGACTGACTGTAAGTTTGCCCATCTATTGTTCCCGGTAACCGTTCCATTTACTCCCCACTACAACCTGGTCAGAATGTCACTTGAACACTGCTTTCTGTAAAATCTGACATTTTATCTATCGCATGCTCGTTTGCAATCAAAAGAGTATTGTTCTTTCCTGTATACAAAGACATAAAAAATATAAGCTTAAACAGTGACAGAGAAGACAAATTTAAGAAACTAAGTATGATGTTTAAGTGGTCTCACTAGGTCATCAGATGTGTACAAAATATACTCACATCCATTTGGAAATGTGACATTTGGGGGTTCTTTTGTTTATTGGGCCGAGCTAACATTGAAATTAGCAGTGAATATGCATTTTCATGAGTCTCTGCCGTTTCAAATACACATTGTGCTTTCTTCCATCCGTGAGAGTAGTTGGAATAAAGCAAATTGTCTCATTTGTGGTTGGCAATGTTTTGCAAGATGCGGATTGCAAATGAGAATATGTAACAACAGGTGAAATATAACTAACTAGTGCAAAAGCCTGTGTACACGGGCTAAAGTTTTTTTAGGTGGAGGTTTCCCAATATTGTTTTTGTAGATTTCCATTGTGCAGAGTCTTCTTGATCAGTGATATTGGCACAAACATTTTTGTTGCGTTCACGTGTAACGCTCACCTGATTCCCGCAGAGGCGCCGGTCTTGACTGGGTGAATGCCGTATCTTCAAAGGTGATGTGTAACACACGGTTGGCTCTTTGGGCTGGATCTCTGTGCACTGTATGTCTGACTCGAAGAGTAAGATGTCTGCAGATAGAAAATATGGGATTAATGAACTGGGGTTATTGGGTGCCTCTCTCCTCCTCCCTTTCTCTTCTCCTGTAGAACCCCAAAGGTTAACGCCCTCACCTTAGGTAAGTGAACGCCGAGCTCTCCATCTGCCTCGGGGCAGGGTGCCGTAACCAGTTTCTTCACTGGATAAGGGTGCAGGCCTCTTGACCTCAGAGGACTGCTGTCCGTCGTTAACTGCACGAACGGTAAGTTCTGGGCACTTCAAATGTCTTAAAAGTCTTTTGTAATGATATCTCTTGTTTTGCAGGGTTCCGGCGATGGCGGATGGCGGGCTGATGAGAGTTGAGGATCGAACCCGCGTGAGGAATAGAAGCGCCTGGAAGCACGTAAGTAAGCGCTTGTAGCCTGCTTCACGATGCGCACTAACTGTCCCTTTTATCTTGCAGGTACAAGTTCGGAGCTTTAGAGAAGCTGAAGGGTGCTGGAATACCCACTGGATTCGGCGTGGGAAGGAGTAATGGCACGTGAGTAATAAAGTTGCCCAATGTCTTTAAACGCACCTTCTTTTGTCTTTCAGATGCGGGATGCAGCGCCAAAGGCCTCCGGAGCGTGCGAAGAGCTGGTAAGCTTTTGTCTTTCAGATGCCGGAATGCAGTGCGAAGACCTCCGGAGCAGGCGAAGAGTAGGTAAGCCTTTGTCTTTCAGATGCCGGAATGCAGCGCGAGGCGTTGGTGACTGCCGATGGACCAGGTAAGAGATGCACTGCCACTGAAGACCGTAGTGCTAACCTGTTCTTTCTTTGTCTTTACAGGTGCTGCTGAAGACTGGATTCCAGGATGGTAAGCCTTTGTTCCCTTAGGCCCAGGATCAGAAGCAGAAGACACGATGAGCGTTCTGCTGCAGAGAATGCAGAATAACGCAAAGCAAGATTCATCCATCGGGTGTGGTTTAAATAGCCTCCTGTAGTGCTTAGGTGTCTCCTTCCACAGCCTCGCCTAGGTGAGAAAAGAGTTCCTGCTTTCCAGAAGAGTTCCAGTGTTCTGAACCTAGGGAGGGGCTCCTGCCCCACCCAACAGGAAAAGTAGTCCCAAACAGAAGAGGATCAGGGGCTCAACTGGCAGGTAAGTAAGCAGCATGGTCTGCTGCAGGTAAGTCCACCCAAGCATTATGAGCCCGGCGCTTCCAGCGCTGGGACTGGGCATCTTCATGAGCCTGGTGCCACTGGCGCCAGGACAGGGTCCAAAAGGTCCCAATTGGGACTGGCTGGCACTCGGAACCAGGGTTATGGGTCTGCTTCCAAGGGAGTCGGGCAAGTCCTGATCTTTTGGAAGCAGAGATCATGACAGCACCCCCCCTCAAGGCCCCTCCCAAACCGGGCTTCCCCGGGGGTTTGGGCTTGTTAGGAAATGTTCGATGAAATCTTTTGATTAGACGAGGGGCGTGGACATATTCTGCAGGTTCCCAGGATCTTTCTTGGGGACCGTAGCCTTTCCAGTCAATCAGGTAAAATAGTTTAGATTTGGAGATCTTGGAATCCAGGATGCTTTTGACTTCAAACTCGAGTTCTCCATCAACTAGAATAGGTTTTGGAGATTTAGTTAGTCGGGTTTGAGGTTGCACGGGTTTTAATAGAGAGACGTGGAAGACCGGATGTATCTTCATGTGAGGGGGCAAGTCCAACTTGACCGCTACTGAATTTACTATGGTAGTGATGGAATAGGGACCAAGGTATCTTGGGTTGAATGTGCGTGGTCCTTTTAGAGGTAGATATTTGGTGGATAACCAGACTTGATCTCCTACTTGATATTGGGGGGCTTCCTTCCGATGTTGGTCTGCTCCTTTCTTGTATTGTTCTTTAGCCCTTTGAAGGTGAGAAACGGCTTCCTTAAAGGCTTGAGTGATTGTAGAATGCAGGTGGTCTACTGCTGGTGTTCCAAGATCTTGGAGTGGATCCAACTCCGAGGTTCGAGGGTGACTACCGTATAAAAGAAAAAACGGGGTCTTCCCAGTTCCCGAGTGGACAGAGTTATTGTAGGCATATTCGGCTATCCAAAGGATATCTTTCCATGTTTTTTCAGTTTGTTGTAGCATGCAGCGCAAATACTGTTCCTGAGTTTGATTGGTCCTCTCGGTTTGTCCGTCGGTTTGAGGGTGGTGGCTGGTCGAAAGTCTCACATCAATTTGAGCCGACCGACAGCAACTTCGCCAAAAATGAGAAATAAATTGACTACCGAAATGAGAACTGAAGGAAAACCGTGCAGTCGGACGATGTTTTCGAGAAAATCTCGGGCCAGAGTTGCTGCTGTTGGCAAGCCTTTGAGTGGAATGAAATGCGCCATCTTGGAGAATAGGTCCACGATTACTAGGATCGTATTGTATCCGGAGCATGGAGGTAGATCGGTGATGAAGTCCATAGAAAGCGTATGCCAAGGGCGAGGTGGGATGTCAATGGGGCGTAAGAGGCCGGCTGGTTTTTCCTTGTTTTGGGCGCATACTCCACAGGACATTATAAAGTCTCTGATATCTTTTTTCCAAGACGGCCACCAGAAGTAGCGCTTGATCTTTTCCGAGGTCTTGGTCATACCGGGATGTCCTCCATTAAAGAATCGTGATAACAAGAGATTACCTTTTTCTGTAAATCTGTGCTGGGCAGGTATAACCGTTCTTGGAAATATAATAGGTTGTCCTTCACCGTAAAGTCCTTTCCCTGCAGATGCCAATTCTGTATGTCTGCTGGAGTTCCCAGTAGCCTGGCTTTATCCTTAACTTCCTCTATGGATTGTGTGGCGATTACACCTAGGATTCTTTGTTCGGGAATGATAGGTACAGGTTTAGGATTGATCAAATGTTCTTCCACTCCCATCCGAGAAAGGGCATCAGCTTTACCGTTTTTTGTACCAGGTCGATAGGTAATTATGAAGTCAAACTCGGCAAAGAATAGTACCCAACGGAGTTGCCTAGAGGATTGAGCTTTTGCGGTTTTCAAATATTGCAGGTTTCGGTGATCTGTAATCACAGTAACGGTGTGTCGGGCCCCCAGAAGATAATGCCGCCAAGCCTTAAAGGCGGACTTGATAGCTAGAAGTTCCTTATCAGTAATAATGTAATTGATTTCAGGAGGTGAGAATTTGCGGGACCAAAATGCCACGGGATGCAACTGATTGGTTACTGGGTCCTTTTGTGATAGAACTGCCCCCATGGCAAGGCTCGAAGCATCAGTTTCAACCATGTAGGGGAGTTCTGGGCGAGGATGTTTTAAGATCGGTGCAGAGATAAATCTAGTCTTCAAATTCTGGAAAGCTTGTTCCGCCTCGGTAGACCATTCAAAACGTTTGTTTTTCTTTAACAAGGCGGTGATGGGCTGGACTATTCGAGAGAATTCGGGATTAAACTTGCGGTAAAAGTTAGCGAAGCCTAACATGCTTTGAACACCTTTTACGGAGGATGGCGATGGCCATTTGAGAATTGCATCGACCTTCTTTGAATCCATACGCACTCCGCTAGGTGATAATATGAATCCCAAGAATTCATCTTCAGTCACGTTGAAAACACATTTTTCCAACTTAGCGAAAAGTTTGTGTTGACGCAATCTCTCGAGGACCATTTTCACATGTTTCCGATGTTCAGTTTCCGATGAAGAATAAACGAGGATGTCGTCAATGTAAACAACAACACACACATCTATGAGCTCTCTGAGGACATCGTTCATAAAATATTGAAAGGCGGCCGGGGCATCGCAAAGTCCGAAGGGCATGACCTGATATTCAAATAGCCCATACTTGGTGCGGAAGGCCGTCTTCCATTCATCGCCCTCTTTTACTCGTACCAAGTGGTAGGCTCCTCTAAGATCCAGCTTTGTATATATGCATGCTTTTCTGACTTGGTCCAGGAGTTCAGGGATCAAAGGTAACGGATATCTATTCTTAACGGTGATCTGGTTCAGGGCGCGATAATCTATACAAGTTCTAAGGTCCCCTTCTTTTTTTGGAACGAAGAACAAAGCTGAGGAAGCAGGGGACTTGGAAGGACGAATAAACCCATTTGCTAGGTATTGATCCAGGTATTGTCGGAGGTGAAGATTCTCAGGCTCGGTGAGGGCATAAATTCTACTACAAGGAGGAGTAGATCCAGGTATCAGGTCTATCTGGCAGTCATAAGACCTATGAGGAGGTAGAGAGTTAGCCTGATCCTTCCGGAAAACATCTTGGAATTCTAGGTATTCAGGAGGTAACTGGGGAGCCTCCGAGGAAATTGCTGCCAGTGCAACACCAGGACGAGGGTGACACATAGAGACACATTCTGGAAACTGAACCGTTCTTGCTCGCCAATCGATCTGAGGATTGTGCTTCTCTAACCAAGGAATTCCTAGAATAATCTGGAACTGAGGGGCCTTGATCACATCGAACACGATCTTCTCATGGTGTCCATCTTGACTTACTAGCGTCACTTCTTGGGTGGTATGCGTTACTGGTCCGGAGGCTATCTCCGTACCATCCACTGTAGTAATGACGTCCTTTACAGCCTTTGGACAAAGAGTCAGATTCATCCTCAAAACCATTTCATGATCCACATAATTGCCGATGGCACCGCTGTCGACGTAAGCTTCAATCGCATGTAATCGATCCGGATGTTCAGGGCTAATGAGGACCATAGGTATCACGAAATGCGAGGTCACAGAACTGGTTTTAACGCTCAGCAAGAGGACCTCTATTCTTGTCGGGCGAGGTCGTTTCCCTGCTCAGAGTTTGTGACCCTGGTAACTGCAGCTCCAACTGCCTTCTTGGCTGGTTTCACCGGACAGTCTCGAAGAAAGTGCCCCGAGTTTCCGCAATAGAGGCATAATTGCAGCTGTTTTCTCCTTTCCCGCTCCTTTTGTGTTAGTGGTCCTTTCAGGCCCCCTATTTGCATGGGTTCCCCGGAGTCTACTCCTTTGGTAGGAGTTGGTGGTTTGGAAAATACTCGAGCATCAAACTTGGAACGATCGGCCTTCCTGTTCTGCAGTCTGTGGTCAATTTGAACGACTAAGTCAATATAGTCCGAACAGTCTTGCGGGGGATTCACTACTTGGGCTAACACATCTTTGAGCTCTCCACGTAGACCGCTATAAAACAGCGTAATCCTTTTGTCCTCAGGCCATCGAGTTTCCACTATCAGTCTGTTGAAAGACGCAATATAAGCCAAAAGGTCTTGATTACCCTGTCACAATGAAAGGAGCTCATTGTCCAGGGCCTGTCCCTGTGAATGTCTTGCAAACAGTTTTTCCATACTGAGCTGAAAAGCTTGAAAATCATGGAGAACCGGATCATCTTGATTAACTAGAGGGATCGACCAGTCTGCCGCATTGCCACTAAGGTACGAAAGCACGAAAGCTACCTTAGCTTGATCAGTTGGAAAGGCTGCTGGCCGGCATAAGAAGTGCAACCGGCACTGATTAATAAATACTGCAAACCTCTTTGGGTCACCAGAAAATCGTTCGGGCGGAGCCAGAGGTACATTCCCAGGTAGGTTGATCTGCACTGGGTTCGTAGAAGATGTTGAAGGAAGATTTGCCCCTGATGCGGGTAACGGAGTTTGTCCGGCTTGTGACTGTAGCAATTGTCTAGCGAGATCGTCTGTTCGCTCTTTGGAAATAATCAGTTCCCTTCTTAGAGCATTCGTTTCCTGACGGGCTGCATGCACTTCTGCTCTTAGTTCCCCAAGTAACTGGGCTAGCTGGTCGGTATCCGAGGTTTCCATAGCGCCTGGGTGGGAGTTTTGCGGTCGGCTTTGCGTTCTGTAATGCTCACCTGATTCCCGCAGAGGCGCCGGTCTTGACTGGGTGAATGCCGTATCTTCAAAGGTGATGTGTAACACACGGTTGGCTCTTTGGGCTGGACCTCTGTGTACTGTATGTCTGACTCGAAGAGTAAGATGTCTGCAGATAGAAAATATGGGATTAATGAACTGGGGTTATTGGGTGCCTCTCTCCTCCTCCCTTTCTCTTCTCCTGTAGAACCCCAAAGGTTAACGCCCTCACCTTAGGTAAGTGAACGCCGAGCTCTCCATCTGCCTCGGGGCAGGGTGCCGTAACCAGTTTCTTCACTGGATAAGGGTGCAGGCCTCTTGACCTCAGAGGACTGCTGTCCGTCGTTAACTGCACGAACGTTAAGTTCTGGGCACTTCAAATGTCTTAAAAGTCTTTTGTAATGACATCTCTTGTTTTGCAGGGTTCCGGCGATGGCGGATGGCGGGCTGATGAGAGTTGAGGATCGAACCCGCGTGAGGCATAGAAGCGCCTGGAAGCACGTAAGTAAGCGCTTGTAGCCTGCTTCACGATGCGCACTAACTGTCCCTTTTATCTTGCAGGTACAAGTTCGGAGCTTTAGAGAAGCTGAAGGGTGCTGGAATACCCACTGGATTCGGCGTGGGAAGGAGTAATGGCACGTGAGTAATAAAGTTGCCCAATGTCTTTAAACGCACCTTCTTTTGTCTTTCAGATGCGGGATGCAGCGCCAAAGGCCTCCGGAGCGTGCAAAGAGCTGGTAAGCTTTTGTCTTTCAGATGCCGGAATGCAGTGCGAAGACCTCCGGAGCAGGCGAAGAGTAGGTAAGCCTTTGTCTTTCAGATGCCGGAATGCAGCGCGAGGCGTTGGTGACTGCCGATGGACCAGGTAAGAGATGCACTGCCACTGAAGACCGTAGTGCTAACCTGTTCTTTCTTTGTCTTTACAGGTGCTGCTGAAGACTGGATTCCAGGATGGTAAGCCTTTGTTCCCTTAGGCCCAGGATCAGAAGCAGAAGACACGATGAGCGTTCTGCTGCAGAGAATGCAGAATAACGCAAAGCAAGATTCATCCATCGGGTGTGGTTTAAATAGCCTCCTGTAGTGCTTAGGTGTCTCCTTCCACAGCCTCGCCTAGGTGAGAAAAGAGTTCCTGCTTTCCAGAAGAGTTCCAGTGTTCTGAACCTAGCGAGTGGCTCCTGCCCCACCCAACAGGAAAAGTAGTCCCAAACAGAAGAGGATCAGGGGCTCAACTGGCAGGTAAGTAAGCAGCATGGTCTGCTGCAGGTAAGTCCACCCAAGCATTATGAGCCCGGCGCTTCCAGCGCTGGGACTGGGCATCTTTATGAGCCTGGTGCCACTGGCGCCAGGACAGGGTCCAAAAGGTCCCAATTGGGACTGGCTGGCACTCGGAACCAGGGTTATGGATCTGCTTCCAAGGGAGTCGGGCAAGTCCTGATCTTTTGGAAGCAAAGATCATGACATCACGCTTGTTTCTGCATCTGTCATATTCATTCTACGGGCTGCAGAACGTGACCATTACATGTCCCGTTGGAGAGCTGTTTCCTGAGCTGTCATGGTGGCCCTATATTTTCATTTGCTTGCAGTATTGTTTTCACGTTGACTTGTCCTTTGTTGCTCAGTGATATTTGTCCGACGTATACATTGAGCCTCATTTCTTCAGTGTTTAACATTTTCTGCAACTACACGTGTTGAAATTCTCTTCTGAGGCAGTATGCTGTTAAAGTGGTATCCCTGTCTTGGACCTTTTCTACAGCTAACTGTATGTTATCATTGTTGAAATACACATTTTGGTCACCTGGAAGATGAACATGAAGTGTTATTATTGTATGTGTAAGACAACAGCTCCCTCTAGTGGTGATAACAGGTGAAGTGGGCAGTCTCTACTGCGCAACTTGAAGTCTTTTTGTTGTATGCATAAGGCAACAGCTCCCTCTACCAGTGGTAACAGGTGAAGCAGGCGCATGATTTTGGGCAAACATACATTTGGCCTTATATAATATAGTATATAATTGACTATGCTTTCTGATGCTATTAGAACAGTTTTGCAAGTTCCAAACTATGTGCTAGAATGGACCAATAAAATAATTCAAAAGTGATCCTGTAATGCAGAATTACTCTTCAACTCCTTTTTGATCTTGTTCCAATCCTTTTGGAACACTGGGAACAGTGGCATGGGGCTCATTGTCCTCCTCCCAAATAATGATAATCTGGCAATGTAGGCAGTACGTGTCTGCAAAGCACATCAGTCAGTCCATCTGCGACTGGCCAATTAGTGCCACAGTAACAGGGCTACCACCAGCAAGCTGTGATGATTTTGGTGCTGGTGGCAGCAAGGCCCTGCTGGGGGATGGTGCCAATGGATCTACTTGCTCTGAGAGAAGAGGTGCTTGGGCAGGCTCAGAGAGTTTGGGAATGAGGGCTGCTTGTGTTATTGTGTTTGCCTTTCACAAGTTTGTCCTTAATAGAGGAACCTGCAGGCACTCACCCAGTGAGGTCCCCCACAACTGGAGGGTGCTGTGATAGAGGAGTCAGTAGAAGTTGACATACACGCTCTGGGACTATTCAGACAATGAAACTGTTTAATATATGCAGGCCTTTTCCCTAGTATGACCCAAATGCCTATCATCTTCCATAGGATGTATTTTGCAGTACATAACTTCTCCTCTGGAAAACTAAAGAAGTCTCAGACATGGACATGATGAGGTCAGCACTGTCACGGGTCGGGGGGGTGTTCCTTTCCCCATCCGAAACTTGGCAAGGAATGCCTTTGACTGTAGGAGCAAGCTGGGCAGACCAAGAAGGAGGAGGACTGCATATGTCGAAAGACAAGAATGCTGAGGAATACATTTTAATTTGAAGGGGTTTTCCTACTACTGCATAATGAAAAAACATTGCATTTCTATGGGAAACATTCTTGTGGGACGAGTAGACTACAAAATGGTTTTCACAGTTATGTTCCTAAGGACATTCTTGGGGTAAAATCTTGCAGGAAAGAAAGCAAGAGAAACAAAAAAGGGTGAAACATTGGCCAGTGGAATGCAGTGTTGTGATCTATTAGTCCGAAGGCCATTGACAGTGGCCATGGTTAAAGGCCATGGGCAGTAGGACATGTTTATTTATCATTTACAAATGAGGCAGAGTGCAGGTATACAAGGGATACCCCTCCTGATGAATAGGCCCAGCATCACCTGGCTTGTAGGGTACCCAGCTATTTTGGTGACATTACCATCAACCAGTAAGTTCAGGCAGGGGACTTTGTGACAGTGGGAAAATGTGAAGGGAATCAACATGGGTTGAGGATGCCCCTTCCTCATCTAGCAAATTGAGTCTATAGATTGTTTTGCTTTAATGGCACAGGTAAGAGCATTTCAGTGGAGGGGGCCAAGTATTGAGAAGGAGCGGAGGTGGAAGAAGACAAGCGGGCAGTAGACAGATACATTTTGAGCGATTGGGGATTGCAGAGTTTGAGAAAAAGAGTAGAGCGAGATGAAATCCACAAAGAAGTTGGAGCAAGGCCATGAACTGATGAGCAAAAGAAACGTGGGACCGATTTGGTTTGATAAGATGGGAGTGGATAAAGATAGGTTGTAATGGGTATATGCATCAAAAGGGAAATGGAAAAAAGTAGAGAGGGATGCATAGGAGGAAGCTAGAATAGTATTCAAGTTTCCCGAGTACCTGGGTAGAAATTAGAGTTGTAGTGGAGTAGTATGTAGGGTGCATACAGGTTTTTGTTATAATAACAAGGTTATTCCTACTCAAGTAGCAGTGGATGTGAGGCTGTGATAGAGCTTAAGATTACTGGGAAAGAGGACCTCATGGCTGTGAGCCATGGTTAATGGAGTGAGGAGGCCAGGTGGAGAGAATGTATGGTAAGGGAGACTGGGGTTGTCCTTAAAGGCCGGAATGAAGATATAATTTATCTCAGACGAGTTAAGCATCAGGCAGCACAGATCCAGCCAGTGTCAGATGGCAGACAGGCAGTTTGTGATGCTGCAGAGATCTCAGTGAAAGGGGAAGCAAAGGAGAAGACGGTCTGGGTATCATCAGCAAAAGGCTGGCAGTGGAAACCAAAGGATGAGATGAGTTTATCAAGAGAGGAGGTGTAAAGGATAAAGAGGAATGGGCCCTGTGGGATACCAACAGGGAGTACAGGTTGGAGAGGGGGGGTTCAAGTTTCACAAGCTGGAAAAGAAGCAGCCACAGAGATGGGCAGTGTGACGAATCTGGGCAATTCGTCCCTTCTCCCCAAGGAGAAGCCCCCTGTGAGGCTAGCGAGGTGATCCGGCTTTGCAATACCCTCCCTAGAGGTAGAAGCACATGGCAGCCCACCGGGAGAAACTAGGACACCCGCTCCTGTGAGGAACTCTGTAAACCATTCCACATAATGGCATACATGGGGTTATCTAATATGCCAAATGGTTTCAAATCCTAAGACCTGACTGAAGAGAAAACTAACTTACCCCATTATAAGGAAGAAAAGGAAATTGTCCCTTTAAACAAGGACCTCCAATTGACTGGGATGAGTATGTTGAAGAAGGAGTACACACCGAATAAAGGCGTGAGAGAGGAATGCCTACGCAGGCAGGGAAGGCGCCTGGACGTGTAACACCTAATGGACGCAGAGCAAAAGAGAGACATAGGGCCAACAACGTGGCTCTGAATGGCAGAAGAAGACACTGAAGTCCAGCGTGTGCAAGAAGGGAGAAACAGGGAATACGGGATCCTAAACCTTGGTGGTAACGTGACCACGAGGAGTTTTTGGTGGGTAGATTACCCATCCAACTACACTGACACCACAAAGCACAAACCACAGCAAACGGTCTGGTTACCCATGAAAGACCGAAACCCTGTGAAGGAGAAAGAAAACGGCAAGAGGAGGAGTACAGTGGCAAAACCAAACCGACCATGCAGAGGACCAAAAGAGAAGGTCCCATGCAAATACGCGTCACAGAGATGTTCCCCCGCAATAGTGATGGTAATGGCGAGGATGGGAAGACCGGGAGGCCAAGAGGGACTCATTATGTAATTAGAGATACTCGTCCCAGTATAAGTGACGAACACTTGAAAGGAAAGCTAATGAACCTGAACTGTATGATTGTGAGAAAGAGAGTGACAGAAGACCCTGAGAGGTAAACCAATAGTGCATGGGGATCACTACCCTGGGAAGAGGGAAATCTATCCCATTTTTCAACAACAGAAGAGTGGAATATAACTGAGAGAAAGCAATACAAACTGAAAGACAGAGAAACCCCTAATATAAATAATATACACAAGAGCTGAACTATAACTGTGCAGAGAACAAGAGTCACAGAGGGAAATATACTTTGCAAAGTTACCTAAAGCCCATTAACCCAGATTCAAAAATTTGATAAAAAGTTAAAGAAAGACATTTCTAAAGAGGAGAAAAAAAAACAATAACTTAAGAGACCTAAGTGAATTGATAAAGAAAGTAACAAGAGACAATTTAAAAATTCCATATTAGCAAGAGAAAGAAGGAAGAAAACTGCATGAAGCAATCCTCGGTAGAAGGGAGTCTTTCTCCTGACCTTAGTTTGTTTATAATAGTGGTAGGGTCAGTTAAGGCTAGTTTTGGACAGCAGACCATATTCCTTTATGGTCTGTTGCTGATGACTGACGAACAGCTTAGTCAGTAAAATAGGTAGGGAACACCACTTAGTCATAGGGAAAGATAGAGCTTATTCGTATTCTTTAATAAACACACATTGCAAATGTCCTCAGAGTGTCTCGGTCCTTCTTCTGACCCACCACAGAAGCAACCCGCGTATGGTGACCTTGAAGCCTACTGATGACAGAGTTTGAAGGAGTGTAGGATCATCCACAGTGTCAAATGGGGCTGACAGATGAAGTAGAATGAGGATGGAGAAGATGTGAGAGTGATTGACATTATGAAAATAATTGGAGATGTGCACATTTTTTGGGAGTGTTTACAGCGAAATCCAGATTTACGAGGGTCTGATTCTAGAGTGGCGGGGCAGACGATAAATAGGTCAGTAAAATAAGGGATTGTTTGGATCAGTCATAATTGTGTAAGGTATGTAAAATCAGGCAAGGAAGAGGCAAATAGATAGGGATTGAAGAAAGAGGCGAGATGAGTGCAAGAGGCTGAGATAAGTACTTTTACTGTCTTGTGACCAAATGGATCAATAGAAGAGCAGGATCTGTTGTCAGATGAAAGGATGGGAATTAACTCAGCATGGCAGTTTGGAGAGAAGTGAAATAAGCAGAAGTATAGTGAGAGTGAGGAGATGAGGAGACAAGGAAGGAGGAAGGTGGAAAGGGTAAGAGTATCAACATTGTGACCTATATGTTGATGATTTAAAAGGAGAGGTTGGAGACAAAGTCATTGGCAGAAAGGGAGGAGGATATGGAGTGGAGTTTATGAGATGCAAACATGGATTAGCAGGTCACAGACAGCTTGATAGGGTGAGAGGGGAAATGAGTTCAATGAAGTGAGAAGATTTAGTCAAGCTGAGTCAAGAGCACTTTTCAAGGCAATTAGTGAATCTTTAGAAGTAGTGAGGAGACCACAGAGGTGGAGACACCTGATTTCCTTAGGTTTTGTGATGGCTGGTGATATCCGTAGTTGGGGCGAGAGGGACTGAAGGAACATAAAGGGTAGTTCACTTCTAAAGTGGTAGCCAGTGAAGTGTCGAACTCTGCAAATGCAAGTTCAATGGATTGAGCATTGGGGTTGTGCTTGTAGGGAGACACTGACTTTGCAAAGAGAGGATTCAACTTGAGCTTAGTGATCATTGTGGGAGGGGAGAGTGAGGGAGAGGTGCACAGTGATGGTCAATTGGATGTGTGATTGGTCAAATGGTGAAGCATCAACTCACAGTGCAGAGAAGTTGAGGGATGAGAGGAAGGAAGATGTAATCATGTGAGTTTCTGTGAGCATGAGTAGAGAGGTTTTGGAGGATGTCTACAGAGTGGTAGGGAGGACATGGAGCATAGCTATATGTGATGCCTTGGATAGGATGGTCAAGTCACCCATGACCACAATAGGTAAGAAAGGAAGGTTTCAAGGAAGTGGTGCAGTCCAGAGAAGATGAGGTCTACACTGCTGGTGCGTTACGTCAGATGGATTCCGAGGGAGGATCTGACAAGGAGTTGAGCTCAGATGTTTTCCAGAAAGGAATGGGTGAAGTCAGAAGGGGGAGGAGCAGAGGTTGTGTCCTTTGTGATCATGCAACCTACACCAACACATTTCTTGTTCATTCAAGTAGAGTGGGACAAAGCTAGGTCTGTGTGGACGGCAGCCAGTGTGGCAGTGTCATGAGGGGGGGATCCATGTTTCAGCAATTACCATCACTGAGGGATTGGGTGATGAGAGTCAAAGTAGTAAGTTAGGAAGGTGATTTTTCTGCAGATGTATTGGGAATGGGCAGAGGGCAGAGGGAGATCCGAAGCTCCAGTGAGGGGAAGACAGAGGGTAATTAAAAAGAGCACTGGGTTAAGGGGAGGTATAGTGTTAGGGTTACAGGATGAGTGTACTATGGGAGATTGGTTGATGTAGTGGTAGGAATAGGGATCAGGATACAAAGTTCACAACATGCCCAAGCATTGGTAAATAGTAGTTGCCCTTAGCCTCACAAGCACTTTGCCATAGGACATCTTGGACGATGATAAGGTGTAACATGATGTACAGAGAACCAATAGGCAGGCCAGGATGGCTAGTTTGGATGTGTGATGGCTACCACCTGCGTTCCACTGAAGAGATCTTGGTTGCAACAGAGCCTTGCCTCGCATATGTTCTCAAGCAATGCAGTGAATTGATGTCTCACATCAATCTCAAAATCAGTGGTTGATGATGGCTACAATCAGGCAGAGGGAGGGGGGCCAGTACTCAGATGGGGCCTGGCACAGCGCAGCTCCAAGGGTTTATCTTGACCTTGTATAGAGTACTGATTCATGGAAAGGGTACTTGGGGCACAGAGACTTCCTAAATATGATGTCATGATGTCACATGACTTCAATAGGGCCTATCGGGAGGTGAAACAAGACAGGCTGCAGTTTTGTTTTTCTGGACTCCTGACTTTTGCACTGTACTCAAATGTCCTGAAGCACTGTGGTGAATCAGCAGCTCACCTGGACCCCAAAGTTACAGCAGCAAATGGCGAGGGCAAATGGGTCAACCTAGATTTTGATGGCTGCTGTCTGTGATAGTGACAAGGGGGATAGTTATAGTGGGGAGGAGAGCGACCCATGATCATATGTGCTCAAAGACTGCATTGAGTTATAAGCTCACCTCGACCTTAAGTATCTTCGGAAAGATTCTTTGAAAAATAAAAAAGTAATTAAGAAAACAAAAAAGTATTTTTGGCATAGCCCGCATTCATTTTCCCATAGACAAAAAAGGTCATTGTTTGCCAAAGCACACAGCCCAAACTGATGGAAAGCTATGGACCAGGTCCAAAACAACTTGGGCATGAAGCATTGACTCGCAATCTTTTTGTGGTTTGTGGTTATTCCATCCGGTACTTTTTATAATATTTAATGGAGAAGGTGGCACACACTTCTCCAAAATCGATAGCTATAATTCAGGTATAGTGCCAAGAAACCAGGTGTTTATAAATTAAACAGCCACCATCTTTTTTCTTCTTCTCAATGCGAGAGATAGTTGCAGCTATAATCTGGGTTAGCCGAAAACAAAAAAGCCGGAAAATGACATTTCCAGGTGAAAAATCAGGGAAATGCCTTTAGGGTAGAGGTGGGGGGTGGATGGGGTAATAGGATACCAAGTTACATTTCGGCGGTGGGGGAGGGTTAGGGACTGAGATTTCAACACAAAGCTTTTCTGTAATCTTGGCTATCAGACAGAATAGTTGCGAATAGCCGAAATTTCAAATAAACTGTGTCACAGAATCATCGAGTGCTGAGGGGGGAATAGTAGAGGGCAGGAGAGGTGAAGAGGCTATCAGGAGAGTCAAGCCAGCCGGCAGACATGAGGGGGGCACTTGGTGAGGGTCTGGGAGGCCAGGGGAGCATTTTTGTGTTTTACCGTTTTCCCGATAACTACAGGTAAAAGGACTACAAAATAATAACCGAGGGTATAGCCGAGGGAATTTATAGTTCATAGTCGCAGTTATATGTACAATAATATATATAATTATTACAGCTACAGTGACATCAGGGGTGAAAAATGACTGGCCAAGGCCCTGGCCAGTGACACGATAGGCATCCGGGACTCCCATCCATGCAGTAAACGGGACAAGTCTGCTTAGCTTCAAAGCGAGGAAGGAGCCGACCCCCTCAGGCGATGTTGCCTGCTAAATTAACAGAGGTTACAAGACCACTTAGAGCAACATAGCCTGAGTAGAATGGCCACTTCCTCTCTTTGAAGCTAAGCAGGGTATGTCCTGGTTACTGCATGCATGGGAGAAAATCCACAGTCCTGTATGCCATGTGTTTTCTTAGTATTAAATATCTCATGACTGTGAGGGGTCAGAAATGTGAGGCAGACGACTTTGTGAAGGTTTTTCAAAAGATGTCATTTTATTAAATAAAAAGGTTGGATAAATGCCTCACTATCTCTACAATGGCGAGGACTTCCATGCCTAAAATAAATCAAAGGAAACACTCTAACAAAGGATACCTGTGCTTCACAAAGGATACCTGTGCTTCACACGTACACATACATTAACTCAACAAGGTAATGCATGGCAGTACAAAGGCAACAAAAAATAAGTTAAATTAACATTATGATCACAGTCTCTCCTTATAATCTGTGTGAATTCCCCTTCCCAAGATTCGAGCAGGAGTATGGTCCACAGTTCCAAAAGAAACAGGAAAATCTTGGTTTCTAACAAAATTCCAACACAGTTCTTTGCAACTCCAACTTGAAAACAGAAAGGGCCTCATTACGACCCTGCCGGTCCGGGAAGAACAGTAGCAGTAAAACCGCTGCCACCATTGCTTACGGACCGGCTGATTCAGAGTCCTGCAGGCAGGAGGTGTAACTCCTGGCAGGTCTGACCTGGCGGGTTTAATACTACCCGCCTGCAGGCGGACATGGAAACACTGGCTCTGTCATAGACGGAACCGGTGTTTCCATGGTCCCTTTCCGAATGTAGTCCTATTGGACTCCATGGCAATGGGGATTTACAGAATTTCACCTCCGGAATTACCGGGTCAGTGGGGTTGTATTTTCCCGGTGATTCCTGCAATCACGGAGGTGGAATGGTAACACGGGTCCGGCGGTAGCCTGCCAGTTTTTCCGGCACGGCTACCGCCGGACTCGTAATGAGGCCCAAAGCCTTGATATCAGAAAGTTCCAACACTCCAGTGGTTAAGAAAAATGGTTCTGTCTCTTCTTTTTGCAATAGTAAGATTCAGAATTATCTTCTTCACAGAAACAAAGAATTAGTCAGTAGCAACATAAATAGTTTTTGTCAGGATGCTTTGCCACAATTTATTATTTCTGAAAATATATAACAATTCTGCAGCAGCTGAATACATTTCTTTCCTTAGCAATGAAAGATGTTATAATAACTTGTTAACTCCACTTCACAGCACTTCATCAACTTCCACTTGGTTTACTTCCATGCCAGGCCTACTACTTCCATTATACCTGGTTTACTCCCATGTCAGGCCTACTACTTTAAAGGTTCGCTGATCGGGTATACTCCTTTGCCCGAACAGTAATTTACAACAAGTGCCTCTTGTGGTTAGAATCAGTTTACAGAGATAGAACAGTGGTCGACAGGTCAAGTGAAATAGGTTACTGTGTACACTTAATAAGAACGGCCACGTAAAAACTGAAGTCTCCTCCACGTGCCACGCTGCGCTGTTGCTGCTAGTGCAGCAATCTATTTGTGTTTCTTTACAATCAGCGGGGAGACGTATTCCATCAATGACTACATTTTCTGGATAGACAGAGATCTGGAGCAGCTTTCGCAGGCTCAGAAGAAGGTCTGGTGTTAAATTGCTTCTCTGTCGTTGTCCAGGTGGGTTCCGAACCAAAACAGATTAAATAAATGGCTCTTTCTGACAGCAGAGTCCCTTTGCGGAAAATTTCAAAGCCAGGAAGCGTAGCCCCACACCCTGAGTCCGCTACGTCTGTGTTCGCTTCCAGGCTGCTTAGAAAATAGACGCACCGTGTGTAGCACTATTGGGAGGGCTGCATGACTTAGCAGCTAGGAGTCTCCACCTCTATGGCCCAGCTATAACCTGACATGGATTCTGACAGTGTGGATTCCCACGGTGCTCACATACAGTCATGTTTTCTTATTTTGATTTTTTTTTAAAGTCGATCCACCTCAGAGTCCCTGGCGTCAGCGGTCGCAGTTCCTTAAAGGGCCACCGCCAGGAGGCAAACAAGAGTTGGGAGATGCGGTGGCCCTTTAAGGACTAGACACTAGTGATGTTGAGTGTCGTCTAGTGTCCTCCCGGGATTCCTCCTTATTTACTAGAGATAGAATCAGTTTACAACAGCTTTGCAGTTTTCATTGCTTTACGACATCAGACATTAAACAATTCTTCAGGGAAAGCAAGATTCACATTGGTGCTCTTTAGTACTCTTTTGCACTTTCCAAAATCTCTGCAAGTTATGCTCCTCTCCTTCTGAACAACCTGTTCTAGAAGGGCGGCTTTCTTGCCATTCTTGTTTTCTCACTGTGTTAGCAACCAAACACTGATAAGGTTAAGGTTTTACTCTGACTCTGCCTTGATTTTGACAAATTGAGTTTATATCAGCTTTTGTTATAAGCTTCTACAAATATGGGCAATACACTTGATAACCTTTGAAACTTTCTCAACCCCCTCCTGTCTTTGGCAATAGCAGTTGGTTTATAATTGCCATGATTGTGCTTTCTTTTAGCTTGGGTAATGTTTTGTTGCATTCGGTTTTAAAACTTGGGTCCTATCTGATTGCTGGGTTCTCAACCAACTTGCGAGCTTAACAACACAGTCATTTGTTTTTGAAAAATACTGTTTTCTTAGATTACTGATAGTTTGGTATGAAAAATTGGCTTCAGTATGACTTTCACTCACATGTCTGTATTGAGCACATAAGTGGTCTTTGAGTGCTCCGGGGTCACTATCAGCTGTTGAACTCACTGGATAAGGCGTGCATGTCCGATTCCCTTGCTGCTCACAGGTACTCTGCTTCAGTGGCTCCTTGCAACCCGGCAACGTGCTTCTTTTGGTCCGTCATCGTTCACGCCACTTGAAGAAGAAGCTTCTTTTGCTCCCAAGGCTCTCTGGTGCTTGCCGGCTACTGTTGACAGCCTTGTGGGAAAGAAAGCTTTCCCCTCTTTTGCTTCCGCCTGTGCAGGCTCTGAAAAACAGTTCTTCAGAAGGCAAGCTTCCCTCCTTCACACTTCCTGCTGTGCGACCTCTGCAATGAAGGCTTCTGGAGGCAAAGACCCTCTAAGGACCGGCAACTGTTCTCTTCTCAACAGTGGTCCCGGCGTCTTCTCCCTCCTCCAGGATCTGCTTTAGCTGTTTCCGCTGCTTACACGGTTCTCTCTGATCACTCTGCTCTCTCTGTGCTCTCTGATGGCCTGCGCCTAAGGGGTCTTTTAAGCTTCTCAGTCTGCCTCAGGCGTGGGTCATTTCCACTAACAAGCTGACCACTTGTACGGTTTTGTTCCTCTTTAGCCCTCTTCTTCGATCCAGTACTTCAGGAATTATGGAACTTGAAGTACCTAATGACATATATGTGTTTCTAACTGGCTTTTCAGTTTCAAACTTATTTCTGTTCCTTGTATATTTTTTTTTAAATCAGAGGACGGGATTGTATAGAGGAATAAAGTTCTTTAGAGTTTGAAATTATATTAATCAGAGACTTTCTTTCACTGTACCTTTGAGAGTTAGGGGAGCTTCGAGCTCTATGAGTCGTCAGGGTTTTAGAAGGGTCTTTCTTTCTTTCAATGTCTAAGTTTTATGATTGTTTTACCCACATTAAGATGTTCAACTTGTGGAACAAACAGATTGTTATGACAAGAAGCCATTGCATGGTTTGTTATTGAGGAGATGTCATTCCGAGAGGAAGACAAATGCTGCGACTCACCCCAAAGAGTCCTCTCATTCCCCTAGGGCCCAGGGGTCTGCAACCTGTGGTTCTCCAGATGTTTCGGACTACAACTCCCATGATCTCCTGACATTGACTATGCTGTACAGGCCGGATGGGAATGGTAGTCCAAACACATCTGGGAGCCAAAGGTTGCAGACCCCTGGGCCCTTTCTCCTCCCTGGTGATCCTCCATCACATCACATAACACACTAAGAAAACAATCCACATCATTTTTTTTCAAATCGTGCTACTGTCAGTCCTTGAAAGTATTGCACTCTAAAGGTCAAGCTGCCATGAGGGCCATATGAAAAAACCAGGTATCTCTGGGTAAGTAGCTGATAATACATGGACAATTACAAATCCAGCTTGCGCGTGAGAGGCAAACTAGAATAACCACACTGTTTGCATAACATAGTTCTATACATTTGTTATATATTTTCAAGTGACACTACGGTATATTTACTTTTCAAGTTATCTTTATAAAGCAGAATATTGTTGAAAGCCAAGAGAGCGAAGCTACTCCTCACTGATGATGCCCAATGAGGCTGTAACCTGTCTGGGGATGCTTTTGGTCACGTGCAGAAGGGATGTGACCTAGCAGTTCGGGCTGGACTGCCCCTTTTGGGGTGGGACCAAGCCTGATTTGCATATCGTCTTTCCCCTTTCTGTCATGGTTTGGCAGGCTAAAGTAGATGGTTTGGAGGGTTGCCCAGAGCTGCACCAGAGGTTATGATTAATTCAAAACCTTCCAGCCATCACCTTTTGTTTTACTATTGTTGAAAGCCAGACATGGACTAAGGAGGGAAAATGTAAGTCATGAGCATTTGACCAGGATGCGGCAAGAGAGATTGCAATCCTGGACACTGGTGCAGTTATGCTCCCCTGATTGTGACCGCCTTTCAAGGCATAAATAAAGGACACATGTGGGTGGACAACATCATTTTCTTTCAGATGGCTGACGCAACCCCTTGTTTTTTTTAGGTTGGTAAGCTTGCTCGAGCATTTGGCTACCATGATTTTACCAAGGTTGTCATGTTCCCAGTGCAGCTGCTTCACCACAAGACCACAAGCACTTGTTTCATATTTTGATTTTATTTTCCAGGAAATATTTCACTACAGATTGATGGGTTTAAAAGGTGAGCAGCTTTATACTTGGCCAGTGGAGCTATTGTAACATATCCTCTTTCAAGTTATGTTTCTGGTGTTCATTACTTATTTTTAGCAGTCCAATACTATTTTGTCTTTCACACTTTCTTCTGAGGGGAAGGTCAGTTCACCTACATTTGTATATTTCACTTTGTTCACTTAATGAGCATATATTAATGGGTACCAGCTTTTGATTTTTGTTTTGGGGGCAAAAGTACCTGGGAATATGTTGTTCTTGCAGCCTGTCCTTTTTTTGCCTTTTGCGAGCTGCTTAAATGTGGTAAGTTGGGATTGTGCAATGTATCACAACTGTCACCAAGAGACCAGCCATAAAACAAGGGGCTTGTAACAGGCTGCTTAACCAAAGTGTGAGATCCTTGGCAAATAATGTAATCTCACAGTGTGTTGCCTGAACAATTGTGAGTTCTCCAACCCTGCCACATTTTACAAATAATAAAACCACTGTCAAAACAGGTCAAAATAGGTCTGTGATTGATGAGCGTCTTTGAGCGGTGGGTTGCAAGTGTTTTAAAATATAGAGTGAGCACAGCCAAAGGCCGTTCCACTGGTCATGGTCGAAGGTCATGGCTAATGGTCTGGTAGTGATTTAAAAAATACAGTTGGCACTGCCAGAGGCTGAGCCCACTGACCAGGGCCAAAGGTCATGGATAGTGGTCTGACAGTGTTCTAAAATAGACATTGGGCACAGCATTTGGCTGTGCCCACTGGCCATGGCCAAAGGCCATGCCTACTGGTTTGCTAGTGATTTTAAAAATATAGTGGGCACAGCATTACCCCTCACAAGAGCAATTTTCTTCGGACCAATAAACTTACTTTCCAGACATTTAGGGGACAACCTGGGATTCCTAACAAAAACCCAGTCACCCTCTTTCCAGTTCACTTCTCTGTTTTTTTTCCCACATCAAATTTATATTTATATTCATCTTGTGCCTCCTTAATGAGTGTCATTATCCTCTCTTTATCAATGTTGACACTCTTTGCCATGTTTAACCAACCTGGACAGAGTTTTGTACCTGGTTGCCTGCCCTTATGAGACATGAACGGAGAAATTTTCGTAACAGAATGTGGGGTGGTGCAGTAGTTCCATATCATTTCTCTCAGGACTTTCGACCAGTTCAAACCTGATGCCATTGCCAGTTGTAAACCACCTTTCACGAATCTATTTGCCCTTTCCACCAGGCCATTACCCCTGGGGTGATATAAGGCCGTCCTAATATGTTTTATACAATATTTCTTAAGGAAGGCCAACATCTTTTTGGAACAGAACTGAACTCCGTTATCTGTAACTACTTCCGTAGGGAAACCCTCTCTGTGAAATACCTCCTCGAAAAACAAAATCATTTCTGAAGTAGTTGGCTCTTGAAGTGCCTTCCACTCGATCCACTTTGAGTGGTAGTCAACTAACACTACTAAATACTTATAATCATCACCAAATCCACAGCAACATTTTTCCAAGGTTCATTGGGCACATTGACAGGAATTATTGGCACTTCCGTGACCGTTTTGTTCTTATCGCTTTTCTCACACTCCTTGCAGTTTCTCACACACCTTTCCACATCACTATCAACTCCCGGCCACCAGAATGATTGTCTAAGGTACCTTTTAGCGCCTCCCATACCTAAATGTCCTTGATGAGCTATACTCACTAAATGAGACCTGATATTACTGGGAGGAATTACTTTGCTACCTTTTCTGACTTTTAAACCATCCTCTGACAAACTCAACTCATCTTTTATTCCATAATACTTGTCGAATCTCCTCTCAATATCTTCTTTGCTAGGCCACCCTATTTTAGTCCACATTTTCACTTGTGTCAATACAACATCTCCTTCCTCAGCACTCTCCCACTCATTCTTACCTATGGCATCATACTCAATTTCTGAAATACTCAATCCTTGATCCACAGGTACTTCACACATATCATCACTCTCAGTGGGTAGCCTAGACAAGCAATCCGCTACACCATTCTCCCTGCCAGGAATGCACACTACTCTGAAATTGTAAGCCAATAACTCTATCATCCATCTTGAAATTCTGGGGGACCCTTTGGCCCACTCTACACTGCCCATTAACTGCACTAAAGGCTTGTGGTCCGTCCTCACAACAAAAGCTTGACCCCAAAGATAGAACTTAAAATTTGAAACAGCCCATGATACTGCCAACGCTTCCCTTTCTATAATGGAGTAATTTTTCTCCGCCCCCCTCAAGGGTCTAGAAGCAAATGCAATAATGTGTTCCACTTTCCCAGCATCATATTGAGCCAATGCAGCACCTAGACCTAAAGTGCTTGCATCTACAGACAACAACGTTTTCCTGCCTGAAACAAAACCCCCTAATGAGGGTGCCTGGATAATGCATTTTTTGATTTGCTGGAAGGCCTCCTGACACTCATTTGACCAGTCATACTTCACCCCTTTCTTCAGTAATTCTCTCAACGGGGAAGATATTGCAGCAAACCCGTTGACAAATGTATGATAGTACACCGCCAGTCCCATGAAAGAACGCAATTGGTCCTTGTCTTGGGGCTGGGCAGCTCTACTGATACTTTCAACAAGTGATTTCTTTGGAGAAATGCCATCAATGAAGATCTTGTGCCCTAAGTATTCCACTTCCTTGACTGCTATTCTACATTTGTTCCTTTGAACAGTTAGACCAGCCTCCCTGAGTCTGGTAATATTTCATCATGCTCATACTCATTATTAGCAAACACTAGAATGTCATCCTGGAACACAGTGACCTTGTTCAACCCTTTAAGAACTTTCTCCATCACCTTCTGAAATACAGACGCAGCCGAAGCTAGCCCAAACGGCATGCGATTGTATTTGAAGGTGCCCTCGGGAGTGATGAAGGCAGTAAAGTGTTGAGACTCTCTAGATAAGGGAACCTGATGATAAGCAGCTGAGAGGTCAATAACTGAGAACACCCTTGGTTCCCCTAATGTGGACAGAGTCTCTGAAATATTTGGAAGAGGATGTCTTTCAACAATTATATTTTGATTTAGGCTGCGCAAGTACACCCATAACCTCAACTTCCCATTGCTGTTGGCTACCAGAACAATGGGTGATAGCCATTCCGTAGCAGTCACAGGTTCAATCACCCCTTTACCAATGAGAGCATCCAATTCACTGCAAAGCTGACACTTCATGTTCAACGGCACATGTCTGACTTTATGACCAATAGAACGTGCATCCTTCCTGAGTTTTATGTGGTGTTCAAAATGTCTAAGTCTTCCTAGATTGTCAGAGAAAACTTCAGGAAACTCCTTGGACCACACATCCTCGATCTCAGCTATGGTGACAGGATCAGGTGCACTTGCTTGCACCCTCACTCCTAAACGTCTCTGTTCTTCCCATCCTAACAAGGAAGCACCTTTCTTGGCTACCAAAATGTTGGCTTTGCAATGTCTCTCTTTGTATAGCACTCTTGCGGGAAACTGCCCCAAGATCTCTATGGCAGACTCGCCATAGCCACATGGTCGAATATCAGTGGGACAAATTACAGTCTCGCTCTTCTTCAGTGTGTTTATCAAAGTGTCCTGGGATATAATAGTCCAGGGAGAGCAAGTATCAACTTTCATCTCTATCTTACAGCCATCGATATCAAACTCATCTACAGGACCATTTGTTTCTCTGGAGATAGCTGAAATTTCAAAGACATGCCTGGGAATAGATTCCTGCACACTCGACACTTCCTGTATGTTGTAGTTTCTGCGAATACTCTCATCACTACTGCCTCTGGGCTCCACTCTGGGTTCCACAAGATTTATGAATGCAATCTTACAAACGTTCGCAAAGTGCCCTTTACCCTTGCACTTGAAGCACTCTGAAAACTTTGCCGGACAAGACGGATAATTTGCTCCATGCTTTGGATTTCCACACCTGGTGCACAGATTGTTCACGTTCCACACTCCTCTTCTGCTCGCAGGGAAATTGGGTTTTCTCCTCTGGTCAATGGCACACACTGCAAGAGATCCTTGCTTGTCAATCTTTAGTTCTTTGACATACTGGGATGTCTGCTCTATACTCCTCGCCAATTTGACGGCTTCATCCAATTTCATGTCTTTAGTGAGAAGTTTCTCCTGGATTCTTACATTGTTCGTGCACCTGACTAGCTGGTCTCTGATCAGCGAGTCTGTTAAATGATCAAATTCGCAGATGTGGCTCAAAGACCTCAAAGAGGCAACATAGGATTCCACAGATTCCGCTCGATCTTGTGTACGTTGAAAGAATTTATGTCTCTCAAAGCTTACATTTTTTTTTAGGCTCGAAATGCTCCTCGAGCCGCTTGAGAGCCAAAACGTACTCATCAGCATCACCAGCCTCAGGTACTTGATTCCTTGTCAGGCCATCAAATACACTGTATCCTTCCACCCCCAGATTACGCAGTAAGAGCGCCTTTTCCACGCTGAACTAAACCTGTCCCCATCCATGGCCACCAGGTAATTTTCGAAGATGTCTTTCCACCTGTCCCACCTGATCGGCGGCCGGCTAGGCTCGTTCAAAAAGGAAACAGGCGTTGGTATTGATGCCGCCATGTCCCCAACTGCAAAAGGAAAGAATGAAATTATGCAGGAACAAGGCTGAAAAGAGATTTCAATGTCAGCAAAAGTCTGGCAGGCCAACCATAAATAGCAAAATAGGGGCTTGTGTGATGTCAAGCACAGTGTATGCACACAGGAATACAAGTGGCAGGAGATTAGCTCTTAGTGGGTGCTGCAGGATCTTCTGGTGAGATGCCACAATATAATTCCCTTGTGGATTGAAAAAAGGAATAGTCAGGTCAGAATTCACTTATTCAAGGCTCTGTAGGTGAATTCAGAATGCGAGCATTGTTAACATCCACTGAAGCGTCTCCGATTCGAAGCTGACATCATAAGGAAAGCAGAGGCCGTGCTGGCCAGCAGTGTGCCTTTGGTAGCCTACGTCACAATCGGCCTGCTGTTGAGTGGCAGCGAGGGCAGGCCAATCAAGGGAGCTGGGCTAGCCACTCCTCCAGGTGCCCCGTGAGCGCGCACAGCAGTGAGCAGGCTGTAGTCATCGCTCGCGGGTGCACCGTCCAGCGAGCTCGAGCGGGTCTGCTCACATAGGGCCTGCCCCAAAGCCACTGACAGGCTCAGAAATGATGCTGCAGCGCCCGCAGCATCTCAACCCTCCACGGCACACCCCACTTGCCTGATGAGTGAAGCAGCTTCAACTTCGCCGCCCGCCGCCGCGTCGGATGGAGAAACAGGAGCGGACTGATGTGAGGGGAAGCCAGAAGAGCCGCGCTGATCCGTAGGACAATCCTCGTCGCCAATGTAAAGAATGTTGCTCACACGGGATGATCAGAAACATAAGTTTAATCTAAGCCGACGCGACAGCAGGCACTGCTTTGGATAGCAGACTCAAATTGAAGCAAACTCCAGAACATAACATGAAAGTAAACATTCTATGAGAGAATCATATGAAATCACAATACTGCTTGGTTCTTCTCTACAGAAGAACATGTAATTGGAAGCTTGAAATTCAGAACACACTTAACACTCTATTTTATACTAAGTTACTGCATATTAGATTACATTGATATAAAGTTACCAAACCCAACACTGTGCTTCTTATGCTGATGATATAAATCTGCTTAGACGACACTCAACTGCTTCATTTCCAACTGACATTACTATAACAAGCGGTTATGTCTTATTATGAAATCACCTTGATGCTGGCCGTGGAGGCATGTTTGCGCTAAATCTAAATAAATAAATTAATAATTCTTAAAAGGCTCTCTAAATGCACAGCAAATTATTCCATATGTATATTGAAGACCCACAGCTGTTCATGAGTTTAGGGATGTCTTAACCACATCCAAACATTGATGCAACACAATATGCTCTTACTCAATTGTTCAATAACCAGCTATGCTAGTAGGATGCAATACCCGATTCTCATTAATTGGTCCCTGGCCATTTGATGGAACCCTCTCTTACCCAATCGCAAATAATCCAAATTTTGGGGTTCATCTTGGCGTGCAAGGTCTCTTTCATTTCTCAAAAAAAGTCATCCTTGTGAATACTTCCTGCCAGCACCTATATCCCCTGCGAGGAACTCTGTCACACGTAACACTAGCACTCACTATCAACCTCACACTATTAGAAATTCATTCAGATTTCGTCTACTGCCTATCAATATGGCTGTACCGCCTACTCTAAGGTGGGCTTCCTGTAAAGGTTCAGAAACCCGCAACTTCTACCCTGCCCTTGTTTTGAGGCTTCACTCTGTCGCCCACAATACAGGGAAAAAGGCAAAGCTAAAAGGGATAACAATGTACCCTCATTTAAGGTGAACATCTTTCTCACGCAGGAAAGAAGAGATCACTAAAAATAGAAAAAGGAAAAATGTGCATACCTTTGAATGGTATTAAAAACGTCCATTCCCCTGTCATTCACGCTTACCTTAGATCAGAATACAATGTTCCACCTATGTAAATGAGAGGCAGGCCTCATTGTGACAGCATAAAGAGTCTGATGGGTCAATCTATTCAGAAGCAGCCATCACAAGGCGTATAATCGACAGCACATTTAGTTTTCATCTGGTTGTGATGTTAAGCATCAGAGCAGTTGTTTGTCAATAGATTTGCTGTGGGGTCCTTTTTAGTGGTTGGTCAATAGAAAGGTGGATCACTATAAATTCTGGATTCATCAGGTGTTATGGTAATACATGCACGAGTCTCTTTAGTACCTCGTGCATGTATATTCCATTTGAGAGTGCCTCGCCACTTGGTGCCTCCACTGTGACTACCCCGGGGGCCTCGAATAAAGCTCTTACTCACCTCCATTTCTGTGTGCCTCTTTATTACAATGGCGACGAGGCACCGTACCCCGAGGCCCCCGGGAGCGTATCATGCCACCTGACTGCGAGCACAGCCCCCCCACTTTCACTGCAGCCGACTTCTGCTGACAGCTGACAGGCAGGCCTCTGCGGGCGCTGCCAAGAGAGGCCTCGACATCCTTTCCCCCCACCTTCAGTTCTACACTGAAAAAGGTGCCGCTCCTCCCCGCTGGGAGTTCAGAGCGGCGCACATTGCACTCCTGCCCTACTCCAAAAGTGCTTCAGACAACAGGAGCTGTCCATCTATCAGGTCAGAGGAGGGGGGAGGACGAATGAAACTCACACTTTCCTTTCATTGGCATTTTATGTGTAAAACGGACGAGGTGAAACGTGCGCTTTCCTTTTGCTGGCATTTTTTTTGTGTAAAACCCTCACCGCTGCCCTGAGCAGAACCCTGCATCTTTTTCAAAAGCTGCTAGCTGTTGCCCAGCAACGCACACAGAGCATTAGCAGTCTTCATTCTCTCAATGGCTACCCTGACCTTCCGGGACTAATCACTCACTATCTTGGTCCATTGTGACATCACAACTGAACATTCCATCAGGTCTTCCCCGAACCAGCCAACCTGCGCTCCCAGCCCATTGTGAGGTCACAATCTGTACTAAGGACCATCCATACACTGAAGCCTAAAGACTCTGCAGTACTGATACACCTGGGCATTCGCTGAATGGGGTCCCACCCTGCCATTCAAGCAATTCTATAAAGACTGTATCCCAGCGCCTCCTTGCTAACTGCCAACAGTACTGCAAACCTCTGCCTATCACTACAGCAACTGGTGCCACTCAACGCCATTCCCCACACTTACAACCTAGAATCAGGCACACCACCATGCAGGGTGTTCCGCCTCCCACCAAGTTTCTTCCATGCCCTGGGAGCCCAACCTGCCCATGGGAACAATGGATCGATGGATTCCACGTCTACCTCAGAGCCATTGGGGGCAGCAAATTCAATGATGACCTCAAGGAGGGAACCCTTTTGAACTGTATAGGGGCAGAAGCACCAAGACTTTTCAGGACCCTTCCTGAACCCGGCAACATGGGAGGAGATGGCAACCGCAAGTTTGACATAGCATTGGCCAAACTCACCAGTCATTTTGGCAACAAGACCAACGTAGTACTGGAAAGATACAGGTTCTTTTCCAGAAAGCAGCTCAAAGGCGAGTCTATTGATTCATACATAGCGTCCCTCTGGCGCTTATGTCAACCTGCAGTTTCACAGGTGTCTGTGATGAGTATTTGAGAGACCAATTGGTGCTGAATGTGGCTGATCCACGCATCCAACAAAAATTGTGGCAAACCAAAAATCCTACCCTGGACCAAGCCACGGAGATAGCAAGGAGCATGGAATTGGGAGATCGATGCATGAGGGAAAGACGTGACCACACGACCAGTGTGGAGATCAAATGTGTCAGCCCTGAGTCCGAGCGTTACGAGCCTCTAGTAGCAGCAGTAAGAAAGGCTCCGCCATCAAGGGGTTCGAAATTTGGCTCAAACAGAGCGAGGCCATACAACTCCCAGAATCCAACGCGCTGCCAGAGGTGCGGATGGTACAAGCATGCAAATCCTGACAAAGAATGCCCCGCCATCGCTATGGAGTGTTATAGGTGCAGCCAGATTGGACACTTTGCCAAAGTCTGCAAGAACACACGGGGAAAGACAACCAGATATGGCGATCTCACCAGGTGACCTTTCACCAGACCGTCCTCTGTGAGAGTCATTGAAAGCAACCAAGAGCACAATGACATGTTATCTATCAGTCCAATGCAACAAACGGTACAAATACTCACTGTAACATCCCAACAACAGAGCAACGGCCCCTGGGTCAAAATGCAAATCAACGGCATATCATTACCCGTAATGGTAGACACTGGCTCCCCCTACACCATCGTGGATCTCAAGACCTTTTTGAGTGTACTCTCTGGCAAGATACATGACCTGCGAAGAACTTGTGTAAGAGCTACCGGTTATGGAAAAACACCCATCGAGATAATGGGATATGTGTGAGTGAACCTCAAGTTCCATGACAGAGAAACATATTGCAAACTCTTTGTAGCCAAAGATGGCTCCTCCGTTGTGGGATGGGAAGAACAAGCCGCCCTTCGAGTAAGAATACACCCTGGAGAAGAAATCCCTGTGCTGAGTGTGCTCAATAATGATATGGACATCAAATCTAATCTAGCAAAACAATTCCCCAAGGTTTTCTGCGACAAGATTGGACTCCTAAAAGGTTTCCAACACAGAATAATCCTCAAAAGAGGTGCTGTCCCAGTGGCCCACCGAGTCCGCAGTATTCCCTTTGGAACAAAAAAGGCGTTGAAGAAAGAACTTAAGCGCCTCTGCGATGAAAATATAATACAGCCCATCGAGAGTTCAGAATGGCTTGCCCCTATTGTCTTAGTAAAAAAACCGGACGATTCCATAAGAATGTGCCTCGACTTGAGAGAGCTAATCAAAAACATATGGGTTGACAGACACCCACTTCCCAATATAGCTGAACTCCTATCGACCATGAAACCTGCAAAATACTTTACAACTCTGGACCTCTCCTCAGCCTATCACCAGATAGCTTTGGAAGAGAGCTCAAAGAACCTAACATCTTTTGTCACACCTCTCGGTGCATTCATGTTTAACAGAATGCCATTTGGACTCGCTTCAGCCGCAGCAGTCTTTCAGAGACTCATGTCACATCTATTTGGAGGACTTGATGGCATACACTGCTTCCAAGATGATATCCTCATATCAGCCAGTACAGAAGAAGAGCACAACGCAAAACTTGTGGGTGTCCTACAGGTCATATAAAAAAGTGGGCTCACACTCAAATTAGAGAAATGCAACATAAAGTGCGACCGAGTTTCATACCTGGGCCATTCCATTGACGCCAACGGCATCAGCCCCAAGAGGAAACTCATGGACACCATAATGAATATCGCCGAGCCTCAAAGTAAAGACCAATTAAGGAGTTTCCTCGGGATGACAGAATACTACTCCAAATTTATAAACAACTATGCTGATAAGACCAAAAACATGAGGAACATCTTGAAGAAGGCAGCCAAATTCATATGGTCCACTGAATGCAAGAACGAATTCGAAGAAATCAAATTCCAAATTAACCAAGCTCCAGCCTTAGGAATGTTCGATTGTAAAGCCAAAACCATCATATCCGTAGATGCAAGTAAAACCGGACTGGGTGGTATCCTGGAACAGCAACAAGATAAGAACATCGTGACGATCGCATTCGCATCGAGAGTACTGAGGGGAGCCGAACTAAACTATTCCACCATTGAGAGAGAAGCTCTAGGTCTGAGGTGGATTGTTCAGCATTTCAGGAACCTAATTTGGGGCTTACCCGTCATACTGAAAACAGACCATAAACCTCTAGTAAATGTCCTTCAGTCCAAAACCCCTCACCTTATATCACCGAGAATAAGACGTTGGTTCCTCGACATCATGCAATACAACCTCCAACTATGCTATACTCCTGGTCCACAAAACCAAGTAGCAGATTGTCTTTCCAGAGTATCGACCAACATCGACACTGAGATTGCATCTCCAGATGAAGACATCATAGCTGTCGTAAACCCTGCCATCTCGAGAGATGAATGGAAATTTAATGCCAATACTGATCCGGAACAGCGAGAAATCAGAGAAGCGATAGCTAATGACTGGGTGGAAACGGGAGAGGCTTTAACTACCTTCATTCCCTTCAAGGAAGAATTATCAATGGACGATGAGCATATCTTCAGAGGCGATCGAGTAATCCCACCCACCCAACTCAGAAAAAAAGTACTCCAACTGGCACACGAAGGTCACCTAGGAAGGAGCTTGACGAAAAACAAATTGAGAAACAACTATTGGTGGCCAGGAATGTGGAAAGAAGCAGAAGAACTGGTCAAAAATTGCTCCACGTGTGCCATGAGTGACAAGTCCAAGATCTTAAGAAAGACCCCCTTACAGCCTATTGAACCTCCCAAACAGGTCTGGTCTAAAGTGGCAATCGACATCATGGGTCCATTCGAGAACCTCGAAACAGTCAAAGTATATATCATAGTACTTGTCGATTACACCTCTAAATGGACAGAATGGGGAATAGCTGAGGACAATGTGACCTCAAAGAAAGTCACAGATTTCCTGACAGAGATCTTCAACAGGGAGGGAGACCCCAAGGAAGTGGTTTCGGACAACGGGTCTCAGTTCATGGCTATGGAATTTGGGGAATTCCTCAAGAAAAGGTCCATCAGCCACATAACAACATCTTTGTACCATCCAATTTCCAACGGACTTGTGGAACGCATGAACAGGATCGTGAAGAGCGTAGTTCAACTGGCCACGGCCAACAACCTCCCGTGGAGAGAAACCCTCAAAGAAGCTTTACATGCATGTAGAACAACCCCACACACCACCACAAACATAGAGCCCTTCACCCTCATGCAAGGTAGGGTTGCAACCAACCGATTTAGACCGGCGTGGATGTTCTTATACACGGGAGAAGCAAGGGTGAACATGGATCTACTTCAAAAGACAGTAAGAGAAAAACAAGCAAAATACAAAAGAGAATACGACTCCAGACATGGAGTAAAAGAGATGATGGTTCGTGAAGGAGACTGGGTATGTGTCAAAGAACCGAAGAAAACTCTCAAGGGTGAATCCATCTTCAGACCTCCACAGAGAGTTGTGAGTTGTCATGGGAAGTCTGTCATCCTCGATGATGGAAAGAGATGGTCTGGAGATGATCTCATAAAAGTAACAAAAGACATCCAAGAGACCAGCATATCTAAGGACAACAGTCCTGACAGACCATCACAACACACCTCACATCCCCTAAGAGAATCTCTCCGTGAACATGTGGACAATGATAGACCTCACTCCATGCATCAAGGAGTCCCCACTGGAAGAATGTCCAGAAGGAACCGCGAAATCATCCAAAACTTCAACAATGACTATGGCCCTCATTACGACCCTGGCGGAAAGTGACTGACCGGAGCGCCACAGCGTAAATAGCGTTTCCGCCATTGCACGAAGGAGCAAAGTGCGGCCCATTCCGACCCATCGGGCACGAGCACCACGCCACGGCGGAAGTGCAAAGTCCGCGATGGCGGAAATGACCCCAAAACGGCCCACACCGCCGCCGTACGGCGCCCTAGGTGCTATACCGCCACCCCTCTTAGCGGTCACCGCAGTGTGCGCCTACCGGAAAGTACGGTGACCGGAAATATACGGAAACGGAAGTAAAAACATGGGGCCGGAACGGGAAACATCCCGCCGTACACCTATAAAACCACTAAAACCACACAACCACTAAAATCACTACCCTGAAACACACCCCAACCCGTCACCCACCCTAGCGAAACCAAGAAAAATGGGAAAAGTAGCGAAGAAAGCGTGCGACCGCAAGCGGCAGGTCCACTTCTCCCGTGAGGAACTCACCGTGCTAACAGAGACCCTCCAGGAGAATGCTGCCGTCGTCTTCTCCACGCAAATGACCAGAACGGCACTTGCAAACAAGAAGACCATATGGGCTCTGGTGGCACAGCGGGTAAGTGCGGTGGGGACCGCACCCCGCACCCCACAGCAATGCCGCAAGCGATGGGACGACCTGCGGATACGCGTCCGCAGCATACTCTCTGCCAACCGCAACATTGCCACAGCCACCGGGGGAGGTCCTGAATCACCCATCAAGTTGACCCCCTGGGAAGAAATCTGTGCCTCCACCATCGGAATGGAGAGCATAGAGGGAGTCGGAGGGATGGAGAAAGGAGTGCAGACATCCGAAGATTCAGGTAGGTGGGCCAGATAAAACAATGCCAAATCCACACAGTCCATCCATGTGAAGTACCATGCGTCCACATAGTGCAACAGAAACACATGTCCAGGAGAACGTCCACACACATCGGCCTGATAGCGCACGTTAAAACCCACAATAAATACATAAATAATTAAAAACCCCTAATACACGCACTACACGTGCAGCAGGCACACCCTAACTGCAGGCTGCCAAACAACTGCACCCTCACTCCACACACAAATTAAAGCACCTCCAAGGCCCCGACCCAAATCACCCTCAGGTACCACCCCAAAGCATGTGATACAATGCCATTCCAATTCCCACAGACCCATCAATAACCCTCGCCCTCCTTTACTCCACCACAGGGTCCGATCCAAACGACGAGCTACAGGACACCCCTACCAGCACACCTGCAAAGAGGGCCAAGACCAACGGCCAGAGACCCTCCACCTCAGCTGCACGCATCAAGACACGGCAGCAGCACAAATCAGGTGGCAGCACAGAGGAGGGAACATCAACAGGCACCCCAGCAGCCAGCATGCCCACAACACCACCACCACAGATCCCCCCAATGGATGCCACAGAAGGCACTGCCTCTGGTGGCAGCAGCACCATAGGTGACACCCCATTGATGGCAGCATGCTCGGACACAGAAAACGGGGATGTCGAAGTCAGATCCATCCATGACCTGTCCCAATCCCCGTGTCTGTCCCATCCCGTACAACATGAGGATCCCACGCAGGGGCACCCACAAGACGACGACTGGCCATCCCCCACAAGCCCTGTGGCAAGGCAACATGAGGACAACAGCCCCTCTGTGACACCCCCGCAAATGGCCATGGCCCAGCAGAGGCAACAGTCCCTCGACCAGTTAATCGTACAACAGCAGCAACTGGCCACACTCCTCAAGGACCATGCCGATGAATGTGGGGGCACTAAGGCAGACATAGAAACATCAACTGAGACACTTAGGGCAGAAATGGAGAGAGGTACAGAGACGCTAAGGGCACAAATGGAGAGTAGCACCGAGAGCCTGAGAGTCCAAATGGAGAGTAGCACCGAGAGCCTGAGAGTCCAAATGGAGAGAAGCACCGAGAGCCTGAGGGGGGAACTGCATGCGACGTCCAAAGACGTATGTGCCGAACTTGCCGCAGTGCGCCGTGTGCTCACTGAGCTCTCGCAAACCCTTAGGGACATGCATGGACGTGAGCAGGCAGACACATCATCCGTTGCAAGTTCCGTCCAGGGCAGCCCCCAACGTAGATCTGGAAGGAACCTGCGCTCCACAGGCAGGGGTGCCCCTGATACCCGCAGAGGGGGCTTGCAATAGCGACAGCCCACTGACAATGAGCATCTTTGGACACTGGTGTTCGGGGGGGAGGTAGGAGGGTGGAGGGGGTGTGTTGGGCTCACTTGGGTGGCGGGTCGATAGGGTGTTCAACATGACATCACATATGCCATAAAAAGTGCACGATCAACCAATGAGATGTGTGGACATTGATCTTTGTGTACTAGGCCATCATAGGCGTACAGTCCATATTGTGCATGTCCCAGACACACGCAGTGCCACGAGTCCCGTGTCCATGTATCAGCCACCAGGCATGAGTACTAGAAGCATGCATCAATGAGATGCTGACGAATGTCACGGGCCTCCGGTGCCTCGCAGACTCCATGAGGTGCAGCCACATCCCCACCCTCATCATGACCATCATCAGGTGCTTGCAGTTCTGCGTCAGGGGGCATGGGCACATTTCTACGTACGCACATGTTGTGGAGCATGACACATGCCATGACCATCTTTGCAACCTTCTCATGGCGGTACAGGAGTGCCCCGCCAGACCTGCTGAGGCAGCGGAAACGAGTCTTCAGTAGGCCGAATGCCTGTTCAATGACTACACGGGTACGTGAGTGGGCATGGTTGTAGTCCTCCTCATGCTGGTCCCGTGGGTTCCGGACTGGTGTGAGGAGCCATCTCTTCAGTGGATATCCAGCATCACCTGTATGTGGACGAGAAACGTATGATGTGGAATGCCATTGATACGTACGCACACCCCCCCCCTTCCTGCCAGGTCATTGCCAATTCACATACCCCACATAATCATGCATGTAATGAGACTCACCGAGTAGCCAGGATCTGTTCCCTGCGTGTCGCTCCATGTAGCGTGGTATTGTAGAGTTCCTCAAGACCATAGAATCATGGGTTGATCCAGGGAATCGGGCACAACAATGTGTAATGATCCTGTTGGAGTCACACACCATTTGTACATTCAGGGAATGAAATTGTTTTCGGTTGCGGTACTGGGCCTCCATGGCATGTGGGACGACCAATTCCACATGGGTGCAGTCGATGGCACCATTGCAACCCGGTATGGCGGCAAGTGCATGGAATCCCACTTTTGTGTTGGTAATTTCCTGCTCCGAGCGTGGTAGAGAGATGTAGTCGTCTGCGTGCTGCAGGAGGGCATCGAGCACTTGAAATAGTGTCCGTGAGAACAGTGGCTGAGAAATGCCATGCAACTGTCCGACTGTGTGCTGGTAGGTGCCTGTGGCCAGGAAGTGGAGTACAGACACCACCTTCAGTAGGGGTGGGATGGCGGTTGGGCTATCTATCATGCTGACAAGGTCAGCCTGTGTCATGTCCACAATGGCGGCTATGGTGTCCCGGTCCAGACGGTAGAGGGTGTGGATCTGCTCATCAGTGAGGTTGAACGGATGTGCTCGGAGGCGTGGGATTGCGGGCTGCCTGCATGGTGGTAGTGGCTGTGCTGGTGGGCCTTGCTGGCCCTGCCTTGGCCTCCTCCTCCTCCTGCGTCTCCTCCATGCGGCTGGTTGTAGTTGGTGTTCGTCTTCTTCTTGGAGTTGGAGCACTTGCAGTGCTATCAGGTCCCCCAGGGCCAACATCGCGAGTCCTGCCGGTAGCATTTCGGTGTGGTTGTGGGAGGAGACTGGCTGTGCAATTTATGTGTTTTCAGGCTGTATGGCCTCCACCTGTGGTGATTAATTCCACCTGTGCAAACTGCTCTCCCCTTTGGCCGAGCACGTCCCGCGCACAACGCTGCAATTCGGGGAATGGCATCTTGCTATTGCAATCATGTATTTGTACCCGATGGCCGTGTAAGATTGGTTGATATGTTCATTCTGCTGTGGTCCCATTGTTTCACATACTATCTGTGCAGTCGCGAACAGACTTGTGAAGGGTCAGTGGAACGTAGTACTCGAGTAACGGTGGGCCCTCATGCATCACTGTACCGAGTTGCAACGACGGGCGGGGCGTCCCATTTGTGGGTGAAGGCAGTTGCCATTTTCACACACAGCCGCACTCGATGGAATAATTAGTGATTTCAAACGGCCACAGATGCCTTTTCGACGTGATGTTGCAAATGAGGAATTCGAAGGGCGGCGCTTTCGGTTTCCAGCTAGCGGCGAGGAGATGCCCACAGGTCTGACTGCAAATATAACGTTCTATTGTTCAATGTCCTTGAGACAGGGCCCATGGCGAGGAAGCAATGATTGATATGAATAGTTTGGGATGCGCAATAGCTACGTGGGCGATGAGGCCGGCCGTTCCCAAATACATGTTACTTCACAACACTGGAATTACGGGCTGGGGCACAGTGGATTTTGCAGGCTGCATAACGCACAGACTCAATGGATGTTTCTAATGTTATGTGAGTAATTATTCAGGCGTTTTGATCCCGGGATGAGGGAATGATGAATGGATGCATGGGCAGGTGATTTGATACAGAGTTTGCCATGTACAGGGCTTCTTGGGATCTATCCGCCTCCCCTACGCTATGTGATGCAGGGCTGCCATAGTGGGACCATCGTCTATCTGGCCTTGTTGAGCCCTCCCTGTCTCGACGCGCCCTCAGACACTTGTGTCCATGCACGTTAACATTCCCATCTGATGGATTCTGTTTTGACAGACGCATGCACAGGTACACTCGTTTGTGATGGTGTTTGCACCTCGATATAGATGGTTATGAGTCGCAAGTGGTTTTGGGGTGGTGATGATCCTTTGGAGTGGGCTAGCATGCATATGGCTGTGGATTTCGTGTGATCATTGAAGTGAGTTGTTGGAATGTAGTTCTGATGGCCATTCTGTTCTTTTTCTTTTCTTTTGGTTGACAGGTATCTCCTCCCCTTTTGCCACTGCCATCTGTATGCCACTCCTGCAGATGGGTTTTACTCCCGACACCTGCTGCTTCGTGTTAATCAGTGGAGCAGCATTACGATCTTATGGGACGATCGCCAATGGCCCACATGCCCTTACGCAGTACTGGTGGCTCGGAGCAACATTTCGGCCTTTCAGCTGGACTAGTGCCTCCCCATTGGGACGGCCCTGCGGTTCTGTGCGCTTCCATGTTGCCTTTTCGTACGTGAATGTGGCTCTGTGTACCATGGGGGAACAGGGCGACACACAAGTAGTGGCTGGTCATTTCTTGCGGATGCAGCCCACAATGGTGATTAGTGTTTTGGAGTTCATGGCCTGATGGCTGTATGGGCTTGGTGACTTTGATGTGCATAAAATTTCTATTCTGATTTGGCCCGTGTAGCGTTTTTCTTTGCAAGTGATGTGGCATATGCCTATTTGGGGGGCGATGTATTGTGAGGAGATCTGCATTGGGTTCCAGCTTCGGAGTTTAGTTGCGTGGTACTGTACTGGGCGCGTTTGCCTACTAAGCCCGTGAGGTCAGGGATGGGGGCTGCCAATATGACAGTTTGAATGTTGTCATGCTCAGGGGCGGGGGATTGGGTTTTGTGTAACAGATGCCGGTCAGCCAGGTGGACTGGTGGAATGATGTGATTCTCGGAATATTGCTGGTCACAGGTGCCTGTGTTTGCGTGCGTTTCTTGGTGGGGGACTGTGGTCATGTCCATTGGGATGGCTTCTGTATTCGTGCCATCTGTGCCCTGCAGCTCCCATTGGCCCCTCTTGTGTTTCTTTTGTTCGTTGACATGCATGGGTGACTTGTACATTTCAATGGTTGCATTGTGACTTCATTGCACCTACGGGGAGTTGTACTTTGTGGGCAGGGAGCGGTGTACAGGCACTCAGTGGGGCCGTTTACGGTTGATTCGCGATGCCGTACTTCTCACCATGGCGGAATGGTACATTACGCCATGCCTGATGGCGTTAGGTACATGTCCGCTAGGGTCGGAATTGGCGTACCCTTGCGCCATGGTGGTGTTTGCGGTTTCGCATGGCGCGCGCGCGCGTGCTTGGTGCAGTTGGCGTTGGCGTTCACTACGGTGTCGCTAATGGCTTCGTACTTTGCGGTGACGGGTCATAGTCGCACCGAGCGCTATTCGATGGCGGTATTGCATTTCCGCCATCGTTTTCCGATTTCCGCAAGGGTCGTAATGAGGGCCTATGTCTATTACTAATGTACCCCAGTTTACCCATCTTCCCTCTGCCTCTCCCACTTGACCCCCCTTTTTTCCCCTTTCACTTTCCTGTTTTTTCCCCCCCTGTTTTTCTTTTTTCTTTTTGCCTTAGGTGGGGGAGATGTTATGGTAATACATGCACGAGTCTCTTTAGAACCTCGTGCATGTATATTCCATTTGAGAGTGCCTCGCCACTTGGTGCCTCCACTGTGACTACCCCGGGGGCCTCGAATAAAGCTCTTACTCACCTCCATTTCTGTGTGCCTCTTTATTACATCAGGTTCATAGCATTTGCTTGCCTTGGAAAGGAAGAAACAAACCCCATAGATTTGATAAGTGGCCAGCAGCTTGATATTAGAATTGGAAGTCCTTAAATACCCAAATGAGTTCAATGTCGAATCACTACAGACTCCAATGAAAGTACCCCTGAAATTGAGGTCTGTCCCCACTTTACTTCATGCACACTTGCTTGTGCAAGTTGCCCACTTGAACCCATAAAAGGAAGCTGCCTTTCTACCTTAACCTTCTTCCTTACTACTTTTATGAGTAAACCAAATTATGTGTGTACTGTAGTCCCCAACCCCCGTTTGGGTGCTCAGCGATAAAGTATAAGTGAGAAGGTTTTCTCCTGGATAATTAACTCTGTTCTGGGAGTGGAAACCGAGTCATCCTACATACATGGAACAACTGAAAACATCATTCTGATATCCACTGCATTAGAATGTAAATCTCTCAACAATCAATCACAAAGAAACATAAACAAAGGATGAAAGGCATCAGTGCAAACAGCATTCTTTTGAAGTCCACACATGATAAACATATACCGGTGTGTGGTGAACTATAGTTTTGACATCTCGGGACACGCGATTACAGATCCTCTGACTTTTTCAGGGCTGAACCATGTTAATGTGTCATTGATGGATACTGCCAACAATTATCTAATTACTCTGGGTAAGAAGGTGGATGTGATTGATAAAGTCACTGATTACAATTAGGTCTTTTGATATGCAGAGAGGAGAAAAGGCTCTTCAGTCTAGAACAATCATTCTAATATGGAAGGCCAAGAAAACCAGATCTTCAGGGCAGAGCTCGAATACGGTGAGATGAAATACTGTGACTGTGTGAGTTCTGGGGCGTGCCATAGGCAATGGTATGTTCTGTTGTCAAGGGATGTAACCAATTAGATTTCATCGAGTTACAACAACCATAAGTGCAAGCCACATGTTCAGCAATGCCACCTCATGTCTGAATGTAGAGGACAGAACCCCCTGCACAGGAGCTTTGACTGTTTTGCATGGGCTTTTTCTGTATGCGGTCATCAAAACTCTTTAAGGAAACGCTCATCTCATCAAGATGTGGCATGTAGGCATTACTCATGATAGAAATACAGGGAACATTGATTAGCAGTTTGCACAGTGTTAGGATCCTGTTAGAACTATACAGGCCAGGATCCCCCTAATGTTTAAAATGGGATTGTGAAAACTAGAAGATTGTGGAGCATCAGCATGAAGGTGCAGCGCCTCCACTCAACATGCAGGAAAACAAAAGCATGCAAAAGGTATACAAACATTAGCTAGGCAACATGCAAGCAATCAAGAAGCACTAGCCAACAAAACACAAGAACATATTACATCTATGTATAAAAGTGAAAATGTGTGGGTTTGTGACTGGGTTTGTGGCTTGGCAAAGCATTGTTCCTTATACAATTCCACACCGTTTCACCAATCTGCACCAAACCTTGCATAGTTACCTTTTAGGACCCCGTCTGTCATTACTGGCTAGACCCCACCCTTTTTCCCGGATGTCAGCACCTTCACACATGAGACGGTTGCCTGAAATCGGTGAAACATCAATGTGATCGTAGAAGGACTGGTCCTGAACCCTAGACTTCGTGGTTTCTGGGACATTTTCACTGCAATGCAATGCAACAAACTGCATCACGCCAGGGTTAGGCACTAGGTGGGGACGGAGCACAGTAGGTCCCAGTATGCAGAAGCACACCAACTCTCCCTCCCCCCAACGTCTGCTCTGGGGTATGTCAGCCAGCCACACACACCCATTCTCAGTGCAGTTTACTTCAGTGTGCAGGTACATCAATCGATAAGGAAATCGGAACAGCGACCTATAGGATCGTTGATTTTTAACAAACGATGAGAGTGTTGTCATGCCTTTTCCACAGAACCCGTTCGGAGAACGAGTACTTTTTGCTAGTTTTATATAAGACATGTAGACCAACAATACAGGGCGAACAACATGCTGATCAAATGCAGCGCTTGAATAATAAAATGTAAGCAAAGATTAAGTGAGCGATTTCACACAAATGGTGGCATTTATCAAACGTTCAGTTTACCTCATTAAGCATGGTTAGTTGGCACATTTGTCGCAACATTGAGAGCAGGGCAATCAAGGAGAATCATCAAAGTGCACTGTTATAATTACTATTCTAGGCTAATGTAATAAAGATGTTAGTTCAATGCGGTACAAAAGAACGCACTTATCATCTGCGAGAGTAGCACTGTAAAAGGGGAGGGGGCTCATTCTGATGCTTGTGAAACAAAATCCTTTATAAAACGAATTCATAAATACAAGGGCACTCGTAAGTATAATCAAACTTAGTGGTAGGACGAAATGCAGTAAATAAGCCTTAAAAGCTTGCTTTTGCAGAAAACGTGTGTTAACTTTTTGAGTTCAGAAAAAGCCGCTGTGGCTGGTGACTTAGTGCAGAGTCTGCGAGCCCAGGCCAGTAATGAAAGAAGTATGCAATGCTGTTATTGTTCGAGGTCATAGATTAGAGCTCGCAGGTTCCACCAATAAGTAATGAATGCATGACCATTTTATAATTCAAAAATCACATGTAAAATACGATTTTCGAATGGAACCGAAATGAACCACAGAAGTTTCAAATTGCCCCATAGTACATTTTCTCTGGGAAGAAGGTTAGGGTGCCCTTCTATGCAACATTTGTGTAACAGTAGGTCCGTGGTTCAAGGCTCTGATGGTGATGGTGGTAAGCACTTCTCATGTGAACGGAGATGAGGCAACCAGGCCTGATGATTAAAGTTGGTCGTCTCCAATGTTACAATGAACTAAATTTGTGCTCTGGGAATTGGGGGTGGATTGTGACATCACATGTTGTAATTGTGGGCGGTGTAGGAAGGTTCCTGGACCCAATTATTGAACGTAATGTATGCTTTTCTATAAGGGTTCAAAGTGCGAATACCAATCAGCTTTGTGTGGGGAGATTACTTTGCATTGTATAAAAGTTCTATATTGAGGGGCGTTTCTTTAACAGCGCCTTTTCATGCAGTTCTGTTCCCCGATCTGTTTTAATATCGCTGTCCCAGCTGCGTCTGGGCCCTGAATAAAACTGCGTTATTCTTGCACCGGTGTACACTCCTTTTTGACTACTTCTGCAGTTTGTATTGGTGAGTTCCGAGACAAACCCCGGCACATTTTTGGAGGCCCAGTGAGCTATCTCAGGTGCAGCAATTCCAGCCGTGCGCCAGGAGGAGTGCGGGACAGAATCCGTTGACCAGTACTCAGAACTCAACCCAGAAGAGGTCCACGGATGCCACGTCTCAAAGTTCCACCTGGTCTGGTGCTGCCTTTACTCCAACTGAAGCGCAGGCCTTTGAAGGGAGACTCTGAGGTTGAGAGGAGTGAAGAATCTCCTAAAAGGATAACTGAGGGTACTTATGCATTAAAAAGCGCAAGGGGTGGGAGGGACATTTTTTTTGGTGTATAGCGACGCGTCCTCAGAGTGGTGGAGGGCGCTTGACCGTAGTAGTCTTAGATGTTAGGTTTGCTGTTCCGATAGGAAGCCGGTAGATGGTGGAACATCTGCATTAGAGCAGAGGGTTGTGTAGTAAGTGGCAGACCTTGTTAGACAAGAGTTGCGCGTAGTGCAGGCAATTGGTATAGTTGCGTCATTTTCTTTTCTTCGAGGAAGAATTCTGTTAAGGAACATGCGTGCATGTGTTTTGTGAGTAGCAGCAGTTTTTTTTAGTGTTGAGGAAAGTGGTCATAGTGTTCCTTTTATGTGGCTGTTGAAAAAACGGAAGAGCCAGAGCCGAAATAATTTGTAAATAGCTGTAGAGCCCGTAGCGCAAGTAAATGATGCAGTTAATTAAGGGAAGGATTAACCGCTTTTTCTAATTTACTAACATAGGACATCGATGTTAAGGTAGTGGGCTTGGGGAGAAGGCCATTTGTGTACTAGTATGATATAACAAAGTGGGCCTGCTGAGAAGGCCAATGAGAGTAAGCATTGAGTGTGAGGTGTGAAAGGGCGGGCTTGTGGAGAAGGCCAGAGCGAATAAAAATAGGATGATTGAGTGAAGTGGTAAGTATAACATTTAGTGAGTGGGATTGATTGAAAAAGGAGTGAGCGTTTAAAGGTTTAAAATAATGGAGGGAAAAGGGAGAGAAGAATATTTAAATAAAAAGGATTAAGGCCGGGACAATGACGTCCTATTAGATGGATGCCCCACTTAATTACATGTGCAGAAAATTGCCCCAGTATCGTGATAAAATAACAAAGTACCATTTTGAGTGGGTACATGACACACTGGAAAGTGTTATAAAGAAGGGTCCTGGGGAGGGAACGTCCGATAAAGATATTATAGACAGTATGTATTCATACGTGTGGACTACGTACAAAGGTGCAAAGCTTAAAAAGTGATAGAATATTTTAGGACTTTAGAAATTCTACGAAAAAAGGAAAAAGAGACAGAGAAAGGGAAAGAGGAGGAGGAGCAGTGAAGTACACCACCCCTTCCCTATACGATGTACCCATTACTAAAGCCAGCTGCAGGTTATAGGAATCCTGAACGAGTAAGGAACCCATGACAAGAAAGAGGATGGTGACATGAGCGCTATTAGCAAGGATGAGAAAGGGCATAGCTCTCAACTCACACGCTTTTGGCGGGTGTCACCCGCCTTGCAAAGGGCTGACTCACCCGCCAAGCCTCCTGCACGCCCATTCATTCCAATGGGCGTCTCACCCGCCAAAAACAAAATCGGGTGATTTCACACGCCTTTGCGAGGCAAATGGTTGAGAGCTATGGAAAGGGAGGAGGAAATATTTAAATGACATAAGAAAGAGCGTGCAGCAACAACTTGACAGTGTGTTCAAGGAAGTAGAAAAAGCAATGAAAAAAGAAATAGAGGAGAAAGGAAAGGAATACAAGAAGGGAGCCAACAAACAGGAGTGGACAGCAAAAATAGACACTCAGGGACAGGACTCGGACAATAGTGAAACTGATATGGCAGAAGAAGGGCACACCATACCAGACTGAAAAGACAGTGGTGACAGCGATCATAGGGGTGACAAAACAGACACACGCAGTTTGACAGACAGGAGAAGGGGAAGGTGAAGAAATGAGAGTGAAGAGGACAAAAGAGAATAATCACTGGGTGACTGGGGAAATAGACTTTGGAGTCGGAAAAACAGAGTAACGGTAGCCAAGTGACCACAACGTGCGAATAATCGCAGAGCTTGCACACAGATGCCCCTTTTGCAGAAAGCGAGGGTCGAGGTTCGCTGCATAACATGGCATACAATGGACATGGACAATTTAGTTTACATTTTACCTTCATTTATGGTGGGGGTGAGCAAGTTGATTTTGTTTTTGAAAAGGAGATAGCGGGAATACCATTGGCCATAGGAGATATAACAAGTATATTGGCAGTATTGTTTGGAGACAGAAGTGACAAAATATGGCAAGAGGCTGGATATGATGGGGTAAAAATAAGCCCTAATATACATGATGGAGCACCCTTTAACAACTATCGAGCACATGTATGGAAGGCTCTAAGGGAGCTGTATCCAGATACATCAACTATGGGCTCAATATTAGCTTGCAAATGAAGCATGATGAGGATCCCGCAGAATATATACGATCCATATGAGAAATGTGGACACAGGAAAATAAACAGTCATGGGCCGAGAAAATACCCTTATTTTACCACATTTGACTGACTACTTTTTAAAAGATACTGGGAATTGAGGCAAAAGGGTGGCCTGAGAGACAGGCTGCAATTGTACACTTTTGCAAAAGGAAGCAGGCGAAGGATAGGAAGACAGTGGATAATGCAACAAAAGCAGAAAACAAATGAGTTCAGAAAAAAATTGTGAAAATACATATGGAAGGAGCAGTACTCACAGGGCCAGTTGTTGTTCCACAAGCTCAGCAAGGAGGGCTTACAGTGGCCACAGTAATGCAGCCAAGAGGTTACACGCAGGTGCCACTCACCAGCAGTGGGTAACGGTACAAATGCAGCAGCAACTGGCATTCATAAACGTGCAGCAGCCAGGGGTCATGCAGGCGGGCAGAGAAAATGGGTACATGGGACAGTATCAGACTGGGAGAGGATATAATACATGTGGAAGGGGAATGGGATACAGGGGAATGACAGGGGAGAAGACCAAGGCCGTAAAGCCAGCGGTGCAGGCTGCACTCCCAATCACCACGTGGTGGTGTGGTTATTTAGTGTTGGTTAATCAAGAGTAGTAAAACTGCTAGTACTCAATATGCTTATTGAAAAAATATCGTTGTTTTTTCATATTTTAATATTTGGCAGCTATACATCTTTATCAGAGCAGATGCATTGGATGAGCTCATAATGGCCTATGCATTTCGGAATCAAAAGTCCTTCGTCAGGGCCAGCTCTTTGGGTATGCTCATAGGATCCGAAAAATAAATAATTGGTAAACGGATCTATGACCCACAAATTACAACATATTAATTGTATATTAACAACATCAGTTATGTGCAAAAGGGTGCGAATACATTATTCATCAAATTAATACAAAAAATGGTGAAAAGCAGTAGAGTACAGCCATCAACACAGTGTGTTACCATAATTCCAAATTTCCATATTAAATATATGGAATGTATGTCCCCCATAAACATTTTGGACATTCAAATGAAGTCAAACCATTTGGATGAAACGTAGATTGCGTTCAGGTATGCATGCTGAAAATCGATGAAACAATTGGTAATTAAATACATGTAGATGCGTACAAATACACAAAAAAATCAAATTTGTTGTTAATTGAATCCCAACATGTGTCAAGATAAAACGTGGATACATACGTGCCAGACCATAAAAGATATGCAGGTAAGTTGGTGTATCCATAAGTCAACGATATAACAAAGCAAAGGAAAAGAAAAGGAAAAAAGAAAAACAGTTTAGCTAGTTCAGATGCTGTGTGTGGTGTAATCATCGGTGATGAAAATGATGCACTAACCTTGGAGTGCAAACGACATTAATTAGAGCCACGATGTAGCCGCCGGCAATATGTTGTCAAAAAAAGGTTGCTAGCCGCGTTAGAACTCTATAAAAAACATAAGTATCATGTTGTGATTCGGTAGTTAAAGTATGTGCCGGGATACTACAAATTATGATACTGGAGGCGGATAAAGTATAGTCTTAAGGAGGAAGGCACCTTACCTAGCAACCACAAGCTGAGGATCCACGAAGGACGCCGCAAGAGCGCACGCTTCGTGTAACTATAGGTGTTTACATGGCGTTGTCATGGGGACGACCTGGGCCGTGTATTAAACGGCAGCCATAATGCAATGTCTACCTTTATACGTTACAGGATATGTAACTTCAGACGTTATATATAAATGCTGCTCTTATCGAATATGCAAACATAAAAACTCATGTAGTTATATACTAAACTGTTTAATAGAGAGAATTATCAACTATAAGGCGGTATAATAAAGTGTTAGAAGAATAGTAATTGAATGCTAAAAATGTCCGTGATACTAACGCTTAGCTGCATGGGTAATCTTTTCTTTATCTGATCGCTCCTACGTGTAAGTGCCAGAATCTAATGCTTTTCTATTATAAAGATATAGTCAGATGGCGCTGATATGCGGCCGTGTCCAAAACTAGCGTTAGTATGGTAAATGTGTCCAAAGATATAACAGGTTCGATTAGACCATAAATGTGTATAAAGATCTTTCTTTCTCAAACGGGGTTCGATCTAAGGGATGAAAATAAGCATTAAGACGTACGCTTGACAGGGAGAACCCTGATTTTAAGCAGCTGCGGATGCTATTATATTCTAATCGACCTTACAGAGTACAGAATAAGAGAAATGAGAGAAAAGAAGGGTAGGAAGGGAGAATAAGAGAAATGGGAGAAAAGAAGGGTAGGAAGGGAGTATATTGAAAGTAACAGAGACTATGTTTGGGTAATCTGCATATTGTTCGCTGTATACTTTGTTGACTGCACTACTGATTAAGCGTCCACTTATGATGAACACATATATCACATGCTGTATTACATAAACGAAATACATTATTCTTTCAAATTAGAAAAGGGTGCGCATTACAGTATAACAACTGCATGTGTAGCTACTCATGAATCAAAGGAAACAACTGAGGTCAAGCTCTTCATTCATCTCGTTCGGTGATAATAAGTCCAATCTGTCTATCCAGAATGCTTCTTTCTGTGCTCGTCATTTTTAAATGTCACGTGCCTGGCTTTTTGGGGGCATCACTTTGTGTATTAAAAACCTTAATTGGCTTACTGAGTGCCCATTATCATTAAAGTGCCTAGCAACAGTTGACGTTCTGTTCAAATTCCTGATGTTTGATTTATGTTCATTCATCCTGATGCGAATCTTGCGTGAGGTTTCTCCTACATAATATTTCCCACAGGGACATCTGATTGCGTAAATAACGTTCTCCGAAAGACATGTTGCGTGCTGTTTCAATGTAAATGTTTTAGGTGTTCGTGGATGTGTAACTGTGTTGCCTTTAATGACGCCACATTTTGGAGCACAGTGCTTCGCATGTGGGTATTTTGGACATTTTGCACGAACATGCCCACTTATTGCACAGGCAGGGCAACAACAGCAGACTACTCAACGGGTGCAGGTAATGCCACAGCAACAGCATTTACATATACAACCCAAACAAACACAAGGTATTTCTACCCAGGACAAATGCAGGTACAAGGGGGGAAGTGGCAGGAACTCAAGGTACAGTGAGCGTACTTCAGGCGCCAGTGCAGACACAAATACCAGAAGGGGTAACAATACTTGGACAGATTACTGTGCCCCAATACACAGGAGTGACAGTGGTGGGTGGTAACCCATTCATGTAATCAGCAAACACATTTTTCCCAATAGGGGTGCCCACGGGGAATGCAGGTGTGTCCTGTTCTAGCAGTAACCGAAGACTCTGAGGAGGAACCGGAAATAGCAGTTCAGATAGGACAGAATGGACTTTCCTTTCTTATAGATCCTGGAGCAACCTGATCATACATCAAGGAAGAAGGGTTTCCATTATCTAATACAAGTTTGGATACACAAAGCTTTTCAGGGACAATTTTTAAAGTTCCTCTGACAAAAGAGGTTCCCCTGACAATAGGGACGCAGCATATTGTAGCACCATTGCTGTATTCAAAAGACACTGTGATCAATATTCTGGGGAGGGACCTACTCAGCAAATTGAATGCCACAATTTCATTTTCAGAGAAAGGTATGGTGTGTACTACACCTGGAATGTATCCAGTCCGGGTGGCCGTGCTGATTCAGGCATACTATGCACACAGCACAATGTGAGGGATACCCACACACATAGAGGTGTTTCTGTACAGAGTACACGTTTTGTTGGGATGGTTGCCAGGGATTTAAGGGAAGGTGTTTTGGCTGTCCAACAAATTTCTGTTCAGGCCCCGGTGTTCCTACTCTGTGCATTGATCCCACACTGACATTGACAAGAGTAAGTGGCACAGAGTTGTTTACCACAAAAGACAATGAAGAAGAAGAGATAGTGTTCGGGCTGAGCATATCTTGTCCAGTACACATAAAAGAAATGGCAGTGCCCCAGATGACTCATATAACAACAACAAAATCACAATATTTGCAGGAAGATTTGGAAAAGGTGCCCAAAAGCTTGTGCACAACAGGACCCCATGATGTAGGAATACTTAAAGGGGTTGGGGCAGTTCACAGTTCGCAGTTCACATCACGTTAAAAGAAGGAGTACTATTGGCTCAATAAAGCAGTATCCATTTTCCCCACAAGGTAGACAAGGGCATATAAGTGACACTGCATGCCCTATGGCAGCAAGGCATAATACAGGCGAGTTCATCACCTTGCAACACAGCTATCTATCTGATCAAGAAAGCAAAGGGAGGGGCGTGGTGTTTTATACAGGATTTACACCCACTGAACAATATTATTGAGGGAGAGTATCCATTGGTCCATGACCCAGCAATGATTTATTTGCAGCATTCCCACACTAATTCACAGTGGTTGATTTAAAAATCACATTTTTCTCCATTGTACTACATCCAGACTCCAGACATCTCCCTGCTTTTACGTGTGACGGGACCAGATTCGAACACTGTAGGATGCCACAAGTGTTCTGTGAGGGACCTAGCATTTTTAACAGAGTTATACAAATGGATTTGAACAATTTACAGGTGGCAAGCACAGTGATGCAGACTTACTGGTATGTAGCACAACAGAAGAGGAGTGTAGAAAGGACTCAGTGACGCTACTGACTTTGCTGTTAATGTTAATTTTATAAAGTGCATGCATGCCGAATCATCTTGGCGCTAGGGTAGGCCGGAAGGATTTAGGAACCGACTTGTAAAAAGATAAAATATTAAAACAGATAGGTTTTCAACAACCGACGGAAAGCAAGGAGTTTTTTTGTGGCCCTGAGTAAAGCCAGCAGATAATTCCATAACTTGGCGGCCACCACAGAAAAAGAGTGACCCCCCCACCTGCTCAAACTGATAGCGAGGAACGACAAGAAAACAGGAGCCTTTAGAGCGCAATTCACAAGAGGGCACATAGGGACAGAATGTATCCTGAAGATATTCAGCCCCTGAGCCATAAAAGGCCCGATGTACTATAACCAGTGATTTTAATTGGACCCGTTTAAGAATCGGGAGCCAATGCAGCGATCAAAGAACTGGAGAGATGTGGGTGCCATATGGAGTACCAGTGCAGATCCGTGCAGATTCATTTTGGAGGAGCTGCAAACGATGGACGAGATATAGAGGCTGTGCCAGAAAGAGGGAGTTGCAATAATCCAGCCAACTGAGGACCAGAGACGCCGTCACTAAGGGCCTCAGTTCGACATGAAGAAGAGGAAGAACCTTGCGAAGCACTCGCATTTGAAAAAATCCTGCTTTGCAAACAGCCCTAACCTGTCCATCCATTAATGAGGAGGCTAAAAGAATCACTGCTAAATTCTTTACATCTGAAACCGGAGAAGGACATGGCCCAAGCTCCGTGGGCCAAAATGCTGGAGACCAAGTCAGGGTGGATGTGGGACCGATCGGCCGTGGGCCGCGCAGGGGATAGATCACCAGGACCTTTGTCTTGTCCCCGTTCAGTTTCAGCCAGTTACCGCTCATCCACTTACTCACGGCCAACAGGCAACTTCTAAGCTGAGACGCGATGCCCAGCTGGGAAGGATCCAGCTGAACTATGATTTTGCGTGTCATCAGCATAGGAGTAGCATCTGAAGCCGAAAAAGCGGATGAGCAGAATCAAGCGCCGAATATAGATGTTAAAAATGCCCGGGGACAACGCAGAGCCCTGGGGAACCCCCGCATAGCAAGACCACAGCGGCTGAAATGAAAGAGGCAAGTGTCAGAGTCTGAGTACGATCAGCCAAGAAGGAGGTGAACCAGGCAAAAACCTGGCCAGAAAGGCCAGCTGATCCAGTAGTACCTGATGGTCCACTGTATCGAACACGGCCGATAAGTCTAATAGAATCAAGGCACCTGTTCCACCTCCATCAGCCAGCAAACGAAGGTCGTCATACACTGAGACCAATACTCTTTTTGTCCCTTGGCCTGGTCGAAACCTGGACTGGAAGGGATCCAGGAAAGAAGAATGTTCCAAAAAGGAAGTGAGCAGAGGGGAAACGAGAGACTCCAACAATTTCATAAAGAAAGGGAGCAAAGAGATAGGCTGAAAATTTGCCGGCGAGGAAGGATCTAACACAGGATTTTCCAGTTTGAGCTCTGAATCATTAGATCCCCCTTGACAAGAGTCATAAACCGCTTCAGTCACCCATGATGAAATATAGGGAGAGATGTCCTTCAGGATTCTCAGAGGAATAGCATCCAAAGGTGAAGCAGATTTTAATTTACCAATCGCAAGCTCCGCCTCCTGAACTGTGAAAATAGGGAACACCGACCAGGTATGATCTAGACAACAGGAAGAGGACTGCTGCACCGGGACAGAGGAAACAGATGAAGAGATCTGTTCTCGAATCAGATTAACTTTGTTAATGAAAAAAGCAGTCAAATCATCACAAAAGGCTTGTAAATGAATGACCTGGGACGCAATGTCCACGGGAGAAGAGAGCGACCTAACAACTGCAAATAATTTCCGAGGTTGGTTAAGAGCATTTTCGACCTTGTCAGTGTAGAAAGCACTCTTAGCCACCTGGATGGCAAGATGATAAGAACTGCAGGCCAGGGTAAAGAATGACTTAGTACTGGCGGAATACGTTCTCGGCCACTTCTGCTCTGCCTGCCATTTATTAGCCTGTAAGATCTTAAGTTCAGCCGTGAACCAGGGCTGAGATGGGCACCCTCTCAATTTATGGAGGGTAGGTGGGGCCAAAATATCAGCCACTCCGGTAACATTTTTTGTTAAAGTAGATAAATGTATTACCCCTGCTACATGACATTGTGCCTGAATATTGGAGACAATGTTCGAATTAGATGTTTTTAACCAATTTCGACAATGTTGATATTTGGCTTCCACCACAGGCCGGGCAGGCTGAGACTGCATCAAAAACTGCTCTCTGACAAAGGATACAAAGTTGACAGAGAGAAATTAAGGTACTGTCAAAAATAGGTGGTGTACTTGGGTCAGATTGTTTCGGAAGACTGGAGAAAGATAACACCAGAAAGAGTAAAGGCCATACACAAAACTCCACAACCTAAGACAGTGAAAGAGATGCAGCAGTTTTTGGGCTTGTGCAATTACTGCATGCATGAGTTTTTGATTATTCCATATACACCAGACCATTGATGCAAGCACTAAAAGAAGCACAGAAAAACAAAACACACATAAAATGGAAAGCTGAAATGGGTGAAAGCTTTGATGAGCTAAAACACAAGTTAGAACATGCACCAGTGTTAGCAGCACCCAATTACAAAGAAAAGTTTCACCTGTTCCCACATTCAGGTGGAAAAGTAATGACACAGTACTGACACAGAAAAAGGGACAGGGACACACACCACTTGCATAGTACAGTGGGTCACTGGATGCAGTGAAACAGGGACATTGAGCATTTGCTATATGGGGAAGCCTTTGGGGTGCGCAATAATGTTTTGTGTGGAACATGCATTATTTGCAATCCTAGAGAAAACAAAATCAACACTGACAACTCAGAGATCTTCAGGGTATGAGGTAACCCACCAATAGAAGTGGTGAGATACAAGACCATAAACCCATCTGAATTCATTGCAGAACAAATGGAGATGGGAGACTACATACATGACTGTATAGACAGGAGTGAAAGTAACCATTGGTTAAGTAAGAGGTGATTGAAGCGGGTATATGATTTTAATTGACGGAAGCTCCAGTATTGATCACAACAGGACAAAGACATTTAGGTTCTGCAGTGGCAGGGCACAGACATGGGGTACACGAGGGGGAGGAATTGATAGTGTACTCGCATACACGACTACCAGACCACTACTCTGCACAGGCTGCAGAACTGGTAGCTTTGATTGCTCACTAGGAAACGGAAGAGCAGACAAAGCAGCAAAAGAAGCAGCATATCTGCCGGAGGGGTCACATGTGCTGTTCCCTGGCAAAAAAGATGCATTGCTAGAAACCTTTAATGTGATCCCAATATTGCAGGTAATTCAGTCGCAGGGAGAAGCGTCTGATGCTGAAAAGAATTATGGAAGAGGCAAGGATGTTTTTTGTCCCCAACTTACTTGGTTTTGCCAACATGATAGCACAGGAAAGGTTGTGTAAAAAAGGTTGTCATGCTGAGAAAACTGCTACAATTGACATTGGAACAACTTCACTACCCTGAACACTTATGGAAAGAGCATGTGGCTGCAGGGATAAGTGAAGACTGGTCTGTGCCAAATTTGTATGAGTATGTTGCAAAGTTTTTAAATAACTGCATGACCTGCCAGAAATGTCTGCCAGGTCACAAATGGAGAGTTGTATAGGGAACAACAATGCTGAAACTGGAAGGTCCCTTCCGGCGCTTGCATATTTAATATGTTGATATGTTGATATGCAAGAGAGATGTACTTCTTACAAGTACCTGCATGTAATTGTGTGTCCATTCTCATGTTGGCTTGAGGCAGGTCCCTGTGCCCATAATGATGCCCGCTAGGCGGCTACATTTCTTGTGAGGCAGGTGTCCTGGGGTGGGGGATTGCAGATGAAATTCGTTCTGCCAATGGCACTTTGCTAATGACTTAATAAAGAAAATAACAACACTCCTGGGGATAAAGCATAAACTATGCACTATTCACCATTCACAAGCCAACAGTTTGGTAGAAAAAATGAATGGACTACTTAAGGTGCGATTGGCAAAGCTTACGCAAATGCTTTAAAAATCATGGGTGCACTACTTGTCTCTTGCTTTGTTTACGTGGAGAAATACGCCTGGAGGAGACCGTCACCTTACTCCTCACGAGATTGTTATAGGGCGGAGAATGCATTCGCCTATTCCACTGTCGTGTACAATCTCTGACGTACACTCTTCTTCTATTCTGGGGGGAATTTGATACGTATCTCAAAGAACTTACCAAATCCCTTCAATATATATCCTTGCAGAGGAGGCCTAAAATCCAAACTGGACAATCAGGTGACCCAAACAGACACTTTCTACAAACAGCACTTCTTTATCCGGTGACCAAGTCCTTGTTAGAAACCACATCCGAAAGGGAAAGAGGAGCACTTCACTGGCCCACATACTGTCATCTATACAACACCAACTGCTGTCAAGCTTGAAGGTCAGCGAGGATATGTTCATATTACCAACATTCGTGAAGACAAGAGAACTGTCTCCCAAAGCATAATAACATAAATTAACTTTCTTCAAATTTCTTTAAAGCCGTTTTAAAAAAACTCAAATGAGGGTGATGAAGAAGTTTTTAATTGAAAACGTGTAGCTAAGAAAATGTAATTTTCAGTTTTTCGGAGCGTGATGATGTTCATATGTTTTAGTATACTATTACTGCTTTTGCTCTGGTTGATTTTTAAAGAAAAAAGTAAAACACTAATGAATGAAAAAAGATAAATGAGTAAGAGAAGTATGGTGAATGGGGAGGGCTTCCACCATGGCACTGAAGAGGAGCATAGTTAATTAACTGGAAATGTTTAGTGCAATGAGATAATGTGTGTGGGATGAGAGAGTAAATGGCAAATGGAAGGATGCCTAATGCACTTGTCACTCTGTAAAACTGCAAGTGTATTTCAAGGAACAAAGGTACTAATTCAGTGGGTGGATGAAGGGGAGCAGGTATATGAAGATAATTTTTGTGAAATTAACACAAATCATGGAAAAAGAGGAGACCCAGCAAAAGGTAATAGAATATGTGACAGGAGGTTCGGAAAAGGGGGAATTGCAAATAAAAATGGCAAAGCGTACCCTGGTGTCATACAAGGCCACTGATGAGACTAGAGGTAGCAGTATGGCAAGAAGACAAGTGGGAGGGGGGAATTATGCCATGTCGTGCTGAAAGATTGGTGGGTTTTGAACAAGGTGAATGATAGCTGCCAAACAATTTTGGGAAAATATGTGCATGCCTTAATCTGGCTACATGAAAAACATCAACTAGTTGACATAAAGATCTTTCATGATTCCCTTTGTGTTTCGGGTCAAGTGGGTCCATTTACCTGGGGACTAATTTGGACTGCGCCAAGGTGGTGAAGAATACAGCGCTAACGCGGGAACAGCAGCAGTGATGGATATCTGGTGGACCTGCGGATCCAAAGAATATGCTCAGCCTCCACCTGACTGGAGTGGAGTTTGCGTTCTCATCAATTTTCATAGCCCTGCACTATTGGTGCCTTGAAATAGCACTGCCATGAAGATTACTGCAGGGAAAAATGGTGCAGCAAAATGAGAAACAAAAGATAATGAGGAGAAGAAACGAGAGAGTAATTACTTTTCAAAAAAGAGTGCGGAGAACCTGGCTGCTGTCCCGGATGAGTTTTGTTTATTCTCCACAGCTGCTTTACTTCATTGTTGCTTCCAGGAGTACAGGCTGCAGCAAATTCTAAATGGCTGCAGCTGACTTGGTTATTGCAGCTGGCAAATTCAACAGCAAAAGATTTGAATGCAATCAAAGAAGAGATGAGGGCGTTGGGCTTGGTGGCCCTCCAAAAGCGTTTTGTATTAGACCTCCTAACAGCCATCGAAGGAGGTGTCAGCATCAAACTTGGGACAAGTTGTTGTACAGCCATACCTGATGGTGATGCCTCAAATGGACCACTAAAAGCAGCCATACAAAAGATAGGGACACTCTAGAAGAAAATTACGAGCAAAGGTAATGGAGTGCAAGCAAAAGACTGACTGGACAGCATATTCACATGGGTACCCACCGGGCTTCCCGGATTGTGTTGAGTGACTGTCCGCGTTTTGGTTATCATTCTCATCACCTTATGCATTATTAAGAACATTCTTAAAGTATATTTTAGCAAGAGAAAAGGACAGTTGATGTTACCCTTGTCTACTGACAAAAAAGGTTTTGAAATGAAGAGTAGGAACAAAATAATGGGGAAAAATGAAGAAGAGGATCTTGATGGATGGGTTTTTACACAGCCCGGTGACATAGAATATTATAAAGAGTTTTGGATTCAATATCTAAAGGATGGGACAGGGTGTGTATGGATGGGGGTAGATTTGAATGGTTGAAATGAGATTGGGGAGACATGACAAGATTGGAAAAAATGTGGATACATAAAGATGAAGTTGCTAAAAAGGAACGGGAAGCCTAAAAAGATTTAATTATTAATACATTAATAAAAGGGGGAATAATGTAATAAAGATGCAGGTTCAATGCGGTATAAAGGAACACACTGATTTTGTGAGTGAAGCACGGTAAATGGGGAGGGGGCTCATGCTGATGCTTGTGAAAGAAAATACTTAATACAACTAATTTATAAATACAGGGCCACAGGTGAGTTTAATCAAACTTAGTGCTTGGACAAAACACGGTAAATAGGCCTTAAAAGTTTGCTTTTGCAGAAAACATGTGTTAGCCTTATGCATGCAGAAAAAGCAGCTGTGGCTGATGACATAGTGGAGAGTCTGCGATCCCAGGCCAGTCCTGAAAGAAGTATACAATGGTTGTTATTTTCTAATGGAACTGAAAAGAACCACAGCGGTTTAAAATTGCACTGTAGTACATTTTCTCTGGGAAAAAGGTTAGAGTGTTGCTGATATGCAACATTTGTGTAGCAGTACATCCGTGGTTCAAGGCTCTGATGGTGGCATGGTGGTAAGCGCGTCTCATGTGAATGGAAATGAGGCATCCAGGGCAGATGATTAAAGTTCCGCTGGTCGTCTCAAATGTTTCAATGAACTAACTTTGTGCTGTGGGAAATGGGGGTGGATTGTGATATCACATATTGTAATTGATGGCAGTGTGGTAAGGTTTGTGGCCCCAATTATTGAACGTAATGTATGCTTTTCTATAAGTGCGAACACCAATCAGCTTTGTGTCGGGAAATTATTTCATGTTGCACTATCATGAATGATAATTACTTTGCATTGTATAAAAGTTCTAGATTTAGGAGCATTTCTTTGACATTGCCTTTTCAAAGAGTTATGTTTCCACGATCTGTTTGAATATAGCTGTCCCAGCTGTGTCTGGGAACTGAATAAAACTGTGTTACTTCTTGCACCGGCATACACTCCCTTTTCAATACTTTTGTAATTTTTTTGGGTGAGTTTCGAGGTGATCCATGACACAGATAGTTGGCACATTTGTTGCAACATTGAGAGCAGGGCAATCAAGCCAAAAGCAATAACTACATGGTAAGAGGGTGGCAGGAGATAGATGAGCTGGCAGTGGTAGTAGATTTCTCTGCTGATAGCATTATTAACTTTGTAATTGGGATATGCCTGCATTCATAATACAGATGAGGGCCAGTGACTAGTGTTAATCCCCATTGAATGATCACAAACAATATATTATCACCCTCTGATGAGTTGTCAGCCAATAGATTAGCCAGGAATGCATTTGTTAGATTATCCAAGACTATATTCCATGCAGGTTAGCAGCCACCACTACTTATCGGAGGTCAACCGTGAACACCCTTTACTATTTGCCTGCTTTTCATCTCATTTGCCAAGCCATTTTCCCTAAAGAAAAGGTTCTACTAATGTTAATGGCCAATGAGGTGGTGGGTGTACCAAGCCTGTAATGGCCCCAAGGCCTTTATGAAGGCCCTTATTTTGCATGGGCCTTTCACCTTGGACTTTCAGGCCATTGCCAGACAGGTAAGGGCCCACCCCCAATGGCCATTAACATTTGCATTTGTAATTGTAAACTATAGGGAGAGTTGCCAAACGAACATAAATGTATTAGAGCCAGTAAATGCAAAGATTTTGGTAAGCAAATGTTGTCTATCTCCCACTGAATAACCCTGCAAATCTTAAATGAAATGTACAAACGCTCATAGTTCAAATGATCAAAAATAAAACGATTAAACAAAAGGATTTTTTGTTGTTACATGTTAGGACCTCGGGTTCTTAGCCACACATTTATCACGGCAAGGTATGGCTTTGCTCCTGCAGAAGTTTTCAGCATTGGTTAAATGTCATGACATTTCAGAGCTAAACTCTCTGGACCAAGCTGCAAATGAACCCACAGCCACAGTATAAAGAAGCCTCTCCGAACTCTGAGCGCAGATCACCGAGGTCGTCTGCCACGCATCAGAGTTACCTGAATGCTTCAGCTATGGCATCCTGGCAGGGAGCCCAGGGAGCTCTGTGCAGTGCCCGGAAGCTTAACGACTTTCTATTCTGGTAACTCTTTATTTCGAAATATTTAACAACGCATAAGCTAGATGCGATTTGTGCACAAAAGAGCACAATGAAGTTCACATTCACAACACAAGACTAATGACATTGCGTATTTTTCAGGGACAACAAACACAGTCTGCCCACATATTACGCTACAAAGTAAACACGACTGGAGAAAAAGATTTGGAAAGGAGAAGTGTTAGTAAAGACTAAAGGTGGTGTGTGTGGCCAGGGTCAATATCTAGCAACATGCAAAAGTGTACAGCTGAGAACAGGTCGTTTAGAGGTAACCCCACAAACATGCTCACTGGTCATTTTATTCAGTTGCTGATGGCTTTCACGATTCTCCTTGTTTCTATGCCTGGACACAATGGTTTCCTGTCAGAGTCTTTTTGTATCAAAATAAGTAATCAACACCCTGAAGCGTCACAATGCTTCCATGGAACTTAGTGCTGAGGCTCTGAATATCAGTCATCCGTCCTTCTATCAGGTCTGCCACTAGGCGATTACAAAAATGTCAATCATCGAAAAGGTACTTTACTGACATAAGGGAGGACACAAAGTTTTTTGGTTTACTTATGTCGACTGTACCAGCCAAATTATACTAGAATTACCTGTTGGTGCACAGCTCTGTTGAAACCTAATACTGCCTCATCTCTTTTGTTCACCACTTTGTTATGTGTGGCATGTTTGGCATTTATGTATTAATATTAATTCATGTAATCAAAACAGATGTTAGTTTATATACATTGTTTACAGGTTATTCTAAGTAATTAGATGTTTTAAATGCTTGATATTATGTTAAGCAACATTGTGACCTCATTGGATTCTATTTGAGAATGTTTGTCTACGTTGTTATATTCTGGAATAAGTTATAGGCAGTTGGAGTTTGTAACTTGGCAGTGCCTGCTGTCGTGTACGATTGCTCTAAAATAAAACTGATGAAACGATTGAAAAGCGTGAAGACTCACTGAACATTGGAGACGAGGGTTCTTTAGACGGCCCTCTCCTACCTCCGACCGCGGCTGGTGTTCTTCCACAGTGGATGCCTCGCCGCTGATCCTCCCGGGCCAGCGCGACAGCAGGCGGACAAATTAAATGAAGGTCAGGAGGTGCATGTGAGGGGTTGGAGGGCCATTGACACCATTGTGTCCTTTATCTAGCGGACCAAACGTGGAGGGCTGAGCACCGCCTGGGCTCCAGCGGCCACTGCCTGCCGCACGCCGTGCCTGGCCGCGAGCCACTGCTACTGTTTTCCTTGTACTCGGGCTGCCGACACCAATGTGTCGCTTCTCCAGAGCGGACCTGGTGCCCCGCACCGGCCGGGCACCTTACAAACTCGGGTGGTCCCTGCCTCCAACAACCCGCTCCCGAGCCGCAACTGCTGCTAGTAATTACATCTGTACGGCCTGCCCGTTCTTGTTCGCGCGCCTGGGGGCGTGGCCATCACACGCAACGCAATGAGCGCTGCCGGGACTCTCTTCAGCGAAATAGCCTTTGTGACACCAGTTGCCTAGCAACGCCCAGCAAAGAGGCCCAGCCCTAGTGTTCCGGAGGGCATTGTGACGAGGAACAATCACTGCTGCAGAAGCTTGGAGCTTTGCAGACATTGTTGTGTTTATTGAGACTAACCAGCAGGTGCACATTAGCACGGTGCACGATACAGAGGCACACTACTGACTAGGTCAAGGAAGCAAAAGAACAGCAGCTGTTTTTAAATAAAAAAGAAGAAGACATACAGTGACAACTTACATTGCCTCAGCCATGGCAGCAACAATACCCCCACCCACCCAATTTTTAACTGAATCTGGCCATCCGCCTATAAGGTGGGATAGGTGAAAAGACATCTTTGAGAATTATCTTGTGGCCATGGAAGGAGATAGGTTCAGTTTGGCTAGAAAAAAAGCTTTACTGCTCCATAACTTGGGACCTGAAGCACGCAGCATTTTTGATGGGCTATCTGGAACCCAAGAAGCAGAAGCAGGAGATGCAGATGAATATGCCACAGCCCTAAAACAATTGGAAGAGCAGTTTGAACCAAAAAAAAAGGTAACAGTCGGAAGGCATACGTTTTTCCAACGCACCAACAATCATCTGAATCAGTTGAATCCTATGTTGCCTCCTTAAGGACATTGAGTCAGTCATTGACTGACTTGCTGATAAGGGACCAACTCGTGAGATGCACGACTAATGTGAGAATTCAGGAAAAACTACTTGCCATGGACATTAAGTTGAAAGAAGCAATCGAATTGGCCAGAAGCATTGAGCAAACCACTCAATGTATTAAGGAGTTGAAGGTCGATAAGCAAATCCCTCATGCCGTATGTGCGGTTTGTCAAAGGAGGAAACCCAATTTCAATGCAAACAGAAAGGAAGTGTGGAATTCAAAATGCACTAGATGTGGCAGCCCCAAACATGGTCCAAATTATCGCACCTGTCCAGCCAAGTTTGCCGAGGGTTTTAGATGTAAAGGCAAGGGACATTTTGTCAATGCATGCAAGAATTCATCTATCAATCTGGTGGAACCGAGAGGAAACAATGTGGTAATAAACCAGATGACATATAATGCACTAGAGATGACAGCCACGCAAGAAACTGCTCTGAGACATGTCTTTGAGATTTCAGCCGTCTCGGGTGAACAGAAAAGACCTGTGGATGAACTTAAAATCGAGGGATGCAAGATGATAATGAAAGTCGATACATGCTCGCCATGGACCATCATATCGAGAGAAACTCTAAATAAAGTACTAGAGAAAGACCAAGATTCACTCAAGCCTACCGATGTCCAGCCCTGCGGTCATGGGGAATCGTCAATAGACATTCTGGGACAGTTCCATGCGCAAGTGATGTACAAAGACATAAAATGCTCGGCTGACATATTAGTAGCAGAAAGGGGTGCCTCATTACTTGGATGGGAGGAACAAAGAAAACTAGGAGTGAGAGTGAGAGTTCAAGCGAGCGCACCAGAACCAGTCACCATCGCTGAAATAGAAGATATGTGGTCCAAAGAGTTCCCAGAAATGTTCACTGAAGAGTTAGGCAAACTCAAACATTTTGAACATCACATCAAGCTCAAGAGAGATGCCCTACCAATTGTTCACAAAGTGAGACATGTACCTTTGAATATGAAAGGACAACTGTCTTGATATTGGGCAAATCTTCCTTGGGACCAGCCCTTAGAGCAAAAATTACCCAATTCAGCCCAAAATATAGGTTCTATTGTGCCGAGCAGTGAACTCATGCTAGTGACAAATGACACCTTCAAAAGGTTTTAGTATTTATTCTAAACAGTGAATTTCAGCAACATTTTGGGATTCAAGTTAGAGAAGATTACAAAGCACAAAACTTAGAGAAATGCAAAATATAGAGAAACATAGAACTTAGAGAAACATAGAGAAACACAGTCTTACGCCCCTTCAATCAGCACTGGGAGACCCTGACCCTCATAAACTAGCTGTAACAAGCCCCGCTCAAAGGACAGTGCTGCAGGGTGCCGACAGAGCCACAAATTCCGGACACTTGATCTTGCTCGAACCAAGTCCACAGATCGATCTCCCACCTAAGTCATGTGGGCATGCATTTTTATAATCTCGTGCTGTCAGTCCATGACGCACAGTTCCAGAACTTTCCCTGTGCAAAATATAGGCTTGCTCATGGAAAAACCCAACTCTGTGAATTTCCACTGTGCTCCTTTTCTGTGCCCCTCCCTGCTTGGAGCCCATCTGCGCGAAAGCTCAGGAATGTCTTATCAGTGCCTTCCCAGAGAAAGGAAGATTAGTTTACGAAGCCATGCAGGGCTACAGTTAGAAAGGCAGAATCTTCTAAGAGAAGCCAAGATGAATTAACCCCATGTGAGCAAGCTCTAAAAGGCATGCACTCATAGCTTAGTGTTCATAGCGCTTAAGATTGGCTATCTAAGCGCTATATAGGTGCCATAATGTTCCAAACACTCCAATAATGTCTATTAGCTACAGAGCTGGGGCCTTCGCCCTGCCTGTCTATCTACAATGCATAATGTGACCTATCACCCCTACTAGGCCTGCATATTCCTTGTATCTCACTACTGCGTAATGGAAGTGCTACAACAGACTACTGTCAGCATTGTTGGCACATACTTTGAATAAACTATTGGCTTTCAGCGGCTAATGCTCTCATCTTAAGCCCTGATTGGAAAATTTGCAATTTTGTGTATCACTACAACAACTGCGCGACGAAATGAGTGACCTCATGAATAAAGGAGTGGTTGAGGCTGTTACGGCCACAGAATGGTTATCACCGGTGGTACTAGTCACCAAAAGCAATGGAAAATTAAGACTATGTAGACTTGCGGAGTTTGAACCAGAACATATTAGTAGAGAGACATCCCCTACCTAATATATCAGAAACTCTAGCCACTTTAGGTGAGCCTAAGTGGTTTTCTGTAATTGATCTGTCGGCAGCGTACCACCAGGTTCCACCCTCTGAACAGTCTCAACACCTGACAGCTTTCATTACTCCTGAGGGGACATTCAAATTCAATCGGATGCCATTTGGGCTTGCATCGGCGGCATCTGTATTCCAGAAAGTTATGGAGGAAATATTGAAGGGCTTAGATAAAGAAACTGTGTTTCAGGATGATATATTGGTGTTTGCGGAAGATGAGTGTGAGCATAACAGAGTATTGAGAGCTGTGTTAAACAGACTTAAAGAAGCAGATTTGACAGTTCAAAGAAGGAAGTGCAAGATAGCTGTCAAAGAGGTGGAGTATTTAGGTCACAAAATATCAAAGGATGGTATTTCACCAAAAAGATCGCTTATTGAGAGTATCAGTAATGCCCCTCAGCCCAAAGATAAGGACCAGTTGCGTTCATTCATGGGTTTGGCAGAATATTATCACAAATTTGTGAATGGGTTTGCGGTAATAACATCCCCATTGAGAGACCTACTTAAGAAAGGTGTGAAATATGAGTGGTCTGAAGAATGCCAAGAGGCTTTTCTGTCAATTAAGAAGGGAATTACACAAGCACCACCTCTGGGAGGGTTAATTTCGGACAGGAAAACCACATTATCAGTTGATGCCAGCATTCTAGGATTGGGTGCCACGCTAGTTCAATATGATTCTGGTAAGGTTGAACTCATAATAGCCTTTGCATCAAGACCACTGAAAGATGCAGATAGAAATTATTTGGTCATAGAGAGGGAGGCATTGGCTGCGCCATGGGCTATATCACATTTCAAGTTCTTCTTATGGGGTCAGACATTTCAGGTAAGAACAGACAACAACCCATTAGTTCAGTTAATGGGCAGTGTTGATTGGGCCAAGGGATCCCCAAGAATATCTAGGTGGATGGTGGAGTTGCTGGGATATAATTTCAAAGTATGCTACATACCTGGTAAAGAAAATGTTGTGGCACACTGTTTATCCAGGTTGCTGGTGGGAGGTTATGGAGACACTGAATTTACCGGAAATCAGGAGTTCAGCATATCTGAAATTGAGTGCAATGCTATTGACAAAAGTGAATGGGTAAGTGCAGACAAAGAAGATTTGGTAGTGAATCAAATTAAATTATGGACAAGAGAGGGGTGGCCTCATAAAAATGAAATTGGGAGAGGTTATGAAAGATACTATGAAGTGAGAGAGGAACTGACTTGACGGAGGATGGACACAAACTCAGAAGAGGAAATAAATTGGTACCTCCATGTGGTGTCAGATCCCATTTAGTGAATGTGGCTAATCAAGGGCATTTGGGAATGGGAGGTACAAAAAGGTATCTGAGGCAATCAGTTTGGTGGCCTGGGATAGACAGTGATGTAGAGGAAAGTGTCAGAAACTGCAAAGAATGTGTGAAGAGTGATAAGGGCAAGATAGTGAGAGAAGTTCCATTGATTCCAGTGAGTGTGCCCAGTGAATCATGGCAGAAGGTAGCTGTTGACTTAGTGGGACCCATTCAAGATCTTGGTGAAGGTTATACGTACTTGGTGGTATTGGTGGATTACCATACAAAATGGATAGAGTGGAAAGCACTCTGTGAGGCCTCTATGGTAGACATGATCTTATTTTTTGAGGAAGTGTTTTACAGGGAAGGTTTTCCTTCAGTGATAGTCACCGATAACGGTGTACAGTTTTGCTCAGATAGAATGTTGACATTTCTGAGACAATTCAGTATTAAACATGTGAGGACAGCTCTGTATCATCCTAGGGCCAATGGCCTAGTAGAAAGGGCCAACAGATTTGTGAAGAGTGGGATGCAACTGGCATTAGCTTCAGGATTGGAATGGCCGAAAGTACTTAAAGAATTAGTCTGAAACTATTGTACAACACCACATTCGATCACGAGAATATCTCCATTTATGTCATTGAACAACCGGGTACAAATGTTTGTCCAGGTTGGCTGGACATGGCAAAGAGTGTAGATCGTGAGAAAATCATGCTACTTATTAGGGAGGCACAGAACATCTTTAAACAAAAGTTTGATGATGTTAACAAAACCAAGGAAACAAAATGGGAGAAAGGTGACTTAGTTCCAATCAAGAATCCCAGATTAAGTTCTAAGTGTGCACAGAGCAAATTTCTGGGACCAAAGAAAATTGCAGCTGTGAGAGGAAATGTAGTGATACTAGAAGGGGGAGAATGCTGGTCAATGTCGAAATTGGTCAAGTGTGTATCCAATGTTGATGAAAGTGGGAATGTGAAGTACAACAATGATGTCATTGGTAAACCTACAAACAAGGAGAACAAGGAAGGAGAGCACTGTCTAAAAGAAGGAGCTGTGAGTGATTCTGATGTAAATGTAAATACAGGACTGAGTCTAGGTAGAGACCAACATGGCTCAAAGATTTCCATGTAGAATGAGATTCAATCAGCAATTGCCAAGGGAGTAGATGTGTTATGTTTGGCATTTATGTATTAATATTAATTCATGTAATCAAACAAATGTTAGTTTATATACATTGTTTACATGTTATTGTAAGTAATTAGATGTTTTAAATGCTTGATATTATGTTAAGCAACACTGCGAGCTCATTGGGTTCTATTTGAGAATGTTTGTCTACGTTGTTATATTCTGGAATAAGTTATAGGCAGTTGGAGTTTGTAACTTGGCAGTGCCTGCTTTCGTGTACGATTGCTCTAATAAAACTGATGAAACGATTGAAAAGCGTGAAGACTCACTTAACACACTTCTTTTTGATAAGTACTGCTTAGGGTATGCGATAAAGGGGAACACCCTCTAAACTGTCCTCATCTCCGAGTACAAGGCTCCACAGGTTCTGATGATGTTTAAATCCAGCACAGCATTGATACCTCTCTCCACCCCCATCCCAAAGTGAATACACCTTCATAATACTCCGGAGAAAGTGAACCAATATCATAGCTGGATGTTTACAATTTCCCAAAGGCCTGTGTGTGTCCCAGGCCCTTTGTAAAATCTTGGGGTTCCACTAGGAACAATTGTTTTTAATTTTTTTATTATTTATTGAATATAGTTGAAATTACATCAACTTTTTCAATTTATACAAATTAGAAAAATTCATAAGCATAAAATCTAGTTAAGAAAGCCATATAAATTCATAACATACTGTACAATCATCATCATTCTAGGTTCAAGTCCTGTAAAAAATTAATCATTGCAATTCTTATACTCATACATTCAGTGGCTGCCAAAGCGACCCATCTATTTTTTGGATCAAGTTGTGCAAAGTATGCAAAATGATTAACAAAGTGCAATTTTCTTAAAGTACTAAGTGCTGGACATTCCAATATTAAGTGTTGAAGAGATTTTACAATCATAACATTTTTACAGAACCGACACCAGTTAAGGTCAGAGGAGATTTGTTTCCTTCTTGTTTTAACCTCACGGGTGGGCCAGATGTTAAACCTCAAACGAAGAATGGCAGTTCTTAAAGCAGCAGATGGTGCTAAGCATAAGTAAGACGCAATGTTTTTAAAACGTTTTGGGCCAAAGATTGTAGAATCAAAATCTTTATAGGTTAGACACTGAGTTCTGGTGTCAATCCAGTCCATCATATACACCTTCTTCTTCGCTTGCTCTGGATGAGCAATAAGTAGTTCAAGTGAAATGTCGGCATGCACCATGATTGTTAATATTTTCATAGACCAGTATTTCGGAAATATTTCTGTAGAATTGAGCAGATAGCTTGAAATGGTGGATAATGTGGAGTTACCATTTGTAGATAATAGACATTTGCGAAATAAGGCACATAGGCGCCAGTTATATAATGCACTTAGAGAAATTATTCCCAATTCATATCTTATTAACACACCAGGAATACATTGAGGTAAATTTAAAATTGCACGCCAAAACTTGGCTTCTAATAGATTCAGAAACCCTAAGGGGACAATTAGTGTTTCCAGACCATAAAGAATGGTTGCTACAACGTTCTGGTCCCAATAAGTAATGGCAGCTTTGATGGAAAATTTACCATATTTAGAAGTGATTACTCGTGTCTGACAGATTGCCGTGGTTAACCTCTGCTTCATTTTATTTAGATGTGAGTCTAACGTTGGGCTGCCCTCAAAGATAAGGCCCAAATAAACATAATTTGGTACCGTCTTTAAGGGAGTCCCCTCGATCTGCCAGTTCATTAAGTGTTTGCGTTAGCCTTTAGGAACATACGCGACAATTTGTGTTTTACTCGTGTTTACTACCAATTCATTTTCTTTGAAATAAGAGCATAGAGCTGACAGAAGATTGCGTAAACCACTTGAAGTTTTTGATACCAACACAAGATCGTCCGCATACCATAAGGCACACATTTTTACATTGTTCAATTTAGGAGCATCAGTGATTACTTTGCAAAAAATGTCACGTACATCATTAATGAAGTAATTGAATAAGGCAGCCGCTAAAATGCACCCCTGTTTCAGCCCTTTATACGTTGGAATTGGGGTTGATAGAAGCCCCTCAGAGTTTAGCCTTACATAGACCTTGGTTTGTGTGTTTAGGGCAAAAATAATGTCAATAAGAGTAGATGGGTAGTCCGCTTTGATTAACTTTTCTATAAGTTTTGGTCTTGAGACCGAATCAAAAGCGGAATGAAGATCTACGAACGCAAAATATCTGGCTTGCTTCTTATGAATTGCTTGTTGTTTTATAGCATTTAAAGTAATTAAATTAACGCCCGTGCCTAGACCTGCCACGAAACCAGTTTGTGCTGGGTCACGTTGATTTACTTTATTTGACCAAGCATTAAAATCTCTTAGCACCAGTCTACAAAAAATGTTCCCCGGCACGTCTAGTAACGTTATTGGACGATAATTTTTAGGATTCATTCGATCACCTTTTTTATAGACCGGAATGATTACAGAAGAACGCAATGATTGCGGAATATTTTTAGTTTGTAATATATGATGAAAAGTATTATTCAAGATTAGTGCCCACTCTGTTATATTTTGTTTGAGCATTACATTGGTCAGCCCATCCAGGCCTGCCGCTCTAGATGATGAAGAGGCTTTGATAAAGGCTTGAATAGCAAATCTTGTACAATGTAAAGACCAACTGTTAACGTTACTATTGTAGTTATAGTGATTCATCATAGGATCGTCGTATAAGGACGAAAAATGTGTAACCCACATCGATTCAGGTACGCCATTGAGCTGCACATGATCTTGGTATGAGATGTTACATTTATTCAACAGCTCCCAGATCAAGGCTGAATTTTTACCATGGCAAGCTGATAGAAAGCATTCGCTATCTAGTTGATACAAGGTAGCTCTCCTTGCTCGAACCCAATTTCGATATCTCGAAGAAGCAACTTTAACTGCCTTAATTCGATCAATTATGGGTAATTTCTGATAAATTCTGATCTCTCTTCTGTAGGCTTTCTTTCGTTCGCAGAGAGCTAGATCAAAGCCATGAACATGTCTTTTAACTGGTTTACTACAAGCAGGATAAAGATTTGCGAAGGTGCTTAAGATATCTATATAGGAACCAGGCTTGTGTGAGCTTTGATTTTTTAAAATAGCATCATTCAAGGCTAGTAATTTGTTGGTAGACCATTTGAATCGATTTCTGCCATTGTTAACAGATACAGTATGTTTATAGTACAATGCAGTTTTCAGGTGATCATCACTTTCCACCGCCCAAAATAAGGCTAAGAGGTGGTGATCACTGGATATCTGTTTGATTATAACAAATTTGCTAGTGTTCGTAAAGATGGAATTAGATACAAAGATATAATCGATGGTAGATTTGGAGGAGCCTCTTTCCCAGGTATTCATAGGTGGAATATCACCTATGATTGCACCATTTACCAACTTTAAACCATGATCTTCCATAAAGGAATTCCATCTTGCACCTTCCCGAATCCAATTCCTCTTATTCGAATAAAAACAAGAAAAGTTCACAACACCCATTAACAATATTCCTGAGACATTAATTTGATTTGAGATATGTTCGAAAATACGAAAGAGCATCATAAAAGCTGTCATTGGTAATGCCTACCGGGTTTCTATGAAGATTACTAAGTGCGTATGTCTGTGAGTTGAAAAGAATTTTAACCAATTGCATGAATTTATTTGGTGTTTGCCAGGGGAAGATTTTCAAACCCCTGCTCACTTTCACTGCTACTAACAACCCAGCTGTGGGTCTACCTTTACCACCATGGGCTACTGGCAGTAAACTAATCTCATGATCGTCCCATATAGGGGGATTTAATAACCACGTTTCTTGTAGGGCTACAATATCGTAACTATTCAAACCATTATCTAAATTCCACTGCAAATGAGAGTAACCTCTGGTATTCCAACTAGCAAGTGAAAGTTCGTTGGTGGAGATAGTTGCTTGTGGTTACGAACGGATGTTGGGTCCCACATTGGGATCTGATGACGATTGGTTGATGCAATAATTGCAGGCACATGAAGGTTCGAAATTAGTGCCACCAATAGACTTATTACCATCGATCTCCTCAGATTGCTGTCGTGCTGGATCTTGAGTTAACAAGAAACCAAGATTAAACAATTTCATTCTGGCGTGCCATAGTGTATAACGAACAATACCAGACTTTATCCAAAGCCTAACGATGGAAAGATTCTTGTCGCAGAGAAACTCAACTTGGTCCACATCTGATGAAGAAATGGCTTCGAGTCCCTCTATATCTCCAAATATATTGAAGACACTGGCACGACATAGATCGTACTTTGGGAAGGACCCATCACGACATTTCAGGATCAGAGTATGATACTGGTTAAGTTTCTTTGAAAATGCAGCACTATCGTCATTTATGTAGTGTTTACTACTGCCATTGCGTATATTCATGTTACTCCTGTTTCGATCTTTAGGTGGATCTTGAAGGCGCTGACTATTAGAAGAAAGAGGCATGATTTTCGTGCAATTATCTGATCTGTTTTTGAAAGCTCGGGCATCATTTTGCGAGTTTTTATTAACATTATGTATATGAGGGGGCTGTTCAAGGACATGTGGAGCTTCAGGTAGCACTTCTGATATTCTATTAAGTAAATAGGAATCCACCGCAGTTCTTAAAGCACTTAAACAATCTTCCACTTTCGCCATCGGAGCGAGAGGAGGAGATAACTTGCCCGCACCTGTCGAAACGACACCATTTTGAACAGCTAATGTCGTTTGTACAATCGGGCAAGATTGTTTTGTATGTATATTATCAGGTTTGGATGTTAAAAGAAGTACCAGCTCATTCAAAGGATCATAATTAGGGGATGACTTAAGAACTTCTTTTGGGATACCTTGAGGGGGAACAACCTGAGAGGGAGGAGGGATGTCTTGGAAAGCTTCATCTACACACGAATTGCTGGCTATATCGACTAAGTCGGTATTAGTTATCTCATTGCCTATAACTGGCGAACCAACAGCACTATGAGTGAGAGATTTCGTGACATCTGAAGAAAAATGTATTTGAGGTAATTTTTTTAAATCTGATAGAGCTTTTTTATTTCTTTGTATAACTTTAGATGACAACAATTTTATTTTTCTATTATTTAACAAGGATCCTCCTATCTTTTGTACATTTTGGGTGACGCCCCCACGTGATTGACATGGTATAGATTGACCCACAATTCTCACAGGAGAATCAATACTAATCCAAGATTCGTTATGTTTTACTGTGTCATCTTCCTCAACACATTCAATAGGTCAAATAATTTTAGCAAACATTGGTAAAGCTGACGTAATTGTTGGAGGATCTTGGATCATACTCTCTAAGTGTGAGAGACGCTGAATAATAGATGGTCCTGAGTGTACATTGGAACCTTGATAAGCTGACAAATTGGATTCAAGCTGTACAATTCTTTGCTCCAGATTTACTAAAGAAAGCTCTTTAGAACATTTAAGTGAGGTATCTCTCATCCAGTCACTTATATGTTTTATCTTGTCGGTTTGAACAGCTAGCTTCTGATCCAAGGAGTTAAAAAGCTTGAATAGAGTAGACATAGTAGTGTTCATGGCCCCCAAGGTGACTTCCAATAGGACAGGATTTGGTAAAGTTACGGTTGATTGTCGTTTCTTATCAGAGGTTTGACATCGACGAGGGGTAGGTTGCAAAAAAGAGATCTCCTCATCATGTCTTGTTGAATCCATGGAGCAAGCTTGTGCATAGTCAGTCATGATCGAAACTCTTGAGCTTTCAAAGTCTCTACATTCAGGGGGAATTTGTGAGGGGGATGAAGGAGACTTGTTATTAGAGACTTGTCCCACGTCTTCAATAATTACTGAAGCCAATGTAACATTCTCGGACGGTGAATTTTGTGCTGTTTTTTGGTTTTCATTTGTCATTGCATCAGAGTCTAGAGATGACTCTTCTAAAATGGTGGAGAAAATTTGCATAGGTTTAATAATTTTAATAGGCGAATGAGGTACAGTTAATAAAGTTTGATCTGAGATGGAAGAGCTCAAAAGAGGAGCAGGTGCCTCATTATTTAAATTGGGAATTTGTATAGGGATCAAAACATTTACATCACCATTAGGTAGTAAAGGCTCTGCAAGGATCGATACAGAAGGAGCCAAATCAGTCAAATTAGAGATTATTGAGACATGTGATTTTTTTACATAAAAATTGCGAATGTCATGTAGATTTTTATTAATTGGAGTTAAAGTGATGTTTTTTTTTGATGTGCGACTTTTGGTCTTTTCCTGTGATTTAGGAATGTTTTGATTAATGGGAGTTTGAGGGAGCAGAGCTGAGTCCGGTATATTAGGCATGATAGATGATGGAGTAATCATTGGGTCTCTAGTTATCTCTGATGGCATGCCTGTTTTTAGGGTGAACATAGAATGATACATAAAAACACTTTCTTTCTTGAGTTAAAACACTATGTGGTCTTTAAAATGTGAAACAACAACCTAATATATTAATGACCTTGATATCTAGAGAATTCCAAAATTCGCCACAGTGCTTGGTTCGGAAACCTGGAATAATTGTTGACGTTGGTATTGAACAGTACCTTAGGTGGGGGATTCTGACTTGTGACCATCCGCCTAACGCTGCAAGGGTGGTTAGTCCGTGAATAAAAGGACCTTCAAAGTCACGTGATCCGTCACGTGACCGCAGTCAGGTCTGCCTCCTCCAGGAAGCAGTAGGGACCTCGGCAAGAGCCTCGCTCGCAGTGCCGATGGAGCAAAGTATGCTGGAGTAGCAGCCGTGGAGCACAAGCGTTTAAGCAGAAAAACGCTCCTTCAAGCAGTATGCAACACCGCGCACGGGCGGTCAGTCCGTGAATAAAAGGACCTTCAAAGTCACGTGATCCGTCACGTGACCGCAGTCTGGTCCGCCTCCTCCAGGAAGCAGTAGGGACCTCGGCAAGAGCCTCGCTCGCAGTGCCGAGGGAGCAAAGTATGCTGGAGTAGCAGCCATGGAGCACAAGCGTTTAAGCAGAAAAACGCTCCCTCAAGCAGTATGTAACACCGCGCACGGGCGGTCAGTCCGTGAATAAAAGGACCTTCAAAGTCACGTGATCCGTCACATGACCGCAGTCAGGTCCGCCTCCTCCAGGAAGCAGTAGGGACCTCGGCAAGAGCCTCGCTCGCAGTGTCGAGGGAGCAAAGTATGCTGGAGTAGCAGCCGTGGAGCACAAGCGTTTAAGCAGAAAAACGCTCCTTCAAGCAGTATGTAACAGTAGGAACAATGTAAAAATGCTGTTCTTAATCAACGTAGACCAGGTTTGGTGAATTTTTGTGGAGCTTTTGCACAAAAATGCCAAACCATTGTCACAGAAGAGAGAGAGAGAGGGAAGGAGGTCTCAGAGCTGTAAATATATATATTTTTATGTGTTTGTGTATAGAGTTATTAAACCTTTACACATATTACAAACAGAACAATACAAAAGAAGAACATAAGCAGAAAACAATTACATATTCAAAATCCCAAAGAAAAGGGAGAAAACTTTCAAGAAGAAAATTTGAATCACGACAATATCAATTAAAATTCTTGGTATAAAAATGTAAGAGTGAGAGTAAAAATTCAACTAACTCTCAATAGTAGACATAAGCTTTACTTCATCTTCAAATTTCAACAGATATCTATTCACACTTTTCCAAATTTGTGTAAGAACAATTGTAAAACCACGACTGTAGCCTGACAAACATACTAGCCAAAATAATTCACTGGTAGTAGATTCAAAATTCTCCACATAATCAATCAGATAGCATTCATATACAGGTCTCATAATAGGGCAAGAGGTCAATACATGTCTAGCTGACTCAGTTGTTTGCATATCATTACAAATTCTCCAATTCCTGCCTTCAAGCAGATTACCCATCCAGGCCTCTTTTCCCTCTAAGACATCTAGGCGATTTAGCCTTATATTCATAAATATTCTGTGTGTAACCGGAGATGGTGATAGCCTAAGATAGGCTTGTGGTTGTTTATAGGTAAAGAACATCTTTATAGGTAAAGACCATCTTAAAGAACAAATTCAGAGACTTCATACTGACAACTTTATCATGGCTCATCACCTGATCCAATTTTTCCACACAGTTTTTAAATGTTTTTAACACAGTGCCTTCACACGGGCAGTTCCTTTTAATTTTAAATGGGGTCCCCCCTTCTTTTATTGTTCTACTGTTTATCATGCTTTTTATTGTTTAATATGTTTTTCTGCACTTTGGCATTAGGCTTTGCCATCTGTGATTCAGGACTCTAACTCGGCATGAAATTCTGAGCTGTTACGTTTAAGGGACTCGAAACATATACAGTGCACGGAACGTGGCTTTCGTGTTTTCTCTTTGACGTATCCTGTGCTATGATGCCGCTTGTTGCTAAGAGATATTTAGCATTCTGTATCAGGTGACGTGTGACGCAGCACGGATGGCACGGACGCGCATGCAACGTCACACGCTAGCCTCACTTCCGGATATTTTTAGAATGGTTTAACTTCGTGAATATGCACACAAACCGGTGTCTGGTTAATTATTGCTTGATGGAATTTGTTTCACCAGGTAATGACACATTTCTGAGAGTGCAAAGTTCCTTATGGATATTAATGCTTTGCCGTAGTTGGAGATCCTCTTGGGACGAGGGATTCTTAGCAGTTTGTTGATTTATTTTTCAGGGATTGAGCCCGTTATCTGCAGGATTGTGGTACTTCACCCACTTGATTATGTTCTCGTGAATGGCACATTATTTTGGATTTGGGTAAGAGTTTGATTACCCATTACATACCATGCAATGAGACTGATATGGTGTTCACATGAACTAGTGACATGCCTCATTGGGGCGTTTTTGAATATTTTCATGTTGTTACTTTAGATTACGATTGACACCTGAGGCGCTTCTGAAGAATTGAGTTTTTCGATAAGCAGTGCCACTTAGTACTATTCAGACATCATTTGGTATGGCAACCATTTAATGAGTGAATACCTTGTTTTTTACACTAATAGACCTACGTATTGATGGAGAGTTTGCGTTCTTTTTCTTCTTTATGACCTAACAGAGAAAACTATTTGTTGCAGTGCTAAGACCCAAATTTTTATTAGGCATGCAGGTCTTGTGCCCGCACTGTTCTGAAGGTTGGTTTTCTTTCTGATTGTTGCTTAGTAGGGTACTTCTTTACTGTGGCATGGCATTTTTAATGAACACTTTCTCTGATCCACGCAATTGAACTTTCTTTCCTTTTCGTAATTGGTCACTCATAATTGGGAGTGTTGGGTAGCACCTGGATTTCTGGTTCCGTGGCACAACTTTTTAGTTTTTCTGATTAGTAATTAGGACTGGAGTGCGATTTAGCAATATCATGCTTTGTTCTTGTCTTTCTCACTTTGTTATTGGCAACCTCCTCATTCTTCCATCATTGGGTATGTAATTCTCCAATTACTTAATGGATTTACACTACCATTTAATTTTGATAAACTGTTTTTGTGATGTCACTTTTCATTTAATTTATTTGAAAATTCATGTTTATAATTTATGACATTGGGCAATGTAACCTATATTTTGTTTTGATATTGATTGAAATCTTATACAAACAGCTTTGAGGATGACCAGGTGTTGGTCGAAACACGTGTCGGCTGTCTTGCACACTTATTAAACTTAATTTCTAATAAACAAATGGACTACTGATTGAATGAACATTTGCTGCATTTACCTAACAATAGGGAGAGCGCTGACACAACCAGACCTCGCTTCATTTTGGACTGTTACTATTTCAGAGACATTACGGGTGGCTCTGTTGGTCTGATTCGCCCGCTGCCCTCATCCACATACGATTTGTTTAACAGCTTTGTGGCACTTTAGCACCTTCCAACCTTGAGGATCGTACCCGTTTTCAAACTTTACATTTGCCTTCTGCATACTCCACTTGGGTTCCCATCCAATCTTGCCAACAGTTTTTTACCTTAAATTTCTGCAAGGTAGCACAGTTCTTACCCTCTAATGAGTATTTAAGGATGAGCAAGAGAGAATCAGGTTCAGCATACATAATCTTGATATATAGTTTGCCTCTATTCAACTCAATGAGGGTAGACAGGGATATTAACCCCATCTCTAATCGTACAGCTTCAATTGAGGTATAGTTAGTTATTGCCAATATCCTTTCCAGATTAGCCCCTCCATGCGATCAGACCAGATAGACAGCCTGAGCAAGCTGTTTCTAGGGCATATAGAAAGGCTGCAGATAATTTCTGCTTATATATATTCAAAATGTACTGGGTACAGTAGGCTGTACCCAGCAGTCTGATTAGAAAAAGACATGACTGTGGCCAAAGTTGATAATATTTTAACTCTCTTATTTTGCTGTACTATATTATTCTCTTTTGTTCTTCCGGATGTAACCTCATAGCCCAGATAATTATACTAAATGATCCTTTTTATGTTACCCAGAGGACAGGCTATTATAGCCTTTTTACAGCATTTTCTACCAACAGCCATAAATTGTGTTTTTTCTAGGTTTATCTTCAGGCCATTAAATTTTGAATAGGCGACAACAGCCTTAACACTGTGGCAGAAGCCCCTAAAGGTGTTATCTAAGATGATCAAATCATCTGCATAGCCAATCCACCCAACTTTATTGTTCCCGATTTTTGGGCATGCATTCAGTTTTTCAACGAAGATACTGCCAAAATCAGCAAGAAACAGGTTCAACAATATAGGTGCTAAGGCACAACCCTGACTGACTCCCTTTCTGATAGGGATCTGGCCGGACACCAGACCTAGGTTATTCAGCCTGAATCTGGCAGCATTACTTTCATACATCATTTTGCACGCATATAGTAGATGTTCAGGCATACCCATCTTTTCTAGTTTTGCAGAAAGTTTTAATCTGTCCACCATATCGAAAGCAGATGAGAAGTCCACAAATAATAGGTACAGAGGCAGATCATCATTACAGTTGGCTTGCTCAATCAAGGTATTTATGGTAAAGATGTTATAACTACTAGAACATCCCCTTCTGAACCCTGTCTAGAATCTGTCAAGGATGTTATCTCTCACTATCCAGGCATTGCTCTCCTTCATTATCAGGGTACAAAAGATTTTACTGGGGACATTGGTTAATGCCAATAGGCGATAGTTCTCAGGGTGATCTCTGGGGCATTTTTTAAACACTGGTTTAATATGAGATGTACTCCACAAGTTAGGTATCAGACCAGTGTATATTATCTTCCCAAATAGTGTTACAAAGATATCCGACCAACTCTCCGAGTTGTCTTTAATGATAACGTTACAAAGACCATCAGGGCAAGGGGCCCTAGAAGATTTTAACCTCTTAATGAGTTCAATTATGTCATCACGGTCTATTGTAAAATGTAAGATAGCTTTTTTTCCAGATATGTCACATCACCATACAACTTATCAACAAGATACTTTTCCCATGTTGACCCATCAATACTGCAGAGGAGTTCATTCTGACCATTGTTGGTAACACTCTAGTAGTTGGTCCAGAATATTTTGGTATCCCCATCCACCAATATTCTTACCAGGTTTTGCCCGTTTACATTATCTTCAGAGGCATGGTATCTTCAAAGCCAATTCCTATATACATTTTTAAATGTTCGTTTCTTAGGAATAGCTACATCTAAATTGATATTACTACGATCAATCACTCTTATTTCACTATGCATTTTTTTCTTTTTTAGAAATATCACTTTATCAAAAAGACCCAGACATTGGGAGACCCGATTCCTAGGTAAAAAATATTTTTCCCATAGGCATAAAGCCATGCATACATGAGTATAGCCAGCAAACTATCTCATCTGCAGTTGCCATAGACCGGTATTCACCACACAGGCCTCTACACCAGATTCTAGCTTAGTCCAAGGTTTTATCACACTAACCTAATCTATTCCCAATGGGTGTCACAGTTATCTCACCAATCCTGTCAAAAGGCTTGCGTCTTTTTTTTTCTAGTGTAAAAGTGCAGACCAACATAGCATGGTTACTGAAAAGATTAGTGAGGATTTGAAAGTCAATTAACTGGGAATATATCTTTTCACTGACACATATATAGTCCAAGGTAGATGAATATACACCAGTGGACCGTGTAATACCGGTAGGTGGCTTATCCTTTCCAAACCCATTCTTAAGCTGTAGGTCCATGTCTGTAATGAAAGGTTTCCATCTCTTATTTTTACATATCCTCTAGTAAGAGCATCATTGTAAACATTGGTTAGTTGTATGTCTACAATGTTATTGCCATTCAAGTCTCCTCCTACTATAAGGTTGACATTTCCACACATTGCGTAGTTATCAGTTACATATTCAAAGATATTAAGCTGTTTAGCCACTGTGGAGTCATCACTGGGAGGGTCATTTACATTAACCAATCGAATTTTTAAATCACTTTCCAACTGAATTTCGACCATTAGTACATTATGATTGCTCACTCAGGAGGTGCACTCAGTGCACTCAGAAGAGTGTATATCATTGGCAACCAAAATAGCCAGGCCGCCATAAGGTCTACCTTTTTCACCTTTATAAATGTATATCCATCAAATTGGGCTGAGTTTATTAACCAAGTCTTCTGAAGAAATATAATTTCTGCTTTATCCAGGAGACTATAAGAGCCAGTAAGCCCAAATCGTGTCTATGACCACGTGTATTCCAAGAGATGATTTTTATGTTACCTCATTTATGGGTAGTTATTGGAGGTAAAAACGAGCAAAGCCATTCCCAATGCGACTTCACAGTCACATCATTCATTCATGGAGGTAGGTTCAATTCTGACCCGTTGTTTAACCTCATCTTTCTTCTTAATATTCCAATTGACAGGCTCCTTCACAGTATATCTACAATCCAAGTCATAACCACTTTCAACTCAGGGGCAAAATCCCTAATTAAAGCAAAGTTTGAACATTGTTCCACAAATCTAAAGTCACTACTTTTGGTGATCCTTAATGATAAATGGGAATGAAGAATCTCCATTAACTTGCTTCTTTCTTTCTGTCTGTTGGTAATATTAGAGATGGTAAAAAATTTAGTTGGAAGATGGCAGTTCTTTTCGCTTACATGTTTATCCCTTTCCTTAGGTACATAGAGATTCTTAAACGAGACAAGCTTTGCCCCAGGTTTACTCCCGTCCCTCATTGCTTTTCGCACAGGGGATTTGATTGAGATTATACTGCTCTCTAGTGCAGAGTTAGTACAGTCAGTACAGCTGGTGCAAGAATCGTCATCAGCAGTGTTGGGGTAGCACTTTAGATGTAACGTTCTGTACCAATGATCCAAGCAACCAGTTTGTTAGTTTGCCGGATTTAAGAGCCATTCTTTTTGCTCTTCTAGCCTCTTTCTTTCTTGCTCGTTTGGAAGGGCGTTGAATAGTGGGAGTTTGCAGTGAGTCATTCATATCCTTATCTTCAACATTTAGAGATTGTTTAGCTATAAAGTCGGTTTTCAATTTCAACTTCCTTCTGCGCTCCCTATGTGTCAGCAAGCATTCATCATTATCTTCATTTTCACTCTGCGCCAAAATCTCCACTTGAGTGGATTCCAAATTCACTGGTTCATAAACCACTTGGTTTGCTTTTGATGGCATATTAATATTAGACATCTGTATTTCACCATTCTTATCGAAAACCTTACTACCTGCTGCATTCATTTTTGCCATATCTATTAGTAGCACAGTGTTTTTCTCAACTTGCCAAGAAATACTGTGCAACAATTTTAGGAGAATTATTAAGGCAAAACTTGTGGCAATATTGTGAGCATCCAGTTCTTTAAACTTGCCACCATATGTGCAGTGCGCACAATCATGATTATCCCGCAATGTTATCTGCTCTAGGCTTTCGGCACTTCTACTAGGAGTTTCGTCTACCGACCCTATTAAGGGGGGCAAGACAAACACTAAGATGCAGGTAAATGAACATTTGCAGATGTATCATTAGAGGCGAGTCTCTCAATATTAGATGCCTTGTTGTTACACACTATTGCCTCAACTGGCAATGCACGTTCCATATTTGAGATTTGCCCCTCCAGACTATAACATAGATTCAATAGGGAGTTATGATTGCCAAACTCAGCAGATGTAGATGTCGCATCATTGAGAGGTACAGCATTAAGGGCAGGCTCTTCATGTATTTCGATAACTGCCTGCTGACCAGGGAAAAAGTCAGTGATCTTTTTTGCCTTGGCAGTTGTCATTTGTGTATTCACTTCTGCTGTAACAGCAGCCAAAATTCCAGAGCCTTTTGTTTTATTTACTCTTAGTTTACTTTGTAGCTTCATAATGTTTGAGTCTGTTCAATGCTATAGCAGATACCTCTGTGCTGGGCTTGATGAAATTCCACAAGTGGCTCTAAGATACAAATCCACAGTCACCACGTGTGGAATAATGTGAAAAGGGCTCAAGGGTTAATAGGATTCACAGGCGGTTCAAAGATAAGAATCCGCAGTTACAGCGTGTGAAATAATGTAGACGGAATCAAAAGTTAATAGAATACAGAATACATAGGCAGCTGAAATATATAGATCCGCAGTCACTGCGTGTGAAATTATAGATTTGGAGTCAAAGGTAAGTGTTTTCGTATTTTGTTACAGTTCTGTCATCGTAATCAGCCAGTCAGATAATATGCAAACACTTTGCCAGGGCATATATCCATTAGAGGCACAGGTCAAAGGTGATGAAAGAAGGAACAAGATCTCACCGAAAAAAGTCTCAGGCCAACTCCGTCACTGCTCTCCAAACTCTGAACACTAAACACACAGCTTGCACACTGCGCCGCACTCCGTGCGTCTGCAGTGTGTTTATAGTGGATGCTCATCACGTAGGGAAAAGTGAAAGCAGACTGCTGGCATTCCAGGAAGGAATGCAGAACAAAGGCAACAGTCCTCTCGCCACTCCGCCAGTAAACACACAGCTCGCACACCGCAGAGCTGAAAATATCTGGTTGGCATTGCAACTGGCAAAGCCACGGCATGAAAATGTCAAATCACTAAAAGTTTCTTGTGCTAATCTCCTCTGCCGTACTATCCAAAGAGGAGTTCCCCAACAATATTTTCTCCAATCTGCAGCTTTGTAAGAAGCAAATTAGTTGCCAGGCTTTCCATTTCCCAATTGCACAGTGATTCGTAAGGTTGTGATTTTGGGCTACTGCTCACACAATGGGCTATTTCTCAACAGATTTTCTACTAAACCCGCATTTGTGTAGAAATTTAAGGGCGTGTGCAGTTTTTTTGTTGCTATTTTGTGCTACTTCTGACAGCCGATCTAATGTTTTAGTCCTCTCGAAACTGTCTCTTTACCCCATCCAACCCACCCTAACATCCCTGTTGTGGCCCGCCTAGGGACACCGGGGCGGGCCACCGATGTCGGATTCACCCAACAAGGCAGCCACGCTGGGGACACCCAGCAGGCTGAAGGCAGGGAACACCCTGCAATGTCTGTATCACCGGATAGGTGACCAGTTTCCTGGGGATCACCCCAAGAGGAGCAGCCTCAGCCCTGGGTCCATCCAGGCTGAGCTGCTCGCACAGGCCACGATCACGCGGCAGCAGGCATTCCAAATAAATATTCACAGACGCGAGTTGCCGCTTCCTGGGGCTCTGCTGCACTGCCCTCCGCGACACAGTGATGACACTCACGTAACAAAAACCACTAGACCAACATACAACAATCCCTACCCCCACCCACCCTCCATACCCAAACCCACTGCACTCTCTCTACCCCTACCCATCCCCACTACGATTACGTGTGCCGGTTGGGTTTTGCTTGGGCTTTTTTGGGCTTCTTTCGATGAGTCCTCCTATGGCTCCTTGGTTCTTCATGTTTTCTGCCCCACCCACTCACCCTCCTCCACTCTCTCTGGCCCAGCCCACAACCTACCCTCACTCTCTATTCAAACCCCCACTCTCTCTAACCCAACCCACCCCCACTCTTTCTACACACCCACCATCTCTAAAAAACCCAATCACTCTACCCCAACCCAGGATTATCTAAGTCCACCAGATAGTTGACCTCTCCAAGTTTACCACAACCTTGAAGGGTCCTATCCATTTGTCCTCTAAGGCCCTCTGCCCTGTAGGTATCATAACGAGAACTAGCTGGTCTCAACCATGTTGGCCTTCTGGTCATGCCAATGCTTCACCAGAGCCTGACCTGCTTTCAAGTTATCTGATGCTTCTGCCATCATGTGCGACATTCTCCTCCAGAGACCTATCATATAGTCTGTGACTCTCACTGTCTTTGGGGAAGGCGCACTCTCCAACCCCTCCTTAATTAGGGTCAAGGGGCCTCTAACTGGATGGCCAGAAGAAGAAGTTCAAAGGGACTAAATCCTACTCCCTCCTGAGGTACTTCTCTATAAGCAAATAGAAGGCATGGCAGTGGCAGTAGCATGGCAGTAGAAGGGCCAACTTCCTTCTAATGGGTTCCTCTAAAGCACCTATAATGCTCTTCATTGTACGGTTGAACCTCTCTACCAATCCATTTGTCTTAGTAGGCAGTTGAGAACTTGTAAGTTACTCCACAGTTTTTCCACATGGCCTACATGTAATAGGGCATAAAATTGGATCCCCTGTCAGAGATAAGTTCCTTAGGAAAACCTACTCTGGTAAAAATACAAAGTAGGGCCTTAGCCACAGCCTGAGCTCATAGATATTGCTTCAGGATACCTAGTAGCATTTTCTACTAAAACCAGGATAAACCTGTTTCCTGAAGATGTTGGAGGATCTAAGGGACCAACAATTTCGATTCCTACCTTCTCAAAAGGGACTCCCACCACTGGGAGAGGCACCAAGGGTGCCACATTTTTGGCTCCACTCTTGCCAGAGGTTTGGCAAGTGTGACAGTTCTTACAGAATGTATCTACATCAGACCCCAATTTAGGCCAGTAAAAATATAGAGAGCTTTTCCTTGGTCTTCTTGAAGCTCAAGTGACCAGCCAACGGTACCTTATGGGTTAACTGTAGGAACTGGAGTCTGCTTTCAAGAGGCACTACAAGTCTTCTGTAGTCCCTTGGAATAGACTCAGTCGGTTCACTGTAAACGAGGCCATCTTCCCAGTACAACCTATGCTTCCCTAGAGTCCATCCAGCTGGGAAGCTGCCTGTTGGCGAATGCCTTCAAGAGTAGGACACCCTATTTGACCTCTGCTGAAGTCTGCCTTACAGGGTCCACCTTCTGCCAGTTAAGACTGCAGCTCAGGATGGTCTGCAGGATCCAGATCTCCAACAGAAGCAAGGTCCTCTTCCAGCTCTGATTCCTCAGTAGATGATTCAACCACACAAGGTTACTCCACACACTCAGCCTCAGCTGGTGGAGGGATCACAAGTGTGATTTTGGACAGTCCACTAGGGGATGTCCTTGTTGGTAGCACAGGAGTGCTGGCTGGTTTCCTCCTGGAGGTTGTAGGTTTCCCCTTCTCCTCCTTCTTCTTAGAAATTTCAGTCAGTAAATCCTGTGGACTGGGAGTTATATTTTCTTCTATAATCTCCACTTGAGAGCCCCTTAAGGTACTCTCTCTGGCCTTCCTAGTCTGCTCCTGTTTCCTTTTGTTGGGAGGCCTGGGGGTGCTTGATACAAAAGAGTTTGTAAGTCATTCCCCAACAGGACTCTCCCAGGTACTTACTCTGCACACTTACAGGTATCTTGACAGTCATGTCATTGCACTGGATGAGAGCTGGTAACTGTGGAAGCATTTGGACAGGGCCTCCAGCAAGCTTAGTTAGGAATTTGGGTGCCTTAGCAACATCCTCAACCTTGAAAAGTGATTCATCAACTACAGTTATGCTGGCCCCATTGTCTCTGATGGCAGGGGTCTCCTGACCCTTCAAAAGAACACTGTCTTTGTAACACTCTTTAGTATTGTCTGGAATAGAGTTGTACACATCTAAGTTCTGCTGTTCCCACAGACCCAGATATACTAAAAAAACACTGGCTGAGACATGGGTTCCACAGCCAGTAAGTGAAAGTTTCCACTTGCCATTGGTACTTCATGCACTGGGGAAAAGGCTAAGGAGACAGTATGGACCCCTGAAGGTTTACCCTTACATCTGGGATCCATTTATTTATTTATTTATTTATTTATTACATTTGTTATACGCCTAGACCCTGAGGTATCACAGCATAGTTACAGACAGTGGCAATAACAATCTTAGGCTATAGTAAGGCAGGCAATAAAAGAAATAAAACAATAGTACTTTTATAAGAGTTATGTTACACATGGCATATTGGGTTGGGTATGTGCTAGTCAGGTTCTGTATCATATTAGTATTGATTGAAAAGCCAGGTTTTTAGCAACATTTTAAAATAATGGGTAGGAGGTTTTGTTCTTGATATTCATGGGAAGGGCATTCCAATGTCTCGGGCGAGAACTATGAAGCTACTACTGCCTGCTTTTCTTCTTTTGAATCGTGGGATGTCAAGATTTTCACTGTTATTTGATCTGAGGATTCTGGTGCAATGTTTCTTAGTGACTGTGTTGAGAATATATGTTGGTGCTTTGTTAGTTATACATTTGTGTGTAATGCTAAGGGTTTTGAACAATATTCTAGATTGAATGGGGAGCCAGTGGTTAGATCTCCTGATATTAGAGATGTGGTCAGCTTTTTCAATACCTAGAGCCGCCCGAAGGGCTTTAAGTTGGAGTTTGGCTAGATTCGTGTTAGAAGTGCCCAGTAATAGGATGTTACAATAGTCGAGCTTCGAGAGTATGAGTGCTCTTGCTAGTGTTACGCAGTTTTTGGCAGAGAGGAATTTGCGGCTGAGTGAAATGAGTTTGGATGTGTAGGAGGTGGAGGAGGCTAGAGTGTTCATTTGTTTGGTCATGGTTAAGGTGGCGTCTAGGTATACACCGAGTGTCTTCACTTGTTTAAGTACATGGATTGTGGTACCATTGATGCTGAAAGATGAATAGACCTGCTGTAGGGAGGCAATATTAGATACTGAGCCAACTATAAGTAACTCTGTTTTGTCGTTGTTGAGACAAAGGCTATTGTTAGCCATCCAATTTTGGATTATAGAATAGATTTTAGTTATGAGGAATGTGTCCTGCTCGTAATTTCCTGTTAGAGGGATAAGGATCTGTGTTTCATCTGCAAAATTGGTGTAGATGACACCCATCGCGTCCAGAGCTGCAAAGAGTAGCTTGGTGTAGGCGTTATAGTGGGTGGGGGATAGGCAGGATCCTTGTGGTACGCTTAAGGGGACTGGTAAGGGATCGGCTGCTTCTTTGCCTATGGCCACTCTTGATGTCCTGTCTGCGAGGAAGGATTTGATAGTGGCGTTGTTTGACAGGTTGAAGTTATTGGCTAATGTGGCACAAAATTTGTCGTGATCAACCAAATCAAAGGCAGCTGATAGGTCTAGTAGCATAAGTAGGCAGAGTTTTCCTGCTTCTCTGGAAGCATCCATTTGGATCTTCAGATCGAGTAGGGCTGTTTCCGTACTGTGGTTTGGGCAGAATCCTGACTGTCGGTCTCCTAGTAGATTGTTGTGTGCTAGGTGGTTTTGGATCTGAGACCTGCTTCCCCTTCGGCTGACTCACACCCTGACACAGCCCTCTCTATGCTCCATTCTGCTATATCTGATGCTCTTGATGTTCTTGCCCCTATCATGAGGATTGATTTGAAGCCTAAAGCCAAGTGCAACTCCTGGTACAACTCAGACCTCGTCACCCTGAAACGCAAGTGCAGGGTGGCTGAGTTGAAATGACATGCTTCCTGTACATCCTCTGACAAACTGGTCTGCCGCCTGCTCCAAAGGCAATACCGGATCTGTGTCCGCACCAAGAAGATAGCCCACATCCAAGCCCACTTCTCTGTGGCATCCAACAACTCAGCAGAACTCTGCAAGGAGCAGGCCAATCCTGCTGCAGTCTCCATGTTGGCTGTCCCCTCCCAGTCCCTGGATTCTCATTTCATCTCTAAAACTCAGGACATTGTGTCCTCTCTCTCTTCCTCTCCTCCTCCCCCCACTACTACCCTCTCTTCCTCTGGCCCTTCTATGGCCACCCCTCCTCCCCTTCTCTGCCTTTCCCCTTTTATCCCCCGACTAGGCTTCTAGACAAGTCTGATCTATGAATGTCTCATCAAAACAGGTTCTCCCCTGTTCCTCTAAAACCATCAAGGACCACATTGACACCCTGGCTCCTGCTTTGGCCGACTTCTGCAACCACTCCTTTCCCAACACAGTTTTCCCTTGCCCCCTGAAGCACTCCCTCGTGGACCCTCTTCTTAAGAAAAATTGGTGGCCAATTTCAGGACTTTGTGGATAACAAGAACATCCTGGATGAATGCCAGTCAGGATTTTGGCCAAATCATGGAACTGAATCAATCCTATTAGCAGTCCAGGACGATCTACTGGAAGCCGCAGACAGAGGAAGATCTACAATATTGTTAATGTTGGACCTATCTGCGGCGTTCGACACGATCAACCATAAAATTATTATCCAACGTATTGGGAGGGTAGGAAGAGCCTCAGAAGTAGTGGTAAAATGGTTCAGCTCATTTCTGAAGGATAGGACCCAGCGGGTAACACTGGGAGGGTTTCTATCTGAGTTGCTAAAATGTGCAGTCCCACAGGGATCAGCTTTGTCACCATTGATTTTCAATCTATACATCCGGCCACTATTTGACATCTTATGGAAATATGGATTGAGATTCCATTCGTACGCTGACGACACCCAGATTTATGTGGAAACAGAGAACTTAGAGGAGGCCTTTGAAAAAATTGATCAGTGCATGCAGGAAATCAAAAAATAGATGGCATGCAATCAGCTGCAGCTTAATGCGGCCAAAACAGAGGTAATTCTATTCAGTGCAGGAAGTAAGCTGAAGGCTGAAAAACAAGAGATAAACCCACGGATCCTAGGAGAAGAGATCCAGTTCTCAAAGAAAGTAAAGCCTCTGGGATGTATATGGCAGGAAAACCTAGGCAGTTAAGCCCAGGTGGGCGCCAAGGTGAAAGCCGTATACCATTCACTACGCATGCTCAGGAATGTGCTTCCGTTTGTAGCAGCGGAAGTTCATGCAGTGGTCGTAGGGGCGCTGACTAACTCTCATCTCGACTATTGTAATGGCCTATTGACTGGGATCTCCAACAAACAGATGATGAGACTCCAAAGGGCACAGAATGCAGCAGTTAGGCTGATAGCCCATCTGGGAAAAAGAGATCATGTGTCAGCCTCACGGAGATCTCTTCATTGGTTGATGGTGGAAGATCGGGTAAAGTTTAAGATGGCTTCTCTGATGCATAAGTGCTATTATGATCATGCACCAAAATATCTGACTGCCAAGATCCACCCCCTTGAGCCATCCAGAGATCTTAGATCAGGAGGTAAAATGCTAATGTCCATGCCCCAGACCAAACAGATCTCAAAGGGGGACAGGAGGTTCTCGGTCTTTGGCCCAAAGGTATGGAACCATCTACCACTTGCCATCCGTGCATGCTCATCGCTGAAAAGCTTCAGAAAGGCACTAAAAACGTTCCTCTTTAAGTAAACCCAAGAAATTCTATACGCCAGTCGCTACATTGTGAACATTGTGAATATATTGATCACATTGATTGATACAAATCTTAGTAAACACCTGCACCCAAATGCAGTTCAATCTGCTAGGTGCGCGTTAGAAATTCTCAAAAAAATAAAAACCTCTCCCGACCCGTCCTGCCCAGCTAACTATCGTCCAATCTCCATCACTCTTTTCCTTGTCAAACTCTTGGAAAAGCTAGTCATCTTCCAGCTTAATCTCCACTCTGAATCTGTTGGTTGTCTCTATGATCATCAGTATGGCTTCAGAGCAGCCAGAAGCATGGAAACTGCTCTCCTGAACATCCATGAAGACCTGCACTCCAACCTTGATTCCAACACCCCCTGTGTTCTGATCTTAATTGATCTCTCCTCTGCCTTTGACACGGTCAACCATGCCATCCTGCTCACCTGCCTACGTGATAACCTGGGCATCACTGATCAGGCCCTGGCATGGCTAACCTCTTCCCTCTCCGATCGACCCTCCGAGGTCCTACTTTTGTCCTTCCTCTCCTCTATCACTATCTCTAAATGTAGTGGTCCCCAGGGGTTTAACCTCTCTCCCTGGCTGTTCAACCAATACCTGACACTTCTTGCCCAACGTATTGCCGCTCTCTGCCCCAACTTTCAGTGCTATGCGGATTACACTCAACTCATTTTCAGGTTCCCCTTAACCACCTCTTCCCCTTCTCGCTGGGACTGTCTGCTATCCAGGAGTGGTGTGCCGCCAATGATCTCTGCCTTAATGCCAGTAAGACTGAGATTCTCCTCATCGGCACACCTGCTCCCTCCTTTCCTGTCACTCTCTGGCTGGCCTCTCTTGGCCCCACTCCTGCTCCCACCTGTGAGGCTAAAAACATTGGGGTCATCTTCGAATCCACACTCTCCTTCTCTCCTCACATCTCTGACGTCTCTAAGAAGTCACACTACCAGCTGCATATCCTCAGAGATATTCTTCCTTTCCTCTCCTTCCCCCAGAAGCTCACTGTCTCTAGAGCTCTAGTTCTCTCTAGGCTGGACTACTGCAACAGCCTCTTTCTAAATCTGCCTGCATCTACACTCCGCCCTCTGCAACTCATCCAGAATAGGACTGCAAGACTTGTCCTTGGCCTGAAGCCCAGAGATTGTATCTCTCCAGGACTGAAATCTCTGCACTGGCTCCCAGTGGCTGCGAGGATTAAGTTAAAAACCCTCTGCATTGTCCACAAGGCCTTCTGGGGCCTGGGGCCTCAATACCTTCAGCTCTCTCTTCCTAAATATCTTCCTTCTCGTGCCCTTCCCTCATCCACCTCCAACTCCCTCAGGGTCAGTCGCTTTTCCAAGAAACGAGTTGGTGGTAGATCTCTTTCCTCGGCTGGGGCCTCCCTCTGGAACAGTCTCCCTGCCTCACTGAAACTTGAGGAGAACCATCTCTGATTCCGGAAGCACCTCAAGACCGTCCTCTTTGCTTTTGCTTTCTCACCTCCTCTCCCCTGCTGAAATCCACGGCTGAAACTGAAACTGCACTGGCTACCTGGCTACTGATCTCGGGCCCAGGTCCCTTCCCCTCCAGTTGCACACCTGCACTGCCCCCTGCACTCTGGTGCTGGTGCTGTTCTCTGTATCCCTACAGCCGCCTACCAGCACTTTCCACCACCTGGCTGCACTTATTTATCATTTATTGTATTTATTGGTTTTTATTTATTTTACTGTTATTCCTATAACTGCACTGCACCCTCCCCTTCCCCCACGCACTTTTCCTCTCCCCCTCGCTGCACTTGCACGATCTCAATGTCACCTGGCCTAGTAGGATCGTTGTCTCTGTCTTCCCTTAGTTCCCCCCTCCCTTGCCTCATCGCGCCTTGAAACGCTTGTGTAAAGGCGCGTTATAAATGCCATATCATATCATATTATTACAAGATGAGATCTGCAACTGCAGAGATGCAAGGAGCAGTGCAGTGCTTTGAGACAGCGTGGGTTTTTTTGCGGGGCGGGGGGTTGGGGGTCTACACGTTCTAAAAGTGTTTTGTTGTAAATTCTGTCTTCTGCTACTCTTGGAAGGAAAGATGTACAAGACACAAAAACCTTATTTTATGATTTATGCATTCGTGTCCCCAGGCTCCGGTTAGACTCGTATCTGGAGTAAATGGGAGCCTGTTTCTCGCGCTAATGATGCATCCAAACTTAATAAAGAATGTGAATGGAAAAGCTTTCTCCATATGCCCCGAAGCCAGAGGAGTCCCATAAGTCACTATTAATAATTGCTTTGGCACTCCATGTCGGTACTTAGACACGCCTCACTTGCAAAGGAACATTCAAGAAAGTATGGCGTCTGTTCTAATTTTGGAATAAAGTTTGAGAAGTTTTTGCAATGTTGACCATGTCTCCTTGTTGGGTTATCTAAGGTCGAAAAGCACCCTTAGCTGTGAAAGGTCAACGAGCTAATCCATACTAACAGCTCTTTTCAGGTGTGACACAGGATTTAAAAGTTGCATCATTCAGTTTTCAGATGTAAAAAAAAGAACCAGTTGGCAATGCCAGCAGTTTGGGCTTTTGTGTCCATTCCTGTTTTCTTTAATATCCGAGCAGCACATCATTTTCTTTTTTTACTGGGATCCTTTCTACTCAGTGGAGCTGCCGTATTGGATGGAACCCGGCTTCAGAGGACAGCAAAGAGAACCAGACACCAGCACAGCCTGGCACGGAGAAAGTGGAGATGGGAATAATGTTACAGCACACCGGCATTTTCAGCTTGACTGGAGAAGAGCTGTGCTAAAACGAGATTCTGAAGAGGAATGGTTGGGGCTTGACCCAGGTAAAGCAGGGGGGATTGGAAGAAGGCGTGGGGAAGTAGGGCGTCGAAAGGGTAACAAAATGTCCAGGGCTGCACGAAGAGGGGATGGGAGGGACTGTGGTGGAAGTGTGAGACACGCACAGTAAAGTGAGTTGCCAAGCATTTCAGATAAGCAATCAACAAAAAGACAGTGGAACACAGGGGGAGGGGCAGATGTGGGCAGTGATGACGAGAGAATGACAGGCAGCTGGAGCAGTGATCTCAAAATGCCTAATCCGAGAAATAAGAGAATTGAACTCTGTGTTTTCCAACAGACACACATTTTTTTCAAGGTGAAAGAGGTCCCGGATTTTGGGTCTCTGCATTTTAAAGCGTAATGGCAAAGGGAAATCTTGACCAAGTGATGGACATCGTTCCACCTTAAAACTGACAAACAAAATTAATAGAAAGCAATCATAGCACGTTAGGTTTCTAGGCCACAGCACAGAGTGTTATTTTAATCGCTGTGCAGATTGTTGCTAATCCGGCAAGTCACAGGTGCAAAAACACTGAATAATAACCACTGATAATGCATGTGTCCAGCTTCCATCACATCAATTAAGCCCATTTGCACCATTGCAGAAATGCATGTGCCAATGAATTTGGTTCCTACCTCTAATGGTAGCGGTCATGCCGAGCTCTACGCAGGGGCATACACAGTACCAGACGAGTTTCAGCCTGGCTGGGACTCTCCAGTGAGTGCCACCTTGGCTCCATAGGCACTGTAAGCTAGATCCCTTTCTTTGGCTACCGCCATCTGCGTTCTTGTGCCTTTTCAATACCTAGCAAGCCTCCTGCCTTGACAGGCATCCTTAGTTCTTCGGTGATATCCATATTTATGATATGTTAACAGTACTAACGCTAGTTTCTAAGTTTGTCTTATGGGGTATTTAGATGAAAGGTAGATGGTAAAACAAACACCTGCCTTCTACTTCCACCGGTGGAAAAACACTAGCTCAGTGAGAGGGAAAGATAACATCTGGAAATTATATTTTTGTGACATACCTGGCCTCACCGTGGACAATGTTATGTCGTCAAGGTACATATTTTAAAATGTAAATAAATGACTATCCTGTACATGTTGCAGGTTCCCCTTTAAACAACACCAAAAGAAGCTGTTTCCGTCCTCGAATACCAGGCATGCACCATCCAGCTAGCAGAGCTACCCTCTCTGACCCCAGCACCTTTCATGCATGAAACAGAATACTGAATCCATTGAGAAACATATAAGGTCCATCGATTCAAGAACACAGACATGTGCCGCAAATCCAATTCCCCGGGGCGTGCTTTGGCTCTCCGTACTTTCATATGAGACTATGGGCCTGATTACACGGATGGCGGAGAACCATGGCGCTATTAACGCCATGGTTCATGCCGGTAAAATACCGGCACCGCCTTGGCGGAAAGGGGAATTACCGTCCCATTCCAAGGTTGGCGGGGCGGTAATTCCCCCTTCCACCATTGCCCTTCCCCATTCCCATTTTTGCCCCATAGGGCATAATGGGAATGGGGAAGGCGCTAATTACGGTACCGCAAATTGCGGTACTGTAACTAGCTCCCTGGGTCCCTTTGCGGGTTGGTTTTTAACGCCTGCAAAAAGCAGACGTTAAATCCCCCAACCCGCAAAGGGACCTCGTAGTAAGGCGGTAAGGATTTACCGTTACCGGTATTTTACCGGTACCGGTAAATCCTTACCGCCATCCGTGTAATGAGGCCCTATGTCCTAGTGGGTGATGGGAATGCGTATTGCGCATGTGCTGACATCAGTGGCGAGGACAGTAGGGTCCTCTCCTTTAAAAGAGCAGCCTCTAAGCTTTCCATTGTTTTCCCTCTCAGTCTGCTGCACATGTAAGATCAACGCACCACTGTGAACATGGCCGTGCAGGCAGGCAACGTCAGTTTGCAACATGCACTTGTACAGTGTTAGATGTTGGCATTGTCGGTGGGGAAGTGGGCGCATCACATGCGTTGGGCACAGAGAGAATAAAACCCACGCTGCTTTTGTTCTCTCTTATCATGCAATGTCACAGTGTAATAAGGATTTCACATCGGGTTAGCAACAGAAGCTGAAGCAAACGTACACGGATACTCATGAGGCGAGAAGGGATAGGACGTCTGTGGAACACGAGATTCCCCCAGATGTTTGCCGGTGCTGAGCATCTCTCTGGGCCGGTTCCTTCCTCCACCCTCAACCATCATCGGATGATTTCACCCGCCTTTGCGAGACAAATGGTTGAGAGCTATGGGCAGGAATGGGTAGGAGTTGCCACAGGGATTAGCATTGCTAGGGCCAGGCAATGGGAGGGATCAATAACCAAAAAACACCAAATACACTGTGTTTCCCTCCTCAAATGCCAGTTATGTGTATCCCTTGTCAGAAGCCCTTATCCCTATGAGCACATTAATCAGCATTTGAATGCAATAGTTTAGGCTATTTTAGATGTTGCAAGCGACACCTAATAGCCCAAACTAAAAATGTATGAATTTTTGAAACCTGCAAATAACCATCATGAAACTGTTCACTTTACATGTTCATACCAGTACTGGCAAATTATGTTTATTGTTGAATAGGTTGAAGTATTAGAAAATAATATACTGTGGAATATAAAATGTGTGGTACTTGCTCTGGTCAGTTATGGTCCTCCAGATGTTTTGGACTACAAGTCAACTACACTTCCCATGACCCTTCACCTTTGACTATTTGGGCAAGGGATCTTCTGAAGGGCCACATAATGAGCAACCAAGATCTAAAACCTTCGAAAAGACAGGAAATTCCTCCTTTTCAAACACCCCATGGCAATAGTGGATATCACCTATGCTATTGGACAGAATCGGCCATGTGGTGCTGTGCCACTCAAAGCATAAACATCAGGTGCACTTTGGGGGCAGTGAGAGCTGGACAAAGGAGACAGTGATATGCACATGTCAAGCAATACTGTTGGGCAACCAGTTATATGTTGCAAAATCCATGCATATTCCCAGTGGGAGTGCACTCCACGGAGTATAGCTCGCTCAGTGTCGTCCATGAGAGCTGCCTTTAGAATAGTGCTTTTCCCGGTGCATGCTGTGGCTATCGAGAACACTTATCAAAGAGGATAAGATTAGTGAATGCTTCAAGAAGAGCGCTTTCCCCGGGGCAGGCTGGGACTATCGAGAACATTGATCATCAGACATAAGACTAGTGAATGCTCCAAGAAGAGCCTTACACCCGATGCATGCTGGGGCTATCGAGAACATTTATAACCAGGGATAAGACTAGTTAATGATCCAATAAGAGCCTTACCTCCGATGCATACTGGGGCAATCTATACCATTCATTACAGGGGATAAGTGAATGCTCCGAGAAGTGCACTTTCCCCCGGTGTAAGAGGAGTGAATTCTCCAAGAAGAGTCTTACCCCTGATGCATGCCGGGTCTATCGAGAACATTTATCACAGAGGGTAAGATTAGTGAATGCTCCTAGAAGAGCCCTTGCCCGGGTGCATACTGGTACTATCGAGAACATTGATCACAGGATATAAGACTAGTGAATGCTGCAAGAAGATCCTTACCCCTAGATGCAGGCTGGGGCTACGGAGAACCTTTATCACAGAGGATAAGATTAGTGAATGCTCAGTGAAGAGTGCTTTCCCGGTACATGCTGGGACTATTGAGAGCAATGATCACAGAGGATAAGACTAGTGAGTGCTCCAAGAAGAGCCTTACCCCTGATGCATGCTAGGGCTATCGAGAACATTTATCACAGAGAGTAAGATTAGTGAATGCTCCTAGAAGAGCATTTTTCCCAGTGTACGCTGGGACTATCAAGAACATTGATAACACGGGATAAGAATAGTGTATGCTCCAAACAGAGCATTCAACCCAATGCACGCTGGGGCTTTCAAAAAGGTTGGTTGGTCACAAGGGACTAGTGAATGCTGAGCACATGTCTGGCATACCAGATTAATATCTGTCTGATAGGGCAGAAGGATATTTGTTACTTTACCTGACGATAATAGCAAGATTTTGAATGGGCAAGCATTGAATCATAGACAATAAACCTATCCTTAAAAAAATATTTACTGCTGATATTAGGACTGTGGTGGAAAAAGTAGATTCCGAGACTTGTGTTTATGTGCAACTTTGACTACATTTTCCTAACCATCTTCTATTCTATTCTTTGAAGTATGCATAGCTGTTTGAGATGCATACATGTGTTTTGTGTGCAGTTGTTTCATTATTTTAAAAGGTATGTGTGCCTGTGTGTACAATAGCTATAGTCTGGTACGCTTAAGTTCTTTGTTTTATACTGTGGACTGTTGAATAAAACATACAAAGCAAAGTAGCAGGTGTTTTTAAAGGTGAACACAACACATTTTCCTTTTATCACTTCAACAAGGGTTAAGAGTCTACTCAGCTCTCTGAAGTTAACACTTTGGGGGAAATTCCTTTCTGCAAACGAAAGACTCGTTACCCATCTGTGTATCTCGAAAGGTGGAAATCTGCTTCTGGACGAGAAATAATACTATGGAACCAGGGAAGAATGATACTGGGTACGAGGTCAACACTTCTCGGTAAATCTCCAGACTCGCAATACCCACCGCCGTGTCCCCAGGCTCAAGAAAATGGGGAGAAATGTCTTTTCAACATTGGGTACATCTTCTGAGTGCTACGTCACATCCTGCATTGTTGTCTGATTTTACTCAATGTGCCAGGGAGCCTCTCAAAAACCAAGTACCCTCCAAAGTCTCCCTCCCAGGCTAAAAGGTTTTTCTCCCCCGCTCCCCCAGTGTTTCCTAACAGCACCAACCTTTATCAGCCAAAACGTGAAAGAAGGAAAGTATGAATTAAATATGGGCTAGACATCTTAGATGAATATCTCAAATTAGTCCAATGATTGCTTACTCTCTTCATATTTTCTTTTTTAATTGTTCCACACATAACATGTGTTTTAAAGTAGAACCCGTTACATTATTTTAGCTGGCACTCTAAAGGTCCTACATTTACAGTTGCTAGTAATATGGCCAGGTGGTTGTGACTTGCTACCAATGTCCATCATAGGCGTATATGCGTTTTCAGGTAGCTCTATAGAACACTATATTGTAATGCTGCATCATGTTATATTGTGTGGTATTAATAGAGCACTCCACTGCTATTTACAGGACTGTTGTGCTGATAAATGTCTAAGGTTATCACCCATGTACTAGAATGCGTGTGACTGCTCAGGTGATGTATGTGCGTCTTTATGATTCCGATTTGTACTATCAGGAAGAGGTTGTTGGTACTCATAGACATTCTCCATCCCCCACATGTTGCAATGTACTGGGGTTGTGTAAGAGGATTCAATTCAGCACTACAGCCAAGTTAACGCCTAGTCTAGAATACTGAATGAAAACCCTTATTGATATATCTTTAGGTCCAGTTCATGCGTCCTGGATGACTACCCTTGTATAACACCCCTCTCTTGGAATCCCCCTGACCCCACTGAGCCAAGAAGTAGTTCTGTTTTGCAAGTTTAAAAGGTTTATTTGATAAATTAAAATATATATATCACACTTTATAATAAATTAATAATTGAATATCACACTTAATCTGATATGGTAAATATTAACAACGGAGAATCTGGCACTAGCACACTTCTTTATAATGACTAATGAGTTGACCTGAAATGGATAAGGTAGCACACTGGTAAATAGGAACAAAAGAAGAAGGTGGTACAAAATGCTTTATAGAGTTCAAATGGATGCAAGGTTGAATGAATGAAATGCAGTATAGAAATACTCAATATGATTTCAACAAAACAATGTAATCACTTTTCTCTGGCAATTCCCTCCCCCCCCTTGATGCAAGGCAAGGAAATGGAAGGAAACACACAGTTCTCAGAAATGCAATCAAATGTGATTCAGTTCAATCCCAGCAAGCTTACAGAAAACAGATAGGAGTTTTGAAAACACAGGCAATGCTTGGATATGTGCTGGCAATGAATGAGAAATATGCTAAATTTGCTTTTAATTCCCTTATAGAGGTTCAGGGTGAGTGGTATCTAGTTAATATTAGTCCAGGCTCACACTAGCAATGATGCAGGGATAGTTAGCAGGTTAAACGAATTTCTGGCCAATGGAAAGCAAACAGCAGCAGTTTTTACATGTGAAGAAATTGCAAATCGCGGTAAAATTCGCGGATGCGCCGAGCGCTATTACAAAGGAACCGCAAGGACTATCTCTACCGTTTTGGGGTCCTAGAAAAGCCTGGGATCTCAGCTTCCAAATGAAAGTTATTGCAAGTCTCTAGCCCAAACGGTTGCGGAGATATGAGTAATTTAGTAAAGGTCGTTTTTGGTTTTGTAAATTTTAAACGCACACTTTTTCAAAATGACAAGTGACAAATTTTTGCAGCTAGAATGACAGGTGACAGCTAGGAGGCAGTTCTACTTAGGTTAAATAGATTGAATTAGATGAATTTAAACTAAGAGATGTGTTCTGAGTTTTGCTAAGTACTCACAAGAGATTTTGAACAGGAAAGCGACTTGGTCACGGACTTCAGTCTGGTCAGGTCTTTCCGGGTTCTGCTCACAGCGCCTGGCCTCTGGAACTGCTCACAGGGGTCTGGTCTCTGCTAGGCACCGGTTCTTTGGGTCTCTCTGCTCTGGATAGATTGAAGTCTCTAGTTTGGCTCTCTGGAGGTTGATGGAGGTAAGTATGGATTTTTCCGGCAGGGCTTCCAGCGGCAGATGGATTTTGAAGGTCTCTATGTGTCCTGACTGTCTGCTTTTATGTGTTTAGAATGTGGGTGTGTTCTAGCATCACTGACCCTACCTCTCTCTCAGCTTCTAATTGGTCAAACTTCCATTCCTCCGCTTGATTGGCAAACTGAACTGTGAGTCAGATTGATGTCATTTTACAGCCTGCAGAAAGTCCACTCCTCCTGTCAACTTACACACAAATCTAGATTTGAAACAAATACATATTTGCAGAGGTACATATTGTTTTAAAATCATATGCACCCATCATGCATTACAGGAGGTATCCCCTGTTCAAACTCTGCTCTTCCTGGGAGCTTGCATTCAGAACTGGCACATATTTCACTTTTTAACTGCTTTTTCAATTTCCGACATGGACCCAACTTTACATACATGTGTGCAGGGGGTAGGGACATTAACTGATGAAGTTTCAGATTTTTAACATGCACACATTTAGAGTAATATCCACTTTTCCGCTAAAACCCCCCTGAACATACCACCGGTTCCTACCACGTCTTAAACTGTGGGCAGAAAAATCACAAGAATTATGGTATCATTTATAAAATTTTCACATGTCCGCTCTATGAATTATCCCCCTTTTTATAAAACCATATCCTTGCTGCAGGGGTGTGTCTTTTCAGGTCACATGGTACAGAAACCAGTCTTTCCAGTTTCTGCCAAGCCAGCTTGCTTCTCACAGGCAGTGCTCCTCCCAGTTTCTCCAGGAGGAAGCCACTTTTTACGACGTCTGTAATAAAAAACCTTTGCCTGAGTGGAGAGGGCTTTGTTCACTCTCTGGCAGAGCACAGGAAATTCAATTATCAGATAGATGGCATATCCTTAGCCTGGGCAGCAAAAGGAAGGTTGGCCTGGGAACACAGTGGTGACTCAAGTTTCACTGCTGATGGGTAGTTGCTAGGCAAAATCAAGTTCCTTAAGCCAGACTTTCAGCTAACTTTTTGTTGCTTTTAAAATAACTTGTAATTTTACACATGCAGCTAGAATGCTGATTCTAAGCGCAAAACTATGACATTTCAACAGTTACAAAGGCATGTGACACCAAACATAGGTCACTCATTTAATTTAACATTTTCGATTTTGGTGGTTTTAAATCCAGTTGTAGTTAGGCTTAAGCTGCTGACTCCATAGCATTTTTGTTATAAGCATTGTTTTTGGGCTCTTCATTTCCCAGATTTTGTAGGCACACAAAACTCCATTCTGCCAAATGTCTGCTGGTGTTCAGTGAATATTTTGCACATGTTGCAAGGTTTGAAATAGGCATTTTGCTTGCCTTCAGAAAAACACACAGAGTGGTTTTAAAACGCCGGCTTTTGGATAGTGGTGAGTACTGGTACTGCACCCATTTTTGGGATTTAAGAAATGAATTCCCCACAATTCTAGGTTGCATTTGGCAATCAGCATTGCCATTCCCAATGGTTTCAGACTACTGTGCGGGTAGTCCAATGGTGGTTTTAAAGCGCTTTGAAGCTAACCGGCGCTACTGTTTTTCCTTTGGCAACCCACTTCCCTCATGGCAACCCGGCCTTTCATTCTCGCACTGGTGGGTGGCAAGTGAGGCAACCATTTTGGTGGGCGCACAAACTGCGCAGCTTTCCTGGATTTCGGCGCACATGTGGGTTTTCCGCCATCTTGAATTTCCTAAGCCCACAGCCCCAAATGTTGTAGCAGGGTAGCTTAAACGTGGGTCAGGACACCCAACAAGTCCCCCCCACGCGACTGCACTTTGAATTTGAGTCGATGGGGAGTCGCGTGCACAAGGGTTTTGACCCATGCACCGGTCTGTCCGCATAATCTTCTTCCTCTTCTGTAGATGACACAGTTCAGCGTTTTCTTCTCCATCCGGTACTGATCGATCGGTTCTCCTCGCCGGTCCTGATGGGAAGATTGGGCGGTACCCCGGGCCCGTTGCGTCTCTGCTCCCGGTCTCCGGATCGTTGTTCTTGGTCATCCTTCATGGTTTCATCTCTCCTAGGATGATAAAGCAAAAGCGGCAATATCTACTCATAGACGTTTTTCCACCACTGTTGAGGTAGTGGGGCAGCATATGCATTTTATCATAACGAAACATTACATTCTTATTTTGAGAAAAAAAAAACAGTATAACTAAGAGACAGTTTCATGCAAATCACAATATTTTAGAGACTAGATGTGGTATGTTTTATGGTTGGAACTGAATTAGTCTGAGACAGTGCCTGCTAGGATTCCAGAGGATTCCTCCAGTTGTTGCAGAGTGTGCCTGGGATGGCAACATTTCAACTGGTTTATGTGGACCCACTTGTCTTCCCCCTCTGCCGAACCGCCTTTGGGGATGCGGATCTTGTAGGCCACAGGGGAGATCTTATCGACGATCTCAAAGGGTCCCTTCCATGTAGGCAAAAATTTGCGCTGCTTGGCCTGGTTCCTTTGGAAGTTGTATAGATAGACCCGGTCTCCCACCTGATATTCCTTCCTGGAAGTTTTCAGGTCATAATGGGTCTTCATGCTATCAGCCGATCTTTCTAGATTCCGCTGAGCATAAGCAAAAGCATGTTGAAGGTGTTTCCTTAAATTCTCTACATACTCATGAGTAGTGGAGGCATTTATCAGTGTCTGCTCTTGGGTCCTATAGAGCAAATGCTGAGGAAGCACCATCTTGCGCCCAGTCATCAACTCAAATGGTGACATTTTGGTTGCAGATGAAGGGGTAGATCTGATGGCCATTAGGACCAGAGGTAATCGGATATCCCAACTTGGCCCAGAATCTGCCACAAACTTCTTTAATATGCTCACAATTGTCCGGTTATATCTCTCTACTGCCCCAGAAGAAGCTGGTCTATAAGCAATATGCAGCTTTCTCTTGACCCCCAGTATCTCCCACATCTTTGTCATTACTTCACTGGTGAAGTGGCTACCTCTGTCTGACTCAATCCTTTGAGGTAGACCAAAACGGGAAAAGATGTGGTTAATCATCAAGGCAGCTGCAGTTTCTGCCTTGCAATTTGGGGCTGGGAGACATTCCACCCACTTGGTAAACAAGCATGTCACAGTCAACATGTACTTATTCCCCCTAGCCGAGCGAATCACAGGGCCTACAAAGTCGATTTGTAAATCTGACCATGGCAGTGTCATTCCCCTCTTTTGTAAAGGCGCCCGGTGTGTGAGGGATGTCGGCTGAAATTGGGCACACACAAGACACCCCTTCAAATATTGGTTGAGGTCCTGCCCCATGTGTGGCCAGTATGCAACCTCTCTTAAGATTTCCAATGTTGTGTGAAACCCCCTATGACCGGCAGTGGCCGCATCATGGGCGTGACTTAACATCAGGCTTCGGAATGAGGTAGGAACCACCCACTGATCGTGGCCAGCTTTGGATTTCCTTACCAACAAACCGTCTTGGATCCGGAACATTTTGGGACATTTCATCAACACTCTTAGGTCCTCTTTCCCAATGTAATCGGTATCCGTCAGGGGAAAGTTCTCAGGGTCCTCAAGGTGCTGGTAAAATTTACCAATTATTGGATCCCCCTTCTGAGCAGTAATCAAATCAGCATCAGGGGTCTCCTTACTCCATTGTGCAATTGAAAGGTCGTTGTTAGCATTTGTCTGGGACCTAGTGATAGCAGTGACCTGGATTTCCCCCAACAGGGACTCAATCTCAATTAGATCCCCTTGGATGGCCCCGGTTTTGGCCAGCTGATCAGCTAAGTCATTTCCAGTTTTGTCTGGTCCCTCTACTTTGGAATGACCCTTGATCTTTTTCCAATAGATGGTCATCTCATTCGAGTTGACCAGATCATCAATGTTTTGGATCAACTTCCCATGTTTCAAGGGTTTGTTGTTAGCACATACCATGCCTCTGGTCTTCCAATTAACCAGGTGCTCCACGAACCCGTTCCGTACATAATCCGAATCTGTGATTATGACCAGTTCGTGGAGTTGATGCTGGACAGCAGTGAGGATGGCTTGATGCACAGCCATCAATTCTGCCACCTGACTACTTCGGGGACCAATTTTGTATCCAGCGGAGGGTTCTGGGGACTCATTCACCCATGCATTCCCTACGCCGGCCACCAGTTCTTTCTCCCCGTTGTTGTCGACATGGTAAGAGCATCCATCCACATAGACAGTGGGCATTCCCTCACACTTGTCTTCTTCAAAGACTTTGTGTGGGGAATTAAGGTATGCCTCCATGTTGTCCTTTATTTTTAGACTTTCGTCCTCGAGACAGTTTTCTCTGGCGCAATCATGCAAGTCAGCCAGACCTTGCGCGAGGGGACTCTTCTTGTTTTGGCCATATCGGACCTCCACAGGAAAGCCTTGCACTGACAGAATCCAGGAAGTAATTCGGGAATTACTCACATTTCCGGCCCGGATTCTGTCACTTTGGAGATATTGCAGAGGCTGGTGTGGAGTCTCCACTATGATGTGTTCCCCCTGGATAAACGGGCGGTAATTCTTCAATGCCCACACCGTTGCCAGGAGTGCCTTCTCACAATCGTTGAATTTTTCCTCCACAGAGGATAAAGTTTTGCTCGCATAGGAGATTACTTTATTGACCTTGTCATGCTTTTGGTATAATACTGCCGTCAAGCACGTATCAGAGAACCCCGTCTCCAGGAAGAACTCCTTGTTTCTGACAGGGTAAGCTAGGCAAGGCGCTTGTGAGAGGCTTCTTTTGAGTTGTTTTACTGCCTCGGCTTGTTCTGGACCCCATTCCCACTTGACCCCCCCCTTCAGGAGATGAATCAGGGGTCTGGTGATCTCTGCGTAGCCCTCAATGAACTTTCTGCTGTAATTAGTCAGTCCAAGGAGGCTCCTTAGTTCCCGCAGAGTTGTGGGGTCTTTCAGTTTCTGAAGTGCTTCCACTTTCTTTTCCTGGGGACAGAGACCCTGAGGAGTAATCTCATGCCCCAAGAAATTAACACGGGTTCTACACCACTGTGCTTTCTGAAAGGAAAGTTTTGCTCCGGCGGCCCTCAACTGTGTCAGAACATAACGGATCTCTGCTATGTGTTCCTCCACAGATGAACTTTTGATGAGGACATCATCTACATAAGCCAGGTTACCCCTCGTACCCAGGTCGGGCATGGCCTTATGTAGGAAAATATTGAACTCATTACCGGAGTTAAGGTATCCGAAGGGAGTCCGGGTCCATGTGTACTGCTGGCCCCCAAAGGTAAAAGCCAGCTTGTATTGGTCCTCCCTACTGACAGGCACGGTCCAGTATCCATTGGTCAGGTCTATTGCAGTGAATACCTGTGACCCCTGAATCTGGGCCAGCCCTTGGTCAATGTAGGGAAGAGGCCATCGGGAAGTGTGGACCCGTTTGTTGAGCTCCCTGAGGTCAGCGCAGAGTCTCCACTGGCCGTTTGGCTTCAATATTCCCAGCACCGGATTATTGAAGGTGCTGTGGACTGGACGGATTATTCCCCGGGACTCAAGGTTCTTAATTATTTCAGTAAGGGACTCCATTGATGCGAGAGGCAAGCGATATTGCTTCACAAACACTGGAGTCATGCCAGGGTCCGTGGGGATTGTTGTGGTGTGGATGTCGGTGCGACCACAGTCATATGAGTCTACCGCAAAGAGATCTTGGAAATCCAAGAAAACTTGTTTCAACTTTTGCTTTTGTTCCAGAGTCACACAGGCATCAGCTAGGTTGACTCTCTCTTCCACCATCTGCCTGAAGCCTGGAAAGACTTCTGGTTTGGCTATCTCCGCGGCCTCCTCCAGCTGGGTGGAGAAGTCCCTGGTCAGAGTGCTGATTTGGACCGGAGGCTTCAGGTGGGAAAGGCAGCCCTCATGGACCTGGAAAATCACCTCATCCCTCCTGAAGTCACAGGTCACATCTTCCTTACCATAGGGGCAGGAAGTGTACACCAGGAAGTTCCCCCCATGCCGGGTAAAAATCCTGTCTGGTGTTGCGTTGTCATCACTGTCACTGTCAAAACAGTCCTTGGGGATGGGTCCTAACAGTTCATTTACAAGATCAATGGAGAAATGTCGGTCATCAACCGCCATTCCAATAATGGTGCCTGCGGCTAGAGTAATACTCTTTAAGTCGCTGTTATCCACCTCTATTGGAATGGTGTCATGTTCTATGTTGACTAATGGAGTTGGGTTTACCCCTAACCCTTGCAGTTGGAGAGAAGCATTTAGATGTATGTAAGCATCAGGGTTTTGCAAATATTGTCCTCTTTTAACTTTCACTTCCAGGGAGAATTGTCGGGTCCTTTCTGGAATGGTGACTTCCTCTTTAACCTGAATTTCAACTGCATAAGGTAGCCATTGAGCTGACCTAAATGCTTTTTCTGGATCATCAAAGCCCATGGGATTATCCGCTAATCGGGACCAAGCTTTGAAGTTTATTAGGTCCAAACTAATGGCAAAGCGATTGAGAATGTCACTGCCTAAGTAAAAGGCGGCAGGGACGTCTCGCACGACCCAACAATTATGGACTATGCTCTTGTTGCCAATGGAGATTTTGAGCATACACCTGCTTGGCAGGAGATGTTTGGAGTCAGGTGCTTCCAGGTCCATTTCCCATTTGTCTATCAGTTTGAAGGTGGGAATGGCTGGATCTTTTGGGAGTTGGCGAAACATGGCTTCGCTGATGAAGCTCTTACCGTTGCTCACACACACTCGAGCGAGAACAGAGTCCTTCCCATCATTTAACTGAACAGGGATGAACAACTGCTCTCCAATTTGCTGAATATCAGCCAGGCTTTGAGCTGATTTCACATCTTTCTGGACTATAGAAGTGGGAGTTTCAGATTGTGGATTGGTATAGAATTTCAAAGTGTTTCCTTCCAGCGTGGAATACCACTTTAGACTGGAAGGAAGGTTGATTTTCAGAAATAGAGAGGACCCCCCATCGCCAGTCTGTGGTCCTACTGCTATTACCGTCACGTCTGGAATCTGGTTGTTCTGGAAGTGAAATTCTACTTGGTCAGATTTTTGTTCAACCATGTGGCATGTGCCGTTTAAACTAACATGGTTGACACTCTGTTTTAATTTTATTGGTCGGCTAGTCTGGGTCCAGAGGACCTTGTTTACGTAATCTATTAGGGGTGACAACCTTCTCAGGAGGTCATTCCCTAGTAAACAAGGGGTGCCCTCTGGGGTCACAACTATGACCGGGTGTTTCAACTTATGTCGCCCAATTTTAATGTCCAAGTCTGCAGTCCCCTCAACGGGAATTTCCTTCCCGTCAAAGTTCTGCAGTTGTCCAGGAAGAGAGGTGAGAGGAATTTGGTAATTCTCTCCCCTTCCTGCATTCAGTTCGTCAAAGGCCCTTCTGGACAGAAGGGTAGCTTGAGATCCAGTGTCCACCAGTGCCGAGATTGTACCCTGCCCCTGTACTTGTACCGGGGCATAATATCTTCCCTCCTTCTCCTCAAGGGGGCACAGATAATGTACATTTTTGGACAACTGGTGGGCTAACTTTCTGGTTTTGGACATCGCTAGCGAGGAGATTTGGGCAGAATTCTGTGGAGAGTCTTGGGAATCTGAAAGAAAAAATTTGCAACTGGAGATCAGAGCCATTGTGGGTTCCCCTGGCTCCGTTTCTGGGCCGCCCCCCCTTTTTTGGAGGCAGTCGCCAGGATGGGTTTGAACCAGGGGATTTTCTTGCTGTTGGTTCTGGGATGAGATGGTGGGCGGCGGTAGCTCAGTCTCCACATCTCCCCAGTCTGGATTTGCATCCCTAGGGACCCATTTTTCTTTGGGAGGAGTTCCCCCCTCTCTGAAGGAGAAGATCCTTTTCCCAGGATCCTCTGAGGATCCCTCTCCCTCAAATTGGAAGATCTGTACCTCCTCCTCAAACTGAGTCTGTTTGGGTCTTTTGTTTCTCCTACCCCCCCTCTGCTCCTTAGGAGGCAGACTTTCAGGGGCAAGAGATTTTGTTTCCGGTTCCTGGGTTTCCAGGGGCTGTTTACAAGTGAGGAAGGAAGCTACCTCCAAGGCTTTACACCCCCCTTCCCTTTGTGCCTCCTCCCTGGGAACCGGTGATTTATCGGGGTGCTGCCCCCGTCATTGTTCTGGAGCACCAGGTCCAGAGTTGGGTGCGTTCTGCGCCGGCATGCTGATCTGAGGGTTCTGCTGTGCCCTCAGTATATGACCCATATCCCGCGCCATGTTTTGAACCTGGCGCTCTAACTGGGAAACCCGCTCAGGCTGATACGGGGCCCTGTTTTCTCCCCTGGGCTGATCCCGGGAAGGGTAGCTGTCCCTCCTCTGGTAGTACCCCTGGTTGGGAAGATTTTGGTACCCCTCCACCCTTGGCCTCCCCTCTCCCGGATTCAGTGGTCTGGGCTCAGGGAATTGAGGAAAGAAGGATGGATGATTTTGGGGTTGGAAGTCGGGTGGATATCTGGGGAAAAAGTTCTGCCCAGGGTTTGGTAAATTTCTGCCCTCCTGTGGGAAGTTTGGAGGGAAGTTCCCTGGGTTAGGTGCTTGTCTGGATCCCCCCCCTTGGGCTGGAGGAGTCCACACATAACCCAGGATGGGTCGATTACCTTTGTAGCGAGGACTTACATAGTCAGGAGAGCGAGGGACCCCATTTGTGGGGCTGCCTCCCTGGCTCCCTGTCTGTGACTGGCCCGAGGACCTTCTGGGCCTAGCATTATTAGGTGCAGGTAGGTTTTTAGGCCCCCCCATCTCCAGATCCAAAACGGGGGTGACCTTTACCTCTGCCACCTTGACAGCAGCAGGGGTGCTGTTGGCTTTGGGGTTTTTCTGGGCATTGCTTTTATTTTCTATGGGCTTCTGCACCTCATAGATCCGGGTAGCCTGTTCAATGACCCAGTCTAAAGATCTTTTCTCATGAAAATCTCTCACGAGCTGGGTCATTATATATTTGGGCAAGGCATGGAAAAATGTATTGACAAACTCTCTACTATCTGTGCGCACCCTTCTGGTGGTTTGCGCAAACGCACGCTTTAACTCCTGCACAAATTCTCGTGGGGCCTGATCCTCCCCACATTGCAAATTGTAGGCCGCCTTGCGAGCCTCTTGAGGATTTCTGTGAACAGAAAAATGTTTCAGGATGGCCGCCTTATATGTGGACCATCTTAAATGATTTTGGTCCTCCAGCCCCGCAAAGAAACTGGAGTATTCCGGGGAGAATGTCCACTTTACATATTGAATACAGCTTTGGCTGTCCTTCAAATGGAAAGTCTCCATCATTTGTTCAAACAACTCTAAGTGCTCCCAAACAGAATACTTAGCGTTCTTATGGTAAGGCGTGATGACGCTCCTGATCGCCTTAATCTGCTTGAAGGGGTCCTTAAGCAAGGCCCTTTTTGCCTTATTGGCCTTTTTGGTTCGGGTAACCCTTGTCCATTCTTCCTCGGACTCAGAGGCACTGCTCCCAGAGGTTCCCGTCTGTTCTTCCAGGTTTTCCCGGATTCTGCGAGCCTGGGAATGGCTGGCAGACTGTGGGGACCTGGTCTCCTGTGTCCTGCGCAGTTCAGAGGAGTCTTCAGATTCCTCCTTGCTGCCAGGATTTGATGGGTACCCCCTCCACTGACCTAACTGGGCAGAGGTTTTCAGGATGCCCTTAATGGGCCTACTCTCCTGGGGTTCCCCATTGAACTGTACTGTACTTGGGTACCCATACCCGGATGTCCACCCCTCCATTCCTGAGTGGTACTGGCCTATGAGCCCCATACTCTTAGCTGGATAGTAATCTGCCATCCCTGTGGCCCTGTGCTCATGTGCGCCAGGGGACATGGGGGTGGTAGAGTCCAGGGACTGGGGAAGATGAAGGCCCCTGGTGTTAGGGCTCCTGCGGTTATGGTCAGGAGTCTCTCTTTCCCAGCGGACCTCATCTCTATCCGCCCCTTCTCCCTGTTGCAATGCAAGAGCCTGCATTTGTGCTTTCAGTTCCTCTGTTAAGGCCTTACTCGACTCTATCAGTCTCTCCTGCATCGCTACCTGCTGTTGGAGCCTATCATTGTGCTGGCAGAGAGCTTCATTCTCTCTCTGTGTTTCCTGGTTGGTCCTGGAGAACTGGGCCAGTCTTTGCTGCAGGAGGTTTACCTCCTGGGCAATGTCCCTATTGGCCTGCTCCTTTCTTGCTAGAGCATCTTCCACCCTTCTGGTGTGCTCTACCAAGTTCTGGTTTTCTTTTTGGAGATCACCCAGCCCCTGGTGGGCCAGGTGATTTTCTTCCATTTTTCTTTTTAAATGGCAGACTTCCTGGCCTAAGGCGTCTCTTTCCTGACTAAGCGCCTGCATTTGTGCCGCCAGGTCGTCCCTTTGCCTTTGGAAGGCACCAGCTTTCTGGCGCTCCTGATCAAACTCTGCCTGGGTATCCAGGTCTTTCAGAATCAGTTTATTGCTCTCCTCCTTCACTTTATCTAGGTGGCCTTGCAGGGTGACTACCTGCTCAGCACATGCCCTATTGAAGTCTAGCTGTTGCTCCAGCTTTTTCTGGCTTTGCAGTAGGGAGTCCAAACCTTCTTGGTGTTCCTTCTGCAAGGCCAGAAATCTGGTATCTTGTTCTGACTTTTCCTTTTGCAGCACATCCATATCCTCCTTTATTTTAGTGATGTACTGTCTGGTCTCATTTTCTGACTCCTGGCTTCTGTGCAGCCTTTGCTCAGAAGAGTCCAGATCAGATTGGGCCTTCTCTAACGCCATCTGTTGCCTTTTTGCCAGATCATGGCCTTCAGCACATTTATTCTGTATGGCTCCCATGTATAAATATAAATATGCCGCTATCCTAACAATCTTGTCGTGCTCATCTTTGGCCTTAGGAGCCATATATAGTTCACTCAGGGCCACGTGTAATGGACCCTGATCTCTATATATATCTGACCCTGTTTCAGTGACCTGTTGCGTGATGGCCTGCAACCAGACCGTTTGGTCCTGGTGAGTCCATTCACCTCTCACAAATAGTTTGTGTAAGAAGTGCTCTCTGGCTATTTTCATATCTACCAAGGTCGTCATTCTAGAGATTGGTCTCTGTCCTGACTTACAGAAGTTAGTATTTTAGTTTTGCAGAACAGAACTTTTCTTGGAGTGTCCCTTTTGAGGAATGCTTCACAGCGTAATGCAGCGTGGTGATCCGACTGGATGTATGTATCCCGTCAGTTAGCACACTGTATTAAGCTGCACAAGTGGTAAATCTAACCCAACGTCTCGGCTCGAGCCCCCACTTTGTAAGAGGATTCAATTCAGCACTACAGCCAAGTTAACGCCTAGTCTAGAATACTGAATGAAAACCCTTATTGATATATCTTTAGGTCCAGTTCATGCGTCCTGGATGACTACCCTTGTATAACACCCCTCTCTTGGAATCCCCCTGACCCCACTGAGCCAAGAAGTAGTTCTGTTTTGCAAGTTTAAAAGGTTTATTTGATAAATTAAAATATATATATCACACTTTATAATAAATTAATAATTGAATATCACACTTAATCTGATATGGTAAATATTAACAACGGAGAATCTGGCACTAGCACACTTCTTTATAATGACTAATGAGTTGACCTGAAATGGATAAGGTAGCACACTGGTAAATAGGAACAAAAGAAGAAGGTGGTACAAAATGCTTTATAGAGTTCAAATGGATGCAAGGTTGAATGAATGAAATGCAGTATAGAAATACTCAATATGATTTCAACAAAACAATGTAATCACTTTTCTCTGGCAATTCCCTCCCCCCCCTTGATGCAAGGCAAGGAAATGGAAGGAAACACACAGTTCTCAGAAATGCAATCAAATGTGATTCAGTTCAATCCCAGCAAGCTTACAGAAAACAGATAGGAGTTTTGAAAACACAGGCAATGCTTGGATATGTGCTGGCAATGAATGAGAAATATGCTAAATTTGCTTTTAATTCCCTTATAGAGGTTCAGGGTGAGTGGTATCTAGTTAATATTAGTCCAGGCTCACACTAGCAATGATGCAGGGATAGTTAGCAGGTTAAACGAATTTCTGGCCAATGGAAAGCAAACAGCAGCAGTTTTTACATGTGAAGAAATTGCAAATCGCGGTAAAATTCGCGGATGCGCCGAGCGCTATTACAAAGGAACCGCAAGGACTATCTCTACCGTTTTGGGGTCCTAGAAAAGCCTGGGATCTCAGCTTCCAAATGAAAGTTATTGCAAGTCTCTAGCCCAAACGGTTGCGGAGATATGAGTAATTTAGTAAAGGTCGTTTTTGGTTTTGTAAATTTTAAACGCACACTTTTTCAAAATGACAAGTGACAAATTTTTGCAGCTAGAATGACAGGTGACAGCTAGGAGGCAGTTCTACTTAGGTTAAATAGATTGAATTAGATGAATTTAAACTAAGAGATGTGTTCTGAGTTTTGCTAAGTACTCACAAGAGATTTTGAACAGGAAAGCGACTTGGTCACGGACTTCAGTCTGGTCAGGTCTTTCCGGGTTCTGCTCACAGCGCCTGGCCTCTGGAACTGCTCACAGGGGTCTGGTCTCTGCTAGGCACCGGTTCTTTGGGTCTCTCTGCTCTGGATAGATTGAAGTCTCTAGTTTGGCTCTCTGGAGGTTGATGGAGGTAAGTATGGATTTTTCCGGCAGGGCTTCCAGCGGCAGATGGATTTTGAAGGTCTCTATGTGTCCTGACTGTCTGCTTTTATGTGTTTAGAATGTGGGTGTGTTCTAGCATCACTGACCCTACCTCTCTCTCAGCTTCTAATTGGTCAAACTTCCATTCCTCCGCTTGATTGGCAAACTGAACTGTGAGTCAGATTGATGTCATTTTACAGCCTGCAGAAAGTCCACTCCTCCTGTCAACTTACACACAAATCTAGATTTGAAACAAATACATATTTGCAGAGGTACATATTGTTTTAAAATCATATGCACCCATCATGCATTACAGGAGGTATCCCCTGTTCAAACTCTGCTCTTCCTGGGAGCTTGCATTCAGAACTGGCACATATTTCACTTTTTAACTGCTTTTTCAATTTCCGACATGGACCCAACTTTACATACATGTGTGCAGGGGGTAGGGACATTAACTGATGAAGTTTCAGATTTTTAACATGCACACATTTAGAGTAATATCCACTTTTCCGCTAAAACCCCCCTGAACATACCACCGGTTCCTACCACGTCTTAAACTGTGGGCAGAAAAATCACAAGAATTATGGTATCATTTATAAAATTTTCACATGTCCGCTCTATGAATTATCCCCCTTTTTATAAAACCATATCCTTGCTGCAGGGGTGTGTCTTTTCAGGTCACATGGTACAGAAACCAGTCTTTCCAGTTTCTGCCAAGCCAGCTTGCTTCTCACAGGCAGTGCTCCTCCCAGTTTCTCCAGGAGGAAGCCACTTTTTACGACGTCTGTAATAAAAAACCTTTGCCTGAGTGGAGAGGGCTTTGTTCACTCTCTGGCAGAGCACAGGAAATTCAATTATCAGATAGATGGCATATCCTTAGCCTGGGCAGCAAAAGGAAGGTTGGCCTGGGAACACAGTGGTGACTCAAGTTTCACTGCTGATGGGTAGTTGCTAGGCAAAATCAAGTTCCTTAAGCCAGACTTTCAGCTAACTTTTTGTTGCTTTTAAAATAACTTGTAATTTTACACATGCAGCTAGAATGCTGATTCTAAGCGCAAAACTATGACATTTCAACAGTTACAAAGGCATGTGACACCAAACATAGGTCACTCATTTAATTTAACATTTTCGATTTTGGTGGTTTTAAATCCAGTTGTAGTTAGGCTTAAGCTGCTGACTCCATAGCATTTTTGTTATAAGCATTGTTTTTGGGCTCTTCATTTCCCAGATTTTGTAGGCACACAAAACTCCATTCTGCCAAATGTCTGCTGGTGTTCAGTGAATATTTTGCACATGTTGCAAGGTTTGAAATAGGCATTTTGCTTGCCTTCAGAAAAACACACAGAGTGGTTTTAAAACGCCGGCTTTTGGATAGTGGTGAGTACTGGTACTGCACCCATTTTTGGGATTTAAGAAATGAATTCCCCACAATTCTAGGTTGCATTTGGCAATCAGCATTGCCATTCCCAATGGTTTCAGACTACTGTGCGGGTAGTCCAATGGTGGTTTTAAAGCGCTTTGAAGCTAACCGGCGCTACTGTTTTTCCTTTGGCAACCCACTTCCCTCATGGCAACCCGGCCTTTCATTCTCGCACTGGTGGGTGGCAAGTGAGGCAACCATTTTGGTGGGCGCACAAACTGCGCAGCTTTCCTGGATTTCGGCGCACATGTGGGTTTTCCGCCATCTTGAATTTCCTAAGCCCACAGCCCCAAATGTTGTAGCAGGGTAGCTTAAACGTGGGTCAGGACACCCAACAGTTGGTGCAATGTGTGGTTTTGGGAGGTGGGCTCAGTACCTGTAGGCCTGCCTAAAGCCCTAGCTGCCTGGGTTTGTTAAAGTGATAATTGATCATTTTTGTGATTCCTGTTTGTTGTCAAGAAGGTGTGCAAGTATCCATAGTAAGCATACCATGGTGTAATTTGTGGTGCCGTCAGTTCGTAACCTCAGGAGGGTTGGGTAACTGAAGGCCCATCCCATCCTTTGCCTGTGTGGGTTTGTTAAGCATATGCATGAGCATTGTAGTTAGTGCTGTCATGCAGCCGGTGGTCAGGGCCACCCCATCTCCTATGAGTGGGAATGTCATTGGGCCTCATTCCGAGTATGGTGGTAGTTATGGAGCAATTAGCTCCATGGCTGCCTCCCATACCGGTACCGCCTCCGGGTTGGTTCAATGGGGACTTACCGGTCCATTCCGACCTTGGAGGGACCGGTAAATCCCCATTGAAAAAAACATTCCCCATTCCCATTTCAGCCCCCATAGGGCTCAATGGGAATGGGGAAGTAGCTAATAACGGTACCACAATTTGTGGTATCGTTATTAGCTCCGAAGTCCCTTAACGGGTCCCGTCCACAACGTCTGGTCAAACCAGGCGTTAAATTCGGGACCCGCTTAGGGACCTCGGAAAAGGGCGCAAAGGGTTTACCGGCACCAGTGTCCTTACCGGTGCCAGTAATCCCTTTGCCCCAACTCGGAATAAGGCCCATTGTGTGGGTCATAAGAGTCGGGGTGTGTATCCATCAAGTATAATCATAGCAGAACCTATTGAGGCCCCACAGTGCTAAAACACGGTGTACACGCTTATTTAATAGAAGTAAAACATCTTTACTAAAGATAATGTATTGTACCTACCTCACCTTCTCCTCATCCTACTAGCATCGTGTATGTTTGCCTGCATCTCATAGATTATTCCTCTTGAACAATGTCAGTATACCCGCTCACTTGCAATGATTATTACACCATAATAATTGCCCATTCATGTATATTTAGTCATGTATACGTACCTTGTAAAACTCCATGGGCATCTTACACGGTAAGCGGTAACCATGCCGCTATTAGCGCCATGGTTTCTGCCGGTATTTTACCATGTCCACCTTGGTGGATGGCGGAATTACCGCCCTACTCCAAGGTGAGTGGGTGCGGTAATTCCCCATTCACCAAGGCTCTTCCCCATTCCCATTTTTGCCCCCATAGGGCATAAAGGGAATGGGGAAGGTGCTAATTACGGTACCGCAAATTGCGGTACCGTAATTAGCTCCGAGGTCCCCTTGCGGCACCCTACTTTAACGGCTGGTAAAACCAGCCGATAAAGTCGGGTCCCGCAAAGGGAACTCGTAGTAAGGCGGTAGGGGTTTACCGGTACCGGTGCCCTTACCGGTACCAGTAAACCCCTACCGCCTACCGTGTAATGAGGCCCCATCTCTTAGAGTTACTCCTCATGAACACTGTCAGTATATTCGCTTACTTGCCATGATTATCACACTGTATTGATTGCCCACTCATGTATACTGATTCATGTATATTTACTTTGCAAAACTCTGACTCAATGCCCTTCATGGACCCCTGGGGTTTGCAATTCCATGTCCACATAAGATGTTCTGTTGTCTATATATATACAGGAAACTTGTAAATTCTAATGTCTACTGTATATTTATGTTACTTGTAAGATTAGCACCCAGTTGCCACAGGGCTTGGCGGCGCTTTCAAATAAATAAATACAAATACAAATTGTGTATGGTAGTTAATCCCTATGGTGTACATATCATCAAACTACATTTAAGCAAATGCTTAAAACAAACATTGTTCTTTTAGTTCAGCCATGCCATCCAAATGACCCCATACCTGCATTGAATGTGAATTATGATAATTAAATGAAATCTGTTGCCAAGGCCTAGATTAGCAATTAGAATTAAGAAAATCCACACTTTAGCATTGCCCTCTGTTTGCATGTCATCAGTGGTGTAGCCGAGGGGCCCCGCATCCCCCGCGGGGCGGGGGGTGGTGTGGTCCTGCCACCACATGTCCTGGGGGGCCCACTTGAACTTCAAATAGAAATATTTTATTTTTGAAGTCACTCTGACTTCATAAAGAAATTATTTCTGTCACGGTCTCGCAACGGAAATAATTATTTTACGAAAGCAGAGTGATTTTAAAAAGAAACTATTTCTTTTTGATTTCATAGGGATCCCCCTCAAACCCATGACATGGAGGCCTGCAGGAGGCCTCCATGTCATGGTGTGGGAGAGCCCTACAATTTCAAAAATAAATCATTTCTTTTTGAAGTCACTATGCCTTCATAAAGAAATTATTTCCATTACGGTTCAGTCCCATAATGGAAATCATTTCTTTATGAAGGCATAGTGACTTCATAAAGAAACTATTTGTTTTTGAAATTATAGCCCCCTCACCCTATAACAGGGAGGTTTCCAGTTCCATGACGGGAACAAGAGTGCCTGCAGCAGGGAGCTGGAGGCCTCGTTCCCTGCACCAATGGATTCAAAAGATAAGAAAATGGATTTTGTTTAAATGTGTTCATCCGTGTAAGTGTGTGTATGTATATTTATATAATATAATATGTGTGATTGAGTGAGTGCATGATGTAGGGTGGCTGTCTGGGTGTGCGTGGGTATGGTGAAAGCGTGTACATATAAATGTATGGGTGGCTGAGTGTGTGTATGTGTGAGGGTGTATGGTGAATGGTGTGTGAATGTGTGTGTGTGTTTGTGTGCAGTGCCTGTATTACTTATTGGTAATCTTCATTACACTAAGCCCTACTATTCCTTATCCCAATACTTGTGTATGAGGCATGTACAAGTACTGGGAAGAGGTAGAGAGATGTGGAAGTAATGCCTGGCTTAGTTACCTTTAATCTTCATTACTCCTAGCCCTACTGTTCCTCATTCCAGTACTTGTGTATGAGGCATTTTGCCTCATACACATATACTGGGACAAAGTAAAGGGACGTGGAGGTCATGCTTGTCTTAGTTACCTGTAATCTTCATTATTCCTAGTCCCACTCTTCCTCATCCCAGTACTTACCTACTGGCAAGGTGCCTCATATGTAACTACTGGGACGACGAAGAGGGGCAAGGTGGTAATTTTGGGCTGAGGTGCTGATTTGGGGGTAAGGTGAGAGAGAGATGGGACATGTGAGTGGGTGGGGTGGGCGATGTGTGATCATTCATAATTGTCACCCATGCCCAGGCTAAGCAGGCATGATATGTGTTATTAGTGGCTAGACTGGCATTTTGGTGCAGCCAGTCGAGTCATTTCTTACTGTGCCTTGACTTTTTTACTGGGCATCTCTGATAAAGCAGTCATGCTAAGTGTAATTACCTGGCTAGAATTGCATATGGGTGCATCCAGTCTAGCCATTTCCCAGTGGTGGCTAATGGGCAAGGGGGCATTGACCCACCAGCCTCCTTGCCCATTACGGAGGAGCCAAGGAGCCAGCCCAGTAAAACATTGAGGGCTCCCTTAGCTGCTTTTTCCTTCCCTCTGAGGGAGCGCTCCTGGGCTGGCTGAACTGTCAAAGGGAAACATGTTAGCCCTTTGACAGTTCTGTTCCCCAGACGCACATGCTCAATGAGCAGTGCAACGTCAGGGAAATTTTTCTTCCCCGGTCTTGCATAGCCCATTGGAAATACTGGCTGGGGAATGCATGTCTGTATGTGTGAGGGGGTGCTCCTGCGCCTCTTCCTACAAAAAAACAGAACAGGCTGGAGCAGGGCTTTTCACCACTCATGCTCATACCCCTATGTGCATGTGCAGGAACCAGGAAGCTCTTGCTCTTGGGAGCTGGATTGCTGGGAGGAAACTTCAGGACTGGTGCAAAAGGTAACATGATGTTAATTTATTTATTTTTAAATAGGTGTATGGATGCGTGTATTCTTGTGTTATGAGTAAATGTATGACGCTAGGTGCTCGTGTGAATGAGCAAGTGCATGCTAAGTGAATGTTGTGTGTCTGTGCTGCTCTGTGGAGCTGATTTTGGCAACTGCGGGAAGGTTGGCCAAGAAAGGCATTTTAAAAATGCAAAATCAGCTCTCCTTCTGAGGCACTGTGGGGCCCAAAGGACAGGGACAGTATTTTTTGACTGGACATCTATGATGGATGTCTAGTCAAAAATATCATACCTGCCCTTTGGGCCCAGCGCCTCACATGCACACATAATCACATTGATTGTGTGCGTGTGTGAGGAGCCATGGGGCACAGGGGGCAGGCATAGCATTGGCATGGCATTTTCTACTGCCCACTGAGGTGGCCACGCTCAGTGTCCAAGATATGTTTGGTGGAAATATTTACGCCCTCCACTTTGGAGGAAATTCCAGCCGCCACTGCCATTTCTTTCTGTGACATTGTATATTTTTCTGGGCATCTGTGATAAAATAACAATGATAATTGTTATTGCTTCAACTGTGATTTTGGTACAATCATTCTAGGTATGTCTTAATGTGGCATGGAATGTTTTACTATAATATGTTTAATACTTGTCTAGACTAGGCTATATTGTACATCCAGTTGGACATGATTTCATTGTGGCACAGCATTTTTAATAGCACATCATTACATTAATTAAAACATTAATGTTCCTGTGCACTGTTGTTGACTTGCCTGTATTGGATTTTTGGATTGGTTTTACCCTACAAAACAATTGCAAAACACACTGGATGTTTAGCCAATTTTTCTCTGAAGGTTTTCTGTATAATGCATTAAAACACATATTTAGATCCTTCTTCTAGTGCAGTGTGCAGGCTTCCCCTGAATCCGCCAGCCCAGTGATGTGTTGCCAAGTTTGGGGGGGGGATCCACACCATGGCTCGTAAGGGGCCCCCAAATTCTGGGCTACACCACTGCATAGCATGCGAAAAATGAGCAAGTGCACCTGGAGTCTGGCAGGTTTATTGATTTCATTCCCCAAGACAAATGAGTTCAAAGTTCAGTTCTCTGGTGCAATAAAGACACATCATCAATCAGTAACTAATACATTAAGATGAGATGAATACACAGATTAAATATTCAGAGCATATGGTACACTTAATAAATACAAGAAACACACATGTTTGCCTTTCAAAATCCCCAATTTTGCAGTGTCTCTCAATTTAAGGGCAAAGCCGGAAAATAAGGCTAGGATCTGTTTTTCTAATAAGACAATGGGCCTCATTACGACCCTGGCGGAAATCGTGGTGCAATATGCACCATGGAGCACGGCGGAAAGCTGCCGATACCGCCATGGGGGTTGGCGGATTTACCGCCCCATTCCGACCTTGGCGGGGCGGTAAATCCCCATTCCCCATTTTACCCTTCCCCATTCCCATTTTTGCCCCATAGGGCATAATGGGAGTGGGGAAGGCGTTAATTACGCCACCGTAAAATACGGTGGCGTAATTAACAACAAGGTCCCGTAGCGCCATGGATTTCTCCGCCCGGAAAAACCAGGCGGAAAACGCTCCATGGCGCTACGGGAACTCGTAGTAGGACGGAAGGGTCCGCCGCGAATACCGCTGGCGTAAACCCACTCCGCCAGGGTCGTAATGAGGCCCAATGAATCAAAAAGACCAGATTTCTAAGTAGTCATTCACCTGTTAAACTGTGACGTACCATACATGACCATCTGTTGTGTGTCTGTTTCATGGCTTGCCATTTCAAGGGGCCTATGGTAGCTTTTAAGATGATACACATATTTGATGGAAACATGCAATGGACAAAAAGAAACACAAAATGAATTATTTATATAACTGGCAGCAAAATAAATGAAATCACATTATTGGCTATAACTTTGGAATACTTTGATTGATTTAATAACTAGAATAGGTATGGATTCTGCAAAGTTATCCCCATTATATATGTATAAACACCATATAAAAACTATATATTAATATGGGCACATTATTAATAAATGTACATATTTCAAAAACTTTCTCATGATGCAAGTTAATGGAAGAAACATGAAGGATGTCTGCGGATGCTTAATATTCTTGCGGTTTCAAATGTATAGGCCGCAATAATGGCACAGATCGATAACATAAATTATGAGAGAACAACAGATTGCAGTCCAAATTGATCAGACATACAGATGGGAGGAGGGATAAACCTCCCATTGTCACATGGCAAAATACATTGACCCAATTAAAAGAAAGGGGAGGAAAACTGCGAGTTTAGTCCATGAAGAGAACCTATCATAAACTCTGCCCAATCAGAAAGCTCTGCATCAAATGATGCTGCAGTGGTGACGTTTATCAATTGTTTAAGGCCAACATCGTGGAAATGAAGTTTGTTTGTTTATTTGTTTGTTTGTTTATTTATTTGATATAGCGCAACCAAATCCTTAGGTAGCTGGGCGCGAACATTACAAGTATACCTATAGCTTGGTTACAGAGATAAATGACAATTAGGTGAGGCAATTTGCTGCCAGCTTAACTTACAGCGAGGTTGGTAGTCACATACATGTAAAAAACATGGTGGCAAGTACAGTACAGGCGAAGGGCTTAGTATTCATAAAGTGGCAAGTGGTAGAGGTCCAAGTAGCGAAGGAAAGGTGATTATGGATAGGTTTGGGAGTCATTGGTCTGGATCCATGTTAGGGTTTTTCGTCTGAAACTCAAGTAGGGTTGGTCAGATCTAAGATCATTGGGGCAAGTTTGAGCAGCTACGACTGGGAAGCTAAAGCCGCCAGCTGTAGATCGTTTGAATCTGGGGACTTCAAGGGTATTGATGTTGGCAGATCTCGTGGGACGGGCAGAAATTCTCCTATTAATTCTTTCAGCCAGATAGGGTGGAGCTATATTGTTTAGACATTTGGATTTGAGAGTGTTTTAAGGAGGATCCTATCGCTAATCTTGAGCCAGTGGACATTTCATCTGAATCTGGAGATGTGCTCTCTGTTATGGATGTTTAACGCAGCTCTAAGAGCATTGTTTTGGAGTCTTTGCAGTTTGTCAGTGATATATTTATTAGATCCTGCATATGAGGCGTTGCAGTAATCCAATTTAGATAATATAAGTGCATTGGCCAGTGTAATGCAGCTCGTTTCAGAGAGAAACGGCCTACATGCTTGGATCAGTTTACAAGCGTAAACTGTTGAAGAAGCTAGTGAGTTGACTTGCTTCTTGAGGGTAAGTGCCGAGTCAAGGTAGAAGCATAGATTTTTCACTACAGGCATCACTTTGATAATGTTGTTATCAATGTTGAAGGAAGTATAGCTAGGGTTAGGTTTTTTAATACCCATCTCTGAACCTAGGATCAGTAGCTCCATTTTGTCGTCATTCAGGCAGAGGCCATGGGAGGCCATCCATGCCTGAATGAGGAGGTATATCTTGTTTACTAAGGCCGAGGCATCCAAGAAGTTACCCGAAAGGGGAATGAGGATCTGGGTGTCATCTGCATAGTTAGTGTAGGTGACACCCAATCTGTCCAACTTGTCGAACAAGGACTTAGTAAAGATGTTATAAAGGGTAGGAGACACACATGATCCCTGAGGTAAACCACAGGAGACTTGTATGGGATCATCAGCTGCAGAAGGGGAGAAGACTCTCATTGTATGGTTGGCTAGGAAGGACTGGATCCAGGTTATGGCATCACTTGAAAATTGGGCAGCCGACCTAAGGTGGTTGCATAAGACTGTGTGATCCACCACATAAAAGGCTGCAGATAAGTCAACTAGGAGTAGCAGAACTGTTTCCCCTTGTCCTTCAACTCGTCAATTTGGTTCTTGAGGTCTATTAAGGCTGTTTCAGTGCCGTGGAGAGGGCGGAAGCCATACTGACGTGATCCTAATAGGTGATTGGCTTCTAAATAGTCCTGTATTTGTGGGTATGCTACTCTATCAATAATTTAAAGTAGAAAGGGGACCGTAGTGATGTGTCTGTAGTTGCTTGGGATGGATGGGTCTAGGGTTTGTTTTTTGAGCAGTGGGAGTACCCAAGATTCTTTGAGGTTATTAGGAAGTAGGTTCTGCTTGAATGATGCATTGATGAGCTTAGAAATTAAGGGATCTAAGTCTCTAGCTGCATCCTTTATAATTTGGGCTGGGCAATTATCTCCTTTGCAATTAGATGGTTTTAGTGAGAGTATGACTTTTTCTGTCTCAATAATAGAGATTTTCTTAAAGTTAAAGGGTAAGGTGGGACTGTCTGGTGTGGTTGTAAGGGGAGGTTTGTAAAGAGCAATCCAGTGTGAAGGAAATTTATTTGGCACTCATAAGAATCAAAAAATCAAATGGGAAGTCGCAAGTGGAAATGTATATAATTTGAAAAATGATTTAACCCTACCTATGGCAATCTAGGTAATGATGCAATACCAGAGCTGACAAACCCTAACAACAAAAATAAGCTAAAAAGTAGGAATTCGCCGGGAATAAAGTCCTGTAAAGGTTGCTGAGAGTGTGTTTATTGGGCGTGTTTGTCGCTAATGTCATTGAATCCCAAATTGAAATCTCCCAGTATCAGGATTTGCGCTTGGTCCTTGGTATTGTTAGCTAGGAGACAAGTTATGTCATCCTCGAAGGAGCCTAGTGGTCCTGGGGGTCTGTATACCAAGTGGATAGTGAGTGTGTGGTTATTGGGGTGAGGGAGTTTAGCTGTGAGTATCTCACAGGATTGGCAGGATGGAGGTGTAGCTGATCTAATGGGAAGGTTTGTTTTGGAGATGATGGCTAGTCCACCACCTCTGGTGTTAGGTCTATCTGCTCTGAGTATCTGGTAGCTCTCTGGTACAGCTATCATAAGAGCGTGTTCTGCAGCCTCATGGAGCCACGTTTCAGTAATAGCCAATAGGTCTCGGTTTTCGTTAGCTAGGGTGTCTGCAATATCAGCGACATGGGCTATCAAAGACCTGGCGTTCATAAGTGACCCCGATAGTGGAAAGGTCCTTTTAGGTTTGGTAGTGAGTGGGTGTGTAGTTGTACGTGACTGACCTGTGCAAGGGGTTATTGTCGAAGTGGCTGGTTGCACATGGGAGAAATTAGAAGAACGTTTGTGTTGTACACGTTGAGTGGAGAGTTCTAAAGGATAGGCTGCATTGCGTATGGGGCATCTACTGGTATAAGTAGATTTTGGATCATAGAGGCGGGGCAGTCTAGATCTCAATCTCAGATTTCTTTCCTTGGGAGGGCATGAGGTCATTGAAACAAGGGCCATTATGGTAAGGAGGCCTAAGATGAATGGGGTGGTCTGTATCCTTCAGGTTTTGCTCATGGTCATAGGTTTGACTAGGTGTAGTTTAGAGACTGTTTGAGGCTGGTACAGGCATAGATTGGAGACAATTTCAGGATGGGTAGGTGCCAGTTACATAGAAAGAGGGAATAATCACATTCAGTAAAGTCTGGTATCAATTGCATAAGTAGGTTGAAAACAGAATAAAAAAATAATCTTATTCAGTTACTTAGAGTGGGCTAGCGCCAAATCCAAAATGGGCTTGTATAAATTGCAAGAAGTAGATTAAAGCACATTCAGTGAAGGCTAGCCTCGATTGTACAAAGGTAGGTGAAGTGGGTAAACGCATACAGTTAATGCTAGTATCAATTGCCTAGGAGTAGGTTAGGGTCACATTTAGTGTAAGACTAGAATCAATTATTTGTGAGTAGGTTGGTATCAGGACCAATTTAGACTTGTATAATTATAGAGAAATAAACTCAGAGCACATTCAATATAGGCTAGTGTCGATTACATAGACATAATTAATTTAAGGGTTCAGGAGCACTAACTTATCCATAAGCTATGTAGCATGAGTCATTCTGCATTAGTAGTACAACATAAATGAGAGCATCTTAGTCTTGCAAATTATAGCAGGGCATATGACAGTACAAATAGATGCTGGTTATTTAAGTGGCTAGCAAGGCCAACCAGTTGTACAGGCGTATGGAGCAGGGCAATGCATACAGGGTAGCGGCGTGAGACTTATGATATGCACGGTTAGACTAAGTTAGATACAGGTGCTGCAAATATTGATCATGCCAGGACATAGACATAGTGCATCTGTCTTGGATGGGCGAAGAAGCGGAGCAGAGTACATGGCGGCCATATAGTGTATCGTATGTCCGTCGTAGATAGGCTAGTGTGCTGGGGGTGAAGCTGTGTAGGTAAACTGCAGGCGGGCGGGACGAGTAGCTGGAGTGATAACTCTTGGGAAACATGCAGAGGAAGGGAGCTGGTCTGGCATGAGAAGTGATGAGATGGGTTCTACCTTGGTTGTAGGTGATGCACACCCCCTTTAAGAAGGCCTTTTTCATCTGGAGCCTGATTCAGAAGCCCTGCCCAAGGCAGAACCAGATTGCATGAGAGGGATTTTGAAAGCATGGGACAGACTAAAAGCAGAACTTGCTTGGTGGATCTGCCTAGAGCTGTTGATTTCCTACCTGTCCTGTGACCTTAAATGCAAACCAAAAGTGTGTTTAGATATCTGTCCCATGAACTAGTTAATCCCCAGAAAGCAATTGGGGCTTTTCGGGGAATCCCTCTAGGCTACAGAAGCGGGTCTGGGCTGTAAGGGAAACCTTGTGAAGTTATATTTAAAATGGTATGCCCATTCATCACTGTACAGGGAACATACTGTTCTCAGATTTGCAGCCAAATAAATTAATTCCCAAGATTTAACAGGGAAAATGTAAGTGTATATTTGTGACATGGTGTACACAATGTTTTCACAGATTTGCAGGAATTGTTAAACTTCTAGACTTGTGGAAACCTCTTTTTACATAAAAAGAGAAATCTGGATTATATCTCTCTCTCTTAAACTGGAATAGCAAGGGGGTGTGTTTGTTTACCTTATTCCCACGAATATAATGTCGATTTAAATAACCAGTGCCATTTTTTTCCAAATAACAATGTACAGAAAATATAATATTCTGCCTTAAGCTGACTCCTGGAGTGTTCATTCTTGTTCCATCTAAGTTATGTTCTCATGCTTGCGTGAGACTTTAAATGATTCTAGATTTTGCGCTCTCCAAAATGCACCCTGCATTTTATATACACACGCAAACTAGCGACCAACACTATTCCTCAACTAGTATATAATCACCCTGAGAATAAGAAAGTTATATGTGATTCCAATGTATGTTTTTCACTGGTGCCAAAACTTTTTGACGATGTTAGAGAAAATCAAGTGAAATGCATATTATAAAATGTTTCTCTGATGCCAAAACCTGTAAATGGTGTTGGAGAAATGTAAGTGAAAAATATATTGTACAGTTATGATTAGAGAATTTAAATGTTTTCCCTTGAAATGCTACGCAGGCATATGGTAATATTTTGAATGTTCATCCTGGACATGATTACATATATTTATCTAGAATAGTTATTCAGATTTGGTTTAATATTAATGGATGTTTGTGTGTAATATGGATGTAATTATTAGTGAGAATATAGTGTGCTGGTTATTTTTCTTCTGTAGGCATGCTGCTTGTATTTGTATGGACTATTGTGGGTAATTTTCTCACCATAAAGTTGGGGACAACCTTTTATTTTGATTTATTATTTTAAATTAAAATAATATTAAGATAAAAAACAGCCTGTTTCTTGTCCCAGAAATTTGGGATGGGATTGTTGTTGTAAGGGTGCTAGATTAGATGATTTTCTTTCACACAAATTGAATATGCTAGAGCAGATCCCTTAAACCCAGTGATAGCCTTCACGGCAGCGACAGCATGCTGAAGAATTACCTAGCAAATGCCACTTGATTGCAATACAAAATGTTCCCCTGGATGCACTCCTGTGGCTGCTGTAGTTTTGACAGAACCCATTCCTTACAGAGGCAATCAAGCATGTGCAACACTTAATTAGAGAAGATGGCTTTAGCTCACAGTGAAAGTACAGCTACAATTCATGTAACACATTTTGCGCACTGTATGGACACATACTATATACAATTATATAATTTAATTATTTTTCCTTTATTGGGAGAACAATGCAAGCTGTGATTTGCCACACCATTTCTGTCAGGTGCCTAAAATCCACATATAAATCCTTCACAGTGCTAACCTGACTAATGGTATAGGAGAGGTCATGCACAAGCAACCTGTTACTTCTTTACATTCCCCAGTGCCCTCAGATGCATAGGGTGCAACCCACTGTGACAAAATGCTTGAAAATGCAGTTTCAAAATCCCTTGTGTATGAACACATATTCCCTCTACAATGAAGGAATTAGCATATTACAACAGTACCTCTTCTTTGGTTTGGAGCTTGTGAATCCCTTAAAATAGAACACATGAAAGATTTTAACCTCATTCTGGATTTTATGGATGCAGAGAAAATGTGTGTGAAACAAATAAGCATTATTATGCTCTGTCTTCATTAGATACATTACAGGGGTGTAACAACCTACCTGTTTGTGTGGCTCCTGTGGACGTCACAGAGTTGGGCTACTGGTATCACTTCCCCTTTGTCATGATCCCCACCAACTGAATGGACACAGTTAGGGAAGTGACACCAGACCGGAGGGGGATTTCTGTTTGATTTTCTGTTGGAGATGTAGAAAATTGGGACTGTGACCTGGGTGTGTTCGATGACCCCTCAATGGGACAAAAAGTATTAAAGTCTGTGGGCCTCAATTACGAGGTTGGCGGTACAACCCGCTGGTAGCTGCCACCTTGCGGGCAACCCCGTAACACTGTTTTCGCCGCCTGACTTACCGGTGCTACCAGGATATCATAGGCGGCAGAATGGTTATTTCCCATTCCCATGGAATACCATAGGATCCATGGGAATGGGAAACCTGAAGCAGCGGCATTGTTAGAAACGGTGCTGGTGCTTCAGGGAAAAGCATGCTAGTAGGGGCCTGAACTCCCGGCATGTCAGGCCTGCTGCGAGTTCTGTGTGCCTACCGGCAAACTTACAGCTTGGCATTCCAGAAAGGGTTCCGGTACGTTGCTGCTGGCACCGTCATTTCTGGACCGCCAACCTCGTAATGAGGCCATGTGTCTTGATACTCCCACATCCAGATTTTTCCTCCCCATGTACTGTGTAATGGTAATTGTGTTGGTTTGGATCTGTGTAGTTCTATTGCTAATGGTATCCAACCCTTCACCTTTGTGACAATCCCCACCAACTGAATGGGCACAGTGGGGGAGTGAGACCACAAAGGGGGATTTCTGTGTGATTTCCTTTTGGAGATGTAGAAAATTGGGACTGGGACCTGGGTGTGTTTGATCACCCCTCAATGGAAAAAAAGTATTGGTGATACAACCCGCCGGTAGCCGGCAGGTTGCCGCCAACCCATTAACACTGTTTCCACCTCCTAACTTACCGGTGCAACCAGGATTTCATGGGCGGCGGATGGTTATTTCCCTTTCCCATGGTGTCCCATTGGACTCCATGGAAATGGGACACCTGAAGCACCAGCACCGTTTGTAATGGTGCTGGTGCTTCGGGGAAAAGTATGCCAGTAGTGGCCTGAACTCCCAGCAGGTTAGGCCTGCTGAGTGTTCCGTGCTCCTAGCGGCAAACTTACAGCTTAGCATTCCAGAAAGGGTGCCGAGATGTTGCTACCGGCACCGTAATTTCCGGACCGCTAACCTCGTAATGAGGCCCTGTGTCTTGATACTCCCACCTCCCACTTTTTCTTCCTCCCCATGTACTGTGTAATGGTACCGGGGTTGGTTTGGATGTGTGTAGTTCTATATCCAGCCGCCTCCCCTCTGTGACACACATCAGTGAGGCTCCTTCCAGCTTCAGTTCTCTGGGGTGTGGTATATACTTCACTCCACTCCCAGAATCACCCAGTTGTTGGTGGTTATATTCACAACTTTCTGTTGTTGTGTCAACAAATACTATTTGTAGCCTTATGTTCACATGGTCCAAATAGCCAATGTCTATGTGTCTACAGCAGCATCTTGTATTGATGGCAAACTAGCCCTAACCTGTCTTCTGTGTACTTGCAGGCCAGGGGTTAGGCTCACCAAATCCAGGTGCAGAGTAATACTTCAGCTAATCCAGGTAAATTCCATAAAAAACATATGCCAATCCAAATGTAGTTTCCAGTCACAATCCAACCTTACTGTTGTTTCTTCTTTACAGGTTGTTGTCTGTGGTCTTCAGGCACGGCGATTCCAATCGCAGTGACATGATTTAGGTAGCTCGGGTTTCCGCTGTGTATGACTGCCATGGGCTAAAGAATGGCAAGGACTTAAATAGGCAGGCTCAGCCTGTATCCACCCTAATCCCCAAGTTTCCATCTTCTCACAAGATTTCAGGTGATTTAATTTTGGGTTGGTGGGGGGCTGTGGGAAAGCAGCAGGGATATGGTCCCTATAGTGGTGGACCCTCCACTCCTATTTCATATGGGTCAGCAGGCCCTCATAGACCCCATTGTGTGGAGTGCATGCCTCAGTGTGGGGGACTTGGGAACTTGAGGTGAGGCCCAATGCATTGGTCCGGACAGTATACACCCCAAGAATTCACCCTGCCAGGCCCTGGGTTCCCTGGGTCCTGTCGGTGAAATATGCAGATGAGGAAAGGGGCACGGATATTGGTGGCAGGTTCCCTGGAGCGACATTCCAGACCATATTGTTTCCAGTCTAAGAGGTGGCACACGTGCCTTTGCATCCTTTTGGAGTGCAGCCAGCATGGTAATGTATGGCCACCACCAGAGGTAAAAAAAAACTGTCATACCCATGTATCCCTCTTGTATGGATTATGCTCACCCATGTATACCCATGTAGCCCTCTTGTAGGGATTATGCACGCCTACCTACTTGCTGCAAATCATTATATATGTTCACACAGGATGGATTACAAAGGATTGAGTGGAGAGTGTTGAGTCCAGCAGCACTGCAACGCTTAAAGGAAACACGAAAACTCACTTGCAAAAACACTAAACAAAAATGATCTATCATGCAGAAATTAATTCACTTCACTGCATCATGACATTGCATGACACTGCTCACAGCTGTAATGCAAAAGGAAAACACACAATAGTCTGCGATAATGTATTGCGTAGATTCACTATAACGCACTATTACATATCACAGATCAGTGCTCGCAGCAAATCCACTGTGTTATAACAAAGGATTTATTGACAATACTATATCATTCCATGTTGAAAGGTAAAGGTTAACACACACATACATAACACATAGCATTAGTAGCCACCTTCTAAGGAGGCACCTGTGAAAAATACTGCCATAATCATAATACAGTGGGACAACGAAAGTAAAGATAGCAAAGCCAAGCTTTTGCAAATATTTGATAACCCACTAGCAAAATGCACAGACCTAGCTTCAAGAAGCAACAGAGCGCTTTACAGGGGTGTACAACAATACAGATACACAATGGAGCGCGTTACAGTGGTATGCAACAGTACAGATACACAATGGAGCGCTTTACAGTGGTATGCACCAATACAGATACACAATGGAGCGCGTTACAGTGGTATGCAACAGTACAGATACACAATGGAGCGCTTTACAGTGGTATGCACCAATACAGATACACAATGGAGCGCGTTACAGTGGTATGCAACAGTACAGATACACAATGGAGCGCTTTACAGTGGTATGCACCAATACAGATACACAATGGAGCGCGTTACAGTGGTATGCAACAGTACAGATACACAATGGAGCGCTTTACAGTGGTATGCACCAATACAGATACACAATGGAGCGCGTAACAGTTGTATGCAAAAGTACAGATGCATAACGTAGCGCTTTTCAGAGGTAACAACAGAACAGATGTACAGTGGGCGGTAGGATACAAAGAGGCACAGAGGAGGGGTACAGCTGTACACGGGAGGAGAGGAGCGGCCGCCGTCTAGCAAGTCAGGTGACGTGGGGGGCGATGTGATGGCATTGGCATTGAGCAGGAGAGACTCCTTGAAGAGGTGGGTATTGAGTTCTTTTTCAAATTGTAGGAGCATGGGGGCGAAGGTGATGCTGATGGGGAGGAGGTTCCATAGGCTTGGGGCCTAGGCAGAGAAGGCTTGTTTTCTGGTCCTTTCCTTTTTGCAGCAGCGGATTTGAAGTCTGCACGTGTCCTGGCTTCTGGTGGTGCACTGTCTGCCAGAGATGCTGAGTTTCTCCGCCAGGTAGTTGGGTGACTTGAGGCCGACTGCCTTATAGATGATGCAGCAAGACTTGAAGTACTGAAAGTATTAAACATGTGCTTAAGCTAGCAACATTGTTATTAGAACTGCTTCTAAAGTTCAAAGTTTCTGAAATAAACACAGACCAACAAGTTAATGTTCAGTTTTATACATTCAATGTGAGTTTACTTTATTTTTGTTTTACTTTGTTACATAAGGCATGGCACAGACAAAAGGTGGATTGTTTATTTCCTGTGTCCCAGTTTTTGTCTCTCTTTTTTTTAACAAAACCTCCACGTTCTGGATGAAGAATAAAATCATTTGGCCACTTTTAAAGTGGTCCTTCTGTGCCCCAAAGTCTTCTCATGAGCATAATTATGGGTTACTTGCCAGTTCCACCTTATGATATAAAACTGCACCAGAAAAAGTAGAGCAGACACTTGTACTTACTTTTAAGACCCTAGATGAAGATTGAACAATGCTGTATGTCAATGCTCTCAGTGGCCAGAATATCTAATTCTTTCTCAAAATCAGAAGGCTACACTGCAATTAATCAGTATGCCTCCCAGTACTGATAGCTTTTTCTTTCCTTTCCACCAGAACAGATGCACTTGGATTTTACTGTTTGCTTAAGAACACAAAGTCACACTACAATGAAACCCCCCTCTTGCCATTACTAGTTGCTTTCCTTTCCTCCCCATGGACAACAAGAACTCGGGATAAACTCATTGTCCAGCATCAGAAGTCTGGCTATTGCAGCAAATAATCCTTCCCTCCCAGTGCTGTTTGCTTTCCTTTCTTCCCGTGAGGCAGAAGGGCTCTGAATGTCTACTGTTTGCCCAAAGTATCAAAGAAGCAGTAGAGTAGCTCCTTGCACCCAAACATGCTGATTTCTTTTCACCTCAGGTGCAGAAGCTTTAAAATGAGGTCACAAATCATTACTGGCTGCAGTTAAGAAACTCAGTCATCCCCGCAACACAAACAATGCTACCTGTAAAAATCAATACCACCAAACACCCTGTGTAATAATTTTTTGTTGCCATACATTCTGAGGGGTATTGTACTTCTGCCTAATTCTTCTATTATGATATTTTTGTATTCATTGTGATCTGGTTTATATCAAACTTTTCACATTAAATAGTATACATAAATATTTACTTAATCTTAAAAAATGCGTTGATTCAATATACGTTAAAAACGTAACATTTGTAAAACCCACTGAAAACATGTTCTTGTTGTCAGTGCATATTAAACAATTATTGCACCACTCGTTCTTCCATTAATTTCATAATAATTATAATTGGTTATTTACAACATGCTTAATACCGAAAAGGGTCTAAGCACAGGCACCCTCCACTTTTCCTCTGTAAATAAGCAAATGTGCCACTCTGTAATTCCGCTGTTGGGAATTGTGCCAAAAGTCCCCAATGGTGTCTTAAGGACTCCATAAATGGGGACTAACATCCCTCTACTATCACTTGTACTCCTGTGGCAAACCCACGTGACTAAGTGACGGTAACTGATTTTGGCGATATTTTGGCAGATTTACCAAAGAAATACCAAAACTCGAACTGAGGACCATAATCTTTGTTCTGCTAATATTAGCCTCTAATGTATTTGTCACCACATACTGCATTGTTGGGTACGTTGCAAACATGTTGGAGGATAACCAAGGAGAACAACATCATCCGCGCCTTGAAACACTTGTGTATAGGCGCGTTATAAATGCCATATCATATCATACCATATCATATCCTCACAGGCCATCAAGGCAATATGGGACTTGCCAATCTCATATGGAAAATTCCGAATGTTTCTCAGTGCATTTCCATAGGTTGCCATGTATAGATTAAAAAAGTGCTGGAGCCAAAATATATGTCCGCTTTAAATCGTTATAGGTGGATATCTCTCTTGAAAAGAGAGCATCCCTTTCCAGTCTGCTTTGTATGGCTGTATTAGTATACAGAAGTTGGATCAATTTACCATATTCTTTAAAAATACTGATGATCCACCTTCTCAAATACTGCACTTAGATCTAAAAAGGCTGTGTATAAAAATGGCTCTTGCATTCACAGGGATTGCACTTTTACAATATTGAAAATGAAGCCAATACACATAGTACTCAAGCCCTTTGTAAAACTAGTTAGTGAGATAGGGGTGATTCTATTACTCCCTGCCCAATGAGTAAGTTCCTGCAATGAAGAGAAGCAAATAGCCTGCACATGACTCGTACTAAAGCTATTAATCGGCGGCTGCTTGGGTACACCCTATTTCTTCTTTTATCAGTAGGGACGGACCAGAAGAGATCCTGTCCAAGTTGAGAGCAGGGTACAACTATCCAACACATTAAGGAAATCCTCATTTAAGGTACCTGACCATAAAGCTCGATTTCCCTTCATGACCACATTAGAGAGTAAACCAGGCCTGGGTGCTCTACAAGAGTTACATTTGCTAAAATCTTAACCTTGAAAGATATCTAGGCTAATAATTTTGAGGACTGCAACTAGTAGTCTGGGTAATGCCTTGAGGCTGATATGGGAGTGTCTTGAGGCTGATAAAAATAGACTGAACATAGTCCATCCAAACCTGATGCACTGTACAATTGATGTGGGGCTGAATCAGAGAACAAAGTCTAAAAGTGCTTGCTTGCTGTCATTTTTAGCATATTCATCCATCGATCATACATGGTGGTCGTCTTATACCCAGTGAGACAATTTGTACACTATTGCTTTAACTTCCTTGTCATGGACTGTAACTAAGCAATGATGTCCTCTTGTAACACGCGCCACGATGCTCAAGGGCTGTTGTACGCTCTACATGTGTGAATTAATAAATAAATGACATTCAATGTTGGTTTTTTGTTTTTACTGATTTTACACTGAAATACAGACATAAATCAATCTGCTTTCTGTCTGTATCTATTTATAAAAAACAGGTCTTTCTGTCTGGTTCTCTATGATGTCACTCATACAACGCAGGCCAATCGCATTACAGATTGCCAGCATGGAGAGTGTAGAAGTTGTATAAAAATAGCATTAAGGTTCTTCAAATTGCTGACAGAATAGTTCTTAAGGCAGCAGTAGTCACAGGTGCAACCGTTTTTTCTTTTGGCAAAAACTGATCTAGCATTTCTTTCCTATATGGCTGCATGTGTGCTTTAATAAATGCATTTTTTATTAAAATAAATGCAGAGAAATACTAGTTGTGAATTATCTTTTTATATAACAAAATATAAATGTGGATAAATACAGAAAGAAAGGCCCGAAAATAAATATGGATAAATACAGACGGAAATGGCAGAAAAATAAACACCATAAAACCAGAACCTGCGATCAGCCATCTAAAACTGTTGAGACCCCACTCTAATTTCTCCCCCTCTCGACAAAATCCCACCAAATTTTGCAAAAACATTTATATCTAGATCTAACATCATTTTGCAGACTTTTGTGTAGATTCGTCAAATGGTATCACATTTATAAGCCTTTAAAATATTTTAGACCCCCCTTCTAATTTTGCCCTCTCTTGACAAAATCCCACCAAACATTGCAAAAAAAAAGATATCTAGATCTAAAATCGTTTTGCAAACATTTGTGCAGATTTGTCAAATGGCACCACATTTATAAGCCTTAACAATATTTTGGGACTCCCACCCCTCTAATTCTGCTCCCTCTTGACAAAACAGAACTATTCAGAATCAAGTCTAGAATGAAATTCCAAAATTTCATGCAGATTCATTGAGTAGCGCCAAAGTTATAAGCCATCCAAAAACTGCTTTTCACCAACCCTTTAATGCACAAATAAGCATAGATGCCCCTGAATATCTAATATGTCCGCGTACATCGCAGAACTGCCCCAGACTGTTTGCGGACATCGGAGATGAAAAACACCTGTTGTTTTGGCTGTTTAAGGCCATATCTATCCTAACCTCATCAGTCCTCACCTCCCCAGAGATTGTTTCATTAGTTTGACAAGTGCAATATTGTGTTTTTTAATATGTTTTTACCTTGATGTCTGCAGACAAAGGGCGCTGTGCGCAAATACAACTTGGCAAGCGTTTCCAAAAATCTGGCACGACTCACGTGTGTATTGACCAATCAGCGGGTGCGTCCGATGTCCGCAGACACCACGTCATCCTCTAGACCAATTGGATGCTCGTCCATGGACCTAACAGGGAAGGGAGTCCACGGACTGAACCCAGATATCACTAATTTTTTTTTACCTACTTTTTGGTCGTTTTAAAAGAAAATACTGGACGGATTTACACTCAATTTACAAAAGCACGCTTTCGGAACCAAGCCACCGCTGCTGCCGCAAATTTGGTGAAAATCCATCCAGCAGTTTGGGCTGTAGACGTGAGTACAATTTATTTCCATTGAGTCTATGGGAAAACCCACACATTTTGGGGGCTCCCCTATAACTTTGTCCCCCCCTGACGAAACCTTGCCAAACTATGCACGATCAATCTGACAGTGCCATATACCTTTTCCCGAAAGATTCTTTCAAAGGGGGCAAAGTTATAAGCTGCCTAAAAAGTGCTCTTCCTATGGGTTGAGCAATTTAACCATAACTACAGGGCCTCTACCGCAGGCTCACTGCTGATGTGGATATCGAGCGTCGAGTTGCACTCCCTGAAGCATTTCACCATTGACAGTCAGAGTCAGTAAGTAAACATATCTTCTTTTAATGTTGCATCAAAGTATTTCAAAAGCCATAGAATTTGGCATTTGCACAATATAAAGCCCCAAAATCTGGCAGAATAACGCATTTCGTGACTTGCTCGTTGCTTGTTCACATCAACTGCCCATTCACACAGTGCATGTTTAAAAACAGTTCACACAAATAATCAAAACAGTAAACGGACTCATGTTTATGGACGGACTCATGTTGAGTAGAAAAGAGATCAGCAATGTTGTGTGTATACGGTAAGTATAGCTTTGGTGTAGCTATGATTATATATATATATATATATATATTTCTATTTGTTTTGTCCATCGTTTATGTCCCACTTTTTTACACCCACATAAACTGGACCACCACTTGTTCTCCTCTTTGTGCTATTGTATAGGAACCTCCTCCTGCAAATGCCTACGCCATCTGTAAATGTGTTATTGTAAGTAATTCCTAACCGAAATTGACATCTCTGTTTTTCAAACAAATATAAATTAAAATCAACAACCTATCTTCTATTTATTATTATTATTATTATTATTATTATTATTATTATTATTATGGCTTTTATTGAGCGCAGACCTAGCTTCGAGAAGCAAGGTAGCACTCTACAGATGTATACAACAGTAAAGATGCATAACAGAGCGCTTTTCTGAGGTAACCGCAGAACAGATATACAGCAGGGGTTGATATGATATGATATGGCATTTATGATGCGCCTGTACACAAGTGCTTCAAAGCGCGAAAAGGATTCAGAGGGGCATAGAGGAGGGGTACAGCTGTAGAGGGTGGTGGGGAGGAGAGGTGCGGACGGCATCTGGCGAGTCAAATGGCGTTGGGTCGACGTGTTGGCCTTGGTGTTGAGGAGCATTCTGTGCCTCAGACATTATTATTAACTTAACTTTTCCAAAATAATGTTGCTAAAGCTTCACTAAATGAATGGAACCAAATTGTCGAAATTCCACCTGTGTAATATCTGCAGAGGTGTAATCACTCTCAATTTATGGATATGATCAAATGCATGCAATGTACGCTGTCTATTCCAAGGCATTGATACACATGAAACACAAGTATCTTCTATTTCAAGAACCAGAGGGCCGCTATGGGGCAAGGTGAGGTAGTGTGTTGTTAACACTGCTCTGCAAATTCACTCACATTATGTTTATCATTCAACATAATGTCCACATTTCCTTCATTTTCACGTTTATGTTTAACATTGAACCCTGGACTAAACAGAGCGTTTCTACCAGATCACATATTTCCTGTTTGTCACCATCTTCTCGTATAATTGTCGGTGCAGATACTATCTGGTTTTAAAGACAAGACATTTCCAATTTCTTGAACTCTAGCCACTAACTTTTTCTTCCTTTTATTTTTTCGAAAGCGCCTTGTTCTGCAAATCATATAGACCATCTGATGACATTAATAAGCAAGTGTTCTCAGGTCCAGCTGTGATCGCTTCTTTAGAAGCATTGTATGGGTTTCCAGTCGTAGAAGACTCCATGCCGTAGAGGGGATATTTTTGGTGAAACATTTGTTGACTGTGATACACTTGCCCCAGGGACTTCATTTAGGGGACACCAGAGGTCGCCTGAGGTCTCCCTTGTTACCCCTAAAAAAAATAAAAAAAAGAAAAAAGAAAACACTTCTTTTTTTTTTTTTTACAAATTGAAGCTCCTGGCCTGTGGCCAATGCCATGTGGCTCTTTGCTTCTAGAGTGGCTGGCATTCTTGTTCAGGCTTCTTACAAAAAAACAGGGGGTTCCACAAGTGTAACACTTAGAACAGTGACCCTAAATAAGAAATAATAGGAATAACAAATAATGTGTCTTTCTGGAGTTCTTATACAATAATTGCTAGACTCATTAAAGGTTTATTTCAGGCACACTTCAGGGGGTGAGTCACTGATTTAGTCTGTTCTTAAACACCTCAAATTCACAATGCAGACAAAATCCTCCAAAAAGCATTTAGAGTATGATAAGCATTCATTTCGGACTATATATTTTGATTTTCGCAAGTTGCAGTTATAGCATGTTTTTTTCTGCCGATACATATGGTGATCCATTCGTCTATGAAATGTATATCACTTTACAGTGATATTGTAATCATATTCTGTTATAGTGTACTTAGAAACAATGCTATGTGATGCCACTTCCTGTTTTGTTAAGGGGTAAACGGTTGTGTTCAGTTGCTTCACGCGATGTCACTTCAGGGTGGAGTCAAATGACATCACTTCCTGTGGTGTCATTAGGGGTCATGTGATGTCACTTCCACTACCACTGGCATTTTGGTGAAATGACGTCCCTGACTTACCCTTCATCCCATGATTTCTACTTTTTATTCCTTTTCTTTTTCTTTATTATAGTTTTAGATTATTTATAGTGGTGTAGGCTTCTTGAATTCCGTGTTCATGTCACTACTTAAAAATGCCTTTGAACTCATTCATGTTTCACGTATTTTGTATTTTGGTATTTGTATTATTGCTTTTATTGTTGAGGCTACATGGTGTTTGGAACAGTTACTCTGTACAGAACGGTCAACAGTAAGTGGAAAAACACAGCTCCCAACTTTACAAACAGTACATTCTGCATCATAGAAAAACATCACTAAAACATCAATGGAAACTATTACACTACCTTGCAAACACATTAACCTGTATGAGAAAATGTTTCCTGATAATATAATGCTGATTGATTCACTAAAATGCTTTGCTGTGCACTGCAGTGTAAAGTTGCTATACACAAGAGAACACATAGGGCCCGATTCATGGAATAAACTGTGCGGAAAAAAGGGGACTTGTACTTGAAATCGCGCGCAAATACCTGTTCATTGATTCATGGAATCAAATGCGCTTTACTTGCATGGAGTACGTGCAGGCTCGGCATGCCTGTGCGAGCCGTCAAGGGCCTGGCGCGAGACTGCACTCTCACAGGCCGATTCATGGAATGAATGTGCGCTGAAAAAACGGCGCACGCGTGCGAAAACGTGCGATTCGCAGTGAAATAGCGAAAATCGCAGTGCAAGTGCGATTATCGCACAGAAAACAGCGCACATCTATTCATGGAAGTCCATGCACGCGCAAAATGTGGGATGTGCGCTGAAAAAGTGCGCGGCGCACGCTGGCGCACGCTGGCGCACAGGTCATCGAACGCCGTGCGATAAGGCCACAGCGAATTCGCACATAGCGTGGCGCACATAACAAAAGTAGGCGTAACACGGGGCGTTACACGCAGAATGGGGAACAACTCGTGAAAATGTGGGCGTCACGGGGGAAGTACAGGAGGCAAGTGCGCGGAACGCCTACACGCTCGCCTACAACACGTATTCATGGAATCGAATAGGGAAAAACAGCACACGGCCAAAGAAGTGCACAGGCCCATACATGTCCGCCACACGAAAGCAGGCGGTAGTGTCCCTGCGCAGGAAAAAAATGTGCGCCAAAGTTCTACACGCGCGAGAAGTTCCACACGCGATCGGGCCTGGGGGAGCGTGTGCGTGTATTTCAGAGGTGCGCGAGAAGTCCCACACGCAATCGGGCCTGGGGGAGCGTGTGCGTGTATTTCAGGGGTGCGCGTGAAGTTTACACGCGAATGGCCTGGGTGCGTGTATTTCAGGGGTGCGCGAGAAGTTTCACATGCGATTGGCCTGGGCGCGGGTATTTCAGAGGTGCGCGAGAAGTTTCACACGCGATCGGGCCTGGGGGAGCGTGTGCGTGTATTTCAGGGGTGCGCGAGAAGTTCCACATGCGATTGGCCTGGGCGCGTGTATTTCAGAGGTGCGCGAGAAGTTTCACACGCGATTGGCCCGTGTACGCGATTCCATTGGACCAAAGGCCCTGAAAGCGCAGGCGCGTCTGTGTCGTGACACGCGCAGGCGTTTCCCTGTACCCAGGGGAATGTTACAAGACCAAAAACTGCACGTCCGAGTGTCAGCCCGCGTAATTGGAGGATAGGGCCTCAGTGCGTATACGCAGAAGTGATGTTGGACGTGTGGTGCGGTTTAAAAGGTATGTGTAGTACATCATTTCCTTGTACATGCTTCTCGTGGAGAGCAAGTGGGTGAAATCTGTACTTTTGTCGGTTCACACGCGATTTACTTCACAGCGTTTCTAGTTCGTACTCCCTGTTACCTCTGTCAGTATTTTTCTGATTTTCTCTTCGACCTGTTTCCTCAAACAGCGTTGACTTCTCCTTTTGTCCTGTCTCCTCAGACAGTGTACAAATCTTCTTTTGGCGGGGGTGTTGCCAACGCGCACACGCGCGTATTTTTCACGCTCTTTTCCCAGGCAGACGGTGAGTCGCGCACGTATTTACCAACTGTGCTAGTCCCGTGTGTAGCGTACCCCTTCAGAGGTCATTGTAGGCTGCGTGTGACACGCAAATGATAATTTTTGTGTTTCTGGGTGCCACAGCGTAGTGCGGGTTCCTTTTCCCACGCACGTGGTCTACGAGGGGTCGCGTGCACGTCATTTTCTGTTTTAGGGGTGCCTGTGCATTGCGTGACCCGTCATCTTTCCCCAGGGGTTCCATACAGCCTTGCTAGAGCACTTGGGTACGAATTCCATCTAGTACCCTACCCCTTTGACCCCCAATTGCCCAGGACAGTTGTCTACTGCAACTCCCATACACACAACTCCATCAGTGCCATGGCTGGGAGGCAAGCAAGTGGTAAGGGTGGCAAAGGTGGCCAAGCCTCAAGAGGTGGGCGTGGTGGGCGCGGTAGGGGATGTGGCCAGGATTTGCAGACTACCCCTAGCCCCCCACGTGTGGAGGACCAGTCAGGGACACACATCCCCCCCCCCCATGGTTGAGGGAAACGTGGCTGACACCATCCCTGCTCAGCCCTTGTTGGACCGGCCCGTTGTGGCACCTGACCTAGCACAGGGTGACTCCCAGGCTGACTTCCAAGTCGCCAAGTCTAGGCCACGGGTGGCGGCGCAAGCCAGTGTCACCAGGCCACGTGGTACAGGGGCAGCCATGTCATCTGCTGCCCCGAGTAGGCGGGGTGGGGAGGCTGCAGGGGCAGCTGCAGCTCCGTCCACCCCAGCTCTGACTCTCCCAGCCAGGACAGTGTTGGTCCCGGTACATCAGACTGAGGTTCCCCCTGCCATCATCACACTTCAGCTAATGCCTGCAGAAAGTCATGTGGTCAGTGTGCCATCGCACACTACTACTACACAGTCCACCGGTGCTCCTGCCTCTAGTGTCCAGAGCGGCGTAGGGCACTCCGGATCCCCACCACCCACAAAAAGAAAGAGGAAGAGTGCTCGTCCAGTACAGGCTGATGACCCCGACACGGCTACACAGTCCGGCACGCCAAGGAAGCCTAGCTTCAATGATGCCGAACTGGATGCACTTGTGCAGTATGTGTCCGAACATGACGCCGAAATGTTGGTCACTTCAGGGTGTAGGATCACACCTGCTCGACGTCAGGCACACTGGCAGTCCATCACGGACAGCATAAGTGCCCTTGGGTTTGTGAGGCGCACAGCTGTTGAGTGCTGCAAGCGCTGGAATGACCTTAAGCGTAGGGCAAAGAAAAAGCTGGCCTCAAGTCATGCCGCAACTCTGGTGACTGGAGGTGGGTCTCCACAAGAGGACATTGAACTCACTCTACATGAGCATGTTGCTCGGACCTACGTCACAGAGGAGCAGATCCAAGGTGTGGGAGAACTGAGAGATTACGAGGCATTGTCCGGTGAGTGCACATGCATGTGTGTGTGATCCATGTGTATGTTGTTTGTGGGAGGGGTTCTGGTTGAGTGGCAGGTCAGGGTGTGTGTGCCTGAGTGTTTTGGGCCACCCATGTGCTTCATCCAATGCATTTGGCGCCCCGAGATTTGGGTATTACAGTATCCCTTCTGCCCACAGTAGGCATTTTGCACTACATCGCACCAGTTGCCCTTGAAGTGGCATCTTGCAACAACATTGTTCCGTATTTAGCTGTGTTCATTCAGGCTGATTGTAGAAATTCACCCGGTTCTACTGCGCATCACTCTGCCCTATTGTCACATATATGACATGCCTATGGTACATGCCATCTGTGTGATGGCATGTGTCATGTATGTGTATTGGACATGCCACTCCCAGGCCAATGTGTGATGGCACTGCTAGCCAGCATGCAGCTAATGTGTTGCTCTTCCATCTTGGTGTCATCAGTGTCTGACATTTTCCTCCCCTTCCAACTCATGGACAGTGCATGCATGGGAGGGTTATAGTCATGTGGGACATGTGTAAATCAAGTACTGGTACTGTAGCTTGTCTGGCCTAATTGCGTGCCATGGTGCTAATGCCTGTTTCCATTTTTTGTCTTTCATGTTTTTGCAGAGGATGACGCACTTGATGCTGTTGAGGGAGAGGAGATGGTGCAGGCCCAGGAGGGATCTAAAGCACGACCAGGCACCAGTGGGGGACGTGGTTTGGTGGTGGGGGAGAACCCTCTCTTGCTGCAGGCCATACTGTCCAGGGGTGTCCCTGGCTGCACCTCCCCAGAACTCTTTTCAGGTGTTGATTCGGATGAGACCTATGTGGATTCGCAGGTATGTGTTCATGGAAGGGATACTGTTCTGTCCGACCCACCTGCACCAGGGGTAGAGCCCACTATGGGGATGTCAGTGTTGGTAGGTGCGCCTGTGGGGTTACAGATGCAGGGCCACACTCCGCAACATCTGATCCTGTTCCTGGGCCAGCAGATCAGAGGGGAAATGCAGTCCTGCAGCCTCAGGCAGTGCCGACACAGCAAGGCGCAGTTTGCCTTGCCCCAGACAGGTGTGGTGCCCGCCAACGCGGTGGCCGTCCGCCACCGGGCAATACCGCATGGGAGCAATCCATATACGGTATGGCCAACCAACAGGCAGCATCATCAGAAATGATTGCTCAAGCCATGGAGAGGGTGGCCACTTCCATTGTCCCCCCAGAAAGGCAGATGGAGCTACTACAGCAGGCAACAGACTCCATTTGCCAATCAGTCAGGGAGGACATGTTGGTGTCCAACAGGGACAGACAGGCGGCCCTGGACAATCTGAGGGAATCAATTTCTCTAGATGCCCAGGGACAGAGGGAAGCCCTGAGGGGAGCGGTCCGGCACCTCAGGCAGACTCTTGTGGACCTTGAGGCTTCCACTGTCACCAGGACGGAACAGCTGCTGGAGCTCTCAGCAGAGATGCAGGCAACTCGGGCGGAGGCCCGGGCAACTCGGGCGGAGGTCCGGGCAACACGTCAGGTGTTGCATGGGGATCTCCGCACCATATCCCTCCAGAACGAGGCCTTCCACACCCGCATGCTTGCTGCCATTGAGGACCAAACTAGGGCTTTGCGTGGGCTGCCTCCCATAGCACCACCACGTCCTGTGGCAGCAGCAGCAGAGGTTGAGGAGAGCGAATCCAGCAGTGAATCTCCCACAATTTAGTAGCCGTGCAGGCCATGAGCCCATGGAGGTGTTTTTTTTCCCCAACATTCACACAGGTGGCTGTTGGTGGGCACCCTGTCCCCCCTGGCCCACACATGGCCATTTTTGATTTTTGATTTTTGATTTTTTGTTGCAGTGTGTTGCCTTGTGTGGCTCCCGTGGGCATCCACTGTATTCCGGCTGGGCACATGCAGGCTTGTCCTGAGTTTGGGTTAGATGCTTGGGTTCGTGAGACACACACCCCTCCTGCTTCCCGTTTCCATGGGCTTGCAAAGGGTGTGCCCAAGTGACAGTGACTTACACAGTGACGTTGGACTCCCACGACATGTGTGGGCAGTCTGTAGTCAATGCTGTGTATACATTCCTAGTGCATATTGTTGTTGTATTGTGCACTGCATGGTGTATTGATGTGTGCTTGTGCATCCATGTCTCCCTCCTAATTTGCAGGTTCATTCCTCATGTCTTCACAAGGCCGTCCACGTTGGAGATGGAGCTCATGTTGTGAGCAGTGGACTTCCAGATGTGCGTGGCAACAACACTGTACAGTTGGAGGTGGTGGATGTGCTGGCATTCTCATGTTGTAAGACTACGTATCCTTTACCTTAGTACTGCCTTGTTTATGCTATGTCGATTGTATTGTGGTAAGTATTTGGTCATGTGTGTTGTTATTTCTACATTTATGTGGGCATATTGTGTGTGGCCAGTTTCCATTAGGGACACTGTACTTTGTGACACGTGTCATGTTTGGGGGATGACTTTGTTTGCTCTCACATGGCATGTCATGCCATGGTGTGTTGGGTGGCGGTGCTGGGGAGGGGTTGGGTGACATGGCACTGTTGTCATGTTGTATCTTGCAAGGGGGTAATTATTTTAGCAGCATAGAAGTGTGTCTTTTGAACACAGCATTGGTGGTGTTTGTGTAGGTAGGGAAGCACACAATCGAACACTTCCAGATGTACAATCTCAGGCTGGTATGGTTGTGACAGTTGACTGTCCATTGACACATCATAATTGTCAGTTACAATCATCATTGATTGTCAGCTGGTATGTGCCAGGGCTGTGTGCACTCCACAGGGGTGTGATTTTAGGTGAAGTAATTAGCCACGAGCTGCGTACGGGCTGCCTCACCCTGTGCCCTTTCCCCTCCCATGCGCAGTGGGCATGCATGTGGTTGGGGATGTGGGGGCACCACCATGTCCACGGCCAGGCCCCGGCGTGTTGCAACGTTGTGCAGGACACATGCTGCCACTATGATCCTGCACACTACTGGGGGAGCGTATAACAGCTGCCCGCCAGAACGGTCAAGGGAGCGGAAGCGTGACTTGAGCACTCTGAATGTGCGCTCCACGATGCCCCGGGTTGCAATGTGGGCTGTGTTGTATCTTACCTGGGGTGGCGTGGTGGGGTTCCGAATTGGCGTCATCATGTGGGTGCTGAGAGGGTAGGCACTGTCCCCTGGGGAGGTGGTGATGGGTATCATTAGTGGGGTTGTGACATTACTAATCTGACATGCATGCATGCGCAGTGGCATTTATACTCACCGAGCAGCCATGTATCGCCATGCCGCCCAGCTTCTATGTCCCGGTTTAGGGTAGACATTCTGTAGATGAAACTGTCGTGGGTGGAGCCTGGATAGTTGGCGTATACTGAGGTGATGATTCCCTTGGCATCACATACTACCTGGACGTTGATGGAATGCCAGTGCTTGCGGTTTCGATAGATGTGCTCAGTTGCCCTGGGGGGACGTAGAGCCACATGGGTGCAATCAATGGCACCTAGCACTTTGGGGAATTGTGCCACCCTGTAGAAATCCTGGGCGACAGCCTGCCTTTCTGCATGTGTTCTGGGCAGGTATATGTGTCTGCGGACTGATGGGCGTGCAGTGATGATGGCCAAGACCTGGTGTAGGCAGCGTGACTGCGTGGCCTGTGACACCCCCCCCACTATGGCACTTGTCCACTGAAATGATCCAGTGGCCAAGAAGTGCAGTACATTGAGGACCTTCTCCAGGGGGCTGAGTGCTTGGGAGCACAGGGTGGTTGATGTGAGGTCATCCTCCCACTCACTGACCAGTTCGAGTATTATGTGAGGTGGAAACCTGTACCTCCCATACACATGGTCATCAGGCATCCCAAAAAGGCTGGTTCTGGGTGTAAAAATTCTGGCCCTGACTATCCTCCTCCTCCTCCTGCGGTATCCCACGGCCACTGCTGCTAGGAACGGTATGTTCATCCTGGCGTCTGAGCTTGTTTGTTGTTTGCGTGCACTTTTATGCTGTGCGGGTGGACGTACGCCTACTTCCTGCTGGCGTACGTGTTTCCGGATTGGCCACGTTCGATTCCATGAATACGTGTTGTAGGCGAGCGTGTAAAAACTTCCCGCGCACCCCTGGAATACACGTACCCAGCCCAATCGCGTGTGAAACTTCCCGCGCACCCCTGAAATACACGTACCCAGCCCAATCGCGTGTGAAACTTCTCACGCACCCCTGAAATACACGCACACGCTCCCCCAGGCCCGATCGCGTGTGGAACTTCTCGCGCACCCCTGAAATACACGTACCCAGCCCAATCGCGTGTGAAACTTCTCGCGCACCCCTGTAATACACGTACCCTGCCCAATCGCTTGTAAAACTTCTCGCGCACCCCTGAAATACCCGCACCCAGCCCAATCGCGTGTAAAACTTCCCGCGCACCCCTGAAATACACGTGCCCAGCCCAATCGCGTGTGAAACTTCGCATGCACCCCTGGAATACACGCACACGCTCCCCCAGGCCAGATCGCGTGTGAGACTTCTCGCGCACCCCTGAAATACACGTACCCAGCCCATTCGCGTGTGGAACTTCTCACGCACCCCTAAAATACATGCACACGCTCCCCCAGGCCCGATCGCGTGTGAAACTTCTTGCGCACGCTTGTTCCCGAAACCCGTAATACACGTTCCCCGCTTTGCGTTTGCTGTTTGCCAGTCCGGTGAACTGGTCCAGGGTTGGCGCAGCCCTTGGCGATGGTTTTGCGATCTTGATGGCTTTTCCTTGCGCGAAGGCGTTCTTGGGGGTGTAACTGGCGCTGCTGCAGGCTCGCTGTGCCACTCTGCGCCACGTCTGCTTTTAGAGGCGAGAATCCATGAATACGCTGTGCGCGGAAATTGATTTTATCGCACGCGGCTGGCGCAGACATTCGCACGGGCACGCTGTGCGCCAGCCGCGTGCGACACTTTTGTGCGAATTTCCATGAATTACCCTGTCAGTGTGCGCGAGGCCTGCGCAGAGGGTGGATAATTGGGTGGAACATGGAAAATGGGGAAGAACTTGCCCGAAAGGGGGCGTGCCGAGGGACGGCCTGCAGGCAGCCCCTTGCACTCCCACAACAGAGCATGTAAAAGCAAGTTCATGGATTTGGCCGTGTATCCTCCTGCTTGTGAAAAATCCACGCAAAGCCCTCGAACTCTACGCCAGCCGAAAAGCAGCCGTAAGTACTCGCCCGGTGGATGCGCAAATATGGAGGTGCATTTGCATGTCGGATTGAGTGATGCGTGCAGCAGACAAGCTCCGATCATACTTTGGGGGTGCGTAAACATCTTAGCGGAGTGCAGAAACAGTTTACAGGGTTTGCACGCAGGTTTCACGAGTTATGATAAATGCTGTGCATGTTGATAGGGTGCCGGCAACAGCCACAAGGGACCCTGCACAGGGTCCCTAAGGTGCAGGCCTGCTTGCAGGGGACCCCAGGCACTGATTTCAGGGAGCATGTATTGGCGTCGGGACTGCACGCAAATGTGGCAGTTTCTGGCTGTTTTGTCTCTGCGTGTGGGTGTGTCTGGGGCATTCCGGCCACGACTTGCACATAGGTGTATAATGCACATAGAATTCCAGGAATACGCAGCACCACACGCAGATTTTTATCTGCACGATGGCTCGTGCACGTTTGTTCTCGGCACGCAGGACTTAGGCGGACAATGTGCGCGCGATACCAATGACACCTGGCAAATTACTGTTTAAGATGCAGTGGCTCAAGGGAAGACATTCGCTGAATCACAGAGCAGGTCATTTTTAGGGAATGTGAACCTCGTTATTATATTCTATTACCATGCCATAATGCAGCACACATCTGAGAAGCATCAATTTGAAGATAGATGGAACTAAAATTAGCTTATGAAAATAACATTCAACAACTTACACCGCTGGAATAGTTTCTAGAAAATGGCTGACATTAGCCTTCAGATAATCAGTAGACTTGCCTGTTTTGCCACCTAAAATAGGTAACTACTCAGAACAACGAAAATGCAGTTGCAAATAAGCAGGCGCTTGCGCTTTATTGCCGCCTGCACTACTTTGTTGATGTGTCTAGAACAGAGGCTTCAGCAGCGCATGCCACATAGAGGTGTCCTAATATTGTTTTGTTTGATCTGAAGCGTGCCTGTAAGATTAAAATATATTTTCATTCATGGTCATTTCTAGGCACAAATACATTCTGAATTACACAAAAAAGCCTAAGGGCCTCATTACACGGATGGCGGTGAACCATGGCGCTATTAGCGCCATGGTTCATGCCGGTAAAATACCGGCACCGCCTTGGCGGAAAGGGGAATTACCGCCCCATTCCAAGGTTGGCGGGGCGGTAATTCCCCCTTCCACCATTGCCCTTCCCCATTCCCATTTTTGCTCCATAGGGCTCTATGGGAATGGGGAAGGCGCTAATTACGGTACCGCAAATTGCGGTACCGTGATTAGCTCCACTGGTCCCTTTGCGGGTTGGTTTTTAACGCCTGCAAAAAGCAGGCGTTAAATTCCCCAACCCGCAAAGGGACCTCGTAGTAAGGCAGTAAGGATTTACTGGTAAAATACCGGTACCGGTAAACCCTTACCGCCATCCATGTAATGAGGCCCATTGTTTTTAAAATGTCATTATTTCACTTTTGACTTCTAAAAAAAATGCTAAAAATCAATAATCTCATGTGGAGCCCTGGCCGACATTGTAACAGAGCATTCATCATGCTGCACTCTTTCTGCATTGAGCTAATGAAGCTGGCTATGTACCAGGACCCAAAGACATGCTGATTCAAGAGTTCTGTCGGAGAGCTAACGTTTTCTCTAACAAGACCTAAACAGATCCAGTCATACAGTTTCACAAAACCTCATCCCTGCTCTGTGACTCCAGCATCTGAGCGGACCACAAAGCAGCTCTGAAATACTGACATACCAGGCACAATGATGTGATGTGGCTGACCTTTTGAAAATAAGATCCACTCCGTGTGCGGAAATGAAATGTCACTTCTTGCAGAGTCAATATATTTTTTTTTAAATCAGTCTGGTTAAAGCAGGTGGTCCGCAACTGCAGACAATCTGACATCTCATTCGAATTCTTGCTGTGCTTCATGACCACATTATTCTTTTCTGAGCAATAGTTTTAAATGACATGACAAGTTGTGAGTAGACAAGTATATATTGACAATTCCACGTTACATTAGATGTTATCCATGCATTTATGCTGGTGGGTGATTTCTTAGTAGTGGATAGGTTTGCCACCCAAAGCAATAACGCAAATGCCTAGAATACCTCCAGTTCGATTCTTGCTTTGGGTGAGAAAGGCACTGGGGAAGGGAGACAGAAGATTGCCGTTAATTGAGCTCTAGCCGCACTTCACAATAGTTTAGTCCCATTATCTCATGCACAGAAGGATACAGAGGGCTGAGGAGGAAAGCCCAGGATGCAGCAGACGCAGGTGACAGGCCGTTCCCAGCACTAACAAAACAATGATACCTTTGGAGAGTTCGGCCCAAGTGCTTGGGACAAGCACAACCTATTGGCCCTGGGCAAACTGTACAAGTTGCGGATTCCCTCTTACCATCCTTTCTCCCTTCTCTTTAGTTGTGCTAGTTCCCGCGTGGCGCATATGCATGCTTTTAATACGAAGCATGCAGTGCCAGTGCATGGGCAATAGAGCACGCCCCCTTAAGGTTGTGCATCAGCAGAATCTGTGCGTGTGGTTTTGGAATGAGAAAAAGGGGCGTTCGGACCACTGCTTTAATATCAATGTGTGCACGTTGCAGGACAAGCAGCACACTGCTTTGTGTGAATGGGTGCCACGCGCAGTGCAATGAAGCCCTAGATCTACTCAAGGTAGCCTGGATTTCATTTTTATAGCTTGGACGTGCACAATGCAAAACAGTTAAGAGATGAATGGCCTCATTTATAGAAAACGTGCAAAGGCCCTGCAAAGTACGCTGGACGTAAAAAAAACTTTGCATCCACAGTGAGTCCCCAACCCACATGACAGCCATTGTTGAAATACATTACAAAAACATAGTAAAAGTTATTTTGCACATGGACCAAAAGAGACTGCAACACGTGTGCGATCATGAAAAATAAATCTCTATTACAACATGCCAACAACAAAAACAACACATGAGGAAGGGTGAAATGTGCAGGGCTGAAACGAAAAATAAATTCCAAAATGAAACTTAACACTTAGAACTATGTACACCGGCAGTGGGCCTACATGTCCTTCAGTGCGTCCACCATGGTAGAGTCACATTCTGTATCTTCTTCCTTGAGGTGGGCTTCCGTTCTTTCCTGGAGGTCTTGCAGGCCCCCTATCGTTCTCCACTCCTCCTCCTCTGCATCCCTGCAAGCTGCCTCTAGGATGGCAGCCCACCCCAGTGCCCGCCTCTCCCACACCTCTGCCCTGATCCTGACAATCGTTGCCTCCTTAGCCCGCTGCCTCTCTGCGAGCAGCTGCCTGTGGAAAGTTGTCCGGGCGCACACCAGCTGCTGGAGCTGCCTCCTCTCCTAGTGCCAAATGCCAAACATGTCCTGCCTGAATTGCCTCCTCTGTGTTGATTGGGCCTGCATTGACTGCCTCTGCACACTCCTTATCTGCTGCTGCCTGGCTGAGTGCAAGCCGTGCAGGTACCCCCCACCGTCTGGATGACACATGTCTGGGGGGCAGAGCACCAGCACTGTCCTGAAGTGCCAGATGTCCATCCACTGCATGTCCCTGTGTTGGTGCCTGGACAGGCACAATGCTGCTGCGTCTCACACCTATACACATGCTGTATACAGAATGGGGAACCTGCGATCATGCATGCCACCTATACACTATAGAGCAGTGCTTCACATGGGTACTCACCAGGAGCTTCCAGGCGTCATTTCCATGCACAGATCTGGGAGTGAAGTTCCGGGTAGAACCTCTCGAGGACCTGAAGCTCGTTCAGTGACCACAGGTGTCAGTCTGCACGGTACACCTCTACGGTGGACTCCGTTGTGAGGGCTGCTTCTGGCCTTTGCATGGCTACGGGTCTTGAGGTCCTCCCACCGCTTCTTCTTGGTCTTGAGTGGACGGTCTCCCGCCCCCTCTGAATTGATGGAAGCCATGATGTCTTCCCAGATCTGGTGACATCTGTTGTTACCCAGCTGCATTGCAGGGTTGAAGAGGGCATTATAGGAACCCAGGACCCGATCCACCAGAATCCCAACTTCGGTGGGGGTGAAGTTGGAAGCCCTCTGCCTCGCTGATGTGGGGATTCCGCTCTCTCCAGAAGAGGTTGATGGTCCCGACATGGCACCCTGAGGCAGGTATGACTTTGCTGGGCCTGGATAGGTGCTGTGGAACTGTGGTGGTGTTGGTAGGGAGAGGTTGAAGTCCCACATTACAGATGAGGTGGTCACAGTCCCAACACAGGGGTACAGGCAATTGCAGGACAGCTGGCATGTCAAGACAGTGCTGGTAGCAAGCAGGCACTCACACTCAATGAGGCAGCAGTAGATACTGAGTGTTTGAGGCAATGCAGGGCTGAAGCAGGCAAAAGCAATGGCACGCAGACAGGAGGAACTATGGTGTGTGTCTCTCGGAAGCCAAAAACAGAGTAAAGGCCTTTAGCGTGTATGTTTCATGCCACGCGCTGCATGCTCACAGCAGCGACTGTGATATTTAAGGGGTGCAATGCGCATTACTGGTTGTGCGTGCGGAGGTACGAAGATGGACAAGTTGCTCATGCATGCGTTTGGGGCTGCTACACAAGGCGTTTCCTTCAAGTAATGTGTACTGCATTTTTCTTTTTGGGGCTTGCCTCTGCGCATACGTGTATGTATTTTTGTCCTTTTTGAGGCCTACTGTGTATCTGGTATGCAATATTTTTATTTCTGGGTGCCACTGTTCAATTGTGTACCACTTATTTCTCCTTTCGGAAGCTTTCCCAGTATTGTGCACATCATTTTTGACACTTGCGGTGTCACTGCGTTACGCGTACTGCTTTGCCCCCCTTTTAGATGCTTTCTGGGTATCGTGCATGCAATTTTTGGCTCTTGGGGTACCACTGCGTATTACTTACTGCTTTATTCCCCTTTCAGAAGCTTTCAGAGTATTGTGCATTCAATTCTTGGCTCTGGGGGTGCCTTTGTGTATTGCATACCATATATTTTTGCTTTTGGTGTACATTGGAGCCTTGCTGGACCATGCATCTATGTAGTACATCACGTAGATTGTTCCCTTCCTCATAGTGCCCAGAACAATATATTGGGGTGAATTCAATTCATCCATTTCATCTGCACCACGAATGGTAATGGCCCAAAAGGGAAAGGGAGACGACAGGGATGTGCTAAGGACACATCTGCCCCATGTGCCTCAGCCCACAGGTGACCCGGCACCTGTACGTGGACATGGTGTTAGGCAGGCAGGTGAAGCAGCACCACCTAGTGCCACCATGTCCAAGAGGGGATGCCCTGCAGAGCCGGAAGGGGCTCCATCCCAAGACACGGCACAGGAGAAGGGTCTACAGAGAAAGAGGCACTTCAATGATGAGGAGATCCAGATCCTCGTAGACTATTTATTTATTGTTTGCTTGTTAGGCGCTTATACAATAAGAATATACTGTTTCAAAGTGCCCACATGGCGGGGAGGGAGGAAAATACAATTAGAACACAATATTAAGAGCAGAGGGGGAAAGCAGGAGTGACAAACCTACTATGGATTGTGAGTATTCAGAATGTGCAAGTGCAGAAAAGAAGAAGGAAGAGGGTGTACACTCTGGGGAGTCCGGCTCAAGGGTAAGCCATGAACGAAGTGCTAGGAATGTTGAGTGCTACACGGCCTGGGCCGCAGGAGGTGTAATTGCGAGTCTCCATGGCATAGGGTGTGCAGATGCAAAGTGCTGTGGATAGGCAGGAGCTAGGGAGAATTGGTGTGGGAGATCAAGGCCCCGAAGATGCATAAGGGCCAAGGACACCAATATAGCGCCTGTGAGATTAGCAGAGGAGAGAAGGAGGGAAGGAGGAGGAAAAGAGGAGAGTCTTAAGGAGCTTCCAGAATTTGAGAAGATCCTGTTCAAGGTGCAGGGACAGGGGGAGGCTATTTTGAAAGACGGAAGCAAGGATAAATCTTGCTGCCCTATTCTGCATAAGCTGAAGGGGTCGCAGAGCGCAAGAAGGCAGATTCAGGAGGAGGCTGTCACAGTAGTCAAGTCTAGAGAGAACCAGGACTTCAGTAACATTAAGCCTCTGAGGGAAAGTGAGAAAAGGAAGAATTCCTTTGAGAAGGAAGAGCTGATAGTTGGACTCATTGGCAATAACCTGAGTGTGAGGGAAGAAGGAGAGAGAGGAGTCGAAGATGACTCCAAGGTTTCTGGCTTCAGTTGAAGGTGTAGGGGGACCCCAAGGAGGAAAGTCAGAGTGAGGGGAAGAAGGAGGGAGCAGGAGTCCCAATGAGAAGGATCTCAGTCTTACAGGTGTTGAGGCAGAGATCATTGGAAGCGCACCAGAACTGGATGGCATAAAGGCAGTCATGGATGATGGAGGCTGAAAGAGGGTCAGCAGGGAGTCTGAAGAAGAGCTGTGTTATCTGCGTAACACTGGAAGTTGGAGGAGAAGGTGGAGATGATGCGGGCAAGGAGGCAAGGTAGATGTTAAAGAGCCAGGGGATAGTATATAGCCTCGGGGGGCACCACAGGAGGAGATGGGAGTAGGAGAAGGGCCCAGGGGGACTTGGGAAGAGCAGTTGGTGAGGAAAGAGGACAGCCAATCCAGTACCCGTTCTGAGATATCAAGTGTATCGTGGAGCCTTTGTGTTAGGATGGAATGGTTAACTGTGTCAAATGCAGAGGAGAAATCGAGAAGGATAAGGACAGCTGGGGAATTGGAGTTGAGAGATGCAAGCAGTTCTTCACGGGTGTTCAGAAGAGCAGTTTCTGTGCCGCTGGATGCTCAGAATCCAGATAGATGGTTGTGGAGGCCACCAACAAGTTCAGTGTGAGAGTTAAGTTGGGGCAGGGCCAGCTTCTCAAGGAACGCGGACCGAATTGTACGGAGCTCATATTTTTGACTGCAGAGGCTGGGATTTAACCCATGAATTTACATTTTTGCTATGCTGACAAGCCACGTTCAATATTTACAACCAATACCATTGGCCCTGCTTTTAGAAAGACGGCGCAGACCGTTGAAACACGTGTGATCACAAAGGGCACTCGTTCTAAATAATACAAATTCACAATCACTATATTCCAATTGAGTGGAGTCTCTTTTTTTCATTGGCTAAAAACTAAAATTGGCGCATGAAGGAATCAGTGCAACTACCTTCTTCATTTTTAGTTTTTAAAATGGAGTGGAGGAACCATATTTTTCTCTGTTGTTGCACAATCCATGCGACAATCACTATCTATACCAAGGGCGCTGAGGTCCACTGTTAAGAGTGTCCATTATAAAGGTTCCCCACAGCTTTTTGCCTACAGCTTCTCAAGTAGTTTGCCCAGGAAGGGGGTAATGGAGCTAGGGCGATAGCTGGCAGGGCAGGTAGGGTCAGAGGAAGGTTTCTTCAGGAGTGGACGCACAAGGGAGTGCTTGGGGGGAAGGAAAGATCCAGCGATAAAAGAGTGATTGCAGAAATCAGTGAGAGCAGGAGCAAGAGAGCCAATGTTATCCTTGATAGTTCTGGATGATCAAGGGGACACCTGTTCAGAAGGGAAATTCATGGAGCGGACAACTCTGGTAACTTCCTCAGGTGTGACAGGAGAGACGGAGGAAAAGGAGGAAGTGGCGGCTGTATGAGAGGGGAGGGATGGTTTGTGAGGGAGAGTACAGAGGGTGGTCAGAATGTCCTGGGGTTTGGTGGTAAAGTGTGAGGCTAGTGCATTGCAGAGGGCCTGGGACAGAGAAGGGGAGGAGGAGACTGCGAAGTGGTTGGCTAGTTCCCTGCAGATTTTGAATGTGGGCTCTTTTCTTTGCACGGATGGCAAGTCTGTATTGCCTTTGGAGCAGGCGGCAGGCCAGTTTGTCAGAGGATGAGCCAGAGGTTTGCCACTTCTGCTCTGCTTCCCTGCACTTTCGTTTCAGGGCTGCAAGTTCAGTGTCATACCAAGTGTAACGCTTAGAGGCATGTTTCAAACGTATCCTCATGACTGGGGCAAGAATGTCAATAGTGTTGGTGATGGAAAGATGAAGGCTGCTGAGGGCCGTGTCAGAGGTAGAGCCAGGGGTGGGGGAGAAAGTGGGGGTGAAGGTTGAGGCAAAGGCATCTGCAGTCACTTGTTTCCTAGGGCGGGTGTTAGTGAATGAGGTTAGAGTGGCTATTGGGGGGTAGTCAGAGGGCCAATGTGACCCTGATGGGATGAGAGGAGAGAGTGGTCTGTCCAGGAGAGAGGGGTGACTTATGGGGGAGAGAGAGGTCACAGTGTATGAAGGTATCCAGAGTGAGTCCAGCTGTGTGGGTTGGTCCAGAAGGGAGAGTGGGAAAGCGAGGAGCAGAGGTCAGCGAATAGAGTGAATGCAGTGCAAGGAGAGTCCAGTTGAATGTTAAAATCACACAGGAGGAGAAGGTAATAGGTGGAAGAAAGTAGAGAAACCAGATGCCAGGCCATTCAGAGAGGAATAGGGAGGCGGCAGATGGAGACCGGTAGATGACAGCGATGGTCAGGATCGAAGAATGGAGGTGGGGGTGGGAGAGGCAATTTGCAAACCAATAGGCCTGGGAAGGAAAGATGGAAGCAGGAATCCACTCAGGGAAGATTAAGGCAACCCCCCTGGCAGAACGGTGAGGTCAAGGCTTGGAGATGATCTTGAAGCCATCAGGGAGGAGGGAGTCAAAGTCAGTGACTGGGCTGGCATTGAACCAAGACTTGGTAAGAGCGAGAATGTCGAGTTTAATGTCTTCAAGAAGGAGACAGATGTCAGAGGCGTGTTTGTTGGCTGGGCGGGCATTCAGAGTCTCCAGGTGGAGGTGGGCTCTGCTTTTGAAGGATTTCTGAGGTGCGGTACAGGGGCGAGGTACCCATCTAGAGGAGGAAGGAAGAGGGAGGAAGGGGGAGATGCAGGTGAAGGAAGGAAGGTAAAGGGAGATGGCAGGATGCAGTAAAAGAGAAGGAGGTTGGGTTGAGGACCCTGAACCAGAATGGTGTCAGTGTGATAGACATTAACAAAGCAACAATTGGATGTGAAGCCAGCCAAGAGGACTTCTCACTTGGTTCCACCGTTAATAGAGGAGTGTGAGGAAGAAGAGAGAGTGGAGATGAATTGAGGGGTCCAGCGATCAAGAGAAGGGACAGAGGAAAGGATATCAGTGGAAACCTCTCTAGAGGAGGCACTGACATAGGTGTCTGCAATGGGAATGGGTCTTCATCATCTACAAATCTCCTCCTCCACATGAGTGGGAGAGTGTCTACGTAACTCACCCATGCTTCTAAGTGTGAGGGTTCTCCTGGCAACCAAGGCTTCATCCTCGTTGTTAAGTGACAGGGGCACTCTTGTCAGTATAGAAAAAAAAACAATTCGTGGTACCACGCAGGTAGCGTGCGCTCGGCCTTGTTTGTTCAAAAACTCTTGCTTGTACTTACTGTAACAGAACGTGGGCAGCAGACTGGCAACACTAGTCCGGCACCCCGCGGCCGTCATAAGTAACCCCACGATCCCCACCCCCTACCTGGGAATGTCTCGTCCAGGGTGTGTGGTCTGTTGGAGGGTGAGACAACAGCTGGGGATTGTTGTCATGTCCATTTACTTTGGTGTCCAAAGGTGGGGGAGGATTGTGCAGAGCCTGGAGTTGTGGTTGAAGCGACCTATTTGCGTGGGTGTTACGGACATGGGTCTCTTTCTTGTTTACATGCCATGGTGGGTTGTGCATGTTGTTTTTGTGATGAGGAGCTGAGGATTGACCTTTACCAGGTGGCCTTTTTTTTTCCAGTCTACCCTTCTCCCTTACCCCTTTTGTCCTTCTTCGCCCCCAACATGTGCTATTTTTATATCAATGTGCCTTCTAGGCCACCAGACCATGCAGAGTATTTTTCCTGTCTTCATGCCTCTGTCTTCCTCTCTTCACCCCCTTCTCTTTTCCCTCACCCACTGTAACGGCCACCATCTCTCTCCTCATCTCACCACCAGCTAGATTACAATTACCCATCCCTCTCTCTCTCTCGACTCCACAGCTACACATTCATCACTCTGTGTCTTGTCTCCATCTTGCCCTCTGTCATCCTTCACATCAGTTCCCACACTTGTACATCCACTCCACAGACCTTAACCTCCTCACTTGTGTCCTTTTACTCCCCTACATCCATGAGTGCAGAACTTGTATGGCTGACTGACACCGGTGCATGTCATGCTGTGGTTAAAATCTCTTTGCTTCACTGCCAGTGATTGCTCTGTCAATGAGTTTTGATGTTGTAAGATTGATAGTTGCTCACGCTCTGTTATTTGGAATTCTGGACGTTGACACTGGGTGGTCCATGGTGGTTACCCTGTTCCATACGGGAGTCTCCCCCTGCATTAAAAAAAGTAGAAAATGTAAAGATTTAGTTTTTCAGTGAAATGGATTTGACGAAATCTCCATTAGAAGAAATATTTTTGAAGAAATCACATACATCCCAGGTAAATTGAAGGCACTAACTGGGGCACAGGTTGTAGAGTTGTTGGTTGCAGGGAGTTTGGCACTCTGTGGGGTGATTCTTTATTGCCTTGGACTGAGGTGTGGAGGTCCGACTTCATAGGTGCGGGGAAACATAGTAATGGTAGGCTGGTGAGTATATGCTTGCTGTTTTTGCATGGCAATCAGGTGGGGTAGTGGTTGCAGGTGATTGTTGTGAAGGAGGCTGTCACTGTGGGGTGTTTGGTATTGAGTTATCCTGATGTGAGCAGGTCCATCTGCATGGGTGCAGGGACACATGGTGATGGAAGTCTGGCAAGTAATTGCTGACTGTGGAGGAGCCTGATACCCAGTCCAGTGAGACGCTGAGGGTAGCCAGGCAACCAGTCAGTGCAGCAGAGAGAGAGAGTACCATGCACAGTACACCAGCAGATATTTTGCTATGACAGCTGCTCAGTGCATCTCAACACCTCCTTCAGTTACCGGCTCATTGGTCCCCATTCCACCCAGTCCCTCTGAACTGTGCCTTCCCTGCCTTTTGCCTGTTCCCTGCTCCCTTTTGTGTGCCAATATCCTTGCTCTATGTTTCTCATTCATTTTTATTGTCTGCTTGTCTCTTTTATGCCAGTTGCTTCTGTGCCCTGCCTTACTCTATGACTGCTGCCTGGTTGCCCAGCTGCCTTCTGCCGGATCCTGTCTTCACTGCAATTGATGAGAAGTTTGCATTCTGTCATCTTGAACATTTCATCATCGGCTACCCTGCCAGTGTTGACTGCACTGTCCTGATGCCACGTTAATCAGGGGATGCCATATTGTGGCGTTGGAAGTTCTTCCAAGGGGATCCAAGGTTTCCAACACCTCAGTGATCTCTATTTGGGGGAGTCCTCTCAGTGCCATTATAACTCCAGTGGGATCTGAGTGTTCACAATGACCTCTCACCAGAACAAGGGGTAATTGGGACCTGGTCCTTCCATACATAGTACTCAAGGGGAGAGACAGTGTAGGTGTTGTTGGTGGGGAAGGTGTCACAGTGTGGGGTTTTAATTTCATTGGCCTGAGGTGAGCGGGTCCAACTGCATGGCTGCAGGGACACATGCTGATGGGTGGCTGGAGAGTTTTTGCTTGCATTTGTTGCATGGCATTCAGGGGGGCATGTGTTGCATTGTCATTGGGGGTGCATGGATGTGTTTCCTGCTCTGACCTTGTGTTGTTTTTGTCTATTGAGGCATTCTGAGAGGGAAGATGGTTGTGATATTCTGGTGAACAGTGCTGTTGGATGTCTGCACGCAACATGTCAGCAGAGGTGGCTGGTCTGTAACCCTATGAAGGGGAGGAACGATACATTCCAGGGTAAAGCATCAGCAGGTTCACAAAGGGAAAGGTGTGAGGTGAGATATGCCTCTTTATTGTCGTGAACCAGTAATGTTCTCATTCTGTATGTATATCTAAATGTAGATGTGTTTTGTGGGCCTAACTGTTGTGAGGGAATGGGGAGGGGGGTCACCCAAGCTATATAGTGTTTTAAGTCATGCCTATGGCAACCAGGGCAGTCCACACAAGTGTTGGTGGAGGTTTTCATTTTGTGCTTTGCCTTCCCACTTCTATTCTCATGTGAGTTGTTGGGCGTCTGCATGCACTATTGTTGGTGGTGGTCATGTTAAAGCTTATGGGGATTTCGTTGCTTGTGTTGTGTGCTTTGTTGTGTGCAACATGGACACTGTTGTTTACAGTTGCTATGACTGTGTCAGTGTTTGTTGCAGTTGATTTTATGGCTGTGGCCAAGCACAGTTTGCCTCTCCCAGACACACACTCTCAGGGTGTTGTTATGTGCATGTAGGATTGGCACCAAGTCATCGTTGAATGGCACCAGGAATGTGGCTTCACTGTGTTGTATCTGCTTTTCATGAGATGCATGTTTGCACATGCTTATTGCATGTAGTCTCTCCCTGTGCCCTTTGGCTGTTGGGGAGTGGGGGGGCGTAGCGCAACATGTGTGCAATCAATGACTCCAACTGATGCTTTAAAATTGAGTCTCAACCGGGCCTTGTGTGGTGTCTTTTGTAATTTCTTCAACACACGGTTTAATACTGTTGTGCCCTGTGGAGAACTGGGGTTTAGACATTCTAGAAGAACATCCATCTCAGGTATATTTAACTCAGAAAATCCTCAACATGAAGTAGGTTGGCTTTCTCAAAAGGCGATGTTATTACTTTCTGTCTTTGAGGAGGAGGAGGGTTACAACACACCCTGTCCTGCATTGCTTGCAGGTTTTCAAACAACCTTCCACAGCTTTACTTATATCTGAGTATTCAATTTGTTTACTCTTGTGCACCCTAAACCCACTTACTTCTTTTCTTAGTGATCAGCCTCCAGTGACCCTCTTCCATATTCACTGTTTCACCATCATGCAACAGAGAGCGTGTTCTGTTTCATTCCTCGGTGGGTATTATATTCAAAGCAGAATTTCTTTAAAGCCCATCCGCTCGTTCCCTTCAATTAAGCTTCTGTGTTATCTGTATATACAGTGTCCACTGCCTCCCTGCCTTGCCACTGAATGACCGGGGGGAGGGGCAAGGGAGGAGCGGCTTCATGATCACCTCTTTGCTGAAAGGACAATTGTACCTCTATTAGTGATTGCTGCCCACACCTTTTCAGTTTCTAAGGTGTCATGTTACCTTAGATTCAGTATTAATTCATGTCATTTTGAGGCACCAGTCTTCTCCAGGCAGGCAGTGAAGGGGTTTATCCGCACCCTTCCTTCAGGGTTCTCCACACACCCACTAATGTTCACTACTGCAAAAGTTCAAAGATGTAGCCATGCAGAACTGGAGAGAGACCTGACTGGCTGATGATTGCAGAGAGACGTGACCAGCTAGTGATTTCTGGGAGACCCGAGCTGTCCAGTGGACATCCGAGCAAAGAAGGGACACGAGACTGAGCAGCCCGATGACGCGAGACATGGAGCAGAGAGGGGCACAAGCAGAAGAATGCCTAATGACGCAGATGAGCCAAAGAAAGCAGAAACGACATACCGGGGTGCTTTGTGGCATCGACTGCAAAGAAACCCAGAAGCGAGGGCTCTGTTCCAAGGCAATAGATGCCCACACTTACCGAAGCATGACCACTGCAGAAAGGGACACACGTGGAGGATGCCAAAGCCTCCCAATAATAACGGTGAGCCAGAGAAAGCAGAAAGGGAATATTGGGGCACTTTGCAGTGTCAACTGCAGAGAAACTCAGAAGGGAGGGCTCAGTTCTGAGGCAGTGAACAAGGGAACTGGGAATTGTTGAAGCATACTATCTCAATGAAGAATCATACCCTTAGAGATATTGTAAAGGCAGGGGAGTATACCCGGACATATGCAAACGTGAAATAGACATTAAAGAACCTGGCAGGAGAGTATACAAGGTGCTATGTAAGTCTGGGATCCGCACCCACATTGTATCAAGAAACTATGTGAGAAAACCTGGCAGAAGAATATGTCAAGTGTTTTGTGAGTTGAAGAATCAGAAGGAAATATCAGGTAAATGAGTGGAGGTAGGATATTTTTCATAGAGGGGACTGTCCACTCTTTCCTTTTGCTAGTATGTATAACACTTGATCTCAAGTAATTGGTGAGTGCTCCACAGACTCTAATGAATGAGATGCCATTGTTGGAACCCAGACTTAATTTTTAGGCAAATGGAGTATTAGGTTTTAAAAAAAAAAGATTGCCTTCTTTCACTTTGCACACTATGATACTGCACTCCCATTGTTTTGCATCTAGGATGAGTTTGGCACATATTCTTTGGGAGCACCTGTTACTATTGCAGAAATCAAGGTTGGGGACCACATGTGACCTCACAATGTCAGCTTTCTGATGGGTTTCTGGTAGGGGTGTTATCTTTTTCAGTAAATGGAGAGTTGGAAATGTGTTTTTTGTGGTTTAGTTTCATAGAATATTGTAGAATAAATTATGAACCCTGTGGTTCTAGCCTTCTTCATTGGCGTGTGTGTGGTTTCAAGAGCAGGAGAGGCATTCTGTTTTTGAGGTATGGTGGAGAAAGCCATAGACAAGTAGAATGAGAATTTGAAGGTCATCAGTGTAGCGCTGGAAGGGTAAAGGGAAGGTGTAAAGGAGCGGTGTATGTGGTTTTGAGTATGGTTTGAAGAGCCACAGGGAGATGGCAGTCTTGTGAGACCGCAAAGGGCATGGAGGCAGGGGAAATAAGTGGCTCTACTTACCCTGTTAAGATCTTTTATTCAGGGAGTATAGACGCCAATTAAATGTGCATCTGTCAATTTGAAGGTTATTTTAGATGTGGTGTATCTGTGTATCATGATCCATGATCCAGGGTGCTGTATGGAGAAGAAAGGTTGAACAACATAATGACGGCTGGGTGCTTTGGGTGAGTTTTTCCTTTTATCCAATAACATAGCCTCAATACCCCTTTTGGGTCTGAATCCTGTTTCACAATCTCATTTTCGTAGTAATTCTAGATTTATGTAATAGATCTGAATGTCCAGTGCATAACTCATACTCGACCACATAAAAACCAAATTCTACCACCTCGCCAATCACCCTTAACACCCACATCCACACCTGGCTGTTTGCCTGAACCTATAGAGCTTCATCCCAATGTTGAAGCTATGCAGCAAGTCCTTGCGATTCTACATTCACAATCATCTCAGTGCCCTAATGCCTCCGAACCTGATTTTTTCTGCGCTCTATAAATCCCATAACATAACATCACTCCTTCAAAGCACTCATAGCAAAAACAAACCCAGACAGTTTGGTGCCAATTCTCTATTTTAGGGAAAATCTAGCCCTTCCCTCCAGACAATAACGACATCTAGGTTATAAAACACTCTCGTGTTTTATAACCTAGATGTTGGAAATGTCTAGTCAGCAGCCTTCCCCCACTCACCATGGTACCAATGGAAGCATCTTTCTTTCAATTGGCCGCCTGATAAAAGACCTCCACAAAGTTGATCATAATATGTCCACATGTATCCAGCTACATTGGTTGCCCCTACGAGCATGCGCCGTGTTCAAAACTGGCAGCATCATTCACAAAACCATCACTTTGCATGCTCTCTCCTCCTTAGCAGCTATCTCCGGCATCCAACACTACACAAAATGCCATCAGATGCCGAGATTAGATTAGCAAAAATGAAAAAGAAAAAAAAAATGGCTTTCTCGATCTTTCCATGGCTTTCCATGTCACCCTGGCTGTGGAACCTCATGCCCGTTCAATAATAGAGTTGCACCAACCCTCATGCAATTCAGAAAACAGCTCAAGACCCTCCTCTTCAAAGTGCACCACATTCCTGCACCCTAGACACCCCCAAATCCCACCTGCTGGCCAAAGTCACCTCACCCCTAATTACTGCACCTGTCTGTTCATTCTATGTAACACAGCCCTGCTGTAAGTTGTGTTCCCCTACATGTATTCCTATTAGACCACAGTTTTACAGCATTCCACTGATTCTGAAAACTAGGTTCATGCTCAATAAATACCCCCCATCAAATTAAATAAAACTAGATCTTAATTAGAGATAGGAATATTCTTTCCAAGATGTTTGCCTTCAAATTGAATATTTGCAATGGGTTTGTAGGGAACTGCACCAAAATGTCACCCTGAACACTCCAATATTTAATTTACTGTGCCTTGGCGCTGTACTGAAATGCTGTCTCCCACTACAGCCACTAAGGGAAGCAGGGGTTTGCGGGGGTGTACCTGTGATGCTGGAAATGCATCTGAGGGACGGGGCCTCCGTATCCTTGTCCTTTTATGCTTTTATCATGTACGTTCTGTCTTGTGTTTTGCACAGGAGTTCATGTGGAACTCCTTTCGGTGCGGCTCTTCCTCTTTTTGGTGGTGGTGTACAGACCCTTGAGATACCCTTATGGCACCCATGGGTGGGAGTACAACCCGTCAACGACGATCATCATCGACCGGACCCAAAATGCTCCATTAATTAAGCACACTTTGAACGAAGGACTCCCTCGCTCATCACCGACGACCGCTTTGTCCCGCCGGAGAAAGTCAAGGCCGCTGACGCGCTGAGGAGAATCCGCTGGTGGGTTTTCCACCACCTAAAGACCGTAGAGACGATGATGACTCATCCCCCTTGCTGGGCCAAAGTTCTTCATAGACTCTTTGTGGCAACGGACTATTGTCGTCGAGGTGCACCGCACGCCTCATCTTCGCAGGACGTCCACGAATGATCATCGACCAGCACTGCCAGGACCGAAGATGCTGCCCTGACGCTGTTGTTCCCCCTTTCTTCGTGGGATCTCAACGATCCATGACTCTTGCCTTAAAGGGGGTCGCTCAAGAAGGATTCATGAACGACCCGACGTTGAACTCTGCTATTCCAGGTACATTGGGTTGGTAGAACTTTTATAGAAGTAAATGAGACTCTTATAAGCAATATATGGACTCGGCTTGTATTATATCTTTGTTTACAGGTTGCCCAGGTGGGGGGGATCCTCACACAGAACTGTGTCTATTGGTAGGGGCCAGTATTCTGCCTGTTGTTTAACCAACCTGCTTTCCTCCTATGTCTATTGTTGTTTCACTTTATTGCCTGATTTGTATGACAGTGGAACTGAGTACGGTTGATGCATTTTAATGGAAGCAAAGGGTAATAGTGGTACCACATAGAAACTGTATATATTTACCATTTTAGATTATCTTGATCACCAAGTGTGTTATTGTGATTGTGTACATAACTCGAGCCTGTTTATATAAAGACTGTGTTTTCACTAACATAGTGTGTGGACATTCCTTTGTGGGTGCTTGGGTACTACCCTGTACTTAAGAACCAGCCTGCATCACCTCATGAGAGCTTAAGCCTAATTGCTCGACCTTTGCTACCCAATAGAGAATCTTGGCTGGGGTGTCCTGTGCCTCCACTATCCCATATAGAGAGCAGGAGTACAGATACCCCCTCCAGTCTTTCCAGTCTTTCCAGTACTCTGCTCTCCTTTATCAGTGTAATGGGAGTCGGAGATTGCGGGGTGCCCCCTGTTTCTGATGCGTGGGACAATAAAGAAAAGAAAGTGAAAAATAAAAATAAAAAAGGACCCTGCAGCACCAGGTCAGACCCACGTTAGTTGGAAAGAACTGACCCCGCAGGACAGAGGAGAGATGGCGGCACAGTTCTGTGTGCCGCCGAACAGGTAAGTGGGTAGGGGGGAGGCGGGTAGGGAAATGCGGGGCACAGTGATCTATGTGATTACTGCACCACGCCATAAGGGGACTCAGCATTATGTAAGTCGGCAATATGGGCGGCGCACTGATCACATAGATTAGTTTGTTGTTGGACAAAACCTATGGTCTGTGCAGGCCTTTTTAGGATGCAGTGGTGCAGGTGTTTTTCAGTGCTGTTGGGATTATGCCTATGCTTAGGCAAAAGTTGCACTTTGTGGTGATGGCTGGGCAAACAGTCTTGGTGTTTGATGAAGGGGGGTAGACTTCAGATTTTGGTTGGGAGGATTTAAAGAATGTGGTGTGGTTGGTGGTGTTTGTTTGGGCTTTTGCATGGGAGGGGGTAGCCCTTGTTTACAGTGAGAATGTTATTCTGGTTAAGGGTCTAGAGCATTGGTGAATTGTTAGAGGGTTTTGGGTTGGTTTTAAATCTGCCATGATTGGTGATCTCTTTGTAAATGTTGAATAGTTCTGAAGACGTGTCGGACAGTAATTAACTTCTGGAATGGCAGAAGGCTTGTTTTGTATGCAGCATGACCTGGTGAGATTGTGCATGTCATTTGCCAGTGAGTTTGTCTGACTCTGAGGGATTTGCACCCCACAACTTTGAGTCTACTACCATTCCACTGCATGTCTCCTCCCTGTTCAACCATGTGTTTATAACATTTTTACATTTAATGGGCTACTGTGTTGAGTGCACTGGTGATGGGTGGGAGAGTATCTGACAGTATTGGGGTTTGGCAGAGGGGTTGTCTAACTAGTTTAGTGAGGACATGAGAAATGAATGGCAAAGGATTCTTGAGAGATGTTTTTGAGGGGTTGGAAATACAACATAAATAGGAGTGGGGGATGATTCTTTGACGTTGAGAAGGTAGCATGTGTCAAGTGTGTTGTCTGGCCATGAAACCGGGTTGGAGTGGGGTTTAGAGATATCTATGCTATGGGAGAAGACTCTGTTATTAGTAGTGTTGTGAACTCATTGGGAGAGGCCCAAGTTGTGCATGTTTGTGAGGAGCTCCTGGGCAGCACCATTGAATGGATCATTAATCCAAAGAATAAAGTCATGAAATATTACTACATTTTGGAAGACATGTAGCACAATTGACATGAGGACTACCCAGTCATTTACTGGTGGTCAGTACCATAACATCAGTGAAATTGATGTATTAGTACTGGGTTGAATATTGGGCATAGATGTTGCATCTTATTTATTTATTCTTGTTTTTAATCATTTATGATTTTTAAAAGACTGTTATAAATAGCATTTTTACAAAATTACTAAAAACTGCATTAATTTACACAGAGTTAGATAAAAAAGTGTATATTTCATTTTAACAAGTGAATTCGTCGAGTGCCTCTTCGTGGTATTTGATTATCATTATGTGCAAAAACTAATTAATTATCCGCTACCACAGATAAACAGAGATTATTTACAAAATTTGCACAGGCAATAAGTAAACTCATATTAGTTGAATTTAGTAACCAAGACCATCTCTGGTTAGGTTGGACATTAGCAACATTAGATAGATGTTTTTTGTACATGTTATTTCTTTTTGAACATAGTGCAGAGCATTCAACGATTAGATGTTCTAAGGTTTCCTTTTGTAGGGGATTGTTACAAAATCTGCAAAAATTTTCTGAAATAACAATTTGCTTTCGCTGGGCTAAGATATGTCTTGTGGGCCACAAGTTAAAACGCAATCTCATAATCGCGGTACGAATTTGTGGCGAAGGTGATTTTATCAGGTAACTTGCTACTGTTCCCATTTTTTTATCCGGGAATATTTGGCTGTTAAAATTTTTATAACTTAAACAGATGTCTCGATTAAGTAGCCAATCTTGAAGAAAAATCTTTTTCTTCGCTCGTTCCGGATTTTGAATTAAAGTTTCAACATCTACATCTGCTGTAGTCAGAATTCGATACACGTTGGTGGTCCATTTTACAACAAAACAGTGATTAGTTGAAAACAGATAATTGGATAAAACAGGTATAACAGTATCAGCAGTTATATTTACTAGGTATTTTCTAAATAAAGCACAAAGTTGCCATTGGTATTTGGCGTTGAGTGACATAAGTCCCAATTCATAGCGGATGCACGAAATTGGGGTTGATTGAGGTAAATGCAATAAGCTTCTCCAATATTTAGCTTCCAATTTATCTAGGTTTTTAGCGTCAGTGATATCTCGCGCTTCAAGTCCATATAGAAGTGTAGGAGTCACTTTTTGTAACCAATAGTACAGAGCAGGCTTGATGGAAAATGTACCGTATTTATATAGAATTACCTTTGATTGGGCAATTGCAGCCATCAGTTTATTTTGTTGTAACTGCAGATGTTCAATAGGCATTGAATTTGATTCGAACTGAGTTCCCAAATATTTGTAGTTAGTTACAATGTCTAGGGTAATATCTTTAACCATCCATGTAAACTTTGATCTTGATGAACATTTTGGGATGTCGACTAATATCTGAGATTTTTTGATGTTCATAGAAAGCTCGTTTTCTTCAAAGTAGGTTGACAGTGCAGAAATTAATCTTTGAAGGCCTATGGGTGTTTTGGATATTAGGACTAAATCGTCGGCATACCACAGTGCTTGTATTACTGTGCCATTCATTTTAGGTGAATCTGTTGAGATGGACATGAAAACCTCTTGTACATCGTGTATAAAGAAGTTAAACAGTGCCGATGCCAAAATACAGCCTTGTTTCAGACCTCTTGTTGTTTTGATTATTGTGGATAACAGGCCGATGGTAGATAGTCGAACTCGTATGGATGTACCTGAATGTAAAGCACGTATTATGTCCAATATGTCTGGTGGACAATTAGCTCTAGTTAGCTTTTGAAACAATTTAATGCGGGAAACAGAATCGAATGCAGCGTTTAAATCGACAAAGGCAAAGAATAGAGAGGTATTGGTATATCGTGCTTGGGCTTTTAAAGAATTGAGAATCATGAGGTTGATTGACGTCCCCAACCCCTGGACAAATCCAGTTTGATTTTGGTCTCGGCATTTGGTTTCTTGTGTCCAGTTATTAAATGCCGATAGTACCAATCTAGTGAACATTTTTCCCGGTGCGTCCAATAGCGCTATTGGACGATAGTTCGATGGTATGGTGCGATCTCCTTTTTTAAATATCGGCACTATGATAGAAGTACGCCAAGAGTTTGGAATTCTCCGGGTTTGTAATACCTGATGGAATATATTATTCAAAATTTTTGCCCAGTGCCATGGATGTTGTTTCAGCATAAAGTTGGTAATACCATCTGGGCCTGCAGCTCTTGATGATGATGATTTAATAATAAATTCTTCAATGATGTCTTCAGAACAATCCAAGTTCCAGGACAATGAGCTCTGACCTTCATGTTCATGTACTTGAGAAGATTTATCTGTATATAGGTTGGAGAAGTGCAATACCCACTCATGCTCAGGTACTCCATTTAATTGTGCCATTTGATTGTTTACATGCGATGTTGAATTAAGTAAATGCCATATTTGTGCTGAGTTTTTGTTTGTTATGGCACTCAAGAAGGATTCCCCATCTTTTTGAAATAATTGTCCTTTATGGGAACGTACCCAGTTTTTGTAGCGAGATTTTATCAATTTGAAAGTAGCAGACTTTTCGGACCAAGGGAGTTGTCTTGCAGATCTTAATTCTTTTCTGTGTTCTTTTTTTATTTGACAATAAGTGGTCGTACGTATGGACCGGAACGCGATCTGAAGGGATGAAGGGTGTTCTATAGTTAGACAACAATTCTACATATGATGTTACATTCCCTGAATCCATTTGTTGTAGCACATCGTTATTTAAATCTAATAATTTTGTTGGGTGCCACTTAAAACGTGATTTGGCATTCTTTACTATCAACTTTTGTGACATCCATTGGCAGTTGGTTTCTACTTCTACTTTATCTCTTGACCAGGTGAGTAGGAGCATATGATGATCACTGCTAGTTTGTTTCACTATCTTAAATTCTTTTGTTGTCATATATTTCTTATTTGATAAATATAAATAATCAATAGTACTTGCTGAGGAACCTCTTTGCCATGTAGCTTGTGGAGGGATATCTCCAGGGAGAGAACCATTGACCATTCGCATGCCAAAATGCTTCATAAAATTACTCCATTTGTTGAATTCTTGTTTTTTCTTCACCGCGTCACATTTAAAGGCATTTAGATTAAGGTCCCCTGCTAATACAACATCTGTTATTTCTTTCGTTTTACCATTAAGTTCAAACATCTTTGATAGAGCTTTACAGAAACAATCATCCGTAATTGCTACTGGATTTCTGTAGACATTTATTATTGCCAGCGTTTCTTGATCATAGGATATTTTTACCATTTGAATAAACTTATTGGGGTTATTCCACGAATGAAGTGTCATTTTGGATCCCAATTTGACGGCAACCATAAGCCCTGCCATTGGTCGTCCTTTTTGAGCTGTGATGGCTGGATTAATCACAATTTCGTGGTTGTCCCATACTGGTGTAGCGGATATCCAAGTTTCTTGTAGTAATATAACATCTGCATCTTCCAAGATTAGATTGGAATTTGTAAATAGATGAGAATGTCCTCTCGAATTCCAACTTATTAATTTTATAGAGTCTGGCTTTTTCTCTACATTCTCTTGAAGTGATGATGGTTATGAATGAGAGGAAAAGGGGTATTCAATCCCACATGCAGGCAAGTTACAGTTAGAACAGTGACAAACAGTGTTAATGGGATTAGGAGTGACTGGTGTTTCGTTTTTAATGTCTACATTTTTCCTTTCCGGATCTTGAGCTAATAGAAATCCCATTGAGAACAATTGTAGTCGTACTTGCCATAATGAATTCATAACAAGCCCCGATTTCATCCATAATCGGACAATTCCTAGGTTTGCGTCACAAATAAATTCGACTTGGTCAATGTCTAATGATGTTAAATCACCTAGCTCCGGCACATCACTGCAGATGTTAAGTACGCTAGCGCGTGATAGATCATATTGTGGGTAAGGAGCAGCGCGACATTTCAGTATTAAAGTATGATAGCTTGCGAGTTTCTTTTTACGTTGTAGCTCCGTTTTACGTGACTTCATTAAAGGGTCTTCAATGTTGGAGGAGTTCTTATGACTCAGTTCACTAGTCATTCTTTTTGTTTTTTGGAATTGGTTGTTATTTTTCGGTTCAGGTTGCTCAGCAAAAGTGACTCTTGCCTGACTTTCTGTCGTGATATTTGGAGATTTTACTGATGGCTCCAAGCGACTTGCCAGATATGTTTCGATTATCAATTTGATCTTATCATCTTGTTCATTGCAATGGCCCACTCCATTAGATGTTTTTGTTAGGTTCGGCATTCCTGGAGTCTTTGCAGGTGTTGGCACTCTATTGCCAGGTTGATTCAAACAATGATTCTCTACATCGTAAACATTTTGTTGATCTCGATTTAAAACAGGTTGCACATTTAAATTCTGCGCGCATCGTTTGGATGCCAGATCTTTTATCTCGGATGTTCGACGAAGAATATAAGAGTCAACTGCACATCTAAGTTGATCAACTTGAGATGTATCAGTTATAGGCAGATTTGGTTGTATATTTATTACAGGCTGTAGAGTTACTTTAGATCTTGAGTAAGCATCATGATCGGAAGGTACATTCGTTTGACCATGTACGGTTAAAGAGACATTGTCCAGAACTGAAACCAATTGACTCAGAGGAGACGGTTGTCTTAACGGTGTGGGATGAGTTGGTACTGGTGTTCCACTCATTATCACTTGATCCGTAGTTAGATTGACCACAGATTTCTGAGGTGCAGTTAGGTCAACTATTTGTGATCGTTCAATACGATTAATTGGTTTATTGTTCCGTTTCGATGGTTGGAACGGTTTGGTCATAAGATGTCTGACTCGTCCTTTATTTCTTGAGTGGTTATTAAACAGGTCATATTGAGTTCTATTACTTTTCTGTGTCAATGATTTAGGAGATTGTTCAACGCTTATCCATGAGGAGTTTTGCTGAATTTGTTCTAGACTTTCCTCTTCGATGGGACGAATTATATGCTCGAAAGCAGGAAGACTTGAATCTAGTGATGCTGGTATAGTCATGATTTCTACGTTTTTTGATAAGTCATTTATGGCTTCTTCATGTTGACATACTTTCTCTGTATTGGTTGGATAAGATTTTATCCATGTGGTTATTTGATCTATCTTTATTTAACTGTGTTTAATTTTGCATTCGAGATGTTGCATCTTTGATTGCATATTTGACAGCTGAGCATGTGTTGATAACGGCTAGTTCAAAGAATGCAGGTGAGGGATTCGAAAGGGCATATGGTCAACTGAAGTGGTGTCAGCTATGTCACTGCTGATGTAATTGGAGCAGAGAGGCTGCAAAAAAGTAAGTGATGGGGATGGGAGTTATCCCTTGCTTGGTACCTATTTTGGGAGATGGTCATTAGGTAGTGGGGTGGGTGTTTCTGGGCGATCCACTAGAGGTACATTTTGTGGTTGTTATCGTGGGTCTACAGTTGCATGCACTTGTTTAATCACTGGTTGCTGTAGTGCCATGGATTGGAGACACTCTTGGTAGTCGAGGTCAAGTGCTACCTTGCTATTCCTGGCAGCTATCTTGGTTGTGCTCACCTGGGTTCCACCTCCTAGTGTGCTAGTAACAGTTAAGTGGTGGAAAGTCAGCTGGAGCAAGACGTCTGTAATCTTATATCCAGAAAGAATTCTCTAGTAGCTATCAGAGATGATGTGATTGGGGTTGTTCCATAGGAGTAACTGGCAGAATCTCTTGCAGTTATGTTTTAGGGGAGCACTCTGGGGGCTGGCAATCTTTCTGTATCCAATCCTAGGGCCTGGATACACGTTGCAAGGTGTTGGGGGCAGGTTTGCTGGTTTTATACTATGTGGGAGGGCTGAAGGGTGCAGTAGGTCAGTATCTGCATTATTTTGAATGGTGGGTAGCAAATCCAGTTATTTCTTTAAGCATTGATTTGTTACTGGAGCTAGGCTCATTTCACACACTCTGGCATTAATGTCAATGGGGGTAGTGTACATATTATGGCATCATTTTAAATGCTTATAGGGGAATGTAAGTCTTAATTGTATTAAGGTTGCATAGCTGTGTTGTTTATCTCCTGAAGAATGGAGAAGTGACCTTTAAGTGTCTAGGTTGTTAGGTTTTTCCTAGAGGACCCTTTTATTTATTGTAAAAACTGAAACCCTCCTTCTCGACGTCAAAGAATCTTCTGTTGGTTGCATTGAATTCAATGTCCTGTGAATGTTATATAAAATCTGATGATAAGGGATTGATTGGGGATTCTGTGCTATCAGTTCCTGTGTTCACCCTGTTGTGCTGCTAATATATTTACTGAACTAACCTCACAAGATTCAAGCTCAGTTTACCATGACAGGCTGTAACACTAGAGTGCAAGAATATAAGTGGAGTGGGTGTTAATGCATAAGCAGAGGTGGTTCTGGCAATTGTTCTCAGAGGAGTGTGGTAAACGAGTGTGGTATGCGGGGTCTCTTTACAGTTAGAAGTCTTTCCTCGCTGGCAGTCCTTTTGGAGCCGGACCTTTTCTTAAATCCTTACCTGCTTCCAGTACAAATTCTGCTCCAGGCGCGATAAGATTTTTGCTCCAGGTGCGATAGCGCGACACAGAGTGTGGCAGATGAGTGTGGTTTGCTGTGGTTCCCCGGCAAAGCCTAGGACCAGGATCACAGAACTCATAGATTTTTAGGTACTGTTTTGCTTCGCCTGCCAAAACCCCTCCCACTGTTTTTACTGTCTCCTTCTGGTATATCGGAACATTGAAGTTCCGTGTGGCGAGGGGTGGTTGAACTTTTCTTTTACAATCTTTGCAGGGACGCGGTTCTCTTTGTGGGAGCTCTGGTTTACTCCCATTCATTTTGAGGGACCTGGCAGTGACTGTGGGCTCTATAGCCTTTGAGCTGACAGACTAAGACTCGGAACTGTGTAAACAGAAATTTTCAGCTGTAACTAATTGAGCAGTAACTGTCAGCTTGGCATAGCCTCTGAGCTGCTCTTTTACATTGTGATTCATAGGACTCTATGAGTTACTTGTATGTTCCTCCATTGGAACACAGAGAACATAAAAAATGTCCTGCTCTTATAATCTATGATCCTGTTGGGTCTGGGTAAAATGTACTAATCATGAATACATCAATATTTAAACCATATCCTGCAGGCGGGGGCAGGTTTATTCCTCCGGAAATTCACTTTGTTATGGACAATCAAGTTCCCACAGGCTAAGGAACAAAGGAACCTACAGCTCTTGAAATAAGAGTTTCTTCTGTTTCCACACCCAACCATCTTCCTCTGATGGGTGTTCTATTGTCAAATGTGGAGTGCACCCTTACTACCACCACCTTAAAAAATTCCATCTCAGAATTCGTCCCCTCGAGAAGGTTCCACAGTCTGAATGATTTTGCACAGGTCGGCATCGACACATCCACATTAGGAATCACAGATGAACAATGCTCCCCATGATTCAGTCCCCACGCTCTCTGCTTTGAACTTTGTTCTGACCTCTCTGGTCAAAGTATTTGAATCCTTGAAAATGGAAGTACAACAACATTCGGGAATCCTCCTTGGACTAACTAAGGACATGGATTCTAGTGAAACTACGTTGGTAGCTCTGAAATCTTCTATCAATTGTACCATGTGGGATACTCTAACAGAGATTCGGATGGAATCCAAACAGCATTCGGAAAAACTTGACTCTTAGCAGAAGCAGTGGGAGGGTGTTAAGGATGAACTTATTGGGCCTCATTACTATTGCGGAATGCATTTAACGGCACCGGTAATGGTGCTGGCGCCGTTAAAAGCATTCTGCAATATTATGAGGTTCCCTCGCGGGACCCGCTCTGGACATCTGGTAAAACCAGACGTCCAGAGCGGGTCCCGCGAGGGGACCAGGGATCTAACAACGGGCCGGTCATAATCGGCCCGTTGTTAGCTCCCGCACCCATTCCCATTGAGCCTTATGGAGGCTCAAATAGGAATGGGGAAGGTCCGGGCCCAGGTTCCCAGAAGGAGGAATTACCGGGCCCTCCAAACTCAGAATGGCCCAGTAATTCCCCATTCAGGGAACCCAGACACGGTTTTGGAGGCAGCCATGCCCTTATTAAGGGTATGGCTGCCTCCAAAGTCGTAATGAGGACCATTGTCTTGAATATGAATTTGGGTGAACAAATCCTGGGTGGTCACAGCTTGAATCATATGAAGTGCACTCTGGGATTGGAAAATCCCTTATGTGTGGCTCCGGTGGTTCCAATGGATGATACACCTCTCTCTGCCACAACCTTAGAGAATTTTGTGCACTTGCTGCAGATCTCTGAAGAGGACTATTTAAAAAATACAAACCAAAGCTCGTTGCTAACCAGAGATGAACTTTGGCAGAAGGACACCAGGGAACCAGCACATAAGGCAAATGGCAAAACCAAAAAACGGTGGAAAAGGCAGGCTACGACCTTGACAGAGGGTCAGGTGGCCTCAGACGTTCTAATTAAGAAGATAAATCATCAAAGAAACAAAAACAAATAGGATTTCCGAAGTCAATCAGTTCATTCAAAAACTTACATTGGTTCACCCAGAAAAATGCAGGGTATCAAAGACGGTAGCGAAGAGCGTCCGAAAGTGGTGATTGAAAATTCTGCAAAAAAGGGAAAAAGTCAACAAATAAATTAGCCATTATTTCAGAGGATCCTAAACTGGGGATCTCACGGGCAACTCTTGGGATCCAAACAGACACACCATGCGATCCCAGGAAGATTTCTCTGATCTTTCTCAGAGGTAAATTGGGAGGTAAAGTATTACACGAGGTAATGGTGCACCCTGGAATCTTGCCTGAAAATTCGAAAAACTTAAATTCAGACAGTACTGCCGCAAGTGAAAAAGAAAATTCCATGTACTTGTCACCAAAGGAAGCATCCACTTCCTCGAGAGGGCGCTAGAGGGCCAACCAAGATGGCGGCTCCCCTGTAAGCTCTCGGCTACCTCCCACATGAATCCTGTTTAATCGCTGCAATCCTGAGGTGAAATCACCAAATATGCAAGAATTACACTATTCCAGCGCGGCACTTCATCCCTGCTGAAAATTTGGAGCAAATCGGCCTCGCCTTCTGCGACATATTAGCAGCGTGGTACATGCTGCACAATCGCGAACCACGTGGGTCCCTGGAACACCGGGCCGCACGGCATCAAATCCTCCGGGGATTAGTAGGAGGAGCCGCAGACTCACCCGTGAGACCTGCAGGGTCCAGCAGCAGCAGGGAGGTGGCCCGCTGCGTGCAACCCTCCATGCCCCTCAGAACCTCACGGTGCCGAGCGGCTCCCCGGCCCCCGCCCATGCCAAGCCGCACACAGCCTGCCTTCCCAAGTGCGCGGAGGAGACGTAGGAGACGGCGGGAGGTGCGCGAAAGCACACAGAGGCATGCAAAGCAAACAGGACAATAAGCCAACAACGCTGAGCAGGGCTGGCAAGGAAGGGGATACCCTGTGGAGGTCTCTGCTCCCCAGGGCACTCCCGCAGTTTCAGCTAAGCGGCGGGCCAGAACGACACTCCACGCAGCCCGGTCCCCCTCCTAGTGCATCACGCAGCGTCAAAAGTCTGCTTGTTTAACACCAGAAACCAGTGACACCCCCTATGGGAAAATAACTCAGTCCAGAGATGGATAGCTGCTAAATACCACCAGTCCCCCATGTGAGATTATCCTTGGCGCAACCGCACTGCGGCCCATCATCCGTGCACACTTTACCAGCGCCCCACAGGGCACACGCAGCAACCGGGCACATCTAATCTGTCCCGGCCCACGGACAAGGCAGAAAAGGAAATAACTGGGTGCTCCGACCCTGCCTCCGACAGCATAGGACAAACAGCCGAACGGCACCCACATATCCACCAAGGCCAAGATGGGGAAGTCCGTCAAATCCCAGAGAAAACTCAACTTTGATGCGGGCCCAGCACCCAAAATGCCCAGATCAGATCACCGCCCAGAATCTCCAACTAATCCATCAGAGGAAGAACACCTGCAACAACCATACATTAGGGAGATCTTGATGGAACTAAAAGCAGGGATAGGCGGCTTGGACTGCAAGATAGACTCGCTCTCGTCCAAGGTGGACCTGCTGCAACACCATCTCGATAAACACAGCGACAGGTTAGACTCCGTCAAACAAAGGGTCACTGATCTGGACGACGGCGCATCAGAACTCACCACCCGAGTCGCCATGCTTGAGGGCCAAATGAAAACTGTTCTGGCTAAAAAGTGAGGACTTGGAAGGTCGCTCCAGATGAAATAATATAAGGATGGTCGGAGTCCGGGAACAAGAGCTACCAAACAAAATGGAGGAGCCAATCGAGAAACTATGCACCAAACTATTTGGCCCCGCTGTTCTGTTGCAATTATTCGTGGTGGAAAGAGCCCACAGGATCCCTGCAACCAGACCCATCCCGGGGACACCCCCCCGCCCGATCATCGTCAAACTCTTAAGCTATAAGGACAGGGACGCGATTTTAAGAATGGCAAGAGAAAAGGGCAAACTCCACTACGACGGGGATGACATTCAGTTTTATCCAGACTTCTCTCCGTCAGTCCAAGCCCAAAGGAGGTTGTTTATCCATGTTAAACATACGCTGCGCGACAACCAAATCACGTATTCAATGCTCTTCCCTGCGAGACTACGCATTCAATTTGACGGAAAGACTCACTTCTTCAACTCCCCCGAGGAAGCCACACTGTTCCTCGACAGGCAGGCATGTAAACCCGCAAACCAAAAGGCCGGATCTACAAGCAGAGAAAGGGTGAGGAGAATCCCGCCTCGATGAACACCTGTGACACTGATACAAAGCAAGATGAAAACAAGCCATCAGGTCAATCTTCGCAATCGGGAGGTTGGGGCCTAAGTCTTGGAAGGCCACCTGCGCCCCGTGCACAGCACATTTTGTGTTCTAGTTGGGAGGGTTCCAAACGGACAAGTTGGGGGTTGTCCGTGTAAGGAAAGTTGTTGTAATGTTGTTGTTGTTCAAATTGCGCGCCATGCACCACCGCCCAGCCGCAGGCGTTGCCCCGGGCCCCGTGGCCGCCCCTCACAAGCCCTCACGTCTGATGAAGTTCCCATGCGACCCAGTCAGCCAAAGTGCCGGGACATCACCGAGAAGAAGTCTACCACTACTCCCTCAAACGGGTTCCATATAAAACATCATTGTGCCAATTCAAAGTAGCAACCTGCAACATTAGAGGGGGCAATATCCCAGCCAAGACACGTAAGATCCTGCAACTGCTCAGACGGCACAAGATAGAGGTGGCAATGATTCAAGAGACCCACCTTTTGCCTCAAAATGAAAACCTGTGGGCCCGCAATTGGGGATGCCACCGTTACTTCTCGTCTTACTCATCCTAGGCCAGGGGAGTCGCAATCCTCAATCACTCTTCGCTGGGTTTTCGCTTGATTAAAACGGAAAGGGACAACGATGGAAGAGCTCTCCTGGTACAAGGGATTGTGGAGGGAGAGGAGGTGGTTTTCGTCAATTCCTACGCCCCCAACACAGACGGCGCAAACAGCTTCGGCTGGGTGCTGTCCCACCTGGCGCAGGTGCGCAACGGAACCATAATATGGGGAGGCGACCTGAATACACATCTCGATCCACAGAAAGACAAGACACAGCCAACAACAGCAAACCCATCCAAGGCCAGCCTACAAGTGCAGGAGATCTGCAAAGCATTCGACCTATCCGATATATGGAGAAACCAGAACTGGGAAATCAGAGACTACACATATCACTCAAGCGTCCATAATACAAGCTCTCGTATCGATTATTTACTAGTCTCTGCACACAGCAATTGGCAATGGGAAATCAGCACCTTTCTTGAAATTAACCAGGACACTGTCAACTCCGCAGGGGTGCTGAGGGAATCACTCAAATGCTATGTAAGGGGCATCTGTCTGGCTAAAGAAAACGGAATTCTGAAACTTATCAGACGAGATCTAGGCACCAGCAAAACGCACCCGAAAGGCCTGGAAAATCAGCAAGCCATTAATAACTCAGACCACATCCAGGCAATGTTGAAAGAAGAACTTCTCAACTTCAGAAACCTAGCGGAACGTGAGTTAAAATTCCTGGGCCACAATCACAGAATTAGACAATATGGAGAGGGCCAGAAACCTGGAGCCCTCCTTGCTCGTCTCATAGTGGCAGATAGGAGACCAACAAGGGTGGATAGTATCCGTTCACCGCAGGGAAATATATTGCACAAAGAAGGAGACATAGTTGAAGTGTTCAGAGCATTCTACCAAGAGCTATACAGTGCCAGGCACCCAACAGACACCGAGGCAATTCGTAACTATCTCAATGAGACAGAACTGTACTTCGTGGAGAGGGAACTCCGCGAGCCACTGAACGAACCCATTACACTAGATGAATTCCAAGAAGCAATAAAAGTCTACCGCCATCCAAAGCTCCAGGACCCGACGGGTTAACCGGCGAGTCCTATACATTTTTCGCCCCACTCATAGCCCCCCTTCTCCTAAATGTCTTTAAAGAAGCGATTGAATCCGGCATCCTCCCACAAACACTAAGGGAAGCCAACGTAATTCTCCTGCACAAAAAAGACAAACCTCCCGAAGAATGTAAATCACCTAATATCACTAATCGATAATAAAATCCTGGCAAAGATTTTCGCAAACAGACTACTCCCGCAAATGCCCGCTTTGGTACTTGCAGACCAGGCGGGATTCGTGCCTGGCCGAAACACAACTTTTGGGATACGTAGAATGTTCCGGGTTCTGGCAGCACTGTACCCCGATCAGCAGGCAGTAGCGGTGCTGCTGGACGCCGAAAAGGCGTTTGATTCCGTTGAGTGGTCCGTATATCAAGCTGGTAGCGCTTCTCTATAATCATCCCCAATCAGCAATCATCGTCGGGTCGACTCGCTCGGCATATATAAATCTCCAACGCGGCACCAGGCAGGGATGCCCATTATCCGCCATGATATTTGCCCTCGTGATGGAGCCCCTAGCGGCTGGCCTCAGAGAGTGCCAAATTCAGAGAGGGCTCAAAATAGGAACTCACTGTTTGATAATATCCCTCTATGCTGACAACATGGTCCTGTATATGCAAAACCCCAGCGAAAACCTCAACCCGATCATGCGTGAAATTATAAAGTTTGGGTTGGTATCAGGGCTGAAAATTAATCAATCCAAATCAATCGTATTCCCCTTAAATACTAAGACCAGAACATTTAAAGCTGATTTCAACTTTCATTGGGAAAAAGCTCACGTCCGATACCTAGGAATCCTGATGTCCCTGAACCACCACGACATATTCAAAGACAACTACGAAAGCACACTGAGAACACTAAGGGAAAAGGTGAACAGGTGGAAAACTCTCCCGCTCACCCTCTGGGGAAGAGCCTCGTTGGTAAAAATGGTAATTCTCCCCAAACTCCTGTATCTATTTTCCAGCATCCCTATCTTGTTGGCACATCGCTTCCTGGGAAATCTGTGAAGTCTGGTTCTGGACCTCATTTGGGCGGGCAAACTTGCAAGGGTGGCATATACGTCCCTCGTTCTCCCTGTCTCCAAGGGTGGCCTAGCACTAACCGATTTGGAATGGTACTACTGGGCAGCCCAAGCCCAGTTCCTCAGTCACTGGTATGAGCCCCAGTTCGTAAAACCACACGTACAGGTCGAACGGGCACTAGCCTCAGCCAACTTGCTGAGGGCCGTGATCATCAGTAAACAGGCCGTGCCACACTCAACACTGAACATAGTGCAATCTACATACACAATATAGTGAGAAATGGCCCAAAAGTATAAGATACAGTTCAGATACTCGCCTCTACGCCCTGTCAAATTCATCCCTGGGGTCCCACTTACTGCTGAGAAAGTGTTCCTAAACTGGGCAGACAAATGCAAAATAAGTACACTGGGTGACCTCTTCATACAAGAAACCTTCATAACACCCCAGCAAGCGAAGGAGAGAGGTAGCACCACCTCCCTTGATATCTTCATATACTTTAGAGTCTGTTACACCCTACAAGACCTCATCCCATCGTTCCCACAACAACCACCCACTTGGCAGCTACTGCACGGAGTAATCCAGGCACAAGGGGAGGGCAAACTGGTCTCATCTATCTATAAAACCATGCTCATGGACACACTGCTATCAAACCCCAAAACAAAAGCAAGATGGGAAACTTCGCTACAAACGCCCATCCCAGACGAAGACTGGGACTACATACTACAACAGACCCAAAAAGTGGCACTTAACTCACGCTTCAAACAAATCCACTTCAACTTTCTGCACCAAACATATTACATATTACAGAGAAACAGACATCACCCTGAGTCAAACGCATCCTGCGACAGATGTGGGACACTTGACGCTGACTTTCTGCACCTTGCATGGAGCTGCCCGACGGTGGCCAAATTCTGGTCAGATGTACTTGGTGAAATCGAAGCAATACTCGGCAAGGAGATGGAGCACGTCCCGATCTCCTAGGGTTGACAAAATCCTTATCATCGCCAGTCACAAAACTAGCAAGCGTACTATTGGTACTGGCGCGTAGAAGAACAGCTATGGCGTGGGGACGAGGTCCATCCCCCACACTAGCGAGCTGGAGGAAAGAAATTCTCTATTGCTAAGAAACAGAAACGGAATTCATAAAGACACTGCCCCTGCATGCGAGGCCTCCAGACATTTGGGGCCCATATATCTCATACCTCCTCTCCAACGCCGTTCCCACTGAGCCACCTGCTCAGTCGCCACAAACTGCACCCTAGAAGTCCAAAATACAATAGAAGCTCACTGCATAATGGGACTGATGGAGCGAAATGTACACATTGGGAGGTGTGGGGGGGCGGGGCAATGGCTGCAGGTTTGCAGCCCACTGTTTGGGCTTGTTTAAATGCATGTTTTACCAAAATGCAAAAAATAAAGTTTTTTAAAAAAAAGGAAGCATCCACTTCCTCTTCTACCAACATGGTGCCCAGTAAGGTTAAGTCTCCAGAACTATTAGTGAGCTCTGTGGGTTCACCGAAACAAGGGTCTACTCACTGTGTCTGCCTAATGGCCCACTCTGATTCTTGCCCCTTGTTCAGGGTAAAAAGCTGCAGGTTGCATCCCACAGAATGGTCCCCAAATTGTTTATCCAAAGGATGGTGATTACAAATTCAAGAAGGCCCCTAAATCAGAGCATGATTTTGCTTTTATTCAAAGATGTTCCAGACCTAAATTATTTTACTTCGGCTGACATTGAGCATATATATGGTTTCCCCACACTCCCTCGACAGATACTGTGGAAGTTGGGGTGAAATCGAGATTAGGTATCAACGCAATTATGGCAGCCGAGGTGGATTTGTCAAGACTGGGCTATGAAGTACTGGATTTGCCAACTAAAACTAAAGTCTTTAGAGACTTAACAACAAATGATAATCAAATGAGGCAATGTCACTCACAAAAATTGGAAGCAACTTCAAATGTATGGGCTTTAGTGCCGGAAATAGTTTCTCAAATTTTACTGAAACTGGGCTTACCTGAGAAGCCACTCTAACGAATGAGAATGTCAAACTATTAGGGTGGAATACGAGGGGTTCCAGGTCATTTGGTAATGATTTAAGGAGGGCATACATTTATAAGAACTTTGACCTAATTGTCTTTCAGGAAACATGGCTCAGGGTGGGTTTTGGGGCGGATGGTTTCTCAGTTAACCATCAATTGTCATTTGGTGAGGGGTTAGAGAGACCCTCAGGGGGCCTTTCCATAGCATGTAGAAATGCAGTTTTTTTCTCATCTAAGAAGTTGAGCAATACCATAACAAGCATACTGGTCGTGAAAGTTGAACTTGGGACTGGTAGAGTTAGTGGCAAATGGATAATAGTCAATATTGATTGGAATCCTTCCCGTTCCACTCGACTTGATTTTCAACCTTCCCTGTCAGATCTACTTCTTGGATTTTCCGATCGCTTTCCTTCCTATGAATTTGTTGTTTTGGGAGATCTTAATTCGCAATGCATACGAGTTAAGGCTCCTGGGACGTCTTCTTGTAAACTGCCCTCAAATAATGGGAAGTTATGGTTTAACTTTATGAAGGACTGGGATCTCTTTATGGTGAATGGGACACTACAGGGACCTTCCTGCCGCGCCAACTTGGAAGAGGGATGATAGTTATTCTACATTAGATTACCTATTCCTTTCCAAAAATCTATTCAATCAATGTGTCCATTTCTTAATTATGAATGGCTTCCCGAGTGATCAGGAGATGTTGGAAGCCCAATTTGATCAACAAATAGAAATAGGGAAGGATTTCTACCCATATGAACTAAGTGTGTATAATTGGAGGATTCGAGTAGTTAGATTCCGAAGGGGTGGGAGGGATCTCAATAATTTGCTTAATCTCACTATCTCCCTTGACTGAAAACGAGATCAAAACATTGTGTGATGCAAAGACATTTGTAAAGTTTATTTGGGACCTCAATCCTCCTTGCAAGGTTAGTCAGCGGTCTGTTGTCAACCATAATCACCATTTTGATGAGAAGACCTGGATAAAAAAAAGGAAATGAGGAAGTCAATGAGATTGTTAAAAAAAATTATAAAGGACAAGCTGGTGTATCTGAGGAGTTTAGAATCCTAGAAAATAACTACAGGAATTGGTCTAGGTCGCACAAGTACTACCGTCTGCACATAGATGGGGAATCGATGTTGAAAACAATCTCTTTAAAAAAATCACGCATTTTCCGGTCCATTATTAATTCATTCGACTTGCCTCACAATACGATACAAAATGGGGCCATACAGGAAACACCATAAGTCGATCATTTTTTAAAATGTTATGGAACAGCAAAACCCACAAAAGCTCCCCCTGCTAATGTCACAACTTGGGAATTAAATGTCTTGTGAGATGCAATATGAACACTGATAACAAAAAAACAAAAAATGCCTTCGAGAGTGGCTGGTCCGAATGGCCTGAGTAATCAGATCTTAAAATCTGACCCAGATCTCTGGTCTTGTTTGTTGGCAGCCGTGTTTAGTAGAATAATAAGTGCCAATAAAAAAATACTATATTCCAGGAGAAGGGCCATAATAATCTCCATCTATAAAAGGGGTGATAGCTTGGTTACCTCCAATTACCGCCCAATCTCTCTTTTAGACACAGATGGGAATATATTTGCTGGCTTGGTTCTCAAAGATCTGGAAAAGTGGGCAAAAGCCAAGGGCCTACTCTCAAAACAATGGATAGGCTTTCTCAGAGGTCTATCGACCTCTTTAAATGGACTTGTCTTGAACACCATTAGTTGCAGGTCTTTTTGTCAAGGTGGTCTTTCACTTTATGGGGCCTGGATTGATTTGTCACAAGCATTTGACACGATCAATCGGGACCGACTGTGGGGAAAGTTAAAGAGTTGGGGCCTTCAGGAAAACCTACTTGCCATATTGATCCAATTGCACAGAGATTCAGAACTGCAAATCAGACTGGATAGATCGGAGACATTGTCGACTCCTATTAGAATAGATGGGGGGGCATGACAAGGGTGTGTCGTTGACCCCTTTCGTTTCAACCTCTATTTATCTGAATTGGCAAAGCGGGTGGAAGAAACGGCATTGGCTAGTCCAAAGATTAGAAAAACTAAGATAAATTGGATAGCCTGCACCGACGACACCGTCGTACACGATCACACTCAGATCAGTCACCAACAAATCCTTTACGCCCTCCAGAAATATGCAGAGCTCAATGATTTGAAGATCAATCCACTTGAATCGAAAATCTTGGTCTTCAAACAACCGTTAAAGATTACTAAGCCTTTTTCATGGCGCATGGACCACCAAACCATACCGATTGCCAAAGAAGTCGTCTATTTAGGCTCGGTGGTTAGATCTTTTCCAACTAAAGTCCATGTGACAGTCATCCTAGAGGCTAAAATTCTCCAATTGGGCTCGCACATAAAAAAGACCATAAGTAGGTTTTGTAAATGTTCCCTCCTTCCTGTCATTAGGTACAAGTAATAACATTGCTATTTGGTTTTGATACTAACCCCCAGTCCTATCTATTAGACTAGGAGAGATTGGAGGGGAAAATATGGAAGCGCGTCCTCTGTTTTCCAAATTAAGTACCAATAGCCAGTTTAAGGTACAAAGTGGGTTAACAGTTGATGAAAGCATGGATGGAACGGAGGTGGATGTCACTGTATAGGTCAATTTTGGTTCCCCCCTCAGTCACTATATGAACATGCTTCCTTCGCTTTACAGGGCTGTTCTAACCAATATTTGAATATTCTAAAGATAGTATGTGTAAAAATCCTATTTGACTCTGACTGCTCGGAAGAAGTCCTAATTCAAAATCCCATGAAAATAAAGGAGTGTATAAAAAGGGTGGATTGGATTAGAACAATAGCTGCCACTCGTCTATCAAAGATTTCTCTGTTCCCTAACCTCGATTGATAAACCCAGGACCCACCTCCCCAAGTATCTGAAGACATTTCCTGATTCAACTTCCAGATCTGAGTTTTGCTTGAATCTCCTGCCTACTCGGGAAATCCAACACATTAGACAGAGATGAAATTGAGAATGACACCTGTGATCTATGTGAGGATGCCCAATCCCTGAGCACTTGATTGTCAACTGTCCAGGGACTTCTGAAATGAGGCTGCAAAGGCTGTCTAGATTCATTTGCCACGATTGGTGGTTGAACACAGAATGCTTTTGGAAAAGGTTAGCCTCAGGCAATGAAATCTTATTGTTCAATTGAAATTTTAAGACTGTTGAAAGAGCTGAATTTGGTTGGATTACATCATTGATAGAGATTTAAGTTGCCTAGAGGATATTAACTTGAAGGGTTACTACTTAACTCTGTTTTGTTTTTCTGGTGCCTGTATTTAGGTCTTTAGCAATCCTTTTGGATTTGAGATGACTGCAGTAGTTGACAAGAAGGAATTGAGAATTTTGGTTAAATTTGTAACATTGTTTCTCTTACTGTTTTAACCTTCCTTGTATTTTTTGTACTCTATATAATGAGTGTTCTCTTAATGTGTGTTTTATTGTATTATTCTATTCATTTATTTGTTGTATGCTATATATATTGTTTTGTCTTGTAAAAAGTCAATTAATAAAATAAATACATTTAAAAAAAATAATTTTACTCACTTGGAATGGGAGTGTTATGGTCTGTAGGAAGACTTCCCCAGCAGTTCCTTAGAGTCTGGGCATAGTGGAGGAGAGGGTGAGTCTACTTACTGTATGCCTGCCACCTGGCCCTTGCCCTCTGTGAGAAGGGGGGCCAGTGTCCATGGCATATGGGGCACTTTCACCAACCCTTTGCACTGGGATAACAGAAGGCCTTGGTGATGTGCTCTGGAATGGGGTGACTTATGCAAAAGAAAAGAGGTGATGGCTGGAAGGTTTGGAATTTATCCTAACTATTGCTCTGGGAAACCCTCCAGACCATGTTCTTCATCCTGCCAAGCCATTACAGAAGTGAAATACATATGCAAATCATGTTTGGTCCCATCCCAAAAAGTGCCATCCAGTCCAAACTGCTAAGTCATATCCCTTCGGCACGAGACCACAAGCACCCCCAGCCATGTTTCGGCGTCATCAGTGAGGAGTCTCTCAGGTCTCAAGGCCCAGCAGGCTTGGGACCCACAACTGGGCATAGCCATGCCATTTGGGGTGATAGGTTTGGAATTAATCCTAACCTCTGGCATTGCTCTGTGCAACCCTCAAGACCATCGTTCTTCAGCCTGCCAAGCCATTACAGAAGTGGAAAGACATATACAAATCAGGCTTGGTCCCACCCCAAAAGGGGCCGTCCAGCCTGAAATGCTAGGTCACATCCCTTCTGCAGGAGACCACAAGCTTCTCCAGACCTGTTTCAGCCTCATGGTGGTGCGGAAGGCTGCCCAGGGCAGTGCCAGTTGTTCAGCTGTATTCAAAACCTTCCACCCATCACTTTTTTGGTTGTGGTTTGTCTCCCTATGTGAGAGAAGGTATGGCCATACATGGGTCTCTTGCTCGCTGCGCCACAGGCAACCAAGCTGCACCTCACTTAGGAGGCCCAACAAGGCTGCAACAGGTCTGTTGTTGCTTGTGTTTCTATACAGAGACGACCTGGCCTAGCTGTTCGGGCTGGGCTGCTCCCATTGTTGGCAGTACCTGACTGATTTGCATATGGCTGGACCCCTTTTGCAGTGGCGCAGATGAGCTAAAAACAGTGGTGTGGAATGTTTCTCAGAGCAGTGCCAATGATTCAGATTCATTCAAAGCCTTCCACCCATCACTTTTTCTGGTTGTAGTGTGTCTCCCTATGTGAGAGAGGGTATGCCCAAACGTGTGTCCCTTGCTTGATGTGCCATAGGGAACCAAGCTGCTCCTCACTGAGGAGGCCCAACAAGGCTGAAAAATGTCTTTGGTTGCTTGTTCTTCTGTGCAGAGGGCACCTGGCCTAGCAGTTTCGGGCTGGGCTGCCCCCTTGATGGCAGTACCTGTCTGATTTGCATATAGCTGGACCCATTTTGCAATGGTGCAGACAAACTAAATAAATGGCGGTGTGGAAGATTGCACAGTGCAGTGCCAGTGGTTTTGATTTATTCAAATCCTTTCATCCATCCTTTTTTTGGTTGTACTCTGGAATGGTGTGGCCAGCCTCAAAATCAGTGTGCGACCAGCAGATGGCAAAACCTGGGTTCCCATGGCTTGGCCTGAGGCAATGGCCGATTTAGGGGCAAATTTGCAGTTTTCTGCTGCTCTCCACTCCCAGAATCGTAGGCGTCCGATTCTGTGTAAAATTTGTAACAACTCTAAAGCCATATATTGACTCTAGAATGATGAAGGTGGGCTCAAACTCAACGGTATGCAGTGTTCATAACGAAAAATAAATAACGACAAACTTTTTCAGTGACACCTGATTAACAAAGAAAAATGTGGGGGTGCGGTATGGGATTAAAAAGGGTGGGGGTAGTTTGGGGGTAAAAAAAGCTGTAGAAACAGGGGGGTTGTGTGTGGGGTTGGGTTGGGGACCCCCCCAAATTCAAAAGAGAAAATAAATGAAAATGTGTTCGTTATTTAGGTGTCACTGAAAAAGTTGTCCTTATTTCTGTTGTCCTTATAAACACATGAGACCAAATACAACAGGAGCCCAGCAAATGGCAAACCCTGAGCTCCCTGGTCTTGGCTAAGATGTGACATATGGGATGCAACATTCTACACACAATACGCACTGAACTGGGGTTGTTGGTGGGACCAAGGGAATGCAGGGGTGCTGAAGTCGTCCTCTGTGTCAGTGCTCATTCTGGGCTACAAGTGGCCCCCATGGCCTGTGTTCCCAAAAGAGCTCCATGGTGCAATGCCAACACTCTTAGTTGCCCTAAAACTTGTTTCTATAGCAGTGTTGTCGTGTTCACAATAGAATCATGTTCATGTCCTTAATGGAAATAATGTGCACCTGGAGCAATTTGATAGCTCAGGTTTGAAAATAGTGTGGCAATATCCACTCTCGTAAGCCTAGACACCAAGAGAGGATGTTTCACATACATGTTTCCACAATATCGACCGCATGCTATCTGGTTAGTCCATTTATTTTGTTGGCGACATATCGCCTTTTTATATAGCTGCACATGCTGGATTATCCTACGTCTAAGCATGGCAATTAGATGTTTTACCTGATAATAATACTAATTATTATTATTATTATAATATGATTATGATGATGGTTTTATATAGCTCTTCAGGCTGGAGTCCTTCCATTTCTAAGTTTTGTAATCACCCATTGTTCCACCCTTTAATTCCTTGGTCTCATTTCATCCCATTAATGGCTGGGCAACATGTCATTCCCCAAAGACCCCACTATTTAACATTCTGTTTGTTTAGGCATAGATCACTTCTCCGCTGTTTTAAAGCTCTTACTCTTTCATGGGTAAATTTAGGGAAGGTCGAAATATGGGAAAAATGTAAACATTTTCAAGTCAGACTAAGATTTCAATATTGTCACGTGCAATGAAGAAACAGGAAGCCCAAAGGGGCTGTGGGCGCAAAGCGTAACATGGCGGAGGGGCCGAGCTGCCCCCGCCCCACCTTCTGCTGAAGCGAGAAGGTACAGGAAGAAGGGAGTCACCAAGATAGTGACCCCCAGGAAGGGGAAATGGGGCCTCTATATGTAGTGCCTGTGCAGGGGATGCGGTCTCTTAACACGCTCGCTCCCCCTGCAGTAGGCAATTTCAGTAATGCTGGAGGGGCCCTGGGGGATAGCGAAGATGATCTAATGACACTCGTGGAGAACTCAGGCGCCCCATCACTTTACAGGATCTGGGAGGTATGATGAGCAATGCGAAGGTCAATACGAGGACAAACTCTTCAGTGCAGTGTTCAGCTTATCATTTTTTGGGGTCTTTAGGGTTAGCGAGCTTGCTGCAGCAAACAAGACAGGTGATGGCCAAGGGGGCCTCGGGGAGACTGACATTGAATTGCAGGAGCAGGAGGTGGCCATATTACAGAGAAGGTCAAAGACGGATCAGGCAGGGAAAGGCAATTGGTCCATCTGCACAGCATAACAGATAGCAGCTGCTGCCCGGAATGTCTGCTAAGCAATCTTCTGCCCGTTAGACCCAGGAGTGCAATTAACTTATTGGTCCACATGAACGGGCTGCCTCTAACAGTGTTTCAGTTCTGGGCAGTGAAGGGCATGGTGTTGAGAAGAGTGGGTAGGGACCCAAAGCAGTACGGCACCCACTCTTTTAGGTTAGGAGCAACCACCACGGCAGCAGGGGCAAGCATCCAGGGGATTAAGGAGATTGGGCTATGGAAATCGACGGCCTATAGACGTTGCATTAGGGCCGGTAAGATTTAGAACACGCCAATGATGGATGTAGATATTTTTCTCCCCCTATGCTAGTGATCGCTATGTGTAGCAGAAAGGTAGCATGGTTGATTTGCCACTCATACATAGTGAGAGCAGCGCAATGGGCGAATGTCAGGAGGATTGAAAGAAAGCGGGCCTGAGCGAGACAAACATTCTTTGGTTTGGTAAGTAAGGCATGAGATGGGATGAACTGGAGAGAATGATTGGAGATTGATCAAGGAGGAAGCTCCTCCTGACACAGTAATAATTCATCTAGGCAGGAAAGACTTGCCGCATATGGGCAGAGGGCAACTGCTGAACGAAATGTGTTGCACATGGTGGGCACTGAGCAAGGACCTGTGGGCTTGCAAGTTGATGTGGTCCAAGATGATTCCTAGGTTTGCTTGGAAAGGGGCTAATTCAAACTCAGCAGTGGAGGAGTCAAGGAAGAAATTGAACATGGCAATGACAACATTTTGCAGGGGAGCTGTTTTCTCAACGATCAGTTACAGGCTGATAACCTGGAGGACACCCTCAGATGGCTAGACTATGAATAGTAAGTAATCTTAGCAGTGTTTGGACGGCAAAGGGGCGAAAACCCCTTTTTGCTGTGGCGGTAACTCAGGCAGTTGAGCAATGCCAAAACGAACCTCCTGATTGAGGGCAAAGAGGACCAAGAGTAAATTGCCCCCTGTTATCCTAGTACGGCAAGGGGAGGGAACGTCAAATGGGAGATGCACCACGTGGTCGTCAGTTTACAGCCTGGGCTGGTGGAAAGGAAAGCATAACGGCACTCCCCCCAACCTATCAGCGGCGGCTGCCAATATGTTTCGCCTAGACCAGGAGGCACAGGGAGGTTCAGGGAGGGAGACCTAAGTATGCAGCAAAAAGAATGGATAGGAGAAAAAGAGAGCTGATAAATAAAGAGAGCAGAGAAAAAGAAGGGTGCTGATGAGAGAAAAGAATAAACAGAAAGGTGCTGCCGATCGTCTGGGTTTATTAAAGTTATTAAAGAAATTAATGTTTTGGTTAGAATGTATAGTTTGAAACGTGTAAGAATAAACTGCGGCCTTGTTGTGCCACAATAAGCAGAGCTGGTCTGGCCTCCGTCTTTTTTGCGAATGTGGGCTACAGTGGGTTTGTATATACCTCACCGGGCGGGGCGGGGGGATGGGCGAACAGCACCAGACTGCCTATGTTAGGAGTACTTCAAATCACCCGCAGGTGTTGAACGTTCTGTCTTCGAAAGGAAAGAGAAATGTCAGGTCAATAAAGACCCTCATTACAACGTGCTTGATCATTTTCTAGGCGTCTGCCTCCCACTTTCCTCAGCCCAGGAGCCAGGGCTGGACTGGGAACTAAAAAAGGCCCTGGAAATAATTACTGGGGACCAAAAGAGGCCCTGGAAATAAAGTTCAAAGTGGCCCCATATGAGACATTTTCAGCAAGCCCAATGCTTTTCCTATGAGAAAATTTAGAAATACCACACAAAAGAGGCCCAGGGTGCAGAGGCCCACCGGGAAATCTCCAGAGTGCCCTGTAGGCCAGTCCACCCCTGCCAGGAGCTCTTTTGCCAAGTACTGGCCCAGTAAACAAAGCGATGGATCATGGATGCCGCCTGAACTCTGCCCACATAAAATCAGCAAGATTTATTTTTTCCAAGCTCGGTTTGCAGCCTCTGGGCAAGTAACTATGGCAATGCCTTAGCAACTTAATTTCCAGGTACTTGGAAAGTACTGTTTATTCTTGTGTGCAATTTCTGCTATTATGCCTTTACAAGGTGAATATGACAAAGCTACCAAGAATGCGCCATTATTCACCCTTGTCACACAATTCTGATGACAGTCTCCTCACAGCACGATAATCCGCGTCTGCATTCATCCCTGCAGCCTGGCAGACTCCTTGCAGCATGAGGGCAGCTCCAGACAGGGCCACTTAGGGCGAGCAGACCTACAAATTAAGCCTCTTTATTGGCAGCGCTGGGCACAGCTCAAAGAGCTTTTTCCAGCTCTACTGTACTGTTAAAAATCCACGGTAAGTGTGCAGAAGGGGGTGCCATGGGACAAGCAGCAACAAAAATGATTCATCCAATCACAACTGCCATTTTCTAGTTACGATTGCAATATAGTCAGTTTCAGGCCCGGCTAAAAATGTGTGGGTGCCCATTTCAACATGATGGTTGGGGTCCCCCTGCTTAGAGCGAAAACAGTCTGAGGCACCTGTGGGGTGCATACATTACAATGGTGATGAAGAAAAGTCAATAGCCACTGATTATCACAAGACGGTCAGCCAGCAGGCAGTTTAAACACGAAATGCTCACTGAAAAGCTCTAAACCTTTCCTTGTCAGCAAGTGGCTGAACCAGTGCTAGAAGGCGATGAGGTGATAACACTTCTGTATATCCTGTGGGAAGAGAAAAGGTAGCGGCCGATCCTGTGGGTCTGGTCTGGCTCTCAGGGGCAAGCACGAGCCAAGCATGGGACATGGCCATGTGAAACAGGGGAGGGGCCTGATTGGGGGCAGGATAAAGGGGTGGGGCAAGAAAATGAGTTAAAGAGGTTGGGGAGCAACAAAAAGGGCTAAAGGGACAAGAATAAAGGGCTAAAATGTACTGGGGCAAGAACAGGGGCTAAAGGAGTGAGGATCTGGGGCAGCTAAAGGGGTTAAGGGGCAACAAAAAGGGCTAAATGTGACTGGGGTCAAGAGAAGGGGCAAAACGTGTCTGGGGTGGCTAAATGGGTTATGGGGCTACGCAAATGTTGCCTTTACAAGAAGAGGACATTCTCTCCTCAGTTAATTCATCTTTGCACTCTCAGAAGAAGAAGGAATCACCATGTCCCTGGTGGGAATACAGTCTGTACCAAAGTACTCTGCAAGAGAGCCGAAAACATAGAGCTCCAAGGCAGTCGAAAGCTCTGCCCCCTAATTATGCTCATGGAGCAGAGGGGTTGACGTTGCTTTGGACCAAACCCTCTCTGCTGCTGGTGCACTGAAGCCAGGATCCTATTTTAAGGTGCCAGACAAACTTTCTGGAGTGGATGTGTGGAATTAAGGACTCACATTGTCCATGGAAACTTTGGACTGGGTCTCCCATCAAGCCAGAAGTAGCTTGAACCTTGTTTTATCACCCCAAGACAATTTCAAGTTGGCTCGACTGCTGTCAACTCACTTTGGGTTGCTACAGGACCCACGGTTCTATTTTTGGAACTCTCTGCTCTGCAAACCACTTATCTGCGTATTGAGCCATCCAGATGCTGGCTCAAACAACTGATTCGGACCTCCTTGACTTACCCAAATTACTGGCTCAACTCCCTGGAAGCAACCGACACAAATGCCGACTTGATCTACTGGAAGACTGGAAGCTATCAACTCATTCGTCTCCAACACCGACTCAATCCAGAAGAAGCATTGTTTCGCCACCTATGTAACTGCCAACTCGAACCATTGCAAGCCATCAACTCAAACTGTCTCAAATATCAATTCCATCCAGGTGGATCTCTCGCCTCGAACCGACTCAACATTGATTTGCCTCGAAAACCTTGACACCAGCTTAACTGCAGTGAAGCGACTCAAAGTCTGTGACAATGCTGTTAAGCCTGAAAGACAAGAAACAAAAGGTATTTGAAGAGGCCCTGTCTTCAGAGTCCAACTTAAAGGACCATAGCGACTTTTAAGCCCACAAGTCTCACCTTTTAAATGCATATCCTTGAACATTTACATTACTGCTGAAATCTTTTGCCTGAACACCCATGACTATGAACCCAGAGTGCCTTTTCTTGGTAAGGTCTGCTTTCTCTATGTTTCCTTTACATGGGTGAGTCTTTAGTATTTTTAATTAGTTGTGTGCATTGATTGTTTTCCTATTTTTATGTAATCTTGTATGAGCATTTTTTTTATTTTGGTCCTACGGGATTGTTGTTTGTCCTATAACTTTATCAGCTAGCCCCTTCCTGAAGATATAACCTGCCCAGCGCCACAAAACGAAGTGAAAGAGGTACACCTGTCGTGCTCTGCCTGCTTCACCTTTTTGATTGTGATCACTGCTGGTTTAATGGTATTGTGGGGTTGAGTAGGTGGCTCAGCCACACCTCACTCCTTTACTCCTACAGAGCAGTAGTCACTGCCTCACAGGCAGCACCTGGGAAATATGAATCCCATGTCTACACAAAAGCCAATACTCTTGGCTTTGCTAATGCTTGTGTTTTTCTAGTGAATTCTTCCATTCAAAGCCACAAAATAGGAAAAGTCATAGTCAATTCCATGGTGACTGCTCAAATGGACGGTAGAACGGGGATTTGTATTTATTTAGACATTGTTTAAATCGCATCATAACCCGGAACGTGGTGACAGTTTATCATTGAGAGGAACACAGTAATCACGACTAAAACATAAGCAATAATTACAAATACTGTCTGGATAAATCAAGAGGAAGAAGGGGAAAAACAAGAAAAGAGAAAAAACACCCCGATAGGTAACTGGCTGTCATCTGCACACTGGTCAGGAGCCCATCACCCATGTTCAGACCACTCAGCAGCTCCATGCAGAAATTAGAAAGAATAGGTGACATGTTTGAGTCTTAAAGAGCCAGAAATAACATGGCTGGCAATCTGGCATGGAATCACCCATCTGAACACATTGTGAGTGACCATGTAGAAAAGGAGAGAACCATTATTCCCACCAATCCTCACTTGCAACGGTAGCATGGAATGGAGAACCTCATGGCAGATCATGTCAAATAACACAGAATGTTATGTTATATAAATGTATAAAGCGCAGCATACCCCAAAGGCATCTTGGCGCTGGAGGATAGCCGGTGATGAAAGGGTACTAAAAGAGAAGAGTCATCAGAGCGCGTCTGAAACGTTCCATGGTCCCGCATGCGCATCACTTCAACAGCCACCCTGGTTGTGGCAGTCTCTGCGCCACAACATGACTGGAATTCGGACTACTAGGGTTCACGTATATTGTGAGAAAGAGAGTGCAGTAAAAGTTGTGAGGCGGCATTATATTTCAGGGTCATTTCCACGGATAGCAACTCCAAGAGGCCAAAAATTACCCACTTGCCCGTGCGAAACACACAGGACTTGCCCACTTTTAAACAGAAGTTGAACTGTAGCCGGAAACGAGTGACTGGGTGAACGCTGACAACCAAAATGTTATTATAGGAGAATGGATAGATTTTGAAACTAAAACTGGGATAACATTATAAGTGAAAGCTGCGATTTTTAAAACACTTATTAAAGACAACAAACGTTGCTGTGACAAAAGGGGAAAGCGGTTTCTGAAACGGGCATCAAGGGTTTAATGGTGGTGACAAGCAACCATTTTAACAAATATATCAAGAAACCACTTCTCTCAGCTACAAAGTCCAAAATGTGAGCTTGTCAATCTTTACCTTTTTTTGTCTTGGGAGACCAGACTGTCGTGGCCATAAAACATATTTTGACTGACTCCCATTTGAGTTTGGGGTACAAAGAAGTCCCCCAAAGCTCCTAATTTAAGACTTCAACATACGCCTGAAGGGCAAAATGAAAAAACATGTTCTGGGCTTCATATATACAGGTATTCGGGTTCCATGTGTTCAAATCGCGGCAAAAATGGCAGTGAACACAAAATATCGCTAGTTTTGACGCCGCAATCCAAGTAACGGATGCAGGGGACAACCCGCAACCATGGGACGCATTATACCATTTAAGGGGAGCCGGGGACACCCCTGCAACCCTCACTCCCCTTAAATGGTGTAATGGGGTATACCTTTAACGGGTCAAACCACAGCATTTTTGCTGCGATTTTGTTTACAGGCAATATTTTTGCTGCAATTGTATCACTGCATACCGGCATTCGTACGGGCATCCAAAGGTAATGTTTCTTTCTGTGACTCATGTATTCAAACATAGCATACCTTCAATATATTATACCCTTTTATGCAGCACGTAGAAAGCGCAGATAAACAAGACATCTTCATGCTTATCTAACTTTCAATGTTTTTACCATGGGTAGACTTTGAAACAAAATCAGTCCTAACCTCTGTGTTGAGGCATCCCCACTAAGCTAAAAGCACTCCCCAATTATTATTAATATTAGGGTATTTATTGAGCGCGAACACAGCTTCGGGAAGCAGTAGCGCTTTACAATCATCGGGGGAAGAACTTGGTGAAGGAAGCAGAGAAACAGGGAGTGGGAAGCTAGTAACAGGGGAGGGGAGGGGGGCAATTGGTAGAAAGGGATCTATAATTAACCATTGAAGGAAAGCGTGGAAACAGATCACCCAGTTTAATGTGGGGTGGGGAGTGTAGGGTGTGCGGTCCTAGCTGTTAGGGAAGAGCCATTCGTTGAAGAGAAGGGTCTTTAGCTCCTTCCTTGACTGTAAAAGCGAGGGGGCGAGTCTGATGTTAATGGAGAGCAGGTGCCAGAGTCTAGCGGTATAGACAGAAAAGGTATGTCTTCTGGTTCTTTCCTTCCTGCACCATTCTGCACATGCTCTTACTTCTTGTGGATTATAAGCCTTTGGAGATGCTGAGTTTCTCAGTGAGGTAGCTCAGGGACTTCAGGTTGACAGCCTAGTGGATGATGCAGCAGGACTTGAAGATGATGCGAGCTTGCAAAGGGAGCTGTTGCAGTTCAATGAGGGTCAGGGTCATGTGGTCGAATTTACAGAGTCCTTTGATGTATCAGAGTCCTGTGGCGCAGAAGGGCTAAATAACGTTGGTGTGGAAGGTTGCCCAGAGGAATGCCAGTGGTTCAGATTAATTCAAAACCTTCCACCCATCACTTTTTTGGTTTCAGTTTGTCTCCCCATGTGAGAGAGGGTATGCCCAGACATGGGTCCCATGCTCACTGGGCCATAGGGAAACAAGCTGCACTTCACTTAGGAGGCCCAACAAGGCCGAAACATGTCTGGGGTTGCTTGTGTTTCCGTGCAGAGGGGACCTGGCCTAACAGTTCGGGCAGGGCTGCTTACATTAGTGGCAGTACCTAACTGATTTGCATATGGCTGGACCCCTTTTGCAATGGCGCAGATGGGCTAAAAAACGGTGGTGTGGAAGGTTGCCCAGAGCAATGGCAGCGGTTCAGATTAATTAAAAACCTTCCACCCATCACTTTTTTGGTTTCCGTTTGCCTCCCCATGTGAAAGAGGGTATGCCCAGATGTGGATCCCTTGTTTGCTGCGCCATAGGGAAATAAGCTGCACTTCACTGAGGAGGCCCAACAAGGCTGAAACATGTCTGGGGTTGCTTGTGTTTCCGTGCAGAGGGGACCTGTCCTAGCAGTTTGGACAGGGCTGCTCCCATTAGTGGCAGTACCTAACTGATTTGCATATGGCTGGACCCCTTTTGCAATGGCGCAGACGGGCTAAAAAACGGTGGCGTGGAAGGTTGCCCAGAGCAATGCCAGTGGTTCAGATTAATTCAAAACCTTCTACCCATCACTTTTTTGGTTTCATGCTGCAGCATAAAGAACACATCTCAGGGATGCCAGGATAGTTGATGAAAGGCCTTCCAGAAGGGCACTGCCACCATCCAGGTGGTACAGGAGCAAGGCTTGGACAGCAGATCTGAAGTTGTTTTCTGGGAAGAAGGGCTTGGGTTCAGCAGGAGTGGAAGTTGGTACCCAGCTGTTTGTGTCTTCCTTGCTATGTGCTGTTTGAAGGAGAGATGTCCGTTGTTGTCGAACTAAAGGTACTTGGTCTAGGTTCATAGCAGAGAGCCAGGTCTGGGTGTCAGGGTGTTTGAAGTTGGTGGTCAGCAGTAGGCGTTAAGTCTTTCAGGGGTTGAATTTCAGGTGCACACTTCACATCCACGACTGAAACAATGTGAGGCAGGCCTTGAGCCTGTGGATATGTGGAGGATATCTTGAGGTAGAGCTGTGTCATCTGCATATTGGTGAATGTGGGTGTTGTGTAGAGCAAGGAGGTTTCTGAGCGGTTCCATGTAAAGATTAAAGATCACTAGGAAGAGGATGGATCATTGTAGGACAGGTGATGGGTAGAGTTGGTGATCTGGAAGAATCCATTCCTACGAACTAGTGGTGATTAGCAAGGAAGGATTTGAACCAGCTGAGGACAATCTCACTGATCCCCTTGCAGTGATGTATGTTTGTCGATGGGTGGCTGGTGGTCTACTGTGTAGAATGCTGCTGAGAGGTAAAGGAGAACAAGGAGGCAAGGATGGCCATCATCAAGGATTTTAAGGGCATTGTCGAATACCTCGATGGAAGCTATTTTGTGTTACGTCTGGGTCTGAAGCCAGATTGGTAGGACTGAAGAGGTTGTAGGCTCCAGTGTGTTGGAGTTGCATGGCTACTGTTTTCGCAAAAATCTTACCTAGGAAGGGAAGATGAGTGATGTGGCAGTAGTTGCTGAGGTCAGCAGGGTCCTGTGTTGGTTTCTTCAAAAGCGAGAGGATTTGTCCTTTCTTTAGGGTTGAGTGGAAGGTGCCTTGAGATAGGGAGCTGTTGATGATTGCCAGGTAAGGGAAGAGTGCCGTAGTTGGCAGGGTCTTGAGTACGCAAGTAAGTAGGATGTTGTCCGCTTACTATGTGGCCTTGAGGGTGCTAGTGTGGCGGTGAGGTCTTCCATAGTGAGTGTCTTGAAAGTTGTCCAGGAAGTTGACGTTTTGCGAGATGGAATGTGTAGCGTGCTTACAGTTCTGGAATTGGTGTCTATGTTTTGGCAGATTATGCTGAACTTTTTCATGAAAGGAGTTGATGGCGGTGTATTTTTTGATGGAGTGTGGTTCGTTTAGGTCGGGCAGAGGGTTGATGCAGTGCTTGATGGCTCCATCAGACCTACATTTTCTAAATGAAAAACAGTAGATATCACAGAGCGAATGGATAGTTTCTTTCAGAAAGCACTGCTTGCACATGCTTCACTCACTCATCTATAAGCACTCACTAAATCACTGACTGACTCCCCCAATCATGTTTACGTAAACAGATTCCGCCTTGGAGTAGCTCATAGAGATTGAAATGTTTGCAATCTGTGTAAATAATGAAGTCCAAGGTTTGCTCGTATATATCAGATTATTTTAAACATAACATTGGCTTTTGCAGTCATTGGGCATCATTACAAGTTTGCCGGCCCAAAAATAAGGGTGACTAGTAACGTACTGGCACCCTTTCTGGACCACTAAACTACGAGTATGCCGGCAGGGGCATGGTACTCCTGGCAGGGCTGACCTGCTGGTAGTTCAGGCCTCTACCGGCAGTCTTTTGGCTGAAGCACTATTAGCAACGGTGCCAGTGCTTCAGTGACCCCATTCCCCAACGGGGATTTACCATTCCGCCGACGTTCATGATATCCTAGTGGCACCGGGATATTGGGCGGCGGAAACGGTGTTACGGAGTCGGTGGTAGACCGCTGTCTACCAGCAGGTTCTACCACCAACCTCATAATGAGGCCCTTTGTAACAGTTACACCACTTGTCATTGACTTTTGTAATCTCATCCGACATGTTTTCTGTCCTTTGCAAAGATACATTACAATGCATCACAGCATGGCACCTCCCAGACATTATTTTTTCTCTTCATTGATACTCCAAAAGGAGGTCTAATTGCACTGCCCAAAGTGTTGCATTATCTACTGTCCCACACTGTAGGTATAGAATGCGGTCTCCAAGTTGGTGCTGGGGAAATAGTGACATACCGTGCTGCCTTTAAACTTATGTACTCTTATACGAGCATCATTAGATGCAAAAAGGGAGCCTTTTTGAGAGCTGGGTTTGAACATCTACATCAGTGCTCTGCTTTTCTTTTTTGTAGATGTTACGGTTATCAGCTAAATGGCCTACAGTTAATACACACCTTTGAGATTTTTAAATAGATTGTCACGTGCAAAACAAAACAAAACAAAACATATCAAATAAGGCATGCATTAATAGGAAGCTTCACAAAGGAGCAGCCGTGAGAGCTGGGTTTGAACCTTTTGCTTATTTAATTTTAACATCTTCGTTTTATTTTCTTGAATGTAAAGTGACCACCTATAAAGTGGCTGTGATTCTGTAAGGCTGATGAGCACTCACAGCATCAATCTCTTGTTGTGGAAATGAACCGTTCCCTGTCTGCTTTGGTTGGCCCATAGATTGATCTTCTGTTTCTCTGACACAGTAATGCTGTCAAGCTGGGAAGATGGGCTTAATGGGACCATGAGAGGCATATATTCCTTCCAATTATTGAAGTGAGTGGCAACGTTTTTTCCCTCTAGACTTCATGCAGCACACCTTAGATGGCAGCTCCCATCAGCTACCAAAGTCAAAAAGTGATATTGAAACATGTGTATTCGTAGGTGGAATAAAAAAATATGATTACTAGTAGGAACACAATCATGTTTTAATTGATAGGTGCTTCTTGTACAATAATAACATTCTCCATCTTAATCAAAATACAGTTAATGGCTTCGGATGCCTGTAGACTTTGATCTTCCCTTGTTTTGAGGTATTGCAACAGTCCTGTCTGAATCTGTGCATTCGTTCATATGTGGAGAATTGATTAAGAATAGTTATTAATGGACAGGCTAAAATTAATGAAAAGGCCTTTCATAAATGTAATCACGAATGTGATTATGTCCTTCGAACATCTCAGAAAGCATTTATTTTGGGTCCATAGCTATATAGTGGCAAACCTTGTGATATGGGGACGGAGGTGCTGAAATGTAAAGAGGCCTTGATCACTCTTCTGAAAGGGGCGACGAATTGGGATGCAAAAAGAAGGCACAAAGTATCTGACATTATCCAAGATGCCAATTAGCCTTTATGCATGGAGTTGTGGAATTGGCACACTAGCAGTTAGGCACTCTCGCTCACCCATTGCAGACTCAGTCCTGACATGCAATGCACAGTGAGCATTGCAGACTCATTCCTGACATACAATGCACAGTGAGCATCTACTGCTGTGATCTTGCCAGATGAATCATTGGCAAGTATGTGTTTCATTAACATATTGATAGAAGTAGAACGATGTGGCTGTGATCCCTCAGCTACTGGCCACACGGGAGCCAGTATGACGTGAGTAAAACAACCAGAGATTGTTTGTTTTAAATTCTGTTTACTACTTTTGGTCAAGGCAGCCAAAACTATATTTATATACATATATATGTTTTCTCTGTTTGGGTTAGGGGTGTTTATGGGTGGGGATAGAGGGGTATGGAGGGGGTGTGGTGTAAGAAGTGGAGGAATGGTGGACACCTCCCCTATAACAGAAACAAGGTTGGCCATGATCAACAAAAAGTAGTTGACCAAATTTAAAATGACCAAACTCTGGTTGCTGTAAACATGTAGTACCCTCAAGCCACTGCAAGCAAGGGTGTATTTATGGAGAAATGGTAGGAGGGGCAGAAGGAGCATCCACACATGCAGATTGGCAGAGTTACACAAATTAAAAGGAATGGAATATTGGTAGTGTTGGAGGGCCACATACTTGATAGCTGGAAGGAATTGGTTAAATGTACGTGTCCCCAGGGCTACATTGTTCATTTAGGAGTGATTAAACTCGGTAATTTTGGAGTTTAGATGGATGTTGACATTCTACAAGTTCAACCATTTCCCCTAGATCACCAACTCCCCAACAGAATATGCTTAGATAAAGCAATTTTTTGGATAGAACCTTGGCTGACATTCACAAAATAATCTTTTAACACTTTGTAGTCCCTTATATGCACTAAGACAAGGTCTCATTACGAGGCTGCTGGTAAAACCGGCCAGTAGCCGACTGGTTACCGGCAACCTCGTAACACCATTACCGCTACCTGATATCCCAGTGCTTTCGGGATATAACAAGCGCCGGTGGTAGAGTAAATCCCTTTTCCCATGAAGTCCCATTGCTTCAATGAAAAACAGTGAAAAACATGCCGGTAGGGGCTTGCACTCCTGGCAGGTCAGGCTGGTACTTCAGTGCCCCTACCGGCATACTTATAGTTTGGCAGTACATAAAGGGTGCTGGTACGTTGCTAGCGGCACCTTTATTTCTGGACCGCCAAACTCGTAATGAGGGCCTAAGTCTTCAATGACCTGTGGGGGTGTAAAATAAAAGCAAAAGAGTACTGATCATCTGGGAGGGGCTTTTGACAGGTGGAGCGACATAAGTGCCTTACTCCACCAGTTTCCCTATAAGCAGTGGTCACCCAGTAAGGATCAAACTAGGTAAATGTTTCTACTACTGTTTGGTATGTGCAGATCTTCAACCCAAGTACCCAACTGCATCTCAAAACTAAACAACACTTAATACAAGTGATTTGGCTTTCTTCCTAAAGCAGAGGAGGTCCACAATTCCACATACCTCTTCTGTTAGGCTGACCCAGAGATTTATTGCAAAGACAGAACAAGGTCTGCAAATGGCCCTAAGCTTGTGAAAATGAGGGACAATCACTGTTTGCGAGTTAATGAATATTGAGGACGAGAGGACATACGCCATGGAAAGGGTAGCTGTAGATTAACAGGTTGTGAGGAATTGCCATCTGGCAACGCATAGAAGCGCTGGCATTATTTGATTTGTATTAGTTAATAAAGGTATATGGTTAATTCCATTTCAAGAAGGGAAATCTGCTGATCAAATTTCACTTTCATAAACTCATGCCAAAAGCATAATGTACATCTGGGTCTCAGGTGCCCTTCTAACAGCTCAGGTGACATCCAAGTCTCTGCAGTGCAGGGGCTGCAGTTAAGATATGCACCCCTGTTACAATAACTACATAACTTTGAAAATGCTGTCCTGGTGGCACACTAAACTGTCATTATAAACTATACCTGGTTTTGGGGTATGGTGGCCAGCATCTCTCAAAGTTATTATAGCCACATCAATTTGATATCACACATGTGCTATCCCTGTGAGCCCAGTTCAGCTGTGGAAGGGTTCTGTGTGTTCTTCCCAGACAGATTGCACTTGCTGCTGTTACTAAGACTGCAAGTAACACCCTTCCCAGAGAGGCAGTCACTCTGCAGGAAGCTGTCCTGGGAACAGGAATTAAAGGGCACACCCATTCCCAAATGTAGTAGCCTCACTACAGAGTTCTACTGACCAAAATGCCTTTGATTGAATTGCGAAGGGAAGTGGGTGGCTTTTGTCTAGACGTTGGAGCTTTTTACAGATGGAGTAAGGTTCCACCATCTTGTTTCTCTCTACCTCTATCTTCCCTTCCTGCCTGCTACGTCCTGTAGCATAAATCATTTTGGGTGTGATGTCAGAAGGCAAAGTCCACTTCTTCCAAAGTCAGGGATTGGACTTTTAAAGCAGGCTTGGTTTTGTCTAATCACCTGTAGACCTTTTCCATTGAAAGTAGTCGTCTTCCACCACTTCTTCGAATCATCTCTGGACTTCAAATCTTCAAGAATATTTCGTTGGACCCTGTTGTGAGAGTAGTCCTTTCCAAAGTCCTCCAGTTGGGATGTGAAGGCAGATGTTCCAAGGTAGAGGTAAGCTTTGTCCCCAGGGACCATTGGAGGTGAATTGCTGCTGGAACACTGCTACCCAGGACCTTACCATGCTGAAGAACCCCTGGAAGTTTGTGCAGGCCTTCCCTGTGCTTGCAAGCCTGAGAAAAGGACTCGCCTTGTCCCTGAGAACTTGGAGTGTGTCCTGCAGCTCCAGAGAGCCAATACATCCAGGATTCCTGCAAATTCACTGTCAAACCACTACGATCCCTGATTTGAGGACCCTCTGGAGCTGCCTTTGGCACTCGCTGATCTTCGAACCGCTGTCCCACACATTCAAAACCACTTGCAATCATACCATGCCATCCGAAAATGCGTTGTTGCCTCAGCTCAAAAAAAGAAATACTGTTGCATCTGCACTGCTTGAACCGCTTTTCGAATCTGCATCTTCATCGCTGAATCAGTCCCCAATCATATTCATCCTGGTGTTCTTCACAAACTGCGTCCTTCAAGCCATTGTATCGAACTGACTCGCCTGCATATCCTGTCATCAGCCTGTCTGCCGTCGAACCTTGACTAACGAACCAAACCTGATGTCCTCCACAATCTGACTCGCTTGAGTAACGTTTTGAAGCACAGCCTCCTTCAGTTCTACCCTGCCTTGAGATCTGCTTCAGGTCTGTGTGTGTGTTTTGCCTTTGGCGGGAATCCGTAGGTATCCCCGCCTAGGAACCACAGTGTTTGGGCAGGCAGGAAGTAGGGGAGGAGTTTACCACCCCACTGTCCTTTGTCCGCCAGAGTGCCTAAATAGGTTCAGCCCCCACAGGGGGTCTTGCTGTCCTGATTAGACAGCCAAACTCCCCTTTCTGTAAAATGCTGAAAGAGATTGCAGAGGAGTGTCTGCTGGAACTGTCTAAAAGGTGAGACTTCTGGAGTGAAAAGCAAGTCGACCACTGGAAACAGAAGTAACCAAAGAAGAAGACGACAGAGATGTCTGCTTGCAGACCCTTTGCAACACTGTGAAGTGACCACTGCTGTCCTGACCCCGTTTTCTGTGCGACAGAGGATCTCCGAAGAGGACGACTCCTTCCCTTTGGCTGGTTGGAACAACCCGTCCCAAGGCAACTTTGAAATGAGCCATTTCCCAAGGTATAGGAGTTTCCAGAGCTGCGTAACCCCAATACCAGGAGACCTGCTGCCCATTTCGAGTGCATCGTCGTGGAAAGGCCAAATCCATCCAAATCTTTGCTGAAACCATGAGGACACTTTAGAGATCTGATAAAGTCATCCAGACCCCCTCACCAGAGTGTGGGACTGCAGGAAGTGAAGAAGATTGACCGGGCAATACGTGTCCTTTGTTGATGCTGCAGAAAAGGCGCCAAAACCGCAGAGTGAACCAAGAAGTTACTGAAGGTCGTGCCACAGGTCCTCCCTCAAGACTGCTGCTAAGAGATCCCATTCAGTGTCCTGCCTTCAGTCAGCAGAACAAGGAATCCAGAGGTGGGGTCCAGAGCTGCAACATTGCGGTGCATCCAGCACGAACATTTTCTTCAAACTTGAGGTACTGTGGAGAAAAAGGTATTTCTTACCTGATTGCAAGAAGTCACTCCAGAGCATTGGAGTGCATGCCGAGGTGTCCAGGGCAGCCCCCTCTTACCTAAGCCACTGCTTGTGTTCCCTTCTTGAGTCCATTTTAAGGTCTCCTTTGTTAGTTGTTAACTTGCTACTTCAATAACTCTAGACACTGGAAGAAACCTCAGGAACTCTTCATTAATCGTTGAAGACTTCAAGCCCTCTCCGAACTGCCTTTAGCTAGGATTGCATTTTTGGACTTAAAAGACTTATTAGGCGAAGACACCGTCTCCAGAACCTTGAACTAAGCTCATGCTACACTAAATAACAATTTTCATCGCTTTTAGTGACTTTACTATACGTGTTTACAGAGTAAATGCATTACTGTATAAACCGTTGAAAACTGCTTGAATGCACAGTAACCGATAACGCAGTAACACTGTCTTTTCCCTTCAAATGTAACCGTGAACAAACACAAAAGTGAAAGTGCCCTTTGAAGTGCATTATCAAGAATTCCTAAGTGTTGCAACGTAAACGACTGAATTATTTAAAGTGATCCTGGTGGAAATATAATAAATAATTCAGTGTACTTAGCTCCAGCTCACATCTTTCTGTTAAGATAAGCCTGACTGCTCTGCCACTCTACCATACCAAGGTCCTGAGCTAGTACAGACTGATACTAAGAGTTGGGGATCTATAAACCAATGGGATAGCTTACTAAATTCTTACTGCCAGTAGAACTTTGGGAAAATTCCCCTGACAGGCATCTAGTACATTTATTTTGTACAATACATGTCACTTATGAGAAGAACCACATGCAAACACACACATCACACCAATACGATAAAAAAACATGATGCCCTTGCAACTTATTCACCCTTCACACTCCGCCTACAACTTCTCCAATAAACATTTGTCTTTCTTAGACTTTCCATAATTGGGCCATTTAATGTCCACTTGACACCTTCCAGTCCCGAATCTGTGTGAAATGACCGAAATTAAAAGACTGACCATCAAAAGTCTGCCCCCCCATTTTTTCACATATATATATATATATATGGGAGACCCCCACACTGCCCCACATTACACCTATACATTTTTATTAACTTTACCCCCCCCACATATACATATGCGAATAAATGGGGGTCAGACTTTTGGTGGTCGAACTTTTCTACCTCGGTAATTTCGTCCTATTCTTCCAGTCCCATCTACAAGGACAAGAGGATGCATGGTTAGGATAGGCAAAGCGGGGGATGGAAGAAAGTAGGAAATGCAACTCAAAGCATCAATAACAATGTTAGACACCCAACAACAGTTTCTCAATCATGCCCAGGTCCAAGTCTGATCTACAGACAAACACCAGCAGGAAGTAAAGATAGACCTCATCAACATGAATACCTTCACAAGTGGAACCTGACTTCCTAATGGGCCAACTCGGCTTCTGAACACCAAAGTCATAGACCTGGCCAAGTATTCCCAATGATGAGGTTTTATGCTTGCTTAGGCAAATTTGTCACTCAGGTTCTTTTTCCCAAATAATGGACTGACAATGAAATGTGACTCAAAAAAGGTGTACTATATGCTTTAGCAATGTCTAAATGACTAGGTGGAAGGATTCTCTTTCTGTCATTTTGATAAGATTCCCTGCATTTTCAGTGCTGTACTCTAGATTTCAGTAGGGGGGCTTGCAGGAAATACTGCATTAAACTAAACAGTAAAAAACAAAATAGCACAATGTGGATGAGACGCAAATCGGGAACTACACTTGCCCTTAACAAAAATGTCTGCTGTGGCCCAGAGACTGCCATCAGAACATATGTCTCAAGGAGTATTTGCTTTGACCAACTGGGTAAGAGACACCTAGCAGCAAAACGATATATATCGAATATATCGAACATCTCGCGAGATGTAGTGTAAATTAAGCCAACTGTTATGCAGGAGAGGGCCATAAAATCCCATTATACGCAACATCTTGTTAAATGATGATGCAAGCAACCGTAGTACAAAATCCTGCAAACCCCACATGACTGTAGTCGTTATTTTAAAAGTTTTAATACATATTTGTTTAGAAATCACCCAGATCGCTTGAAGCATTTTTGGAATATTTCTGATTTTTAAATGTAAATTATATATTAACACATTTGAAATATTACTTATAGGCCTGTGGGGCAGAAAAGTCCTTACAGGGCTGTAGATTTTGTGTACGATTTGCCAGGTACCCGTTACACATATCTTAAAAAGACTGCTTGAACAGGGTCTGGGAGGGTCCTCAAAAAGCAATGCCCCGAGCTCTCTATGTGCTGCCTTCACCCATAGAAACCTAAATGTTATTTTAAAAGTTAAAAAAAGTTTTTAAAATCAAGTCTGACAGACCGATAGAAATATGCAAAGAAAAACAGAGAGTTGGCTCGCTGAGGTGCGAGCAGTCAACAGCAGTCCCTGCCTCCTTGCTTCCCTGTTTTGAAGTCTTTCTACAGTGCTTGCAGTGCCTGCATCAGAGGTTAAAACCCCCAGCATCCACGCAGAGCGGCACGTGGAGTTGGCTCGCTGAGGTGCGAGCAGTCAACAGCAGTCTACAGAGGTGAGGAGGTAAGGAGACATGGTCTTACAACCCGTCCCGAAAACGTTGCCTTTGCTCCCTAGAGCGATAGACTCACTCAGTGAAAAGACATCCACCATGGCTAATTTGACTCCCCAGCCCCAGCCCCAGCCCCAACCTCACCAAAAAAGTCCTTCACGCATGGTACTGAGGAGTAAATACGCCCGTTTACAAATTCCAACCCCACCATGGCAGTACAGAAAAAAATATCTACTACATTCGCCCAAATATCTCCAATACCTAGCGAAATGGCCTCCGGCCTCCTGGTGGACGCGATCACCGATTTTGAGGACGCGGAGGAGGAAGCATTGATTGGAGAGTCGGAGGAGAGTGCTGAGGAAAGTAGTGGGGATGACGCTCCCACCACTCTAACAACTTTCCCCCCTCCCGACAATCCTCTCTCACAGCTGCCACCCCACCTCTTACCTGTGGACGTGGACGCGGTGGCCTGTCCTGAAGAAGCTATACCGTTTGCACGGCCGCGTCTGCCGCCCCCGCCGCCAGCTGATACACTTTTGGAAGCCCGATCTCCCCCGCTGCCGTCTGTTTGTGTTCCACGGGCCGCCGCTGCAGCGAGTGGGGTGGAGCTAAGCAGTGTCGAAGGACGCCTCGAGGCCGACCTCAGCTCGCAGACCACGGAGCCCCAAGCAGGGGGAGAGTCGGGAAAGGCCTCGTCTGATCATACGAGGAAGTCGGCGGGTGACGGTGAGTCTCCAGCAACAGCTGCGGAGGCTGGCCTGGTGATAGCGGCTGAGGGAGAGGCTTCATGCCTCAGGACACTTGAGGAATCGCACACCAGCCAGCCAAGCAGGCAAAATGACAAACGGACACAGCAAAGTCTCAGAGGTGCCCTCCGCCAGTAACATTGGGTTTAACCAATACCCGATTCTCGAACTTAGCTCGATCAGCTTTTCTATTCTGAAGTCGGTGGTCTAGCTGGACCACTAAGTCTATATATTCTGCGCAATCCTGAGGTGGGTTCACAACTTGGGCCAAAACATCTGTGAGTTCACCCCGAAGGCCACAATGAAATAATGTAATTCGCTTTACCTCTGGCCATCCGGTTTCCATCACCAACCTATTGAAGGTTGCGATATAAATTAGCAGGTCCTGGTTTCCTTGTCGTAGTGATAGAAGTTCATTATCCAGGGCCTGTCCCTGTGAATGTCTGGCGAATAGTCTTTCCATGTTCAATTGAAAACCCTGAAAATCCCGAAGAAGAGGGTCATCCTGGTTGACTAATGGAATTGACCAATCCGCTACGCTGCCACTAAGGTATGACAGTACAAAGGCTACTTTGGCTTGGTCATTTGGAAAAGCTCCTGGTCTGCATAAAAAGTGCAAGCGGCATTGGTTCATGAACACGGCAAACCTTTTCGGGTCCCCAGAAAAGCGTTTGGGTGGAGCTAAAGGAATGCTCCCTGGTAGAACCTTTTGCACAGGGCTTCTCGATGAAACAGGGGTTGAATACCCCCAAGTCCAGGTAGTGGTGTTTGCCCGGCTTGGTTTTGCAGCAGTTGTCTGGCAAGATCATCAGTGCGCTCCTTTGACACAATCAATTCTCTCCTGAGGGCGTTGGTGTCTTGGTGCGCGGAGTGCACTTCTGCCCTAAGTTCCCCTAACAATTGGGCTAGTTGGTCGGTTTCTGAGGTCTCCATTACGCCCGGGTGGGGATTTGTAGATAGGCTTTGTGTTCTGTTACGCTCACCTGGTTCCCACAGGGGCGTCGATCGGACCCGGACAGTTGTGGTCTCTTCACCAAGGTGATGCGTAGTGCAGAGATGACAGTCTGGACTGGCCCGCCTAATCTTGTCTGCTGGACTCGTAGAAGTATTCTCCTGCAAGTGGAGAAAGGGATTTAGCCACCCGTGGACTTTAGTGATGGCCCCCCACCTGTTCTTATTCTCCCCACTAATCACCTCCGATATCCCCTCTTGATAACCTCACCTTATGTTTTTAAATGATGAGCTCTCCATCCTGCATGGCATGCAGGGGCGCGTAGATACCAGTTACTTCACTGGTTTGAAGGTACTGGAGGAGTTCCGGAGGAATATTGACTCCAGTGTCTATAAAGTTCAAAGAGTTCCATATGTCCGATGTTCACTTTTGTTCCATACCCTCGTTAGGTTGCAGCTGGGTCCAAAAGAATATTGCCTGGAGGCAGCTGATGGCATTCAGGTAAGAGTCTGTATTACCAAACACTGTCTGGTAAAAGTTGCATGAGTTTAACTTGCTGTTTTCTCTCTCTTTATAGGTGCATCATAGGAAGATGCAGCGAATTAAAGGGTAATACCTCCGGTGGTAAAGCAGGTAAGCCTATGGTGGCAAGAGATTGTCTTTGTCGGTCTTCTCGGCTCACCTTGTTATTCCTTTTGTTTTCCCCCCAGGTGCTGGGTTTCGATGAAGAAAATGATGGAGGCAGCGCCGAGTCGAAAGATACGGTGGACTGGTGAGTATAACGTGGTGTTGCTGCTGGCGAAGTGACGCGTGCTGAAATAATGTCCTTTCCAGGCTCGGAGCTGTGCTGGGTCCGTAATCAGGTAAGGAATCAAATAATGTCCGTGATCTAACCTCTTCTCCTTTCTTTTCCTATTGTCTAGGAGCTCCAGATTCGAGGCAGGCGTGGCAGAAGACTGGATGCTGACTTGCAGACACGGTGAGCAGGGTCGGACTGGGACTAGAAATAGGCCCGGACATAAAAAAAAAAGTGGCCCACCCCTCGCCTCAAAAAAGTGGCCCACCCGGCGCCTCAAAAAAGTGGCCCTCAAACCATCATCCGTGATTCGTGAATCCCGTCAATTCATGACTTTCCAGAAAATTCTGCTTATGGAGGTTTCATGTGTCTGTTACATTACAACACAACTCATGAAATAACATAACTTTGCATACAGGTCTGTGACAGGGTCCACAGCTCTGAGGTGCAGGGGTGGAATTAACACAACCTTTCACCCCTTGACAAAACAGGAAGTGGCATCAAATAGCATTGTTCCTAAGTACACTACGAAAAATATGGTTATGATTTCACTAATGTGATATACATTTCATAAAAGAATGGATCACCATATGTATCATTAATATCTGTGTGTATAGATCCATATTGTCAAATTACTGTGAATGCAAGCAGACGTCCAAGGCCAAATTATAATATGTTATTGTATAGCACTTACGCTTAAGCTCTTTTTTATAGAACAAATATGCATACAATATCACCCAACCTGTGTTGGTACTTTTTAAAATCGACCTCAGAAGGATGAAAGGCGGAGATGGTTCGAACCTGCAGATCACACACTCATCGCAGCAGTGAGCGCTCAACTCACTGAGCTATCATATCGGCTATGGTAAAATCAGCAATTAATCTGTAGTGTGGTGTTGATACCATTAATCTTGTAACTGAGATTTAAGGGCAGACCAGTAAAGTTCATCTGCACGTCTGGTGCAAATTGGGCCGCATGCGCCTGTGTGCATCTACTTTTCAGGGTGCATGCAACAGAGCGCTGGTCGAGCCCACATCTCCAGAGGGACAGTATGTCTCACCTGCGGCTCCAAGATTGATAAATTGAGTACCATTACATTGGGTAATAATAACAGGCAATATTACCGTGAAGCATCCAGATGCATGGAATTGCTATTATTACACTGAGCCACAGAGTCTGGGTTCTCGTAACATATCCATTTAAGTATTTTTACAATTCCTCTCCCCTTACACAAGGCGCTTCTAGCTTCCTCTAAATATGTGTGTTTAAATCTCAAAAATGTCTGTCCGTCATCAGACTATATAGTTGGCGCATGACGTGTCCTGATTCTGTTCTGCCCAGCTCCTGACTTTGCTTGCCTGACCACTGGGTTCTGAAATGGTTCTGTAATTCAAACATGCTAGCACTATTTGCATATTGCATTATATTGCATATAAATACATGCATTTTAAAAGAGCTACAAGTGAAAGCAGTCTCTGTGTCATGGCCTCACATGAGCAACCGTGGACCCCTGTGCTGAAGTGAATTTCCCTAAGCAGCGAGCTGGACACAACTTCCTATACAGAGCGAGGACAGGAAATTGGTGAAGGACCTCTTGGTCAAGTGTAGTGCATGTTTGGAGTCACACTTCACTTGTAGGCACATAAGCGCAAGAACACCATATAAAATGCACGTACTTCTGTGTCCATATTGCTGCGAAATTGACATTAAGTGCTGCATAACACACAGGAGGACAGACAAACAAACAATCCTTAATGCATTGCAAAGCATGGGGAGGAGGCAGGTGCCTAATTATAGATGGGCACCCTTCTTGTGCCCACACCCTGGTCACTATACCACCATCAATGGGCACACAGATGACCGCTCCCCTGGATGCCATTTACCCTCGCTGGGCCCGGTACATGAAAATCTATCCGCGGCACGCCCCAACCGCTGCGATCTCCCCTTCCCACTCTTTCTTTCTGGGTGAAGCAAAGGCCGGGCGGAGAAAGAAGTACAAAGGCCTTGCCCCATCACTCAGATCGGAGGAGAACCACCTCCAGCTAAGAAAGGGCCTTATTCGGGACAGCCTTAGGAGAGGAAGAACAGTTGGCAGGTGTCCCATTGACTGGACTGCGCACCCTGTTGGCTGAATGCTCTCTGCTGCTGCCCCAATTCCTTCAGATATCGTACTTCACTGCCCTTTTGTTTTGCTCTGTTTTATTTCGTCTGTACTTATTGATTTGTTCTGCACTGATCTGCCGACACTTACACATTGCCCTTTTGAAGCACTTTCCTCTCCCCCTGCACCTGATCCGATTATTTCAAGGTTTTCATGATAACTTCCCACCCTCATCCCTTCCCCCTGCGCTGCTTCTCCCTTGGGGAGCTATGAAATGACTGTTCACATGCAGTGCCTAACAGATAAACTGAAAATCAATAATAAACCAGGATCACCTTCTGGCCCTCCATGTTAGAGTGTAATGTATGTCACTGTGCCACAGCTTAACCACCGCCTCGTGCCTCCCATGCCATAACATCCTGTACTCTGGCCTTAAACTACGACGGCACTTCTTCTTCAAAATATACATGCGTATACAGCAGACGCAAGAATATCGCCAGTTTTAACGGTGCCTCGTACAAATTGCCATTACAATCGCTAACTGGGAGGGTAATCACTAAATGCATCCCAAACTGTAATCCACAGCCTGTCTCCAGTTTCAAAGCAGCAGAGCAACCCATGTGCCCTCTTTAACCTCGGCAGCAGAGCAACCCCCTTGCCCTCTTTAACCTGGGCAGCAGAGCCACCTCGGTGCCCAGCGTTCTCCCTTGGCAGCTGAATATACTCTGTGCCCAGTTGTACGAGCGGCAATAGGCTAATGTCTGTGCCAACTTCAACCCACAGCAATAGCCTAATTACTGTGCCCAGCTGTAACCCTCGCCAATAAATAATCTCTGTGCCCAGTTTTACACTCGGCATTAGGGTAATCTGTGCGTCCATCTGTAACCCTCACAACAAAAAATCTCTTTGCCCATGTGTAATCCTTGGCAGCAGAGCATTCCCTGTGCCCATCTGAACCCTCTCTGCGCTAGAACGTTGTTGCCATTAACCACTACTCACCGGTTTTCATCCTATTCATATTAATACATTTTAACAGGCTGACCAACGTTCATGCCCGGATTATGGACTCGACTGTGTCCTGCCAATCTAGCTGCTCTAGAGATTTTATAATGGGCATTGTAATCGAATGCTGTTATAACTAAGGATAAACATATGAGTCTACTCTTTTGGGCATGGACCTGGCTGCCCTTTACTCAAAAATCTCAGCGAAACTCACACGTTGAAACAGTCGCAAAAAGAACGTCGAAGGAGCCACATGAACCCACTGAGCTTTCTCACCAGACAATGCAGACATTTGCAAGCGAGAGGTTGTAATACAACATTTTTCAAAAGCAGCATACCCCCACGCTGCGGAACCCCTTTAAGCACTTACTGAGCTACTACAAGAATCTCCAACGGGCCCTCCCAGGCGAGCAGTCTGTCTAAATGCCCAGTTAGGCACGGAATCGCCGTCCTTGCCCTGAGAAACACGGTGGACTCTGATTACGCACACAGAAGCTGAACTTTGCTTCATTCCGCCACGCCCTCTCCCTGCCTTCCCCACCTATTCCCAACCCTCCCCCACCCGCAATTTGTTGTTTTGAGAGAGCGCGGCAGGCTGCCTCCTGCCTGGCGCCATGCAGGCGGAGGCGGCCGCGGATGGCTGGCTTACTGACACAACACGGGATAATGGATTGCATTATCAAAGAAAGTTAACACTTTAAGTGTTAAACTTTCTTTGATGAATGCCTCCACCCCGTGCGATGCGCACAGAGAGCCATGATGAGTTCCGGTGCCAAAAAAACTGTGGCGGTGTTCGCCCCACCCAGCACCATCAGGCTGAGAGCAGAGGCAGCTGAGAGTGGAAATGCTAATGGCCACAATTGATTTATTATGTGTGCGTGTGTGCATGACTGATAAATCGGCGGCCCCTAAGTGCTAAATAAAACCGGCCCACATTCCAGTCAGCTCCAATTCTTATCGGCCACGGGCCGATTGGCCGACTGCTCAATCCAACGCTGATGGTGAGCGTTACGCTGCTGGATGCAGAATAACACGAAGCATGGGCTGCTGTTCGGGTGTGGTTTAAATAGCCTGCAAAGTAGTCCCAGGTAAGAAGTTCCCCAGAACCACACCCGAGTGAAAAATAGTCCCTGTACTAAAATAGTCCCATCCAGGCCTCATGTTGGCTTTGACTCATTTGCAGCATCGTCTGCATAAGGTAAGTAAAGTCTATGAGCCTGGCGCCTATGGCGCTAGGACTGATTTCTATGATGAGCCTGGAGCCAAAGGCGCCAGGACTAAATCCAAACAGCCCCCAGCCGGGGCTGTTGGGGTTTTAATAAGTATCTGGATGCCTGCTCCTGGGGCTGATGGACTCGATCCGGATGCCCGTGGGTAGGCATCATGACAATCAGCCATGATAAACACCAAAGTAACCGTCTTAGAGGGTTTCATTACAGCGTTAACTCAACAAAACATCGAGAAAGAAAGGCAACGAGATGAAAAACTCGCACAACTTGAAAATCTAATTAAAGCCAAACTTAACACAAGTTGCCTACGAGAAATCCAGCTGAACTCCAAAATGGAACTAACTTCGACGTTGGGTACTAAGGAGCTAAAAACTGCTGGTGCAAATGACGCTCCCAGCAGGAAGATTCACCGCCCTGACCCAAAATCGCGACATGGGAAAAAAAACAAAGATCTCCCTAAAGTTGCCACAATTTTCAATATTGTAAAGTCGACGTCATTAGCACCCATCAAAGCAGTACCATCATCTAAAACTTCTACAAAGTTCTGAGGTCCAGTTTCCCATAATTCTATGGAGGAACAAGCGATAATTGAATTAGACAACTCTAGCGCATCTGCAGCAGACTCATCGGGAAATCTGTCACTTTCAGATCTAACAGTTCACCTGTACAACGATGGAGTCTATGACTGCCCAGATGACATTCAGCACAAGAGCGGACTGCAAATACACCCGAAAACACCGCCGCTCAAGAGGAAAAGAAAAAAACATCTACGATTCCGACCACAGTGGGACACAGAGCCCCAAAGACAATGTTCGCGAAGAGATGGAAAAAGTTCCATTGGATCCACTAAAGAAAACACAACAAAACGAGAGCCAAACTCCAGAAAAAACTGAAACCTATCGGCTAAGGGAGAAGACCCTTAAGGAACCAAATATGGCTAAACCGCGGACAGGATTGGCAACGGCCATGAGACTTCCCCAAACACAAATTTTTAAGATGGAGCAACTGACGGTCGGGAAAAACTTTCTAATAATAAACAGAAAGACAATCCTCAAAATCCTTGCCAAAATACCAAAGCTGAAATCTTTAGACACGACAGATCTGGTGCTGATTGAACCATATCATAGACATAAGAAGGCCAAAGCGTATTTTCATGTCACAAAGGCTGCAAGCACAGATCTAAAACAAGACGTGATCCTCGCAATGAATGATATGGGTTTTGCCCTTGCGGAAATTGTAGCACCAGCATTAGCGGACAAAAGTACGCTTCCCGCTAAAAGAGTGGCGGAAAAGCATCCTGACCATCGAACGAACACAGAAGTCCAGATTACAAAGAAAAGAAGCGAGATGTATAAGGAGGATAGGGAGAGCCGGCGAGGGAGACACCAACCGAAATATTATGCAACAAATGAAAATGCCAACTACAAGAACTCAAAATATACAGAAAACTTAAGAAAGAACTACAGATGGGAGAAAAATTCTAGACATGGCTCTTCGAGTGACCAAAGCTCTGAGTGGTTTCACAACAAAAAACGTGAACCTTCAGGTCCATGGAGATGGTTGAAAAAGGTCTTAAATCCAAATCCCCAAAAATAACAACAAAATGATGCACCGACATCGACCTCCCACATAATTCCTGATCCTCTCCAAGAGCTCCAACCCAAGAAATCATTTATGTGTTCGTGGAACACGAGAGGCCATGAACATTTGACCAAACCAGACGCATTTGATCTGGAACAGTTTGACATTATCTGCCTTCAGGAGACCTGGTTGTTGGAGCAACCAACGATTGATGGTTACGAAACTTGTACTTCTCCAGCGATTAAGGGCATGTTTGGCAGACCATCTTCAGGCCTCTTAACTGGAGTCAAACTTGGCTCAAGCATCTCCATCAAAAAGAAAGTGACAGAAACCTATGGTATTTTGGCTCTACAAACAGAGTGGCTCACCCAGAAAAGGCACCACGAGGGAAAATAAAATCCAACCTAGCTATCATAAATGTCTATTGGAATCCGCAACAAACAAATAACACCGACTTCTGCAGTGCCGTCGCGGAAACCCTAGACAAATTTACCGCAGAATTAGCCACCGATCACATTGTCATCTGCGGAGACTTGAACGCCAGGTGCGAGCAATTCCCGGCAAGTACCCATCGATCGACATCTCTAGAACGAGGTGCACTATGGTCAGATTCTAGAAAGGTTCACAATGTGGCAACACTTAGTGGCCACCTTCCAGTGATCCCAACCTGGGAACGACTTGACACTTCAGCGACGCCGGATTACATATTCATCTCACATTCTCTCCTATCGTCTGTAGATTTTTATAAAGTCTTCAGAACAAAAGCCAGCGATCATAACCTGCTGACAATGACTTTCGAGTCAGTGAGCTCTCCAAAAGAAATGTATCCTTACGATGTGGAGGTATCATGCAAATCCTCGTGAATCCAACTTACAGCGATAAACATCAAGGAGATCACTCAAAAATTTGACGAGGAATATGAAACTACTACGTCCTCGCAAATTAGACCAAAATATCTCCCACTCTTAGTTATGTACAGGAAAAAGCAAAGAAATCCAATTCAACCAAACTAAAACAGGACCCATGAATATGATGCTCAAGTGGTTGTGAAAAGAAGAGAAGTCCGCAAACTGAGGCGCTTGGCTAGAGTCTCTGACAATATTGAGCAAAAAGAAATTGCCATAGCTGCTGTCAAAATCATACAGAGCATGGCTGAAACATCATAAGGGTGCCATGCATCAGAACAATGCCGAACAAATGCTGAAAACCTTGACATCAAAAAACTCGAGAGACTTCTGGGCCCTAATTAAAAACAAAAGCAATGAAACATCCAATCAACTGTCAAATGTAATATCGGAATTGACTTGGATAACCTTTTTCGCATCCCAATTTGCATCCTTGCCTGAAACTTCTGGAAACCACACGCCTTCCGCGGAGATAGCATGGGCTGACCTTGCAGACCAAGAAGAGATTCTGACCACAATATTGAAATTGAAAACATCCAGGGCCCCGGGACCGGATGGCCTAACCAACATGGACCTAAAACAATATCCCCAGGAATGGTCTGTTCTAATAACAAAAATCTTTAACCAATGCCAGGCAAAGAAAAAAATTCCCAAAACATGGACGGAAGCACTAATAGTACCCATCTTTAAAAAGGGAAACAGGGATAATCCAGCGAATTATCGTCCCATAGCCCTCCTAGACATCCTGGGCAAGATTTTTGCAACTCTTCTCCTCGCCAGATTCCATAGATGGGCGAGAACAGCTCCATGTTTGGACCAACTACATACGGCTTTGTCAAAAACGCAGGCACAAGTATTAACATCATGATACTAAACATCATAAAAGAAAATGTGAAGAATGGTGCACCGAATGTATTCATACCATCCATAGATTTGACGCAAGCGTTTGATAAAATCAGTCGACAGAAGCTATGGTCAAAACTATCAAAATGGAATTGCCCTGGAGAAATCCTCGAACCGGTGATTGCACTCCACACAGATACGAAGTTGAGAGTTTGTCTTAATAGACAAGCCTTGATGTCAGATCAATTTCCATCTGAACGTGGAGTAAAGCAGGGATGCCCGCTCGCCCCGGCACTCTTTATCGCATTTCTGGGTGATTTTCAATATACTCAACCCGCGGTAAGAGCTTTCCCACCAAAAGTGGGCAATACTACGATAGCCAGACTACTCTATGCGGACGACCTGATCCTCATGGATCAGACCCAAATAGGGCTCCAACGTCAATTTAACAACATGGCAAAATATATCGACGAAAATGACCTGGAAATAAACACTGCCAAATGAAAAATTTTGATCATGGGGAAAAACAATCAACCTCAAACACCAAAGGGCGCTGGTTTTTAAACAACAAGGAGATTGAAACCATCACCAGCATAAAGTATTTGGGAATAATGTTCAAAGCCACACGTTCAGAAAAAGCTATCCACCTGGCCCTGTGGGCGAAAATAAAAACACTAATAACCCAAACTAAACTTGTACACCGGAAATATGGAAAATGTTCCCTACTACCGGCAATACAATTCTACAAGCAAAAGGTGATCCCATCGATAATCTATGCAATGGACGCGGCCTTGAACATTCAAGACACAATATGGCCAAAACTGGAGGGTTTCCTGTGGAAAGCAGTATTGGGTCTCCCAAAATCAACATCAATTTCAGCCATCAGACGCGAACTGGGCCTTCTATCGCTGAAAGTGTCCATCAAACAAAGCCAGATAAGACCTTTGCGGAAAATCATCTCACCAGAAGCTCTTCCATTATTCAAATCGATTCAGAAGGAACTTATTCAAGGACACTGCATTGCCCTGAACAAATGGGAGCAAGAACTACAAAAAAACCTAATTGATCTAGCATGCACGTCCGAGGACCTAGTGCAAAATCCGGATAAGATCAAGAAAAAAATAGCTCAAGAGGATTGGATTCAAACATGTGAGGCAACAATGGCAAATAAGTTACTTGCTCACTTACCGCCGACCACAAATAAGCTCTCTCTACCTTCGAACTATTGCATAAAATTTCCTGACAAAAGACTACAGAAAACACTCATGAAAATGAGACTTAACTTAATGCCAAATCAAGAAATCAAAGCCATTCGGACAAAATCATTATCTAAAATATGCAGACTTTGCCCAGAGACACAAGCGGTGGAAACCGTAAGACACTTACTTCTGAACTGTGCTAAAACAGTACACCTCCGAGAAGCTTTTCTGCTGCCTTTAATGCACGATGCAAGTCTTCGAGAGGAGGACACATGGTGGTGTCGCCTGGTTGCAGGTGAAAAGACAAAATGGTCTACAGCAGCAGTAAAGATGTTGGAGGCGGCCCTTAAACTAGTGATAGAGACTGATAATTTACTCAGTATCACTTAACACAGTTTTATCATTCTACGCGTTTATGTCTTACTGTGTCCTTCTTGTTTCTATGTTCTTCGTGCATTATTCTTTCTCTTCACTATGTGTGCTACGAGATATGACTTCTTGTAAAAATCAAATTTAGTTTTGATTACAGACAAGTAAATAAAATAATAAAATTAAAAAAAACGTTTTCTTTGCCAGTATTTTTTAACACTACACTGTACTCGTTTGTGGCCGCGGCAGGCCTTATGCATTATTTTTTTTCTAAGGGCGCATCTTTTCATCATTAGAAATGGGAAAAGGAATATTTCCAATGGGATCTGGGAAGTCCTCGGAAAATAGCTGAAGCCCTGCAAGGAACCTGGCTTTCCTGTGGGGATGGATAGTGCCACAAGCACATTGCAGTGAACCAATGAGAGGCAAACTCTGCATCACTGGGCAGGCTGATTGATCCCAATGTCCAGCTAAGATCCGCCTCCTAGAAATCTGCGACATAGCTCTCTAGTTAAGAGACATAATGCAGCTATTCACAGGATTGCCCATTTCTTTACTAGATGGATGCACAGATCATGATCTCGATATCCCTACCTGGAACACAATGCTCCACTCTATTGATTGCACAACAGTGTATGGTAGTGGAAGGATGATTGGAGTCAGGTGCTATGCATTTAGCACAGTAGGGCAAGGCAACAATTGCCACATAGCTCCAAGGATATGCTAACGAAACTCTTATGCTCCGTGCACCCTCACCTTGAAGCAGGAATGTGATGCCCAGGATTTATGTTAACTTCCTGGGTTTTGCTTTTCATCAATGGACCCAACCAGACCCACCACATGTAAATCAGGGGAAAGGAGAGGGTAGAGAGAATGTACAATATAGCTAATCCCACTTCCCTTACCTATTTCACTACTCCAGAAACAGACAGGAGGCACTCTGCATCTATTCAGTTCCCACTCCAAACTCACAATGCTCATATTCATTTTTTCCCCTTGCAGTGTATTTGTGTGTGTGTGTGTTTGTGTCCGTGCCCATGTGTGTATCAATGCGTGTGTGTGTCCGTATATGTGTGTATCCGTGTATCCAAACCCCATCATTTTTGCTGATAAAAATATGCTTAGTCTGGGAGTCTGTCTTTGGAGCACATTCATTTGTGTTTTGACCGGTTTTAATGCAATCCTGCCTGTGTGTTTAAAAGGTTTCTAGTCTAGCAGCTGACAAGATCTCCATTTCTTTTGCCCATGAGACCATTTTAGAGCAAATTAATGTGCGTTTCAATCACATGTTCTCCTCTGTAAACCTGAAAACTTTCGAACTACTCACCCATTTCACAGAGAAACAGACACAGAACTTAATCGTGGCCAAGCTTAGTTTGGAAAATATTTAATAGCAACACTGTAAGGTGAACACGGAGGAGAACAGGCAATCCACATACAATCTGTTATGCCATCCCTTTATCAATAGGTTTTCATAGCTTTTCAGTACATTGATTTCAAAAGAACGAGTGGAAGATTTCATAAAGTCATTACAGAGGATTTCAGTCTGCCCAGTTAACACACAAGCTGGCCCTGTAGACCAAGGAAAACTCAGACATTCAACATCGTTTTACCGCCTTCTAGAGATGACCAACACAGATGTGTACTTCTAATACAATTAAACCTTTACTGCATTTAACAGCATTCATTTGAAGCAACTTTGTGAGGTTATCTGAATATACTTTTTGGTGATGTAAGTCTATTTCTAAATACTTTTTGCTAGCCCAGCAGGATTCAAACGTGTTAGTTAATGGTTAGTTGCTACATTTCTTTTCTCCATTCCATCTACAGTCACACATCTCAAAATTGATTATTTTCCTCAGCAACATTAGGCCTAGCACTGAAATAGAGAGGCCTAGGCGTTCATGATTTAACTTGCTCTTTGCACTTACATTTAAATTCACTTAAAATAACAGTTCTTACCTACATTCTTTAAGCAGTAATTTGCATACATGTATATTTTCATGCACACTAATTTTAAACCTAATTGGCAATTCTGTCCCATGCAAAGCATTCACTTCCCAGTTATTTAGTAGAATATACCAACAGCACTCCCAGGTATCAGCCTATTTTCAGACAATAGCCAAGTAAGTTTTATATGCAGATTTTGGATCCCTTCTGCCTCCCTGTATTTGTCCTTACTTCTTCCTCTCTACATTCCAGCAATTATTTGGTCCAGTTCAGTACTGAAGAAAGAGCATGTTTGTTGTCCATTAAGTTGAACTGTTTTCACCCAACCTATTTGGGTACCCCCTACTGCAACCTATTAACTACATGACTGTAGCTCATGAAAGTGGTTGGAAAGGGGTGGTATAAAAAATGAACATTCCCAGAGGCACCCGGAAACAGCCTAAGTGGGGACCAGTCTCAACAAAGCTGTAGGATCCCTCATAGGTTTACTGGCAAGGCCCACTGACTTTTCATGCTGCAGCCTCTGTGATGTATTCTCAGCAGGTAACCCTCATACTGGAGGTCACTCTAACAGATCTTCATGGTCACCCACATAAAATTGTCTGTTTGCGTGAATTCATGGCTGAGGGCCCTATGCTGCAGAACCATGGGCCCAGTGGTGCTTACATTGTTGGCCTGCAACTTCAAATAATCCCTCACTGCTCCTCATTCTCAGGACTTTGAGGAGGCCTTACTGTGTCATAAAGGACTATACAAGAAACACGCTTGTCATAACCAAATGTGGGGACAGGCCTGTTACACATGCAACTCCCTGTACAGGAACCCTGAGCTGTGCAGTGACTGCCATGTCAGACAATGCATTATCAGAATATAAAACTACCAGCTGTTCCCGGTGTAACATACGCTGTTCTAGCATATCTTAAGTGTCAATATCAGTCGGTAATTCATAGGGTCACTTTTGTCGCCCCTCTTTAATATCGGAATTACCACTGATCGCTTCCAGAAAGGCTGCAGGTCCCTGTGAGTTTTTAATGCTCATTGAGAATGAGAGTTATTTGTGGCATAAGAACAGTATCTAAGATCAATCGAACACACAGGCCTCTATGATGTGTCTTTGAAGACGCGTAATTGTCAACATTGTTCCATTGCAGAGTCCCCGTGATGACATAAGATTGCGCAGTAGCATAATTACAGCACCTACTTTCAGTTTTAGCTTGTGAGGAGGCATTCATCCTATAGTGTTCCACTCTTTAGAGACTGAAATGTTGGGCTAGTGATAACTGTTCATTGACACTGCAACTGCTCTGCCATGGTGTGAAGACAAGTGGGAGTGAAAAGAAGTAACTTCCGAATGTTTGTGATAGTGGAAGGTGAAAGTAACCACATAGAACCGTGCTCATTCTGCTTGTTGAAATGGTAGCTGTTGTTGAAATGGGTGCACTTTGCCACTTGGACAGCAGGGGGCAACACAACAATGAGAAATTGCACCAGCTGAGTACGGAAACATACCCAAGCATTTTATATATATAGATAGATTCCCTCCCACTCCACGTAACCCTCAGTGTGTGGCTCTGTAAGTATGGCACTCCAATGGTTGGCCTGCACATGTGATTTCTCCTCCCACTACGCCCAACTCATTTGCCTTGCACACAGTCCACTCTGGGCCCTGTCACTTCTGACAGTTGGCTGGGCAATCCCAGTTTTATCTCTCTGGGGTCTAGCGGTTACAGTAACACCTAAGAGAGAAACAAGCCTCCACACTTCAAGGGTACGCATTTGGGACATCTAATGCCCACCATGCAACCCCTCACTGACTAATTTCGGTAACTCTATGTAAGCACTAAACACTACCCACATAGTGAAAGCTTGGTAGCAGGAGCATTAAGCGTTTGCCCCTTTCTGATAAGCGCTATGCGCCCCCCACCCCGTTAAAGGGGAAGGTATATGTCCACCGAGATTTAGGGTCCCACAAAGATGTGTGAGACAAAATGACGATGTTCTTGTATACATTATTATCAATCTAACTTGCCATTTCTGCACGTTGCACTTTATAGAATTAATGAATTGACCAATATTTTTAGGAAACTGTTTCATGTTTAAATATGCCAAATAGTATTTACTTGTGTCTTGTCAATTCTTAGGATATACTTAACAATTGTATTATTAAAAATAGTTTGTCTCTTTTTAATGCATAAAGGTTACATTTGTAACCATGAATATGAATAATACAATAAAAAAGAGCAATGCTTTGATTGTTCTTCGATGGTATGCAAACTATCACAAATTCCATATCTACCTTACATTCCCTGTCTGAACTGTAAACATCTTTTAGTATCCATTTTAATGTTTTCTTCGTTGCCTTGTCACCTGCTCTGCTGCCTTTTTTTAAATCTCTTTATTAGATTTTTAGCAATTCGTAACAACGTCACATAGATCCAATACAGTATTGAAATAAGCATTCAATAACCAAAGTTTCCGAACATCTCACATCGTATACCTCATTAACTTAACCACTATATGTGAAACATAAAATAATAAAGCATTACCAAAGGTACTCACTAACCCACACTAAAGATCACAAAAGACAACATGAACAAATAAGAGAAAGAAAAAAAAAGAAGAAAAGAAAAAATAAATAAAAAAGGGGGGTGGGAGTAACATTTTCTCACATCTATCTTACCCACCTCTCGCAGTCTCACTGCTATATCAATCATAAAGGGCTTCAAACAATCCCCATAACCTTAAGTAGTCTTCCTCTTTACCCTTATTCTTCATTGAGACCTTATCATACTTTGATAGAACCTGTAATTCCACCAACCAATCTTCAATATTAGGTTTCTTTCTCGTCTTCCAAATCCTAAGCATTAGCTTAATCACTACCAATCCAGAAATTGTGTTTTCTAGTGTTCACACATCTATCCTTATGTAAAAGCAAGCTTATGTTTGCCGTAGATCTTTGCAAACTGATGCCAAAAATTAAATCAATTCTATCAACTACATCCTTCAGTTAAAATGTTCAAATTGAAACTGAGATTAGATGACATATGCTGGAGTTGTGGTACTGATAGAGGTACTCTTATACATCTATTATGGGATTGTCCGACAGTACAAGTCTTCTGCTGCCTTTTCTATTCGCTGGTAGACCCTGGTCTGGATTCATCTGGCTGAGGCACAATAAACTATTCTCAAGGCAATCTACAGTACCTTTAGACCGCTATGGTGGTGACTGGTGCAGTATAAAAAAACAAAAAACTCTAAACATAACAACTGAGTCTTGCGGCAGACATGATGGGCTACCAGGCTCAGTTTGACTAGATAGGCAACCACCAAATGCCTGGAAGAGCTGTCATCCTACTGAGGGACACGTTTTACAGCCAAGGATGGGCTGGTTCTCGCATGCAACTAATGCATGCAGCATAATGCACCAACATCCATTCAATGTTATGTGGCTAGATTACATTCAGAGGCTGGATCAACCATTTACAAAATGTTATAACAATAGTAAGACTTGTCTTATTAATAAGCTCAAAATTGGCTGGACTGTTTAGTGTGACATCCCATCATTAATGATACAAGCAAGCTTGCAAAAGCAGCGCCAGAGTGTCATTGCGGTTTGACTGTCAAAGGTGAGCGTGACTGCGTGAAGCAAGAGTTTTTGTTCAGGGGAAGGAAGTAAATGTCTGCATCTCACTGATCATTACTTTGTTTGAGAGGTGGTTTGGGCACCGGCAGAACCATAATTGCTACATGGAGTAGTGTCCCTCTGAGCAACACAAAGTCAAAGCAGAGTCAGTGGGATATGTAAGGAAGTCATGGTGGCAACAGTAAAGACAGACACAAGTGATCACAGTTCAAGGGTGTTTATTAAACTGTATAAATGGGTGAGCAAAATGCATGCCTAACCTAAACCTAAATCTAAGATTGGAGCAAACAGCAGTGGTCGAAGTGTACGAAAAGAAGTAGTGGAACTATGTTCCCTGCTGTCCTGCAGCGCTCCCCACAAACCCCATTGCCACGCCCTGTCCCATGCACAATACAATCCCCAAAACACTTGCACCTGCTGTTTAAGGGAACGTTCAGTGCAGTGCACTGAATGTGAAGGTTTCAACTTCTTCCTACAGTTTTATTTTAAAACAAAACCATTCCGGAACGGTTTCCTTTTAAAATAAAAGTATAGGAGCTGTACAAGGTCATTTAAAAAAGTAATGGAGCACTGCTCCCGACAGCTACCGCTCAGTTCGACCACTGTCTACGACCATCAAATAATAATAAGGCAGTCCTAGTGGCATCTGGTCAAATAGAAAGGGCCTATAGTAAAAAATAACTATTGCCAATCCTTACCACTATGCTCCAGAATCGTGTGGGGTAATGTTCACAAGAAAAGAACGAAGTGTTCACAAAATGTTAAGTCAGGATGCTAAGGCTGGGATCTCCCTTCTCCACGTTGTTAGCACGGGACAAGGCAGGACTCTTGAGCACAGCACACTCCTGGGCTTTTCCAGCACAAGGTTACAGTTCCTTTCAGTGATATGAGGAACTTCAGCGGTCAAGTCTCTTTTCTATAAAGTATCTTGCCTCCGAGGGCCGGATGTGTGAAATAGAACAAAACAAAAGTTCCTTTTCTCAATCTTTTACATTCAGTGATGACTCCTCACCTCTGGATCCCCCTCAAGCAGGACTGTAAGCCTCCCTCTGTCGGGTTCACTACGGTCTTTCACTCAATGTTCACAGGTTTATTGCGCTTCACCCCGCCTTGCAGGCATCCCTCAGCCGGGTTCACATTTGCCAAATAACACAGTTTCCCTTGGCTTTATCACAGTACAGGATTCACCTTCTTAGCTTTCTTCTTGACATCCCTCAGTCGGGTTTACATTGCCCTTTTCACATACTTCAAAAAGAAAGTCATTCTAGACCCATTAGGTTCTTCCCTTACCCAATGCCATGCCTCAACCCCCAGTCAGGCTTGCCCTTAAGCTCCCAGTCAGGCTTTCTCTTAAGCCTCCAGTCAGGCTTCACACAGTTTTATTATCACATAAGGTTCCCCTCCGTCGGGCTCAAACCTTTCCCAGTGGCTCTTATGCCTTGGCTTCCCTCTGTCGGGCTTGAGCCACTTGGCCTTCCACTGTTTGTTGGGTCAGAGAGTTTAGAGTGATCGAGGACTTTTACGGGAACCCCAGCCTCACCACTCTGACAATTATTCCGCTCTCCTCATTCCTTTTGTTCGCTTCCCTCAGCCGTGCTTGAGCTGTACTGGTTTTCACCTTCGCCCCAATGCCTCCGGGGACGGGTAGTTGCTTTATATTTATTCGGGGTTTCCCTCTCTCATACTCTAGTATCCATTCTGCTTTGCTCCCCCATTCCAGTCACCCACATGCTTACCAGATTCCTCTCTTCATCCTTTGTGAGACTTACTCGGTTAGCGTGGCGCTGGTGGGTTGCTCCCTCAGGGGGGGGTCTGGTAGGAGGTCAGGGTCTCACCACCTACCCGTCCTGCACCTGGACTTCCTTTCACATGCCCAGGGGAAGCAACCTTTGCAGAAAACACAACGAGAAGGCTGCAGTCTGCCTTCTTTAGCCCTAGTGGGCTAAGGCTCTTTAGTTGTGCAGTAGCCCCACGCAGGTACTGGCTCAGCACCTCACCCTTTCTCCTCCTCTGGGCCCTCTCCACAACTTCCTCTGCTCCCTCCTGCTTCTTGGTGTGCTTGGGTCTGTGGTAGGGCTCGTCTGCCGGACTCAGCCTTGCAGCCTCCCTCCTCTGCTCCCAAGAGCAACTGCCTCCTCTCTCTTTGCAGGCCCCTTTTAAACACCTTTGTGAAATTAACAGGCTCCAGGTGTGTGGTTAGGATTGGGCCTGGCAGACTCTGCCTGGCCTCGTTAGTGTGAAAAAATGATGCAGTCCATAGGATTCAATGACCCATGGGAAATCCACATTCCTCTGTGTTGCTTCATCTTCATAGGATCTGGAAACATGAATGAAGGGGATTCTGGGAAATGTAATGAGTTGTGGATCTTGGGAAAATGTCAGTTCAATAATTATAAAAAAGGTTTGTAAACAGAAAACAGGGATTATGGGGCTTGTAGTGTTTCACTGAAGAGGAGGGCAAGTATTTGTCAGAAAGGGGAGAACAGGTGTATCGTGGTGGATGAATGTGTTTTCTCCTACTTTTTCTTAAAAGAAAGTACTGGGGTAGGATGGGATAGTGGTAGCAATATCCCTCAAAGACTGAGGGGTTGTCGGGTAGTGGTGTATCAAAAAAAGGGGATACTGTGTCTCGCCCAAGATCGTTCCTTCCGCGGGCTGCAAGAACCCCTTCGCCACGGTGATCCTCCCTTGCTTGTCCGCCCCCAGGGCTGGGATCCAAGCGTGATGGCCCTCCCCTGGCCACCTGAACAAAGGATGCCCGGGTTCTACCAGTGAGAACACCCTCAGGTTTCTCACAGATAGCTTGGCTTATCCTTACATTATTGCGACATGACAGCAGGATGGGATTTTGCTTTCATCCCTGCCACACTCACTGTCTACCTTCTGCCTGCACTGTGCTTCATAGTTCAGGATACATTATACTGCATGCCATGTAGTGCTTGCCCAGCCCTGTTTGCTGCCTGTGATTTGACTGTGACGATGCCTGACCAGTGCTGCTGTATTAAACCTCAGTATAATGCAAACATTGAATCTTCATTCTTTAAAGCATGTAGACACACATTGATATTGAACAACAATGATTGGACATGAGAGAGGCAGGATGAGATCAGGATTGGCGCAAGGAAAGAGACACCTTTCAACGGAAAGGCAAGTGGAGTGGCGTCAAGGGAGAGATGATGTTTGCCTGCAGAGAGTTATCATCACAGGAGACAACATTGTTTCCATGTCCAATGCAGCAAGCAAAATGATAAGTAAGTAACAGGACTTTTGGGCCGGGGAAGATCCTGTCCCAATGAAGCAAATACGAACATGCAGAATAACGTGGGTGATCATGCATGGGTCTCCCACTTTACAGAGTTTTATAAAAGACCAACGGGAAGGCTTCCACTTACCCGGAATAAAAAGGAAAGCAGATGGGAGATTTCAACTGACACACCCACTATTGCCAATAAGATTCGGAAATTAAATAATTCCAGGGCGGCTGGCCCAGATGGGATCTCAAATCTGGAACTAAAGAAACACCCGGAAGTTTGGGCAGTGTTTATTAGCGGAGTGTTCAAGAAATGCATAAAAGCAAGTGGACGAAAGCTAGTGTAGTCCCGATCTACAAGAAAGGTGCAAGAGATGTCCCATGCCATTATCGGCCTACAGCGTTGCTGGACACTATTGGCAAACTTTTTGGATCCTTCGCCCTAGAAAATTTTCAAAAATGAACACAGCACTCAAAGTATATCGATCCTTTACAGTCTGGGTTTGTGAAGGGAATGGGCACCACAGCCAATATCCTTCTGCTGAGTGCCTTGAAGGCAAAAGTTCTGGATGGTAAGTCAGCTATACACTTGGTATTTGTTGACCTGGTCCAGGCCTTCGACCTTCAACAGAGAAAAGCTTTGGGACAAATTGACCCATCGTAATTGTCCAGATTCGATCCTTGGACCCATTAAATCACTCTACACCTCAACATCAGTGAGAGTGAGATTGAACAGAGCCGGCCTTTTATCTAAAGAGATACCAACGGCACGTGGAGTCAAACAGAGGTGGCCGTTAGCACCTGCTTTATACAACTCACAACTCTTATACAGCAGACTTCATGGACACGCAGACAAGGTTAAGAGCATTCCCTCCAACAGTAGGCAACTCTGCAGTACCCAGAGTCCTTTATGCTAACGATATAATTCTTATCGATCAGACAGCAGTGGGACTCCAAAGGCAATTGACCAACCTTATTGCTTATTTGAAAGAAAATAATTTGGAGTTAAATAAAGCCAAAACAAAAAGTATGTCGTTCAGCAAGCATGCAGCCGTCCAGACTTTAAAACTTTGTGCCGAGGAATGCCAACTGGAGACGGTAAAAAGCTTCCAATACTTAGGAATTGTCCTAAACAACAGCAAGAATGAACAGCCGATGCAAGAATTCTTGGAGGGGAAAATTCCCTCGCTGGTAGCTCAATCAAAGTTGTCAATCGGAAGTATGGTCGCTTTTCTTTAAAACCAACACTAGACTTCTTCAAAGCAAAAATCATGGCAATTTTAACTTATGAAGCCGGAGCTATGACGCTTCTTCCTGATACAATTTGGAAGAAACTGGAAGGTCAGTACTGGCGGCGAGTACTGACCTTGCTTGAATCGACACCATTGCCCTAATTCATTGAGAACTGGGTACATCTTCCATTAAAGTAATAGTAGAAAGGAACGGCCTTATACTCTATAGGAAAATTATAGACGCCCCCTCTAAATTACTCTTCAACCTCATCAAAATCGAAATGGAGGAAAAAAACAACACAATGCTTACAGAATGGAGACAAAAAAACAGGACAATCCTAGAGCAAATTGGCAGCACAGAAGAGGAGCTTATCCAGAATCACTCGACTGGATAGAAACCTTGGCGGAATCAGCAAGATACAAGCTCACCTGAGACATTCCACCCAAACATAAAAAACTTTATGATCTTCCGTCCTACCTATTGAAATTCCCAAATCAGTATTTTCGAAAGAGTTTTCTAAGGATCCGGCTGAATTTGATGAACACTAACAAAATCAGAGCCATAAGAGGCCTTGTGAAAAGCAATATCTGTCGCTGCTGTGAGAAGCCAGAACAGGTAGAAACCATAAAACATTTACTGCTTTCGTGCGAGGGAGTGAAGAAGGAAAGACACTCCTGGTTGGGACGTATCATGAAGGACATTTACAACTACGATGAACAAGAGTGGTGAGCCCGCCTTATCGGAGGCGAAAAAACAAAATGGGTGATAGCAGTGGTTGGCTTTTTTAGACAGATCGGCCTGGTAGAGACGATATTACAAGAAACCACGAAATAAGAGAAGAAGTTGATAATAACTTGAAACGCAGGTCTCATTCTGGGATTTTGGAATTTTGTAAAAATTGTTTTGGACAATTGAATCAAATAAAAAATAAAAAAAATAAGTCAATTTCCGCTCAGCGCAATCCTCACACCTCACAGAGGTAACTTGTAAAGGTCCAAGGAGAGAGAAGGATCCTTGGGAGGGCCCAAGAGTTGGAAATATTGGGTTGAGATAGATTTAACCTGAGTGAATATATTGAGAAGGATGTACGAGACTTACCACAAGGTCGTATCATTGTCATTATCAACAGACTGTTAAGTAAGGTGGCATGGTTAACACTGTTGAAAGTAGAAGGCAGGTCATGGGGGATCAAGACAGCAGGACAGTTATAGGTGGAGCTCATTAATCATGTGGAGAAGGGCAGACACTAGAAGGCTGGAAGCCGTATCTTGTGGTGATGAAATAGGCCCTTCTGCTTCACTGAAAGCAAGGAGCTGTGAGATGGCACCTTCTCAAAGATCTTGCCAATAATGGGGGTAATAGCAATGGGGCAGTAGTTAGCCAGGACTACAGGGTCATCTGAAGGTTTTTGATGGAGCGGCAGGATACAAGATTTATTTAGATTGTGGGGGAAGACACTGGAGTCAAACAAGTTATTAGACAGGTTAGCAAGGGCACAAGCCTGTCATGTTGTGGGCACTTCCAGCCTTCTTATGTTAGGTGGAGCTAGGGTGTGAGGTGTTTTTTGGAAGTGACATTGTGGGCAGGAAGCCCACCAGTAAATAAAGTTAATGAGTGAAGCCGGTAAAGCCACCTGGGCCTCTATTCTTTCGACACTCGGCACACCCTGTTACCAGCTTCAGGCGAGGTAACTTCAGCAGGCACGAGTAGCCTGCTAAGATTGGCGACGAGGGGTGTATTGGCACCCACGTCGGCGCTGCAGGTGGAGCATGGCGCTCTACACACACGCCAACACTACAAAACAGGTCGCAGGAGCGGCCTGCTCCAATTTCCTGTTCAGCAGCGGCAATTCTCCACTAGCAGATGAGATGGAGAGAGAACTCCGCCCCCCTGACTCCCAGATCCTGAGGCAATAATCCCAGCAACGCTAGGCAGACACTAGACCATACAAGAGGCAGAGGTTGAGGGTCTGACCACCCCAACAGAGGATTCCCCCCAGTCACAATCGGTATGTGTGGTGCAGAACCAAGAGAGAGATTCACATCAGGTGTCTAAGCCCTGACGCAGGCAGCAAGTGAGAAGCCACCTTAGCGATCATGTTGGAGGAGGATATCCCAACAACAGTGTCAGCACGCCTGTCTGAAGCCTTCCAGATGGCACAGGGTGAGGTTTCGCCATGGCAATTACCCATAATGTTTGATCTGACAGACACCAGCAATTTGGGCCCACGGTGGATCCAGTGGGCCAAGGACTTCAGGGTCTACATTGGTGCCATGGGGCTAATGGACGATGAGAGGAAGAAGCACAGTTTGACATTGGCAGTGGGAGCACCAGTACGAGACATCCTTTACAAGCTGGGGGATGAGGAAAAGGACACGTTCAGGGAGATTCTGGAGGCACTAGCTGCGTATTTTGCTCCACACACCAGCGTGGATTATGAGAGGCACATATTATACACCATGATACACGAGAGAGGTGAGACACTGGATCATGTTGTAAGGTGCCTTCACATCCACATAAAACACTGTGCTTTTATCGCTTCTTGAACTAAGAGGCTCTGCACTCTCAAGTCATTGCCAGGTGTGAGTCACCTGAATTGAGAAAAAAGCTTTTGCAGAAGAAACGGTCCCTGGACGGAATTCTGGCCATGGCGCAGACGGACTCCGCCATCTCGCTTCAAGTAGTGAACATGGGCAGGGTTAAGGTGTCTTCACCCCTTCCCTCCGAGAGCAGGAGTCCATCAAGAAGCTGACACATCAACCTGAAGATCATATGAAGCACACCAACAAGTCCTGTTTCTGGAGTGAATACGAGTGCCCCGATGAGGGCACGTGCCCCACCCTAGGACAGAAATGCATGGGTTGTGGGGGTGAGGACCATTTCAGAGCAGCGTGTCACAATACCCCGACGACGACACCCCAAGGAGCATCACCACGGAGTGGAAGGCGCTACCCCAAATATTGCACTGAAGGGTGCAAGTCGCATTGGACCGAGGTGAGAGTGGCAAGTACCAGACCAAAAGTTCATACAGATCTCCAGACAGAAAGGGATTGTACAGGACGAGGCGCAACGTAAGATACTTGGAGGTGAGATCTCAGTCAGGGAGTGATTCCACTTCCTTGCCAGATGACCAGCGGAAGAAAGGCTACGTGTGTATCCTTAGCAATGATGTCACCAAGGAAAACAGTCCTGCACTCGTCCCTACAGGTGAATGACACACCAACAGAATTCCTCATCGACACTGGTGCAACAATGAACCTGATGAGTGAGGATGCATACAGCCTACTGCCGCACCCACCAAAGCTCAGACCGTCCTCAGTGGACATCTATCCCTACAGCTCCAATACACCACTGCCCAGCAAAGGCATGTTCACAACAATCTGCGCACACAAGTCACGCATGGCCCGCATACAGCTTCATGCACTACTTACGGAAGCCAACAGTGGTTGCATCCTGAGCCTCTGGACCGCTGTTGATATGGGTCTCGTACACATTCTTTACCACATGATGGCCCACAAGTACATGGCCATAGGGGGCGATGTTGTGGAATCATTCCCCAACTTCTTCAAAGGCCTGGGAAAACTCTACAACTGCAAAATGCGTCTACACATTGATCCCACGGTCAAGCACTCTTAAGGGTATTCCAATCAATATCCGGAAGCAAGTGGAGCAGAAATCAGGTGTGTGCATGCTGTAAACATCATTGAGCCGGCAGTAGGGCCTACTGTTTGGTTCTCGCAGATAGTACCAGTTCTGAAAAAGTCAGCAGATGGTTCCATCTGTCTTTGCGTAGAATTCCGCAGACCCAGTGAAGCTATTCAACGAGAACGACATCAGGCTCCTAGAATCACTGACATGATTCACCTGCTCAATGGTGTGACCGTCTTCTCCAAACTTGACCTCCACAAGGGTTACTATCAGCTGGAGCTGGCCTCAGAGTCTCGCTACATCACCACATTTGTGACGCTTATGGGGCTGTATCACTACATACATTTGAACTTTGGGATATCTTCGGCAGCTGAGATAGTCCAGGAGGAAATACAGCAGGTTATTAAGCACATCCCCAACTGCCTCAACTATAGTGATGACATTTTAGCCTTTGGCAAGTCAGTACAAGAGCATGATGACACCCTCCATCATGTCTGCCTGGCAATCAAGGCGCCCCGAGTGACTTTCAACAAAGACAAATGTGAGTTCAGGAAGAAGACTCTCAAATTCTTTGCACAAATATTCGTTGAGCAGGGCATGCGCCCAGATCCAGACAAGGTTGCCGCCTTAAAGGGAGCCTCACGTCCCACGAATGTATCCGACTTGAGGTTGTTTCTCGGCCTCGCCAGCTATTGTTCCCGATATCTAGAAGATTATGCAATGGTGAGTGCCCCACTCAGGGAACTCACAAGAATTTCTCTGGAAGACCGACTGAGAAGCAAGCCTTGTGGAGATACGAGTCAACATTCCATCCGCCACCGACATGGCCTACTTTTGCTCGTCCAAGGAAATTGAGGTGACAGTGGATGCCAGCCCTGTGTGCCTCGTGGTGTTCTGGTGCAGTTTTGATGAGAGGATGCCACACATCAAAAGAGTTTTGTCGTATGCCAGCCGCATGTCTATCGCCTATGGAGCAGAAGTACTCACAAGCCGAAAAGGATGGTCTGGCAGTGGTCTGGACCTGTGAGTACTTTCACCTATTCTTTTTTGGTAAGCCATTCACGATTATCACAGACCACCAAGAGCTCCTCACCATCTACGGAAACCCTAAAGCCAGGATGCCCACATACGACTACAAATTTACAATCTGCCATCAGTCGGGGAAGGACAAGAATCCTGCTGACTATCTGTCCTGCCACCCCGTGGGGCCTACCTAGCCTGACCACTCCATAGTGGAGGCCTACCTCCACTATGTCATCCACCAGATGAAACCATTCCTGGTGGAGAGGCAATTCCTCCAGCAGAAATCTGCAGCCGACAAGGCGCAGGCTGTTATCGCACACAGCATCAACTAGGGCAAGATGAAACATACAATAGACATGACTTGGAATCTTGACTCTGCCTCTCAAATCGACATCAGGGCTGTCACAGAGGACCTGATTGTAATGAAGGGATGCCAGCTGGTGCTTCCCAAGTCCCAGGTTGTAGATCTGGCACACAAGGGTCACCGGGGAGTGGTCTCGACAAAAACATTTCTTTGCTAGAATTTATGGTTCCCAGGCCCGAATACCATGGTGGTAGACACACTGAAGAAGTTCTCCATCTGCTGCGTGGTGGGCCAGCCCTCTGGCCCCATCCAGTACAGATGTCCCCTTTACCGGGAGTCCTTTGGAAAGACCTGGCAGTCGACTTCTTCAGCCCTATCAGTGACAGGTCCTACGCGCTGGTAATCTTGGACGAGTACTCAAACTTCCCGGAGGTCACTTCAGAAGCACGAGTGGCCTGCTAACACAGCCTGAACACATTTGAATTTGAAAATGTGGACTGGGTAGGGGAAAAACTGCTCAGCAGGTGCTTTCATTTTTTGCTCTGTGATCAAGATGTCTGCCAGGAAGACCAATTGAATCAGGAGAAGGGAGAAGTAGGCTGAGTTATGGACGCTGTAGGCAGGGACCAGGAGGTTTTACTATGGCTGTCAATGGCACTATGGATTGCATAGAGCTTATCCATGAAGACAAAATGAAGGCAGTCGGTCCGCAATGGCATGCTAGGTTATTGGCAAAAGGCTCAGTCAAAAGAGATATTAATCACTATGTAAATCTTGAGGCTTTCTGAAGATTTGTTTGTTGCCAGATTGGTTCATTTATGTAAGAGATCCTTTTTATTGTGCTTGATAGATGCATGGTAGCCTTTTATGTGGCAGGGGTAAGCCAGTGTGTCCCTGTTAGCTTAACACCATCAGTGCTCCAGAGCTCTACACTTCCTCCACATAGAATGTGAGATCAGAGTCAAACCAGCTGATACAATTATGGAAAGATGATATCTTCCTCATTACAATAGGAGAGAGGGTATCAAGGGAATCAGAGAGGGTACTATGTGGAGACATGGGTCAATGCATTGTGTTCAAGGTCCAAATGAGGAGGCAAGAAGGTGCTCATAAAGGCAGTGGTAGAGACTCTCGTAGGTCTGAGCTAGAGGAACTCCACAGAAGCAGAGGTACTAGGGAATGTTCCCCTACCTGACCTGACCAGGTGACCAGGCAGTAAAGAGTGGTCAGACCATGGCAGAGCAGTGAAAGTGATGTTGGAGAGCACCATTTGAGTTGACATCAAGGTATTCAGGATAAGCTCACCCAGGTGGGTGGAGGTGGGTGGCCAGATTCTGCTGGTCAGGGCAACACATAAATCACTAAAAAGGGTGATGGCTTTGTTCTTAGGGGTGTCCATCGAGATATAGAAGTCCCCAAAAAACAGGGTGTATGTTATGGATGCATGAAGTCTGGCTTTACCTGAGGGAAGAGGGAAAAATCTCCTGAGGGTCTGTAAATGGTCATGATGGTAAGAATGGTTTTGGTCCATTCAAAGGAACTTGACCAACATCTGAGGGTCCTGACTCAGAAATGAAGCTCTGTGCACATTATGAACTCTGCCTCCACCCTGCCAGGAAGCCTGGAAGCCACATTGAGCCTTCTGATTGGCACTCAAACGGTAATTTGACCACATCATGTGACTGGAATTACATTTTCATGTTCAAGTCATTTTTTGCCATCTGTGGCTCCAGCCTCAAGAAGAAATCTCCCTGAGCCAGCAACACCAAGGACATTGCTTCCATCCCTCCAGGAAGCCAGAAAGCTATCTTGAGTCATTTCATTTGAGTGGCTCTGAGGGGGTTGTGTGACAACATCATATGATTGGAATTTCATTTTAAAGTCATTTGTGTCACATCTTGATCAACACTTGTGAGTCCTGCTCTACAAATGAAATTCCCTGAGCCCGCAACATCACAAACTCTGCCTTCATCCTTGAACCAATCTTGAGCCTTCCCATTGGCTCATAGAGGGTCAAGGGATGGGAATTTAATTTGAAAGCACGTTTTATTTGCCACATCTTGTCATTCCAGAGGGCCCTGACCAACATGGGCCTGCAACACCACTCTACCTCTATTCTGCCAACAAGCCAACATGCTATCGTTAGCCTTCTGATTGGCTCCCAGGTGGTCATATGACACACTGTCTCCCTTATTCTTGGGTGTTTCCTGAGTGTTCACCCTGGGCATCCGCTCATGAGAGCCAAAACAGCAAAGGACAACTCCATTATGGGCAAGAAAGGGGCAAGGCCCTGGTTCCTGCGCAAGTCAGGACTTCGCTGAGCTTTCCCTTCAACTGACTACAACTTCCACACATAGAGGTCCTTGCTCCCTTCCTCCTTGCACTCTTCACCTCTCCTTCTCTTGTAGCCTTCAGTAACAACTCAGTGTAACATTTACATCACTCCCCTGTCTCCCCATAACCCTACTCACTCCCTGCACCCACACCCTTGAAATCCCTCTCACTTACAGCACTACATCTGCCCTTCTCCCCCACCTCATATGACTCTTTCACTCTTCTGGAATGCACGATCCCTCTGCAACAAGTTTTCTTACATTACTTTCCACTTAAGTTCTCATCATCCTCACCTTTTACTTCTTGCGATCTGAAAAACGTGATCTTCCCTCATGACTCGGCTAAACTAGCAGCTCTCCAAATTGACTGCTGTACCGTAAAATGTCGGGAAGGGTGCTGGAATGGTTTTCCTTACCAATAGAGCCCTCACAACTGCCTCTCTGCCTCCCCCTGACATCTCTTCCTGCACTTTTGAATACAATATTTAACTCCTCCCTCCTAGTACTCTAACTTCCTTGGCTCCCTATCGACCCTCCACCACTCTCAACTCCTGTTTCCCTGACCTGGAAATTTGTATTGATCCACTTGCCATAAACATCCCCATTGTCACATTCGGGAACTTTTACCTTCCCAAGCACCCCAGAGACACCCACCTTGAACTATACTCCTACCTACCTGACCACTTCCTCTACTTCCTCTATGACCAGCATACACACTCTCTTGACCTTGTATTTCTCTACTCCTCTGACCTCTGCACTTACCCCTGTCGATCTGATCATTCTATTGTTTATTAAGTCTCAGTCCCTCCACCCTTTACAGTTCCACTCCCCTCAGCAATGACCAAGACGTTTAAGTATGACTCTTATCCCCTACCTTGATGATGTCAGGACCACTTGCCTGCTTTTCTCTCCTATTAATACCTTTTCTATTGACAATGTGTTTTCTCATTTTCACTATGCTCTTATGGCTCCTTCTGACTAACACTATCCTGCATTCACATTAGCCCCGAGGTCCAGACCCTAAAAACAAATGTTTAGGTATACCAGAGGACTGGGATTCACACTACACATTCACCGTTCAGAGCACCAAGGGCCCAACAAAACCTCCCCCGGTATATAGACGGAGGACTCACCCAAGGGCAAGTTAGAACTGTCCTTTATTTTCCATAACAGTAAGGGATCATACAGGAAATAGGAACATCTCCAGCAATCACAGCTCCTAAGCCTGTGTGAGGGGCTTTTGTTGGGGTGTGTCATCACAAGTTAGGGCTGTTCCCCAAAAACCTAAGAGCGTACAGTATTGGGTGGCTGGGGTGGTAGTGCCTATGGACGGCACCTATAGAAGTTAGCTGACTGGTCCTCACATGTCAGGTGGCTCTGTCTGAGCCTTCCCCAAAAACTCTCTATTACATTGTTGCAGGGTCGCAGGATTACCGTTGGACCTTGCCCTTTGCCATCCACCCCAGGATTTGTGTTCCCTGATTGGCTGGAGTGGGTCTCTCTGCGCTCTGTGTACATTCTCAAGGTGGTAAGAAAGATTATGTGTCCCCATTGTTGCAAATGGTATAACCATTATGCCTTAGAGGGTGCCTGCAGGTTGTAACATTGTAAAGCAATACATGTATCAGTTCTTGCCTGCTTCAATGGGAACTGCTCCCCTTCCCACCGTGGGTAAATGGCTATTGTTCAACTTGGCCGGACCACGTGGGAGAAGACTGCAAATTTGAGCTTTTCTGTCTACAATTAGTGAGGATTCATTCTGTTATTTTGCAGGTGGCTCCTTGTCTCTGGGGCCAGGATTGTTCTGCTCATCTCTGACCTTGGCTGTGAGCACCAGCCCTGGACAGTGTGCTGGAAAATCTGTTTTCCTTCATCCCTCAGTATTAGGCCTGTGACTTCATGTAATTCTATTGTAGTTATGCAATGATTTCTATATGTCTATATTGTATTCTTTTCCTTGTGGGTTAGTGGTACTTGGTCCTTCCAGGTTCCTTAAATGATACTGTAGTTCCAAATGTTTAGTTGCAATAAGCGGTTGCAAGCTTGCTTTGCATCTCTTGCTTTTCTTGCGTTTGTGCGTTTCTGTGTTTTGCTAGTGAAAACGAAAGGCGTCTGATAGTATGTATATGTATCTTCCCTTTATCTACAGAACTCTGTAAGCATGTTCTTCGTGTGTGCATGTGTGCTCTGTGTAACTTCATGCACGGATGCAAGTTTGCTTCATGGCTAATGTTACTATGTTGTGGTGTTTCTAATGACGTCAGCACAGCTGGATATTCGTCATTAGCCAATCAGGTCCAGTGAGGCACCTGCATCCATGATCAATGCTGATGCACCTGTATCCAGGAAGATGTTAGCTGGATAAGGTTTGAATGGTTGTTTGAGAGAATATCTGTTTGCAAATGGAGATGTCACTGGCCCTCCTGGGGACGGGACAAACAGTGACTCGCATCTTGCATTTCTGGCTCTTTAGGCTGTCATGCTTATGGGGGTCAAGAGAGGCATTCCAGGGGCCCTCTCTTGAGTCCCCCCTCTGGTCAACTTGTTGACCACTCCACCAAACCTAGTCTCCTTTGCTTTTGGTACCCATAGCTTTGTTATTCCTGCAAGATGTCCATAGTAATTTGCATGGTCATCGAAACTCTGTGTCATGTAATTACAGTATTCATTCTGGGTTGCACCATACCCATTTTGCCCAGTACCTCTTGTTGTCCATGGGATCATCAAATGTTATTATCTGGTCGTGAACAGTGGGCACTCCTTTATCTGTCTCCTTATTTTATTTATTTCTTCTACTATCTTATCTTCTTCACCATTTTTATTTATCTCTACTAGTACTTTCATCCCTAGTGTTTTCACTGTTGTTTTGCAGCATTGCATAATGCAGATCTTAATCACACATAGTGCTACTAGTACCAATATTAGTGCTCCTAGTAATACTTTTAGTCCATCTTCCATCCATGAAAATATATATACGACAGCCATCTTTGATCTTTTCCTGTTCCTTTCACCTCCTCCTCCATCTTGGCGTGCATTTTCGACGACCTGTTCACTGCTTCTGTTAGTATGTCATTTGCTTCATCGTCTGCGGCCCGAATGTACCGCAAGAAGACCCGATCTTGGCACAAACTCCTCCTTCCATTGCAGGGAGAAGGTCTAGAACATATCTGTTCTAGAGGGCCATCAACTTTACTGCTCAGAGTTCTTCTTTTATTGCATTGAAGCCATTTACAGTTGAGTTTATTGTCTGCATCGGCACCCATCTCGCATTTTGAATTTGTGTATGTCTGTACATCTGGAACTATTGACACGAAAAACATCTCTGTCCTACTGAACAATCAGCATTCAGGTGGTGCTTCGTCCTGTGATGCTTCCGATACTGATGTGAAGTAGTTCTTTCTTTTCACTCTACTCACTTCTACTGATCTCTATTTTCTTCTTGCATTGTACATTTTAGGGAAGTCTTCTGTTTTTATGTCCTATTGTGGTACTACTAGTGCTGGCGTATTGATGTGTTCCAACAAACATACTTCCCCAGTTGGGTGGCAGCTTCTCATACACCTTAGATATACATGCCCAATAATGATCCATTAATAATGCTGTCCCAACCTTGGATGCTTTTCTGTGTACTTGCACTCTATTTTTTCTCCAACCTTTACTGTACCATCATTCTGGAAACACAATGCTGCTTTCTTCAGTGGTATTATGGGCATTGGTCCAGCTTCATTGTCCATCCAGGTCAGTAACTTTGCAATTACGTCCCATTCTTTGAGGTGTTTATCATTTTCTGCTTGTACTGTATTTACTGGAACTTGTAGGAGCGTGTGTGCTTTGCTACCTACTACTCCCTCCTTCCACCTTTCAGCTGTGTACTCTTGGCCATACACATGCATCTGTGGTTGTTGCCAACATACTGGTTCTCTTCCTACTTCCTTGGGTCCCTTCTTAGGGCATGTCAATTATTTCAGTGTTATTGTTTTTGTTTCTCCTTTCTGTGGGTCGTCACTTGTGGTTTGTACCTACTTTAGTCATGTGCTTGTACCACATGTTATTAGATCCTCAAGCAATATCAGTGAGTTAGAGATCCACCCCTCCCATGTCTGCATCAGTACTGTGTCTACCTCTCTTTACTATATGTACAATGCTTACCCTTCCACTTGAAATGGTCGTTCCACCTGCTGGAGTTTGGGTTGTGTTAGTAGAGGATGTTACAGCAGTATTACTTGCAACATATGACATTCACCAAAAGATGAGGGCAAGCATACCTAATGAAAATAAGACACAGGACACAATAAGCATTCTTTTAATAATGTGTCATGACCCTCGCCCAAAACCTCCTCTGGCAAACCCATTGGCCAGGTGGAGCCAGGACTCGGGCCTCTAGAGCCTGGCATCCTCTTCAAAAGCCCTCATGGGGCCAGGCTCATACACCATGAAAAACAATGTGCTTGGGAACTGCTTTATTGTATTGTCAGCCAACATGGAGGCATCCACATAGCTTGCTTCCTAAGAACCAAGCTATGTGGTCTAGTGTTATGGGCGTGGTAGCCTAGGGACTACTTTACCTGGACTATTTTGTTGGGGCTATTTAAACAACACCCGAGCAAAACAACACGCTTTGCATTACTTTGCAGCTTGCAACGTGACGCTCACCGTGTCCAGCTATTCCCCCTGAACCTCGGAGAAGCAAAACCTGCAAGGAGACAAAAGGAACATCATTAGCAGCAGCATCATACCTGCAGTCTTCATCTTTAGCCACTCGCAGCTCCTGAGAACAGCTTCCTCGAATCTGCACGTCTCCCGGACAGAACGACCTGAAAGAGGAAGATAAAGGCAACATTAAAGAAAGCAGTAGAGACATTTGCAATTTACGAACTGCTCAAAAGGCTTACCTGGCTGGTCGCCTCTCGGCTGGCACAACGCCGAATATTCCACTAGTGCTGAAGAACACCGTGACCTACAAGGAAGGAAAACACAGGTTAGCAAAGGCAAGACTTTGCAGCGCTGCGCATAGCGCTTACTTACCGCAACATAGCGCTCTTAATGCACCATCATTTACCAGCGGGGCTCAACCAAGCCAGTTCACCACGCTGAACACTGCATACCTAAGGGAGAAAAAGAGACATTTTAAACAAGAAAGGCATGCAGGATAGCAACAATACTAAAGAACAATATCAAACGGGCGGGCGTCAGTGAAGTAACTGGACCGCACACGCCCACGAAAGACAATGCGCCCATGCAAAGAAGGCAGGATCGAGAGCACGCCTAACTCTACCACAAGGTGTGGAGAGGGCCCCAGAAGGGCTGAAATCATACGGGGGTGGAGGGAGGGTACTTACCCCGGTCGGTCAGTCTTGAACACAGTCCTCCTGTATTTTCAGGCAGAACCTTCCCCGCAGACCATATCTGGGCAAAGCTGAGAAGTGTACCAGCGAGTAACCCGGCTGGGTGGCGTCTCTGTGGATACCAGGTGAGCGTAACATAAAGCCCCCATCATGTACACCTTCTTGAATTCCTGTGTAGTCTTGAAGATATTTTCTGCCCGCCTGAAATGCGCTAGAAAGGTGATATTGTATTAGTATTTTATTAATTCAAACTCTGCAAACCTGGTGTTGGGTTATTGCAAGAAGGAATAGTTGTTCCCAAACTGTGCATATTCTAGGATCACAAGGTACTGCAACCAAAGAAGGGTTGTCTATCTCTAGGTGTGAATATACTTGAGCTATAAAAAAAACAGAAAAATACATTAGGATGATGCCTTCTTACACTGTTGGATCCCCTAACAAATTGGACAAACTGGCCTTGGAAGGACTCGGGATGAGGATCAAGGGGAAGCATGGGACAATGCAATGATAACAGTTGCACTTTCACGATGAATGCTGTCAGTGTGCTGAAAGAAAAATAATAAACAGACAGTGTACCCTCCCTCTGGATGTGCAGGAAGTCCTTTCCCTATCTCTCTTGCTCTGGAGCGAGTAATCATAGGTTGGCCTCTGCTGGGTTGTGATGCTTCGAGGCAATTGTTTTGTTCTTCTGCTTGTGGATCGTTGGCCCTTTTGTTGTTGGTGCTAGGAGAGGCCACCACTTTGCAGGGCTTGATATCCTCAAGGTAGTTCCAAGTCTTCTTCCCTTCTAGTTTTACTGCTTGATCAGTCACCTGCTCCACTGTGTGAGTACCTGTAAAATGTGGTTTAAACCACTGCCTTGTCAACTCCATTAACAACACCTGATCCCACGAATACAGTTGTGGTTGCTTCAAAAAGTCCTTATTTGCTTCTGGGACATTGTTTTCACCACTTGCTTTAGGCCTTTCCCGTTGTCCCTGCAGTTGACGAGAAATGGAAGAGACACTAGACATCAAGGAAGTGGTATACTCGTACATTTCCAGACCCAATACATCAGAAATATTTTCAGCATATTTTAGAGCCATAGTGGGAGGATCCAGGGGAAGTCTCATGTGCCGTCCTATCACCACCTCATGTGGGGTTAAATGGTGATCGGACACTGGTTTATTGCAAAATGCAAATAATGCTAATGGAAGACAGTGCAGCTAACTTTTCTTAAGGGTCTTTTTAATTTTGGCGATGCATTCTTTGAGCAGCCTGTTGAGAAGCTCACACACCCCATTTGGTTGCGTGTGATAAGGCACACGCAAATTTGTGTTGTATTCCCAAAAGGTTGTGATGTGGTGGAACATCTCATTGGTGAAGTGAGGACCATTGTCAGACCGCAGGACCTCACACACGCTCCATCGTGGGAAGATTTCTCGAACCAGGAATTTCATTGCTCTAAGAGTATCAGGATGGGAACAGGGACCGGCTTTGATCCATCGGGAAAACGGGCATACAACCACTATCATGTAGCGGTAGCCCTGGCATACTTGGAGCATGTCAACATAGTCGAAGTGCAGGTGCTGGAATGGACCCATTTGGGGAGGTATGGCTCCTCTCACTACCCTTAGTGTATGACCTGCTGTAAATTGTTTATAAATTAGACAATTAGTCGTGAATTCTGCCACATGTTCTGCCAAATTAGGACAGAGCCAATCTTCTCCAATAGAGCAGCAAGCACCTTCTTCCCTATATAGGTAGGATGGTGTAATCGTGCCAGTGCAGTGTGCAATAATAAGAATGGCATTACTACTATTCCTGTGTTATTTTGCCACTATAAGGCATCTGTTGGAGACATTGTACATCCCCTCTTTATCCATAACTCTTTTTCTTCCCTGGGTGCAGCTCCCTGCAACTCCATAATCTGTGGCACTGGTAATGTGTTATATCCTTTCTCTAGTATCATTGTTTGTGTATAATTGCATGCTGGGGAGGAAGCATCCATTCCTAAAATGTCCCCAAAATAGGCGGTTTGTTTTGCTTCCGGCGTCTGCTGCCTCATTACCCCTAGAGATGCAGTCCTCCCCCCTCATGTGTGCTTGGTACTTCGCCACTGCCATGCACAGTGGGTACTCGAGTGCCTCTATCAGTCTGCCCGATAATAATGCATGCTGTACCGGTGACCCATCAGCATGTCTGAAGCCCCTCCTCAGGCAACGTGACAACCCAGAATGCACTGTGGATGTCACGTAGGCTTTACTTCCTTGCCTTTGCTGTGCTCTGGTGCTAATATTAAATCTATTAATTATGCTGCTTGTGCTGATAAATGTGATGGTAGACGGGCACTTCTCACCACCTTGGTCGTCCCATACTCCCTTAATCTCACTACTGCTGTCCCAGTATGTCCTTCCCCAGTCGTTTGGTAAATCGTTGATGACCCATCAATATAAACCACATCTCCCCCCTGAAGTGCGTTCTCCTGTACCTTTAGGGTGTTGCAAAATTGTTCTACGTTGGCTGTGTAGTCGTGCACATAGTCGCCCTCCTTTATGGGATCAACTTCCTTTACGGAATCGGCGATGAAACTCACTGTGTTGCCAAGTCGGCATCTCACTATCTTGAGGGCTGGGTTTGACAGTAACACCTCGTAACCTAAAGCTCTCTGTGTTGTCAATGTACTTTTGGGCCTTTCCACTATTGCAAAGAGAACATGCTCCTCATAAAGAGTGGTGCTGCATCCCATGGTAATACTTGCTGATTTATCTACTGCTAATGCGGCAGCAGCCAATGCCTGTTTGCATGCGTAGTATCCTCTCATTAGTGGGTCTAATTTCCCACTGTAACATGTTAAAGGTTTGTGCCCCATGCTTGTCTTCTGTGTCAGTACTGCATTCATAATCACTCTACTGGGTGTAGTGGTATAACGAAGAATGTATTCTTCAAATTTATGAACATGAAGTAGGTAGCTTCAGTGGGCATGCTACATAAAAATTGTCACTGGATTCAGAACTAAAGGAACCTCTGCCTCACGAATGTGTTTCAGACGGAGATAGTCCATTAGAAAACGCTATGACCCCCTGTGCCTTTTTGACAGAGTACACTACTGTGTTGCACTGTGATTCTGATGGTATAAGGATGCCTTGCTTCACTAGTGCTGCAATTGTCTTATAAATCCCCCTGTCTGCCTCCCTGTACATGGGATATTGCCTAGCTCTTGGTAAAATTGCTCCTGGCTTCAGTTTTATTTTCACTACTCCTATCCCTTTCAAAAGACCCACATCATAGGGACTTGTGGTCCATAAAATGCTGGGGACCTTTGCCACGGCTTCCTCGAGTAATGTCGGCAGTGCTTGTGTCATCATCGACATTCTCTGTGATACCGCTCTGTAAGATATTTTCACCCAATATGTTATGCTAATTTCAAACATTACCTTGTGATCTGATCTATTGTCTTTGAACAGTTCTTCATCTGTGACTGTAGTCAATCTGTACCCTTCTGCCATGGCGATCACTGATTGCCATGCTCGCCCTGTGTCATCTGTCCCATGCACTGCTATCCAGTTGTTCCCCACTATCACTGCCTCTAATTCTATTGGCACCATCGTCCCTTCCTTCTCGTCTAATGGCAATTCTTGCCTGAACATGTACTCATTTGGAAAGTGCCACATTTTCCCCAGAATCCCTGGGAACCATGCCCATATTGAAATATGTCCTCATCTCCTGGCACCCCCCTCTGTACCTTGCGTCCACAATAAGTTTGAATAATTTCCCTCATGTTTAGAAGGTGGATCCCAGGTGTGGAACACACTATCCCTTTGTCAGTGAACGAGATGGTCATGTTAAGTTTGCTCATGATGTCTCTCTCCCATTATGTTCACCAGTGTCTGTCGGGAATACAGTAAGCGTAGAGCTAGGTTATACTATTCTATAGGAAGTGAAATATCATCTGTAAAAGGAACCAATTCCATTGCCTCAGAGAATCCCTGAGCATTCATAGCATTTCCTGTAATTGTATACTTTACTTCCCAGATGCAGGTCTCGTCGCCCCTGTATCTACAAGAAAGGAGAACCTTTTGTCAACTATAGTCAGCATTATGCGTAGTTCCTCCACAGGGCTGGGTCTAATCAATAGGATGGAACACATTAGGTCTGTCTTATTGAGGGTATAATGACATTCTGTTTCCTATGAATATGTTGCCCCTCACTAGAGTAACCTCCCTTAGTTTCCTAATGGGAGTCTGTTTTTGCAAGTGCCCCATTGTTTTGCTGCGCCGTGTGTGATGGCTGTGTGTTATTCTGCATCTGCAGTATCTGGGATGTCTGCGGGTAATGTTGCACTGCTGCCTGCATTTGTGGCATCTGTGACATGGTTTGGTGTGTCTGCTGGTATTGGTATTGATATTGATATTGATATTTTATTTCTATAGCGCTTGGACACAAGTGTTTCACAGTGCAACAAGGCAAGGGAGGAGAACAGGGGAGAACAAAACAACGATCTTATTAGGCCCAGTGACATTGAGAACGCGCAAGTGCATGGGAGGGGGGAGGGGAAAGTGCATGGAATGGGGAGAAGTGGAAAGTGCAGAGCAAAGGAAAAACAGATAAATGCTAAATAAATAAATAATAAAGACAACAAACAGTGGTAGTGCAGCCAGCAATTGGCAAGTGCTGGGTTTAAGGCAGGAGACAGCATAGGTCTGATAAGTGCACGAAGAAAAAGGGGGGGACTGTATGGGTACAGATACAGTCCCCAGTGCAAGGGGTGGCCCAGAGGCAGTGCGGGAGGGTGGCATGGTGAGCAGGTACCTGGGCCCGGAGAACAGAGGGTGGCCAGCTCTATGGTGCCAAGAGAGAAAAGATCAGCAGGGGAGAAGGGGAGCGAAGGCAGATGCAATGAGGAAGGTCTTGAGGTGCTTCCGGAACCAGAGATGGTTCTCCTCAAGTTTTAGAGTGGCAGGGAGGCTGTTCCAGAGGGAGGCAGCAGCCAAAGACAGAGATCTACCCCCAGCTTGTTTCTTTGAATAACGACTGAGCCTGAGGAAGTTAGAGGTAGAGGAGCGAAGAGCTTGAGAGGGTAGGTATTTGCAGGAGGGATAGCTGAAGGTATTTTGGACCCAGGCCCCAGAAAGCCTTGTGGACAATGCAGAGGGTTTTGAATTTAATCCTTACATCCACTGTACAATTTAATCCTTACATCCACTGGGAGCCAATGGAGATATTTCAGAGCTGGAGAGATACGATTCCAGGGCTTGAGTCCAAGGACAAATCTTGCAGTCCTGTTCTGGATTAGTTGCAGAGGGTGGAGAGTAGAGGCAGGTAGATTTAGAAAGAGGCTGTTATAATAGTCCAACCTAGAGAGAACCAGAGCTTGGGAGACCATGAGCTTCTGGGGGAAGGAGAGGAAAGGAAGAGTACCTTTGAGGAGGTGCAGTAGGAAGTTTGACTTTTTAGAGACATTAGAGATGTGGGCGGAGAAGGAAAGTGTAGAGTCAAAGCTGACCCTGCGGCTCTCAGCCTCACAGGTTGGGGTTGGAGGAGGGCAAAGGGATGCCGGCCAGAAAATGAGGGGAAAGGATGGTGAAGGTGTGCCGATGAGGAGGATCTCTGTCTTGCTGGCATTCAGACCAAGATTATTGGCGGCACACCAATCTCGAATGGCAGTTAGGCAATCAGAGATGAGAGAGGGAGAGGAGGTGGCCGAGGGCAGCCTGAAAATGAGTTGAGTGTTGGCAGAATAGCACTGGAAATTTGAGCAGAAAATGGCAATGCAGTGGGCGAGAGTTGCCAGTTATTGGTTGAAAAACCAGGGCGAGAGGTTATACCCCTGGTGAACACCACAGGTAGAGAGGAAGATAAATGATAGGAAGGACCCTAGTTGGACCTGGGAGGGTCGAGCAGAGAGGAAAGAGGTCAGCCCAGCCAGAGCCTGATCAGTGATACCCAGGTTATCACAGAGATGGTTGAGCAGGATTGTATGGTTGACCGTGACAAAAGCAGACGAAAGATCGAGGAGGATAAGGACAGAGGGAATGTTAGAGTCAAGGTGGGAGAATAGATCTTCACGGATGTTCAGGAGAGCAGTTTCCATGGTTCTGGCAGCTATGAAGCCAGACTGGTGGTCATGGAGACAGCCAACATAATTGGAATGAAGGTTTAGCTGAGAGATGGCCAACTTTTCTGGGAGTTTTCCCAGAAAGGGAGTAATGGAAATTGGATGATAGTTAGCCGGACAAGAAGGATCAGCTGTGGGTTTCTTGAGAAGAGGATGCACAGAGAGTGCTTCAGAGGGGAGGGAAAGGATCCCGAGGCAAAAGAGTGGTTGCATAAATCAGCAAGGGCTGGATCGAGGGTGTCAATGTGGTCCTTGATGGTTTTAGAGGAACCTGTTTTGATGAGGCTTTCATAGATCGGACTTGTCTAGTAACCTCACCAGGGGGGAAACGAGGAAAGGATGAGAAGGATCGTGGGGGTGGCTGAAGGAGGGTCAGCAAGCACAGACAGGGAGGGGAGAGGAGGGGCCGGGGTCGAGAAGGTGGACAGCATGTCCTTTTTTTTTAGATAAAGTGAGAGGCAAGGGCATTGCAAAGAGCCTGGGAGGCAACAGGAGGGGTAGAGACTGCAGCAGGGTTGGCCAGCTCCTTGCAGATTTTAAACGTTCAGCCGAGTTTTTAGATGCCGCAGAGAGACGAGCTTCAATGTGGACTCTCATCTTGGCGAGGACAGAGAGTCAGTAGTGCCTTTGAAGCAGGGGATAGGCCAGTTTGTCAGAGGATGCACAAAAAGACCTCCATTTCCTCTCAACCACCCTACACTTACATTTAAGTGTAGCTAGGTCAGAGTCATACCAGGAATTGCACTTGGCTTTGGACTTCAAACGGATCCTCATGACAGGGGCAAGAGCATAAAGAGTATAAGAAATTGGAGAGTAGAGCAGAGACAGGGCTGTGTCAGGATGTGAGACACCCAGAGGTGGAGGGGGGGAGAGAAGGTGGCGGCAAAAGCCTCAACTGACATACGCTTCATGTGCTGGATGTCCGAGAAGGTAGGTGGCGGTGTTGGGGTAGGCTTGGCTTGGGGGAAGAGAGAGAGATGAGAGGAGAGGAGGGAGTGATTGCTCCAGGAGAGAGGAGTGGTCAGAGGGATGGAGAAGGGGAGGTCAGAGGAGATCAAGACATTGAGTGTGTGCCCTGCAGAGTGAGTCGGGCCAGAGGGGAGGATGGACAGGGAGAGGGAGTCGCAGAGGTCATGAAAGAGTACAGAGGAGGAACCAGGAGAGTCCAAATGGATATTGATGTCACCAAGGAGGAGGAGTTGAGTGTTAGAGGCCAGGAGAAAGGAGGGGAGGTCCTCCCACCCAGAGCGAAATTAGGTGATTTGATCAGGAGGCCGGTAGATGGTAGCCACAGTAAGAGAATGAGTAGGAGAGAGAGAGAGCCGACAGACAAGGCATTCAAAAGAGGAGTAGGTCTGAGTGGAAATGATAGAGGCAGGCATCCACTCAGGAAAGATCAGGGCTACATCCACATCGGACCGGGAGGATCAGGGTGTGGAGAGGATCTTGTAGCCATCAGGGAGGAGAGTGTCAAAGCTTGTGACAGAGCTGGCCATGGACCATGCCTCAGTAAGACCAAGGACATCAAGGTCTAATTCTTCAAGGAGGTGGCAGATGTCAGAGGAGTGTTTGACAGCAGAGCGAGAGTTGATAGTGGCAATATCAAGAAGGTTGCCAGCCTTAAAGACCTCCCGGGGAGGGGTACAGATCAGAGGTACGCCCTGCAGAGGAGAAAGAGCCCTAGGAGGGGCAGAGGAGGAGGAGAGAGAAGGCAAGGTAGCCAAGGGGGGAGAGGAGGAGACAGCATGAGATGAGAGGAAATTGATGAGGCGAGGGAAGCGCCCATCAAAGAGGAGGAGATTGGCCTGAGGGCATGACATGGACCATGACAGTGCCATTAAGGTAGACATAAATGATGACTTTAGAGGAGTCGAAAGAAGCCATGAGAACTTCCCAGCGAGTGCCACCATTAATGGGAGAGGAGGAGATAGGACAGAGCACAGAGATCATGTGAAGAGTCCATAGATCTGGCGAAGGAACGACAAAGAGGATGTCAGTGAGGGTATGTCTGGAGGAAGTATTGGAGTAGGTGTCGGCGATACGAAGACCAGGGTTAGAGGCAAAGATATCCTTTTTGAACTTCTTCCTACCAGACTTAGTGAGAAGGGAAGGATAGTCAACGGAGAAGCATTTGGAAAAGATAGGAGAGACAGAAAGTGCCATGGGGTGGAAGTGAGGCGAGGATGGAGAAACTGGGGGGGCTAAGGCAGGTAGGTGCGGGAAAAAGAGAGTGGTGAGGTCACTGCGCTGGCAAGTTACAGAGTAGCAACAGTATACAAGCAAAAAACTGCAATTTTTTCAAAAACAGCAAGATTTGACTTTCTAGCAAAAAGCAATAACAACAAGATTTGACTTTCTAGCAAAAAGCAAAAACAGCAAGATTTGACTTGCTAGCAAAAAGCAAAAACAGCAAGATTTAACTTTGCGATTTGGTATGCGTTTAGTGCCTGTCTTTGTTGTTGTGTCTGGTCCTGGGCATATAACTCATTCTGTTGCTCTGGATATGCTGGTTGATATTGCATTCCCCCATTCTGTGGCATCCCCCATCTGCTTCTGCATACCCTAGAAATATGTCCTATCTGTCCACACACCCAGCACCGAGGTGGATCTCTCATTTGCCTTTGATACTCTCCAGAGAACTCTTCTGGACCCTGCTGCATTGGTTTCCCATACCCGCGATACCCTCCCAAAAATCCCCCTTTGCTTTGTTGCTTTTGATGTCCATACCTGCATCCCCTGGGTGACTCGCCTCTTCTGCGGAACCCATGCTGCGCATCCCCCGCCCCATGAACCCTCCTCCAGCGGGCGGCGGTATGTACTGTGTCTGTGGTATGCTCCATTCTCCTGTACTGGTTAACACCGCCCCTTCCATGGCATATTTATACAGTTTCTCCTGCACTAACTTCGCCTCCGCCTGCTTTCTTTCCTCACCCTTATTCTCGTCGTGCTTTCCTGCATTAACCTGCAGTAATCTACTGTCGCAAGTTATATTTCTGACCACGGGTTTGCCTCCATCCCTACCAACTTCTTTAGTTGCCTTTGCACCTGCTCTGAAAATCTTTGGCATAATATATCATAGAATAATGCCACTGTTTTGTCCCACGGTTCTCATGTTTCAAGATGTCATAACTCTTGAATAGCCTGAATATATTGTAGGGGTCTCATCTTCCCCCACTCTGCCTGCCATAATCGCACTAATATCTGACGTGTCTGAGTACTGCGTCCGTAGAGCTTGCCATATGGCCGCTCGGCAGTTGTCAAACAGTGAATCATTGTACGCTGTGTTCTGGGTGGTTACTCCTGGGTATGCAGCACTTTTCCATATGTTATCGGCAGCCTCTCAGAGTGTCCCCATTAGTAAACCTTTTATGTCTCCCACTGCTAACTTCTGTCCTGCTGTCATCCTTTCCATTTCCCTCCGGTCAACGAAGGTAGCCTACACCTCAAATTGTCCTTGTTGATATGCTTCCATGGTATGTATTCAGGTTGCTCCCCCTCCATTTTCCAGTAAGGGGAACTGTGTCATAAAAATATCTTGCTTTTCTTCAACTTTACAGATACAAATTGTCTTTAAACTATCACAATCCTCTCTGGCTCCCAACCAACTTCGCAGGCTTGCTTCGCGCACTGGCCTTCTGCAACTCTCTGCCTCCTCCTCAAGCACACCCACCAATTTTTCTCATGCGCCTTCCGAGCACCGCCACAGAACAGCTTACTCCATCAATTTTTGATTGTCTAAACCAAAGTCTGCACCTCCATGTGCTCTCCTAGTCCTATGTACAGGCCTTCCTGGTGACATCCCCTCTTAAGTAAGTAAGGGAATGATAGAAATCACTAACAGAGCTCACAACAATATTGTCCCATTACACAGATATTTTCAAAAACCCAATCAACATATACCCACGGCCGTCGTCCTGCCTCCTAACAGGGGATACCAATATTTCACGTGCTCAATATGTACCTACAGAATCGCTTTGTATATAAAACGTAACTTGAAGCTTTGTGTATTAAGAATGTCACTCAGTGACTGGACACTTGAAATTTATAATTAATGTTCGTCGCAAATGTGAATACATGGAATTATTGCACCCCCCCTTCTTTGAAAATGAGATAAAGTTGTATTCATTCAAATTGTGCCAGGACAATAAACACCAAATTAAATTCACAATATGTAGTTTCGCACTTTTCTTGCATGTTTATTTAATGTATGCCTGTAAGACCTTGCATATGATAGTGTATGCTGAATAGGAGGTCCTTAGGTTAAGACGTGTTTCGGCCTTGAGCCTTTTTCTAAACCGGACTTATCCTTAATCACAATAGCTACATGGTTCAACAAACATTAATAGCGTAATTCATAATTTGATTAGTAGACAGAAAATTAGGGGTAGGCAAAATGTAGGATTCGAGGGAGAACAAAAAAGGAGGGACAGCACATACATTTCATTAGTCATATTAAACACTTTCTTGCAGAATTGCTCTTCAAAGATACCAGTAGTTACATTTAAATGTTTACATTATGTCATACTCACCTAGCTCACTATACTTGAGTATAAGGCGAGTGTCATGGCTATTAAAGCATTCCTTTGGTTAGTTCCCTGTTTCTACAATCGAAACAGTTCATGCCAAATTAGAGTATGGTATTCTACCAGCTTGCTAATGCCAAAAACAATCATAAATTGATCTCTATCTCAACCATAAACTTCTAAACTGTGGTCTTAAATACCTCTTGGAACTCTTCGTACAGGGTTTGCAAAATAGGTTTTAACTCTTTCAAAATAACCGTATTTGGTTCCATGTGTTAGAATGGGCAAAAATGGGCGTTTACACAAAAAATTGCGGCAAAAAGGCTGTGGTTTTGCCGCCACCATCCATGTAAAGGATGCAGGGGAGGCCCCTGCAACCCCCAGACCCATTATACCATTTAAGGGGGGCCGGGGACACCCCCGCAACCCCTGCTCCCCTTAAATAGTATAATGGGGTACACCTTTACCAGGTCAAAACACGGCCGCAATTCTTTGTAAAGGCAACATTTTTGCCGCTAATTTATTACTGCATACCCCGTATTTTAGGCAAATCGGTTTGTCAAAACATTGTCCATTATTATGTAACAAAACACATAATCAATCACGTCCCTCTATATTCATTTGATTGCCCGAATCACTGTTTCATTTGGCGTCTCATTGCCTCAGCAGAAAATTCTCAATGCACTTTTGAAATTCGATAAACCCTGCCCCCTCATGTATCTGCAAATGTTATGGTTCGATTTAGTACTTCTTGAACTTTCCCAAGCATCTAGACAAATGCATTTGTTAAGCCATTATTTTAGGCATAAAGTAAAAGAACATTGCAAAGTTAAGGTAACTTGCCTTGAATAACAGAGAACAATTTCCTAGCGATTGTGTCCCGGTCCTATATATATAAAATGCCTTGGCGAGACTTAGCCAGAAGAACACCTTCCGCAATTCAAGCTAGCTCCATTTGCTAAGCCCTATACACAGGGACACCATCATCCATGACAGAGCTAAAACACCCAATCCGCAGGAAATCCAATATTTACATAAGTGCTTTCATCTGCACCCTAAAGTCAATAGTGTAGGCTAACCTCCTCAACCTTTTACCTCAAAATCCAAATGTTCCCTAACCATCAACATCTGACAATTACTTCAGCTCTTTTCTCCCCTATACTTCATAATACTTTACAATACTTCAACCATACTCAAAAATACTCACCACCACCCCACACCCAACATTTCTTTACCACCCTCCTCAATTGGCATGTGGCTGAGTCAATACTTACACTCTGTGATCCACTGATGCTGCTAGGCCACCGGCTCTCGCCAAAATTGACACACGGCCCTTCTGGTCTGCTGGGCTACTCATGAACCATGGGTAAGATATTTCCGAAGACGGCGCCTGATGGCCTCTGCACGGGGTGCACTCTCGTGTGGTCTCACGCTCCGTGGGGCGCCGCCACACATCTTCAGGCACTGTGACGGAAGAGGCGGCTCTATGCCGAACGGGCATAGTGAACCATCCCTCTGCTACGAATTGTTTAGGTATACCAGAGGACCGGGGTTCACACTACACATTCATCGTTCAGTGCAACCAGGGCCCAACAAACCCTCCCCTGGTATACAGACAGAGGACTTAGCCAAGGGCAAGTTAGAACTGTCCTTTATTTTCCATAACAGACAGGGATCATACAGGAAATAGGAAATTCTCCAGCGATCACAGGTCATGAGCTCGTGTCAGGGGCTTTTGTTGGGGTGTGTCGTCACAAGTTAGGGCTCTTCCCCAAAAACCTATGAGAGTACACTATTGTGTGGCAGGGGTGGTAGTGCCTATGGACATTGCTGCAGGGTTGCAGGATTAGCATTTGCCCTTGCATTTGCCATCCACCCTTGTTGTGTGTTCTCTGAGTGATTGGAGCAGGCCTCCACAACCCATGGACCCAGCTTTGTTCTCAGCGCTCTCAAGGTGATGAGAAAGACTATGTGTCCCCATTGTTGCTACTGGTATAACCATTTGTCTTAGAGAGCCTATAGGTTGCATCATTGTAAAACAACACATGTATCAGTTCTTGTCTGCTACGCTGGGAACCGTTCCTCTTCCAACAGTGGGTAAATGGCTATTGTTCGACTCTGCCGGACCACGTGGGAAAAACACTGCAAAATTGAGCTTTTCTGTCTGCAATTAGTGAGGATTTATTCTGTTATTTTGCAGGTGGATCCTTGTCTCTGGGGGCAGGAATGTTCTGCTCATCTCTAAACTTGGCTTTGAGCACCAGCCCTGAACAGTGTGCTCCAAAATCTGTTTTCCTTCGCCCCTCAGTATGAGGCCTGTGGCTTTATGTAATTCTACTATAGTTATGTTATGATTTCTATATGTCTATGTTATATTATTTTATTTTCCTTGTGGGTTAGTGGTACTTGGTCCTTACTGGTTCCTTATACGATCCTGTAGTTCCATATGATTAGTTGCAATAAGCAGCTGCAAGCTTGCTCTGCATCTCTTGCTTTTCTTGCATTTCTGCGTTTCTGCGTTTTGCTAGTGAAAAGGAAAGGCTTCTGACAGTATGTATATGTATCTGTTCCCTATCTACAGGACTGTGTAAGCATGTTCTTCGTGTGTGCATGTGAGTGTCCGTGTATCTTCGTGCAGGGATGCGAGTTTGCTTCATGGCTAACGTTACTATGTTGTGGTGTTTCTAATGACGTCAGCACAGCTGGATATTTGTCATTAGTTAATCAGGTACAGAGAGGCTCCTGCATCCATGATCAGTGTGGATACTCCGGTATCCAGGAAGATATCAGCTGGATGAGGTTGGTTTGAATGGTTGTCTGAGAGTATATCTCAGAGAATATCTGTTTGCATATGTAGATATCACTAGCCCTCCTGGGGGCTGGCCAAACAGTGACTGGCATCTTGCATTTCTAGCTCTGTCGGCTGTCATGCTTATGGGGGTCAAGAGGGGCATTCCAGAGACCCTCTCTTCACAAACATGCACCATGACCTACAATGCTGGTGAAATTCCAAACCACTACCCTACTCCTAGCCTTTGAAAAATAACTTGCTTCTCTCTCTGCACTGGACCCTGCCAAATCCTCTTACTTCACAAACCTAATATGCTCCCTCACAATCACACCCACAAACGTTCATCTACCCTCCAAGCTTTGTCCACACCTCTCAGGCTAATATCCAGTGTCTCCATCTTCTCTGCTTTTCCTTTGTGAGTCTCTGACAGCCCTCCTCTTGCTCCCTCTCTCACTCTCCTTCTGTCCACCACCTCTCCACCCGACCCCTTCTCTCTTGACTACTTCTCTTCATCTGAATTAACACCCTTCCTTTGCAGTGCCAACTGATGTCGCATTCCTACCTCTTTGCTCCTCACACAGTCGCATTCTTAGTGCCAATCAACTGCCCTCATCTCTTAGGGTTCTTTAACGTTTCTCTCTGTCTCCACTAGACTCTTCCCAGCCTCCTTCAAATATGCAACTGTCCAACCCCTTTTGAAGCAATCCTTTGCTACCAAGGGCCAAGCAGAATTATTGACAAGTTTCTCTTCTACACCATTTTTCAAAGGTCTCTGAGCAGGTGGCCTTCAAATGAATCATTAAGTACCTTTAGTTTAATGGTATTGTAGATCCACTTCAATCTGCCCTGCATTGTAAACACGCCAGCGAGACTGCACTCATGCATGTTTCCAACTTTCTCTCTGATGCTCTCTTATATTCTCAGTCATTCGGATCCCTCTGCCTTTTTTGACATGGTAGACCATGCTTCCCTCCTCACTTTCTCCTCCAAGACCTTGAATTTCGAAAATGTGATCTAGACTGGATTATCACCTACCTAGACGTTTTGTACATTTGTATGTTACTCTTAATGCTGTGTTGGCCAGAGGAGCATGTAATAGTGTGGCAATTGTGAAGATGGGAAAGATGAAGATAGCCACATTGTCCCGAAGCAGCAAGGCGTACCAAGTGTCGGTAGACTGTAGGCAACATGGAATCATTGTAGCACCCATGCACAGAGAGATGACCTCTACCAGACTAACCACATGGAAAACAAAAGCAAGCAAGGAAACCAGGGAAGGAAGGGTGTGGACGGTACAATGAAGGTATTGATGACGCATAGGGGGAAGCTCAATATTCAACATACAGCAGTGTACACAGAAAAGGAAGACAGTTGGGTAGCGACAGAGTTAAAGGGAGAGTCAAAAATATAATGGAGGAGAGTGTGATTTTGGTGAAGAGGCTAAAAGGCTTTACTTATTGCTTAACCTCCCTTGGCCGAGCTGGCTGGGTGAGTCCACCCTCTCCCCTAAGAGGAAGTGCCTGCGGCATGATCACCTGACTGAGAGTGGCCAAATCAGGCCCATCAAGTACAACCAGGAGACTATACAGACGCAAAGATTGTAGAGAGAAACACCTCATGCTTCTGCAGGCTCAAAGTTGGACCTGGCACAGGAAAGACTGGGCAAACCAGGTGCAGGCTCACAGGGAGGAAATGGTGGCTTAGGGATGGTCAGCCAAGGGATCTTGGATTCCCATAATGTACCAAGGGCACGCGAGTGCAATGAGATGGCTCCACGAGTTTGCGCAGCACTATTAAAACAAACCACCACTCTTCTCTCCTGGGAAGAGGAGGCCCCTCAGCCCGGTCATATGGCTGAGAGCAGCCAAGTTAGGGCCAGCAAGCTAAACCTGGATGCTAGGCAGGCACACAAATCACAGATGGTCATGCCTAATGTGTCTCTGGGTGCCCTGCTGGATTAGGCACAGGGAAGGCATGGCACATCAAGCCTGTCCTCACCGGGAGGTAAATGCCTCTCACTAAGGTTCACCGCAGGGATCGCTGAGTCACACAATGTATCACTGTGAAATGGGAACCCAAGATTGTCATTGGTCGTGATGCTCTAATACAAGCAATCAACACTCTTCCAGATAGCGGTTGCCCACACTTCCTGGGGCACAGTGGTGCATTAGGCACTGTGAAGACAGGGAAGATCAGGCACAGGCTCACTGGTAGGCACTAGTAGCTCGCAGAGGGACATCCGAGGTAACACATTATGTCTCACAATTCAGTGCCAGCATGCAAGCACCACAGGATTAGTAGATTTTCTTACTAAGAGAAAGGGTAATTTACCTGACCAACCCACCCCAACCTCCTGTGCAGACTGCATGTCTGTGTCAAACAATTTTAAGTAGGTGAGATCACTCTGTCACAACGTCTTGAAAGCACAATAATCCAAAAATATAGCAATGTTGTAGGCTCACATGACTTTGCACCATGGTACTTGTAGTCATCCACATATAAGGAAATAGAATGACCTTCATATTGATATTTTTCCTGACCATGTTCTCTTCGGATATATTTACGAGTTGGTGCATCTTGATTTGGGTATGTTGCAAGTCAGCTCTACAGAACCAGTATTATTTTAATTCTTGAAAGCCAAACATTCAGTGTTTCATTTTTCCAGCTATAGGATCTTATGTCCCAACTGGCAACTTGAGCTGCATCTCTGTCAACACCCTAGAAACCCACCTGGAGTTGTGTATGCTGCCAGGCCCTAGGACGGAGCAGTCCCTCACTGTGGCAGCATATCCACGCTAAAGGTCTCTAGTTCAGAATGGGATGGATGGTTAAAAAATGCAAGGTTTTCTTTCAGGATTCCATATGCTAGTACCATCAATTATGTGTAAATATCTAAGCACCGTCTCCGGGAGGATTATTAAGTGCTACCAAACTTGCTAGTATTTACATGGGATTTTAAGTCACTGTTTGCAATTCTAGAGACCTTACTTGTGTTTTAGTTTGCTTTAGTGTTTTTCCATAGATAATATTAGTGACTATTTATGATATGATACGATGGATCATTTATAACATGCTTAATATCCAGAGTTTTCTAAGCGCGGACCCGGGAATCGAACCTGTGTTGCTGCGTATCGTCTTGCTGCCAAGGCGAGCATGTTGCCGCGGACCTATCCTCCCGATATACCACACACCACAAAGCTATTGTCTCCCACCTATGCACCAAGCATTGAAATGCAATGGTGTATACATTATGTTGCAATTGTGCATAGGTTTCCTGTTTTAGGGGTTTCTTTATTTATTTTACTTCCGGGGGTAATTTTCCTGTGTTTTCATTTTTTTTTAGAATCTGTGTTTATCTGTGTTTTCTCTTTGCCCCCTTCAAAATATCACAGATAACTTGTATCCAGTGTAAAAATGCAAACATTAATTTATTGTTTTATCACGTGCATGAATAGGGTAATATCTCTCAGAACAAGATGTTATGAACATTTCCGGAGATTAAAAATGAATGTGTTAATCCGGTTATATCTAATGTTTTTAAAAGTCAAAATGATTGTAGTAAATCATGCAATACTTTTCCAGGGACTCTTTGCCCATCCATGACCTTTATTTTCTTCCCATGAAGACTGACAACCTTTTCACATTGTAGAGACTTCTAATTTTAGCAGATAAGGCATAGTGTGGTAAAAGGATTTGCCCGGGAGCACTCACTTTGGTGGAGATGAGGATTATTTTGACTGTCAAAAGAAATAAACTCTGACCAGATAATAACTGTTTATCATGTACTGTACTTTCCCCTCTCCCTTCCCCCTTGCACTTTTCCCTTTCCCCCTCCCCATGCACTTGTGCGATCTGAATGACACCTGGCCTAGTAAGATCGTTGTCTGTCTTCCCTCTGTTTCCCCTCCCTTGCCTCATTGTGCCTCGAAACACTTGTGTATAGGCGCGTTATAAATGCCATATCATATCATATCATATTATATAAAGTGCTGCTCACTACAAAATGAGAAGGGAGTCTCATTAATGTACCCCTGAGGCTTGATTGGAGGGGGTGCAAAACAAAACAGGTGATGGCTGGAAGGTTTAGAATGAATCTAAACCTCTGACATTGCTATGGTCAACCTTCCAGACCACTGTTCTTTGCCTACCAAGCCATTACAAAAGTGGAAAGACCATATGCAAATCAGGTTTGGTCCCACCCTAAAAGGGACAGGCCAGCCCGAACTGCGAAGCCACATCCCTTCTGCATGAGACCACAAGCATCCCCAAACATGTTTTGGCCTCGTTGCGTCTCATCAGTGAGGAGTAGCTTGGGTCTTTGGGCACAGAAGGCACAGGACCCACATCTGGGCATACCCAAAAGAGGTGATGGCTGGGAGGTTTAGAATTAATCTAAACCTCCGGCAGTGCTATTGTCAACCTTCCAGACCATTGTTTTTGCCTACCAAGCCAAAGGGGATAGACCATAAAGGGGATAGACCATATGCAAAAAGGGGATAGACCATATGCAAATCATGCTTGGTCCCACTCTAAAAGGGGTAGGCCAGCCTGAATTGTTAGGTCACATCCCTTCAGCACAAGACCACAAGCATCCCCAAACATGTTTTGGCCTCATCAGTGAGAACCAGCTTGGGACAGCAGCAAAACGAAAGAGATGGCTGGAAGGTTTAGACTTAATCTTAACCTTTGGCATTGCTCTGGGCAACCATCCAGAGCACTGTTCCTCGCCTGCCAAGCCATTACAAAGGGGGAAAGAGCATATGCAAATCAGGCTTGGTCCCACCCTAAAAGGGGCAGGCCAGCCTGAACTGCTAGATCGCATCACCTTCTGCATGAGACCACACACATCCCCAAACATTTAGGGAACCAAGCTGCACCTCACTGAGGAGAACTATCAAGGTGCTAACATGTCTGGGGTTGCTTGTGCTTCCATGCAGAGAGGACCTGGCCTAGCAATTTCGGCAGGGCTGCTCTCATTGGTAACATTACCTGACTGATTTGCATATGGCTGGACCCCTTTTGCAATGGCGCAGACGGGCTAAGAAACGATGGTTTGGTAGGTTGCCCAGAGCAGTGCCAGTGTTTCAGATTAATCCAAAACTTTCCACCCATCACTTTATTGGTTTTAGTTTGTCTCCCTATTTGAGAAAGGGTATGACCAGATGTGGATCCCTTGCTCAATGTGCCATAGGAACCAAGCTGCACTGCACTGAGGAGGCCCAATAAGGATGAAAAAAGGCTGGGGTTGCTTGTGTTTCCATGCAGAGAGGACCTGGTTTAGCAGTTTAGGCAGGGCTGCTCCCATTGGTGATAGTCCCTGACTAATTTGCATATGGCTAGACCCTTTTGCAATGGCAGAGATGGGATAAAAACTGTGATGTGGAAGGTTGCCCAGAGCAGTGCTAGTGGTTCAGATTATTTAAAAACCTTCCACCCATCACTTTTTTGGTTTTATTTTATCTCCCGATGTGAGAAAGGGTATGCCCAGATGTGGGTCCCTTGCTCACTGAACTATAGGGAACCAAGCGGCACCTCACTGAGGAGGTCCAACAAGGTCAAATGGTGTCTGGTGTTGCTTGTGTTTCTGTGCAGAGGGGACCTAGCCTAGCAGTTCGGGCAGGGCTACTCCTATTGGTGACAGTACCTTACTGATTTTCATATGACGGGACCCCTTTTGCAATGGTGCAGATGAGCTAAAACACAGTGGTGTGGAAGGCTGCCCAGAGCAGTGCTAGTGGTTCAGATTAATTCAAAACCTTCCACCCATCACCTTTTTGGTTTCAGTGTGTCTCCCTATGTGAGAAAGAGTATGCCCAAACATGGATCCCTTGCTCGCTGCTCCATAGCAACTCAAGCTGCATCTCACTGAGGACATCCAAAAAGGCTGAGACATGGCTTCATCATTTCACAACTGAAAAAAAGAAAAAAGACAAAAATGTCCGCCACGGATCGGGAAAGTAAGTCCATGCTCCTTTTTCATGCCTGCCATTTAAATCAGTTAAAAAAGGTAAACAAAGAAAATGGCCACCATGGAAAGGGAGAAGAGACACGTTGTCCCTTCTCCCTTTCCATGGCGGTGTGTCGCAGATAGGGCGCAAACGTACCGGGGACAAATGTGTACCCGGAACGTCCACTAGCGAAATGGAACAAAAAGGAGACGGTAAGTGAGGCAGGATGGGGGGAAATCTGTGGAAAATGGAGGGAGGTGGAGTCAGGGCACTACCCTTGTTCCCTGGTGGGGAAGATGTCAGCCTCCAGCCCTGAGTAGGCTCAGAGCGGCGGGATTACTATTTGGTAATTCCCCCAAAATTAGCCTCCTCATTGGCTGGGAGGCTGCCACACCCCTTTGCCAGTTACTAATATACAGTAGTTTCTCATACAATTACTATATATTCTCTTTGAACAAAATGGTAAATTCTGACCCTTTTGTGCATTACATGTGTAAGGTGGTGGCGAGAGGGTCAGAGATGCCCACCTTTTCACCCCCTTCCCTGACCTATTGTAAAAATATGTCTCATTGTACTTAAGGATAGCATCTGTATGCCCCTGCTGTCCATTACATTTTTTAAAAACAGAAATTGGGGGCAATTTGGAACTATTGGCGTCACCACAAGCTAGAGGTACAAATAGGTGGATTTTCAGCAGAAAGTGTACCTAAAATACTGCCAGCAGTGTTCTCACAGAATATTGATGTGGGTATATGATCAGACCCTGAATTGGGCAGCTGGTAAAAGCGGTTGCAGTCAGAAGGCTACAATAAGCCAACATTGTCTTTCTCCCAGCTGAATTTTTTTTTAAAGAAAATAGGGACGCAGAGGGCAAAAAATGTACATTTATTGTGACACCATCATCAGACAGTTATCAAAAGGTAAGGAAAACATGCAAGATGATTGTAGGTTGTACCTGACATTTGTGTTCAGCAGAGACTTTGACATACTATATTGCCTTTTTTTATTTGGTCTGCCAAGCAAACAATAACACAAAAAGAAGCCATTGTGTGAATGTTTGATTAACTAGTCAGATAAGTGATGCATAAGCCAACAGTAGTATCGGTCTGGCCAGCCCCTTCAGCTGGCATGACACTGACAGACATTCTAAATGACTAAGCACCATTAGGAGGTGGGTGCATGTCTTGACAGGCATGCTGCTGGAGGTAGTTACCATTGCGGCTGCTGGTAATCCTGACAATTCGCCCAATTCCAAGCTTGCCAGTGGTATGGAAATAATAATATTGATATTGCTGGAATTCTGCCAGCGGTATGCCAGAAAATCTACTTTTCATATTTTGTATCCATTTTCACTGTCACATTGATCGTGAAAATGCAAAATGTAGGCGAGCATTATTTTGTTTAAAGCACAAAAGGAATATGGCATACGGGGATAACCTGTAGATGACAGGGTCGAATTTGGACAGTCATAGAGCTTGCAATTATGCAACAGCAATATAATGTTCCTTCCCATTAATATTGAATTACTTGTTGGTAACAAAGTTCAGTGGGTCAATAGACCTACTGGAGACATCTGTGTACAACCCCTAGGTCAGGGATTCTAATGCAGGCAGAGAGAACTCAAACTTGAGCATCTGAAGTTGGCAAAATGAGTACCAGTGAGTTGTGAAACCACTCACCATATTCTATCAAAAGCAACTCCATTTATTTTGGGGATTATACCCGTATAGCCTGCCTATGACCTTTTACGCCTTGAATGGGGAACACAAGCAATATAGACTACAAACAAGACACAAAACCGAAAAAAACTTGAAATAAAATAAAACACGTTCGGAAAAGTACATGAAAAGTTAATAGTTAATGTATTTCTTTGCTTAGGCCAACTTCCAAAGCGAACAACTGGTTGTCATTTCTTTTTCATTGTAAAAGTAGAACTACAGGTAATCATAGACACTTTATAAATGAAAAATGGTCAAGAAAAAAGAAGGATTGCGCTGCCTTCTTAATTGCTCAGGGCTTCTTTAGCATTGGCAACGCTGTAAACGTGGGACTCCACTGGCACTAAGAAGTCGCGTATAGCGCAGCGAAGCCTTCTCCAATGTGGCCACAAAAGTCTCTATATGTAACCGTTCTTGAGTTATGACCCCAAATCTCTAGTTACTCTCTCATTTCAGACTTTTCCACAAACAAAAATAGTTAATAAACATACAAACTAAATGCAATGTCAAATTGCATTAAAAAGAAGCTTAAAAACAATACATCTGAAGTTAAACTAAACAGACAAACGAACCAGTGAACTAGCCCCTTAATAGCAGTTCAAGGGCCTCATCACGAGTTGGGCGGTAACCCTTAAATGCAGCAGCAACGCTATTGACCCTGCATTTAAGGGTCTGCCCATTCTAGGGCTGGCAGCATTTACTTGCAGATCTAGGCTGGGTGTAAATGCACTGGAAAAATATCCATCTTCGGGCACAATTAGCGCTGCGCTATTAGCGCGTGCTAATTGCACCAAAAATTCCCCATTGGGTGGAATGGGGAATTACAGTTAACGCCCAACCCGTGATCCGGCGGTAATACCGTCAGAGGGTTGGCCGGTAACGGATACTGCCAAGTCGTGATGAGGCCCCAAGTCTAAAAAAGTTGCCAAAGGCATAATTTATCTCCATATGTTCAGCTTTTAAAAATAAAGGCAAGAATGGTAACCAAAAGTTTACATTACATTTCAATACAGCGGTCTCAGCAACAACCTCCTGTATGGGAGGATAGGTCCAAGAGTCCCCCCCTCTGCAGTCCCCCCCCCCTTGTGGAGTCCATGGCTCGTCGGGGGTCCCCCCTGCCACCAGGGCCCAGGTGGCGGGTGGACCGCTGGCTGAAACATTGACCAAATGTGCTGTATTAAGCTAGGCCCTGGAAACCATTTTGTGAAACCAGAATGACATGAGCCCCTGTGCGCCGCAGCACGGCCCCCACCCTTGGGGAGTTCTCACTTATCCCTGCGGCCGCAGCTCCCTGGCAGATCCGCTGAGAGCCCGTTCCCACGAACAGACGGACATGAGCTAGTGCTAGAAACAAACACTGTAACATTCACCTTCCGCAGTGTATCACTGTCCACAGTATGACCCGGCCAGCAGGGCCGGGGTGGAAAAGAACTGTAAAATGGTCCCCCGACAAAAGAAGAGACCCTAAATACCAATATGCAAACTGCCTGTGATAAAATCCTTTTCTCCACGACCTTTTGATAAAATATGTAAACTCCATGAAGATGGCAGAATGTGTGTTCATGTGGCCTTCTGGTTGAAATACCCATATCCCCGTAGCTATGCGCAAATGGTAGAAGTGTCCCGGGTTTTATGTTATATGTTTCTCTGAGAAGAATGTACTCCAAGGCCCTATGCCATAACTGAACTAATGCTGCTATAGTGCAATGGAAAACAAGTGCAACCGAATTGGGAGCTCATGTAAATTGTGTAAGAAAACGCATGGAATGTATTCGAATGTTCAAGCTCACCATGTGTCACTGCCATCAGTCTCATTGGCCAGTTGTTCCTGCGTGCTCCACCAACCTTAATACTACCTTGCTTATCGTGTATGTATAGAGTGTAACAAAATGTTGTGGTTGTTAAATACTTAACATATAGTTATCAATAGCAACATTGGGATAGGTAACACCTTTGAAATGGCCATGTAAAGGCGCTAACAATGTAGACATGTAAGCTTTGAAGAAAAAGCTCAATGAGTATTGTACAGTATATGAATTATTATGTCTTTTTGTATAACCTGCAAACACACGAGGAAAATACCATTGTGGGCATATCCAAGGCCACTTCCCCTCCCTCCCCAGTAAAGCCTGCCAGATGAAAGGCAGAGGCCCAGGCTGCTCTGCCTCACCTCCCCCAATTCGGCTGGAGCCGCTGCAAGCATTCACCTTCCCCCGCAGCTCCGATGGCCACGACCAGCCACCTGAATTATTTACAACCCAGCAGTAAACCCCGGCCATAAATGCAGGCCAAAAGGTGCCCTTTCTTAGGCTCCACGACCCACCAGCTCACCCCAGGTTAATGGCCCCTGTAAAATTAAGACACCCAATATTATAGCAACAATGTAGGAACCCATTCATAATGACTTCTAACGAGACACGAAAACTTGGACAGATCACCCCTTGCCCTGAGACCCAACCTCGTGACCTAAGATACCCGGCCAACAGGATAATGGTAACCATGTATTGATGTATCACCAAAGGACCCCACTCTAGGTGCATTCCTCCTGTGTTGCATTAACCTGTAGAATAAACTATTGTAAGATTTACACGGAAAGATAATATTGCAGTATCTAATGAATGGGGTGTGTGTGGCCCTTAGGGCAGAAAGGCAAGCAAGACGTTCATCAATGACAGAGGCCACGCCTGGTACAACAGCACCGCCCGGATGAGCCCAGCTGACCTGCCCGGCCCACGTTGGCAACCAGTGACGTCCACCAACCATGGCGCACCACATCACAGCTGCACCTATAGTTAGTCGTCGCCACCCAATCCCCACGAACATGTGCCCCCTATAGTGTGTAGGTTCTTATGATGCGTTTTGTAAATATATACGCCCGTCTTTGCTAGTGTCAGACAGAGCGCTCTCGGAGTTTGCAGAGTCCTTTGCATGCCCTATTTTTGACTTATATAAACTCCCATTAAGCTCACCCGCACTTTGTTTTAGCCTTATTCCCATCTTGTGAGAGTCCATTATTGGCTCTCATTGTGGGGAGGATCGTGCTATCTGGGGACGCTCGCCTTCAGTGGTGACCCCGACAGCGTGATTATTTTTTCTTAAATATATCCCTACCGTCCCCTTTGGCACGAAAATCTCTGGTCGAAAAGGGATACGCACGGTGCGCCGGCTCCGGTAAGCTGCCCGCCAGCGGCGACCGGTACGCTTAGAAGTGCGCACTCAACAGAGAGAGGGTACGGGATCCCGGTTGGAAAATCCCCTTTGAGTACCGCTCGCCGGAGCAGGGGCTGACCGTTGTGCGTGCGGCACCGCTGCCTGGATGGACTCAGTTTGGAGACTCTCGGTTCAAGACGGGCACGTGAGTATTAAGTGCGAGCGACCATAAAGGGAGCCGGGGAGGAAAACAGGACAGGGAACAAGGTCATTTAAAAAGGGACACTTTGGGAATACTAAGAACCACTCTAGACTTTCTTTACTTTTTCTTTGCATATGGCCATTAGGATCAAGAGGTGAAAAGAGATAAAGAGACGGGAACCTAGCTCCGAAAGGGGGTAGAAGGCGGCACCGCATAGTGCTATCTTGACTAGTACTGGGAATATATGAAGAAGTGAAAAATAAGATAAAGGTGTCTGGTAAAAAAGAGAGACACAGTGAATACATTAGTAACTGCTATTCTTTCTATTCTTCTCTCTGGGTTTATGGGGAAAAAACAGGGTTAGTACTGAAAAAAAAAATGAAAAAAAAAAAAGAAGATAACCTAAGTAAAAAGACGAGTTTATATCAAACTAAAAAGACGAGTTTATATCAGATTAAGAAAGAAAGAGACAACTAGGGAGGGCGGAAAATGATTACGAGTTGAACTGTGAATAGAGTGTTGCGTATTGGTGTGTATGCATCATGTGTGTCAGAACATATTTTGTCAAGATGAATATGTAAAAATGGTAAAACGTGCATAATTATGGTGTGGTCATGGTAAGTGTGACCAGAAGACATTTTTACGGGGATGAGCCTGATGCAGTAAACTGACTATTTTTTTTGAGTAAGTGTGCTGAAGATATCAGTAGTGTACAAAAGGTGGTTTGCTTTTGTATGTGCCCCTAAATTATACAGAGTATAAGCTGTGCACACCCACTCCCATATTGCCCAGGTGGCGGAAACACACAGGTCCCTACACACAGAGGTATATACATATATAGATATATCTAGTGATATATAGGGCAACTACACACCATGGGGGCAGAAACACCCTTGGCCCATATTTGTAAGAATCGACCTGGGTATGCTGAATGTATTAAGAAATATCACGATCAGTGGATTACAGAACTAAAGGGGGAAGGGTTACCCCAAATATGGCCAGACGGAGGATCGTTTGACAAGAGTGTCCTGGATATGGTAGCAACATGCATTTGTATAAAATACAAGGGGAAGCAGTTACATAATAGCAGAGAAATATTAGATCTATGGAGATTGTTTGAAGAAGTGCCCCCTCCCAAAAAAAGAGAGCTAGGTACTGATTTGCCATCTACCACTGATAATCCATTGCTGATACCTGAAGACGACAAGGTGTTGCAAGAAGGGGGACCACCAGTAGAGGTAACTAGATTGTACCCAATATTAAATAAGCCAGTGCCCGCAGAAGGATACAGTGACCCCACATATGTGCCCCCAACAACAGTCACTATGACTCGAGGGCCAACGGCACCCCCACCGTATGAGAGCCATAGACAGCGCGACCAGGTAAGTACACCCACAGTAAATATAGAGAAACTAACAGAAGACTTAGAGTCTAGGCTCTCCGTAGCAAAAGATGAGCTCTCGAGGATAAAAAGCATATGTGAACAGAGTGGGGCTAACGCTGCTTGGTCAGAGCTGACAACAAGAACACAGGGTCATGATAAAACAATTGAGGAAGGGTGGAAGAAGGGGGAGATACTGTTCGGAATACAAGAAGAACCAACTCGAATAATTGAACTAGAGGAAAGGGAGGAGCATACTGACGATAAGATAATGGCCACAGGAGGTAGAGAGGAACTATTGTGCAATATAGAAGAGGACTCAGAGGAAGGTGAAAGATTAAGTATGGCGATGGGAGGAGGAAATGAGGGGATGGATGGTGCATGTTCGGGAAGAACAATGGAAGAAGAATGGACAGGACGGCTAAGGAATAGGTTGGGGAAAATGGTGCCACTAGGAAAGAAAGGAATAAAGGTGAGTACAGGCAAGGCAACAAAGGGGAAGTTACAACTCCCACTAACCCACTAATACACAGGGGAGGAGGGAGGCCGAATTACATACCCTGGGCTCAGATGGACAAGGCCAATTTGTTAAAGCTATTACCACCGCTATCAGGAGGGGCAAGCAAGTGGATATATGCATTTGAGAAACACACAGCCGGGGTACCACTAGCAATAGGTGATGTGAAAAGTCTGCTAGTATCGGCAGTTGGGGATCAAGCTAACAGAGTATGGGTAAAGGCTGGCTTCCCGGGGGTAACGTTAGACTGCGATCGCCATGATGGTGCCTCTTTTAACAAGTACGTGCAAGGGTGTGGGATGCATTAAGAGAAACATTTCCAGACACCCCAGATTTGCAGTCAGTGATGCAATGTAGGATGAATGATGGAGAAGATGCTATGGATTACATTTTTCGGGTCCAGGAGATGTGGAGGGCGGAAACGGGCACGCCCTGGTATCAGTCAACCTCATTATTTTACTTCATAATAAAGAGAGGGCTCCCTAAAGAGGTACAAAAAGCACTTGACAAAATTGCAGGTATTGAAGCGAAAGGGTGGCCCGAAATACAGAGCATAATAGTTCACCACTGTAAAAGAATAAAGGAGAGGGAAAAGGAAATAGCGCAAAAAAGATTGGTAGACGAGGCAAAGTTAGTACAAACAAAACTGGTGAAGGTCGCTGCAGCAGTAGCCGCGCTCCCACACAGCAGGGAGGGAGAAGAGGAGGAGTAGGGGCTGGTAGCAATACAGGGGAGGATGGCAATGAATTGGGCAGGAGCAGGGCAACCACAGTGGAACGAGCAGGAGCAGAACGGAGGTCCGCAGTGGCAAGATTGGGCCCCTCGAGGCGGACGAGGTGGGTACAGGGGTCGCAGAGGGGGTGGACAAGGGTACGGGGGAAATGGAGGGAATGGATGGCAAGGTCCCAGAGGTGCACAGGGAAGTTGTTGGAACTGCGGGAGGTGGGGACACTTTTCTCGAGAGTGCAGGAGTAGACCGAACAACGGATTTGAAGAGATGGAACAATATGGTAACCCCGACCCGGGAAGCCCATACGGTCTTCCAATGGGACGACAGCAGAGGGAACAAGAACAGGGGTATGCAGAGCAAAGACAAGCGCAACATTATAGGACACAGAATCACCCACAAAACAACGACAATATGCAATACACCCCAGGCAACCCTTTCGCAACGAGTGCCAATGGAGCACCAGCCCCGGCCCCCTACAGTGGTGTGTCAGTAGTTTCAGGAAATGTCTTCAGCCAGGGGGGGACAATGAGACAACCAGCATAGGACAGCCCACAGAGAACACTTGCGTGTCCTGTTCTATCTACCACCTACGATGCAGCGGAGGAACCATTGGTAGGGGCGCAGATAGGAGACAAGCAGTTCATATTTATGGTGGATTCGGGAGCCGAGAAATCATGTATCCATGAATGCCGGTTTCCGCTATCTAACCGGAAGTTAGAGACGCAGGGGTTCTCTGGGGCTGTAATTGAAGTTCCTTACACAGAAGATTTGGATGTGACAGTGGGGGGTAAAAACGGTAAAGACACCCTTACTTTATTATGAACAATCACCAATAAACCTGCTTGGAAGGGACCTTCTCAGCAAGCTTAATATGACAATATCGTTCACAGAAAGAGGGATAGTATGCTCAACCCCAGGGATATGCCCATTACGCGTAATGCTAGTGGTACATGCCCGAGCAACAGCACCAGAAATACGCGGCATGCCAGTGGACGAAAGAGTGTTTATCAAAGGATTAAAAACACTGGTCCAAGTAGTACCCGAGCTAAAAAAGTTAGAGTGGAGGATACCAGCAGAATTCATCTTCCGCCCAATAGTACGCCCAGACATAGCACCAGGTGCAGTGGTATCCTTAGACCTGCATGCTGTGCAAGTATCAGCCAAAAGGTTTGCAGTAATTGGGATGGACATAGATGGGTGTGAATGGCGCACTGTACTGTGCATCAATGCTGATATCGCCCTACGTGACTTGTCTGATGAGGATCTCTTTTCTGATCCAGAGAGTGATGGCGAAATAATAATGGAAATAGCAATACCCTGTGACATTTTAATTCAAACAAGACAAGTGCCCGTCCAATTGATGGCAGTGGTGGGAGCACTGCCGCCATTTTTTGATGATGACATGCGACTGGTGCCAAACAATTTGTGGACAACAGGCCCCCATGATGTAGGCTTGTTGCATGGAGTGACACCAGTAGTAATAAAACTCAAACCAGGGGCAATTGTGCCCCGAGTGAAGCAATACCCATTGTCGCACGAAGCTGAGGAAGGGATAAAAGAGACAGTAAGTGCATTGCTAGCACAGGGAATAATATGCCCTCAAACTCCCCATGTAACACTTGTATCTATCCGATCAAAAAAGCTTGGAGGATGATCCAAGATTTACGCCCCCTAAATGACGTCATACAAAAAGAATTTCCTTTGGTCCCGAACCCTGCATCCATACTGTGCAGTATCCCGAAAACGGCATCACATTTCACAGTGGTTGATTTGAAAAATGCATTCTTCTCCATCCCCTTGGCAGAAGAAAGCAGATACTTGACAGCATTCACACTAGGGGGGAAGAGATACGAGCATTGCAGGCTACCTCAGGGGTACTGTGAGAGTCCAAACATATTCAACCGCATACTACACGAAGACCTGGGTAATTTAACAGTTGAAAGCACGATCATTCAGTACGTAGACGATTTGCTTGTCTGCGCACAGAGTGAGGAAATGTGCAGAAGAGACTTGGTCACTCTCTTAACACTGCTGGCCAATAAAGGGTACAAAGTGGACAAAGGGAAACTACAATACTGCCAATCAGAAGTGCTGTACCTGGGGCAGCTGATATCAAAGGATGGGAAAAGAATAATACCTGACAGAGTGGAAGCAATAAGGTCACCACAATGAAGGAGATGCAAAAATTCCTAGGAATGTGTAACTATTGCAGAGCATGGATACTAGATTATGCAGCCTACATCAGACCTTTGCTACACGCACTCAAAGAGGCCCAGCAAGAGAACAGGAAAATAGAGTGGTCAAAAGAAATGAGTGACTCGTTTGGGTCACTAAAAGAGCTAATTTCGAGTGCTCCAGTACTCGCCAATCCTGATTATGAGCGCAAATTTTACCTGTTCTCACATTGCAATGGGACCCTTATGACAGCTGTGCTGACACAAAAGACTTCCCTAGGACACAAACCATTGGCCTACTATAGTGGCACATTAGATGCAGTGATGCAAGGCCACTTCGCGTGTGAGCAGTCTCTCGCTGCCGCTGCGTTCGCCATTGAGAAAAGTGCCACAATAGTAATGGGGTGCCCTGTCACGTTGTTTGTGGAACACTCATTGTTTGCAATACTGGAAAGATCAAAGAGTACAATGACTACACAGCGAGCAACTGCCTATGAGATAATATTGTCCAGCGCCAATATTCACGTAGTGAGGTGCAGGACAGTAAACCCAGCAACATTCATCACAGAACCGTGCACACTAGAGGACATGCAAGAACACAATTGTGCAACATACACAGGAGAAACGGGGGAGGGCACGGTGGTGTGTGAAAATGCCCTGAGCGAGGGAGAGATGGATCAGCATCAATTGACATGGACACAGGAGAGAAACATGTGGGACTAGCAGTAGAGAGGCTAGAAGAAGGTGAGTATGAAGTGTTAGTACAATATCGCCTTCCATCCCATTTCTCAGCCCAAGCAGCAGAACTTATCGCCCTAATAGAAGCATTACATGCAGCTAAGGGATATGCAGTGACGATATACACAGATTCAGCTTACATGACGACCACCGTACACGGAGGTCTAGCCCGGTGGGGGCCGGAGAGGGTTTCGAAGGGCGGATGGGACCCCAGTGCAACATGCCGAACTGTTGAAGGAATTGATTGAGGCCCTGAAAGGCCCAACAATGGTAGCAATAGTGAAATGCCAAGCACATACGTCTAACACCGACGTTGTGTCTTTGGGGAACGCAGCAGCAGACGCTGCTGCCAAGGAGGCTTCGTATTTCGAAAGACATGGAGCAGGTGAGCACCTATTGCAGCACCAGACGAATGAAGAAATTCCGGAAGGATACAATGCCATGCCCATATCACAAATACTAGAGCTGCAGGAAGGTGCAAGTAGTGAAGAAAAAGTGTTGTGGGAAAAAAGAGGGTGCAGCCAATCGGCAACAGATTTATTGTGGCTCCAAAATAACTCAGGAAAAGTAGTAATGCCCATCAAACTGTTAGAGATAGCATTCCAGCAATTACACTTTCCAGCGCACAATGCTAAACAACACATTGCGGCAGAGATCCAGGAAGATTGGTTCGTGCCATGTCTCCAGGAACACATATCCAGGTTGACAATGGAGTGCATGACTTGTCAAATATATAACTCCGGGATGACCCTACGGACACTCAGGGGGACAATTCCAAAACCAACAGGGCCCTTCAGAGAACTGCATATTGATTATGCAGACATGGGGGAGAGGTGTAATGGGGCACGCTACATGATAGTGGTTGTATGTCCATTCTCCAGGTGGGTGGAAGCGGGTCCATGTGCGCGCCCTGATGCTAAGAGCGCTGCAAAGTTCCTAGTGAGGGAAGTGTTCCCACGCTGGGGAATCTGTGACGTAATTCGGTCAGACAACGGCACTCATTTTGTGAACAAACTCTTCAAGGAAGTGACTGCATTATTAGGAATAAAACATAAACTCTGCTCGATTTATCATCCCCAAAGTAACGGCGTTGTTGAGAAGATAAACAGCCTGTTAAAAGGAAGATTGTCTAAATTGTGTTTTTCATTAAAGAAAAACTGGATCTACTGCCTACCCCTTGCACTGTTTGAGCTGAGGAATCAGCCGAGCAAGGATCATCATCTGTCCCTGCACAAAATTGTGACAGGGAGACGGATGCACACAGCACATTCCCCACTGCGCCAACACTCAGATGCACACAGAAGTGCCACAATATTAGGAGATGAATTCACAGATTACCTGAAGAAGCTAACTAGGGCAGCGCGTGCAATTTCAAGGCAGCTCTCACCACCAAGAAGGGAACACAACGGTGTCCTTTGTGGAACCGGACACACAAGTACAATTAATGCCAGGAGAGTTCATTTATGTCCGGAGCTTTGTACGCCGGTGGAATGCCCCAAGGTTCCATGGGCCATACGAAGTAGTGTTTTGTACACCCACAGCTGTAAAGGTGAAGGGACTCAGGTACTGGATACATTTGACAGACATGCGGAAGGCATATAATAGTGTGCGGGAAGAAGTGAATGGGGAGCCACAGACAACAGCAAACAAAAATAATGGAAATGATGAGTAAACATGAACAGATGAATGGAGGAATGTTACTGGTAAATTAAGCTGTTAACGAAACAATTCTATTACAGGTTATTGATCAAGAAAAATGAGAAAAATTAATGATGAAAAAAAAAATGTTTAATTGAAAACAACGGTGTAAAATATATGTATTTTCTGTTCCCTTCTCTGTGCACCCCTTTCCCCGCCCCCCCCCGACCATCTCCCTTTCTATGACTTCCTGGTACATACAGTGCCAACAAAAATGTTAACATGCACGTACTTAATGTACTTTTATATTTCAAACAGGAACTACCATGGCAACAAACGGGCAGCCTGCAACGAATAGATTGATTAAATGTAGAGATGCTTTAGCTGAAAGGTGTAGATATTCGTATGAGTGTGGATTGTCTGTATGCATTACATTATTTTTTACAATACTGTTTGGCTTGGCTACCTATTGGTTTATAGCGTTCATCTCTATCGAGATGAACGAGGGGGGGGGAATAACGGGAATAATGTAACAAATTAAACTACAACTGCGAATACTAAAGAAGGTGATTTTTTGGTGTGGGACGGATCTAAACTTGTATGGGGATATAACACGAAACCGCCCAATGCAGCTACCTCGCCAAATGAAAGAATGCAGGATAAAATGCAGGATAGCACAACTTCCCCGCCAAATGTCTCCGATTACAATGCCCACAGTTTAAATGATCGCAACCCTTCTGTTATATCATGGCTGTACAACACCCCCACCAGCGTGCCCACACATGTAACCACCCCCACTACAGAGAACACACTACCTGATAGAATAAAGAAAGAGAATGAAGAGATGGCAGTGAGATACACAGCATTATATGATGAATGGGAAAAGAGGGGTGGAGGGAAGAAAGGGGGGTCTAGACTGTTCCTCGCCCGTGAAGCCGGGAGATATCTTAGAAATAATAGGAGGAAAAGGGAGGTGGGAAGGAGAAAATACGACGAGTATTACGGGTTGGGACTGGACAAGATGGAAGACCCACGACACCCCCACCAGACAAATAAATGGTATGCAGACATGAGTGCAACTGCAAAACAAACAACAAATGAGAGTTGCTATGTCTGCTCCCTCATTCCCCATGCTTCAGGTACACCCAAAGTATTGCTACCAAAAGAGTTTCCTCTTGTGGATGCCCAATGTCTCCTTCATCTCACGTTGTACAGAATTAAGAACACCTTCCAGGCCCACGAGGTAACTTTTAAAATGCTGCAGAACGAGAAGACCTGTTATCCGAAAGCGGAAGGAGTGATATGTTTGGAAGAGCCATTTTTTATAATAAAATGGACATTATTCTCGGAAAATAAGTGGAAAGATGAAGAAGTAATGTGCAAAGCTGAGGCGCTGCGAGGTGTGGCACCAGAGAAACTGCAGTGGATAGAAAAAACATGTACACCAGTATGGAAAGACCACATCTCAAAATTGACCTGGGTGACTGCCATTGAAAAGCCATTCAAACTACAGAAACAAATAGACTATGAACTGTGTTTCCAGGGAGACGGGAAAACTATCATGGGGTAAACAAAAACTGCAACAAGACCCTCACAATCCCGGATATGAGAAAAGGGACAGCGGCCCTCATGGACACTTATTGGGTATGTGGCAACCAGGCATACCTGCACCTCCCACAATCCTGGAGCGGCATCTGCTCATTGGCCACCCTACATTCTGCACTAATGGTGATACCAGAGAGCCACATTGGTGGGAGCAAGAAAATGCGGGAGATTCCTCAGAAGAATTAAGCCCAACCAACTGCAAAATCACAATTATATGTCCTGTCTTCCGGCAATAAGGGGGAGATGCTGTCCCGGAGCAGACGATCGTCGAACTACATACCAAAAGCATCCACAGAACTACTGGCACAGATCCCAGACAGATATCGATTATTCAGCTCTGCAGAGACTTTCTTTGCCTCACCCCTCCCCAGCATCCAGGCACGGGCAAATGCAAAATAGCTCCAAATCACACGCTGGGAGCTGATCCAGCTGGCAAATGACACTGAAGAAGGATTTAACGTAATAAAAGTGGAGCTGAGAGCACTGCGGCTAATGACCATGCAAAATAGGTATGTCTTAGACCTATTAACAGCGATGGACGGAGGTGTTTGACGAAAAATTGGAAGTGCCTGCTGCACTTTCGTACCTTCTGGAGATGCAGATAATGGTACCTTATCCCACGTGATCGAAGCCGTACATAACCTAGGAGAGAGGATGAAAACGGAAGGTGGGGCCGAAGCAAGCACATGGTTCGACAATCTCTTCTCCTGGGTCCCGTCATGGTTGGGAATGACTGTCAAATTGCTGATGCCTACGGTGGTGCTCTTCCTTTTTATTTTTTGTATGCGCCAGGTGGGTCTTCGATGTTGTGCAAACGCAGTACCAAATGGTGCGATGATGATGGTGACAATGGGCAACACTCGTGGTGCAATACAAAATATGCAGGAGGTGGAGGTGCAAACAGGAGAAGAAAACACACCAAAATTCCAGATGGTGCCCATATACCACAGTGGGGATGTAGTAGACAGACTATGGCACACTACAATTAAAGAGCCCCATGAACTTGAGTGGTATAAGGAGGTGTGGGTGGATCTGGAAGGGGACGGGGATTGTATATATATGACCTGTACATCAGACGAGTATGCTAGAAGGGGGGAAAGCCTGCGAGGGGTATGTAGGGCATGGATGCCCATAAAAGGCACCCCCGCATGGGATGAGGCTGTAGCTGAAGAAGAGGAACGCAAAAGGTTGAGGCAGTTATGGTATTCGTTACTTAAGTAATGAAAGGGGGGAAATGTATGGGAGGATAGGTCCAAGAGACCCCCCTCCCCTGCAGCCCCCCCCTTGTGGAGTCTATGGCTCGTTGGGGGTCCCCCCTGCCACCAGGGCCCAGGTGGCTGGTGGACCGCTGGCTGAAACATTGACCAAACATGCTGTATGAAGCTAGGCCCTGGAAACCATTTTGTGAAACCAGAATGACATGAGCCCCTGTGCGCCGCAGCACGGCCCCCACCCTTGGCGAGTTCTCACCTGTCCCTGCGGCCCAGCTCCCTGGCAGATCCGCTGAGAGCCCGTTCCCACAAACAGACGGACATGAGATAGTGCTAGAAACAAACACTGTAACATTCACCTTCTGCAGTGTATCACTGTCCACAGTATGACCCGGCCAGCAGGGCCGGGGTGGAAAAGAACTGTAAAATGGTCCCCCGACAAAAGTAGAGACCCTAAATACCAATATGCAAACTGCCTGTGATAAAATCCTTTTCTCCACGACCTTTTGATAAAATATGTAAACTCCATGAAGATGGCAGAATGTGTGTTCATGTGGCATTCTGGTTGAAATACCCATATCCCCTTAGCTATGCGCAAATGGTAGAAGTGTCCCGTGTTTTATGTTATATGTTTCTCTGAGAAAAATGTACTCCAAGGCCCTATGCCATAACTGAACTAATGCTGCTAGAGTGCAACGGAAAACAAGTGCAACTGAAATTGGGAGCTCATGTAAATTGTGTAAGAAAACGCATGGAATGTATTCGAATGTTCAAGCTCACCATGTGTCACTGCCATCAGTCTCATTGGCCAGTTGTTCCTGCGTGCTCCACCAACCTTAATACTGCTTCGCTTATCGTGTATGTATAGAGTGTAACAAAATGTCGTGGTTGTTAAATACTTAACATATAGTTATCAATAGCAACATTGGTATAGGTAACACATTTGAAATGGCCATGTAAAGGCGCTAACAATGTAGACGTGTAAGCTTTGAAGAAAAAGCTGAATGAGTACTGTACAGTATATGAATTATTATGTCTTTTTGTATAACCTGCAAACACACGAGGAAAATACCATTGTGGGCATATCCAAGGCCACTTCCCCTCCCTCCCCAGTAAAGCCTGCCAGATGAAAGGCAGAGGCCCAGGCTGCTCTGCCTCACCTCCCCCAATACCGCTGGAGCCGCTGCAAGCATTCACGTTCCCCCGCAGCTCCCATGGCCACGACCAGCCACCTGAATTATTTACAACCCAGCAGTAAACCCCGGCCATAAACGCAGGCCAAAAGGTACCCTTTCTTAGGCTCCACGACCCACCAGCTCACCCCAGGTTAATGGCCCCTGTAAAATTAAGACACCCAACATTATAGCAACAATGTAGGAACCCATTCATAATGACTTCTAACGAGACACGAAAAATCACCCCTTGCCCTGAGACCCAACCTCGTGACCTAAGATACCCGGCCAACAGGATAATGGTAACCATGTATTGATGTATCACCAAAGGACCCCACTCTAGGTGCATTCCTCCTGTGTTGCATTAACCTGTAGAATAACCTACTGTAAGATTTACAGGGAAAGATAATATTGCAGTATCGAATGAATGGGGTGTGTGTGGCCCTTAGGGCAGAAAGGCAAGGAAGACGTTCATCAATGACAGAGGCCACGCCTGGCACAACAGCACCGCCCGGATGAGCACAGCTGACCTGCCCGGCCCACGTTGGCAACCAGTGACGTCCACCAACCATGGCGCACCACATCACAGCTGCACCTATAGTTAGTCGTCGCCACCCAATCCCCACGAACATGTGCCCCCTATAGTGTGTAGGTTCTTATGGTGCGTTTTGTAAATATATACGCCTGTCTTTGCTAGTGTCAGACAGAGCGCTCTCGGAGTTTGCAGAGTCCTTTGCATGCCCTATTTTTGACTTATATGAACTCCCATTAAGCTCACCCGCACTTTGTTTTAGCCTTATTCCCATCTTGGGAGAGTCCATTATTGGCTCTCATTGTGGGGAGGATCGTGCTATCTGGGGACGCTCGCCTTCAGTGGTGACCCCGACAGCGTGATTATTTTTTCTTAAATATATCCCTACCGTCCCCTTTGGCACGAAAATCTCTGGTCGAAAAGGGATACGCACGGTGCGCCGGCTCCGGTAAGCTGCCCGCCAACGGCGACCGGTACGCTTAGAAGTGCGCACTCAACAGAGAGAGGGTACGGGATCCCGGTTGAAAAATCCCCTTTGAGTACCGCTCGCCGGGGCTGACCGTTGTGCGTGCGGCACCGCTGCCTGGATGGACCCAGTTCGGAGACTCTCGGTTCAAGACGGGCACGTGAGTATTAAGTGCGAGCGACCATAAAGGAAGCCGGGGAGGAAAACAGGACAGGGAACGAGGTCATTTAAAAAGGGACACTTTGGGAATACTAAGAACCACTCTAGACTTTCTTTACTTTTTCTTTGCATATGGCCATTAGGATCAAGAGGTGAAAAAAGATAAAGAGACGGGAACCTAGCTCCGAAAGGGGGTAGAAGGCGGCACCGCATAGTGCTATCTTGACTAGTACTGAGAATATATGAAGAAGTGAAAAATAAGATAAAGGTGTCTGGTAAAAAAGAGAGACACAGTGAATACATTAGTAACTGCTATTCTTTCTATTCTTCTCTCTGGGTTTATGGGGAAAAAACAGGGTTAGTACTGAAAAAAAAAAAAGAAAAAAAAAAAGAAGATAACCTAAGTAAAAAGACGAGTTTATATCAAACTAAAAAGATGAGTTTATATCAGATTAAGAAAGAAAGAGACAACTAGGGAGGGCGGAAAAGGATTACGAGTTGAACTGTGAATAGAGTGTTGCGTATTGGTGTGTATGCATCATGTCTGTCAGAACATATTTTGTCAAGATGAATATGTAAAAATGGTAAAACGTGCATAATTATGGTGTGGTCATGGTAAGTGTGACCAGAAGACATTTTTACGGGGATGAGCCCGATGCAGTAAACTGACTATTTTTTTTGAGTAAGTGTGCTGAACATATCAGTAGTGTACAAAAGGTGGTTTGCTTTTGTATGTGCCCCCTAAATTATACAGAGTATAAGCTGTGCACACCCACTCCCATATTGCCCAGGTGGCGGAAACACACAGGTCCCTACACACAGAGGTATATACATATATAGATATATCTAGTGATATATAGGGCAACTACTCACCATGGGGGCAGAAACACCCCTGGCCCATATTTGTAAGAATCTACCTGAGTATGCTGAATGTATTAAGAAATATCACGATCAGTGGATTACAGAACTAAAGGGGGAAGGGTTACCCCAAATATGGCCAGAAGGAGGATCGTTTGACAAAAGTGTCCTGGATATGGTAGCAACATGCATTTGTATAAAATACAAGGGGAAGCAGTTACATAATAGGAGAGAAATATTAGATCTATGGAGATTGTTTGAAGAAGTGCCCCCTCCCAAAAAAAGAGAGCTAGGTACTGATTTGCCATCTACAACTGATAATCCATTGCTGATACCTGAAGACGACAAGGTGTTGCAAGAAGGGGGACCACCAGAAGAGGTGACTAGATTGTACCCAATATTAAATAAGCCAGTGCCCGCAGAAGGATACAGTGACCCCACATATGTGCCCCCAACAACAGTCACTATGACTCGAGGGCCAACGGCACCCCCACCGTATGAGAGCCATAGACAGCGCGACCAGGTAAGTACACCCACAGTAAATATAGAGAAACTAACAGGAGACTTAGAGTCTAGGCTCTCCGTAGCAAAAGATGAGCTCTCGAGGATAAAAAGCATATGTGAACAGAGTGGGGCTAACGCTGCTTGGTCAGAGCTGACAACAAAAACACAGGGTCATGATAAAACAATTGAGGAAGGGTGGAAGAAGGGGGAGATACTGTTCAGAATACAAGAAGAACCAACTCGAATAATTGAACTAGAGGAAAGGGAGGAGCATACTGACGATAAGATAATGGCCACAGGAGGTAGAGAGGAACTATTGTGCAATATAGAAGAGGACTCAGAGGAAGGTGAAAGATTAAGTATGGCGATGGGAGGAGGAAATGAGGGGATGGATGGTGCATGTATGGGAAGAACAATGGAAGAAGAATGGACAGGACGGCTAAGGAATAGGTTGGGGAAAATGGTGCCACTAGGAAAGAAAGGAATAAAGGTGAGTACAGGCAAGGCAACAAAGGGGAAGTTACAACTCCCACTAATACACAGGGGAGGGGGGAGGCCGAATTACATACCCTGGGCTCAGATGGACAAGGCCAATTTGTTAAAGCTATTACCACCGCTATCAGGAGGGGCAAGCAAGTGGATATATGCATTTGAGAAACACACAGCCGGGGTACCACTAGCAATAGGTGATGTGAAAAGTCTGCTAGTATCGGCAGTTGGGGATCAAGCTGACAGAGTATGGGTAAAGGCTGGCTTCCCGGGGGTAACGTTAGACTGCGATCGCCATGATGGTGCCTCTTTTAACACAGTACGTGCAAGGGTGTGGGACGCATTAAGAGAAACATTTCCAGACACCCCAGATTTGCAGTCAGTGATGCAATGTAGGATGAATGATGGAGAAGATGCTATGGATTACATTTTTCGGGTCCAGGAGATGTGGAGGGCGGAAACGGGCACGCCCTGTTCTCAGTCAACCTCATTATTTTACTTCATAATAAAGAGAGGGCTCCCTAAAGAGGTACAAAAAGCACTTGACAAAATTGCAGGTATTGAAGCGAAAGGGTGGCCCGAAATACAGAACATAATAGTTCACCACTGTAAAAGAATAAAGGAGAGGGAAAAGGAAATAGCGCAAAAAAGATTGGTAGACGAGGCAAAGTTAGTACAAACAAAACTGGTGAAGGTCGCTGAAGCAGTAGCCGCGCTCCCACACAGCAGGGAGGGAGAAGAGGAGGAGTAGGGGCTGGTAGCAATACAGGGGAGGATGGCAATGAATTGGGCAGGAGCAGGGCAACCACAGTGGAACGAGCAGGAGCAGAACGGAGGTCCGCAGTGGCAAGATTAGGCCCTTCAAGGGGGACGAGGTGGGTACAGGGGTCGCAGAGGGGGTGGACAAGGGTACGGGGGAAACGGAGGGAATGGATGGCAAGGTCCCAGAGGTGCACAGGGAAGTTGTTGGAACTGCGGGAGGTGGGGACACTTTTCTCGAGAGTGCAGGAGTAGACCGAACAACGGATTTCAAGAGATGGAACAATATGGTAACCCCCACCCGGGAAGCCCATACGGTCTTCCAATGGGACGACAGCAGAGGGAACAAGAACAGGGGTATGCAGAGCAAAGACAAGCGCAACATTATAGGACACAGAATCACCCACAAAACAACGACAATATGCAATACACCCCAGGCAACCCTTTCGCAACGAGTGCCAATGGAGCACCAGCCCCGGCCCCCTACAGTGGTGTGTCAGTAGTTTCAGGAAATGTCTTCAGCCAGGGGGGGACAATGAGACAACCAGCATAGGACAGCCCACAGAGAACACTTGCGTGTCCTGTTCTATCTACCACCTACGATGCAGCGGAGGAACCATTGGTAGGGGCGCAGATAGGAGACAAGCAGTTCATATTTATGGTGGATTCGGGAGCCGAGAAATCATGTATCCATGAATGCCGGTTTCCGCTATCTAACTGGAAGTTAGAGACGCAGGGGTTCTCTGGGGCTGTAATTGAAGTTCCTTACACAGAAGATTTGGATGTGACAGTGGGGGGTAAAACGGTAAAGACACTCTTACTTTATTATGAACAATCACCAATAAACCTGCTTGGAAGGGACCTTCTCAGCAAGCTTAATATGACAATATCGTTCACAGAAAGAGGGATAGTATGCTCAACCCCAGGGATATGCCCATTACGCGTAATTCTAGTGGTACATGCCCGAGCAACAGCACCAGAAATACGCGGCATGCCAGTGGACGAAAAAATGTTTATCAAAGGATTAAAAACACTGGCCCAAGTAGTACCCGAGCTAAAAAAGTTAGAGTGGAGGATACCAGCAGAATTCATCTTCCGCCCAATAGTACGCCCAGACATAGCACCAGGTGCAGTGGTATCCTTAGACCTGCATGCTGTGCAAGTATCAGCCAAAAGGATTGCAGTAATTGGGATGGACATAGATGGGTGTGAATGGCGCACTGTACTGTGCGTCAATGCTGATATCGCCCTACGGGACTTGTCTGATGAGGATCTCTTTTCTGATTCAGAGAGTGATGGCGAAATAATAATGGAAATAGCAATACCCTGTGACATTTTAATTCAAACAAGACAAGTGCCCGTCCAATTGATGGCAGTGGTGGGAGCACCGCCGCCATTTTTTGATGATGACATGCGACTGGTGCCAAACAATTTGTGGACAACAGGCCCCCATGATGTAGGCTTGTTGCATGGAGTGACACCAGTAGTAATAAAACTCAAACCAGGGACAATTGTGCCCCGAGTGAAGCAATACCCATTGTCGCGCGAAGCTGAGGAAGGGATAAAAGAGACAGTAAGTGCATTGCTAGCACAGGGAATAATACGCCCTCAAACTCCCCATGTAACACTTGTATCTATCCGATCAAAAAAGCAAAGGGAGGGGCTTGGAGGATGATCCAAGATGTACGCCCCCTAAATGACATCATACAAAAAGAATTTCCTTTGGTCCCGAACCCTGCATCCATACTGTGCAGTATCCCGAAAACGGCATCACATTTCACAGTGGTTGATTTGAAAAATGCATTCTTCTCCATCCCCTTGGCAGAAGAAAGCAGATACTTTACAGCATTCACACTAGGGGGGAAGAGATACGAGCATTGCAGGCTACCTCAGGGGTACTGTGAGAGTCCAAACATATTCAACCGCATACTACACGAAGACCTGGGTAATTTAACAGTTGAAAGCACAATCATTCAGTACGTAGACGATTTGCTCGTCTGCGCACAGAGTGAGGAAATGTGCAGAAGAGACTTGGTCACTCTCTTAACACTGCTGGCCAATAAAGGGTACAAAGTGGACAAAGGGAAACTACAATACTGCCAATCAGAAGTGCTGTACCTGGGGCAGCTGATATCAAAGGATGGGAAAAGAATAATACCTGACAGAGTGGAAGCAATAAGGTCACCACAATGAAGGAGATGCAAAAATTCCTAGGAATGTGTAACTATTGCAGAGCATGGATACTAGATTATGCAGCCTACATCAGACCTTTGCTACAAGCACTCAAAGAGGCCCAGCAAGAGAACAGGAAAATAGAGTGGTCAAAAGAAATAAGTGACTCGTTTGGGTCACTAAAAGAGCTAATTTCGAGTGCTCCAGTACTCGCCAATCCTGATTATGTGCGCAAATTTTACCTGTTCTCACATTGCAAGGGGACCCTTATGACAGCTGTGCTGACACAAAAGACTTCCCTAGGACACAAACCATTGGCCTACTATAGTGGCACATTAGATGCAGTGATGCAAGGCCACTTCGCGTGTGAGCAGTCTCTCGCTGCCGCTGCGTTCGCCATTGAGAAAAGTGCCACAATAGTAATGGGGTGCCCTGTCACGTTGTTTGTGGAACACTCATTGTTTGCAATACTGGAAAGATCAAAAAGTACAATGACTACACAGCGAGCAACTGCCTATGAGATAATATTGTCCAGCGCCAATATTCACGTAGTGAGGTGCAGGACAGTAAACCCAGCAACATTCATCACAGAAACGTGCACACTAGAGGACATGCAAGAACACAATTGTGCAACATACACAGGAGAAACGGGGGAGGGCACGGTGGTGTGTGAAAATGCTCTGAGCGAGGGAGAGGTGTACTTTGTAGATGGATCAGCATCAATTGACATGGACACAGGAAAGAAACATGTGGGACTAGCAGTAGTGAGGCTAGAAGAAGGTGAGTATGAAGTGTTAGTACAATATCGCCTTCCGTCCCATTTCTCAGTCCAAGCAGCAGAACTTATCGCCCTAATAAAAGCATTACATGCAGCTAAGGGATATGCAGTGACGATATACACAGATTCAGCTTACATGACGACCACCGTACACGGAGGTCTAGCCCGGTGGGGGCCGGAGAGGGTTTCTAAGGGCGGATGGGACCCCAGTGCAACATGCCGAACTGTTGAAGGAATTGATTGAGGCCCTGAAAGGCCCAACAATGGTAGCAATAGTGAAATGCCAAGCACATACGTCTAACACCGACATTGTGTCTTTGGGGAACGCAGCAGCAGACTCTGCTGCCAAGGAGGCTTCGTATTTCGAAAGACATGGAGCAGGTGAGCACCTATTGCAGCACCAGACGAACGAAGAACTTCCGGAATGATACAATGCCATGCCCATATCACAAATACTAGAGCTGCAGGAAGGTGCAAGTAGTGAAGAAAAAGTGTTGTGGGAAAAAAGAGGGTGCAGCCAATCGGCAACAGATTTATTGTGGTGCCAAAATAACTCAGGAAAAGTAGTAATGCCCATCAAACTATTAGAGATAGCATTCCAGCAATTACACTTTCCAGCGCACAATGCTAAACAATACATTGCGGCAGAGATCCAGGAAGATTGGTTCGTGCCATGTCTCCAGGAACACATATCCAGGTTGACAATGGAGTGCACGACTTGTCAAATATATAACTCCGGGATGACCCTACGGACACTCAGGGGGACAATTCCAAAACCAACAGGGCCCTTCAGAGAACTGCATATTGATTATGCAGACATGGGGGAGAGGTGTAATGGGGCACGCTACATGATAGTGGTTGTATGTCCATTCTCCAGGTGGGTGGAAGCGGGTCCATGTGCGCGCCCTGATGCTAAGAGCGCTGCAAAGTTCCTAGTGAGGGAAGTGTTCCCACGCTGGGGAATCTGTGAAGTAATTCGCTCAGACAACGGCACTCATTTAGTGAACGAACTCTTCAAGGAAGTGACTGTATTATTAGGAATAAAACATAAACTCTGCTCGATTTATCATCCCCAAAGTAACGGCATTGTTGAGAAGATGAACAGCCTGTTAAAAGGAAGATTGTCTAAATTGTGTTTTTCATTAAAGAAAAACTGGATCTACTGCCTACCCCTTGCACTGTTTGAGCTGAGGAATCAGCCAAGCAAGGATCATCATCTGTCCCTGCACAAAATCGTGACAGGGAGACGGATGCACACAGCACATTCCCCACTGCGCCAACACTCAGATGCACACAGAAGTGCCACAATATTAGGAGATGAATTCACAGATTACCTGAAGAAGCTAACTAGGGCAGCGCGTGCAATTTCAAGGCAGCTCTCACCACCATTTACAAGGGAAGAAGGGAACACAACGGTGTCCTTTGTGGAACCGGACACACAAGTACAAATAATACCAGGAGAGTTCATTTATGTCCGGAGCTTTGTACGCCAGTGGAATGCCCCAAGGTTCCATGGGCCATACGAAGTAGTGTTTTGTACACCCACAGCTGTAAAGGTGAAGGGACTCAGGTACTGGATACATTTGACAGACATGCGGAAGGCATATAATAGTGTGCGGGAAGAAGTGAATAGGGAGCCACAGACAACAGCAAACAAAAATAATGGAAATGATGAGTAAACATGAACAGATGAATGGATGAATGTAACTGGTAAATTAAGCTGTTAACGAAACAATTATATTACAGGTTATTGATCGAGATAAATGAGAAAAATTAATGATGAAAAAAAAATGTTTAATTGAAAACAACGGTGTAAAATATATGTATTTTCAGTTCCCTTCTCTGTGTACCCCTCTTTCCCCCCGCTCCCCCGACCATCTCCCTTTCTATGACTTCCTGGTACATACAGTGCCAACAAGAATGTTTACATGCATGTACTTAATGTACTTTTATATTTCAAACAGGAACTACCATGGCAACAAACGGGCAGCCTGCAACGAATAGATTGATTAAATGTAGAGATGCTTTAGCTGAAAGGTGTAGATATTCGTATGAGTGTGGATTGTCTGTATGCATTACATTATTTTTTACAATACTGTTTGGCTTGGCTACCTATTGGTTTATAGCGTTCATCTCTACCGAGATGAACGAGGGGGGGGGGATAAGGGGAATAATGTAACAAATCAAACTACAACTGCGAATACTAAAGAAGGTGATTTTTTGGTGTGGGACGGATCTAAACTTGTATGGGGATATAACACGAAACCACCCAATGCAGCTACCTCGCCAAATGAAAGAATGCCGGACAAAATGCAGGATAGCACAACTTCCCCGCCAAATGTCTCCGATTACAATGCCCACAGTTTAAATGATCGCAACCCTTCTGTCATATCATGGCTGTACAACACCCCCACCAGCGTGCCCACACATGTAACCACCCCCACTACATGTGCCCCCTATAGTGTGTAGGTTCTTATGACACGTTTTGTAAATATATACGCCTGTCTTTGCTAGTGTCAGACAGAGCACTCTCGGAGTTTGCAGAGTCCTTTGCATGCCCTATTTTTAACATATATAAACTCCCATTAAGCTCACCCGCACTTTGTCTTAGCCTTATTCCCATCTTGGGAGAGTCCATTATTGTCTCTCATTGTGGGGAGGATCGTGCTATCTGGGGACGCTCGCCTTCAGTCCTCAGAAATGTATATTTAGTGCAAACATGCACAAAATAAGGGATATCTTCTATAACCCATTAAAGAATTACATTGCTGATCGTCGTTAGGGTCCCTCTACGTTTTTTAAAATTTGTATAGCCAACTTTAAACATTTAAACAAAGCACTGTGACTATCATTCTTTATGTGGGAGACCTCATATTAATTAATATTCATGGCTTACAAGGGGATTTGTAACCTGAGTGCACCTCCTAGGAGAGCTCAGTGTGGAAGCCCTTTCCTAGTTGTCCCCCCACTCTTGGACACGCACAAGGTTTAGTGGGATAGCTGGCGAGGCTCCATAATGTCTTTTAAAGATTTAAACCGTTTGAAACCTTGTTCGACTTTATTTAGTAAAGAGTAAGCAAAAATATTCACAATATTCTGATTATCCTTGTCACCCTTTTATAGGCGCAATAGGCTATCCACAAACACAAACAGACTGATTCATGGAATTATTTGCGCTGAAAAACGGGGATTTGTGCGCCATTTTGCCTGCAAATCCCCATTTGCTAAACGGGGATTCGCGGGCAGAATGGCGCACAAATCCCCGTTTTTCGGTGCAAATAATTCTATGAATCAACCCCAAAATATTAACTACAAATAGAAAATAAGAAAAGCAATTAAAGACCCTTCAGGTTAGTTACTCCTTTACAAGGTCAATCAGCATGCCAGCAGCCCCTGCAGAACTTGTCAGCGGCACCCCACCTCCCACTAAGTTTAACATCGACATACCAGCAACACACATGCAATGTACCTGTCAAAATACAAAGACAGTTCCCAAATCAGGGGAGGCCTCTGTCACTTCTACTCTCATTATATTTTTAATCATACGGTAGTTGTGTGTTTTTCTCTGGTGTGAGTGAAGTATTCTCCCTGATCTTATGCAAGTAATCATGAAGCAGGAAGCACCTCAGACCAGGTAGTGTAAAAAAGTTATGTATTTAGTTACAGGTAAGGTTAGATATAGGAGAGAGGTAACTGAGCATCCTTCTGCTTCCTGTATCACTCAAAGTGACCAACCGTCCCTCAGAGAACACTCATCACACAACCATTCTACATGCATCATGTAATTCTCACATTCAATGCAGCCTCACAGCTGACCTGATACAAACATACAGAATACTACAGTCAGCAACAGCTGGGGTGCCACCCCTACTCTCTCAAAGTGCCCATGCCCTGCTGCAGGATTCCTTACAGTTCCGATAGGTCTACACCCACCCGAGACAACATACTATCAGGCTGCCATGCAATGTCATGTGACGCGTAATGGGATGCAATGTGGCATGAGCGGAAGTTCATTTCCCTGAAGGGAACGAGGACATTCCATTCTGTCAGCAAATATCGCCCCTGTCTCCTGAGGGCCGGGCATGTCAGCAAAATTCGGCATAAAGGAGAAATGTAGGACAGGAGTCCAGGTCTGGTAATAACGAGGGCAATATTTTGTCTTATGTAAATTCGCAATATGTTGGGTCATTGTTTTAAACAATGGGGATTGTAAGAACGCACAAGAGACGTTGATTATGTGTGTAGTAATGAAGGCTTTGAATTTTGGACTTTGTGTAGGCCTCACAGATTACCGCCGACTATATTCATCTTCAGTAAGTAAATGCAAATATTGATTGAGGGTGTTATGTTTTAAATGAGCCATTCAGCGACATCCAAAGATGGGTGGTGGTGGATAAGTCTCAGCGTTTGTCATGAAGAATTGTAGGTTTAGTCGATACATCAAGTAGAAAGACTTTCAACCACTGTTATATTGTACTCTTGTCTTGTCACTGGCCTGAAGTGCTTGCTATCAGAATGTTGATGTATGAATGAGCAGCTCAGTGGAATGTTGTGTGGATCTGTGAGTGAATGTTCTAGGAGTGTCAGTTGGGGCCTGAGCTGGGTATGGTAGGATGGCTGGTGGGTCTACTCCTCTGTATGTACTGTTAGTATCCATCCATGTCCTGTCCTGTTCCATATGTGACTGTATATACCCAAGAGTAACTGGATTATGTACACACTGTACATTCTCCGTAATAAAGCTCTACCTGAACCAATCTGAGACTCCACAGCAGGTCTGTGCATGAGTGCTGAGCTGAGTGACTACAGAGAGGCTTTACAACAATTGGTGATGAGGATGCTGGAAATGCAGAAAAATGAAACCTAAAGGACTGAACAGAGTGAAGCTGCAGCGACAGTGAAGGACAGTAAGGAGAGCTGTGGGAGGGGGAGGCAGCTGAGCAGTTATGTATGACCCACCGCTCCCCCAAGCTTTAAAAAAAAACATCCTGTCCAGCTTAAGTGTTTACAGAATCAATAAATGTCACTGGACTCTGGGTGGGAGGTCCCCAACAATAAGTAACCCAGAGGCTCCTTGATGTATTCTACGCTCCAGCATACAAAGAAAGTGATACTTTGCCAGCACTTACTGACTTGATTAATGAAAGGAGTGCATATGTCCATTGGGCAAAAAAATGGGAATATGCATTCAATAGAAATCATAGGACTTACTAGCGCCTGAAATTGTCAGTGAGTGGTATTGGCGATGGACTATTCTAGCCGTCATAATGTAGGAAAGGGAAAAAAATGTCCAGTACGCCACAATTGATGTCTGGAAGCAACGTGGAGAGGCTTCCCGACACATGGAATGCAGCGCTGGCCCAGCGCAGTGGTTGGCATGGGAGGCCCGGCGAGGTCCGGCTTCCCCAACGCCTTCTGCTGAATGATGACGTCTATGCAACATCAGAGGGACTTGGCGATAGCTGTGTATGTGTATTTAAACAGTGGTTTGAATGCTGGAGTGCTGGTGATACTGTCGTCGAGTTATTAGAGGAAAGCACCTTGTTGCATGGAGGTTGAGCGTGATGTATTTGCTGTGTTAGTTCCAGAAACAAAAGTAGAATCACAAGAAGAGTGTAATGGCGTTTGTCGGTCAGGCAAACTTTGGTGCTGTCCCAGTAAAGCCTCATCGTCATGCAGTTTGCAAAATGGACGTTTTTCAATATTCAGGCGGTACTACAGCATCAGGGAGCCAATGGATTTTCCAGTGACAGTTTGGAAGCTGCTTGAATTCTACGATTGTGCGGTTAGCTGTACGTGTGTTTGCTTATTTCGGGCACATTATGTTATTCTTAATGATATTGATCTACATAAGACTTGAGTGATACTCCGATGCGCAATGTATTATGAGCAAAAATGCAAGTTCACAAGTGAATGGGAATGCATATTAAATATGATGAATTTTGACATATATAGTGGTAACATATGGATTTTAGCTTGTATAACATGAGTTGTATGAGTAATTATAATTTTATTTTCAGAGTGTCATTTTATGGAACGCTTTATTGAGAATTGACGGATAAACAAAGACAATTTAAGTGATCAGTGACATGGATTACAAGCAATTATGCAAACCATTTTCAGCGTTTCCATGTTAAACAATATGCAACAATGCAAGTTCACAAGTGAATGGGGATACACATCAAATATGATGATAGTGCCTGTAATGGTGAAATTTTGGATTTGGCTATATGTTTATACAATATTTTTGGTATTTGAGTAAAATGACAAATCAATTGTGGGTCAATGAGAAACAGACGTGTTAAAATGTTTTGTACATATTTTAATATACTACCCTGGAGTGTGAATGGGCCGTTTGTGTATATGTTGTGGCCCATAGGGTACATTATGGTGCAGTTTATGTTTAATGAATTAATATATCTGTAGTCAAATTGAGGACTACAATATGTGTCAGCTGTATTGTTGACTGGTTTAGGAAAAAATGAAAAATTCGGTTGACTTCAAAAGTTGCCTGCTGCAAAAATGTAAAGGGTGATTATACATTAAGTGTCAACTAAGTTGACGTCAGAGGTTTGATAGGCATGACACTGTTTTTCAAATAAATTAGATTGATAACTAATGATGAATTATTTTGGGGTAACCACACCGCATGTGCTGTGGGTGTGGTTAATGTCATTTTTAAAATGGTGTGGACATTCAGCCAGCAGGGGTTGGATGTTGTGACAATCCAAATGGGTGTTGCACATAGACAGTTCTCTCCTTCCTGTGGTGTAGCAGGCAGGAGCCCTTCTCCCCTTTGCAGCAGGAGATACTTCCATCTGCAGCAGCCCTTTGCCATCTTCGCCATCTTCCCCGCACAACTACCACTACCATGAAAAGAATAAATGCACAGCGCCTGAACCCCCAGCCCTACACTCGACCTGCGTGCAAGAAGCGTCAGTGAGGATCTACGTTGCATGCACCATTCGGAACAGCTTCAACTACAAGGCTTCGCTCCTTCCCGCCTGTGCTTGTCCTTTGTTGCACCGCCTGGCCCCAAAATGGCAGGCGCAATGCGTCCCCACAATGAAGCTGAGGCTTTGTTGCTAGGCTACCAGCAGCATATCTTGCTGACCAATTAGGTTTGCCGGCAGGCGGAAGCTGGCGGCCTCCAGACGAAGGCCGAAGAAAAAGCCATGTTCTGCCCCAGTGAGCAGCAGTTCTCTCCTTCCTGTGGTGGAGCGGGCAGGAGCCCTTCTCCCCTTCGTAGCAGGAGCTACTTCCATCTGCACCAGCCCTTCGCAATCTTCGCCGCACGACTACCACTACCATCAAAATAATACATTCACAGCGCCTGAACCCCCAGCCCTACACTAGTCCTGCATGCAAGAAGCTTCAGTTAGGATCTACGTTGCATACACCATTGGAAGCAGCTTTAACTCGTAAGCTTCGCTCCTTCCCGCCTGTGCTTGTCCTTTGTTGCACCGCCTGGCCCCAAAATGGCGGGTGTAATGCGGCCCCTCAACGAGGCTGAACCCTTGTTGCTAGGCTACTGGCAGCATATCTTGCTGACCAATTAGTTTTGCCGGCAGGCGGAAGCCAGTGGCCTCCAGACGAAGGCCGAAGAAAAAAGCCCTGTTCTGCCCCTGTTCGCCACAGGACGCCATTAGCCACGGCATGCCCAAGGACCCATCAAACCAACCACTGTGCCTACACATGTGAGTACATCACAGTATCCAGCATTGTGTTAGTGCATAGTTTGCTGCCTGGCCTCTCCTGTCTACACCTCCGGTACTATGGGGAGCAGCTATTAGATGATCACAAAGCCCGTCGGAAAATCATGGCACCCTTCCCCCCTGTGACACACGAACTTCCATATCCCACTGTCATCCACCTGTTACAACTCAGAAGTCCCTGTACCCTATTTGCTAGCATCTAACAGTATTACCTGAAAGCCAATATCCCACATACATGATTAGCACTGTATAATGTTGTAAACAGTAACCTACAGCATACCGTAGCTCGACAGCTCACGCACAACGGTGCAATTAGCCCACTGTGCCTTGTTTACTAGCCACTGCTTTCTTAGCCTATAGTGCCCAGACCATTGATTGTTGCATTTAACCTACTGTGCCATGTTTACTATCTATTGCATTCTAGCCTATTGTGCATTCAGACCACTGTGCCGTGTTTACTAGCCACTGCTTTCTTAGCCTATAGTGCCCAGACCATTGATTGATGCACTAAGTCCACCCTGACATGACCAATGGTACAACATCCAACTGTCTGTAATTGCTTTGCCTCAAGTCCTGCTCAGCACCGTTACAATGCATTTGACTGCCTCTGTTCCTCTGTTCTTGTTCAGCAGTAGTCCATCATAATTGTCTGCACTACTTCAATTCTTGATCACTACTAGGCCACTGCAACTATCCTGCACTGCCACAGGTCATAGTAGCATTAGCTCACTGTTATTGAAAAGAACTACTCCCGCATCACGTTACTAGCCCCGTTCCTATAACATGTCATCCATACTGCCTTGCTCCCATGACATACCACCCACACCCTTCCTCCCTGCACTTTTCACAGGCACACCTAACCCACGCACAAGGATTGTCACACCAACCCTCATCCCCGCATCTAGTCACATCACCACAATGCCCAAGTCACTCCCGGAAGCACAAGCCCTTACATACCCTATACCCCTCCATCTGAGAAATCTAAGGCTAGGTGCCCGCTCTGCCCACATCTCAGCTACTCCCAAAAAACACCTAGGAAAGCAACCTCACTACTCACCTTCATCTGCTCATACCCCCACGCCAAAAACCTCTAGGACCAGCGCCAATAATAACAACATCTCCATGAAACCAAAATTAGTGAATAACCCTACTACCCAAATCCAGTGTGCACTCATCAATGCACCGTCCTTGCCAGCTCATGCCACAGAGATGTATGACCTTATCATGGACGTGAATCTAGATGCATTAGCCATTGCACAGACTTGGCTCCATGAAGCCTCCGGACCAGACAGCTGACAAGCCCTACCACCAGGCTACATAATTTTGCGCCCAGATAGAACTTCCAGCAAAGGAGGAAGTGTCACACTAATTCTCAAGAAAATGTTCAACTCCAGACAAATAAAAACTGCCAAGACAGATAGCTTTGACATTTTATCAGTAAAAATATCTTTCTCGCCAAATGACACTATAACATTACATGTTGTATACTGCCCCCCAGGTCCTCCTCTCGACTTCCAAGCCAACATCACACACCTCCTAGGTGACAACCTTAAAACTAATAAGAGCCATTCTCTTAGGAGACTTAAATCTGGGCTTCAAAGACCCTAAAGACAAGAAAGGCAAAGCTCTCGTCAAAGCCCTCCCAGAACTAGGCTTTACCCAACTAGTCAACAAGCCGACCCACATCAAAGGTCACATATTGGACTAGATAGTGGGTCACAACTGTGATTCTGACATCAGCTCCAACACTCCACGCCCCTGGACTGACCACAATCTACTGCATGTCCTCATACCCTCTAAAGCTAGAGGTAAACTTAGCCAACCTGTGCCAGCCACTATGGCAAGGTCAAAAAAACTACTCACCAAGGACAGAGTGCTCAGAACCTGACTCTCCCAATAACTACCGTCCAATCACCACCGTTCCGTTTCTGCTGAAAATTCTGAACAAGCTGGCGTATCTGCAGATCCAGTCTTACCTGGAAGCGCACGACATCCTTGGAAAAAGACTATCTGATTTCCGTCCTCGTCACGGCACAGAGTCAGCCTTGCTTGATCTCAAAAATCAGCTACTTGAATCAATGGACAAAGGCAAGTCCTCACTCGTCCGACTCCTTGACCTCTCGGCCGCCTTTGACCTGGTGGACCACAAGATCCTGTGCAAACACCTCTTGGATACTGCACATTTTTCCCAGGAAGCAACCACCTGGATTACTTCCTTCTTGGAAGGCCGAGCCATGAGGGACTTTTCTGATCAGGCATCAGCCATTCCATCCTCCATTGGGTGTGGGGTCCCACAAGGATCATGCACATCCCCCAATCTTTATAATCTCTTCACTCGACCCCTGTTCAGCGACCTAGAAGAGTTCGGCATAGCTTTTACCAACTATGCTGACGACACACAAATTCGTCTCCCCCTTTCAGGTGACTATGAGCAAGACCTCAACACCCTCCAACAGACATATGCTCGCATCCAGGCCTGGGTGGCAGCTAATGGCCTATGTCTAAATGGGGAAAAAATTTAAATTCTCTTGCAGGCCCTAAAGAATGCCTGAAAAAATTAGACAATAAATACAGCTCTTTCAGCATTGAGAACACTGTTATTACAGTCTCTGCTGCAGTAAAAACCGTGGGTGTATACTTGGACTCCACACTATCAATGGAAAGACAAGTCAGCGCCATTTCATCATCTGCTGCCCTCACGACAAAAATCATCAACGCCGTGAAACCTCACCTGTTGCCAAAAACTGCCCCAACATTGCAAGAGCTACCATTGGCGCAAAGTTAGATCACTGCAACATCCTACTCCTAGGCACAGCTGCCAGTAACACCAACAAATTGCAAACCACGCAAAACAATGCTCTCAGAGCAGCTCTAAGTATCCCTAGGAGAGAGCACATCTCTCAGGCCAGAAAAGATGCCCACTGGCTCCCGATCAAAGAGCGCATAATGTTCAAGGCCCTCACTATCACACATAGATGCCTTTCCCAGTCTGCTCCCTCCTACCTAGCTGAACGCATACATCAGGTGCCTGCCCTTAGACCAAAACGAGACCAATACTCCCACTTACTCCCAGTCCCGGCATTCAATAGAGCCAAAGCCGGTGGCACCAGCTTTGAAGTGCTAGCCCGTAAAGCTTTGAACGCCCTCCCACTCAGCCTAAGAAAGGAAAAATCTCTCACAGCATTCAGAAAGGAGCTAAAAACCAAGTTATTCAACTAGATGGTGCCTGAATGTAACCAACTGATGTTCCCCTGTAACCATGGAACACTGCTACAACATTGTATTGCAATCCTTTTCTCAAGTATCTGTTTTAAGCTGCATCTAAGTGAACATACTGTAACAGTGCCATGATTCCTGAGGGCCGTTTGTGCGCTTTATACATTCAAATAAATAAATAAATAAATAATTATAGAGTGAGAAAGTTGATTCCATGGTAAAAGCAATGGCAGAATATTGTTAATAGGAGACATTGTTAAAGGAAAAGGAAATGTAAATGATATGTGAGAGTTTACATATTGATGTAGAAAATACCTATAGGTTGTAAAGGTTTATCCAGATATTTTAGGTAGTGTTACAGTGTTGAGTTATGATATTTATAGTTTATTTAAGGTATTCAGTGCAACCAGGGCCATATTATAATTTGTTACATGTTGTTTTATATGCATGATTCTGGTAGTGTTTGGGTTGTGTGACGCTTGCATGGGTGTATGGGTAAGGAGGCACGTGGTGCGGTTGGGAATGATTTGCCCATCTGTTGTTGAGAGGACTGGCTGCTGTATGTATGCTGCCTCGCTCCACCATCCCCATATATTTATATGAACACTGAATGTGTGTTGCAAGTGATGTGCGTGTGTTTACTTGAAGCTTGGTTCGAGGTTGCTTGGAGTTGGTTGGTGATTGCTAAGTTTGTTTAATGGTTGTATCCTGTGGGATGTCTGTAGGGTGATAAATGGGAGCGGGTGTGGTTGAATGAGATGTGAGTTGGGTGCTGCTTCACGGTTGTGGTGGTACCCGGGTCCATCCCGGGGCAATCTGTGGTCCCCCCCTTCTGTTCCCCACCTGTTTGTATGGATGACATTCCCTTGATTGTTTTGATTGTGTGCCAGAGTGTTGCAGGCTCTGTGTCTGGATGTGGTGGGTCCAGATGTTAGGTTGTTAGTTGTGGTTGTAAGGCTTTTGTGTGAAAGGGAGATGTTGTGGTTGGATCTGGTATAAAAGGGGGGATGTTATATTGTAGTCCTGTCTTGTCACCGGCCTGGAGTGCTTGCTATCAGAATGTTGATGTATGAATGAGCAGCTCAGTGGAATGTTGTGTGGATCTGTGACTGAATGTTCTAGGAGTGTCAGTTGGGGCCTGAGCTGGGTATGGTAGGATGGCAGGCGGGTCTACTCCTCTGTATGTACTGTTATTACCAATCCATGTGCTGCCCTGTTCCATATGTGACTGTATATACCCAGGAATAACTGCATTATGTACATACTGTACATTCTGTGTAATACAGCTCCACCTGGACCAATCTGAGACTCCACAGCAGGTCTGTGCATGAGTGCTGAGCTGAGTGACTACAGAGAGGCTTTACAACAACCACCTATAGTGACAATGGGGGTCATTCCGAGTTTGGAGGCAGCCATGGTGCTATTAGCACCATGGCTGCCTCCAAACTCGGGTCTGGGTCCATGGTGTCGGAATGTGGACTTACTGGGACATTCTGACCTATGCAGACCCGGTAAGTCCCCATTTCGAAAAACCATTCCCCATTCCCATTTGAGCCCCTACAGGGCTCAATGGGAATGGGGAAGGAGCTAATAACGGGCCCGCAAATTGCGGGCCCGTTATTAGCTCCATGGTCCCTCCATGGTCCCTTAACGGGTCCCGCTAAGGCCGGCTGGTAAAACCAGCTGGTACTGGTGGGACCCGCTAAGGGACCTCGTAATAGGGCGGTAGGGGTTAATGGTACAGGCATCCTTACCGGTGCCGTTAACCCCCTACCGCCAGGGTCGGAATGACCCCCAATGTGATTCAGGCTTGTATTCCTGAACACATGCTGCAAGATTTTCCTATTGAAATTGTGTATCCTCTTAAACCCTTCTTTTTCCTAGCTCATGTTTCCGATATTTGTTTACATTGCAATCTGAACAGCTCGATCCATTCTCAGTCTGTCCTTCACAGGCAGCATTATTGAAAAAGTTTCCGTGCTGCAGCTGCACGCTCCTATACTAGTGATTGTATCTATCGCGCCCATCTGAAGCTCTGACTTACTGCGACACTGATGGCGTGTCCAGGTGGTCTCCTAGCAACCATTGGTGATGCAGGCACTGTGTTACCTGTGCAGCTACACTTCTCAGCTGCCTTTCTTAGCATGGGCCCTGGGGCACGGCTCCTGCATTGCCCCCACGGTTGGCATGGGGAGAGTTGGTCCTGGGCCCATGCGTCCATGCAAATCTTTTCTCCTTGGCAGATTTCAATGTATCAGTTTGGGATCCTCCAAACCCCATCCCTAGCTATTGCCAAACGTGCACCTCAGGCCTCCATCTTGTCTTCTGTAATTACCAATCTTTATATATCGCAGTTGGGGGAGCTGTTAGGCAAATGCCATCTGTCCATTTATCAGTCTGCTGATGACATCCAACTGTAACTTTAATATTTTATCCCCCTGTGGAGGTGTCTTTTAGTAGTTGAGGTTTTGATGCCTTTCTTTGGCTCTATATTTCACTCATCCAAGACCCATGTTCTATCCCTTGTCATGGGATGAGTGAGCATTTTAACTGTATGCAGTAAATGGTTACATGTGATATTAACGAATGAATAAACGAAGAATGCAGTTTTAGCAAATCTAAAATAAAGAAAAAATATTGTTAAAAATATATATATATATTTGCCCAACAGCCCTCTGTTTCCCTGTTTAAACCCCCAACCCAACACCTCCCCACCCATTTTAACCACTAACCCCACCTCCACATAGATATATTTTTTTAATTCGATGTTTGTGCTGTTTTTTCATTCGTTAAAATGTCATTCTTTGTTTGCAATTCGACAAAATCACTGCATAGGCAGTCGATCCCTCAGTGTGCTGTGCAAAAGTCCCAAATTACGCAGTGCCAGACTTTGTTGTTAAGGTGCATTTATCCTTTCAATCTTGCCAACTCGTTTAGAGCTACAGTTTCTGCACTGCGAGTGTGATACGCGAGCGGTTTTTTGGATTCCCAGCGAGGGCCATTGCATTGGAGCTCGTGAGCTCTTCCCTGAGGAGATGGTCAATGGATGGGCTTCAGAGAACCAATACTGGTTTATCTATGTTAAGAATCAGTTGCATTATGCGACTAAAACGTCATTTTCCTTTTGTCCCACTATGTGGATGTGAAACCAAAAAAGTGATGGGTGAAGGTTTTGAATAAAAATGAACCATTGGCACTGCTCTGGGCAACCTTCCACACCACCGTTTTTTAGCCCGTCTGCCCCATTGCCAAAGGGGTCCAGCCATATGCAAATCAGCTAGGTACTGCCACCAATGGGAGTTTGGCATTGGAGTGGCCAAGAGGGCAGTGTATGTTCGATATGTATGCATTTCAAACGTGTGGCCACTTACTCTTTTGCTGAGTTGTGTAGCCTGTCATTTGAAGTTCCTTTATTCCACTTAAACATGAAAGTGGATTGCCCATCACCGGCCTGAGGATTACAGTGCTCAAAGCTAGTCAGCGATAACATACAGTCCATGAATACGGCTTGCATATGTCAGTGACTAAGATAATGCTCATGTCGAGGACTTTTCTCTTGGTGCATAGTTACATTTCATGGGGAAGCACAGTCCCTAATTCTCGCTGTCTCACTGGACTGTGGAACCATCAGTGGGGATGACATATATGAGGCTGAGGAGGCGAGAAAAGGGCAAAGTAAGTTCTCTAAAGGGAACACTTAATACTCTGGTCCCATCCACTGCAATGTAAGTTGTTTGGTGTGAAGTCACAAGACATTTTTATCAATGCAAATAATGTGATTAGGAAAAAAATAGGGAATCGCATGCACGCTTTAGATGTCAAAAAATGTTCATACGAGCTGCAAAAGAAAGTAAGCGAGACACGTCTTCTATGAACAATCATGCCAAGGGAGTGAGTTTTGGGGCGCCCACTGGACATTGAATTGAGCCCTGCAGAAATGAAGGTTCTAAAGAACATGGCCACTGTAAGTGTTGAACCGTGAGTCAGGGCTGACAATGAAGGGGGCAATCTCTTTAGAGATGGCTATAGATCGGTGCAGGAAGCTCCTTTTTATATATGTTAGTAATCCATCTGCTAGGCAGCGTAAGGCCCGAATGCTGTGGCCGAATTCTCTTTATTCCAGTGAGTCTGAATTCTTGTGAACTCGTCCTTTTACTGTTTACTGTATTAATGAAGCAAATGCCCTGTGTACACCATTTAACTGATGCGCCATATTGTATTTACTTTTTCAGCGAAAGCTATTAGTCACCAATGGCAGAGGCTCCCCACAGGACTACATTGATGTGATGCCACATTGTTGCTGCATTGAGACACCCTGGATGAAAGTTCAGGAGAACATGCGGCAGAACAACCAACCAGCATTGATGTAGTTAGTGAGGAGCAGGAAAGCTCAATGGCCAAACACATGGACAGAATAACAACAGAAAACAAACACTAACCTCTCCTCCTCTTTTTTGTAGGGATGTTAAAAAATATAGTGTACTTGTAAATCTTACAGCTGTTTCCTACTATTGCTGTACAATGAAACCTCCAAACAATTCTTATAGTAAAATATGGTTACATGTAATATTACCGAAGACAATTGCAGAGAGAGAAATTTCACCGAAAATATAATACTGAAAAAATACCAATTTTTTATTTCATTTCTGGGGTTCCCTCAAGCCCCTTGTTTTTCTATCCTTTTAATCCCACTCCAAGCCCATCCCCACGCATTTTAACCCCTTACCCCACTCTGCCATATATATTTAATAAAAACGTTTGGTATTTTTTCAGTATTATGGTTTTCGGTAAAGCTTACCTCTCTGTTTTGTTTTCGGTAAAATGACTTGGTACTGAAAAATATATGCTAATTTAATATTTGTTGTTTGTCCAACACATATATATTCCTTCTGATTTATACATTATAAAAACTGAAATATATACCTTCATACAAGTTAAGTGCAAAACAGGGCAGTTAGTAAAAGTGCTTATTCATCAAGTACAATCCATTTTTGGTGCTTGCTATCGCAAGTATCTACAGGGAGTATGATATATCAGAAACCAGTTCCTAATAATTTTCTTGACATGAGGTGTATTTATATTGATAAAGTAGATTTTTACAGTCCTTTTTTTATTTGGCATCATATCTTTCAACTTCCTTCGCAATCGATTTTCCCTCATATCTCTATGTTTTATAATTAAATTCCAAAACATTTATCGGATGATAAACAATGTTAACACACATGCATTTCGGCCCTTCATGAAAAAATCTGTTCCTCCACCATGGTTTTGTAGATAAGTAATTATATCTTCGTCAGGACAACAGTTGATTCTCTAAAATTAATGAACCAATCATTCAGCCCCCAGGCTACTTCATTAGGTCCCTTATTTTGTAATAAGGGGCGTTTGGCTAATCTTTATCACTGCATAATTAATCCTGATTCTTATTGCAGTCTCTTTTTGCTTTGGGTCCTTCTGAAGCTTTTGCAGCAGCACCTGAAAGTCACGTTGCTTCATAGAACAATTTCCCCTTCTTTTATTGCAAAAATATTATGTATAGTTCAACTTACATTATGTTTGTTTGTTCCATTCTCTTGGCGTAATGCACAGTGTCCGCTCTGAACAACGGTTTGCATAAATTGAAACTAAATGTTCCGATGTGCACTTTCATAACAGTAAATGTTATCATTTTTGCGGGTATTCCACAGCTCTGTCCTTCTAGCCTGGCGATTGCTCCCTTCGGTCCAAGGTCACCTGACAATTGGGGCTTGTTTTCAGTGCTTATGTTTGGTAGGTTTCGTTTTTGAGAATGAATGCCACAATATTAAAACATACCAGAGGAGAAGCCGCAGTGTGACCTGATACATTTCTTCTTTCACCACAAGCATCATCCCACGAAGTGACCTTCACTCCATGGAGCACTGAGCACAGCAGGTGCATATGGCATCGAAAAACACAAGAAAAATAAAGTGTTGGTATCCATCAATGCAGCGCGATCTTGAATACTGTCTCACCCATCACTAGTGCAGGTTATGAACCTATATGTGATGTCATTCACGACGCTGTGGCCTTTCCATGGGCAAAAGCATTACATCTGGTGTTTCAACGTTCACCAACAGCATCTACCTTTGCTGATTATTATTTAATTTTGGAATGAAGTTAACATTGTGAAACCCTGCAACCTATCTCTTTGCTTCTTTCACGAGAGCTTTCTATTCATTAGGTTCTGAGCGTAACATGGGACAGCCGTTCACACTATTTATCCCACCTGAGGCAGCCCTGTCTAGGTTCAAGCGAGACAAATCACATTGCTTGCCCATACCTGGTTAGTTGTATTTATCATCCGACTATGTCTATGTCTATGTGCTTATAACACGCCGTAAACCCACAGGCATCAGGGCGCGGTGAGACCAGTGGTGTTGGATTCACAGGTAGAAACTATCGGGTTTTAAAAGTCCCAACGGATAATATAAGCGGCCTAATTTACTTCGGTGCTACTGGAATAGAAATATTTTCAGAGCCTTCCTGAAACTGAGATGGTTTTCTTCCTGTCTCAGGGCTACGGGTAGCTCATTCCAATATTTTGACGCCTTGATAGGAAAATATCCTCCTCTTTCGTTTGCCCTTTTGGCCTCTGGAATGTTTAATAGACCTATGTCTGCCGATCTTAGGCATCTATGGGGCACGTAAATGAGAATTGTTTTTTAAAGTACAACGGTGCCTCCCCTAAGAGGCATCTATGTACTATCGTTAGCGCCTTGAACTTAACTCTGTCCTCAATTCTGAGCCAGTGCAGTTCTTTTCTTGCTTCAGATATGTGGTCTCTATATTTCTTTTTCTTGATGATGCGAACTGCATCGTTTGCATCACTTAATACCTTATTAACTCTTTCTTGGATGCTCCCAGTAACAGGGCATTTCCATAGTCTAAACGAGACATCAGGATTGCTCTTGCGATGGTAGCTGTGTTAGTCTCGTTTATGAATGGCCTAATGGCTCTTGGAAGACGTAAGTAGTACATGTTGTTTTTGTACAGGTAATTAACCTGTGCTTCAGCGCCTACTGACGCTTCAACCATCATCCCCAGAGTTTTTACTTTAGACACTACTGGTATGATGGCTTCTTTAATATGGAAAGTCTTGTATTAGGAGTCAAGTTTGGATCTGGCCTGACGTGATCCAAAAACCATTAATTCAGTCTTGGTATTGTTTAAGCACATCCAGTATCTTTGCATCCAGATATCGATGATATTATATATTTCCTCTATTTTCGCACTGTCGGTGGCATAGTCTCCAGTTAGTTCGAAAATCAGCTGCGTATCACCGGCGTAAAGAATATGCCGATGTTTTCTAGCAGGTTGCAGAGGCTTTGCATGTAAAGGTTAAAAAGCAGTGGGGACAGGCTGGCTCCCTGGGGGATGCCAAACAAGATCGAAGTTGCTTCTGAAAATGTATCACCCCAGTGTATTCTCACCTTCCTATCCTTAAGGAAAGATGCTAGCCATGCCAGTGCTCTTGGCTAGCACCCAGCTGTTTTATCCAAGGCTGATTGGAGTAGCTGGTGGTCAACCAGGTCAAAAGCCGCGCTGAGGTCCAGCAACATAAGTAGCCCTGGTTTAGCTTTCTCTATCAGCTCCAGCATGTGCGTCTGTAAGTCCAACATGGCTGACTCTGTGCTGTGGGCTGCCCAGAAACCCGATTGCTGTACATGTAGTACGTCCGAAGCTTCCACGTGTTTCTGTAGCTGGTTTGTGGCTATTTTGTCTAGCATTTTCAATATATAATTTGAATTGGTAATAGGGCGGAGGTTGCTAGGATCCTTGGGGTCCAGACCTGCCTTCTTAACTAGCTGGGTTATAGTTACCCTTTTAATACCCTCAGGAACTGATCCCTCTGAGAAGGAGGCATTAACTAACCTGGTCAGGACAGGTGCAAAAAGTTCTTTGTGATCCAGAATGATCTTGGGTGGAAGGATATTTTTGGCGCAAGTGGTTGGCTTCATTTTAGACATCACCAGGCATAGTTAGTTCTTCCTCTGTGACTGCTGAGAAGTTGAAACTCTCTCTCCCTTTAAATGTGAGGTTTTCTACCGGCGGAATTACTATGTTGGTGGCGGTTCTGGCTAATATGATGTTGTTCCTGGCTTTTAGGATTTTTGCAGAAAAGCCCTATTGTACCCTGTCACAGTCTTCCTTAGATGGGGTATGTGGAGGTGAGAGCATCTTTGGTTTTTCCATATCCTTGAGTATTTCAAAGAGTTTGCTTGTCGAGTTAGGGGCTGCCTCTATTTCTTTATTATAATAACTAGATTTAGCTTCTTTAACTGCCTTTCTGTATGCATAGTCGGCGCGCTTCCAGTTCTCCCTGTTTCCCTGGGTTTGATTTTTTCGCCATATACGTTCCTTGGCACGTTTTACTTGTTTGAGTTTAGTGGTCTGCTCATTAAACCATTTGCATTTATTATTATTTTTTCTTACTGACTTACTTTTCAATGGAGCATACTTCTCTACCATCGCTTGCACATGTTTATTGTATTTCCTTAACATGTGTTCGCAGTCATCATTGTCGGTAAAGGACTCAAGGATCTGTGATAAGCATGGTTTCAGTTGCTCCAACCCAATGCCCTTAAAGTTTCTACTCCAAACTCTCACATGAGGATTCTCTAACAGTTTAGATGGGGAATTTAGAAGTATTTCCAGTGTCACCAAACTGTGATCTGACCAGATGCACGGCTCTGTCTTTACTTCTGCTGATTGTAATTTGTTCGTGTAAATCCAGTGAAGCTGGTTTTCCAGCGAGGTGGTGGGTTCATTTTTTATTATTTGGAAGTCCAAACTGTTCATGGCACTTTCTAGTGCCATGGCCTCTTTATCTTCTGGGTTCCCTCTCCAACTGTTCATATCCCCTACTAATTGGGTGGATGAATTATCTGAGACCAATTTGTTTATTTGCAGAGGTACTTCATTATTAAAATCAGAGATTAAAGAAGGTGGTCTGTATATCACAATGATATTTAGACAGGCATTTGGTGTATGGGTTAACTTTAATTGGATGGTCTCACACCCCGTGCATTCAAAATTGGCTTTGAAAAGGTGTAAAGCTTCCTTGGCTATTAATGTCACTCCTCTGCCTTGACCATGATCTCTATTTTTATTATATAGGATGTATGCCTCAGGGACTGCATTTATACCGACTGGGCCGATGGGGTCTTTTAGCCATGTTTCGGTAATGCACATAATATCCAGATCCCTGTCTGTGATTAGGTTGTGGATATTATGAGCGTGCTTGTTTAAAGAACGTGTGTTTAACAAGCCCACTTTTAGAGTTACTGTATCACCTTTGTGAGCTGTTAGCTTACCTTGACTATATCTTGTCTCAATCGACAGTGCATGTGCATAGGTTAAGCACGGTTGAGCATTAGCCAATTTTTCGATTTCTTTTCACCTGATTTTAAAAACGAGGATGTAAGAAGTCTGTAGCCTTGTGCTGAACATTGCAGTAGTGCGCAAAGTCACGCAATCGCTACAGTCAAGCCAAAAGCTTATCTTCTTGGGAAAGCTGTAGCAAGTCAGGAAGGGGCCTGAGGTGATGAAGAATTGGTTCCCACTATTGCAGCAGGGTGTGCCCTTCACGGCAGATCAGTTTTCGAAAAATCTGAAAACGGCAGGCGCGTGCAGGCCAATCCAGCCAACATAGAATTCCTTTGCTAGACTCTATCCTTTGTACCGTGAATCTCAGCAAGAAATCACATAGTCTATAATAGGCATGGTATAGAAATATGAATTGGTCTAGAACTATGAATTGAATTCAGTATACCTGTCATTCGAGAAGAGATGCACCTTGGGGCGTAATATGCATTGACAGTTGCTTTTCATTTCACAGAGCAGGGGAAGTCATGACTTCAAATTAGTTTTTGACCACAGTGACACTGACGGTAAGTAAAACCGATAGTACAAGGCACTGAAAGCTTCGCGTAACCTAGGATCCCTTTTGTGTCTGTACAAAACACACCACGATATCATATGATGATATGTTATGGCATTTATAAAACACATGTGCAAAAGTGCTCCAAGGCATGACGAGGCTAGGGAGGGGAAACAGAGGGAAGACATAGACGAAGATCTTGCTAGTCCGTGTGACACTGATATCGCGAAAGCGCAAAAGGAAGGGGGGGCAAGGGTAAAAGTGCTGTGGGAAAGGTGGAGGGGCCAGTGGAGTGCATAGGATAAACAGTCCAAAAAATAAAGGAATCCAATAAATAAAAAATGCTGGCAGCAGGTGGAAAGTACTAGGTTAAGTGCAGACAACAGGTGTCAATTGATGTGTGGGTGCTGTAGGGATACAGAAACAGTCCCCGGGTGCAAGTGTTGTCAGGGAATAATGCAGGTGGGCAACTGGCAAGGAGGGGACCTGGCCCCAAGATGAAAAGGTTGCCAGGTCAGGCAGTATCCTGCCAACCAGCACAGTTCCAGTGAGCAGATCAGCAGGGGATAGGGGGAGAAAAAGCATATCGAGATAGAGTACAGGAAGGACCCAAGGAGCAACAGGGAGGGTCGATCAGAGAGGAAAGAAGTTAGCCATTCCAGGGCATGATTGGTGATAACCTGTTACGCTCACCTGATATATCCGGGGGCGTCTGGAAGGGTCTGAGATCTGGAACCCTGGATGCGTAGTTGCCCAGTGCTGAATAATGAATCTGCAATTACAGAAGGGAGGATTTGTGAGAACTGGCTCTAATGGGTGAATCTCTCACCTCCCTCTGACTGATTCCCGTCCCACTGGGTTCTTTTCTCACCTTAGTTATTTGTAGGGTGAGCTTTCCGTCCTGCGTTTCTTGTGCAGGGGTGCTTGACCTTTGTTGGCGAGCTGCCCGAGTTGCTTCACTGGTGCAGTACACCTTCCTTGGGTCCAGGCCTGCTGTGACCCCGAATCTGCTGGTAGGCAGGTAGGTTTGTTAATTGTAAGTCTTTGTTCTGTTTATGGTGGGAATTCGTTAATGTCTTTATCTCCTTCTTTTCAGGTGCAAAGGTCTTGATGCTGGCATGCCTGATGGAGAGGCACATTTCTAGGTAAGAGAAAGTGCGAAGTGCAGCGCCTTTATTGTCTTTTAAAGCTAACCTGTGTTTTCTTCTTCTTCTCCTCACAGGCCGCTGTGGTGCTGCGAGTGGATGAGAGCGCAATGAAAAACAGTTCCCGGAATCCCTTAAGGTAACTACAGTGCTGCACGGTTGTTTAATATTGAAAGCGAACCTGAATATGCCTCTTTTCCTTTGCAGATGTGGCTGTGGTGCTCTGGATGGAAGCGTGGCGTAGCGCGATGGAATTCAGGTAAGACTGATGGAATTCGATGTTTTGGAAGCGCGCATTCTAATATTGTTTTTCCCTTTCTTATTATTGCAGGTCGCAATGTTCGAACAGCAGCTGTGGTAGCGGTTCGCCGGAAGTCCTTAAACTAGTACTCACAGGTGAGTGATGTTTCTTCTTCTCTCGGTTTCCACAGATTGCAGCCCAGTTGAGATGCTGAGTGCTGGATGGTGTTTTCTAAGGTAAAACAGAATAATCTTGTTCTTGCAGGATTACAGGAAGATGCTGAAGACCAGGAGCTGGACACGGTGAGCGTCACGCTGCTGGTTGCAGAATAACACGAAGCGTGTTCTGCAGTCAGGGTGTGGTTTATATAGCCCATGTAAATTAGTACTAGGGAAGGTAGTTCCAGGCCTGCCACACCCAAAAAACTAGTCCGCATGGCTTTGTTCTTAGAACTAGACTGTGTGGATTTAAAGGTCGATGTACATAAATGGGACCTAGTTTGAACAGCCCTTCCTTCCTACATATGAACCTGGTGCCTGGTTCCAGGAGCGCTTTTGCAGTGGTTTTAAGGCCCTCAGGGTTCTGGTGGGAGCCTGCTTGTGGCACAACTTGTGCCCCCTCACAGTGGTCATGACAGCACCACGGTTATCAGGGAGGCGGTTGAAAAGGATGGTAAGGTTTAACATGTCAAAGGCAGAGTAGTGATTGAGTAAGATGAGGACACAGGGGGTGAAGATATCAAGTTTTGAAAGCACGTCCTCAGGGATGTTCAGGAGAGCAGTTTTCTGTGTATCCTGAGGAAGTACACGAGACATCTGGTTGGTTGTTAAATTCTCCAAGAAGGAGACTTTAACAAGGAGACTACTCAATTGAGAGGCATTAAGTAGACATTAATGATGACTTTGCATAGAGTGGAAGGAGGCCAAGAGGGCCTCCCACCGGGTGCCGCCATTAATGTGAGAAGAAGAGAAAGGAGAGATGACAGAGACCATGTGAACAGTCCATAGGTGGGGTGAGGGAACGGCAAAGAGGATGTCAGTGAGGGTTTGCCTGGACGTAGCACAGGTATAGTTATCAGCGATAGTGAGGCTGGGGTTGGAGACCAAGAAGTCCTTCGTAAACTTCTTCCTACCCGATTTAGCGAGGAGAGCAGGGTAGTCGATAGAGAAACAGTTTTAAAAGATAGGAGAGACAGAGAGCACCAGGGAGTTGGTAAGAAGAGGGAAGAAGAGGAATGGTGTTGGAGGAGGCTATGAAATACAAAAGGGAAGGACACAAGGAGGAGTGCATGCAAAGCAAAAACGGAGTCACACTGTATGGAAACCCAGCTACAGCAGGCACTAATTTTGACAAAGAAGATACTTTTGAAAATCATATTTTGGACGCAATGGTGTGCTATGTAGAGCTATGGAGAAACCCCAAAAAATCGCAGATCAAAATATTGAAATAGGAAGTATGTACTATTTACTGAAGTAGTAAATAGTATCTATAGAGTAAAAAGAGGCCTAATCGCAGAGGTGTTTAAAAAAAAATAACTGCTAAGGCAGAATGTTTTGGAAGTTAGGCGGTTGGCACAGGCCAGTTGATTAATCATTGCTATGAAAATCTTACCCACCATAGGCTTTCAGTGTCAGTGCCAAGCACTGCATATATGGATGTGGTTTGGGTCACGAATTAAAGGTTTGACAGACACCAAGTCTGAGTGTCCTGTTGACTGATGGCTAATATCCAATTTGCCCATCATTATTTCAGCAGCCGAAGTGGGCAGTGCAGCACCGATGTGCTAGCGCAATTCCATTTTCAAATATATCACGAATAGCAATTGCAGACATGTGTCTTATCGTTCGAGGAACATAAATATCGATGAAGTGAAGGTGAATGAAATACATTAATGAATCATACACCAAATTTAATCTGCATAATTAAATATTTTTTAATACTGTCTGAAGCATCGAAAGTTAGTGTAATAGCATTCAATTGTTGATGTACAATGTACAAACATTGGGGAACATATCGGAAATGTCATTGTAAGCAGATTGTGAAGACATCTACTAATTATTTATATTGGGAAATCAACTGTTCTACAAGTACCTTTTTAGGTGGACAGGCCTCGTTTGCAATGTTTTGTGGCACTGTATGTGTCCTAGGAACAAAATCTGGATCGATTCCATGAGCATGCATGGTCAACACATTCAATGTCAAATCCTTCACAAATTCAAATTCCATGTCCTGGTATATTGGCTTAACAACCCATTGTTTACTTTGTTTTGTGAAGGCCTTGAGGTAACAATGCATCCCGAAATGTCCTGCAGTTTTCGCTTGTTCCCTCCCAATGTTCTCGTTGTGTGCAAGTACAGCTAGTCTTGTTCTGGTCTCTATACCATCTATGCCAAAATGCAAACTTTTGGGCCTGTACTCTAGGCACATATTGTGGCACACCTCCAAATCGCCAGTATGACAGAATTTTGTGAGTTCCTTCATGTCTCTGGAAAGCATTATATTGTACACAATCTTCTCAAGAGCTTTGTGTGGAGGTGAACATGGCACCAACCACTTCTTTTTTCGCATTCGTGAAAATGTTGGTTTTCTGTCCCTGAGTGTACGTTGGAACAATGGTTCATCAATGAATGCCATTTCTCAAGTAGAATTTCTACAGACCCATCACAAGTTTTGGAGCTCCACCAAAGACGGTTGCTGATTGACTGACACCACTTTAAGGTTTCTTAAGAACCCTTTTTTCTATCAGCAGCTGTAATTTTTTATTGACTGATTTGGCATATATTGAATTGATGATGAATGTGTGGAAGCTGCTCTCGCATGGCCTTGGCTATATAGGGGTGTCACAGTATTGGTTTTATGGCGGTATGATAACCTTCCTGCCAAATTACGGTATATCATGTTTATTGCGGTATAGCTGGTCGAGTTAACTAATCGTAACAAATATTTTCTTAAATGTCATGAATTGTCTGCATTTTAAAACTTGTCTCTGCACATTTTTAGCTGATCCTCCAAGAATCTAAGGCGGCTGCAGATTTGTTCTTTCATGGCAGTCACTCGTTGATCACCTTGAATGAAAGAGTGACTAATGAAAGTGTTAAAATGCACATTTTGAGCAATGAGGTTGTTGCTCAGTCACAGGTCATTGCTTTGAAAATCGGCCTCGACCTGCATTATTTTGGAACCACATCGCATGGGCACCATGACCCCTCACTGCGATCAGTCATAAATGTTTATTTTGATAATGCTTTGTCCCATTAAAGGGAGAAAAGTCACTCATGTGAGGTCTGAAAGCCCATGTCATTGAGTTTCTTTTGTCAAAACTTCATAGCCAACACACACTCACCGAAAGGTTGCATATTGATCAAATCACTCTAGCTTGTTTACCATCTACCTGGTGTATCATAAAGGTCTGATGTTGGAGTCAACACTGACCATGTAATCCTCAGGACAGCGTTCAGTGGGTGCTGTTGATTTCTTTCTTGATTCTTGCAATACATGTTCATTTACCTTCTTAAAGATAGAGGCACAACAACTTTTTGAAAATGACAAAGTTAAAATACATATCGGCACAAATATGTACTAGACCACCACATCACCACAGCCCCATCATTACCATTTTCCCCAGGTCTGAGCGCATTAGGACCCTTGTAATGTGAGTTGAGATGGAGGAATGCTTTCATGGGTGGGGTCACAAATCGAGGATAGACCTGAGAAATATCTCACCCCCATTGCTCTGGATACTTCAAATTGAATGTAAAATCTGTCCTGACTGCTTGAGTCCAGTGCCATATGCAGAAGGCAGGTGAAGGATCAAGCAAAGCAACAACTCTAGTGCCAATGTGTAAATCTACACAGAGGACACTTATAGTATATATATATGGGGTAACTTATATACTAGCACAAAGCACTGATAGGCCCAGTGTTCATACAGTCTACAGAGCTAACATTTCTTGTGAACATGCATCAGAAGGTCATCCAGTTCATTCCCCCCTTTGAATTATGGGATGTGTAGGTTCCCATCTTTCAAATTGGTGTGAAAACTACAAATCGGCTGATCTTTAACCCGACTCTTCTGATCACAGAGAAAGAGCGGTCACAGCATAAATGCTGCATTAACTAATGTGGCCTCACTTTCCTTATGCTCTTGTTTGCCAAATGCCAGACCCCACAGTGAAATATCCAGAATGTGCAGCACTTGTTTACTGCAGCCTTTACAAATCAGATTGAAAAGCTCACTTAATAGCTGCAGGACCTAAAACGGTATACCGGTATAAACAAAGTGATGGTTATTATAGTTCAATTAAGCTGTTCACGATATCTATAACGGTATACCGTTATACCGTTACAACCTTACTATCGAAGCATGCCTATCATAAAAATTCCCTTTGATATTTGAAGTACTGGATTTTAGCAAGGAACTCAACCCCCACAAATTGACAGAAGCTGGAAATCTCACCGAAAGTAGACCTGGTGAAAAGTAAAGCTGGCACTTTGCCCAGCATCGGTTGAGCGGACCATGAAAATGTACTATGAAGGTGAACGCAGCTGCCTTGGATTTTCAGGTTAGTGCCTTGTGATACACAAGATACATTCGACAATGGCTCCCTGCAAATGTTCCCCCTTACTATTTGGACACATTTCAGCATCTGTACAATCTCTAGCTGGCAGCTGTCAAATACAATGTATTTTATCTCCTTTATCAGCCAATCGTCCCGCATGAATGGGGCTTATGATTCGGCTGTGGTTGGCAAATCGACAGAAATCGGGATACTGTAGTCAAGATCTTTAGCAAGTTCCTCAGTCAGTTCTGTTATTTCAGGTTCTGATATTTTCTTGCGAATTGGAGAAACAGATATAATTGAATGTTTTTTTGGTGGAATATTTTTGGCGAGTGAAGGTTGTTTCAAGGGGTCTGTGAGGAATTGCAAGGTATCTTCATTGTATTCAGTCTCATCTTGTCTAGTTGTCACATGGTAGCAATGGTCCATGGACCCTTTGCACGGATTGCTCGTCACATTACATTCAGTTTCCGACCATTGCATCAGAAGTCTGCTGAGTGACTGGACCATGCTGCGCCCCAAATAGTAGTTGCTCCATTTTGAAATCGGTTTGGCAAGCGACATCTTTTGTTTCATTTGTTGTCTGTGTCTTTATACTTTGCTTCCTTCTGGGCCTCTAAAAGATGTGTTGAGAAACATTCTTAATGTATAGCACACAAACAGACACCACTTTATAAACTAAAACATTGTATGAATAAATCAACAGCTTGACAAGTTCTACAAAGCAAACTTGTTTGTTTGTTACCCTTGTTTCCTTTGTTTTCTTGGAAACTGTGGCCTTCAATTTTTCCACCGCTCCAGCAAGTTGAAAAAAATAGCGTATTTATATGGTCTACATCCAGCACATTTCATTTAATCGCAAACCAACATTTGTACATATCTACAAACAGATCCAACTTGATTGAATAGGAAAAATTACAACATTAAAATGTATTCCAAATGCCGTGTGATGTCCAATAGTATTCAATATTAGGTTATGTTCACCTCTGGTCCATGTGCCTCCTCTTCTATTTCAACACCTTGTGTACATTCCTTGAACAGAATATTCATAAAAAAAAGGAAAAGTGAATCGTACTGGAAATAAAAATCTTTCATTGCACTGTGCACTTACACACAAAGTAATATTAAATGAGTAAGAACCGTATACTACAAGGTTTGTTTTCGCAACACTAAGAGAACATTCTGAAGTGGGAGAATGGGAGAAAAAGCTCCCCCCAATCTCCTCGCGACCATGGCCCAGAGGACCGCGGCCCAGACACCCACCACGAGACAAATTCGTCTATCTACCAGACGACCCAATACCCTGGTTCAAGAACATAAGGATATGCCCACCAGCCTGCCCTACTCAAGCCGACACCTGCGGCATGGATGAACTCGACTAAGACCTCAACAACAAGCACCCACATCATTAGAGATGCCATGACGACCTAGCCAAATGCCAAGAACACACGTGCAACCATGCACACTGGACACTCACGCACCAACCCACATGAAGAATATATTCAGTGCTATGACGTAGGTGACGGATACATCCACTGACGCGCATCTTTATTATTTTTCACATAGGTTTTCCGTAATGCAGAAACGCAAGATGCATAAAACACTTGCGTATACGCTTGCTGACGCTTCTCCCACCCCTCGCATCGTGATGAGAATATAACGAAGGCGTAATACTGCCTATGAAGCCATGTCACACCGCAACACAGGTGCCGTGCATTACACACCCCCACCCATGAACCAGGCCCAAGTAGGCCGCAAGCAAGAGCCGCCATGAACACTGAATGAGCGAGAGTACAAGTGCTGATCCCGCAGAACGAGCCCAGCGAGAGCTCACAGCCAAGGGGGCGATGTTGCAACTCGTATGCTACCAGCCGGTGCCAAAGTCACACCTGTAAGCAAAGCCAAGCACACAGAAGCAAAATACAACTTTAAATGTGCAGAATTCTGCCCCAGCCACGGTCTCTCCACACGTGACCAAGCCAACCTGACAGGGTGCCAGACCCACGAGGGAGAAGTCGCCTGGGTCCCACGTCTGGGACACAGGTTGCAACAATGAAATGACCCGATGGACACCTACAGCGATGGGAATGGTCTGCTCTCAAGCCTATGAGCAAATCCGCACATTGTCTGCACGAACACATAGTTACACATTGTTTCTAGTGACAGGTACACCGCGAGCTGGGAACAACGATGGTCCCAGACTGGGGGGCTCGTGGGTGGACCAATCAGAACATGGGGGCACTCATTACTGACGCCACTAACATTAGCCAATCATTAGGGGTCTTCGTGTAACAATTTTCAAGTATCTAATAGAAGGGACAACCCAAGTATACCACCTGACTCATCCTCAACCACTAATACTGTTCTCTATATGTATGCTATACTAACCCTACCACTCGAGGAACCAATCCGGAGTGGCGATAGGTTTTTCACTAACTTTCCCAGGTGACGCAAGTAGCACGTCATACTGAGGCAAAAAGGGCCTGCGAGCCCCACGAATTTTGAGAGTCTGGACGGACGCGTACGATCCTAGACCCATCCCTGCCGTTGTTTTAATAAACAGCAGAACCACCTTGCTTCTTGTGTGTGTCTCATACTCATTTTTGGGAACACGGGAGGAGTTGGGGCCTCCCAGCCCGGAGGTCTGCGGACGGCCCAGCCGACCCCGGGAGAATCACCCCGACAAGTTGGAGGCACTGCTGAGATCTGTTTACGATCTTCCTTTTTATTTTTCCAAGCCTCTCGTTGCGAGGAGGCCCGGCGGCGCGGCCCCCTCTGCCGCTGCCCCCTTTTTGAGGACTACAGGACCATTGCGGAACTGCGAGAAGACCGGACAGCGCAATCCGGATATTGGCCCTCGGGAGCCGGTTGAGAAGTATACCGCCCGCGGTTAGCGAGTGTCTAGATGTGGTCCAGATGAGGGGAGGTGGTGAGCCGCTTGGAGGGGTGCACGCAGTCGAGCGGCCCCGCATCAAGAGAACTTGGTGAGTATGTCACACCCAACAAGCAATGTGAAATTGTGAGGGAGGGGGGAGGAGTGCAAAAAGGGCGGTGGGAGGTGTTACTAAGGTGTGCGGCGAAGATTTAATCAATTAGTGTTAACGGTAAAGTGAATGGTAGCAGGACAGGCGTGAGAGCCGTCCGCTACCACGTCACGGAAAAAGGGTGGGCGGAGCAAGAAAACATCACGTGCGGTTGCTCGTAGACACTGATTGGCCTAGGTCGTGGCCACCTGTAAGGGGTGTGTGTGTGTGTGTGACTTCCTACGAATTGGCGGTTATTGATCAATGATTAGATGAGGATCCCTATTGATCGAGCAGTGAAACTCGATAGATAGATGACGTTTTCCTGTAGGTGGTAGCTAACTGGTTGCCTACTACGGAAGATAATTGGCTGGTTAAGCCCTCCCGTTGAGGGGCATAGCACACGCGATTATATTTTTGGTTACCTTGTTCCAGGCGTAACAAGAGGACAGCTGTGGGATTAACGGGGACAAACAGCAAAAAAACTTATTGCGAACTTTCTGAAGTGTAAAAGATCTTACCGGTAGTTTTGGAAGAGGTCGGTGACATCACCTGTAGGGCTTTCATAGGATATCTTGACCACGCAGCATTGTTGAGGGGTGGTGGGGAAGTGAATAGAGGACAGGGGGGGTGCGCACGGAGGTTGTCGGCCACCCCAAATACGGAACAGGTGGAGAGGGGGAAGTGACCGTGCACGGAGAACGCCGGCCACGCAGAGTGAGGTAGGAGGAGGAGGGGAGGAGAAAAGTGGGATGGCTGTATAAGCACGTCACACAGGGCACACAGCCGCAGGGGGCTTCGTGCGCCGTGGCCGCAGGGTTCCGTAACGGTATTAAGGAAGAAAAACAAATACAGGATATTTGCAATTGTCATATTTGACTGGTTTTCTTTTAGCGGACGGTCGCAAGTCCCCGAACTACGGGGCCAGGTAACGACAACTATATTGAAGGGAGCTAACAACACAGTGTAACCATGTCATTCGGGTCAGGATCGGGAGGGTGGGGGAATACCCTCACTATCCCGCTGCAGCACATGTGTAAAACACTATCGCCCCATAGGGAAAAACTGATCAAATACAGCATAGAATGGACACAAGGAACAGACAACAAAATGACGACACCCTGACCGCCTAACGGCAGTTTCGACCCGTACGTCCAACACTCACTACTGACACATATATATAACACATACAAGGGGAAGAAGTTGGCGCATCACGTGGAGGTGTTTAACTTATGGAGGATGTTCCAGGGGTCCCGACCAGGACCAACCGGGATGTTCACTGTGGAGGAAACGAAGCAGGGGAAGAAGATTAAGGAGGAAGAGGTAAATGGGGAAAAGGAGGTTGACAGTGCACAGTGCGCGGGAAAAGACCGGAAGGGGGAGGAAAAGCTTAGCATCGCAAATGAAATAGAAATAAAAAAGGAAAGGACCGACGACATGCCTTTAGTGAAAGTAGTGAAAAAGGAGGAAGGGGGGTTATATCCTGTGACGGAACTACGAGAAGCGGTAAGGCAACAACTAACGGCGGCTGAGGGGTATTCGAACCCAGCGTACAGCCCCCCACCATATACAGCTACAGGTGGCTACACAGGGGGGGAGGTGACAAGTACGGTAGGCCCAACTTATACGAAGATGCACGCAAGGGAAGGGAAGAATAGTGAAGAACCAATCCCAACCATAGGACACGACGAGTGGGTAGCCACGCAGGTGCTGTTAAAATTGCGAGGGACACTAACGGGAGAAGAAAAGGAGGTAGTACGGAAAATGAACAAGGACGATGAGGGTAGCAGTGAAATAAGAGGGGAGGAAGGTAAAAGGAAAGAAGGGGAGCTGTTACGAGCAGAGGAGGAGATGTTGAAGGAACGATTGGCAGAATTAAGGAATGAGTAAAACGCCCTGATCAAACAGCTTGAGAAAGAGGAACGAGAGAGAAGGAGGGAAAGGAAGGAAAGTAAGGATGAGTTAGAAAAAATGAGGGAACGAACTGAAGAACGGAAGAGGGAAGCTGAAAGGATGAAGGCGATAGCAGAAAGGGTATCTCGAGCAGCACAGCGTGACAGGAAAAGGGAGGAAGAAGAGAAAGAAAAGGAAATGGAAATATGGAAGAAGAAAATACTATCAGAAACCACCAAGAAATACGAGGAAGGCAAAGTAATAGAAAGCATATTAGAAAGGGAGAGAGAGATGGGAAAGGAGGAGAGAGGAAGAAAGGATATTAGAGAAGGTGAGTAGTGAGGTGATGGAGGAATTAAAAAAGAAAAGAGAGGAAGTAGGTGGTGAAATAGTGGAGAAGAGGGAAGGGGAAAGAAGAGATAGGAAAGGGGAGAGCGGGGTAAGGAAATATGTACGCAGGGATGAAGAAGTAGCCACAACATCAGCACAAAGGGGAGCAATTGGTAAAGACGAAGTGGAAGGAACGGATTTAATAGACTTAAAAACAGTGACGATTAGGGGGAAAAAGACAGATTGGGGATTGTCGCTCATGGATGACTTTTGCAGCGAAGAAGAGGATGGAATGGGGGGAGAAGGAAGAAGCGGCGATAGGGAAAGCTTAGACAAATTGTACATCACCCGCACCAACCGGGAATCACCATGGGCATGCAGAAGGAAGGAAGAACTGGGGGGAAGTGAAGAGAAAGAACGAGAAGTGGCGGGAAGACAAACACGTGCAGCTACACCCACATCATCCCGTCCAACATGTCCGCCCACACCCGCTCCTGAACACACCCCCTACGCCGGCAGGCTTAGAGATCTTCCCGGACGTAGGCAGGAAGAACGGACACACACACCCACATCAAATAAAGAAAATAATAAGAGAAGGGGAAGAGAGGAAGGGGAAGCTGTAACAAGCAGTGGTAATATGGACATGACAGATGATCTAGACGACACATAAGAAGAGGAGGGGTATGCAGACTCCACACCGCGACAACTGGGGGGACAGATGGGACACAATCTAATGCCACTATTGGAGAGGGGGGGTTAGACCACAATACGTCCCTTGGAAGCATGCCGATAAGGAAAATATAAAGTGTAGGCTCCCATCACTAAGTGGAGGAGCGGGAAAATGGATATACGAGATGGAAAAACACACTGCAGGACAGAAACTAGAAGTAGGAGACGTGAAGGGCCTACTAATATCAATATTAGGGGATGCGGCAGATGACATCTGGAAGAGAGCGGGTTTCCCCGGGGTCACAATAACGAACACATCACATGACGGGGCGCCATTTGCGAATTGCAGGCATGCATTATGGCAAGCTCTGAGGGTACAATACCCAGACACCTCAGACATAGGAGCAATTACGTCACGCAAGATGCGTGAGAATGAAGATCCTGTTGATTATATCCAGGAGATTCAGGAGAAGTGGCGTATGGAAACTAGAGAGCAATGGGACAAGACACCGGCAATATTTTACCACATACTAATACAAGGGCTCCCGGAGGCAGTACAAAAACACTTGAAGAAAGTAGTGGGGATGGAAGCCAACGCTTGGCCGGAAATACAACTGACAATAGTACACCATTGTAGGACGTGGCAAGAAAAGATGAAACAAAAGGAAGAAGATAGAAAAGCGGAAGAGGCAAAATTAGTGCAGAAAGAACTGACTAAATACACCATGGAAGGTGCACTAATAACTACACTAACAACAATGACACCAAACTCCACGCAAGTAGTGGCCACACAGGATCCCTCACAACTACAAATACCACCATTTCCACAATCACCACGACTTATAACACAACAGCTGTCACAACCCCCACCATACACGGCTAACATGGGAGGAGGGTACATGGCCCCAGGAAATGGATATTATAATAACATAAGGGGAAGGGGAGGAATGATGAGGGGGCCAACCTGCACAACAGCAAGGGGGAGGATTCCAAATCTTCTACCCCACTGGGCAACCAGTGTACCAAGATAATGCAGGAAGTTTCCCATGGCAGACCAGGGAACCACCTGTATGTTGTGTTTGTGGGATGTTAGGACACATGTCACGTACGTGTAGAATGAGACCCTCCACACCAACATGGGGGGAACAAGGACAACAAGGGCCCATTAGGGAGCAGCAGGGTTACCAACAACCACAGGGGCTGCCACAGAGCAACATACAGCAACAATTAGCAACACAACAACAGCTGCCGACATATTCACTGCCGTAACAACAGGTAGCAATAACACAACAACACCAAGTGCAGCCAGTGCAGCAGCCCACTCAAATACAAGACCATAAGGTAACCTCCACCGATACACAGCTACAACAAACACAATTGGGAAGGGTGACTGTCCTGGGACACAACCCTTACACAGGAAGCGGTCAGTCATTATACCCACAATAGGACAGCCCACAGACGTCCTTGGTGTGTCCCATCCTGTCGATAACACCTAATAGTGCGGAGGAACCACGCATTGGGGTAACGATAGGTGACAAAAAATTATCATTCCTTGTTGACACTGGGGCAACCCAGTCTTGCATAAGGGAGGGTAGATTTAAAATGTCAGGTGAGGCCATGAACACCCAAGGATTCTCTGGGGCTAGGGGGTTGGTTCCCTTTACTGATAACATCTCCTTATCGATTGGAGATTATGACATGTCTGTCCCGCTCCTGTATTCAAGGGAGTTGCCAGTGAACATACTTGGGAGGGACATAATGAGCAGGCTAAATATGACAATCTCCTTCACGGAGGATGGCATAATTTGCTCCACTCCAGGAATAAACATGCTTACTGCACGACAAATACTGCAAGCGTACTGTGGCCAGACAGTAGGTCGGGCTGAGCCAGTGGATGCGAACTGTTCCAGTACTGAACAGACATGGCATTTGCCTGGATGCCAGGAATAGAAGGAAAGATCTGGAGGAGGCCAACAGCATATTTGTTCAGGCCTGAGACACCAGCCAATGAACAAGAAGGGAAGGTGATTTCGGTGAGCATTGAGAGTATTATAGCGACTGCTGATTATATCGCAGTACATGCCCAAGACCGGGAAGGGAGAGCATGGAGGGCAGTGATAGCCCTGGCTGAGGGGTACAGGCTCACCCAGGTGTCCGATGAAGAGCTCTTTTCAGAAGACAAGGAAGAAGGTGAGATGGTATTTATGATGAGTGTAGATATATGGCTAAAAGTGACCTATAAGCAAGTGGCGCAGAAAATGGCCATGGCACTTGAGGCACCCGCATCTACCCCAGTTCCATTCTATGAGGAAGATATGGCAAAAGTTCCAGCATTACTGTGGACCACCAGTCCCTATGACGTGGGCTGCATAAAGAGTATCGGGGGAGTGAGAATAAAGCTGAAGAAGGGTGCAATACTACCTAGAGTGAAACAATACCCACTATCAAAGGAGGCAGATGAGGGCATATACAAAACCATAACGGCCCTAATAAATAATGGCATATTGGTACCATCAGAATCACCATGTAACACGGCCGTGTACCCAGTGCGCAAAGCTAAAGGAGGGTCTTGGCGTTTTATCCAGGACCTCAGACCCTTGAACAACATCGTAGAAGCAGGATACCCCATAGCAGCAAACCCGGCCACAATATTATGTGGAATTCCGGCAGAGGCCTCACGGTTCACCGTGATTGACCTCAAAAATGCCTTTTTCTCAATACCACTGCACCCGGATTCACAAGACTTGACAAGCTTCACATACAGAAACACAAAATAGAAACACACCAGGTTACCACAAGGGTACTGCGAGTCACCCTCAATTTTCAACAGAGTAATACAGATGGACTTGGGAAACATTGAATTGGAAAGTACGGTGCTGCAATATGTTGACAATAAAATAATTTGCAGCACAAGCGAGAAAAGGTGCAGGGAGGACTCATTGAAAATGCTGACAGTGTTGGCTGAAAAGGGTTACAAGGTAGACAAAGAAAAGTTACAGTACTATCAGGAACAGGTACTATACATTGGTCAACTAAAATCCCAACACGGAAGAAAGATTGCACCACAAAGAGCACAAGCTATATCCAACACGCCACTACCACAAACGGTGAGGGAGCTACAGCAGTTCCTGGGATTATGCAACTACTGTAGAGCATGGGTTTTTGACTACAGCTCATACATAGGACCCCTACTTGAGGCATTGATAGAAGCACACAAAGGGGACAAAACATTGGGATGGACAAGGGAAATGAAGGAGGCATTTGACGAGTTGAAGCACGCCATATCCACTGCTCCGGTACTAGCCACCCCAGATTATGAGCGACAGTTCTTTATCTTTTCGCATTGCGACTCAGCAGTAATGAAAGCAGTATTGACTCAGAAAACCAGCATGGGACACAAGCCAATAGCGTTCTACAGCGGTCACTTGGACCCTGTTATGTTAGGACATTTCCCTTGCGAACAGAGTCTCGCCGCGGCTGCATTTGCGGTAGAGAAATCATCATCGATTACATTGGGGTGCCCAACCACACTATTTGTGGAGCATGCGCTGTTTGCAATATTGAATAAGCCTAAGTCCACACTAACCACACAGAGGGCGTCAGGTTATGAGATCATCTTGTCTAGACCGGAAGGTGATTATGCTCACGATTGTACACAGACTATCGAAACGTACTCATGCACTAGAAAAGTTGAAGAGGATGCACTCAAGGGTGGAGAGATTTTGTACATTGATGGGTCATCAACAATAGACCAAAGTGATGGGATAAGGATAACTGGGGCAGCAGTTGTAAAAATGACAGAAGATTGGATGTATGTCCCGGTGAAATGTGTGCAGTTCCCACAGCATTATTCACCTCAAGCAGCGGAATTGGTTGCATTGATCTTGGCGTTGAAGGAAAGCGTTGACAAAAGAGTTACTATATATTCTGATAGCGCATATGTCACGTCAACTGTCCACTTGGGGTTGATAAAATGGCAGAGAAGGGGGTTTAGGAGAGCTGATGGCACACCAGTGCAACATGCTCTCCTATTAGCAGAATTTATTGAAGTAATTAATGATCCCCAAGAGATAGCTTTGGTTAAATGCCCGGCACACACTAATGGAGACGACCATATCTCGAAAGGGAATGAAACAGCAGACGCACATGCCAAACATGCGGCATACTTTGGTGAAAAATGGAACCCCCCATAGTCAGAGAGAGGGAGAGGGAGGGGGATGGCAAAACAGATGTTGATGAAAGAAGGGTACACCCATCTCCCCGCCACACAGATAATGGAATTACAGGCAGCCGCACCAATGGCAGAAAAGGAACTATGGGTAAAAAGAGGATGTACGATGTCCCCAACTGACGCACTGTGGCGTCAAAATAATACTGGAAAGGTGGTCATGCCGTTGGCACTGCTGAACACCGCCCTGGCCCAGCTCCATCATCCAGCTCATACAGGAAAGGAAGTAATTGCAGCACGAATTAGGGAAGACTGGTTCTGCCCCGAGTTACATTCTCATGTAACTAATTTTATGAGCAATTGCCTCACATGCCAACAGTTTACGGCCGGTCACATGCTGCAAGTGATAAAAGGTACTATACCCCGGCCAGAGGGACCCTTCCTGCACATTCATATTGACTACGTTGATATGATCAATGTATGCCAAGGAAATAGGTATATGATTGTAGTGGTGTGCCCATTCTCCAGGTGGATCGAGGCCGGACCCTGCTCACACGCGGATGCGTTCAGAGCAGCTAAATTTTTAGTGAGAGAGGTTTTCCCCAGGTGGGGTGTGTGCGAAGTTCTGCGGTCAGATAACGGCCCACACTTTGCTAATGAAATATTTCAGCACATCACGTCCTTGCTGGGTATTAAGCATAAATTTGCATTTGCATATCACCCACAGGCCAACGGTATATGTGAACGCCTGAATAGCCTATTGAAAGAAGAAATAGCAAATATCCAGCAAACAACCAAGAAGAGCTGGTTGTACTATCTCCCGCTAGCTCTATTTGAGCTAAGGAATAGGCCAGGGTCTGATCACCACCTCACTCCTCACGAGGTGGTGAGAGGACGTCAAATGCGCCTTCCTCTAACACCTACATCAAGAGCATTCACAGACCATGAAAACACTGCAACTGTTCTTGGTGACGAAATGTATCAATATGCGTCTTCTTTGATTACTAGTGTAGCGTTTGTATCTCAACAGCTCGCGCGCACGCGGGGCGGGTCGAAGAGTTCTCAACAAGAAGACACCAACAAGGAACTGGAAAAGGAAGGACTATGCAAAATTGCTAAAGGTGACCATGTGCTACTCCGCAACTTCAATAGAAAGTGGAACGGCCCACGCTTTACTGGTCCTCATTTGGTAGAGGAGGTAGCTACCAGAGCGGTGAAATTGCAGGATAAGCGTGCCTGGAATCACCTACACGACGTGAAGATCTACAAACTCCAGACCCGCCCTAGCGTTAATGACAGGGCCATTGGAAGAGCAACGACAGCATCGGCTACAGAGAAGGAGACGTCGACCACAGCTGATGACAGTAGTGTCACTACACCTGATCACCCCCCAGATTCCCCAGAGGCAACTACTGAAATAGACATTGGACGCTTGCCCACAGCCCATCCCATGGTCACGAGATCACAAAGTAAATTACCGCCATTGAGCCCCAACCCCCTCCCCTCTAAGGTCACCCCCGATTGAAGGACATTGTATAACAAACTTGGGTATTGCGCACACACACATGTAAAACACTTGTATGTTTTCTATTTTCTTCTCTCGCACATGCAGGTACTGTGTATAATTGTATTGTTAAGAAAATAAGTAACTAACAGTGTACTCTGCCCAGGAGTAGATGCTGCCCACGGATGATAACACCCCTGAAGCCCTATCACACCAATTTGTATATCACATAAGGAGGCCAAAGTACCTAAAAAGAAGGAGGGTACGCGTATATTACACCGCATTTGTTTTGGCCATAGAACAATCATTTCCCCATCTTCACCAGCACTTACCTGCTCTAAGAGATAGATCACTAAGATTAGCGTGGGAACAGCTCTTCGCCTGGGCACTGAACGATTACTTGATAGGGAGAGCTTAATAACAATGACTAACGATAATAACAAGCGTATTGAGGATTTTCAGGCGGGCACCTTTAACATCGCAAGAATAAGCTGCCGGACTGCAGCAAGGTAAGAGCAAAATGCCGGTGAGACTAGCTTTTGTAATAAAAATGATAGGAGTGTTGGTCATCACTGGTCTGTTGGCTGCCTCTGTATGGCAGAAAAGTTATGCAATCAATATTATGGCTGTACCCAAAACTAACATACCCCCTCCCACGGCTGCCACAGGTATGACGTCAGGTGGTACTAGCAACCCTACGCATAAGGAAAGTAGAGTTAAATGCAGCACATATACAGACAACAAGGGTATTGATAATTACATAACAGATTCAGCACACGTCTCAAACAACATGTGGTACCAGCACATGACCCAAATTGGTAAGCAGACAACAGAAGACAGCTGTTATGTGTGCTCATTGATCCCATATGCCATGAGCGCTTCTCGAACATTCGTCGCCACAGAAATACAAGAAAAGACGGCGCGATGTATAGTATATCTGGCACTATTTCAAACGAGAGGACGATTTCAAGGAACGGTGGTGAGAATGCAGTGGGAAACAAGAGACACGTACCCATACGAAAACAACTTCCTCAAGTCATATTTAAGCTACCATAAGAGCAGTTTACACGCTGAAGCGTTCAGATACATGACGAGTGGCCCTGAAAAGGGAGAAACGAAGAAAGTAACCCTACAATACCTACCATGTGATTGGTACGCCACTGAAGTTCCTAGTATGCAAGACTGTTGGGAAAGGCCACTGATAACAATAACAGGGAAGGTATACATGAACAATGAATGGGAAATAGGAGTGGTCGGTAGCAACATGATAACAAGAGAGAATATTACCACCATACAGGAACACAACGACAGATGTTGTACGACATGGGGCAAATACGTACCCATGCTGACATGGATGGAGAAGGATGAAGACCCAATAAGCATACTACCGCTGACCGCGCCCAAGTTATGCTACCAACACAGAGGAGATGTGGAGGTGGGATACAACACCAACTGTGGAAGTGTGTTAGAATTACCAGAGGGGGGTGCTGGAACGGCAGTGATAATGGATCACTATTGGGCCTGCGGAAATAAGGCATATCACACCCTGCCCCCGTTGTGGAATGGTATATGTACAATGGTACACATCAACGTACCATCACTAGTGGTGCCCCAAAAACATGTCAACATGGCCAATTTCCCCAAAATGGATGAAGGGAACAAGAGGAAGAAGAGATCCGTACAATCACAGGAGGGAGAGAACAACAACAACAACAATAATGTCCTAAAAAGGATAAAGAGACAAGGAGAACCCCTGACAGGTAACTACCTGTGGGGAAGGTCGGAAACAGCACTCACTTCTATCCCACCAGAACATAGACTATTTAGCAGGGCTGCTATGTTCTTCTCGTCAATAATACACCCTGGACTGCAAGCTTATGCAAAGGCTAAATGGCTCCAGATCACCCGATGGGAACTAATGATGACGATTAATTCAACAGTAAACGGATTCAATGCAATAAAAGAGGAACTGCGAGCGGTAAGAATGGTAGCACTACAGAACAGATATGTGTTGGATCTTCTCACAGCGATGGAAGGAGGAGTTTGTGCAAAAATAGGACAATCATGCTGCACATTTATTCCTGCTAACGATGCAGACAATGGTACACTTACCGAAGCAGTATCACAACTGACCCAGATGCACTCCAAGATGATGGAAGAAAGTAAAGGAGTAAAGAAGGATGACAGCTGGTTTTCATTGTTATGGTCATGGATGCCATCATGGCTGTCGGACGGCCTGAAGATAATAGTTGGATGCATAATACTGGCTGCAGCTGTATTGATTGTAGTAAGGTTTTGGAAGGCCAGGAAGGCACGCACTACAGACGAAATAATCGAAATGGTCAGCATGCACCCCTTGATGCCAACTGACGATGACCAGCACACCGACGTGATAATAAAGGAAAGAGAGAAACTGCGCAAACAGATCATCACCAATCACTTGGACCCACCATCCGTAAAGCTTGAGAACCCAAGAAACCGGAGGAGCTATATCGAAAGATGGGTATACTGCAAACCGGGAGGAAGTTGTGTATACATTTACTGGTCATTTGAAGACCATGTCAACCACTATGGACACCTGGGAGGAGTGACGAAAATATGGAGAGTAAGAGGAGATAAAGAAAAAGATATGTTTGTGGTCGACAAGTCGACCAGAGGGGGGACTGAAGTGGGAGAATGGGAGAAAAAGCTCCCCCCAATCTCCTCGCGACCATGGCCCAGAGGATCGCGGCCCAGACACCCACCACGAGACAAATTCGTCTATCTACCAGACGACACAATACCCTGGTTCAAGAACATAAGGATATGCCCACCAGCCTGCCCTACTCAAGCCGACACCTGCGGCATGGATGAACTTGACTAAGACCTCAACAACAAGCACCCACATCGTTAGAGATGCCATGACGACCTAGCCAACTGCCAAGAACACACGTGCCACCATGCACACTGGACACTCACGCACCAACCCACACGAAGAATATATTCAGTGCTATGACGTAGGTGACAGATACACCCACTGACGCGCATCTTTATTATTTTTCACATAGGTTTTCCGTAATGCAGAAACGCAAGATGTATAAAACATTCGCGTATACGCTTGCTCACGCTTCTCCCACCCCTCGCATCGTGATGAGAATATAACGAAGGCGTAATACTGCCTATGAAGCCATGTCACACCGCAACACAGGTGCCGTGCATTACACACCCCCACCCATGAACCAGGCCCAAGTAGGCCGCAAGCAAGAGCCGCCATGAACACTGAATGAGCGAGAGTACAAGTGCTGATCCCGCAGAACGAGCCCAGCGAGAGCTCACAGCCAAGGGGGCGATGTTGCAACTCGTATGCTACCAGCCGGCGCCAAGGTCACACCTGTAAGCAAAGCCAAGCACACAGAAGCAAAATTCAACTTTAAATGTGCAGAATTCTGCCCCAGTCACGGTCTCTCCACACGTGACCAAGCCAACCTGACAGGGTGCCAGACCCACGAGGGAGAAGTCGCCTGGGTCCCACGTCTGGGACACAGGTTGCAACAATGAAATGACCCGATGGACACCTACAGCGATGGGAATGGTCTGCTCTCAAGCCTATGAGCAAATCCGCACATTGTCTGCACGAACACATAGTTACACATTGTTGCTAGTGACAGGTACACCAATCAGAACATGGGGGCACTCATTACTGACGCCACTAACATTAGCCAATCATTAGGGGTCTTTGTGTAACAATTTTCAAGTATCTAATAGAAGGGACAACCCAAGTATACCACCTGACTCATCCTCAACCACTAATACTGTTCTCTATATGTATGCTATACTAACCCTACCACTCGAGGAACCAATCCGGAGTGGCGATAGGTTTTTCGCTAACTTTCCCAGGTGACGCAAGTAGCGCGTCATACTGAGGCAAAAAGGGCCTGCGAGCCCCACGAATTTTGAGAGTCTGGACGGACGCGTACGATCCTAGACCCATCCCTGCCGTTGTTTTAATAAACAGCAGAACCACCTTGCTTCTTGTGTGTGTCTCATACTCATTTTTGGGAACACGGGAGGAGTTGGGGCCTCCCAGCCCGGAGGTCTGCGGACGGCCCAGCCGACCCCGGGAGAATCACCCCGACAATTTGTATGAACATAGCCTCGTAAACAGTCATAATATAACTTTCACATTGCACCTGATAATGTTCAGAGATGACACATGTGCTTCATCAGAGATCAGCGTGCAAAACATACTGATTGTAATGTTGCCCTTCAACGTTTTGTAATGTATTCTGCATTAGGGAGGAAGTACGCATACCTCATACTCTGGATCAGTTGCAAAGGATAAAGTGATTGTTGCCGAAATTCCAGCATCCACCTGTAACACAGTACTTGTTTTAGTATGGGTAAAAACAGCACAATGGAACTGTTGCAATGAGATTCAAACAATTGTACATATAGAGGGACACCCATACATGCCACTTAGTGTTACTAACCGATAGCACTCATAAACATTTTCATTTCATTTTAAATTGCAAGCATTTATAATAAAATTACTTGATAGGCGAGCGAACATGATGTTGACTCTGGAAAATGAAATTGATGCAGAATCTTTTTCCTTCACTTTCTGAGCATTGTCATAAAGCGGGCCAAGGGAAAAACAAAGTTGTATTAGATGTGTGGGCAGATCCAACTCTCGAGAATATCAGTTTGTGCATGCAAGTAGGACTCACCATTGGGACAATGGCCGTGTCGGTGGTTTTTTCACTTGTGAGGGTCTGTACATCCATCACTACGCCAAAAAAGGAACATGTCAAGCAACCGATTACAAAAACACAATGCCACTTTTAAAGGGCACAATGGCATTGTTTTATAATGGTCATAATTGTTAGATTTGTTAGAGGCTCAAGAATGCGGGGACCGATGTAGTGTGGTGAAATCTAGTATAGTAAAAATTCAATACTATCTTGTAGCAATGGAAACATTAGTAAGACACTTTTGAAGTAAATATACACTGAAAGCACAAATCCGTTCAGGAAAATACCATTTCAGTACCCTACCGGATTTATATAGAGAGATCATTGATAGTACTTATTTATGCAGCCCATCGTTCAACATAACAACAAACACAGCTAATTAATCATGCAGAACTCAGCGGATGCAGCTTGTGCATAAATTCAGTTTGGAATTGCATGTGGAAGTAATTTACGATGAATTCGGGGTCGACACTATTTAGTGTACTCGGATCGGTCATATATATTGTCGGTAAAGTGCCGGCTGCAGATGCGGAATCGATTGGCCCTCACGTCCGTCAAGACAACCTGGGCTCTACTTTCAATCTCATCCACCCGAAAACCACAGTATCTAACCTATTCTCTTGTTAAATCAATATCCTTCAGGAATGTATGCAGGACCATGCCCAGACTTTTTGAATGGCTCTTAGAAGGGCAACCGAGTCCCATTCAGACCGGCATTCTTCAATTGTCCCTTAGACCTCTATAGAAATATATAAACAATTTCAAAAAATGACTGTATGCCAGTGATTGATGAGATTGTATTACAGCTTTCTATGCAATATTATTTTTTTTCAAAAGAGGGAAAACATGTTTAGCGTTGTCGAATGAACACAGCGGTAACTGTCTTACAGATATGATTGGTATACCACTTTTCGTAACGTGTTACTCGTCCGTTGCATGTACTTTCATGCATCAAAAAGGAACATGCTTACAAACATGTCCCATGAAATATTCCATTCTATTGCAATGGACAAAGATGCAATGTGGTATTTTTCAAGATGAAAATACTTGAAACATTAGACAATGGTGAAGACATTGGGCTAAATGAACATTTCAAAGGCGGTACAATTGGTTGGAATAGTAAAACAAATTGAGATCGGCAGTAGATGAATATAGAGAAGGAAATTCAGTGACCTACCACCCTTACCTGGACGAACAAAAAAGCTGATTCAGCAAGCAGGGGAGCAACTATCCGGGGAACAAGTTGCATGGCGAACAGATATCTTACTGAGCACAGAGATGTTCTCCTGTTAAAAGTCAAGGTGTTTATAGAGGTTTAGAAAAGAGGGTGTGTATGTGAATGTGTGACGTGTTTGTAGCGGGGTCTTGCAGAGGGGACCCTGGAGACACTGGGTCTGGGGAGGCCTTGAGAACATTGGTCTCCGTGCAGAAGATCCCTTTTGAAGTGTACATGGTGTTTGGCACCTTGGCCGTTCACACCCACCCAGCCCCCTTGCTTGCTCATTGGCACAGGTGCAAAATACCTTTGGTACTGGAGGGGGAAGCCTGGGCATAGGGCGAGTGGAAAAGGCCCGGAATACTGCTGAAGGGAGACACACCTATGTGGATTGCAAGGGTGGGGTCTTGCAGAGGGGACCCTGGAGACACTGGGTCTGGGGAGGCCATGAGAACAATGGTCTCCGTGCAGAAGATTCCTTTTGAAGTGTACATGGTGTTTGGCACATTGGCCGTTCACACCCACCCAGCCCACCCCTGTGCAAGCGCATGGCCACAGGTGCGAAATGCCATTGATACCGGAGGGGGGAAGGCTGGGCATGGGGTGAGCGGAAAAGGCCTCGAACACTGCTGAAGGGAGACACACTTAAGTGAATTGAAAGGGCGGGGTCTTGGAGAGGGGAGCCTGGAGACTGGGTCTGGGGAGGCCATGAGAACAATGGTCACCGTGTAGAAGATCCCTTTTGAAGTGTACATGGTGTTTGGCACCTTGGTCATTCATTCGCACCCACCCAGCACGCTTGCTTGCTCATTGGCACAGGTGCGAAATGCCATTGATACTGGAGGGGGGAAGGCTGGGCATGGGGCGAGCGGAAAAGGCCCAGAACACTGCTGAAGGGAGACACACTTATGTGGATTGCAAGGGTGAGGTCTTGTAGAGGGAGCCTGGAGACACTGGGTCTGGGGAAGCCTTGAGAACAATGGTCACTGTACAGAAGATCCCTTTTGAAGTGTACATGGTGTTTGGCACCTTGGCCTTTCACACCCACCCAGCCCCCTTGCAAGCGCATGGCCACATGTGCGAAATGCCTTTGATATTGGAGGGGGGAAGTCTGGGCAATGGGCGAGTGGAAAAGGCCCGGAACACTGCTGAAGGGAGACACACTTATGTCGATTGCAAGGATGGGGTCTTGCAGAGGGGAGCCTGGAGACGCTGGGTCTGGGGAGACAATGAGAACAATGCTGTGCAGAAGATCCCTTTTTAAGTGTACATGGTGTTTGGCACCTTGGCCGTTCACATCCACCCAGCCCCCTTGCTTGCGCATTGTCACAGGTGTGAAATGCCATTGCCATTGATACTGAAGGGGGGAAGGATGGGCATGGGGTGAGCAGAAAGGCCTGGAGCACTGCAGAAGGGAGACACACTTATGTGGATTGCCGGGCGGGGTCTTGAAGAAGGGAACTTGGATACACTGGAGACACTGGGTATGGGGAGGCCATGAGAACAATGGTCACCGTTGTTGGTAAGGAGACGATCCTTGCCCCCACCATTGCGTCGCTCTAGAAACATACCTTATGTAATAACCAAGGGGGAGGCCTAGCCACCCCCGCAGCATGCTGTTGCACCACAGCCCACTGACAATAAATAATACTTTATAGCTCCCAGCTCAGCCATAAGAAACCATTTGTGAACTAGTCCCATCGCCATCTTTTCTACCAGGCCCGAAAAACTATCTTTATGTAGAAATGCAGCTCTCATCCATCATCCACAGCACCTCGCACAGCCAGCCCACACCATCGTCTCCTCCTTGCCAGCTCTGCGTGAGCCCTGTTCTCACGGAAGTCAGCCATGCCTTGTTAAAATCCTGTGGTATGATTTCCGAAACAATGTGCTCTACGAAGAGCGTGTGACAGTGAGTAGTCATAAGCCAAGTGCCCATTCATCTCCACTAAACTTCTCATGCCCTCCCAACCACCATCCCCGACAGTTCAGAGCCCCCCATCTCTGACCCCCCCACTGTTCCTTTGACAGTGATACCCATCCTACCCTCTAGCGCCCGATCACTGACAGACTCCCAACACAGCCCTAATCCTGTGTAGCAATATATTTTGTCAAGGAACAACAAACGTCTATCTATTTTATGAGGACCCAAGCGGGCCAGATGACAAATCAAACCTTTGGAGTCGGCACCTGGGTGAAGAGTTTGCGCAATCAAAGAGAATCCAAAAGGGTAAAGGTAAAAATGCCAATATATTAGCTAAGGCGACCAGAATGGACGTGTTTATGCTAGATTTTATGTGTGCCATTATTTCTGCATTATCAGATCCTGTTGTTTGTTTTAGTAAGAAAGATGTGTGCTCCCTTGCCCTGACCTTCACACCGCAGCGATGAGCCCAGCGGACCCACGTGTTCCAAGAGCAATGGGGAGACGGCAGCCAATTATCAGCTTGTTTCCCTTAGTATATACTTTTCCGTAGGCCCCTCACCGATGCAATGCTAGAAGGTGCAACCTATTCATGATATCATCAGTGATGCTGGTTCAGTGATGCTGGAGGTGGGATGGATGGGCATAAGGCAAGTGCAAAAGGCCCGGAACACTGCTGAAGTGAGACACACTTATGTGGATTGCAAAGGCAGTTTTTGCAGAGGGGAGTCTGGAGACACTGGGTCTGGGGAGGCCATGAGAACAATGGTCACCGTGCAGAAGATCGATCTTGAAGTATACATGGTGTTTGGCACCTTGGCCGTTCCCAGCCACCCAGTACTGGAGTGGGGAATAATGGAGGGGGGATGGCTTGTTGATGGCGATGTGAGCACAAAAAGGCACCAACCATTATTTCATGTCCCTCAGAAATGAGTGAGTGTGTTCTTGATTCAATTGAAACAACTATTCGTATATGCTGATTTGTATTTTATTTAGTTTGGTGATGTTGATTGCACAAACAAACTACACATTTTATACTTGAGGTTGCAGCACAGTGTGGGAAAATCCCCTGTACTGTCTGCTGTCACTTGGGAATTTTGCGCGAATGGCTCCAATGACACAGACAGGTATTACTCGTCAAACAGGGAATCCAAGCCTCCCATAAAGCCACCATGTAAATAAACGGTAGGCCACTAGCCTGTACAGTCTGTGGAAGAGAAACATACATACTGTAAGTGTTCCAGCCTTACTTGAAAATGCATCCTGAATTAAATGACACAGTTGCCCTTACAAACGTCACTTTATTGATAAATGAACTTGGGTTTTGGATTCTAGACACATTGCAAGAGTGAACACCCATTCAATCCATAATGGTTTGAGCCACAGAGACATTAGTTTCTTAGATGAAAGTGAAGCACACGTAAGCGATAAACAATATAACCAATTTGAAGACTAAATTCATTTGTCGGTGATCGATGAAAGTGACGACAATGTAGGTAACAAACATGAAATATTCATCTCGATGGTCAAAATGACATCACACCTAGAGTACACTTACTCGTTACTTAGATTGCGAGGGCGAACTGTTGCGCAAAGTTTGTGCATAACCACCATCATAATCCTCAACACGGACCTTATGAGGCAGGCTGCCTTGAAGTCATGCAGCTCGGTAACGCATAGCTGTGGTATGTCTTATTCTGATATGTAGGCCAAGCATCCACAGTTTTCTTTGCAGCAGCAGTTCTCCATCTCGGTTGGCATGACCTTGCAGCGATTGCAGGTACACCAGGTGGAAACGTGGCTCAGGCTCATTCTCCGGTGATTCATCTTCTCAAAAGTCTTTCGATTCCCCAGTGTTTCCGCATCTTTCTCTTTTAATTATTTCCTCCTTGGAATACTCAGGCTCATACTGGTAGGGCTTTATTGCTGCCATTATACGACACATTTCTAAATAAAAAGTTGTTAAGACTGATTTTCTATACTCTGGCCTGGTGAACAGATGTATAGAAGGCCAACCTATATTGTGATTGGGACAACCCTGGAAGCTGTAGCCAAACCATTTTAAGGTAGCAGTGACATGCGGTCTAGGCTAAGTTCTTCACAGGGGTGAGAGTGTAAAGGGTCCACAATGAGGTCACACAATGGGAGTCACAAATTACTCTTAAACAGGATGTATAAAAATACAGTTATTTAATTATGGCCAAACACACTATAAGAAAAATGAATACAAGCAGGTAGACTTATCAACCAATACCATCAAACTAAAATACATATATACAGTCACAGGTTCAAGTGCATAATACAAATCAAAATACTCCTGCAAGGGAATGAATAGGTGAGTATCACACACAAAAAGGTCCACAGAGAGGGCCCCTAACTAATATTGTCCAACCCTAAATTGCCTCGGGCCTTGTGCTCTATTGTTCAGGATACAAAGACACAGCACTCAGGAGGCAGGGGAAAATGTAGGTAGGGTCTCTGGGGCCCAGTGATAGATTCTTAGAGCCAGGGTTCAAGATAGACAGTGTCCAAAATTACCCCCAACAGTTAGAAGTCTTGCCCAGGCAAGTATTGGCAAAGCCAATAGGTTTTAGATAATGAATATTATAAGTCCATTGACTTACAATGGGAGTGTAGGGCTATGTTAAAAGCTCAGTAACTTACCCCCTCACTTCGAATCTTCCCAAGACTTTCCAGAACAAAGGAAGGGTGTCCTGGCTTGCTTTTCCCACCAAATTCTGCGGTCCTCGATTTTCACAGGTTGCAGGTTCGAGTGATTCTCCGGTTAGGATCTTTTGCTGGTGCAAGGATGAATAAATGCAGAAACAAATGATGCAGCACCCTTCTTGGGACTGGAGGCGGGTCAGAAAAGCAGGTTTCGGAACGTACACGCCGCGCACAGTGATGCAGCAGGACTCAGTAGCCGCTGCCAGACTTTCCGGTCTTTCCCGGGTCCCCCTGGTGCTAGGATGCTGAAATTCTACAGAGGTTGTCGTTGCAGTGGTAGCTGAGGGTGTGCCAATTTTCAAGTGGAAACTCAGAATAGCAATGAAGATAACCTGGTAGCCCAAAAACAAAGCTGGTCAGCCACAGGACGATTTCCTGGCCCTTCCGAAGGCGGTTTTTGTGCTGGGCACAGAGTAGACTTTGGGAATGGATGGTCCCTTCACTTCTGGAGTCATAGCACCTTCGTAGGCCTACTGGAGATCACGAGACATACAGGGCCCCACCAGGACAGCAGCAGAAGTTGGTTGCCAGGCCTCCTTCAGACAGGTTAAAGGTTTCTTTGCGGGTCTTCTCAGCTGGACGGATTCTTGGCTCCTTCGGGTTCTTCCAGGATCTCTGAGAAATGCATGCAGGGGCACTCTTCTCATCCTAAAAGCCAGGTAGGAGTAGAAACTCCCACTAGCCATTGGCAGAACTAGCCCACACACACACCCCACAGTGGTCCAATCAGGACCACTGGTGGGAACACTCATGCATACCACTCAGACACACAGAAACCAGGATGTGTATTGGGTTCAGACTGACCCAGCCCACATCTTGCCTGCAAACACACAAAGCCCTCCAGTAGCCCGCCAAAAGCTGCTGCTTTCCCGGACACTGGAAATCCTTATAAGGATCTTTCTGGCCTCTGAGGCCTGGAAGGAGGCTAAACAATAAGATGCAAAAAGAATGCACGAAAAAACTTGTGGCACGGCCATGTTTGGCCAGTAGCCACAGTAAGTAGCCAAACGCGCAAAACGCGGTTAACTAAAACGAAATTCCCCAAAAAGTGGGGAAAAGTCACTGCTGCCACCAGCCCATCTTTTAAGCACCTCAGAATAACCAAAACATTCTTTGAGTGTTAGTCTAGGGCAAAACAAAAATGAACCCCATTGCACTGCAGTGTAAGCTGCTGTGTGCAATGATAAAAAGTTACCACATGTGATACAAATGTAACCACAAGTAGCAACACAGTCCCAAGACTAAGGGAAACACTGTTTCCCAGAACTGATAGCCTTAAGGACATATCAGTTTCCCCATAAAATGTGAGCAAATGCCAGTACAGTGAAGCATAAGGCTTCACTGTACTGGAAAAAGTACAGGTCAGATTGAAAATAAAAGCAATACGTTTGGGGGTTCCATAAAGATGAAAGGAAAGGTGCAGCAAAGAGAATCTTTCCTAACACAAGTAGCGATTGAAATCAATAGTAATGCTAGTATAAGTATCTGTTCGCAGGGGCTTTGTGCTAAGAAAGTAGCTGAACAGAGCAGAAAAGAGCCACAGGCAATTAAAAAAAAGCCAGTGAAACGATTGAAAAAGCAACTCTGATGTTGTCTCATGAGGAAAGAGGTGTCCGGCCATTTCCATGGAGAAACATCAATAGCTTGCGCACAGAGAACCTTGACACGAGAGGTTCATTGGCTATGTGAAAAGGAGCGTAAACGTCAAGTGATGTCAGCTTCAGGGGTGGGGGATATGATTTAGTGCCGCAGGGGCACTTGAATTTAGGGCGATCGATCCACGGATAAGATTAGCACAAGATGGCCGCGCCCGACTCCTTGTTTTCGCATGTGTAAAAGTGAGGAAAACCAAGGTAAAATGCATTGAAATGTTTATTACGATCGATCAGCACATGCTGAAAAACACTTGCCCGAACGATCAAGAAGAATTAAGCACACGTTCCAGTGGTGCAGCCTCGGCATTGCATGACAGACTACCTGCATTTAAATGGCAGTGGCGTCACACCATTCGGCAATTTTACAATTTCATATTTCAGACATCTTTAAGCGAAGAAGTTGCTGGCAACATCAAGCCACACGGTTTAGCCCTCTATTTTACTGTTCTACCGCCTGGTCATTGGCATCATTAAGTACAGCACATACCATGACGACACCTGAAACGGCTCTTCAAAATCCAGAAGCTGCATTGGACAGTGTGTCGTGTCTGCATAAGTTAGTCGCTGAGTAAAAGGGTGAGTAAATTCATTTTAGTGTGCTCTACCCGTGTGATGAAGTTTTGAGAGTTTCTGTTTAGGTTTGTTAGGGAATTATCCAGTTGCTGCACGACTACATAGGGACTGGTCTCCACCAACCAGTCGGAATGTGTGCTGCTTTAGGGTTTCCTATGCTAGCCTGTGAGCATTAGAATCAGTTATTATATTTGAATTGTTAAATACATGAGGATAGATGCGATCTCATTGTATTTCCGATTTTTATTTTGTTTTATCCATAGTTACCTAAAACCTTTATCTCAACATCAATGTCTGTGTTGTAATACTGTGCAATGATGCCAATGTTTGTATTGTAATGATGTACATTGTCTGCATAAGGGAAGCGTTGTGAAGACTTCCAGAAGCATTCCAACACATTGGCACTACCCCCTGCAAAACACAAATGTGTTATTTGATCTCCTGTCATGCAACCCAAAAAGAGAACTCCCCAATCCCAGTTCAACGCATTTTCCGCATTACTGGTGTAACAGTATCCATTGAATGTCTGTTTTCCTCCATGTGGTGTACATACCAGCGACGTAGATGTGATGTGCCACACAGTACATGGATTCAGATACCTTATGCATGGGTTTGAACATATTAACATGACGGCAGACATCCAGTGATGCTAAAACACAGGAGGAGGTGGATGAACCAACAACAGATACAGCTGCACACAATATTGAGGAGCGCAGAATCAAAGAGACCTTTTCCTATCCCCTCATCATTGACTACTGAAGGATATTTCTGACCTCAAAAGAGACTTTTGATCCACAAGCCAAGACCACGTGTGAATACTTTCTCAGAGGGCTCAATATGTTCTGATATTCTGAACTTTTCTCGGCCTGACACAGCCTGAGGTTTGACCCCCTAAGTATTTGTGTTCACAGTTTCGCATGTTTCTAAACAAATGTCTCACTGTCATAGAAATTAGACTCACAGAGTGAACCTTTCTTGCAAGACGAAAGTCGCAAAGTCCTACTCGAAATCAGGGATGTCATTTGGGGGTCGCCAGGGGTCTCCCTTGCTACCCCTCTGGTCTCCCTGGCTATCACTAAAAAACAAAATATATATATATATGTATATATATATTTTTAATCTGGCCAGCACCAGTGGCTGGCGTTCTTGTTTAGGCCTCTTTAAAAAAAAAAACAGGGGGATCCACAAGCATAACTGCAGTGACCCTACATACGAATGAAAAGGAATAACAAATAATTTATCTTTCTGGAATTCTATTCAATAATTACTAGACTCATTAAAGGTTTATTTCAGGCACACTTCAGGGGGCGAGACACTGATTGAGTCTGTTCATAAAACACCTCAAAATCACAATGCAGCCAAAAACTTCCAAAAAGCATTTCGAGTAGAATAAGCATCCATTTCGGACTATGTATTTTGCTTTTCGCAAGTTGCAGTTATTTCTGCCGTTCTCTCTGTTACGATCATGACCAGACATTCCATCTCAGTGGCCTCAGTCACTTGACAAAATCCTGGTGCCTAACAGCTTGTCTACAGTGTAGAAATGCTGGACGTTAGCACATGCATCAAGTAGCCCTTGATTTTTATATTTATATTTATATGGTGTCTGCACCCGGTTCACCTTTTCAATACCAGTTAATCCTATTCAATTGTAATACATGTCAAAACAGGTGTTTTTGTTTAAACAGTTGACACTTGACACACTGTAAAAGTTTTTTCATGTACGTAAAGTTATGGATTTATTTCAAATACCAGGCTACCTATTTATAACAAATTGGACGCACTGCAAGTATAATTAGTTTGTACCTTTTGCTTCTTTGGACATGCCTCCAATGACTCCTTGTTTAGGACTCAATTGAAACATTCAACCCAATGGCATCCAAAATATGCCCCTGTTCACCAATCAGGAGTTTGTGGAGATCCACTGACACTATACCATTAAAGTGTCACACAATATGAATCTATATGCTGTCTATACCAAGTTACCTATTGATATCGAGTGACAATATACCATTAAATTGTCAAACAATATGTACTTATATGTTGTCTGCACTAGGTTCACCTTTTGAATACCAGTTAATCCTATTCAATTGTAATATATGTCAAAATACGTGTTCACGTTTAAACACTTGATACTTGACAATATTGTAAACGTTTTTTCATGTACGTAAAGTGATGGATTTATTTCAAATACCAGGCTACCTCTTTATAACAAATTGTATGCACTGCAAGTATAATCATTTTGTACATTTTGCTTCTTTGAACATGCCTCAAATGACTCCATGTTTAGTACTCAATTGAAAACTTACACCCAATGGCATCCAATTATGCCCCTGTCCACCAATCAGGAGCCCACACACGTACGCCACTATACAGACGATCCTTACAGAGCTAGTGTTCCTCACTAGTACCCGACCGCGCATGCGCCACTCACTTCTATGCGCATGCGCGTATTTAGTTATTGACTCAGGCAAGATCTAACAACACATGCGCTTGCCCAATGGACGCCGAACATCTCCGTTCCCTTCACAATAGCTCTGACATCTGACACAGCTCTCTGCCTCATCGCAGGACTCCGCACGGAACCCCATTCCGGTTTTTCAGGTAAGGAACTTAGCATGGCCCGGCACCACTCCTGAATATCTCAGCGACCGCGTTTTCTCTAAACGTGTTTTCTCTAATCACTTTTTCCACCTAATTCCCGGTTTAAATCTGAATATCTTGTGCACAATACACTATTCCCAGACTTAGCACGTTATATATTCTTTGGCATAACCCATTTAGGCACTTAAATGCACGACCACTACACCACAAATGAAGGGTGTCCAGGCATTTGGTCAACCTAAAACTGGTCGAATGACATTTGGTCGACGCAATTTGGTCGAAAACCAAATGGTCAAATTTTTTTTTTAATTATATATTTATTTTTCGGGTTTTCGTTTTTTACAAAAATGGGTTTTTAGAAAAAAAAGGGGGTTGGGGTGAAAATAAAAAAATAAAAAAATTCGACCATTTGGTTTTCGACCAAATTGGTTCGACCATTTGTCTGGCCGACCAATTTTTTTCGACCAAATGTCTGGTATCCTAAAAAGCACGAATCACGCCGTGCAGACCACCTATTGTCCTCAATCACACTGTTAAAGGCAACCACGTGCACGGCACCTAGTGGGCTTATACTCCAACCCAATATCACACTTTACCTGCACCAAATCAATCATCCCGGCTCATCACGTGAAAATTCTGAAGGCACCTCGACGCTAGAATTCACCTTCCTAAATCAACTAGTAGTTGATTTTTCTACTTCTTTTACTCACACAGCGACCATGGCTAACTTCCTAACATGATCAAGCCTCAATCATCACGGCAATTACTCTCGTGAACGTTCCAGCCCTTTCGTTGGATTAGACATACCTACACAATAAGGTATGCTCCCTACTACGTCTTGTATGATATTTCACACTATCCAGGTAACTCATTGTTACCTCTTTCCCTCTAGATTTCTTTGCTACGGACGTCCGCGCCTTTTCCGGTGCTTCCATGAAATTACTTTGTGTTCAACCATTGATAGAACACAGGTAGGCTTTTAGCGCGCAGCTCCTTTTATACAAAGAATGCTCTCTTTGTGGTTGCCCCACTTCTCTGACACCCTCTCTTATGTATCACCTGTCTCTATAGGTGTTCATCACCCTGAACTACGTCCTGATGAAAGTTCGGACCCTTCATCTGCGAACATTTCCATCTCAGTGAAGGCTGACTACATCCCGAACCAGAAACACCTACAAAAATATGTTTCGACCGCAATAACATACTACCAGACTAACAGTAGTATTTGAAATCCACACTATATATTTATGCTACTAACCCTCACTTACCCAACTGTGATGTAATAACAGTTTGTTACTTTTTCTTGTAAGCCAAATAAGGCTCATATGTGACTTTTTTAAGGTTCCTTTTGTTTTTCCTGTTGTGAACCTACTATTTTTAGATGTGTGTCTGAATCTATGAATAAATTTAATCACTATCCAACTCTTTCCTAACCAGTCTGTGACCGTCAATAGCTAGTATTTGTGTAAACTAGCAACCTGCCTCTTTCAAGCTTACCTCCTCTGCACGGTTGACCAGGGGTAGCTGTTGACTCTCCTTTTTCCTTTTCATGTCCTTTCACTACCTGTCATGTTTCCTGAATACTTCAGCCCCACCCGTAGCAGAGAAAAGATAGAAACAGATCAGCACATGATTTATTTTTTAAAACGTGTTAGTATGTGTGCATGTGTGTACATGTCAAATGTTATGCACAGTGTGTGTGTGTGTGTGTGTGCATGTTCACAAAAGTTTGAATGAGTATGTGCACGTGAATGAATGTATGTATATGTCTGTGTGTGTGTGAGTGTGACACAATCAAGTGTTTGTTTGGCAAAGTAGGGAGACCACATCAGTATCATGAGAATGTTGTACAGAGGGAATGCTTACATGTATTGTAGGCTCAACATTGTAGAGGAACAGTTACATGCCTCTGCAGGACATCCTGCACTCCTACCTCCTATATGTTGGAAGCGGAGTCAGCAGAATCTGAGGAAGTCGGAGAGGAGTCTGCATTCGATTTTTGGATTATGTGCGTTTTGCTCTTTTTACTCTTTTTGCTTTGGTCTGTCTACTAGCTCCAGTGCCGGAAGGAGGAGCTATCCCATAAACCCTACCTGAACCGCAGAGCGTTGCAGAGTCAGCAGAGAGTGAGGGAGTCCGAGATGAGGCTGGGATGTGGGAAGCACGACAATAATGTCGGCCGACCCGGTGCTGGGAACACTGAGACCTTCGACAAGGCGCATGACCAAAGCCGCCCTTCTATCACATCCGCCACCCACCCCAGCTCCTCCAAGACTGCATATGAGACAGCCACGATCACTGGAAGCTATGACATCTGATCCACGCTGTCTACAATTATCACCTACAAAGTGAGTGCTGCTGCGCAATCCCACTCTGAGCCGTGCTCCGAACAAATGACCTTTCGAAATGAAAATGTGCAGCCATCGGGCAACCAAGTGGAGACTTCCGCCTCCCTGCGAAATTTAAGTAGAGCACCAACTCACATAATAAATGTAAGCACGGAGGTGTTTTGGGAAGGAAATGGACACTCCCACACACAAACATCAAACATTGCAGTACAGACAGAATTTCATACCGCAATGCAAGAACCTGAATATAACAAATTAACCTCCCCCAGACGACTTCTAACATCCCTGAACAACACTCTGGCGCCCATCCCTGCATAGAACATTGAAAGCGACCATCCCATATTAAGAAACCCTCTCCAGCGCGAGACACCGCGCCATATTGCAGATAGCGATAACAGCGCTTCCACAACCTCCCAGAGAAACAAGGCACTAAAAGCTAAACTAAAATGGCAGACCAATTATAACGACTCCAAAAGACATTCACTGACATTAGAAAAACCGAGAAGCAAACGAGTGGAGAGGCTGTCACTAGACCTAAAATAAATAGAAGTCATAATGAGAAAACAAGAAAAACAAAATCACATTTTTGATATATCTGACTCTTTGGATATCCACAAAATGAAGGCGCCTATGACATGAACTCCTCTCCTAGAACCCACCAGGGAATTAAGTCGAATGAAATTCCCATCAAGCTCACCTCCTAAGCAAATAAAGGAAGAATTAAACACGTCAAATCATGGCGATAGAGAACACGAACAATTGGAGCGCTGTCGTCCGACCTCAAATTCGAAATGTGCCTGTAAATATCTTAATGATCCCCTCGCGAAGCAATTCCAACTTCCATGCTGGAACTGCAAAATATTATGACAATGGCATCAACCCATGCACTACTCCCATTTTTAAAATTATATGAAACAATGGCAGATACCAACAGAGACCAGGCCACGCTCCTGGCAATGATTCAAACTAAACTAATTACGATGGAGGGCCTTATAACTAAAATTCAAGTGAGACTGGAGCTCGAAGCAGAGACATCGTACCAATGGCAGACAAGATTATTTGACATTGCCAGAAATGATAGAACAGATAAAGCTCAAATCACTGCGACAATGCTAGAAATCCTAGCAGACAAACAACGGAAAAAGATATCAAATTCAGAGAACGAGAGAAGCAAAGTCATCACAAGTCCGATACCATCCCAAGAACCTAAAGATGGTAACCAGGAGGTGAATAAAGGGATCACAGAGAACTGTGAGATAAGCGAAACGACCCAGAATTTGCAAAGAGAAGCAAACTCAGAAAAAACAGTGCTGACAAACAAGGGCACTGAAAACAAACACCAACAAAATAAGAACCCAGAACAACAAATGAGAAAAGGAATAAAATAACCAATACACTGAAAAACAGATACACAGGAACAATTAGAACCATATTCTATATTTGACCAACAAAACAATGAATATATACCTACGGCATCTCACACTACAGATAAACAAAAAACAAACACTGACACAAACAAAAAATAAGAATGCAAAAAGAAGCTCACGTGCCTTCTTAAGAAACTTACCTATGCCTGGAAGCTCGCAACCCAATCAAAAACGGGGAAGTACATCACAAACCAAAATGGCAGTGAAATAAACTCAGCCAGAGATAAAGTTCAGACACCAGGTGACGATCTATACACCCGAAGAGGGCGCAGATCACAAGTGAATGATGGACATGTCCGTCTATATGAATGACTCACATGAGGTTGAAATAAATGAAGATCGAAAACAAGAGACTACATCCTTAATCATTATTGATGAATACGAAGAAACTATTAGTGAGTGCACTCAAAGGCACACTCTTTCAGGTGAAACCATCTCAGAAGATGACTTAACCTCCTGCGAATACCAATATAGCAACATCACAGATAGATTCGCTGCCAGATGAACTCACAGAAGTGGATGATAACGGAATCAATGATGTTTCATTTAATGCTTCTAATAAATCTGCACGTCCCCGGATTCCACTACCGATCTTTTCAGATCCGAGAACAAGCATCCAAAAGAATGTGATATCCCCGAAATCAGATGGCCTGATATTAAATAGAATCAACACATTAAGACTTTTGCAAGCTATTCCCCAATTAAAAACAATAGCCTCAATTGATATCAAATTGGTGGAATTTGGCCATCACGAAAAAACGGACCAAGTGTACATACATCTTACAACTCCGAGAATACACGCAAAGGTGTTGAAGAACGTGGAAGCATTACTAAAGTTAGGGTTTAGATGCGAAGCCCCACAAGTAAGAGATAACAAATCTCTGACAAAAACCCTATCGGAGAGTGTAGATTATGAAGAGGCTCGAAGAAGAAGTCCCAATAACTCCACGAAAAGAAGCCATGTAAACCATCCGATCAGACGTCAATATGATTATTTAGAAAGCTCACGATCAGAAAACCAAAGAAACACAGAATAACAACTAACTAATAATGGAAACAAGCAACTATCCCTGTGCAGTTGGAATACAAGGGGATCGGGCCACATGTTACAAAAATGAACATTCTGATCTGCAAGAATAAAAAATGATTTGCTTGCAAGAAACGTGGCTCACATCTGCTCCAATATGCGAAGGATATGAGGCCTGCATGAACCCGGCAATTACGAAAACTAAGGGTCGCCCAGCCGCTGGTCTGATAACATTAATCAAATTAGATGGCACCATTGAAATAGATAATTCAATCAATCCTAACCCATGGACACAGATTACAACTATACAATATAAAACACAAGATCACATAGGAAGGTTGGGAACAAAAATACTAGGGATTTTCAACCTGTATTGGAACCCGATAGCAACCTGCCGTTCTACCTTCATTGATACAGTAGTAACGGCAGTAGACAATATGCAAATGAAGCACACGAAAATAGAGTTCATCATTTGCGGAGACCTGAACATTCGATTATTCGCACAAGATGATAGAGGAGGAAATCTGTTTAGAAATGCTCATCAATCGACCACAAAAAGCCAAAGTTACACTGCAAAGAAATTATTAGATACCGACCATCAAACCAAATACAAGATACAAACTATCACTAACCCATGACATTGATGTTCGACCACTGCACCAACTGCCACAGTATCTTCAACAGTTTCCAAATTGGTTGATGAGAGATCTGTTCCTAAAGTTGCGTTTGAACATTCTGCCGACCAGAGACCGCCTGACAACGATCAAACAGCTGGACGAGGGACTCTCCTTCTGCTGTTTCTGTCAAGATAAAAAACAGGTAGAGACAATTTATCATATCATCGTGGAATGTTCAGCTCTGAACAATAAAAGATAACTGTTTAGTGCATTGTGGCTACATAAGAGACCTCCACTCGATCCAGCCCAACCTTGGGCCTCAATATTGATAGGAAATGACAAGAAAATAATGTTTACAATTATCCAATTTTGGGAATCGATAATGAACACCAATACCACAGAAACAAACCCGTAGAAATGTAATACACCAATGGAGGTGCCAAGAAGTTAATTTGACGAATAAAAGAAATAAGTCAAATCTTAACCAAAGGGAATGGATACAGTCTGTAAATCAATGAACAAATTGTTAATAATAAAAATAACTCATTGATAATGTGATTTTAGACAGAAATGAAATTGTAAAAATTAGTGAAAAAGTTTGGTAACAAACTAAAAAATTCAATAAAAAAAAGAAAAAATATGTTGGAAGCCTGAAATTGTGCCATGCTTAACACCAGCTTTTGTGACCATAGCACGGCGAGCATTCGAAAGAAGGTATCCTCTGAGAAAACCCTATCAAATTTATCCCTGAAGAGACGACAATCTGAGGGAGGAACTCCCTGAAGGAATATGAAAAAGAGTGAAAGAGAAGCTGGTGACATCACAAGAGACGAGTGTGACGCACTGAGAATACTGGCTGAAGAGAATGCATGGATCTTACAGAAACTGATGCCGAAGTTAACAATCAAGTAAACTTTCATATGCAAAAAGAGGATTGCATGTGTGCGAGGCACTGCAGAAAATGCAAGCCATTCAATAACTGTACAGATGCTGTAATGCAAGTAGATTAAGCGATCTTAGAAGCAGGCGATACATTTTATAGAAACTGGACAGCGGTGTCATGAATTTATAAGCCAGGACTCAGGGTGAGAAAAGGCGAGAACTGTGTCAAGAATAAGCTGAGATTGTGGAAACGAATGGTGAGGCTGTCTGGCCTGGTATCAAAGCTGGAGCAAGCCAAGGTTGGTTATCTATTCTTGAAGGCAGTGAACGTGGGAAGTTGAATCATCCCTTGTTATGATGCAAAGAAAGAACATCAAGCTTGCCAGGTTTTATTTATTGAAGACATTTAAATGCTGAAAAATGGACCAAATTGTGGGTTCCTGTCACGTAAGCCAGGGATGGAAATAGAGTTGAGCGTGGAGTCCTAGAACAGTGATAGTGAAAGCCTGTACTCCATATATTCCCACCGACAAGGATACTTTGCAAGGCCATGTTCAAAGACAATCTGCATGGCAGAAGGCATGGGTGATGAGAGATGTTGGGCTAATTGGGTGGGGAGGTAAAGTCAAGTCCACCTGCTGGCACCTGGGTCTGAGCTTATGTGCTGCTAAATGAACCGAATGTTCAAGACATGGCACAAGCGTGCCAACCAATTATAGAGGGCCATATGATGAAGGGCCTTATAGTTTGAAGACCAATCATATACGGTGTACTTAATAGTCTTGAAGATAACATGTTTTAGAGGTAGGCATAAATTATCCATCTGATAGTAGATATCCAAAAGCAATCCCATCCCATATAGAAAGTATACTTAGATGTTCCCCTTGAAAGTATCACAATTCCTCGTAGGTTTTTCTTATTTGCCACATAGTATGAAGTCACGTCTGATGTATTTTTTGCATATAAGTATGTTTTTATGAGAATAAAAAGAGTTTGAGTGATCGTCCGTTGATGTCTGTCATAACTCCTTGTTTTAGATAATTGTTAATAAAACAGCACTTTTGCCATCTTCCTGAGTAGGTTCAATTATTTGGTGTCAGAGTTATTCTGCATCCCTATCCATTGCATGCACGATATCCAAAGGGCCATATGCGCAACATCATAAAAGTGTTTTACAGTGGTAATGTTGGCACATATTATGGGTGATACTGTCTTACAGTCTCAATGATAGGATATATTATTTGCATATGCATAATGAGCAGTTTATAAAATATTCCTTTGTTCTTTTGAGGACCTAGCCTCTTTTGGGTTTTTTCATGTGTTATCCTGCAGAAACAATTGCAAATTGTATGACTTTTTGGCACCATTTAAAAACAAATTCTACTGTCAAATGCATCATTCAAACTCATTAAACCTCTCTGCAGGTGAACCCACATGAGCCTCTTGGGTTACTTAGTGCTGCCCCGCTATGCTCAACTCCTATGCTGATTCAAAGTAAATATTCATAAAAAGATTATCTGACTCCACTGACCTTGAATCATTTAGGTTGCCATGTCCCGTCTGGAGTCCCCTGCCCCTGGCACCAGAAGATGTCCCTGTTACTGCTATTGCATTGATATTTGTCTATTTTGAGTAGGGAGTAGGACCCAAAACACAAAATAACAGACAAGTTAGCGTCTCATAAATATCTGAAAATGATCTGAATTCCAATACACAAACACTACCGTTATTAAAGGCACCGCTGTTACCACCCTCCCCATTCCCATTGAGCCCTATGGCAGCTCAAATAGGAAAGGGGACTTACTGGGCCATTTTGACCTTGGAGGGCCCGGTAATTCCCATTCGTGGGACTCGGACCTGGTACGTCCCCATTCCCATTTGAGCCCCATAGGGCTCCATGGGAATGGAGAGGATGGTAGCAGCGGTACCGTTGATAACGGTACAGCAGCTACCATCCTGGCCTGCTCGCGTGTGCCGCTCTGCACGCCTGGTCTGACCAGGCGTCCAGAGCGGCACCCGCGAGCAAACTCGGAATGTTGCAGCGAGGTAACCAAAGGGCCCAGTAGCACTATCCAGTAAGAATGGCACCCCTTACACCAAGGATGTCTTCTTGTCCAGGCTGGGGAGTCCACTGATCTCTGTCCCCTTAACCATCAAGACCACTGGTAGATTCCAAAAATGCCAAGACGCCCAACAACTTTAGCCAACAAAATGGGGTATGAAGCCCACAAAATTAACAAACTTTACATTCCTCTTTGTCAATAGTGGCTGATTCAAAAAGGCATGTGATTTACACAAATGATTAATCCATGAAATATCTCATGGAATTAAACCCCATACACCACTGCACTTGATGAAAGACCAACAAATAACACCAAACACCTTCTACTCATGGCATTGCTTGCTAGCCTTATCATATCCGTCTAACTGTGTATCATTGGGTGCTCACTGGTTATGCACCCGAGGTGTCTACATTAGAGAGGAAACCTGAAGAACACACAGGGTCTTCGATTTCGTATGTTATATTGAAGCATTAAGGGCCTGATCGTTTTCCTATGGTATTGCACCATTATAAAACGCTTCTGCGAACCAGGCCCTTCTTTGCATCTTATTTATATAGGTTATCATGAAAAAGGACCAACCTATAAAACTCCCCTTTGTTATCCTGGGAGTTATTTAAAACTAATGATGAATACTTACATCATCCTGACTGCGTCCTCACGCTTCTTTATTGGATGGGTACTGTGATTGCCACTAACACTGAACTGTGGGCCAATTTAACAACAGCCTATGAAAATAGGAGCGTCTGAGCCACGGTGAGACACACATTTTTGATGTGTTGGGTAGAAGGTGCTTGACCAGTGATGACATTTATTTCCTGACTCTATGTGCTATATTCTACCTTATTCTCATTGCCCTACAGATGGGGGCATCTAGTCATTACAGCACAATCCTTTTTACACTCCCTTCTCTCTCTTGCTTCACACCCAACCCACTGACCTCACTTGGATTTTGATTTTGTCCTTTAAAGATTATAAAATGGACTTCATAGATATTCCTTACTCGGGTTAGAAGAGGCATTATAAGAGTGTTTATGACATTGTTTTATATTTGTTAAAGGCGTAGACTAGGACAAACAAAGGATAAGAATTTAAAAGGCAACAGCATCGCTTTCTTCTTTCCCAGACATATTTTGGATAAAGGTGCAGAGGGCACCCTTTTTGTAATGTTGTTGTGTCTCTGATATGCATTGTGGGTAAAGACCGTACATGTCTAAATAGACATGTTTTGCACTGGAACCTTCTACTTTCTCTTTCTTTGCAGCTTCTTTTGGTGTAGTGTTCTTTTTCTCCTCGATAATGTAGGTGCTTCACGTATCTGCTTGTTCTACGGATACATTTGCCTCCATAGATGACAGAGCTACTGTGCATTGTGGTGGAATGGTGAACTCCTCACCCTTTTGTGTGAGGTGCAAAGCTCCATTGGGTTGAGGCGGCAGCCGCAACCTGAACAGCTCCAGAGGGAGTGGATGGGGAGAGATTCCCTGGTGGCTACCGCCCTCTCGTGCTGACAACCACCCTGCATTATGCGCAGCACCCATGAGAAATCCAAGAGAAGAAGCCTCTGCAAAAAACCACAGTTCCCAGGAGGCCATGGGGTTGCAGCAACCAGTCCACACAGGAAATCCACAAGCATTAACAGTTACCATCCCTCATTACCATGGTCCATGAAGGGGAAAGCCACTCAGAGAAAGCTGCTCTTTTGGGTGACAGTGGCACGCTCTGTTTTCCTGATTTGCTTTAGATTAGGGCATCCCCATTGGAATAGGGACTCATTAAATTTAGGATTTTTCATTTTGTGTTAGATCAAGAGAGAATACTGAGTGGTGAGTCCATCACCTACTAACCCCACTGTTATATTGTCCTTGCCTTTGCACCTTTTTCAAAGTTGTCCCTTGTTATTTCTAGACCATGAGCTTGTTTTTACCAACTCTCAAAAGTAATACAGACTAGCATCAAATATAACTCCTGTTTATCACTTATGTACTGTACTTCTTTTACTTATTGTTAGGTAACAGGTGCTGGGTGTAACCTATGCTAATATCCGACCCTGTGTGATTGTCTCATGCTAGACACACTTGTTGTGGAAAAAGTGAACATCTGGTGCATGCCAATATGTGATTAAAAGGGTATTGCTCTTATGCTGATGTTGCATTTATTATTGTACCATTAAACCCTGCTTTCATGAGCCGGCTCGCAGGATAATGGGCTACCAGTCCGAGCCTTGGTAGGCCCAAGCACAGTGAGGACGTCAGCTAGGCCTCAGGGCTGATACTGCCCTGAGGACTGTCCCTGAATGCAGGGCTTAACAGCATTACTACCCAAACATGTATACCGTGGCGCAACAGCATATTTTATGAGGTGAAATGGGATTCCCTTGGATAAAATGGTATACACTGACGTGTGTCTTTTTCGCCAAAGTGAATGTGCAGTCATTCAAAAATGGCTGCCGTGTAATAGCGTGAAAGGGCTCTACAGAAAGCCCCTCCTCGTTTTCCAGTAGATCTGGACAAAGTGACGTGTTGGAGGAAGGCATGGTGGCAGCAAGCGTGCCATGAATAGTAAGATTGGGCCAAGAGGTAAGTGGAGCTGGATCAGTAGAGTCAGCGGAGGGCAGACGGAAATGGCACAAAGCAAGGTGAGGTGGGGGACAGCGGGGAGAGAGTACTGGATACGCTAGTGTGCGGGTGAGCAGCAGAAAGCTCCCTCCAAATGTGGGCTTATGCTGGCCGATTGGCTTGCTCCCCTGTGCCAGGTGCTAATTTGTGCTTTACATCTTTCATGGTCTGTCTTGGAATGGGATGACATGCTGGAACCCCAGGATGCCATGACAGGCCAGAGTGGTCCTTGATTCCGGGTGGACTTTTTATATGACGTAAGCACCAAGCTCTATGCCCCATCTGTAATCATGCAGGAAGGTAAGGCAGCACATGCGTACAGTGGTCTCCAGACCAACAGACCCAGTGGAGGTGAGCTCTGGTAGTGATGGAAAAAATGAAAAAGCACATAACCACGCAGCTGAGGGACATACAAGAACAAGGAGAAGGTGTCAGTGCTCAAGGAAAAGAAAGCCCACAATGACTAGGGGAAGGGACCAGTGACTGGTGATAGGCGCTGCTGAATGAGCGGAAAACTGGTACTGCACAGGTACATACATGTATGCAGACACTGGACTAGGCAAATTGCCTCAGAGCTGCTGCACAGAGATAGAATTAAGACTAAGGAAAAGCTATTCTGATTGGGCTGTCTGTCAGGTCTCAGTGTAGCGCTCTGCAACTCCCACACAATAGCAGCAGTATAAAATGGCCTGCAACCACCCAGTAGCCAGTGGTGGTGAAGTCTGTAGTGATGGCAGTAATGGACAAGTGAATGCCCACCTTACTGAGGGATATACAAGGACAAGAAGAAAGAGCTCTCCTTCAACTATGGGACGGTGCCGATGCACGACGATTGGATGTTCTGTGATAACTACGGAACGTGGCCAGCGGATGATGACCGAAGGAGCCATACAAGCTGTTGACCGAAGCAGCAGAGTTACGGGATACAGCATGGTAGGCAGATTAATTTCTTAAGAGCTGTAGCAGAGCAACAAGCTACCACTGGGTTAATAGGATTGGTCGGTCAATCAGCCAAGTCCTAATACAGAGCCCTGCCACCCCCACACAAACGATTTGAAAGTGAAGCATACCTTCATTCATGTGCCGTGCTGCCTGTGGCCAACACTCACCATATAGATTCATGTACACCACCTCCATGAGATACACCTCAAAAAGCCAAGGGAAAGTGTAGTTCCCTGTGGGACAGGAAGCAGTGGTGAGGCATGTGGATGGGAAAAAGTTGTCTCACTCTTCAGGGTTTACAAATGGGTGTTTTGGCAGCTGACAATGGTTCTAATATTGTAGATCCCGTGAGGATAGGCAAAACCATGCACATGCCCCAATTTGCCCATGCCTCCTCTTGTGGTTAACCACTTCGTAAACCAGTACTACCACTAGATTAGATGGTAATTGTGGCCCAGAAGAGCTGCATCCACTCTAGCCATTCCTATAGTAAAAAGAATATGCAATTAAAGCTCAATCATGCCATCATCCCATTAATAAACAGCAGAAAACTGTAATACCAGCTCACTGTAATTCGGTGGCGTCTGCAACAACAGTGCAATGCAGTGACCGGCGACTGCAATAGTCAAGGTCAACAACTGGATGGTGCCTACTTGATTAATTAATTCTAAACCTTCCAGCCATCACCTCTTTTGTTTGGAGGAGGAGAAAAGGAAGGTCTTGAGAAGTTTCCAGAATTTAAGAAGATCTGGCTCAAGTCTGATGAGGAGAGGGATGCTGTTCCAAGGGGAGGCACGAACCCAGGAGAGGGATCTACCACCCAATCTCTGCTGAGAGAAACATCTGACCTGCAGAGAGGTGGAGCCAGAGGAGTGAAGGGTTCTGGCTGGGCGGTATTTAGGAATGGAAAGCTGGATATATAGAGGTACTAGGCCCCAGACAGCCTTGTGGATGATGCAGAGGGTTTTGAATTTGATCCTTGCAGTTACCCAGAGCCAGTGGAGAGGCTTTAGGGCCGGAGAGATGCTGTCCCTGGGCTTGAGGCCAAGAATAAGTCATGCAGCCCTATAATGGATTAGTTGGAGGAGGCAAAGGGAGGAAAAAGGAAGGTTGAGGAAGAGACTGTTGCAATAGTCAAGTTTATAGAGAACCAGGGCTCTGCAGACATTCTGCTTCTGGGGGAAGGTGAGGAAAGTTAGGATGCCCCTAAGGAGATGAGCTGAAAGTTGGACTTCTTGGCAATGTCGGTAATCTGTAGAGAGAAGGAGAGTGAGGAGTCAAACATGATACCAAGGATTGTTGCCTCACAAGTGGGTGAGGGGAGGGGACTCAAGGAGTCTGGTCCGAGAGTGAGGGGGAAGCTGGGAGCAGGCGTCCCAATGAGAAGGATGTGAGACTTGCTGGCATTGAGGCAGATATAGTTGGCAGAGCACCATGCCTGAAATAGCTGCCAGGCAGTCAGGAATAAGGCAGGAAGAGGAGGAGTGTCAGGGCTGGGCATGTTAGCAGCATTTCATGTGGCAGAGCAGTGCCCCACAGTCATCCTGACCCTGTGAATCCTTTGTTAAAGCCCTACACGAAGTTCATAAGAAGGGTTTTCCACCCTTATTGCAGGCAGAGCATGCAGGGACTGAGAACCAACAGAAGACTGCACTACCCTGCAGGCCGTGTGCTCCACAAGCCTGCCGGGAGGAAAAGACCCACGAACTGTGCATGCCTGAGCCGCGCCCATGCGCAACCGCTTGCTATTCCGGCTTCTGAGAGGAACGGACGTGTTTCCCAGCGCTCCGCCCAGGGCAAGCCTGCGCAGGGCATTCCACCCGCCTGAACTCATCACAGGCCCCACGACAGCTTTCAGATATGTGCTCCTTGGTTACCTTCTGCGAGAGGAGAGAAAGACTAACTCAGTTTCGGGGGCATGTTTATGAGGCGGCTGAGGCTGCGGTGAATGGCAGACATAGTTACTTGGCGGTACAGACCGCAACGCATGGCAGAACATTAACCCGCATGCTGAGTGCATACTTGGGGTGACAGATTGTTAGAACGCTCGAACAGCGTTCCGGGTGAGGTAACCCGAACATACTTTTTTCCGATCCTCCAACGGGGGTAGTGCAGAAGGCACGTGTACGGAGCCACAGGTGAAAGCAACCCGACCTGCACACATTATTGGTTCACGATTGCCCGTTGTTTGGGGTACAAGCTTAGTACAAGAACGCTAGGTTTAGCCCAGCTCACGCTCATTGTTGTTTTGGTATTTTCCAGCGGAGCTCGTTACAGAACATTCAGGGACTTTGCGTGCAGCACTTAAGGAGAACACGACCACGAGTCGCAGCTAAGTGCATTTCTGGTTCTATTTATAAAGAGTACAGTGTAATGCTACAAGGTGCTATGTAATGCCACAAAGTGCTATGTAATGACACAATGTGCTATGTAAATGTGTATGTTAGCACGAGCCTTTTTATAACTGCATGAAGGTAATGCAGTGGGGAATAAGGCCCATGCTAACTCTACCCTGGTGAAGCAGATTGTGGTTAGAGCTCCAAGAAAAAGTTCATATGGTGTGGTTCCAAGCTCCTCAACAAAGGCTTCAAACTGCTGGGTGAAGGTGTGAATGTGAATGGTTTGCAAGGGCGGAGAACACACTACAAGAACAACCAGTGGATGAGGTGGCAGGAGCTGAGGAGCATTTTTCCCAACTTCCCCTTCCCCATCCATAACCTCTCCCTAATCTTTTTCCTGGTGATCCTGCAACCCTCTATCCATCCATTCTATGGACCCTAACCCTCTTTCCCCGGGAGGTCGCGGTAACCTGTGGTTTCTACCAGGTCTAGGTGCCAAGACCTTACGGGGAGGCAGGTGTTCATGCTGCCTCTGCGCCCGACAAGATTGAAGACCTCTTGACAAGGAGGAGGAGGGAGTAGGGGAAGGAAGCAGGCAGGAGAGTTGTGTGTTATATGCATAACACTGAAAGTGAGGAGAGCATGTGTAGATCAGGTGAGCCAAAAGTGGCAGGTAGATGTTGAAGAACCATGGCGATAGGATAGAGCCCAAACTAACCCATTTGAACTTGGGACGGTCTGTTAGAAAGGAAATAGGTGAGCCCTGCCAGTGCCTTGGCAGTGATGCCTACGGTATCAGAGAGATGGTTTATGAGGATGGATTGGTTGACAGTGTCAAATGCAGAGGAGAGATCGAGAAGGATCAGCACATATAGAGTCTAGGTAGGAGAGTAAGTTATGGCTTGGCAGGTGAAGATAGATGGGCTGGTGGGTTGCCCATAGCAATGCCAGAGGTTAGGATTAATTCTAAACCTTCAAGCCATTTTTGTTTTTGTTATGGTGCCTACGTAATACCCACATAATGACAATGTTTGTTTTTTAATTATTCCAATTAAAGAGTCCACCCAGTGGATTAGCCTGTCTGCTGCACAGCTCAGAAAGGTGCTGCAACTGGTGTACCTGTTCCAATTAGAGCTTTCCAACGTAATACATGAATAGTCTGGTGATGCAAAAGAAGGGTAGCAGTTTATACATCTGCTCACAACTTTCCAACAGGATCCACACATTGCTTGGATGAAGAGGAATGAGGAGTATATCCTGGCATCTTTTCTTGACCCATGATTCAAGTAAAGGTGGTATCTTTTAAACGGCATGTGCGTTAGATGACAAAAAGCCAGGTGATTGTCACTGGCAAGAGGACATACTATCTGTGTGTAAGGATGCACAAAAGTGACATTTAAAAGCCTGACTGGAACAAGAAAAGATAGCCAAAAGCCAGAGATCAACAAACCATGGACTCCATCACTGCATAATAGTTCATTGGACAGTGGGCACTTATTCTCCACAACTCGTAAGGATAATTCAGGTGCACCAAGGTGAGTCTTTTCAGAATGTAAGGACATAAGAAACTGTCGGACAGACACCTCCCTGAGTATGACTTGCTATATGCATCACGGTCCACATGAGAATTCATCGTGCCCACTACAGACCAGAGGTTTGATGGTCATGTTCTATCCCGTCACTAACTCATGGATAGTGATTATGATCTTCTGCAATTGTGGCTTGGCCAAACGACAGTGTGGCCATTGGTACTCATTCAATTCGCTTTGAAAAAGTCTAAACTGGCTCCGGCTAGTGTGCCATGTAAATAGCTTTAAGCGCTGCTGTAAAGAAGCGGGAGAGGCACTCATAGCAGCTACCCCGATAACTAGCAAGAGGGTACTTGGGCCCCAACCGAATCCCTGCCCCAAGAATGGAAGACTCAATCATAGGACAAAGTTTACTGTCTATATTTTGAAAAAAAATGAGAGGTATCACACTAGAACAGCATATCGTTCCAAGAGTTCTCATCCTCTAAATGTGTGTCACACCATTTTAACTGTTAGTGACATCACAAAAACAAGGTGCATTCCAAAAAACCTATCAGGGAAGGGAATTGGTTAATTAAGGAAAACTATATATGTAACACAAAGGGGTTAGTATAATCATTGGACCGCCATATCTGTTGGCTCCACCTAGGACCACCACCTCTAAGTGTAACAAATACAAAGTTGCAGGTTAGCTTAAGAGTAATTGGCGTCAGTAACTTAGGGTGCCTACGTGAAAGGTAGCTAGGGATTGATCAGAAGAGGCCTGCTCAGCCTTGGGACCTTGGACAGCTATCAGGTCAAGTGAAACTCTACACGGTTGGGAACGATCTTGAAGGTGCTGCGTGTTCTCATCAAGTTACCATCTCTGATCGCCTAAGCCCAGAGACAGAACCTTCAGTTTTGAAGCTGTAATAGTTGTATCTTTCCACCTCTAGTTCAATGGGAACAGCTTTCCCCCATCTGCCTCGAATGAATAGGCACTGCCCCGTTTTTCCAGGTCACATGTGTAGGAACCACGAAATGAAGCTCTCCTGCTTGTAATTATGAGGATTTTAGGCTATATTCCTCGGAGGTTCATTATCGCCCTGGCTAACTGGAAACTTTCTGTCTCTAATCGCCCTTGGCAAAGCTGTGCACCATGTCCGTGCTGGAAAATCTGTCTGTCTGCTTTAACCTGATCAATCTGCCAGCCTTTCCCCATTCACTTCACTGCACCTCTGACTTCAATCTTGGTTCTTATGGCTGTCCATATTAGTTGCAATTAAGCATTAGCAAACTAGGTATATGTAGTCTAAGGCATCTTGCTGTTTCCGCTTAGCAGAAGATTGTGTATGTGTCGGTCCCCTAACTATATGAGTCATAAGCATTTGCTTGTGTCTATTTGCAATAAACTATCATGTTTGTGTAGCTTCAAGCATGGATGCCTATATGCTTCGTGTCCAACGCATCTAGGTCATGATGTCAGTGATGATGTCATCAGCTTCTATGAGGTTATAGTCAGTCAACTTGTTCAATGGATGACAACTGTATCTCCTCCATATTGTCAGCTGGGTTTGGTTTGAATGGCTGTCTGAGTGAATACTATTTCTCACATCTGCGAGAAATCAGTGATGGTGACGAAGGGCCCAGGAGTGATGTGCATCTCTTATATCTATGCCTTTGGGCTGAGAGTGGGGCTGGGGTCTTGAGGGTCACACTTGGGTCCCCCTTTTCAATTCCCCTCTGGTCGATAAGTCGACCACACTCCACAAACAACCCACCCTTTTCACGTACAGTTTCGGGACCCAGACCTTTGTTACTCCTCCTAGATGGCCATGATATTTCACATGATCGTCCAAACTCCAGGTCCAAACTCCAGGTCATATAACTGCAATCTCCATCAGGGGTATACCATACCTATTTTCCCCAAAAATCACTTGAGTTGGAAGGAAACACAAACACTGTGCCTGGTGTGAACAGAGGACACTGCGTCAGCTGTGATTTCAGCGCATTACTTGTCTTTATTTCCTCATCCTCTTCCGTTTCTATGTCCAGTAAAACCTTCAGCCCGATAGTCTTTTCAGTAGTCTTCCTGCATTGTGATATTGCTATTTTGATGACTCAAAAGGCAAATAACACCAATATCAATGCTGCTACTTTCAGTACGTTGGCCATCCACAATGGTATCCAGGAAAAGATGTCTGACAACCAGTCATCGTCTTGTCCTATAGCATTTGTCTCTGCCTCCATTTTATCATACAGGTCCAATAGTTGTATGATAGCTTCTGTCAGGGTCCCATTTTCTTCATCATGGGCAGGAATGTATGTACAACATCAAGGCCGATCTTGGTGCAGATGCCTCTTTCCATAGCCATGAGAATGTCTAAAATGTATTGGTTGTGTAGGGTCCTTAATCTGATAGCTCTCAGTTCTTCTATAATGGAATTGAACCCCTTAACGGTTGAGTTTATCATCTGCATCAGCTCCCAGTGCGTGATCTGGAGTCACTTGGCGTTCACATTAGCTTGAACCGCTCGAACGATGAATTCAAAGAAAGTCTCGGTCCTGCTGAACAGCCTATGTTCTGGTGGTATTGCGTCCAGTGCATTTTCCATCTTCGATGACACATAGTTTCCTCTCTTTACTCTTGTCAGCTCTACAGATCTCTTCTTCCTCTGATGAGCATCCATCTTAGGGAACCAGTCTACTAGTATGCCCTTCCGAGGTAGTACTAATGCTGGTGTGTTCAGCTGTGCTAGAGAGCATATTCCTCTCCAGTTCGACAGCTGTTGCATGTATGCCTTGGACCCGCAGGCCCAGTAGTGGTCCATTAGCATTGCGGTACCGACCTTCATGCCTGGTATTTTCAATATTTACTTGCATCCTTTATTCTCTGCAATCTTCACTCGACCATCATTCTAGAAACACAATAAAGCACTCTCAAGTAGTATAATTGGCATAGGACCTGCTTCATTCTCGAACCAGTTGAGACGTTTTACACTTGCTTCCCATTCGTTGAGGCAATCATTGTTTTCTTTTTCTACCACTTCTACTAGAACAGCTAGGAGTGCATGTGCTTTGCTCTCAAACCTTCCCTTCTTTCACCCTTCAGCTGTCATGATCTCTGCTTCCAAAAGATCAGGACTTGCCCGACTCCCTTGGAAGCAGACCCATAACCCCGGTTCCGAGTGCCAGCCAGTCCCAATTGGGACCTTTTGGACCCTGTCCTGGCGCCAGTGGCACCAGGCTCATAAAGATGCCCAGTCCCAGCGCTGGAAGCGCCGGGCTCATAATGCTTGGGTGGACTTACCTGCAGCAGACCATGCTGCTTACTTACCTGCCAGTTGAGCCCCTGATCCTCTTCTGTTTGGGACTACTTTTCCTGTTGGGTGGGGCAGGAGCCACTCCCTAGGTTCAGAACACTGGAACTCTTCTGGAAAGCAGGAACTCTTTTCTCACCTAGGCGAGGCTGTGGAAGGAGACACCTAAGCACTACAGGAGGCTATTTAAACCACACCCGATGGATGAATCTTGCTTTGCGTTATTCTGCATTCTCTGCAGCAGAACGCTCATCGTGTCTTCTGCTTCTGATCCTGGGCCTAAGGGAACAAAGGCTTACCATCCTGGAATCCAGTCTTCAGCAGCACCTGTAAAGACACAGAAAGAACAGGTTAGCACTACGGTCTTCAGTGGCAGTGCATCTCTTACCTGGTCCATCGGCTGTCACCAACGCCTCGCGCTGCATTCCCGCATCTGAAAGACAAAGGCTTACCTACTCTTCGCATGCTCCGGAGGTCTTCGCACTGCATTCCGGCATCTGAAAGACAAAAGCTTACCAGCTCTTCGCACGCTCCGGAGGCCTTCGGCGCTGCATCCCGCATCTGAAAGACAAAAGAAGGTGCGTTTAAAGACATTGGGCAACTTTATTACTCACGTGCCATTACTCCTTCCCATGCCGAATCCAGTGGGTATTCCAGCACCCTTCAGCTTCTCTAAAGCTCCGAACTTGTACCTGCAAGATAAAAGGGACAGTTAGTGCGCATCGTGAAGCAGGCTACAAGCGCTTACTTACGTGCTTCCAGGCGCTTCTATTCCTCACGCGGGTTCGATCCTCAACTCTCATCAGCCCGCCATCCGCCATCGCCGGAACCCTGCAAAACAAGAGATATCATTACAAAAGACTTTTAAGACATTTGAAGTGCCCAGAACTTACCGTTCGTGCAGTTAACGACGGACAGCAGTCCTCTGAGGTCAAGAGGCCTGCACCCTTATCCAGTGAAGAAACTGGTTACGGCACCCTGCCTCGAGGCAGATGGAGAGCTCGGCGTTCACTTACCTTAGGTGAGGGCGTTAGCCTTTGGGGTTCTACAGGAGAAGAGAAAGGGAAGAGGAGAGAGGCACCCGATAACCCCAGTTCATTAATCCCATATTTTCTATCTGCAGACATCTTACTCTTCGAGTCAGACATACAGTGCACAGAGGTCCAGCCCAAAGAGCCAACCGTGTGTTACACATCACCTTTGAAGATACGGCATTCACCCAGTCAAGACCAGCGCCTCTGCGGGAATCAGGTGAGCGTTACATCAGCTGAGTATATTTGCCCATATACTAGTAATTGTGGATGTTAGTTAGCAATTGATGTAGTAACACTGTGTGGGACTACACAACACTTGTCTACTTGGTATTAGGTAACCCACCATTTGGTATAGGGCTGTACTACACAAGTTGGAAGTGTAACTGAGCAGCCAGGCCTATCTCAAGAGGTGTACATGTGAGCTGTAGAGCTGTATTTATGTAATTCACAAATACAAGTAGCCAAGTAACACGTATAGTCAAGGTTTCAGTTATAAATAGTTATTTATTTATTTAACATACATTTTTAAATAAGTGTTCTTTAAGAAGGGCAAGATAGCTAACAATCAAAAATACTTTTCCAGAACCAGCATAAGTTGAGTGGATACTCTTTAGAGATGCTTTTTACACACTTCCTACACCCGGAGGTGACTTCATTCATAAGGACAGTAATGGCATTTATATATTACTAGTTATATTTTACAGATTCTGAGGTTGCAGCAAGGAAAGGTTAAAGGAAGGAAAAAGGTTAAACAGGTTCTCAGGGCATGTGAATATTCTCACATCTTCCAATGAAGTCTAGATAAAACCTTTTCTAGCAATAACAGTCTAAAACAAGATACCACTTCTGAGGGACAGAGATGTCAAAGTCAATGGACTAGAAGAGTCTGCAGGGAGCCATTAAAGCCAAAGTCAATTGGGGCACAGTCTATAGAGCTGAGGCACTTCTTAGTTAATTAAAGTCTTGAAAAAAGTTAGAGAGTTTTGTAAAAATCGCCTGTAGGGTCACAAGCTGTTACACTTGTGACAAGCAGAGTTAGCATCAACTCTAAGGTAAGCCATTGCAGGTCTCCACTGAGAAAAACACAGCTCAAAGATACTGAGTTAAGTACCACAAGTCTAAACAGTACCTCCGGTTTGAAGAAGAGTGGTCCAGCTGGATTCTGTCCTGTTGCAGCGATGCAGATCCTTGGTTCCTGGGCCTCAGTTGTGGGGAAAAGAGAGAGGATGTCTGGAGGACTCCTGAGGCAGCAATTTGGAGGTTTTCAGCAGCTACGGGCTCTTTTCGGATCAGAAGCACTGTGCGGTTTCAGTGTGTGGTAAACAGCACCACCACAGATCTCATACACTGGTTGGGCTTCCTTCACTCCTTGAATCCTGCACTCTGGTGAGGGGACTCGAACTCTGGTTGTCCTGCTTCTGGAGTGTCGTTAGGAGACTCCTGTAGCTTCTGGCCGGATTGAAGACGTTTCACTCGACTATGGATTTCTCGACCCCTGGCACTCGGTTCTTGCAGTAGCAAAGAAGTACAGCCAATCAGGGAAGGTGGTCCAGTGGAGTTCATCTCTGGGTTAGTTGGTCCCACTAACCCAAGGGAAGAAGTCGTTCCTTCCGGAGCTTCTCTTGTCAATCAAAAAAAGGAGTTTCAGCACAGCAGCAAGTTCTCCCATTCATGCACAGCATAGGCTGTCACTCAAACAGCAGGGTGGCTGTCCTGAAATCAGGACTGGTTGCACTCCTAGAGAAAAAGGACAGAGGAGTTTCGGGAAATTGAGTGAAGGGCTCAAACCTGGCTTGGTGTGCAGAGTAAAACCCAAGAATGTCCTCACAAACAGAAAATGGTCAAAAAAGAAGACCAGGGCCATTTTGACAAAATGGTCACCCATTGGTGCTATACTGCAGCTGAGGATTCAGTCTGTGGTAGAAAAGCACAAATGCTAGAAACATTCAACCACTGCCACCAGCTATTTAAAATAGTAGGGGTAACATCAAAATGTTACATGAGAATGTAGGATCATTGGCTACCAGGTAACCCCCCGGCACTCCACATAACATGGTGTGTGCTGCACCCACAAAGAGAAAAAGTAAGTAAAGTAAATTTCACTTTACTATTCTTAAGAACAGTAGTTCACACAAGAAAAGGTATTTAAACCTTATGTGAAATCTAAAGGAGTTCTCAGTGACACTGCACTGAAGGCGCTGTGTGTCACCATAAACAAAGTAGATGCCATGGAGTTTGTCAGACTCCAAAAAATAGAGGAAACATATAATCCAAACCAGGTCAAAACACATGAGATTGAGAAAAAAGTCTCACTCACTCAGGGGTTAAAATTAAAAAGTCCTAATGTTCAGCAAAAGAGCTGGGGGTCTCTAAGGTGGGAGGAATTTAGCGCTAAAATGAAAATTCTCCGTAACAGTGGCATCCCTCCTATCCCCTGTTGTCCTGTCTTGGGATATTGTAATTCCCTTCGTGTCACTTTTCTGGCTTCCCCTTTGCGGGGGCCATCAGGGATATACTCTTTTGTCTTGTTAGTGCTCCAGTAGTCATCTATCATTTCTTGAATCTTGATATAATAATCTTAATATGGGAACGTCTTCTGCAAAATCCATCTTAATGTGGCCCGCGCCATGAAATCGGCCTTGGGTTGTGCAGAGCGGCAAGTGCATGAGGAATTGTGCTCTAGTTGTTGGTATTTCAGTTGCTAAGAATGTTTCGGATGTACTTACGGCATAGGGGATGGGAGAGCACACATAGCAGCTCTCCTTCATAGTTTCTTTCCCCACCATGGGCATGTGTTTATACCACATGCTGTTAGATATATGAGCCAAGTCTGTGAGATAGGAATGTATCTGTTCAAAATCTACATCTGTACTACATTTGAGTCTTTGTTACTTTTTTGCCAGCAGTAACCATCTGCTCAGATATGGCTTCATTAAGAGCATAGATAGGGGTTGCGTTAGGTGGAATCAAAACATGTGCATACAAAAATAGAATCCTGCGTAGTGCAAAGAGGGTAAAGAGGTAGAGACAACAGAAGGCACAAAACATCAACACAGCATTTTGAATTACAGTTCCCATTTTTTGTAGTTCTGGATGTCCTCTATGTTGTTCAGGAAGTCTGTAAAGTCACCTAAAAAGCCTTGAAAACAAGTTATTGTTCTTTTAGTGTGTTAGTTAAGCTCCTGTTCTGAAGTATTGGGCAAGTGCTGCAAAAAAACAATTGTTCCCACACTACGAGAATTCTGTCACTGTCCAATAACATGATAATGGATGCATCTCTGTGAGCCAGACGTGGGCGCATTTGTGCTATGTAAAGAAGAAATGCATGAAAGAACAATCTAGGTGGTATCACCCGTTCGGTCTTAATTACAAATCTAAGAAAATGCTCCTCGAAAGGTGTGTGTAAGTAGGAAACTATGCATTTAAAGCAGTCCTTTTACTTTTGTGATGAATATCCATAGCTCTTAACTCACACGCTTTTGGCGGGTTTCACCCGCCTTGTAAAGGGCTGACTCACCCGCCACACCTCCTGGACGACCATTCATTCCAATGGGCGTGTCACCCGCCAAAAACAAAATCGACACAAATGGTTGAGAGCTATGAATGTCTAATGTGAGGAAGGGATAGTGTGCCTAATCTATCTCTACATTTTGATCTTCCATAACTATGGTCACAGATATTGTCAGTCAATCTTTGTTGTGGTGCTTCTCCTTGTTCTTCTTCTTGCCTCAAATCGTCTTCACGCTGGCGGCAAGAGGTCTCACCTCAGCAGGGATTGAAATCTCCAATGAAGTTACAGGCCAGTCAGTTTCACTGCCTTCTCTGTGGCCTGCTCTACAGAGAAAAGTCCCTCACACCTAGGTTTGAACCAAGGCCTAACAAATGTTTGTAAGTACACATAGTCCCCTGGATAAGGCATTGGCTGTTTGAGTAGTTCAGAGTTTGTTTCTGGTGTGTTTTCTTCCTCAACCTTCGTCGACCTCTCCCGCTGGGATTGCAGCTGTCTAGAGATAAAAGAAGCACTAGCCATTATCGAAGCAAGGCAATCATGCATTTCATCACGTTAGACAATTGCAGAATTATGGGCATCTGTCAGTGCTCTAGTGGGAGGAGCAAGTGGGAGTCGCATGTGTCACCCCGTCACCACTTCATGGGGAGTTCAAAGGTGGTTGAGTCCAGGATGAAAGCGCAATGTGAACAGGGCTAAGGGCAGGCAATGAGGCAATCCCTTTTTCAATGTGTATTTAATTTTAGCTAGTTTCTCCTTTAGCAGGCCATTGAGGCGCTTGCATATTCCATTTGCTCGCCAGTGATAAGCACAGGAAAACATATGCTTAATCCCCAGTAGGGCTGTTATGTGTTCAAAAGTCTAATTTACAAAACTTGCACCCCCCCCATCATGGGAATACCTCTCTAACGAGGAATTTGCCACAGTTTGGGCATCGGGCTGTGAATATGGACCAGCTTCGAGCCACTGGGAAAAAGGTCATTCTACTACTATCATAAAATGGTACCCTTGGTAGACCTAAATCATGTCTAAGAAATGCAGATGGAGGTGTTGGAAAGGCCCAATCGGGCAGGGTATTGCTTCTCGTACTTCTCACAGCGTATGGCCCGCATTGTATTTTTTGCGTACAGTACAATTTTCCATGAATACGGCTATTTGCCCTAACATATTTGTACAGAATCATTCTTCCCCAATGTGTGCGGCAAGTATGTCCCTACTTAAGTGGGTGGGATGCTGCAGTTGCGTGAGTGCAACTTGCAACAATGCTAATGGAATCACTAGCTTGCCTGTGTTCTCCTGTTGCCATAATGCATCTGTAGGGGATATTGAGCACCCTCTCCTTACCCGTAGTTCCTTTTCCTCTAATGGTGCACTCCCCTGAAATTCCATCATCTGTGTGGCGGGCAATGAACTATACCCTTCTTTTAATATAATATTGTGCACGCGTATGCAAGTGTTAGATGGGGTGTCAAACTAATTTATTTTGGTAAAATATGCTGCACTCCTCCCCCTTCGTGTGTACTTGGCACTTCACTACTGTTATGGATGATGGAAGTTGCAGTGCATCTATGAGTCTGCCCAATAGGAGCGTGTGCTGCACTGGTGTGCTGTCAGTATGTGGGAAAGCCCCTCCTTTGCCATTGTGACAGTCCAGTTTTCACATAGGCTGAATCGGAATACACTGTAACCTCCTTGTCTTTGCTTGCTTCTAATGCCATTATTGGCCCAACATTGCCACGTACCTTCTCGGACATCCGGCCCATGAAGCGTGTGTCAGTTGATGCTGTCGCTGCCACCTTCTCTCCCCCTCCCTCCTCTGGCTGACTCACACCCTGACACAGCCATGTCCCTTCTCTACTCTTCTATTTTTGATACTCTTAATGCTCTTGCCCTTGTCATGAGGATCTGCTTGAAGTCCAAAGCCAAGTGCAATTCCTGGTATGACTCTGACCTAGCTACACTTAAACTTAAGTGTAGGGTGGCTGAGAGGAAATGAAGGGCTTCTTGTTCATCCTCTGACAAACTGGCCTGTAGCCTGCTCCAAAGGCAATACCGACGCCCTGTCCGCACCAAGAAGAGAGTCCACATTCAAGCCATACCTCTGCGGTCAAACTCTTTAAAATCCGAAAGGCGCTGGTCAACCCTGCTGCAGTCTCAACTCCTCCTCTTGCCTCCCAGGCTCTCTGCAATGCCCTTGTCGCTCACTTTATCTAAAAAAAAAACAGGACATCCTGTCCACCCTCACCTCCCGTCCCCGTCCTGTCCCCCTCAGTCTGTGCTTGCTGACCCTCCTTCAACCACCCCCACCCTCTTTCCCACCCTTTCCTCTTTTTTCCACTAATGAGGTCGCTAAACAAGTCTGATCTATGAAAGCCTCATCAAAACAGGTTCATCCCTGTTCCTCTAAAACCATCAAGGACCACATTGATACCCTTGTCTGGCCCTTGCCGATTTTTGCAACCCATCCTTTGCCTCTGGATCCTTTCTCTCTCCTCTGAAGCACTCCCTTGTGCATCCTCTTCTCAAAAAACCCACAGCCGACCCTTCTTGCCCGGCTAACTACCGCCCAATTTCCATTACTCCCTTTCTTGGTAAACTCCTGGAAAAACTGGCAATTTCTCTGCTTAACCTTCATTCCGATTCTGTTGGCTCTAACATTCCCTGTGTCTTCATCCTACTCGATCTCTCTTCTGCCTTCGACACGGTCAACCATGCCACCCTGCTCAACCGTCTCCATGATAACCTGGGTATCACCAATCAGGCTCTGGCCTGGCTGACCTCTTTCCTCTCTGACCAACCCTCCCAGGTCCAACTTGGGACCTTCCTATCATCTATCTCCCTTCCCCAGGGGTCTAACCTCTCGCCCTGGCTTTTCAACCAATTCCTGGCAACTCTCGCCCGCTGCATTGCCATTTTCTGCTCAAATTTCCAGTGCTACACTGACAACACTCAATGCATTTTCAGGCTACCCTCAGCCACCTCCTCTCCCTCTCTCGTCTCTGATTGCCTAACTGCTATTGAAGACTGGTGTGCCTCCAATGATCTTTGTCTAAATGCCAACAAGACTGAGATCCTCCACATTGGTACACCTTCACCATCCTTTCCCCTCACTCACTGGCCAGCCTCCCTTGGCCCTCCTCTTACCCCTACCTGCGTAGCTAAGAACCTCGAGGTCATCTTTGACTCTGCACTTTCCTTCTCTGCCCACATCTCAGATGTCTCTAAAAAGTCCAACTTCCTACTGTGCCTCCTCCGAGGTACTTTGCCTTTCCTCTCCTTCCCCCAGAAGCTCATTGTCTCCCAATCTCTGGTTCTCCCCAGGTTGGACAATTGCAACAGCCTCTTTCTAAATCTACCTGCCTCTACTCTCCGCCCTTTACAACTAATCCAGAACGGGACTGTGAGACTTGTCCTTGGCTTCAAGCCCTGGGATCGTATCTCTCCAGCTCTGAAATCCCTCCATTGGCTCCCAGTGGATGCAATGATTAAATATAAAACCGTCTGCATTGTCCACTGGGCTTTCTGGGACCTAGGTCCAAAATACCTTCAACTCTCTCATCGCAAATACCTCCCCTCTCAAGCTCTTCACTCCTCTACTTCTAACTCCCTCAGGGTCAGACGTTTTTCAAAAAAACAAGCTGGGGGTAGTTCTCTGTCTTCTGCGGGGGCATACCTTTGGAACAGCCTCACTGCCAACCTGAAATTTGAGGAAAACCATCTCCGATGCCGGAAGCACCTCAAGACCTTCCTCTTTGCTTCTGCCTTTGCCTCCCTCTCCTCTGCTGAGCTATTTCTCTCTTGGCACTGTGTACCTGGCCACCCTCTGTCCTCCGGGCCCAGGTGCCTGCTCACCCAGCCACCCCCCTGCACTGCCTCTGGGTCACCCCTTGCACTGGGGTCTGTATCTCTACCCATACAGTCCCCCGCCCCCTTTCTTTTCTCTTTGCACTTATTCAGACATACTCTGCCTGCTGACTAAAACCCAGCACTTGCTGGCTGCACTACCACCGTTTATTGCCTTTATTATTTTTTATTCATTATTATCTATCCGTTCTCCTCTGCTCTGCACTTCCCACTGGGGTCTGTATCTCTACCCATACAGTCCCCCGCCCCTTTCTTTTCTCTTTGCACTTATTCAGACATACTCTGCCTGCTGACTTAAACCCAGCACTTGCTGGCTGCACTACCACCGTTTATTGCCTTTATTATTTTTTATTCATTATTATCTATCCGTTCTCCTCTGCTCCGCACTTCCCACTTCTCCCCCTTCCATGCACTTTTCCCCTCTCCCTTTTCTATGCACTTGCACATTCTCAATGTCACTGGGCCTAGTAAGATCGCTGTTGTGTTCTCCCCTGTTCCCCTCCCTTGCCTTTTCACGCTCTGAAACACTTGTGTGCGAGCGCGATATAAATAAATTATCATATTATATCATAAGAGCCACTAATTCTGCTGCCTGTGCTGAAAAATGTGAAAGCAATCTCGTGCTTGCTACAACCTCAGCTGTCCCATCCGGCTTTGTCGTTATTACTGCTGTCCCAGTATGTCTTTCTCCCATAACCTGGTCTATCAACACCAAACCGTTGATGAAAAGTACTTCCCCCTCCCTCGAAGGCAATCTCCATCACCTTAGGGATGTCCTCGTAGTGTTCCATGTACATAGTGCAGTCATGCACATAGTCTCCTTCCTCCACTGATTCAGCTATGAATGTCGCTAGGTTCACAATTCTGCATCTCACTACCTATATTGCTGGATTTGAGATGATTACCTCGTATCCGAATGCTCTCTTGGAGGTCAATGTGCTTTGGGGCTTTTCGAGGATCGCAAAGAGAGCATGCTCCACGTAAAGTGTGGTGCTGCACTTTCCAACTTTTCAACTGCGAATGTAGCAGCAGCCAACGCTTGTTCACAAGGTTAGTTTCCTCTCATTACTTGGTCTAAGCATCCGCTATAGTAGGCCATTGGTTTTTGCCCTAGGTTTGTCTTCTGTGTGAGCACCACGATCATCACTACTCCGTTAGAGTGTGAGAACAAATAGAATTTGACATTGTCATTGGGAATCCCTAGCACTGGAGCTGTGCATATTGCCTTCTTCAGCTCCTCAAATGCTTCAGTCATTTTGTGTGTCCATGATAGGTTACTGTCCCCCCTCTGTGCCTCACGAAGTCTGCTTAGTAGGGATCTCGTGGATGTGCTGTAGTTGAATATCTAGGCCCTGCAATAATTACAGAGGCCAAAGCATTGCTGCATCTCTCTCACTGTCCATCGCAGTGGTGTTCTAATGATAGTCTCTGCTCTTTCTGGAGTTACTTTTCGGCACTCCTGTGATATAAACTGTCCAATGTACAACACATCCTCCTGGTAATATTGTAGTTTTGCCTTATCTACCTTGTAACCCTTTTCCGCTTGTACTGTCAAAAAGTGCACTGAGTCATTTTGGCACTGCTCTTTGGACCTACTGCTAATCAAAATGTTGTCTACATACTCACTTACGGTACACTGCAACTGTATGATATGATATTTTATTTATAGTGTACCCATACACAAGTGTTTCAAAGCGCAACGAGACAGGGGAAGGAAATAAGGGGAGGCAAGACAACGATCTTACTAGGCCGAGTTACATTGTGATCTCACAAGTGCAGGGGAGAGGAAAGGGGAAAAGTGCTAGTGGAGGGGAGGGGGGCAAGTGCAGGACATAGGATCTAAACATCAGGAGACAGGGAGTGCAGCCAGCAGATGGCAGTGCAATGTTAATTGCAGAACAGCAGGTGATAGAAAGTGCAGATAGGGAGACTGTAGGGTTACAGATACAGCCCCAAGGGCAGGGTTGCCAGGAGGCAGTGCAGGTGTGCAACTGGGAGGGCATGGACCTGGGCCCATGGTTCAGAGGGTGGCCAGGTAACCAGTGCAGTGCAAGACAGGAGATCAGCAGTGAAGAGGAAGAGAGAAGGCAGAAGCAAAGAGGAAAGTCTTGACCTGCTTCCAGAACCATAGGTGCTTCTGCTGAAGTTTCAGATAGGCAGGGTGACTGTTCCAGAGGGATACTCCAGCCGAGGAGAGAGATATGCCCCCAGCTCGTTGCTTGGAAAAGCACCTGACCCTCAATGAGTTGGAGTCAGAGGAGCAAATGGCTTGAGAAGGAAGAAACTGCAGAAGAGAGAGCTGCAGATATTTTGGTCCCAGTCCCCAGAAGGCCTTGTGGTCTTCAATTTGATACTTGCAGCCACTGGGAGTCAATGGAGGGATTTCAGTGCTGGAGAGATACAATCCGTGGTCTTGCAGCCAAGGACAAGTCTTGCAGATGAGATGTACAGGACGGAGAGTAGATGCAGGCAGATCTAAGAGAGGCTGTTACAGTAGTCAAGCCTAGAGAGAATCAGAGCCCTATAAACAGTAAGCTTCTGGGGGAAGGTGAGGAAAGGGGGAGTACCTCTGAGGAGTTGCAGTTGGCATTTTGACTTCACAGAGACAGCAGAGATGTGAGGAGAGAAGGAGAGTGTAGAGTCAAAAATAACCCCAAGGTTCATAGCCTTGCGGGTGGCAGCAAGGGGAGAACCAAGGTAGGCCAGCCAGTGATTGAGGGGAAAGAGGGGTGCAGGTTTGCCAATGAGGAGGACCTCAGACTTGCTGGCATTCATGCAGAGATCATTGGTGGCACACCACTCTTGGATTGCAGAGAGACAATCCGGGATGAGAGAAGGAGAAGAGGCGGCAGTGAGGGGCCTAAAGGTGAGCTGGGTGTCATCCGTATAGTGCTAGAAGTTGGAGCAGAAGGCAGCAATACGGTGGGCGAGAAGAGCCAGGTATTGGTTGAACAACCAGGGAGAAAGGTTAGACCCGTGGGGAACACAGGTGGAGAGAGAGATAGAGGAGAGTAAGGACCCAAGTTGGGCCTGGGAGGGTCGATCAGAGAGGAAAGAAGTTAACTAGGCCAGAGCCTGGTCAGTGATACCCAGATTATCACGGTGCCAGTTGAGCAGGATGGCATGGTTAAACGTATCAAAGGCAGAGGAGAGATCAAGTAGGATGAGGACAGGGGGGTGATTAGCATCAAGGTTAGAGAACAGGTCTTTCCGGATATTCAGGAGAGCAGTTTCCATGCTTCTGGCTGCTCTGAAACCAGATTGATGGTCATGGAGTCAGCAGACTGATACAGGGGGTCCTTACGACCCTGGCTGTAAGGGGTTAACGGCACTGGTAAGGATGTCGATGCCGTTAACCCTTTATTGCCGCATTCCGAGGTCCCTTAGCGGGTCCCGCTAAGGCCGGCTGGTAAAACCAGCCATTCTTAGCAGGAGCCGCTAAGGGATCAGGAAGCTATTAACGGGCCCGTAAATTACGGGCCCGTTATTAGCTCCTTCCCAATTCCCATTGAGCCCTATGGGGGCTCGAATGAGAATGGGGAAGATTGGAATGACCCGGTAAATCCCCATTCTGAGAACCCGAACCCGGACACTAGTTTGGAGGCATCCATGGCACTAATAGTGCCATGGCTGCCTCCAAACTCGTAATGACCCCCACAGTGCGAAAATTAAGCTGGAGGATTGGCCCGCTTTTCAAGGAGTTTGCCTAGGAAAGGCATGATAGAGATAGGACGATAACTACCTGAGGGGAGGGCTCAGCTGAGGACTTCTTGAGAAGAGGGTGCCAAGAGAGTGCTTCAGGGGGGAGGGGAAGGTCCCTGAGGTGAAGGAGTAGTTGCAGAAGTCAGCTAAGGCTGGGGCGAGGGTGTCAATGTGGTGCTTGTTGGTTTTGGAAGAACAGGGGAGAACCTGTTTAGATGAAGTTTTCATAGAACAGAATTGTCTAGAAACCTCATCAGGGGAGAAGAGAGGAAAGGCGGAGAAGGGCGGAGGTGTTGCCACAGGGGGCCAGAGAGAGATGAGAGTGTGGGGGGAGTAACAGTAGAGGCCGAGAGGGTGGGCAGGATGTCCTGAGTTTTAGAGATGAAGTGAGAAGCCAGGGCTGTACAGAGGGCCTGGGAAGGGACAGGAGAAGTAGAGACTGCAGCAGGATTGGCCAGCTCCTTGCAGATTTTAAAGAGTTTGGCCAAGTTGTTAGATGCCGCAGAAACATGGGCTTGTATGTGAGCTCTCTCCTTAGTGAGGACAGAGAGTCAGTATTGCCTTTGGAGCAGGCAAAAAGCCAGTTTGTCAGAAGGTGTACAAGATGCCAGCCATTTCCTCTTAGCCACCCTACACTTGCATTTCAGGGTGACGAGGTGTTAGTCATACCAGGAGTTGCACTTGATTTTAGGCTTCGTGTGGATCCTCACAACAGGGCCAAGTACATCGAGAGTATCAGAGATAGCAGAGTGGAGTATGGAAAGATCTATGTCAGGGTGTGAGGCAGCCAGAGGCGCAGGAGGGGGAGAGAAATATGCTGCAAAAGCCTCAACTGAAACACGCTTCATGGGTCGAATGACTGAGAAGGTGGGTGGCAGTGTGGAATATAAAGAGAGAGAGATGAGAGGGGAGGAGAAAGTGGTCGCTCCAGGAGCGAGGAGTGGTGGGAGAGTTAGATAGGGGAGGTCTGAGGAGATCAGAACATCAAGAGTGTGCCCTGCAGTATGAGTCGGGCTAGAGGGAAGGAGAGAGAGTGTCACAAAGGTCATGGAAGAGTCACTTGGCGGGACAGGAAGCATCCAGGTGGATGTAGAAGTCACCAAGGAGGAGGAGTTGAGTGATTGAGGCCAGGAGGGAGGAAGAGATGTCCGGCCACTCTGAGAGGAAGGAGCTGATCAGACCAGGTGGCCAGTAGATAGTAACCACTGTGAGAGAGTGGCCAGGAGTAGAGAGAGCCTACAGACCAGGTATTCAAAGGAGGAGTAGGCCTGCATAGGAATGATAGAGGCAGGGATCCACTCTGGGAAGATCAAGGCTACATCCCCACCAGAAAAGTTGTGTCTGGGCACAGAGAAGATCTTGTAGCCATCAGGGAGGACAGTGTCAAAACTTGTGACAGAGCTGGCCATGAACCATGTCTCAGTGAGACCAAGGACATCAAGGTTGAGTTCTTCCAGGAGATGGCAGATGTCAGAGGAGTGTTTGACAGCTGAGCGAGAGTTAAGAGTGGCAAAAGTGGAGGAGGTTGCCATCCTTGAAAGACTTCCGGGAAAGGGTACAAATCAGAGGTACTCCCTGCGGAGGTGCAGAAGAAGCCCGAGGTAGGGCAGAGGAGGAAGGAGGCGAGGGCAAGGTAGCTGAGGAGGAGGAAGAGGGCACCAAGGTAGTGGCAACGGGAGGAGGCAAGGGACCCGAAGTAGGTAGAGAAAGGACAGCAGGAGAGGAAATTGATAAGGTGCGGGAAGTGTCAATGAAAGAGGAGGAGGTTGGCCTGAGGGCCTTGATTGCGATAAACATTGATGATGATCTAAGAGGAGAGGAAGGAAGCCAGGAGGGCCTCCCACCAGGTGCCACCATTAATGGTAGAGGAAGAATACGGAGAGAGCACAGAGACCAGATGTGGAGTATATAGGTCTGGCGAATGAATTACAAAGAGGATGTCGGTGAGGGTCTGTCTGGAGTAAGCGCTGGTGTAGGTATCAGCTATAGGGAGGCCTGGGTTGGAGACCAAGATGACCTTTTTGAACTTCTTCCTACCAGACCTAGTGAGAAGAGTAGGATAGCCGATAGAGAAAGAGTTGGAGAAGATAGGAGAAACAGAGAGCACCATAGATGAAATGGAAGAGGTGGAAGAGGAGAGAGGGTTGGTGGGGAATGAAGAAGAATGGAGTGGGGAGTGGGGACAATAGGGGAGAACACAGGGGTGTTGAGGAGGATGAGACAGAGCAAAACAGGAAAGCAGGAAAGATGAGGCACAATGCAGCCACTGGGCAGAGCTTAAACCTTTAAGATCATCAGGGCAGATGAAAACATAATGTAGCCACTAGGCAAAGCTAAATGCAAAATCAGCAGGGCAGGTGAAACACAATGTAGCCACTAGGCAAAGCTAGATGCAAAATCAGCAGGGCAGGTGAAACACAATATAGTGACTAGGCAAAGCTAAATGCAAAATCAGCAGGGCAGGTGAAAAAACAATGTAGCTACTAGGCAAAGCTAAATGCAAAATCAGTAGGGCAGGTGAAACACAATGTAGCCACTAGGCAAAGCTAAATGCAAAATCAGCAGGGCAGGTGAAGCGCAATGTAGCCACTAGACAAAGCTAAATGCAAATTCAGCAGGGCAGGTGAAAGACAATTTAGCCACGAGGCAAAGCTAAATGCAAAATCAGCAGGGCAGGTGAAACACAATGTAGCCACTAGGCAAAGCTAAATGAAAAATCAGCTGGACAGGTGCCAGGTATATTTCCTAGGTCCATTTGGAAGACCCTATTGAAAATTGAGGGTAATCCACAGTACCCCTATAGTAATCTCATGTGTTTCCACTTCTGCTTTCTATATAGGAAGGAGGTCAAGTCCTGTGACCCTTCATGTGACTCTTCATGGAGTGGTATAGAGAAGGAAGCGTTCTTCAAATCTATTACTGTGAAATGGCTAGCCTCTGGCGTAACGCTACATTGAATTGTCACTGGATTGGGAACTAATGGAAATTCTGCCTCAACAATTTGGTTTAAAGGAGGTAAATCTTGATTAATACACAGCTGTATTTGACTCCGAAGGGACAAACATTCCTTTCTTGACTAACGCAGCGATCATCTGCCTCGCTGGATAGGGGATATTGTCTTGCCCTCAGTAAGATAGCCCCTGGCTTGAGCTTTGTTTTGACAGCTCCTACACCCTTTAACAGACCAATGTCATATGGACTGCTAGTCCATAGAACACTGGATACTCATGCCAGGTCTTCCTCGAGAAATGGTGGTGGTGCCTTTTTCAGCAAAACCATTCTCTTTGGCACTTATCTGTCTTACATCTTGAAACAGTTCCTCGTCCGTCAAGTCAATCAGTCTGTGCCCTTCTCCTACCGCGATTGCTGTCCTCTATGCCCTTCCTGTGTCATCCGTCCCATGCAATACTACTCTTTCGTCCCTTACTATGACTGCCACCAGTTCTATCAGTAACACCTGTCCTTCCTTCTCATATAAGGGAAACTCTGGTGTAAAATGAACTTTTTGGGTATACGTAGCAGCTTGCCCTGTATCCCTGAAAGCCATGCTATTAGCATTTCCACTCCATACTGGAAAAGCTTGGGGTTGCTGGCACCCCCTCTGTTCAGTCTGTCTGCAACATGCTTGAATACATTCCCCCACGTTCATGCACTACATTTCTGGAATTGAACATACTATCCCATGATCAGTGAATGGAATGATCATGTACAGTCGGCTCATCATTTCACTACCCATTATGTTTACTGGTGTCTGCCGGGAATATAACAATGGCATAGTCAGGTCATGTACTCCTATGGAAATCGGATGTTTGTCAGTAAAGGAACCTAATCTGTAGCCCCAGAGAATCCCTGCGCATTCATGTTAATGCCGGATATCGGGTATCTCTCCTCCCTAATACAGGATCGAGTCACCCCAGCCACAAGAAATGAGAATGTCTTGTCACCTATTGTCACCCCTATATGTGGTTCCTCGTTCAGGTTGGGTGTAACGGATAGGACCTAACACATCAGATTTGTCTGTGGGCTCTCCTATTGAGGGTATAAAATCATCAGAGTCCCAGTAAATGGATTGCCCCACTACAATCACTTCCCTCATGCTCTGTACGGGAGTCTGCATCGTGAAGTCTGTATGTGTAGTGGCTACAATGTTCTCCTGCACCAGTGCCTGCTGTGCTGGTTGTGGTGGCTGTGCATGTTCCTGTGCTTGCAGTGCATTTGCCATGGGTTGTATGGCTGCATTGGCATGCTCTGTGCTTGTGCCGATTGTGGCGCATTTGCCTGCACGTGTGTGTGAACCTGGGCATAAAAGTCAGCTTGTTCTTTCTGGTATGTTGGCCGGTGTGCCATTCCACCATTCTGTTGTATTCCACCCTGCTGCTGCACATTTGCGATATGTGACCTATCCTTCCACATAGCCAGCATTGTATTGGACCTCCCATTGTTCTCGGCTGTCCCCCATTAAATCCATCTCCATCCTGTTGCATCGGGTATCCGAACTCTCTTCCCTGGGGCACTCCTTCCCGTCCCTTTGCCAGTGGTTTGCGTTGCCCCTTCCAAAGAAGCCTCCTCCTGTCTGCAGTCGATTTTGCACATTCTGGGCAACAACTCCCTCTCCGCTCATCAACATTGCCCTTTCTGTTGTGTACTTGGATAGCTTCTTCTGCACTAACTTCGCCTCTTCCTGCTTTCTCTGTTTACACTTCTTTCTTGTGTTCTCCTGCATTAACCGACAATAGTGCAGTATAGTTAGCTAGATCCCTGACCATGGTTTAGTCTTCATGCCCACTAATTTCTTCATCTGCTTCTGAACATGTTCTGGCAGCCCTTGACATAATACGTGATAAAATAATCCCCCTGTTTTGTCCCAACAGGTCTCTCATCTCAAGATGCCAGCGCTCTTGTGTCTCCTGAATGTATTGAAGTGGGTCTTCGTCCTCATGCATTTTGGGTGTCTTAATCGTGCTTATGTCAGATGTGTCAACCTACTGTACTCTTAGAACTTGGCATATGATAGCTCAGCAGTTATAGAACAGTGCACCATCATGCGTTGTGTTCTGTGCTGTTGCTCCAGGTTCCTGCCCTTTTCCAAATATTGTCTGTTACCTCCCCAAGAATGGCTGAGAGTAGACTCTTCATGTCGTCCCTGCTGACAATCATTTTAGCTCATAAATCCATGTCCCAGCCCCTGGAGTCAACAAGGGTAGCTTACACCTCTGGTTATCCTTATCCATCTATTGCCACAGTATATACTGTGGTCGTCCGACACCCTTCTCTAGTAACGTAAACTGTGTCAGTCTCATTCGCCCCGTCATGTCTCCCCATGTATTTAGTGGCTGTGAATGCCCTTATTATCTCTGCCCATTTCCCTCCTGGCAGGGCTCTGAGCGTCTACGCATATAGAGCAACTTTGTCTGCACTATGCAACTTGTCCCTAGGACACTGTAGTCGTCCCTTGGGTTCTCCCTTGTATCTTCCTGTGTCTTCTCCTTCTACCCAGCCTGTGTCTGTCTGTAACGCTCACCTGGTATCCACGGGGATGTCACTCAGCCTGTTCTGACCTCTTACGACCTCAAACCCTTCCCTGGAGTCTACTCGACTGGAGACTGGGCCATGTTTTCTTGGAAAGTGTGCTCTCCGTCCTGCTTTCAGCGAAGGGGCACGTTGATTGATGCAGGCTCGTTGCTGCCCAGTTACATCACTGGCAAGAGTCTGACAGGTAGGTATAATGAGTCTTTTGAACAGTTCTCTAACTTTGTTTCTTTCCTTCCTTAGATGTTGGCCGGCATCCGGGGATGGCGACATGCTGCTGAGATGTGTAGCGCTGAAGGTGAGTGAGAGCGCGATGCGCAATGCAACCCTTTCGTATTTGTATTGAACAGAGTTCTTTTTCTGTGTCTTTTAGGTGCCAAGACGTTTTCAGTGTGGATGCCGGTTATGAAGAAGAAATGCGGTGAGTAAGCGCGGTATGCAGCGCCTCTAGATGTTTCCACGCTAACCTGGAGTGTCTTTTCTCTCTTGCAGATGGATGAGAAGTTCCGGAGACAGAGTTCCCCCAGAGCGGCTGGGATTCAGGTAAGCGTTTGAAGCTCGTACAGTCTTTAAAAATGAGCGAAGATTTTCTGAATGCTTACTAATGCCTTTTTTTATGTTCTTTTCCCTTTTCCTTAGGAAGCAGCGTGAAGGGATGGGAATGACACCGCCGAAGATGCCCGCAGAACAGAAGAAGCGATGAATGATGGGCAGAAGCGCTGCAAGGTAAGGCTGTTCCTAACAGTGTTCTTGTATTGAACGGAGTTCTTTTTCTGTGTCTTTTAGGTGCCAAGACGTTTTCAGTGTGGATGCCGGTTATGAGGAAGAAATGCGGTGAGTAAGCGCGGTATGCGGCGCCTCTAGATGTTTCCACGCTAACCTGGAGTCTTGCTCCCTCTTGCAGATGGATGAGAAGTTCCGGAGACAGAGTTCCCCCAGAGCGGTTGGGATTCAGGTAAGCGTTTGAAGCTTGTATAGTCTTTAAAAATAAGCGAAGATTTGCTGAATGCTTACTAATGCCTTTTTTCTGTTTGTTTCCCTTTTCCTTAGGAAGCGGCGGTGCTGGGATGGGAATGACACCGCCGAAGATGCCCGGAGAACAGAAGAAGCGATGAATGATGGGCAGAAGCGCTGCAAGGTAAGGCTGTTCCTAACAGTGTTCTTGTTCTTGCAGGAGCTGAGCGCAGAAGAAAGATGCAGGCCTACTGGAGACCGATCCGAACACGGTGAGTGTCACGCTGCAGGTGCAGAAAACACAAAGCATGTTTTTCAGCCTGGGCATGGCTTAAATCGTCTCTGGGTATCCCAGGTGTCTCTGGGCTGAACAACACCCAAAAGACTAGACTGCACATGTAGTTCTGGGAACTGAAATATGTGGGGGCATCCATCTTGTCCCCATCAATGCACTACAAGTCCAATCCCCAATGTTATCCTATGGGAGTGAGTGAGTCTGGTGCCACAAGCGCCAAGTCTGACTCCAAGTGGGTCTTTGGAGGGATGGAGAGGCCTTTGAGGGCCATGTAGGTGATCGTGGCCTGGCTCCAGCCTGACATCTTGGAGGGTTGGGGACATGAGGGGCAGGAATCATGACAGCACTCCCCCCCAAGGCCCCTCTCAAGGTGGCTCTTCTGTCTGGTCCTGGTTTGTTTGGATGGTTTTGATGAAATCGTCTAAGCAAGCGAGGTGCATGGATGTACCCACAAGGCTCCCATGCCCTGTCTTGTGGACCATACCCCTTCCAGTCTACTAAGTAGTATAATTTGGATCTGACGTACTTTGAATTCAGGATGTCCTTGACTTCGAATTCTGGCTCCCCGGCGACTACTACTGGCTGCGGTGGCATTGCTACTCGGGTCCCAGGTTGAACAGGTTTAAGGAGAGACTCGTGGAACACAGGATGAATCTGCATGTTTGACGGCAAAGCTAGTCTGACCGCCACAGGATTTATCACGGAGGTGACGGTGAATGGACCCAGGTATCTTGGACGTAAAGTTCGGGTTCCTTTAATGGACACGTGTTTAGACGCCCTTTGTCCCCCACTTGGTAGTTGGGGGGCCTTTGCTCGGTGTTGAGCAGCAAACTTCTTTTGGCGATTCTTAGCTTGAAGTAGGTGTCCAGCTGCCCTTTTAAAGGTTTGAGAAATGGTTGTGTGCAAGGTTTTGACTGCTGGCATTTCCAGGGTTGTAGGAACGTCCAACTCAGAAGTACGTGGGTGCCTGCCATACATGGTATAAAAGGGTGTCTGCCCAGTGCTGGTGTGTAGGGAATTATTATAAGCATATTCAGCTATCCATAATAGGTTAAACCAGCTTCCTTCAGCTTTGTGTAACATGCAACGCAGATACTGCTCGAGCGTCTGATTTGTCCTCTCAGTTTGACCATCCGTTTGGGGATGGAGACTGGTGGATAGCCGGATGTCGATCTGGGCCATAGAGCAGCATTTTCTCCAGAGGTTAGATACGAATTGAGTACCTCGGTCTGAGACTAACACTGAAGGAAACCCATGGAGCCGTACGATGCCTTCAATAAATACCTTTGCCAGAGTGGAAGCATTTGGGAGCCCCTTAAGAGGAATGAAATGTGCCATTTTTGAAAATAGGTCCACGACCACAAGAATAGTGTTAAACCCTTGACTGGGTGGTAAGTCAGTAATAAAATCGATGGACAACGTGTGCCAGGGTGCTGGTGGAATTTCCAATGGTTGTAATAGTCCAGAAGGTCTCTGCTTGGATGACTTGTTTTGAGCACACACTCCACAAGATAGGATGAATTGGATAATGTCTTTACGCCACGTGGGCCACCAATAATTTCGTTTTACCTTGGCTAGGGTTTTAGGAATCATGATAACCGGACATGACTTGTTCTCGTAGTTCTTGTTTTGGTAAGAATAAACGATTCCTGAAGTAGGGCAACTGATCTTTTATCATGTAATGTTCTCCTTGTGCACTCCATGCTTGTAATTGCTCCGGACTCATCAGGTTTTGGATTTCTTCATGTAATTCTTTCTGAATTATAGTTGCTGTGATTCCTAGGAGCTTGCCACTCAGGATGATTGCTAGTGGGTCAGGGGTTTGATACCCTTGCTCTTCCACCCCCATACGGGAAAGGGCATCGGCCTTCCCGTTTTTCACCCCTGGTCGAAATATAATCACGTAGTCATATTCAGCAAAAAAAGAGCCCAACCTAGTTGTCGTGAGGATTGGGCCTTTGCCGTTTTTAGGTACTGGAGGTTCCGGTGGTCAGTTATAACAGTGATTGTGTGTCTGGCGCCCAAGAGGTAGTGCTGCCATGCCTTAATGGCTGACTTAATGGCCAGGAGTTCTTTGTCTATGATAGCGTAATTGAGTTCAGGGGGTGTGCATTTACGTGACCAGAAGGCAACAGGGTGTAACTGGCCTGTTTCGGGGTCCTTTTGTGAGAGGACATCTCCCATAGCCATGCTTGAGGCGTCCATTTCCACCAGGTATGGGAGATCAGGGCGAGGGTGGCGTAAGATTGGGGCAGATGTGAATCTTGCTTTGATTTCCTGGAAAGCTTCCTTGGCTTTTGTTGTCCACTGGAACTTTTTGTTGCTTTTCCTTAGCAATGACATGATGGGATGCACGATTTGCGAAAATCCTGGGATGAACCAGCAGTAGAAGTTTGCAAAACCCAGCATACTTTCAACCCCCTTGAATGAATTTGGGGAGGGCCAGTTCAGGATAGCATCTACCTTGTGTACATCCATTCGGATTCCATTCGGGCTGAGAATAAAGCCCAGGAATTCCACCTCGGAGACGTGGAATGAGCACTTTTCGAGCTTGGCGTAGAGCTGGTGTTGACGGAGTTTCTCCAATACGGATCCGACGTGTTTAACGTGGTCCGGCTTTGATGCGGAATATACTAGAATATCGTTGATGTACGACAGAGCACAGACATCAATCAATTCCTGTAGGACATTGTTCATGAAGTATTGAAATGCTGCAGGCGCTTTGCAGAGGCCAAAGGGCATTACTTGATATTCGTACAAGCCGTATTTGGTGCGAAAAGCGTTTTTCTATTCGCCCCCCTGATTTACGCGAACAAGGTGATATGCCCCCCTCAGGTCTAGGTTTGGGCATCTTTGACTTGATCAAGCAATTCAGGGATCAGTGGCAGGGGGTAGCGTTTTTTTTTACGGTAATCTGGTTCAGTGCGCTATAGTCTATGCATGTTCTCAAGTCCCCCTCCTTTTTCGGTACAAAGAATAGAGGACTGGCTGCTGGAGACTTCGAGGGACGGATGAACCCGTTGGCCTGGTATTGGTCAAGATAGGCCTTCAGGTGCTGGTTTTCTGGTTCTGTGAGTGCGTAAATTCGCCCACAAGGGATTTGTGCGCCGGGTATCAGGTCGATTTGGCAATCGTATGGTCTATGGGGTGGCAGGGTATTAGCCTGTTCTTTCTGAAAGACATCTTGAAAGTCCTGGTATTCACTTGGTAGGGTGCCGATTGCCACAGTCGCAAGCGTGGAGGTTCTGGTGTCTATTGGTTTTTTCTCTTGGCGATAACATGTGTGGGTGCAAGTCTCGGGAAAGGCCAATTCTTTTGCTCGCCAATCGATTCGAGGATTGTGGGCTACCAACCATGGCATTCCCAAAATCAACCGGAACTGTGGTGCCTTAATGAGGTCGAAAACGATAGATTCTTGGAGTCCTTCCTGGCACAGAAGGGTTAAAGCTGCAGTGCATTGGGATACTGGACCAGAAGCTATTTCCGTGCCGTCGACAGTGGTAACAGTGTCAGTGGTTGATTTAGGACGTAACGGAAGCCCCATCTTTGCCGCAAGATCCTGGTCGATGTAATTCCCAACGGCTCCACTGTCAATGTACGATCTTACTGCGTGCATCCAAGATGGTTGTTGGTGATTGATCAAGACCACACATAGTGCAAAATGTGATGTCTGTAGTTCACTTTCTTCGCTCGACAAGTGGACCCCCACACTTGCCGGGCTGGGGAGTTTTCCAATTCCTTGATGGTATCTTCCTTGTCCGTGGCCCCTACCGTCCTCCTCAGTGGCTTCACAGGGCACTCTTTAAGGAAATTACTTGACCTTCCACAGTACAGACATAACTGTTGCTGTCTCCTTTTATCCCTTTCTACTTTAGTCAAGGGGGATCTGACCCCCCCGATTTGCATTGGTTCTCCTGAACCTTCCGTTGTGCGGGCAATATTGTCCTTTGAACGCACATACATAGGGCGAGGGTCTGGTCTGGTTCAATCTGCTTTTCGGTCCTGCAACCTATGATCCAGTTGAACAACAAGGTCAATGAATTCTGAGCAGTCTTTCGGGGGGTTCACTACTTGTGCGAGAACATCCTTGAGCTCCCCCCGCAACCCTGATGAAATAACGTGGTTCTCTTCTCCACTGGCCATTCTGCTTCAACTACGAGTCTATTGAACGTGGCTGTGTATGTTAATAGGTCTTGATTCCCTTGGCGTAGGGACAGAAGTTCGTTGTCTAATGCCTGCCCATGAGTATGACGGGCGAACAGCTTTTCCATCTCCTGCTGAAAGCCTCTGAAGTCATGCAGCAAAGGATCGTCTTGGGCCCCAAAGGGTACAAACGAGTCTGCGGCGCTACCACTCAGGTAGGATAGCACAAAAGCGACCCGTGATTGGTCATTCGGAAAGGCCCCTGGTCTACAAAGGAAGTGCAGGCGGCACTGGTTCATGAACGTTGCAAACCTCTTGGGATCCCTCGTAAATCGTTCGGGCTGGGCCAAGGGAACTGCCCCAAGAAGGGTTATCTGAACAGGATTGGCTGATGGTGCTGGCATTGAGGACACGCTTCCCGGCAATGGTGCATGCCCTGCTTGTGACTGGAGAAGTTGCCGGCTTAAATCATCAGTGCGTTCTTTGGCTACTATCAGCTCTCTCCTCAGGGTGTTGGTCTCCTGCCTGCCTGCATGTACTTTGGAACGTAGCTGCCCCAACATGTGGGCTAATTGGTCGGTTTCTGACGTTTCCATGACGCCCAGGTAGATTTTGATGTGAGGCTTTGGGTTCTGTAATGCTCACCTGGTATCCACGGGGACGTCACTCAGCCTGTTCTGACCTCTTACGACCTCGAACCCTTCCCTGGAGTCTAATCGACTGGAGACTGGGCCTTGTTTTCTTGGAAAGTGTGCTCTCCGTCCTGTTTTCAGCGCAGGGGCGCGTTGATTGATGCAGACTCGTTGCTGCCTAGTTACTTCACTGGCAAGAGTCCGACAGGCAAGTATAATGAGTCTTTTGAACAGTTCTCTAACTTCGTTCCTTTCCTTCCTTAGATGATGGCCGGCATCCGGGGATGGCGACATGCTGCTGAGATGAGTAGCGCTGAAGGTGAGTGAGAGTGCGATGCGTGATGCGACCCTTTCGTATTTGTATTGAACTGAGTTCTTTTTCTGTGTCTTTTAGGTGCCGCAACGTTTTCAGCCTGGATGCCAGTTATAAAGAAGAAATGCGGTGACTAAGCGCGGTATGCAACGCCTCTAGATGTTTCCACGCTAACCTGGAGTGTCTTTTCCCTCTTGCAGTTGGATGAGAAGTTCCGGAGACAGAGTTCCCCCAGAGCGGTTGGGATTCAGGTAAGCGTTTGAAGCTTGTACAGTCTTTAAAAATAAGCGAAGATTTGCTGAATGCTTACTAATGCCTTTTTTCTGTTTGTTTCCCTTTTCCTTAGGAAGCGGCGTGCTGGGATGGGAATGACACCGCCGAAGATGCCCGGAGAACAGAAGAAGCGATGAATGATGGGCAGAAGCGCTGCAAGGTAAGGCTGTTCCTAACAGTGTTCTTGTTCTTGCAGGAGCTGAGCACAGAAGAAAGATGCAGGCCTACTGGAGACTGATCCGAACACGGTGTCATGCTGCAGGTGCACAAAACACAAAGCATGTTTCTCAGCCTGGGCGTGGCTTAAATAGTCTCTGGGTATCCCAGGTGTCTCTGGGCTGAACCACACCCAAAAGACTAGACTGCACATGCAGTTCTGGGAACCGAAATATGTGGGGGCATCCATCTTGTCCCCATCAATACACTACAAGTCCAATCCCCAATGTTATCCTATGGGAGTGAGTGAGTCTGGTGCCACAAGCGCCAAGTCTGACTCCAAGTGGGTCTTTCGAGGGATGGAGAGGCCCTTGAGGGCCATGTAGGTGATCGTGGCCTGGCTCCAGCCTGACATCTTGGAGGGCTGGGGACATGAGGGGCAGGAATCATGACACTGTCAGTGTTTATGTCCCTGGAGTGGCAGCAAGGCCTCTCCCCCTCGTCATCGTCACTTTCCTCTCGATCATCATCTGACCCCATGGTCCCAATACTGTTGCCACTGTCTCCTTCTCTTTCGTCCTCAAATCTGAGCCTCCTTAACACTAGTTTCTCCCATTGTTTTCCCTTCACCTTATCTAAAAAAATTGCCCCCCCCCCTCAGCAAAGACCCTGCTGTACTCCTACTTGCTTTTGGGGCAACTGAACTGTCTCTTCGGCTCCTCTAAAGTTCCACTACTCTTCTTTGCATCCCCTCTCCTTCATTGTCATTTAAACGTGTCAATTCTGTCTTAGTGTCCGCCGCTTTGAAGAATGTCTCTCTTTACTTTCATCTCTCTCCCGCCTCTTATACTCTTCTTCTTCTCTGCATAGGCGCTCTTTAATGAGTCGCTCGATTTCCAGACTTCTCATTTCCCTCTTTATTTACAACTGTCTCTCCTTCTCTTCTTCGGCCTCTCTCATTGCTGTCTCTTCCAGCTCCCTCTGCCTTTTCTTCTCTCTCTCTTCCCTTTGCCTCTCGTCTGTTCGTTCTTGTTCCCTTCTCAACCCGTTGTGTTCCTCATTCAATTCCCTTTCTCTTCTCTTTTCTTTGTCCATTATCTCTGTCCACTCTTTAGCTTCTTCCTCTGCATCTTTACGGTTAAGAGCATCCTCCCCGTATGCCCTAGCTCGCTTCTAGTCCTCAAGTCCAATTTAAGCAAGATCTGTCTGCCTACCCATTCTTTAGTCGCGATTATCCCACTATGTCTTGTCTGTCCCACATCGTCTTTTCTCAGTTTCACTTGCAAGTCGCTGCGCTCCTTCTGTTCGCCACTGTAACTTGTTCTTTTTTATTTGATTGTTTCACGCCACTAAGTGTGTCTTCACTGCTACACGCGGGTGGTGCCAAAATGGTGTTGGTGGATCCTGCCATAGCTTTCAATTCCATTAAGGGGTCACATCCCTGGCCTTCTACAGCAGTTTGAGGAGGAGGAGGAGGGGGAGCCATGGGTGATTTGCCTGCTGCATGCCGTTGGCTCAACATCTGCTGTTTTTGGGATGCATCCCCTTTCTCATCCTGAAACATTTTCCATAGCTATAATATAGTCAATCGATTACTTAATTTCTTTCCCTTATAGGCGGCCTGTAAATGCATGGTCATATGTTGCTGCACACATTTGGAATAGCTGCCCACCTTGGGCCATGGCTTTGCCATTTTGCACTCTGTATCGCAAATCCATTCCGCGCTAGGCTTGCGTATTTTGTCTTGATATCGTGGGAGGGACTTGCTTAAATGTTGAAAGGGTGTATCCCTCATGGTGTCACGTTACTTTCTAATTGTCAATACTTGACCTCAAATCGGGATTTCAATACGTTTACATACCTTTGTTAATTCACAGTGGACATACTTAACATGTTTTTTTCCGATCGACTTCACAAAAAACATAGCAATCCCAAAAAGATAATTCCAACAGCCTCTCTGGCTCACCACCATCAACAGAAGCATGCTCCTTGCACCGCATACACTGCGTTTTCTGACCTTAAAACCAAAACCATTACTTGCCTGATGTGCTCCTCGAGCTCCGCGCCAAATAGCATAACACTTTTCACCAATTCAAGCAAGAGTTCAACAAAATGGGATCCATCACCTTTTTTTTTTATTCGTTTTTATTAAACTTTTCAAAACACAGGTACATTGTTAGGAACATATTCCTGTCTATTAAGTTAAACTTTGTCCCCACCTCCCAACCATCACGGATTACAAAGATTGCAAAACATCCTCCCTTCCCTCCCTCTCACTCCCCCCTTTGATCCATCACCTTTTAAGCACTTCAAGTCCTATTCAACCACCTCGCATGCAACATCACAACCCCTCCAAAGGACAAACTCCTAGTACTCCAAGATATACCCCCACTTTTGACAACATAGACACAATAACAAACATAACATAATGCACGGCTGTCGACTTGCCTCACCAAGACACAAGGAACTCCAAAATTGTGGTCCTTCTGCTATAACGCTGCATATAGAAATATATCTCTATGAGATAAATTAAGAAACCTCCTTCCGTGACCTAAGTTAGCATCTTCTGCCAATACCCATACACAGGAAACCATACATAATTAATCATCCTTTACCCAAGCGAAGCTGCCTTACTCACAGGTAGCCTTTTTTTGGTTATTTTTTTATGTTTCGTCCATAAACCAAGTTAACGCTCACATCACAGGTAACACCTTTCTAGTATTTTTCTATTTTTCATCCGTAAACTGAGTTGACCGTCTAAGCTGATCGTCCAAACTAACCGCCTAAAAATGGGTAAACTTCACAAAAAATACAACACAACACTAAGCAATACTTTCCCCTCCCCTATATTTGATGTATAGTTGCATCTATACTTACATTCCGTGATCCGCTGAAGCCCCTCGTACTCTGACCCTCCCAGAATCTGCCACTCTAACATCCTGTCTGCTTGGTGTCCCACAGGGAGCGGGCAGGAATTTCTCCAAGGTGGCTCCTGACAACCTCTTCAATTATTCCCACACGTGGCCTTGGGGTTTGGTCATTGCGAGTGGGTCTGCAGCCCTTCAGGCATGCGATGGGACGCGGCGCTATGCTACTGTAATGCTGAAAGGTCTTTGCGACCATCCCTCTGCTACCACTTTTAAAGGAACGGCAGGGGCACTTTTAGCAGCTACCCTGATTAGCAGCCAGAGGGTAGTTGGGCACCAACCAAATCCCTGCTGCAAGAATGGAAGACTCAACCATAGGGGAAAGTGTACTGTCTTTATTATCAATCAAAATGACAGGGATCACACTACAACAGCATATCGTTCCAAGAGTTCTCATCCTCCAAAAGTGTGTCACACCATTTTAACTGTTAGTGACGTCACAAAAACAAGGTGCATCCCAAAAAATCTGCCGGGGAAGGGAATTGGTTAATTAAGGAAAACTATATATGAAAAACATAGGGATTAGTATAACTTTTGGACAGTCATATCTGTTGACTCCACCTATGACCACCTCTGAGTGTAACAAATACAAATGTGCAGGTTAGCTTGAGCGTAATTGGCTCGTCCAAACTTAGTGGGCCTTAACATGAAAGGTAGCTTGGGTTTGGGTAGAACAGGTCGTCTCAGTCTTGGGATCTTAGACAGCTACCAGGCCAAGTGAAACTCTACAAGGTTGGGAACGATCCCGAAAGGTGCAGCGTGTTCTTAACAAGTTACCATCTCTGATCGCCTAGGCCCTGAGACAGAACATTCGGCTTTCAAGCTGTATAATAGCTGTATCTTCCACTTCTGGTTCAATGGGAACAGCTTTCCCCCATCTGCCTCGAATGAATAGACACTGTCCTGTTCGTCCAGGTCACGCGTGTAGGGACCACACAATGAAGCTCTCCTGCTTGTAATTATGAGTATGTTATGCTATATTCCTCACAGGTGCTTTATCACCTTGGCTAATTGGAAACTTTTCGTCTCTACTCGTCCTTGGCAAAGCTGTGCACCGTGTCTGTACTGGAAGCTTTGTCTGTCTGCTTTAACTGAATCATTCTGCCAGCCTTTCCCCATTCACTTCAATGCACCTGTGACTTCCATCTTGATTCTTATGGCTCTCCAGATTAATTGCAACTAAACATTAGCAAGCTAGGTATATGTTGTCTCAAGCATCTTGCTGTTTTCACTTAGCAAAAGATATGCTTGTGTATGTGTCAGTCCCCTAACTATATGAGTCAAGCATTTGCTTTGTGTCTATCTGCAATAAACTATCGTGCTTGTGTAGCTTCATGCATGGATGCCTATATGCTTCATGTCTAATGCATGTCGGTCATGGTGTCAGTGATGACATCATCAGCTTCTTTGAGGTTACAGTCAGTCAACTTGTTCGATCAATGACAACTGCATCTCCTCCATATTGTCAGTCGGGTATGGTTTGAATGGCTGTCTGAGCGAATAGCATTTCTCACATCTACGATACATCAATAATGGTGAGGAAAGTGATGTGCAGCTTTCATTTCTCTCCCTTCGGGCTAAAAGTCAGGTTAGGATAACAAGGCCCACACTTGGTTCTCCCTCTTCACTGCTGTGGTTATTGTCTCAGACCACAGGAGACATCTGACACAGATGTGAGAGAGCATACTTGTGCAACAATGAACAAGCATCTTTTCACTGAAGACGGCGGCAAGAGGAAATGCTAGGCCGATCTCTTGGAAAACCAAATAACAGATTCCTAAGATGATGAAGGTTTCCGCAGGGGAGTGGGCTTATCCCTTTTCAAGGTGGAGGGGAGGCATCTCACCATTGATTGGCTGAAATTCACCAGTGAGACAGGGTGGAACTTTCAGTAGGGTTCTCATCTTCCTTTCATTCAAGTCTTCAAGCTAGCAGGTTAGTTGTTAAGGCTCAGTAACAGTTCATAGGAAACTGAAGAGAAATTCAGAGGAAGGACTGGAAGCTAAAGGACGTTAACTCAGGATGTCATGGAGCAGGGCATGAACACTTCTATTATGGACCCAGTAAACGGCGAAAACTTGAGGAAAGCAAAGGACATATGGGCAAAAGACACACGAAACAGAATCCCCCCTTATAAGAGACTCTTGTGCCCTATTTGCAGGAGAAAGGCCATAGAAACTACATTACCCAGACTTCCCTGGGCCAAGAACTACTGGGACAAGCCCAAAAGTGACGGGGTTTGTGCGCCCGTGCGCGCAAGAACAACCAAAGCACAGGGCTTGTGCTTGAGCACTCGATGGGAGAGGACGTGTCTTGAAGAGCTCAGTGTACAGGGATCAGCACAGGGGCCACGCCCCAACGATCTTCTACCCAGGCCCCTCGCCAAAGAAAGCTAAGTAGCGCTCGCACTAGGGAGACTCCTGCTGCATGGGCAAGAACACGCAAAGCAGCAACGCCACATCGCATGGCCAGCACGACCTCTGAAGGCTGCCTGGGGCACACGCAGGGGGGCTCTCAGGGGGGCTCTGCCCACAGTCCACTGTCCCCCCTGCTTCAAGACAGCTAAGTCTCATATCCCAGCACCTAAGCACGACCCTGGCAATGTGCGCGCACAATCACCTGGCACGCCATGAGCGCAGAGCAGTGCATGTGTTTTACATGACAATTAGCCACATGGAGGAGCCGCGTAGAACAGTGAGGCTATACCGCCACACGTCACATGCGGCAGACCGCACACCCTAAGGCTCATATACAATAGGATCGCTCAAGGATCAGCGACCCAGTGAACCTAACAGTACAGTGCGGAGCCACATGCTGCTTAATTCTGCATGTGCCAGTCCGTTATAGGCATAAACCCGTGCACTAAATCATAGTGCTCCGCACTGCTTAGCGCAGGCAACAGGGTGGAATCAACCAATTGCATGCTTGCAAAATTGTTGATCTGAGTGTGTGAAGTAACACACAACATAGTAAATCATTGCTCTCTTGCAGCGGTAGCACGCTCCAGACAAATGTATTGTATTTTTATTTATTTATTTTACATTTATAAAGCACTCACACAGCCCGGAGGCATCGAGGCGCTGAAAATAAAATAAACAAATAAATAAATAAACCCTCTCACCGGTTACCCTACTTCTGAACCCATCCAACCATCGTGTTCCTAACCCTCTTTCCCTGCTGGAGTCTCGGTGCCTTGTGTAAGATCATCCTTGCAAGCGCCCGGACTGCGGAGGGGATGGTTGGTTCGTGCCACTCCTGAGCCTGAAGACTGAAGCTGTGACACAGGAAGAGAATCCAAATCAGCAGAGAAAAGGAGGAATAAACACAACCTTTACAAAGTGAAATTATGTATATCTTTTTTTTTTTATTTAGTTGTAAATATTACAATATAGGAGAAGATATTTTAGATAATATCTAAATACAAGCAAGTTCATTTATTAATATGAGTAGTGCCTTTGTGGATTTTGAACTCAACAGGGTTTTGTGCATTGCTTGATATTTCTTTGAGGGCGTAAGGCACTGCTGGTCATTTGATCGATTTAGAGTGAGTTATGTCAGGATCATGCAATCTTGGACTTAATTTGAAAATCTAACCCTGGTCTGGGTGCGAGAGTGAAGCGACTGTTGTTGGGCCTTGCAGGAATCTCAGCATTTGCTCAGAAGAGAGCACAATAGTACACGTGTCTGCAGGTACCAATTGGCTGTTGGTGCACGTCAGTAGATCCCTAGCAACTTTTCCATAGTAGGTGCAAATTGAACTCGCAACAGCGCGCGAGCAGGGGTGATTGCATTTATATACGGATAGTGAAGTGATTGAAAATACGCACGGGTGATTGAGTGTGAAAGTGAGTGGAGTGCATTGAAAATAATACATCTTTACTGCTAATGCTTAAGACTCTGGAAATACAGTAGCTGGAAAAAATAATGAGGGATTTCATCCCATCCAACTTCAGAAGTAGATACTTACAAGTGTACCAAGAGAATTAAAATTGATAAGCTTCCTTTTGGATGTAGAGCTTTCTTTTTCTCGCTGAACTAAAAGTAAAATGAGGAGCAACCCAACAGAAGAGAAAAAAGAGAGCCTTATAAATATTAACAAAAAGAAGATGTAAATAACCTTTTAAAAAATACCTATGACATTTGGCTTCCAGGCAATGAGGGGAAAATACCAGGTAATACGTTTTCCAGTGAAGATATGAAAGAGATAATTAAGGGGAAAGATTGCATAGCAGTAACTAATTGCATGTGTATGTGTCCCTTTGTAGATGCAATCCACAAGCTGAATCTACAATCCAGTAGCAGAGGGCAAACAGATTGAGATCTGGGAGTTTGTTATGTTATCCTAACACCAGCTGGCCCTATTTTATTTATTATTTTATTTCTATTCTACTTATTTGTACTGCACTCCCCCCGTCCCCCTTGCACTTTTTCCCTTCCCCCTACCCCTGCACTTGCGCGGTCTGAATGACACATGGCTTAGTAGGATCGTTGTCTGTCTTCCCCTTGTTCCCCCCTCCCTGCCTCGTCGCGCCTTGAAACACTTGTGTATAGGCGCGTTACACATGCCATATCATCTCATATCATATCATATCCAGTTTCCCTTTCCCCACTGGGGTGTCCAATCTGTTGCTGAAAGTAATCGAGGCACAGGTGGGACATTTTAGTGGAGTTTGTGGGATTAGCAACCTCTGCAGGACTGAAGAACTGGGACCTGACAAATCATCGCCAAAATAAAAAAACGCTCCTTCCCCTGCTCATGATGATTGGTGGAGCTGTCCCTAATTGCATATGTGGTTAGTGAGGCAAGATGTCTGTAGGGATATAGATCACATCCTTTTTTCAAATATATTGTGTTCATAGTTTCAAGTTCATTTCAATTCTTACATAATTATAATGTGAAATCAAATAAAGTTAATAATTATCAAGAGCTATAAACGATTTCATATAAAAGAACGTGCATCGCTATCAGACAATGCACCAATGCAATTACTAACAATGTTTGGTATCCATTCAACTTTTTGGACCATAATGGTTCACTGTCACATCAATACATTATGCATAAACAAAACTTAATTGTATTTATGGGTAGTGGTACAAAAATTCATAAGGTGCTTCTGTGTCTCCAGGGCCTCATTCCTTAAGCACAACCTACAAAATCTATTAGCCAATGGAATTTTCATAATAGCACCCAGTCTATCCAGGGTCCCTTAGAGGTTGACATGAAACCACATATGTATCTATGGCAAAAAAATGAATCAGGAAATCCAACTAAATATTTTAGCAAATAATTATGAGGTCTATGCATTTTGCCATATTCTGAAAAGAGTTTAAATTGGCAAATGAGATCCTGATCCCTCGCCAATTCTGACATTTTGATTTCCTTCTTGATCATATCAGGATGACAACAACAACAAACAAGCATATACAGCTACGATGAATGTCCCATTCCTTGCAGCAATGATTGTGGGACACCGCAGGAGGAGGAGAATAGCCAGGCCCTGCATTTCTTTGCCTAGGACCAGCCTTTTTGGGATGCCTGATGACGAGGTCTATGACAGGTATAGGTTTCCACCTCATATCATCCTAGAGCTGGTCACTGAATGGGAGGATGAACTCACATCACCTACCCTGTGCTCCCAAGCATAGGGCCCCTTGGAGAAAGTGCTCAATGTACTGCATTTTTTGGCCACTGGGTCATTTCAGCCGACAACTGACATAGTGGGGACGTCTCACAGCCCACGCAGTCACTTAGCCTACACCAGGTGTTGGCAATCATCACTGCGCGCCCCTCAGGCCGCAGGCACATATACTTGCCCAGAACACCCGCAGAAAGGCAGGCCGTGGTCCTGGACTTCTACAGGGTGGCACACTTCCCCAAAGTGCTCGGTGCCATATATTGCACCCATGTGGCCCTACATCCACCTAGGGCCACTGAAAACATCTACCACAACCGCAAGCACTGGCATTCCATCAACGTGCAGGTTGTATGCAATGCCAAGGGAATCATCACCTCTGTCTATGCAAACTATCCTGGGTCCACAAATGACAGTTTCATATTCAGAATATCTGCCCTGAGCTGGGCCCTGGAAGCTGGGAAGCATGGCGACACATGGCTCATAGGTGAGTACAAATGCATGTGCACATGTATGCATGTCACACACAGACAAATACACAAGCCCAACTAATGACAACCATTATCACCTTACCAGGGGACAGTGCCTACACTCTGAGCACCTACATGATGACGCCAATACGGAACCCCACTACACCACCGCAGGTAAAATACAATGCAGCCCATATTGCAACCATGGCCATAGTGGACCGCACATTTGGAGTGCTCAAGTCACGCTTCCGCTCCCTTGACCGCTCTGGCGGACAGCTACTATATGCACCCCCAGTAGTGTGCAGGATCATTGTGGCAGCATGTGTCCTGCACAACGTTGCAACACGGCGGGGCGTACCGGTGGACATGGTGGTGCCCCCACACTCCCACCCACATGCACGGCCTCTGCTCATGGGAGGGGAAAGGGCATGTGGCGAGGCAGCCCGTACCCAGCTTGTGGCCACATTTTTCACCTAAACTCCAACCCCTGCTGAGTGCACACAGGCCTGGCACATACCAGGTGAAAATCCTTGATGAGAAAGGGACAGTTAACTGTCAAAATCTTACCACCCTGAGAATGTGTCCACGGAAGTGCCACATCGTGTGCATGCCTAGATACTTAAACACAACCAATCCCATGTGACCAAAAGGAACACATGCAGGGTGCATACCCACCATTCGCAAAACAGGGCATGAAAGTACTGGTATGCCACCCAAACCCTCCCAACCCCCATGACCTCCGTCTGCCACACCATTCCATGGTATGCAAGCGCAAAACATCAAACCATTTGCACAACATGACACAATAGTCATAAAGCGCCACGTGAGAAATTTAAATAGGCACAAGACAATTACACCTGACATGGAATCTGAAGAAATGACTGACCAAAACCTCACACCCTGAAAATGGCAGCACAAATGCATGCCACCAGTGGTGCAAGCAACAAAAGCCAGAATACCTGTTGCCATGCACATTGGACAATAGCAAATTGGCATTACAAACAATGTGTGCTGCGTATGTCTCCCCTGCAACACACCGCTCACCGGACAGCGCAGTGAGTGTGCATTGTGTTGGGGAAACCCCTTGAACATCATGAAACATAAGTGCAATCAACCAAATAGTACCCTGTCATGCATGTACACGATCAATGAATCGGAAGTGAACATGGATTGTCGGGACACAGCATGCCTGAGAAGGCAATCTGGGTGCACGTGTGTGCATGGTGTCGCTGTAGTTGGTGTGGGGAGGCGTTGCCTAAGTGTTTGTGTCATTAGGGACATGCATTGAATACATGCATGTGAAATGAAGTGAGCCTCAGTGTCCTGTACACAGCACATGTGAACATTGCACTCACGGACCCCCCCGTGTGTTAAACCACACCAACCCCCTGACACCTCAAAATAAAACCCAACATAGGATCAGCCATTGACCAGCAGAACATATCATGTACAGAGTACCCCACATCGACAATGGCAGACAGTGAGCAATCACTGATTCATTGAATATCCTTATAGGGCCTACACACAAAGTGCATCAAATCACCTAAAGGAGGGAGGAAACAAGCGAGAATAACAGTACATTCCTACAAGTCCTTCAAACAGTCCAGAATGTGAAAATGAACTATCAAATCAAAGTACATAGTACAAGTGCCTGGAACAAAAGGGAGAGTCTAGGGAGGGAATGTTGGAAAACAAAACTAGCATCAACATTGGTATGCCTGACGGCAATAGTTGCAGTGCAGGAGTCACTTAAGGAGGGGGGTGAAGGAAGAGGAGGGAAGAGGTGAGGAGAATAACAAAACAAGTGACAAACTGTGGAAGGTTGACAAAGAATCAAGATAGTGCTGGGGAGGGGGAGAAGAAACACAGAAGGGAAAGGGGGAACAGGCGACCTTTAATCAGTGGTGGAGTGACCGATGATAAAAGTAAGTGCCAAAATAAAACTCACAAAGTTGAAGGTGTGGGGGCGAATGGACGGAGGCAGAGGGGGAAGTGTCTGCAAAGAACAAGTGGCTACGTATTACAATTCCTGACAGCAATTGGGGTAGTGCCGGAAAAAGACAGACAGAGGACAAGGAGGAGAGGAAAGGGTGGTGGAGAGGGAGAGGGAGGAGAGAAGGGAGGAGGGGGCCAAGGCGTAAAGGCCGGAAGGGGGAGAGGGGGAAAGAAAGCACACACAGGGAGCAGCGGGAAAGAAGACAGTGCAGAAGGGGAGAGGGTGTGATGGTGAAGGGGGAGACAGAGGGAGACTTGCGGGGGGCAGGTGGAGACTGGCGGGGGCAAGGGAGACAGGGGGAGACTGGCAGGGGGCAGGTGGAGACAGGCAGGGGGCAGGGGAGACAGGGGTACAATCAAGGGACCCATAAGGGTGGTGGATAGGGGTGGACAGGGGTAGACAGGGCCTCCATTGTGGACCATTGGTAGTGGTGGCAGGCTCCAGCCTCCTGGTTGGCCGGATTGTCACAAGGGCCAAGTGCAACCAATGGGAGTGGGGGAGCAGGTCCAGGGCACAAACATGACAGTCAAGTCAAAAGCAATGCTGCCATATTTCCAATGGCACAACAAAACACCAGGCAGGGCTGCAAGATGGCCAAAGCAGGGGAAGCAAGGAAATGGGGGTAGTTTAAATGCGTGGTGACAAGGATAAATCAGCGTACAATGTTCATGTGGCATATCAAAATCACTGTAGTCCAAGTGTCCAAATGCAACATTGTCAGTACACGGACCCCTCCCACCATCAGTGTGTGTTACACAGACAAAGGGTATATAGTACCGTCTACAGCAGGAAGTGCATGAACATAGAAAGTCAATTCTTTAAAAAAATCATAAGCAACATGATGAAATGCACAGTCAACAGAATACTCACCAAAATGAAGTGCAGACATGCATTTGAGAAGCCATCCGGAATACCCACTAGGGGTGTACACACAAGTATGACTGCAGGCTGGCCACAGATATGACAGAAGCCCTATGCCCCTTTGTGAGATGCTGTCACATAGAGCCATCCTTGCGAGACCATAGAAAGGGGAAGCAGGACTAACATTTGTGTCAGGACCCCAAGCAAAACACATACACAAGAAAAGCCCGAATGGGCCCTGCTGGAACACACAGTGGATACCTTCAAATGCCACAAAGCACCATACTGTCACATGAATGCACAATAGACAAAAAATAAAAATAAAATAAAAAATACTTGCAGGAAAAAATAAATAATCAAAAATGGGCACATATGACCCGGGGGTGGGGGTGGGACCCGAGGCGGGTGGGGGGTAGAGGGTGCACCTCAACACCCATTTGTTTAGATGTTGAGATAAAAAATAAAACCTCACTGGGCTCAGCGCCTGCACGGCCCGACCTATGTGGGAGATAGGTTGTCGTTGTGAATTCAGAAGGTGGACGCGGCACAGTTGCCTCACCACACCTTTCCGCGGTTTGCCCCTCAACGGCAGCAAGCATGTGGGTCTGGTAAGCCAGGTCCTGCATGGCAATGACACGTAGGTCTGTATGCATTACCTCTTGTGTCACACGTGCTTCCTCCTGCAAGGACTGACGTGTAAGATGGAGTTCTGCCTGCATGGCCTTACATGACATACAGAGAACCTCTCTGCCTGCATGGAGATCAGCTGAGATTGTTCTTTCAAGCCGCTCAATCCTGAGGTTTTGATGTTCGACCCTCAGGGCCTCATGGTGTGCCTCTGCCTGAGTAGAAATAGCTTGACGCAGAGCCACTATTTCATCCCGGCGTGCCCTGTCAGAGGCTGCCATACCCAGCCTGAGTGAGGGCACTTGGACTGCATAGCCTGCTGCTGGAGCTGTACTTGCCTTTCAGGGAGGAGGATGGAACGGGCCACACTCTCCATACCTTGAGCCATCATATCAACTGCTGCCCCATGTTGCTGTGCTATGGCAATAACATCATGCTCCCACTCAGTTGACCCCGGTAGCGCATGGCCACTGCGTTGCCGGACACGACACCTGCCGGGCCCAAGGAGCTGTGGTCCTTGCTGGGTTGGTGCCACCCGCGGCTGCAGGACTGCATCCCTCCGTCGACCTGATGCCCCAGGAACATGGCCAACTGGTGTTGAGTGTGACTGTGCACCCGTAACCACCACAGGTGGACATTCCAACCCTGCCTGGGCCGCTACTGCAGGTGTCGCAGACAGAAGATCATCCAACACAGGATCACTTACCGGCGACGGCATGTCATGATGCAGATCCGGCTCAACATTGTGGTCAGAGGATACATCAGAGCCTGACTCTGAGTCCGCTCTAGACACAATGGCCTGGAGCACCAGTGGGTTCTCGTGGGCTGCCATCCCACGACCACCACTGGTGCCTGGATGGTCATGTGAACTGACCACCGTGTCTGGGATGACATCTTCATCCTCTGCCTCCAGTGCTTCTGCACCTGCAACATAAACAAAAGAAACAAGTACACACATGTCAGTAGCACATCCCACACACACACAGATCACAACATTGACAGCCAACACATGAAGCAGACATGTCACACGCCCAACATGTATCCAGTGGCATTGCAATGCAAGGGTATCCCAAAAGCAGAAAAGAATGTGTGCAAAACGTGAAGCCAGCACATGTTTTGCATGTTGCCCAGCACCTGCATCACACACAAACTCTAGCAGGCACATATCCTAGGCAGAAATTAGAGGTGGCAAGAAAGAGATGGGACATAGTATAAGCATGTGGGAACACACAAATAGCCACAGCTGGCAATCACACCAAACACACCATGACACATGTAACATGCATGTTCATGTGCAGCACTCAACAACCATTGACTATGCAGAGTACATGTTTCACAGGAGGCACCTACGCTACTGCGTTTCGATACAGTGAAAGGAGGGACATGGGTACATACATGGCAGGTCACTATCACACAGCAGCATTGTGTTGGCATGTTGAAGGGCTGAACTTGGCACACGAGTGGGTTTGTGTGGTGCAGTCCATGTGTACCCCCTCAACATCCAACATCAAGACGTATGTAGTGATGTCAATCTCCAAACATGACAGCAGTGTAAGGACAATTGCAGCCATCACATGCAAATGGCATGCAGCATGTAGCATGGATACCGCGAAACACCCACCCTCTGGGCAATAGCAGGGAGGCACTGCATGGCAATGAAAGGTTCCTCACAGAACTGTGCATTGACAGACAGTGTTGGCATGTGTCTATTGCATGTCGTCAGTCAAATGTCACTACAGCCGATGAGAAATGGACATGATGCTGGACAGATGAGGAACCATCAATAGTACACCCATGCATGCAGAAGACACAACACCAGTTGAAAAGAGGAAGTGGGCCTGTAACAGGGGGAGACATGTGCATGACACAGATGTGGACACCCTATAGTCATGCATGATGACACACAGACCCACAGTGAGCATGAAATGGCTGTCCAAATAACATGATACTTGGATCATCCTGGAGACATACTACAATAAGTAGGCTGTCAAGGACACTTAGGGGCATACATGGAATGCACATGGAACATGAATGTGCACACATGTGCACGGGGAGCCAATGCCATCAGCACAGTCAGAGTGAGACAACACTGCACCAAGGACAAAGGATGTATATGACATGATATGACTTCTCATCAAGATTGCCCTTGTACACAAGTGGCTCAGAGTGCAACCACTCAAAGGGAGGGGAACAAGGCAGAAAAGGAAATGAAAACAACGATCATACTGGGTACAGTGACATTGAGAACACACAAGTGCATGGAGATGGGATAAAGGGTTGAAGACCCTTGAAGGGGGAGAAGTAGAATGTGCCAAACAGAGAAGACCAAAGAATTAAAATGTAGTCCAATGATAGAATAGGCATTCAAATGTGGTAGTGCAGCCAGCAAGTGGCAAGTGCAAGATCATTTGGATAAGGCAAATATGAGGAGTGCAGAAGAAGAGTGGGGGACTGTATGGGTACACGTATAGGACCCATTGCAATGGGAGGCCTGGAGGCAGTGCAGCAGGGAGGCAGGGTGAGCAGGTACCTGGGCCCGAAGGACAGAAGGTGTGCAGGTGCACAGTGTCAAGAGAAGAAACTGTTCAGCTGGGGAGAAGAGGGGCTAATGGAGGAGCAAATAGGAAGGTCTTGAGGTGCTTGCGGAAGCAGAGATGTTTCTCCTCAAGTTTGAACGTGGCAGGTAGGCTGTTCCAAAGGGTGGTCCCAGCCATAGACACAGATCTGCCCCAAGCTTATTTCTTCGATAAACGACTGACCCGGAGGGAGTGTGAGGTAGAGGAGCAAAGGACTCGCGAGGGGCGGTATTGGCAGCAGGATAGTTGAAGGTATTTTGGACCCAGGCCCCAAAAATCCTTGTGCACCATGCAGAGGGTCTGAAGTATCATCCTTGCATCCACTGGTAGCCAATGAAGGGATTTCAGAGCTCGAAAGATAGGACCCCAGGGCTTGAGGCCAAGGACAAGTCTTGCAGTCCTGTACTGGATTACTAGTAGAGGGCGGAGTGCGGAGGCAGGTAGAATATTGTAAGAGCATGTCACAGTAGTCCAACCTTGAGACAACCAGAGCTTGAGAGACTGTGAGCTTGTAGGTGAACGATAGGAAAGGCACAGTACCACTGAGGAGGTTAAGCAAGAAGTTAATATATCTCAAGAAACGTCAGAAATGAGTGTGGAAAAGGAATGTATGGAGTCAAAGGTGACCCCGGGGTTGTTGGCCTTGCAGGTAGGGGTAGGAGGAGGGCTAAGGGGGGCCGGCCAGACAGTGAGGGGAAAGGATGGCAAAGGTGTACGATGAGGAGGATTACAGTCTTGCTGGCATTTAGACAGAGATCGTTGGCAGTACTCCAATTTCAAATGTCAATGAGGCAATCAGAAATGAGGGAGGTAGAAGAAGTGGCCAAGGGCAGCCTGGAAATGTGTTGAGTATCATCAGCATAGCACTGGAAGTCGTAGCAGAAAATGAAAATGCAGTAGGCGAGAGCTGCCAGGTGCTGTTTGGAAAGCAAGTCCGAGAGATCAGACCCCTGGTTAACACCACAGGTAGAGAGGGAGATTAATGAAAGGAAGGACCCAAGTTGTAGCTGGGAGGGTCACACACGCCAAACACACATGTCATTGAGTAACACGCATCAATACTCACCGGACGAGGTATCATAATCCATCCTCTCTCCCACTCCAGGTATTTGCTCTTCCGAGATGAACTCTGTAGCAATCTCCTCATGCTGAGTGAGTTCATCCTCCTCTGGTGGTGGCCCACCACCAGTCACCAGAGACATGGAATAATTGGAGGCACGCTGTTTTTTGCACTGTGTCGGAGGTCATTCCAACGCTTGTAGCAGTCCTGAGCCGTGCGCACCTGGAATCCCATGGCTGTCACACCATCCACAACATGCTGCCAGTGGACCCAACGCTGGGCAGGAGTTGTATGGCACTGTGGGCCCACGAGCATATCACCGTGGTGTGCCAACACGTAGTCCACAAGGAAGTCCAGTTCCTGCTTGACGAAAGGCTTCTTCCTCGACGTGCTGGAGGCCGGAGCCGTGTCTGGGGTCCCAGCCTCTTGCGCTGGAGCACCCTTCCTCCTTTTGTGCGGTGGTACTGACCCTGAGTGAGCAATGTGGCCCTGATCAGTTGGGGCAGTGGTGCTGGTGGACTGGAACAAGGCAGTGAGTGTTGGAATGAGGACAGAAGGTCTGGCTTGGGTCTGACTCACTGCCGGGGTGGTGTTGGCTACATCTGCCCATGCAGTTACCACCACCCGGCTGCTTGGGGCAGCAGATGTCATAACTGCCCCAGATATGTATGCCCCAGTCACAGCTACACTGGACACACGTGACTCGCACCTCCGGACTAGATGGAAATCGTCCTGGGAGTCCTCATCACACAACGCAACATGCACTGCCCAACCCCGAGCCCGGGTGGTGGTCCCCACAGCTGCACTAGCAGCTACCACCACCGGTGGGCCTGTGACAGCTGATGTAAGTTGCTGTTGGGTAATATGGGCCCCACCTTGTGATGCAACAGCTGCATCACCAGGAGCCACAGGGGGTGATGGCATGTTTGCACCAGCACGTGGCTGGGCACCCTGCCCCAGATGGGCACCCCGGCCCCTTACCCTTCTGTAGCCACCCAGGCCACCTTGGACTCCCTGTCCCCCCTGGTCTCCCGGCCACGTGCCCGACCACGCACACCCCTGGGAGGACACCCAGCTTTGCCCCCCCCACCCTTTGGTGGCCTCCCATCCATGGCACAGATAGTAAATAGCCGATGGGAGGTGCACTCAACAATTTTCCTGGGCAATTGGGTTGAAGGGTGCAGGGTACTGGATGGAATAGGTATCCCTGTGCTCCTGCAAGGCTGTCTGTGGACGGGTCACGCAACGCTCAGGCCCCCCCCAATTATTTAAAAAAAATAAATTAAAATAAAAAAAATAGTACAAAATAAAAAATAAAAAAATAGTACAATTTCAAAAGAAAAATGTGCACATGACCCCGGTAGCCCATGTGCGTGAATTTTACCTCCAGCAGTACGATGTGGCACTCAGGAACACAAAAAACACGTACACATGGAACACGCCGGCTACTATGACCTTGAAAACGGTACGCGATGCACAGGAGGAACCACAGTGGGAAAAATAGTGTGCGCAACTCACCGCCTGCCTAGCGTGGAAAAGAAAAAGAAAAACACACATGCTTGTGCATGTAGGCAACACCCCGCCAAAAGAAGAGGTACGAACTTCAAAGACTGTGAAGTAATCTCGTGTGAATCCAGAAGAATAAACACACGCGTCGGTCTCCACGAACAGCACATACAGTGGACTGCTGGCCCGCGCTCACCTTTAACCTGTGCTGAAGGCAACGCCATGTGCATAACGTCACTAGCGCGCTTAGGCGCTAAGACCCTTTGCTCGAATTACATGCGGGCGTGCCGTTTTTCATGTGCCAATTCACTCTGCATCAAGCTTGCCACGCGACAACACACAGAAGACCACGCTCCTGCCCAGAAGGCCATTTTCGTGCCCCGGGGAGCCCCGGGGAGCCTCCTACAAGCCATTTGCTGCTGCCTACCTGCCTGCCTGCTGCCAACAGTGCCCTGCCATTTGGTGCCTGCACATCAGCCATCTGCAGGGGTCCAGTTGCTGTGACCACCCCTACTGGAACAGAAGACTCCCGACTGGTATTCCATCACTCCACAGCCTAGCCCCAGGACCCAATTGCCCACCCACACCTGCCTCGGGGGTTGCCATGTCCGACGCAACACCATCCGGCAAGAGTGGCAACCCCCCAGCAGAGAGGCACAGGGCTGCCAGCTTCAGTGCAAATGAAGTTGGCATCCTGGTGGAGCAAGTTCTGGGGCATTATGATGCCCTCTTCACACCATTGCGCGCCGACAAGGAAGGACGGAAGAGGATCTGGAAGGACATAGTGGGTGCCATCAACGCGGAGGGGGTGGCACCCCGCAACATCAAAAATGTCCAGAAGCGCTGGGAGGACTACAAGTCCAGGACCCTCAAGAAGGCCCTGCGCCTCTTGGATGCAGTGGATGCAGTGGGGCGCCAGTTCCACCTTACCACCCAGCAGATGAGGGTCCTGGAGCACATTCACCCAGTGCTTCATCACCAGATACTCAGGATGCAGACCTTCCTCTTCCCACACTGATCTTTTTTATTTTATTATTCTTTTTACCCCACTAATTGGCTTGTTCTTCTTTTTATTTTTTCCATTATTCTGTTTCTCCCTATCATTCCTTCACCACTACGACTACAACAACGGGTATGTGTTATGCTTTCTACTATGTTTGTGATATATTTATTTTTCTACTTCACATTTGTGTACGCATTTGTTATATTGTCTAGATGCAGAAATTGACTCGCCCTGATGAAGGAGATTGTTTTCTACGAAATGCATTGGCATGTTAAGTCAATTTATTTTGGATGCTGTGACATATTTGCTTCCTCGCTAAGGAGTTATTAGTGATTGTCAAGTTTTGATATAAATCATTTATTTTTCTACTAAGGACAGCGTCATTTGTGAAAATTTACCACAATTTCATTTGAATTCATCGAATTGAATAGAGAATTATCTACTACATTAGTGTTTTTCTAAGTACTTTTGAAATCTCTCATCCCAATTGGGACCAAAAAGGAGAGCGACTGCGTGGCTCGGTTTGTTACTTGGCCTTTTGCTTTTATGTTTTTGTAGTCCGGGTGTCTCCAGACTCTTCGCAGTCTGCTCCCATGAAGTTTGTTTTTGAAAAATTGAACTGATTCAACGTTCTTTAATTTTTTGTTCAACAATTTTCAGATGAATTTAAATTTTGAGGTGCCCACTCAGTTTTTACTTTACAACATGGCATATCACCCATTAAATTGCCATTTAATATTGTGCTTGCATATTTTGGCCCATACTGACCCCCCTGCAATAGTCTGTAGAATCTACTTGATGCTTAATGATGCTTAATCTGTAACTCTGGAATAGAGCAATTGGAGTCACCCAGCACCCATACAGGAGCGAAACCAAACATGCAATACCAGTCATTAAAAATAATGTCTGATGATCTAAGAAAATCTAATTCTATTGTTTTGTTGGGATTCCAAAAGTAATTCACAAGTAGTATCTGCAATACACTCGAATATTGGTCCTTGGACCCTGATAGCAGTACCGCTAGAATGCTATCGGAGTCTGACTCCCATTCTATGATTTTAGTACAGAAGTGTTTTTAATTCCAATCAGAAGGGTGGCCCCTACTTCCCTTAACTACCTTACTTAAAAATAAACAATAGTCATCAAAGACTGGAGTTTCTAAAAGCCAGACTTCCTGAAGGATGAAAATGTCATATATAGTACCATTGTGAGAATTGGGCTGTAGATTTAAAAGTATAGAAAACCCTATGTTGTTCCATGATATTCATTTACAGGTGAAAGTTGTAAAGAACTCACGTTGGCTTAGCAGTTTTAGTGTTAGCTAAAGATGATGAAAGCCAGAACAAATCAACAATTGAGATAGATCACATCTGAAAATGTAGGATCTTGACATTCTCGTTCCATTGTCACATTAATTACATTTATTGCAAGATGCAGAAGTGGCATAAACAATGTTCTTTTTTAAGTTTATTTTATTTGGTCATCTAACACCTTGGAGAATTAATGCATCTGCCTTGTATTACTTTTCTAAACAGCATATACCCATGAGAAGACCACAAATGATTAGGGTTCCTTCAGCTTCCGTTTCACAATGATGCATGACAATCACTTTTAAAATCAATGTGATCTGCTCTTCATTAAGACTGCAATGTAGAATATCCAGTGTGGTTGCTTGATATTATCTCAAATCATTAAAAAACATGGGAAGTTGCTCACTGCAGTGGAAATGTAAACATGCATTGTCAAGGCAGCCATTTTAGCTTTAGTAAAGGTTTGAGCTCCTAATGAGGTTTCGTCGTGAAGAATAGATGATGGTGAATTTTAAAAGAGTGTGCTTTAAAGAAATATTTTATACATTTAATTTCTGAAGTTTTCAATACGTCATTAAAAGGCTGAATGTACTACAATTTAAGTATGGCAAAAAAGATTTATTTTGGGAAGAAAAGCATCAATTATATAATATTGATGTATTCTAGTTGTAGCGAAGTATAAAGGCATGTAATACACTGTGTATCATGGTACACCATGTTTTAGTGTAAGCTGTTCACAGTAATATTACAAAAATATTAAAGACATTTGGTGTGTGTATTTACCCCACCTCTTTCTGCTAAGGCCCCATTTTTGCTAAGCAGTCAAATATTACATCTTCTTAGTATCAAGTGTAATGGTACTCAATGATTTGACTTCACAAGTATGATGGGCTACCTCGTTCAAACAGAGTCTAAACCTCGAACCTCAAATGCGCACATAAGGCATTCAACACATGGAGCGATTGGAAAGCCATACAATTTGTTAATAGTTCCTTTACTCCCAGCACATTGACCAACCTTTCACAAAAGTGGGACCCTATTTATATGTAAATGTTTCTAGCACTGAACCGCTCATTGGCCAGGAGAAATGGACCAACACAAAGGTTGTAAAGCCAAATTAATGAATGAAAATGGGTACAACCACAGATCATCAAGTGCACTTACAAAACAAGTGGACATCTGGAGAACTGCTGGGGTCATTGATAGGAGAAGAAAGGGAAATCTACAGCTATGATGGTGCAACAGTGCTATGCTTGCTGGCAGGTAGCCCTTTAAATTGGGATTGCCAATTATGGAGGGTGCACTCTTTGTGTTAGTGTGATGTTTTTGCTACACCGAAGTCAAAATAATTATTTGAAACTATACCGCCTTTTCTATCTAATAACACTTTTAATACTGTCTTGCCTTAATGTTCTTGTAAGGTTATCAGTGATGAAGTCGCCTGGGAAAAGGTCTCCAGGAGGTCACATTTCCCAAATTTGCACTAACACAAAAATCAAGCACTGAGGATGTTGTCCCTTATTCCCAAAAGGGAGACCTTTCCCATGGCGCCAGGGTGGTGCGTACGCAGTACAATAGTTTCCCTGGGGGTGGTGCACCGAGGGAGGGTTATATTGGGAAGGAATTCCCCAATGGGATTGGGGATGACCATCCCCAGATAATGCAGTATCCACCAGCTCTATTGCCTCCAATCCCTCCTCTAACTTTAAATCAACAATGAAAACTCGACTGATACAAACTAGGTTGAATGTAGATCTGGAACTAACTTACATGGCAATACCGAGGGATAAGATAATGGAAAATATTGTGCATGTAGCCAAACCAACCAACATGACAATATTGAAAACCCAGACAATATAAAGCATTATGCATGTTGCCAAACTAACCTACATAATAACATTGAGAAACCAGACAACAAAAAGTATTATGCATATCGTCCAATGGACCTGCAAAACAACATTGAAAAACCATATAATATAAAGTATTGTGCATTTTGATTTGATTTGATTTGATTTGATTTGAGTATTTGTAACGCGCACCGGACAAATTGAATCGTAATTGGGCGCAGATGTATCAATTGTTGTTCGTCTATAACTTTGTCCACTTAGTCATATGAGATTACTTAGCACCAGCTGAGGTTCACAAAAAGTTCTAACAGAACAGATGGGTCTTCACGGCCCTCCGGAAATCCGTTTTAAATCTCACGGATTTTACTGGGCAGTTAGTTCCATGCTCTTGGGCCTTACACTCCGAATCTATGGTCCCCTTTATTCACACACCTAGTGAATGGCATATAAAGCAGATTTTGGTCTGTAGAGCGCAGCTGTCGGGTGGGAACATACTTCCTGATTTTATCTGATAAGTATCTTGGTCGTATCTTGTTGACACACTTATAAACCAAGCAAAGGACCTTAATCTCTATTCTCTCCTTTACTGCCAACCAATGTAGAGCTCTTCTCAAAATGGAGGTTGGAGGTGATTTTTTTGCCCTATGTACCAGTCTAACTGCTGCATTTTGAGCCACCTGCAGTCTTCGCAGCTGATAGGTTGGGAAGCCTGATAGCAATGCATTACCATCATCTAGCTTCGAGTTGACCAGAGTGCCGATAACTGCCGCTCTATCCTCATTTGCAATGAATGCCAAAGTATGTTTCAATATACGTAATGAGTGGTATGCTGCCTGCACCTTCAAGCTGACCTGAGCTCCACTTCACATGTTGTCCTCCAAGACACAGCCTAAATTTTTAATTTTCTTTGAAAAATTCAGCTGTGTCCCCATTAGACATGGGGGGTTTAATTTCTCCCTCTGCAGATGTTATATTGAGGCGAATACAGTCACTTCTGTTTTGCTGGCATTCAGCAATAACTGATTCGCACATATCCAGGCATGTATTTCTTGCAGGCACCGTTCCAGAATCTCATATGTCTCCTTTTGATTCTGTATCCTCAGAAACACCTGAGTATCATCTACATACGAGTGAAACTGTATGCCGTGCTTCCTCAAAATGTCCATAAGTAATTTTACATATAAATTGAAAAGCAGTGGGGAAAGGGAGGATCCCTGCGGGACTCCGCAGCTTTGTAATACTGAGTCCAACATGAAATCTCTGAGTCAAACTCTTTGTTCTCTACTAGAGAGAAAAGATTTAAACCATTGAAGGGCTTTTTCCCCACCCCTCCTACTTCTGTCAGACGTTTCAGCAGAGCCCCATGGTCCACCGTATCAAAGCGGCGGACAAGTCCAACATGACCAACAAGGACGTGCCCCCCTGATCCGCCGTCTCTAACAAATCATCCCAGACCATCAGCAGCGCCGTCTCCTTCCCGAAACCTGGGCAGAAACCCGATTGCAATGGGTCCAGCAGATTCTCCTGATCGACATGTTCCTGAAATTGAGCAGCCACAATTTTTTCCAGGATTTTAGATGGCCATGGCAATCTTGCCACTGGCCTATAATTCTGGAAGTTCTTAGGATCTAAGTTGTTTTTTTTCAACAGCGGTGTAACCACAGATTTTTTCAAAATCGTCGGTACTACCCCTGATATAAGGGATTTATTAACACATTTTGTAATAAATGGGGTAATGTCTGGGTCTATTCGTTTAGCTACTGAGGATGGAATGGCAAAGAGCGCATCATTAGTTGCCTTCAAGGCGGAGAGCAAGGAGCAGACTCTTTCCTCGGATACTTCCGTAAACAAAATACTTTCTGACCCGCTCCAATGTCTTCATCATGAGCTATGCATTCTGGGCTAGTCTCCTCTATTACTTCCAGGTCCTCTTGGGAATCTGATAGTTTAATGTCCATAATCTTCACTTGTATTAGCTCTATTTCATTTATAAAATAATTGTTGAAGGCGTCCGCCTGTGCTTGTGATGAATCTGGCTCTGCTGCTGCACACCCAGGGTTTGCTAACTTGGAGATTGCTGCATACAGTTCCCGTGGCCTATTCATAACTTTATCGATTTTCCCAGTTATAAATTTGGCTTTGGCTTCAAAAATGGCTTTTCCATATACTCTTCTGTAGCTCTTCACCTGTTCTAAATTGTTCTCTGTGCGATTTTTTCTCCATTTTTTCTCTGAGGATCTCACCTGTCCCCTTATTTTGGCCGAATCTGGCGAAAATCAGGGGTTAGTGAGTTTCCTAGCTTTTCTTTGTTGGAGAGGGGCCTGTTCATTACATATCATGGTCATGATTTCTGTGCCTCTGTTAAATAACTCCTCACATGGCAGAGCATCCTCAATCTGTGCAAGCGCATGTTTCAGTGTTTCCCCTGAAATTTTCAGTAGATCTTTTGGTTTGCGGAACTGCCCCCCCCCCAATTTTCTGTGTCCACTTCCAGAGTTTTCTTATGCTCTACCAATTTGAATACTCTGGCATGATGGTCTGTCCATGATATTGGGATTGTCTCTATATATTCAATTATCTTCCCTCTGTATAGCAAGACATCAAGACAATGACCCTAACAATGTGAGGGGGATGATGCCAAGAGTTCCAAAGTATGTGCTTCCAGGGTCTCGCTTAATTCCCTCCCATCTCCGGTTGGCATGTCCTCAGATATTAAAGTCCCCCAAACATAGACACTCATCATGCATACTCCCCGTATCTGCCAGAAATAATTCTAGTTTGTCCAGGAATGCCTGTGCTGGGCCAGGAGGTCGGTACCCAAAGAGAATTCTTATAGTTTTATTTGGTGAACGCTGAATACAGGCATGCCCCATCTGAGAATCATCGTCCCAGTCTAAAGGTTGCAAATGTGACAGTTTCAGTGGTGCTCTAACAATAACTGCAATCCCACCACCTCTCTTTCCTATTCTATTGATATCTTGTATTGAATAGCCTTGTGGAACCAGGAGGTGAAATACAGCCTGTGAGGTCTCATTAAACCATGTTTCTGTTAAGAATAAACAGTCCAGGTCCTGTGATAAAATAAGCTCTTGAATCTATATTGCATGCTTGACAGCTGATCTGACATTAAGTAGCATAGTTCTAAAGACTTGTGTCCAATTGTGATTTTTAATAGATATGGATTCCATTTTCTTAATCCTTTCAATCGCCAGATTCCTAATTTTGTCTAGAGTACCTAGGGATATTGTTGCTCCTTCCTCCCCCATCTCCTTCAATTCTGTGTTCAAGTACCTTATGATGTTACTGTTAGGTCCTGAGGCTCAAAAGACTGAACACTTAACTTGTTATCACCTGTTCCTCATACTGGTGTAGGTTCATAAAGACATAGTTTTCTGCCACTCACCACCAACATGCCACTAACAGGCCCATAACATGCTTCGCGTCAATGCTTTGCACTGATGCGGGCCAGTTATAGCCTGTGTCGCGTTTCCTAAGCGTCAGAGCCTGCGCGCGGCTTCAGGCAGGCTGGGAAACATAGTGTTTCCTCCTGTCCACTAATGTATGCCGGCAAAATACTCCGTTCCCTCTTGTAGCAGGTAGGATTTCTTAAAAGTGACTCAAATTGTTAATAGCACCAGTATAGTATGACACACAATAAAATATTGCATGTATCTTAAAAGATGGTACTGTAACAAAGAAGATGACCAGGAGTACAAAGATCACTCGCGAGCAACTGGATGAGTGGTCTAGTTTACAAAGGCCAGTGATTGGCTGTAAGGAACACATCAGTCCAATGCAGGAATTCCAACAGAGTTCAAGCTCATGCTCAAACCAGTGTCGGAGAGTTGCAAGAGAGGGACAGCCGTCTCCCGAAGAGGAAGAGCGGGAGCGAGAAATGGATGAGAGACAAAGCACAGAAGGAACAGAATGAACATCCTGAGAGAAGCATCAGTCTTCAGGAACACTGCAGATCCCACTGAACGCCCACATGCTGCCAGAGCCTCCAGGAAGGAGACAGCTGCCTGGGAACCGCTGATACCCCCAAGAAGGAAGCAACCAGGTATGTGTGCCACCCAGGAGCTGTGAGAGGTCCATGGAAGTGTAGGCGTGAGCTAAGGAGCTGTAGAAAGAGGGTCTGGGACCCTAGAGCAAACAAGAGACAGGGCAGGAGCGCGAACCAAGGGGATACTACAGAACGGTGCGTGTCTGGGGGACACACCCAAGAGATAGAGGGTCTGGGACAATGAAGTGAATAAGTTGTATATTTGGCAGGAGAGTGAACCAAATGGATACAATGCAACTGTGCGAGTCTGGGACCCGCACCCAGAACCAAGAGAGTCTGGGACCCTGAGAGAAATGAGAGAGTGTTGGATGCTTGGCAGGAGAGTGAACCAAGTGGATGAAATACAACATTGCACGTCTGGGAACTGCACTCAAGAGAAAGAGGGTCGGGGACCCTAATAAAAGAGATAATGTGGGACCCTGAAGAGAACAAGAGACAATTATATAGTTTATGTAGGATCTGGGACACTGAAGCAAATGAAAAAGAGTTGCATACTTGGTAAGTGGGCACAACACAACATTGCAGGTCTGGGACTAGCACCCATATGTGAAACCAAAGGTTAAAGCATGAAGGGTTTGGGAACCCGAGCGAGAGGAAGCGATAACACAACAGAAAACATGTGCTTAACCAGGGAATCAAACAGGCCTTATAAAGTATTGCGAGTCTGGGACCAGCACCCACATGAGATATTGAGGATAAGAAGGTCAAGAAAGACTCAAAATAAAGGAATCCTAAGCCTTGCAGTGGAACGTGCCAAGTTGGCAGGATACAGGAACTGTGAAGCTTAGAAACAGTTCCTCCTGAGTTGTATTAGTGATTTATCATCAAAAGAAGTCTAGGGCAAAGGAGCACAACCCTAGCATTGGAATCCTTAGCTTGAGAGCAGGGCATACCAAGCTGGTAAGAGACAGGAACTGTGAAAACAGATAACAGTTCCTCGTAAACTGTTCAGAGATTTAAGGCAATCAGAAGTCTAGGGGAAAGGAGCACAACGCCATCTTTGAAGTCTTGTATTTTTGAATATTGTGTTGCATACTTTGTTCTACCAGTGAAACTGGGAACATTTCTGTTGTTTGAAAACACAAAAAGCACTTTTTCCTTTGAGAAGAGATCATCCTTGCAAACCTATATTAGATTGTTTGTTGTTTGTTTGTTTGTTTGTTTATTCATTTGTTATGCGCACCTAACCCATAGGTAAGAGGGTGCAGCAGTATGAAAATGCGAAGTTTACATAGTTACAAATATACATAGCATGTACAAAAATATACACAAAAATTACATAAGTACAGAGTATACAGAGTGTGCAGATATATACAGCGATAAAGTGGCCTTTGTAGTTGCAAGAATAAGCATGAGCAATTATGCAGAAATGCGCCATGCTTAGTCAAAGCCTCGGTGTATTGCTAAGGCACGTAGGTGAACAGGGACAACGGCCATGATCTATCAGGTTGGAGGCTAAGGGTCTGTGGCGATGATGTGTTTTATCTCCTTTTTTCTGAAGTGTAGGAAGGGTTGGTCAGCTCTCAAATCTTGAGGGGGAGCGTTCCAGCATTTAGCGGCCTTTACAGGGAAGCTATTGCCACCAATAGTGGTAAGCTTATGTTTAGGTATGGTCAGACAATTAGCATTATCGGCTCTGGTTAATCTGTGGACGGTTTTTCTCTGAAACTTAGCTGTAAGGTAGTTACGGGCAGAGTTATTAAGGGCTTTGTGGGTCAGTGAAAGTGTCTTCAATTGTATTTTGTTGCCTGTGGATAACCATTTATGATGGTGTCCGATATGGGAAATGTGTGTTCTTTTGTTTATACCTAAGGCTGCTCTTAAAGCGTTATTTTGTAAGGTTTGGAGTTTGTGGATGGTTGTTTTATTAGCACCACTGTAAAGAGCATAACAGTAGTCGATTCTGGAGAGTATTAGAGCTCTAGCCAGGATCAGGCAACTGTCGTCAGAGAGGAAGGGCTTGCCAGCTCTGAGTAGCTTGCACATATAGGCTGTGGTGGAAGTCAGGGATTTGATCTGTTTATCAAATGACAATGTGGAGTCCAAGTAGAATCCAAGGGTTTTTACCTCCTTGGATACTTTGATAGAGTTTCCATCAATGTTGAATGAGGCAAATTCCTGGCCTAGTTTTTTAATGTTAGCCTGAGAGCCCAAAATTATCAACTCTGTCTTATCATCGTTTAAGCATAGGCCATGAGTGGCCATCCATGCTTTGATGATAAGATATACTTTGTTCACCAGCCTCATGTCCCCGTTGTGATCCCCAGAAAGCAGGAAGAGAATCTGGGTATCATCTGCGTAATTAGTGTAGGAAATACCTAGAAGGTCCAGATCGTCAAACAAGGGTTTGGTGAAGATATTGTATAGAGTTGGAGAGACGCAAGAGCCTTGCAGGACAGCGCACAGGATGGGGGTGGGATCTGCTGCTGCCGATGGAGAGGAGACTCTCATAGTTCTCTCCCTCAAGTAGGACTTAATCCAGATAATAGCTTCCGGGGAGAAGTGAGCAGCAGAATCAAGGTGTCTGCAGAGGACTTTATGGTCGACCAGATCAAATGCGGCTGAGAGATCAAGGAGTAGAAGTACTGACTGCCCTATGTCTCTCAGCTCGTCTATTTGGGTCTTTAAGTCAATTAAGGCTGTTTCTGTCCCGTGTAGCGGGCGGAAGCCAGATTGTCTGTTACCAAGGAGTTTGTGCTGTTCAAGGTGTTTTTGAATTTGGTTATAGGCAGCTTTATCCAGTATTTTGAGTAAAAACGGGACCGTGGTAATAGGGCGGTAGTTGGTAGGGATGAGAGGATCTAGGGTCTGTTTCTTCAGGAGAGGGAGCACCCAAGACTGTTTAAGGTTGGCCGGGATGGTGCCTGTGGCAAAGGAGGCGTTAATCAGTTTGGTGATGAATGGGGATAAATCTCTGGCAGTATCTTTAATTAACTGTGCTGGGCAGATGTCACCTTTGCAATTGGAGGGCTTTAGTGACAAGATCATTTTTTCTACCTCTAGTGTAGACATTTTGGAAAAATTTAAGAGGTTATTGTGAACCAGTGGTGAAACATTAAGTACAGGAATGTTGGGCGAGTGCTGTAAATTCAAAACATCTTTTTTCTGCTGGATTTTATTTTGGAGGGTAGCAATTTTGTAGGCCAATGCATGTTGGATGTCTGTACACCAAGATTTATCTTTGGTACAGATGTCAGGTGTAGCTATTGGGGACTCAAGTTCTTTCAGTATGGAAAGGAGTTCTTTCATACTAGAATTGGAATTAGCAATACGTTCATCATAGGAGTTGCGTTTTGCCAAGCAAATTTCCTTCTTATAATGAGAGGAGAGTGAGGTTAGTTTGGTTTTGTTTTCATTAGTGGGGCAGAGTCTCCAATTAGTTTCACTTTTTCTTTTTAGGGTACGAAGGTCTTTGAGTTGTGGCGTGAACCACTTGTTTAAATCGGCCTTAGGTTTGCTGGATCTAAGTTTGAGAGGGGCAATTCTGTCCAGTGTGGTGAGTATAATATTGCTAAATTCTTGGACTATGATACTGGGATCAAGGTTTCTGGATAATGAGTTAAGTGTGGGAAGGATAGCAGGGATAATCTTCTGTACCGTGATACTTTTTTAATTTCTAGTTAAGCATGTTGGCGCTACCTGGGGAACCATTGGGGCAGATCTAGTAGTAAATAGGTGGAAGGACACCAATGATTGGTCTTTCCAGGAGAGCGGCAGGATGGATAAAATAGTGGCTGTACAGTTATAGTCCGCTATCCAGTCCAATATTCTCCCTTTTTGGTGGGTGGGTTTATTAACTTTTTGTGATAGACCTAGTGCCTTAATTGTGTTGGATATGTCTGTGGCATTTTTGTCCAATTGGTCCATAAAGCCTAGTTTGAAATCCCCTAGTAAGAGTACTTGCGTGGAGGGTTTGAGGTTGTTAGTGAGTATATTGTGGAGTTCCTCCTCGAAGGTACCGAGTGGACCAGGCGGTCTATATATTAAGTGAATGGTGAGTGTTTGCGAGTTGTTTATCTGGAGTTTGACAGAGAGAGCTTCACACGATTGAGACAGATGGGCAGGGGCTAGTCGTAGGCATAGAGATGTTTTGGGGATAATGGCGATGCCACCTCCTCGGGCACTATCACAGTCTTGTCTGGCTATGGTGTAGCCATCAGGGATAGCTAACATGAGTGCGGGTACTGCTGCACTGTGGAGCCATGTTTCCGTGATCGCCAGGAAATCTAATTTACTTTCTTTGATTAGGTCAGCAATGTTGGGGGCGTGGGCGACAAGCGATCTAGCATTAATGAGTGCACCTTTGAGAGGGGGTGTCTCGGTAGCTGCACTGACTAGGTTAGATTAGTCAGGATTATTAACACATGACTTGTACTTGTGATTGTTGTTCTGAGGGACATTCATAACCGGTGTAGGTGGTGGCAGAGACTGCTTAGCATGACAAGGTGTCAGACTGGACTTGAGGTTATATTTAAGGTTGGTAATTGGAAGGGATCTTCTCAAGGGTTCGTGTATTTTGGATAATCTAGCGCGGAATCAAACATTTCTATTAGTTGTGGAGCAGGGTAGAGAGGCATGGGTTGCTTTCTCCCAGGCACTATTATGTAGATGTTGGCTCATAGAACAGTATTTGTTACTGTGTTTGTTAAGGTAGGCGGCCTAGTGTGCGCTTGACTTCTAGGGTTAATGTGGCTGGTCGCCATTAGAGTGCATATCAGTGATGCTAGGATAGGCATCTTTCCAATTACAATATAGCGAAGAGTCATCTAGCACATGGGGCCACTTGGGCAAAGAGGCCCCTTTAGCTGAACACTTGCAAATGAGGTAATATAGGCTTTGCCAGATGTTAGCAGATAGGTAGATTTGATTTATCTACGTTCTCAAAGTATGCAGGTCTGTTAGGATTACTCAGGCAGTTTGGCACAGTGTTCATAAGATAGGCAAATTCAACTTTAGCTAGGAATACACAAAAATGGGCAAAATCGAAATTGGCAAAGTGTTCACCAAAGTAGTCAGATTCACCTTAATTAAACGTGCACAGGATAGGCAGTTTCAATTTAGCAGGATAAATATGGCAATAGGCAGATTCGACTTTAGCTAAGGATTGCACAAAATGGGCAAAAACAAATGGCAGAGTGTTCATCAAGGTAGGCAGATTTAACTTGACCAAGCGGCAAAACTATACTTTACAAGATAGGCAATTTCAATTTAACAGAGTGAACATAGAGGTGGGCAAATTTGACTTAGCTAAGAAAACCCAAGATAGTCCAGTGTGACGGTCAGACTCTACAGTAACTTTAGGGTGTATGGATGCAGGGGAGTACCTGCTGCAGGAAGCATTCAAATGAAAAATCATAGGTACTGCACTTGTAGCATATGAGTAGTGCCTTTAGTACAAATGCGGATACATCTAGAGGGATCAGTACATTTAACATAGACGAGGTAAATGAGTTAGGAAAACAATAGATTCAATTGTCGAATCGTTACATATTTAAAATGGGGGCAGTAGCTAGAGGCAGCATCACTGTGCAATCGCTATAAACTTTCTTTGGCGGTGGCCAAGAGCGCAGGTGGGCCAGCTGGAGGAATATATGATTGTAAAGTGGGCGCAGGCACTCACGTGCATCGCGCTCGTGGGATGGGCTGTGTCATCAGTGGAGAATGTACCGAATTCAAATATCGAGATGTCACGTGTTGAGGTCTGAGAAAGTACCTGTAATGGTCCACGTTGTGCAGGGGCCTCAGGAGGTGCGGGCCATTTTAACCAGGGTTCCTGGCTGTCGGCATGGAAGGCTGTGGACAGGAGGTGGCCTTGGTTCACAGGCCTTAGTGAGTGAGAGCCGGCTTACTCCTGCTGGTTTCTCATTGGTGCATAAGGTGCACTGTGTGGCCAATCCAGTGGCTGGCTGGCAACTTCTTGGGAGGTTGAAGCACCAGCTTTGTCCAACTGGTGAGCGCCGGCCATCTTGGAGTGGCTTTCCACGTGGTGCAGTTACAGTACTGCAGTGATGCCGCGGAGTAGATACTCTGGCACAGATGATGCGGAACGGCACAACTATACTTTAGGAGCGCTTCCTTTGATCGCGCTTACTGCAGTTTCAATTTTTGCAAATTTTTCATTATTTTTTTTTCAAAAGATATAGCGGTATAAAGATGATGACAATAGAGTCTTGTGGGACAACATGATTTCCCTTGTGAGGCTCACCACGCGATCAGGGCAAACAGGATGGCCTTTATCTGGCCTTCCTAGGGCCGCCGGCGGATGTTAGTAGTTAGTAATATACAAGGCGTTGCCTAGCAACAGATTCAAGCCTCACTTTGGTGCCCTGAGACTCGTGGCATTTTGTTTTCCTGCAACGCAGGTTAGATGAGCGGTTTCTGCACCGAAAGCAGCTTGAAGGCGACAAAGCAGGTGAGGGGACAAATTACTAGTGTTAGGGACAAAAGTAGGTTTTGGGAGACGACATTGACAGGATCTTGAGTTTCTGACTTCCTGACAATCTCATTAGTTTCCTCCAAGGCTGGGAAACCCCTCTTAGCCTTAGCGATAGAGAGGTATTTTCCAACCCACTTATTATTAATAAAAGTCTGTACCCAAAAACCTGCCACCATTGTGTCCGAGACTTACTTCTGCACCCTTACAGTAGTCATGATATTGCATATAGGAGCTCTTGTGATAGCCATTGTGTAGCACTTGGAATGGTTGTTCAGTTGACCACTTAGTCGAGTTCATGAGGGCGACCATGATATGGATTCTAGGCAATTGTAGAATGTGTTCCACTACAGGGAATGCAGGTGTCGGCAGAATGCTGCCTTCCCAGTTATGTGGTGTCTTGAATGTAGCCACTTAATGATAGCTGGAAGCATGTAGAATATATCCATCACAATTTATCAACCCAGATGTTTTAGAATTCTGATGAATGTACCAATTCTAGGCTTTCATTTGATTATAACCAAAGCATTTTTCCTCTCGCATTCCGCACTTTTGGAACTAGTCAAAGGCGTGGCCACACGCCCACACACATCTGCTTTCACATACAACTCGAATGACACTATGCACAAAAATTCTGCCATAAGAATGTAGCTACCTTTCGTGACAAAAAATGTGAACTGTAGCTACATACATAACTGACTATCCTCTTACACACACCCTCCAGCTTATTTACCTAGTGTACATCTCTCCACCCATATACATGCCAATTAGACATGGGTGGCTAGTGGGGACTTGGCCAAGCCCTCATAACCTTTAATGGCCATTATGCACACATGCTTACTAGCACCTCCTACATTTCCCATACTTTTGACTTCAGTCCCTCCGAGGGCTTTCAACCACACCTGTTTGGACCCTACCGATGGTGAAAGGTGCTATACAAATGACGAAATAAATAGATAATAGCAACCAGGATAGGTCAATTGTTGATGCACCAATTATCTAGACTGATGATCACAGAGCACAGGTCCAGCATTTGACAGGATGGTTATCTGAGTCCCCTGGTGCCCAGAGTTTACATAGCCCAGGTAGAGACAAGTGGTCAGATGCTAGAGGCACGGTAGCATGACAGGTTATATAAAGTTGCCTCTAAAGTAATATAAGTATATCCTTCATGTGATCAAACGCACTGGTACAATAAATAATGCTTTCCTCTCAACAGGATCATGGTTGTTGTATTGATAAACCCACAGCAATGGGTGGTTGTTGTTTGATGTTTGTTTTTATGTAAGGGGACTGCTGGTTTTGTCATCTAGGATAAAACTACAAACTACAGGGATTATGAAAGACTCTACCGGTCCTAAAAAAGTAATTTGTAAGGGTAGAATGGGCATTTGTCAAAATCTCTTCAATCTATTAAATACGTTGTTTACTAAGGAAACACCCAAGTCTTGATGCGTATACAAAAGATGAGATGGCCATCTATAGTAGCACGTTACAGAGATGAAGCCCTGCCACCCATTATAACCTGGTGAACATTACCCTGTGTGCAGCTTTAAATTGCTGCTGGTATCATATACATAGAATGTATTATTGAGGAACTACAGGCCAACACGTTATACAATTAGCACTGAGCTTACACTTCGATGAGCATGAACACTCCCTTTGGTATTCTGACTACAGTGGTGTGAGGAATGGACTTCTGAGGGTTATAAATATAACTGATGTTAGTGCCTTGTATATGATATCGATACCTGCAATATGACCTGCCGTATGACGTTGGTACCTGGGTTACATGGCAATGCATTGCAAATGATGGTACTACCTGGCCATAAGGTGGCAACAGCTACCAAATGGTTTGAGTGCCTAAGCATGGCAAATGTCTTTCCAATACCTATACAAAATCCAAAACATATGGCTTTGCTCGTGCTTGTTCTTTTTGATCACACAGTGTTGTAGTGTAAAGGAATATGGAATGCTTGGAATGTGGTGGGTGGAACGTGGAAGGAGAAAGGACTCTGGGGAGTCAGTTGATGTTAGAGATTAAAAGGAGAAAGAGTTATTTGGCATCCAACTTTATTATTAATATAATAATTAATATATGTACAATAAGTGTCACAACATTTGGCGACAAGGAAACAGACGACCCACAAGATATTGGCAACATGAAACTAAGCTGGGAAGGAACAGCCTAAGGAGGTGGCTGACACAATGGTAGAAATAAAGGAATCAGAAACAGAATTCAGATCGAAGGTGATCAAGCAACCCACAAAGAAAGTCGTAACTGCAACGACACAAATAGTTACAAGAAAAGGAACCGAAAATTCGAAATCGGGAGTGACACACAAGAAAAGAAAGCAAAGACCATTAAGATAGTAAGACACACAGCGCAGCCGTCGTATATAAACATTCAAGATACTAGGGATCAAAAATTGAAACAATTTACAGTGACATGTGTACATATAGGGCCTCATTACGACCCTGGCGGTCCCGTAATGAAGGGTGCCGGTACGGGACTGGCACCGTTCATTATGGGATGCCTGATTATGAAGTCCCCTAGCGGGACCCGGATTAGACGTCTGGTAAAACCTGACATCCTTTCTGGGTCCCGCGAGGGGACCAAGGAGCTAATAACGGGCCCATTATTAACGGGCCGTTTATTAGCTCCATCCCCATTTCCATTGAGCCCTATGGGGGCTCAAATGGGAATGGGGAATGGTTTTGTGCATGAGGAATTACCAGGTCCTCCAAGGTCGGAATGACCCGGTAATTCCTCATTCACAGAACCCGGACCAGGACCCAATTTTGGAGGCAGCCAGTCCGCTAATAGCACCATGGCTACCTCCAAACTCGTAATAGAGGCAACAGGCTGCCCACAAGAAAGGAATTTTTGGAAACTTATAAGCTGTGCAGCTTACTAAAACGCGAGATTCAGAGTTCCGAGACCAGTAATAGAGCTGTTGCGTCGCCGCAAAATTTAGAAGAAGGGACCTAAAGACGCAAGAAAACATGCGCCCATATTTGTTTTAACAAATGAAATCACAAACTTTTCTATAATAACGCGACGAGTGCAAGTAAAAGCTATTTCTAACGCCGCATTTTTGAACATTATGAAATTAACCATATTAGAAATTGAATATGACATTGTTGTAATCCAAATATACAACACAGCCAGCTCATCCAGTGAAATGTTACAAACACAATAATTCTAATCCTAGAAGACAATAACGGAGTGCAGCATATGAATGAGTGACAGGAATTACAACGTGTCGGCAATCTCAACTCCTTAATGCACTGTGCCTACTGACTGAAACACTGAACAATAAACATTGAAACATTGAAACTTGGTAAAACAAGACAAAGCAATTAAAAGCACAAATTCAATAAAGATTTAACAAACAAATATCACACAAGCTGAGAGTACAAGTGAAAATAGAAACAAAACAAAACTACACAACAAACAAAAGCACGAAGAATATACATGAGAAATAACTCATTTTTTTTTTAAAAGGGTATTCAAACAGTGACATACAGCATATAAACTAGAAGCAGCAAAACAATCACAACTGAAGAATTACCAAACATGTCTTCTGACAATGCAGGTGGAGATATAAACCCATCTCAAGGCACATCTGGAATGTCCGTATCCACAAATCCAGTCAGTTATCTACGCCGGCCAAACCCATTCAGTCTAGAGCCACAGGAAGACCAGGTACAAAGCTGGCAGGAATGGGTAGATGAGTTTGAAGAGTTTCTAAGGGCAGTGGGAAATCAAGAGGCCCCAAACAAATTAGACATCTTCATAAACCTGGTAGGAAAGGAGATGAAAAGTGTCATCAAGACAATACCACCTGAGTAGAAAGCAACATACCAACTTCCAGTGATGGCTAACAGTGGAAGATTGATAACTCCTCCCAACAGAGACTATGGACGGTATACATTCAATCATTGTACACAAGCTGGACATGAAACTATAGCGCAATTTGTGCTATGACTGCAAAGGAAAGGCACATATTGCGAATTTTCAAACTTTAGCGATAATGAGGCAATAGGACTGAGAGTCATTAAAGGATGCATATCATCAGAATTCCGGAAGTACCTCCTAAAGAAGCCTCTCCCTTTGAAGGATGTACTAGAACTGGCAAGAGTATATGAAAGAGTTGACACTCAGGCAGCAAATGTTGAAAATCCAAAGAGAATGGATACCATTGCTGCTATAGGACTGAATGTACAAGGGCAAACACGGTACTCTGGCATACTATCTCGCCAAGAGTGGTGGAATAATGGACGTAGAAATCCACCAGAAAGGCAATGTCATGTTGTGGATTTGAATTCCCACATAAGGGCCAATGCCCGGCTCTCTGCCAAATGTGTATGCAGTGTGGCCAGGAAAATCACTTCCAGGCGATGTGCGGGGAGAGAATGCCTTTATTACCTACATACAGGTCCAATATGTAAATGATGCCGAACAGGAGATATGATATGCAAAAGACTCCCAACATGAAAGCAGAGCAAGAAAAAGATTTTACAAGGCCTAACGTGAGTGCCAGAACAACCTATCAAGCACCACAACCGGGATTCATCAGAGCAATATAGGATTTACAAATAGAGGCAACTGAACAGACCAGCCAAGAACATGATCCAAATATACAATTATACCCAACTTTAAATCAAGAAGGAAAAATGCAATGAGAAGATCCTTATGAAAACCCATAAATTGAAGGAGAACATCTGGATCCAAGGCAGTATCAAGAATATGACATATATAGCAAAGAATATGTTATGTTGATTTATGATACATCCGATGACAGAGTTGCCATAAAAGTGACAGTAGAATTTATGTGGGCAAAACATACCTTTTCTGGTTGATATAGAGGCCACAGTAAATGTGATGAGTGAAAAAGCTTATGAAGGAATAGCAAACATGTACCCTTTGAAACCATCAAGAGCTCCAATATTTCAGTGGTGAGCGACACAACCATTAGCTTCTAAAGGGAAATTTCGATTTGTGACCTCATTCACAAATGTTCCTGAATATCTGTCAACATACATGTCATAAGTAGTCCAACAAAAGGTAGGTGATAATTCAACTCAATCAGTTCACCAGATTTTCAAAACTCGATTTAAATCAAGGTTAACATCAATTAGTGATCGATCCTGTATCCATGCCTATTACTTCTTTCACCACACATGAAGGTCTGTTCCAGGACAAATGCCTTAAATTTGGTATTTCTTCAGCTGCTGAAATATTCCAGGAGATGATTAGGTGGCTTATTGTGCCTGTGAGAAATGGCTTCAATTACAGCGATGAAATTCTAGTATTTGGCATTACCCAAAAATCAACATGACGATGCACTGAAACAAATTTGTAAAATCCTACAAGACAGTGGTCTGACTCTGAATGGCCCAAAGTGTGACATCAATAAGCATAGCCTATGATTCTTTGCTCACATCTTTTCTGAAAAAGAAATTATAGCAGACCCGGACAAATTGAATGCCATCCTGGATCTGGAGGCTCCGAAAGATGTGACAGAACTACGTCCTTCTTAGGAATGACAGGTTATTGTGCTCGATATCTTCCCAGATATGCAATGTTATGCATGCACAAGAAAGATGTGGCATTCGTCTGGGATGAGAACTGCAAGGCTGCTTTTGAAACAATCAAGAATGAGCTGACCAGTGATCGACAACTTGCCTACTTTAATCCTGTCTGGGAAACTCAAATTACGGTAGATACTAGTCCGGTTGGCCTGGGTGCAATTCTGGCTCAGACGGACCCAAACGGGGAGCCTGAGAGACATATTGTGGCATATGTTAGTAGGGCTTTAAGCACCGTTGAGCAAGCATATTCGCAGGCAGAGCGGGAGAGTCTTGCTGCAGTGTGGGCATGTGAGAAATTCAACCATTTTGTCATCGGCAAGCCATTTATTCTCATCACAGATCATCAAGCCCTTCTGTCACTTTTTGGAAAACCTAGAGTCAAAATTCCCCAGCGCATAGAAAGGTGGGGAATATGTCTGCAAGGATATGACTATACAATAATTCACAAACCGGGGAAGGAAGCCAATCCTGCAGACTATTTGTCTCGACATCCTGAAGGGTCATCTGAGAATGAAATGCAAGAAAATGCGGAAGCATACATATCATACCTGTCCCTTAATGCTCTTCCCCCAGCCATCATGAAGGAAGTATTTGTAGAAAAGAGTAAAGCTGATCGCACGATCCAGGCAGCCATTCAGTTTACCAAGGCTAATAGGTGGAGATGTCTAGACGCAGAACATTTTGGAGTGGAGGAAGTGGATAGAAGAGATCTCCAAAGGTTGGCAAGATTACACAGTGAGCTGATTGCAACTGATCAAGGGATGTTACTCAGAGGAAATCGGTAGATAGCCCCAAAATGTTTACAGAACGTTCTTGTGATTCTAGCACACAAAGGTCATCGAGGTATTGCAAACACAAGTAAGAAACCAGGTGTGGTTTCCACACATGGATACAATTGTGGAAGATGCTATGCAACATTGTTGGGGTTGTCAGGTAACTGCAACCAGTAAGACCCCATGCCCACTTCAGATAGTGCCAATGCCAGACGGACCCTGGCAGAGGGTGGCAATTGATGTTTATGGACCATTAGAAGAAGGAGGTCATCTATTAGTGGTGAAAGATGAATATTCACAATTCCCATTGGTCGAGCATGTGGCTTCCACAGTCTTTCATCATGTGGTGATGGTCCTGGATGAGCTGTTCAGTGAATGGGGTGTCCCTAATGTAGTAAAGACTGATAATGGTCTGCCTTTTCAGGGACAAGTGTTTGGAAGGTTTGCATTGCACCTGGGTTCAGACATCAGAAAATTACCCCATTATGGACACAGGCTAATGGTATGGTTGAAAGGTTTATGGCTACAATTAAACGAACCCGGCAGAAGGCTGTTGCAGATCTTATGGTAATGCCACAAATGATCTCACAGATGTGGAGGAGTTATCGCAAAACACACCACATGAATCGACTGGGCGTTTGCCTGCGGAGCTCATGATACAGTAAAAACCAAGAACAAGGCTTCCACAACTTGAGGATGATGAAATAAGAGAAATGGAGATTACACAAAGGATAAGAGTAAAGGAATGGACAGACTGAAAGAGTAAAGCTAGAGAACATCAGCTGTCAGAAGGTGAGACTGTGTTGCTTCAGCGGAAACAACGAAAGGTGGATTTGAGATATAGGCCAATGCCTCTAGTAGTCAAAGCTATCAAAGGACCTATGATTACGGCTGTGGGAGATGATGGTGAGATCACCAGGAATGCCTTGTTCTTTCGAAGGATGTTCCAAGATGATTCTGATGAAGAGCTGCAAGAGGAACATGAGGATGAAGAGCTGTGTCCCGGCATTCCTGGAAATTCTGCCTCACCAATGCATCTACAGGATGGTCCAGAGTCTCTGGAAACATCTATACTTCGCAGGCCTCAGAGAGCTATTCGCAAGCCTACATGTCTGATTGAACAGATGTGATTATGTAATTGGTTGGCATATGAGTGACAATCTTAAATGATAAGTAAGGGTGGGTTGTTGTAGTGTAAAGGAATATGGAATGCTTGGAATGTGATGGGTGGAACGTGGAAGGAGAAAGGACTCTGGAGAGTCAGTTGATGTTAGAGATTAAAAGGAGAAAGAGTTATTTGGCGTCCATCATTATTATTAATATAATAATTAATATATGTACAATAAGTGTCACAACACACAGGAATGCACTGAATGGTTTTAAAAACTGCTTTGTCCCACGATCTCTTGGGATTTCCACATCACACGACCTCTTACAGAACACTGCATGCAAACTAGAGTTGGGCGAGCCCTGCAGTGCTCGTGCCGGCCCGAGCCCCAACTAGGGCTCAAGCCTGACCCCCCTCTCAGGCCAGTGCTTGCCCAAAGCAGAGGCTGGCCATGAGCCCCACAGGATGCTCACCCACTCCTCTTTAAAAAAAAAGAACATTTTGGCCACCTGACCCAAACTTACCCTGCCCGGGAGAACACGTCCTTGTCACTACTCACCTGGCTTCCTGCATCCAACAGCTGTTAACCTCTTCTGCCACGGCATCTCTCAGCGCAGGTTTTTGTACCATGGCTGCACTGTGCTACTGTGATGTTGGGGACCACAGTCTGTACTTTTTAATTAGGTTATTCATTTTGTTGAAAACCTTTAATTAGTGACATAAAGCAACTTGTGTGTTCTGTATATCAACATAGTAGAGACATCATGGATATAAACAGATTTTTAAATGGGCACTTTGTATCACTCACTTTAACTAGCACAGATTTGCAAGGTAACTGGTGCTCTGCGAGGTCTTTGAGTTGGAAATGTTCCATCATGCATATGAAAGGCTCTGACTGCCACTGATAAAAGAAATGTGTTTGCAACCTGAGCACCTTAACGACCTGCAGAGCCACGGACGCTGTGTGCGTCTACCTAGCCGAGACCTGGGAAAATGGCATTGCTTAAAGGTCCCAACCTCAGCCAATTCTATGCTTGGCTCAGGGGAAAGAAAAAGCGTCAAGGACCCGTTTCTTGAGACTTTGAACTAAAGGTACGCTCTATTAAAATTAAAAGAACTACGGGTATGGCACTAATGAATTATACTACACTTGCATCTCTGAATGTCGATGAATTGCTGTCCTCTCTCCCACTTTTTGCTGGCACTAAGATTTCATTAACACTGTCCATGAAAATGCAGTGGAAGACACAAAATACATGTCCTGAAAATGTACTTAGTAATAGTTAAGGTCACCATCACTTTTGTGATGAACTACTAAAAAATAACGGAGTGTCCTACTTCAATACCAGAGCTGGTAAGATAGCTCAGCGGGTTGAGCGGTTGCTGCTGTGATCTGTGTGTGATGTGCAGGTTGCAGGTTCTCACCCCAGCAAGACTAGTTCAGCCTTTCATCCTTCTGAGGTAGATAAATGGGTACCAACTTCGTTACACATTTAGCAATATGCAAATATGCTGTAGGTACACCGCTTTGGAGAAAGCATTTTGTGCAGCCATTTCCCGGTTCGGCCCGTGGTGGGCTCCTAGAGCCAGGCCTGACACCCAGGCTCTGCACTGGCTCGGCCCTACCCATGAAACCTCTGGCTCCTCCACCTCTAATGCAAACTGATGTTTAGGCAGAGACAGTGATTCGGGACTTCTGGAAACACAGAACCGGTGTGTGCGGAGCAACTACACAGCCTGCGACAGCTGCAAATACATTGTTTTCAAGAAGCTTGAGAATGTATGCACGCATCCATCTATGATGGATGAAAGGCCTCTTACTTAACTCTGATGGCCTGCGTGTAGCGCGCATTCATCACAGCATGGTTTGGGGTATGGGCAACGTGCTGCGGCTGGTCTTATTGCAAGGGTACAAAGGACGGGTTGTAATCTGCTGCTGTCACCATGCTCCTCAATCTCCTTGCTAATTCGCAGTGAGACAGGGCATAGTGCATGACAAACACATTTGCAATCTGCCCATGCATTGTGCCAATGTCTGCTGAAGCAGAGTTGATGCATTTTAAAGAAAGTCTTCACCCTGCCTTAAGACATGCAAGGGTGAGTTGTCTTTTGAGATGATGTAAATCTCCATTTCCACTAAGCCGTCGTTAGGTTTTATGCAAAACATTCCGTCCTTCATTCCCATCTTCTTGGGATGTGTCTTCACGTAGCAATGCTCTTGGTCACAGTTTCATTTATTGACCCCCTATATCCCCCCTGCTTTTCATTGTCCCGCTCACAACTTGGGTGCATTGTTTTTGGAACTCTCCTCTCCTCTGGTTCATCCATGACCTACGCTCATATATTTCTTTGAGTTGATTTATTCATTAGCTGGGGCAGCCCACATGTAGAGAAGGACCCAAGTACCCCCACCTTAACCACATCACCCATATTGCATATATGTTGGGAGCCAGAGTATGAGACATGTGTGGTACCAGTAAGAATAATGATACCAAAGAAATCCTAGAAGCAAAGTTCCCATTGAGAAAACCATACCTGCATACGAGAAAATACGATGGCCATTTGAATGAAATCCCAGAAGAAGCAGAGCAAATGTATGACCAAGACGAATGCGGACGTCATGCAGAGTTGAGCTGACATACATAGAAGAGATGCAGGGACAAGAGAATGAAGATATTCGATAAGGCATTCAGAAAGTATCAAGGATAAGTGACATCTTGGGACCAAGGTGAAGAAGCTTATGCCACAGAAATGATGAAGATATCAAGCTGTTTTACACATGTACAGATGCAGAGAAACCCTAACAGACAAAGTATTCTTGAGGCTAGCTTTATAGTGAATAGATTGCGGCATGCACCAATATATACATATATACATAAGTGAGTAAAGGATGGATGTTTCCACTGTGTTATAGCAGAGCTGGACTGGAACATGAAGGCCTCATTTTCAGTGTGTCGCAGTAAGAAAACAAATGAATTCAAAGTGAATCTCAGAAAGGCGAGGCTGGATGAGCCATAAAGCCAAGCCAAGAAGCCACGGTCTGATTAGGCTGGGGTGAGCTGACATTGGATACAAACGCGTGTGAAAGTACAAGCTCCTCTTCAGAAGGCATGAACAAAACAAGGAAGACGTCTGAGGTCTATTAGAAAATAGTATTTTAATGCTAATTGGTGGGAAGCTCTGTTTTAGACAAGCTCACCAGCACCTGGAGGTCAAGTCTGCATGCTGCTCGACATAGGTGGAAAAGTACTGATGAAGGTTAGAGTGCCAACCAATTGTAGGATGTAATTAATGGTCCTATAGTTTGTAGAGCCAATGGGACGTTGTGTATCTAGTGACGTTCATAGTGGCCATTTTGAAGCGAGGGCTTAGTTGGCCCACTTGATGTTAAGTAACCAATTACTTTAATTATTCACTGTCCCATACTAGTATAGAACATATACTTAGACATTCCCTTAGGCCCAATCACTGTCTCCAATAGGTTTTTGAAGATTGCCACATACAATGATGTTAGTAATACATAGGTTAACCTCATAGATGATGATTTTTTGCTATAAAAGATTGCTTTTTTTGTAATGCATTAAGAGAATTTGCGCTGAGACGTCTGTTGATGTCCTTTCTACTCCCTGTTTTAGATCATTGATATTAAAACAGTTATCCTTTTTGCCAACTACATGAGTCATTTCGATTATTGATGTATGAGTAAGGTCTGTATCCCCATCCATCTCCAGGTAGTGCTACTCATTTTAAAGGGCTGGAAATCACCCAGTTCACGCACTTGCCACCTCAGAAACACCACCATCCCCGGTAATTTTGCCAACACTTAACCACAAAAATACATATCAGCCCCTGTTGATTACCCAGTTTGCTACTCAAGCTCCTGTGAAATACCAAGCACACAATGTATCTTAGTGGGCTGCAGCTGCTTTTGTAGGCAGAAGTTATCTTAGAGGTGTTCCGTGAACAACAATGTCACAGCTTCAGGTTTTCTATACTGAGCTGGCATGATAGCTACCCCCTGTGGTGAAAGAACGAATTTCATATGCCTTGCAAGGGGACTCCAAGACCTAAAACTCAAGTCATCCCTCTTTATACATCACTTTATTTACGTTACTTTTCTCTTTCAACTTTTTCCAATTTCCACTTTGACTTTTGTCTCTTCATAACTTAGAATCTTCTGCTTATTTTCCAACCCGTACATCCTGGGCTAGAAGGAGTTCCAGGCTCTTTATCCCCACCCTCCATATTCTGTGGCATCCCTGGGCCTTGTACCCCTGAGTGCCCTTGACTAAACTAGTGGCTGTGCTTCACCCATTGGTCCTCACCTGCACTTTCTTATTTGATGCACCATGTAACTCTGCCATGACTCTCTGGTGGCTAACGGTACCAGAGAGTTCCCCACCCTCAGCTGCAGCCTCCAATGCTCCCTTGCCTGCTAGACACTGGACACTAAGATATGAAGGTTAACAACCATTGACTCAAAACATGGTGGAAACAGTTATGCATATGTTTTGGCTGCCACAACACAATCTATCGCGTGTCAATGGGTTAACTTGCTTCTACTATAAAGGTATCCCAAACACACGTGACACTCCTGATGCAGAGCACCTCCCTCCTCGGTGTGTACACACATCTGAGAGAAAAGGATCCAGCTAGGTGGCCGCTACACTCTCCCAGCAAAGCCCTTATCCCAAGAGAGCGAGTCCTTGTCTAGCCAGCCTATGGCAACACTCGTCTGCGCGCATCAATGCACACATACAATACATTTAAATACATACATGTTTATATTTATGCTTATGTGTATTTATTTATATTGCGCATTGGCACCATGGGCAAATGGGCGCAAAACATAACAAAAGTAAAACATACACCAAAAACAATAGTTGCGACAAAATCACGAGGTAAAAGTCAATAATACAGCACAACAAGTTGACTAAAAACAGATAAGAAAACAGAGTACAATCAGAACTAAAAACAAGATTACAACAAGAGATAAAACAAACTAAAAAGGATGAAAACATATTAAAAAAAAGAAAATAAAACCAGCCGGCTGCAGAACAGATCAAACACAATAAGTATCCATTTAAGGGAAATAAAAGGTCTTAAGAGATTTCTTAAATGATAAGAGAGAAGAGTGCAAACTGAAAGAAGTGAGCAATTGATTCCAAAGGGAGGAGGCAATAAAGTTAAAGGAACATTTACCTGCATTCTCTAAGTTTATGTTTGTTTGTTTGTTTGTTTGTTTGTTTATTTATTTATTGTGCGCACCAGACCCTAGGGTAGCAGGGCGCAAGAGAACAAGGAGGTTTACAGCTTAGTTAACGTTTACAGGTTACAGATTAGTTAACGTTACAGGTTACAGGCATAGTGGACATTTCGAATCTGCAGGGTAGGGCAAGTGCAAGTGCAGATAAGGCGTAGCTAAACAGTCAAATCTATGGCGATCAAACAGTAAAAGCAGGTTAGTACAAACATTATAAGAAGACGTTACGTATAAAGTGACATACGCTATGTCGCATTCTCAATAAGCCATTTTATGGTGTTCTTTCTGAAGTTATTGAAGGTTTGGTCAGATCTGAGTGCAAGGGGTAGGGAGTTCCATAACTGTGCTGCCTTAACTGGGAAACTGGAACCTCCAATGGTGGCTAGTTTGAATCTGGGCACTAGGAGGCAGTTGGGGCTGGCTGTCCTTGTGAGTCTCGTTGGATTTTTCCTGTTGAAGCGTTCTGAGAGGTATCGGGGAGCTTTGTTGTTTAGGCATTTGTGGATAAGGGACGCAGATTTAAGGTTGATTTTTTCTTGGGTGGAAAGCCATTTGTGTTTTCGTCTTATTTCTGAAATGTGTGCACTTCTGGGGATACTTAGGGCCGCTCTAAGTGCATTGTTTTGGAGCACTTGGATTCTGTGGATGATTTGTTTGGTAGTCCCTATGTAGAGGGCGTTGCAATAATCTAATTTCGATAAAATGAGGGCTCTAGCTAGAATAAGACAGCTGTCCTCTGAAAGGAATGGTTTCCCAGCTCGTATTAACTTGCATGTATAGGCAGTGGATGATGACAGTGAGTTCACCTGTTTGGTGAAAGATAGTGTCGCATCAAGGTAAAAACCTAGGGTTTTTACTTCTCTGGCGACCTTGATAGTGTTGCCATCGATGATGAAGGCGGAGTAGTTTTGGTTAAGTTTGGAGATACGGGCTGCCGTGCCCAGGATGATGAGCTCTGTTTTGTCATCGTTCAAGCATAGGCCATGGTTGGCCATCCATGCCTGAACGATGCTATAGACTCTATTCACCAGAGCCAGATCTTCGACGTAATCCCCAGTAAGTGGTAAGAGAATCTGAGTATCATCTGCATAGTTAGTGTAGGTGATACCCAGATTATCAAGATCGTCAAAGAGTGGCTTGGTGAAGATGTTATAGAGTGTCGGCGAGACGCAGGATCCCTGGGGCACTCCGCAGGTGATTGGGATAGGGTCTGCTGCCGCTGCAGGGGAGAACACCCTCATAGTCCTGTCACTAAGAAATGATTGAATCCAGACTATAGCCTCCTCTGAGAAGTGGGCAGCCGAGTCCAGGTGATTACATAGGACTTTATGATCCACCAGATCAAAGGCGGCTGAGAGGTCTAGAAGGAGAGCTAGTTTTCCCTCGTCTCTGAGTGAATCTATTTGGGCTTTTAAGTCGATAAGGGCAGTCTCTGTGCCGTGTTGCGGACGGAAACTGGATTGGCGGGTGCCGAGGAGATGGTTCATCTCAAGGAAGTTCTGGATTTGGGTGTATGCTACCTTGTCTAATATTTTTAGTAGGAAGGGAACCGTGGTGATGGGCCTGTAGTTAGTAGGAATGTTGGGGTCCAATGTTTGCTTTTTTAGGAGGGGGAGTACCCAAGATTCCTTTAGGTTGCGGGGGATGGTGCCCGTAGTAAAGGAGGCATTGATAAGTTTTGTGATAAAGGGGGCTAAATCCCTAGCCGCATCCTTGATCAGTTGTGCGGGGCATTGGTCGCCTTTGCAATTAGAAGGTTTGAGAGTCAAAATGGTCTTCTCTACCTCAATTACTGAGACCTTGGAGAAACGGAATAGGGTGGATTCTGGGTTGTTGGATGTGGGAATTTTGACTATCAGAGGTTGAGTTGGCAGAGAGGCTTTCTTTAGGGCAATTTTTGTTTGGAGGTTGGATACTTTGTTGGTTAGTGCCAGTTGTATGTCTGTGCACCAAGTTTTGTCTTTGATGGAGTCATCCTGTACTGTGATAGGAGTTTCCAGTTCCTTTAGGATGGAGAATAGCTCCTTCATGCTGGAGTTGGATTGGGAGATCCTATTATTATAGGTTTCTTGTTTGGCCAGGATGATGTCTCTTTTGTATTGCGAGGAGATGTTAATTAAGTTAGTTTTATTTTCAGCGGTCGGAAGTCGGTTCCAAGCTGTTTCGCATTTTCTCTTCTGTAGTCTTAAGTTTTTTAGGTGGGGTGTAAACCATGAGTTCAAATGCTTTTTGGGTTTACTGATCCGAAGTTTAAATGGAGCAATACTGTCAAGAGCAGAGCACATGGCTGCGTTGAATGCATCCACTAGGATGCCTGGGTCAGAGTGGTCAGGTAGGGAATTTAGTTTGGGTAGGATGTGGGGCAGAATATTGTCGGCTGTAATGTTTTTCTTGTTTCTCGTTAAGGTGGGTGTGGCTGGCGTGGGTGTTAAGACTATGGGTCTTTTGGTGTTGAGGGTGAAAGAGATAAGGTAATGGTCAGACCATATTTGGGGGGTGATGGCTGTTATAGAGGGGTAGCAGTTGTGACTGGCAGTCCAGTCTAGTGTTCTTCCCTTGATATGTGTGGAAGTATTCACGAACTGCGTGAAGCCTAGCACTGACAGAGTATTGCCTGTGGCAGTAGCATGATGGTCGTTGATATCATTGAGCCCTAGATTGAAATCTCCTAGTACTAGTGTTTGGGAGGATTCTTTTAGCTTCTCAGAGATAACAGTGGTGATGTCTTCAGTGAAGGTGCTGACGGGGCCAGGGGGTCTATAGATAAGGTGGATATTTAGTGTTTGGGAGTTTGCAGTCGGTAATTTGATAGAGAGAAGCTCGCAGGATTTGAGGGAGGGTGTGGGTGTGATTCTCATAGAGAGATTAGATTTGGCGATAATTGCAATTCCTCCACCGCGCGAGTCTGGTCTGTCAGCTCTGAGAATGGTATAATTCTCTGGGACTGCCAGAGTGAGAGCCGGACCTGCTGCATCGTGGAGCCAAGATTCAGTAATGGCAATGAAGTCAAGGCTATTATCCCGTATGATATCTGCTATGTCAGTGGCATGGGCGACTAATGATCTGGCATTGATTAGAGCAGCTTTTAGCGACGGACAGTAAGCAAGTTACTCTGGTAGGATATCCACGAACGCGTGTATTGCTTCATGTGCAGCCTTTGTTTGAGATATGTCAGGCTTTTACCATATAGAAATGTATGGGTGATGGTAAGCGCTCTCTTTAACCGATAACCAGTGCAGCGCTCTGCAAGCAGAAGTAATGTGTGCCCTTCAGTTAAGGCAAGTCACAATCCTTACAACGCTATTCTGCAAAACCTGAAGTTTAGCAATGTTTCTCTGTGATGTACCCGCCAGAAGGCTGCTACAGTAATCGGTTTTTGCGCCAAATATAGTGCAGGCAAACGTGGCACCATTGTCATCAGAATTAAAAGGGTGAATGCAGCACAGCAATCTTAAATAATGTGAGGATAATGAAGTCACTGCATTGACCTGGTCTGTCATAGAAAGAGTGGAGTCTAAATGGGACATTCTCGCCTAAAGCTCCGGAAGAGCAGACTCAGTGCCAGGAAAATCTCTAAAGCCAGATTGTCTGGATCCCACAAGGTAGTGCTCACCCAACTGAGCCTGTATCTTTGGTATGCCAAATGATCTAAACTCTTCAAGAGAAAGGGCACACTTGTAATAGGCCAAGAATTAGTAGGAATACTTGGATCAAGTGATGACTTTTTTTATCGGTGGGGTAATCCATGCCTGTTTAATCCACAAAGGGACAGACGCAGACATAAAAGAAGCATTAACAAATTCAGTGCTCACTGGAGCAAGTACCAGTAAACATTTCTATGCAGCCTTAGAAGGACAGGGATCCCCAGGGCAGTTTCTTGGCTTTCAAGACTGTATCAGTGGCACAACCTCTGACTCAGAACCTCCCTAAAGGAAAAAAGAGGTGTTGAAGAAGTGGAGTGTGATGGACTAACCTCAGGAGCCGCCATACGCGACTGCTTGAGAGTAATAGACGCTTTAATAGAGGACACCTTGCCAGGGAAAGACTGCTGTATGTTAACACACCAAGCCTGATCCTTAACAATGGAATCCTCTCCATTAATTCTCTCACGTTCTCTCAATATTTGGAAAGGTTCCTTAGAGTTAGATGCAGTGAGACTAAAACGTGAGTGCAAATGTTCTTCCTTAGCTTGAATGATAAAATTCTTATACGGTCCAGCTAATGACAGATAAGTGTCTTTATCAGTTTAAAAGCTATGTTTTTTTCGGCACGAAAACTACGTCAACCCTGATGAAACCAAGCCTATGAGCTAGTTACTCTACACTCTAGAGGGGGCAATACAGTCAAGGGCCAGAGATCATTTCTGGTGGTAAAAGGCAGCCAAATCATCCAGATAGGAGGTGGAAGTAGACACTGTACCTACCAGAGTACTCCACAAAGTTGCAAGAGAGTGGAGTGATCTTGTGCAAACTACGTTTCATCACAGGAGCCATGTGCGGGTAAACTCGCAATTGTAAGTGGGGAACAGGGGCATTGAAATTTTGAATTCCTACATTATTGTAATTGACAACTTTGTGATAAAAAAAATGTATAAAAGTTAAAAAAATAAATTAAAAAAAAATGAATAAGAAAATGATCAGACCACGGACATGAAAAACAATCTCCGGGTGTCCTATTGGAATGCCCAATCTACAGAGAGAGTCAAGGTTATGACCATCCTTGCGGGTAGCAACAGAGATGACGTGATCAATTTCTAGATCTTCAAGATCCTGATTAACAGATGCGGCCATACAATCTGAGTATCATTAAACCAGAAATTTAAATCACCAAGAATAACATTTTAGAGGTAGGTTTTACGAACGAGTGAAGAAGCAAATAAAATTGTTTTTCAAATGTCGGTGAGTTATACAGCGGTCTCAAAAGTAAAAAATACTATAATAAGTGTAGGGGTTAACCAAAAACGTAACAAGTAGTAGTAATTCTACCCCATTCAGAGTTTCAATACTGACTTGATGAAAATGCAATGACTTACAGAAATTATAGCTACACCCTGTCAGCATTAGTGGATCTGTTCATATTGAGAACGTGATACCGGTTTATAGTGAGTATTTCGAATGTCTTTTTTTCGAATGCCATTATGTCGAAGCCAAAATGCCGGGAAAAAAATGTCGAATTTTTTTTTTAATGGGGGGGTTCCCCCCTGACACCACGTTTTTATTTGTTTACACTTTATTTTACTAGCAAAACAAAACAAAACATAACATAAAAAAGACATTCAATTTTTTTTTTCCAGCTACATTTATTTCTACGAAATGGCATTCGAAAAAAAGATTTCGCCATATTAACTGGATACCTGTGATACCCAATAGGCACCTCAAAAGCCAAATCAGGACCAAACATGTCTGATAACCAGGTCTCATTTAAAAAAGCAACTTCAATGTTGTTGTCCTGTATATATGTGACCTAAATGGCATGCTTAACCAGTGAGCGCATGTTAAGAAGGACACAATATAGTTGTTGAGTAGGCGCCTCAGACTGTATAATACACCCCATGTTGCAGGAATGACTATCATTGCCCAAGATGTCACCACACATCTGATCATTTTACTGTGTGGTACCAAAGAGAACCATGTTTTTCCCTTTCTCTCTACCTCCTTCTTCTTCTGCTACTTCTTCTTCTTCATCTTCTACAAAGAGTACCCAATAGACCTCTGTGCTGTGATGCAGCACTGATTATATTACCAAGTACCTACCACACCAGTGTATCTCAATCTACTGGCCTTACACATTACCCTGCTGCACTGTCTAGACCGCATACCTATACTTACCAATACTGAACCCCCTTGAAAACCATTGAACGACCTTACTCGCATTCAACCAGTTACAACAGGTCTAATGCAGCAAATTCCGTTGTAACGCATGATCGCAAACACATGCAATGTTGCCACCACCCCCATTGTAGCAGTTACCCTGGGAGCAGTGTGTGCTCACACCTTGCCAGCCATCTCCCTGTGGAGATGGGATGCTGAGATCTACTGGACCAACACTAACAATGAAATACACGGCAATGGTAGCCTAGCCCAACCCTTGAGCTCATTTGAATGAAGTTTTATTACAAAACCTTTCTCCCTTCCCCACCCACAGAAAGGGCTATCCAGCGCTGTCATAATATCCATATCGTGGATGCCCCCACCCTTACAGGTGGCTACCTTGATAGTGGCAACTGTGCGATTACTGCACCGAAGACACCTCCCTTCAGTGCTAATAGTTGTGAACATGCTCGATTGCCCTACCTGGGCCTCTTCTGTTTCACTCAGGCAAGTAACGTTACCTCTTGAGAGAGTCTGCACCCAGGACAGCTACAACACTGTGACAATGTGTCATATTATGGCTACAAGCATGGACCCTTCAAAGCCTATTCAACCCTCTTGCTCCGTAACACTCACTGTTCATGCCTTCCTTCCTTCATTGTCCCGGTTAGTGTTCTGTGTGTTCCCCTCCTTTGAACGCCTCCACTTCCCATTGGCTGACCGCATTGTGCCTGGAGAGAGGACCTACGCCTGTGCTCGGTCCCTCACAGTGCCATTTCCAGACCGTCGGCGCTGAGGTGAGGACCTCCTAACATCCTGCTTGGCTCACTTTCTTGATTGCATTAGCCGTGGAACCCTCGTTGTCATGCCTTCCTTCCTTCGTTGTCCCTGTTAGTGTTCCATGTGTTTCCCTCCTATACCCATTGGCTGCTGGTCCCTACTTTTTCTGGCATCAGATATAAATAAAATATCATTTCATTTCATCTAGGGCATTCCCTGCCCATTGCAGCCCCCTCTGGCGAAGGGCCTCAAAGCAAAGGGCAGCCCCTGAAGCAGCTATTGATGGTGTCTGCCAGTGTCCGCTGGAGATGCAAGAAGCCTGCTGCTCTCCACCTGCTGTGACATATCAGGAAAGTTGAATCTGGGTGTTCTGCACTGTTACTGTGTTTGAAAACTAGGCCCTTTCCCCCTTTTTCAGGAAAGTTGAGTCTGAGTGCTCTGCACTGCTGCTGTGTTTGAAAACTAGACCTTTTCAGCCTGTTTTAGGAAAGTTGAATCTGAGTGCTCTGCACTGCTGCCATGTTTGAAAATTAGGCCTTTTCAGCCCTTTTTAGGAAAGTTGAATCTGGGTGTTCTGCACTGCTGCTGTTTTTGAAAGCTAGGCCTTTTTACCCCTTTTTAGGAAAGTTGAATCTGGGTGCTCTGCACTGCTGCTGTGTTTGACAACTAGGCCTTTTTTTCCTTTTAGAAATGTTGATTCTGAGTGTTCCGCATTGCTGCTGTGTTTGAAAAGTAGGCCTTTCCCCCCTGGTGTCTTCCCTAATCTAAGCCCCACATTAGCTTACTGTCTGTTGTCTATTGATTTCTACAGAATTGTCATTCTCTGTCTGCTTGATCCCCTCCTCCTTATGTCCCAACCCTAGTGTTTTCCTCCCCCTCACTCTTCTCATCACCCATCCCCCCACCCTCTCTCTTGCATCCTCTATGGTGCTCCTTGTCTCACCTATCTTCTCCAACTGCTTTTCTATAGACTATCCTGTCCTTCTTACTAGGTCTGGGAGGAAGATGTTCAAAAGGGATATCCTGGTCTCCAAGCCAGGCCTCCCCATCACTGATACCTACACTAGTGCTTCCTCCAGACAGACCCTCACTGACATCCTCTTTGTCGTTCCCTCTCCATCCCTATGCATTGTGCCCAATATGACCCTCCATATGGTCTCTGTGCTCTCTCCTTTTTCCTCTTCACCCAATAATGGGGGCACCTGTTGGGAGGCCCTCCTGGCCCCCTTCCACCCCTCCAAGACCATCATAAATGTTTATCTTAATGGCACCGTCTTGGTCCAATGCCCTCAGGCCAACCTCCTCCTTTTGACAGATGCTTCCTGCACCTTATCAATTTCCTTTCTTCTCCTGCTGTCCCCTTTTCCCCTCTCCGGCTCCTCTGCTTCCTCCATCATCCGCCACCTCTTCATCATCCTCTACTGCTTCCCTGGCTGCCCTGTTGCCTCTTTCCCCCGTCACCCCTCTGACATTCTTCTCATCCTCCTTGGCTACCTTGCCCTCTCCTCCTTCCTCCTCTGCCCATCCTTGAACTCTTTTCTACACTTCCTTGGGGCGTACCTGAGACCTGTACCCCACCACAGAAGTCCTTCAAAGATGGCAACCTGCTCCACACTGCCACTCTCAACTCTCGCTCAGCTGTCAAACAACTCCATCTGAATGCTCTCGGTCTGACCTCGCCTCCTCTCTCCTTGCCTCTACCTCTCAACTTCTCCTTCTTGGAGACCTCAACATCCACCTGGATACCTCATGTACTTCTTCTGGACTCTTTTGCAACCTCTGTGACTCTCTCTCTTTATTCACCTCTCTGGCCTGACTCACTCTGCAGAGCAAATCTTTGATGTTCTGCTCTCCTCAGACCTCTCTCTCTCTAACCCACTCACCACTCATCTCTCCTGGAGAGATCACATTCTCCTTTCCTCTCATATCTCTCTCTCTACCCCTCAGGCCAAGCCTACTCCAATTCTGCCACCCACTTCCTCTCTCTGAACCTTTGGCTGACTCACACCCTGACACAGCCCTCTCTAACCTTCACTCCTCTACACTCTTGATGTACCTGCCCCTGTCATGAGGATCTGCCTGAAACCCAAATCCAAGTGCTACTCTTGGTACGATTCCGACCTCGTCACCCTTAAACGCAAGTGTAGGGTGGCTGAGAGGAAGTGGAGGGCAACAGGTACACCCTCTGACAAACTGGCCTGCCGCCTCCTCCAAAGGCATTACAGACTCTCTGTCCTTGCCAAGAAGGGAGCGCTCAGACCTACTTTCCAACCTTGACTCTAACATGTCTTCTGTCATCATCCTACTCGATCTCTCTTCTGCTCTCGACGCGGTCAACCATACCATCCTTCTCAACCATCTCTGTGACAACCTGGGTATCACTGATCAGGCTCTGGCCTGGCTGACTTCTTTCCTCTCTGATTGACCCTCCCAGGTCCAACTTGGGTCCTTCCTTTCATCTATCTCCCTTTCAAATTGCGGTGTTCCCCATTTGTCTAACCTCTCTCCCTGACTTTTCAACCAATACCTGGTAACTCTCGCCCATCACATTGCCTCTCTCTGCTCCAATTTTCAGTGCTATGCTGATGGCACTCAGCTCATTTTCAGGCTTCCCTCCTCCTCCTCATTGGTACACCTTCACCCTCCTTTCCTATCACTCTCTGGCTGGCCTCCCTTGGCCCGCCCCCTACCCCTACCTGCAAGGATAAGAACCTCAGGATCATCCTCGTCTCCACGCTTTTCTTTACATCACACATCTCTGATGTCTCTAAAAAGTCAAACTACCAAGACCTCCTCAGAGTTATTCTTCCTTTCCTCTCCTTCCCCCACAAGCTCACTGTCTCTAGAGCTCTGGTTCCCTCTAGAATGGACTATTGTTCCCCTCCCTTGTCTTGTCGCGCTCTGAAACACATGTGTATGAGCGCAATACAAATAAAATATCAATATCATTATCTAAGCCCGCGTCTCTGCGACATCTAATATCTTGAGCAAACTCTTTAAAATCTGCAAGGAGCTGGCCAAACCTACTGCAGTCTCTACTTCTCCTGTCCACTCCCAGACCCTATGCATGGCCCTAGCTTCTCATTTCACCACTAAAACTTAAGACATCATGTCCACCCTCTCCTCCTCCTCTGTAACCTCCTTCTCCTCTACTGGCCCCTCTTGAGTCCGCCTCTCCTCCTCCCTTTTCCTCCTTTCCTTTGTTCACCCCTGGCGACATTTTTATACAAGTCTGATCTATGAAAGTCTTGTCAAAACCGGTTCTTCCCTGTTCTTCCAAAACCATCAAGGACCACATTGACACCCTCGCTCCAGCCTTGTCCAATTTCTGCAACCTTTCTTTCGCCACTGGATCTTTCCCCTCCCCTCTGAAGCACCCCCTTGTGCAACCCCTTCTTAAGAAACCTTGGGCTGATCCATCCTGTCCTGCCAACTACCCGTCAATTTCCATTACTCCTTTCTTTGGCAAACTCCTGGAAAAGCTCCCATCTTAACATTCACACTGAATCCGTTGGTGTCTTCATGACCATCAGTCTTGCTTCAGAGCCGCTAGAATATCCTTGAAGACCTGCTCCCAAACCTCGCTTCTAACCTTCCTTCCGTCCTCATTCTCCTCAATATGACCTCTGCTTTCGATATGGTCAACCATGCCATCCTGCCCAACTGACTCTGTGATAACTGGGGTTTCACTGATCAGGCCCTGTCATAGCTGACCTCCTTTCTCACTGACCGACCCTTCAAGGTCCAACTTGGGTCCTTCCTCTCCTCTATCTCTCTCTCTACCTGTGGTGTTCCCCAAGGGTCTAATCTATCTCCTTGCATGTTCAACTAATGCCTAGCCCTCTGTTCCAACTTCCAGTGCTATGAGGATGACACTCAGCTCTCCTTCAGACTCCCCTCAGCCGCCTCTACTCCTTCTATCATTCCACATTGTCTTTCTGCAATCCAGTAGTGGTGTGCCGCCATCTCAGCCTTAATGCCAGTAAGACAGAGATCCCCCTCATCGAAACACCAGCTCCCTCCTTTCCTCTCACTCTCTGACCACCCACCCTGGGCCTTCTTCCCCCTCCCACCTGTGAGACTAAGAACCTCAGGGTTATTTCGACTCCAAACTCTCCTCTCTCACATCTCCAATGTATCTAAGAAGTCAAACTACCAGCTACACCTCCTCAGGGTTATTTCAACTCCACACTCTCCTCTCTCACATCTCCAATGTATCTAAGAAGTCAAACTACCAGCTACACCTCCTGAGAGGTATTCTTCCTTTCCTCAATTTCCCCCAGAAACTCACTGTCTCCAGAGCTCTGGTTCTCTCTAGGCTGGACTACTGCAACAGCCTCTTTCTAAATCTCCCTGTCTCTACCCTACGGCCTCTACAACTCATCCAGAACAGAACTGCAAGACTTGTCCTTGGGCTCAAGCCCATGGATCATATCTCTCCAGCTCTGAAATCACTTCACTGGCTCCCAGTTACAGCAAGGATCAAGTTCAAGACCATTTGCATTGTCCACAAGGCTTTTTGGGGCCTGGGACCACACTACCTCCAACTCTCTCTTCCTAAATATCTGCCTTCTTGAGCTCTCTGCTTTTCCACCTACAACTCTCTGAGGGTCAGTTGCTTCTCCAAGCAAAGAGTTGGGGGCAGATCTGTTTCTTCGGCTGGGGCCTCCATCTGGAACAGCCTCCCTGTTGCTCTGAAACTTGAAACAACTCAAGACTTCTCTCTTTGCTTCTTCATTCTCTCTTCCTCTCCCCTGATGATCACCTGTCTGATATATCCATGCACTGGTCACCTGGCCACCCTCTGAATTCGGACCCTGGCCCCTGCCTGTCCAGCTGCAATCCTGCACTGCCCCTGGCTCCCCTGCACTTGTGGTCTGTATCTGTAACCCTACAGTCCCCTCCCTTGCACTTATTGCTACCCGCTGGCTGCACTGATAACTTCCCGCACTTGCCAACTGCTGGCTGCACTCTTTGGGCCTCATTACACGGTAGGCGGTAACCATGGCGCTATTAGCGCCATGGTTGCCGCCGTTATTTTACAGTGTCCGCCTTGGTGGACGGTGGAATTAGCGCCCTACTCCAAGGTGAGCGGGCGGTAATTCCCCATTCACCAAGGCACTTCCCTGTTCCCATTTTTGCCCCCATAGGGCATAATGGGAATGGGGAAGGCGCTAATTACGGTACTGCAAATTGCGGTACCGTAATTAGCTCCAAGGTCCCTTTGCGGCAACCTACCAGCCATTAAAGTCGGGTCCCACGAAAGGAACTCGTAGTAAGGCGGTAAGGGTTTACCGGTACCGGTGCCCTTACCGGTACCGGTAAACCCTTACGGCCTAACGTGTAATGAGGCCCTTTGTCTCCTTTGTCCTACACTTCTAAATCCTCCTCCTACCCCCTGCGCTTCCCCCCTCCGTCTTTCCTGGCTCTTCTGTGATCTAGATGACACAAGGTCTAGTAAGATTGTTGTTTTGGCCTATTTTTGTTTCCCCCTACTTGTCTTGTCGCGCCTAGAAACACTTGTCTACAGGCGTGTTATAAATGCCATATCATATCAAATCAAGAACAAAATGGGATGAAAAATGTGAAGTCGCCACAAGCCATTAAGTAGAGATAATCGACTTTTCGCGAGTAAGAGATGGTGTCCTGCGTGTCGATTTTGTCACATTTTCCTCACTTCTTATATGTGAAAATGAATAACAACCATGTTTACCTCTTGAGCCATTTTGTTCTGTTGTGAGTCTAAGCCATGAATGGGCTTTCGGGTGAATAGAATTCTGGTAGCTGTAGTTTTCCATAAAAAGATGAGGGGGGAATAACACTAACATTGCATTCTTTAGCTGATATTTCTGAACAGGACTTATTTTGATGTGTGCTTAAAGCCATCCTTATAAAGGAATTGCTGAAAGCAAATATGAGTTGGAGGAGTGGGAAGGAGAGAAGGACACATGAGTCATGATGATCTGCCAATGATGTGGGAAGGGAGACAGTTGCTGGATGCTTGTCCAGCCATGAGACTTTTCACCTGTCCTATAGCTTTTAGTATTATCCCCAATCCCCCGCCATCCTAGATATGAGGGTGCTGCCCGCTGCTCCCAGTGGTGCCTGCTGAAAAATTGAGGGATGTTCCCCTATGGGTTTAAAGCCCACTCGATGCCCAGCTCCAAGTCTGTGCGACAAAAAGAATACAAGTAGCTGGCCTTTTCATGGTTTGTTGTATATCTAAGTCAAGAAAGCAGAGTCAAAACACACGCGATTGTTAACGCTGATATGACTTTGGATTCTGGCATGTGTACAGTTCCATTCAGGTTCGCGAAATAAAGCTATAATCGCTCTTTGCTTAATAGAAGGTTTTATTTATTATTTAGGTTGGTTTATACTGTGAGTTGTGTACTTTGAGACATCTTTATGAAATCGAACACTGTTTTAGCTCATTAAACTGTATATTAACACACACTTGTGTTGTCTAGAGATGAGAAGTAATTTGGTCGAGTGCCTACATTGCAGACTGGGATAAAATCCCATTTTAACAAAAGTGTGTGATCCTGGACAAATGATTTATTTTCACTGCGCCGAATCTTCCCCAGTTGGGATGCCGAGTCTAGGTGGTCAGGGAGGCAAGATGTCAGGTATGGGTTTCTGTTGTGGGGGGCAGGGAGGAGACAAGGTATTGATTTTCTTTTGTTTTTCTGGTGTTTATTTTCATGTGTTGTGAGTCTCAATCCTCAAAGTTCCTTTTGCTGAACTGCAATCCAGTATCTGTCATCATTCATTCATTCATTCAAGATGTTGTGGGGGAAAAACCTAAACTTGTACTCTTTTACCTTTACATGTTTCTAGACACATTTGCATATTTGCATAAGTACTTACTGTGACGGGTGCTTTTCAAGTTGTCCATGTAATTTGGTCGAGGAGAATTTGTCAAAATCGATTTCAACGAATTTGTTTTTATTGTTAACTATTTCGCCACAAATATATGCTTGGGGAGAACCCGTGCAGCTCGCCTTCCACCTCTCACCTTAATTATTACCCTTAGCCACTCTCTTCATATATTTACAGATGCAATTCGATAAAAACAATACATTGAATTCGACGAAGTGTCCTGTGCAGTAATCTACTATCCCCTTTTGAAGACCTCTTTATAGAAGTAAGGCAGAAAGAAAATGTGGGGGGTGAAGAGTGGAAAGGAGGAGTTGGAAAATGGGCCATGATGAAAAATCCCAAAGACTAATAGGTATCCTAATAGAGAAAGCTATGTAGGCTGCTTCTTCTTATTCTGTGGTAAACAGCCACATAGCAAGATCCCCAAAGAGTATCTCTGCTTATAGAACCTGTGAAAATGCGAACATTAACTTGGGACGTCCGTCACACAGCTGGATCTGATTTAGGCAATGGCACATGAAAACCTGAAAGCCATGCTGAGCTGACTGGAACTTTCCGCTCGCAGACGAAGGACCGATGGTCAAGACGACGCAAACACGATAGACAAACACAAGTGGTGAGAAAAAAAGCTAGGCATAGTGGTGGTGACAATAATATGATAGGTTATTTATAACATGCTTAATACCCAGAGGGTTCTAAGCTCGGACCCGGGGATCGAACCTGTGGTGCTCCGTGACATCTTGCTTCCAAGGCGAGCATGTTGCCCCTGAGCTATCTTCCCGAGACAACACTCAAAACATAGAACACCCTCCAGAGACTACAGCGCATGCAGACTGTGATAGTACCCCATGGCTCGGCAAAGGCTATCTCAAGGAATTTTGGGTCCTGTGGGTCAGACGACTTTGCCCCCTCCGCACCCAAACCCTCACCAGATCCTTAAAATGGAGGGTTCCACAATCTTTGGTCATGCCCCACCCCCAATGCGATCAAACCCATAGCTTCAAATGCTGCCCCACAGCAATAAACATATGTGTGGGTACACCCTGTCAGTCCAGTTGCCCTGTTCAGACTTGCTGGAATCAGAAGAGCAAACACGTAGCATTTCAAGGGCAATATTAGCAGTCCACGAGGTGGGTACCGTACTCATCTGACACATTTCAATAAGCATTAGCAAATTCAACAATGCTGTGTAGGCATGAGATAGGCATTTGCCACACACTGCCATAATCATATCACCCATGCATAAGATGGCAACAGCTGGACAATGGTGTGAGTATCTGGGCATATGATAGCAGTGCAGGGAAAATGCCTGTCTAATAACTATACACAGGTTAAAAGGGCATGTTCACTGCTTATAAATCAAGTGGCTGAATTGGTAAGACAAGTTTCTTGCACCAGTACACATTTACAAATTAAATTAAGCCATTGCAGAAGACTATTTATAAAGAACACTTGCAGGCCAAAGTTTCATCTTACAGCTTCAAAAAGCTAGCTCAAACAGATATTCAGCAAAAGCAGGCAGCAACCTTGGCATCTGTGCTTTTTAACCTGGTCTTTGGTAAAAAAAAAAAAAAGAAAATGAATACTGCGCAGAAATGGCGCGGGCCGGATGACTTAAGGGATCTGAGTATGCCTGCTACGCTTTAAAATATTAATTGAGATTATTCCAGTCAGATGCTTGTGCATCTTTAGATATTCATGACTACAGTTCAAAAGACTCGTGTCTGTCGGGCCTGTTTCTGGGGTTTTACTTGATCGGAACAGTAAACTATGCTCTTCGCGTGTGGTGGATCCTTTCTGAATGCATCGCGCGCGCAAAGGAACTTCGAGTGACAGTCACAGCACGAGCTGACACCCATGCATTCTTTCCGCACATTGCCGCTCAACCACGCCAGAGCAGCCCAGATATGTGCAAGATGCGGGCAGAACGTGTGGAACGCGGCCGGTTCATTGGAATCCTGCCTCTGGGATGGGTTCCGTTCTGTGTAGATCCCTGGCGGTGGAGCATTCTGGTTAGTTTTGACTGACTGAAGGTGCAGGCATCCAGAAGGCAATTATTATAGGTGCTTCAAAGGGGGCGAAAAGAATGAACTAAATAATACATGAAACAATTGGTCTATCTTTCCAGCACTCCGCTCTTTGAAGTTCGTGATTGAATTCACGTCTGATTGAATTCACGTCTGACAACCGGAGAGGATGTCATTGCCCTCTGGTGTCCATGGAGACATGCCAGTATTTTAGGCACTCCATCAAGATTAATAGGTGTTGACCTCGAGTTATCCATACTTCATTCAGACGGGTGCAGCTGCTACCCCGCACAGCTTTCCATTGCCAAGAGACCTTATGAGGGTCCTACATCCAATATCTTCGCTTGTGATGACTGATGTCTAACAGTCTGGTTCACTGAGAGTCACTCCTGAATGGACATGTCCCTCTAGCTCCACTCCACCTTTGTGTATTACTGGTTACAGCCCTACACAGATACCCAGTAAGCTTGACTCACTAGCCTTCTCTAAAACAACCTATTTGATGAAGTTGAGAGCCCCCATGAGCACCAATTAAGGTTGCACACTATCCAGCTTTCCTTCTAAAACTGTACATTGTTGTTTGTACTAGGATCTTCCTTACTTACCTCTCCTGATGAATGTTCAAGGCTAGGCTGCTTATGAACAGAAACATGTAGAGATAACTCTCTGTATCTAGACAGAGATTTAAACTGTTATATCAGATGAACAGTAAATTAAGAAAGTGTTACACAAGAGAGATGTCTTGGGTGTACATATATCAATCTGTATAGAACATACATTGATTGTAATTTACAATTTCCTATGTTTTATGTGTCTCATTATGACGTTTATGTGGGTTTTGTTAACCTGTTGATGTAATAACTTTTTAACTGAATATATTTGATTAAAGAGATTGTTTGATTTTATGATGGTTTTTAGTTACTGTCAGTGAGTTTTCTAATGCAATCTGTGAACAGAGCTCTGTCTCTTATATATCTTGAGCCTTATTGCCCTCCCGGGTGTAGACAGAGTACATGCATTCGCCACGGCATGGTGGGGCAGTGTTTACTGGGTTTCCTTCTTTATAGTGTCCTATGTTTTTATCCTACACATGAGAAGCAGTGTAATGTGGTTACTCATTGTGGGAATGGCAGGGCTGCAGGAGAGTCATATTGGTGTATTATTTAAATCTGTGAATGTTTGGGAGTGAAGTTACTAGAGGCAGAGGAATGTGATCCTCGTTGCGCCCGTCCCTCCCTCGTCTTGACATTACAGGATTGACTGGTGTACATCCTTCCAGGCCCCCTCCTACCCATCACCTCTTTACTGCAGATGCGAGAAACGCTATTGACTTAGACAACCATACAGACCCTACCCTGCTGACGTCGCAGTGGAGATAAACTTGCAGCTGATGGAGCAATTGGATTGACTGTGACCGTGCAGGGAACCAATGACGTCACAGCTAGGACCAAGGCGTAGATGTGTTAGACACAAAGCATATCGTCATCCATCACGAAGGTACACAAACAAATAGGATGAGTTGCACATAGACATGAAGAACATGCTTTGACTCACAAAGATAGAGGACATATACTCTTTTGCTATGCTTGCACAGTGCAGAATGAAGTTTACATAAGTAGCCATGAATATCAAGATGGAAGATGCGGCCACATTGAAGTGGATGGAAAGCAATTGGAAGGCACGAGAACGCAGGGAGAGGCCTGACTTGCTGATTTAATAGAAAAAGGTAGACCAGATGACTCATGCAGATGGGGTAATTAATTTTGCCAAGGCTATCAAGGGAGGGATAGTTTCACACCAGCAGCTGAAGGTACAGACAAGGGCAGACCTAAGAAACAGTCTTCATACATTAATAAAGAAACAAATGTTGTTGGAAGGACAGAGGCACACCAAATCACCCTGAACGTTACCGAAAGGTAGCTCAAACAAGACTCCAGAGGACAGGGAAGATATGACACCTGCATGTACAAAGGCTAAAAATCCTCGTAAATGTTGAGCGGGAAAATCAAGCCTGTGGTCTCTACAAACATGACTCGAGATGGAGAGACAAAGCCTATTCATTCAAGCCAGACAGAGACGGTCGTTCCCATCTGGCTTGGGGCAGGAAATATAAAGTAATACTAGGATGAAAGCTAAATGTCCTGACTCAAGGCCTAGAGGATCAGAGATGGCAACCTTACTGGTACAGAGAGCACCTTTGGAGCTGTTCTCATCAACTTCAATTGTTGCCCAGTGAATGATAACCTTCCAAGGCACCAAGGCTGAGTAGATGCTCACTGACCAATCCCTACTCACCCCCCACGCCAATTCACACATTGTTGCGTCAACCAGTTATAATTCAATAACCTGATATGTTTCTAGTTCCAACATTTAGGAGGTGGTCGAGGTGGAGTCACCATATAATGTGTAACCAATCAGAACACTAACCCTATATGGATGCTATATGCAGTTTACCTCACTACAAACCCCGGTCTACCATATGTTTTGTGGAGTAAAGTCATTTCTGACGTCATAACTCTTTACAAACTGTTGGCACGTCTGTAACCAGTCTAGAGCATTGGAGATACTGATTTTCAGAAGGAAAGGTAGAGTGGTGATCGGTCTGTAGTTGGTAGGAGAGGTGGGATCTAGAGAAGGTTTTTTAAGGAGGGGGAGATCCAGGCTACCTTGAGGGCTGGTGGGACAATGCTGTTATGGAATGAAGAATTGATAAAAGTAGTGATACAAGGAACAAGGGCTTCTGCACAGTCCTTGACAAGAGGGGTGGGGCAGATATCACCTTGACAACAAGAGGGTTTCAGGCCAGCAATGAGGTTGGCGGGTTCCAGCACTGTGATGAGGCGGAAGTTAAATGGAGGGTAAGTGAGTTTGCATAGGGAGGAGGGTGGGTGGTTTGCTCTTGCTAGCTCTGTTGCGGATGGTGGATTGCTTGATCTTGATTTTTTCTTGAAGGGGGACCATTTTGTTTGTTAGGACATCTTGGATGTTTATGCATCAGGTGTCATCCTTGGAGAAGTTAGTGGTTGGGACACACAGGGATTCAAGAACCCGTAGGATGGAGAGTAGTTTGCGGGATTGGTATTGGGCATTGTTGATTCTGTTAGATAGTGCAGCTGCTTTGGTGGTTAGGAAGGCTTTTTCATAGATCTTAGCTTATTGAAAGAAGATGGAGATTTACGCCAGCTATTTTCGGGGGTGTGTTTTTTTGTTTTCATGACTTGAAGGTCCAGGGTGAGCCAGGAGTTTATGTGCATGGTGGGTTTGGCTTTGCAGGATTTAAGTAGGGCAATGGTGTCATTCGCTGCGAGAATAATGGAGTTGTGTGTGTTGACCAAATTGGTAGGGTCAGGGGGTGGGGAGGCTAGGGTGAGGTTAAGGTTGGCCATGAGGATGGGTAGGAGTCATCAATTGGTAAGGTTACAGGAGCATCTAGTGAGTGTGGGTGGTAGGGTGGGGGCCGTGGGTGGGTGCACAGGGGTAGGGGGCATTTTGAAGGAGATGGTATGGTGGTCTGACCAGAGATTGGGGGAGATAGCTATATTGTCTACATTGCAGTTTAGTTCAGCAATCCAGTCTAGGGATCTTCCCAGTTGGTCAGTTCAGATGGAGAAACGTTGAGAGAACCCAAGGGAGGTTAGGGAGTGTACAAGTGAAAGGGCGTCCTTGTCTGCAGGATCTAACAGTCCGAGGTTGAGGCCACTGAGGACTAGGACTTTGGTGAAGGGTTTAGTGCTGGAGCAGAGAAGGGAGGAGAGGTAATCTTCGAAGGATTTATTTGGACCTGGAGGGCGATAGATGACATGAATGGTTAGGGTGGACATGGGCAAAATAGTGAGCCTAGTGCTGAGTAGGTCACAAGAGGGAGGAGCATTGGATGGAAGGGTGCTGATGGATGTGGTGTCTCTATGGATGAGAGCAACTCCCCCATCTATGTGTAGGAGATGATTGCAGCTGAAGATGGAGTAGCCTGTGGGAATGGCGATAGAAACATAGGGGGGGTAGTGTGGGCACCACTAAGTTCACAAAATTATGTTTCTTTGATGAAGGTAACTGAAAGGTGAATGGCGATCCTCACTGATCCAATGTACACCACATCAGTATATGAAACCTAAAGCAAAAGAGTGTCTGGTGAAAACTTTGCCAGACCTGAGGTTGCCAAATATTCTAGTGAAGACTACTGCATATTGTACTTAGATGCTCAGTTTATCCTGAATGAGTTTGTTCATCTCAACAAATGATGAAACCAAATGTTTGTAAAATGCAAAAGTGTCTTATTTTATTCAAGTTTGTTTTCCATATGGTCTAAGCAGAAGCCTCCACTGCCGATGCATTTTGCACTGTGGTCCTTCTTCAGGGTGGGTTGTATAATTATAATACCAAATGAACAATGTTTAGAAAGGGACTCACAATTCCAAATGGAAATTATACTTCTCAACTAAGATCTATTGTCACATGATAATGGGTATAGTGTAAATGTATTTGTGTAAGTCTGCGGGGTCATAGAATGGAAATTAAACATCATGGATTCGAAACCTTGAAGCCAGCGATCTGCAAAATGTTCCTTACCCCATTAATTTGATGCGTGCAAAGATGCTACCACTAGATATTAGCTTGTGGGTAGTTGAACGATGGATGAGAAAGTGGTGAGTAGTATATTTGAAGGGCGTCCCTCACCAATGTTCCTGAAATCATGCCTCTCCGAAACAGACACATTCGTGAATATGCGATCTAGCATTCCGTATCTTGTTTCTATCAACTGCACTTGTCCGCGATGTGGTTCATCAGAATGCTTACCTCTGAACAGAGGTCTTATGTCACGTATCAGTCCTGGTGGGGAGGAGCGCTGCTGTGTCTGTAAGGAGGGATACTGCCGTATGCTCTGTTAACTGTATACTGGGAGGTTGCTATGGGAAACCGCACAGTAGCACGTGATGACGTGTCGGGACAGAAGAGTTTACGGCATGTATAGTTGCCAGGGGAACGTGTATACAAAGTTAAGAAATACAAAGCTCAATTTGGTATGTGATGTATGATAAACATATGCACCAGCAGGAAGGTCTGGAATGTGTGTGTAATTAACAATATGTCTGAAATGGAGCGTGTGAACGCACTAGCTAAAAACTAAGTGACATATCCCTACGTGTATGAAGCAGCAGGTACAGACATATGATAATGTCGGTATAAGATTTAAGGACACCGGCAGATCTATGATACTAGTCTACCAATCCTAATATTATGGTTTCAACAGTTGTGTATAAATTAACATTCCTGGCAAGGGGAGGTACGTCTATTGTAATATGCAGGTGTAGTATCCAACTTGTTAATGCTAAATGCTGGTGCAAATGATGCTGAAAAGCATTTGCCTTTACACATTAGGTTTAGATAAGCAGTGTTGCCACCACTTTTGTTCTGATACCGAACACACAGGGCCTCATCACGACTTTGGCGGTAACCCTTAAATCCAGCGGTAGCGCTATTACCGCCGGATTTAAGGGTCCACCAAATCTGAGCTGGGGGAAATCCGCCAAAAATCCACGCTCATACCGCCGGCGGGAAATCCGCCGGCGGTATTAGCGCGAAATATCCCCATTGAGCCCAATGGGGAATGGGGCATTCCCGAATGGGCTCAATGGGGAATGGGGAATGGGGATTAACATTAGCGCCAAACTCGTGATCCGGCGCCATTAGCGCTGGGGAGTTCGGCGGTAGGGCAGATAGCACCAGCGCTAATCTAAAAGATAGGGTGGTGAAAGTCATGGAGAGGCATGTGACTTACAAAGTCTCGTCTTGAAATAGTTACATACAGAATACCAGAAATTGGTGCAGAGTTGAGAACATATTTACCTAGTCATAGTCATACAATACAGTAGACAGTCATGTCTCTGATTCATCCCTGGTTACGAGTGAAATAATCTCGAAGGAATAGGATGGCAGTGATAATGGGAAATCCACATGTGTGCTAATCACATCTTAGGCACAGTTATAAATAACAATACACATCTAGTTCCTCATTCAATCCATCGAGGGAAACAGTGCCCAGTTTTTCGATCCAATAAGCTTTTCTTTGTCCGAGTTTTTTGCTGGGACTCAATCTTAAGTGATAGGAGTCGATGATATCCAAAATCTGAAATCTAATTTGTGACAATTGGTGCCTTGCTTGCTCAAAATGTCTTGAGACCGGAGAGTGTTGGTTTTTCATTCTGATGTTTGATTTAAGTTCATTCCATCTCAGCCTAGCTTTTCTGCTTGTCTGACCTATATATAGAAGTCCACAGGGACGTTTAATCAAATATATTACACCTTTAGATTCGCATGTTGAGTAGTCTCTAATGGTAATTTTTTTGCCTGTCCTGGGGTGTGTTACTGAGTCTCTTTTAATGATACTGTTACAGTTACCACAGGAGATACAAAGAAAGGTTCTCTTTCTTTTGGTCTTCATTTTTGTGGTTTGCTTAGAATGTGTTTTCACATGGAGATCTTTAAATAATTCTTGTAGCTTAATGTCACATGACAATAAATGCCAATGTTTTAGTATATTTTTTTTTATCCTTGATGTTTGTACGTTGTACCTACTTACAAATACTAGTGGGTTGCTAGGATCAGTAGTACTGTTAGTTGGATTCAAAAGAGATGATCATTCTTTAGGTGGGGCTTTCTTTCTAGCTATTGGGAGTTCATCTTCTTTATAACGTCTTTCTTAAAATGTTGCCATCATTTTGTTTTTCTCATATTCATACACTGTCTCTGTATTGGTGATTCTTTTTACACGTAGTAGCTGGCTGAACGGTAAACTCCTGAGTTGCTGGAGGGTGGAAACTCATCCTGTGCAAGGGATTTTTCCATCTGTAGGTTTGTGGTGCACATTGATCTCAAAGCTAAGTGCATTGGATGTGATTTGGACATCGAGAAAATGAATTAGTTGGTTACCAATCTCATTTGTAAACTGTATTCTCCTGTCTACCATATTAAGATAAATGAGAAAGGCATCTAGTGTTTCTCTTGTGTCACTCCAGATCAAAAAAATGTCATCGATGTATCTTTGCCAATATCGGATGAATCTGTGCCTAATTGGATGTCTGATGATATGATCTTCTTCGAATTTCAGCATAAATGCATTTGCACAGCCTGGGGCTATCATGGCACCCATGGCTGTGCCACTTGTTTGTAAATAATATGTATTGCTATGTTGGAAGTAGGCATTTTGGGAGATAAATTCTAATAGCACCATTATCCAGTCTTTGCAAGCTTCTTGTAATGAAAGCCATTCCACTGCCTGTTGCCCAAGGTCATGTGGAATCAATGTATATAGACTGTTATGTCTATGGTGATCAGAATGTCTTCTTTCTTAATATGTATGTTGTTGAGTCTATTCAAAAAGTCTGTGGTGTCCCTGATGTATGTTGGATATCTCTGAATGATTGGTTACAGTATGGTGTCAATGTATATACCTAGAGGTTGAAGCACACTGTTTGTGGCTAGCACTAGTGGTAACCTGGGATGTTGAGTCATGGAGTTATGAATCTTTGGCAGAAGATAGAAGTGTGGTGTTTTAGGATAACTTTGTGTGAGAAACATTCTTGTCTTGCATTGATCCATTCATTGTTCTCTGCCATTTCCAATATGGATTTCAAGTTGCCTGCAATCTCACCGGTCGGGTCTTTAGGTAGTGCATTGTATACCTCCACATCGCTCAGTTTTCTTGTACATTCTGCTTCATAACCTTCTTCATTCAGTATAACCAATGTACCCAATGTGCCCCCTTTATCTGCTAGTCAGATAACAATCGTGTCATCTTCAAATAGATTCCCGATGGTGGTTAAATCTAACTTGCTCAGGTTTCTATATTTCGGTGTGTTATAGGATATCTTTTTTAGTACAGATTCATCTATGGTGGTGTGAGGTAATGGTGGCACGAAGGTGCTTTTAGGTTTGAGTTCCAGATACTCTGTGGTAGATGATTCAGCCTCTTTTTCAATATCTGCAAAATACGCTCTCAATTTAATTTTGCGAACAAACTTGAAGGTTTCAATCTTCGTGTTAAAAAAACTAGTCACCATGATTGGCATAAAGTTAAATCCTTTTTGTAAGAGCTGTGTTTCAAGCTCAATCTGCGATTAGGTATCTTGACTACTGGATTCTCCTGGTCCGGTATCTGCTTTGCGGTTTCTGTGTTCATTCTCTTCCTTCGACCCCTCCTGGTTCTTTTCTTCTGCTATCCTGACTGGCGAGAGCAGGACCAGCTGTGAGGATCTACCTAGGTTTCATATATGTTAAGGATGTCAAGGTTGTTATTGGTAATGAGGTCATGAACATCAGTGGCATGAGCGAAGATGCATGTGCATTGATGAGGGCACATGCGAGAGCTTGATTAGGGGGGTTGGTGAGGTCAGAGATAAGGCTAGACAGGTGGAGAACTGCCGGCTCTGAGTGTGGGGAGGTGGTATCTGTTTGAAGGTGTGAGAGGGGATGTGTGATGCTTGGTGGGTAGGTGAGAGTTTTAGGAGTCTTGATTTTCCAGTGCAGGGGAGTGAGGTAATGGGGGTGCTGGATAGGTGGTTTCGCTGGTGTGTGTGTATTTTGGAGATGATGTGTGGTAAGCATAGGGGGTGGTCTACGTGTGGGAATGTTTTAGTCTGTGTGGGAGCAGGCAGGGCACTAGAACATTAGTGCTGAAGGTTCTGTGAAGTTACTACTATCCAAAGACCAATGTGGCTATGAATAGATTCTATTTCTACATGAGAAAATAAGAGGTTTTTGAAACTGTGGATGAATATGTCAGTGCTTAGTATCGAGGAGTTGATAACAAGGCCTCGTGCTCAAGAGCACCAGGGCCGAACGGCCTGTCCAATTCGATCCTGAAATCGAATGCCCGAGCCTGGTCAGTCATAGTGTATAACCTCTGTGAGAACTTTCTACAGTTTGAGGAGACTCCTCCTTCGTCGAGTTTGGCTATCATCATCCAGATCTTCAGAGGGCGATCGGGGGCGTTGGCAGTTAATTATCACCTGATCACCCTTCTTGATGCTGATAGTGTTAGACCTTGCACCCATTTATCCAGTAATGCAATATCATGCAGCAAAACACATTTGCCTGTTCTTCTTCTTGATGGCTGGTAGAAGGTGTTCTGTTGTATGTGGAAACCAGCCCAGGAGGCTTCTTCTGTGCTCCAGTTAAATTGGAAGTCAAGGAGGTGCTGCCAGGGCCAAGCCCCAAAAGTCTTGAGGAAAAAAACCTTGTGTGGTTTCTCTGTCTTCCTTTTGGTTTATGCAGACATTCTCCTAATGGTGATTCAAAGATGCTTGCATGCAGGAAGGGTTCTCAGTAGACTGCACACTGAGGCTAGAAGGTAGGTGTGTTTCTGTATCCAGAATCCATAGAATGATGGAGGAAGCACACTCTGAGCGCTTCTAAGTAAGTAATCCCGCCGTGGGTCACACAGAATGCAATGAGCTACAGGAGCTATAACCTCGCTGCATGTTCCGGCTGCCAGTATCTGTAGCCCCACGGATCATAGCCCTGTGGGAAATGAAAACCCACTGCACACCAATGGCTAAGAAAGCTGCAGAAAGAGGCAATGAAGCTGTAGTCTCATGGCGAGGAGGAGCTGCGAGTAACAGCAGTGCCGCGGGGAGAACCGGCCGAGCCACTGCAGCAACGTGAAAATTACAAAAGGCTTGGAATTTTTGGCCACCAAAAAGTAAATATATAGTCAAGCCCGACTGAAATATAGATTTAGGATGAAAGAAGAAAATGAACAGTACGTAGCCCGACCGGGCACCCGGACTAACACAGATAGGCAAGGAAGTAAAGGGGAATAGAAGTGTAATTCTTCACCAGCGAGGAATGAAAACTAGCATCTATTTTAGGAAATTCTCACAAAGCAATGCCCTAATCCCTGCTTCTGACCAGCTTAAATGCAAATCAGTGAAGCTCAAGTTTCCTCCTGACAGGGCCCTCTGGTGGCATTACTAGACAGTTGCTGTACAATGAGGCATTGAGGACCTCAATGCCTCCATCTTGGGAAGGTGTGTAACCCATATGATGGGCTTCTGCACCAGTGCCACCACAAAGACCAGAATGACAGGGCTTTCCTAACAGTTAGCACGGTTTTTGCCTCCTTAATTATGGTAGAAGCATGGGCTGAGGGGAACGGTATTGTCAAGAAACATCAAGCAGGGTTTAGGAGAGGCCGCTATAACTCCCTACATGGGGTCTTAATGCATGCTCTATTTTTTATGGAGCGTGGGTAGACCTGTCCCTGGCTTTTGATACAGTTAACATAAAAAGGCTGTGGGCAAATTTGGATGCTTGGGGTATCCAGTCTGGACTACTAGCCATTATTAGGCACCTTCATGCAGACACGAAGATACAGGTGAGATTGGATGCTAGTGGTAATCTCTCAGGCTTAATTCTGACTGGTAGAGGTGTTAGGCAGGGTTGCATTTTGGCTCCCTCCCTATTTAACCTCTGCATTTCAGATCTGGCCCTTATTTTATACGCGCGTGCTTCCCCTAAAATCGTGAATCAACCGTTGAGTTGGTTAGTATATGCAGATGATGTGGTCCTTGTACATCATACACCAATAGGCCTCCAGTGCCTCATACGGGGGATCAAGAGATACGCAGCAATCAATGATCTAATAATCAACCCCTCTAAGACAAGCGTAGTGTGTTTTTCTAACTCAGAAAGGCACATTCCTAATTTTAAATGAAGGTTAAATAGCCTTGCCATCCCTCTGAAGGTTGAGATTAAATATCTGGCATTGATTATGCATGCATATCCCTCTGCCTCAAAAGTAACAGCTCACCTTGAATCTGCAACTGACCAATTGATCTGTCAGATAAGAAAGATCCAGTGCAAGTATTGCAAGTTTTCTTTGGTTCCCTTGATACAATATTATAAAGGGAAGGTGATCACCAAAGTAGTTTAGGGACTAGATTCAGACTTCTAGGCATGGCCAGTTGACTGGGAGAAAATGGGGAGGAGAATCTGGAAGAAGGTGTTAAATTTACTGCACTCTCTGCCCGTCTGAAGCATAAGGTATGAATTGGGACTATCCTCTTTGGTGGCTGTATTGGACCAAAGAGGGGGTACTGGTATAAGGACGTGGCAGTTAATATCAATCAGGGAAAGTCGACAGGACTGCTGAGAATGAAGGAGATCGCTCTGAACTGCCTGGGGCATTTGGATAAAAGTCAGAATGATCTGTTGGGGAATACGGAGCATGTGAAAAAAACGATTTTGAACGTAATTGGATTAAAACAATTGATACAGTTCAAAATTTGAAGCATGCTAAACAGTATCCGGTCATTGCATCGACAACCAAAGCATCCACAGCCATACCATCTAAAAAAAAGCATCTAATGCATTTTTTTTAGAAGGTAAAGGGTTTAGTTTAATAAAAATGGGTTTCAAAGGTTAAAAAAGGGGGTTTGATGGAGGCACCCCCATTAAAAAAAAATGGAAAAAATGCATTAGATACTTTTTTTTAGGTGCTTTTTTCAAGATGGCATGGCATTAGATGCTTTGGCTGTAGATGGAATGACTATAAACCTGCTAAACCACTCTTGATTCTCGATAAACCTAAGGGCTCTCTCCCTGGCTATTTAATTCAATTTCTGGATTCCAGGAAGAGGGCTGATTTCCTTAGGTTTAGTCTTGATGTAATCCTGACAGGCGAGATAAGGGTCTCCAGAGACTCTTCTGGCAAAGAAGATGGTTTCTGTCAGCAATGTGGGGCTGGAATTGTGCAAACTCGCAGGCATATAGTAATTGATTGTGCAGCAATGAAAGAAGTGAGAGTCAGATTCCTTTCACAATTTGTCCATGACACAGACTGGTTTCTACAACTGGATTTTGCGAGAGAGCAGTTTCTGGTCATAATACCAAATTAACTCTCGGGGTTCTAAGTCTGTGGATGTCGGTTGGTTTTTTTAATTAACATTTTTAACTTGCTTCACCTTGATATCTGTACATGTATTTCAATATTGTATCAAAAACTATTTCCTTTTTTAATGTAAAATTATGATATAGATACCCTGTCAATTGTTGCAATGATTGAATTTCTTTTCTCCTTTTTTGGAATGTGTCATGTTTTTATTTTGTAAAAAGCTGTAAAATTGGCTAAATACAAAAAACATTAAAAGAAATATGTCATTGCTCTTAGGAAATTGGCTGTGACTTGCAATTTTATCACAGGAGTAACACAGAATGAAATAATTCAGGATAATTCAGGATAAAATTATTATTCAAACTAACAGCAATGTAGTCCTAGAAAGATTATGGATACGTGGCGATCCTTCCCTGGATGAAGCTATGGCAATATCTAAAAAGGTTGAACACATAGCTACACGCAGCAGGGCCATCAAAGATCAAGTGAAAGATTTGGTTACTAAGCCTGTCAAAGTGAATGTAGTGAAACCAAAGGCCTGCTGCAGAAAATGTTACAGATGATAATGCTAAAAAGACTTATTTAGGGAAGAGCTTTCGATGTGGCAAAAGAGGACATTATGCCAACTCTCAATTTTGTCCTGCGTTGAACAAAACATTTTCTAACTGCGGGATTAACTGTAATTTTAGCACAGTGTGCAGAAACAGTAAATTAAATCAAAAGGCTAAATGTGTACAAGAAAGAGATGATGATGAGGAGGAGGAATAGGATTTAGAGGTAGTCACTACGGTGAGAAGTGCCAACAAAAAAGACCCACAAGGGCATATTTTGCAATGATGGCATTATTTCTGAACTTACTGTTGACTCAGAGTCTCCGTACACTATAATACCAAAGGAAAAGTGGCAAGAGATGTGAAAAAGGGGAGAAAACTCTTATGAAAACCAACACGCCAGTAGTGTCTTTTCAGTGCTTTTATTGTGTAATGTTAAGCACAGCATATAAAGACCCCCACCACATTCAGGATATCAGCCTTAACTGAAATTACTTAAGAAACAACAACAGCTAAAACATTCCACATTCCAATAGAACATTCCCTCGCATGGCTATTCTAGAATAGGCATGGTTAAGCAAGGCATGAAACAGCTAGACATTTATAGAACACATCCCCCTCCCCTATTTTACAAACAAAAAATGATATACGAGAACACAGATTTTTATCTTAAATAAATGAAAAACAAAAAAAATTGAAATCATCTTTTAATCTTCGCAACTCTGGACATATTCCAGACTTGACCACTTTCCAACCCTACAGCAATCCTGAAAACTCGCACAACCCTAACAGGGTCAGTGTACAGGGGCTCTCCTTTCCTCGAGAGCACAGCTTTTCTTATCCGAACCCAATCTCCAACTTCAACCACAGTTCTCTTTTTGGGATGTTTCTCATTGACTCTCTCCACCCATTTACCCTTGCGCACATCCATTTTTCTTTTTACCTCATCTACAACCACATCCGTCTCTCTCGCTCTGCCCAACCAGGCTGGCGACACCATAGTGTTGGCTTTTCGGCCCCTCACAAGTTCAAAGGGGCTCATACCTGTCTTGACACCTGGAGCCATCCGCAACGCATACAACCTTTCCTTCACCGCCACTCTCCTGTCTAGGGCACACGCATTTGCTCCTCGAATGGCTTCCATAATACATCGATTTACCCTTTCAACCATACCATTTCCTTGAGAATAATATAAAGGAGTACTTTTGTGCCCAATCCCACATTTAACAAGGTAATCTCGGATCAACTTTCCTGTGAATTGTGGCCCATTATCTGTGAGAATACTCTTAGGTAGGCGCTCTCTCTCAAATACATTTTCCAGAAATTCTATAATACGTTGACATGTGACTTCTCTCACAATCTTGAATTCAGTCCATCTTGAGAAGCTGTGAACTAGGGCAAGGATGAACCTTCCTCTACCCATCCCCATGTCAACCGGACCCAAAATATCCAACGCTAAATCCTGCCATACTCCCTCAGGAGTGCTTGTCTTCCCCATTGGCTGGGACACTGCTAACAAATTTTTCCCGGATTTGACACAATCAGTGCATGCACCAACTACCCTCTCAATTTCACGGTCAATCCCTGGCCACCAATAATCTGCTTTTATCACTTCTTTCATTTTACTCACGCCTATATTTCTTTGATGGGCAGATCTTATCAACTTTTCCCTCAAACTTCCAGGAACCACCAGTTTGTCCCACCGAAATAGCAAACCCCCTTTCACCGACAATTCAATTCTTACTTCCCATGGTGACCTTTCCTCTCCAGAAAGTAATCTTTTCTCAGGCCTTCCTTCTTCTACAAAGGTCATTACACGTTTCCACATTTCATCTGATTCTAAAACACAAATCCATTCTTGCCTCTGTATAATACCTTCCACGGTTACAAAAAACATTTCATTTTCACCACATACATTGCTGCCTCCCTCACTGGCACCATTCTCCACTTTCACCCTTGAGGCATGATCTGCTTGTACATTCTTTTTGCCTGCAACCACCTCTATTGTGAATTTGTGGCATTGTAGCCTTGTCACCCAACCCGCAACTCTATTCGTTATTTTGTCAAGGCCTTTACATTCAAAAATCGACTTAAGAGGCTTATGGTCTGTTCTTAAAGTAGAATCTTGTCCCCACACGAAATTCTTCATCTTCTTTATGCCCCAATGGCACGCCAAAGCTTCCTTTTCCAAAACAGAATAATTGAGTTCTGCACCTCTCAACATGCGGGATGCATGCATGACAACCATCTCTGTGCCATCAACATCTGGCTGCAACATTACCACACCTATACCAGTATCGCTGGCATCAACCGACAAGATAGTCCTCTTCCTTGTGTCAAACATCGATAAAGGTTTGGCCATAACAATCTTTCTTTTCATCTCTTCAAATTCTCTCTCACAATCCTTGCTCCAAATAAATTCAACACCTTTTCTTAATAGTGCCCTTAAACTGGTTATACAGTCAGCATAATTTTCAACGAACCGATGATAAAATTAAATGGTACCAAGAAATGACCGCAATTCTGCTTTATTCTTTGGCACTTGTGTTTTAAGAATGGAATCTACCAAATTCCTTTTTGGTCTGAGCCCAAGCTCTGATATCTCATGACCTAAATATTCAACAGGCCGAGTCATAAAAACACATTTATCATCCCGCAACGTTATACCCCTCGCCTTAAAAATGGTCAGGACCTCATCAAGTCTTCCCTTCAATTCTTCCTTATCTTTTCCACATATGAGAACATCGTCCTGAAAGCACCACACTCCACTAACATTCCTTAACAACTTGTCCATAACTTTTTGGAATACTGAAGATACCGATACTAATCCAAAAGGCATGGGCCGAAATTGATATATTCCCTCATAGATAATGAACGCAGTCAATTTGCGTGATTCAGCATCTAAACTAATCTGATGGTAAGCACTCAAGTTTTGCAAAGAATTTTGCACTTCCAATCCTACTCAGCAACTCACCCATGTTAGGGAGAGGGTGACAGTCAGCCACAACACACCGATTGAGTTCTCTTAGGTCAACACATACTCTCAAATCCCCACTACTTTTCTTCACTATTACCACGGGAGAAATCCACTCCACTGCCTTGGCGGGCTCAATAATACCTTCTTTTTCTAATTTCATGAGCTCCTCATGCACAGCTTTCCGCATTGACAAAGGTAAAGGCCTAAGTTTAGATGCAACTGATTTGCTTCCCTCTTTTACAACAATCTTGTGGACCATTCCTTTTAGGCACCCTACATTACTGCTGAATACATCTGGGTACTTAAGTAACATCTCATGGCTTCTGGGATTATTTCTATTCGATCCATGTATATTGGCCACATTAAGTACTTGCTCCTCACTATTGGGATCTAACTTAATACATAATCCTCTCTGTTCCTTCCAGCCCAGCAACGTTTCACCCCTTTTTGTGACATACATTTTTCCATAAGTCACTCTGCCCTTAAACTTGAACTCAGCATTACAACATCCCAACATTTCTATCTTGTCTCCATTGTACCCCCCAGGCATTTTATCGGAGGGAAACAGATGTTCTATAGAACCACCAACCACATTTTCAAAAACCACTCTGGACATCAACGTGATCTTTGAACATGAGTCTGCTAACATTTTAACCAAGCGTCCATTCACTTCTATCCAGGCAGAGGGGTGTTCACATTCATCAGACCCGGTGCACTTTACCATGTGAACAGTAACAATTTCATTCTCAGATATGTCACCTTCCTCAGATGATGCACCATCATACTCTTCAATAAGAAGCATTCCTTTTCCACTACCAACCCCATAATTTTTGCAACAATTCTCAAAATGACCCCATTTTTTACAAATACTGCAATTCACACGCCTTCCAGGACATATAGGAGACATGGACAAATGTCGAGGGCTGCCACATCGAAAACACATTCTATCTTCCCTTTTTTATGTTACCCTGGGCGCTATCTTTCCGAATACCTCTATTTCCTTATTCACTACCCCTACCTTTGCTTTGAGTAGCCTCCTGACGCCTATTAGGTTTGAACTACTGCTTCTTCTTTTCTTTCGGATAGACTCCCTTCTTTTCACCCACCCTCAAAACCTCAACATTTGGCACTGACTTATTTTCTTTAACCGCCAATTTTGCTACACACTGCAAGGGGTGCTCGATCCTTTTTGCAATGCCTATAACCTCCTCTAGATTGGGGTCGTCTTTCAACCAAATTTCTTCACAAATTTTATCATTCACACAATGTAACATAAACTGGTCCCTTATATGTTCATCTAGACTATCAACAAATTTACAATTAAGAGACAAATGTCTCAGAGCCGTAATATAGTCTTCGACAGATTCTCCATCATTCTGGAATCTCATGCCAAAATGGTATCTTTCCAAGACAGTACTCGTTTTAGCCTCAAAATGTTTGTCCAACTTAGACAAAGCCTCATCAAAATCGTTAGATCCCCCTTCCAAGTCCAGCTCAGGAATGTCTGGGAGAGTGTCATATATTCTCTGACCCTCATATCCCAAAAAGTGCATCAGCATTGCCACCTTCCGCTCCACCGACATTCCATTTCCACAGGTAGCTTTAACATAATGTAAAAACCCCTTTTTCCAGGGTGCCCACTTGATCTTTGGAGGGCCTGGAGTGGGCATAAACACTTGGGGACCAGGAACCCCAGAAAGTGCCATGTTATATCTTCACTCCACAACACTGAATATTCAATGAGCATTTGGAATCCCTTGTCCAGCACCAGAGCACCAACACAGTTGGCCCCTCCGCATCCGGTATAATTGGTGTCACAGAACTGGAGGTAGTCCTCCTCAAAGAGTTCCCCCTTGTCAAAGGGATTATGGGAATTACACAAGCAAGTCAATACTCTTGGCCACTGGGAAAATATTTTCCTCCCTTGCGAACACACCTCCCCTGTGCAATCTCACCTGGGCATCTCCGTATACAACAGCACTCCCTGACCGCCTTCCCCGGAGGACCCTTGGCGGGTTCAATACATCACTGGCTCCACGCCGCAATGCAAGACCGCTAATACAAACGCGGAGCTCCTACTGCGGTGTCCACCCGACTCACTTACTCAGAGCCGCAATCCGAGGAAATACAAACGCGCGGTTCCTTCCGTGATGATTGCCCAATATCCGGACACATGACGATTCATGGGATAAGCGCACGCTTGGACGCGCTCTGTGCCACCGCCTCACCCAAAACGTAGAGCGATCTCCGCGTCGTGATCAAAAGCGAGCTCCTTCAGTGCATTGGGCTTCGAAAGGACATGCCACGCCTCCAGGTCCCAATGAGATTACGCACCCGGCGTCTCACTGCTCCCTCCACTACTCCGATCGGCACAGCTGCCTGGGTTTGCACAAATCTGCTCCTCTGCACAGACGAGCGCGCAGCTGGCAAACCAACGCTACCACACTCTGGGCGCCAGTTCCTCTTCACTGCATGATGCGCGGCGAGCGTTGCCACTTTCGGCCAGCTGGTGTTGGGGGTCTCGATGGGGATCAATGATTGTTGCAGAAGCAGGACAGGATTCACAGGAACACACATCCCATCCTTGTCGCCATTCTTATGAAAACCAACACGCCAGTAGTATCTTTTCGGTGCTTTTATTGTGTAGTGTTAAGCACAGCATATAAAGACCCCCAACACATTCAGGATATCAGCCTTAACTGAAATTACTTAAGAAACAACAACAGCTAAAACATTCCACATTCCAATAGAACATTCCCTCGCATGGCTATTCTAGAATAAGCATGGTTAAGCAAGGCATGAAATAGCTAGACATTTATACAACAAAAACCCTATTTTGAAAAAGACTGATATAAGAGATCCTGAGGCTCTGTGATCAAAATGTTAGGCTACAGGCTCGCTTTAAGAGAGTGCAAATGTAGATTGGCTGAGGTTAAGGTGTATGTGGCATCTAAAGGGTGAATGTTTTAGGCTGGGAAGATCAAACTAAGTCCGTCACTTAAATATGTCAGAGTGAAAGAGAAGGAATTATTTTCAAATCTGTTTAAGGAGAGTATTGGCAAACTTCAGGCACATAAACATAAAATAGAAGTAATGGAACCTATGTCACATGCTGTGAGACATATACCAATAGCCTTGAGGGAAGATGTGAAAGCACAGCTAAATAGACTGAAGAATGAAGGGGTGATTGAAGAAGTTGATGCTTCTGAATGGGTGTTCCCTATTGTGGTTGCAGGAAAACGTAATGGTAAGGTCAGAATCTGTATGGATTTGAGAGAGTTGAGTAAGACTATAATTGTAGAGAAGTATTGTTTACCTGTCATCTCTGAACTGTTGAATTTAATTGCTGGAGCAGATATTTTTTCCATGATATCAAGATTCAAAGAAGTATACCACATTCACTACACCTATTGGCATGTATATATGTATTAGAATGTAATTTGGTTGGCTTCAGCTGCCGCTGTATTTCAAAGAATAATGTCACATTTGATAAATGGAATGCCTGGTGTGTATGTTTTTCAATATGACATTTTAGTGTGTGATCAAAGTACTAAGGAACATGGTGAGAGATTGTGTAAGGTTTTGAAGAAATCAGAAGAGAAATGATTGACTGTTGAATATACTAAGTGCAAGTTTGGTAGCCATGAAGTGGACTACCTGGGACACACACTCTCCAAGGGTGGTTATAAACCTACATTTAAAGCGATGGAAGCGATTGAAAAAAGTATCTTATCCTTGTAAAGATGAATTACTTTCTTTCTTTAGGCTTAGCTGAGTATTACAACAAATTTGTTGAGCGTTTTGCTGAAATTACCCAACCATTAAGAGAACCAATGAAGAAGAATGTGAAATGTATTTATGATGAGCATGAGAGAATTGTGGACACTGTAAAGAAATGTATTCTTGAAGCACCTTTAATGGTCATTTTTGTGCTAGGAAGAAAGTCCATCATCACTGTGAATGCCAGTGGAAAGGGTTTAGATTCTGTGTTGTCTCAAGTTGAAAGGGATTGAGAGAAGATCATAATGTTTAACTCGAGAGCTATAAGTGACACTGCCACTGCAGCTCGTTATTCTGTGTTTGAGAGGGCCTTACTGGCATGTTGTTGGGGCTTGGAGCATTTCAGACAGTATGTGTGGAGAGAGAAACCTTCTATTAAAACCAAGGTTTTGACAGTCAAAGGTATGTCCAAATCTACACCAATGATTGCCAGGTTAAGTCTCAAGTTGTTGGAACATAACTTTGAGATAGAATATTTTTCCAGAAGAGGAATTGTATTGCAGATTTTTGTCTAGAATGCCATGGCAAGGAGAGGAGACGAATAGTTTGATTAACAAGTTTGTGGAGTACTTGAGGCTTTGAGTCAAGAAAAGTGGAAAGAAGGTTGTGTAGATGATGACATTTTGATCAAAGTGAAGGAATGGATTGTTGAGGGATGGCCAGAAAAGGATACAGTGGAGAATAGGTTCAAGGGATATTTCATGGTTAAAGATGAATTGGCAATTGAAGGAGATTCGGTCTTGAGGGGGAATAAGATGATACCTCTGGTAGTGTTGAGGGAGGAAATTATAATGTTAGCCCATGAGGGTCATCCTGGTATGTCAATAACTAAAAGGAAAATTAGAGAAAAATGTTGGTGGCCTGCCATGGATGCACAAGAGATGTTTGCGGTTGTGTTCAGCGTGCAATAATTATGGCGAGCAGAAAGGCACCCGCGAGCACAGCATGTTGGATGCACCGGCATTCTAAACGGTGCTGGTGCATCTGACCTCCCCATTCCCATTCAGCCCTATGAGGCCGAATGGGAATGGGGATCATCTTTTTTCCGGCGCCCGCAAATGGGCCATTACCGGGTCCGTCAGGGCTGTAATGACCCGGTAATGGCCCATTTGCGGGCTCCGGAAAAAATTGCAAGTTTGGCGGCAGCCTGCCGGTTTTATCAGCATGGCTACCGCCAAGCTTGTAATGAGGCCCAATGTATTAGGTGCTTATGAGGGACTTGGCCATGGAAATAGGTTCTTGTTGGTTTTAGTTGACGGATACACTAAATGGCCGGAGGTTGCTGTTGTAGATTGTCTAACGTCCAACAGGGATATTGATTTTTTGGAGAAGATGTTCAGGAGAGAAGGAGTTCTGAGTGTGACTTTGGGTAATAATGTTCCACAGTTTAGAAGTAAGGAAATCAGTGATTATACTACTAAAATGGATTTTGAGTGGAGGATTTCATCGATATACCACCCAGAGACGAATGGCATGGTGGAAAGGCAGAACAGAGTCGTTGGTGATTGTGTACAGTTGGCTTTAGCCAATGGAAGGAAAATCTGTGTGATTTGCTATGGAGTGTGAGGATAACGCCACATTGTACTACTGGAGTTTCACCATTCAGGTTGATGAGAGGTAGAGAACCTAATTGTAAGTTATGTCCATTTTGGATGAATGATGCTTTAGGCATACCTGTGGGCAAAAATTATTTTGTGGCTAATAAGATCTTGCTCAGTCAGCGGAAATTTAAGGAGTATCTTAAGAAAAGGTTTAAAGGCAGTATTGCTTGGAATCGGGATAATTTTCGGATTGGTGATGTGGTGAGAGTGAGAAAGGGAAATTTTGGTGGTAAGGGAGCTTCTAAATTTTCCAATCCTGTGAATGGCATCGAGTGCTTTAAAAAAGCGGTCAGGGTGGAAGGTGGAACTATTTCTCAACAGGGTGTTCAAGCTGTTGAAATAAAAAGAAGACAATTATATTGTTGTGAGACACTGGGATCATTGGGATTACAATCTCTGGGGTTACTAGAACACAGTGATTATCATAATCAGGAGAGGAATGAGAATGAAGATTTGGATAGGCATCCTGTCCGCAATGAGGATAAGAAAGGTGAGGGAGTGTCAAGGCTACCTAGCAAATTCTGGGAGTTTATAATGTATAAATTATTGCTAAATATGTGTCTATTTCCCTGAAGGTTACAACATGTATTTGTTCTCGGGAATATCATCTTTATGGACATTATTTTCTTCAAATGGACAATTGGTTTATTTTCTTTTGTGTGCTCATTTATCTTATTGTTCTCTGCACATGTTCCCTGCATATGTTAGTATTTCTGCCTCTATAAGCTATTTTGTATATAGTTATACTTGTTTATGTGTTAAGGGGGGGATGTGTTGTATCTTATATATTGTATGGTGATTCTGCTGAGTTAGGTTGGAACGTGGAATGTAAAATGGGTATCGTGGAATGTATTGAGGTTCTGTGAGAGGTAGTTGGAAGATGTTTTGTGAGTAGATAGCAACATTGTCAGTGGGGCCTGTTACTTTGTTACATGCTTATTGTTTATTACAAAATAAAGACTACTAACCACTGCAGTGCAATTGTGGTTACTTCAGAAACAAACTGCCAAAACCATAACCTACCCTTTATTTCTCTGTATAACAGTACACTGATTGAACCCAACTCTAGTTCCACTCCCTTTAACTCTGCCTCTTTACTGGAAGACCCAGTTGCATCTTACTTTAAAAGAAATATTATGTTCTAATTGCTAAAATGAAATACAGACAGACTGTAACAAATTGGGTGAATAGGGGTGACAATGCCACTCAGCCGTCACACTTCTACAAACCAAGAGCCAACACAATCATCAAGGTAAAACAGGCACAGTTAAGAGATATGCCTCCTCTGCCTTTTAAGGTAATGTGGGCCGAGGGAAGGCTATACTCTTCAGAGGGTGTGAATGCAATTCAGTAACAACCCAAACTGCATAGAATAATAGTGCAAAGAAAGGATCCAATCATGGTTCTATAAAAATATATATACTTCAATAAAAACACACCATCTGCAAATAATTAAATGGAAAAACACTACACAAAACCTATTCCTGATGAAAGAGCAGGGATTAAGCAAAGATAGCACAATGCAATATTCTAGGTCATGAATCGGGGTGAAAGGTTAGTGAAAACCACAATGTTCTTAAACAGATATGTTTCTTGGATGAAAAAAGGTGCAATAGTGACCTAAACAGTCTCTAGGGCCCAAATGGGGGCAGTTATTGGTCAATAGTATCTTGTTTTGGTTCTTAGAAAGGGCAACTGCTTCAAACCTCAGCTTCAAGCAGTAGTGTGAGCGGCTCAGGCTGAGTTTAGGTACAGTAGATTGCGTGGGACCAAGCATCAAGCAGGCGTCAAGCAGGTTCAAATATGTTAGCTCTGTGTGGCTTGAAGGTGGCTTTCAGCAATGAAGGTCGGGGCTCTGACCAGGATCTCGTCAAGGTCAGGCCGTATCGGTTGTAACTGGTGGAAAGGGTCGATGAGTGACACTCCAGCAGTTCGAGTTGAGAGGCAGCAGTTGTCAAAATAGTGATCCTGTTGCTCCAATGTGTGGTTCAGCAAAGCGGCAGTTTGAGGGGTGAGTCAGGTTGAGTTGTGGCATAAACCCTGGTATGAGCTGGAAAGTCACTCTCCAGTGGGTCAAGTCTGGTCCCGGCAGCGAGCGATTGATTTGAGCATAGCAAGTGAAGGGCTCAGCTACAACATCATATTGCTTCAAGTGGCTCAATGTACATGCAATTGTTTGAAGATCAGAAGTGTGCCTCTGCGTGGATGAAGTCAAATTTGTTTTGATGGCAATCCAACCAGTATTGAGGTGGCAGAAAGGGGAACCTTAGCAGATTTGGTCCCCAGGTGCTGTTAGACCCAATTCAGGGGTTGTAGGACAGGGTGAGTCTTTTCAGGGTCTGTTCTTCCAGCCCTGGGATATTCTGGTGCAGAATGGCAGGTCCTGGTCCTCATCAAAATGCTGCCCAAAATGTGCCCTTGGAGTGAATGGGGGGCAGAGGTCTCCTCTGTCTTGGTTTGATCATTCTTCACTTCAGTCGTTGAGGGCTTTGGAAAGTACAACTCTCTCAAAAGAGGTCCAGGGAATTCTTTTCAGGTGTTATTCCAGAGTTAATGAAAGAAGTGGTTGGAGACCCCTTCTTTTAAAGGTAAAAGTTGGTCCAATCCCTGAAGAGGACATTTCCCTTCTGACATCACACCGAAAGCGCTTTGCTCCAGAGGAAGTGGAAGGGACATGAAGGAGAGAGAGGGAGGCAGAGAGAAACAAAATGGTGGAGGTCTTCCTCCACGTAAAGATCCCTCTTCCTTTCTCAATGTGATCAAAGGCCTTTAGAAATGAAGAACCCTAGTAAGTGTCTACTACCTTTGAATGGGTGTGTTCATTTGAAGCCCGGGTCCAGGGCGGCTGGCTCTGGCATAATCATTACCTACACTCAAAAAAAGATCAAAATAGGGGCATGGCCATTCAGGCTCCTGTCCTGTCATTTGGCAGTCAGGCTCAGCCTGTCTGACCCGAGTACACATCACCTTCCATAGCTTGAGCTTGCTCACAGGAGCTGACGCGTGTGATATCAAATTGGATGTGGCTGCAATGATTGTAAGTACTGCCATGCACCATACCTTAACTCAGGCATAGCTTTATTTTAGAGTTTAACCTGCTCCCAAGAGGGGCTACTTATGACCATAATAGTTTTGGCACGGGGACATATCTCAAATGCAGCCCCAGTGCTGCAGAGTATTGGCTGTATCTGCAGCTGTCAAATGGGACGCTGTGACCTCTGAACCTGCTTTGTGCCACTGGCAGAGCAGGCGCAGCAAATCCAGATACTGAAGCAGCAGGATCTTGATGCACACTATGCTTTTGGCATCGAGTTCTGAAAGGGCAATCTGATTGGCAGCTTTCCATTTCAGAGATGGAATTTCTTGCATAATTGTATTATTTAATAACATTTTTAAAATCTAGGACTTTCACACCCTTTCCAGATGGCAATCGTTCACATAGACCCTAGTGATTTCACAAGATAACCAATCTGTATCCTCTCTTTACTGGGCAGAAATTTGGAGAATGCCAACCACTCAAATTCTTCATGGAAAAACACACATTAAATTAAGAAGATGATGAGTTTCTACCACTTTCTGGTAGAAAATCACTCGTGCTTTCTATTTATGTATCTATTTATTTATTGATGATTTGAAAAGAGCTAGCTGCAAGAACGGTCACTTTGTGGTGCTCCAAGACGTGGGAGTGAAGGTACAAATCAGATCAGTTATAGGCCTTGGAACATTCCAGATCAGTTAAATGCGAGGTATAGGAAAGGGGAGAAGTACAGTAGCAAGGAAGAGCAATCACAGGTACATCACAACATTATGAGGAGCCACGGGCACGGGGGAAGTGCAGTAAAAGGAATAACAATCTCAAGTATATGGCAAAACGAAGAGCCATATTACAGCAGTTGGGAAGAGTCTGGAATGCACAGGACAAAGACACTATCAGTATAAGCGCCTGGACCACACTAAAACAGCAAAGGGCTTTTAAAATAAGGTCTTTAACTTATGTTAAACCTGGTGAGTCTAGTTGAGAGGGATTTCTTTTTGTTTTTCTTATGGTAGACTAGACATGTGTTCCAATTTGGTTGATGAATGTGATGTGAGAATCAGCTGGAAAACAAAGAAGGGATGTCAGTGTAATGTGGTCCAAGGTCTCCACCCCATGGTCAGGCTCTGAGCCTCATTTGAGATTTTTGTAATAGTCCATGGCAATGTGACATTATGAGAAAGGTTGAGCCTGGAGGTGTTAGTACTAGACATCATGGTAATAGGGCTAGCAGTAGTACTGGCACTGCTATGGATAGTAATAGTGCTATTTATGATTCTGTTATTAGTACTAATAATACTGCTGCTGTTACTTCTACTGGTATTAGTGGTAGTACTACTACTGGTAATAATGCTACTGGCAGTACAGTTAGCAGTACTATGAGTACTGGTGCTATGACTACTACTACCAGTGGAAGTACTACTAGTAACATTTGTAGTACTACTATTATTAGTAAAGGTACTACTACTACTACTGGTTATCAGGTAATAATATCCCTATATATATGGTCGTTGTATATAATGTTGCCGGGAAAGGTTTGTGGTGACATTATATAGGTGACCATGGACCTCATTACGGGTCCGGCGGTAACCCTGCCGGTTATACCGGCAGGTTGCTGCAGGACCCATAAAAAGTTACTGGCGCCTGACTTCCTGGTGCCGCCGGACTATTACAAGTCCGGTGGCTGAGATATCAGGTGCCGGTAATTTTATTAATCCCCATTCCCATGGAGTCCAATAGGACTCCATGCGAATGGGGACACGGGAACACTGGCACCGTTAACAATGGTGCTGGTGCTCCCGTGAAAACTCTGCAGGCGGGTGCCACCCCGCCCCGCAGAGTTGTAGTTTGCCGGTCCGTTGTTTCCCAACCGGCACAATTGTAATGAAGCCCAATATATATAGGGACGGAGGAGCAGGGGTTCCAGGGGTGTCCTCCACTCCTCCTTTAAAAAAAAAAGGTTTTGGGATTGCAGGGGTTTCCCCCGCATGTTCCATGTAATAATGTCTCTGCAAAAAACGGGCATTTTTCGGCTACATTTTTGCATGGTGACATTTTGCGGGGACTGCATGGAACCTACTAATGGTAGTAGCAGCAATAATATTGCTGCTGGTAGCAGTGGTATTACTGTTGGTGGTAGTACTAGTAACAGTAGCACTACTATATCTAGTAGTATCACCATTGATCACTAGGTAGGTAAACATGTTCACATAAAGTAAATAAAATGCAACCTTTTCACTTTCCCCATTGCTGCTGGAAAATATGTGTATTGCACTTATTCTCCTCCTGTGATGACACTTTTGCTTAAAGGGCTTGAACGCAACTCACAAAATGAAATAAAACCACAGCATAGTAATGCTTCAAGAATAGGAGTGATGGAACATTTCTTTCAACCCGTAAACAACCAGGAGATATAACATTAACAGTTAGGAACAATGTATTTTATTTTTTTATAAACTCTAAGTCCTATTTAAGCTGAATGCCTCCTAAGCAGAGTCTATGATTGTAGGAGCAGAAGCTGCGATACGACTATTCAAATTCTTGCCCCTAACCATTGGTATATGCGCATCCACACTGTCTATTGTGAAAAACCTACTTGATCCCACAAATCACCCAGGTCATGAAGGCCATCTTCTTCTTTCCAAGGTTATCCAGAAGAGCCTTTCCACTAGTTTCCATTGCCCATTAAGTTCTGACAGACCGGCACTTCTCTTCTCATCTGTTGACTAAATTGATAGTATCTATATTGGTCTTTCTAAATAGCTCTTACAACACAACTTCGGAACTGTGCTGCCTGGTTAGTGTTGTGGCTAAAATGCAGTGAACACATAACCACAGACCTTCCCTCTTTGCATTACTCCCTTTATCAGCAATAAATGTTTTCTGTATCACCCTACACATTCCCTGGACTCTTCATATGTGATCCTTCTGATGCTGATCACATTTAAGTGGATGAGAATGTGAAGCAGAGCATTCTTTGTTCAGGCAAATGTTTTATGGAATACACTGTGTTCTGCTCAGAAGCTTAAAAATACTGATTTGATGTACCTGAATGCTCAACTTATTTAGGCTACTGCTTGGTGACTGTTATGTCGGTCAGTTGGTGTCAGAACTATGAAACCTTGTTAACTAACCCACTGTTTACAGAAAACCTGTAACAGGACCCTACGGGTACCTAGGCATATGATAGCGCAACCTGCCACATTGTGTGAGCAACTGAAAATGTGATTCTAATAATTTGAACGTCCTACTGTTATATGCAAGGACAATAGGGGGGATTATGGCCCTTGTGCCTTTTGCAAAGGTGACATGGCATGTCCATCTTAACAAGTTGGATTTGATGGGTGATCCATGGTTAGGGCAAAGGATGGAAGGAGAGAAGGAAAGAGAGGGATAGTGATAATCAAAGGGGGAGGGGCAAGCTTGGTTGAAGTCAAAGAAGGCCTGTTCGATGAGGAAAGCCTGAGGAGGAGAAAGAGAGAGAAAGGAGGACCTGATTTGGGTTAGGTAGTGGGCAAAGGAGTTTGGTTTAAAATTCCAATTGGAGATGGAAACATGGGAAGGTAAGAAACAAGTAGGGAAGTATAGGATAGAGTGGTCATTCAGATGGTGATGGGTCAATATATAGAGCAGAAGAGAAAAGTTAGGAAGTGTGGAACTCAAGGTCAAGAGAGCTGGCCTTGGAATGAGTGTGAACACTTTGAAGTTAGGCAAAGGCCTGGTCAGGTAGGAGGGAGTCAAGTACCAGTTTATGGGTTGGTGAGATGATGGGAAGGTTGAAGTCTCCAATGAGGAGTATAGGGGCTTCACTGGGAATGGAGTCAAGGAGAAGATCTAGATTGAAGATGGAGTTCAGAGGGAATGTCAGCCGAAAATGTGGCTGATGCTGAGAGTGGTGGGAGCGATGAGTTGAAAGATAGAGAATTCAAATCAAAGGGAGACAGAAGGCTGAAGTTTATCATTAAACTAGACCCTCATCTTGTTACAAAGAGTGGAAGGAATGAGAGAAGGTTGTGGGGTGAGTGTGTATAGCTCCATGGGTAGCAGAATCACAGGATGATCTATGCTTCTGTCATGCGCAGGGCTGCAACATTGGGGTTGTGAGACTCAAAGTGTTCAATTTCAAAAGAGGTTATTATACAACTAGATAGATTCCCATGATTTCAGGGAAAAATCATTCTGGCCTCTTTGTTAAAGAGCAGTTGAAATTGGTGGATTGAGTCTTTGTTCTGCTCCTATAGGTAGAGTTTCTGTAGTCACTCCAGGCTAAGAGCAATGTCTGCACCACTTCAGATTTCTGGTGTATTTCCCAGCAATGGAGGGTTTTCCTAATCATGATTAGTTGGGAATTTTGCTTTTTGGTTGATCTTGTGGGTGAAGCTCATGTCTCTCTTGAGGATGACCCCTAGATGTTATGCATAGGGTATGATTGGGGTTGCAGGCTAAATGTAAGGAAGTGACTTAGGAAATGGAATTGCAAAGCAGAACATTTCTGCGTTGGCTGCATTCAGACAGACATTATTGGCATATGTCTAATGTCGGATCATCTGTAAAAAGGTGGTAATGAGGATGCTCTCTTCTCCAATTGGGAAGATTTTCAGTAGTAGCAGAATTGTCAGCAATCATTTGGGCGGTGTCAGTGAAGCCGTCTATCAAATCTGTCATGAGGCTGACATATGCATTAAATGGCCAGGAAAAAATAAGCTCTTTGGGACACTAAACAGGTCAAATGAAAGATGGGACAGACAGATCATCACATTTTCCCCAATGATGTGCAGTCTTCTAAAAAGGTTTGTAAACCAATTCAGTGCCGTCCCATCCAAACCCATGGATTTGAAGGGAGTTTGTACTATTTGCACATGAATTACTTCTTGGACAGTGGAAACGTTATTGGTTCTCATTCAACAGGTTTTGTGTCCCGTTTAGTGGCATTAGTTGGGATGCAATAATTTTCTCTTACGCAGAAAATGAATATTAGAGATTGGTTGATAGTCATCTGGCTCGTCAGGATCTGCATTATATTTTCAGTAACCGTTTAGATTTTCGTTTTTAAGGAAGAGGGACCATAGCGTGTCCAGGACGTGGCCTGGGGTGGCACGTGCAACCCCTGGAATCTGATTGGTCCCCCCAGGTGCCAGCCCAGACGTGTGTGTGTGTGTGTGTTTGTATGTGTGTGTATTTCTTGCCACCCCTGCATAAATCAGTGCCCCACTTGGGCCTCCCCAGTCAAAAGACTCTGGACATGCCAGTGGGGGGGACTATGCCACTGGAGAGGGAAGCCTTGCACTTATCAACCAAGGGTTGGCTAGCATGTGAATCAAATGTTTGATGTGAGATGCTGGGCATGGTTGCTTAGATGGGGCTTCTATCTATATTGTTATTCTTATGACTTCTTCCGCAGTGACGTTTATGGAATTACTGAAAGACCCATTGACTTTATCCAGGCTGGTGGGTAATAGGAAAGGCTCGGTTTGTAAGGAAACGCTATTTTGGATTCCCCATACCTTATTCCGAAATGCTACTGTCAGGTTGCTGGCTAATTGCTTTAGAAGGAGTGGGTTTATTGGTGATTTCCTGTGGGTTGCTTAGTTTCATCAAAGACTTTTTTCAAAAGATGTATTTTGTGCTTATGCAACACTCCGCTGGCAGAAGGTTTTTCCTCTTCCCTTTATTTCAATTTACAACATTTGCGTTCAAGTCTTCTAAAAAATGGTTTCAGGTTAGCGAGTTCCAGATCATACCATTTACTATTCTGAAGCATAAACACTTGCCAGGTAGTTTGTTTTTGTGATCGCTTTCTCGGATAGAAATGTATTTCTTATTCTGTGGTTAGACCTTGTATTAATGGTTAAGGGACCCTGTATATTGCATTCATTTAGTAAAAGGGGGTGGTCTGTCCACAGGAGCGTCATGTGCAGATGATGTTGAGTGCATGAAGGAAAACACACAAGCCTCTCTGTGCAAAGGTTCAGTCCCCTGTGCTCTTAAACCATGATCCTAAGCCTAAATGATCCATCATCTGGAAAAAGGCTTCAGTGATTTTGATCGCAGGTCATTCCGGCCATAGATTCCTATCACCCATACGGAAACCTTTCTTGTCCTGTCTTTAATGGTCGTTCCCTGCATGTAATTGTGTGCCCTGATGCCCACGGGCTACCGGCGCGGTATAAATAAAGGGGGAAAAAAGGAGGTAGGAATAGGCTCTGAAAAATCCACCTTAAGATTGGTAATGAGCTCTGCTACGCATTGAAGAAAAGCATGTTTTAGGTACGGGAATGCTGATAATACAATGGTTCAACAGGAACATAAGACATCTCTGCCTTTTTTCCCTGAATGGTTATTATCTGGTATTTTGCACTGTTGCAAAGCTAAAGTATTAACTACTCTGAGATAGCTGCCTGTGGAAGTCAACCTCAGACTCTTCAAACGCATGCACAATATTAGAGACATGTTCGATCAACGGTGCTGCAGTGCAAGCAACCAAAGACTGTAGCATTAGTGTCACGACCCACACTCTGAAGACCCCCTGGCCAACCTATGGGCCGGGGAGAGTCTTGATTCCAGTCGCCACTAAACCCAAGAAAGTGCAGCCTAGGCTTTCTTGGGGCCAGTCCTGGCGCCTTTGGTGCCAGGCTCATGTTTGAATATGGACTTGTGCTTGGGAACTACTTTTCATTAATGCCAGTCATGTGGAGGCATCCACATAACCTGGCTCCTTGAAACCAGGCTTGCAATGTAGTGTTTTGGGTGTTGTGCCATGGGGACTATTTTACCTGGACTTCTTTCTTGAAGCTATTTAAACCACACCCGAATAGACTGACACGCTTCGCGTTAGTTTGCATTTCTGCAACGTAACGCTCACCGTGTTCAGCTTCAGCCACGAACCTCGGAAGAACAGCACCTGCAAAGGAAAGGAAAAGACATTGTGAGAAAAGGCAGCAGCTTACCTGAACTTCATCGCCAGCGGTCCGCAGCTCTCCCGACCTTCATCCTGGAACCAGCACTCCTTTGGATCGACGGACCTGTAAAAGAGAAGAAACAAGGCATTAGACATTGTACAATTAACGAACTGTGCCGAAAGGCTTACCTCACCGGCCGCTCCTCAATCAGCATCACTACGGATATTCCATACTCGGCCGAGTACCGCGACCTGTGGAGAGGGAAAGATAACAGGTTAGCAAAGACAAGGCATCTTAAGCGCAGCGCATAGCGCCTACTCACCGCATCAAAGCGCTCCAAAAACGCCCATACTTACCGGCGAAACACAAATTCCGCCTTGCCACATATTGGACTTCCGCAAACCTAGGAAGAAAAAGACATTGTTTAAAGGCATGCAAGAACAGCAATATTCACAGCAATAAGACCTACCTGAAAGACTCAAGACAGGCCGGCATCAGTTAAGCAACTCGATCGCCATTGCCCACCAAGCACAACGCGCCCCTGCAAGACAGCAGGCCGGAGAACCCGCCAACATCTAAAACAAGGTGAGGAAAAGTCCAGAAGCGTCGCAGACCTACAGGGAGGGGGGAGGCTGTTTACTCTGGTTGCCCAGTCCTGAATATAGCTTAACTGTATTCCAGGCATAACTCTTCCGCTGGTCGCATCTGGGCATCGCAAGGAGGGACATCTGAACCCCAACTGCTGGGTGGCGCCCCTGTGGAACAAGGTGAGCGTAACAATTACGCTCTATAGACGGGGGCCTTCAAGTCCAGTGGAGTAGGAGGTTTAGGTGGGGACAATCCAATGGACCTGCCCTCTATGTTACTCCCTGCAGAATTGTGGTCCTGTGGATTGGTTCTCTCGGAAGGCATTTAGTAATACCATCAAGGCAGGTGTCTGAACCAGTGAATTAATTCATTGTATGTTTCTGTGGCCAACCCATGCTGTTGTTGTTATTGGTTACATTTGGGGGCTTCTCACAGCTCCGTTACAGTAGCTTGGCTGGGATGAGGCCCGTGGCGTACTAGGTTTGGGCAGACATGGATGTCGTTGAGGATTGTCAACTTTTGTTAGGGTGGTGTGTTTATCTAGGAATATCATGATTTAGTTATCTTAGGAATTGATGGTCAGTTTAGAGTCCTTAGCTTTGGGGAGCAAGGTCACCCAGCACTCTCTTTCCTCGATCCTATTTCTGCAATCAGATTGAAATAGGCTTTCATAGTTACTCTTTATTTTTCAGTATAGGTGGAGAAAATCAAGATATCATTGCTCCATTCTTTTTAACAAAATTCTGGTAGGTGACAGTGAATGGGCAATCTGGGTTCTCTGTCATGGTGATTATTTTTGTGTTCTATCCCAATTTCTATAGGAATATGTGTGGGTATTGTGAACTAGGCACAGTTGTGAAAGTCAAGACTAGTTCGTACTGCCATGTTCTATATTCCTCGACAAACGCTTAATGCTTGAAATACGGCCAAATATTTAAGACCTCTGATGGACCACAATAGTGGGGAGCATGGGGGGAGAAATAGGGTGCAGGATAGAGCATTTATGGACTGCAAAAACCTTTTGGGAGGACAATGGATAGCAAGGTTGGTGTGCAAAAGGCATCTGCCTCACTCTGCAGCTAGAAGCGCTAGTAGACGAGAACATGAAAAGGAATGAAGTATAAGGCACCTAATTAAAACATCAGTTTATTTATTTATTTATTTATCCATTTATATGGCGCTCCCGGTACCCGAGGGCTTAAGGGTGCAGACATAAAACAAGGGCAAGACAGAAACATAATTCCTGGAGCAATGGGTAAGTGAAGGCAAATGGCTAACTAGCAGAGTTTAAGAAAAGAAAAAGTTCTTTAGTTTCTTCTTGATATCTTCTGTCGAGACAATATTTCTGAGAGCGTGAGCCAATGCATTCCATGATAATGGGGCAGCTCTGCTGAAGGCTCCATTACGTGCTTTGTTATTATTACACCGCACCGTTTTCAACAAATTTGTATTGTCCAATCTCAGGAGACGAGTACTGGGTTTCTTCACGATGGCTTCCATTAAATAAGATGGCATCTGACCCCTCATGCATTTGTGTGTTATAAGCAGCAGCCTAAAGTGCAACCTTACCTGTACAGGGAGCCAATGCAGGCTCCGTCTCGCCTCTGACACATGATCTCTACAGTAAAGTCCTTTAATGACCCTCACTACCTCATTCTGTAAAACCTGAAGGCAGTGAAAGTAAAGATAGAAGACAATTGCTCAATTGAAATGGGAAGGTGGGTGCTTGGGTCGGGCCCTGTAGAGCAGTAGGATATTGAGTGTAGTTTCGGCTCTAATGCCCACTTTTACCCAAACAAGCTCCACTCCTTGAATAGAATCACCATCAATCTTATTTTCCTAGATTTCTAATTCTGATTGCTTTACACTAACAGCATGTCAAAACAGTGACTTATAAAAGAGACAGTGAGGTGTCAGGACACTTGTAATAAAGGGCAACACATTACACAGCACACAACGGTATTTGCCCAAAGCATCTCTTTTATCTGCCAATCTAAACATGTTCTCCAGGTTGAAACACAACATTTACAGAAGACAAACACATGCATGTGTCATATCACTTAAGGATTACCTGATACATAGTGCCCTCAATAAACTGGGCAAAATGCCAAAAATAAATCACGTGACTGTAGAAATTACACCAGTTTTCTTGCTGGTTTCTTTCTGCCTGCAGTAAAAATGCTGGTTGCAGCATTTATGCTGTGCCCCACACCAGGGGCTAATGAGATGGGAAATAGGAGAGGAGGGCGCCAGGTCATGGGGATACAGAGGTTAGCTGCCTTTGAAAAGAAAGAAAAATGGTAATGGTAAGGCGTCCCGTTTATTGAATCAAAATACAATGCTCTTAGCTCCCCTGGTTTCCGGATTGGAAACCTGGGTTTGCGAATAGCAATAACAATGCAACAAATTTGTCTACAGGGTCCCTTTCTTCCCAAACACCTTTTGTATCTGCCCAGTCGTATGTATTGTTATCTATTAAATTACAACATACTACTACCAATTTTTATCAAAAATATCAATATATTTTCATTTGATAAAATACATATCAATAAAATGCATTTTTATCATGTTTCAGACACATTTCTAAAAATGCTTTTTACTTGGACAAAATTGTCCCATACACAATCTGTTACCTAGTACATTGGTTCTTTAACTCTTCATTTATATATAGAACAGGTTTTCATGGAAGATATATCATCGACGCCTGTGTGCATTGACAGGAGAACACAATATTCCCAACTCCTTCTGATCATCCGTACAACTGTCACTCATTTCATTCAACCATTCAATACTCACAAACAAACCCGACATGTTTCTTTCTTTGCTACTTAACACAGTTGACTAGGAAATTCTTCAGGGGTATGTACTATAACAGTTTGCTATGCCATTCTGGTCTTCTTAAGCTCTTTGGTGAGTGATCTTTTATTCCACTCCCTTCTATCTTTCGTATACAAATCTCCTCCCATGTCATCCAATACTATCTTTAGTTGAAGACCAATATAAAGAGGTGGACAAGCTAGAGAATTAATTGGTAGAGTCGAGCCATGCTGAACCAGGGGGCCTGGCTGCAATCTCAGAGCCAAACATGAGCATGCCCAGCAAAAGACACTTACCCGGCTTCCTGCCTACCCAAACAACAACACAATACCCATACCTGGCACCCTGTCTATCCCCTCCCTACAACATAAGGCCCTCAAGTGGTAACCTGCCTCCTACCAGTGCACATTACATAAATGCTTAATACTATAGATTGGAAACCCATCTGAGTGAGACTTTCCCTACAGATAGTTAAGGGAAGTAAGTAACTTTGGTAAAATGTGATTTGCTCAGGCTCACATAATGTATAAAGTTGGAAAGTTGGTGATTTGAACACTGTCTTCCTAGTTCCGCAGTTTCCAAATTGGAGAGAGGGAGAGAATGTATCTTCTCCTATTCCAAATTTAATATTAGAACCAACACAAGACTTTCTGCAAAGTTGTTATTAAAGGGCTAAACTAATACACTGTTCAATAAATCTGCCTTTCAAAAAAACAATGTATCTACAAGAGAGAAGCTCCTTAATTGTTTGTAGCATGAGGTAAAAACATCTGAAAATACACACAATTGCACAGACTCAGATTATAATTACAATGAAAATTCACTATAATTATAGTCGCTGTGCAATTGTGTCTACTATCAAAGCACAGTCACTTGATAAAGCAACCTGAAAAAATAAAAGTGAAGTCTTAATTGAAACATATGTTCATAAAGCAAGTATGCATTACTTAGTCAGAAAAATATAAGGGGTTAAACCTATCCCACAATGTGGTACAGTGGCACACAGGTCAGCCACAGTTCCCAGCAACAGTCAATCAACCTGCTGACCTACATTAATAGATGTAATTCATATTTTTTATAATTGTTCTTTTATAACAAGCTTAATACCCGAGATTGGTTTCTAAGCGCAGGATTGGGATTTGAACTCCTGTTACGCTGCATTGTCTTCCTTCCAAGACAAACGCTTTGCCCCTGAGCTATCCCCCCTTACTTCAGTCTCATGTACCATATTTTCCTTACCCAAGATCCTCTGGTAAAGTTCCACATCAAGGATGCCCCTACACCCCCTTTCTTAAAATTTACTTTTACACCTCTGGTACCCTTTTGATCCATCATTTAACCCTTAACGAAATACCCTTCCCTTACCTTGGCTTCACCCATTTCCCTTGTCCACATTGCTAAGTCTCCAATGCCTTGTCATTCACCACATTCCATTGCCCTGGCTCATGTGCAGACAGTAGACCACCTTGATTTCCCGGTCAGCCTCTGCCTTACATGACAAGAACCTGTGGTCAAGGTTTTGCTGGTAATTGTGGCAATATAAATAAACAAAAAATCAATCAATCAATCAATGGGGTTTGCACTTGGACAATGCAGAGCGAAAAATGCTGAGGCGACTTGGCTTTTATTATGCTCGCAAGTTGGGCCTTCTTGGAAAGATGGCTGAATATTTCAATCCATACAAGAAGAGGGATCTATGAGGGGAGCTTGCCTGGCATCTGGTGATGGAGCGGGAGGAAGAGGGACCATAAAAATATATATGAAAAAACATTATTTAATGATCAGTTAAGATAAGAAACTTATTGCAACAAAACCCTTGAAATTCAACGCATTGGGGAACTCAGGACCGGCTTAAGGTTCCTGTTGGTCTCCCCTATAATACTATATCCCCCATAATACCACTTACTATGGGATTGTGAATCCCTTCTCTTCTAATAAATATGTCCTCTTGGGCTTTGCAACGGGAAGAGTTAAGCCGGTCCTGAGATCTCCAATGCAGTGAATTTCAAGATTTTTTTGCGATAAGTTTCTTACCTTAACTGATCATTATCTAAAGTTGTTTATTGAATTTCAAGGGTTTTGCTATTCTATAGATTATCTCTGCACTACTGGCATTCGACCGTAACACACTGTCCATTTTAAAACACTACCAGACTAGCAGAGTCCACGGCCAGTGATTTTTTAACCTGGACCTCAATGTATCTGTTAAAATTACTACAAAAAATGTTTTTATTATTTGTTTGCCATAGCCGCAGCTATCATTATAATTAGGGTTTCATTTTTTCTGTGTTTTTACAGTGTTTTCCAAAAATTTCAGAATCTGTGTTTATCAGTGTTTTCCTGTGTGTCCCTTCAAACAATCACGGATAACTGTCTTTTCCACTGCAAACACAAACATATTCTTTTATTGTTTCATTGCGTGCATAAGTAGGATAATATCTCTTTTGACTGGCTGCAATAATAACATATGCCCAGGTTTGAGAGGCTAACCTCGAAATTCACCCTAATGCAACCATCGCTCAAAGAGGTTATGCAATCACAGACTGATTTGGCCCTGTTTTGACAGTAGTATTGTTATGTATGAAAGATGGCAAGCTTTGAGAACTCACAATTTGTTTAGGCATTGTGCAGTGAGATTCACAAATTTGCTAAGGATCACACACGTTGGTTAAGCAGAGTGCTACAAGCCCCTTGTTTTATGGTCGGTCTCTTGGTGACTGTTGTGATACATCGCACGACCCCAACTAACCGCATTTAAGCAGCATGGAAAAGGGGAAAGAATTACCGGCTGCAAGAATAACATATGCCCAGGTACTTTTGCCGCCATAGCGAAAATCAAAAGCTGGCACCCATGGATATTCGCACAGTAAGTGAGCATATATCTTAAAGTGAAATATACAAATGTAATTTAATTGACCTTCCCCTTAGAAGAAAGTGCACAAGACAAAATAGCATTGGACTTTTAAAAAAAGTACTGAGCAACAGAAAAATAAACTGAGAGAGTAAATGTTCCAATAAATATGCAGGCAAAGTATAAAAGGTGCTCAGCTTTTAAACCCAGCAATCTGTAGTGAAATATTCCCTGTAAAGTAACATTCTAATATGAAAAAAGTGCTTGTGGTCTTGTGGGTAAGCATCTGCACTGGAAACATGACAAGCTAAGTAAAATCCTGGTAGCCAAATTCTTGAACATGCTTGCTAACCTCATAAAAAAAACCAAGGGGTTGCGTCCGCCCTCTGAGAAAAGTTACACTGTCCACCCACATGTGTCCCTTACTTCTGCCCTGAAAAGCAGCCACAATCAGGGGAAAATAACTGCAACAATGTCCAGGTTTTCAACCTTTCTTGCCACATCCTGAGCAAATACTCATGACTTGCTTGCCCTCTCATCATTTCCCCTCATCACCCCCATGTCTGGCTTTCAACAATACTCTGCTTTATAAAGATAACTTGAAAAGTACACATACCATAGGGTCACTGAAATATATAAATCCTTATAGAACTATGTTAGGCAAAAAGTGTACAATTGTGGCAATATTCCCCCCTCTTGACTGGGAGACTTCAAATACCAGAAAGCAATTCAGCAAAAGGCAAATAAAAAAGTCTCTCTGAGCTCTCAGAGAGAACTAGGAACATTAAAGATCTTGTTATTCTAGTTTGTCTCGTACATGCAAGCTGTATTTGTAATTCTCCATGTATTATCAGCTCCTTACCCACAGATAGATGCTCTTTTCATGTGGGCCTCATGACAGCTTGACCTTCAGAGTGCAATACTTTCAAGGACTGACAGTAGCACGGTTTAAAAATAATAATGCAGATACCGTCTGTTTTCTTAGTGTGTTATGAGATATTTAAAACTAAGAAAACAAAAACACAGCTTTTGGGACTGTGGACGATGCCTGTGGACTGTCTCCTATCCATGCAGTAACCAGGACGGACCCTGCTTAGCTTCAAAGTAAAGAAGAGGCCAGCTCCCTCAGGTCATGTTGCTCTAAGTGGTCTTGTAACTTGCGTTTATTTATTAGGCAACATGGCCTGTGGGGGCTGGCCCCTACCACGGTTACTTCAAAAGAAAATAGCGGCAAAAAAAGCAACCTCCCAACTCAAGCAAATACTACCAAATACTGCATCAACCTGCCCAAACCACCCCAACGTTTTAAATTCTCCCAAGTATCCACTCATGAAGTGGAAAACATCATAAACTCACTCAAACCGTCCAATTGTGAAAGAGACGTTTGCCCAGCCTCCACCATTAAAGAAGCTGCCCATGAACTAGCACCATACTAATCAATGTATCTTTCCGGTCATGCACCGTCCCCACCAACTTAAAAAACTTGTGGGTGCTCCCACTCCTCAAGACACCCTCCCTAAACCCCGATATTCCAACTAACTTCAGACCCATCACTACCGTCCCCTTCCTATTAGGAATAATTGACAAAGCAGCTTATATCCAGATTCAATCATATTTGGAATCTATTAAACTATTAGGACTCCGTCAATCTGGCATCAGACACCAACATGGCACAGAAACAGCCTCGATCGACCTGAAGATCCAGATTGACAATTTGAAAGATAAAGGTAAATCTGCCCTCCTGTGCCTGCTGGATTTGCCAGCTGCCTTTGACTTGGTTGATCATAAGGTGTTCTGCAATCACTTGTCATCTGCGGCTCATTTCTCAGTCGAAGCAACAGCATGGATCCAATCTTTCTTAAGTAACAGATCCATGAGAGTCTTCTCATCACCAGCGGCCGCTGATCCGATCCAGATAACCCTTGGAGTCCCGCAAGTATCTTGCATCTCACCCACCATGTACAACAGGTTTACCAAACCACTGTTTGATGATTTAGACCTTCTTTTGTCACCTACACTAACTATGCGGATGACACCCAGATCCTTATACCCTTGACAGGTGACTATGCAAAAGACCTAGCCCTGATCAACAAAATCTACCTCATCATTCAGGCCTGGATGGCCACTCATGGCCAATGCCTGAATGATGAGAAGACGGAGCTACTGCTCCTAGCCACGCCCTCCAACCAGAAAAAAACTGAGCAACCATTATCTCTCCTTTAATATTGATGGCAATGACATCAAGGTGGCCAAAGAGGTCAAAACCTTGGGAGTCTACTTAGACACATCTGTTAACCTGCGCAAACAAGTTAGTGCCACGGTGTCGGCCACAGCCTACACCTGCAAGGTGATCCATGCATGCAATTCCTTTCTCTCTACAGAAAGCTGCATTACGCTGGCAAGAGCATTAATCCTGTCAAAAATCAATTACTGCAATACACTTTACCTAGGTGCCAGTAAATATATCACTAATAAGCTCCAAATTCTCCAGAATAATGCACTTCGAATGGCATTACGCATCTCCAAAAGACAACATATCTCAGTGATGAGACGCAATAACAATTGGCTACCCGTTATGGATAGAATACATCTCAAAACTGCCACCCTGACTTACAAAAGTCTCAACAACCTAGCCCCTCTCTACCTCACAGAGAAAGTCACTTCAAACAACCTGGCACGTCCCACCAGAACCATCAACTACGGCTGCCTAATAGTCCATAGGTTCAAACTAAAAAAAGCCGGGGGCAGTAGCTTTCCAGTCATGGCTGCACAACTCTGGAACTCCTTACCACCCTCCCTAAGAATTACTCAATCCTTCTATAAATTTGGGGAAAACACCAAACATTGGCTCACATCCAAAGACCTCGCCACCAGTAGCACCATAGTCTTAATTGTATATATGTATATTATCGCTGCACACTCTTTGTATAGATTACTTGTATTATGCATTTTTCTCTGTCATGTACCATAGCTTGGAATTCTTTTGTATTCTAACTAAGAAACTGCATATTCTTTTAGCACCCAGATACCCCTGGGTGAGGAGCGCTTTACAAATAACTAAACAAACAAACAAACTGCATGGATGGGAGTCGCGGACGCCAATTTTAGTATGGACTACCGATATCTGCAGCTATGTGTAGTTTTATAGCCGTGAATATCAGAAAACAGCTGGAAACAAAATGCTTTTTTGCCCCCCAGGCCCTCACCAAGTGCCCCTCTCATCTGTGCCTGCACCCACCACTCCCCTAAAGGCCTCCTCACCTCCCCTGCCTTCCTCCATTTCCACCAGAACACTCAGTGTTTCTGTGACACAGTTTACTTTGAGATGTTGGCTATTCGCGGCTATACCCAAGGTTATGGCCAAGGGTAGAGAGAAAATGTTTGAGCCTTGTGTTGCAAATTTAGGGCCTCATCACGAGTTTGGCTGTAACCCTTAAATCCGGCGGTAGCGCTATTACCGCCGGATTTAAGGGTCCGCCAAATCTGGGCTTCGGCGGATTTCTCCCCAGCTCTGAGCTGGGGGGAAATCCGCCGAAAATGTGCACTATTACCGCCGGCGGGAAATCTGCCGGCGGTAAAAGCGCGAATTTTCCCCATTGGGCCCAATGGGGAATGAGGAATTCCTGAATGGGCCCAATGGGGAATGGGCACTAACCCTTCCGTCAAACCCGTGATCCAGCGCTAATAGCGCCGGGGGGTTTGGCGGTAGGGCTATTAACGCCGGCGCTAATAGCGCCGGCGTTACAGCCCAACTCGTGATGAGGCCCTTAGTTCCTAGGCCCCCTTCAACTCCCAAATTTAATTTGGTGTCCTCTTGCCTCTCCCCACATCTAGCCTGACGGCATTTGCATGTTTTTTTGACCCGCAGAAGCCTTTTTCGATGTTTCATTTTCCGATATCCGGCTATCTATCGCATTGAGAGAAAAAAAGATTCCGGCTGTTTCATTAATGAACACCCAGATTCTTCTCACTTTACCCGAGATACACCTATTTATTTTGGAGAAAGGGGCATCCTCTTCTCCATCGTCAAATATTTAAAAAAAGTACTGGACAGAATAATCCTGAACCACAAAAGAATTGTGAGTCAACACTTTGTGCCCAAGTTGTTGCAGACCTGGTCCAAACCCGTCCAGTGGTTTGGGCTGTACAGTCCGGCAAACATTGACCTTCTTTGTCTATGGAAAAATGAACGGGGAGTAGGCCGAAACTGTGTTTTGTTGTTTTCTTAATAACTTTTTTTATTTTTTTCAAAGAATATTTCCAAAACCTTCCAAAATGGTTTATAGGTGGAGGGATGTATCTGTGTTCATGTGATTTTGTATCTATAGATCTGAATCTGTTGTTGATTTACATGTGGGTTTCATTGGCCACATAAATGTTCTGGGCAAGACCATGAAAATCGATTACAGATTTAGGGTGTCATTCAGAGTAGGGTGCAACGGTTAAATCTGCAGTATTTGGCAAATACTGCATATTTTAATATTCATCCAATTCAAGGTTTGATCAAATACCACCAGTGGTATTTCCTGGGAATACCAGTGGTAGTAATTTATGCAGATATTCTGCAGAAAATCCACCCATTGTTACCTTCACCTCAGAGGCCCCACATTATTAAAACCTTTTTTTACTTTTTTGTACTGTACGGAAGGGAACACAGATGCTTCTCTTCAATACAGTGAAAAAAGGTTCTACAAATGGCCATGTTAAGGGGATGGAAATGTGTCCATTTCTGATGACCCACATGTGCCACCTTACCCATGTAATGAATAAAAGGGTCATAAGGTACCCTTTTGTGCATTGAAAAAATGTACAGTAGTGGTATGAGCCGCTACTGTACGTAATCCGTTTCCACCTTCTCATTGAAGGTAAAAATGTCTGAAAAAAAAATGTTTTAAACATTTTATGTTACCACCAGTGGAGGTGGGATTTCTGAATTATCTCTGGAAGTATTCCAGAAATACCACTTATGCCAGTGGTACACTCTGAATTGGGTGGATTTTTAGAAATACCACCGGCCGAGGTGACAACTTTTTCCAGCTGGATTGCATAAAAAAAATCCAGCCAATTCTGAATGACCTTATTACTTTGAAAGTCTACTAATAAATAATACCTCAATTTTACATCTTTCTGTGTGTTTTTCATCTGTGCCCAAAGGTGAGTGCCACAAACGATCCAACAGCTATTTCCATAACTACCGTATAGTAACATCCATGGGAGCTATTCAGGGTGTTATTAAACTCTTTTTGTAATAAACTCTTTAATTGTATATTATTTTATTGTTTAAAGTGTGGACCTACCTCAAGAGCAGTGTAGGGCGGTACAGGCTGCGGGTAAGGCTGTACAGGGTGCGGGTAACCAGCGTTTGGGGTGGCATTTTTTAACTGTAGCGCAGTACTGTGAGTTGTGGTGTGCGCATCAGTCTGGACATCCATCGGGATTAGCCCTTGGTCAAGTATTGTTGAAAAAGCCATGTTTGGAGAGCTTTGCAGAATTGGAGAGTTGTGGGGGCATTCCGTGCCGATACAGGGATCGAGTTCCAGAGCACGGGTACGTGTCAAGAGAAGGACTGTTTGTGGGTCCTTTCTTTGCAGGCATGTTGTGATTCTAGGCAGTTGTTCAATGTGCTTCAAGTGGAGAGTGTCCCATCAGATATGTTTGTGGAGCTTAGCCAATAGGTGCGCTAGTGAGCTCATGGTAAATACTATCTAGATGATCCATGCAGTCTTGTACAGTATCCTGGCCTAGAGTGGGGGCCAGTGTGGTTTGCGAAGGATGGGGGGATTCGGTCGAATGTCTATGCACCTGTAATGAGGCGTGCTGTGGCATGGTGGACTGCTTTTATGGGAGCTAAGTGAGCAACTGGGAGCCCTACCAGGAGGACATTTCTCCCATAAATGTCCAAGGACACAAAAGCCTGTACTACGGTCCACATGTCCAGTGGTAGGATAAAGAGTTTGGTTTTTTCAACGGGTTGAGATTTGGAGCCAGGACCTACAGGCCTTCTTGGCAATCTGTTTCTGGGAGGACAATGGTGAAGCCTAAGAATTTTGCGAAATCCAAGAGTTGCATATCAAATCCTTTCTTGGCGCATATCATTGAGCCATTTTTGAACATGCTGTTGAATTTGGTCTGAGAGGGGTTAAGCTTGAGGTGGTCAGTTAACAGCCAGGACTGGGTGATGGCTGTGTAATGGTGTCGACGACTCATGTCCTGTGGGATTTTTACTCTCATGTATAATGGAGTGTCGTCTGCGTATTGGTGGATGGCCATGTCGGGATCTTTAAGGAGGGTGTCTAGAGGCTCTGTATAACGGTTAAATGGGATCAGTGAGAGAATAGAGCCTGGGGTGACACTGCAGGAGATTGGGAGTCGGTTAGAATGCAATGTGTTTATCTGGATGGCCTGGTGTCTAGCAGGCAGATAGGTGGTAAACCAATTCAGGACAGTGTCAGGCAATCCCGTGCTATCAGCGGGGAGAGAGAGAGGATGATGCGGTGCTTGACGGTGTTGTGATCAGTCTAGTGATCAAACAATTTACCAGAACATAGGGGAAGAATTCATACAGAATGAAACTGGTGACAAACTGTAGACAGATATGGACCTTTACTTCCTTGTAATGTAAGTGTCTTTATAAGCTGCTGAGGACGGTAACAGATCAATGGTGCAGGAGCGCAGTAGTGTCAACATTACCAATGCATCGCCACTGGTGGTATGAGCTTGCACCTGCAGCCTAGACTCTTATAATGTGCACTCGCTGTGGAGGCCCATGTGTGGGGGCCACAGAGAGGCACATATGCAACATTGCTGAAATCAAGACGAGTGCCTCGCTCCCATCTATATATAAGCTGAGCAAACCTTGTAGCACTCTGTTCCTTTGAGGAAGCCTAGATTTTGAAGTTTTTTGTTTCAATCATTTTTTTAACATTGTGCAGCTGTACCCCATGGAGCAACAGTCCAGCCAGCATGAGGGCAATTTCCACCTTTTCCCCTTCCCAATCCGCCCACGTGGAGATGTGATGCCCGAAACATCATTTTCTATTTTATGGGTGGGGTACCTCAATGCCCCTGAAGAAACCTTCATATAATGTAATGTAAAGTGATTGGTCTTTATACTGTCGGGGATACCACCGCAGTGGTATTCTGACACGGAGGCTTGTCTCTGTTTTAAACAAAATGTCTGCGCTCCTCTTCCCATCCAAAAAAGAGGCTGGCCACCCACCCGGGGACCAGTGACTCTCTACAATGACGTTTCAGGCCAAGAACCGGAGTAGCTGCAAACAATAGTCAAAACTCTGCATACAAATGAAATATCCATATTTTTAAAAACCTGTAAAAATGTCTGTAAAATATTTCACAAAATAAGTCGAATCACATCTCCGAGGAGCATTCGGCGAGTGTTGCCATGGATACATTGCTCAGTAGATTACAATCACCTTTTATTTTGTGAAAGGTGATATTCCAACCGCGCTTGAAAGGCAGCATCTGAAAATACACAATAAAAAAATAAAATGACTTCTATTCTTGTATTCATGAATATGATGTCAAAAAGGGCTGGGTAAATGTTTTGCCTGCAGCGTTGCAATGACATTTATACCTGACAGAACGCGGATCATTCGGTTTTTAATCATCGTCTCCCAAGTTAGGATATTCGGCCCGGGTAAATAGTGTGTGGCACAGGGATTCACATAAAAAATTTAAAAAAAAGAACTTCAGCATTCAGAATGAATGGTAAACGATTTATATTTAAAAATGGCTACAGAGATAAAATAATATCATACTTGGCAACATTCGGTGACCAAAAAGATGTGGGATTTTTCAAGTTTCAAAAATAATGCTGCCATCACAGGGAAATACAAAACATACATGGTTGGCACCACTGGAACATTCTAAAATACAGAACCCGTCAAACAACACAAGATGAAAAGATGTACAAATGTTTCAAATGTATATTTCTGAATGGTAAGTTAACACCAAATTCAATTACCTAACTTGACAGACGATAATCACACAAAGCTGGTAGGCAACGTTTGCCACTGCTCTGTAGCAGCAGCAGCCTGGGAGTACATACTTATTCCTGCAGTGCAAGCTGAATGCTGAGGGACAGACTGATACCCTCCTCTGTCTGATTGGCAGATGCTGTGTTATGGTGGCACTCTCTGACGCTTGTCTTCACTGATGGTTCACTGAAAGTCTGTCCCTGCAAGAGTGCATGGCAGAGTCACGTAGCTTTCAGGTCAATGGATTGATCTGAGCCCATCACTCAAAATAATCACTTACCTGCCCACAGCACAGATACATTAATGTGTTGCATGCCTGCCCTAGAATCACATAAATTACCTGCCAGTGGAAAAAGCAGTAGAATCTGTCACCCAAATCTGTAGGTGGTAGGGCTGCTTAAAAAGCAGTAGCCTACTGCCTAAATCAGTAGGGTTGGCAAGTATGTAATATGAAATAGAGTTCGTCTCTGACAGAAATTCGAGATTTATTCAGCCGTCTGTTAACCACGAGATTCAGAATTGGCATGATACACACACACTCTCTCTCTCTCTCTCTCTCTCTCTCTCTTTCTCTCTCTCTCTCTCTCTCTCTCTCTCTCTCTCTCTCTGGCATTGAACATTCATTGGGTGGGCTAATCCCACTGTCAGGATCAGGTAGTGGCTGCCGTCCCCTGGCCACAGGGGAGGAGATCGCTGGCTGGGGTTCAGTGATGTCTCCACAGGATTCATCACAGTACACTGTACTAGTCGTTTTTGAAACCCATACAGATTTTCTCTATCTTTAAGTGGTCCTTTCATGGTCACATACCAATACATAGTATCTTGTTGGGACCCAGTTTTATATATGCCATGTCTCAGTGTTATTTTCCTTTGGTACCAATACAATTCGATGAGGATCATGGTTGGGATTCGAAGCAGGGCAGAGCCAAAGGAATGGGAACACGGCAGGTAGCGGCCTCAGAATCATGGCATGAATGAGTCTCAAGGATGGGTCTCAAGGATGGGGCTCAGAGCAAGGATGAGCCCTGGGTGGGGAGTGTCACACCCGTAAGGTGAGGAGTTTCTAGGGTGGGGGGCAAAGGGAGCTGTAGCCCTAGGGTTTTTGGTAGTAGCCCCGGATAGAAGCTCAGGGGTCACAACCAAAAAGGCTAGCTCTCCCCGAATCCCGACAGTCCCAATATGAGCGTAGCCCGGATCCTTTCCAGACCTTGCAACACCTGTGCCCGCAGGGGCAGCAAGGAGATAGAGATGCTGCAGCTCTCCAAAGATGTGTCTTGCGGATTGGGACAACCAGCTGCAGGCTCCTTTTTGTTAGCCAAGCAGGTATCTTTCCGAGCGGCAGACAAGCTGCTCGCTTCCCGCGTTAAACGTACGCATATCAGATCCAGGATTCTTCACTGCACTCAGGTGGCTGGATGTGAGTGTTTTGCAAGGAAAGACGATATGTCTGTGATTCGTGGTACCAGGATCTGCCTCTAGAACGTTTCATTATTCAAGCTTCAGGGGGAACCATTACTAGCGCAAGCAATTAACTTGCTGAGCCATCTCTATCCCATTCTGTAAACTGTATTAGCACCCTGATGGGGGAGCCGGCTAATCAGGTGGCTTGAATCGAAAGAGGAGATCTCAGCCCACGTTCCATGCTGCATGATGGCCAGTTCGCCCGCCGCCATCTGCCCCCACCCTCCATCCCCGCTTATTCATTTTTGTCACCATTCCCACCCCCCACTTTACTCATTTCGGCTGTGGCACTCACCACAGCCACTCCTTCCGCTTGTTTCCATGGAATGGGAAAAGGGGCCTTGCATGGAGCCCGCCTTCCCTTTCCATGGCAGCCATCTTGGAATTGTATTTTCCTTCCGCGATTGGGACGCAGCGACGCATCCGGCTCGGGGCAGCAACCCCGTCCCAGCATTTGGGACGGGTGCTAATGACATTAACCCCCCCTGTGCCAGCCCTTGGAATGGGGGGTTAATTACATATTACATATTAAAAGAGTAAAAGAGGGGAATTTTTCAAAAGGACTTAAGAATACAAAGGTAAGGGTGTTGCACAGCTTGCAAACATTTGTCAGACATAAGACACGAAAAAGACTCTTAAGTAAAATGTAACACAGAAATGTACACACACACACACACACACACACACTGAGAGTATGTAGATTGACAAAGGTCCACATCATATATTCATTCTGAAAAGGTAATTCCAGGGGTTATTGTAGAAAATATGTTTCCTTTTCTTCCAATGTATGCAACTCACTCTCCTACATGAATTGCTGTGTGTTGGCTCCCATTTTGCACATTTTTGAAAAGAAGGAATTAGCCAGCAATCACTTACAGTTTTTAAACTGAAGTTATTTATTTCAGAGCAACATGTGTTTTACAGAACAAAACACAAGTTGGTCTAAGTAAGTCAGCATTTGAAACTCTTGAGTGCCTGAGCCAGTCACCAGTGCCTCTGTGGCCAGGGATCGACGAGACAGTGCCTGCCGTACCAAGGGCATTGCATGGAGTAGCTTGTACTACGCCTGCCAATCCCCAAATTAAATCCATGTGCATTGCCCTTAGATGACTCTGTTGATGGATTTTGTTAGTTTGGTTTGGTTATGAAATATGTACAATCCTTGAGGTAATGGAAGACTACTGCTACAATGTATGCTGATTTGCATAATGCCCAAGGAGTAGTACATGATTTTGGTATCCTCAGGAAGCAGAGGGGATATTTGACTTCTGCTGGTGTTGTACATAATGGAACTTATGTTTCTGTTCCGTTGAAGGCTCTCCTGCTTCCCTCTGCTTTGGCCTTTTTTAAATGTAGTCCGGAATGTACACAGCGGTTGGAAAGAACCTGGTCGATATATTGCCTGAAATGCGACCCTAACGGGCCCCCTGGCTCCTAACAATATATTTGTCTATGTTCAGTGGAACAATCGCTGATTGCAACTCTTTCCAGTCTGGCTGTGCTGTATGACTTAGAACCAGCAAGTCTGAGAAGGAGCTGTGGCACAAGAAGCATTGAGTCTGATACATGGAATAATTTGCGTGGGAAATAGATAACTTGCGTGCCAAATTGCAGCAACATCCTGTGCGTAGATTCATGGAATCGAATGCGCAGGATTTTCCTTGAACTTGCGTGCATCTCTGTAGACTTATTTACAGAGTGGGTCCAAGGCTAAGCCGATGCCTGTCACAAAGCTAACTCTATCACTGTAGCTGTCACAAAGCTAACTCTATCACTGTAGCTCAGAAGCTCCTCACAGATTTTATACCCACATTTGGCCTCCCTACTATTATTGACAGCGATAGAGGCTCCCACTTCACTCTGCAAGTGGTAAGGGGTATCTATAGGGCCCCTGACATTTCTCAGCAACTTCGTTGTGCATGAATGTTGCTGTGTTTTGGACTAAGTTTCTTCTGCGAGGAAATGCCATATGAAATGAACAGGTGCCAGACTCGCAACAAGCCCCTGCCATTGGAGAAAGATAAAGCCTGTATAAAAACAAAAACAGCAACAAGCAAAATATGAAAAAAATAGATGATGTATTACTAACAAACTCCTGCGTCCGTGTACTTATCCTGCAAACCTCTGCCCAGCCTCAACCTACACACAGAGCCATTATTGCACACGTCATAATCTGAGGTGACTTATATTGCACACGCACCTTCACTTTCAGCCTTTGATGTGTCAGTGCCTCCGAAACCTTCAAGTCTGGCAGCATCCATAATGCCCAGCACCTTAACCCAATAGTAACATAGTTTGCTTCGTGGAGTTGAAGGCGCGCCCCTTAACGCTCACGCCAGACAAAATACAATCCGCTAGGGAAAAAAGGCCAAGAGATTCTGGCAAGGATAACAAGTTTTAATCACACCACTAACTAGGTAGGCCAGCAAAGAACTCTGCTGCTCAAGAACGTTCTGTCGAAACATAGTACAAGCAGAAGGTTATAAGGAAACACATTGTCACTTATGATGTCACATATACAGTAAAAAACCTGCTGCAGACTCCCTAAATAGAACCTTGAATATATGGGACCCATTTTTGGATTACGCGGCCAAATTCCCAGCCCTCACTAGGAGACCCCCACTCACCAGATGGCTCCAATGTAGCCCACTTTACGGAACCCCGGAGATCCCCTAATCACGCCAGAGGCAAGTCGGACACCTATCCGCGACCAAGATGAACCACCGACAATGGCCAGGAGACCAGCATTAACCTCGCCCCCAACCTACAAACACTCCGAGAGACACTTTATCGTGAATTAGCTTATAATTATTGCTTTGTTGTAATGAATATATTACTTTGTAAAAATCAATAAAAAGTTGTTATGAAAAAAAATCTGCATGGCTGGTTGGTGAGACCCTATTCATGGGTGGCCTGCACCATAGGCATACCAGACTGCTATTAGTCTCAGCCCCGTCCATCCATCTTCCATTACGTGGGGTCAGCTGGGCTCATCTCTCCAGGGAATAAAGGTCACTTTCCTCATTAGTTACTATTGTAAGACAATGCACTCTATCGTTATGACGTACACCGTTAAAGCTCTGGGACTGGCACAAGGGGAAGCTTAAGATCCTGCTGACCCACACATTCTTCTCTCATTCCATATTTCCACCCTTGCTTTTTACTATAATTTATTCCACCCTGTACCTCGTATTAAAAAGTTTGTCATTATGAAATAGAGTTGTGTTCTTTTGCATCTTTTATGACCACAGGGTTTATGGTTGGTGGTCTGGGGTCACCTTCAATCCCAGAATTCAGGGGTCTCAGACTGAGGCAGTTGTGGGTGTCATAACTCATGGAGGGCTGGATGGGGGTTGGAGGTCTGCTTTTGGCCTGGCTATAATAAACGTGCATTGCAAGGTACATGGTACCGATCTATGTGATCACTGCTCCGCCCGTAATTCCACCAACGAAAATGTCGACTACAATTACAGCGCGGCACCGTGATCAGATAGATCACATTTGCCTGCATGTCCAAGCCTGCACAGCCCTACCCGCTCCCATCCCCACTTACCTTTATGGCGGCACACTTCTGTGTGCGCTGCCGACTCCCCACTATCCCTGCAGTGTCAGTTCCTCCCATTAATGTGGGTCTGAATTGATGCCACAGGGTCCTTTATCTTTTTTTAATTATTTTACTTTCTTGTCCTCCACTTAGCAAAGCGGAATGCAGCAGACACCCCTGCAACTCCCTACTCCCATTACAGCATCCCCCGGTCCACTTGGTGGCAGTAATGGGAGTCAGCATTTTGTATAAGGCCAACTGTGCATTAAATGTGCAGTCAGCATTTTAAAGGTGCAGTATTTGTACGTTTTCCATAGTACTGTCTAATGGCTTTGCCGGGTGCATCCCTTCTTGGGATAACACATATTCGCAACAGTTATGGAACAAAGGGAAGTTTCTATGGGAGCCAGCAGTGTGGTCTCTCTATCATCAGAACTTGTTCAGCCTGTTTAGGTGTTGGTGAGAAAACCAGGTATACCAGAGGTCTTGGGATTCTGTAGACTCCCAAGGACCCAAATCCTTTCCCCAGAATAAACAGAGGACTCAAACAATGGCAACTTAGAACTGTCGTTTATTACAAAAACCCAACAGGGATCATACAAGACAATCACGATTCTCCAGTACATCTCAATTTTACAAGGCGCGTTTCACAGTTTTTATGCCACATGATGTCATCACCTGGGACCTCCGCCAAAAACCTATCCCTGTTTCTAATACAGGGCTGGGCGTAGTATCACATATGGCTAGCCCATATAGAGGTTCATCTACTGGCCCGCGCATGTCAGGTGGCTGACCTGCCCCGTCCCCAAGAAACTATATATTACATTGTTGCAGGGTTGTAGACTTACCATTGGGCCTTCCCCTTTGATATCCACCCCTGGATGTCTGTCTCTTGATTGGGTAGATCTGGCCTCCCCAGGCCTGGGACCCAGTTTGGTTCTCCGCCCTCTGTTCACCTCAACAAGGTGATTTGAAATGGCTATGTGTCCCAAATATATCTGGAGTAGACTACCTTTGCCTATGAGAGTGCGCTCCCTGTTGCAACATGTGTTTCACTTCTCATCTGGGTTGCTGAGAAGGAATCGTCTTCCCACCATTGGTGAATGCCCATTGTCTAGTTCAGCTCCATACTGTGGCTATAGACCACAAAAGTGAGCTCTTTGGATCGCATTCTTTAGGATGTATTCCTTTTTCCTGCAGCAGGCTCCTTGCTGTTTGGAGATTGGAATGTGCTTGTTTTATCTCTGACCTTGGCTGTGAGCTCAGTCTTCACTTCATGCAGCCTGAGTCTGCTTCCCTTGTATGGTGTCCTGTAGCCTGAGGCCTTCTATAATTTTCCTTAGACTGATAATGTGATTTCTTCATGCTTATACTGTGCTATGTTTCCTATAGGCTAGTCGTAGGTGGTCCTACCAGGCTCCATGTATACTCCTGTAGTCCCATAGAGTTAATTGTCATAAGCATCTGCAACCTGGTTCTGGGTCTCTTGTTGCCTTGCGTTTAGGGTTACTGCATTTCGTGCCTTGAGACACTTGGGTATAGGTGCGTTATAACTGCCATATCATATCATATCATTTGGCTAATGAGAAAAATAATAAAAAGCTTTGACAGTATCTATATGTATCTGTCATCTCATCTACAGAACTATGTGAGCATGTTCTTCATGTCTGCGAGTGAGTGTTTGAGTAAGCTGTGTATGGCTGCGAGTGTTCTTTGTGGCTAACGCTGCTACGTCGTGGTGTCACTAATGACGTTAACACAATGGCTTCTCTGCACTTAATCGATGCAGTCCATTGTAGTGTTCGGATCCACGAGCTCTGTTGAGTACCATGTATCTGAAAGGATATGCACTGGAAATGGTTTTTTAAAGATTTCAATCAGGCACACACCCAGGTCTCGCCTAACATGTAATGCACAAATTAAATACGTATTTATTATGTCTATAGGTTCAATATTCTGAGTGATATAACTCTCATATCACACCCGTCCCAAAATACCCCCCAGGTCACACTGGACCAGGAATCAGGCTAGTTGGTAAAAGTAAATATTTATTTATTTATTTAATATTCAAATCAAACACAAATTTGAATATATATATATATATATATATGGGGCAGCAATCACCAAGTGGTGACAATACAATCCAGAAAATAAGTAAAGCAATTGAATTCACTTATATTAATGCAGAATAGAAAACACACGAAAAAGAACAGTTTTGGTTTGTGAACAGATAGCGTTTAGGTTAATATTTCCCCCTGCAAAGTTCTTAATTCACAAATGAGCAATTCTACACAGATGTAAGTAGGCAGCAGGTATTTAGGAATGAAGAACAGAGTACAGTGTTTGAATATAGTCTTCCCTCCCCAAACAAGAGAGAAAAGCGCTTTTGGAAATTGACACTTTTTAAAATGACAGGTGAAAATGGCTTGGTGAAACAAGGAAAAGTGTGCAAAAATGCTTAAATTGATACAAAATTCTTATGAGAGCAACACTAAACAGGTCCTAACACACATGAGCTGCAAGATGAACAACAGTACACACTTTAGATCGAAATGGAATTTAAGAGACACTTTGGATGGGAAAAGACACGTGTAAAACATTTGAAAAATGTAAATTTGCAGCAAGATTTCACAATGCAATTTTTAATAGAAATGGGTCAAATACACTGTTTCGCGATGCAGTTAGTTGTGGATGTAGCTAAGGGTCTTATGTGTAACTGGGAGTTGAAAGTACGTTTCTATCTATAAAATTGAAGAAGTTATGGAAGTTTTAGTGGGAGGCGTTTTTGAAAAAATAGGCGCGGAAATGAAAACAGAAATCAGTTCTTACAATGACAATTATGCTCTAAACTAGGGTATTCAGGCTGGTTACCAGTTTGAAAAACAGTAAGCCCCAGAGTGGTCCACGGAAACCAACCCAGGCACCTCCGTGTCTGCCTTGGAGGACTCAGTCGGATTATCCGTGGGATGATTTTAAGGGTTTGGGATTTTAAAAAGACAAAAGGATTTTCAACAAATGATTACCATTACAAAAAATCAAAGCAAGGTTTCAGACTGCTGTGACACTACTACAAGTTCTTAAGTTAAAGAGATGATGGGTTGAGATTCGGATAGGACAAGGCAATATACTATGGGTTACTATTATTCCTGTTGATACTTACAGTCCACTGTAATTAAGATTGGCCCGCCAGGGTTCTGGTCATCGGATCGGGTCTACCGGCAGCAGGGTGCTTCTGGCAGAATTGGATCAGCTGTGTGGTTCTGGTCAATTTGGACTGCACCTCAGACTGGATTGGGATTGGCCCTTCTGGTCACTGGACACGGTAGATTAGCAGGATGTGAATTCAGTGGGCAAGCATGAATGGTAGCAAGCCAGACTAAGAATTTCCCTTAAGTTTGTGATGATTTGATTTGTGCCCAGCTAAAAAGAGTTCAGCAAATGCTGAGGCCTGGGTTTTGCAAAGGAAAGAAGTCTGGAATCAGCTGCAAGATGAAGAGTTCTGGAACAAAGCGCTGCACGGAAATCAAGATGTGGTCAGGAAGCAGTCTGTGCTTCCTCACCATATGTGTGGTGAAGTTCCTATATTTATCCTACCAAGTGACATCACAAAGTTTATGGTATGGACACAATTTCAAAGCACACCCCCACAGCTGTGAGTGTTCAAAGGCACTTGCCTTGTTCTGGTTGGAAGTCAGAAAAGAGCTGTCATTTTATGATATGATTTGGGAACTCCCACATTGATCTGAACCACAATTGAACTTTTGCACAAATGTACATTTCTAAATGTATGTCCCCCACTGAAACCGGACACATACATTACATATTTGATGAGTTATTTTTACATTCAATTCCCATCTCTGTGAGAGCTGTCTTTGTCATTCTGCAGAATTTTATCAATTTTAATCACAACAGTTTGGCCTAATAATTTCTCATTCAGTACATATCTGGGCGATTATCACTAGAGCATAGGTATACAATATTTGACTTGCAGCATTAATAGTTTTGTCACAATTAGGGTTTTCCCATAACTTTGGTCCTTATGTAGTACAGGGTTCATTAAGATCTTCAAAGCAAGGGCCTAAAATTAGAATAACAACTACCAGCTTTTAAATTTGTCCTCCATCATGTTGCAAAGTTAAAGAGTTTCTAACGTAACCACAAATAGGCACTAAAACACCAAACTTTCTGGGCAGTTTTTTTTCTCTTTGTAACTTTCCTTTCAACAGGCAACAGCTGTCACATTCCTTTGATCAGGGAGGGGCGTTCTCTTCCTTGAGAGGGAATCTCCCCTGTAGAGATCAGTAGGCAGCCTGCCATTGTCCTTGGCTGGGCCAGAAACGAAAGTCTGATGAGCTCATTGTTGTCAATATGCGGGAACCTCCAGAATCCATTAAGCCTTCCTGTAGCAAGGGAGGTCAACCTGAGGTGTCATCTTTCCCAGGCTGGGCACTGTCAAGTCAGAATTAAATAGTTAACTCCAAACTGGGTTACTTTAAAATTCACTTTAAGGTCTTTCATTTAAAACATATAAAACTGAACAGAGTTTATATGGGGTGTTGACAATTAAAGGAATTAAGCCCTTCAGAAAAACATGCTTTAAACAGGCGAATTTTGCAATTTCTTCATAAAAAAACACATTTAAACTGAGTCTTTCATAACAGAGTTTCCTTTGCAGCCTACCCATCTATTCAGCACACTTTCTGTCCTTGAGTGCTGGAATTTGTTTGCATTAATACATTTGTTTGCTACTGTCAGTCAGTGAGGCCCGGTTTCTTCTGACTGCACTGGATGATCTGTGTTTTCAGCACACTTTTCATTTCAATATTTCACTTGGAAAATGACTGAATTTAGCGCCAAAACAGCACTTTGAAGGTTGCAATTGATTGGGGAAGCTGTATTTTAAAGGGCTTTTTCAAGTTTTTGCCCACTTCTGTGGCCTTGCTTCATGTACAGCACCCACTGGCATTCTTCTGCAGTGAGCTCTGTTTTTACACCACTCTGACTGTGTGTAGCAGGGATGTGCAGCCTTTGGTGATGATGGACCATGCGCAGTTTTGCAGCTTTTCTGCGCACACATGGGTTGGCCATCCATTTTTGGCTGTTTCTTTCCCCATTGGCAAAGGGGTGCAGTGGTGCACATCGGCATGGGTAAACATATCCCACAGGTTGGAATGGCTGTCTGAGCGGATACCTCTCTGCATATGTGCCAGTCAGTGGTGCGCTTGGGGTTTGTCCAAAAAATGAGTGACTTTGAGCGTTTTTGACTCTTCAGCCCATCATGTTCATGGGGGTGAGGAGGGGCATTCCTGGGACCCTCTGTTCAGTCGACCCTTTGGTTGACCTGTCGACAACTCCTCCATACCTTGTCACCTTCATTCTTGCTAGCCATATTTTAGTCACTCCTCAGAAGTGTCCATAATAATTTGCTGTCATGTGAATCAACCTCTATATCAGAATAGTTTGTTCCACTCTCTTCCTCACCTGAAGAAAGTGTAGCGGGGGTCTTCGTCTTCTTCTTATCTCTCACTGTTACTTTCTTTTTATGCAGGTATGGCCAACCGCGGAACGAAGCCACGCTGGTTGCCGGAGAATATCCGGAAACCAGAGGCCCAGGATCCGCAGCCGCCAGAAGGGGAAAAAGCAGCGACGGCAAAAAACCCCAGAGAATACTGGAATGTCGGTGGAGATCTTCCGGAACCTCAGGTAGGTAATGAATCCAGGAACAGAACTGCTCCACACCGTTACGAGAAAAGGGGATGAAAGCGAGGCGAGAAAAGGGAATCCCAGGTGAGTGGAGGGAGAACGGGGAAGCCAGGACACAGGACCCGAGGCAAGGCAGGGAGGCGTCGAGGGCCAGGGAACCACAAAGAGGAAAGAAAGGAGAGAAGGCACAGCAAAGGAGAAAGGCGGAAGCACCAGATAGGAGGGCGGTAAGCCAAGGAGAAAACTCACGGAAGCGCTGGCAACGAAGGAGAAACAAACCAGTTGCAACGCGACCGCCGCCGGTCGGGAGTGAAGAAAAAGCCGACGGCAGCGGCCATGACAGGAGGAAAAGCTAGACTGCTGAAAGCACTGCAGCATAACGTAGTGGAGCAATTCAATGGCGGCTGCGTCTCCATCGGTCCCATACCCTTACATAGAAGGGGCGCATAACATTTGCATGATAGTCAAAACTTCAGGTCTTATAACTGCATTCTCCTTCTGGGTTGTACCTTACCCATTTCCCCTGGTACATCTTGTTGTCGAATGGGTTATCCAATAGTACCATCCGAGTTGGGAACAGTGGCTATTCCATTATTCTTGTTCTCAGGTTATCTCTTTCTTCCACTATCATGTTCTTTCCTTCTCCCATATTCACATCCATTATCACCTTCATCCCTATAGATTTCTTAGTAGTTTTGCAGCATTGCGTAATGCAGAACTTTATCACACACAATCCAACTAGTACTAATATTAGAGCCCCTAGTAGTACTTTCAGTCCATCCACCAGCCATGACAGCATCCGTGACCAGAGATACGCTATCCAGCTTTGGTCTTTTCTGGTAACTTTTGCTTCTTCCTCCATTTTGGCATGCGTCTTCGACAGTCACATCACTGCTTCCATCGGTGTGCCATTGTCTCCGTCATTGGCAGCAACAAATGTGCAACAGGAACTCCCAATTTTTGCACAAACTCCTTCCCTTTCTGTGAGGAGGGCTAGAACATTTCTGGTCTGGAGAGCAATTAACCTTACTGCTCAGAGCTCTTCTTTTATTGCGTTGAAACCATTTACTGTAGAGTTTATTATCAGTATCCGCTCCCACCCGGTTATTTGCAACCATTTTGCATTTGTGTTCATCTGGAAAGCTGCAACCACTGGGTCAAAAACCATTTCTGTCCTGCTGAATAATCTATGTTCAGGTGGTACATCATCTAGGGAGGCTTCTGATTCTGCAGAGAAATAGTTTCCTCTCTTTACTCTACTCACTTCCACGGACCGTTTCTTTCTTCCCTTTTCTTCTACTCCCACTGACCTCTTCTTTCTCGTGTTAGTGTCTATCTTCGGGAAGTCATCTCTCTTTATGTCCTTTTGGGCCACTACCAGTAATGGCATATTGATGTGTACCAACGAGCAAACTCCTCCCAAGTTTGGTGGCAGCTTCTCGAATGGCTTGGATCCACATGCCCAGTAGTGGTCCATCAGTACTGCTGTGCTGACCTGCATTGCTGGGAGCTTTTCTGTGTGCCTACACTCTGTGTTATCTCCAACCCTCACTGCTCTTTCATTCTTGTAGCACAATGCTCGTTTCTTCAGAGGTATTATGAGCATCGGGCAAGCTTCATTGTCTACCCAGGTGAGCAATTTGGCACTTGCATCCCATTCTTTCAGGCACTTGTCATTTTCTCCTTGTACTGTGTTTGGTGGTGATTGTACTAGGGTGTGTACTTTGCTTTCTACTACTACATCTTTCCATCCTTCTTCTGTGTATACTTGGCCATACACGAGCATCTGTGATCTTTCCCAACATCCTGCTTCTCTTCCTATTTCTTTCACCCCCCTCTTCAGGCAGGATAGTTTTTTCAGTGTTATTGTTTTTGTCTTGCCTTTCTGCGGGCCATCAGTTATGTATTGTATAGCTTGGTCTAAATGTCAGTAATTGTCCATCATGTCAAGAGTAACTGTCTTCATAGGGGAATGTTGTTTGAGACATCCATCTCAATGTTGCTGTTTTCCCTTGGAATCTTCCTCGGGTTGTAACCATGGATAGGTACATGAGGCATTGTGCTCTTGCTGCTGGTATTTCAATTGTTATACCACATGTTATTAGACACTCGAGCAGTGTCAGTAAGATATAGGTCCACCCCCCCTCTGTTTGCGTCAGCACTGCGCTTACCACTCCTTACCATGTTTACAGTGCTCTCCTGTCCACCTGACAATGTCGTTTCACCTGCTGGGGTTGGGGAAATGTTAATAGAGGATGCAGCGGTTTCACTAGACACAAGAGATATTGGGCAAAAGATGAATGCAAGGACTGAGCTTGGGAATAAAAGACACGACAAAATGGAGGGACGTGGCTTGGTGCCATGTCGGTTGGTCTGGCTTTGTAAGAGCTCCCGACTGTGGCCACGCATCCAACAGAATATGCTCCAGTGAAGTTGTGTTCACAGCTGAGATCGACAGGGCTTCCAGTCTCGGAAGCCCTGCTGCACACAACGATCCACTTTTGGCTGCAATCCATGATTAGCGCCAAGTTCCTCTTGGAAGGCGGCTGCAGTGGACACAGTGTGCCCAAAATGGCGGGTGTAACACTGGCGCGAGAGCCCTGAGAGGAGATCCGAACGGAGGCCTTCTGATGTCCATACGCAGACCTTCTGATTAATCTCTGCTCACCCGAGACGCCCACCCGACCGGAGCATATCATCACGAAATGGGAGCGCCGGTGCCCCCAGGTGCTCTGGGGTTCCGCGCCACCGCCGGGCACCCCCCACCAAGTGGCTCTCATCCCAGTGGCTTGATTTGGCAAGGCGAGAGTCACCTGGCTCACCGTCCCACACAGAGCAGGGATATAGTGGACCCTGCAGCTTCTGACTCTGGTAACCGGTACAAAGGGAACACACCTGGTGAGCCCCTGGTCCTGCTCTCTCCTCCGCCTCAGCAACTTCTTCAGAAGCAGATCTGGAACCTACCTGGCAGTGCAGTTGCTGGCCCTTCCTGGACTGTATCGGAACCACACTGAGGCCCGGAGGAGTTCCAGCCGCTCCTCGCTCGACTCTGGAAGGTGGCTGACGGAACGAGAAGTCCAAACATTATGAAGAGGGGGGCTAGCGGAAGGTACCTCGGAAGGTGACTCCCCCCCTTGCCAACACCTTGAGTCTGCCCCTCAGCCATAGCATCAGCTGAGCAGCCTCACACCTGCACCAGAAAGTCCAGGGCCGGCGTAAGGAAGCAGCACTGAGACGTGAGTTCCAGCTTCCCATGCAGCGCCGTGGCCGCCCGAGCTCCTGATCGAGCCCGGAGTGCCAATCAAGGTAGGGTGGTTCCTGCCACAGTGCGAAGCGTGTGGTCCCATGCAGAGGGCCAGTTCATCCCACCCGGCTGCAAATAGCCCGGTGGACACCCTGCACTGCTCTATACTCTGGGCAGCACTGGGGAGTAAAACCTCGGCCACAAGAAACAGCTCCACCGATCCCAAGGGACTTGGGCACAAATCCTAATTCAACAAACCCCCACAGCACAGTGCAGTGCAACGGCTGCACCCCCAGTGGGGGGTAAGCTCTCCCCCCTCCCTGCCCACCCAGGAAGACTCAGTTTGCCCGCTGCCACATAACTTCTCCCAGCAGGGGTCCCAAGGAAGGAGCCTGGTGCTCCATACAGCAACGGGGGGCCCTGAACAAAACCTACCACCACTGAGCAGCACCCCACCTGCTCTGGGGGAGTCAAGAAGCCCGGTTCCCCCGTGCTCTGTCCCGGCCCAGGGTAAATCGATTTGGATCCATACTGACTGTTCAGGCACGCCGGCAGCCAAATCCCACCTAGGGGGTGCAGGTGTCTCCTACAACCTCACTCCCCCCACCAAGACATGCTGGCAGTGAAGTGAAAGGGCAAACAGGCACCACCCAAGCTGGGGCTTGGGGTGTGGGGACTACAACTGTGGGAAACCCAGAGGTCCATACTACCGAACTACAGGTCCAGACACCAGCAGTCCAGGGTCCTCTGAGGCGCCAACACGGCAAACAGCACATAATGTCTAGAAATCTAAAGCTCACAAAACAAGCAGACATTGCCACTCTGATATCAGCAACTATGACCGAGAAAACAAAAAGAGGGGAATGCGAGGACCCAGGTCTTGGTCCACTCACAGACCAATCTGCACAACCAATCACCAAGGGGGACCTGCAAGAACTGTTATTGGCTATCACCAAAGAATACCAAAAAGGGACTGAGGCGCTAAAGAGCAAGATCTCAACCCTAGACACACGGGTGGGGGAAATTGAAACCAGAACAGAGGAAATAGAAACTACACTCTTCGAACAAAACTTTGAAATCGGGGATGGAACGGATAGGCTAGCAGCTCTGGAGGCTAGATGTGACGCCCTCGAGCTCAAAGAAGAAGATGCAGAAAATAGATCCAGGTGCAACAACATCCGCCTGAGGGGAATCCCCTCTGCTATCTCTGATGTGGAACTGGGCGCCTACGTGAATGACCTTCTCCACTTTATCTTAACCCTCCCAGATGAAGCTTCATTAGAACTTGACAGAGTGCACAGGACGAGAGCCAAGCAAAGCACGGCCTTCCCTCCCAATGTCCTGGTAAGTGTCCACTTCTATAAAATCAAGGAATAAATCATGCGTGAGGTCAGAGACTCGGCCCGCATACACTTCTGAGACGCAGCAATATCTTTATAGCAAGACCTAGCAGCTACCACTCTGGCAAAGAGGAAAGCCCTGAAACCTATGGCTGAATGGCTCTGTGAAAGGAAGATCACATACCAATGGGGCTTTCCTACCACCCTCTCCTTCACATGGGAAGGTAAGCCCCGACACATTCACTCCCCCAGAAAGACGGAACGCTTCATGAGCCCGGAAGACGGACCTGATGAAGCCGTCAAACACACGCCCAACACACGGGAGGGGCAGCGGGAGCTCCTAAACTCATGGTCCCGCGTCAAGAGGTGTCACAGACTAAGGGCCCCCCCATTAAAAAAAAAGGAACATCAACCGCTGACCTGGAGGTCCACTCTTCCGAGCATTTGGAGTCCACTGAGTACCCGGGCCCCCAAACATCTATCCATCCAGCACCCATGCAGAATGAATCGCTTGAGGGGGTCAGGACACCAAAATTTACACTTGATGAAAACTTGCAAAGTCCTCGGGCTCTCTAGTCGGCCCCATGCTCAAAGGATTACATACTGCAGCCTCTGGAGTATTGTATTGGCAGAAAAAATTACAGCCCTCAGATTCGGCAATGGACCTAAGTTTGAACAGATTTGGGCCCCCTTCCTTGACTACACACAGCAATTCCCAGGAATGGCGAGACAGCCGCCAACCCTTCGCTGTATGGGGAACCAAAGCTGACAAGACAAGCCGAAGGATGAGAGGCACTGAGCCTCCGCAGACTCCTACCCTGGCCTAAAACCGAACCTTGATAAGCGGTGAAGCCCCCAACGGACTAAACTAACTGTGAAAGATTCACTCCCACTGTGCCCTCCTCCGCTCTATCTCCTCACTCTCCCAATATCATTTTCTGTTAATTGAGTTATTCTGTTTTTGTTCTTTTGTCCCTTTCTTTCAGCTTTATATAAGCTCATAAGAATGTCATGTCAATGCTGGACTCGTATGCTTGTATGCTCTAAAACCAACAAAAACAAACTTGGAGAAAAAAAGACATGACAAAATAAGCACATTTTTAATTATTTCTCCCATTTACCTGTGGTGCTGGATCCTTGTGCAACTAGAAGATATCAGTTGCCCGCCTGAAATGTGCAAAAAGTGTGCGATAATAGATTTGTGTTGCATTAATGTTAAGCCCAGTGGATCATGTAGTCAGACATTGCAAAGATAAATAGCTGTTTCTACACAGTTCTAATTCTGGGGTCTTTGAGTACTGCGAGGACAGCTGGGTTTCCTCGTTCGAGTTGTGGGTAAGCTTGGGCCAGATATGTTATAAAAACTGGATAGTACATACCAGGAGGGCATGCTCGAAATCTATTTACCTTCTAATGAAGTGGACAAATTGGCTCTGAAAAGTGTCAGGTTGTGAATCACTGGGCAGCATGAAAAATTATGCAATATCTGTAGTAGACCACCTTTGCCTATGAGAGTGTGCTCCCGGTTGCAATTTTTGTTTCACTTCTCGTCTGACATGCTGAGAACGGCTTGTCTTCCCACCATGGGTGAATACCCGTTGTCTAGTTTAGCTGCATCACGCGGGTATGGACCACAAAATTTAGCTATTTGGGACTGCATTTATGGCGATTTATTCTGTTTTCCTGCAGCTGGCCCCTTGTAGTTTGGAGATTGGAATGTGCTTGTTTTATCTCTGACCTCGGCTGTGAGCTCGGTCTTCACTTCATGCAGCCTGAGCCTGCTGCCCCTGTCTGGTGTCCTGTAGCCTGAGGTCATCTGTTCTTTTCCTTAGACTGATAATGTGATTTCTTCATGCATATACTGTGCTATGTTTCCTATAGGTTAGTCGTAGGTGGTCCTACAAGGCTCCATATATACTCCTGTAATCCCATAGAGTTAATTGTCATAAGCATCTGCAGGCTTGTTCACGATCTCTTGTTACCTTGCATTTAGCGTTACTGCATTCAGCTAATGAGAAAAAAATTAAAAAGCTTTGACATGTATATGTATCTGTACTCTTAGCTACAGAACTGTGTAAGCATTTTCTTTGTGTGTGCGAGTGAGTGTTTGTGTAAACTGTGCATGGCTGTGAGTGTTCTTTGTGGCTAACGCTGCTACGTTGTGGTGTCTATAATGATTTCAGCACAATGGCTTCTCTGCACTTTATCAATGCAGTCCATTATAGTGTTCGGATCCGTCGAGTCCCCTGTATCTGAAAGGATATGCACTGGATATGGTTGGATTTGCTGTCTGAGGGGATACCTCTCTGCATATGTGCCAGTCAGTGGTGCACTTGGGGTTTGTCCAAAAAATTTGTGATTTCGATTGTTCTTGACTCTTCGGCCTGTCGTATTCATGTGGGTGAGGAGGGGCTTTCCTGTGACCGTCTCTTCACAGGTTCTTTCTTTGTATCTGTGTTTAACTCGCAGCCATGCAGGGCCGAATGTTTCTACCATAACTACAAAAATGGCGCTTCCTTATATGTGTGCACTAAGTCTTTGTATTTGTAATATTGTGTTTGTACAGGGTGTTTTAGCATGCCCCCCGACCCCGGTACATTCAGCACTCTCTTCCAAAATATTTTCCTTCTTGAGCCCTTCACTCATCCGCCTCCAACTGCCTCGGGGTCAGTTGCTTCTCCAAGCAACAAGTTGATGGTAGATCTCTTTCTTCAGCTGGGGCCTCCCTCTGGAACAGCCTCCCTGCCTCTCTGAAAATTGAGGAAAACCATGTCTGGTTCCGGAAGCACTTCAAGACCTTCCTCTTTGCTTCTGTTTTCTCTCCTCCTCTCCCCTGCTGAACTCCTGGCTGAAACTGAAACTGCACTGGTCGCCTGGCTACCCCCTCTGTTCTTGGGCCCAGGTCCCCTCCCTGCCAGTTGCACACCTGTACTGCCCCCCCGGCAACCCTTGAACCCTGGGGCTGTTTCTGTATCCCTACTGCCCCTACTAGCACTTCACACCTGATGTTTGCACTTACTCTTGCACCTGCCACCAGCTGGCCGCACTTCTTATTTATTGTTCCTATTTTTTGTTTTTATTTATTTACTGTTTATCCTATGTACTGCACTTCCCCTCCCACTTTCCACTCGCACTTTTCCCCTCCCGACCTCCCCTGCACTTGCACGATCTCAATGTCACCTGGCCTAGTAAGATCGCTGTCTCTGTCCATTGCCTCGTCACGCCTTGAAACACTTGTTTATAGGCGAATTATAAATGCCATATCATCTCATATCATACATTGTAAGTGTGTCTACAGGATTCGCCTCATTCTAAAGCTCCTGGGCGGTGGGAGAGGTTCATTTCCGTTCCAACAGAGTGGCCCACCTTTTGCACCCTTTTCAAGGCCTTTGGCCCATCCATATTTTTCTCTCATTCTGCTCCACAAAATGTACCACCTTTTCTTCTTTCTCCAACTGTACATTTTGAAGAAGAAACAGAATCTACTGATCTGCTCTCATAGTTAATTCTTCACCGTCCATAGAGAACAGAGTGTCCTTGCTCCAAACAGCATTGCTTCAATGGCAAGCAATTCATCCACGAGTACGTTCAGGGCAAAGTTAACACATTGAGTTTCCTCTTCCGATCTCCTTCATGCCACTATACCCACTGATGCATTTACAGTTTGTTTTCATATCGGCACCACATTTGCATATTACAAATTCATCCTTGGTACATCTGAATATTGCTGATGCAACCAAAAAAAACTGTTGTGATCCCTTCCATTTGTCTAACATATTTGTCATGCTGCACAGCGACTTACAAAGATGTCCATGCGCAGATAAAAATCACAATGGTAAACAGAGGTGAAAATGGTGCAGTCAATCATGAATAACTGCACTGTTGCCTCCCAAAACGACTCCAACATCAGAAGCAGGGGCTGAATCAAATGCCTTCCTTAGGTCTATGGAAGCAGCATGTAAGAAGAAAACCAGGACTGTTCTAACTCCACAATGCCCATTCCAACATGTCAGACATGAGGATGCCGTACAGACAATGGCCCTCATTCTGAGTTGGGTGGTAAGGGATACCGGGCACCAGTAAGGAGACCGGTGGTAATACCTTACCGCCCAATTCCGAGGTCGGACCACACGTTCTTTACGGGTCACCCTAAGGGACCAGGGCGCTAATTACAGACCTGCTATTAGCAGTTGGTAATTAGCGCCTTCCCCATTCCCATTGAGCCCCCCATTCCCATTGAGCCTTCTGGGGGCTCAATGGGAATGGCCGGGTGAATGGGGACTTACCGGGTCAGCACAGGTGGGAATGTCCCGGTAAGTCCTCATTCAACCAGACCGGATACGGACCCGGGTTTGGAGGCAGCCATGACGCAAATAGCGCAATGGCTACCTCCAAACTCGGAATGAGGGCCAATGTCACAAGCTTCGGAGAGATCAAGCAGGGCCCTGATACTAGGGTTGTACGCCATTTTTTTTTGTGGCGAGGTAGGGCAGTGATTGAAAACATTCCTTTCATCATCATCATTGGATTACTTGTACATTCCATTTTCAGATTGGTTTACAAAAAACGTTTTCGAGATGAATTATTTCTTTTTAGAATAATGTAATGATAGACTGGAAGATAAACCAAAACAGTGATACATTTATTGAACAGCACAAACGTGCAAAACCCGTGACGATCTGAACATGTGCTGCTAACAAGATGTTTTTGAAAGTATAGTTGCAAACATTGGAGAACCTGAATGCGTGTTGAGTAACGACAGGGAAGGTCACCCAAAGCAACACATGTTCATCCCGCTTCCATCTGTTTGCATACGCATTCGTGCATGCAGCGAGCAGGGATTCATATGCTACAGCAGCAAGCAACTTGCACACAAAACACGTTCAAATATTCATGTGAATCTAGTGCAGAAGGAACCAGGAAACAGTTGCATGGCCGAGGGCAACCATCTCGCAACATTTCTAAATATGTGGTTGTGCTGTGCTTTGAACGGAGAGGTTCTTCCGCGAGGCGCTGCCATATAACATGCACAGCTGCAACGCTCGCAACAAGCCGCTGCCTTCGGAGAAAGAGAAGCCTATACAAAAACGCCAACAACAAATAGCAAAATGGGGGGAAAAAAACTATCATGGCTTGACCTGGGAGGTGTTTTCCATGCGTATATCTCCTAGTACGTTAGTCTCAAGGTGATGAAGACACCACAAGCTTGTGCAGATTCCTGTTTGCACAATGAACTGCTGGTTGGTCTGTTAATTTACTTGTGCTGCAATTACTTCACATGTTATTTTCCCCAAACCACTGACCGTCAATGACTGCACAGTTTACACATTGAATATTTTAAATGAATTCCATAGAGTTCTATGGTTAAAAACGTGAGCCCACGTATGCAACCAGAATTTCAATCCAACGACTGAATTACATCTTCAAATAGCAACTTAATTGCTCAAGTACAAATCAAAGTTGGACCATTTCAATGAAGATGGGTAGTAAAAAAGTAAAACACACATTTTCCACAACTAAAGTTCACTTGTCAATTTTAGGCACTAATTAAAATAATTTCACTTTCTGAATATTTGTGGCTGTGGCGTGCAACACTAATTCGATTTACTTAGTATGTTATGTGTGTTTAAAAATGAAGCCTGTGACAGTTTTCAAAACTCCATTCAGATGAGGATATGGGCCATATATTTGGTTTTGGTGAAATTTTGTGGCGCTGCCGAAACCGCCGAAACCCTTTTTACAGAAGAGAAAGAGAGGGGGGATGGCATTCTGAACTGAGATCTCTGTTTGGCAATAGTGGACTCTTACCCTGCCCTTGGTATAGGGCTCAGTGCATAAGATTCCGTTTGAATATACACCCGACCAAGGACATTTTGTGGCTATATAGAAAAACGAATGACTTGGTTTGCAGATGGTTAAAATGAAAACAAATCCTGAGACGTTAAAGCACATTATAGTGTTTTGCCCAGGTTGACGGCAGCTCGAACCAGGTATATGGGTGAGTGGGTCAGAGAAAGGCAATGTCAAGAGGCAGAATTATTTTGAAATTTCCTAGTACGTGGGGAGAATTTTTTGCTTCGTAAAGTTTTTAAAAGACATTTTATGACTTGTAATTAGGAATGTATAAGGGATCCACTGGGGTTTTTGAAGGTTGAAATGTTTGAATGATGTATAATATTGATTGTTGTAATGGTCAGAGGACCTAAGGTTTTATTTTGGATTGTGATTTAGATGCATTTGTTTTGATGAGGGTTTTTTTCTTCTCTTGATAAAGCTTTGCAATAAACTATATGTAAAAAAAAAGAAGAAAAACAAATTGCAACGGGCATGAAACCACCAAACCACTAAAATCTCTTTTTTTAAACTCCTCTGCGGTTCTACCCAATGAGAAGCTCTGTTACAATATTTGCTCTAATCACCAAGACTGCATTGTTCATCATGTTTTTTTGCCCCAAAAAACTACCATCTGCCATCCACCCAATCCCCACTCTCTCCAAACCCACCAACCATGCCCCCATTACCCATTTCCCACCCTCTCTAACTTCACCCACCCAAGCCTCATTCTCTTTAACCCTACTCACCCTAACCACGCCCTCTCTATCCCTATTCAACCTACCGCCACCAGCTCTACATGCACCCACCCACCCTAGCCCCCACTCTACCTACACCCACCCACTCACCTTAGCCCCACTCTATCTACTCCCACCCACCCTCCTCCACTCTCACTACCCACACACAATAACCACTCTCTCTACCCACACTCACCCACTGTACCCCCACTCCATCTACCCCATCCACGCACCCTGCCTCCACTCACACTATCCCCACCTAACCTACCACCACTCTCTCTATAAAAACCCACCCTACCCCCAATCTCTCTACCCCCACCCACACTACCCCTACTTTCTCTTCAGCTCACGCACCCACCCCCAAAAACTCCACTCTCTCCACCCTCACCCACCCAGCCTACCTCCACTCTCTCCATCCCCACCCACCCTACACACATACAACCTATCTAACCCAACACATACTACCGCCACCCTCTCTACCTGCACCCACCCACCCTACCGCCACTCTGTCTACCCCTGTCTACCCTACACACCCTACCCCCACTCTCTTTACACCCACCCACCATACCCACACTCTCTCTATTCCCACCCACCATACCCCCCCTCTCTTTACCCCCACAAAACCAACCTCCACTCTCTCTAACCCAAACACCCACCCTACCTACACTGTCTCTAACCCCACACACCCTACACCCGCTCTCTCTAACCCCACCCACCCTACTCCCACTCTCTCTCCCCTCTCACTGACCATATCCCCACTCTCTCTAGCCCAGCCACCCACCCTGCCTCCACTCTCTCAACCTACACCCACACACCATACCGCAAACCACCCTAGCACCAATTTCTCTACTCCCACCCACCCAACCTCCACTCTCACTACCCACTGACCCACACTACCTCCACTCTCACTACCCTCATGCACCCACCCCATCTCCACTCTCTCTACCCCCACCCACTCTACTTTGAATCTCTCTACCCCCACTCACCCACCCTAGCTCCACTCACTCTACCCCAACCCACCCTACCTCAACTCACTCTACCCCAAACACCCACCCTACCTCTACTCTCTCTACACCCAGCCACACTACCCCCTCTCTCTATAATGATGCCTACCCTACTCCCACTATCTCTACCCCAATCACCCGACACCCACTCTCTCTACCCACATCCACCCTCCACTACTCCACTCACTCACCCTACCCCCACTCTCTCTGCCCCCAACCACCAACCCTACCCCCACTACTCTCTCTACCCCAACCACCCTACCCCCACCCTGTCTACCCACACCAATCCACCCCACCCTCACTCTCTCTTCCCCATACTCCCACCATACCACCACTCTCTCTAATGCCACCCACCCTGCTACACCCTCTCTACCCCACCCAACCTACCACCACCTCTCTACCTACAGCGATCCCCCTTCAACCAACCTCTCTCCCCCACCACCTACATCCACTCTCTCTACCCCACCCACTCACCCACCCTCCACTCTCTCTGAACCACCCACCCAACTCCCACTCTACCTTCTACCCACCCTGTCTTGTCCTTCTATTACTGCCTTTGATTCTAGTGGTATTACGATCCCTTCTTTCTCATCTAATGGTAACTCTGGTCTGAACATGTACTCATTCGGATGGTGCCACAGTTTTCCCTGTATTCTCAGGAGCCATTCTATTATTACTTCAGCTCCATACTGAAATACTTCTTTATCTGTTGGCAACCCCCTCTGTACTATTCGTCCGCAATAACCTTTAATAATTTCCCTCATGTTTAGGCGGTGAATCCCAGGTGTGGAACACACCATTCCCTGTCAGTGAGCGAGATGGTCATGTTGAGTTTGCTCTTGATATCTCTTCCCATTAGGTTTACTGATGTCTGTCAAGAATACAATAAGGGTAGAGCTAAGTCATGCTCCCCTATATAAAGTGTAAGATTGTCTGTAACAGGAACCAATTTGGTCTCCCCAGAAAATCCCTGCACACTCATGGCATTGCCTGACATTCTATACCTCCCCTCCCAGATGCAGGATCTAATTGCCCCTGTGTCTACAAGAAGGTGACGCCTATCATCACCCCTATATGTGGTTCCTCCACCGGGTTGAGTGTAATCGATAGGCTGGAACACATCAGGTCTGTCTATGGGCTGTCCTATTGAGAGTATAATGACATTCAATCCCCCAAATGGGTTGCCCCCACCACCGTAGTACCTCCTAGTTTCCAAATGGGAGTAATTCCCATGGAGTCTCTGCTCATCTGTGTCCTGTCGCCTTGCTGTGCCGAATATAGTGGCTGCGTATTATTGTACATCTGTGGTGCTTGTGGTTACAGTTGTGCTGGTGTCTGCACCTGTGGTGTCTGCATCATGGCTTGGTATGTCTGCAGGTATGCATTTGTTGTGTCTAGTCCTGGGCATATTACTCAGTCTGTTCCCCCTGATATGTTGGCTGTTCTTGCATACCACCTTTCTGATGCATCCCCCCTCTGCTTCTATACATCCTAGAGATTTGCCCTAACTGTTTGCACACCTAGCACTGGGGTGGTTCCCTCATTTGCCTTGTGTACCCCCCAGAGAAATGCTCTGGGTCTTGTTGTATTGGGTTCCTGAATCCGCAGCCCCCAGGTGGCCCCCTCTTCCTCTGAACCCATGATCCACATCCCCTGACCCCATGAAACCTCCTCCCATGGGCGGCGGTGCACACTGCATTTGTGGTGCATTTTGTCCTTCGGTGGGTGTCAACATTGCCCCTTCCCTGGCATATTTTGACAATTTTTTCTGCACTAACTTTGCCTTCTCCTGATTTCTTTTCTCACGCTTCTTTCTCACATTTTCTTGCATTAGCCTGCAATAGTGTACTATGGTGAGTTGAATTTCTGACCACGGTTTTGCCTCTATCCCCACTAACCTCTTGAGTTGCTTTTGCACCTGCTCTGGCAACCCTTGCAACATATGTGATAGAATAATCCCACTGTCTTGTCCCACGGTTCTCGCGTTTCAAGTCTCCATTTAAATTGAATTGCCTGGATATACTGTAAGGGGTCTTTGTCTTCACCCATTTTGCATGTCATGATCCCGCTAATGTCTGAGGTGTCTGCGTACTACACCAGTAGATCTTACCATATAGCCACTTGACAGCTGTTAAACGGCGAGCCATCATGCAAGGTGTTCTGAGCAGTTACTCCTGGGTAGCTGGCCCTTTTCCATATGTCATTGGCAACCTCTCAGAGAATCGCCGAAAGTAAACTTTTCATGTCCCCCACTGCTAATGTCTGACATGCTGTTAGTCTTTTCATTTTGTATATCTATTTCCCCGCTCCTGCAGCCAACGAGGGTAGCTTACCCCTCAAGTTGTTTTTGCCTACTTGTTGCGCTGGTATGTATTGAGGTCACCCCGCTCTCTTCTCCAGTCAGGGGAACTGTATCAGTCTGATCTCCCCATCCAGTCTCTCAGTGTCTTGGTGGTGGTGACCGCTCTCGCTAGTTCTCCCATCCTGCATGCTGGAAGGTCTCTGAGCCTCTGTGTATATGGGGTAACGTTATCGATACGGACCTAGAGCGATGTGCTCTCTCATCCTTGTTCCCACATAATCCACCCATGTCTTTGTTTAATCCCTCAACTGTGTCTCAGTCTGTGTTTTTCTCTATACTCCCTCGGGAAGGTCGCCTTAGTCCCTCATCCTCATTCCCTCTATAGTCATTGTCCGACTCTGTATCTCTGCCGTCACTGTTAATATTGTCTTGAAAGCTTAGTCATCTTAACACTGTTCCTCCCTGCTGCCCTTCTTTTATGTCAATCAGGCTCCTGCAGTTCGCACTCATGGGGGACCTGGTATTGCTTTTGTTCGGCAGAATAGCTGCCCTATCATATATCCTGCTTCGCTCTTGCTCTACTTGCTCTTCCCTCTCCATGTTATCCTCAAAACGTGCTAAACCAAACTTGCTGTCATGACCATTGTGAGGGGGCACACGTTGTGCCACAAGCAGGCTCCCACCAGAACCCTGGGAGCCTTAAAACCACTGCAAAAGGGTTCCTGGAGCCAGTCCTGGCGCCTTTGGCACCAGGCTCAGATCTAGGGAGGAAGGGCTGTTCAAACTAGGTCCCATTTATGTACATGGGCCTTTAAATCCAACATGGAAGCACCCAGACATTCTAGTTCATTTTTTTTTTATTTTCATTTAGTTTATTACAAACTTTTGAAACACAGTACACAAACAAATCCATAAAGTTAAAAGGAACTCAAGAAGAAAAGGAAGCTCAACACCATTACTCATTTAAAATATACTACATTTACAAATTCATTTTTGGCAATTTTTCTTTCAAATTCGAAATTGTCCTTCCACTTCATCTTTGATAGCATGGCTACTGATTGTACTACTTAATTCATTCAAGTCATTCATTACGGGACTGCTAACTATTTACTTTCTAGTTGTTTCAAAAATAACGTTAGTGCAATCGACAGTTTTTTATTCATACTTTTGTGCATTCGGACCACCATTCCTCAACGTTATATGTGACGCCAGTGCTCAGCTCCACAGCTAGCTATTTGGTTCTTTGTGTTTTTAGTTCTGGACAGAATAGAACCAAATGTTTTAGTGTTTCTTCTTCTTTTTGACAGAACCAGCATATGGTGTCAGTTGCTAACAGGCACCTTCTATGATTTTGAATTTCTCTTGTCTCATAGAGATTTAGCCTGAATTTCAAGTAGTTTCTCCTTATGGACTTACACGGGAACACTTCCATATAATGAGGTAACCCGTTATATCTTTTTGCTTCCGCTGGCGTGTTTCCCATGCATATGTGGGACCTTCTCTTGTCAGAGGTCTCAATCCAGTCCTGTTCGAGCACTTTTATTTTTTACCTTATTCGGATTATAAATTCTAAGAACCAAGTCATGCGGTCTAGTGTTTTGGGTGTGGCAGGCCTGGAACTACTTTCCCTGGTACTACTTTACCTGGGCTATATAAACCACACATTGACTGCAGAACACGCTTCGTGTTATTCTGCAACCAGCAGCTTGACACTCACCGTGTCCAGCTCCATCCGGAGCACCGCAGCAACATCTGAAAAGGAAAAGAGACATATTCAGGTTTGCTTTCAATATTAAAGAACCACACAGCGCTGTACTTATCTTAACAGATTCCAGGGGCCTGTTTTTCATTGCGCTCTCATCCACTCGCAGCACCACAGCGGCCTGTGAGGAGAAGAAGAAGAAAACACAGGTTAGCTTTAAAAGACAATAAAGGCGCTGCGCTTCGCGCTTTCTCTTACCTAGAAACTTGCCTCTCCACCTGGCACGCCAGCATCAAGACCTTCGCACCTGAAAAGAAGGAGATAAAGACATTAACGAATTCCCACCATAAACAGAACAAAGACTTACAATTAACAAACCTACCTGCCTACCAGCAGATTCGGGGTCACAGCAGGCCTGGGCCCAAGGAAGGCGTACTGTACCAGTGAAGCAACTCGGGCAGCTCGCCAACAAACGTCAAGCATCCCTGCACAAGAAACGCAGGACGGATTGCTCACCCTACAAATAACTAAGGTGAGAAAAGAACCCAGTGAGAAGGGAATCGGTCAGAGGGAGGTGGGAGATTCACCCATTAGAGACAGTTATCACAAATCCTCCCTTCTGTAATTGCAGATTCATTATTCAGCACGGGGCAACTACACATCCAGGGTTCCAGATCTCAGAGCCTTCCAGATGCCCCCTCCCAGGATATCAGGTGAGCGTAACACTTTACTCTCACTTCTCTCACAGTGCGCTCTTCCTCTTCATGGTGCAGCTGCTCTCTTATGAGCCATTCTATTTTTAACTTCCTATTTTCCCTCTTTATCTGTACTTGCCTTTCCTCTCTTTGTCTTCCCTTTTCCTCACCATTTCCTGAAGCTCTTGCTGCTTCCATATCTCTCGTTCATATTCTTGCGCTTCTGCCTTCTGTTTTTCTCTTTGCACCCTTTCGCATTCCTCCTTTTCCTCCTTCTTTCGTCTGTCTACTTCTTCCATTATCTCTGCCCATTCTCTTGCTTCACCCGTGTCCTTACAGCCCATGGCTTCCTTGGTCGGTCCTCCCGCTTCTACCACTATCTGCCCATCTAATTGAAGCAATATTTGTCCTTCCACCCACTCATTCGATACTATATTCTCCAGTCCTTCCTGTCTCCCCTCTCTCTGTTCCCGGCTTGTTCTTTTTTACACATGTTTGGATCTCGCTGTACTCTCTCTTTTCGTCTTCTGGGCTTTCTGTTCCTGCGGATGTTTGACCGGCCTGGTTTTTCCCCTCCCTTCTGCTGTATGGTGGAGGTGCAAATATCAGATTTGTGTACCCAGCAGCTGCTCTAAATTCCCTTGCTGGATATAATCCCTGGACCCCGCTGTTGCCCCTTTGTTTTCATGTTCAGGAGGAGGAGTAGGCGTGGGGGTCGAGGGCTTTTCGGCCAAGGCCTCCTGTTGGCTTAACATCCTTTGATGTAGTGCCACATCCCCCCCATTGTCCTGGAACATGTTCCACAACTCGAATATTGCTATTCGTTTGCTCAAGTTCTTTCCCATGTAGACCTCTTGTATATAGGTACGTAATGGTTGCTGCTCCGACCTTTTGGCCATGGCTTAGGTAGTTTACCCTCTGTGTGTCCATTGTATGTTATATTTACAAATGTTTTCCTTATATTACAGAAGGGACTTGCACATATGCTGTAGGGGTGTATCCCCCACATAACTTCCACAATACATTATTTGTGATATTTACTTGATCCCAAGTCAGGGCTTTCAACACTTCTGCTTCTACTCAACAAATACACTTCACTTTAAATTTTCAATTGACATTTCCTTTTACAAATTCGCAAGCCTCTCTGGCTCTCAATCAATATGCTGGACATGCTCTGTGCACCTCTCCTTTACAATCCCCTGTCTTTTCAGGCACATCCACTAATCTTGCGCATGCGCATTACGCGCACCACCTCAGAACACCACAACTCTGTCGCACCACTTCATGCTCATCAAGTCCTATATAGAAACCTCACTGTTGACGTCACCTCTACAATGCATAAGTGAAGGAAAGAAACCCTGCTGATACTCTCCCACTTGACCAAACTTTACCAAAACACTTTCCACTGACACAACGCTTTGACAGATATGAACAACATATACCCACGGCCGTTGTCCTGTCTCCTAACAGGGGATACCAATATTTCACATGCTCAATCTGTACCTACAGCATTGCTTTGTAGATAAAACGCCTCAGCAAGACTTAATCAGAAGAACACTTTCCACGGTTCAAACAAGCTTAATTTGCAATGCCCTATACACAGGGATACCATCATCCATGAGCCGAGCTACAACACCCAATCCACAGGAAATCCATTAATTACATAACTTCTGTCATCCGTACCCTTAAGTCAATCATCTAAGCTAACTGTCTCAACCAATCTCCTCAAAATGGAATGTTCCCTAACCACGAGCAAATGACATCTACCTCCGCTCCTTGATCAACAATACTTCAACAATACTCAACAATACTCACCACCATCCCACACCCAACATCCCTTCACCACCTCCCCTATTTGCCATATGCCTGAGTCAATACTTACACTCTGTGATCCCCTGATGCTACTCGGCCGCCGGCTCTCGCCAAAGCTGCCACTCCACTCTTCTGGTCTGCTGGACTTCTCACAGACCGCGGGCAGGATTTTCTCCAAGGTGGTTCCTGAAGACCTCTGCACGGGGTGCAACTCTGTTTTGTCCTGTGTTCCGTGGCTACCCCACAGCCCTGCAGGTGTTGTGACGGAAGAGGCAGATCCATGCTGAATGAACATAGCTTACCGTCCTCTGATACCAATTTGTAAATGTATGCCAGAGGACTGGGGTTCATGCTACAAAGTGACCATTCAGCAGGGTGCCCAGGGCCCAATGAACCCTCCCCCGGCAATGGCGGAGGACTCAGCCAAGGGCAAGTGTGTACTGTCTTTTATTTTCCAAAACAGCTGATCATACAGGAAAAACAAATTCTCCAGCAATCACAGATACTCAGCCTGTGTCCTGAGTTTTTATTACAAAGTGATGTCACAACAGCTAACCTTTTCCCAAAATCCTAAGAGCCCATTCTATTGGGTGGTTAGGGTGGTATATCCTATGGAAGTCACATATATGAATGGTCTAACTGGTCCTTCCATGTTAGGTGGCATTGCCAGAGACTTCCCCAAAAACTATCGATTACATTGAAGCTGGGTTGCAGGACTGCCATTGGCCCTTGCCCATTCACACCCGGGTTTTGGGTCCCCTGATTGGCTGGAGCAGGTCCCCCCAGGCCTTGGACCCTGCTTTGTTCACAACGCTCAGTGTACCTTCTCAAGGTAATAAGAAAGACTGTGTGTCCCAATTGTTGTCACTGGTATTGTTGGAGTAAATACCAGGTATGCCAGAGGTCATCTGGGGATTCATCCAACTCCCAAGGCCCCAACAACCCTTTCCACAGAATAAATGGAGGACTCAGCCAATGGCAAGTTAGAACTGTTGTTTATGACAAAAACTGACAGGGATCATACAAACAATCAAGATCAACTTTAAAAGGCACGCTCCCCAGTTTTGATGCCATATGTCGTCATCACCTAGGCCTGTCCCCAAAAACCTATCCCCACTACTGTTTGGGTGCTGAGAGTAGTAACACATAGAGCTATCCCCTATTGAGGTCGTTCAACAGGCCCTCGCATGTCAGGTGGCTGACCTGCACCGTCCCCATGAAACTGTGTATTACTTTGTTGCAGAGTAGTAGACTTACCATTGGCCCTTGCCCCTTGCTCTCAGCCCCTGTATTTCTGGCTCGTGATTGGCTGGAGGTGGGCTACCCAGGCCTGGGACCCAGTTCAGTTCTCCGCCCTCTGTGCACCTCTTCAAGGTGATGTGAAATGACTATGGCCCTCATTACGACCCTGGCGGAAAGGGGTTTACGCCAACGTAATGCATGGCGTACCTTTCCGCCTTACTACGAGTTCCCGTAGCGCCATGGTGCTTTTTTCGCCTGGTTTTTCCGGGCGGAAAAATCCATGGCGCTACGGGACCTGTTGTTAATTACGCCACCGTAATTTACGGTGGCGTAATTAACGCCTTCCCCACTCCCATTATACCCTATGGGGCAAAAATGGGAATGGGGAAGGGTAAATGGGGATTGAGGATTTACCGCCCCGCCAAGGTCGGAATGGGGCGGTAAGTCCGCCAACCCCCATGGCGGAGTTGGCAGCTTTGCGCCATGGACCATGGTGCAAATTGCACCATGGTCCTCTGCCAGGGTCGTAATGAGGGCCTATGTGTCTGAATTGTATCTGGTAGTAGACCACCTTTGCCTATGAGAGTGTGCTCCCTGTTACAACACTTTCTTCACTTCTTATCTGGGTTGCTGAGAATGGCTTGTCTACCAACACAGGTGAATGCCCATTGTATATTTCAGCTGCATCACGTGGTTGTGGACCACACAATTGAGCTCTTGGTTCTGCATTTATGAGGATTTATTCAATTTTCCTGCAGCTGGTCCCTTGTCCTCTGGAGCTTGGAATGTGACTGTTTATCTCTGACCTTGGCTGTGAGCTCGGTCTGCGTTTCATGCAGCTTGAGCCTGCTCCTTTTGTCTGGTCATCTGTGGCTTGAGGCCTTCTGTAATTTTCTAAGACTTGTAATATAATTTCTACATGCTCGTATTATGCTATGTTTCCTATAGCTTAGTCATATTTGATCCTGCCAGGATACATACATACTCCTGTAGTCCCAAATGGTTAATTGCCATAAGCATATGTAAGCTTGCTGAGGATCTCTTGTTGCCTTGTGTTTCTGCGTTACTGTATTTGGCTAATGAGAAAAATAATTTAAAGCTTTGACAGTATGTATATGTATCTGTCTACACAACTGTGTAAGCATGTTCTTCTTGTATGCATCTGGAAAATGATGAGTGACTTTGAGTGTATTTGACTCTTCGACCTGTCATGTTCATGGGGGTGAGAAGGGGCATTCCTGGGATCCTCTCTTCAGTCCCCCCTCTGGTTGACCTGTCGACCACTCCTCCATACTTCGTCACCTTCATTCTTGGTAGGCATATTTTGGTCAGTCCTCCGAGGTGTCCATAGTAGTTTGCATGATTGTCAAAACTCCAGGTCATATAGCTGCATTCTCCTTCTGTTTTGCACCATACCCATTTCCCTCTATACGTCTTGTTGTCGAATGGATTACCAAACATCACCATCTCAGTTGGGAACAGTGGACATTCCCTTATTCTTGGTCTCAGGTTGTCTCTTTTCTCTACTATCTTGTCCTTTTCTCCTCCCATATTCACATTCATCATCACCTTCATTCCTATCGATTTCTCTGTAGTCTTGCAGCATTGGGTAATGCAGATCTTTATTACACACAGTCCCACTAGTACTAATAACAGTGCCCTTAGTAGCACTTTCAATCCATCTGCCAGCCATTAAGGCATACATGACCAGAGGTATTCTATCAAGCTTTGTTTGGTTCCGGTCCCTTTGGCTTCTTCTTCCATTTTGCCATGCAACTTCGACAGTCGTGTCACTGCTTCCGTCAGTGTGCCATTCTCTCTGTCATTGGCAAGTACGAATGTTCAACAGGAACTCCACATTTTTGCACGAACTCCTCCTTCTATTGCTGTGAGAAGGTCCACAACATATCTGTTTTGGAGCGTCATCAGCCTTACTGCTCGGAGCTCTTCTTTTATTGCATTGAAGCCATTCACTGTTGAGTTTCATGTCAGCATTAGCTCCCATCTAGTTATTTGCAGCCATTTCACGTTTGTATGTGTCTGAACTGCTGAAACTACTGATGCAAAAAACATCTCTGTCCTGCTGAATAACCTATGTTCAGGTGGCACATCATCTAGGGATGCTTCTGAGTCTGATGAGAAATAGTTGTCTCTCTTCACTCTACTCACTTCCACAGACCGTTTCTTTCTTCCCATTTCTTCAACTTCCACAGACGTTTTCTTTCTCGTATTAGTATCCATCTTTGGGAAGTCATCTATCTTTATGTCCTTCTGGGGTACTACCAGTGATTGAAAATTGATGTGTTCCAATGAGCAAACTCCTCCCCAGTGGCAGTTTCTCACATGCCTTGGACCCAAACACCCAATAATGATCCATCAGGACTGCTGTGCCGACTTTCATTGATGGATGCCGATTTGCATATGGTATTTCCCCTTCTGTAATGGCTTGGCAGGTGAAGAACGATGATCTGGAGGGTTGCCTAGAGCAATGCCAGTGGTTAAGATGAATTCTATACCTTCCAGCCATCACCTCTTTGTTTTTGCTTTTCTGTGTACCGACATCCTGCGTTATCTCCAACTCTGACTGCTCCTTCATTCTTTTACACAATGCTGGTTTCTTCAGATGTGTTGTGGGCATTGGTCCAGCTTCATTGTCTACCAAGGTGAGAAATTTGGCACTTGCAAGGCATTCCTTCAGGCACATGTCTGTCTTTCCTTGTACTGTGTGCACTGGTGATTGTATTAGGGTGTGTTCTTTGCATCCTAGTACTCCATCTTACCATCCTGCCTCTGTGTATACTTGGCCATACACGAGCATCTGTGGTCTTTTCCAACATCCTGGTTATTCCCATATATCTTTCACCCTCCTCTTCGGGCAAGGTAGCTTCTTCAGTGTTGTTGTTTTCATCTTGCCTTTCTGCGGCCCATCAGTTATATATTGTGTGGATTGATCTAACTGCCAGTAATTGTTCATCATGCCGAGAGTCTTTATGTAACTATCTTCATAGGGGAATTTTGTTTGAGAAATCCATCTCAGTGTTGTTGTTTTCCCTTGGAATCTTCCTCAGGTTGTACCCACAGATAGTTACATGAGGCATTGGGCTCTTGCTGCTGTTATTTCAGTTGGTATGAACGTTCATGTAGCACTCATGGTATAGGGCATTAGTGAGCAGCCATAACAGCTCTCCTCAGTGGTTTCCTTGCCTACTTTGGTCATGTGTGTATACCACATGGTATTAGATACTCGAGCAGTGCCAGTAAGATATAGGTCTACGCCCCCAGATCTGTGTCAGCACTGCGCTTACCTCTCCTTACCGTACTTACAGTGCACCCATGTCCACTTGGCATGGTTATTCCACCTGCTGGGTTGGGGTAATGTTAGTAGAGGATACCGGGTATTCACTAGACACAAGCGATATTCGGCAAGAGATAAATGCAAGGACCCAACAAGATACGCATATTTTTAAATTATTTCTCCCATTTACCTGTGCTTCTGGATTCTTGTGCAGCTTCAAGATATCAGTTGCCCGCCTGAAATGCGCAAAACTATGCATTAAAGAATTAGTGCTGTATTCGTTTTAAGCCATGTGGATCATATAGTCCGACATGGTGAACACAAATAGCTGTTCCCACGCAGTGGTAATATATGCTACAAGGACGTGCTTGGAATCTGTTGGACCTCCTAATGAAGTGAACAAATTGGCCCGCAAAGGTATCAGGTTGTGAATCATTGGGCAATTTTACAATAAAACAGCCGCACTTTCTCGACAAATGTAAGTAGAGAGGAAAGTAACAGACAGTGTATCCTCACTCTGGATGTGTAGGAAGTCCTTCCCCTAACTCTGCTGCCCGTGAGCGAGTAACCATTGGTGTCCTCCGCTTCGCAGTGCTGGTTCCAAATTATCTTGTTATTCCTCTTGCTGATAATTGTTGGCCCTGTGATCTAATTGCCAAGTGAGGCCACAGCTTTGTAGGGCTTGATGTCGTTCATGTGATTCTAGACAGTCTTTCCCACAAGCTTCACCGCTCTTTCAGTTACTGTTTTGACAATATGGGGGCCTATGAATCTGGGTGAATCTGAGCAGCGGGCAAAGTTTCGAAGGAGGACACTGTCCCCTGGAAATACAGGTAGCTGCTTAAGTAAGTCCTCTGTCGCGTGGCTTTCTCCGTTGGCTTCAGGGTCTCCCTGATGTCGGTGTACCTGGCAAGAGATAAATGAGGCACTAGCAATGAAGGAAGTAACATAATCATACATTTCCTGACCCAAAACATTTGCACTACTCTGTGCCTCTTTGAGTGCCGTAGTGGGAGGAGCCAGGCGAAGTTGCATGCACCATGATTGTTGCGCAATGCAAACAAGGCTAGAGGTAGGCAATGTAGCCAGCTCTAATAGGTACTCTTTTTAGTTTTGGCAATTGATTCTTTCAGGAGGCCATTGAGGCGTTCACACATCCCATTTGCTTGTGGGTGATAGGGACAGGAGATGTTGTGTTGGATACCCAGCAATGTTGTGATATGCTTGAACCTCTCATTGGCCAAGTTAGGGCCATTGTCAGACCACAGGACCTCACACACACCCCATCGTGGGAACACTTCCCGGACCAGAAATGTCACTACTCTCAGGGCATCAGGATGAGAACAGGGACCTGACTCAATCCCTCGAGAGACTGAGCATACAACCACTATCATGTAGAGGTATCCTTGGGAGACTTGGATCATGTCGACATAGTCGAGGTGGAGGTGTTGAAATGGATCAACTGGGCGAGGTATGGCTCCTCTCACAACTCTCAATGTATGTCCTGCAGTAAGTAAACTGCTTGCAGGTCAAGCAATTACTCGTACATTCTGCCACCTGTTTTGTCAAATTATGACAAAACCATGCTTTTCCACCATGGGCGGCAAGCACTGCCTTCCCTATATGTGTTTGATAATGTAACAGTGTCAGTGCTGTGTGCAACAATGCGAGTGGCATAACCACCTTTTCTGTGTTATTCTGTCACCATAGGGCATCTGTCAGAGATACTGTATATCCCCTCCTAGTCCACAGGTACGTTTCCTCCAATGTATTGTGGCAATACATTGTGCCCCTCCTTGAGTTTCATTGTCCTTGCATAATCACAGGCATGTAATGAGGCCTTCATTTCCAGGAGTTCTCCGAAATATGCAGCACACTTTGCTTCTGCGTCTGCTGCTTCATTTCCCCATGAGACAGGGTCCTCCCCTCGTGTGTGTGCCTGGCATTTCACTATTGCTAGTTTCTCAGGATAATGTATGACATCCACTAATCTGCCCAAAAGTAGTGCATGCTCTACTGGTGACCCATCAACCTGCCTAAAACCCCTCCTCATCCATCGTGACAGTGTACTGCGGATGTCACGTAAGCTGAATCTGAGTGAATCATCACCTCCCTCTTTCTGCTACGCTCCAATGCCAATATTAAGGCCACTAGTTCTGCTCCCTGTGCTGAGTAATGTGACAGCAATCATGCACTGACCACTACCTCACTGGTTCCATCCTCCATGAGTCTCACCACTGCCTTCCCCGTATGTCTGACCCCATCTGTCGGGTCAATTGTTGATAAACCGTCATTGTAAAGCACGTCTCCCCCCTCAAGTGCATCCTCCTGTACATTACATTTTCGGCGCAGTCATATGCATAGTAACCTTCTTATAAGATGTTGGCAAGAAAGCTCGCTGGATTGACAAGTCTGAATCTCACTACCTTGAGTGATGGGTCTGATAGTAAGACCTCGTACCCTGATTCTCTTTGCGTTGTCAGAGTGCTCTTTGGCTTTTCCAGTATTGCAAACAGGGCATGCTCCATGTAAAGAGTGTTGCTGCACCCCATGGTAATACTCACTGACTTTTCCACTGCTAATGCGACTGCAGTCAATGCTTGTTCATACGGATAATGTCCTCTCATTACTGGGTCTAACTTTCCACTGTAGTATGCTAGTAACATGTGCCCCAAGGTGGTCTTCTGGGTCAATACTGCTATCATCACCAGCCCATCAGAGTGTGAGAACAAACAGAATTCCTTTTTGTAGTCTGGGATTCCTAACACTGGTGCTGTGCATATCGCTTCCTTCAGCTCATAGAATGCCTCAGTCGTTTCTTTTGTCCATTGTATTATCTGGCCTACTTTTTGTGTTTCCTTCTGTGCACTCAGTAGAGGCCTGGTGTAAGTGCTGTAGTCAAAGACTCAGGCCCTACAATAATTGTATAGCCCCAAAAATTGCTGCATTTCTCTTGCTGTTGTGGGTTTTGCTGTCCCCCGTATTGCCTCCACACTTCCTGGAGCCACCTGTCAGCCATTTTGGGAGATCATCTGTCCAATGTATAGCACTTCTTTCTGACAGTACTGCAGTTTTGCTTTGTTCACCTTGTATCCCTTGTCAATTAACACTGTCAGTATGTGCACTGATTCATTTCTACACTGTTTTACAGTCATGCTACAGATCAATATGTCATCTACGTACTGTATGACCATGCTTTCCACCTGTACATTGCCTAGGTCCATCTAGAGGACTATTGAATATAGAGGGTGGCTCACAGTACACTTGAGGAAGTCTTGCATGTGTCCACTTTTTATTTCTATACATAAAGGAAGTCTAGTCTTGTGAGTCTGGGTGTAGTGGTATAGAGAAGAACGCATTCTTCAAGTCTATGACCGTGAAACAGGCAGCTTCCGCTGGAATGCTGCACAAAATTGTCGCTGGATTATTCTGCTTCTACAATTTGATTAGAAGGGTGCAAGTCCTGTATAAAATACCATGATCCCCCTTTGCTTTCTTAACAGGGTACACAGCTCTGTTGCGTGGTGATTCTGATGGTACCAGGATTCCCTGTTTCACTAATGCTGCAATTGTCTCATAAATGCCCTTGTCTGTCTCCCTTGAGAGTGGGTATTGTTTGACTGTGGGTAAAATTGCTCCTGGCTTCAGCTTGATCTTCACCCCTCCCACCACTTTCAGAAGCCCCACATCATCGGGACTAGTGGTCCATAAGATGCTGGGCAGCTTGGCCAGATCTCCTTGCAGAAGGTTGGTGATGCCTTCAGCTCCATCGCCATCCTCTGTGGTACCTCTCTGTAATGTATCTGTATCCAATATGTGACGCTCATATCGAACACTATCTCATGGTCTGATCTGTTATCCCTGAATAATTCCTCGTCTGTCACTGTGGTCAACTTGTGTCCTTCTGCTACAGCGATCACTGCTTGCCATGATCATCCTGTGTTGTCCATTCCATGTACTGCTATCCACTCCTCCTCGACAATCACTGCCTCCAATTCTAGTGGCACTATTGTCCCTTCTGCCTCATCCAATGGTATCTCTGGTCTGAAGAAGTACTCATTTAGAATGCACAACATCTTCCCTTGGATCTCTGGGAGCCATGCTATTGAAATCTCAGTCCCGTATTGGAACAGCTCCTCATCCACTGGCACTCCTCTCTGTACCTTCCATGCAAAATAGGCTTGAGTAATTTCCCTTACATGGAGAAAATATATCCCTACCATGAGCACACTATTCCCTTGTCTGTGAATGAAATCGTCATGTTAAGTCTGCTCATAATGTTTCTCTCCAGTATGTTTACAGGTGTCTGTCGAGAGTAAAGTAAGGGCAAAGATGTGTTCCGCTACAGAAAGTGAAATATTGTCTATGAAAGGAACCACTTCCATAGCCCCAGAGAATCCTTGAGTATTCATGGCATCACCTGACAACCTATATCTTCCCTCCCGGATAAAGGATTTAGTCACCCAAGTGTCTAAAAGAAAGGAAAACATTTTGTCACAAATTAACACCCCTATGCGTGGTTCCTCTGTAGGATTGGGTGTAATCGACAGAATGGAACACATCAAGTCTGTCTGTGGGCTGTCCTATTGTGGGTATAAGGACATCCCATTCACTGAAAATGGATTGTTCCCCACCATGTTGACCCCTCCCAGGTTCCTAATGGGGTCATTGCTATGGAGTCTGTGCATGCCACTGTCCCGTTGTTTGGCTGTATGATGTTCTGCATCTGCAGAACCTGCAGTATCAGTGCTTGCATTTGTGGTGTCTGTGTCATGGGCTGGTGTGTCTACGGGTATGCCCTTGGTGTCGGTCCTTATTGTTGTGCTTGGTCCTGTATATAATTCTCATCTTGTTCCCCTTGATACGCTGGCTGGTATTGCATCCCCCCATTCTGTTGCACCCCATGCTACTGCATACTCTTGAAATGTGCCCTATTTGCACGCACAACCAGCACTGTCGTGGCTCCCTTCCAAGCCCTTGGAGACCCCGAGGATGCTCCTGTGGGCCCTGCTGCACCTGCTGCCCATATCGTCGAAACACGCCTCAAAATCCCCTTGGTTGTGATGTATCTGTGTCCCATACCCGCCTCCCCTTGGTGGCCCCCTCTTCCTCAAAACCTGTGCTGCATGTTCCCCCACCCCGTGGATCCTTCGTCCATGGGCGGTGGTGTGTACTGTTGTTCTGATATCCCCTGACCGCCTGCGCTTGTCAGTACCACCCCTTCCAGGGCATACTTGGATAACTTCCTCTGTACTAACTTCACCCCCTCTTGCTTCCTTTTCTCACGCTTCTTCCTCATATTTCCTTGCAATAGCCTACAATGGTGTACTATTGTATTTCCAGCCATGGGTTCGTCGCCATGCCTACTAATTTCTTAACCTGCTTTTGTACCAATTCTGGCAACCTTTGACACAATATGTGGTAAAATAAAGCTACTGTTTTGTCCCACGGTTCTCGTATTTCAAGGTGCCAAAGCTCTTGAATCACCTGAATATAGTGTAAGGGGTCTTTGTCTTCCCCCATCTTGTGGGCCATAATCACACTAATGTCTGATGTGCCTGGGTATTGTGTCCTTACAGATTGCCATAAGGCAGCTCGGCAGTTGGCAAATGGATAACCATCATGTGCCGTGTCCTGGATGGTCACTGCTGGAAACCCCACCCTTCTCCATATGTCATCAGCGGCCTCCCCGAGGATCGCCACGAGTAGTCCATTTACGTCCCTCACTGCTAATTTCTGTCCTGCTGTCATTCTTTCCATTTCAGATATCCATTTCCCTGCACCTGTTGTTAACGAGGGTAGCCTACATCTCACGTTTTCCTTGCCAATGTGTTTGCATGGTATATATTGAGGTTGGCCCCCTCCTTTTCCAACTTGGGCAGATGTGTAAATCCTACCTCTTCATTTGCTCCTCGAGTCTGCCTAATCTGCTTGTCGTCGTCTCTAATATCAGTGTATGCATCTACTGGCTCCCTTTTCTGTTGCCCTGGGAGATCCCGAAGCCTTTGTACATATGGGACTAGGTCATCTAGGTTGCATAATTCGTCCACTGACCGCAGTGTTCGGTCATCCTTGTCTCCCTTAGATCCCCCTGTACCTTTCCCTAGGTCCCAGGTCACACTTTTGTCTGCACTTTTCTCTGTGGGGCCCACATTACTGCATAAATCATCCATAGTGCTCAGTCTCCTGGAAGTTGTGTCTGTGTTGGGCTTCACGGTGAACTTGATGTCCCGCAGGTGTTGCCTGCTTCCTTTCCCACAAGACCCCATTCCCGTTCTGTCTGATACAGTGGTAGTTCTATCCTATGTGGTCGTGCTGTCTGGCTCCGCTCGCCTACCTCTTCCTGCTCTGTCATTCTCTGTGCTCATTGTCGATCGTGTTTTTACATCTCTAATCGCGTGCTCCTCTTCCACTTTACGTGTGCGCACTCTTGCTATTCGCTCTATCTGCCACTTTCTTCATTCCCTATCCACTAACACTTGCTTTAACTTCTCATCTTTTTCCCTTCATCTCTCCTTCTCTGCTAACTCCTTTCTCCTCCTTTCTCGCTGCTTTGCTCTTTCTCTTCCTCCTTTTCCCAATCTCTGCGTGCTCTCTCACATCTCTTTTCTGCTTCCCTCTCTCTTCTGTCTACTTCTTCCATTATTTCTGCCCATTCCCTTGCTTCACTGCTCCCCTTAAGGCCCTCTATTTAGTTGGTTGCCCCTGCTGCCTCTCACGTTGTCTTCCCTTCTAGCATTAGGAGGATCTGTCCCCCTACCCACTTTTTCGTGGCTACGTCCTTTAGTCCCTCCTTTGTGCTTCCCTGTGCTTCTCTTTGTGCTCCCTTCCCACTGGTGCCCTGTCTGACCTCTTGTGGCCCCTCCTCCTTGGTATACAGTGGTGGTTGAAATACTGGGTTTGAATACCCTTCGGCTGCCTTTAATTCTCGTAATGGGTAAAGCCCTTGTTCATCGTCTGAGTCCTCAGCATTCTCGCTCGCAGGTGAGTGTGGGGGAGCGGGGGGTGGGGCTGCTGGCCCTTATGCCTCCTGCTGGTTCTGATCCATTGACAACTCGCAGCTTCGCCTACGCCCTCTTGCAGCATCCACCACAGCTCGAATAGTGCCATATGGTTTGCTAACTTATTCCTCTTAAAAGTGCCTTGTAAGTGTGTCAGTAGTGAGTGCTGCACTTCCTCAGAGAAACCAACATTGTGGCCAAGAGTCTTACGTAAGTGCTGTAGGGGCGTGTCACCCCCGCACTTCCCTTGATACATTGCGTTTATTCTTACTTGACTCAACTCAAGGTTTTCGACTTTCCTATTAGGGGAAAAACGCAGTGCAATAGTAATTCTTTCAATTTTTCTTTGAGCCTCTCTGGCTCCACAATAACCTGTCAGGAGTGCTCCACACACCACCCTCACACAACTCTCCACCTCCTCAGGCACACCCACCAATCTTGTGCATGTGCCTTCCACACACCACCCTGGACAACCTCCTCTGTCAATTCTAAGTTTCTCAACATTGTGTCCACAATACCTCATGCTTTCCAAATCCTATGCACAAACCTATAGGGTGACATCACCAATTCACTAAGCAAGGTAGTGCTAAAAATCACTGACAGCGCGCACAATGCTAGAATCTCATTGCCGCCAAAATACATACAAACCCAACATAAACCCACAGATGTCTTCCTGCTTCCTAGCAGAATATACCAATATTCTTCTTGTGTTTGAGATGTACCTACAGTGTCGGCTTGTTGATAACTGCCTCTGCGACACTTGAACAGACGAATAACCTTCCGCAATATAGGGCAGCTTCCTTTGCTAAACCGTATGGGGATACCATCATCTATAACCCGAGCTAAAATGCCCAACCCACATGAAATCCAATATTTACATAACTTCTGTCATACATGCCCTCGAGTAAATAGTCTAGTTTGTTCACCAGAACCTTTTTTCTCAAAACCGAATGTGTCCCAACCACAAAAATGATATCTACCTCTGCTCCTGTCCCTGCTAAACTTGCCAATAGTAGACAATGCTAGACAATACTTGACAATACTCTGTAATACTCAACAATTCTTGATACCACCCTTGCACCCCCTGTTACTCTCCCTCTCCCCTTAGTTGCTGTGTGTCTGGGTCAATACTTACACTCTGTGATATGCTGATGCTTCTCGGCTGCCGCGTCGCTCCCAAAGCTGGCACACAACCCTTCTGGTCTGCTGGACTCCTCATGGACCGTGGGCAGGATATTCCTAGGCTTGCTCCTGGCGGCCTTTGCATGGGGTGCGCTTTCCCCATCGTCTTGATACCCACGAGGAATCCTGCAGCCCTGCAGGCACTGCGGCAGGAGAGTCGGCTTTGTGCCGGATTGGCGTAGCTGTACCATCCCCTCTGCTACCAACTTGTTGGAGTAAATACCAGGTATGCCAGAGGTCCTCTGGGGAGTCGTCCGACTCCCAAGGGCCCAACAGCCCTTTCCACAGAATAAACAGAGGACTCAGCCAACGGCAAGTTAGAACTGTTATTTATTACAATAACTGACAGGGATCAGACAAGACAATCAAGATTCTCCAGTACATCTCAACTTTGCAAGACATGCTCCCCAGTTTTGATGCCACATAGCGTCATCACCTGAGTCCTTCCCCAAAAACCTATCCCCACTACTGATTGGGTGCTGAGAGTAGTAATACGGTTCTCCGTTATTACATTGCAGGACTTTTCATCGTGGGTTTTTTTACTGCATATTTTTTTTCTAAAAAAACTCATTGATTTTTTTTTTGGGGGGGTTACCCACCCAAACCCCCTTTTTTTTAATCCCGTACACCCACACCCATTTTTAAAAATGTTTACCCCTCCAATAAAATCGATGTTTTTTTTAAAAAAAATAAAATGCGGTAAAAAAACCTGCGATGAAAAGTCCTGCAATGCAATGATGGTATACCAGTGATACATATGGCTATCCCCTATATAGGTTATTCTAGTAGCCCTCGCATGTCAGGTGGTTCACCTGCTCCGTCCCCAAGAAATGATCTATTACATTGTTGCAGAGTAGTAGACTTACCATTGGCCCTTGCCCCTTGCCATCCGCCCTTGTATTTCTGTCTCATGATTGGCTGGAGCTGGTCTTACCAGGCCTGGCACCCAGTTCAGTTCTCAGCCCTCTGTGTGATGTGATAATACTCTGTGTCTGAATTGGATCTGGTAGTAGACCACCTTTGCCTATTAGAGTGCGCTCCCCGTTGCAACACTTGTTTCACTTCTCGTCTGGGTGGCTGAGAACAGCTCGTCTTCCCACCACGGGTGAATGCCCATTGTGTAGTTCGGTTGCATCACATGGTTGTGGTCCACAAATTGAGCTCTTGGGTCTACATTTATGAGGATTTATTCAATTTTCCTGCAGCTGGTCTCTCGTCGTCTGAAGCTTGGAATGTGACTGTTTATCTCTGACTTTGGCTGTGAGCTCGGTCTGTGCTTCCTGCAGCCTGAGCCTGCTCCTTTTGTCTGGTGTTCTGTGGCTTGAGGCCTTTTGTAACTTTCCTTAGACTTGTAATATAATGTCTACATGCTCGTACTATGCTATGTTTCCTATAGATTAGTCATAGGTGCTCCTACTAGGCTCCATATATACTCCTGCAGTCCCATAGGGTTAATTGCCATATGCATCTGCAAGCTTGCTCAGGATCTCTTGTTGCCTTGCGTTTCTGCCTTACTGCACTTGGCTAATGAGAAAAATAATAAAAGCTTTGACAGTATGTATATGTATCTGTCCTCTATCTACAGAACTGTGTAAGCATGTTCTTCGTGTATGCGAGTGTGTATTTGTGTAATGCTCTGCAGGGCTTGCCAGTGTTCTTCATGACTAACGCTGCCACATCTTGGTGTCACTAGTGATGTCAGCACAGGGGCTTCTCTGTACTTAATCGATACAGTGCATTATTGTGTTCGGGTCTGCAATCTCTGTCAGATTCTCTGGATCTGGAAGGATATAATATGATATGATAGGTTATTTATAAAATGCTTAATACCCAAAGGTTTCTAATCATGGACCCGGGGATCAAACCAGCGTTGCTCCATGTCATCTTGCTTCCAAGGCAAGCACGCTGTCCCTGAGCTATCCGCCCGAGCTATGCATTGGATATGGTTGAAATGGATGTCTGAGGGGATATCTCCTTGCATACATGTCAGCCAGTGGCGGACTTGGGGATCGTCTGAAAAATGATGAGTGACTTCGAGTGTATTTGACTCTTCGGCTTGTCATGTTCATGGGGGTGAGGAGTGGCATTCCCGGGACCCTCTCTTCAGTATAGCTAGCTAGCCTCAGAGAGTGTCTGCGGATTAGAATGTTTGCCTGGCAAAACATGTTTCAGTACTTGTCTGCTTCGCTGGGAACAGCTCCTCTTCTTACTATGGGTAAATGGATATTGTTCGGCTCAGCCGAGTCACGTGGATGAGGACTGCACAACTGAGCTTTTTGGTCTGCAATTAGTGAGGATTTATTCTGTTATTTTGCAGGTGGCTCCTTGCCCCTGGAGTAAGGAATTTTACACCTGCCTCTGTCCTTGGCTGAGAGCAGTGACCCTGTGCTTCGTGCTTTAGAATCTGCTTCTCTTTACCCCTTATTCTGAGGCCAGTGGCTTCATGCAATTTCACTACAGACATTCTATTGTTTATCTATATACATATGGTAGTATTCTCCCTGGGGGTTAGTAGTATTGTGTCTCTACCAGGTTCCTTATATGTCCCAGAAGTTCCATATGGTTTGTTGCACTAAGTGGTTGTAAACTTGCTCTGTGTGACTCTTGCTTTCTTGCTTTTCTGCATTCTGACAGTGAAACGAAAAAGGTTTCTGACAGTACGTACATATATATATGTCCTCTGTCTACAGAACTGTGTATGCGTGTTCTTCGTGTGCAGACATGCATGTTTGTGTAACTTTGTAAAGAGATCAAAGTTTGCTTTGTGACTAACGTTACACTGTCGTCGTGTCACTAACAATGTCAGCACTGCTGGATATTTATCATTAGTCAACCTGGTCCAGTGATGTGGCGCCTGTATCCGCAAAGGCATCAGCTGGATAGGGTTTGTACGGTTGTCTAAGAGAATATCTGCTTGCATACGTAGGATGTACTGGCCCTCCTGGGGGCTGGCAAAACATTGACAGGCATCACTCATTTGTCAGTCTTTGGACTGTTATGTATATAGGGGACATGAGGGCCATTCCAGGGACCATCTCTTCAGTATTTTCTCTCTGGCGTCCCCTCATCGCCCTACCAAGTGAGTCACTTCTCTCTCTCGATGGGGATCCCGCTGTGCTTCTGCTTGCCTTAAGGGCAACATCACTAGCCCTCCTGCTTCAATATAATGTCCCAACACTACTCCGTATTCCCGCTTCCACTTCTTTGTCTGAAAATCTGGTAACGTTCATTGTGTCTTCCACTTCCTTGAGTCGTCTCTCCCTATTTTACTCTCTTTCCAGCTCTTGCCTTGTATCCCTTTCGTCCTTCTCTCTGCAGTGCCATTCTTTGATAATTCACTCAATCTCAGTTTTCCTCTTGCCCTTCTCAATTGTACCTGTCTCTCTTTTTCCCCCATAAGGTTTTCTTGTTGCCCTCTCTTCTGCTTCATCTTCCTCTCCTTTTCTTCTCTTTCTTTCTCCTTTACTTCTTTCTCTAATTCTCTCCTCATCCGTTCCTGCTCCTTCTTCTCCTCTGTTTCTCTTCTCCCCACTTCCTCCATTATTTCTACCAATCGTCTTTCACCCTCTTCTATTCTCTTTCGTTCATCCTCTTCCTCTTTTTACTTTCACTTCTTAGCTTCCCCCTCTTGGTCTCCGTGCTCCGCTGAAGCAATATGTGTCTTCCCACCCACTCATTCTTTGGTACTGCCGCCTTGTCAACCCCCTTATTTCTCTGGGTCATCTCCTCACCCCCCCAACAACTTTGCCTGCAGCTCACTGAAGTCTTTGCGCTCATCAGTCATGGTTCCTACTTTCTGATTAGTTAGCTTAGCTTCACTAAATGTGTCTTCTCTACTGTACGCAGGAGGTGCATACTCATGATTAGTGTAACCTGCCGCTGCTTTTAATTCTTTTATGGGGTACAATCCCTGTCCTCCTGTTGGTGAGTAAGTTGACTGAGGAGAAGGAGGAGGAGGGGCCATGGGTGCTTTACCCCCACATCAAGCAACCACTCCCTCATGGGTGGGTCCACCTCCTTGTCCTCAAATGTCTTCCATAGTTCCAATATCGCTAATTTGTTGCTCAATTCCTTCTCTTTGTATGCAGCATGCAAATATGTGGCTGTGTGTTGCAGCACAGATTTCGAAAGACTTCCTTTATGGGGCCATAGCCTTTCCATTTTGCCCTCTGTGTCATGAGTCCATTCTGTGCTATACTTGCATATGTTATTTTTATATGACGGAATTGACTTGCACAAATGTCTGAAGGGAGTGTGCCACATGATGGTATGTCACCTTCTGACTACCAATACTTACTTGACCTCAAAGCAGAATTCTTGTATGTTTTAAACAATGCCAGTCTTATTTTTACAGTTCTTGTCAACAACAAATCAACTGTTCCAAAATTCAACAATCTCTGATCTTTTCCACCAGCCTCTCCGCCTTCACCAACATCAATAAGGGCGCATAGCACAAGCTGCCCACACTCGAACATCTGCCTTTAAATGGCAATCCAAACCTCTGAATGCTCCCAGAGCCCTACCCATTGGTACTACAATATTTTCATATTCAACAACCTCAAACTATTGAGTTTGCCGTGCCTTCCCTCTTCAACCATCACCTTACAGCATTATAAAACCAAACCTTTTCCTTTTCTCTCCACCAACACCTTCATGCCCCACTGCGGGCTGACAACCTCCAGCCAATGTGCTATGTATTATTCACAACCTTCCTCTCATGTCATCAACTACTATGCATGCAAAACTTATGAGTGCACTCGTAAACCACCACAATGACAAAAGATATCCCAACATAAACACCACACTGCCTTCTTCCTGCTTTTACTCACAGGGGATTCATCTGTTAAAGTGCCCACACAGGGGTTTGGCCTTCTTCTACACTGGAGCATAGGATAACCTTTTCCTCTTTGTTTTTTTATTCTTGTATTTTTTCTGTGTATTTCTTTCTGCAGTTTTGAACAAGGTGCCACCTTCCGTAACCTAAGCTAACGGCTAGAAACAGGGATTCTTTCTTCATCCGTAATCTTAGTTAACAATGCAAAAGAGATTCTTTCTTCATCCGTAATCTCAGCTAACACTGAAAAACATGGATTCTTACTTCAACCATAATCTCAGCTAACACCGGGAACCAGGGATTCTCTCATAAATAACATAAATGACAAGTCACAATACAACACTTCCCTCCCCCCAGTATTTGTCAGATTGCTGGACTCATACTTACACTCCATTGATCCACCGAAGCCGTTGCACACTACCACTCCTACAGTCAGTCACTTCTTCTTATAGTCTGCTCGGCACCCCACGGGGAGTGGGTAGGAATTTCACCAAGGGGGCTCCTGATGACCATCTCAGCAGTTCACATATTATTAACAATCCAGTCCCCGTGGGTCGTGACGCATCCCTTCAGGCTTGCAGCAGGATAAAACGGTATTTCGCCGGGTGTCTTGGTGAACCGTCCTCTGCTAGCATTTGCAGTGGAGGGGTGGGAAAGACACCAATATAACAGCAAGACGTCTGGTTCACGGGGAAACCCCACGGCCAAGAAACAGAAAAATCAAACAATTTGACACAACCACTGTTTATTAAGAGATCTCACAAACAGGCACAGCCATGGGCATTTTAGAATGTCCTATGCTCTCTCCTCTGGTTACAGGCTTTTCATGAGGTATTAACAGGTTGTGACATCAGAAGTGATACGCTATTCTAAATAAACCTAAGGCAGAATGGGGTTGGTTAATGGGGAAAACTACATACAGCATCTTTACGGGGTTAGTGTTTTGATTGGTTATACTTTAACTGGTGGCTCCATCTGCGACCACCTCCTAAATTTTGCAAGTGAAATTATGTCAGGTTAGTGTGCTGTGAATGGCTGCTGCAGCAAAGTGTGAGCTGGCATGGGAGGCAATCAGGAATTGGTCAGTGAGGGTCTTCTCAGCCTTGGCACCTTGGACGGTTACCAGCCCATGAGCAGAAATTCAAGATGATGAGAACAGCCCCAAAGCCGCTGTCTGCACCAATAAGGTTACCATCTCCGATCCTTTATGCCTTGAGCTTAGTACATTCAGCTTTCATCCCGATACTACTGTGCATCCTCTGTCATAAACTGGATGGGAATGAAGGGCCTCGGTCTGCTTCACATGAATAGGCTTTGTCCTCTAGTCTAAGATCACGTGTGTGGAGACCACTGGCTTGATTTTCCTGCGTAACATGTATGAGGATTTTTAGAATTTATCCAAGCTTCTTCTAGCTACCTTTCAGTCAGGTCAAGTCTGATGTGTTGTGTCTCGGTCCTTCCAGCAACATTTGTGTCCCTCCTATTCTAAGAAGACTGCTTCTTGTGTCTGCTTTTGTCTGCACCTACATGTGTCGTTGTGAAGCTCTCACTCCCTTGATGGCCTTAGCTAAATATGTACAACGGCTGTATGAACAGCCTGGTCTGCGTTTCTGTGCTAAATCAGTGAGTCAGGCATCTACCTGAGTTCTCAAACCTTCTCAGTGCTTTCCATTCTCTTCAGTGTGGCTGCATCTTCCATTTTGATTTACATGGTCACTTATTCATGTCTTATTTTTCTGCGTCTTGCATTTCAGCATAGCAAAATAATATATGTCCTCTATCTAAGTTGGTCAAAAGCAGCTTTGTGCAGGGCTGCATATATGCTTCATGTCTAACGCATCTACATCTCGGTCTTGGTCATGACATCATCGGCTCCCTGCACAGTCACAGGCAGTCTAATTGCTCCATCATCTGCAAGTTTATCTCCTCTACGACGTCATCAGAGTACGGTTAGTATGGTTGTCTGATGAATAGCATTTCTCGCATCTGCGGTACAGTGGTGATGGGGAGGAGGGGCACATGTAACATCAGGGTGAGGGAGGGACCTGAGCTACTAGGGCCACAGTCATCTGTCTCTCTTCACTCTCTACCCCATCCTCCCACACTCTCTCTTCCCACACTCACACAAACTCTACTGTCTCTACCCCTAACCACATTACCTTCATTCTCTCTTCCTGCATCCACCATCTGTATCAGCACTCTCTCTACCCCCACCCACACACCCAATCTCCACCTTCTCTACCGCCACCCATCCACCCTATGTCCACTCTCACTAATTACACCCTCCAACCCTATGTCCACTCTCTCTACCCCACCATCCCACCATATCTCCACTCTCTCTCTCTATATAACCCTCCCACCCTATCGCCACCCTCTCACTAAAATATCTCCACTCTCTCTACCCCACCCTCCCACCCTATCTCCACTCTCTCTAACCCACCCTCCCACCCTATCTCCACTCTCTCTAACCCACCCTCCCACCCTATCTCCACTCTCTCTACCCCACCCTCCCACCCTATCTCCACTCTCTCTACCCCACCCTCCCACCCTATCTCCACTCTCTCTACCCCACCCTCCCACCCTATCTCCACTCTCTCTAATATCACCCTCCCACCCTATCTCCACTCTCTCTACCCCACCCTCCCACCCTATCTCCACTCTCTCTACCCCACCATCCCACCCTATCCCCACTCTCTCTAGAACACCCCCCCACCCTATCTCCACTCTCCCACCCTAACTCCACTCTCTCTATCCCACCCTCCCACCCTATCTCCACTCTCTCTATCCCACCCTCCCACCCTATCTCCACTCTCTCTACCCCACCGTCCCACCCTGTCTCCACTCTCTCTACCCCACCCTCCCACCCTATCTCCACTCTCCCACCCTATCTCCACTCTCTCAATCCCACCCTCCCACCCTATCTCCACTCTCTCTACCCCACCCTCCCACCCTATCTCCACTCTCTCTATCCCACCCTCCCACCCTATCTCCACTCTCTCTACCCCACCATCCCACTCTATCTCCACTCTCTCTATCCAACCCTCCCACCCTATCTCCACTCTCTCTACCCCACCCTCCCACCCTATCTCCACTCTCTCTACCCCACCCTCCCACCCTATCTCCACTCTCTCTACCCCACCCTCCCACCCTATCTCCACTCTCTCTACCCCACCCTCCCACCCTATCTCCACTCTCTCTACCCCACCCTCCCACCCTATCTCCACTCTCTCTGGGAGGGCCTCCCACCCTATCTCCACTCTCTAAACCCTACCCTCCCACCCTATCTCCACTCTCTCTACACCACCCTCCCACCCTATCTCCACTCTCTCTAAATCTCCACTCTCTCTACATCACCCTCCCACCCTATCTCCACTCTCTCTACCCCACCCTCCCACCCTATCTCCACTCTCTCTACCCCACCCTCCCACCCTATCTCCACTCTCTCTACCCCACCCTCCCACCCTATCTCCACTCTCTCTACAGTATCTCCCACCGTATCTCAACTCTCTCTACCCCACCCTCCCACCCTGTCTCCACTCTCTCTACCCCACCCTCCTACCCTGTCTTCACTCTCTCTACCCCACCCTCCCAGCCTGTCTCCACTCTCTCTACCCCACCCTCCCACCCTGTCTCCACTCTCTCCACCCCACCCTCCCACCCTGTCTCCACTCTCTCTACCCCACCGTCCCACCCTATCTCCATTCTCTCTAACCCGCCGTCCCACCCTATCTCCACTCTCTCTAACCTGCCCTCCCACCCTATCTCCACTCTCTCTAACCTGCCCTCCCACCCTATCTCCACTCTCTCTAAGCCCCCCTCCCACCCTACCCCCACTCTTTCTACGCCACCCTCCCACCCTATCTCCACTCTCTCTACCCCACCCTCCCACCCTATCTTCACTCTCTCTACCCCACCCTCCCACCCTGTCTCCACTCTCTCTACCCCACCGTCCCACCCTATCTCCACTCTCTCTAAGCCACCCTCCCACCCTATCTACACTCTCTCTAAGCCCCCTCCCACCCTACCCCCACTCTTTCTAAGCCACCCTCCCACCCTATCTCCACTCTCTCTACACCACCCTCCCACCCTATCTCCAATCTCTCTAGGCCTCCCTCCCACCCTATCTCCACTCTCTCTACTCCACCCTCCCACCCTATCTCCACTCTCTCTATCCCACCCTCCCACCCTATCTCCACTCTCTCTATCCCACCCTCCCACCCTATCTCCACTCTCTCTACCCCACCTTCCCACCTTATCTCCACTCTCTCTACCCCACCCTCCCACCCTATCTCCACTCTTTCTACAACACCCTCCCACCCTATCTCCACTCTCTCTACGACACCCTCCCTCCCTATCTCCACTCTCTCTACCCCACCCTCCCACCCTATCTCCACTCTCTCTAGATATCCATCCTCCCACCCTATCTCCACTCTCTCTACCCCACCCTCCCACCCTATCTCCACTCTCTCTACCCCACCCTCCAACCTTATCTCCACTCTCTCTACCCCACCCTCCCACCCTATCTCCACTCTCTCTACCCCACCCTCCCACCCTATCTCCACTCTCTCTACCCCACCCTCCCACCCTATCTCCACTCTCTCTACCCCACCCTCCCACCCTATCTCCACTCTCTCTATACCACCCTCCCACCCTATCTCCACTCTATCTACATATCTCCACTCTCTCTATCCCACCCTCCCACCCTATCTCCACTCTCTCTACCCCACCCTCCCACCCTATCTATACTCTCTCTACCCCACCCTCCCACCCTATTTCCACTCTCTCTACCCCACCCTACCACCCTGTCTCCTCTCTCTCTACCCCACCCTCCCACCCTGTCTCCACTCTCTCTGCCCCACGGTCACACCCTATCCCCACTCTCTCTAACCCGCCCTTCCACCCTATCTCCACTCTCTCTTAATATGCTCTCCTACCCTATCTCCACTCTCTCTACCCCACCCTCCAACCCTATCTCCACTCTCTCTAAGCCCCCTCCCACCCTACCCCCACTCTTTCTAAGCCACCCTCCCACCCTATCTCCACTCTCTCTACCCCACCCTCCCACCCTATCTTCACTCTCTCTAAACGACCAACCCACCCTGTCCCCACTCTCTTCACCCCACCACCCCACCCTATCTCCATTCTCTCTAACCTGTCGTCCCACCCTATCTCCACTCTCTCTAAGCCCCCCTCCCACCCTACCCCCACTCTTTCTACGCCACCCTCCCACCGTATCTCCACTCGCTCTACCACACCCTCCCACCCTATCTCCACTCTCTCTACCCCACCCTCCCACCCTATCTCCACTCTCTCTACCCCACCCTCCCACCCTATCTCCACTCTCTCTACCCCACCCTCCCACCCTACATCCACTCTCTCTGCCCCACCCTCCCACCCTATCTCCACTCTCTCTACCCCACCCTCCCACCCTATCTCTACTCTCTCTACCCCACCCTCCCACCCTATCTCTACTCTCTCTACCCCACCCTCCCACCCTATCTCTACTCTCTCTACCACACCCTCCAACCCTATCTCCACTCTCCCTAAAATCCCCAAACTCCCACCCTGTCTCCACTCTCTCTACAATGTCTCCACTCTCTCTACCCCACCCTCCCACCCTGTCTCCACTCTCTCTACCCCACCGTCCCACCCTATCTCCACTCTCTCTAACCCGCCCTCCCACCCTATCTCCACTCTCTCTAATCCGCCCTCCCACGCTATCTCCACTCTCTCTAAGCCCCGCTCACACTCTACCCCCACTCTTTCTAAGCCACCCTCCCACCCTATCTCCAGTCTCTCTAACCCAACCTCCCACCCTATCTCCAGTCTCTCTAAAATCTCCAGTCTCTCTAACCCACCCTCCCACCCTATCTCCAGTCTCTCTAACCCAACCTCCCACCCTATTTCCACTTTCTCTTATCCACCCTCCCACCCTATCTCTCTCTCTCTCTTAAACACCCTCCCACCCTATCTCTACTCTCTCTATATCCCACCCACCCACCATATCTCCACTATCTCTAACCCATCATCCCACTCTATCTCCATTATCTCTAACCCGCCTTCCCACCCTATCTCCACTCTCTCTAACCCACCCTCCCCCCTATCTCCACTCTCTCTAAGCCCCCCTCCCACCCTACCCCCACTCTCTCTAACCCTCCCTCCCACCCTATCTCCAGTCTCTCTAACCCACCCTCCCACCCTATCTCCACTCTCTCTAACCCACCCTCCCACCCTATCTCCAGTCTCTCTATCCCACCCTCCCACCCTATCTCCAGTCTCTCTAATCCACCCTCCCACCCTATCTCCACTCTCTATTCTCACCCTCCGACCCTATCTCCACTCCCTCTAACCCACCCTCCCACACTATCTCCACTCTCTCTAACCCACCCTATCTCCACTCTCTCTAACCCACCCTCCCACCCTATCTCCACTCTCTCTAACCCACCCTCCCACCCTATCTCCACTCTCTCTAACCCACCCTCCCACCCTATCTCCAGTCTCTCTAACCCACCCTGCCACCCAATCTCCAGTCTCTCTAACCCACCCTCCCACCCTATCTCCACTCTCTCTAACCCACCCTCCCACCCTATCTCCACTCTCTCTAACCCACCCTCCCACCCTATCTCCACTCTCTCTAACCCACCCTCCCACCCTATCTCCACTCTCTCTAACCCACCCTCCCACCCTATCTCCAGTCTCTCTAACCCACCCTGCCACCCAATCTCCAGTCTCTCTAACCCACCCTCCCACCCTATCTCCAGTCTCTCTAACCCACCCTCCCACCCTATCTCCAGTCTCTCTAACCCACCCTCCCACCCTATCTCCAGTCTCTCTAACCCACCCTCCCACCCTATCTCCAGTCTCTCTAACCCACCCTCCCACCCTATCTCCAGTCTCTCTAACCCACCCTCCCACCCTATCTCCAGTCTCTCTAACCCACCCTCCCACCCTATCTCCAGTCTCTCTAACCCAACCTCCCACCCTATTTCCACTTTCTCTTATCCACCCTCCCACCCTATCTCTCTCTCTCTTAGCCACCCTCCCACCCTATCTCTACTCTCTCTATATCCCACCCACCCACCATATCTCCACTATCTCTAACCCATCATCTCACTCTATCTCCATTATCTCTAACCCACCTTCCCACCCTATCCCCACTCTTTCAAATATTCTGACTCTCTCTAATATCCCCACTCTCTCTAACCACCCTCCCACCCTATCTACACTTTCTCAACCCCACCCTCCCACTGTATCTCCACTCTCTCTACCCCGACCCTCCCACACTATCTCCACTCTCTTTCTCTCGAGTTACTTCACTGATGCCGGCCCACTTTGAGTCTTTCAGGTAGGTCTTATTGCTGTGCTATATTATAGTCCTTGCATGCCTTTTTGGTTTAACTGATGTCTTTTCTCCTCCTTAGGTGCGCGGAAGTCCAATATGTGGCATAGACTGAATTGGTTCTCGCCAGTAAGTAATGGGGTTTTTAGAGCGTCTTGATGCGGTGAGTAGGCGCTAAGCGCAGCGCTATGATGCCTTGCCTCTTGCTAACCTGTTGTCTTGTCTTCCCACAGGTCGCGGTGATCACCCGGTGCATGGAATTCCTGAGGCGATGCTGGTCGAGGAGCGGCTTGCGAGGTATGCTTTCGGCACCGTTCATTAAATTGTAAAAATTTCTAATGCCTTGTTTCTTCCTTTTTTGCAGATCCGTCGGTTCGGGAGGAGCGCTGGTTCCAGGATGCTGGTCTCAAGAGCCGTGGACAGCTAACGATGAAATTAAAGGTAAGCTGCTGCTGCTGCTGCTAACAATGTCCTTTTTCTCCTTTACATATGCTGTTCTTCCGAGGTTCGCGGGTGCAGCTGAACACGGTGAGCGTCACGTTGCAGAATTGCAAAGTGACGCAAAGCACGTTATCCCAGTTGGGCGTGGTTTAAATAGCTTCAAGAAAGTAGTCCAGGTAAAATAGTTCCTATGGTACCACACCCAAAAATACTATACTGCATAGCTTGGTTCCAAGGAGCCAAGCTATGTGGATGCCTCCATGTTGATTGACACTGAAATAAAGTAGTTCCCAATACAAGACCTTTATCAAGTATGAGCCTGGTGCCAAAGGTGCCAGAACTGGCCCCAAGAAGGCCTAGGCCAATGATGCCTGGTTTTAGTGGAGACCCTTCCTGGCCCATGGGCTTGCCAGGGGGTCTTCTGGATGGGGGTTGTGACAGCACTCCCCCCCAAGGCCCCTCTCAGGGTGTTCCTCCTATCCGGCCCGGGTTTAGTTGGGAAGTTTCGATGATAGTTTTTGATCAGACGTGGCGCATGAACGTTTTCACAGGGTTCCCAGGATCTATCTTGGGGTCCAAATCCTTTCCAATCAAATAGATAGTATAACTTCCCCCTTGAATACTTAGAGTCCAGTATGCCTTTAACTTCGAATTCTGGTTCTCCGTGAACAAGAATGGGTTTTGGTGGTGTTCCAATCCGTGTACCAGGCTGCATTGGTTTTAAAAGGGACACATGAAATACCGGGTGGATGTGTAGATTGGATGGTAAATCTAATTTGACGGCCACTGGATTAATAATCGCCTTGATGGTGTAGGGTTCTAAGTACCTGGGTTGAAAGGTTCGGGTTCCTTTGATGGGTATAAACCTGGCGGCCAGCCACACCTTGTCCCCTACTTGATAGTCTGGGGCCTTTTTCCTGTGTTGGTCGGCAAATTGTTTTTGCTTATCTTTGGCGCGAATTAGATGTTCTTTGGTCTTTTTGAAAGCCTGAGTGATGTTGGTGTGGACGGTTTTTACTACTGGCATTTCCAAGCTGGTTGGGAGATCCAGTTCTGAGGTTCGTGGGTGTCTACCATATAGGGTGTAAAAGGGCGTCTGTCCGGTACTGGAATGCAAGGAGTTGTTATATGCGTACTCGGCTATCCATAGTAAATCCTTTCAGTCTCTTAATTCATGAACATGCATCGTAGGTATTGCTCAAGGGTCTGGTTGGTTCTCTTGGTCTGACCGTCCGTTTGGGGGTGATGGCTAGTGGCTAGCCAGACGTCAATTTGCACCATTGCACAACACTTTCTCCAAAAGTTAGAGACAAACTGGCTACCTTGATCGGAGATTAGGACTGGTGGGAAGCCATCTAGTTTAACAATACCATCCAGAAATACCTTGGCTAGAGTGGATGCGTCAGGGAGGCCTTTGAGCGAAATGAAGTGCGCCGTTTTTGAGAATAGATCTACGGCTACAAGGATGGTGTTAAACCCTTGAATGGAAGGTAGGTCAGTGATGAAGTCGAGGGAAAGAGTGTGCCATGGTGCAGGAGGAATGTCCAGAGGTTTTAGAAGGCCAGATGGTTTTTGTTTTTGCGACTTGTTTTGTGCACAGACTCCACAAGACTGAATGTATTGGATGACATCTCTACGCCAGGTAGGCCAACAGAAGTTCTGTTTTAACTTGGCTAAGGTCTTGGTAATTCCAGGGTGCCCTTTGATCAAATAATTGTGATAACCTGAAATGATTTGTTGCTGTAAGTCCTTGGTGGGTATGTACAGACGACCCTTAAAAAAGAGAAAGTGATCTTTGATGGAATATTGTTCCCCCTGCGCTTGCCATGCAAGGGGGGAATCTGGATTCATGGTTTGTTGAATTTCTTTTCCCAGTTCCATTTCGGGTAAGGCCGTAGTGAGGCCTAAGAGTTTGTCTTCGGGTATGATGGGGTCTGGGTCTGGGGCCGTATAAACTATGTCATCAGTGCCAGTACAAGAGAGTGTGCGTCAGCTTTTCCATTCTTGACCCTTGCTCGAAATGTAATGACATAATCACATTCACGAAGAAAAGAGCCCACCGCAACTGGCGTGAAGTCTGGGCTTTAGCTGTTTTAAGATATTGCAGGTTTCGGTGGTCCGTGATAACTGTAATGGTGAGTCTGGCCCGAGAAGATAGTGTCGCCAAGCTTTAAATGTGGATTTGATTGCCAAGAGTTCTTTGTCCGTAATGGAGTAATTTACTTCCGGAGGTGAGAACTTCTTCGACCAGAAGGCCACTGGATGTAGCTGGCCGGTGTCAGAATCTCTTTGTGAGAGTACAGCTCCCATTGCTATACTGGAAGCGTCCGTTTCCACGATATAAGGAAGATCTGGACGTGGATGTCGCAGGATTGGCGCTGAGGTGAACCTTTTCTTAAGTTCCTGAAAAGCTTTTTCTGCTTCTTCGGTCCAGGCAAATTTTTTGTTATTTTTTCGTAGTAATACAGTGATCGGGTGTACAACTTGGGAAAGTCTGGTATGAACCGGCGATAGAAGTTCGCAAAGCCCAACATACTTTGCACTCCTTTTACTCATGTTGGTGATGGCCACTTCAGAACGGCATCAACTTTGTGCAGGTCCATCCTGATGCCTCCGGGAGTAAGGATAAAGCCTAGAAACTCTACTTCGGTTACGTGAAAGAAACACTTTTCAAGCTTTGCATATAAATGATGTTCACAGAGCTTGGCGAGGACTGAACGGACGTGCTTGATATGATCCTGTTTTGAGGTTGAGTACGCTAGGATATCATCTATGTACACTAGGGCGCAGACATCAATTAACTCTCCAAGGCATGCTGCCGGAGCGTTGCATAACTCAAAGGGCATGACTTGATATTCGAATAAACCATATTTGGTACGGAAAGCAGTTTTCCATTCGTCTCCACTTCTGACCCGGACCAGGTGGTACGCTCCCGAAGATCTAATTTGGTGTAAATCTGAGCATCTTTGACCTGGTCCAGCATTTCTGGGATAAGTGGCAAGGGATAACGGTTCTTTACAGTGATCTGGTTTAGGTTTAATGCGCAGTAGTCAATACAGGTCCTTAAGTCCCCTTCTTCTTTCGGCACGAAGAACAAAGGACTGGCTGCAGGGGACTTCGATGGACGGATGAATCAGTTTGCAAGGTATTGGTCTAAGTAAGACTTCGATGAAGATTATCAGGTTCCGTAAGAGCATAGATTCTACCACAAGGGACTTGAGCACCAGGAACAAGGTCGATTTGACAGTCATAAGGCCTGTGCGGCGGCTGGGTGTTTGCTTGGTCCTTCTGGAATACATCCTGGAAATCGCGGTATTCCTCTGGCAAGGTATTAGTTACACCCAAGGTTTATGTTGTCACTCCGGGAGTTGCAGAAATACTGAAAGCTGGTTTCTGTTCTTGATAATAACAGGCTGGAGAGTAGTCACTGGGGAAGGTTAATTTCCTGGCCCGCCAGTCGATCAAAGGGTTGTGAGCGACTAACCATGGCATCCCTAGTATAAGACGGAATTGAGGTGCCTTGATGAGATCGAACGAAATGAGTTCCCGATGCCCGTCCTGGCACAGCAAGGTTATCTCGGCTGTGCATTGGGTTACGGGTCCGGAAGCGATTTCTGTCCCATCTACCCTAGTCACCTTGTCTGTAGTCGGCTTAGAACATAAGGGAAGCCCCATCTCTGCAGCCAGGTCTTGATCTATTTAATTCCCAACTGCTCCGCTGTCGATGTATGCCTCAACGGCATGCATTCTTGACGACCATTGGTTATTGATTAAGATCACTGGTATTGCAAAGTGTGAGGTCGGTGGCTCTTTCCTCTCACTCGACAAACTGACCTCTACGTTTGCCGAGCTGGGTAGTTTTCCGATTTAGAATCTTTCTCTTCATCTTTTTCTGTGGCCCCGACAATCTTCCTTGGAGGTTTCACCGGGCAGTCCTTCAGGCAATGCCCAGGTTTTCCGCAATACAGACATAACTGTTGTTGCCTTCTTTTATCTCGCTCTTGCTTTGTTAATGGAGGTCACGTCCCCCCAATTTGCATGGGCTCCACAGTGCTTTCTTGTGCTCGGGTTACATTGTCTCTAGACTGAACATACACAGCCTGAGGATCCATTTTGGAACGCTCTGCTTTTCGGTCTTGCAACCGGTGGTCTAGTTGTACGACCAGATTTATGAACTCAGAACAGTCTCAAGGAGGATCAACTACTTGAGCTAGACCATCTTTTAATTCGCTTCGTAAGCCCTGATGGAACAATGTGGTTCTTTTTGTTTTCAGGCCACCTAGCTTCGGCAACCAAGTAGCAATGTACGTTAACAAGTCCTGATTCCCCTGTCGGAGGGAAAGGAGTTCATTGTCCACTGCTTGCTCTCGGGTACGGTGAGCAAAAAGTTTCTCCATTTCCCTCTGAAATCCCCCAAAGTCATGTAATAAAGGATCATCATGGGTCACCAATGGTACAGACCAATCTACTGCGCTACCGCTCAGGTATGATAAAAAAAGGCTACCCGAGCTTGGTCGTTTGGGAATGCTCCTGGCCTGCAAAGAAAGTGAAGGCGACACTGATTCATGAAAGCTGCGTATTTCCGTGGATCACCTGTAAACCGCTCCGGCGGTGCCAAAGGAACTGTTCCTGGTAGCATAATTTGTACCGGAGGGGAGGAAGTGGATGGCAGGGTAGGATTCTGCATCGTCGGGTTGCTTCCAGGCAGAGGTGTCTGTCCTGCTTGTGATTGCAAGTATTGTCTGCTAATGTCTTCTGTGTGCTCCTTAGTCACTATTAAATCTCTTCGGAGAGTGTTAGTCTCCTGTCGGGCAGAATGAACCTCGGCACGCAGTTCCCCTATTAATTGGGCCAATTGGTCTAAATCTGAGGTTTCCATGGCGCCCAGGTGGATTGTTTTGGCAGGCTTCGCATTCTGTTATGCTCACCTGGTTCCACAGGGACACCACCCAGCAGTTGGAACTCAGGTATCCTTCTCTGCGGTTCCCAGGTGTGACCAGTGGGAGGGTTCTGCCTGGAATACAGGTGGGCAATGTTCAAGACTGGGCAACTGGGGTAAACAGTCCCCCACCACCCTGTATACCCGCGGCCCCACTGCACCTCTCCTCACCTTGTTTTTAATGCAGGTATGTTCTCCATCCTGCCTTCTTGGCAGGGGCGCGTTGTGCTTGGTGGGCGTTTGCGATTGAGTTACTTCACTGATGCCGGCCCGGTTTGAGTCTTTCAGGTAGGTCTTATTGCTGTGCTATATTGTAGTCCTTGCATGACTTTTCAGTTTAACTAATGTCTTTTCTCTTCCTTAGGTGTGCGGAAGTCCAATATGTGGCATAGACTGAATTGGTTCTCGCCGGTAAGTAATGGCATTTTTAGAGCGCCTTGATGCAGTGAGTAGGCGCTAAGCACAGGGCTATGATGCCTTGCCTCTTGCTAACCTGTTGTCTTCCCACAGGTAACGGTGATCACTCGGTGCATGGAATTCCTGAGGCGATGCTGGTCGAGGAGCGGCTTGCGAGGTAAGCTTTCGGCATCGTTCATTAAATTGTAAAAATGTCTAATGCCTTGTTTCTTCCTTTTTTGCAGATCCTTCAGTTCGAGAGGTGCGCTGGTTCCAGGATGCTGATCTCAAGAGCCGTGGACAGCTAACAATGAAATTACAGGTAAGCTGCTGCTGCTGCTAACAATGTCCTTTTTCTCCTTTACAGATGCTGTTCTTCCGAGGTTTGCGGGTGCAGCTGAACACGGTGAGCGTCACGCTGCAGAATTGCAAAGTAACGCGAAGCGTGTTATCCCAGTCGGGCGTGGTTTAAATAGCTTCAAGAAAGTAGTCGAGGTAAAATAGTTCCTATGGTACGACACCCAAAAATACTATACCGCATAGCTTGGTTCCAAGGAGCCAAGCTATGTGGATGCCTCCATGTTGATTGACACTGAAATAAAGTAGTTCCCAATACAAGTCCTTTATCAAGTAAAAAGCGCCAGCTCTGGCCCCAAGAAGGCCCCAAGAAGGCCTAGGCCAAGGATGCCTGATTTTAGTGGAGACCCTTCCTGGCCCATGGGCTTGCCAGGGGGTCTTCTGGATGGGGGTCGTGACACACCCTATCTCCACTCTCTTTACTCCAGCCTCCCACCCTACTCCACTCTCTTTACTCCAGCCTCCCACCCTATCTCCACTCTCTTTATCCCTCGCTCCTACCCTATCTCCACTCTCTTTATACCACCCTCCCACCCTATCTCCACTCTTTTTAGACCACCCTCCCACCCTATCTCCGCTCTCTTTATGGCACCCTCCCACCCTATCTCCACTCTCTTTATCCCACCCTCCCACCCTATAGCCACTCTCTTTATCCCACCCTCCCACCCTATTTCCACTCTCTTTAGAACACCCTCCCACCCTATCTCCACTCTCTTCATCCCACCCTCCCACCCTATCTCCACTCTCTTCATCCCACCCTCCCACCCTATCTCCACTCTCTTCATCACACCCTCCCACCCTATCCCCACTCTCTTCATCCCACCCTCCCACCCTATCTCCACTCTCTTCATCCCACCCTCCCACCCTATCTCCACTCTCTTCATGCCACCCTCCCACCCTATCTCCACTCTCTTCATCCCACCCTCCCACCCTATCTCCACTCTCTTCATCCCACCCTCCCACCCTATCTCCACTCTCTTCATCCCACCCTCCCACCCTATCTCCACTCTCTTCATCCCACCCTCCCACCCTATCTCCACTCTCTTCATCCCACCCTCCCACCCTATCTCCACTCTCTTCATCCCACCCTCCCACCCTATCTCCACTCTCTTCATCCCACCCTCCCACCCTATCTCCACTCTCTTCATCCCACCCACCCACCCTATCTCCACTCTCTTCATCCCACCCACCCACCCTATCTCCACTCTCTTCATCCCACCCACCCACCCTATCTCCACTCTCTTCATCCCACCCACCCACCCTATCTCCACTCTCTTCATCCCACCCACCCACCCTATCTCCACTCTCTTCATCCCACCCACCCACCCTATCTCCACTCTCTTCATCCCACCCTCCAACCCTATCTCCACTCTCTTTATCCCACCCTCTCACTCTATCTACACTCTCTTTATCCCACCCTCCCACCCTATCTCCACTCTCTTTAGAACACCCTCCCACCCTATCTCCATTCTCTTTATAGCACCCTCCCACCCAATCTCCCCTCTCTTTATCCCACCCTTCCACCATATCTCCACTCTCTTTACCCGACCCTCCTACCCTATCTTCACTCTCTTTACCCCACCCTCTCACCCTATCTCCACTCTCTGTACCCCACTCACCCACCATATCTCCACTCTCTTTACCCCACCCACCCTATGTCCACTCTGTCTAACCCACCCACCCTACCTCCAATCTGTACCCCACCCACCCAACCTCCACTCTCTAACCCACTCACCCATCCTACCTCCACTCTCTACCAACACCCACCCATTCTACCTCCACTCTCTCTACCCCACCCTACTTCCACTCTCTATCCCCATCCACCCGACTCCCACCCACCCAACTCTCTCTACAGGCCACCCACCCTAACCCCTCTCTCATCCTTCCTCTCACACTGCCACTTTATTTCTAACCCTCTCACTCTCAACATTTCTTGCTCATATTTCCTCTTGCTCATCATCGGTTGGACCCTCTCTCAATCGTTTCCTCCCTTGCTCTAATCTCCTTCCTTCTCGTTGTCCTGCAAAACTATGACCCATTTTGAATCCTCCTTTGAAATGATGCTCTCTCCTCTTTGCACCCTGGTGACTATACCTGCAAAATGCAAAGAACAGCAGTAAACGGCCAAGCTATTGGCTTTGCCACTGCTTGGTAAATGTCTTATTTATTTTTGCTGCTGCATCTCCTGCTTAAAAACACTGAACAATGTGTGATCGGCTGCAGGTAGACAGGATTTACAGCCCACCCCTCCATGCACATGAATCAGGAGGACCTAAACCTTTGCATTATCCTGCAAAGCCCACTGGGTGAAGAGCTCAGTTCTCCAGCCTTGTGGTGGGTATGTTGGCAGTGACAGCACTTAAAGTGCACCTCATTGCCAATGCATTTTTTACATTTCCAACTTCATTTTGGGTATTGAAATTCTAAATAATGGATAGAAACGCTTGTGATTTGCACCAGCATTTCTGTCTTGGGATAAGCAACGTGGGCAGGACAGGCATTAGGGAAGCTTCAGCAACAATCCAGGTCACACCCTTCAAAACATCACACTTAACCTCTTGATGTGCCTTCCTCTGACACGGCATAGCACACACCTCTCAACTACCACCTTTTTCGGGTGAACAGAAAAAGCCTAAACAAATATATTTGCTCAGGCTACTTCCCTTCCCACATTGGCAAAATGAAGCAAATTATTCACTTGCATGCACTGCTGCTCCACACAAGTCAATAGTATATTGGGATAATATTTGTCAACTTTCAGTTGACAATAGGCCATGAGGACCACTGGCCTGCCTTCTGGGAATACTTGTACCCAGGAAGCCCATTTCCTTTCATGTGGCAAAACTTCTGCAAGTAACTTTGGCATTCATCCCTGGTGTGGGGAAAGCAGAAAACAGCCAGAACTCTACAAGGGAACAGGTGAAAGGACTCATACAATGTTCTATGCCCAAGGACATTACCCCTGGCACATTCTGTTGCTCAGCATAATAACCTTTCATCAATCAAAGAAGAAAGTGTGCCTGTCTCGAGGCTGCAAAACCTCCTTCGGACCCCTGTCTAAATTGGCTGATGCTTCACGCTGCTCACTGCCTTCTGTGGTCGAGCCACATGCCACATTAAAATGTCTGTATGGAATCTTCTGCTTCTGCTGCATGGGGGAGGGGCAAGAGCCAGCTCAAGGAGACTATGGTAGTAAACCTGTGGGCTAGAGGCCCTACTTTCAGGTGTTCTATGCACTTCGGGCGTCATTATGATTTTGGTGCTAATTCAACAGTAAATCCACCGAATTACCACCAAACTCATTGACCATTATCATCACTTGGTCTCACGGATTAACCATGATATTACAAGAGGAGGAAGGACGGTGTTAACCCTCATTTCTGGAGTCCAAAGGACTACACTGGGAGTTCAGCAGAATTACTGTGAGTGGTAATTCTGTGACAGTAAACCCACCACGTTGGTGTAAAAATGATGGATGTACCTCCCGCATGATTACGGTCAAACTTAGTGCTAGAAGCACTGCAGTATTTCTGTTACTGCCAAAATAAGTGGCAGTGTTAGGGAGAATTTGCATAAATGTGTCAATTCCCTTCTACCTTAGAGGCCCCCAGCTCTTTTGCTGGACTCTAGGAATGTTTATCTCTCATGTAATTTTAATGCAATTTAATTTCTGTGTTCTTTTTAACTTTGAAGTCTGACAAACTCCATAGGCATCATCTTTACATTGTGTCACACAGCACCTTCAGTGCAGTGACACAGAGAATTATCTTAGCTTTCCCAAAGGTTTGAATACATTCTCTTGGTGAAACTACTGTTTCCAAGAGCAATGAAGTGAAATTGGCCCTCATTACGACCCAGGCGGTAAGGGGTTTACGGCGCCGTAAACAGAGCCGACCCTTACCGCCTGTGTACGAGGTCCCTTAGCGCCATGGTGGACTTAACACCTGCTTTTAGCAGGTGTTAAAATCCATGGCGCTAAGGGACCATGGAGTTAATTACGCCACCATAATTTACGGTGGCGTAATTAACGCCTTCCCCACTCCCATTATGCCCTATGGGGCAAAAATGGGAATGGGGAAGGGTAAATGGGGATTGGGGACTTACCGCCCCGCCAAGGTCGGAATGGGGCGGTAAGTCCGCCAACCACCATGGCGTAAACGTAGTTTACGCCATGGTGGTAAAGTCACGGCCCAGGCGGTAACTTACCGCCTGGGTCGTAATGAGGGCCATTGACTTTACTTACAATTTGTAAGTTTCTAGACCCAGCACACACTATCTTACAATAGGGTGCTGGAGGGGTTAGTTTGTATCCTCTTTGTCTAGTTCATCAGGTAACATTTTTATGTTACCCTTCCTACAATTAATGGTGGCAGTGGTTTACTTTTTACTAACATTGTGTGTTTTTACCACGGGCTGCATTCTCAGCCACTGTAAGGCACCCATGGGTGTTCATTTTGTCAAAATGGCCCGGTCTTCCTTTTTTCGCCATTTCTTGTCATGAATGTCCTTCTTGAGATTTACTCCAGGTTTGGTCTCTTTGTTCATTTCATCTTTGGCGGGATTCGCGAGTGAAGCCAGCCTCAACAGAGCAAGGAAAGTCTGCAGTGGTATCCAAGAACCGCAGTGTTGCTATTTGCTGTCAGACGGGAGGAGCTGAAACACAGAAGGACCGCTGAATTGGAGTTTGCCCATTGCTGCCGCTGACCGCCCCATTGCAGAGCAGGAGTCCCCAGACATCCTCCCTCTTGTCCCCACGACTGAGGCCCAGGAACAACAGGATCTGCAGAGCTGTAAAGGAACAGAAGCCAGCTGGAACCATTTCATCTAACCAGAGGTACTGTAAAGTTTAAGAGAACACCTCTTGTTGTGTTGCCTTACTTGCTGTCAGTTGAGACCTGTCTCGGTTACCTTGCAGAGTTGCTAAAGCTTTGCCCTTCACAAGCCTCCCAGCTTGTGACCCTTCAAGTGTTCTTTTTTCTACAAACATTTCTACAAACATTGTGCAAGAGGTTTTACCTACCTGCAAAGAAGATCTCCAGTCCCCCTTGACATTGTGCAATCAACATTGGCTGCCTGGCTCCCTGAGAGACTCCTCTTTACCTCTGACTTTGTGCTTTGGAAGGTGTTTAAAAGTACTTACCAGTTTATGAATCATTTGTTAACCTTTGTTTTATTCCTCTATTCTATATTTTTCACCTAACTCAGTATTGCCCTGAATGTACCAGTGATAAATCAATGTCCACAGTGTCCTAGCTATTGATGTCACCTGAGGGTGTGCGAAGTGTCTGTGTGCCATCCCCAATGGGTGTCATTTGATTTAGAGAAACAGAGTGTGTTTTGAAGTATATTTAAGTGTTACATGTTTTGCTCCCTTTCTGAAGTAGGCCTATATAACTGACTGTGAAATAAATTAATAATTGTTTTATCAAGAAACCTTGAGTCTAAGTGTTTATTTGGATAACTGTACTGTGAAACTCTGTGCCACAACATTACTGCTCACATTGACCCCTCTTGAGATAAGCCTGGTTGCTCGACCACACTACCAACCTGTGTACTTCAAATTTATACCAAAGGTTGGGTCCCTATTGCCAGGAGGTCAAGGTTATTGTAGTGCACCCAACGGGTACTGCATACAATCTTGCCTAACAGGCAGTAACGGAATAACCACAACTTTTTTCCTGCACCACCAAACTTGTACATTGGGCACTGGAGACTGGTTTGGACTCACTTTTTCAACCTTGCACAATGACATTTCTAAAAGTAACCAATTTTAATTTCTGTCTCCGCTGTTTTATCTATGCTCGCCTCTAGTCTACAGTATCAGTGCACGTGCCTTCCTGGGGTGAACATGTACTGCTTGTATCAGTTGTGGCTGTTTAAGGAAACCATGTGTTTATACAGATTCCTGCTTGGACATCTCTTTTATTTGACACATATCGTACTACTGATTTTGGAAGTTTCCATTACTGACTCAAATGTATGGATAATATATATTCTGACCAGGCCCATGTTACCAAAATAGAGATGAAGGAGGTATGCAGTTCACTGTTTACCTGTTTTACCTTTATGACTGCGGCACTGTTTGGCTCAGTTGTAGTATTAGGTTAGGCATAGTGCTTAAAACTCCTAGCTCTTCGTGTACTTCATCTGATCAGTATCAGTTTTGGCACACTACCATCCAGTATTTCTTTTCACTGTCCACAGTAACTTAGTATAGTTTGGCTCAGTAAAGTCTATTATTGTAGCTTCAGCCAATCTTAAATGTGCTGGTTAAAGCTATAATCTTGCCTACAGTTCTGGTGATTGTTTTTCCTGTGATGAGAGCTTGCTATTTAATACATCTGACAGCTACTGATTTTTTGATTCCTATATTGCAAAATACAATACATGACCAACCTCATTTATTGTAGTTCTGAAACCATGTACTGTAATTGTGATGTGAACACAATAGTAGGACTTGTAATGTTATCTTTCTTCTTCCCCCCCTTTTATGTATCATGGTGCCTTGAAACGCCATTTTGTTGTATAGACGTTTTACAAATATCCAATAAATAAATAAATAACTAAAATTGTTGTAACAAGTATCACCAGGATATTCAGAATATTCGTCTCATATCAAACAACCTTTAAATTGAAAACAAATTTTATTTGTTCCTAATTAGCCATAGGGAATAAGTGAAAGTAGTTTCTCGACCGAATTAGCACAGTCGTGTGTCAACATCCCATAAGGGAGGGAAATGCAGCAAACATAAAGAGGGGCTGTTTAGGAGCGAATCAGATGTAGTTGCAATGGCATATGGGCCCGATTCATGGAAAAGAGCACATTAATCCTGCATAAGTAAATCTGCGTGCTCCGCATATTCATGGAACCAAACGCGAATTTCAAGCAAACATGCAAAGGGAATCAAGCTGCGCGAGGAATGCCCACAACACGCCCCCACGCAAACCAAAAACATAGCTGAAGAACAACCATTCTGCAAAGCTCTGTGTCCACCGCCGACACAACACCCAGCACCTCCACATAAGTAACGGCTGCAACCCAGCTACTCTGTGTGAGGTTCCATGTAAGTAACACCTGCATCCCAGCTTCTCTGCGTGAGGTTCCATGTAAGTAATGGCAGCACCCCAGATACTCTGTGTGAGGTCCCAAGTAAGTAACAGCTGCACCCGAGCTACTCCTTGCAAGGTCCCAAGTAAGTAACTGCTGCATCCCAGCTAATCTGTGCAAGGTACCACGTATGTAACGGCTGCACCCCAGATACTCTGCGCAATGTCCCACTGTAACTAATGGCTCCACCCCTGCAAACCGTTTCTCCTACTCCCACTGCACACAAAGTGCTGGCACATACCCCGACTGCACACCAGCCCTCTCAGGTGCAGACACCACCCACCAGCCCCCCTCACCTCCTGCACTATCCTAGGCAGCCCTTACACCACCCACCAACCCCCCACACTTCTGCTACTTCCCCAGGCAGCCCCCTGAACTCCTGACACCACCCACCAGCCCCCCTCACCTCTGACTCAATCCTAGGCAGCCCCCTTCAGTCCACACACCACCCTCCAGCCCCCCTCCTTTCCCACACTACACCAGGCAGTCTCCTTCAGTCCACACACCACCCACCAGTCCTCCTCACTTCCGACACTACCCAGGCATCCCTCACACCACTCACCAGCACCCCTAACTTCCGCCACTACCCCAGGCAGCCCCCTGAACTCCTGACACCACCCACCAGCCCCCCTCACCTCTGACTCAATCCTAGGCAGCCCCCTACAGTCCACACACCACCCTCCAGCCCCCCTCCTTTCCCACACTACACCAGGCAGTCTCCTTCAGTCCACACACCACCCACCAGTCCTCCTCACTTCCGACACTACCCAGGCATCCCCCTCACCACCCACCAGCACCTCTAACCTCTGCCACTACCCCAGGCAGCCCCCTCAACTCCTGGCACCACCCACCAGCACCCCTCACCTCTGCCACTACCACAGGTAGCCCCCTCCAGTCCACACACCACCCAACAGCTCCCCTCACCTATGCCACTACCCCAGACAGCTCCCTACAGTCCACATGCCACTACCAGCCCCTGCACCTTCGCCTCTACCCAAGCAGCCCCCTCCAGTTCACACACCCCCCCCACCAGTCCCACTCACCTCTGACACTACCCAAGGCAGCCATCACACCACCCACCGGCCCCCTCACCTCTGACACTACCCCAGGCAGCCCTCACACCACTTACCAGCCCCTCACCTCCGACACTACCCTTGGAGCCCCCTCAAGGCCTTACACCACCCACCAGCCCCCCTCACCTCTGCCATGACCCGAGGCACCCCCTCCAGACCACACACCACCCACCAGCCCCGCTCACCCCTGACACCAACCCATCCTCACCCTGCCACATCACCCCCCTAACAGTGCAATATTGCAGAACAACCTACCTCAATTCTACTGACATGCCACCAACATGAAGCACACTGGCCACATACCCACCCATATACCGAACAACTGGGTGAAGCGATGCTGAATGCAAGTTTTTAGCTCATCACAGGACTCCCTGGTACAACACAACCAGTGGCACAGCAACATGATGGTTGAATTTAGCAGCAGCTACACAGTGAAAACAACATGCACATGTTACACAGAAAAGCAAAGTGATGCAATGTGACGTATCATTGTGCACATGTGTCATTGCAATTGCCTCCAACTGCTGTAAGTGAATGACCTAAGAGGACACTAGTCCAAGACGTCACTGACAGGACAGAGTCACACGTGAAGTCAGTGCATAGTAGCATACACCATGCAATGAATCAAGGGACTGAGGTCGGAAAGCACAGCATTCTAAGCCCCTGCAACTAACATAATTTGAACAGGCATGTTAAGGGGTGATGCAAAGGATTTCTGAGAGTGTGAGCTAAGCAGACGTGTGATGTGTAGAGCTGCATGTAAACAAACTCACATGTGATGAAGAAGCAATACAGTGGCACAGGTGCTGCATAACATGAGACCACACACTGTTAGCTGACGTTTGTTGGTGGGTGTCCATGGATTGTGAGGCCCACCACATCGCTCCATGCATAATTGTTGAGCATATGCCAGCCCTCCACAGTTTGGCCACACGTGAGAGTATGTAGGGGAGGACTGGCCGCGAGGCCCTCCTCACCTGCAGCCTTCTCCCCAGGTGAGGACCATGACTCGGTGGGCGTCCCCTCATGCCACCCGGGCCCAGGTGGAGGAGGGTTCACCCGCTGACGACATTGCCCACACGTATCCGTTCCCTGCATATCCAAAAATTCAGTTAGGCCTAGAAGCCATCTTGTCTAGCAAAGATGGCGTGAGTTCAGCACACTGTAGCGCGGCCCCCACCTTTGGAGGGCTTTCCAAGCATCCCTGCCGCCGCAGCACTATGGTAGATCCGCTGCGAGCGCGTTCCCATGAGAAAGCCGGGTATGAGCTAACCCGAGATGGTAACACTGTAACATTTCGTCGTTCACAATGTAATACTGCATCCCGTGTGACCTGGTCCGCGAGGCCAGGGCGACGCAGAAATGAATTCAAGTGGTGATATTAGTGAACTGCTCTTCTTAAACAGAATTTGCAAACTATGAATTAGCAATAAAAGTGAAATGTTTATATGACTTCACATTGTGACTGTACTAATGCTGCTAGATCACAGAGGGAGTGTCTTTAAGTCATATGTATACACATGAACCCCTATATGTCGTCTTAAAGTCACCCATAGTGGCAACCGTCAATCTCTGTGGTCCATAACATAGTTCTACCTCATGTACCGTCGAATGTATATAAATACTTAAACACTGTAGTAGATATAATACCATGTAATGAAAAGGTACTCGGACCAAATGTATTGAAGAAATGTGTAACAAAATTGAAATATAAATGTGTGTTTGAAGAAGCATCAAAATAAGGCAAAACATTATAAAAGTTCTGCATTCAAAAGTCAGCAACGTACGAGGAAAAAACCTTTGTGAATATATGCAAGGCCATTCTCCCTCCCACCCTACGAAGCCTGCCAGATGAAGAAGCTAAGGCATGTGCCGCGCTCCCTCTCCTCCCCCAACCAAGCTGGAGCCGCTTCAGAGAATCAGAGGCCCCAGTACCGCACCCAAGGCCACAGCCCGCCACCTGTGTTATTTACAGCACGGTAATAAACCCACGTCTGAATCCACAGATCTACCAGCACCCTCTCGTAAATCCCATAACCCCCCCCCCAGACCACCCCAAGAATCATGACCCCGTGCAAAGACGACCCCCAACGCCGGGACAAGACACAGAGACCCATTTATATAATAACTTCTAACGCAGCAGACAGACATGTATCATTCGGACCAGGCCCCAGAGCCCAGCCCCTCGACCTGAAATACCAGACGTCAGAACACCGGTAAATCCAATAGATGACCACCAGACCCCTCACAAGGTGCATTCCTCCTGTGTTGTATTTCTTTGAGTGAAAGATTTACTGTAGCAGTTAGATATGGGGTTTTAAGTAACTGCAATGTGCATGATCTAGGGCACCCAAGTCAGGGAAGGTATTCATCTTTGTCACAGGCTGCCCCAGCGAACCAACACCGCCCGGATGACCTCAAGCCGGCCTGCCAGGCCCAACCCTACCCACGAGGCTGACCAGTGACGTCCTCCCACCCGGACCAACCAAGCTGCAGCAACACCTATAGTTAGTCGACGCCACCCAATCCCAATTAACTTGTGCCCCCTATAGTGTGTAGGTTCTGATGACGTTTTTTGTATTAGAAATACGCCTGTCTTTGCTATTGTCAGACAGAGCGCTCTCGGAGGTTGCAGAGTTCTTTGCATGCCATATTCTTTTGATAAACTCCCACTTACGCTCACCCGCACTCTGTCTTGGCCTTATTCCCATTACGGGAGTGTCCATTATTGTCTCCCATTGCGGGGAGGATCGTGCTAACTTGGGGGCGCTTCCTTTCAGTGGTGACCCCGATAGCGTGATATTTCCAAATTATTTTTCATGAACTCCTTTTAACGACCCCCTTTTGGCACGAGAATCTCCGGTCAAAAAGGGAAACGCACGGTGAGCCGGCTCCGGGAAGCTACCCGCCAACGGCGACCGGTACGCTTAGAAGTGCGCACTCAAACTAGAAGGGGTACGGGATCCCGGTTGCAAAATCCCCTTTGAGTACCGCTCGCCGGAGCCGGGGCTGACTGTTGAGCAGAAAGGCAACACCGCCTGGACGGACCCAGTTTCGGAGACTATGGGTTCAAGACGGGCACGTGAGTACCGAGTGCGAGCGATCATAAAGGGAAGGGGAGGGGAACTTGTGAACAGGAGAACGTGGGCAGATAGAGGAGGGAATCACGGGTGTCTACTAAAGACAGGTCTTAAAACTTTCTTTATCTTTTCTTTGCATATGGCCATTAGGAGTAAGAAGTAAGTGAAGAAGTAGAAGTGACGGGAACCTAGCTCCGAAAGGGGGTGGAAGGCGGCGCCGCATAGTGCTATCTAAACTAGTACTGGGAATATATGAAGAAGTAAAAAATAAGTTATTGGTGTCTGGCAAAGGGAGACACTTAGGATACTTTTAGTGATTGCTACTCTTTCTATTTCTTTTGTTTCCGTTCCACGGGGTAAGGGGTGAAAGTGAAAAGGGTATAAGATAAATATACTTGTAGAAGAACTATAAAGTAGGGAGCACATTTGTAGGAGTGGGGATTAAGTAGTGGCACGTACAGACGTGAACACAGTAACCATAGCAGAAAAACAGGGACAGCTGGCCAGGGAGGAAAGGGAGGAAAAAGACGAGGTGTGAGTGGGAAAGTACTGTGAGGGGTGCGCGCACCGTGTGAGTATTGGAGACGAACGGTTGACCGCGAGGTGGTGCCAGAGAGTGTTGGCCATAACTAGTAGTTGATTAGTTGCAAGTGAAATCACATGAGAGTGTATGGGAATGGGAAGGAGATGAGCTATGGTGAGTGAGAAAGGATTTGCGCAGTGAATAAAATTGGGTGATATCTTTGAGACGTCCGCTCTTGTCTGTGCCATAAAGGTATACATACACATATCTACACCTAACTAAAAGTAAAGGAGGTGGACACGGTCGTTGCTAGTGATTTAGAATATGGGGGCAGAAACTCCCTTGTCACATATTTGTACGAGCTTACCGGGATACGCTGAACGAATAAAGAAATACCACGATCAATGGGTAACAGAATTAAAAGGGGAAGGATTGCCCCAGATTTGGCCTGAGGGGGGGTCTTTTGAAAAAAGCGTTCTAGACATGGTACGAACGTGCATTCACCTCAAGTATAAGGGCAAACAGTGGCAAAACAGGAAGGAGATATTAGATCTCTGGAGACTATTTGAGGAAATACCCCCACCCAAAGCTCCGGCACCAAATATTGACCTACCTTCCACCACAGATAACCCATTGATGATTCCAAGAGAGGAGAAGGAACAACTAAATACAGAACAACCTGTAGAGGTGATTAGTTTGTACCCGATATTACATAAACCGGCCCCCGCAGCAGGATATAGTGATCCTACTTTTGTGCCTCCCCCTACAACTACTACACCCCTAAGACCAACAGCCCCCCCACCATACGAAAGCACTAGAGAGCGTGCCCAGACAAGCACGCAAAGAGGGGACATAGAAAAGCTAACGAGCGATTTAGAATCGAGGCTCTCGATAGCAAAGGATGAACTCTCAAGAATAAAAGACATATGTGAACGTACAGCAGGCACTCCCACTCGATCAGGACGTGTATCCAGAACATCAAGTGAAAGTAGACAAATTGAGGAAGGATGGAAAAAGGGTGAAATATTGTTCAGAATTGAGGAAGAACCGACAAGAATAATACAGGTGGAAACACCAGAGGGGAGCATCGGTGATGTATCACGGCAGACAGGGATCAGAGAGGACCTGCTATGTGATGTCCGAGGCGAAATAGGTGAGAGTGATAGGTTGAGCATGGCAGTAGGAGGGGAAAGCGAGGATCTGGACGGTGCATGCTCGCTAGGAACAATAGATGACGAGTGGATGGGACGACTAAGGAATAGAGTGGGGAGGATGGCGTCATTGGGGTCAGCGACGACCAAAGTGGGTGAGGGCGCAACGTTAAAAGGAAAATTACAACTTCCACTAATACACAGAGGGGGAGGAAGACCAAACTATATACCCTGGGCCCAGATGGATAAAGCTAATTTGATGAAGTTACTGCCCCCGTTGTCCGGAGGGGCGAGCAAGTGGATATATGCATTCGAGAAACATACTGCCGGCATACCGCTGGCAGTAGGCGATGTGAAAAGCCTACTAGTATCAGCAGTAGGAGATCAAGCAGACAGGGTATGGGTTAAGGCTGGTTTCCCGGCAGTGACATTAGATTGTGACCGTCATGATGGAGCGTCTTTTAATACAGTGCGGGCACGGGTTTGGGATGCGCTGCGGGAGACGTTCCCAGATACTCCAGATTTAGAGTCAGTAATGCAGTGTACAATGAATGACGGGGAGGATGCTATGGATTACATTCTCCGGGTGCAGGAGATGTGGAGAGCGGAAACGGGCACACCCTGGCACCAATCCACATCTCTATTTTATTTTATCATTAAGAGAGGGCTCCCAAAAGAGGTGCAGAAGGCACTCGATAAAATAGCGGGCATTGAAGCAAAGGGGTGGCCAGAGATCCAAAGTATAATAGTGCACCATTGCAAAAGGATAAAAGAGAGAGAGAGGGAAGTAGCACAGAAAAGGTTGGCAGACGAGGCAAAGTTGGTACAATCAAAACTGGTGAAGGTTGCAGCAGCGGTAGCAGGGCTCCCACTCATGAGGGAGGGAGACGAAGGGGAGGAGGGGCAGATAGCAATACAAGGGAGAATAGCAGCTAATTGGGCCGGACAAGGCCAGCGACAGTGGAGCGAGCAAGAGCAGAACGGAGGTTTAGCGTGGCAAGAGTGGGCCCCACGAGGGGGAAGAGGTGGGTACAGGGGCCGAAGAGGAGGACAAGGGTATGGAGGAATGGGAGGAAATGGGTGGCAGGGTCCCAGAGGTCCACAGGGGAGCTGCTGGAATTGTGGGAGATGGGGACATTACTCAAGGGAGTGCAGAAGCAGACAAAACAACGGGTTTCAGGAGAGAGAGCAGTACGGTCACCCCCACCCAGGAAGCCCATACGGCCTCCCCATGGGACAATACCAGCAACCAGAAAATGCAGGACAAAGAAGTAACGCACAACTACACGGACATCAGTACAGAACACAAAACCACCCACAGAGTAATGACAATATACAATACACGCCAGGTAACACTTTCGCCACAGTAGCTAATGGAGCGCCTGCCCCCGCACCTTATAGCGGCGTGTCAGTAGTTTCGGGGAACATTTTTGATCAAGGGGGGGCAATGAGACACCCCGCATAGGACAGCCCACAGAGAGCACTTGCGTGTCCGGTACTATCTACGACCCACAATGCATCAGAGGAACCATTGATAGGAGCGCAGATAGGAGACAAGCAATTCATATTCATGGTGGATTCGGGAGCGGAAAAATCATGTATTAAAGAGGGCCGGTTCCCGTTATCTAATAAAACTTTAGAGACGCAGGGGTTCTCTGGGGCTGTAATTGAAGTTCCTTACACAGAGGCATTGGATGTGACAGTGGGGGGTAAAACAGTGAAAGCACCCTTACTGTATTATGAACGCTCTCCCATTAATTTGCTGGGGAGGGATCTCTTAAGCAAACTAAATATGACAATATCATTCACAGAAAGTGGTATCGTATGTTCAACACCTGGCATATGTCCCCTCCGCATAATGGCAGTAATACATGGCCACACAATCATGCAGGAGATCAGAGGGTTACCAAGAAACGAGGAGATGTTTATTGAGGGCATGAGAACATTGGCTCTTATAGTACCAGAACTAAAAAGGATGGATTGGAGGATCCCAGCCGAATTCCTTTTCCGCCCCATAGTGAGCCCCGACACAGCTCCCGGGTCAGTGCTATCGTTGGATTTACACGCAGTACACGTGTCAGCAAACAGAATATGCGTGATTGGCATTGACATGGAAGGATGCGAGTGGCGGACAGTACTGTGTACAAATGCAAATATCCCACTGCGGGAGCTATCGGACGAGGAGCTATTTTCCGACACTGAGACAGATGGCGAAATAGTGATGGAACTAGCAATGCCGTGCGACATTGTAGTTACAGCCAGAAAAACTCAAGTTGAATTAATGGCAGTAGTAGGAGCACCACATGCATTTTTTGATGACGACATGAGGTTAGTACCCACTAACATATGGACAAATGGCCCCCATGATGTGGGGTTATTACATGGGGTTCAGCCTGTGGTAATAAAACTGAAACAGGGAGCAATTCTACCCCGGGTAAAACAATATCCATTGTCACGCGAAGCAGAAGAAGGGATCAGAGAGACAATAGATGCACTGCTAGCGCAAGGAATAATAGTGCCCTCAAACTCCCCATGTAACACATGCATTTACCCGATTAAAAAGGCGAAGGGAGGTTCATGGAGGATGATACAAGATTTACGCCCACTCAATGATGTGATTCAGAAGGAGTTCCCTTTAGTCCCGAACCCGGCGACAATACTATGCAATATTCCAAAGACAGCGTCCCACTTCACGGTCATTGACTTGAAAAATGCATTTTTCTCGATTCCCTTAGCAGAAGAGAGCAGGTACTTAACAGCGTTTACACTAGGGGGGAGGAGGTTCGAACATTGCAGACTACCACAAGGATATTGCGAGAGCCCAAGCATATTCAACAGGATACTACATGAAGATCTGGGGAACTTGTCTGTAGAAAGCACGGTGATTCAGTACGTTGATGATTTATTGGTTTGTGCACAAACTGAGGAAGAGTGTAGAAAGGATTCAATAACACTCCTGATATTATTGGCCAATAAAGGGTACAAAGTGGACAAGGGCAAGTTACAATACTGCCTGACAGAGGTCCTATATTTGGGACAGCTGATATCAAAGGATGGCAAGCGGATCATACCAGACAGAGCACAGGCGATTAGAGCAGTTGGGGAGCTCAAAACAGTAAAAGAGATGCAGAAATTCCTGGGTATGTGCAACTACTGCCGAGCATGGATATTGGATTATGCAGCATACACAAGGCCCTTATTACAGGCACTCAAAGAAGCCCAGCAGGAAAACAAACACATAGAATGGACAGAAGAAATGAACACATCATTTAACTCACTGAAAGAGCTGATATCAAGCGCTCCAGTACTGGCAAATCCAGATTATGGGCGCGAATTCTTCCTATTTTCGCACTGCAAAGGAACACTGATGACAGCAGTGCTGACACAAAAGACATCGTTAGGGCACAAGCCACTGGCTTACTATAGTGGCACTCTAGATGCAGTAATGCAAGGTCATTTCGCGTGCGAGCAATCACTAGCTGCAGCCGCGTTCGCCATTGAAAAAAGTGCCACGATAGTAATGGGCTGTCCTGTGACACTGTTTGTGGAACACTCACTCTTTGCAATATTAGAGCGATCAAAGAGCACATTGACAACACAACGCGCCACAGCATATGAAATAATATTGTCCAGTGCAAACATCCATATAGTAAGATGCAAAACAGTGAACCCAGCCACATTCATCACAGAGGCGTGCACCATAGAAGACATGCAGAACCACAACTGTGCAACATACACAGGTGACGAAGGTCAGGACCAGGTGATTTTTGAGAATGCCCTCAACGAAGGAGAGGTGTATTTCGTGGACGGGTCAGCCTCAATAGACATGGAGACAGGAGAGAAACATGTGGGTATGGCAGTGGTACGATTAGAGGAAGGTGAATACGAAACACTAGTGCAACACCGCCTCCCATCACACTATTCAGCCCAAGCAGCCGAACTAATAGCACTAATAGAAGCATTGCATGCAGCTAAGGGATGCGCAGTGACAATATATACAGACTCAGCATACATGACAACAACAGTACACGGAGGGCTGGCACGGTGGGGGCGGAGAGGGTTTCGACGAACAGATGGAACACCGGTTCAGCATGCAGAATTATTGAAAGAACTGATTGAGGCCCTGCAAGAACCCACGGCAGTGGCCATCGTAAAATGCCAAGCCCACACTACAAATACAGATCTTATATCTTTGGGGAACGTGGCAGCAGACGCCGCCGCCAAAGAAGCTTCATATTTTCAGAAAGGTGAGGTAGGAGAGTACATGTTACACCACACAGCAAGCCAAGAGGTCCCCACAGGATACAACATGATGCCTACACAAGAAATAATAGAGCTGCAAGAGGGAGCAAGTGCAGAAGAGAAATTGCTGTGGAATAAGAGGGGATGCAGCAAATCGCCGACAGATTTATTGTGGCGACAAGAAAGTTCAGGAAAAGCAGTGATGCCAGTCACATTGTTAGAAATAGCATTTCAACAACTACACTTCCCCGCACATAACGCAAAACAACACATAATGGCGGAGATACAAGAAGATTGGTTTGCACCTTGCCTCCAGGAACACATCACAAGGCTGGCATTGGAATGCACGACATGTCAAATTTATAACTCAGGTATGACATTGCGCACACTAAGGGGTACGATACCAAAACCAAATGGCCCATTTAGAGAGCTCCACATCGATTATGTAGACATGGGAGAAAGATGTAATGGGGCCCGCTACATGATTGTGGTTGTATGTCCATTTTCAAGGTGGGTGGAGGCAGGTCCTTGTGCGCGTCCTGATGCGAAGGGCGCCGCAAAGTTCCTAGTACGGGAAGTATTCCCGCGCTGGGGAATTTGCGAAGTTATTCGCTCAGACAATGGCACACATTTTGTTAATGAACTGTTCAAAGAAGTGACTACGTTATTGGGAATAAAGCACAAATTATGCTCGATTTATCATCCTCAAAGTAATGGCGTAGTAGAAAAGATGAACGGCCTGTTAAAAAGCAGATTGTCAAAACTGTGTTTTTCCCTTAAAAAGACCTGGATGTACTGCCTACCCTTGGCCCTGTTCGAATTGCGCAATCAGCCAAGTAAAGACCACCATTTGTCCCCGCATGAGATCGTCACGGGAAGGAGAATGCACACAGCGCACTCGCCTCTCCGTGAACGTTCTGATGCACACAGAAGCGCAGCGATATTGGGAGAGGAGTTCACAGAGTACTTGAAAAAACTAACACGGGCAGCACGCATTATAGCGAAGCAACTCGCCCCCCCCTCTACAAGAGAGGAGGGGAATACAACAGAACGGGTACCACTGCCTGACAAACAATTACAGCTAATGCCAGGTGACTTTATATATGTCAGAAGTTTTGTGCGAAGGTGGAATGCGCCACGTTTCCATGGCCCTTATGAGGTAGTGTTTTGCACGCCCACAGCAGTAAAGGTGAAGGGCCTAAGATACTGGGTGCATTTGACAGACGTACGCAGAGCCTATAGCGCCGTGGAAGGTGAGGTGCAGGACGAGGCACAGGCAACAGCAGACAGTGGTGTTATGGAGAATGAGTGAAGGTGATTTTGTGTATGTGCAGCGATTGACAATGAATGCAACTGATCACATGGCATTCGTACGGAAAAAGAAAAACCTTTTTTTTTTCTCTTCTCTCAATTTTAATGTTTTTTTTTTGTTCTCTCATTTCTTGAAATTTTTCTTTCTTTTGAAGATTTTATATATATTGTACAATGATCTAAACGTATTGATTGCAAATACCCTTGTCTGTGGAAACAAACCCTTCCCCTACCCACGTCCATGCTTTATGGAAAAAAAAAAAAAAAAAAAAAAAAAAAAAGTTAATAACGTCCGGGAAATGTTTACATGTCTGTACTTAATGCACTTTTGTATCTCAAACAGGAATTACCATGGCATCTAATGGGCAGCCTGCAACTAATAGATTTGTTAGGATTAGAGAAGTGTTGATAGATAGACTTACATATTCATACGAATGCGGATTGTCAATTTGTGTTATTATATTTTTCCTATCAATGTTTTGCCTGGTGACGTATTGGTTTATAGCGTTCATCTCTATCGAGATGACCGAGGGGGGAGGGGGGAGTAACATCACCCGAGCTCTGGGGAGCAATACAACTACAAGTGTAAATATAAAAGAAGGTGATTTTTTACTATGGGATGGATCACACTTTGTATGGGGTTACTACACTGAACCACCAACTGTCGCCCTGTCAAACTCAAGAGGTATACAAACAGAGATGGAAAACAACACAATGTCCACACCTGAAATGTATAGCAGCCCCACTACCCTCCCCACCCCATTAGAAGAAAGTGATTTGTTGTTTATTGAGGAAGATGGGAATGTTATAACTATGACAGAACCTAAGGAAACATATCAGAAGTTTGACAAGGGGGGTGGGGAGGAGGAAGGGGGGCCCATTTTTTCATTTACCAAAAGCAGACGTAGGAGAAGCAAGGATAGTAGGCGGAAAAGAGAGACAAGCAGGAGGGGGTATGATGAGTACTATGGGTTAGGCTTAGACAAAATGGAAGACCCCCGGCACCCCCACCAAGCAAATAAATGGTATGCTGATATGAGTGCCACAGCCAAACAAACGACAAATGAGAGCTGTTATGTCTGCTCGCTTATTCCCCATGCATCAGGCACACCTAAAGTGTTGTTGCCCAGAGAATTGCCCATTGTAGATGCCCAGTGTCTCCTTCATCTCACGCTATGCCGAATAAAAAACACCTTCCAGGCACACGACGTCACTTTCAAGATTATACAGACGGAAAAAACGTGCTATCCAAAAGCAGCTGGAGTGGTATGTCTCAAAGAACCATTTTTTGCGATACAAGGGACACTATTTTCTGAAAACAAATGGAAAGATGAAGAAGTACTGTGCAAAGCGGAAGCACTGAGAGGTGTCCAACCAGCCAGGATGCGATGGATAGAAGAAACATGCACACCAGTATGGAAGGAGCACATTTCCAAACTGACATGGGTAACAGCAATGGAGAAACCCTTCAAACTACAAAGTGAGATCAAGAACGAACTATGTTTTAAGGGAGAAGGAAAAGTGGCAATAGGGACGAATAAAAGCTGCAACAAGACTCTCACCATCCCAGACATGAGAAAAGGAACAGCCGCATTAATGGACACATACTGGGTATGTGGGAACCAGGCCTACTTGCACCTTCCCCAGGCATGGAGCGGCAGCTGCTCGATGGCCACACTGCACTCGGCCCTAATGGTGATTCCAGAAAGCCACGTTGATGAAAATAAAAGGACGCCAGGGAACATGCACCAGGGTGCGGTTCCTCCTACTGCAAAATCACACCTCTATGTCCTGTCCTCCGGAGGGAAGGGAGAAGAGCTATCACGGAACAGACGGGCATCAAATTACATATCCCAAGCTTCATCCGATTTATTGGCACAGATCCCAGACAGGTACAGACTGTTCAGCTCTGTAGAAACATTCTTTGCCTCGCTGATCTCAAGTGTCCAAGCAAGGGCAAATGCAAAATGGCTCCAGATAACACGGTGGGAACTAATTCAGTTAGCCAATGACACTGAAGAAGGGTTCAACATAATAAAAGTAGAACTGCGAGCTCTACGTCTGATGACCATGCAGAACAGGTATGTTCTGGACCTGCTGACTGCGATGGACGGAGGTGTTTGCCGAAAAATAGGAAGTGCCTGCTGCACTTTCGTACCTTCTGAAGACGCGGAGAATGGTTCCTTATCCCACGTGATCGAAGCAGTACACAATCTGGGAGAGAAGATGAAGATGGAAGGTGGAGCAGAAGCCAGCACGTGGTTCGACAATATCTTCTCCTGGGTTCCCTCTTGGCTTGGAATGACAATGAAATTTCTGGTACCAGCTGTGGTGTTTCTCCTCGTGGCGTTCTGCCTGTGCCAGGTGGGCCTCCGATGTTGTGCAAATGCGGTCCCTAACGGCGCAATGATGATGGTGACAATGGGCAACTCTGGTGGTACAATGAGGGCGACACAAGAAGTACATGTACAGACAGGAGCAGATAACACTCCCAGGTACCAGTTAGTGCCTATGTACCGTGACAAGTACATAGTAGACAAACTATGGCACACCACTATCAAAGAACCCCGAGATGTGGAACTGGAGTGGTATGAGGAGGTCTGGGTAGACTTGGAAGAAAGTGGTGACTGTATATATTTAACATGTACACCAGACGAGTATGCTAGAAGAGGTGAGAGCTTGAGGGGGGTATGTAGGGCATGGATGCCTAGAAAAGGAACACCTGCATGGGACGACGCAGTGATAGAGGAACAAGAATGTAGAAGATTGGAAGAGCTAAAGAATTCGTTACTTTAGTAACGAAAGGGGGGAAATGTAGGGGAGGACTGGCCGCGAGGCCCTCCTCACCTGCAGCCTTCTCCCCAGGTGAGGACCATGACTCGGTGGGCGTCCCCTCATGCCACCCGGGCCCAGGTGGAGGAGGGTTCACCCGCCGACGACATTGCCCACACGTATCCGTTCCCTGCATATCCAAAAATTCAGTTAGGCCTAGAAGCCATCTTGTCTAGCAAAGATGGCGTGAGTTCAGCACACTGTAGCGCGGCCCCCACCTTTGGAGGGCTTTCCAAGCATCCCTGCCGCCGCAGCACTATGGTAGATCCGCTGCGAGCGCGTTCCCATGAGAAAGCCGGGTATGAGCTAACCCGAGATGCTAACACTGTAACATTTCGTCGTTCACAATGTAATACTGCATCCCGTGTGACCTGGTCCGCGAGGCCAGGGCGACGCAGAAATTAATTCAAGTGGTGATATTAGTGAACTGCTCTTCTTAAACAGAATTTGCAAACTATGAATTAGCAATAAAAGTGAAATGTTTATATGACTTCACATTGTGACTGTACTAATGCTGCTAGATCACAGAGGGAGTGTCTTTAAGTCATATGTATACACATGAACCCCTATATGTCGTCTTAAAGTCACCCATAGTGGCAACCGTCAATCTCTGTGGTCCATAACATAGTTCTACCTCATGTACCGTCGAATGTATATAAATACTTAAACACTGTAGTAGATATAATACCATGTAATGAAAAGGTACTCGGACCAAATGTATTGAAGAAATGTGTAACAAAATTGAAATATAAATGTGTGTTTGAAGAATCATCAAAATAAGGCAAAACATTATAAAAGTTCTGCATTCAAAAGTCAGCAACGTACGAGGAAAAAACCTTTGTGAATATATGCAAGGCCATTCTCCCTCCCACCCTACGAAGCCTGCCAGATGAAGAAGCTAAGGCATGTGCCGCGCTCCCTCTCCTCCCCCAACCAAGCTGGAGCCGCTTCAGAGAATCAGAGGCCCCAGTACCGCACCCAAGGCCACAGCCCGCCACCTGTGTTATTTACAGCACGGTAATAAACCCACATCTGAATCCACAGATCTACCAGCACCCTCTCGTAAATCCCATAACCCCCCCCCCCAGACCACCCCAAGAATCATGACCCCGTGCAAAGACGACCCCCAACGCCGGGACAAGACACAGAGACCCATTTATATAATAACTTCTAACGCAGCAGACAGACATGTATCATTCGGACCAGGCCCCAGAGCCCAGCCCCTCGACCTGAAATACCAGACGTCAGAACACCGGTAAATCCAATAGATGACCACCAGACCCCTCACAAGGTGCATTCCTCCTGTGTTGTATTTCTTTGAGTGAAAGATTTACTGTAGCAGTTAGATATGGGGTTTTAAGTAACTGCAATGTGCATGATCTAGGGCACCCAAGTCAGGGAAGGTATTCATCTTTGTCACAGGCTGCCCCAGCGAACCAACACCGCCCGGATGACCTCAAGCCGGCCTGCCAGGCCCAACCCTACCCACGAGGCTGACCAGTGACGTCCTCCCACCCGGACCAACCAAGCTGCAGCAACACCTATAGTTAGTCGACGCCACCCAATCCCAATTAACTTGTGCCCCCTATAGTGTGTAGGTTCTGATGACGTTTTTTGTATTAGAAATACGCCTGTCTTTGCTATTGTCAGACAGAGCGCTCTCGGAGGTTGCAGAGTTCTTTGCATGCCATATTCTTTTGATAAACTCCCACTTACGCTCACCCGCACTCTGTCTTGGCCTTATTCCCATTACGGGAGTGTCCATTATTGTCTCCCATTGCGGGGAGGATCGTGCTAACTTGGGGGCGCTTCCTTTCAAGTAACATAACAAATGCATAGCAAAATAAAACAAAAACACATGAACTAAGAGACAACAACTGTGTGATGAACAAAGAGAAACTATTAACAATATATACACTAGCAAAAATCTCGATGTGGAAAGGGGGAAATGTCCAAGGGATAAAATGAACCAAAACAATAAACCACACAATTAACTACATAGGCCACAGGCTAAACACTGTGCCATTATTTCCTCCAGGTCAGAGTCACATTCTTCATCCTCCACTTGGAGGTGGGCCACTGTCCAGCCTCCCCCAGAATCTCATCCCGCCTCAGTGCCCTTCCCTCCACCACCTCTGTCCTGGCACTGGAAACCTGTGCCACCCTAGCCCACTGCCCCTCCACCATCAGCTGCATTCTCAAATCCATCCTAACGGACACCATATGTTTGAACCGGCGGCGCTCCTTCTGCCAGTTGTCCAAACCTTGCTGTGTAGCTTGCCTCGCTGATGTTGTTGGGCCCTGTGTTGCTTGTCCCTGGACACTCCTATAGTGTGGCTGCATAGCCAGGCGTACCCTGCACAACAACCCCTACTATTTGCATGTTGAACGATGGGGGAAACAGTATCAGCAGTGTCCTGATATGCCAGCTGCTCCACTGTTGCCTGCTCCTGTGCATGGGCCTGGGCAGGCACAGCGACCAACTCAGGTGTATTTGTTTGGACTTCCACATTAGGCAGGGACAAGCTGACAACCAGACTGGGCGGTGTGGGTAGGACAGGAGGAGAGGGGGCCATGATGGGAAGTGGCAAGGAAGGCCCCTCAGAGCATGACTGGGGCACAGAGGAGGCAGTGGAGGAGGGGGCAGCTGAATGTGCCAGTGCACAGAGACCACCCGAGAGCAACGCATGTGACAACTTGAACATCAAGATGCACATCGTTCGGTGATGATGTGAGTCTCGTGAACCCAGCCAGCAGGGCATGCAACATTTCAGGGGTGATCTCTGTGGTCCCATAGGCGGCCCTGGACTGGGTGGAGGCATCCACGATAGCGGGCATGGCTGCATCAGATGGAGCAGGGAAAGGGGGTTGGTCAGTTCCCACCACGGTGGACTGCACATCCTCCTGTCCCTGGCCCCAGGGTGCAGCCTGAACACCCCCTTGGATGTACCCACCGACTCTGTGCACTGGCCTTCTTCTTCCTCCTCCACCACCACCTCCATCTCCCTGGATGACTACAGTGAGCCTTCCTCCCTGGATGGCCCCTCCGTCCCTTGCACCGTGGCACACAGCCACTGAAGCATCCCCCTCCACAACAACATCCTGGGACATACCCCAAGCAGCTCCGCCCAATGCAACTATCGCTCCCCCAGCCTACTCACCCTCGGATGATGTAGACTCATGTAGAGCAGGCCAGGGTGTGCACTTTTATCTAGTGGTTTTGTCCCTGACCGTCTGCTCCACAATGATGCCTCTGCCCTCTTCACAAGCTGCAGTAACTGTAGAAAATTCCCCCAAAAACACTGACAACAGTAATCGTCATCAATGGATGTCTTGCATGCACAAAATGAACAAGAGAATTCATGCAACATGTCACAACCATGAACTGTCACACACACACAATACACGCACACATGTATGTGCCCTGGCAAACTGCATCATTGAAACTGTGGCTTGGTGGTAGTTTGAATGTTCATTCACAGTCATAGCCCATGCACATGTGAACAACGCACATTATACAGTGCCTACCAACACATCCCCTACAACAGGCAACACCACCATACCAATCAGCAACCAACACAAGAACGACCTGCAGCCATGGTCATGGAGACTGCCCCAGGGCACCAGCCCACACAAACACAGTCAATAATATCGACGTGCCAAAGTATGACCTACAAGCAAGCAACATGTACCGCTAGCCATGTCTGACCTCAAATTGCACATGTCAGTTGGCCAACCATACTAATATTGCATGTACATACATACACTTGTCTTACAAATCCAGTGGAATGATATGTCACATCCCAGTCCCAGAGGCGTCAATGCATGGACCCCACACACACGCAGGCATCAAAGCAAATGTGTCACTATCATCAGATGTGCTTTCATGGATGCACTGTCAGTTGTGCCTCAGATATAACCAGACATCATGTATGTCACTCACATGCCCACAACATAGCATGTCCACATCGGTCATGTCCAAGCACTTGCTCCATGCTCACAAACTGCATGTACAGTTAACATGTGCTACACAGATTGCTTTTTGATTATGTGAATTGGTGGAATTGTTGTTTTGGTGGCCATGAATGGCTGGGTGTTAATATTTAATTGTTGCCTAGTTCATGCATTTTCATTCTTAACAGATTTTTTATTGTTCTTATATTTTTGGCATTTGTACAGTTGTTGAGCCTCCAGAATGATTTCACTCCACACTTCACAAAGTAATAGTGGTATACTCCCATTTACAAGTTTTTTACTGGGGCCTCTGCTTGTAAATGTTGTTTTATGTCTAATGGACACACACATTTGAGCACTTCCAGTGGCACATTGTTGTCCATGTGACGGTGGTCAAGGGACTTTTATTGTTTGTGGTGTGTGCTTTTGGGTGCACTACATGGACACTGTGTGTGGTTGCATCAGCATGACCTTGCACCGGTTATAGTTGAAGGTGGTGATCCGGGGCGCCATTGAAGACTAGGGGCCCGATTCAAGGAAAGATCTAGGCAGAAAATAGGTACTTTGAGTGCCGAACCCCATGTAAAATCCCATTGATTGATTCATGGAATTGACTGTGCAGTATATTTTTGTACTTTGTGGGGACTTCGCGCAGGCTCGGCACATCACTGTGAGAGGCTGAGAGCCTTGCGCAAGACACCATGCAACGAGTGGGCATGACTTTCGCAGAGGGCAGGGTAGGGGGCAGAACTTGATAAAGAACAAGGAAAAATGTGGGCGTTACGAGGGACAGTCCGCAGGCAATCCATCGCACGCCCACTATTGCGTGGAACAATGCACACTAATGGATCTGACCATGCAACTTCTTGGTGGGGAAATGGCCACGCAAAGCCCTCATACTATCCGCCACCCAAAGGCAGGCGTACAGACACTTGCGCATCGAATTCATAGCGCAGAGGTAAGATCGGGTGTCGGATTTAGCAGTGTGTGTACGTAGCCGGGGTTCTGATCTGACTCAGGGATGTGCATATGCAGTGTAGTGGGGTACAGGAACGGTTTACGGGGGTACGCACGCATATTTGCCGAGTTTTACCCGAGTTACGATAAATCATACGCATGTTGTCGAGGTGCCAGAAAAGAGTTACGGAGGACCCCGCATATGGTCCCCAAGATGCAGGCCTGCTTGCGGGGGACCCCACTACCTGTTTGAAGGGTGCATGTATTTGCACCTGGGGGAGCATGCAAAGGTAGCTGTTCTGGCTGTTTTTGCTTTGCGTGGGGGCATGTCAGAGATGTTCCGCACGCGATTTGCATACACGGTTACTTTGCGCAAACAATTCCATGAATACGCAGAGTGCGCAGAATAACTGGTGTGCGCCGCAGGCTCATGCAGAGTCATTCTCGGCACGTGGGCTTTGTGGGATCGCTGCACACTTTTCTATGAATCAGGCCACAAGTTTGTATTATTATGACCTATTCTCTCAAGCACACTCCCGCAATTGCATTCACTCTCTTATGCTCCATTCACTCACTCATGCAATGGATGTGAACCTGCAATGGAATGGCTGCGTTACCAATATAAAGGTTGCACATTTGTATAAATTATCTCAACAAAGTTCCAAAGGCGCAAGATGCATAGATTTGTGCAATTTGTGCCACAATGCAGGCCTGCAGTAAAGTCAGCATTTGTTCTACAAATTGAGCATACGCTCTTTTACGAACTTGCACATGTTTAAGTTACATCCATTTTCAGGTGTAAGGTGCACTTACTTGCGGGAAAGGTTTATGAAAATGGGCAATAATGCTACCTGCCAGTAAGCCGAAACCTACTAGGAATTCCATGTTTGCTGCGTTGACAAGTCTGTGTAATAATTTAGGAAAATGCAATTAAGACTAAATTAACAGTTTCTGAAACGTCTAATGTGCTGCGACTGCCCTCAATGATCTGAGAAGTTCATTTGTTTCTCTCAGTTGGAAAGCGACGGCATTGAGTTGGTTTTTTGGACGCAGTTGATAAGTGTTCATGTCCTGTTTCCTTTCCTCCTCAGTCTCAAGAGTTAATTCATTTTGAGGCAGTAATGGTTGAGTGATATGTCCTCAGTATCATTAGCCTGTGCATTCTCGTTTCCTCAATAAAGAATGAAATTCTAATTTCTTTGATGAAGAACAGGGCTTGCAAATGGCACAGTCCTCATCCATTCTCTGGGGAATGTGAGAACGAGGATAACAAAATGTACCAAACAATCAATTATCAGCACAGCCTTTAACATTGCAATGCGGCCGGGAAGGACGTGCATTAGCATTCGAAGTACAGAAGGAGCACCAAGCAAAAGTCCTGGCAACAATGAAAACAACGAAAATTAGACTTTACTCTAGTATTTCTTTCCAGAGACATCAGGCAGGTGAGGGCTTGAGGCCCCCAGACCCATTTTGGCCGTTTGAATCCAATAAAAAAAAAGAAAGTCTCCACCTGCACGTGCATCCCTCGTCGCAACCCTTCCTGCTTCCCCACCTCCGGCCTCCCATCCTGCCCACTGCCGACTGCCCGTGAATGGCTGAGGCAGCCTTAGTGTTTTGGGTCTACCGAACCGTGTTAGCGCGCTCACTGCCTTTCCAGTGACATCAGGCAGGTGAGTGCCTGAGGCCCCCAGACCCATCTTGGCCGTTTGAATCCAATTTAAAAATAAAAAAAGACATTCTACCCCTGCGCCCGCATCCCTCGTCGCAACCCTTCCTGCTTCCCCATATCCCACCTCCCATCCCGCCCACCACCCATGATTGGCTCTCCACCAAGATTTTAAGTGCCTTCTCCAGGGCAGCCCTCTGCCCGGCAGCCCCCGTGGCTAAGGGCTCCAAGGCAAAGGGCTGCTCCCACAGAGGCGGCTCCAGATCATGTCTGCAGGTGTCCGCAGGGGAAGCCAGTGGCCAGCCGTCAACCAGCAACGACCAGGACCAGCATGGTAGGAGTGGTCTAGGTGGGGAGTAGAGCAAGTACTCTACCCCGGAAGCCTAGCCACTTATCAAATGTATCTAAAACACTGTGAATATTTCTGCTGCCTCCCTCTCACCCACACTGTTAAATCTAGCTGTGTTTAGTACTGCACCCATCTGATCTGTCAGGCCTGGGCCTCTCTCCCACAGTACAGGACTCTCAAATCTAGCTCTGTTTAGTATTGTAATCATTTGTTCACCTATGTCTCAAATCTAGCTGTGTTTAGTACTGCACCCATTTTATCTGTTAGGCGTAGGACTCTCTCCCACTGTACAGGACTCTCAAATCTAGCTGTGTTTAGTATTGTAATCATTTGTTCACATATGTCTCAAATCTAGATGTGTTTAATACTGTACCCATTTCATCTGTTAGGCGTAGGCCTCTCTCGCACTATACAGGACTCTCAAATCTAGCTGTGTTTAGTACTACACCCAGTTGATCTGTCAGGCGTGGGCCTCTCTCCCACTAAACAGGACTCCCAAATCTAGCTGTGGTTAATATTGTAATCATTTGTTCACCTGTGTCACAAATCTAGATGTGTTTAATACTGCACCCATTTGCTCTGTTAGGCATAGGCCTCTCTCCCACTATACAGGACTCTCAAATCTAGCTGTGTTTAGTACTGCACCCATTTGATCTGTCAGGTGTGGGCCTCTCTCCCACTGTGCGGGACTCCCTGGTCTAGCTGTGTTTAGTATTGTAATCATTTGTTCACCTGTGTCTCAAGTCTAGCTGTGTTTGGTACTGCACCCATTTGATCTGTTGGGCGTGGGCCTCTATTCCACTGTGCGGGACTCTCAAATCTTTCTGTGCTTAGTTTTACAGACATTTGTTCGACTCTACACATTTGTTCACTATACAGGACTCTCAAATCTAGCTGTGTTTAGTACTGCACCCAGTTGAACTGTTAGGCGTAGGCCTCTCTCCCACTATACAGGACTCTCTAACATAGCTGTGCTTAGTGTTGCAGTCAATTGCTCAACTGTGCTTCAAACTTTGTTTGGTACTGCATCCATTTGCTCTGTCAGGCGTGGGCCTCTCCCCCACTATACCACTATCCCAAGTCTTGCTTAGCCTTATTTCAAACTACATTGTCTGGTAGTAAAATTGTATTGTTGGCTGTAGGACATTCTCTCCCTATACAGGACTCTCAAATCTATCTGTGCCCTATTTCAAATTACATTGTTAGCTATAGGCCTCTCTCCTGGGATAAAGTGTTTATTGGCTAATTACTGTGGAGTGATACTGTGATTATTGGGTCGTGTCCCGTGAGATGACACAGTGATTGACAGCTATGCTCATTATGACAATTCTGTAGTTACCAGCTATACACTTCTTCACACCACTTAACTTGTTTACTGCAGTAAACCTTTCCAGGGAGCCCACATTAGGGACAGCCACTGTACAAACCCATCAATATAACCCTAGCAAACCTCCCCTACCCTACTCGAGACAATGACTGAACAAGCCAGCAATGCCAACTGACAAGACTACCAACAGACTGAGCCCAAATTTGTACCGGACAATCCCCCTACACCCAGTACAACACCACAAGACAGCCGGACCAAAGCAAAACCAACTCGGCGTCAACAAACAGAAATAAAGATCAACAAAAACGATCAAACTCAAAATGCCGCGCAAACGAACTGGACCAAAGGAAAGGCAAAGAGCAGAAAGAACAAACTCAAATGAACACCTCCGAAGACTCACAACTGCAGAACACACTCCCACAGACAGGAACGACAACAGAACCCACGCCAGGAGAAGAGAGAAATCACTCTACGTAACTCCATACCTCGCAAATAATCAGTTACCAGAACGAGCCAACCCAACATACGAATCAACAACAGCAGACAACAGACAACCGAACATAATCACACAGAAGAATGGACAACGCTAAAGATTACAAGAACAGAATCGTCACACTAACACCTTACATCACCAAAACAAGAAGAACTTCCACTACACAGGCACAAAACTTTGGAGAAGGACCTGATGAAAACGAAAACCCAAGATTGAACCTAGAAGAACTATTCGACGACACAGACACAACTGTACCAACACCTCAACAAGAGACCGACCTGGAAGAAAATCGCAACCCCACTCAGGAAGCAAAGCCGACAATAAAACACAAACCAAAACCACACCTTTAAAATCCACTGCAGCCTAATAAAAGCAAGATCCATGTCAAAACACTCAACAGAGATCTTTGACCTTCTCTGCGACAGTGGCATTAACATCCTATTCATCACAGAAGCATGGCTGGACGACAACTACAAAATCACGCTCCAAAGCTGCCTCCCGACCTACTTCAAATGCCTTCATGTAAATAGGAAAAATAAAAAAGGAGGAGGCCTCGCAATAGCATTCAAAGGACACCTGAAAATAAAAACAGATTAACCCCTCAACATCATCAACTGCAAAACCATGGTCGTACACCTATCAGCGAATCCAAAAACTAACATCACATTAATTCCGGTTTACAGACCACCGACATATGATGCAACCTTCGTTGACAGACAACTTCATAGAAGCCATCACCAACATAGCCATCAAGCACGAACATCTAATAATCCTGGGGGACTTCAACATCTGGTTCGAAGAAAAACACACCAACTCCCAAAACTCACTAATTTGGCAGCTAACAACCATGAAACTACAACAGTTGGTCAAAGGGGTAACACACTCGGCAGGACACACCCTTGACGCAATCTTCACCAAGGAAAAACTCATCACCACGGCACCACCGATACAAATACTGTGGAGTGACCATCTCATCATCCCATTCGTGATCACACTACCAACTCAAGTCCACAACCAGGCCCCCCAAGCTCAGAACCATCACAAAAAGAAACTGGAAAACTGTCAAATCAAGCCACCTAATGGAACAACTGGAGATGACCAAACCCTCAACTACAGAACTAGAGCTAGCTGACCTAGACACGAACTCCACAAATGGATTGCTGATGCAATTGAAAAAATCACCCCGGAAAAACCATTTACCCCCTCAAAAAAAAGAGCAATGGCAAAATGGTTCACACCGCTACTAAGGACCATGAAAAAGGACAAGAAGATGGAATTGGAATGAAGGAAAGAATACAACCAAGATGAGAAATTACTGTTCCAGAAACAAATCTGCGCATACAAGAAGGAAACACAAAAGGCGAAGAGAAGTCATTATGATGAAAGAATCACCAATGCCACCAACACACAAAAAGAAATGTTCAACATCACTAAAGAAATGAAAAACCCACCTGGTTGTGACAACACTCCAACCGCCTCAGAGAAACTTTGCAATGACCTGGCAGACCATTTCAACAACAAAATCAACGACATCCGACAAATCATACAAAACAGACCAACCAACCAGAACCCTCAACCAACAGAGACCTAACGAAGAGCCACAGCGCAAACTCCAAAACTTTCCTGAAATATCAGCAGAGGAATTCGCCAGGCTGGTAAAACACAGCAAGAAAGCAGGATCACCCATGGATCCCTGCCCGCCTCACATCAAGAAATCAATCCTTGCACAAGGAATGCCATCATAATACTAAAGAAACCTCCTAAATCTCTCACTCACAACAGGAATTGTACCAAAATCCTTCAAATCAGCATCTATCAAACCACTTTTAAAAAACACAAGTGGCGACATGCAAGACCTCTCCAACTTCAGACTGATTTCAAACATTCCCGACCTGGCAAAACTCCTAGAAACTTACGTATACAAATGAATCCAAGAAAATGTAGAAAAAAACCAACTGCTAGACCAAGCACAAGTCAGTTTCAGACCCGCAAGAGGAACAGAATCGGCACTACTATCCATCTGGGACGACCTAAAAACAAATGCAGACTCCAACACACCCCCCAGCTCTGATTCTGCTCTACATCTCCGCAGCCTTCGACACAGTTAGCCATGACACCCTGACCAAAAGATTGGAAGTCATAGGTTTAATGGACATGGCACTACTCTGGATTAAATCATTCCCAGCAGAAACCGTATAGATACAACCCTTCAAATCTACTCCACGAGTTAACGACTGTGGAGTGCCACAAGGATCCTCATTATCGCCACTATACTTCAACATCTATGAGACTCCAGTAATCAGAATCTTTAAAAAATACAAAATTACATGCTACAACTACGCAGACGTCACTCAAATCATCTACAGAATCGAAGACACTCAGCCCGATTACTCAACCCTAATTGAGTGTCTTAAAGAAGGGTTTAACTAGATGAACGGCAACAACTTGAAAATCAACCCAGGAAAGACATAAATCATGATTATATCCAAAAACGAAGAGAACAGCACCTACATTCCCTGAGCGACGGAAATGGGAACCCTGCCAACACCATCTAAGGTAGTAAAAACTCTGGGAGTCCTGATGGACAACACCCTAACTTTAGAACCACAAATGAACGCAATAATCAAAAAATGCTACTTTCTCCTTCACACAAGAAGAAGAATCGTACCTTTCCTCTCCTTCACCCACAAAATACTCACAATCGTCGCCCTAATCATGTCAAGAATTGACTACGCAAACAGCCTCTACCTCAGGATACCAGAATACCTCCTGAAGAAACTACAACGCATCCAAAATGCAGCAGCCAGACTCCTCCTCAAACTATCCAGAAGAGACCACATCACTCCAGCACTAAAAATACTACACTGGCTCCCGGTCAAACATTGCATCACCTTCAAAACAATGTGCATAACAGACAGGGCAATCGGCTGAAAGGGAGCTGAATTCCTACAAAAGAATATAACAATCTACAAGCCAACCAGACTCCTCAGATCAAGCAACAAGATCCGCCTGGAACCAAAACCATACCTCAAGAAAAAACTAGGGGATCCTCCTTCTCCCACCTAGCCGTAAAAACCTGGAACATCCTGAAAGAAATAAGAAACACCAAAGACCACCTACAATTCAGAAAACTACAAACAATCTGGCTCTTCAACACCGCAGATTCAAATTGAAACAATTAAACAATCAAACAGGAAACACAAAGAACAGGATGGCAGAGCTCAGGATGATACCAACAACACGGAGAACCGACTAAGGGAAAATCCGACAACAACAACAGAGACGACGCGGGGTCAAATAGGACACAAGCCACACCCCATAAGGACAGAAATTAGCATCCCATCCCAACTCCATCCAACAACCTCACCCACTCCATGAACGCTACCAGGTACCATACTCGGATAGAGTTGTGTGAATGTTAGCAGTTGCCACACGTCAACTGAGTTATGGACATAGGCATGCGCCAGGCCCTGATGGAGTTGTGAACGATGACAGGTGCAGTGCCTGTACGTAGCTGCGGGTGTGTACTTCAAAGGGGCTAGGAGCTATAGCCTGTGTGAGCAGCTGGATAGGACTGTGAGTGCCTGCCACTGCCACATCTGGATGGACTAGCGTAGGTTGACCGGTGCCGGGTATGGACTAGATTGAGAATGCTATCAGAGCCAGATTTGGATGGACTCACAAACGCTTGCATTCCCTGCATAAAAGACAGGTTTGACAAAGGTGGAAGGGGGCTGAACTTGGACACGGTTATGAATGTGGGTGGGCGTCAGGTGTGGAAGGGACTGTGGGTGTCGGCCGGTGCCAGATCTGGATGGAGGTGTGGACATACTTGCATGCCCCACCTGGAGGGAATATGGAAGTTTAGTGCTTTGCTTCCAGGCAGCATTGCCAGTTAACCAATCCACTAACAATTTCACCCCTCTGCATACACCTCTCAAACTCTAACCAAACACAACCACAACCCTATGACACAATCCGCACAAACTTCACTACGCTGCAACAACAAACAAACCACACATAGACTTGGACAACAGCACACAACGGCTACCGACCGGAAAACACCCCAAGCCCAGCGAACAGAGCTAACCGAGTTGAGACTGCCAATGGCACATCACTGCTCTCTTGCACTTTTCCCGCTTATTCCCACTAACTCACCGGCCCCCCCACCCCCTCATTACCTTTTTTGTTCAGAGCCGCCAGAGCGCCAGGGGACCACTCCGGTGGTGACTGTGCGTGGTACAGTTATCCTTTAACATTAACATTAACCCATACCATCACTGCCACCCACATTCAGGTGCCAAGTCCCACTGACTCCCTGGGGCAGTATTAGGGAAACGTTGCAGCAGCGTCACTGAAATGAGCACCAGGACAAACATTGCCTTAGTACAAGCACGGACACTTTCAATGCATGTTTGCACCAGGGCAAATGATAATGAGTACTGCAAACATAGCAATGGTGCAAACATGCAGTGAAAGAAAGTTTCTTGCGATACGGAAATAATTACTCAGTGCTAATTGCTTTTGCACCGTTGCAAAGTGTCTGTAATACCGATGGTCACAAAGAGATATTGAGAGCATGAAAAGATTTTCAAGGGAATAGGCTAAGCCTTTAGGTCAGTCCATTTTCCATTTGACGGTCACCTCCCGTCTCTTCTAGTCAATCACATCTCACTTTCATAAATTCGTACAGAGCTTTGAGGCAACTCGAATTTGGCATTAAGCACTATTCAAGAAACCTGCACACATTCACACATATACATAAATAAATACTAGTCGCATGCAGATCCAGGAATTAAAATAAAGATGTGATGAGCAGAATCTTATAGTAGTTCTTGGGTATCGGATAGTGCCTAATAAGTAGAAGATACTTATGTGATACAAGGAGCTAGTACATCAAGTGCAGTAAATCTAAGCAGTAAGGTAGCATTTTGCCGTCAAGTATAAAAACACTTGCAATAGCTCTGCATAGTCTGCCATGGCTCCCTGCCTGGTAGAGGCCAGGTCCTCTCCCCTAGCTGTCTCTACACCCACCTGGCCTGCTCTATCGAGCAAGCCTTCCACAGGTTCAACCTGGACCTGTGGTGTGGGCAGCAAAGGGGCACGACCAAAGAATCACAAGATCACGAAAGCAATCTCTTCCTTAAGCTGAGCCCGCTTTGGTGGCAGAGAAATGACGTCCCCCCTCCCCCCCCCCCCCCCGGCACATTTATTTATTTATTTAGACCCTGGCACATCAATGGGGAGAGAAAGCTGTTTAGCCTGACCCTCTCGTTGCCATGAAAGTAGGTGGCGGCGGCCATTCAGGCAGCAATGAGGGAGAACCATGTTTATTGCACTGCTCTCATTTTTTACTTTTTTTAAAACTTTTTGTTCATTTCTTTACCTCAGTTAAAGGTACAGTTATCATTTGCGTTCTGTTTGTTTTAGCTACCCATACAAGTATAAAAAATAACAATACATTGCATACAAATTAAAAAAAGGCTCTAATCATAGCGCACTTACTGGTTAAAAAATGGGGAAATAGAAACATCTGCATATACTACACATGTGCACGTTTGTGCTTCTTGTTACATTGCTCTTTCATAGGTGTAACATACACACAAAGTACTGCCTGCAGCACTTGGTCTGACATAACAAAGCATTCGCTGTTTGTAGGGGTACTTAAAATTAGGCTTATTCTAGGATGTGTCAATAGCCGCTTGAAAACCTGCCACTGATGAGGCCCAACAAGGCTGAAACATGTTTGGGGATGCTCGTGGTCTCGTGCAGGAGGGGTGTGACCTAGCAGTTCGGGCTGGACTGCCCCTTTTGGGGTGGGACCAAGCCTGATTTGCATAGGGCCTTTCCCCTTTTGTAATGGCTTGGCAGGCACAGAATGATGGTCTGGAGGGTTGCCCAGAGCAATGCCAGAGGTCAAGATTAATTCTAAACCTTCCAGCCATCATCTCTTATGTTTTGCACTCGAACCCTGTATTCAAGAGTTTAACAAAGTATGGAGACTTCTTATGCTGGGAATCCTGGCTTTTGAGAAAATAATTTCATTTTTGTTAAGCCTCACATCGTTTCCTAAGTTATTCTCTACCACGCCACGCCTCGCTAGCATCTTGAATCCATGCCTGTGAGAAAGAGGGCAGTTTTCAATTCGTCAGAGGTCCAACTTACTTTTTACGAAAGGTACCCTGCAGGACGAAAGCATGGCAGGCTTGAATAGTTGTCCTCGCAATCAACATGATGTGGTTGATCTGCTGTATTTCTTGTTAATATGTCCTTTATGTATGAAGTTGCGGCGTAAATATCTTTGTCCATTGCTTAGCAAGAATCAGGAGGAGGGGTAGTTGAGAAGCACAAGTGCAGCTTTTAATATGATTTTATGCGCAAAAGATCTTTACTGTGCACTTAAATTCCATATCTATGTCAAGCAAGCTCTGGAACGGTTTTATTGTAAACATGTAATTTTATTTTGCTATTTTATATTCTGTATCAAATGAATTGAGCTCTGTTTGTGCTTTTGTGGGTCTGGCCCGAAATAAAGTTGTATTTCTTCTTCTCGTGTCTCTGATGAAATGCTGTCATTATTACTCAGAGCAGAGTGCTAATATGTACGCCTGCTTTCCAGAGAATCCTGCTTCTCTCCACAATACTTCATGCAATCCTGCTTCCCTCCACAATACTTCATGCTTAGCAGCCACTCAAATGCTTTTAAAAACTGTGACCCACATGGAAGTTTATTTTAAATGGATTATTCATAATATGATCTGTAGATTACACACCTGTGTACTTATCCTATGCATTGCATGCATTCATGTGTAGAGCATGAACACACTTCCGCATGATGCAGAAAACGACCTCCACAATCATTGCTATTAAAAATGGCAATGCATGCATATTTAAAAATGAAACATCTAAATTAATGAAACTAGTGTACACGTAAGAACATAAAAAGTTATTCTCTAAAACAATCAATAAGAAAGAAGGGGGAGCATCTAAATTCACAGATCCACGTGTGGATGGGAGGGTCGTGTGGGGGGGGGGAGGGGGGTCATCATTTCTACCATGACCGCAGGACAAACAGAAACTTCATCAACTGTTTGTCCCGAGTGTCCTCTCCGCTCCGATATCATCTGAACACTTTCTAAAGCCTCATTGTTCCAGTCAGTGCAAGCATCAGAATCTACCGACATTCCTGCAACCTGTATGGAACTATCAAAAACTATACTTTAATCCCCACATGCGCACTTAGCAACTCTTTACATTCAGGCCCTGATTCACAGAACGTTTTCCAATGGGATTACACCATTATAAAACGCTTCTGTGAATAAGGCCCTTAATATATAACGGATTGGAAACGTGCATTTCATTTATGTTAAAAGTCTACATACTTCTCTTCTTCTGACCTTCACTGTCCAGGAGTATGCTGCCCAGACTGTGTCCCTGGACGATACACTGGCTGGAAAGCATTAAAGAAAAAAGTACATTTTCTATTTAGATCTATGAATAGTTTGTGACGTTTCAAACCATGTCATTATGTTGTGTTACGCTATTTTACTGGGATTAGTACAGCAGGCCTCTGCCATTTGCATGGTCTCCAGGTTCCCTGATGGATCTGAAAAAGAGGAGGGTGGGTTGTTTAGCGGCCAGAGAGGGACCATGAAAGACAGCATTCCCGCCATGTTGATATGTGCAGACTGGCAGTAGCCGAAGCTCTGCCTGCGCTTCTGCTTCTGGGTCCTCTGTGTCGAGAGCATCGAGGCCTTGGTGTTCAACGGAGATGCCTCGTGTGCCATGGTGCTAGGATGCACTGGCTGGTACTGAGATGTGTAAGTTGGCTGTAGAGGTGTGGTGTTCTCTTGTTGGATGTCTGTTGGGAGGGTATTCACTTACCGTGAGTGAGTGGCTTAGCGGGTACGCGTGTAGTGTGTTTGAGCAAAGAGATTGAAAATGGCAGTGCAGGGAGGCTAGTGAAGGGCCCAGTGTGCAACTTGCAGCATCCATCAATTGTGGCAATGGTGACATGAAAGTAGGGGTGCAACTTGGGAGGCATCACAGTAGTGGCCCTTCATGTTGGGTACTTGTGAGGCAATGTACGGAGGTATCCTAGTACGGGCTGGCAGCCTCGATGCTCCCGGGCTGTGTGAGCGCTTTAAAAATGCAAATAAATAAATAAAATCTCTTGCAGTGGCTATTGAGCAGCAACTGGCTCTGCATGAGTCTAGGGGGGTAGAAGACATAGGGAGCATGCAGTATGTACTAAGTAGAGGGCAGGTGAGAAGAGTTCCTAGGAAGAGTTAAGAGTAGGGATTCCAGAGAAGGAAGAGACGCGGTGGGACCGTACGTAGAAACAACCCAGCATGCCAAGAGGCCAATGTGCGGTATGCAGGGTCCAGACACTCAAATGACACTGGTCATCATGGAGCAGAATCATGATAGTGCACCTGGGACAGACTCATAGTGAGACACCAGTGAGCACAACCCCAGACGGGAAAATGACAATAGGCCACATAGGAGCAAACGTATAGTCAGACACATGGCAGCAAATGCCACTGGGGCATGATCATAGATGGGCTCCTGTGAGCAGTAAAGTATAAGGAAGAAAGTTGAATTGTGAACAAGTTACAGAGGGGCACAAACAATTAGGCTACAAATATGGGCCTCATTACCAGGTTGACGGTACCCCACCAGTGCTACTGGCGGGTTGCCACCAACCCCACAAACACTGTTCCCACCACCTGACATCCCGGTACTACAGTCCTACCAGACTCCATGGGAATGGGAAACCTGAAGCACTTGCACTGCAAGTAACGGTGTCGCTGCTTCAGGGCAAAGCATGCCACTAGGGGCCTGAACTCCCGGAAGGTCAGGCCTGCCGGCAGTTCCGTGCCCCTATCAGCAAACTTACAGTTTGGCGGTCTGGAAAGGTTGCTGGTACGTTGCTACCGGCACCGCCATTTCCAGACAGCCAAACTTGTAATGAGGCCCCTGGTAAGGTAAAAGATGGAATAACACAGCATGTTAAGATTATGACAAGGCATGCAAGACACTTAATAGCAAGGTTTAGCACATTTTTAATCAATGAAGAAAATATTCTCATGCCTACTGATGAGACTTTCCTAGAAGCATCATCCCACTGACATTTAGAAAAAGCAGGGAAGAAAAAAACAGCAACACTGGCACCGCCTGCAAAACAGGGTAACACATCAGTATCATAAATATCTAGATTTAAACTGTAAAATGGATTGGTGTCGCGCATTTACTTGCCTACACCCCCTCAAAAACGGTGCTTATCCAATATGTGCTAATGTTTTCCTAGTTCATAGGTGGTGGCCAGAGAAATAGGCCTAATTATAAGTTCGTTGGTTACTGCCTGTAATTTCGGCGGGATACCAGGAAACTGACCTACCGTTTCCATCAGCTAATATCCAAGAATTTCCAGGATGTTACAGGTGGTGGAAAGGTCGGTAAATCCCCATTCCATACGACTACATGGAGGGATTGCTGGTACACCAGCACCGTCATTACCGGTGCTGGTAATACCAACAGTTTTTTGCCAGTGTCGACCTGATTTACCTCCAGCTCTTGGCTGGAGATAAATCAGTGAACCCCGCCGGCAAACGTGTAGTTTTCCAGTGCTGTAAAAGTGTTGGTTAAGGAATTGCGGGCACTTTTACCAGCACTTGTCCTGCACTGCAAATCTTGTAATGAGGATGTCAATGTTTAACTGTAACTTTCTCATGAATGTGTAACACAATCATGGGTTTGACCCTGGACCGAGGACCCTTCGCAACCTGGTGTAGGCGGCCTACCAAGGCAATACCAAAGGCAGATCTACCCCAGAAGTGGTGTGGGGTAGCTGGGGGAAGGGAGGAGGAGAAACCCTGTCCCAGACTCTCCAGTCTGCATGGAGTCATGCATGTATATTGATATCTCTTTCCCAGACCTAATGCCTATCATTCTCTGTCTTGACTAGGTCTTCTTTCTCTTATCTTTCAGGTAGTTCCAAGGAGACTACATTTACCAACATGCACCAGACTACTCAGACCACTGGGATGTATAATGGTTTCGTGCTTAGGAATCAGTCTCAGGTATTAACCACGTTATAAAAGAACAATTATAATTATAATTATAACAATGATAATAATTATAGGGGGCAGCACCATCCAAAAAACTAAAAGTACCACAATGCACCTGGGCCTAATGAATAAGGCCCGGCCCAGAGTAGGAGGAGCAAACTGGTTGCCCTAATGGGAATGGACTAGGCCTCCCATTTCAGCTGAATAAGAGACCAAGAACCTACTACAGACATTCCAGGCTTACTATGGGAGAGTCAGGGATCAAACGTGGCAGAACTGTAACCAGCAGAGAAAGACACAGACCTAGGGGAGACTAGGGCTCCCTCCCAAAAGCCTTTGTTGGTATTGACTTACTTGGTACAAAAGAGAACCACAGAACAAACGACCATTGCTGGAGAAAAATCGAGATGGAAAAATGGGTTGGACAAAGAGTCCTGAGAAAGGCTGCCTGGTGAAATTTTAGCCCACTGGAAGAAGCGATGGACGAAGTTGGTATTAGTTTAGCTGGCTATTGGGCCAGGGAAGCAGCTGCCTCGGGTGTCAATGGTAACAGAGAGAGCCTTATAGGCAAGAAGGGGCGGTGTATAAAAAGCCAGCAGAGCCAGTCTGCAGTAAGAGGTGTTTTGCTGAGGTCGGAGGAGGAGCAGGAGTCCCAAGGGACCAGACAGGAGTGTGCAATAGGTGGAGGAAAGAGAGCACATAAGATGTTGGGATTGAGAGAGTGGTGGCCATTTTTGTTGTGTGCTTGGGGTGAGTGAGGGAGTGATTGAGGACTTTGGGAAGGAGATTAGGAGAGAGAAGGGGGAGTTGCGGGTTGATGGGAGGGACAGAGCGGGACAGAGAGTGATATGAATAAGATCAGGAACGATAAATGGGAGATAGAGACAGGATAGTAGAGAAGAAAAGAGGCAGGAGTAGTGAAAGGAGGAGTAAGAGCATTGGGGAGATTTGAACAGTAAAATTGAGAGAACTGTTAAGACCAGGAGAAGGAGGGTTGAGAGGTCGCGTGAAAAGCATAGGGAGAGGAGCGTAGTATACTGAAATGAGAGATGAACTGACAGACTGTCACCAGAAACCGGATAATGGGGTCAAACAGATGGTCCCTGAGTAGGTCATTTCGAATGTCCCTGAGTGAGTTATATAGATAAGGCTACGCCCTTGCGCCCTCCTATGGTAGGGCCAACTTAGACTGTTGGGACCTGGCTGCAGTGAAGCAATAGTCATGTGTTCCTTTTGAGAGTAGGGAAGCCTGGGTACGGGAGATGGGAGTCCCGAGCTTTGGAGTCCCGATTGCCTTTTTGTTATATACTCTTTTGTTAAGAAAACTGAAAACGTTAGCCACTTGACTTATCAAGTATCTTGTCACAATGGCACATTGAAATTCAAACTGTTTGCATGATGCTAACTATATTGTAAAATCCCAAACTGCCTCCTTTCATGCACACTGCATTTTGTACTGGTCTGCACATTATCTAACCATTTGACCCAAGGTGTCGCTTTCTTTTCTTTTAGATGATCAACGACTCCTTTTCACTGTAGATATGTCCCAATTCAACTTCTGTTCTTCATAGTCCAGAAGTCCCCCAGTCCTGTCTGCGACTGAGCAACATACATGTAAAACTGTTGCTTTTCATTTTACAGGAATCATTTCTAACATTGAATGTTACCCATGAGATTATTCGTTGTTATCTAGCAAGTCTGCTATATGTCCCTATAGTACGGCCAGACATTTCCCACTTGCTTATCAAAAGCCAACCACCCGCCCACCACTTTTTACTAATGCTCGTGCCTGATTGTTTCCCTAGGAAAAGTGAAACACACGACCAGTACCTTCTCTTCTACACCACACACCTGAGCATTAATAAAAGACAGTAAAGTACATTATACTATCGTGCCAATAACGCACTGTTTTCTTGTATGCTTTGACTTGACTATAATATCCACCACTTCAGACTTTCTTTCCATTTACATGTTAAAACAGATTTCTTAAAATGCTTCTTTTAATATATAGCAACATTTTAGCTACTGCACTTAACACATGTTCGTTTATGTACACCGTCATTACATGATAACTTACTAGCCCTTTAAATGTCTCCCTCAGAGTAAAGGAGAAAGAACAAGGCGAAAGGTGAACTTGTGAACTATCAATACAAACTGATATCATGTGCAGCAATACTGCCGTTAAAATAAAGCTAATCCCGAACAGAAGGACGCTTTTAACAAAACTAGAAACAAAACACTTGAAACGAGACTTACAAATGCTCAGCACATTGATGCAGACAACCTCTGCGCATTTTACCTAGGTAACTGTTGACACCCTACCAACATAGATCCCGTCTTTAATCGAGAAGCTTACCATCAACAACAGAAAAACACTATTGCTCCCTTTGTTGAACTTTAGTTTCATGGGCCGTTTGACATTGATTCAAATGCTCCCTCCACATGTCCATAAGAAGGAGGGTACACATGCCAGTGCGGCAGACACTGCAATGTTTGTGCACAGCCTTTCAAAGTCCCAATACTCTTTTGAAAACAATACATAGAAGGAATGGACAAAAGAAACATCACCATTCTACAAAACATGGATTCTTCATTCGCACACATATCAGCCCATGTGGACATTCCTTCTGCTGCCTTTCAAAAGCTGTGTGTAAAATCCGTTTTTATCACATACTCAAAGCATGGTTTTCTGTGCACACCCTCGTTACTTACTTAGTTACTAACATAATAGCCTTTACATGTCTTCCTTTGAATAAAGGATGTACTTTTTGAAGGACTCCTGACTCTATCAAAAGTACTCTACAATATGTTACAATATGTAACATTCTGAGTAAGCTATACAGCAGTTGTAAGAGATCAGCTCTTGATCTGCTAACATGTTTTCTGACAGGAACAGTTCAAAATATCTTCAGTTGACAATATTTAAGCTGTCCACCTCTGAAATTGCAACACAGCAGGTGGTAACTACCAGATTTCTGAACGCGAAACATCAGATATAAATAGCTACATTTACAGCCAGTTCCCTAGACATTCCGGACACACTGTGTGCCTGCTGTCTAAGAGCATCTGCTAAAGGCGGTACAGGTTTTTGGTTAATATTTCACACACAAATGACAACTATAAAGAATCCACGTGTTCCCCAGTGGCATGGTTCTTTGCAGCTGAAGACAAATATGACCTGGCATATGTATGATTGTTTTGTACCTATTGCTACAATAAAAGCAATGACCGCCAGGTGACCTTTTGAGCTGTCAGTAAGAATTTGGAATTATATCCAAATATAAAATCTCTCCTATGGGTTAATGTATATGAGCGCTTCATAATTCAAACAGTTCAGAATTTCCAGGCCATTGTTTGTTTAAAAGAAGATTCTGCCAAATAAATCAGCGCTCAACAACTCAGGGACAGCAGTGGCAAAGTTGTGCTTTAACCACTAGGTCTCAAAGAGAATTTTGGAATTCTAGAAGCGGTCTGTCAATTAGATCAGTCTTTAATTGTGTTGGTTAATGGGTTACCATTAAAAGACACAAAGGTTTGGCAAGAACGAATTGATCTTGTCAAAGGTAATCAAGTTCTTCAGTATCTAAATGTCAGAATGAATCTTACAGATATACCCCAAACTGGTCCATTTGAATGTGGCAGTCCTGATGCTATCAATGACATGTTCGACCATTACACAATCCGCCATTGCATTCCTACGAAGTCAAGGGTGATGCTTTGGAAATATACCTCATGCATCAGGCATCCAGCTGTCTGAGTGTAAAGGGAAAAAGTTTGAAAACTTGTTTTTTTCCACTTCTCTTTGCCACAGGAAAATAGGCACTTTTTAAAAATGTTGTTTTATGAAGAGCAAACTAGGCACGAATGCATCACAGCGCTGCACAATATACCATATATGAGAGACAATAAAACGATACAAGGCTAACAATAAAATCCCTCTAAAACCAATGAGCAGCCTAAAATGTATTTAAAACAGATGCCACTTGTCTCTCTAAGAACTTGACAACAACCGTTGGGGTTCGCATAGCTAGTTAGCATGGAAGAGTCTCGATCATTATCGTAATTAACCAGAACATTGCACAACCAACTAAGAACGGCCATGCACCACCACCCAAAGCATCACGAAAGAGCTATCTGTCAATCATTTTCATATCTGGTTCGAAGTTTCCTGTGTCTCTGCAGATCTGCTGAGAGAGCAAATCAGATAAGTGCATGAGAGTACTGTTTCCTAGGAATGCACTTTAAAGAGCCTACTTTCCAGATAAAATGTTTTATCTGCTGGTTGAGAGGAACTAGCCACCTTATGCTGTGGTGTATTGTTAAATACTTTTTAAACCGCAGAGCACAAAGTCATGTCCAAAAATAAGGCCACTGTGTAGGGAATTTCAGTAAGGGGTAGAGGGACAGAGAAAGAGGGTACCAAATAAAGGCGAACAAGGTCAGGTAAACTAATACAGTAGAGAGTAGAGGGGTAGTGATTGCGGAAGCTTGGATGGTTGATACTCCAATAGGCATGGAACATAAACAAGCAGTGTGAAACGTTGTAAGTACATTTCCCAAATGGCTGTGGCAAAAAGGAGATTTTGTTGGAGGGAGGCTTGATTTAAGCAATTATACACTAGTATTTGGCTATGTGATGGATTCGAAAAGTGCTCAGAGGACCCCTTGAAGCATGGAGGCTTAACGTGTCTGAAAAGGCATTTAATGGGCCTCATTATGAGTCCAGCGATAACCCTGCAGGTGCTACCAGCGGGTTGCCGCCAGAATCGTAATATTTTACCAGCGCCTGACTTACAACTCCGGCGGCCTGGGAAGTCAGGCGCCGGTAAAGTGTACGTTCCCATTCCCATAGAGTCCAACAGGACTCTATGGGAGTGGGGATTCGGAAGCGCCGGCACCATTGTTAACGGTGCCGGCGCTTCCGTGAGGAGTCTGCCTACCATGGCTGCTGAGCCAGGCAGGGTCAGACCTGTCGGGCACAGTGGCTCCGGCAGGCAGAAACATAGTTTGCGCATCCGGAAACAAGGGTCCCGGCGAGCTTACCAGCACCCTTGTTTCCGGACCGGCAAACTCATAATGAGGAATGACTCTGACAAAACATACACTAGCATAGTATTACTGGGACTGAAAAGGTAGAGGGCTAACATTGATCCAGTCCAGGATGGACTGTATGATCAGTGAATGTGACTGGAAATATAGGGACGAGCAGGTGAAAGGATGTCTACCATATCGGAAGCTGGGCAAGCCTTGGTGCCCCAGTGGTATGAAATGTTTTATACCCTCAAATTATATGGGTCTTGTGTTGGGTGCCCATGCACTCTATTCAGTTGATTAGAAAATACCTAAAAGAGGTGTATGGTTATATGGCCATAGTGGTCTAATAGCACAGGGGCTTGTTCGGAGAGCAGTCTTTTGTGCCACCAGACCTCGGGTATCCAGACCTTGGTCTGCCAGAGAATAGTAAATAGTGGCAGAGTAGGGGAAAGGGTAGGAGACAGAAAGGTTCCAATGCACATGAAAGATTTGTACAGTTAAGAAAGGAAATGAGGGATAGTAATGGCGTTTGTGACATGTTGCATGCGCATAGATTGAGTGTAGAATGATCAAAGCACAGTGATGAATAGAAAAGGTCAAATGCTTCATGCTTCAGACCTAGTTCAAGATATGAATCAGACCACTGATTCCCAAAAATGCTCAGATCTTTAAAAACATCAGAATGTCTGTACTCTGTAAGCTTACTAAATCAATACTGAGAACTAGGCGTGTCCGTGATCTTGCTAATAAGAAAACAACCCGCACTCAGATAACAGTTGATAAGCCAAAATGTACAGTTTTATTGATTTCAACACTGGCAAACCATGTACAATCTTTTTTTTTATATCTCTATTCGTTTTCCAAAAACAACATCACAGTTCATGAAATTTTGTTCAGCTATATTACATTTCTCTATACCAGGTACAAACCTTCCACTTCGTTTCCAACCCGCCGCTGCCTTTTGTCCCAGTTATCTTCTAATTGAATCCTCTTTTACACCTTCCTCCAACCCCATGTCGTCACTGTCACCTGCACACTTGCATTTCTACTTATTGCTACAGTCCCATCTCTATCAATGCACTTTATTTCCTGCCTTGCAAGGTATGCTCTAAAGTCACCCCAATAGTCTTTCTATCTCTGCTGCGATTATGAAAACATTATCCATGACTCTTCTCTTTGTAACACCCTATTAAGTCCCTCACCCACCTACCCTAATCTGAAGATCCCATGACCAACCTGGCTTGAAGCGGTTTTAACCCAGGCAGGTCCCATATCATCATCTGGGTGACACTCAATTGTATATCTCTCGCTCCACTATCTCCTGTTAGTCCTGAGTCACATTGGTCCAAAACTGCTGTGCACTACCTCTTTCCCAAATTAGGTGGGACTATGTCAAATCTAGCACTCCACTGCCTAGGTATCTGGGATCATACTCTTCATTACATGTATGTATCCGATTATTATAATAAGTATTATGGTATTTATTGAGCGCTGACCTAGCTTTGAGAAGCAACAGAGCATTTTAAAGAGGTATACACCAATACAGATATGTAATTGAGCGCTTTACAGAGTTGTACAACATTACAGATGCATAACAGAGTGCTTTTCAGATACCATATTCACAATCTTGTGAGTGCACACTAGTGAATCATTCTGTGCAGTGCATTTTCCACTGCTGATCAGATTTTCCTTTCTGGTGTCCTTTACCCAGGTATCTCTACTTTATCCATGGATGATGTTTCATTTGCATGTAGGTGAGTGTGTATATATGGGTAACATTTTTGTTTAAGCTCCCTGCTCGTAGAATGTATGCTAATAATCTCTTGCCATTCCTCTGGAAACTCCTGCCGTTGATGTTTCTCTTTATCCATAATTACTGTAGAATTCATTACGTTGCCCATCATACGAGTTCCCTCTGCTAACATATCCAACAGTGGGATGAATTTTGTATACTGAGACAAGACACCTAAGCTTACATACCCTCTTGGGATCCGCCCTCTGCAACTAATCTAGAACAGGACTGTGAGACTTGTCCTTGGTCTCAAGCCCAGGGATTGTATCTCTCCAGCCCAGAAATCTCTCCACTGGCTCCCAATGGCTGCAAGGATCAAGTTCAAGACCCTATGCATCGTCCACAAGGCCTTGTGGGGCCGTGGATTGCACTACATCCAAAGCTCTCTTCTAAACACTTTCTTTCTCAAGCCCTTCGCTCATCCACCTCCAACTCTCTGAGGGTAAGACGTTTCTCCAAGTAGAGAGTAGGGAGTAGCTATCTCTTCTCTTTAGGTACCTCCCTCTGGAATACTGTTCAACTCGTAATCAGATGCTTTCCCCTATGGTCACATCGGATATTTTCCCTTGAAGCGCATTAGTGGCAAATAATTAATCGACCCTGGTTTATACTGTATGAACATGGGAGAAGATTGAGAAGTCCTTTCAAGTTGGGTGCTCCTCCCTCCATGTGTCGTAGAGACTCATGCCTGCCAGCTCCCACCCCACTCTCTTAGACACAGAGATCCCCTGTGCTATACTATCTCATGAGTGGTCCATGCTGGGGTCCAACACCATGTAGAAATCCCCCTCTCCTCTCAGAACGGTATCACCCCTTGAGAACAGTGCGAGCCTGGGAAGGAGTTCAAGTAGGAATTCTGATTTGTTCACATTGGCTGCTTAAACACTGCTCAGAGTGAAAGCCTTATTCCCAAAACTCCACGTAACGACCAGATATCTACCCTCTGGATCCACTAATGTATCCTCCAGATCGAAACATACGTGCATCCAAAGCAATCCCTGCTGTCTTATTCTATGCCGCAGCGTGAAACTGCTTGGGTAAATGTCTACTGCAAAGTCTAAATCTATTTTTAAGCAGTAGGTAGGTCTCCCGGACCAAACCTGTGTCAACTGCTAAGTCCCTCATTAAGAGAAAAAAACATGACCTCTTGTTTGGCGAATTCAGCCCTCTTATATTAATTGTGACTATTTTCAGTGTGTCTGGCATTTATTCATCAGGGTATAAATGCACTATCTTTACCACTGATCTTCCTCTTTCCAAAAACTCTCCTCCCTCCCCATCCCAACTTCCCGCCCCAACTATAACACACTTGTAAACCAACGGGTTCCTCGGTTCGGTCCATCCTAGACCTTACCTCTGCTGAACTACTTGTCTCCACCTACTGATCCTACAACCCTGCCAATCCCTCTAGCATTGATTCTTTTAACAGTGATTATAGTAATGACCCTTCCCGCTGATTGCAGGCAATTTCCAAACGCTCACCCTCCCTACACCCCCAATTTGCCAGCGGTCTCTACCGCAACCCCCTCATAGAGACACGGTAGCAGACCTCCTGCAAACACCCCCAGCATAGCAAGCTGCTCCCTCATGCTTCCATACTCCCCTCACAATACAGGTCACCCCCACCCAACTCCAGAGTTCTCTTGTACCCATAGTCCGCCCTGTTCACATTGTCAATGTGGGTTATAAACCCATCACACAGTCTCATACTGTACCATTTCTGCTCTGCCATTCAGCCACATTGTCTTCTCATGATGTCTTCTTCTCAGGTACTGTCACCCATGGCTGTAGGTTTCTCTGGGTGGACCTGTTGTTTTGTCTTTTCCTCTGCTGTTGTTGATATACCTCTCTGTTCAAGACTTTACATCCTTGTTCCACTGTCGTAACCATGTGTCTCTGGCATTCTTTTTTTCACTTGATTCTGGTGGTAAATAACCACCTGTATCTTATCGTTGATTGCACCAGAGCACTCGTTACAGGTTTCAGCAATCTGCGCTTATGACGTGTGGTGTTTGACAAATCTTAGAACAGTTGTATACGTGACCCTTGGATATCTATCATACCCCTCTCTCTCGCCACCCAAAGCAGCTTCTCGTTGAAGAAATAGTGGTAAAGCTTAAATACGACATCTCTTGGTCTGTCTACATGCACGCGTATATGTTCCAATCCTGTGTGTCCTGTCAATCTCCATCATGTTCTCTGATTCCTCCGGGAGCAATTCCAAGAAATAGTCTTTCAACATCCCTTGCCCTGTTTCTCTGGGGTGAGCTCCGCTATTTCAGTTACTGCATGTTCCAGATCTGTAACTCGACTTCCCAAGGCATCCACCTCACTTCTCAGGTCAGCTATGCTCTTGGCCAGCTCTGCCTTCATGTCTGCCTTCCCAGGTGAGGTTCTCCTGCAGCCTTTTCAGGCTGGACAGAAGATCTTCCTTGGTTGTGTGTAACCCCCGGGACCAGTTATTCTCTTCTCTCCCATATCAGTGGCTTCCAACGGCTCACCTGGGCTCAAGGCAAACTATTCTAATTTGCTTTTCAGCATCTTGCGCGTAGTCCTGGACGCTTTCCGCATTGAAGGGTCCGTGGTCCCAGGCTCCCCGGCTATCAACTCAAAGCAGAGGATAAGCCTGCTCCTCACACCTAGCTCTGTCGCGGATCCGGCAGTCCTTCAATACACATGCAATAGTGTACAGTTTAGCTGATGTGGGCGTCTTGGAGAATGGGGGGCCCATCCACCTCCACCCACCTCCACCACGTCTGCCACTCACTGTTGATCTGGACCGATAATGCTTTCTTGGTCTGCCGCCATAGCTCTACTATCAACACAAAGTGGGCTCTTCTTCCATGCTCCTCTCCCCAGTGCACTCCCCGGGAGAAGTGCTCTTTCTCACTCACCTTCTTGCCTTTCTAGTCAGGGGTCCACCAATTAGAGCATAATAAAAAACCACATACTTAAAAAGTAGAGCAAGAAGCAATGCTGTTTATTACAGCTGGGTGAGCACAAATCAAACAGAACAGTGGTTAGGCTCTGATCGAGAGGCTGACATCTGAATGGAATCTGAACAGTAGTTTTATACCAAAAAAGACAATGGTCGGAAGTCCAACAAAACTTGCAAGTTGGAGAATTAATTTGTTCTATGTTTCACAGGGATTTCATTGGCTTATGGACATCACCTCCTCGAAGTTTACGTTGATTAGTGAAGCGTAATTGAAGCAAACAGTTTAACAGTTTCACATTGCAATGCCTCCCCATGTGGTATTCACACCCCACCTTGGAACAGCTTGTTGTTACTGAAGTAACATTTGTGTTGATTGCCGAAACGTTAATGAAATGCCCTTGGCCAGCACCATTGAGAAAGGAACACGAAACACCCTGCAGCTGGTGGGAAAGGGGACATTCACACAATTCCTGTTAGATAATGACCTTCGCAAACTCTGTGATAGATACTTTGGAGGGTGGCTACCTCCCCAGAGCTCATGAACGTACCGTCTGATTGGTTCTCCCAGGAACGCCACTCAGTCCATCATTTCTCTCCCACAATCGCCTGCCAATGGGCATCGGCGGTGATGTGACTGGCACACTGGTACAGATCCACTCTCCTACTGCCATGTAGGGTGTCCAGTTTGGCTGACTGCCCTATGATTACATTGCCTTGTTCTAGTTATGTTGTTTTTTCATGTGATGAGTAGCTAAAACTCCACCCCCTTGGCAGATCCCGGACATGTTGGTCACGTGTTTCAGATCGAGGTTTCCCAGGTCCAGCCCGCCCGCGGGATTTCCCACTATGTGTGTTTATGATGGTGGTATTTTTATCCTTCCCCTTCTTTAGCTAATCATAGGACAGTATCTTAAGCTGTGTGTTCACCCAATGCATCATTACCCCCTACCGTTGCTGATGAAGACCTTTGTATGGGGCATTTGTGGCTTAGAATACATGTGTCATTTCACATAAAGCAGCCCCAGCCGTGCAACTTCTTTACTCTCACAGTTGGTAGGTGTGTCCCCCAGTCTGGCACTGAATTAGCAACTTTAACACACCTCAGTGCGCAATTCGGGGGGCAAGGGCTCCGGGTCTCCCTTCCTGCAAACCGGTCTCCCCAATGAACAGAAAGCACCCGGTTCGATCTCCGACACCTCACCCCTGCTCCTACGCACCGTGAAGCTCAAGATGGTGCCTGCTGTGAGTGCCGTGGAGCGCTGCAGCTACTGCTTCACAGACCATTGTCCTCATTGCTTCTGAGGGCTGTTTCGCTCCTTCATCAGGCCGCCCTCCCAATGCTTCTCAAGGGAGCGAGCGGGGCCGTCGGCAGTCCCGAGAGGTTATTGGGGTTGCAGGTCTCAGAGCCTCATACCAAGGTGTTCGTCCCGTCTCACCATCTTGGCTCCTCCCATTCCTCCTTTTCTAATACACCTATCGAGCCATTGCCAGAAACATTATGTAACACCACAATAATCCCCAAATCCTCTGCCACTTTGAGGCTTTGTACAGGTGCCCCGATGGTTCATTCACGTTCATGCCTGTTTCCCATACTTTGAGCTCTCCCGCCTGTATCGCGATACATCATGCTATGAGCACCACCATTCTAAGTAGCCTGCTTCCAAACCATTCTCATTTATCGACTCAAGGAGTGCTTGATATGCGTCACTCTTTCTTCTGTTATAACATTGTATCTATTCTGCATGCATTCTAATACTATGGCCTTTGCTGGTCAAACCTATGGAGTTACCATCCAGCACTTGTAGACTACTAACTGGCTTTAGTGTCACTTGGCAACTGCTATTTTGTGGTTAGCCCAGTCATTACAAGCATTCCTCACACCAACATGTAACATCTTATCACTCAGTACTATCCAACATTACTTGAGCACCCATCCCCTTATTATCCCCCACAATACTTTATCTCTCTGTCCAAGTAATGGCTCATTGCTGTCAACACGCCTGACAGAATTTCCTTTGCAGAACGCCTCTGATCCATTCTAGCTGAAGACTCACTCCTGTTCCTCTATAATCTGCTAGCTTCGCATCACCCACCACTGCACCTTTCTCATCCTACTGCCAGAGCTCCCATCAATATTCCATCTGCTCATTAATCCTGATTACTCCTCTATTATCCATCCTCAATTACATGCCTCAGCTCAGTCACCCAGTGGCCCCAATTAATCTCCATACGCTCTCAGGGCCTGATTCTGAGCTTGTGATAATAAGAGTGTGGAAATACGACATTCTCCCCTCCAGTTTCCAGCACCATCATTCTGAGGTGGGTGGAAATATTGGAGGGGAGATATTGTGCTTTTTAGCAGAAAAAGCTGTTAAAATGACACGTTGTGGTGGAAACGTGCTCCAGTGACATTGCGAGCATTTCTTGATAGACTGCCACTTTTCTAGTTTAAGAGAGTTTTCTTAAACTTCGCTTGAACTAGAATAGTGGTGCTGCAGTCTAAGAAATGCATTGTTTATAAAGGGAAAAAGTGTGCAGTGTAGTTTAACGGCACCTCAAAGGTACCGTACTTGTACTCCTTTTTTTGTCGTGATAAACCAGTGCTGCTGGGAGGAGAATCACCTCCATGTGACTGCCCTGCATTCCTCATGGTTGCTAGGGATGTTGTCAAGCCATAAATCAGGCACATTCAAAAGCCAAAGCTTTCATGTCCTCGCACCACATTTTTCTTCATCAGAATATGGTGTATGGAGGAACACTTTCTTATAGTTGCACACACCTCAGAATCAGGTCCTCAGTGTACCTTGCATCAACATCTGTTTGCTCTTTGCCACCACTTTTTTAAAACTCTTTATTTCTCATTTTCAACAAGTTACAATAAATAACAGAATTAACATCCTAGGCCATTGAACTACAAATGCCACCACTTCTGTTGAGTTTCTCCACCACCACTAGAGCTGGTCTGCTTCCCTGAGTGTTCGCTCTTTCCTAGTGTTTAAGCAACACTCTTCAGAATAGTAATGAGGTCTGCTCTGGCCTTCGGAGGGAGGCTTGGGTGACCTCTGCAAATGCCATAGCCTCCACTGGATATACCAAAAATCACATTTTCCCCGTGTATGTCATCTGCATTGGATGCAATATCTTATTTTTTAGATGTATCTCCCTTAGTGCTGCTTTGACCATAATACACTATTTTCTTGTTCTCTGCACAGCTATCAATGTACAAACCTGGTTGGGCTGCATGTTAGTTAACATAACCCCTTTCTCATGCAGTTCATACTAAAGCCTAAAGTCAAAAGAAAAGGGTGTGTTTATCATGCAGAAATCGAGTGAAGCAGCCACACTCACTAAGCCCAGCATACAACCAAAGCTGGCAAATAACTGATAAATATAGAGTAGAAGCTGAGGCGCTGACTCCAGTTATTAGACAGGTGTTTTGTTTAATCGAAAATACAATTCTATGGACAAAGTAATCGCAGAGGCACAAGTTAGTGATGTTAGTAGGGCGAAGCAGATTAAAAAAGTAAAAAATACATCTCGTATTATGCTGAGCATATAGTGCTGTATGCAGCAAATCTGATAGAATGGTGAAATATGCACTGGATTCATATTATCCCAAGAGTATTGTATAGTTTTCAGCCTAAATAGCCATACAGTTATGCAGTCTGAGTGTAGTCATCTGCTCTTCTATCCGTGATGTTCTCTATCTGCATGTTCAATTAGCAATTGGATTATATTTCTAGAGATATTGTCAAGGTTTTCATCCCATTTATCAGCTAAATCTGTATCTTCAGTGGTAGTGAAATCCTGTATGATACACATTCTCAGTCCACTTGGTATCTTGTTCTGCTCATAGTATTTACTCATTTTCCCTCTCTACCAATATTTATTAATTTTGGTAATGGACAGTTTTTCCAATTTAACACATTTTTGTCTGAGTATTTCCGATTGCTCTGTCGATGTGCGGAAAACATTACTATTGCCTCTGTGTGGTGCGAACAAAGACACAAAGTCCTTATCCCTATTGGTTTTGTAGTTATTAGACATTGAGTTTTCCAAAGTCGATGGATCATAGGTTTCACCATAAGTATAGAGTAGCGACCGTCGCTGTATACATACATATATACATATATTATAGATCATGGCAGTATACTTACAACTCTACCACCTTAGGCTGCTTTGGTTGCCACACCTCTATTCCTTTGATCACCTCTGTCTCTCTGCAACATGGATTTGTTCCCAGCACCACCACCTCCTCCCCACCACCTCTTTGACTCCTGTCACAACTACTACCTCCTTCCCTTCTGGTCTCACTGCTTCTGTACCTTCTAATCTCATCACAACAAGCCTTCTTCTCTCCAGATAGCTCCTTCTCAGTTCATCTCCAATCTCCAGCCTTCAACAAACTTGAGCTTCTTGCTTCTGCAACCCAAACAGCCACACTGGTCGGTTTGGTTTGTATAGGAAGATTCTTCCTCCCATTGTGTTACCATGGGTACTGGTCTGCACCTGTGATTCCTTGCTTCTGGACGGCTGAGATTGGCTATTGCTCTCAGCTGTACCGCTCTCCAAATGAAGCTGAGGGGACTTCCTAAACCTAAATTTATCCTGCAGCCATCTAGGAGAGAGACGAGAGAGCAAGAGAGAGAGAGCGAGCGAGAGAGAGAGAGAGAGAGAGAGAGTGTGTGTGTGTGTGTGTGTGTGTTGCAGGTTTGTGTGTGTGTGTGTTGCTGTTGTGCAGGTAAACACAGTTTCAAGGGCTATGATTACACTAAGTCTGGATTAATGTTCCCCAAGATATTTGTGTTTGTTTGACAAGCTTGCAGTTCATTCTGTGGATGGGTCTGCTTACCTGGACAGGTCAGTAAACCTTGCAGAACCCTCAACAAAGTGGCTTACCAGTATCATTGTACCACAGGAACCTCTCTAAGAACTTTCCTACCGTGTGTAAGGGTATGGCAGGGGGTCTTGGGGTCCATTGCTTTGGGAGAGGGTCTGTTGGCTACAATGTCACTGACCCTAGCAAGTGACACAGGCCAAGGGAGACTGGCCAAGGGATCCTTCCTATGCTGCAATAGGGCCCAGTATGCACAGGCTTGTTGTCGCATACAGCCCAGAGAGGTACTCTCCTGAGCCAGGCAGGGAACTTTGTCAGATTAGATCGATTGCTAGATAGATAGATACCCAATAAAAGAATATGGTTTGAAAAAGTCTACACCGCCACTCTGGGGACCTCTAGTAGGTTGTCAAAGGACCCCCGCCCTCAAGGTAGCGAATGATGGGTGCATGTGTGGGATTGGGAGGATCCCTTTGTCACCCTCCATTAGTCCCCATTTTAGCGCAGGGGACATTCACATGGTGCTAACTAGAACAGACCCCTTTAAAGGGCTCAGCTCCTACAGATGGTAAACAGAAACCTTACAGGATCCAGAGAATCAGGCTCACCCGAACCACAAAGCACAATGCCTTTGCTTCAACTGTTGTTGGTGACTCTGCAGCTACTAGCCCTTTAAGGAAATTAAGGGGCCAGTTGTCCAACAGCGCTGATGAGCTCAATGTCACTCATGAGGGGCCAGGAATACTATTCACGAGGCAGAAAATGGACATGAATTAGGAACGGAAATTGTCAACTATTACACCAGGCCTACAATGTCATACGGTATTGAAAAGATAGACACATTGAGTCCTCCCAGCGACAGATGTAGGGCATGACAACCAGAGGGAGGGTGTTATGCTCTAATAAGCAGCATGAAACCATGAAGTATTTTGGTGCGTTCTTTATTAAGAGGAACCCCAGCGAGCTGCACCTCGCCACTCTGCTATCTCTGCTTTCTTCTCTATCGTTCTCTCTTCCAAAGATAAACAGTTCTAACAGATGTGGCAGATCAGAAGAAGGACGCTGACACTCGGAGGGCATTCGTAATGTGTTTTTATTGAAGAATAAAAGAATGCCTATCTTTCCCTATCAATGTGGAGATTCCCTACCTATTTCACTAAATATGGTGCTCATCAGTCGTGGATACATCTCCAAAGAAAACCGTCAGCTGTCCAAAACTGACCTAACTGACCCTACCACTTTGATAGATAACTAAGATCCAAAGAATGACTCCCTTCTCCATGTTGATTGTGCTTCTGCACTTGTCTTCTCTTCTTTCTCTTTTCCTGATTAGTATGCAATTCTCAAATAGTCTCTTGTGATCCCTTGTATTAGTTTTGTAACTCCCTGGCGGGATTGATAGTCTTACTATCTTTGAATTTCTATACAATTGTGATTCCACTTTTCCTTCTCAGGACTTCTTTGAAAATAGTTTATCCTAGGGAGCCCCCTGGTCTTTAGTGCACAATTATCTCTCTCTACTGTGTTCCAATGTGTTCTTCTTAGACTCTGGGTTATTTTCCCCTTTTCCCAAGGTAGCAATGTTCCATTTCTGTTTCTCTCTCTCTCTCTCTCTCTCTCTCTCTCTCTCTCTCTTTCTCTCTCTCTCTCTGTCTTTCTCTCTCTCTCTTTCTCTCTCTCTGTAGATTCTAGCCTTTTCTTTATCACATTAATACAGTTCCATTGTATTTATACCGGGACAAGTATCTCTGATGCTATAAAAAGTCCCTTTTTCCTTCTCAGTTTTTCCATTCCCTCCTTAACCTTCAGTCTTGAGGGGGGACGTCTCTGGTAACCATAGGATTGTGGGACGTTCTTTTTCCTTCTCTCTGTTACAGTGTTTGTTCTCTGTTACATCTGCTTCTGATGCATTTCCTTCACCTTCCTGGTGTCTCAGTATCGTTAGGGAAGGTCAGTCTGTGATTCAGTTCATCGGCGTGGTAGTATTGGTGTAGTTGAGGGGAGGAGACAGCCTGTCCACCACGATGCCTGCATGGTCACACAACCACCAAGCTCTCTGGTCTTCCCGGCCTCTGCTTCCTTGCACCCACTTGCCCTTGAGGGTTACATGCTCCTTTCAAAAGCAATTCTGTAAATCATTGGGCTCAGTTGCCTGTATTGGCCTCACCTTCCCCAGACATTCTCTGTACAGTGGCCTGCTTTTGTCGCTCTCTCTCTCTTGTCCTCCTCTTTAAGTGGACTTGGCACAGTTATTCAGAGTTTTTGACTTAAAGAGATAAGCTCTTTTTCTGTTTGGTAATATTAGAAAGCAATTTTTTCATTGTCCCAGTCATGGAACGTGTGCTGGTTTGGAGTATTAGCTAATTCCATATAGGCCATCACATGGAGGCCATCATGGAGTTCTTCAGAGGAACGGGAGATCTTGTCCCCCAAGTGAGGATCTCTCCCGGTGAAGTTCCACTTGCCTCAACCCTAGGGAGGCTGTTGCGAAGCAGGCTCACCTCCCTAGCCTAGCCTCATGGGGGTGCTCCACCTTGAGGATAATGGACAAGTTACCTCGATTCATCACACATCCCGTTCTGGAACCCACCTGGTCGACTAGCTCCAGAACATGCCAGCTGTTACCATCATAACATATCCCCCCATAAGAAATTAATAGGAAATTGAATTAAATAAATGTATACATGGGTGCGCAAATAACATTGTGACCTATTGATGAGATACACACACAATACTGTGGGTAGGGTTGACACTGACAAAAGACCACGCACACACATGTATATTATAACAATTATGGAGAAGATGAGACTATCAATAATATACTTGGGGCTCTATCACAAGCGTGGCGGTATCCCAGTGGTAAATCCGCCAGGATACTGCCAATGCAAATAGCGTTACTGCAACTCGGTCCACCGCTATAAGCACCAGATCCCAAGTTGTAGTAAGGACTCTATAGGGCATGCTAGGCGCTATTACCGTGGTGCAATTTGTTCTGTGGTACTAGTGCTGCAAATGGGTGGAAAGGGGAGTATTTTACCTCCTTTTTGCTGGAGGGAAACCTCCCACTTTCCGGCCAAACTCAGGATTGGGCAGAGCGGTAATGCAGTGGTAATAGCATTACTGCCACATTTTTACTGCTGTGCCCAACTCCTGATGACCCCCTGAGTCTTTTCTTAAGTTGTGCAATATCCTCATCCTCTTTATGGATTCAAAGTTGTCCATCAAGGAATCCCTGCCATCTCCACGGAACACTCTCCCTACATTAGGCCTCTCTCTAGCCTCTTTATCATCAGTGATTCTCATTGCTCCCACTTTCGCTTTACTAGATGTATGCACTACGTTTTCCAACGACCATCTCTCGCCATTTTCCAGAACTACACTTTTCTTCCGCACATTTTCTATGTTTTCTTGTTCCTTATATTTGGATTATGCTTTCAAGGTTCTGCAGGGATTTTTTTGCACTGACCAAATCCCCCTTTTTTTACTTGATACCGTTGTATGAAGATCTCTTATTGCGATATAATATTCTTTATATTTAATTAATTTGGCTTTTACTTTCCTCATTAAGTCTTCCATGTCTGCATTTCTTTTGTTCTTTTCCATCATCCATGAAGGATTTGGATGGTTGCGAGCCATTCGGCCCTGAATCATCACAAAAGGGTCAATGTCAGTAGTAGAGTGGTGGGTGACTCTGTATGCATTTACAGTTTCTTTTAAAGTATCTCTCCACAGCAACGAATTCACAATTGACAGTTGTATGGTATTTTTAAGGAATCCATTCATGCGTTCCACCAGACCATTTGCCATCGGGTGGTACAATGAGGTGTGTACAAGTCTGGTTCTTCATCCTTATGAAAGATCTGCATCTCTTCATGAATACATTGTACTCCATTGTCTGTTAAATTTTCTTCGGTATCTCCTTCCTTCGTTCTCCCATCCAAAGTTAAACAGTTCTAACAGCCTGTACTGTAACCCACCGTACCAAATGTGCCAGCTGTTACTATCATAACAGAGGGTCACCCAAGAGGAGAGACTAGTCAGCCCCAAGTCCCATATTAGAACTAGGTGCCATACTCAAGGGGGTGGTGGGTATTAGTCATACCTACACCAGCTGCTTGAAAAGACTCAACGCTATCCCTTTTCCCCAAGTAGGTTTGAAGGCAGGGACAGGGTGTGCCAGACAGAGAGAGGCCCACCCAGGGAAAAGGATGTGTCAATCTCAAGTCCCAGAGCAGGGCAGTAGGCCATCGTAGAGGGCAAAAGCAAACAGCTAATTACCATCTTATCTGAGGGACCTGAGTCCACTTTCACCAGCGAGAGGCTGGGAGGTGGCCCTATGGTGGGAAATGAAAGAAAATAAATCTTATAAGGTGTTGCATTCTGATTTGAAATAAAGAAATGTAATGCTGCTTCAAGAACCAAACCAGTATGAATGTTGTGTACTAGTAATACCAAACAAATATAATATTGGACTGGCTTGGTTGGATGCTTGACTACATTTTACATTATGAAATGCTTTCACACATATACATCTTTCCTATTGGCCCATAAGCGTGAAATCCTCCTTGTGCATTACTCATGCCCTGGACAGTTAGACTGTTTTTCTGAACCTTAACCATTATAAATGTACCAGTTAGTTCCGGGCGAAACTACTTTGTAGTAGAAACTAGATGAGCTGCAGTAAATCATTTATAATAAGATGCAGCTTCAGAACGGCTTGTGGGCTTCACTGCAAGGGACCGAGAGAAGTTAAAGGGTTACAATTTCTCTTTGAAGTTTGTGAGATAAGGTAGAAGCTGAAAGTATACTCTCTAGGATTGCTCTAATGAGCACCTTAGTGTATGCCCCTCTCATTGGTTTCAATGTATTCAAAAATGCATAAGAACTGCTCTGTTTTGGGAGAGGCACATTCAGTTTTGGATTTGTTCATGGTAACCTGTTCCATCGATGTGTGCTATTCACATTGCTTTTCTGCCATGAAAGAAATGTACTAATCTACCTAATTTCTTAATTAGATCATGTGAATGGGGATTTCTTCAATGAGCTAAAGCACTATGAAAACCCAAGAGCTCAGTCTGAGAGTGGAAGCGGTTGGTGTAGAAGCTGGAGACCAGAGACAGAAGAGAGGTGATGTTTTGGAGAGGGCTGGATTAGAGACCAGGAGGCCCTGAAAGCAGAGCAGAGCCCAGGAGGCTGGTAAAGATGTCAAGAAGACTGGACCACACTGGCACCTAGGAGCTGTGTGGCATACACAGGAGATCAAACTGAGGGGCAAACAATAACTGGGGCTTCTAGTAAGGTGTGAGGAAAATAAATAACTGGTGCTTCTGGTAAGGTGTGAGGAAAAAAATAACTGGTGTTTCTGGGAAGGTATGAGGGTGTGGTGGCCACAGATAGTAAACGTGACCTGAAAGAAGGTGGTACCGAGGGGGGTGAATAAGGTGTACGAGGAAGTTATGGATTGGAAAAAGTCATTGTGGAGAGAGGTGGGATCCATAGGGCTGGAGAAGGTGCAAGAGTCAAAAGTGAGGCGTAGACCACTGAGGAACGAGTGGTCTTAAAGAGGTGAACAAGATGTATAAAGGAGTTGTGAATTAGAGAAGATCATTGAGAAGAGGAGTGCTGTCCATAGGGATAAAGGAGGTGCAAAAGTTAGTTGTGAATTGGAGAGGGGTATTGGGAGGATGGATGGTACCCAGAGAGGTGAAGGAGGTCAGAGGGATAAGAAAGATCTGCAGGACACTGACTGCAACAAACAAGGGTCCTGAATGGATGAATAAACTGATAGCGAAGGTGAGCATCTAGGGATTGGACAGGAAAAGTAAGATGCCCAAAGGAGTAAAGAAGTTAGAACTAAAGGGTAATCCTATAGTGGCAGAATCAAAGGGCAGATAAATGGTAGTGTAACAAGAAGGGTGTTCTGCCCTGTTGTTTATCAACATGCTCTAATCTTGCATGGCTATTCATCTAGCAGTTTGCTGGTCCTTCAATCCCAGTTATCTTCCTAGATGATCATAAACTGTGAACGTATATAAAGAAATTCACAACCGTTTTTGAGTCTATACTCAGGCCGATATAGTGCAAATGTGGCCATATTTTATTTCTTTTGATATCTTTTTTCCATTTCTTAATAGTTGTTTAGCATTTCAATAAATTATGCTTAAAGTATTTTTCACATTATACAATTGGTGTGAACCAACTTTGAACATATAATAAAAAACATTTGTTAAATAAATTTGCAACAAAAGCAACGGATTTGCTCCAGGAGTATTAGCAAATTATGAATGCATTCTGGTCATTAAAAACAGTTTATTGTTCATTTTTTTTTCAATAACATGTTTCGACCAATACTTCGTCAACGTCACTATGAATAGTGTTGGGAGCGATAGAATGGTGTAGAGTTGTGAATAATCCTAAAACATGGACGTTTCGGCTGCTGGTTTGGGTGCCTTCGACTGGGCCTTGGATGGGGTGGCTCTGTGGTGAAAGGGAGACAAAAGATCATATGTGTCACCCACAGGCACTATAGACTAATGTTCTGCTATCTAGCTCTGCATAAAAACCTTGTACCAGGAGTCCTGGTTCTAGAAATATAAAAAAAGATTTGGGGGTGACAGTGTGTATATGTTCTCGGTGTGCCAGTGACCTTTTCAAGCCCCTCATGTCATTGGGCCTCATTATGAGTCCGGCGGTAGCAGTGGCGATAAATACTGGTCATTTTTTTCCAGCGCCCGGCAATGGGGACCTACCGGAGCATTACAGCCCCGGCGGTCCTGGTAATTCCCTATTGCTGGGCGTCGGAAAATATGACTCCCCAATTGGACTCAATGGGAATGGGGAGGACGGATGCACCGGCACCCTTCATGAATAGTGCTGGTGCATCCATCAAGGTTTGCTCGTAGACCTCGGAGTGTGCCGGTCTGGTAACAGCGGTGCCGGTAGCTTACCAGCACCGTTGTTACTGAACCGGCACACTCGTAATGAGGTCCATTGACTGGGCTCTGTGCGGGGATCAGGGATAAAGCGTGGGTGCCATGCTGTTGGGCTAGGTCTGTGCTCTTCTTCTTCTTCTTCTTCTTCTTCTTCTGTGCCGAGATGTACACGGCTTGGATCTAGAGTGAAATACATGGTCCTGAATTGCTTACATCAGTGTTGAAAACTAAGACTGTCAAAGCAGCATGTCTTTTCATTGAAAGGGATTTTTAACTACTGAGTGGTTCGAGCAGCGTGGAAGGTAAGTGTGCCGTTATTCATGAAGGGCTGGCACTGCATATAGTCTCATTTCATCTTGTGCCATCTGTGGATGCAAGCAAGATGAAAAAAGGGGGCTGGGAAACAGATGGGCAGAGGGATGATATGTGCGTTGAGTGAATGGATTGGCAAAAGTCCTGGGTGGCTTACTTGTGTGTGAACTGTGGCTGAGTAGAGTGGCGTCCTTTCTACAGTCTGCTGAACTTGTGGGAGGCTCCTAGTGAGAGCGAGTGGTGAATTGCCGGTGCGCGTGTGTATCAGGTTATTGTGGAGCCCACAGTGTGCATGCGCAAGGGGCAGTAGTGTACCCAGCATGTTGGTGCCTGTGTTGTTGGAAGTATTGCAATTGCCATGGGGACCTGGAGCCAAAGCAGGCGGCATTGGCGCCCAGAGGGGCAAGCAAATGGCTGGGGAAGAGGGTCTGCGCAAAGGTGAAATAATTAATTAAAGGTAGCGTGCTTTCTGCAGTTTGGGTAGCGAGAGCAGTCGGAGTTGCGGGGGGCCATGGGTAAGACTGAGTTAGATGTGGGATGTACAGTGTGCCCTGGAAGGGGAGACCTGGCGTAAGAGGTGCACAGGGCAACCTGCAGGCCTGGGTACGTACTCCTTGCTGCCGATAGTGGGTGAGTCACTGGCCCCCTACGTAATCCGCCATGTCTCGCAATGGAAAAAATGTACAGGAAGTGTGTACTCAGAACAAGTCATCGGTCTTTGTGGTCTCGAATACGCTCAGCGACCTGTGAATCTTGGGATGAGATCATTGAGCCCGGTTGTGGTGATTTTGAGTTTGTGAATCCACCATGCTTCTTTTTAAGCTAGAGAAATACTGGTGGTAGTATTGTATTCAGATGTATTTGTTTTTTCTGGAGTATGTTTCCTGTTTTGGTTATGTTGTAATGGTATTATAAATTAGTTTTACAAAGGTAGCGGGCGCCCCTCTCTCGCAAGAACAGACATGATAACCTGTTCAGTGGTTATTAACCACTTGAGAGTTCGCAGCCACTGCTTTTACTCACTGTGCCTTTCACAGATGGGATATATCCATTTGCATATCAGTCTTTGTCCTGCCCAGGGGCAGTCCAGCACCGAAATACAATGGCAATTCCAATCTGAACGAGAGTACCACCAGCAACCCCATACACGTGTTTCACCCTTGTTGGGGATCATCAGTGAGGTGAAGCTGATGCCTCTCTAAGCACAGTGAGAGGGAGACCACGTCTGGTTGCCCCCAGGAGACCTAGGGTTACCAATCCCAGGTTCCTTATAAAATAGTTTTACAAAGGTAGCGGGCGCCCCTCTCTCGCAAGAACAGACATGATAACCTGTTCAGTGGTTATTAACCACTTGAGAGTTCACAGCCACTGCTTTTACTCACTGTGTCTTTCACAGATGGGATATATCCATTTGCATATCAGTCTTTGTCCTGCCCAGGGGCAGTCCAGCACCGAAATACAATGGCAATTCCAATCTGAACGAGAGTACCACCAGCAACCCCATACACGTGTTTCACCCTTGTTGGGGATCATCAGTGAGGTGAAGCTGATGCCTCTCTAAGCACAGTGAGAGGGAGACCACGTCTGGTTGCCCCCAGGAGACCTAGGGTTACCAATCCCAGGTTCCTTATAAAATAGTTTTACAAAGGTAGCGGGCGCCCCTCTCTCGCAAGAACAGACATGATAACCTGTTCAGTGGTTATTAACCACTTGAGAGTTCGCAGCCACTGCTTTTACTCACTGTGCCTTTCACAGATGGGATATATCCATTTGCATATCAGTCTTTGTCCTGCCCAGGGGCAGTCCAGCACCGAAATACAATGGCAATTCCAATCTGAACGAGAGTACCACCAGCAACCCCATACACGTGTTTCACCCTTGTTGGGGATCATCAGTGAGGTGAAGCTGATGCCTCTCTAAGCACAGTGAGAGGGAGACCACGTCTGGTTGCCCCCAGGAGACCTAGGGTTACCAATCCCAGGTTCCTTATAAAATAGTTTTACAAAGGTAGCGGGCGCCCCTCTCTCGCAAGAACAGACATGATAACCTGTTCAGTGGTTATTAACCACTTGAGAGTTCGCAGCCACTGCTTTTACTCACTGTGCCTTTCACAGATGGGATATATCCATTTGCATATCAGTCTTTGTCCTGCAGGCAGTCCAGCACCGAAATACAATGGCAATTCCAATCTGAACGAGAGTACCACCAGCACCCCCATACACGTGTTTCACCCTTGTTGGGGATCATCAGTGAGGTGAAGCTGATGCCTCTCTAAGCACAGTGAGAGGGAGACCACGTCTGGTTGCCCCCAGGAGACCTAGGGTTACCAATCCCAGGTTCCTTATAAAATAGTTTTACAAAGGTAGCGGGCGCCCCTCTCTCGCAAGAACAGACATGATAACCTGTTCAGTGGTTATTAACCACTTGAGAGTTCGCAGCCACTGCTTTTACTCACTGTGCCTTTCACAGATGGGATATATCCATTTGCATATCAGTCTTTGTCCTGCCCAGGGGCAGTCCAGCACCGAAATACAATGGCAATTCCAATCTGAACGAGAGTACCACCAGCACCCCCATACACGTGTTTCACCCTTGTTGGGGATCATCAGTGAGGTGAAGCTGATGCCTCTCTAAGCACAGTGAGAGGGAGACCACGTCTGGTTGCCCCCAGGAGACCTAGGATTACCAATCCCAGGTTCCTTATAAAATAGTTTTACAAAGGTAGCGGGTGCCCCTCTCTCGCAAGAACAGACATGATAACCTGTTCAGTGGTTATTAACCACTTGAGAGTTCGCAGCCACTGCTTTTACTCACTGTGCCTTTCACAGATGGGATATATCCATTTGCATATCAGTCTTTGTCCTGCCCAGGGGCAGTCCAGCACCGAAATACAATGGCAATTCCAATCTGAACGAGAGTACCACCAGCAACCCCATACACGTGTTTCACCCTTGTTGGGGATCATCAGTGAGGTGAAGCTGATGCCTCTCTAAGCACAGTGAGAGGGAGACCACGGCTGGTTGCCCCCAGGAGACCTAGGGTTACCAATCCCAGGTTCCTTATAAAATAGTTTTACAAAGGTAGCGGGCGCCCCTCTCTCGCAAGAACAGACATGATAACCTGTTCAGTGGTTATTAACCACTTGAGAGTTCGCAGCCACTGCTTTTACTCACTGTGCCTTTCACAGATGGGATATATCCATTTGCATATCAGTCTTTGTCCTGCCCAGGAGCAGTCCAGCACCGAAATACAATGGCAATTCCAATCTGAACGAGAGTACCACCAGCAACCCCATACACGTGTTTCACCCTTGTTGGGGATCATCAGTGAGGTGAAGCTGATGCCTCTCTAAGCACAGTGAGAGGGAGACCACGTCTGGTTGCCCCCAGGAGACCTAGGGTTACCAATCCCAGGTTCCTTATAAAATAGTTTTACAAAGGTAGCGGGCGCCCCTCTCTCGCAAGAACAGACATGATAACCTGTTCAGTGGTTATTAACCACTTGAGAGTTCGCAGCCACTGCTTTTACTCACTGTGCCTTTCACAGATGGGATATATCCATTTGCATATCAGTCTTTGTCCTGCCCAGGGGCAGTCCAGCACCGAAATACAATGGCAATTCCAATCTGAACGAGAGTACCACCAGCAACCCCATACACGTGTTTCACCCTTGTTGGGGATCATCAGTGAGGTGAAGCTGATGCCTCTCTAAGCACAGTGAGAGGGAGACCACGTCTGGTTGCCCCCAGGAGACCTAGGGTTACCAATCCCAGGTTCCTTATAAAATAGTTTTACAAAGGTAGCGGGCGCCCCTCTCTCGCAAGAACAGACATGATAACCTGTTCAGTGGTTATTAACCACTTGAGAGTTCGCAGCCACTGCTTTTACTCACTGTGCCTTTCACAGATGGGATATATCCATTTGCATATCAGTCTTTGTCCTGCCCAGGGGCAGTCCAGCACCGAAATACAAGGGCAATTCCAATCTGAACGAGAGTACCACCAGCAACCCCATACACGTGTTTCACCCTTGTTGGGGATCATCAGTGAGGTGAAGCTGATGCCTCTCTAAGCACAGTGAGAGGGAGACCACGTCTGGTTGCCCCCAGGACGTGGTCTCCCTCTCACTCTGCTTAGAGAGGCATCAGCTTCACCTCACTGATGATCCCCAACAAGGGTGAAACACGTGTATGGGGTTGCTGGTGGTACTCTCGTTCAGATTGGAATTGCCATTGTATTTCGGTGCTGGACTGCCCCTGGGCAGGACAAAGACTGATATGCAAATGGATATTTCCCATCTGTGAAAGGCACAGTGAGTAAAAGCAGTGGCTGCGAACTCTCAAGTGGTTAATAACCACTGAACAGGTTATCATGTCTGTTCTTGCGAGAGAGGGGCGCCCGCTACCTTTGTAAAACTATTTGTTAAGGAACCTGGGATTGGTAACCCTAGGTCTCCTGGGGGCAACCAGACGTGGTCTCCCTCTCACTGTGCTTAGAGAGGCATCAGCTTCACCTCACTGATGATCCCCAACAAGGGTGAAACACGTGTATGGGGTTGCTGGTGGTACTCTCGTTCAGATTGGAATTGCCATTGTATTTCGGTGCTGGACTGCCCCTGGGCAGGACAAAGACTGATATGCAAATGGATATTTCCCATCTGTGAAAGGCACAGTGAGTAAAAGCAGTGGCTGCGAACTCTCAAGTGGTTAATAACCACTGAACAGGTTATCATGTCTGTTCTTGCGAGAGAGGGGCGCCCGCTACCTTTGTAAAACTATTTGTTAAGGAACCTGGGATTGGTAACCCTAGGTCTCCTGGGGGCAACCAGACGTGGTCTCCCTCTCACTGTGCTTAGAGAGGCATCAGCTTCACCTCACTGATGATCCCCAACAAGGGTGAAACATGTGTATGGGGTTGCTGGTGGTACTCTCGTTCAGATTGGAATTGCCATTGTATTTCGGTGCTGGACTGCCCCTGGGCAGGACAAAGACTGATATGCAAATGGATATTTCCCATCTGTGAAAGGCACAGTGAGTAAAAGCAGTGGCTGCGAACTCTCAAGTGGTTAATAACCACTGAACAGGTTATCATGTCTGTTCTTGCGAGAGAGGGGCGCCCGCTACCTTTGTAAAACTATTTGTTAAGGAACCTGGGATTGGTAACCCTAGGTCTCCTGGGGGCAACCAGACGTGGTCTCCCTCTCACTGTGCTTAGAGAGGCATCAGCTTCACCTCACTGATGATCCCCAACAAGGGTGAAACACGTGTATGGGGTTGCTGGTGGTACTCTCGTTCAGATTGGAATTGCCATTGTATTTCGGTGCTGGACTGCTCCTGGGCAGGACAAAGACTGATATGCAAATGGATATTTCCCATCTGTGAAAGGCACAGTGAGTAAAAGCAGTGGCTGCGAACTCTCAAGTGGTTAATAACCACTGAACAGGTTATCATGTCTGTTCTTGCGAGAGAGGGGCGCCCGCTACCTTTGTAAAACTATTTGTTAAGGAACCTGGGATTGGTAACCCTAGGTCTCCTGGGGGCAACCAGACGTGGTCTCCCTCTCACTGTGCTTAGAGAGGCATCAGCTTCACCTCACTGATGATCCCCAACAAGGGTGAAACACGTGTATGGGGTTGCTGGTGGTACTCTCGTTCAGATTGGAATTGCCATTGTATTTCGGTGCTGGACTGCCCCTGGGCAGGACAAAGACTGATATGCAAATGGATATTTCCCATCTGTGAAAGGCACAGTGAGTAAAAGCAGTGGCTGCGAACTCTCAAGTGGTTAATAACCACTGAACAGGTTATCATGTCTGTTCTTGCGAGAGAGGGGCGCCCGCTACCTTTGTAAAACTATTTGTTAAGGAACCTGGGATTGGTAACCCTAGGTCTCCTGGGGGCAACCAGACGTGGTCTCCCTCTCACTGTGCTTAGAGAGGCATCAGCTTCACCTCACTGATGATCCCCAACAAGGGTGAAACATGTGTATGGGGTTGCTGGTGGTACTCTCGTTCAGATTGGAATTGCCATTGTATTTCGGTGCTGGACTGCCCCTGGGCAGGACAAAGACTGATATGCAAATGGATATTTCCCATCTGTGAAAGGCACAGTGAGTAAAAGCAGTGGCTGCGAACTCTCAAGTGGTTAATAACCACTGAACAGGTTATCATGTCTGTTCTTGCGAGAGAGGGGCGCCCGCTACCTTTGTAAAACTATTTGTTAAGGAACCTGGGATTGGTAACCCTAGGTCTCCTGGGGGCAACCAGACGTGGTCTCCCTCTCACTGTGCTTAGAGAGGCATCAGCTTCACCTCACTGATGATCCCCAACAAGGGTGAAACACGTGTATGGGGTTGCTGGTGGTACTCTCGTTCAGATTGGAATTGCCATTGTATTTCGGTGCTGGACTGCCCCTGGGCAGGACAAAGACTGATATGCAAATGGATATTTCCCATCTGTGAAAGGCACAGTGAGTAAAAGCAGTGGCTGCGAACTCTCAAGTGGTTAATAACCACTGAACAGGTTATCATGTCTGTTCTTGCGAGAGAGGGGCGCCCGCTACCTTTGTAAAACTATTTGTTAAGGAACCTGGGATTGGTAACCCTAGGTCTCCTGGGGGCAACCAGACGTGGTCTCCCTCTCACTGTGCTTAGAGAGGCATCAGCTTCACCTCACTGATGATCCCCAACAAGGGTGAAACACGTGTATGGGGTTGCTGGTGGTACTCTCGTTCAGATTGGAATTGCCATTGTATTTCGGTGCTGGACTGCCCCTGGGCAGGACAAAGACTGATATGCAAATGGATATTTCCCATCTGTGAAAGGCACAGTGAGTAAAAGCAGTGACTGCGAACTCTCAAGTGGTTAATAACCACTGAACAGGTTATCATGTCTGTTCTTGCGAGAGAGGGGCGCCCGCTACCTTTGTAAAACTATTTGTTAAGGAACCTGGGATTGGTAACCCTAGGTCTCCTGGGGGCAACCAGACGTGGTCTCCCTCTCACTGTGCTTAGAGAGGCATCAGCTTCACCTCACTGATGATCCCCAGCAAGGGTGAAACACGTGTATGGGGTTGCTGGTGGTACTCTCGTTCAGATTGGAATTGCCATTGTATTTCGGTGCTGGACTGCCCCTGGGCAGGACAAAGACTGATATGCAAATGGATATTTCCCATCTGTGAAAGGCACAGTGAGTAAAAGCAGTGGCTGCGAACTCTCAAGTGGTTAATAACCACTGAACAGGTTATCATGTCTGTTCTTGCGAGAGAGGGGCGCCCGCTACCTTTGTAAAACTATTTGTTAAGGAACCTGGGATTGGTAACCCTAGGTCTCCTGGGGGCAACCAGACGTGGTCTCCCTCTCACTGTGCTTAGAGAGGCATCAGCTTCTCCTCACTGATGATCCCCAACAAGGGTGAAACACGTGTATGGGGTTGCTGGTGGTACTCTCGTTCAGATTGGAATTGCCATTGTATTTCGGTGCTGGACTGCCCCTGGGCAGGACAAAGACTGATATGCAAATGGATATTTCCCATCTGTGAAAGGCACAGTGAGTAAAAGCAGTGGCTGCGAACTCTCAAGTGGTTAATAACCACTGAACAGGTTATCATGTCTGTTCTTGCGAGAGAGGGGCGCCCGCTACCTTTGTAAAACTATTTGTTAAGGAACCTGGGATTGGTAACCCTAGGTCTCCTGGGGGCAACCAGACGTGGTCTCCCTCTCACTGTGCTTAGAGAGGCATCAGCTTCACCTCACTGATGATCCCCAACAAGGGTGAAACACGTGTATGGGGTTGCTGGTGGTACTCTCGTTCAGATTGGAATTGCCATTGTATTTCGGTGCTGGACTGCTCCTGGGCAGGACAAAGACTGATATGCAAATGGATATTTCCCATCTGTGAAAGGCACAGTGAGTAAAAGCAGTGGCTGCGAACTCTCAAGTGGTTAATAACCACTGAACAGGTTATCATGTCTGTTCTTGCGAGAGAGGGGCGCCCGCTACCTTTGTAAAACTATTTGTTAAGGAACCTGGGATTGGTAACCCTAGGTCTCCTGGGGGCAACCAGACGTGGTCTCCCTCTCACTGTGCTTAGAGAGGCATCAGCTTCACCTCACTGATGATCCCCAACAAGGGTGAAACACGTGTATGGGGTTGCTGGTGGTACTCTCGTTCAGATTGGAATTGCCATTGTATTTCGGTGCTGGACTGCCCCTGGGCAGGACAAAGACTGATATGCAAATGGATATTTCCCATCTGTGAAAGGCACAGTGAGTAAAAGCAGTGGCTGCGAACTCTCAAGTGGTTAATAACCACTGAACAGGTTATCATGTCTGTTCTTGCGAGAGAGGGGCGCCCGCTACCTTTGTAAAACTATTTGTTAAGGAACCTGGGATTGGTAACCCTAGGTCTCCTGGGGGCAACCAGACGTGGTCTCCCTCTCACTGTGCTTAGAGAGGCATCAGCTTCACCTCACTGATGATCCCCAACAAGGGTGAAACATGTGTATGGGGTTGCTGGTGGTACTCTCGTTCAGATTGGAATTGCCATTGTATTTCGGTGCTGGACTGCCCCTGGGCAGGACAAAGACTGATATGCAAACGGATATTTCCCATCTGTGAAAGGCACAGTGAGTAAAAGCAGTGGCTGCGAACTCTCAAGTGGTTAATAACCACTGAACAGGTTATCATGTCTGTTCTTGCGAGAGAGGGGCGCCCGCTACCTTTGTAAAACTATTTGTTAAGGAACCTGGGATTGGTAACCCTAGGTCTCCTGGGGGCAACCAGACGTGGTCTCCCTCTCACTGTGCTTAGAGAGGCATCAGCTTCACCTCACTGATGATCCCCAACAAGGGTGAAACACGTGTATGGGGTTGCTGGTGGTACTCTCGTTCAGATTGGAATTGCCATTGTATTTCGGTGCTGGACTGCCCATGGGCAGGACAAAGACTGATATGCAAATGGATATTTCCCATCTGTGAAAGGCACAGTGAGTAAAAGCAGTGGCTGCGAACTCTCAAGTGGTTAATAACCACTGAACAGGTTATCATGTCTGTTCTTGCGAGAGAGGGGCGCCCGCTACCTTTGTAAAACTATTTGTTAAGGAACCTGGGATTGGTAACCCTAGGTCTCCTGGGGGCAACCAGACGTGGTCTCCCTCTCACTGTGCTTAGAGAGGCATCAGCTTCACCTCACTGATGATCCCCAACAAGGGTGAAACACGTGTATGGGGTTGCTGGTGGTACTCTCGTTCAGATTGGAATTGCCATTGTATTTCGGTGCTGGACTGCCCCTGGGCAGGACAAAGACTGATATGCAAATGGATATTTCCCATCTGTGAAAGGCACAGTGAGTAAAAGCAGTGACTGCGAACTCTCAAGTGGTTAATAACCACTGAACAGGTTATCATGTCTGTTCTTGCGAGAGAGGGGCGCCCGCTACCTTTGTAAAACTATTTGTTAAGGAACCTGGGATTGGTAACCCTAGGTCTCCTGGGGGCAACCAGACGTGGTCTCCCTCTCACTGTGCTTAGAGAGGCATCAGCTTCACCTCACTGATGATCCCCAGCAAGGGTGAAACACGTGTATGGGGTTGCTGGTGGTACTCTCGTTCAGATTGGAATTGCCATTGTATTTCGGTGCTGGACTGCCCCTGGGCAGGACAAAGACTGATATGCAAATGGATATTTCCGATCTGTGAAAGGCACAGTGAGTAAAAGCAGTGGCTGCGAACTCTCAAGTGGTTAATAACCACTGAACAGGTTATCATGTCTGTTCTTGCGAGAGAGGGGCGCCCGCTACCTTTGTAAAACTATTTGTTAAGGAACCTGGGATTGGTAACCCTAGGTCTCCTGGGGGCAACCAGACGTGGTCTCCCTCTCACTGTGCTTAGAGAGGCATCAGCTTCTCCTCACTGATGATCCCCAACAAGGGTGAAACACGTGTATGGGGTTGCTGGTGGTACTCTCGTTCAGATTGGAATTGCCATTGTATTTCGGTGCTGGACTGCCCCTGGGCAGGACAAAGACTGATATGCAAATGGATATTTCCCATCTGTGAAAGGCACAGTGAGTAAAAGCAGTGGCTGCGAACACTCAAGTGGTTAATAACCACTGAACAGGTTATCATGTCTGTTCTTGCGAGAGAGGGGCGCCCGCTACCTTTGTAAAACTATTTGTTAAGGAACCTGGGATTGGTAACCCTAGGTCTCCTGGGGGCAACCAGACGTGGTCTCCCTCTCACTGTGCTTAGAGAGGCATCAGCTTCACCTCACTGATGATCCCCAACAAGGGTGAAACACGTGTATGGGGTTGCTGGTGGTACTCTCGTTCAGATTGGAATTGCCATTGTATTTCGGTGCTGGACTGCCCCTGGGCAGGACAAAGACTGATATGCAAATGGATATTTCCCATCTGTGAAAGGCACAGTGAGTAAAAGCAGTGGCTGCGAACTCTCAAGTGTTTAATAACCACTGAACAGGTTATCATGTCTGTTCTTGCGAGAGAGGGGCGCCCGCTACCTTTGTAAAACTATTTGTTAAGGAACCTGGGATTGGTAACCCTAGGTCTCCTGGGGGCAACCAGACGTGGTCTCCCTCTCACTGTGCTTAGAGAGGCATCAGCTTCACCTCACTGATGATCCCCAACAAGGGTGAAACACGTGTATGGGGTTGCTGGTGGTACTCTCGTTCAGATTGGAATTGCCATTGTATTTCGGTGCTGGACTGCCCCTGGGCAGGACAAAGACTGATATGCAAATGGATATTTCCCATCTGTGAAAGGCACAGTGAGTAAAAGCAGTGGCTGCGAACTCTCAAGTGGTTAATAACCACTGAACAGGTTATCATGTCTGTTCTTGCGAGAGAGGGGCGCCCGCTACCTTTGTAAAACTATTTGTTAAGGAACCTGGGATTGGTAACCCTAGGTCTCCTGGGGGCAACCAGACGTGGTCTCCCTCTCACTGTGCTTAGAGAGGCATCAGCTTCACCTCACTGATGATCCCCAACAAGGGTGAAACACGTGTATGGGGTTGCTGGTGGTACTCTCGTTCAGATTGGAATTGCCATTGTATTTCGGTGCTGGACTGCCCCTGGGCAGGACAAAGACTGATATGCAAATGGATATTTCCCATCTGTGAAAGGCACAGTGAGTAAAAGCAGTGGCTGCGAACTCTCAAGTGGTTAATAACCACTGAACAGGTTATCATGTCTGTTCTTGCGAGAGAGGGGCGCCCGCTACCTTTGTAAAACTATTTGTTAAGGAACCTGGGATTGGTAACCCTAGGTCTCCTGGGGGCAACCAGACGTGGTCTCCCTCTCACTGTGCTTAGAGAGGCATCAGCTTCACCTCACTGATGATCCCCAACAAGGGTGAAACACGTGTATGGGGTTGCTGGTGGTACTCTCGTTCAGATTGGAATTGCCATTGTATTTCGGTGCTGGACTGCCCCTGGGCAGGACAAAGACTGATATGTAAATGGATATTTCCCATCTGTGAAAGGCACAGTGAGTAAAAGCAGTGGCTGCGAACTCTCAAGTGGTTAATAACCACTGAACAGGTTATCATGTCTGTTCTTGCGAGAGAGGGGCGCCCGCTACCTTTGTAAAACTATTTGTTAAGGAACCTGGGATTGGTAACCCTAGGTCTCCTGGGGGCAACCAGACGTGGTCTCCCTCTCACTGTGCTTAGAGAGGCATCAGCTTCACCTCACTGATGATCCCCAACAAGGGTGAAACACGTGTATGGGGTTGCTGGTGGTACTCTCGTTCAGATTGGAATTGCCATTGTATTTCGGTGCTGGACTGCCCCTGGGCAGGACAAAGACTGATATGTAAATGTATATTTCCCATCTGTGAAAGGCACAGTGAGTAAAAGCAGTGGCTGCGAACTCTCAAGTGGTTAATAACCACTGAACAGGTTATCATGTCTGTTCTTGCGAGAGAGGGGCGCCCGCTACCTTTGTAAAACTATTTGTTAAGGAACCTGGGATTGGTAACCCTAGGTCTCCTGGGGGCAACCAGACGTGGTCTCCCTCTCACTGTGCTTAGAGAGGCATCAGCTTCACCTCACTGATGATCCCCAACAAGGGTGAAACACGTGTATGGGGTTGCTGGTGGTACTCTCGTTCAGATTGGAATTGCCATTGTATTTCGGTGCTGGACTGCCCCAGGGCAGGACAAAGACTGATATGCAAATGGATATTTCCCATCTGTGAAAGGCACAGTGAGTAAAAGCAGTGGCTGCGAACTCTCAAGTGGTTAATAACCACTGAACAGGTTATCATGTCTGTTCTTGTGAGAGAGGGGCGCCCGCTACCTTTGTAAAACTATTTGTTAAGGAACCTGGGATTGGTAACCCTAGGTCTCCTGGGGGCAACCAGACGTGGTCTCCCTCTCACTGTGCTTAGAGAGGCATCAGCTTCACCTCACTGATGATCCCCAACAAGGGTGAAACACGTGTATGGGGTTGCTGGTGGTACTCTCGTTCAGATTGGAATTGCCATTGTATTTCGGTGCTGGACTGCCCCTGGGCAGGACAAAGACTGATATGCAAATGGATATTTCCCATCTGTGAAAGGCACAGTGAGTAAAAGCAGTGGCTGCGAACTCTCAAGTGGTTAATAACCACTGAACAGGTTATCATGTCTGTTCTTGCGAGAGAGGGGCGCCCGCTACCTTTGTAAAACTATTTGTTAAGGAACCTGGGATTGGTAACCCTAGGTCTCCTGGGGGCAACCAGACGTGGTCTCCCTCTTACTGTGCTTAGAGAGGCATCAGCTTCACCTCACTGATGATCCCCAACAAGGGTGAAACACGTGTATGGGGTTGCTGGTGGTACTCTCGTTCAGATTGGAATTGCCATTGTATTTCGGTGCTGGACTGCCCCTGGGCAGGACAAAGACTGATATGCAAATGGATATTTCCCATCTGTGAAAGGCACAGTGAGTAAAAGCAGTGGCTGCGAACTCTCAAGTGGTTAATAACCACTGAACAGGTTATCATGTCTGTTCTTGCGAGAGATGGGCGCCCGCTACCTTTGTAAAAAAAAAAGGTATTATAAATTATATTCAGTTATTTTGATAGGTGCTTTTATGGGAAGCAATCCCAAAATAAAGCTGATGATGATGAATAACATTGTGATAATGAGTCAGTGTCTTCTTTTACGGGCTATTTGATCAGAGTACAAGGAGATTTTTTTCTGTAATTTTCTTGCTTATGTATTATTTTATCCATTTAGGGCTTGAAGATCTTTGGTAAGACATGGTTTCTTGAGAGTTTGTTTCGGTGGAAGGATTCTTGGGCCAGGTGTAGAGATTGATATAAGATGCAGAGCCGCAGATCACTCCAGGAATAATTTAATGAAAAGAAGGGAGGAACGATCATGTTACACATCCAAGTAATTTCACAGGATAACATACCCATGGAGTTATTTGGTTCTTCACATCTTTTGTTGCTAATTACCTTCTGTGTCCAAGCTGCAGGATATGTTTTGAACCAGCTCCACAGTATCTTCCCCTTGTCGGCCCCACTCTGCCCAGGAGACCAGATTCTCCTTTCATGTTTGCTTTGTTTTCACAGATGGACCGATTGCTTGTAGACGATCATAGTACAGACAGGAGAGGCCTGTAATACATAGGTAGACTAGCTAGGAAAATGGTCTGCCTAAATCAGGTTGTGAATATCTTACTGCACAATATTGACATGGAGTAGAAAATCAAATGTACAGTATTTTTCTGTGGTTGGTTCCCCTCTTTCACACAAGAGCAAGCGACCCAATACAAACCTTTTTTCCTCTCAAAAGGACTTATGCTCCCTAAGGTAAGCCTGTGGTAGCTATTGATTGTAAGTGCATGGTATCTGTGCATGCCCTGAATCCACACGGATGCAAGACATATCTAAAAGCACATTCCTTTACCCAGTGAAAATGTGTAAACCATATCACACCTATGATCACTCTCTTCTCTCCTCTCACGTGAAGCTCTCTTCTCCTTTAGCACTGGCACACCCTGCACTGCCTCCCACCTATAAGGTCTTCCAACCCATGAAGAAAATGTCAGTGGCTGCCTTTGCCTCCACCTACTCCCCTCCTCCTACTGTTGTGGCTGACTCCCACCCTGACACTGCCCTCTCTAACTTTCACCTTTCCATCTCCAATACTCTCGACATCCTTGCCCCTATCATGAGGGTCCGACTGAAGCCTCCCAAAAAGTGCAACTCTTGGTATGACTCTGATCTAGCTGAACTTAAATGCAAGTGCAGGGCAGTGGAGCAGAAATGGGGATCTTGGTGCACCCTCTGATAAACTGGCCTGCCGCCTTCTGCAAAGGCAATATAGACTCTGCATCCGGCGCAAGAAAAGAGTCCATATTCAAGCCCGCATCTCTGCGACCTCCAACAATACGGGCAAACTTTTCAAAGTCTGTAAGGAGCTGGAAAACTCTACTGCAGCCTCATCCTCCATTGCACCCACCAAGGCCCTTTGCGGACCCTGGCTGCACACTTCACTGCCAAAACACAGGACATCCTGTCATCTCTCTCCTCCTCACCCACTCATGAACCATCATCTCCTGGGCCCCCCTTGATAGCCCCCAACACTCCCCCCTTCTATCCTCCCTCTCCCCGTCACACCTGAGGAGGTTTCTAGACAAGTACAGTCTACGAAAGCCTCCTCCAAACAGGTGAACACTTGCCCCTCCAAAACCATCAAGGACAACATTGACTCTCTAGCTCCAGCCTTGGCATACCTCTGCAACCTCTCCTTCACCACTGGAGTCTTCCTCACTTCTCTCCAGCACTCTCTTGTGCACTCTCTGCTCAAAAAACCCTCTGCCGACCATTCTATCACAGCCAACTATCGCCGATTTCCATTACTCCTTTCCTCTCTGCTTACCCTCCACACTGAATCGGTTGGTTGTCTCCATGACCATTAGCCTGGCTTTAGAGAGGCATGGAAACTGCTCTTTTGCACACCCGTGAAGACCTGCTCGCAGACCTTGACTACAACTCTCCCTCTCTGTCCTCATTCTCCTTGACCTCTCCTCTGCTTTTGATACAGTAAACCACATTATCCTGATCTCCCGTCTCCGTGAAATCCTGGGCATCACAGATCAGGCCCTGGTATGGCTTGTGTCATTTCTGTCTGACCGTCCTTCCGAGGTGGAACTTGGATACCTTCTCTCCACTATTACTCTCTCTACTTGTGGTGTCCCCCCAGGGATCTAATCTATCTCCCTGGTTTTTCAATGTCTACATGGCCCTGTTGTCCCCTTTACCTCCAACTTTCAGTGATATGCAGATGACACACAGCTCCCTTTCAGGCTACCCTCGCCCTCTTCCTCCTCCTTGCTCATTCCCGACTGTCTGTCAGCAATTCAGTCCTGGTGTGCTGCTAACAAACTCTGCCTTAATGCCAGCAAGACAGAGACCGTCCTCATTGAGACCCCTGCTCCAATTTTTCAACTCTCACTCTCACTCTGGCCGGCGTCCCTTGGTCCTGCTCCCCACCCACAAGTGAGGCAAAAAATCTGGGGGTAAAAAAAAAGTCCCACTATCTGCACCTCCTTAGAGGTATTCTACCTTTCCTCACCTTCCTCCAGAGGCTCATTGTCTCCAGAGCCCTGGTTCTCTCCAGACTTGACTACTGAAACAGTCTCTTTCTCAATCTTCCTACTTCTACTCTCAGACCTCTTCAACTTATCCAGAACAGAACCGCAAGACTTATCCTTGGCCTCCAGCCCAGGGACTGCATCTCTATGGCACTGAAATCTCTCCACTGGCTCCCCGTGGCTGCAAGGATCAAGTTCAAGACCCTCTGTATAGCCCAGAAGTCTTTCTGGAGCCGGCGCCCTTACTATCTACAATACCCTCTTCCCAAATACTCTCATTCTAGAGCTTTCTGCTCGGCCTCCTCCAAATCTCTGCGTGTGAACCGTTTCTCCAAACAGAGATTTTTGGGTAGATCTCTATCCTCTGCAGGTGCCTCTGTCTGGAACAGCCTTCCTACCTCTCACCGTCTTGAGCCGGACCTCCTCAAATTCCTGAAACTCCTCAAGACCTTCCTTTTCTCTTTCTCCTTCTCTCTCCCTCTCCCCTGCTAACCTCCTTATCTTTGCTTGTTTCCCTCCCTCCTTCTCCTGCCCAAACTGCTCAGTTAGATGACTGGTCGCCTGGTACACCGCCAGAGCCTCACATGTCCCAGGCTCCCCCGCCAGTCCTGCACTTGCCTCCGGGCCTCTGCCCTCTTACTGGCACTTCTGCAATATGCTCCATGATAGGGGCAAGCAGTCTGCACTTAACCCTGGCCCTTGGTGGACTGGATACATTTGTCCCCCTCCCCCTCCCACTTCCTGTTCTGCGCACTTACACAACCTTGAATGTTCTAGGCCTAGCGAGTCTGTCTGTCCAGTCCTCTCTCTGTCTCCCCTACCTAGCCGGGTTGTGCTTGAAATACTCATGTATAGTCACATTGAATGAACAACCACCAAGCAATCTGAAATGCTCGCCAGACCAGTACTGTAGTTTATTGATCTGTATGTTCCTTTCATGTCTCTGCCCCATTTTCTACCCTCACCCTTTGTCAAGTACTTCACTAGTAGATATGCCTTTGACCTAGTTTGCTAGTTATTGTTAGATCATTCAGAATCTCAAGGCCTAAGAATGATGACTGTATTCCCTTGTTCCCTTCCCGCCTGGAAGCGCTTTGAAGCACTTCACTTGTGTATAAGCGCTTTACAAAAAAACGATTACAATTTACAATTTACCTAAGTGAAATATTGTGAGCTTGGGGATTCTCCGCTCTGGCTCACTACGATGACAAACGCTCTTCAGGTCTACTTTTTAAGCGTGCTGAGTGAGTCCAAAGAGTGATCTAAATTAATGTTTTCAACAAAGTAAAAACTAAAAATACTGCGTACATTGTTTTTTTATATAAAAATGCCCTTATATGCAAAAATTACATTTGTGGCCAGAGTACAATTTTACTCATTTGTCAAGGAGGTTACATGGAATTTGAAAAATTGAATGCTTCTACATTTTAGGATTAACTGTGAAGCTTTTTGGCAATTGACTTTGATTGTACAACTTCTTTGCAAAGGGACTGTGGGTGATTTTTAAAACAGGCTTGAAGAAAGGCTTGCAACTGGTCTGGGAGGAGGAATCGTGAAACATTATTTCGATGAATATATTTAAATTGTTCCAAGTTTCATGTCATGCAGCTGTATATATACATGTAGGTTTCCAGATAAAGATGGTGCTAGGTTTTATATGTTATTTCATGTCAACTTATTTGCTAGCCAGGATGGAATAGATGCAAGCGCTGCGCATCTGTCCATTTTGCCAAAATGTGAATAGTGTGGAAACATGAAGGCATATTGGTGCCGCTTGTCCGACACTCTTCAATTGAAGGAGATTCTTTTCTAATAGTTATGTAGATAATGAACTGATGATGAAGTTGTTTTGGGCAGCGTTAAGTAATGCTAGGCAGCCAAATATATTTTATTTAAGCGATGTATTAGTATTATCATTGTGTATTGATCTTTCTTAGGACTATGAAATGTTTGGAATTGTAGTTATTTGTATTTAATGTAGAATGTAAAGTTTGATGTAAAACAAGAGCAGTTTTATGGCAATTTAGGGCCAAATTCTAAGAACATTTTTGCCATAATGAGATGCACTAATGCATCACCTCACTTGTACCAAAAAAAGAGACACCCTATTTAGAAAAGGCATTTCAATATGTGCATTATACATTCAAATTCCCCCTTTGCGTTTTTGCACAAATTCGGGGGGTGTCTGCGCTTTTCAATGTCTATCCCAAATTGAGAAATAGGATGTGAATTGAAATACCCAGGAAACAAACATATTCGTTTGCACCTGTGTGGTACAGGTTCAGGGGTATGCGCAATAACATTACTCTACCATTACTTTCGTTAAAAGCATTTGTTTTACCTTAGTTTTTCCTTTTTGGTAAATGGTACTTTACATATGGCGTTTGCATAATAATGCAGACAAAAGGAGGCCTAAGGGGTTTTGCTATAGTAGTGAGATGAAGCAGATAGGTCCCGATCACACAGGACTACACTTAGGTGTGTTATAGTGTACACGTTTTCACCGGATATAAGCCTGCTGTCCTTTCTAAGCATGCCTTGCATCAGTGTCGAGGTAGCACGTATCCCCAGGCAGGGGCAATGAGGAATTCCCTCACAATCACCTCAGAGAAATTAAGTACTTTTGAGACTAATAGAAAGTTGTGCTCCTATTGTGTGGAAAAGTTAGCCAAGAGACACTGTTGATGTATGTGATCTTGGTTGCCGAAATGGCTTATGTGAGAAAATGGATGCCACAATTAACAAGCAGCGTTTCTGCACAAGCTACACATAACCTGGGCATTTGTGCATCTACTATGCCATATGCATCACCAATTTCTCATTCTTGTAAGCCCCTTTTTCCTTCCCCTCCAGCAAGGTGCTGAATGAGACATTTTCCTTTTGTTTGGCATAACAAGGCCGCAGATTTATTTTCACATATATATAACCACAGCAAACAGATACTGAAAATAGCTCCAAAGGTGTGGTGACTGCTCCCCATCCTGCTTCCCCCTTTTTTCCATGTCCATCGTAGGCCCAACTCCCCCAAGACCTTCGAGTCTGAGAACCGCCTGCCCCTGCAGGTATTTGCGGACTGGGGGAGCGCCGTTTGCTGGGGGGAAGCTGAGCCTCTCATTGCTACCGCCAGACACCCCTGCCGTTTAGGCTCCCAGGAGGCGCTGTCCAGAACGAGCAAAGTCCCTTCCGGTTTGGCAATGTCTTTTTCGGAATCTGTCTCTTATCATTGGTCGCCATAACACCACCACGCCAAAGGTGGGTTACTGCGCACCGTGGCTCCCCATTTTCCTTGCTCATAGTTCCAGTAGTTTGGTGCACACATCCCAGAAAAACAATTCCATTCCCTGTGCTGATAAATGCACTTTTAAGTAATACTCTGTGGATTTGAGGTTGATCAATCCATGTCTGATGTGCTGAAAGCCCTTTCCTTTGCAGAATTTAGCCATTGCACAATTCAACTTTCTTCTTGAATTCTCCACCGCTGCATGATTCTCCGCACCCCTCCATTCCTGCCTTGGAATGATTTCCGACCATACGATCTTGGTCTCCCCCATTTGTGCCGATAACTCCGGTAATGAAGACATCATTTCCCTCAACAGGTTTCCTCTCCCTAAACTAGTTAGATCATTGCCCCCGAGGTGCACCACCAGCACATCGGGCCTCCGCTGCTTACCCAGCAGTTTGTGCATGTGTCCCCGCAGCTGGGACCATTTCATACCTGGCTAATGTACCAGGTATTCCCCAGCGGTCAACTCCTCCTGCTTGGATGTCCAGCTTGTCCCGGCCCTTGACACAAATGAATGGCCCACCACCCAGACGGACCATCGCCTTCTTTTTGTCATCGCTACTAAGGGGAAGATTAGGAGGAAAGCCGTTAGTACTACATTTTTTCTGGCCTGATATATCTTTTAAAACAACCAGATTTCCAACCTCCTATCTGCTTGATAGCCTCTGCGCCCAAACCCATCCCAGCTACTGATGTGGCTGCCCCTATCCTAAAGGAATGGGTCCCGTACAACCCCATACTAAACCCTGCCTTCGCCAGCGCCATGTCCATCATTCTCCTGAACTGAAAACGACTCAAAGCTGAACCGTCAATATGCATTAGGAATGGCTCCCCGTTTCCTGTGTGGATCCTCCACTTCAAATAAGTGGTTACACAACCAACTGGGCAAACTAGGCTGGCCTGGGTGCCCTCTATCATGATGGTTCTGCCCTTCCCCGTCTGGTCAGTCTTGGATTTTCTAATAAACATGTACACCTGGTCACCCCTTAAACATATATCGCCCATCCTCAGAAAACCCAGGCCCTTACCTTCCTTATTGACAGGCACCAATTTGCTTACCCTTAGAGCCCCGAAGAATGGCAGTGAAAAGGCTGCTGAAAAATATGCTTTCTCGTACTCGTCCCTACACACCCCTGCCAGGCTCCTGAACATCTCATTCAATTTCCCCACGTCGATGGGCCGCCTTTCATCTGGCTTGGTTTTAACCTGTTTGGCCCAACCCTTCATTGCCATGACAATATAATGTTCCTTCGTGGGATCGGCCCTGCCCCCTAATTTGTAGAAGTGCGCAATGGCTGCCAAATGATAGACAACCCAAGATCTGGACCTTCCTTGATGCCAACACCATCCCACAAAAGCCTGCATGGACAATTCCTTCTGAGTCTCAGGCAAGGTGCTGTTCTGAAAGGCTAAAAAACTCTCCCAGCACCCTCTGTATCTTCGCACAGTGTCTGGTGCCAGTGCAGAGTTGATCAATGTGCTCAGATCTCCCCAATCAAGCCCCACCATTGTGTTTGGAAGGGTGTCATCCTTGTGTTCGCCTCTGGATGGTTTTCCCGAAACCTTGCCCACTGCAAATGAGAAAGAGAATCAGCGGGCACATTTTTAACCCCCGGGATATGCCGTGCCCTGACCTATGGATTCAGCTGCAGCAAGCTCCTTTTGAGCTCCCTGAGTAACTTAAGTGCTCTGCCATTCCTGCTTGTCCCTTGATTAATAATTTGAACCACTGCCAAATTATCTGACCAGACCATCACCTTCTTGTCCTGCAGCTGCTTGGGCCACAACTAAAATGCTGCCACTATCGGAAACAATTCAAACAATGTAATATCCATGGTGATCCCCTCCTTCTGCCACTGTGCTGGCCACGGTTGCCCGCACCATCTCCTTCCCAAGATGGCACCGAACCCGAGTGCCCCCGAAGAGTCAGTGAACAGTTTTAGGCCCCTGTTGTGCCCAAAATCCTCTCTCCACAGCAACACACCATTAAAGTTGTCCAGAAATTCATCCTACATTTTGAGGTCTTCTTTGACCTCAACCCCCAGTCGTACGTGCTGCCTTGCATGCTGTAGCCCCACCGTTTTTAGTTCCACACTTCTTGCAAAAACTTTTCCTGCTGGGATCACCTTGCCTGCAAAATTCAGATTGCCAGCCAAAGACTGTAGCTACTTCAGTGTGGCTTTTTTTCTACCCAACATCTCTGCAAGTACCTGTTTCAGTTTAACCACTTTGTCTTTAGGCAGCCTACATTCCCCAGCCCTTGTGTCAATTTCAATCCCCAAAAAGGTCAATGTCGTGACTGGACTGACTGTCTTCCCACTAGCGAGAGGAACCCCAAACTCAGCCATCAATCCCTGAAATACCCCCATGAGGACCTCGCAGTCCTGCGTTTTTTTTCTCCCAATAAAAAGGAAATCATCGAGGTAGTGGAGTATCCATCCGACCATGGACCTTTGCCGCACTGAAAATTCCAAGAAGCGGCTGAATTTTTTCAAAATAAGAGCATGAAATTGCACAACCTATAGGAAAACATTTGTCAAAAAAGTATTCTTGGAGAAACTTAAAACCCAGCAGGTGATGACTGTCCTTATGTATAGGTAATAGACGGAATGCAGACTCTATGTCGGCCTTCCCCATGAGGGCTCCCCCTCCGGCTGCTTTTACCAATTCAAGCACCTCATCAAATGATGAATAGTGAACCCTGCATTGTTCTTCTGCAATGCCATCATTAACGGACTCGCCCTCCTGAAAAGACAGGTGTTGGATCAATCTGTACTGGCCAACCTCCCTCTTGGGCACCAGGCCCAGAGGTGACACCACCAAGAGGAGGAGAGGTGAACGGTCCTGCCACCCTCCCCAACTGTAACTCTTTACCCACTTTCTGTGCCAGTACCTCGGGCATAGCCAATGCCGACTTCAAATTGCAAGCCTCCCTTGCCCCGATGTTCCCGCTGAAAGGAATCTTAAAACCCCACCTGAATCCTTCCCACAGAAATTTTGCATCAGCCCTGTCGTGGTATGCATTTAAAAACGGAATCATGGCCTGCAAACGTATTGGTATTGGTAGGTGCTTGCTTTTTTCTTTGGATTTGGCACTGCCCTTCGACTTCCTTTCTCTGCTTGAGGAGCTACGCCCCCCGATATTGTGCCCTTTGCGTGCTTGTACCTACATGCACTCCCATAGGTGCACTTCCCTTCTGCGAACAACCAGCATTCTGCCTGCTCCCCCTGGTAGCTGAAACGGTTATTCCAGGAGGATTCTCCGTGTGAGTAGGTCCCCCTGCCTCTGCCATACGCTGGCCTTTTTCCCGGAACCTTCTCACCCAATGGCCTAGGTGGTACCATTTTTCTCTGTGTACCCGCCCACGTCTACTTCATCCCAGGTCATTGCCGGCCATACCTGCATCTTGACTCTAAAACCCCTGTCATAATCAATCCAGGCATCGCCCCCATGCTTCAGATACTATTCATGGATGTATTGCTCGTATGCAATCATTGCCACCCCGTCCTGTGGAAACTTCTCTAACATGATGGTGGCATACATCCGAAAGGCCCTTAACCAATTATGAATAGTGAGCTCTACCTTAGGTCTCTCTCTCTCTCTCTCCATCTTTTCCTTTTCCCTTTCTGTTGGTTCACTGAAACCCTGCCCCACAGGTTCCATCCCCACCAGATCCAGTATTTCTAGAAACTCTTTCCTCCACACCCACTCTTTGTATGCTAAGGGGATGTGCCATGCTAGAGCATTCACCGCCGCCCTGGCCGGTGCAAATCTTGGCATAGGCCTCCCATAAACTGTGGCATTGCTTACAATCTCCTGCCATTGACCCGTGATTGATGGTCCCACTGCCACACCTCCCTGGCCCTCCATTGCTGCTGGTGTCCTGCCATTATTAACCCCGGTCCCGCCAGCTCCTTGACCCCTCCAAGGCGTCCCCCCGTGCTGAGCTGTAAATTAGGAAGTTGTCACTTGCGACCCCTGCCTGTCTCCCCCACTCAGCCCTAGCACAGTTCCTGTGGCAGCCCGACCTTGATCTAAGACCATGTTTCCCCCATACTGATGGATCGCTTCCGACCCCCTGCCCACCTGGTTAAAAGCATTATTGTTATTACAAAGCATCTGTCCATTCATCCCATTTCCCCATGCTCGCATACAATCCATGAACATACCTTTAACCATCTCCAAGGTGGTAAGACCCTCAGCTGCTACCGCTGGTGTGGCTACAGGTGCGTTGCGAAGACCTCCCATTGTCCTTGGAGCCTCAGCAGGTAAAGGCGCCGGTGTGGCTGCAACCTCCTGCACCCTCCCCCTACCCTTAGGGGTGACGTTCCATTTTTGTGCAGCTTCAGCCTGCTGCTGCTGTCCTTGGCTTTTTTTGGTCATCACCCTCTTTCTTTTGCTGACTGGCTCCTCTTCTTCAGTGAGCTCCTCAATGTCCTGGGCCTCTCCCTCCTGGGAGTGTACTTCCACCCACGCCTCCTCCACTGGCGTTGGTGGGAACAACAGAGGTGACTCAGATCTCTGGCTGCGTCCCGCTACTTCTGCCCCCATTTGAGATGCCATCTGCTGCATCCAATTTGTGCCATATTTGTCCCCGGCCATCTGTGCCATTGCCAGGAAGTCCTCCAGGTCATCTCTCTGCTGCTCCTCCAGCCCCTTCTTCTTCCCTTGAGGATCCATTCCCTTCTTTGGCGTAGTGCAGTTCAAGTGACTGTCCAGTGTTTGTTGTCTGCCAACTCCTGCAATAGAGCCCGCTTTGCGCAGCTCCTTTCATGCTCCACAGCCTTTCAGCAGGCTTCAGGCTTTCACTGCTCTCCTGTGCCTTCTGATTCCTTTTCGTGTATGTTTGGCAGTTTTCAAAGAGCCCGCTTAGCTCAACTCTTGTTCCCTTTTACACTGTAGCCCTTTTCCATGCCGTCCCTTTCTTGCTCGTTTCTGTTCTTACTGTGCCTCTCACCACTGGTGCGCCTTCACCATGACTCCTTTGGGATAGTTTTACAAAGGTAGCGGGCGCCCCTCTCTCGCAAGAACAGACATGATAACCTGTTCAGTGGTTATTAACAAAAACTCCTTTGGGATAGCCCTGCTCTTACCTGCCTGCGTTGCTCCCGGACCGCCCTGTGCTCAGCTTCGTCGATCAGCTTACCGGCGCGTTCTTCCTCCTTCCGGTGAGTGCCACTCGCGCTGTGTTGTCTTCCAGTGGCCTCCGCTGCCTCTCTGATTCCAGCTCCCGTCGAGTGGGCACCGCTTCTTCCCCGATGTTTGCGCTGCTCCTGCGCACACCTCGGCTGGATGATACGATCCTCTTCTCCTCTCCGGGTCCTGCTCCGGTACCGCTTGGCGACCACTCCTCCGGCTGGGACTCCCTCCTGGACCAGCAGCCCCACGGATAGGGGACAGGTACTAAGCTCCACGAAATCCTCTGCAAGCGAAACGAAATCCTCTCAGCAAAACGAAATCCTCTCCTGGTCGGCGGGCGCCCGGCTGTTGGAAGAACTGCAAGTGCTCCTGAGCCGGGCACCCACTGCTTATGAAGCCCATGCTCTTCCCCTTTCCATTGTTGGCCCTTTGCTGGCTTTTGGTGCGCTTGGCGCTTCTTTTGTACTCTTCCCACCCTCTCTCCTGCCCCCGAGGGGGGGAGGGAAGAGAGAGCGGAAGGAGGAAGGCCCCCGTCCCGGTTATCGGGGTGTCTCCTCCATTTTCCCTTTGGATTTCCGTCGTTACCTTCATAACAATGAGCAGTGCTAGGAATAGGTTAGCATGTTCCAACTCTTGCTGGGTTGGCTCAACTATCAACGAAGGGGGCACCATTGAGCTGGGTGATAATGTACGCATCATGTCATACTCCACAGATAGTTGCGTTGGTTTTTCGGCCGTCGCAGGGATTCAAATCAAGTACCACCTTACACACCTCTAGATTCCACGTTACACTTGAACAAGCAACCACGTCTGCCACTCTGATGATTGACAGGAAGGAGGCAGCTTCCCCTCTAATTCTGCGAGTGGTGGCACCAAAGCGTGTAATTCTGGCCCGTGCATATAATGGCACTTTTGTACAGTTTATTCACAGTGCATGCTCATTTAGAATACCAACCTTGAAATAGCACACAGTTTTCATTTTAAAGTAAAAGCGCCTGCCTGTGTTTTTTCATCGTCATGAAAAGAAAATTACACCTTTAGAAATTTAAATTCATGCACTTGAATAAATAAGCGAGCTGATGTACCTCTACGGAAATCCACTCCTACATATTGGTAATTTTCTTTTTCTATAGTGCTGGAAAGAGCACTTTGCAGCAACGTAAAGCAAAGAACAGCATTTATTCCGTCAATGATGATGAACGAGAAGAACCTTCAACCGTACTTTTCAATAACTGCCCTACTTGAGTAGCAGAGGCATTACAAGAAGCACTTGCAAGAAAAAAGCCATAATCGCTTCTTTCACAGAACAGTGACCTCTGTGTTGTAAATAAGCAAGCGTCCAGGTTTCTTGCGATTATCAGCATCTAGTCAATTACCTAGTGACAATCCATATGTGCAAGGAAAAACTTTATTTGCCATTTTTACCAATTTATTTATTTGTTTTTTTTATAACGCGGATCCGCGATTCGACCCTTTGTTGTTCTGGTAGTGTTGCTTCTGCGTCAAATCGTTTCTAAAGAACAAAGACAAAACATTACTTTTAGGCGCCACATTTACTGATCCAATGAATCCTTGCTGCCATTTCTATCCCCATATCAGTACCCACTGGTTGCCATTTCACTCTAAGAGATGCGCGCAAGAGGGCAGCCGGTGGGACATCAACCTCGTCATTGAAGGTCATTTGGGGTGTTTTGATGTGGGAAGCCCTGCTTCATGTGATGTCACTCATCCCTAAGCCAGTAAAGGTGCCGACCCCTTCCATGGGTGGCCTGTTACAAGTGTGCCAGCGAGTGTGTGGTCCTGTATGCCCAATGTGCCTTCTTATACTGCATAGGCCCGCCACATGGGAGCCTACAACAACTGATGACAAAGGTGGGGGAATCAGTGACGTGGTCCCATGCCTCTCTCCTCCGTCCTCATCCCCGCCGTTTCTCAGGCGCAAGAGCGGACCAACAGTCTTTACCGCCAGGGCGCAGGTGGTTGCTGCAGCCCTACATGGGTGATTAGGTACCCCCAACCAGCCTGGCGACCAGCGGCCCTGCTAAGTGTGCTGTGTGGCTCTGCTCGGGTCCCTCCAGGTTCCATGTCGAGCTGTCATGCCCCCCAGAAGAAAAATAATAATAAAATAAACAAGAAATAAAATAAAGAAAAAAGACAGAAAGAAGGAACAAAGCGAAAGCCAGGCCAAACATCCTAGATGGACTTCTCCTGGCACGTGACCTGAGGCAGTGACGAAACAGCACTGATTGCTGTTACATGGTGTGTCCTTCAGCCTGTGTTTCTGGACCACCTTGCTTCCCAGGCAAGTGTCCTTGGAACAAACGCCTGATATTCTTTCACGCCCATGAGCACCCCATTATTGGAAGGGACAGTGACGATCAGGGACATAGGCTAGCCCCTTCCTCATCTACATGGAGGTCTACCATCCCTGGCACACCCCCGGCCGCTGATATGAGACCACGTCTGCTGTTCTATGGTAACCTGGTCCCTGAATTTGAGGTTGCATGAGCTCCAGCAACATTGGGCCCTCGATGGTGCATGTGGGTGGACCGATTAAAAATGTTTTTCTTTGCCTCAAAGGAAACTGATATTTGTATTTGTATTTTGTTTATTTGTATTGTGCACCCTGCCCACGGGCATCAGGCCGCATGTTTGGAAAGGTAGTTACAGATAAGAGTTACATAGATAGGTCCAAATTACATTGTATAGACATATTTACATTAAGAATAAAAAGATGAATCGGAAATATTACACAGAATGGCAGAATGGTCATCCATACAGTATATACAGAGAATAGCCTGTATGCGGGTGCCCGCTGCAAGAGTTACAAACGGAGGCCAGTGCTAAGGTGGCTAAACGCTAGATGCTCGTATACGGGCGCCAAAGTTCACCGAATCTTTAAGAACCTCCCAGCCGGTGATGGATCATACACATTGAATACTTATCCCCTCTAGTTAATAAGGAGTAAGAGGAATTCTGCCAATGGCAGGCTAGCCACAGTGCTTCTGAGCCACTTTCAGGCCCAGTTACGCCACTTAGCCATGTCGTGCATGCTTATCAACATAGAGGATGAAATTTGGGCACGGAGCATACAGAATTGTTTCTTCAAGAACCCGTTCCACAACAAAGGATTTCTGAAGTAGGTCGAGCAAATGAGCTGGCCACCAATACAGCACGGAAGAAGGAATGAAAGTCACTCCGGTAGGAGAGACACATGACATCAGAGTCCACCCAGCAATGCGGCAACGAGGCAGAGGTGATAACGCTAGAATATGCAACAGCACAGCCTGCTGGCTGAAACCAGCAGCAGATGCGGCTCCTGGGGCAGAGCATTGCTGTAGGGCCAACAATACTCTGGTACTGGTTACTTTTGAAAAAAATGCTGCAAACTGAACCACTACGCAAAGGTATGCAGAACAATGTGGCGAGATCACACCCAAACTGGTAAAACTCAAAAGATCAGACCGAGGGTGAGGTGGAAGATGTTCTTCATTGTCACATGATATGTTGAAGCTCAACTGGCAATCTTTGGCAACCTTGATGCACCATTACAGTGCTATGTGCACTGGTGCTCATAGACACTGGGGCCTCAGTTAACATGATGCCAACGGCCCAGTTCAAATGACTCCCTTTGCTGATGCTGGCTGTTTCCCAAGATCTGAGTTTTCACCTACAAGGCCCAGGGTACTTCTCAATTCTTGCTAGATGGTTCCATGACAGGGTTACTGACGATCGGTTGCCTGTGCTGGGAATGTTCTGTGTCATGCCTGAAGCAAAGGAAACACTGCTCAATTGTGAGACTGCAGAAGAACTAGGACGGGTCCAGTTTGCCCTAAGTGTCTTCCAGGAACACATTGCGGCTCTTTTCATGCTCATGTCAATTCATTTTGAAAGCATTGGGTGCGGGAAGGGACAGGCAGTTCTCCTGCAAACTAACCAAAAGATACATACCATCTCATTTAGCCACCGCCGGATCCCATTTTACCTGCGGCAACAAGTGGATATGGAACTCAAGAAACTCGAAATAGCAAATATCATCGAGAGAGTAAATGGCCCGACACCTTGGTTATCCTATATCGTGGTGACCCAGAAACCTAAGCAGCCGAATTAAGTCAGCATTTGAGTAGACATGTGGTTACCTGATCTTCGTGGTTTCAATGTATTTTCCACCATCAATCCCAAAGGTGGTTATCACTAGGATTCCCTTCACGAGCAATCACAACAAATAACGATGTTCTCATCACATGTGAGCCACATTTTGCATACAGGACTAAGCTTTGGGGTCTCATCAGCAGCAGAGGTGTTCCAACAGAGGTGTTCAGCGCCACGATGCCCCCGGGCTGACGTGCGCTTTAAATAAATCCGAATAAATAAATAAATAAAATAAATAAACACATTAAAGGATTGCTGGCGGTACCCCTCCGCCCGGGTCATAAATGTCAGTGATAATGTTCTGATATAATGCAAATCGAGCAAAGGAAAATCTAGCAAGACTCTCAGCGGTCATTCAGAGGCTCCAGGAACATGGGCTGACACTCAATCACCCAAAGTGCAAATTCATGCAGCTCCAAGTAGAATTGTTTGATTTCATATTTCATTCTAATGGATATCAGCTGATCCTTGCAAAGTTTGTGATATCAAAAGGGTGCTAAACGTATCACTGAAATAAATGCAATGGGTATTGCAACACTGTGTGATGGCAGAGTTTATTAAGGGATTATTGGGATGCAGAATTGGGGGAACAATTTTCTGATGTTGGAATATAGTACTTCTGCCTGCAAGCAAAACAGGTATAATTTGTTAAGGATTTCAATCAGGAGACGCATACCTTAGTCTCGGCCTAGTATGCAGCGCGCAATTGAAATGCTTAGGATTTTATGTTAGATTCAATATCGAGACGGTACACCACTCATATCACGCCCCCTATTCAAATACCCCGGGTCAGAATGGACCATGAACCAGGGTGGTTGGTAAAATATAATATTTATTTATTTATTTGAAAATTAAAAGAAATCATACAATTTTTAATGTGGGGCAGCAATCACCAATGGGGTGATTAGACCAAAAGGAATATAAGCAATGCACTTAGTTTAACCATCTATTGACACCTCTACAAAACACCAGGGAATAGGAGTACTTTTGAGTTTAGGTAATATTGCACTTGAGTTAGAATTTCCCCCTGCAATGTTCCCTCAAACCACCAATAATCAATTCTACATGGATAAACAGAAGCAGCAGGTAATCAGGAATGACAAATGGAAAACAGAATTGAAATCCGACCTTCCCTCCCCCAAAAAAGAGAGAAAAATGGATTTTAAACCCTGGCGATGCTAAAAATGACACTCGGAAATGAATGAATAAATGAATAAATGAATAAATGAATGAAAGTGTGTAAAAACCTTGAAACAAATATTATTCCCCACTACAGCAACAATGCAAATGTACTAACAATCACAAGCAATGTGTAATGTGTAACCAAGGGCATACAGTTTGAAAATGAGTGGCAGGTTTTAAAACATGTTTGCAGCAAATGACACGTTGGAAAACTTCGCAAATCCCGCCTGAAATTACCAAAACAGTTTTTAAGAAAAACGGTTGAAATAGTGCAAATTGTGTTGGGGTGTAGCTATAGATCATAGGTACAATATGGAATTGAAATTCGGTTTCTAGCTGGAGAATTGAGTGAGTCATGCAAGATCTAGAAAGGTACCCTTTGAGTAAAATGGAGAGGTGAAAAAGGAAATAATTTTTGACAAGAACAGTTTTACTCTACACTAACCCTGCTGCAGTCTCTACCTCTCCTGTCCCCTCCCAGGCCCTCTGCACTGCACTGGCCTCTCACTTCATCTCTAAAACTCAGGACATCCTGTCCTCACTCTCCTCCTATCTCCTCCCTCCCTCTCTTCCTGGCTCTTCCTCTGGCCCTTCTACAGCCATCCCTCCTCCCTCCTTCTCTGCCTTTGCCCTTTTTTCTGCTGACGAGGTTTCCAGACAAGTCCGATCTATGAAAGTCTCGTCTAAACAGGTTCACCCCTGTTCCTCCAAAACTATCAAGGACCACATCGACTCCCTGGCTGACTTTTGCAACCACTCCTTCACCTCTGGAGTCTTCCCATCCCCCCTTAAGCACTCCCTTGTGCACCCTCTTCTTAAGAAACCCTCTTCTGACCCCTCCTGCCCGGCTAACTATCGGCCAATCTCCATCACTCCCTTCCTGGGCAAGCTCCTGGAGAAACTGGCCATCTCGAGCTTAATCTCCATGCTGAATCTGTTGGCAGTCTTCATGACCATCAATCTGGCTTCAGAGCTGCCAGAAGCATGGAAACTGCTCTCCTGAACATCCGTGAGGACCTACTCTTGAACCTTGACTCCAACACTCTGTGTGTTCTCATTCTGCTCGATCTCTCTTCTGCCTTTGACACTGTCAACCATGCCATCCTGCTCAACCGTCTCCGTGATAACCTGGGTATCACTGGTCAGGCTCTGGCGTGGCTGACCTCTTTCCTCTCTAATCGACCCTCCCAGGTCCAACTGGGGTCCTTGCTCTCTGACATCTTTTTCTCCACCTGTGGTGTCCCCCAGGGATCAAATCTCTCCACCTGGCTGTTCAACCAGTACCTAGCACTCCTTGCCCACTGCATCGCCGCTCTCTGCCCCAACTTTCAGTGCTATGCGGACGATACCCAGCTCATTTTCAGGCTACCCTGGGCCTCCTCCTCTCCTTCACTCATCTTTGACTGTCTGTCTGCTATCCAGGAATGGTGTGCCGCCAATGACCTCTGCCTTAATGCCAGTAAGACTGAGATTCTACTCATCGGCACACCCACTCCCTCCTTCCCTGCAGCTCTCTGGCCGGCCTCTCTTGGCCCTCTTCCTGCTCCTACCTGCACGGCAAAAAACCTCAGGGTTATCTTCGACTCCACACTCTCCTTCTCTCCTCATATATCTGACGTCTCTAAGAAGTCACACTACCAGCTGCACCTCCTCAGAGGTATTCTTCCCTTCCTCTCCTTCCCCGAGAAGCTCACTGTCTCACGAGCCCTGGTTCTCTCAAAGCTGGACTACTGTAACAGCCTCTATCTTAATCTGCCTGCCTCCACTCTCCGCCCTCTGCATCTCATCCAGAACAGAACTGAGAGACTTGTCCTTGGCCTCAAGCCCAGGGACCGTATCTCTCCAGGACTGAAGTCTCTACACTGGCTCCCAGTGGCTGCGAGGATAAAGTTCAAAACCCTCTGCATTGTCCACAAGGCCTTCTTGGGCCTGGGGCCTAAATACCTTCAACTCTCTCTTCCTAAATATCTTCCTTCCCGAGCCCTTCGCTCATCCGTCTCCAACTCCCTCAGGGTCAGCCGCTTCTCGAAGCAACGAGCTGGGGGTAGATCTCTCTCCGCGGCAGGGGCCTCCCTCTGGAACAGCCTTCCTGCCTCCCTGAAACTTGAGGAGAACCATCTACGGTTCCGGAAGCACCTCAAAACCTTCCTTTTTGCTTCTGCTTTCTCTCTCCCTCTCCCTTGCTAATTCTTCGCTGAATCTGCACCGAATCTGCAACTGGGCCACTCTCGCCGACCTCGGTCCTGGGCCCAGCCACTCTCCACTTGCACTGCCTCCCTGGCAACCCCTGCACTGCGGGACTGTCTCTGTATCCCTACAGCCCCCGTTCCCAGCACTTGTCTGCACTAACCTTGCACGTGCCACCAGCTGGCCCTTATTTATTTTATTCTACTTACCTTGTACTGCACTTCCCCCCTCCCCTTGCACTTTCTCCCTTCCCCTACCCCTGCACTTGCGTGATCTGAATGACACCTGGCCTAGTAGGATCGTTGTCTGTCTTCCCCTGTTCCCCCCTCCCGGCCTCGTCGCGCCTTGAAACACTTGAAACCCTTGTGTATAGGCGCGTTACAAATGCCATATCATATCATATCATATCACTAGAGCATTCAGTCTAGAATACCAAAGAGGAACACAGTAAGCTCCAGAGTTGATTTGCAAATTCAACCCTAGTTCCCCAGTGCCCGCCCTGGCGGAACCAGTCCGATCACTCGAAATAGGATTAATAGTTTAGGATTTTACAAGACAAAATTACAAAAAGAAAACTGGCGCTAACACAAGAAATCAAAGGCAGGGTGGCAAGAATAATTCTGACAATATTACAAGTTATCAGGATAAGGATAGAATGACTTAGAGAGTGGGATTAAGGACAAGTGTAACGCTTACCTGGTATCCACAGGGACGTCACTCAGCCTGTTCTGACCTCTTACGATCTCAAACCCTTCCCTGGAGTCTACTCGACTGGAGACTGGCCCTGAAACAAGGATTGGTAGAGTTTAACTCCCTATTGTCTCTGTGTGCTTGGACCCTTTCTTCCCCGAGGTCCAACCCTTCCCTTTGATCCACAGCTCACCTTGTTTTCTTGGAAAGTGTGCTCTCTGTCCTGCTTTCAGCGCAGGGGCGCTTTGATTGATGCGGGCTCATTGCTGCCTAGTTACTTCACTGGCAAGAGTCCGACAGGTAAGTATAATGAGTCTTTTGAACAGTTCTCTAACTTTGTTCCTTTCCTTCCTTAGATGATGGCCGGCGTCCTCGGATGGCGATGTGCTGCTGAAAGGAGTAGTGCTGAAAGTGAGTGAGAGCGCGATGCGACCCTTTCGTATTTGTATTGAACTGAGTTATTTTTCTGTGTCTTTTAAGTGTCGCAACGTTTTCAGCGTGGATGCCGGTTATGAAGAAGAAATGCGGTGAGTAAGCGCGGTATGCAGCGCCTCTAGCTGTTTCCACGCTAACCTGGAGTGTCTTTTCCCTCTTGCAGATGGATGAGAAGTTCCAGAGACAGAGTTCCCTCAGAGCGGCTGGGATTCAGGTAAGCGTTTGAAGCTCGTACAGTCTTTAAAAATAAGCGAAGATTTGCTGAATGCTTACTAATGCCTTTTTTCGGTTATTTTCCCTTTTCCTTAGGAAGCGGCGTGCCGGGATGGGAATGACACCACCGAAGATGCCCGCAGAAGAGAAGAAGCGATGAATGATGGGCAGAAGCACCGCAAGGTAAGGCTGTTCCTAATGGTGTTCTTGTTCTTGCAGAAGCTGAGCGCAGAAGAAAGATGCAGGCCTACTGGAGACCGATCCGAACACGATGAGTGTCACTCTGCAGGTGCAGAAAACACAAAGCATGTTTCTCAGCCTGGGCGTGGCTTAAATAGTCTCTGGGTATCCCAGGTGTCTCTGGGCTGAACCACACCCAAAAGACTAGATTGCACATGCAGTTCTGGGAACCGAAATATATGGGGGCATCCATCTTGTCCCCATCAATGCACTACAAGTACAATCCACAATGTTATCCTATGGGAGTGAGTGAGTCTGGTGCCACAAGCGCCAAGTCTGACTCCAAGTGGGTCTTTGGAGGGATGGAGAGGACCTTGAGGGCCATGTAGGTGATCGTGGCCTGGCTCCAGCCTGACATCTTAGAGGGCTGGGGACATAAGGGGCAGGAATCATGACAACAAGGCAAGGTATACTATGGTTTTCTATGGTTCCTATTGATACTCACAGCCCACTTTTTGGTTTGGATTTTGGACAGTCAGTGGTTCTGGTCACCACACGTATCTGGTCTAACAAAGTACAGCCGGACAAAATCAGCGGGACAGGATCAGCTGGGCATGGACTGGATACCGGGTAGCACTTCTGGACTGGCAATTCTGGTCACTGGATAATATAAGTCATCAGGGTAGCAGGATGGCAGCAGCATGCAGTGAGTGGCGGCAAGCGAAGCTGGGTCAGGATGCCAAAAGTACAACCATTTTTCCCTTTGGTTATTTGGGAATTTTAGTGTTTTTCAGAATTTGAGACCTTGCTGGAGCAGGATCAGCAATGCTTGGCCTCGTAGTTGGGATCGGGAGTCTGGATAGATGACGGGTACAGGAACGCAGTGCAGGAATCAGGAAGAGTGTGTGTGTCCAGGGTCTTGTCAGGGACCCTTATTTATAGTGCAAAATGACATCATCCCATGCATGACTTCGGCAGACTTTACTAAACACACCCCTAGCAAAGGGATTGGACAAGGGTGCTAGTCTCCGCCTCGGTCTCAGTTGGTTGGATTTCTAAGGGAATGATGTCAGGTTTTGATGTGAGTTTTACAATGTCCAGAAACTCCCACATTTACTTTACTGAAAATCATATTTTGCCAAAAACAAACATTTCTTCAATTGCCATCTCTTAGCAAATTATACCCACCGGCTACATATTATGTGCAGCACAAATCAGTCCAATCCTCAGGTCTGTGCGACCTTGTTTCACCTTTCGATACATTTTGGTAATTTTAAACATGGAAGATTCGGCCTAAAATTCCCCAATTTTATACAGGGATGCGCATTATCTCAAGGGATGTATGTACCAAATTTTATGTTTGAGACATTAATATTTTCCTTGTAATCTGTCAGCTTTTGTAACTTCTGTCCCCATGCGGCAATGAGTTCTATCACGTTTTAAAAGAAAGCCCATAAAATTAGATTTAAAACTGCTAACTTTTGACATTTTTGCTAATTCTTGCTACCAAGATTAAAAGTCTTTAAAGTTTCTTTATAAAATAGTCTTTGTAACCAAAAGGCAGTCCTTTTGTTACTAGATCCTGTTTATTTGTCTTCCTCCAACTGCATACAACTGTCATTTCTGTCAAGGGAAGGGGGGGTTTACCATCTTAATTGAAGGTTTTATTGCCTCTTACACTTGACAGGTCAGTGTCCCAGGACTTCCATTGTCCCAGCCTGGAGCACAGATGAATGTCTGACGAGTGTGTGAACTTGCTTTGTCCTGGCCCATACAAAGTTTTTCAAGCTGCCAATTTTAACTTGCATGTCCTGGATTTATTGTATGTCTCCCTTCTTTCGGGAAGTTTCATAGCTGGCAACTGGAAAGACTGGTTTTTCTGAGAGCTTGCATATCCAGCCCATGTGTTTTAAACTCTTTAATTTCTTATTTTGGGTCCTGAATTAAAACAGCCTGTGAAAGAATATAGCCTATGTGTGTATTATCACCTCTAATATAAACCCTTTACATTGTTAAGTAAACATACTTTCCTATACAATTTATTTTCGAACAGGCAAATTCTTTTCTTCAGTCATTAAAGCCCGTTTTCCCACATGTGTTAAAACTGCTAGCATTTCTTTCTTTAAATTCGATTTGGCAGCTGTCTCAGATTGCCCACACTGTCTTTGCAGCTGTAGTCATTTTCTAGAAGCAGGAGTCTTATCTAAAATATAGATACATTTACACTTGACCTGGCTCAGGGAGTTAAAAGTCTCTTTGAACTGCTGTGACTAGATACATTTGGAAGGAAAATAAATGCATGTTCCCGTGTGAGTGAAAATGAAGACGCTTGTTGATTTCTCTGAGAGTTGGTTTGACTGGGCCTGTCACTCAGGAATTATGCCTGGTTTTGGTGAAGCACAGTGAAATATCCTGGGCATGACAGGGCCTTTTGAATCACAGTGGTTTCAGAATGAACAGATGCAATTAGCATAAAAAACAGCATTTTGAAAGGGTGAACATGTTACATTTTGAAGGGGATGTTGGCTTTTGCAGCAATGCAGTGCTGCCTGTTCACTTGATTCCCTTTATAGGTTTTAGAACACACTGGCATACTTTTTCAGTGTGTCCCCTGGTTCCATTTTGCCTGAAGTGTGCTAGGCAAGATGGTGCCACCATTTTTTTTGTTGCTGCCAAAATGCAGATTTGAGGCAGCGCAGCCAGGTTGCCGTTTCTTGTACAAATGCAGCTTAGTGATGTGGTGAATGCTGTTGAGTGGGTCCCTATATCCCACACTATCAACACACATTTCCAATGGATACAGTACAAATCCATAATGCAAGCATACATTACAACAGTGGTATTACCCAAGATGTTGCAAGACAAGGTTCCCAACTGTTGGAGATGCAAGCAAGAGCTAGGGAAATATACGCATATTCGGTGTGGGTGCAACATGGTGATCATTTCTGGGAATGAATAATAGGGAAGCTGTTTGAACTAACTGGGGCACGGATCCAGGCAACCATGAAACAATGTGTGAAAGGAATTTTACCTGATACGAAGGGGAAATTGAATAAGATGATTAGAAGAGTACTTCCATTCAGGATGATACTAGCCAAACACACCATAGCAATGTCATAGATATCACATGGAGAGCCCAACTATACTAATTGGCTGAGAGATGTTAAGAAATGGGTAACTGTGGAAATTGACATTAAGGGTATAGAGGGCAACCCAGAGAGTGACAGGGGCATTAACTGGCGTAACAGGGAGCCAACAGCTGCTGCGGTGCGGGGTACCCCGCCAGCACATATCCTGGGAGGGGGCTCCATTTGAAGGAAAAAAACATTTCTTTTTGAATTCAATCTGCATTCATAAAGAAATTATTTCTGTAACAGAAATCATTTCTTTATGAAGGCAGAGTGACTACAAAAAGAAACTTTCTTTTTAAAGTCCGAGGCTGGAGGCCTACATGCAATGGGGTGGAGGAGAGCCCTGTGACTTCATAAAGAAATTATTTTCATTATGGTTTCGTCCTTAACTGAAATAATTTCTTAATGAAGTTAGAGTGACTTCAAAAAGGAACAATGGGGCTCATTCTGACCATTACGGTCCACAAACAACAGTGCTGGTAAGCTTACAGGAACAGTTGTTTCCTGTGGGATGTATTTACCCATGCATCCGGGCCCTACCTCAAAACTGTGCAGTACTGGCATTGAAAACATCATAATGGCCAGAGCTCCCCAGAAAATGCACAGGAAAATCCCATTTTGCCTATATTGTGAGTTCAGAGATGCAATGCTGATTGCCAAAAGCAAACCCATACTGTTGGGAATTCGTTTTTCTTGAATGTCAAATATGGCAAAATCATGGGCACAGAATTACTTTACTGCAGAAACACACCAATGCCATGTCCTGAACAGGGACAATCTACTCCATATAATATCACTTGCTGAAAGGAATCAATCTAAAAAAAAAAAAATCCCAAGGATGGATGCAGTAACCACAAAATCCTGATGGTGGCGCTAGCGGTCTAAACTCTGACAGGAGAGCTGTCTTGCAAACTGCATGAGTGCAAAGAAAGGGGTCTTATTTCATCAAAGGTTCAAAGGGGTTGCATGTCCTGAGAACTCTTGACACTTCAGAACTCAACACAAGAAGCCAGGAAGTAACAGGGTTCTGTTAATTAAATGCAAAGTGGCCCCCTGGCCTCCTGATGTGAGCTTGCCAGACACCACACAAAGGACCCTTTCCTCTGAAAGGAATATGTTAATTCTGGATGTTTGCTGTCAACAAAGATCTGCCAGCCAGCAGAGATCTGTGACTGACCCACCCAAGTCTTGGAGGCGGACTTCAACACTCTGAGGACTGAATTGAAAGTAAAATATATGTTTTACAAAAACACTGATAACTCTTTGTAATCAAATGACAGAAATGTATAACTTTGAGAGCTTTAATTTAAAAAATGTACCTTTAATTCAAGCCTAAACTCGAATTTGTGTGATGTTCTGGGGCAAAACCCCATTGTTTATTAATATTACAGACTCCCTGTTTCAGCTAGACAAACGAAAATGCATTGGTATGTGGGTAGATATGTGAGGAACAGTTGTATAAAATTTAATGAAGATCCAATGTTGTTCAGCACATGAAAAAGTGCTAGAAGTTGCCATTTTTGAATGCAAGCTCCTAGAAACAGCAGATTTGGACAGAGACATGGCTAAATTCAGCCACACCATGTATATGTAATTTCAAGCAACTGTGTAACTGTGAAATATGTCTTTTATTATCAAATATAGAATGTGTGCAATCTGACAGAGGAGTGTCCTATCTGCAAGCCATAAAATGACATCCCTCTGACTCACAGTTCATTCCCCAATCAAATGATAAATGGAAGTTTGACCAATTAGAAGCTGAGAGAGAGGTAGGGTCAGTGATGCTAGAACACACCCACATTCTAAACACATAAAAGCAGGCAGACAGGACAGATAGGGACCTTCAAAATCCATCTGCAGCGGGACGCTCTGCCGGAAAAATCCATACTTACCTCCATCAACCTCCAGAAAGCCAAACTAGAGACTTCAATCTATCCAGAACTAAGAGACCAGACCAGAGAGAAAGCAGTGCTGTACCCAGAGAGACCCAGACCAGCAGAGAGAGCTGACCCAGATCACTGTGAAGTGCAGAGGCCAGACCAGACCAGACCAGAGTCCAGTCCAAAACCCTGACCAGATCCATGGCGAGGCCCATTTCACTCAAGAATATAGTGTGAGTACCTAGAAAACTGTGCAGAACCAATCTCTTAGTTAAAATAATATAATTCAATCTATTTAATCTAAGTAGAACTGCCTCCTAACTGTCACCTGTCATTTGTAAAGCTGTCACTTGTCATTTTCTAGTCGCAAGCTGCACTTGTCTTTTTGAACTTTAAAATTTCAAATCTGAAAAACGACCTTCACAAAATCGCTCATATCTCCGCAACCGTTTGTGCTAGAGACTTGCAATAACTTTTATTTGAAAGCTTAGAATCTTAGCTTTGAATCGCACCTAGAACCGCATTCCTACCCCTTATAGTTTTACCGCAATCGCGGAACACGCATCCGCGAATTTTGCCGCGATTTGCAAATTTCTTCACATGTAAAAACTGCTGCTGCTTGCCTTCCATTTGCCAGAAATTCGTTTAACCTGCTAACTATCCCTGCCCCATTGCTAGTGTGAGCCTGGACTAATATTAACTAGATACCACTCACCCTGAACCTCTGAAAGGGAATTAAAAAGCATTTCCAGCATATTTCTCATCCATTGCTAGCACATATCAAAGCAATTTGGGCCTGTATTTTCAAACTTCTGTAGTCTAAGCTTGCTGGGGTGAACTGATTCACATTTGATTGCATTTCTGAGAACTGTGTGTTTTCCTTCCATTTCCTTGCCTTGCATCAAGGGGGGGAGGGGATTGCCAGAGAAAAGTGATTACATTGTTTGGTTGGAATCATATTGAGTATTTTCTGTACTGCATTCATTGAATATTGCATCCACCTGAGCTTACATAAAGCATCCTCTACCACCTTATACTTTTGTTCCTATTTACCAGTGTGCTACCTTATCCATTTCATGTCAACTCATTAGTGATTATAAGAAGTGTGCTAGTGCCAGATTCTCCGTTGTTAATATTTATCATATCAGATTAAGTGTGATATTCAATTATTAAATTACTATAAAGGGTGATATATATCTATTGTTTAAATTATCAAATAAACCTTTTAAACTTGCAAAACAGAACTACTTCTTGGTTCAGTGGGGTCAGGGGGATTCCAAGAGAGGGGTGTTATATAGGGGTAGTCATCCAGAACGCATGAACTGGACCTAAAGATATATCAATAAGGGTTTTCATTCAGTATTATAGACTAGGCGTTGACTTAGCTGTAGTGTTGAATTGAATCCTCTTACAAATTGGGGGCTCGAGCCGAGACGTTGGGTTAGATTTACCACTTGTGCAGCTTAATACAGTGTGCTAACTGACGGGATACACACATCCGGTCGGATCACCACGCTGCATTACGCTGTGAAGCATTCCTCAAAAGGGACACTCCAAGAAAAGTTCTGTTCTGCAAAAATAAAATACTAACTTCTGTAAGTCAGGACAGAGACCAATCTCTAGAATGACGACCTTAGTAGACATGAAAATAGCCAGAGAGCACCTCTTGCATAAGCTATTTGTGAGAGGTGAATGGACCGAACAGGGCCAGGATGTGTGGTTGCAGGCCATCACACAAAAGGTCACTGAAACAGGGTCAGATATATATAGAGATCAGGGTCCCTTACATGTGGCCCTGAGTGAACTATATATGGCTCCTAAAGCCAAAGAGGAACACAATAAGATTGCCAGGATAGCAGCATACCCGTACCTATATATGGGAGACATGCAGGATAGATGTGCTGAAAGCCAAAATCTGGCAAATAGGCAACAGATGGCATTACAGAAGGCCCAATCTGACCTGGTCTCTTCTGAGCAGAGGCTGCAGAGGAGCCAGGAGTCAGAAGATGATAGTAGGCAGCCATCATTAAAATAAAGAAGGATATGGATGTGCTGCAACAGGAAAAGGTAGAACAGGATACCAGATTTCTGGCCTTGCAGAAGGAATACCAAGAAGGTTTGGACTCCCTACTGCAAAACCAGAAAAAGCTGGAGCAACAACTGGACTTCAACAGGGTATGTGCTGAGCAGGTAGTCACCCTGCAAGGCCACCTAGATAGAGTGAAGGCAGAGAGCAACAAACTAATTCTGAAAGACCTGGATACCCAGGCAGAGTTTGATCAGGAGCGCCAGAATGCTGGTGCCTTCCAAAGGCAGAGGGACGACCTGGCGGCACAAATGCAGGCTCTTAGTCAGGAAAGAGACGCCATAGGCCAGGAAGTCTGCCATTTAAAAAGGAAAATGGAAGAAAATCACCTGTCCCTCCAGGGGCTGGGTGACCTCCAAAAAGAAAATCAGAACTTGTTAGAGCACACCAGGAGGGTGGAAGATGCTCTAGCAAGAAAGGAGCAGGCCAATAGGGACACAGCTCAGGAGGTAACCCTCCTGCAGCAAAGACTGGCCCAGTTCTCCAGGACCAACCAGGAAGCACAGAGGGAAAATGAGGCCCTCTGTCAACACAATGATAGGCTCCAGCAACAGGTAGCGATGCAGGAGAAAATGATAGAGTCGAGTAAGGCCTTAACAGAGGAACTGAAAGCACAAATGCAGGCTCTTGCATTGCAACAGGGAGCAGGGGCGGATAGAGATGAGGTCCGCTGGGAAAGAGAGACTCCTGACCATAACCGCAGGAGCCCTAACAACAGGGGCCTTCATCTCCCCCAGTCCCTGGACTCTACCACCCCCATGTCCCCTGGCGCACATGAGCACAGGGCTGCAGGGATGGCAGATTACTATCCAGCTAAGAGTATGGGGCTCATAGGCCAGTACCACTCAGGAATGGAGGGGTGGGCATCCGGGTATGGGCACCCAAGTACAGTACAGTTCGATGGGGAACCCCAGGAGAGTAGGCCCATTAAGGGCATCCTGAAAACCTCTGCCCAGTTAGGTCAGTGGAGGGGGTACCCATCAAATCCTGGCAGCAAGGAGGAATCTGAAGACTCCTCTGAACTGCGCAGGACACAGGAGACCAGGTCCCCACATTCTGCCAGCCATTCCCAGGCTCGTAGAATCCGGGAAAACCTGGAAGAACAGACGGGAACCTCTGGGAGCAGTGCCTCTGAGTCCGAGGATGAATGGACAAGGGTTACCCGAACCAAAAAGGCCAATAAGGCAAAAAGGGCCTTGCTTAAGGACCCCTTAAAGCAGATTAAGGCGATCAGGAGCGTCATCACGCCTTACCATAAGAACGCTAAGTATTCTGTTTGGGAGCACTTAGAGTTGTTTGAACAAATGATGGAGACTTTCCATTTGAAGGACAGCCAAAGCTGTATTCAATATGTAAAGTGGACCTTCTCCCCGGAATACTCCAGTTTCTTTGCGGGGCTGGAGGACCAAAATCATTTAAGATGGTCCACCTATAAGGCGGCCATCTTGAAACATTTTTCTGTTCACAGAAATCCTCAAGAGGCTCGCAAGGCAGCCTACAATTTGCAATGTGGGGAGGATCAGGCCCCACAAGAATTTGTGCAGGAGTTAAAGCGTGCTTTTGCACAGACCACAAGAAGGGTGCGCACGGATAGCAGGGAATTTATTAATACGTTTTTCAATGCCTTGCCCAAATATATCATGACCCAGCTCGTGAGGGATTTTCACGAGAAAAGATCTTTAGACTGGGTCATTGAACAGGCTACCCGGATCTATGAGGTGCAGAAACCGATAGATAGCAAAAGTAATGCCCAGAAAAACCCCAAAGCCAACAGCACCCCTGCTGCTGCCAAGGTGGCAGAGGTAAAGGTCACCCCCGTTTTGGATTTGGAGATGGGGGGGCCTAAAAACCTGCCTGCACCTAATAATGCTAGGCCCAGGAGGTCCTCGGGTCAGTCACAGACAGGGAGCCAAGGAGGCAGCCCCACAAATGGGGTCCCTCGCTCTCCTGATTATGTAAGTCCCCGTTACAAGGGAAATCGACCCATCCTGGGTTATGTGTGGACTCCTCCAGCCCAAGGGGGGGGATCCAGACAAGCACCTAACCCAGGGAACTTCCCTCCAAACTTCCCACAGGAGGGCAGAAATTTACCAAACCCTGGGCAGAACTTTTTCCCCAGATATCCACCCGACTTCCAGCCCCAAAACCATCCATCCTTCTTTCCCCAATTCCCTGAGCCCAGACCACTGAATCCGGGAGAGGGGAGGCCAAGGGTGGAGGGGTACCCAAATCTTCCCAACCCGGGGTATTACCAGAGGAGGGACAGCTACCCTTCCCGGGATCAGCCCAGGGGAGAAAACAGGGCCCCGTATCAGCCTGAGCGGGTTTCCCAGTTAGAGCGCCAGGTTCAAAACATGGCGCGGGATCTGGGTCACATACTGAGGGCTCAGCAGAACCCTCAGATGGGCGTGCCGGCGCAGAACACACCCAACTCTGGACCTGGTGCTCCAGAACAATGACGGGGGCAGCACCCCGATAACTCACCGGTTCCCAGGGAGGAGGCACAAGGGGAAGGGGGGTGTAAAGCCTTGGAGGAAGCTTCCTTCCTCACTTGTAAACAGCCCCTGGAAACCCAGGAACCGGAAACAAAATCTCTTGCCCCTGAAAGTCTGCCTCCTAAGGAGCAGAGGGGGGGTAGGAGAAACAAAAGACCCAAACAGACTCAGTTTGAGGAGGAGGTACAGATCTTCCAATTTGAGGGAGAGGGATCCTCAGAGGATCCTGGGGAAAGGATCTTCTCCTTCAGAGAGGGGGGAACTCCTCCCAAAGAAAAATGGGTCCCTAGGGATGCAAATCCAGACTGGGGAGATGTGGAGACTGAGCTACCGCCGCCCACCATCTCATCCCAGAACCAACAGCAAGAAAATCCCCTGGTTCAAACCCATCCTGGGGACTGCCTCTAAAAAGGGGGGGGGCGGCCCAGAACCGGAACCAGGGGAACCCACAATGGCTCTGATCTCCAGTTGCCAACTTTTTCTTTCAGATTCCCAAGACTCTCCACAGAATTCTGCCCAAATCTCTTCGCTAGCGATGTCCAAAACCAGAAAGTTAGCCCACCAGTTGTCCAAAAATGTGCATTATCTGTGCCCCCTTGAGGAGAAGGAGGGAAGATATTATGCCCCGGTACAAGTACAGGGGCAGGGTACAATCTCGGCACTGGTGGACACTGGATCTCAAGCTACCCTTCTGTCCAGAAGGGCCTTTGACGAACTGAATGCAGGAAGGGGAGAGAATTACCAAATTCCTCTCACCTCTCTTCCGGGACAACTACAGAACTTTGACGGGAAGGAAATTCCCGTTGAGGGGACTGCAGACTTGGACATTAAAATTGGGCGACATAAGTTGAAACACCCGGTCATAGTTGTGACCCCGGAGGGCACCCCTTGTTTACTAGGGAATGACCTCCTGAGAAGGTTGTCACCCCTAATAGATTGTGTAAACAAGGTCCTCTGGACCCAGACTAGCCGACCAATAAAATTAAAACAGAGTGTCAACCATGTTAGTTTAAACGGCACATGCCACATGGTTGAACAAAAATCTGACCAAGTAGAATTTCACTTCCAGAACAACCAGATTCCAGACGTGACAGTAATAGCAGTGGGACAACAGACTGGTGATGGGGGGTCCTCTCTATTTCTGAAAATCAACCTTCCTTCCAGTCTAAAGTGGTATTCCACGCTGGAAGGAAACACTCTGAAATTCTATACCAATCCACAATCTGAAACTCCCACTCCTATAGTCCAGAAAGATGTGAAATCAGCTCAGAGCCTGGCTGATATTCAGCAAATTGGAGAGCAGTTGTTCATCCCTGTTCAGTTAAATGATGGGAAGGACTCTGTTCTCGCTCGAGTGTGTGTGAACAACGGTAAGAGCTTCATCAGCGAAGCCATGTTCCGCCAACTCCCAAAAGATCCAGCCATTCCCACCTTCAAACTGATAGACAAATGGGAAATGGACCTGGAAGCACCTAATTCCAAACATCTCCTGCCAAGCAGGTGTATGCTCAAAATCTCCATTGGCAACAAGAGCATAGTCCATAATTGTTGGGTCGTGCGAGACGTCACTGCCGCCTTTTACTTAGGCAGTGACATTCTCAATCGCTTTGCCATTAGTTTGGACCTAATAAACTTCAAAGCTTGGTCCCGATTAGCGGATAATCCCATGGGCTTTGATGATCCAGAAAAAGCATTTAGGTCAGCTCAATTGCTACCGTATGCAGTTGAAATTCAGGTTAAAGAGGAAGTCACCATCCCAGAAAGGACCCGACAATTCTCCCTGGAAGTGAAAGTTAAAAGGGGACAGGAGTTGAAAAACCCTGATGCTTACATACATCTAAATGCTTCTCTCCAACAGCAAGGGTTGGGGGTAAACCCAACACCATTAGTCAACATAGAACATGACACCATTCCAATAGAGGTGGATAACAGCGACTTAAAGAGTATTACTCTAGCCGCAGGCACCATTATTGGAATGGCGGTTGATGACCGACATTTTTCCATCGACTTAGTAAATGAACTGTTAGGACCAATCCCCAAGGACTGTTTTGACAGTGACAGTGAGGACAATACAACACCAGACAGGATTTTTACCCGGCATGGGGGGAACTTCCTGGTGTACACTTCCTGCCCTTATGGTAAGGAAGATGTGACTTGTGACTTCAGGACGGATGAGGTGATTTTCCAGGTCCATGAAGGCTGCCTTTCCCCCCTGAAGCCTCCGGTCCAAATCAGCACTCTGACCAGGGATTTCTCCACCCAGCTGGAGGAGGCCGCGGAGATAGCCAAACCAGAAGTCTTTCCAGGCTTCAGGCAGATGGTGGAAGAGAGAGTCAACCTAGCTGATGCCTGTGTGACTCTGGAACAAAAGCAAAAGTTGAAACAAGTTTTCTTGGATTTCCAAGATCTCTTTGCGGTAGACTCATATGACTGTGGTCGCACTGACATCCACACAACAACAATCCCCACGGACCCTGGCATGACTCCTGTGTTTGTGAAGCAATATCGCTTGCCTCTCGCATCAATGGAGTCCCTTACTGAAATAATTAAGAACCTTGAGTCCCGGGGAATAATCCGTCCAGTCCACAGCACCTTCAATAATCCGGTGCTGGGGATATTAAAGCCAAACGGCCAGTGGAGACTCTGCGCCGACCTTAGGGAGCTCAACAAACGGGTCCATACTTCCCGATGGCCTCTGCCCTACATTGACCAAGGGCTGGCCCAGATTCAGGGGTCACAGGTATTCACTGCAATAGACCTGACCAATGGATACTGGACCGTGCCTGTCAGTAGGGAGGACCAATACAAACTGGCTTTTACCTTTGGGGGCCAGCAGTACACATGGACCCGGACTCCCTTCGGATACCTCAACTCCGGCAATGAATTCAACATTTTCCTACATAAGGCCATGCCCGACCTGGGTGCGAGGGGTAACCTGGCTTATGTAGATGATGTCCTCATCAAAAGTTCATCTGTGGAGGAACACATAGCGGAGATCCGTTATGTTCTGACACAGTTGAGGGCCGCCGGAGCAAAACTTTCCTTTCAGAAAGCACAGTGGTGTAGAACCCGTGTTAATTTCTTGGGGCTTGAGATTACTCCTCAGGGCCTCTGTCCCCAGGAAAAGAAAGTGGAAGCACTTCAGAAACTGAAAGACCCCACAACTCTGCGAGAACTAAGGAGCCTCCTTGGACTGACTAATTACAGCAGAAAGTTCATTGAGGGCTATGCAGAGATCACCAGACCCCTTATTCATCTCCTGAAGGGGGGGGTCAAGTGGGAATGGGGTCCAGAACAAGCCGAGGCAGTAAAACAACTCAAAAGAAGCCTCTCACAAGCGCCTTGCCTAGCTTACCCTGTCAGAAACAAGGAGTTGTTCCTGGAGACGGGGTTCTCTAATACGTGCTTGACGGCAGTATTATACCAAAAGCATGACAAGGTCAATAAAGTAATCTCCTATGCGAGCAAAACTTTATCCTCTGTGGAGGAAAAATTCAACGATTGTGAGAAGGCACTCCTGGCAACGGTGTGGGCATTGAAGAATTACCGCCCGTTTATCCAGGGGGAACACATCATAGTGGAGACTCCGCACCAGCCTCTGCAATATCTCCAAAGTGACAGAATCCGGGCCGGAAATGTGAGTAATTCCCGAATTACTTCCTGGATTCTGTCAATGCAAGGCTTTCCTGTGGAGGTCAGATATGGCCAAAACAAGAAGAGTCCCCTCGCGCAAGGTCTGGCTGACTTGCATGATTGTGCCAGAGAAAACTGTCTCGAGGACGAAAGTCTAAAAATCAAGGACAACACGGAGGCATACCTTAATTCCCCACACAAAGGCTTTGAAGAGGACAAGTGTGAGGGAATGCCCACTGTCTATGTGGATGGATGCTCTTACCATGTTGACAACAACGGGGAGAAAGAACTGGTGGCCGGCGTAGGGAATGCATGGGTGAATGAGTCCCCAGAACCCTCCGCTGGATACAAAATTGGTCCCCGAAGTAGTCAGGTGGCAGAATTGATGGCTGTGCATCAGGCCATCCTCACTGCTGTCCAGCATCAACTCCACGAACTGGTCATAATCACAGATTCGGATTATGTACGGAACGGGTTCGTGGAGCACCTGGTTAATTGGAAAACCAGAGGCATGTTATGTGCTAACAACAAACCCTTGAAACATGGGAAGTTGATCCAAAACATTGATGATCTGGTCACCTCGAATGAGATGACCATCTATTGGAAAAAGATCAAGGGTCATTCCAAAGTAGAGGGACCAGACAAAACTGGAAATGACTTAGCTGATCAGCTGGCCAAAACCGGGGCCATCCAAGGGGATCTAATTGAGATTGAGTCCCTATTGGGGGAAATCCAGGTCACTGCTATCACTAGGTCCCAGACAAATGCTCACAACGACCTTTCAATTGCACAATGGAGCAAGGAGACCCCTGATGCTGATTTGATTACTGCTCAGAAGGGGGATCCAATTATTGGTAAATTTTACCAGCACCTTGAGGACCCTGAAAACTTTCCCCTGACGGATACCGATTACATTGGGAAAGAGGACCTAAGAGTGTTGATGAAATGTCCAAAAATGTTCCGGATTCAAGACGGTTTGCTGGTAAGGAAATCCAAAGCTGGCCACGATCAGTGGGTGGTTCCTACCTCATTCCGGAGCCTGATGTTAAGTCACGCCCATGATGCGGCCACCGCCGGTCATAGGGGGTTTCACACAACACTGGAAATCTTAAGAGAGGTTGCATACTGGCCACACATGGGCCAGGACCTCAACCAATATTTAAAGGGGTGTCTTGTGTGTGCACAATTTCAGCCATCCTCCCTTACGCACCGGGCGCCTTTACAAAAGAGGGGAATGACACTGCCATGGTCAGATTTACAAATCGACTTTGTAGGCCCTGTGATTCGCTCGGCTAGGGGGAATAAGTACATGTTGACTGTGACATGCTTGTTTACCAAGTGGGTGGAATGTCTCCCAGCCCCAAATTGCAAGGCAGAAACTGCAGCTGCCTTGATGATTAACCACATCTTTTCCCGTTTTGGTCTACCTCAAAGGATTGAGTCAGACAGAGGTAGCCACTTCACCAGTGAAGTAATGACAAAGATGTGGGAGATACTGGGGGTCAAGAGAAAGCTGCATATTGCTTATAGACCAGCTTCTTCTGGGTCAGTAGAGAGATATAACCGAACCATTGTGAGCATATTAAAGAAGTTTGTGGCAGATTCTGGGCCAAGTTGGGATATCCGATTACCTCTGGTCCTAATGGCTATCAGATCTACCCCTTCATCTGCAACCAAAATGTCACCATTTGAGTTGATGACTGGGCGCAAGATGGTGCTTCCTCAGCATTTGCTCTATAGGACCCAAGAGCAGACACTGATAAATGCCTCCACTACTCATGAGTATGTAGAGAATTTAAGGAAACACCTCCAACATGCTTTTGCTTATGCTCAGCGGAATCTAGAAAGATCAGCTGATAGCATGAAGACCCATTATGACCTGAAAACTTCCAGGAAGGAATATCAGGTGGGAGACCGGGTCTATCTATACAACTTCCAAAGGAACCAGGCCAAGCAGCGCAAATTTTTGCCTACATGGAAAGGACCCTTTGAGATCATCGACAAGATCTCACCTGTGGCCTACAAAATCCACATCCCCAAAGGTCCTTTGGCAGCGGGGGAAGACAAGTGGGTACACATAAACCAGTTGAAGTGTTGCCATCCCAGGCACACTCTGCAACAACTGGAGGAATCCTCTGGAATCCTAGCGGGTACTGTCTCAGATTAATTCAGTTCCAACCATAAAACATACCACATCTAGTCTCTAAAATACTGTGATTTGCATGAAACTGTCTCTTAGTTATACTGTTTTTTTTTCAAAATAAGAATGTAATGTTTCGTTATGATGAAATGCATATGCTGCCCCACTATCTCAACAGTGGTGGAAAAACGTCTATGAGTAGGTATTGCCGCTCTTCCTTTGTCGTCCTAGGAGAAAGAAGACCTTGAGAATGACCAAGAAGGACGATCCGGAGACCGGGAACGAAGATCCAATGGGCCCAGTGGACCGCCCAATACTCCCATCAGGACCGGCGAAGAGAACCGATCGATCCGACCGGATGGAGGAAAAGATGCTGAACTGTGCCATTTATCGGAAGAAGAGGAGAACTACATCCCAGATCTTGCGGGTCCCATTAGTGAAGGATCAGATGGCCACCGCAAGAAGGGGGGCTTGTGGGATGTATTTACCCATGCATCCGGGCCCTACCTCAAAACTGTGCAGTACTGGCATTGAAAACATCATAATGGCCAGAGCTCCCCAGAAAATGCACAGGAAAATCCCATTTTGCCTATATTGTGAGTTCAGAGATGCAATGCTGATTGCCAAAAGCAAACCCATACTGTTGGGAATTCGTTTTTCTTGAATGTCAAATATGGCAAAATCATGGGCACAGAATTACTTTACTGCAGAAACACACCAATGCCATGTCCTGAACAGGGACAATCTACTCCATATAATATCACTTGCTGAAAGGAATCAATCTAAAAAAAAAAAAAAATCCCAAGGATGGATGCAGTAACCACAAAATCCTGATGGTGGCGCTAGCGGTCTAAACTCTGACAGGAGAGCTGTCTTGCAAACTGCATGAGTGCAAAGAAAGGGGTCTTATTTCATCAAAGGTTCAAAGGGGTTGCATGTCCTGAGAACTCTTGACACTTCAGAACTCAACACAAGAAGCCAGGAAGTAACAGGGTTCTGTTAATTAAATGCAAAGTGGCCCCCTGGCCTCCTGATGTGAGCTTGCCAGACACCACACAAAGGACCCTTTCCTCTGAAAGGAATATGTTAATTCTGGATGTTTGCTGTCAACAAAGATCTGCCAGCCAGCAGAGATCTGTGACTGACCCACCCAAGTCTTGGAGGCGGACTTCAACACTCTGAGGACTGAATTGAAAGTAAAATATATGTTTTACAAAAACACTGATAACTCTTTGTAATCAAATGACAGAAATGTATAACTTTGAGAGCTTTAATTTAAAAAATGTACCTTTAATTCAAGCCTAAACTCGAATTTGTGTGATGTTCTGGGGCAAAACCCCATTGTTTATTAATATTACAGACTCCCTGTTTCAGCTAGACAAACGAAAATGCATTGGTATGTGGGTAGATATGTGAGGAACAGTTGTATAAAATTTAATGAAGATCCAATGTTGTTCAGCACATGAAAAAGTGCTAGAAGTTGCCATTTTTGAATGCAAGCTCCTAGAAACAGCAGATTTGGACAGAGACATGGCTAAATTCAGCCACACCATGTATATGTAATTTCAAGCAACTGTGTAACTGTGAAATATGTCTTTTATTATCAAATATAGAATGTGTGCAATCTGACAGAGGAGTGTCCTATCTGCAAGCCATAAAATGACATCCCTCTGACTCACAGTTCATTCCCCAATCAAATGATAAATGGAAGTTTGACCAATTAGAAGCTGAGAGAGAGGTAGGGTCAGTGATGCTAGAACACACCCACATTCTAAACACATAAAAGCAGGCAGACAGGACAGATAGGGACCTTCAAAATCCATCTGCAGCGGGACGCTCTGCCGGAAAAATCCATACTTACCTCCATCAACCTCCAGAAAGCCAAACTAGAGACTTCAATCTATCCAGAACTAAGAGACCAGACCAGAGAGAAAGCAGTGCTGTACCCAGAGAGACCCAGACCAGCAGAGAGAGCTGACCCAGATCACTGTGAAGTGCAGAGGCCAGACCAGACCAGACCAGAGTCCAGTCCAAAACCCTGACCAGATCCATGGCGAGGCCCATTTCACTCAAGAATATAGTGTGAGTACCTAGAAAACTGTGCAGAACCAATCTCTTAGTTAAAATAATATAATTCAATCTATTTAATCTAAGTAGAACTGCCTCCTAACTGTCACCTGTCATTTGTAAAGCTGTCACTTGTCATTTTCTAGTCGCAAGCTGCACTTGTCTTTTTGAACTTTAAAATTTCAAATCTGAAAAACGACCTTCACAAAATCGCTCATATCTCCGCAACCGTTTGTGCTAGAGACTTGCAATAACTTTTATTTGAAAGCTTAGAATCTTAGCTTTGAATCGCACCTAGAACCGCATTCCTACCCCTTATAGTTTTACCGCAATCGCGGAACACGCATCCGCGAATTTTGCCGCGATTTGCAAATTTCTTCACATGTAAAAACTGCTGCTGCTTGCCTTCCATTTGCCAGAAATTCGTTTAACCTGCTAACTATCCCTGCCCCATTGCTAGTGTGAGCCTGGACTAATGTTAACTAGATACCACTCACCCTGAACCTCTGAAAGGGAATTAAAAAGCATTTCCAGCATATTTCTCATCCATTGCTAGCACATATCAAAGCAATTTGGGCCTGTATTTTCAAACTTCTGTAGTCTAAGCTTGCTGGGGTGAACTGATTCACATTTGATTGCATTTCTGAGAACTGTGTGTTTTCCTTCCATTTCCTTGCCTTGCATCAAGGGGGGGAGGGGATTGCCAGAGAAAAGTGATTACATTGTTTGGTTGAAATCATATTGAGTATTTTCTGTACTGCATTCATTGAATATTGCATCCACCTGAGCTTACATAAAACATCCTCTACCACCTTATACTTTTGTTCCTATTTACCAGTGTGCTACCTTATCCATTTCATGTCAACTCATTAGTGATTATAAGAAGTGTGCTAGTGCCAGATTCTCCGTTGTTAATATTTATCATATCAGATTAAGTGTGATATTCAATTATTAAATTACTATAAAGGGTGATATATATCTATTGTTTAAATTATCAAATAAACCTTTTAAACTTGCAAAACAGAACTACTTCTTGGCTCAGTGGGGTCAGGGGGATTCCAAGAGAGGGGTGTTATATAGGGGTAGTCATCCAGAACGCATGAACTGGACCTAAAGATATATCAATAAGGGTTTTCATTCAGTATTATAGACTAGGCGTTGACTTAGCTGTAGTGTTGAATTGAATCCTCTTACATTCCGGACCGGCATATTACAGGTCTGCCTGCTGGGGCCGCTGTGCCCGACAGATCTGACCCTGCCAGGCACAGCGGCCATGGCAGGCAGACCCGTCATGGAAGCACCGCCACCCTTAACAACGGTGCCAGTGCTCCCGTGTATCCATTCCCATGGAGTCCTATCGGAAGAAATGGCTGCACCATCTTGCCTAGCACACTTCAGGCAAAATGGAACCAGAGGACACACTGAAAAAGTATGCCAGTGTGTTCTAAAACCTATCCTGTAGGACTCCATGGGAATGGGGATTAACGAAATTACTGTAGCCTGACTTCCCTGCCGCCGGACTTGGAATAGCCGAGTGGCACCGGGAAGTCAGGCGCCAGTAATGTTTTACGGGTCCAGCGGCAACCCGCCAGTAGCACCGGCACGGTTACCGCCAGACCCGTAATGAAGTAATAGGGCTCCCATCTGCCCCATGACATGTGAGTGTATGGTGAAAGGGTGCACACAAATGTATGGGTGGCTGCGAGTGCTTGTACGGTGTAATGGTGAACACTTAAATGTATGGGTGGCTACCTGGGTGTGCCTGTATGGTGAAAGGGTGCACAAATTAAATGTATAGGTAGCTGCCTGTGTGAGTGTATGGTGAAAGGGTGCACACTTAAATGTATGGGTGGGTGTCTTTGTGTGTGCATGTATGGTGAAAGAGTGCACTTTTAAATGTATGGATGGCTGCCTGGGTGTGCCTGTATCGTGAAAGAGTGCACACTTAAATGTATGGATGGCTGGGTGTGCTTGTGTACAGGGGCACAACAAAACCTACATTTCAGGGGGGCTAACCCTTCAAATGTTGGGAGGGGCGCTAACTTCACGGGCGATGCAGAGGGGCAAACATATTTTTTGTGGGGGCATCTAACTTCTTTACACAATTAATTGAGACTATTTTAGTGCAGATTCAATGTTACAAGCAGTTAACTGTCTCCTTTAAGTCTCCTTTTCCCTCTCTACCCTTCCACTCACTTCCATGGCATGCAAGCACTAAACACATATCACAATTTAAATTGCCTAAAAAATGTGGCATTTGAATGCAGGTACTAATAGTGAGATGCTTTATGTTGGTAATTGCTGGGCCCATGTTAACAACAAAACCCAAGTGCCGTTTAACATCTGTATCCTGTTCTGTCCGGCAACTGCTCTAAAGGTCAGCCAGGTCGAGTCAACATAGCCCAAAATTTCAAGGGGGGAGTTCTGAAGCCCAGTGAACTCAATGGTGTTGTGCCACTACTTGTGTTTAATTCCTTGATTACTCCTAGTCCTATTCTTCCTCGTCCCAGTACTTAAGTATGAGGCAGTACTTGTGTATGAGTCACTCTGCCTCATACACAAGTACTGGGATGAGGTAGAGGTACATGGAGATAATGCCTGACTTAGCTACCTGTAATCTTCATTACTCCTAGTCCCACTCTTCCTTATCCCAGTACTTACCTATGCGAGAAGGCGCCTCATACGTAAGCTCTGGGATGAGGAAGAGGGACTTGGAGGTAATTCTGGGATAATGAGCTGATTTTGGAGGTTCGGGTAGGGGTTGGGAGGGAGAGGGGTTGTGTGGGGTGGCGGGATTGTGTGATAAATCATAATGCTTGTCCATGTCCGGGCTAAGCAGGCATTATATGTGGTATTAGTGGATAGAGAGGCATTTTGGTGCAGCCAGTCTAGTTATTCCTCAGTTTGGTATGACTTTCTTTTAACTGGGCATTTCTGCTAAGTGTAATTACCTCTCTAGATTGGCATTTCGGTGCTGCCACTCTAGCCATTTCTTACTGCGGCATTGTATATTTTTCTGGGCATCTGTGATAAAATTATATGATATGATATAACTCATTAATAACGCGCCTGCACACAAGAGTTTCTACGCGTGCCAAGACACGGTAGGGGAGATAGAGGGAGGACAACACAAACGATCTCACTATGCCTTGTGTCATTGCGAGAACGAGAAGTGCACAGGGAAAGGGAGGGGGGAAATTCAAGGGAGAGGGGAGGGGAAAACGGGGTAGCAATGCTCTGGGTAAGTGGAGCCAGGGCAGCGTGGCTATGGGTAGTGCAAGGAGAACAAAGGACTGCAGGGTTACAGTTACAACCCCTAAGTGCATGGTAGGCCAGGAGGCACTGTAAGGGTGATCGATCAAGAAAGAGCCTGGACTCAGAGAGACTCTGAAGGTAGCCAATCAACCAGTCGGTACAGCAAACAGGTAGGTCAGCAGGGGAGGGAGAGAGAGAGAAAGTAGAGGAGAAGAGGACAGTTTTGAGCTGCTTCCGAAACTTCAGGTGGTCCAGCTCAAGTTTGAGAGGGGCAGGGAAGCCATTCCAGAAGGAGGCACCAGCAGAGGAGAGAGATCTACGCCCCCCCCACTTTCTGCCTGGAGATGCGTCTAACCCTTAGAGAATTGGAGATAGCTGAGCAAAGGGCTCGAGAAGGAAAATATTTTGGAAGAGAGCTTTGAATGTAGTGCGGGCCCTGCCCCAGAAGAAAACCTTGTGGACAATGCAAAGGGTCTTGAATTTGATCCTTGCAGCCACCGGGAGTCAGTGGACAGATTTCAGGGCTGGAGAGATACAATCCCTGGGCTTAAGGCCAAGGATAAGTCTTGCAGTCCTGTTCTGGATTAGTTGCAGATGGCGGAGAGTAGAGGACAGCAGAATGAGAAAGAAGCTGTTGCAGTAGTCCAGCCTAGAGAGAACCAGGGCTCTGCAGACAGTGAGCTTCTGGTGGAAAGTGGGAAAGGGAAGAGTCTCCTTGAGGAGGAGCAGCTGGTAGTGGGATTTCTTGGCCACGTCCGAGAGGTGAGGAGAGAAAGAGAGAGTGGCGTTGAATATGACAGCAACGTTTTTTGCCTCACAGGAGGGCAAGAGGGCTCAAGGTGGGCGGCCAAATGAGAGAGGGAAAGCGGGGGCAGGTGTCCCAATGAAAAGGATCTCCGTCTTACTGGCATTAAGGAAGAGATCATTAGGTGCACCAATACTAAATCGTGGATAGACAGTCAGGAATTAGCGAGAGAGGAAAGGAGGCTGAGGGGAGCATGAAGGAAAGCTGAGTCATCCGCATAACACTGAAAGTTAGAGGAGAAGGTAGAGCTCAGGTGGGCCAAATGGGCCAAATAGAGGTTAAAAAAACAGGGTGAGAAGATAGAGCCCTGGGGAACGCCACATGTAGAGAGAGGTGGCGGAAAGAATGGGACCAAGTTGGACCTGGGAGGGGTGGACAAAGAGGAAGGAGGTCAGTCACTCCAGGGCCTGATCTGTGACGGCCAGGTTCTCATGGAATCGATTGATCAAGATGGAAAGGTTGATTGTGTCGAAACCAGAGGAAAGAAGGAGGATGAGGCCAGAATGAATACTGGAATCAAGGTTAGAGAGCAGATCTTCACAGGTTTTCAGGAGAGCAGTTTCCATGCCTCTGGCAGCTCTGAAGCCAGACTGATGGTCATGGAGAAAACCAACAGATTCAGTGTGGAGAGTAAGCTGGGAGATGGCAAGCTTTTCCAAGAGTTTGCCCAGGAAAGAGGTGATGGAGAGTGCGCGATAGTTTGCCAGGCAGGTAGGAACAGCAGATTGTTTCTTGAGGAGTGGGTGCGCAGGGGAGTGCTTAAGGGGAGAGGGGAACGTTCCAGTGGCGAAAGAGTGATTACAGAAATCGGCCAAGGTTGAAGCGAGGGTGTCAATATGGTCCTTGATGGTTCTGAAGGAGCAGGGGAGTGCCTGTTTGGACGACACTTTCATAGAAAGCACTTGTCTAGAAACCTTGTCAGGTGTTGTCAGAGAGAAAGCGGAAAAAGGAGGAGGAGAGGTAGAGATGGCCAAAGGGGGCCGAGAGAGGAAGAGGGAGAGGAAGAGGAAGAGGAGATAGAGGACAGGATGTCCTGAGATTTAGCAGAGAAGTGAGAGGCCAGAGCCGTACAGAGGGTCTGCGAGGGAACAGGAGAGGTAGAGACCGCAACAGGATTAACCAGTTCCTTTCAGATTTGTAAGAGTTTGGCCGTTTTGTTAGAGGCCGCGGAGATGCAGGATTTAATGTGTGATCTCTTCTTGATGAGTGTTATTGCTTCAACTGGCATTTTGGTGCAACCAATCTAGGTATGTCTAAATGTGGCCTGGCATGATTTACTGTAATGTTATTACGTGTCTACATTGGTTTACACTGTGCAGCCAGTTGGACATGTTTTCATTGTGGCATGGCATTTTTAATAGCAAAACATAGCACACAACTTGCATGTATTGGATTGGTGTTACCATACAAAACAATGGCAAACACTGTGGCTTTATAGCCAATTTTTCTCAGAAAGTGTGCTGTATATTACATTAAAACACATATTTATATCTTTCTCCTAGTGCATTGTGTGGCATATCGCTTCAGCAGCACGTTTGTGCGTGTTGCACAAGCATGACAATCTAGGCCGGCCCAGAGTGTGGCGCGATGCGTGATTTGTTCCTGAGTTGGGGGCGGGCGGCCCTCAGCATCGCTCGCAGGGGGACCGCCACATTTTGTGTTACACCACTGGAGGCATTCCAGTGTCTGGCATGAGGAATGGGATATCCTGCAAACATCGTCTGATTAGGACCCCCACGAATCTATTGAGCAGGAGAATCACACTAGGTAAGGAAAAACACTAGTGTTAGATGACTAGAGTAGCGGAATAAAGGCTGGTTGAGAAAAGGAAGGGTACAACTGAGTTAACCAATTGAGAGGCCAAGGGTGTTTGGGGCTCATGAAATATGAGCAGGAAAAGAAATGGAACATGTGACAGATGTTTGGGATCTCAGGCTCTGAGCAGGCTCTTTGTTTATGTTGACAAGGGAAACCTCTTCTGCTTTGATACTCACAAATGAATGAATCATTTCTGATTTTGGTTATCTTAGACTTATAAAACTATATGGTTTAATGGTACAAAATGAAAAAATATATTTAGAAAAAGTATTTTTAACTGCTTTTTCACACAGAGTCTGCATTAGGAGCACCAGTAAATTGGCCTGACCCAGCAACATAGTGTTGAAACACTCTTCTTTGTTTTTTAAAACATCTTTTATTGGTTTATATTAAACCTTTAAATATGCAACATCCAGAGGCATTGTGTTTAGGCCTGGTGATGATTCCTTGGACTTGGGCCATTGAGCAAAGATTTGTGTAGTCCATCGATGGGTAGCAAGCATGTTTCAGGTTTGGCTAGGATAAGGGGAATGCGCTTACCGAGACAGGGGGAGGCTCTTCTTTCAAAGTGAAGGAGAAAATCCTGTGCAAAGCTAGGAAGAAATTCCTGTTGTTCTACGCTGGTTTGGAACTTCAACTTTACCCGGTCTTAGCACGGAGCACACTAGTGAAGAGAAGTGAGTTCTAGCCATTGTGGTAGGTCAAAAGAATGAGGCAGACCAATATTTTCCATTTTAGGAGATGTTATTTGAAACAATAAAGAAAATGCCTAACTGTCCCTATTCTAGGGACTTCCCAACCAAACAGAACTAAACTAGGGTGCTTGTTCCGTGGTTGAAAGACCAAAGTAAGTCTGTCCCCTGTCCAAAAACTGATCCTTACTGACTCTAGCACTTATACTTAATAACTAAAGACCAGGAGAATGACTCCCTTTCCCTAGGGTTGTTTTGCCAGCAAGTACTTATCAGAATAGATTTTTCAAATAGCTTCATCCTATTTCCTGTACCAGTTGCTTCAGTTCTTTCAAAGGATTTCTCCACTTCTCTTTCTTTAGTTCTGTTTGAACTCTGAGGTTCCTCTCTCTAGGTGCGTGGGTCTCTCAATATTTGTTTACTCTGTTCCTCTGACTTAATTCTGGGAACTATTCTTTTCCTGAGACCAGTTACTCCAATTCTGTAGTTACTGGGATACTACTCATTATCCTTTGTGTTTTCCCTGTCTTCACATTGGGATCTTTGTAATGTACCCAGTGACCTGTTTCACTACCTTTGTAGGCTTTCCATTCACTGGGACAAATTGGTGGAGCTCCTGAAGAAGAATCACTCAGATTATAATTTCTACAATCACTGAGACAAGGACACTGCTCCCCTTTATGGTTTTCACTGTTCTTAATGTATTCACATTTACTGGAACGAGTAGTTAGAGCCCCTTTATGATTCACAAACTTCTTGATGTATTCACATTCACTGGGACGAGTAGGCTGAGTCCCTTTCTGATTCTCATGCTTCTTAATGTAGTCCCATTCACTGGGATAAGTAGGCTTCTTCGATTCCTTATATTCATTTCCATTATTATCAAGAGGGATACTAGATTGCCTCCTGTTATATGAGCCTTTTCCCCCAGGTCTCCCGCTCTCCCCTTTACTTGTCATGTAATAGGGCTGCGTTACTGGGTCGGTCCTCACCTTTGGTGTCCCTCTGTAGAATGGTCGTTTCATTTGCTTCATCTCCTCGTTCCAACATGCTTCAATGCCATTCTCCCTGTTTGGTCGCGGCGTGGCAAGGTGTTGTCGTTCATTCTCCTTCCCATCCACCACCAGGTAAATACTCTCTCAGCGTCCACATGTATCTCGGGGTTTCCCAGACGCGGCTTCTCCCCACCATTCTTGTTTCTGTAATGTCGGTCCAGGGCCTGCTACTGGTTTGGCAAGCATCCTCAGACCTGCTCCTCTCACAGTGCAGCTCAGACAATGCTAGGTTCCAACTGCTCGCTTGCATTAAGAACAGCATTCTCTCCCGGTTACTAGCTTTCTTCCATCTGGTTGGAAACGCCCGGGTCTCTCTCTGGTTCTCAGGCTCCTCCCCCTTTTATGATTCTTCCTAGGTTTATACTTGTCTCAATGTCAGACGAATATCTATCTTCTGCAGAGGTGTTTTGCGATAGCAGATGTAGGAGGATTCTGGTACTCTGGTGAGTGATATAGCCTTAGGTTGTTTGAGTATAATGAAAAGGGAGTTCCTCACCGGAATGGGGGTCCTTATCCCCAGGAGGTGAGTCTCCCCCTGTGAAGTCTCACTTGCTGCCACCCCTAGAGGGAATTTTGCTTAGCGGGCTCACCTCCCGAGCCTTATAAGGAAATGCTCCCTCCTGGGGAGAAGTGACAGATTCCCGCGATTTGTCACACTAGTCAGCAAGGCCCTGAACCAATAGTAGATAATATATTGATGGCTGAACCCATTTGCTCTTCAGTTACCTGAGAAAACTGCACAAAAATAATCACCATACCAAAGAAAGGTCAGACATGAGCTTTTTACTAGCTGACAAAGCCTCAGAAGGACAGACAAGCAGACAAGTAGAAACAGATCTTGATAACAACCTCCATGCTGGCCATGCTGTTGAGTGGGAAGGGGGCCTAGCTATTTCAGTATGAGTAAATTAATAAGTTGCAGCATCCCAAAGATGTCCATTTCTTTGTTGAGGTTAACAAATCAAGTTTTTTGTTTGAAGACACATTTTGTTACTACAGCAGGTTGTGTACCTCAACCATCAACCACTGAACAGCTTCCAACATGGAGGACCTAATTAACCTGTACAACATCTAATCCACCCACCCCCTAGAACACTGGGATCTTCCAATATATGGCTTTTCATAGCTCAAGATTAAAGAAGTCTAGAAACAGACGAATTGGACTCACCATTATAGCACCAAGACGTTGGAACAACCTGCCTCTGTGTTTAGGACAGCAACAGAGTCACAAAAGATTCACAGAAGCCATTAAGTACTTATGCTTAGTAAAGGTCCCCATCTGCTCTAACAAGTCCATACCATAGCAGTCTCACCTCTGCTCCCTTCTTGAAGGTATCTGTTAGATATAAGTATGATTTACCTGAAGGCCACCTGTAGGTGAGTCATGATCAGTTTTATACGCACCCTTTGCTCCCCTCTCTAACCTCACTTACCCACTCACACTTGTGCTTTGCAAGTGGTTTGCTCACAACTTTACAAAACTCCTGAAAATTAATATCTATCGATCTCTCTATATATATCTATATATATCTATATTCAGTGAAAAAACGTTGTTAAAGGGACGTTATGGTTCAAAGTAAAACCGAAAAACCCCCGAAATTCGGCAGTTATGGTAAGATAAGCAACCATAACTCGCGCCACCGTGCACTGCTAACACTAACACCCAGGACATCAAAGATGACATAACAAATGTCATTGATGACATCACTGATGACATCACATGTGCATTTACTTTTCATGAAAAATCTGTAGGAGCGATTCTTATAATGTTGACCAAAAAGTGTCAAGGATCATTTGAATAAATATCATGAGCTAATTAGTGCATTAAGCAATGCAATGATATAAATAGCATTCTATTATGAAGTTCTATCCAGTTTACTAAGTAACTCATGTAGAAACTTAGGCAGTGTGTGCAGTATACATGATGAAGGTGCAATATTCATAATCTTGCCATGTAGAATAATGAAATGATAACTGCTTTCTTATTAGAGTTTGCGTACTGTGAAACATGTAATAAGTAGCTAATAAAACCCACTTAATACATAATTACACTTAATACAGACAAAACACAAAGAGACAACAACACATACAAATATGAGTATACACAGGGACAGAGAAGTAAGCAAAAAAGCAGAATTAGTAGCAGAGAGAGTTCATTACCTAACTGATTATCTTTATGCAGAGAAATTATTGCTCTGTTTCAAAGCTGCTACTTACTGTATGTATGTGTATCAAATGATGTCAGTGAACCCTAAAGAAAGGAGTGTGAGTACAACGTATACAAATATGAGCATATACAGGGAAGGTATAGTAATAAAAAATAAAACTATGAGAAAGTGCTGATAACTCTAATGATTATCTTCATGCACAGAAAGGATTGCTCTCTTTCAAGCCTGTCAGGGTAATTCATAGAATTTCGCAGAAAAGTGTCGCAAGCGGCTGGCGCAGAGTGTCCGCGTGCGATTGTCTGCGCCAGGCACGTGCGCTAAAACCGATTTCCGCGCACAGCGTATTCATGGATTTTAGGCTCCCAAACCAGCCGTGGCGCAGAGAATCGCAGCGACCCTGCAGCAGCGCCAGTAACGCCCCCAAGAACGCCCTCGCGCAAGGAAAAGCCATCAAAATCGCTAAATCATCGCAAAGGGCTGCGCTAACCCTGGACCAGTTCACCGGGCTGGCAAACAGCAAATGCCAAGCGGGGAACGTGTATTTCAGGGGTGCGCGGGAAGTTCCACACGCAATTGGCCCAGTGCGAGCAGGGTACGTGTATTTCAGGGGTGCGCGGGAAGTTCCACACGCAATTTCATCAGGGTACGTGTATTTCAGGGGTGCGCGGGAAGTTCCACACACGATTGGCCCAGTGCGAGCAGGGTACGTGTATTTCAGGGGTGCGCGGGAAGTTCCACACGCGATTGGCCCCGTGCAAGCAGGGTACGTGTATTCCAGGGGTGCGCGGGAAGTTCCACACGCGATTGGCCCAGTGCGAGCAGGGTACGTGTATTCCATGGGTGCGCGGGAAGTTCCACATGCGATTTCAGCAGGGTATGTGCATTCCAGGGGTGCACGGGAAGTTCCACACGCGATTTCAGAAGGGTACGTGTATTTCAGGGGTGCGTGGGAAGTTCCACACGCGATTTCAGCAGGGTATGTGCTTTTCAGGGGTTCTGGGGAGTACTACACGTGAATTGGCCGTGTGGGTCCTCCCAGGTGTACGCTCCACAACCTCCACGGCCCCGGCAGGCAGCCAACACCACGGGGGACTACCCTGCACCCCTGCTCATGTCCTGCAGGCAGCCCCTCCACCATGGGCATGCCCCCCAGCCAACCCACATGTTACCTTGCACTACTGATCAACAATGCATGTCTCCCACCACCCCCACCCCCCAGCAGTGCAGGGGCACCCTCCACCAGGCCCCCACTCATGTCCCCCTGCACCCACACCCCCCAGCCACCAGGGGCAGCCTCCACCAGGCCCCCACTCATGTCTCCCACCACCCCCACCCCCCAGCATCCAGGGGCAGCCCCCACCAGGCCCCCACTCATGTCTCCCACCCACCCCCACCCCCAGCCACCATGGGCAGCCCCCACCAGGCCCCCACTCATGTCCCCCTGCACCCTCACCCCCCAGCATCCAGGGGCAGCCTCCACCAGGCCCCCACTCATGTCTCCTACCATACCCACCCCCCAGCAGTGCAGGGGCAGCCTCCACCAGGCCCCCACTCATGTCTCCCACCACCCCCACCCCCCAGCAGTGCAGGGGCAGCCTCCACCAGGCCCCCACTCATGTCAACCACCACCCCCACCCCCCAGCAATCAGGGGCCCCCTCCACCAGGCCCCCACTCATGTCTCCCACCACCACCACCCCCCAGCCACCAGGGGCACCCTCCACCAGGCCCCCACTCATGTCTCCCACCACCCCCACCCCCCAGCCACCAGGGGCACCCTCCACCAGGCCCCCACCCATGTCTCCCACCACCCCCACCCCCCAGCCACCAGGGGCACCCTCCACCAGGCCCCCACTCATGTCTCCCACCACCCCCACCCCCCAGCAGTGCATGGGCACCCTCCACCAGGCCCCCACTCATGTCATCTATCACCCCCACCCCCCAGCCACCATGGGCAGCCCCCACCAGGCCCCCACTCATGTCTCCCACCCACCCCCACCCCCCAGCCACCATGGGCAGCCCCCACCAAGCCCCCACTCATGTCCCCCTGCACCCCCACCCCCCAGCATCCAGGGGCAGCCTCCACCAGGCATCCACTCATGTCTCCAACCAACCCCCCACCCCCCAACCACCAGGGGCACCCTCCACCAGGCCCCCACTCATGTCTCCCACCACCCCCACCGCCCAGCATCCAGGGCACCCTCCACCAGGCCCCCACCCATGTCTCCCACCACCCCCACCCCCCAGCCACCAGGGGCACCCTCCACCAGGCCCCCACTCATGTCTCCCACCACCCCCACCCCCCAGCAGTGCAGGGGCACCCTCCACCAGGCCCCCACTCATGACTCCCACCACCCCCACCCCCACAGCCACCAGGGGCACCCTCCACCAGGCCCCACTCATGTCTCCCACCACCCCCACCCCCCAGCCACCAGGGGCACCCTCCACCAGGCCCCCACTCATGTCTCCAACCACCCCCACCCCCCAGCAGTGCAGGGGCACCCTCCACCAGGCCCCCACTCATGTCTCCCACCACCCCCCAGCAGTGCAGGGGCACCCTCCACCAGGCCCCCACTCATGTCCCCTATCACCCCCACCCCCCAGCCACCATGGGCAGCCCCCACCAGGCCCCCACTCATGTCTCCCACCCACCCCCACCCCCCAGCAGTGCAGGGGCACCCTCCACCAGGCCCCCACTCATGTCTCCCACCACCCCCACCCCCCAGCAGTGCAGGGGCACCCTCCACCAGGCTCCCACTCATGTCTCCCACCACCCCCACCCCCCAGCAGTGCAGGGGCAGCCTCCACCAGGCCCCCACTCATGTCTCCCACCACCCCCACCCCCCAGCAGTGCAGGGGCAGCCTCCACCAGGCCCCCACTCATGTCAACCACCACCCCCACCCCCCAGCCATCAGGGTCACCCTCCACCAGGCCCCCACTCATATCTCCCACCACCACCACCCCCCAGCCACCAGGGCACCCTCCACCAGGCCCCCACTCATGTCTCCCACCACCCCCACCCCTCAGCCTCCAGCGGCACCCTCCACCTGGCCCCCACACATGTCTCCCACCACCCCCACCCCCCGCAGTGCAGGGGCAGCCTCCACCAGGCCCCCACTCATGTCTCCCACCACCCACACCCCCCAGCAGTGCAGGGGCACCCTACACCAGGCCCCCACTCATGTCCCCCTGCACCCCCACCCCCCAGCATCCAGGGGCAGCCTCCACCAGGCATCCACTCATGTCTCCAACCAACCCCCAACCCCCCAACCACCAGGGGCACCCTCCACCAGGCCCCCACTCACGTCTCCCACCACCCCCACCGCCCAGCATCCAGGGGCACCCTCCACCAGGCCCCCACCCATGTCTCCCACCACCCCCACCCCCCAGCCACCAGGGGCACCCTCCACCAGGCCCCCACTCATGTCTCCCACCACCCCCACCCCCCAGCAGTGCAGGGGCACCCTCCACCAGGCCCCCACTCTTGTCTCCCACCACCCCCACCCCCCCAGCCACCAGGGGCACCCTCCACCAGGCCCCCACTCATGTCTCCCACCACCCCCACCCCCCAGCCACCAGGGGCACCCTCCACCAGGCCCCCACTCATGTCTCCCACCACCCCCACCCCCCAGCAGTGCAGGGGCACCCTCCACCAGGCCCCCACCCATGTCTCCCACCACCCCCACCCCCCAGCCACCATGGGCAGCCTCCCCCAGGTCCTCACAATCCCCAATCATGTGCGTCATGGTCAGCCTCCACAGCCAAAAAGCCCTACCAAGTAACCCATTCACCCACATGGAAATGGAAATTACATGTTACACCCCCAATGTTCATAAAGCTAATGAACCCATGTCCGTCACACACAATGGTTGCAATTGAATGGGAAAACACCCAACATGACATGCATGAAACCAATGAGATGATACCACACAGTGAAGTATGAAAACAAAATTGTATTAAAAAAAAATAGAATGCAAAAGAAACGAAACAAACTACGATGGCAATGAAAAAAAGATAAGCTGCATGTCCGTTTAAAAAAATAAAAACACCAAATCCTAATCCAAAAAAATGTTGTCCAAAGTCAAATGAAAAATAAAATCAATCCAATGAAGAACTATGTACAAAACATCCAAGGGTCCATGAGCCCAACTGAACAAAGGAAACCTACAAAAAACCCTAACTAAAATGCAACTATATACAAAAAGTGGAGCAGTGTCCGTCGACTCCAAATCATAAGAAAAAACAAAGGAAACCTAAAACTAAAGAACTATATACAAAGGCGGCGGGCAAGTCCAGCGGCTCACTCCGTGGTGTTCCGGGCCAGGGCATCATCGAACTCCTGTTCGATGTCCCAGAGGCGGTCCTGTTCCATGGCCCCGAGGGTCCGCAGGGACGACGCCGTGTCCTCCTCCAACCCCCTGCGGATTGCCTCGAGGCACTCGGCCCGCCTCAGGGCCCGCCGCATGGAGTTCTCCGCCCTGACCATTGTGAGCCGCACCTCTTCCGCCCGCCGCCGCTCCGCACCTATCTGCTGGCCCAACCGCTGCCACACAGAAGACACACCCCGTCCTGGGTCAACCTGCCCTCCGGCCGATGCCTGCCCCTCCGATGTTGAAGGCCCCGAGCCTTCATGGCTCCCACCACGTTGCTGCTGCTGCTGTGCCTCTGCCCGTGCACTGCCTCCTGCTGCCTGCACATCCTCCGCCGGCTGGGGTGCAGTTGTTGATGTGGCCACCCCTGCTGGACGTCCGACTCCCGACTGTGGCAGGGATGCCTCCTCCACCAGCCTGGCCGCACCGTCAGAGGCAGCTCCACAGGGCACCCAGGTGACTGATGGGTGGGAAGATGGCACAGAGGACGACTGGCGCGTAGGGGGTCCAGTTGAGGAGGGGGTCGGAGCAAGCCCCATCAGACGGAGGAATCCGGCCTGGGTGACCTGTCCCAGCAGGCTGACGTGGTCAACGAGCCATTCGAGATGACGTGCAGTCTCTCCATGAAAAGACGGCAGGTCACCTCGCATGGCCCGTTGACGCAACGCCACACCAGCCAGGACAGGCTCAACCCGGACCTGGATAGCCACGTCCGCAGGCAGAGGAAGGCCAGTTGACGTCAACTCATCCCCTGCCTGAAAACGGGTCTGGACGTAGGCATCCCTGCTGGTGCAAGATGATGCAGGGACAGGATCGGGGACAGGATTGCACACAGGCACCTCCGCGGCGGCCTGTGCTGCCTCCTGTCCCTGGTCTTGCACTGCACCACTAGCACCAGTGGGATCCCCACCTCCAGACCCCGTCTCTGGTGCTTGCACGGCCTCCTCCTCCACCAAACCCCCCACCAACCTGGATGACTCCGTGCTATCTTCCCCTGTTGGGCCCTGTGGGGTCCCAGCTGCCCCTTCTGCTGCCGAGGAGTCCAACTCCAACCTCCGCCTCTTGGACCTCCCCCCGGCAGCTGCGGCCTGGGACGCGGCACCGGACTCCTCACTCCCCGACGAGATGACAACACGGGAGGGGAGCCGGGCCTTGCGTCTCCGGCTGGCGGTGGGATCCCCGCCGCTGTGCTCCACAGCACCTTCTCCGCCCTCTTCATCAGTTGACGCTGCAGACAGGGAGAAACAAAACACAGGCATCAGGGCACTGTACAATGGACACATACACACATGACAGTTGTACATGAGTGGCATTGGCAAACCTCAGACATGTCATCACAATCCCCAACACACATGTCATTACAACTCGCACACATGAGCCATACCACAGCCATATCGCAACTGCCACCACCATCCCTACACATACAACTGCATGAGCAGCCAAAGGTGAGCCAGACATCACATGCAACACAGGAAGTGCACCACACATGTACACACAACACCACTCTTGCATGCATGTGTACACCTCTGTCAAGTGTCGCACTGTTCAGACGGGCATCCATGTCACATATGCCAATCAGGCTTCCACATACCGCTGTCACATGCATCCATGTTGCATCACTGTTGCACCCTTGTCAAATACACACACATGCACATGTACACAGTGCTCATACATGCAGCCGAAAACAACATACATGCGTGACATCACGGACATGTCTACTTACATACACATTCATCCAAACATGTGTGCACACACAACTGCATTTGGCATGCAAGCCTACACACACAAGCACCATCCATGTCTCACACATTACATCCCTCGCATGTGTCAGCCCCACGGCCCTGTACACCCCCACCCATACTCGACCCCATACAAACAGATGTGCAACCAGCACACTACCGAATAATCACCACACGCACTGCTCACAATCAGGATGCATGTACACTCACTGCTCGACTCCAGACTGGTCTGCTTCTCTAGGACCTGGACGTGGAGCGCTGGGGATATGCGTTCCAGGACCCTCATCTGTTCTTCCGACAAGTGGCCCCAGCGCCCCTTGGCATCCGCTGCCTTCAAGAGGCGCCGGGCCTTGTTCAGGGTCCTGGACCTGAAGTCCTCCCAGCGCTTCCTCACATGTTGTAAGTCCCGGACTGCCACCCCCTCCGCGTTGATGGCAGTCACAATGTCAGTCCAGATCCGAGTCCGTCCTTCCTTGTCGGCGCGGGAACTTCCGAAGAGGGCATCATACTGCCCCAGGATTTGCTCCACCAGGACACCAACTTCGGTGGCACTGAAGCTGGTGCCCCTCTGCCTCTCTGGCCGGGGGTTGTCAGTGGTCCCAGATGGTGTTTGCCCCGACATGACAACCCCAGAGGCAGGAGTGGGTTGGCAACTGGGTCCTGGGGCTGGGCTGTGGAGCGATGGAATCCCAGTCGGGAGTCTTCGGTTCCAGCAGGGGTGGTCACAGCAACAGCACCCCTGGCTGATGTGCCGGCAGCAAATGGCAGTGCACGTGGGCAGCAGGCAGTCAGGCAGCAGCAGATGGCAGGTGGGAGCGTGCTCGGGGCTCTGGGGGGCAGTAGTTCGGCCTTCTGGTCTTCCGTGTGCTTATGCGTGGCCAGCTTGATACGGAGTGATTTGGCACGTGAAAAATCCAACACGTCTGCGTGTAATTCGAGGAAAGGCCCTTAGCGCGTAAACGCGTCGCCAGCGTATGCGCGTCTATGAAGTCACGTGCACGTTGAATTGGGCACACGTTTGAAAATGTTGCGTGTGAAAAAAATGAAAGACACGTCCGAGTGTCAAAGCGTGTAATTGGTGGGAATGGGCCTAGCGCGTACACGCGGCAGTGACAAAGCGTGTAATTGGTGGAAATGGCCCTACACGCAGAAGTGACAAAGCGTGTAATTGGTGGAAATGGCCCTACACGCAGAAGTGACAAAGCGTGTAATTGGTGGAAATGGCCCTAGCGCGTACACGCCGCGTAAGTGACGCTGGACGTGTGGGCCTGTATAAAAGGTACGTGTAGAACACCATTTCCTTGTCCGTGCTTTTCGTGGAGAGCGAGTGGGTGAATTCTGTACTTCTTGTCGTTTCACACGCGATTTACTTCACGGCGTTTCAAGTTCGTATTCCCTGTTACCTCTGACAGCTTTTTCTCTTTTTTCTCTTTTACTGGTTTACCTGGGCCTGTTCCCTCAAACAGTGTTCCCTTCTACTGTTGTCCTGTCTCCTCAGACAGCGTACAAATCTTCTTTTGGCGGGGGTGTTGCCAACCAAACGCGCTCCTTTTTCACGCTCTTTTACCTGGCAGACGGTGAGTCACGCACGTATCTAACATCTGTGCTTGCCCCGTGTGTAGCCTACCCCTTCAGAGGTCATTCTAGGCTGCGTGTGACACGCATACGTTCATTCTTGTGTTACTGGGTGCCACAGCGTAGTGCAGGTTTTTCTTTCTGCACACGTGGTCTAGGAGGGGTTGCGTGCACGTCATCTCCCTTTTTTGGGGCTCCTGTGCGTAGTGTGACCCGTCATCTTTCCCCAGGGGTTACATTCAGCCTTGCTAGAGCACTAGGGTACAATTACCATCTGGTACCCAAGCCCTTTGACCCCCAATTGCCCAGGACAATAGTTTACAGCCACTCCCATACGCACATTAACATCAGTGCCATGGCTGGGAGGCGAGGATTCCGTAAGGGTGGCAAAGGTGGAAGAGCCACAAGTGGTGGCCGTGGTGGATCCGGTAGGGACGTGGTCGTTACTTGCAGGGTGAGCCTGTCCCCCCATGTGTGGAGGACCAGTCAAGGGCACCCATAATTCCCCCCCCTCCCGTTGAGGCTGATGTGGCTGACACCATCCATGCTCAGCCCTTGTTGGACCAGCCCATTGTGGCACCAGACCTGGCTGACTCCATGGCTGACTTCCAGGTCAGCAGGCCTATGACACGTGCGCTGGTGCATGTTGATGTCATCATGCCACGTGCATCTGGGGCAGCAAGGTCATCTGCTGCTCCAAGTAGGCAGGGCGGAGAGGCTGCAGGGGCAGCTGCGGCTCCATCCACCCCAGCTCTCACACACCCAGCCAGGACAGTGTCAGTCCTAGTCCATCCTGCTGACATTCCCCCTGACACCATTACACTTGAGCCAATGCCTGCACCAACTCACATGCTGAGTGTGCAATCCCACACTCCTGATACAGAGTCCACCAGGGCTCCTGCCCCTAGTGTCCAGAGCGGCGCAGGACACTCAGGATCACCACCACCTTCCAAGCGGAAGAGGAAGAGTGCTTGTCCGGCACAGGCTGATGCTCCAGACACGGCTACACAGTCCGGCCCGTCGAGGAAGCCCAGCTTCACGGATGACGAACTGAATGCACTTGTCGAGTATGTGTCCGCACATGATAACGAGATGGTCATTGTTGCAGGATCCAAGACCACACCTGCACAACGCCAGGCACACTGGCAGACCGTTGCGGACATCGTAAGTGCCCTTGGAATTGTGAGGCGCACAGCCAATGATTGCTATAAGCGCTGGAATGACCTAAAGCGCAGGGCAAAGAGTAAGCTGGCCTCAAGTCATGCCGCAACTCTAGTGACTGGAGGTGGGTCTCCAGTAGTAGACATGGAACTCACTCCACATGAGTCAGTCGCTGGGACCTACGTCACGGAGGAACAGATCCAGGGCGTGGGAGATCTGCCTGATTACGAGGCATTGTCCGGTGAGTGCACATGCATGTGTGTGTCATCCATGTGCATGGTGTGTGTGTGAGGGCTTCTGTTTGTGTGCCAGGTGAGAGTGTGTGCGCCTGAGTCGTATGGGTCAGCCATGTGCTTCATGCAATACATCCTGCGCAGCTGCATTTGGCCATAGCAGTATCCCTTCTGCCAACAGTAGACATCTAGCCCAACTGCACACCAGTTCCCCTTGAAGTGTCACCTTGCCACAACATTGTTGCTTATTTTTCACTGTTCATTCAGGCAGATTGTTTGCATTCCACCACTTTTACTAGGCATTTCGCAGTCCTCTAGTCACATGTCTGACATGGCTATGGTAAAGTGGAGTGACTTTGTTACCTGGATATCATTTGTTCACACATGTCCCTGTGCAATTGGACCATTTTGGACTGGCAGCTCCAGGTGAAAAATCTGACCTGTTTGAATTAGAAAAGCTATTACATGCGGGAACTGGACTGAATGAATAGGTGCTGCCCTCCTCTCCATCTTCACTCAATAGCAATGGTACATGCCATCTGTGTGATGCCACTGCCAGGCAGCATGCAGAAAATGTGTTCATCTTCCATCTTGGTGTCATCAGTATGTGCCATTTGCCTGCCCTTCATATGCAGTGAGGGTGCATGCATGGGAGGGTTTTAGTCATGTGGGACATGTGTCAATCAAGTACTGGTTCTCTTGCTTCTCAGCCCTCATTGTGTGCCATGGTGCTAATGCCTGTTTCCATTTCTTTGTTTTTATGTCTTTGCAGGGGAAGACGCACCTGATACTGCTGGGGTTGTGGAGATGGTGCAGACCCAGGAGGGGTCCGAGGGCCGACCAACCACCAGTGAGGGACGTGGTGTGGTGGTGGGTGAGAACCCACAAGTGCTGCAGGTCGTGCTCTCAAGGGGTGTCTCTGGCTGCACCTCCCCCGAGCTGTACTCAGGTGTTGATTCGGATGATGAGACCTACGTGCCGTCGCAGGTGAGTGTTCCAGGGAGGGATTCTGTTCTGTCCCACCCACCTGCACCAGGGTCAGAACCCTCAATGGGGATGTCAGTGTTGGCAGCTACGCCTTTGGTGGTTACGGATGCAGGGTCACACTCCGCGACATCTGATCCTGTTCCTGGGCCAGCAGATCAGAGGGGGAATGCAGTCCTGCAGCCTCAGGCAGTGCCGGCACAGCAAGGCGCAGTTCGTCTTGCCCCAGACAGGTGTGGTGCCTGCCGACGTGGTGGCCGTACGCCACCTGGCAATACCGCATGGGAGCAATCCATTTACAGTATGGCAAACCAACAGGCAGCATCATCCGAGATGATGGCTCAGGCCATGGATAGGGTGGCAACTTCCATTGTCCCCCCTGAAAGGCTGATGGAGCGACTACAGCAGGCAACCGACTCCATCTGCCAGTCACACAGGGAGGACATGTTGGCGTCCAACAGGGACAGGCGGGCGGCACTGGCGACTCTGCAGGAGGCCATCTCCATAGAGTCCCAGGGCCACAGGGAAGCCCTGAGGCAGGAGCTCCTTCACCTCAGGACGACTCTTGTTGAGCTTGAGGCTTCAACACACCAAAGGACAGAACAGCAGCTGGAGCGTCTCACCCGTACGCTCTCAGCTGAGATGCAGGCAACGAGGGCGGAGGTCCGGGCATCCCGTGAGTTGTTGCATGGGGACCTCCGCACACTAATCCTCCAGAACGAGACCTACCACACCCGCATGCTTGCAGCTATGGAGGAGCAGACTAGGGCCTTGCGTGGGCTGCCTCCCATAGTGCAACCACCTCCGGATGCAGCTGCACAGGGTGATAATAGCGACAGCAGTAATACTCCCACAATAGTGTAGCCGTGTGGGCCATGAGCCCATGGAGGTGTTTTTTTTCCCAGGATCCACACAGGTGGGTTTTGGTGTGCACCCTGTCCTTGGACCTCCTGGGTGGCCTCCCCAACCCCCCCGGGCCCATCAATGGCCATTTTTGATTTATTTTTATTTTTATTTTTATTTTTAATTTTATTTTTATTTTTAATTTTATTTTTCCCAATTTTTTTGGGACAATTTGTTGCCTTCCGTGGTTCCTGTGGGCATACGCTGCATTGTGGCTAGGCACATGCAGGCTTGTCATGTATTTGGTTCAGATGCTTGGGTTTGAGTCACACACACCCCTCCTGCTTCCTGTTTCCATGGGCTTGCAAAGGGTGTGCCCAAGTGACATTGACGTACATGGTGACATTGGACTCCCACTACATGTGTGGGTAGTCTAGTCAATACTGTGTATACATTCCTAGTGCATATTGCTGTTGTGTTGTACACTGCATGTTGCATTGATGTGTAACTCATCATCTGTGTCTACCTCCCAATTTGCAGGTCCCTTCCTCATGTCTACACAAGGCCCTCTAGTTTGGAGATGGGGTCCATGTTGGCAGTACATTGTGACACTAGTGTCATGTTGTGGGGATTACTTTGTTTACCTGCAAATAGCATGACATGGCACGGTGTGTCGTGTGGCGGTGCTGGGATGGGTTGGCTGACATGGCACTGTCCTCTTGTTGCATTTTGCAAGTGGGTATTCATTTTAGCTGCTTGAATGTGTTTCTTCACAAAACTGCATTGGTGGTGTCTGTGTGGGTAGGGATGCACACATTGTAACACTTCCAGGTGAACAATCTCAGGCTGATATGGTTTTCACGGTTGATTCTCCAGACATTCAGGATCAGTGTCAGGTTGAGTCATCATTGATTGTCAGATGGAATGTGCCAGGGCAGTGTGCACTCCACAGGGGTGTGATTTCTATGTGAAGTAATTAGCCACTAGCTGTGTACGGGCTGCCTCCCCCCGTGCCCTTTCCCCTCCCATGCGCAGCGGCTGTGCATGTGGTTGGGGATGTGGGGCCACCACCATGTCCACGGCCAGGCCCCGCGTGTTGCAACGTTGTGCAGGACACATGCTGCCACTATGATCCTGCACACTACTGGGGGAGCGTACAACAGCTGCCCGCCAGAACGGTCAAGGGCGCAAAAGCGTGACTTCAGCACTCCGAATGTGCGCTCCACTATGCCCCGGGTTGTAATGTGGGCTGTGTTATATCTTACCTGGGGTGGCGTGGTGGGGTTCCGAATTGGCGTCATCATGTGGGGGCTGAGAGGGTAGGCACTGTCCCCTGTGGAGGTGGTGATTGGTATCATTGGTGGGGTTGTGACCTTGCTCAGTATCTGACATGCATGCATGTGCAGTGGCATTCATACTCACCAAGCAGCCATGTATCGCCATGCCGCCCAGCTTCTAGGTCCCGGCTTAGGGTGGACATTCGGTAAATGAAGCTGTCGTGGGTGGACCCGGGATAGTTGGCATATACTGAGGTGATGATTCCCTTGGCATTACATACTACCTGCACGTTGATGGAATGCCAGTGCTTGCGGTTCCTATAGATGTGCTCTGATGCCCTGGGGGGACGTAGAGCCACATGGGTGCAGTCGATGGCACCTAGCACTTTGGGGAATCGTGCCACACCGTAAAAATCCAGGGCGGCAGCATGCCTTTCTGCAGGTGTTCTGGGCAGGTATATGTGCCTGCGGACTGATGGGTGTGCAGTGATGATGTTCAAGACCTGGTGTAGGCAGCGTGACTGGGTGGCCTGTGATACCCCACCCACTATGGCACTTGTCCGCTGAAATGATCCAGTGGCTAAGAAGTGCAGTACATTGAGGACCTTCTCCAGGGGGCTGAGTGCTTGGGAGCACAGGGTGGGTGATGTGAGGTCATCCTCCCACTCACTCACCAGGTCCAGTATTATGTGTGGTGGAAACCTGTACCTCCCATACACCTGGTCATCAGGCATCCCGAAAAGGCTGGTTCTGGGTGTGAATATTCTGGCCCTGACTATCCTCCTCCTCCTCCTCCTTTGGTAGCCCACGCCCACTGCTGCTAGGAACGGTATGTTCATCCTGGGTCTGAGCTTGTTATTTTGTTAGCGCGCAAATGTATGCGTTGCGCGTGTTGTAGGCGAGCGTGTGACCTGCGCACCCCTGAAATCCAGTACCCAGTCCAATAGCGTGTGGAAATTCCCGCGCACCCCGGGATACAGGTGCGCTGACGTACTTGCGTGTGTAAGTGCCCACACACCCCTGATATACACGTACATAGGCCAATCGCGTGTACGCGCACTTTTGTCCAATTACACGCAATGACACTCTGACGTGCTGTCCAATTACACGCGATGACACTCTGACGTGCAGTCTTTCCACGTGTGCTCTGTCATCACGTGCTGTGTGGGAAACACCCGTGCGGGTCACGTCACAGACGCGCTTACGCGCTGAGGGCCTTTGGTCCAATAGAATCGCGTATGCGTGCTGACGCGCTTACGCGCTAAGGGCCTTTCCTCGAATTTCACACTGACGTGCAGGATTTTCACGTGCCAAATCACTCTGTATCAAGCTGGCCACGCGAAAACACACGGAAGACCACGCTCCTGCCCAGAAGGCCGAACTACTGCCCCCAGAGCCCCGAGCACGCTCCCACCTGCCATCTGCTGCTGCCTGACTGCCTGCTGCCCACGTGCACTGCCATTTGCTGCCTGCACATCATCCAGGGGTGCTGTTGCTGTGACCACCCCTGCTGGAACCGAAGACTCCCGACTGGGATTCCATCGCTCCACAGCCCAGCCCCAGGACCCAGTTGCCCACCCACTCCTGCCTCTGGGGTTGTCATGTCGGGGCAAACACCATCTGGGACCACTGACAACCCCCGGCCAGAGAGGCAGAGGGGCACCAGCTTCAGTGCCACCGAAGTTGGTGTCCTGGTGGAGCAAGTCCTGGGGCAGTATGATGCCCTCTTCGGAAGTTCCCGCGCCGACAAGGAAGGACGGACTCGGATCTGGACTGACATCGTGACTGCCATCAACACGGAGGGGGTGGCAGTCCGGGACTTACAACATGTCAGGAAGCGCTGGGAGGACTTCAGGTCCAGGACCCTGAACAAGGCCCGGCGCCTCTTGAAGGCAGCGGATGCCAAGGGGCGCCGGGGCCACTTGTCGGAAGAACAGATGAGGGTCCTGGAATGCATATCCCCAGCGCTCCACGTCCAGGTCCTAGAGAAGCAGACCCGTCTGGAGTCGAGCGGTGAGTGTACATGCATCCTGATTGTGAGCAGTGTGTGTGGTGATTTTTCGGTAGTGTGCAGGTTGCACATCTGTTTGTGTGGGGTCGAGTATGGGTGGGGGTGTACAGGGCCGTGAGGCTGACACATGCGAGGGCTGTAATGTGTGAGACATGGATGGTGCTTGTGTGTGTAGGCTTGCATGCCAAATGCAGTTGTGTGTGCACACATGTTTGGATGAATGTGTATGTAAGTAGACATGTCCGTGATGTCACGCATGTATGTTGTTTTCGGCTGCATGTATGAGCACTGTGTACATGTGCATGTGTGTGTATTTGACAAGGGTGCAACAGTGATGCAACATGGATGCATGTGACAGCGGTATGTGGAAGCCTGATTGGCAGATGTGACATGGATGCCCGTCTGAACAGTGCGACACTTGGCAGAGGTGTACACATGCATGCAAGTGTGGTGATGTGTGTACATGTGTGGTGCACTTCCTGTGTTGCATGTGATGTCTGGCTCACCTTTGGCTGCTCATGCAGTTGTATGTGTAGGGATGGTGGTGGCAGTTGCGATATGGCTGTGGTATGGCTCATGTGTGCGAGTTGTAATGACATGTGTGTTGGGGATTGTGATGACATGTCCGAGGTTTTCCAATGCCACTCATGTGCAACTGTCATGTGTGTATGTGTCCATTGTACAGTGCCCTGATGCCTGTGTTTTGTTTCTCCCTGTCTGCAGCGTCAACTGATGAAGAGGGCGGAGAAGGTGCTGTGGAGCACAGCGGCGGGGATCCCACCGCTAGCCGGAGACGCAAGGCCCGGCTCCCCTCCCGTGTTGTCATCTCGTCGGGAAGTGAGGATTCCGGTGCCGCGTCCCAGGCCGCAGCTGCCGGGGGGAGGTCCAAGAGGCGGAGGTTGGAGTTGGACTCCTCGGCAGCAGAAGGGGCAGCTGGGACCCCACAGGGCCCAACAGGGGAAGATGGCACGGAGTCATCCAGGTTGGTGGGGGGTTTGGTGGAGGAGGAGGCCGTGCAAGCACCAGAGACGGGGTCTGGAGGTGGGGATCCCACTGGTGCTAGTGGTGCAGTGCAGGACCAGGGACAGGAGGCAGCACAGGCCGCCGCGGAGGTGCCTGTGTGCAATCCTGTCCCCGATCCTGTCCCTGCATCATCTTGCACCAGCAGGGATGCCTACGTCCAGACCCGTTTTCAGGCAGGGGATGAGCTGACGTCAACTGGCCTTCCTCTGCCTGCGGACGTGGCTATCCAGGTCCGGGTTGAGCCTGTCCTGGCTGGTGTGGCGTTGCGTCAACGGGCCATGCGAGGTGACCTGCAGTCTTTTCATGGAGAGACTGCACGTCATCTCGAATGGCTTGTTGACCACGTCAGCCTGCTGGGACAGGTCACCCAGGCCGGATTCCTCCGTCTGATGGGGCTTGCTCCGACCCCCTCCTCAACTGGACCCCCTACGCGCCAGTCGTCCTCTGTGCCATCTCCCCACCCATCAGTCACCTGGGTGCCCTGCGGAGCTGCCTCTGACGGTGCGGCCAGGCTGGTGGAGGAGGCATCCCTGCCACAGTCGGGAGTCGGATGTCCAGCAGGGGTGGCCACATCAACAACTGCACCCCAGCCGGCGGAGGATGTGCAGGCAGCAGGAGGCAGTGCACGGGCAGAGGCACAGCAGCAGCAGCAATGTGGTGGGAGCCATGAAGGCTCGGGGCCTTCAACATCGGAGGGGCAGGCATCGGCCGGAGGGCAGGTTGACCCAGGACGGGGTGTGTCTTTTGTGTGGCAGCGGTTGGGCCAGCAGATAGGTGCGGAGCGGCGGCGGGCGGAAGAGGCGCGGCTCACAATGGTTAGGGCGGAGAACTCCATGCGGAGGGCCCTGAGGCAGGCCGAGTGCCTCGAGGCAATCCGCAGGGGGTTGGAGGAGGACACGGCGTCGTCCCTGCAGACCCTCGGGGCCATGGAACAGGACCGCCTCCGGGACATCGAACAGGAGTTCGATGATGCCCTGGCCCGGAACACCACGGAGTGAGCCGCTGGACTTGCCTGCCGCCTTTGAATATAGTTCTTTAGTTTTAGGTTTCCTTTGTTTTTTCTTATGATTTGGAGTCGACAGACACTGCTCCACTTTTTGTATATAGTTGCATTTTAGTTAGGGTTTTTTGTAGGTTTCCTTTGTTCAGTTGGGCTTATGGACCCTTGGATGTTTTGTACATAGTTCTTCATTGGATTGATTTTATTTTTCATTTGACTTTGGACAACATTTTTTTGGATTAGGATTTGGTGTTTTTATTTTTTTAAACGGACATGCAGCTTATCTTTTTTTTCATTGCCATTGTAGTTTGTTTAGTTTCTTTTGCATTCTATTTTTTTTTAATACAATTTTGTTTTCATACTTCACTGTGTGGTATCATCTCATTGGTTTCATGCATGTCATGTTGGGTGTTTGCCCATTCAATTGCAACCATTGTGTGTGACGGACATGGGTTCATTAGCTTTATGGACATTGGGGGTGTAACATGTAATTTCCATTTCCATGTGGGTGAATGGGTTACTTGGTAGGGCTTTTTTGGCTGTGGAAGCTGACCATAACGCACATGATTGGGGATTGTGAGGACCTGGTGGAGGCCGCCCATGGTGGCTGGGGGGTGGGGGTGGTGGGAGACATGAGTGGGGGCCTGGTGGAGGGTGCCCCTGGTGGCTGGGGGGTGGGGGTGGTGGGAGACATGAGTGGGGGCCTGGTGGAGGGTGCCCCTGCACTGCTGGGGGGTGGGGGTGGTGGGAGACATGAGTGGGGGCCTGGTGGGGGCTGCACATGGTGGCTGGGGGGTGTGGGTGGGTGGGAGACATGAGTGGGGGCCTGGTGGAGGGTGCCCCTGGATGCTGGGGGGTGGGGGTGGTGGGAGACATGAGTGGGGGCCTGGTGGAGGGTGCCCATGGTGGCTGGGGGGTGTGGGTGGGTGGGAGACATGAGTGGGGGCCTGGTGGGGGCTGCCCATGGTGGCTGGGGGGTGGGGGTGCAGGGGGACATGAGTGGGGGCCTGGTGGGGGCTGCCCATGGTGGGTGGGGGGTGTGGGTGGGTGGGAGACATGAGTGGGGGCCTGGTGGGGGCTGACCATGGTGGCTGGGGGGTGTGGGCGGGTGGGAGACATGAGTGGGGGCCTGGTGGAGGGTTCCCATAGATGCTGGGGGGGTGGGGGTGGTGGGAGACATGAGTGGGGGCCTGGTGGAGGGTGCCCCTGGTGGCTGGGGGGTGGGGGTGGTGGGAGACATGAGTGGGGGCCTGGTGGAGGCTGCCCCTGGATGCTGGGGGGTGGGGGTGCAGGGGGACATGAGTGGGGGCCTGGTGGGGGCTGCCCATGGTGGCTGGGGGGTGGGGGTGGGTGGGAGACATGAGTGGGGGCCTGGTGGGGGCTGCCCATGGTGGCTGGGGGGTGGGGGTGATAGGGGACATGAGTGGGGGCCTGGTGGAGGGTGCCCCTGCACTGCTGGGGGGTGGGGGTGGTGGGAGACATGAGTGGGGGCCTGGTGGAGGGTGCCCCTGGTGGCTAGGGGGTGGGGATGGTGGGAGACATGGGTGGGGGCCTGGTGGAGGCTGCCCCTGGTGGCGGGGGGGTGGGGGTGATAGGGGACATGAGTGGGGGCCTGGTGGAGGCTGCCCCTGCACTGCTGGCTGCTGGGGGGTGGGGGTGGTGGGAGACATGAGTGGGGGCCTGGTGGAGGGTGCCCCTGCACTGCTGGGGGGTGGGGGTGGTGGGAGACATGAGTGGGGGCCTGGTGGAGGGTGCCCCTGCACTGCTGGGGGGTGACGATAGGGGACATGGGTGGGGGCCTGGTGGAGGGTGCCCCTGCACTGCTGGGGGGTGGGGGTGGTGGGAGACATGAGTGGGGGCCTGGTGGAGGCTGCGCCTGCACTGCTGGGGGGTGGGGCTGGTGGGAGACATGCATTGTTGATCAGTAGTGCAAGGTGACATGTGGGTTGGCTGGGGGGCATGCCCATGGTGGATGGGCTGCCTGCGGGACATGAGCAGGGGTGCAGGGTAGTCCCCCGTGGTCTGGGCTGCCTGCAGGGGCCGTGGAGGTTGTGGAGCGTACACCTGGGAGGACCCACACGGCCAATTCACGTGTAGTACTCACCAGAACCCCTGAAATACACATACCTTGCTGAAATCGCGTGTGGAACTTCCCGTGCACCCCTGAAATACACGTACCCTGCTCGCACTGGGCCAATCGCGTGTGGAACTTCCCGCGCACCCCTGGAATACATGTACCCTGCTTGCACGGGGCCAATCGCGTGTGGAACTTCCCGCGCACCCCTGAAATACACGTACCCTGCTCGCACTGGGCCAATCGCGTGTGGAACTTCCCGCGCACCCCTGAAATACACGTACCCTGATGAAATCGCGTGTGGAACTTCCCGCGCACCCCTGAAATACACGTACCCTGCTCGCACTGGGCCAATCGCGTGTGGAACTTCCCGCGCACCCCTGAAATACACGTACCCTGATGAAATCGCGTGTGGAACTTCCCGCGCACCCCTGAAATACACGTACCCTGCTCGCACTGGGCCAATCGCATGTGGAACTTCCCGCGCACCCCTGGAATACACGTACCCTGCTGAAATCGCGTGTGGAACTTCCCGCGCACCCATGGAATACACGTACCCTGCTCGCACTGGGCCAATCGCGTGTGGAACTTCCCGCGCACCCCTGGAATACACGTACCCTGCTTGCACGGGGCCAATCGCGTGTGGAACTTCCCGCGCACCCCTGAAATACACGTACCCTGCTCGCACTGGGCCAATCGCGTGTGGAACTTCCCATGCACCCCTGAAATCCACGTACACGGCCAAATCGCGTGTGGAACTTCCCGCGCACCCCTGTAATCCACGTACCTTGACAAATCGCGTGTGGAACTTCCCGCAAACCCCAGGAATTCACATGCCCTGCCAATTCGCGTGTGAGACTTCCCGCGACCCCGGTATACACGCACACGTATTTTTTGTCAGCGGGTGTCTGTGTTTGTGGGTACCCCTTTGCACGTCATTTGTCCTGGAGGGCCACAGTATAGGACATTCATCATGGCAGTATATAGGTGCTATTTGTTGGCGCACCTTTTGGCGCACATTTCTTACAGGCGCAGAGACGCTACCGCCTGCTTTCTTGTGGCGGTCGTGTTTGTGCCTGTGCGCTGGTTTGAGCGTGCGCTTTTTTGCCCTATTCTATTCCATGAATACGTGTTGTAGGCGAGCGTGTGGGCGTTCCGCGCACTTGTGCCCTGTACTTCCCCCGTGACGCCCACATTTTGGCAAGTTGTTCCCCATTCCGAGTGTTACGCCCCGTGTTCCGCCTACTTTTGTTGCGTGCGCCGCGCTATGTGTGATTTTCGCTGTGGCCTGTGCGATTTTCGCTGTGACCTGGCGCACGCAGTTAGATGGCCTGTGCGCCAACGTGCACCGCGCACTTTTTTATCGCACATCCGATGGTTTTCTCGCGCACGGCCTTCCATGAATCGATGTGCGCTGCTTTTCGTGCGATTTTCGCACTTGCACTGCGATTTTCGCTATTCCACTGCGATTTGCACGTTTTTGGCCACTTAATTATTCCATGAATCGGCCTGTGTGTCTTCCGCTATATATATGTTTCATATGATATGACTTGACCCTAAGTCTACAAATATAGTACCTTTTACATTTTTACTTCCTGACTGTTACTGAAGAAAACTATGTGGCTTAGATATGTCAGTAAAGGAAAAGAAGGGAGAGCCAGCCATGTGATGTCATCAGTGATGTCATCAATGACATTTGTGATGTCATCTTTGATATCCTGGGTGTTAGTGTTAGCAGTGCACGGTGGCGGGAGTTATGGTTGCTTATCTTACCATAACTGCCGAATTTCAGGGGTTTTTCGCTTTTAATTTGAACCATAACGTCCCTTTAACAAAGTTTTTTCAGTGAATTTCATAGGTTTTTAGTAGCGCAACTTAACCATAACGTCCCTTTAACAACGTTTTTTTACTGAATTTCAGAGGTTTTTAGTAGCGAAACTTAACCATAACGTCCCTTTAACACCGTTTTTTCACTGAATTTCATAGGTTTTTAGTAGCACAACTTAACCATAATTTCCCTGACTTTAAATACATGTAACATAGAACATACTGAACCCCTAGCTAGTGATTTCCATGTCCGCGGACTACCGCCATGTCCACGGACATATCAAAAATCTGAGCGTGGTGAATGTAAATTTAAATAGTGTGCCCCATTTCCCCTTTGTGGTTGGCTCTGAAAAGAGGCGTTTTTTGTTTTTTTTGCAGATGCTTGACAGACACCTGTTATTTTGTATTTTTTCTTACTTTACTCCTAAAATCTTCACATAACCTTCTCCAAAGCAACCCTTACATTCCAACACAGCATGGCATTTCCCATAAAAGATAAGGAAATGCCATCTTCTTTAAAATAAACAGCATTACTGGAATCAATATTATCATTATTACAGAAGAACATACCAGCTCTAAGCATGAAGGCACACATGCCTCGGTTGATTACACACCTAGCATTGTTTTGCTGAGGACAAAAAACTGAGCGATTGTCCCATATTGCCCCAGGTACTAATCCAGAGAAAATTACTTTGGCATTTGGAAGGATGTTCATTACTGCTTGAATCAAGTGTTCCAAATCTGCCAACAAAGTAGGGGCACTGACATAGCCCAAACGGAAAGCACCATAGTGCAAAACTACCACATGGGGACTGTTAATCCTGCCCATATCTTCACAAACTTGTACAATTCCCTGTACATTGCAATCAGGCACAGCGCTCCACACGACCTCCACTCCTTTAATATCAAATTTCTTTGCAACATGCCTGCATTGAGCATACTGTTGTAAACCATGCACAAACATATCTCCGAGCACCAGCACCCTGACTTTCTCCACTTCTGCCATCTTCACTACACACAAAATCTCTTTCAACACAAATCCACAACCTCAACATCTGATTGGCTGATCCCTACAGTCTTCTTAACATGGAGGATTTGCTGGAAAACCCCGGATGTAGCACGCCCTGTCCACGGACATCCGCGGTGTCCACGGACCACGTAACTCTTGGACAGCCCTTCTACCATTTCCACTTCACTCTCTGTGGCATTCCCTCATTGCATACAACTAAGCAGTCACACAATATGGAGAACGTCCTCAGAACACCCCCATTTTGTTTATTTTCGAACATTTCAGGACACCATGAGTGTTCTTATAACACATGCAACTTGACAGCGAACAATACGGACAACGTCCTCAGAACACCCCCATTTTCTTTATGTACGAACATTTCAGGACACCGCGAGTGTTCTTCTGGCTCACTCTTTTTTCTTTTGCTGACATATCTAGGCCACATGGTTTTCTTCAGTAACAGTCAGAAACTAAAAATTGTATTTTTTGTATTCTTCCTATGGAAACACCAACTTAACCATAACTACATGGACGCTACCGCGTACATATGATATCTATCTATTACATGGCCACGGTAGTGGCCATGTAGTTATGGTTAAGTTGCTGTTTCCATAGGAAGAACACTTTTTGGGTGGCTTATAACTTCGCTCTCCCTGGACGGATCCTCACCAAACTTTGCAAAAAAAAGTATTTGGGTCACTCTGAAATTTTTTGCAAAGTTTGGTGATGATTCGTCCAGGGGGGGCAAAGTTATAGGGGGGTCCCAAAACTTTTTTTTTCCCATAGACTGAATGGGAAAAAAAAATTGCTTGCGCCTACAGCCCAAACCGCTGGACGGATTTCCACCAAATTTGGACCAGGAGCAGCGGCTTGGTCCCGAAAGCGTGCTTTTGCAAATTTGGTGAAAATCCGTCCAGTAGATTTTTCGGTAGCGCCCGCCATCTTAGATTCGCGGACGTACGCGGACAGCGCGGTGAAACTTTGTTCAAAATGTGTATTTAGTAGAGTGTGTTGGTGTGTAGGAGTGTTTGGGGAGGGTGGGAGTGTATGAGATAGGATGAAAGTTGTGTTTTTTATGTGTTAGATGTTCTTTTTGTGTTCGATTTGTTTGCGGACATCACAGGTGTTCTGAAATGTTCTAAATAAACTGACTGGGGGGGTGTTCTAAGGACTCAATATGTGTCCGTTTTGTTCGCAAGCAAAGTGAAACTGTTCTAAGAACATTCGCGGTGTCCGGGGAGTGTTCGTAGGGGGTGTCCTGAGGACGCTGTCCGTATTGTTCTCTGTCAAGTTGAATGTGTTCTAAGAACATCTGCGGTGTCCTGAAATGTTCGCAAATAAACAAAATGGGGGTGTTCTGAAGACGTTTTTGAGAACACTCCCGGTGTCCTGAAATGTTCGTAGGGGGTGTCCTGAGGACGCTGTCCGTATTGTTCTCTGTCAAGTTGAATGTGTTCTAAGAACACCCGCGGTGTCCTGAAATGTTCGCAAATAAACAAAATGGGGGTGTTCTGAAGACGCTTCTAAGAACACTCGCGGTGTCCGGGGAGTGTTCGTAGGGGGTGTCCTGAGGACGCTGTCCGTATTGTTCTCTGTCAAGTTGAATGTGTCCTAAGAACACTCGCGGTGTCCTGAAATGTTCGCAAATAAACAAAATGGGGGTGTTCTGAAGACGCTTCTAAGAACACTCGTGGTGTCCGGGGAGTGTTCGTAGGGGGTGTCCTGAGGACGCTGTCCGTATTGTTCTCTATCAAGTTGAATGTGTCCTAAGAACACTTGCGGTGTCCTGAAATGTTTGCAAATAAACAAGATGGTGGTGTTTTGAAGACGCTTCTAAGAACACTCCCGGTGTCCTGGAATGTTCGTAGGGGGTGTCCTGAGGACGATCTCCGTATTGTTCTCTGTCAAGTTGAATGTGTTCTAAGAACACCCGTGGTGTCCTGAAATGTTCGCAAATAAACAAAATGGGGGTGTTCGGAAGACGCTTCTAAGAACACTCGCGGTGTCCGGGGAGTGTTCGTAGGGGGTGTCCTGAGGACGCTGTCCGTATTGTTCTCCGTCAAGTTGAATGTGTCCTAAGAACACTCGCGGTGTCCTGAAATGTTCGCAAATAAACAAGATGGTGGTGTTCTGAAGACGCTTCTAAGAACACTCGCGGTGTCCGGGGAGTGTTCGTAGGCGGTGTCCTGAGGACGCTGTCTGTATTGTTCTCTGTCAAGTTGAATGTGTCCTAAGAACACTCGCGGTGTCCTGAAATGTTCACAAATAAACAAGATGGTGGTGTTCTGAAGAAGCTTCTAAGAACACTCCCGGTGTCCTGGAATGTTCGTAGGGGGTGTCCTGAGGACGCTGTCCGTATTTTTCTCTGTCAAGTTGAATGTGTCCTAAGAACACTCGCTGTGTCCTGAAAGGTTCGCAAATAAACAAGATGGTGGTGTTCTGAAGACGCTTCTAAGAACACTCGCGGTGTCCGGGGAGTGTTCGTAGGGGGTGTCCTGAGGACGCTGTCCGTATTGTTCTCTGTCAAGTTGAATGTGTCCTAAGAACACTCGCGGTGTCCTGAAATGTTTGCAAATAAACAAGATGGTGGTGATCTGAAGAAGCTTCTAAGAACACTCCCGGTGTCCTGGAATGTTCGTAGGGGGTGTCCTGAGGACGCTGTCCGTATTGTTCTCTGTCAAGTTGAATGTGTCCTAAGAACACTCGCGGTGTCCTGAAATGTTCACAAATAAACAAGATGGTGGTGTTCTGAAGACGTTTTTGAGAACACTCCTGGTGTCCTGGAATGTTCGTAGGGGGTGTCCTTAGGACGCTGTCCGTATTGTTCGTTGTTAAGTTGAAAGTGTTCTAAGAACTATCACATTGTTCTGAAATGTTCATAGGGGGTGTCCTTAAAACGGTGTCCGTATTGTTCGCTGGCAAGTTCAAAGTGTTCTAAGAACACTCACATTGTTCGCCAACATTAAAAGTTTCCCATAGATCATAGTTGAAATGTTTGACTCTATGGCTGTGATATGCTGCGGTGTTTGTTGCCAGGGCATAGAGTCTTGGATGCATGGCCATTTGGCCATGCACCCAAGACTGTATGCCCTGGCAACAACCACTGCAGCATATCACATTCATATTTGCTTATAACTTTGGGTGAAAACAAATGTATGGTTCTCTGTCAAGTTGAATGTGTCCTAAGAACACTCGCAGTGTCCTGAAATGTTCGCCAATAAACAAGATGGTGGTGTTTTGAAGACGCTTCTAAGAACACTTGCGGTGTCCGGGGAGTGTTCGTAGGGGGTGTCCTGAGGACGCTGTCCGTATTGTTCTCTGTCAAGTTGAATGTGTCCTAAGAACACTCGCGGTGTCCTGAAATGTTCGCAAATAAACAAAATGGGGGTGTTCTGAAGACGTTTTTGAGAACACTCCGGGTGTCTGAAATGTTCGTAGGGGGTGTCCTGAAAACGGTGTCCGTATTGTTCGCTGGCAAGTTCAAAGTATCCTAAGAACACTCACATTGTTCGCGGACATTAAAAGTTTCCCATAGATCATGGTTCAAATGTTTAACTCTATGGATGTGATATGCTGCGGTGGTTGTTGCCAGGGCATACAGTCTTGGGTGCATGGCCATTTGGCCATGCACCCAAGACTGTATGCCCTGGCAACAACCACCGCAGCATATCACATTCATATTTGCTTATAACTTTGGGTGAAAAACAAATGTATAAGGAACAAAGGTATTAGATACTATGGATGTGATATGCTACTATGGTTGTCCTTATTATTGTATACTTACTGTTTGGTCTAGTAATGGGAGTCCATGTTTTTCTTCTTCATTTCTGTGATAAAAGAAAATAGCATGTTAGTATTAGTATTTTGTAATGACTTATTACATTGTATAAGCAATATACTTTTATTTTTTTTCGACCCTTATATTTAGTAGAGTACAAATCAGAGTACTGTGCAATTTGCTCAGTTTCTGTATTTGTTGCTAAAATCATTGGGTCTGTGGGAGAAAAAAAAATCCATGTTGGATTAAAAAAAAAACCTTTTTCTGTTATGCTACAGTTTATTTGTTTGTTTGTTTTCAGTGTTCACTTGTTGTTTCTGGCTAATGCTTTATACTTTGCTTTATTGTATTTTTTTTGGAGCAGTAACAGATTCTTCATTTGTTTTGATATTATAAAATTCTGGAGCAGTTAGATACCACTTGGCGTATTATAACTGTCTATTTTTTTAAAATATTTTAGTGCTATTCATTTATCTGATTAGTTGTTGTAGAATCTTTGAGCTGTTAGATAGTTTTTGGAGTATTCTAACAGTTTATATTATTTTAACAAAAATTTATAATTTTGGGACAGTTAGATACCAATTGGCGTATTCTAACTGTGTATTTTTTGGTCTAATTTAGTGGTATTCATTTATCTGATTAGTTGTTGTAGAATCTTTGAGCAGTTAGATAGCTTTTGGAGTATTCTAACAGTTTATATTTTTTTTAACACAAATTTATTTAAAGGTTTAAATACAGTTTATTTATCAAATTTTGGTTTTAAGAACATCAAATAAGCGTTTGTAAGATTTGCTGGTAATCTCTGCTTTAGAGTAATGGTACTATCATTACATTCAAACCATCCACATTTCTTTTTTATATATGCCGTGTAGTGCCCTGAATTGGTTGTGGCTCCTGCGTGGTAGATTATACCTATTGTTGTGAAGGTTTTCTTACCAAGTGATATTTGACTATGTGTCAATCCAGTCAGCTTGCAGTTGTTTTTGGTACCATCTGCATTGTAACGTAGAAGCATTAGTATTGTGTATTTACTATGTGTTTGTGAGGTAATTATGTTGGAAGCCAATTTATCTTCTTGTGGTATATTCCATTTCAGAACATATTGTATTTAAATGAATGGTTAGTGTGTTACATATATGGGTTACATTTCTTATGTATTACTATATATAATGTGTTTGTGTGCTGCTTTTTGAATTTGTTAAATGTTCCTATATTATGATATAACAATCAAACATACCCCCCCCCCACAGTTTTTAGGTAGTGGTACTGTTCTCCGAACATGCCCGCGAACATTAAATAAGTTCGCGGACATCAAGTTCATAAGGAGAGATCTAGTCAGTTCCATATGACATGTATATAAAGTCAAAGTCATTATTGTTAAGTTGTGCTACTAAAAAACTATGAAATTCAGTGAAAAAACTTTGTTAAAGGGACGTTATGGTTAAGTTGCGCTACTAAAAACCTATGAAATTCAGTGAAAAAACTTTGTTAAAGGGACGTTATGGTTAAGTTGCGCTACTAAAAACCTATGAAATTCAGTGAAAAAACTTTGTTAAAGGTTCCAAGTAAAACCGAAAAACCCTTGAAATTCGCCAGTTATGGTAAGCTAAGCAACCATAACTCGCGCCACCACCGTGCACTGCTAAGACTAACACCAGGACATCAAAGATGCCATCACAAATGTCATTGATGACATCACTGAAGACATCACATGTGTATGTACTTCTCATGAAATATGTGTAGAAGGGATTCTTATTATGTTGCGAAAAAAGTGTCAAGAATCTTTGCAAGAAATATACCCTAATAAGTGCATTGAACGATGCATTGATATAAATAGCATCCTATTATAGGGTTCTATCTAGTATACTAAGCTACTCATACAGAAACATAACATTGTGTGCAGCGTACAAGATGAAGGTATGATATTCGTAATGTTAATATGTTGAATAATGAAATGATAATTGTTTTCTTAATAGATTTTTGTGTACTGTGAAATATGTAATAAGTAGCTAATAAAACCCATGTATTACATAATTGCATTACTATAGACAAAACACAAAGACACAAGAGCACATACCAATATGGGTATATACAGGGAAAGTGAAGTTAGCAAAAAAGCACAAGTAGTAGCAGAAACAATTCATAACTTAACTGATTAGTTTCATGCAAATAAATGATTGCTCTGTTTCAAAGCTGCTATTTACCCTATGTATATGTATCACTTGATGTGATTGGACCCTAAGGAAAGTAGTGTGAGTACAATGTATACAAATATGACCACATACAGGGAAAGTACAGCCATAAAAAAAACAACAGAACTATCATTAAGTGCTCATAAGTCTAGTGGTAACTTTATGCACAAAAAGGATTGCTGTCTTTCAAGCTTGTGTTTTCCCATATGTATATGTTTCATATGATGTGACTGTACTAGAACCTACTAGAAGGATATGTCTACAAAAAAAAATAAAATTCTTAGTTTCTGACTGTTACTGAAGAAAACCATGTGGCCTAGATATGTCAGCAAAAGAAAGAATAGTGAGCCAGCCATGTGATGTCATCAGTGATGTCATCAATGACATTTGTGATGTCATCTTTGATGTCCTGGGTGTTAGTCTTAGCAGTGCACGGTTGTGGCGTGAGTTATGGTTGCTAAGCTTACCATAACTGGCGAATTTCAAGGGTTTTTCGGTGTTACTTGGAACCATAACGTCCCTTTAACAAAGTTTTTTTCACTGAATTTCATAGGTTTTTAGTAGCGCAACTTAACCATAACGTCCCTTTAACAATGTTTTTTTCACTGAACATATATATATATATATTACACAGCCACAGTGCCACAGTAGTGGCTGTGTAGTTATGGTTAAGTTGCTGTTTCCATAGGAAGAGCACTTTTTGGGCAGCTTATAACTTCGCTCCCCCTCGACAAATCTTCACCAAACTTTGCAAAGAAAGTATATGTGCCCCTCTGGGGGGGGGGGAGGAGGAGTTATAGAGTTATAGAGGGGGCACCAAAACATCAGGACAGGATGGATTTTCACCAAATTTGCGGCAGGAGCAGCAGCTTGGTCCCAAAAGAGTGCTTATATATGTGCATCATAAGATACAATTAAATTGTAAGGAAAGTAGTGTAAGAACATGTGAGAATAGCAATATTTATAAATGTAATACATTTTGAAATTTAAGTTTCTGACTGTCAGTAAATAAACCCACCTGGCCTAGATATGGCAGTGAACAAAAACGAAGGGGCTACACATGTGATGTCATCAGTGATGTCATCAATGACATTTGTGATGCCATCTTTCATGTCCTGGGTGGTAGTGTTAGCAGTGCACAGTGGTGTGGGCAGTTATGGTTGCTTAGCCTACCATAACTGTCGAATTTCAGGTGTTTTCCGATTTAACTTTCAACCATAATGTCACGTTTACAAAGTTTTGTTTGTGAATTTCGCAGGTTTTTAGTAGTGCAACTTAACCATAACGTCCCTCTAACAAAGTTTTTTTTAGTAAGCATATATATATATATATATACATTTTGTGGGGTCAGTTGTTTTTCAAAGCCTCTGGGATCTGGCCACTGCAAGCACCTCTTTAAGGGAACATTTGTCAGGGCCACTTCGTCCAGAGGTCATATGTGCTGTTGTAGGCCACACTCTTGCGCATGGTGGGGCATGGATTTTGTAGAAGGCAGGTAATATCTTTGGAGGAATTGATCTTTTAAACATCTGAAAATATATTTTTGCATTTGGTGTGGCACAGTGGTAGCTGATTTCCTAAACCTTAATTTCTTGAAAGCTAAAATTCGATACATGATATTAGAAATGACTCATTCATCGAAAACTATATTCTAAAGAATTACCTATAATTGTACCATTTTGTACATTGAAAATGCTCTGCGATAGAAATTTTAGAGAGGTGATTTAAGGATTTTTTAAACTTTGAGAGGTGAACATTGTCAAACAAGTTTTGCAAAGTTTATGTCAGTATATTTTTATGGAATAGAGAACCCTTATTTAATCCAGTTCTACAACGTGCAAAACTTGATTCTGCCAAGAAAAGGGAAGTATTTTCATTAGGTAAGCTGTCACAATAAAGTAAAGAGTTTGATATTATAGATCACACACAAACTTTATCTCAAGATAAAAAAAACATCCAACTTTGATTCCAAATCTAAAACTAATTTTATATTCTCTGTTTTACGTCTGATGAAAGAGATTTCCTAAAGGAAAACAATTGCTTGAAGGCAAGGCAATTTGAACTTTTCTCATCAATTCTAAAGCATAATAACCGCTTGATATGCAAAGGAGCTCTCCGCTGAGCGCATTCAGCAAATCACTCAGTGGCTGTTTTAATAATCCATAAAGGCTTTTCCTTTTAGTGACACCTTTAATAATACATTAAAGGCTTTGGAATTTGAACTACTTGTTTCAGCAAACTTATCACATGCAGAAATTCTATTAATGCAATCATGGTTTCAGAAAATATGAATAGGATGGCCGAAAGATTGTTCGTCTCGTTGAAATAGTCTGAATAGTCTTCGATGGAAGAAAATGCACTCATTGATAGTAGCATATCTCAGTGGGCTAATGTATTTGGAGAAAAGAATTGTGTATAACCGCAGGTTCTTATGTCGGTATGTTGACTCAATGTTTTTCTACCTGGGGGTAGTAAAAAAACACTTTTCTCTTCCTCCTCAATGTCCCCTATTAACTCTGCCACCCTCTTCCTCCTCACCATCCCCGCTACCCCCAACTCCCTTTTCCTCATCACATTCCCACACAGCCCCAACCTCACTCATACTCTTCATAGTCCTGCACTACCCTCACCTCATGCTTCCTCGTCACAGTCCCTTGCTTCCCCACCTCACTCTTCCTTATCACTGTCCCTCACCACCCGACCTCACTCTTCCTCATCACAGTGTCCCACAACCTCACCCCACTCTTCCTTATCACAGCCTCCCAATATTCCTACACTGCTTTTCCTCGTCACATGGTTCTGTTAGTAGAAGATTAAGCTTGACCAGTGGTATTGTCTGCTAAACACATGGTGTATATTTTTATTACATCTGTTACACAACAGTTTGCGCCTGGCCTCATTAAGAACTGTGCTTCATGTAGCTAAAGGTTTTAGGTTATGTAACTAGGGAGCCCTACACCCCTGCTCCAAACAATCATACAATAATGCCTGATATTTTGGGTATCCTGGTCACACAGTGTAACTCGAAACTGGTAATAGGGAATATCAGGTACTGAAAGTGATTGCTCTGAAACATCATCAGCAGTAGTGTAGGCAGAATTTGTTTACAGAGTAGGACTGCACCATGGGTCCAACACAGGGGTTCCACAAACTAAAGCAGGTACATTTATTTTATCATAGCATATATTTTCTTTAGCATTCTCTTGGTGATCAGGCTGAAGGTTGGACTTTTATATTGCATTTCATAGTTCAGCATCACTTTACTATCTTAGGGTAGTTAGCACTATACAAAAATACATAACATATATGTTGTGTCTGTTTTGCTACATCTTGTGTTTGTGGCTAAATGCAGAGTTTGGGTGATGTCAGAATGAATGATGTCTTGGGTGGAATGTGTATGTGATGTTGTAGAATTCCCTTCCCTAGGTGTTCCTAGGTTGTCGTTTGGAAGAGGTAGCCTGGGTGGTGGGCACCGGTGGACCCTCCTCTTATCTAATTGACTTACTAAATTATTATTATTAATATTATTATTATTATTATTATTATTATTATTATTATTATTATTATTATTATGAATTTCTTGTAAAGCACTGCATGCCCATGGGCTTTAGGGTGCACAAGTAGCAATCAAGACGTAGACAGGACAATCACATTTAAATGGTCAGAGCAGCAGGTGGGGGAGAAGCAACAGTGAATACATTTCAGCCTGGTTTAAGATTGAACAGATAGGTTTCTACTGATCTTTTGATTTCTGTGAGAGAGCCAGCGGCTCTCAGTGCGACCGGGAGACTGTTCCATGCTTCTGGTGCCTGTATGTCAAAGCTGATGCCTCAAAATGTGTCCAGCTTGAACCGTGGTTGCACCATTTTGAAGTTAACCTTGGATCGCACATTTTGACTTAGCTGACTCACTGTCAAGGGGTCTATGAGGTATTTAGGGGCCGTGGAGGTCCAGCACATCTACGATAGTGTCAGGAGCTTATGTGTGGTCCTTTGCTTGACCGGGACCCAGTATAGTGCCTTTCTGTCAGAATTTTGCGAACAGTGCCATTTTGGTTGATTTGGAGGGATTGAATGTTAGCTTTCTAAGTTCCAACCAACAGTCCTTTGTATTAATCTAGCCTGATGTTAACTAAAGCATTGGCCAGAAGTGATATGCTACTGGTGGTGATGTAAGGCCTTATGTGAATTAAGCGCTTGATGACATAGTCACAAGTAGATCAAATGTGTGAAAACTGAGATCTCATTGATAGTTCTGCGTCCAAATACACACCCAGTGTCTTCACACATTTAGCTACCAGAATTCTGCTACTGGCGATGATAAGGCTTTCATAGTCAGAATTCAGTTTCTTTAATCGAGGTTCTGAGGCCACAATAAGGAACTCAGTTTCATCCCTATTGAGTGCCAGAGAATGTGAGGCCATCCAAACTTGGATGGCGTTATTGAATCCATCGAGGGCTTCAGAGTCTTGTGTGTAATTGCCAGACAACTCGAGGACAACCTGGGTGTCGTCAGCATAATTGGTGTATTGATCACCCAGGTGGTCCAAGAGGCTGATATAAATGTTAAACAAGGAGGGGGGCAATACAAGATCCCTTTGGGACTCCGCTGGTCATAATAGTTGGTGTAGATTTGGCACCTTCAGCTGCCACATTGGCAGAGCAGGGTCCCAGGAAGGAGGTGATCCATTGAGCAAGTGCATCGGAACAACATGCCAGGTCCTTTAATCTGTCCACCAACAGGGTGTGGTCAACCAGATCAAAGGCTGCTGAAAGATCCAAGAGCATCAGCATGCCATGCTCTAAAGCGCGATTGTTGGGAGCCCAAGATGTTTTTGTTCTCTATGAATTCCTGACATTTTGAGTGTGGCACTCTGTCCAGGATTTTAAGGAAAAAAGACACTTTTGTTATGGGCTGATTATTTTTTGCCACAGTTGGACTCTTTTTCAGGAGCAGCATAATTCAGGCCTACTTCCATGAATGTAGGACTAAGCCTTCTCTGAATGAGAGATTAACTAGTCTGGTAATCCATGGCACCAGAACACCCAGGGATCCTTTAAGGATGTTGGCAGGACAAGTGTCTCCCTTACAAGACGTAGGCTTTAGATCTGAGATTATCTTGTATAGTTCAGGCTCTGTACATTGCTTAAATTCAAATGTAGACATTGTGTTATTATTAGGGAGACTGTGAGGATTGTGAGGCATATGTAGAACTTCCTCAGAGCCCATACGTCTCAGTTGTTGCTCCTAAATGGTTAGTTGATGCCCTATGATTTTGGATGAAAATTCATCATGTATTTCCTGGCACCAGGCTGAGTCTCTGATGTGGGTTTGATTAACTGGGGACCTTACACATTTTAAAGAGTTCACTAGAACTAGTTCTAGGGTTGGAAATTCTAGTATTTAAATTCTTTGATTTGGCTTCAACAATGGCTGACTTGAACCTTTTCACTAAATCTTTATAACGACTTAGAGTTTGAGGGCAGGGATTTCTATGCCATTCCCTTTCCAGGGATCTTTTCATAAGTCTTATTTGAATGATGTTATCATTAGATAATGAATTCTTGATGTTTGCATTCTTTATCCTCTTAACATTTTCTGGAGCAAGGGTCCGTATGGAGGAATTGATAGTGGACATAAGGGGAGTGACAAGATCGGCGAAGTCATTGAAGGAGTCTAGTGGGAGTAGCCTAGATATCAATAGAGTAGAACGTTTAATAGGAGTGACATTCTTAAAGTTCCTGTTCTTTTGTATAGTTTGCTGGAGGTGCTGGTGGGTGCATTACAGCATTCACTGTGTAATAATCGGACCATGGGTAGGGTAGTGCCACAACACCTTTAGTATACAGGCGATGTGTCAGGACCCAGTTCAGCATATCTCCTTCGACCTGGGTGGGTCCTCTGGTGCACTGCGTGTAGCCAATGGCATCCAGAGCATCTAGTAGTGACGTGGCCTGCTTGTCTTGTTTGTCCTCCACCCATATACCAAAGTCACCTATTACTAAAACAGGCTCTTTAGGTTTAGTAGCGCTATTGATTGAGATCAAGAAATTGTTCCTCGAATAATGGCATGTCCCTAGGTGGTCTGTAAATTGTTAGGATGCTCAGGGATTTATTTTTACATTTATAAGAAGACTTTCACAACCCCCTGGGCTTATGTGCATAATAGTATGGCAATCCAGATGTTTCTTGGTAAGTACAGCTACCCCTCTCTGGGCTATATGATCAGCTCTGAAGATCTGGTAGTTTAGTGGGAGGGCTAGAGTGGCGGCTTTGGGTGTAATCTTATTGAGCCATGTCTCAGTCACAGTGAGGATGTCTGGAGTTGCAGTCATTAAATGATCTCCTACTTCTACTCCATGATGTAAAAGTGAATGAGTATTCAGTAGAACGATGCTTAGAGAGGAGTCCTGGAGAGCTTGAGTGCTGGTGATGTTAGTACCTAGAGATACAGAATCTAATATTGTAGGGATGCAAAGCTTGGGTCCCTAACTAATGGCCTCTTTGTATCTAGGCCTGGCTCAATCAGAGGAGATGATTTTTGCTAGTCCAGTGCATTCTGAATCTGACCCTTACTGTTGTTGGCCAGAAGGTGGTATTGGAGGGCCATACATGTGCTGTTATGAGGGCCTGCTGGTAGAGTATCTATGTTTCCTAATGAGCAATTCCGATTCTCCCTTCGGAGATCCCTCTGAAGATGGGGATGAGTTGTCAGTGGCTTGTGTGAGGAGAGAGCCACCATGAGGAGTCCGCAGTATATTGGAGGCAGAATCATCAACAGCACAGAACCGAGTAAGAATGTTGGCGTGCTTTGAGCCCCCCCTTCTCACACACAGGTGGTGCCTGTTTTGCTTGATTCTTCTACACTGCTCCCCCCCAACCCCAGCCTACTTCTGCAGGAGTCTGTCCTGATACTTTATGGTTTCACCATCACCGTCTTGTGGCCAATGCTGGATTTGACTTTTATGGACTTCATTGATTCATGGTATGTCACCCTTTCTCATGGTGGCCCTGAATCATGCTGTTCCTATCTTCATCTTGTATCCAGGCTTGCAGCATTATGGGCCTCATTCCGAGTATGGAGGTAATCATGGCGCTATTTGCGCAATGACTACCTCCCATACCGGTACCGAGTCCGCCCTGGTTCAACGGGGACTTACCGGTCCATTCCGACCTTGGTGGGACCGGTAAGTCCCCATTGAAAAAACCATTCCACCTTTCCCATTTCAGCTCCCATAGGGCTCAATTGGAATGGGGAAGTAGCTAATAACGGTACCGCAATTTGCAGTACCGTTATTAGCTCTCTGGTCCCTTAGCGGCTCCCGCTAAGGACGCCGGGTAAAACCAGGCGCCCATTGCGGGACCCGCTAAGGGACCTCGGAATAGGGCACAAAGGGATTACCGGCACCGATGTCCTTAAAAGTGGCCGGTATCCCTTTGCGCCCACCTCTGAATGAGGCCCTATGTGTTACTACTGACTTCTGCAATTGTATTCGCTCTCCCCTCTTGCTTCCCCACTCTTTTTGACTGCTTTCTCCCTTTTCCCATCTCCTCCCCTCCTGCCTTTACTTTCTTCTATGCACTTACTCTATAAGAATTGTCCCTGGACCTAGTATGATAGCAACCTCATCTGTCTCCTCCCCCCTCTCCTTCCTTGTTTCCCCCCCAGGCCCCCAGCACTATCTGAAATGTCATCAGGTCTAGTACGATAGTCTCTTGTTTTGTCCCTCCCCTCCCTTTCTGCACCCCTCTCCTTCACCTTTTGTTTTCTCTGGCTCTACCAGAAATGTCGCCAGGCCTAGTACAGTAGTCGCCTGTCTGTTTCCATTTCCTTCCCACTCTCCCCCTCCCTTCCTTATCTATGTCTTAGCTCTTGCACTATCTGAAATGTTGTCAGGCTGAGTACAATAGTTAATTTCACATTCTTGCTGTTCATGACCTGTAGGAATGTCATTGTATTTTCCCTTGTTCCCTCCCTTGCCTTGAAACGCTTTGAAACACATTGGGCCTCATTACGAGCATGGCGGTAGCTGTGCCTGTCTGGCAGGCACGGCTACCGCCATGCTCGCTACCGGCCCCACCCCCCACGATTGGGCAATAAACGGCCCATTACGAGTTGAATGGGCCGGTAATTGCCCATTCACAGTGGCAGTAATACCGGGCTCCAAATCCACATTCTGTCCCATAGGGCAGAATGGGGGTGGGGAGCATGGTTGCACCAGCACCATTTATAACGGTACCAGTGCAATCATGAGTTCTGCTCGCAGGTAAGACCTGGCGGGCTGTCAGGAACCCGCGAACAGAACTCGTAATGCGGCGGGAGGTCTGAACGGTGCCGGTGCCTTACCGGCACCGTTCATACCGTCATCGGCAGGCTCCTAATGAGGCCCATTGTCTATAGGTGCTATAGATGTATGATTCAAAATTATGTACCAAAGTGGGCCTTATGGCCAATGTGTAATCCCTCGACTATTTGAAGGATGGGAGGCATATTAAAAAACAGCAGGTAGAGAAAAACAGTACCTGTGCGATAGTAAAACACAAACCAGGAAGAGATCAGCCCTGCGGTGCTCACTGGACACAAACCCTGCGAGAACCGGCCTACCTAATGCACTGGTGCTGACATGCCAACGACAAGCGTATAGGCCTTAAGGTACTCGGGAGGTGCAGTTTGCGCGGCAGTCAGAGGCTGCACGCATGCACTGCTAAAGGAAGAAAGAAAGTAAAATATGCCAAATCACACAAAGTACTTATTTAAACAAGAATACAGGAGCCTAAGCCTTTCGCAAATGAATGTCAGAGGAAGTTTGTAATTTTGCACAAAGGTCGAACAAATCAATCAGGAAAAATGTAGCAAGCCGTTGGGGCTCTGAAGCAGCTTGTTTTATGCAGTCAAAACCGGCCTACCTAAAGCACCAGCGCTGATCCGCTGTCAATGGGCTTATAAACCCTAAGGTACCTGGGAGATGCAGTTGTTGCGGCAGTCAAAGGTTGCACCCGTGCACTGGTAGAGGCAGAAAGAATGAAGAATATTCCAAATCACACAAAGAAAATGTACCTAAATAAAAGGAACTTATGTGTGGCTACAGGAATCTTTATATACAACACTGGCAACAGGTTGGTCAAAGGAGGGGCCAGGAAATGAACCCAGGAACACTCTGGTGCGGGATTTGCCATCTTAGGATCCATCGCTTCCCAACAGAAGTTCCACCACCCAAGGTGGCATGAAAGAGGAAAGGTAAGTTATGGATGTAAAACTGATGCAATAAGGGCAGTGGAAAGTGAGTGCTGGAAGGGACTAGGGACCCCACGCTGCCTATAAGAATTGGTTGGCAAAGTATTGTGCAGTAAACCTGTAACCCCCAGCCCCAATCGGGCCCCATCAGAAAGAGATTATAGGTAGATGTAGGTAAGGGGTGCTGAAGGAAAAGAGAATGTAAAAGAAAGATATATCTGTTTGGCTTTGTTATCATTGTGACTTACCTGACTGTACCATGGTTCCCGCTATGGGGGGTTGCACGGAACCGTAGGGCTGAGAACAATGGGCAGGGCCCCTGCCAACAAGAATGGACCTACCTGAGAAGGAATCAAAGAGGAAGTGATAGTTGAAGAACAAGGAAAAACAGAAGACAGCAAAAAAGGGTATCGGGAAGGAAGGAGAGAAAAAAAGCTAGGAGAGAAAATGAATAGTGGGGTTGCAACCTGGAGCGGCCCCCCATGGCAACAGGGACTCAGCTGCCTAGGCTGCATGTGCCGTCTGCTGCCCAGAATTACCTAAGTCCCGGTCTTCATCCTGGAGCAGCCCAGGTGAAAAGAGAGCTTGCATGTTTGGAGCTCACCCCCAGAACGGAGGCTCAGCCTGTGAATCATATGGCTCACCCGGGGGCCTGACTGGATGAGGGTTGTGGCCAGTGTTCCCTCTAAGCTGTGCCCATGTGCGCTTGCCCAGCTTCCTCCTGGGTGGCGCTCAGAAACCTTTTAGCAGCGCACACAGACAATTCTCACCTATTCAAAAATATTTAATAAGGCACAAGCCACAGCAATTAATTGAAATGAGCTGTCCCTTAAAATAAGCAAATAGTCTTAATATTCTGCTAATTTGAATTACACTACTATGCAAGGGTGACCGTAAACACCTAAAATCCCTAACAGCAAAATACACACATAAGAGGTTAAAAACTAATACGAAAAACTGGCTCCATGAACAGAAAAATCTAACCAAGATATGGCTGCACACATTAACCAAATAATGGGCCTCATTCGGAGTCTGGCAGTAAACCTGCCGGTGCTACCCGCGGGTTGCCGCCAGACTTGGAATAATTTACTGACACCTAACCTCCCAGTGCCACTGGCTCATTCTGAGTCCGGCGGCCGGGAAGTCAGGTGCAGGTATATTTGGAAATCCCCATTCCCATAGAGTCCTGTGGGACTCTATGGAAGTGGGGACATGGGAGCCCGGCACCGTTGATAACGATGCCGGTTCAACCTTTGAAAAGTCTGCCTACCATGACTGGTGCACCCGGCAGGGTCAGGCCTGTCGGGCACAGTGGCCCCGGCAGGCAAATTCATAGGTGAGTTTACCGGCACCCTTGTTCCCGGACCGGCAAACTTAAAATCAGGCCCAGTGTTCCTTCCCCACCCATGACTCCTAAGCTTGATTCTACCACACATTTACCTTATGACTCTAACCTCTGCCCCAGAACACATTAAGATAGTACCAGCCAACCTTGACTCTTCCTCTCTTTGCTCTTGCGAAAGGTTAGCAGACGTGTACCTACTTCCACTTTTTTGTTTGTTTGTTGTAATATGTATAATATAAATACTGTTCACGTTCCAGAATTTCTGTTACTCATTGTGCCTTACCAAAAGTGTCACCCACATGATACAATCAAACTACCAGCTAAAATATCGGATCCTGACTGGAAGTAAGCAGGCTACCTGGGTGTGTAACCTTAACCCATGCTTCATCTTCTTTGTACACATGTCACAAAAGTGCTTTGAAGCATCCCCTTTACAAGTTAACGCATTATAAATCTCAAATATTAATTTGCCCTGTAAAGATTTTGAAAAGGCAAATGTTATGCTCAGTATCTCCTACAATATCATTCTACTTTGCCTACAAGGGTTAATGGGTATGAGCTATGCCTGGGATTACTCGTTCATAGTATCAGGGCACTGGATATTCAGACAGGAGAATGCTTTTCACACAATCTACCTCGTTTCCACGTGTTCAGAGTTACTTTGGGCATGGACCTTTACATGTTATTTGGTATCTCGCTGCTATGCAAAAACAGTTTCACTGAGTACTGTGTAATCCTACACAATGTTATAAGGTTGGGGAATGTTTCAAACAATCTTGTATGATCTGCAAAATTGTGTACATGCAGAGTCATGACATTCCTAAAATGCACATAATATGTTGAGGCATTAAATATGCTTTGCTTGCAAAGTATTGTGGGTCTGCAAATATCACAGTGAGTGTTTACTGCTACAATCCCTCACTTTTTACAGTGCTCTATCAACTAGTATTGGAGGCTTGCACAGGGGCCGGGGAAGGGTATCGGTAGAAGAGCAGTGGTCATCAATCCTTGCGGGTGATGAACAAAACAGCTAATTTCAAAAACCAAGTCAGACGTTTCGGCAGGACACTGAAAGAAATGTGTTGCTTGTTTGCTAAAGGATAGGAAATGCCAGTACCCGTCTAGACAACAGCACCTTCTTTTTCTTTCTATGCTCAGCTGCTGAGGCCTTTTCAATATGACCATGTGTTCTGTGTGTATCATCTCTAGCTTCCCCCCGCCTCTTATTTAACTGATAAAGAATTACAGAAGAGGGATTCATAATTACAGAAGAAAGCACTCAGTTGTATCTCTAATGAATTAATACTATTAACTTAAAAGGCACATATATATACATGTGATTTTCTTCAGCCGGGCTCCATCATAAACCTCAGTAAGGCTCTTATTTAATTTCATCTAGGCTGTGGTGTGGAAGGGTGGGCAAAACTATAGACTTTATTATATGCCTGGTCATTTAACTTCCTATGTCAGCGGTATAAGCAGGTCTCTAATCAGATTTTGCTCCTACTTGGAGTCAAATGATTTTTCAGGGAGTAAAATAGTAATTAGCTTTGCCAATAGGGATACTTTCTGCTTATTAAAAGATGTTCTTCCCCTTAACATTCCTGTTGAGATCAGGTATTGATATTATTAGAGTTCCTTCCTGTAACACTGCTTTACTGGTTACTAATTAAAAAAAAAAATATCAGTGGAGCTTATTGGGTTGAAGCAACTAAATGTTCATTGTTTTCATTTTTGTTGAGCACCCTTTCATTTTTTAGGGAGTAAAAATGGATGATGTATGTCTCTTAGCTTGAATGCTATTATCACTACCCAAAGGACAACTTAATGTGGATAGTAAGCAGAGGCACAGGAATATTTGATCATCATATTCTGAGGGGAAGTTATTCTGATGCAATTATTGTGTAAGAATACAAATTATTAGAAGCATGTTCTCCTGGCCCTTGAATTAATTCAATAAAGTGGCACTTGAACTCCTATCAGCGTGTTTTTTGACACATTGCTTTGAATTGCCATTAATCCATCGACAAATGTGTATTCTGTCTGAATTTCTTGAGAGCCACATCAGTTTATGTCAAGAGATATTTGTGTTTTGTAGTACACAAGTGATTTTCCAATGGCATTTAACATTTGCAAGGTACTGTGGCAGATGTTACTGTCTTGGACTGGTTGAGGAGTTTTCTGTGTAATCACATATGACATATTCAATTTTAGCCTATGTGTTTGGAAAAAGGGTTGTAAGATTTGTCAAGAATTGCAGTGGCTGTGAAGAGGAAATTCCTTTCCAAACTCTTCTGCAACGGTAGTTCACTAAACACGCATGCTCACAAAGTGGATTACCTCATTAGTCAGTTGCGCACATGGAAAATAATGTGCGCACAACAGCAAAATAGATCCGCAAATAGAGAACAATAATTAGAGGGAACTTTGGACTTGTGGCCCAGGTGAATGAATGCCCCTGTTCAGGACCGTGTCAGCAGGATGACATCAGACAGTGAAGTTGCTTGAGAGGTGTACGGTCTGCATGTGGGACATATCAGGCTGACCATAAAAGATGTAAATGTCCCAGGCCGCGTGGCCTGGTTGAAGAATGTGTGGTTGATCAGGGCAAGCCTGCCCACCCCGGTGTGAGATGGGTTAGGCAGAGAAGGTCTGTTACCTCGGTGGCCATGCAAAATACATGGGGCTGCTTGAGCCACTGATGCACCTGAGGGGCATCCACCCCACCTCCCCTGCAAGGTCAGATGGGGAGAGCCCTAATTGTTAATACTAATTCCAATACAGTGGAAATCAGGGCTGGCACTCCTTGTCAAGCCTCAACTGGAGAGAATGTGAGCAACTGGCAAAGCTGACCGCAGCAGAGCAGGAGTGCGTAGAGAGTACAGAAGAACAAGGACAGAAAAACCTATTCGGAAATAGGTTATTATATTTGCAACATGGCTGACAAGTAGGGAATTTCAATATACTTTTAAGGCAGCCTGCAGCTGCTAATGTTATTGAAATTAATCACAATAAAAAGTGTTGTGGGAGAAAGGGGTAATATTGAATTGAGAGGATTGGAGCCTAGGGGATGTGTGATTAGCAACTCACGTGGTTGTATTCTGAGCATGTTTGAGATATAGTAATTAAAACATCACAAAAATGGGTGTGTTTTGAATACTGTCAGGAGGTCGATCTATTTAAACACCACATATATGGGTGTGTCGTGCTTTGCAGCATGTGTGTGGAGACATCACTGTTGGGTGCATGTCTTTGAAAAAGTATTGATGCGAAGCGCAAAGTCATCTCTTTAAGGAAGTCTAGAGGTAAGGTGATAGCGGCATCGGGCATATATATTGATATTCATATTTTATTTGTATCGCGCTCGTACACAAGTGTTTCATATATATGCTCTGTGTGGAGATGACTATCTGGTGATATTGGTAGAAGCACCGTATGAGTTGCTGTGAGAGTTAACTCAGATCATTACCAATGTATAGCAGAACGGTAAGGGTCTTGGAATGTTTCCTTCTGTTTTCAATCCCTATCATAGTGCAACCTGGTGTGAGTGTTAGAGCAGGTGTTTTGTGTATGTGTGTGTGTGTGTGTGTGTGTGCGTGTGCATGTGTGCTTGTATGAGTGTATGCTGGAGTGTAGTTGTTGGTGTTTTTCATTTGTGTAAGCACTTGTGCATGTGTGTTAGTGTCTTCCAATGTGTGAGCTTGGGTAACAATTGAGGTGCGGTGTGGGAGGTGCGGTGTGTGTGTGTGTAAGAAAGGAGGTGTGCTATGTCTGTTTTCCAATATTTTGTGTCTGGGGAAGAATGCTGAATGTGGGTGACGTCAGAGTGAATGATGCCATGAGCGCAGTGCTCATGTGCTGTTGTATAATGCCCTACCCTATGTGTTCCAGGGTTGTCAGTTGGAAGATGTAGCCTGGTTTCTCCTCTTATCTAATGGTCTTACTGAATGTAACTTAGTGAAAGGAACTTATGAAACTTACCTCTGGATCCAGGAATCTAAATATCTACAAAAATGACATAACTGGTTGGGTTCTGGGGAGAAGAGAGCCGGATTTATCCCTCATGTCACAGCTTGTAAATACCACTGATCATCAGCCCAACAGTTGAAAGGGTGAATGCGCTTGTGTTAGGCATTTGTGCTGATGTCGAATGAAAGGGTTGTATCATGCTTGACTATTATGCTCAATTCCCCAATACACGTTTTTATACACAATCAGAAATTGGGAGGATGTCTGCAATAACTATCCACCAAACTATCATTTTGCAAAAAGAGTTAATGTTAAACGAACAAAAACGTAAAGTCTACAAACAAAAGAAATCATGACGTTAAGGTAACACCATAAAAGTATATTATCAATATATTTTTAAAAATGATCAAGCTTCTCAAGCGTGTAAACAAGCTTAATTGCTGATTTTATAGGAGTTGGTATTGCACATATATTATCGACTACTTCTTCTGTGACATTACCAATAGTTGGAATAGTTGTAATGTCGTCAGTGGGAATGTGTTTTTCAACATCTTGGTGTCTAGTTATATTTGTGCTTTTATGTTGTTTTTATGTTCTTTTTTTGAGCGGTGTTTGTGGTGTATTTCTTTTTTTTCATTTAGAGCTTTCTTTTCTTACTTGTGTATTCCTACTACAATTAATCAACAAAGGATACATTGGAGGTCATTACGACCTTGCAGGTAGCCATGCTGCTATTTGCGGCATGGCTACCCCCATTACAGGTACCGGGTCAGGATTCCTGGAATGGGGAAATACAAGGCCATTCCGACCTTGGAGGGCCCGGTATTTCCCCATTCCAGTCACCCATCCCCATTCCCATTCGAGCCCCCATTGGGCTCAATGGGAATGTAGAGCATGCCAGCAACGGGCCCATTAAAGACGGGCCCGTTTTTAGCATGCTGGACCGCTCGCGGGACCCGATAAGGACGCCTGGAAAAACCAGGCGTCCTTAGCGGGTCCCGCGAGCGGACCTCGTAATGAGGTGGTAGTGGGTTAATGGGGCCAGCTCCTCTACTGGCCCCTTTAACCCCCTACTGCCAGGGTCGGAATGACCTCCATTGTTTATTATGAGACTATGGCCCTCATTAGGACTCAGGCGGTAAGTTACCGCCTGGGCCGTGACTTTACTACCATGGCGTAAACTACGTTTACGCCATGGTGGTTGGCGGACTTACCGCCCCATTCCGACCTTGGCGGGGCGGTAAGTCCCCAATCCCCATTTACCCTTCCCCATTCCCATTTTTGCCCCATAGGGCATAATGGGAGTGGGGAAGGCGTTAATTACGCCACTGTAATTTACGGTGGCGTAATTAACTCCATGGTCCCTTAGCGCCATGGTTTTTAACACCTGCTAAAAGCAGGTGTTAAATCCGCCATGGCGCTAAGGGACCTCATACTCAGGCGGTAAGGGTCGGCGCTGTTTACGGCGCCGTTAACCCCTTACCGCCTGAGTTGTTATGAGGGCCTATGTTTTATTGTTTAATGTATTTTTACATTTTTAGGTCTAACAATTTTATTTGTGTTTTTTGTGAAAAAACTTAAATTTGGTAAATGATTTTATGTGTTTTTATAATAAAGTATACTTACGAGATTTATGATGCTATTTCTGTTCTTTTTTCTGATCTTCTCATCTCCTCTTAATGTTGATGTTTTACCTACACAAAAGAAGACATGTTATTGTCATAATACAATTTATGCTGATTATTATATATCCTGTATGTTATAATTGTAAAGCCATTTGATGATACTGTTTACATTCGTATTAGCATTTTGTATATAGTGCTTAGTATTGTACGCTGGTGCAAACAGTCGTATTGGCATTTTTGATATTGTGCTATAAACAGTATGGTAGTGAGTACATTTGTATGCATTTTTACTTATCATGACAAACATAACTGAATACACCTGTATGTTATAATTGTAAGGACATGTGATGCTACTGCTTACATTCATATTAACATTTTATATATAGTACTATGTTTAGTACGCTAGTGCCTACAGTTATATTAACATTTTCTATATTATGCTATTAACAGTATGCTAGTGGCTTTATGCATATTCATTGTTATCTAGCATTGCAAACATAAGAGAATTTTACATATCCTCTTGTTGAACCTATGCAGTATATGAAGTGTATTGACTCGTCCAACTGTTCACTATACACACCTGTACGTTAAAATTATAAGGACATTACATGCTACTGCTTACATTTGTAGTAACATTTTCTATGTAGTACTATTTATAGTATGCTGTTGCCTACATTCATACAGTGCTTTTAATAGTAATTTAGTGTCTACATTCGCATTTACATTTTGTATATAGTATATAGTATCTGGCGTTTTTTTTTTCCTGTCTGGCCCTAGTGATCTTTTGTCTGCGTGTTTATGTTGACTACGCCCTGATGCCTGCAGGCTTTTGGCACTATATAAACAAATACAACATTTTTTTGAAAGTGCTATTAACAGTGTGCTAGTGGCTACAATAGTTTTGTTATCTATTCTTAATATTAATGTTTCACCTGTACAAAAAAAGGCATGTTAAAATATAACATTTTGTACTATTTACTGTATATACCTTTATGTAACGATTGCAAGCAAATGTGATGCAACTGCTTACATTTTCATGAACATTTTGTATGTAACTCCACATTATAATTCTAAGAACGTCAGATGCTCCTGCTTACATTTGTATTAACACTTTCTATCTAGTACTATTTATAGTGCTGCATCAGGGGTCCTCTGTCAAAAGTAATCCCAGGGATGGAAAATAACCAAAAAGGAGCATACACCAATCAAGATGTTATACAGATATATTAGATCCAAACAGCTGGGGGATATGGTTCAGACAGCCCCATGGAACTGAAATAAATTAAATGAGCTTGACGCCACCCACTGTGGCTATACTTTTATACACGAGGTATAAAATGACCATGCAACATTTTAGTTACATTTTTCCACTGGTCACAGGAGCTGATTGGTGGGATTATGTCAGACCCCTATAGTGTGACCCTTATTTGATAAAACATTTCTTGGGACCAAATCACATTAAAACCCCTCGTGATGTCACAAACCTAACCACTCCACCCTGTAATTATGTTATTGTGCTGATCAGTCAAAAACACTTGATTGCCATTGGTTGGCACTGCCCAGTATACAAAAAGATAACCTTCTTCATACTGATCAGACATGGCATCTTGAGATGGCATGGGACGAGACCTTCTCACTGAGCCTGACCAGTGATGTGCCATGCGGACATCAGCAAAGGACACTTTATAATGTTGTACCCTAGGAACACCAAAACCTCTCTCCACTGATTGGTTCCCTGTTGCGTGGCCCATAACTCCTACCCAATTGCGCTAGCCCTCCAGCTCCCCGATCATGCCTCACTGTCAAGCATGCTTCTAAAAACCGTACACAATGGCATCAATATTTTTTTTTCTTTTTTTATTTTATTGAAAAACTACAGTTTGAATTCAAGAAACAAACTTTTGTTTCAAACAAGACCTCAATTCTCACATCATTAGAGTAATCAAAATCCAAGAAGAAAAACAAGCAGGGAGCAGAAAACAGAAGACAGAAAAGCAGGCAAACATACAGATGAAAGCATACAGTTACCGACTCCGTCTGGCTTCCACACCGGCCTCCCACCTGATACCAAAATTTAGCTTTAGCTCTCCGCTTTCAGAATCGAGTCAAAATAATTCACAGTTGCACATACAAGATTTGTATTGTGTCCAGAGATGATCCGCCCCCACCATCGCTCCATGTCTCCATCTATCGGTGCAAAATTACCCAGATGTAGTGTGCGTTGAGTAACAGTCTGAGTGCATTCAATTAACAGGTGTTTAGCTGATTGGGTCGACTGATTACAGAAGCGGCAAAGATTATCTTTAATGGATTTGTCCTTTCTTTGCCAAAGAATTTCTTTGGTCTTTAAAGCATTAATTCGAAACCTAAGAAATTGGTCTTGGTGATGCCTCGAGGGACAGTGCAGCAAGTAACGTGCTGGTTCATTTAGCTTCCTATGCACACCTTCCATTAATTTCATCGATTTTATTTTAGATCTCGCATCATTGTTGGTAATCCATGCCCAGTTATCAAATTTTATTTTTGCATGTTGTGGGCGATTTATCAACTCCTTGTTGGTAATATTTGCTGCAAAAAGGAAAGCCGACAATTTACAAAACCATATGCTGAGAAGATTGTGATTGTTCGAAGTCTGGTTGTTGGCAAAGATTTTGTAAGCCGGGGCCGATGATGTTAAGGCCATTTTTCTCATTATTGCAATAGAGTTCCAAACCATTTTCATATGCAGCGAGTTGATCACTAGTTCATGTCGCAGGACGGTAATTGGCGTTGCTTGCGGCACTCGCAGGACTTTCCGCCAGAATCAGCCTTCTAAGGTATGCCAAGTTTGGACACTTATGTTCCAACCTGCCTCAGCCCCAAATATTATGATTGGAGTCACCTTTTGTAGATAGAATTTGAGGACTGGTTCTAATGAAAATGTTCCAAAATTCCTGTTGATTTTTGCAGCTTGTAAAGCTAACTTCGTCATTTTGGATGTTAGTTCAGCAGCCCATTGTTGCTCGCAAATGGAGTTATTAAATTGTATACCCAGATATCTTATCGAGTCAACAGTTGTTAAGTTGGTTTCGGCAATTTTCCACCTGAATGCTTTATCTTTTTTACTTCTTATGTTTCCAATCGACATGATTTTGGTTTTCAAGGTGTTTATTGACAATTGGTTTAAATCCATGTATGATTTCAGGCCCAATAGGAGAAGCTGTAGCCCAATTTGGGTTTTATCCATCAGGACCAGGTCGTCCGCATACACTATACATTTAATTGATGTTTGGTTTATCTTGGGTGGGAAACATGGAATTTTGTTCAGATGGATTGGAAGGTCAGCCAAGAATAATTTGAATAGTTCTGCGGCTAGGGGGCAACCTTGCTTGACACCCTTGTGGGTAAAAATGGCTTTAGACAATACACCGCTGCAATTTAGCCATACTTTAATTGACGTATGTTCGTGCATACCAATAATTGGCTCTAGAATTGCAGGCGGACAGCCCCATTTTGCCAATTTAGCCCATAATAAGCTTCGATTCACTCAGTTGAACGCTTGTTTCAAGTCAATGAATGCAAAATGCATCTTGCCGTTCTTGTTTAAGGTTTCCAATTTTAAGATCGTCAGGATAAGCAAATTTACATCCACTCCAGTCCCTTTCGTGAATCCGGTTTGCCGTATATTGCTTATCTGTGACGATTCAGCCAATTTTGCAAGTTTAAGGCGCAGGTTTGCCCCAAAGATTTTTCCGATCGTATCTAGCAGAGCAATTTGGCGATATTTGTTGGGATCGTCCCAACTGCCTCGCTTGTGAATTGGCACTACAATTGCAGACTTCCAAGATTCGGGCAATTTTTTCAGAAAACTAATTTTTCTAAATAGTTTTCCAATGAAATCTGCCCACTCATATGGGTGTTTTTTTAGGTCGATGTTCGAGATCAAGTCAGGACCAGCAGCACGTGAGCTCTTGAGGACTTTGATTGTTTGAATTATCTCCTCATGTTCCATCTGCACGTCCCACTTAGTATCATTGGATACGATCTGTGACTCCATCACCGATGGAGACACAGATCGTATCTCAGGCTGGATTGCCTTTGGCGTGATAAGCTTTTCGCCAGACTCTGAATTCGGCAGAATTTCATTGTTGTTGTTAGATAGAATGTCAAATTGTTCACTATGTACTAACGCATCTTTTTGGGCAATAATTGGGGACGTAGCAATGCTAGATGTGTCTCCATTTATGTTACCGGAAGAGGCAGTGTTTGGCTTTTGAAATTTCGTGGCACCGACACTGAGCCCTGTCTCAGTGCTCGCATCCTGCAGAATTTTCATTTCGCCTATAGAAACCGGGATCTGCAAGATTACAGTTTCAGTTTCTTTGCTTACCTTTCCTTCACATGGTTTGTCCTTGCTCAGGGTTGCCATGGGTTCAACATCCGACGTTGCTGAAGCGTTTTGTGGCGGGTCTGAGGCCTTGCCTTTTTGCTCGTTACATCCGTCATGGTGCGGACTGGGGCAGACTGGGAACTCGTTGCCGAACTCCGCGCCGCGCTCCGCGCCCACAGTCAATATATGTAGTAAACACAAACGCAGGACTCGCAACTCGCGTCGTGCAGCTCCTCTGAGAAAATCACAATGGGACTGGGGCAGACTGGGAACTCATTGCCGAACTCCGCGCCGCGCTCCGCTCCCACAGTCAATATATGTAGTAAACACAAACGCAGGACTCGCAACTCGCGTCGTGCAGCTCCTCTGAGAAAATCACAATGGGACTGGGGCAGACTGGGAACTCGTTGCCGAACTCCGCGCCAAAATGCCATCAATATTGTTTAGTTAAATGTATTTGATTTCTTTTTCCCTGCCAATTCTTCTTGGACACCCAGGTGCCTAGCACAGTTGTCTCAAACATATCTCATGAAGAGACTTGGATAGGACTGGTTCTCCTGGGAAACTTCAATCTTGCAAAATTACTTTGCGCTGTATCTGCTGAATATCCAAAAATGAATCTTCAAAAAGCTTACAGCCTTTTATTATAAGCTGTCTACAAAAATGCTTTCCTAACCTGGGCCTACAAAAAATGGCCTCGCTAGTGTTCATACATTGCTCAAAAGCCCCCTGCCATAATGCACCCTAACATACTACCCCCTCAAACCTCTATGCCCACACTACACCCTCTATCCCATCACTAAGCAAGTTACAACACTCCTTCCCTTCCCCGTGTAGCCTCCTACGCTGCACCAACATCTTTATCTTAATAAACTATATCTATGCTACCTGCCATGCATACTGACATCACCACTCCCGACATCACCCACCACATACATTTGACATCACCATGTTACTTGTGCTACTGGTATGTGCGCCCCCCCTCCACTTGGCAGTGCTGGATCTGGACCCTCACAACATTCCCACCTTTAATCAATTTATTGATCAACACATTTTCTGCCATCAACTCCCTAATTTTTACTTTTGGTATTCATACCCGTATTACCCTGCGCAGGATTCCACCTTGTGGCTCATACTATTCTGGAGAGCAATCTAATATCAAAGAAGCCTTCTCCACAGCCAAACAATCCACCCACAAGGCCTCATAGTTGTCTATATCCCACCATGGGGGGAACATTCTTGCATTTCTGTTTGTATGTGCTGTGTGCTGTGTGTACATGACCCATCAACATTCAGGGGTATCATATATGTCCCTCATCCCCTGCTTCCCTTACACATTCCTAGCCCTTTTTGACTTGCACAAAAGGCGATGAGTACCAAAACGAGGATTGGGACAGTTATCTTAAAAGTATTAAACAGCCACGTGGGGACCCAGGAAAAAAGGTTACAGAGCCAGTTGTCGGGTGTTACTGGGCTCGTCTCTGTTATCATAGTCTCATGGAGTGTGTGCAGTTCTTTAATAGCCTCAGGAAGCAAAAGTGATGTGAAAAATGTAGATGCCTTGCTGAACAGGCGAAACTTTGGTGGAATGGCAGCCAGTCTATTGGACAATTTCTGAGACCAATAGTTGTTCTCCCTGCAAATTCTATACAAGTTCAAAGATCTGGGCGATCATGTGTGAAACACCCCGCTCAATCGTTTATTGGTGTTTACGTTTCATATACAACAATGCAGGATGATCAGCAAATTATATTAGCTCCGAGCGGGGCACCACAAGTGCAGGGTTATGCAGTGTCACCAGGGACCAAATTCCGCCCCAGTGCTGGGGAAGCTAGGTGTATGCCTGGGTCCCACACGCCCACCAAAAATCCATTAATGTTACATTCCCATTCCTTCACACTGGCAACATCATCACCTTTTAGCACCCTTTGTTGGTCCCCAAATGGATCGAGCCACTGCATCTGAAATATAAAGAATATTGTGTGAGTTCCCTTATGCACAAAGGTTGGTTATTTTCATCTATCATGTTAGAGCCTGGACATGCTTGTTCCAATTTATTCAAGAGGTATCATTCATTTTTCTCACCACATCTTCCTCAAATCCCACTAGTCCTTCCGGCCCTATATTGCAGCATTCCCTTCTCCCACCCTTCATCATGGAAAACTGACACCTGAATGTGCATTAATCGTCTGGTATGGCACTATGGTATACTGTGCCCTGTGGCATTCAAGCACACTAATCTGCTGTGGGTTGTGAACAATTGTTCCCCTCTTCTCCCCCCTTTTTGATATATTTCAATATAATGTGTTTAGTGGCCTCTGCATCACCATCTTTTTTATCGTTCATATAATTATCAGCATACACTTCCTTTTACTTTATTCAATTTATAACACACATCAAGGACCCTGAGGTTTACGGGGACATATCTATCCCCTCCCCCTCATCTATCCACTGGGTTGCAACCCTGTGTCCCTGGAACAGACCCCTTGTTTTTCACAATGCCAAAGGCACCAGACAGTTCCCCACCTAGACTGGTACCTCTTGAGGGAGAAAGAGCTTGGGTGCCCCAGTCACTTGTGTAATGAGAGATTACACATAACATGTGTCATTTCCCCCTCTTCACCCTCTTCCACCTTATCTCCCCTTTTCATGCCCAGCACTTGCACATTTTAAATTGCCTTACGACCTATTCAGAGCATTTTGTTTCTTTCCCCTCCCCTATTCCCCCTTCCGTCACTTCCTTCTTCCCTCTCTCCCCTTCTATTATGCTTTAGCACCTGAACGTTCTGAATGTTTCAAGAGCTTTTAAGAAAGTTTGTTTTAGTTTTATACCTTCTCCCTTATCCCTATACTCCACTGTCTTGATGCGCCTTGAAACACAATTTTTGCTGTATAGTGTGCATTACGAATAAACAATAAATAAACATAAATAAATAACTAATATATAAAAACAAAGTGGCCCTTTCTCAACCCACTGCTTGCATATGGTCATACCATATGTTGCCAAACTCAGTGCCATGTCTGTCCCGGATGCCATTTTTTTGAACAATTTAGAATTAAACACTTTGTTATTATTACTCTTATTAGTGGCAAATGGTCCCCTTCCTACCAAAAAACAGATAAAAGACTAAAATATTACAGTACAAAAGTATAGCTAATACAACCCCTTCACTTTTCCTGCTACTTTAACTTTCTGCAATTCTTTTGGACTGCTCGGCGGTCTTCTGTAAAGGCAAAATTAGGATACAAATGGCATATTCAATTGGGTAATACTTCCCATCAGTCATCCCCCGTTCTTCTCCTTCAAGGGGAGCGCCAGCCTTGTTCCAGAGGACATCTGTAAGATGAATCCATGGACGCCGTTTGGCCACCTTCACTACTGTTGCAGTGCAGTACGTTACTGTATTTAGCCTGGTGAATCTGGGCTCCTTCATAGATCTTGTGAAATTCTGGATTAGTGTCTTGTCTCCTGGATAGAGAGGAATCTGTGCTGCAAAATCCTCAGTCTCTTGTGCTAATGTATTGTCTGTACTTGATAACGGGTCGGCAGGTGTGCCTTGACGTGGTTGGATATGGCGTGAAACATAGTTTAGAGATTTTGTGAGCTTATTTAGATACACCTTGAATTCTTCTCCCAGGAGTTTTGAGGTGCTATTAGGGTGTCAAATTGTACGGGCAGGAGAGAGAGGGACATGCATTCCCCTGCCAGTGTCAGTTTCATACAGAGTCACATGATGATTTGTGCCAGCGGAATTGCATAGTGCAAACAAAGTGAGAGGCAGACAGTAGATCCAGCTCTTGCCAAGTGTTTCTGACCACTTGGAAATTTACTTCTTAAGCAGGCGCTTCAGGTGCTCTACAAGTCAGTTGGCTTGCAGATGGTATGCAGAGCACAGTTTGTGCTTGATGCCTAGTAAGGATTTTATTCCCTATAAAAAAAGATCATTGGCAAAGTGTGGTTCTTTGTCAGACATCAACACTTCACATACTCCCCACCTGGGGAATACTTTGTATACTAGAAATGTGGCTGCCAATTTGGTATCATTCTGGCCACATTGGCCAGGCTCAAGCCAACGTAAAAAAGGACATGCAACTACATTCATATACCTACAAGAGTTACACCTGTCCTGCATATCAACATAGTCAATATGAAAATGCAGAAAGAGGCCCTCTGGGCGTTGCTATGTTGCTTTCACAGTTTTTAATGTGGGACCAGCTGTGAATCTCTGATATATCACACAGTTATTTACAAATTCAGTTACCAATTCCTATAAATCTGGAACAAACCATTGTTCATTAATCTCAGCAGCGACATGCTCTCTTAATACAGCTGATCCAGTGCTGTTTTAAACAGGCCCTGGGCTTTCACCGATTTCCCTGTATTATTCTGTCTGGACACCAAATCTGTGGGTGACTGTGATCAACTCTGTCTTTTCAATAACTCCTGCTCTTGCTGGGGTGCACCTCCCTGTAATATCATTAGGGCAATAGGTAGTGCATTGAATGTCTCAGTGATTGTGGAGTACTGTCTTTGCAGTAAAGTCCTCATGGACGTTTGATCCTTTTTAAAGGGCATGTACACTGGTGTGTGTGTAGTGGGAAATATGCTGCTTCTTTTGCTGCAGAATCAGCTCTGTCATTGCCTTTCTTAATTAAATCTGTGCTGTTTGTATCACATTTTACTATCGCCAGTCCTGCTAGGAGGTGTAGTACATCCATCAACATGGGTTAATAACTCTGCATGTTACACAGGTGAGCCATCATTCCTTTGGAACCCCTCCTTTTTCATCAGGCCAATCCTGAGTGCACCGTGGATGTAACATAGGCAGAATCTGAGAATATAGCTACAGCCTGTCCCTCTGACATGTCTATGGCCATTATCAGAGATGTCAACTCAGCCCCCTCTGCTAAACAGTGCAGTGGCAACCTTACCTGAGCCCACACCTTAAACTCTCCTTCCTGATGACAAACCCTGGCTGCACCGTATGTCGACCACCCATGCTTGAATTGATTATAGATGAGCCATCGACGAAAAGCATTCTCTTCCTTCTATGGGCTCCTTCTGGTGGATGGATTTAAAAAGTAGAATAGTCAAAGATCCAGGCTCTGCAATAATTTGACAGGCCCAAGAACTGCTGAATCTGCTTGACTGTGCATGGATATGGTGTGCCATGTATTGCTTCTGCCCTCTCTGAAGGGATCCTCCTGCCGTCTACTGATATTATCTGTCCTAAGTATACTACTTCTTTTTGACAGTACTGTAATTTCTCCTTGTCCACCGTGTATCTCTTCGCTGCCAGCAATGTCTGGAGTGTCACTGAATCTTTTTTGCACTGGTTCTCCATTATGCTGCACATTAGGAGGTTATCCACATACTGGATGACTGTGCTGAGCATTTGTGAGATACTTACGTCCATCTGGATCACTCTGTTGAACAAATTAGATGACTTTCTATACCCTTGTAATATGGTCCCGTGATACGTAAATGCAGTGATATACTGTAAATCTATGCGCAATGGGATGGAAAAGAACGCATTCTTCAAGTAAATAATGGTGAAGCATGTCGCCTCTATTGGGATATTACACAATATGGTGGATGGATTTGGTACAAGTCGAAACTCTGCTTCTGCCTTTTGATTTCTTTACAGGGTAGATGGCCGAGCTGCATGGTGATTCTGACATTTTTATTATGCCCTGTCACCATAATGCGTGGAGTATGTTATGTATGCCCTTCTGTGCTTCTCATGACATTGGGTATTGTTTAACCTGGGGCAACAGCGCCCCTTCCTTCAATTTTATGTGACCCGTTCCTGCTCCCTTCAACAACCCTACATCATGGGGCTGACTGGTCCACAGTACCTCTGGTACTTTTTTCAAATCTTCCCACAAGTGAGCCGATATGGTTACCACTAGCTGCATCCTCTGGGGGACATGTCTCTCTTCTATATTTACCGGAAATGGAATGCATATCTGAAATACCATCCCCCCTCCTCTTTATCCTCTGAAAGCAGTTCTTCACCTGTTAAGCCCATTTTCTTAATGTTGGGTCAATGCATAAGACTGTGCGCCAATCTTTACCCTCCTCATGGGTCGCATATAAAATGACCATGTCCTTCTTTGTGAGTGCTGCTTCGTGTATCATGAGTATCGTTCGTGGTGCCACTTCTTTGTGTGCTGCTGGTATAAACAAGAAATCTGTGGACAATCAAAATACCTTGGAGGTCATTACGACCTTGGAGGTAGCCATGCCGCTATTTGCAGCATGGCTACCCTCATTCCGGGTACTGGGTCCGGGTTCCTGGAATGGGGAAATACCGGGCCATTCTGAACTTGGAGGGTCTGGTATTTCTCCATTCCAGGAACCCATCCCCATTCCCTTTGGAGCCCCCATAGGGCTCAATGGGCATGGGGAGCATGCTCACAATGGGCCCATTAATGACGGGCCCGTTGTTAGCATGCTGGTCTGATCGCGGGACCCGCTAAAGACATCTGGTAAAACCGGCGTCCTTACCGGGTCCCACGAGCAAACCTCGTAATGTGGCTGTAGGGAGTTAAGGGGGCCTCCCCGTTAACCCCCTACCACGAAGGATGTAATGACCTCCCTTGTCTTTCATTCTGGGTACCCATCCTAGCAATAATTGTACCCCATAAAGGAATAACTCAGGGCGGCGCGGTGAACCTTGCAGGTGTTACGCTCACCTGATATCCCCGGGGCGTCTGGAAGGCTCTGAGATCTTGAACCCTGGATGCGTAGTTACCCAGTGCTGAATAATGAATCTTAGTTATTTGTAGGGTGAGCTATCCGTCCTGCGTTTCTTGTGCAGGGGCGCTTGACGTTTGTTAGCGAGCTGCCTGAGTTGCTTCAATGGTGCAGTACGCCTTTCTTGGGGTCAGGCCTGCTGTGACCCCGAATCTGCTGGTAGGCAGGTAGGTTTGTTAATTGTAAGTCTTTGTTCTGTTTATGGTGGGAATTCCTTACTATCTTTATCTCTTTCTTTTCAGTTGCGAAGGTCTTGATGCTGGCATGCCGGATCGAGAGGCATGTTTGTAGGTAAGAGAAAGTGCGAAGTGTAGCGCCTTTATAGTCTTTTAAAGCTAAAGCTAACCTGGGTTTTCTTCTTCTTCTCCTCACAGGCCGCTGTGGTGCTGTGAGTGGATGAGAGCGCGATGGAAAACAGGCCCCCGGAATCTGTTAAGGTAAGTACAGCACTGTGCGGTTGTTTAATATTGAAAGCGAACCTGAATATGTCTCTTTTCCTTTGCAGATGTTGCTGTGCTGCTCCGGATGGAAGCGTGGCGTAGCGCGATGGAATTCAGGTAAGACTGATGGAATTAGATGTTTTGGAAGCGCGCGTTCTCATATTGTTTTTCCCTTTCTCGTTATTGCTGGTCGCAATGTTCGAACAGCAGCTGTGGTAGCGGTTCGCCGGAAGTCCTTAAGCTAGTACTCACAGGTGAGTGATGTTTCTTCTTCTCTCGGTTTCCACAGATTGCAGCCTAGTTGAGATGCTGAGTGCTGGATGGTGTTTTCTCAGGTAAAACAGAATAATCTTGTTCTTGTTCTTGCAGGATTACAGGAAGATGCTGAAGACCAGGAGCTGGACACGGTGAGCGTCACGCTGCTGTTTGCAGAATAACACGAAGCATGTTCTGCAGTCAGGGTGTGGTTTATATAGCCCAGGTAAAGTAGTACCAGGGAAAGTAGTTGCAGGCCTGCCACACCCAAAACACTAGACCGCATGGCTTGGTTCTTAAGAACTAGACTGTGTGGGTGCTTCCATGTTGGATTTAAAGACCCAGGTACATAAATGGGACCTAGTTTGAACAGCCCTTCCTTTGTACATATGAGCCTGGTGTCAAAGTCGCCAGGACTGGCTCCAGGAGCCCTTTTGCAGTGGTATTAAAGCCCTCAGGGTTCTGGTGGGAGCCTGCTTGTGGCACAACTTGTGCCCCCTCACAGTGGTCATGACAGCACTCCCCACCAAGGCCCCTCTCATGGTATCCTTCCTGTCCGGTCCGGGTTTGGTGGGGTTATCCAGGTGAAACCTCTTAATCAGACGTGGTGCGTGAATATGTTCACTTTGTTCCCGAGTTCTGTCTTGAGGCCTGTACCCTTTCCAGTCCGCTAAATAGTATAGCTTAGATCTGGTACGTTTCGAATCCAGGATGTTTTTAACTTCAAATTCAGGCTCTCCATCAACTAGCACAGGTTTTGGTGGGGTTAAGACTCGGGTTCCTGGTTGTACAGGTTTTACAAGTGACACATGGAACACCGGATGAATTTGCATACTTGGTGGTAAGGCTAACTTGACCGCCACCGGATTTATCAATGATTTGATGGAATAGGGTCCTAGATATCTTGGACGAAAGGTCTGGGCACCTTTTATGGGCACATGTTTTGATGCCAACCAGACTTCGTCTACAACTTGGTAATCAGGAGCTTTCTTTCGATGTCGGTCCGAGAATTTTTTTTGTCTGTCTTTGGCATGCAGTAAATGTCAATTTGCCCTTTTGAAGGCTTGGGTTATGCTTGTGTGTAGAGTCTTTACCGCTGGCATTTACAAGGTTGTGTGGGAGTCTAGTTCAGAGGTACGTGGATGTCTTCCGTATATTGTGTAGAATGGGCTTTGTCCCGTGCAGGTGTGTATGGAGTTATTGTATGCGTATTCTGCTATCCATAACAAGTCTTTCCAATTTTCTTCCACTTGATGCAGTATGCACCGTAGACACTGTTCTAATGTCTGATTTGTTCTTTCTGTATGTCCATCCATTTGGGGTGATGGCTAGTGGATAATCGAACATCGATTTGTGCCATGGTACAAAATGTCCTCCAAAAGTTGGATACAAATTGGCTTCCACGATCTGAGATTAGGACTGAGAGGAAACCATGCAGTTTTATAATCTGTTCAAGGAATGCTTTTGCCAGACCGGTAGCGTTAGGAAGTCCTTTGAATGGAATGAAATGTGCCATTTTAGAGAACAGGTCTATAACCACCAGAATGGTATTAAAACCTTTACAGGGAGGTAAGTCTGTCATAAAATCAAGAGAAAGAGTATGGCAGGGAGCCGGTGGAATATCCAGTGGTTGGTTGTAGGAGGCCAGCTGGTTTCGGTTTTTGTGATTTATTCTGTGCACATATCCCACAGGATAGAACGAATCGAGCAATGTCCTTACGCCAGGTTGGCCACCAATAATTCCGTTTAACCTTGGCTAGAGTCTTAGCAATTTCAGGATGGCCTTCAATCAGGGAATCATGATAACCAGACATGACCAATTCTTGCAGATTTTTACTTGGTAGATATAGTCGTTCCCTGAAGTAGGGTAATCCATCCAGAACCGTGTGATGTTCATTTTGGGAATTCTATTTCTGCAAGATCTCGGGGTTCATTAAGGTTCGAATCTTATCTTGAAGTTCACTCAGAGTCAATGTGGTGGTGAGTCCAGGTAGTTTATCACTTGGGATGATGGCAACAGGGGCCAGGGTAGTCTTCGTTTTCTCTTCAACACCCATACTATTCAAGGCATCGGCCTTCCCATTCCGATCTCCCAGTCGGTATGTTATTACGTAATCGTATTCTGCGAATAATAGAGCCCACCGCAACTGTCATGACGATTGGGCTTTTGCTGACTTTAGGTATTGAAGGTTTCGGTGATCTGTGATTACTATGATGGTATGTCTGGCACCTAATAGATACTGCCGCCAGGCTTTGAAGGCTGATTTTATTGCCAACAATTCTTTGTCTGTAATTGCATAGTTAAGTTCTGGTGGTGAGAATTTACGTGACCAAAAGGCCACGGGGTGTAATTGGCCTGTCTCTGGATCTCTTTAAGAGAGAACTGCTCCCATAGCTATGCTGGAAGCATCAGTTTCCACTACATAGGGGAGATCAGGGCGAGGATGTTGTAAAATTGGCACAGAGGTGAATCTTTTCTTGAGTTCTTGAAAGGCCTGTTCCGCCTCTTCAGTCCATTGCAATTTTTTGTTGTTTTTTTCTCAGTAACAATGTGATTGGGTGGACTATCCGTGAGAAATCTGGAATAAGTCGGCAATAAAAATTCGCAAAGCCGAGCATGCTTTGGGTTCCTTTAAGTGAAGAAGGTGACGACCAACTAAGGAAGGCTTCTATTTTGTGTAAATCCATCTTGACTCCCTTTGGCGAGAGAACAAAACCGAGGAACTCAACTTCGGTGACATGGAAGGAGCGTTTCTCGAGTTTAGCGTACAGTTTGTGCTGACGATGTTTTGCAAGGACTGAGCGAACATGTTTCACATGATCTCTTTCAGAGGAGGAATACACCAGGATGTCGTCAATATAGACCAGGGCACAGACATCGTTTAATTCCCGTAATACATCATTCATGAAGTATTGGAAGGCTGCGGGAGCGTTGCACAGCCTGAAAGGCATTACCTGATATTCGTTCAGGCCATACTTGGTGCGAAACGTGGTTTTCCATTCATCCCCTTTCTTAACACGTACAAGGTGGTATGCTCCTCTGAGGTCTAGTTTTGTGTAGATTCGGGCATCCTTGACTTGGTCCAACAGTTCCGAATAAGGGGCAAAGGGTAGCGTTTTTTTACTGTGATTTGATTAAGTGCGTGGTAATAGATGCAAGTCCTCAAATCTCCTTCCTTCTTGGGTATGAAGAATAAGGGAGACGCTGCCGGTGACTTTGACGGGTGGATAAACCCATTAGCCAGGTATTGATCCAGATAGGACTTCAAGTGGAGATTTTTGGTTTCCGTAAGTGCGTAAATTCGACCACAAGGAGCCTGTGCGCCAGGTATCAGGTCGATCTGACAGTCATAGGGCCTATGTGGCAGTAATGTGTTAGCCTGTTCCATCTGAAAAACATCTTGATAATCCTGATATTCTTTTGGTAAGGTGTCCATTGCTTCTGCGATCCCCAATGCTATTCCTTGAACAGATTTCAGGTTTGGCTACAGTATAGATTTTGGGTAGCAAGCGTGGGCGCATTCGTCGGAAAAGGTCAGTCTCTTTGCACGCCATTCCATGTGGGGATTGTGAGTTACTAACCATGGCATCCCTAAGATCAATCGGAACTGAGGAGCTTTGATGAGGTCAAACGTGATTGCTTCTTGATATCCATGCTGACACAAAAGGGTTAATTCTGTTGTGCATTGGGTTACTGGTCCCGAAGCAATTTCAGTACCGTCAACAGTAGTTACCTTTTCAGTTGTTGGTTTTGTGTATAAGGGAAGTCCCATTCGTGTTGCCAGATCTCGATCTATGTAATTACCAACTGCTCTGATGTCTATATATGCCTCTATCGCATGCATCCGTGATGGTCGTTGGGGATTGATCAAGGTTACTGGTAGGGCGAAATGTGAGGTCTGTGACTCATCCTTCTCGCTCGACAAGCGGACCTCTGCGCTTGCCGGGCCTGGTAGTTTTCCGATTCCTTTCCATCATCTTCATTCTCTGTAGCGCCTACCACCTTCCTTGGAGGTTTCACTGGGCATTCTTTGAGGTAGTGACCCAATTTACTGCAGTACAGGCATATTTGTAGCTGTCTCCTCTTGTCTCTTTCAACCTTGGTTAAAGGGGGTCGTACTCCTCCAATCTGCATGGGTTCTGTGGTATTTTCTGATGGACGTTGAACATTATCTTTTGAAAGTACGTACATGGGACGATTTTCGAGTCTACTTCGGTCTGTTCTTCGATCCTGTAATCTGTGGTCCAACTGAACTACCAGGTTGATAAACTCTGCACAGTCTTTAGGTGGGTCTACCACTTGAGCAAGGACATACTTCAGGTCTCCTAGTAGGCCCTGATGAAACAACGTGGTTCTTTTATCTTCTGGCCACCCCGCTTCTACAACCTGTCTATTAAAGATAGCAATATAAGTCAGCAAATCTTGATTCCCTTGGCAGAGGGACAGGAGTTCGTTATCAAGAGCTTGTCCATGCAAGTGTTGAGCAAAGAACTTTTCCATCTCCTGTTGAAAACCCCTGAAGTTCTGCAGTAATGGGTCATCCCAGCTCACTAAAGGTACCAACCATTCTGCGGCACTTCCACTCAAATATGATAACACGAAGGCCACCCTCGCCTGGTCGTTTGGGAAAGCCCCAGGCCTACAAAGAAAATGGAGGCGGCACTGGTTCATGAATGTTGCGTACCTTCTGGGGTCTCCATTAAACAGTTCTGGTGGTGCCAGGGGTACTGCTCCCGGCAACGTTATCTGTACTGGATTGACTGATGATGGTGTAGTGACAGATGGGGCAAATCCGGGCAATAGAGCCTGCCCCACCTGTCTTTGTAGTAGCTGTTTGCTTAGTTCATCAGTACGGTCTTTTGTGACTATTAACTCTCGTCTTAAGGCATTGGTTTCCTGCCGGGCTGCGTGTACCTTGGTGCATAATTGTCCCAAAAGCTGGGCTAACTGATCAGTTTCTGATGTCTCCATCACGCCCAGGTGGATAAGGTTTAAAGTCTTCGTGTTCTGTTACGCTCACCTGATATCCCCGGGGGCATCTGGAAGGCTCTGAGATCTGGAACCCTGGATGCGTAGTTGCCCCGTGCTGAATAATGAATCTTAGTTATTTGTAGGGTGAGCTATCCGTCCTGCGTTTCTTGTGCAGGGGCGCTTGACGTTTGTTGGTGAGCTGCCTGAGTTGCTTCACTGGTGCAGTACGTCTTCCTTGGGCCCAGACCTGCTGTGACTCCAAATCTGCTGGTGGGCAGGTAGGCTTGTTAATTGTAATTCTTTGTTCTGTTTATGGTGGGAATTCGTTAATGTCTTTATCTCCTTCTTTTCAGGTACGAAGGTTTGATGCTGGTGTGCCGAATGGAGAGGCACGTTTCTAGGTAAGAGAAAGCGCGAAGCACTGCGCTTCTATTGTCTTTTAAAGCTAACCTATGTTTTCTTCTTCTCCTCACAGGCCTCTGTGGTGCTGCGAGTGGATGCGAGCGCGATGAAAAACAGACCCCCAGAATCCGTTAAGGTAAGTACAGCGCTGTGCGGTTGTTTAATATTGAAAGCAAACCTGAATATGTCTCTTTTCTTTTGCAGATGTTGCTGTTCTGCTCCGGATGGAAGCGTGGCGTAGCGCGATGGAATTCAGGTAAGACTTTTTCAATTCAATGTTTTGGAAGCGCGCGTTCTAATATTGTTTTTCCCTTTCTCGTTATTGCAGTTCGCAATGTTTGAACAGCAGCTGTGGTAGCGGTTCGCCGGAAGTCCTTAAGCTAGTACTCACAGGTGAGTGATGTTTCTTCTTCTCTCGGTTTCCACAGATTGCAGCCCAGTTGAGATGCTGAGTGCTGGATGGTGTTTTCTCAGGTAAGACAGAAAAATCTTGTTCTTGTTCTTGCAGGATTACAGGAAGATGCTGAAGACCAGGAGCTGGACACAGTGAGCGTCACGCTGCTGGTTGCAGAATAACACAAAGCATGTTCTGCAGTCAGGGTGTGGTTTATATAGCCCAGGTAAAGTAGTACCAGGGAAAGTAGTTCCAGGCCTGCCACACCCAAAACACTAGACCGCATGGCTTGGTTCTTAGAACTAGACTGTGTGGGTGCTTCCATGTTGGATTTAAAGGCCCATGTACATAAATGGGACCTAGTTTGAACAGCCCTTCCTTCCTACATATGAACCTGGTGCCAAAGGCGCCACGATTGGCTCCTTGAGCCCTTTTGCAGTAGTTTTAAGGCCCTCAGGGTTCTGGTGGGAGCCTGCTTGTGGCACAACTTGTGGCCTCTCACAGTGGTCATGACAGCAAGGTGATGCATGCACAAAATGCTTGTATGATTGCTGCCATCCGCCTGTGGAAAATGCTGACCGTTGAGCATACAATGCCCTTCTCATAGAGTGAAATTGTCATATTTAATGTTCTCATTATGTCGCTCCCTAATATGTAAATGGGTGTGTCTTTTGAATAGAAAGGGGCACTATTTGCTGTGTGTCTATTGTGAGTGCCAAATCTTCTGCAATAGGAACCGTTACAGCAGCCAGAGAAAATCCCTGCATGTCCGACAAGGGGAATACACCCTCCTGGAATGCTGACAGTGGTAGCAGAAGGAGAAGAGCAGCTGGCAGTTCATGAGGAAGTGTGATTCCTTAAGGGACACCGGGACGAGATAAGAGCAAATTTCACCTGCAGGTTCTGAGTTGGTCCTGTGTTCACAAACATTGTCTAGCTGTGGCTGCACTGTGAGAAATGCGGGGAAGTTAAACATTTCCCCAGATGTGCCTAATTGCTGTGACTGCAGAGCTGAAGTCGTGCTACACCCTGAGGCCCTCTGGCAGAATCAAGCCGATCGACAGAGAAGTGAAGGAGACTCCCTGTGGTCAAGGCCGGAACAGAGACACCCATGCTGCAGAGGAGTGTGGGTCTCAAAAGTGCCTGAAGCAGTGGTAGTTGAAAGAATAGTCAGTAAGTGGAAGCGGCCCACAACTGCATTGTTTCTGGAGCCAGTGATTATAGCCCCGTACTCCGAATCAGTGAAAACCCATTGCCAGTAACTGTAACCAGCACAAATACAACTCGCGTGTAAGAATGAGCGAGTAAAAGTTGTTTGTTGCTATAAGACATTCTATCAACAAGGGAAATGTATCACATGCACATTTAATATCTGTTATTGTACTCATGGAAAAGAAAAGCTTTCCTTTTGCCCATTGTAGACTAATTGACTTTACCGGAGTGGTTGGGTGTCTCCAATTGAGAGGCAACACACAGCTCAAATCACCCGGAAGGTTAAAACTGAAGTTTACAAATTGTTACAAGTATTATAACATCAAGGAGAAATCACCTATGGGCAATTCTGGTTCCCAACAAGAGACAAAGTATCACAATGCTTATTTGAAGAGGAATGCAAGTCCTTACGTTGCTTTGAAGCTTCAAATCTTTAGCAAAGAGTGGTTGCGTATATATAAATCTGTTTCTCCTGTGAAGCTTGAAGCGTATAACATTCAGAAGAAGTATTTTAAAACCGTAGAAGTTGCTTAAGTACAAAGAAGAGCAAGCATTTCCCAAGCCACTAGACAAATCATTTCTACAGTGAAAGCAGCCCTATTATAAACATAACCTCCTGTCTTCTGAAGTTGTTAAAGTGACTAAACAGATCTATGGTTGTCTATAATCTTGTCAAAACATTGTGTTGAAGGTTGTTGAAGCAGTGGAACACTGTGAAGCAAAGGCGTCTCCTTCCACAGTGACAGTAGGAGAAAGGGAGTTGACACACAATGAAAATTCGAGAAGTTTTGCTTAGTGGGATTCGTTGCTGTGAAATTGATAGCTCTACAGAAACGTGTCATCATGCTCCCAGTGACATCGCCGGAAGTGGCATTGCATGACCTTTGACTTTGGTTACATCACAAAGTTGCGACTTTGCACATGTGTTAAATCATATAATTCGATTGAGTTTGAGTTTTAAAAAAATCAATGAGATCCTCAAACAGGCAAAAGTCTATTTTAGTCACCAAACATTTTAACTATGGTTTCTCCTGGATGCACCTTGGGCGGGGCCCATGATGACAAGCCAGGGATACACTCACCAAAACCAGCCTACAGCAGCTCCACTGCATTCATATAATATGATATGATATATGATATTTTATTTATATCGCGCTCATACACAGATGTTTCAGAGCGCGACCAGGCAAGGGGGAGGGGAACAAGGGAGAACAAAAAAAAAAAAAAAACAATCTTACTAGGCCCAGTGACATTAAGAACGCGCAAGTGCATGGAAAAGGGAAAAGGGGGAAAATGCGTGGAGGGGGTAATGGCATTACAGCCTTAGAGGACTCGTTTCTGTCGGCGTATGCTATTTATAGCCTCACCTGCAAGTATAGTCACTACTGTATTCTAAATAGAGGAGACCTTGCATATGTGCTGGCACAATATTCCCCCTATCATCCTATCCCTGTTATAGACTGATACCTGTAAGTTGCAGCCTGAGATGATCAGCTGTAGTCATTGTATGCTGAGTGCTCATCATGTGTAAGGTAGTGTCACATCTCCAGGCGAGGCCATCATGCCCACTCTGATCATGCCGCTAGTTCTACTTTAAAGGGCCTCTTGAACCCCATCCATGCATCGCCACACAAAGCACCTCATAAAATGGACAAATCCTGAAAGCTTCAACCCTTGCCAAAGTCGGGGAAAGAACATCACAAATGTCCAATTATCAATCAAAACTGAAATTAAATCCTTTAAACCTACACAGGCCTCTGCATATTATGTTACTTATTATCATCTGCGGTGCAATCTATTCTAAGATTCCTTTGCATGCAAATATTATAGTGCTGCACTCCACTCCTTTTACAGAATTACAGACTCGTAGTTGCCAGATGTCCCTATGTCATGTGTGACATCTTTTTCTTGCCCTTATATTGTGCATTGCTTCATGGGATGTGTAGTTTCATTTTCACAGTTGAAAGTGTATGAATGGAAGTCCCAGCATGCTATGCGCACCTGGCAGCAATGCAGACTGTGTGGGAAATGGGGCATTTTATATCCGTAGGTAATGTTAATGAATGTGTCAAACTATGTCCATCTTCTTTACACGTTTCCACAAGCTGACATGATTATCTGATCTTTCATTTTACTGCTGACATGTTGCATCCCTGAACGCATGAATGTATAAAGCGTCATGTATGTAAAACCGCTGGAGATTCCAGTGTCCATGCACGCAATCAGATGTACTAGTACATAAGTCAATATTGTCCCCTATACGATTTTAACATAAAACGCATACATCTTTCATAAGCATCATCTAAACATGGTTGAACACGTGTTTTAAAAGGCATAAACAAGTTTACTGCCATCAAACAGGACCCCAGTGCACAGTGGCGCAGAAACAAAATGATTATGGAGCCATTCTCATTTTTGAAAAAATGATTCTTTAGTGTTGGCTGCGTGCCATGCTACTGATTACTCCCACAGGCCCCTCCTGCTTGGTCAGCATTGCTAAGTGACCACGTTCCCGTGGTGCTTCACCCACACAAAGCATGAATATAAACAAGAAAACCAGGTCGAATATACTTTATGCGCCAGCTGCAGTACATGAGGTCAGACTGTATAATCAACGCTGCCCACATATGTAAATGGCGCAACATAATATACAGACCTCTCTTGTGGCTGATATTCTGTGCAAATGTGTCTTTTTCTCCCTGGCCTGTACACACTGAAGGAGTGGTGTACAAAAACCTGGGAAACAAGGGTGGATTGATGTTAAATATGACACCACAACTACTTTATTTTAATATACTTTTCCTTAGAGGGCGCTGTGCTGGTAGAGGAGCTGGTTCCTTTCATTGCCTGTTTACTTTCTCTCACTGATGCTGCTCTTGTGACCCTGATCTAGGGGTCATCAGCCCAGCACCAGAGGCACCAAGAAGGGGGCCAGAGGTCGCAGCTGCAACCTCTGGTGACCCTCAAATGAAATCCACGTAGCTCTAGTGACTGATTGCTCATGCTGACTGCCATATCTTAGTAAGATGCCATCATTTAGGCTACTGCAGTTCTGTTCTTAAGTATCTTTTCCATTGTAGAACCACAGCCATTGATGAAGCACCACCTTTCAATGGAGCAGAAGGACCGCTGTGCATTTCCTTCAGTTACTCCTTGTGTCACAGAGCGAACCAGTGTCAACCTAAACATTTGATTGGACTTTTTACAGGGAGTAATGTGATTTAGGTAAAAAAAGTGTAAGAGACAACTCAAAGTTGGAGAGTTAGCAATAAAGAAAAAAAATCATCTTGCTTCAGTGGTAACCCCTCGCTAAATCCACTTGGGTGTTCATGACTCTTCAGACACAATCTGTTATGGAAATTGCATGGCAGCGTTCCTGGTCACACTTGGATGTTCAATCGATGACCTTAGTCTTTGTCTTCAGGTTGCAGGTTTTGAGGGGTTCCTGAAGCATTGTCTGTTAAGTAGAGTGACCACGGCTCCTCTGCAGCCAACACATCTTTGGCTTATGAGCAACCGAAGAACGTGAGGTTGAGACAGTGGCTGTACTTCTTCAGCTTGAGTTCTATTGGCACAAGACTCAGCGTCGGGCTCAGACATTTCCCTATATGCTGAGTACCTCTCATCACTAGGATCTTAGTCCCTGAGGCCCCATCTCTCTGCCCCCTCCTATGGTATGCTCCCTGGCACCCGGTGGCATTGCACCATCTCATATCTCTTCCCACAAGCCCTGGATTCTGCCCTTGACCAACCTGGTCCACCAGAACCTCTCTGATCGTTCTATCAGTCAACATAACTATTCAGCAATATGCCATATGAATTTCTTCCTGTCCTGCTCAGCTAGTTGCTGGTAGCAGAGACAGCCAATGTGTCAGCAGCGTCCAAACACTTAGCCATTGCTTCGCTTAGTGTCCTGCAGCCGCGATTTAAAAACAAGGGCTTCAGAAAATACTTCCTCAAGAGCTTAGTCACCGGACAAAGTAATAGGTAATGTTGCACAGTTTCATCCGCCTTGCCGCAAGGGAATACATGTTGCGGGAACAGCATTGTTCCATCGGTGCCAGAGTGCAGCTGTGAGCAGAACTCCAATTCAGAGCTTTAGATACCCAGCCCTTTCCCACCTAGAGGTGGCATAATCCAGGACCTCTTCGCAACCGACCTGTTTCGTAATAGCAAGATATCGGGCCAGTTGCTCTGAGACCCTGGATTATCACGCTGGGCCATAGCCCCCGCTGCGCTCTAATCACTTTCTTAGATGCTGATGTTATTATAGCGGGGTTAGACCAATACTCCCACTAGCCCAGGTGACCCAAATAGCTTTTCATGTGGACAACCCACTGCAGAGAGATACTCCCTTGCCGTGACAAAACATCCATGACTGCCTCTTCATATTTGCGCAGATGATTATTTGGCCATAAACAGGCCCAATAGAGCACCGGGCGCAATTTGCCAATCTTCTCAAACCCTTCTAGACCAGTTTCCAATAGCACTGGAATGTTTGGTGGTGGTGGGCAGGCCCAGGATGTTTTTTTTAAAATGTGCTCTCTGCTACTGCAAGGGGCTGAATCTCCACTTGTCCCCAGAGTTCCGCCCGTAACAATGCTGCCTAGCGTGTTTGTGCTTTATATCCCTCCAGCGAGACCTGTACCGCCCCATTCCCATGTTCATTAGTGAATCTAGCAATGGCCCCACTATACCTTACCTTCTCAACCTGCATTTTCCAGCCAGATGACGCCATAACTCTCAGACCTAGGTAATCGTATGACTGGACCTGCTCAATCAAACCATCCTCCAAAGAGAGAGTTAGAGGCTTCTCCTTCTACCTGGGGTTGACATTGAAAATCATGGCCTTGGTTTTACAAATGTTCAGGGAGAGCCCGTTCCTTTCAGTGAAAGCCACAAAGATCTCCAGTTGTTTGCAGGAACCGGCAGGTGTTAGGGAGAGGAGTGCTGCATCCTTTGCAAACAATACTGCTGGGAGCTTATCACCCGCTAGAAAAGGGGCGCCAGTCTGGGCAGCCAAAAGCCTCTTCAGGACTTCATTAATAAAGATACAGAACAGCTTGGGTGCCAACACACATCCCTGCCGGATTCCCTTCTGGGGTCAATACTGCAAGTACTTCCATCAGCGTCCCAGCGAACCACGGCAGAGTTCCCTGTATAAAGGCTCTGGATAGCTGAGTGCAAAGTGGCAGGAATGCCAAGCTCTTCTAGCATCCAGTTTAACCAGAGATGTGCTTGGGGTACAGTGTCGAAGGCAGTTAATAAATCAACGAACACTGCATAAACATTTGTCTTTTTTTAGTACAGAGTATTTCTTACAAACCAGTAGGAGTCAGAGGCTTTGAGCGATGGTACTCAAGCCCTCACAAAACCCACCTTGCGGTGGACTATAACTCTGTTGCTCAGGACCCAGTCATCCAGATCGAATAAGAGTGCATGGGCAAATGTATTCCCACTGGCATCTAACAAGGAAATGGGTCCGAAATTAGCAGGATCATCATGTGCCCTTTTTTTACATATTGGGACAATTTCTGCCGAAGTCTAAGACCTAGCCAGCATTACGCTGAATACTTTAGTCAGCTAGGGAACCTAGTCCGTAGACTCATTTCTGTAAAAATCTATCGGTACTCTGTCTGGGTACGGCGCCTTCCCTACCTTTTTGTGCCTCAGTGCCAGCTCTACCTGGGCCTCAGTGAGTTTCAATAGGGTCCCAGGTCGGGCAGCACATTCCCTGGTGGTATTAGACTCCGTCCGAGTATCATACTCCTCTTGATAGAGTTTACCATAGTATTCTGCCCATGCTGCTTCACGGATTGAGACATGCTGCAGGCTATGGCTCCCTCAGTGAGTGGCACCCATTTTGACCCAAAGCTCTTAGAGTCCCTACAACCAATTGCTTCCAGTAGTGTCATCCATGAGTTATCATGCCACCCTCTCTTCTTGTCATTCAACATCTTGTGATATACGACTCTTACCTGTCTAACCACAACGCACCTCTGGGGCCCTCGAATCTTAGTGACCTCTATGGGCCGCCCCTGGGCCTCCCGGCAATCCCTATTGTACCAGGGGTTGCTTTCTCTGTAAAGTTACAGGTTGCTTTAGCTGGTTTACAGTAGTAAGCTCCCAACTGCACTATGATTTCCTCATGGAGTTTAATTAAGGCTGTAGCGTCACTCCGATACAAACTCGCAGGGGACAGATGTCGGCATGCACCCGCGGGAGGACTTCCTCTAGCTCCAACCCACCCGACCTAAATTCTTTCTGGGCTCACCGAGGAGTTCAAGGGCGAGTAACCTAAAACTCCTTTGTCACTGCCATAGCTATGGGCTGGTGATCACTCTCCGCCCTCTCTACCACTTCAAATGCCTTGATAAATCCCCAGACCTCTAGATTAACAATCATATAATCAATTTTTTCTTTTTTTTTAACGGTTTATTTAAACCTTTAAATAAGTAGTACAGCAATGAAAGGAAAAACAAAAAAATTAAATCCATCAGAGTCTTCATATTCTAAGTTATTCATCCTCGCTTTTGTTTGCTGCAAGTAGGTCTCTTATGTCTTCAATGAAAAATGTTAAGGCAAAGATTAATTTACAGTCAGTTCCACTAAACATCTCTGACCACCAATCTTCAGCATTCAATGTCTGGTATTTCTCAAGCAAGGGCGACAAGTTCTTCCATCTTTGGCTACTGATACCATCACAAAATAGTACAACGTGTTTTAAAGACTCCTCTCGTTACATGCAGAATCTACAGGTCAGATCTAAACCAACATTTTTTGGCCAGGGACTTAATCTTGCTTTTGTTTTCAGGGCATTCAGACGAAAATCCAGGTGTACGTTTCTTTGATATGCGTCTGGGAATAACGCCACTGAATCTTGCAGTTCACTAAACCATTAACCATTCGAGGAGCATTTGTTGTAAAATTGTGGCGTAAACTTTACCCAGAACGTCCAATAAGGCTATTGGCCTATAATCTTTGGGGTTTTTACGGATTCCTTTTTTGAAGACTGGTACGATGATCGCACTTTTCCAAGAGTTGGGAGTTGAGCAGTTGTTATTAACGCTGTTAAGAAAGTGCATGGCATATTTCTACCCATCCTTCTGGGTTCTGTTTTAGGGTGTGGTTGGTTAGGCCGTCAGGCCTTGGTGCTCTCGATGAGCTAATCTTTTTGATAATATTGAGAATGGTGTCTTTCTCAAATTTCAAGTTCAGCAAGTCATTTTAGCCAAGTCAGGCTCTTTAAAGGTGCCCTTTCTGCTGTATAGTTCACTGTAATGCTTTGTCCAGCATTCCTCTGAGATGTTGGAGATCTGTAAAGCTGCTTGAGAAGCGCTAGTCTTGTTACTTAGGGCCTCATTACGAATCAGGCGTTAAGGGGTTAACGGCGCCGTAAACGGCACCGACCCTTAACGCCTGATTCCGAGGTCCCTTTGCGCCATGGTGAGTTTAACGCCTGCTTTTTGCAGGCGTTATAATCCATGGCGCTAAGGGACCATGGTGCTAATTACGGCACCGTAATTTACGGTGGCGTAATTAGCGCCTTCCCCACTCCCATTATGCCCTATGGGGCAAAAATGGGAATGGGGAAGGGTAAAATGGGAAATGGGGATTTACCGCCCCACTCACCTTGGAATGGGGCGGTAAATCCGCCATCCACCATGGTGTAAACATAGTTTACACCATGGTGGTAAGGGTACGACCCAGGCGGTAACTTATCGCCTGGGTCGTAATGAGGCCCTTAGTCCCAAAAGTCGCAGAAGTTTATATTTTTCAGTTTTGTTATCATGAGTTGTGAGTCGGCTTGATGCATAATTGCTTTGTGGGATTTTACCCAGTTCTTGTAATTCTGCTTGGCCAGTCTTTTGCCTTCCTTGAAGGAGATTTGGTCTTGGCTTCTCAAGGTTCTGATCTCACTGCGCATAAGTCTTTTTCTTTTAAGTGCATCTAGGTCAAATTTGTGTTCAGATTCACATTTTTTGTTTTTTAAACCTTGATTTGATTCTTTAAATTGAACCAAAAGGTGTCAGTGCTCCACTTCGACCTGTTCCTCACAGTATCTTCTCGATAAGGAGTTAATCTCGTCGCTGGTTAGTCTCAGATTTACTCTGATTCCACTGTGACATTATGATTCTACGCATGATGTTTCAATTTGTTAGCTATGTTTAATGTGACTTTTAAAACATTATGATCACTATGTAAGGTGTCAATAACCTGCATGTAGGTGATTTGGCCATGAACATTTTCAGTTACGAAAAAGTAGTCCAAGATAGATTTTAGTTCATCCTGTCTCCATGGAGATTTTTCGGGGATGTCACCATTTGTGTTCCCATTTAGCATTCAAATGTTTCGTAATTTCATTTCAAGTGACCATCTGTTTGCCATCTCATCACTCTTCCCCTTTGCTGGGTTGATGCAATTGATGTTCAGGTCCCCACAAATTACAATTCTTGATGAGCTCAGCCTTATGTATATGTTGTTGATTACAGTTGAGATCTGGTCAATAAAGGCTATCGTCCCAGTTGCGAGATGGTTCCAATATAAATTAATGACATTTATTTGTTCCTTGTTTGTCATTTTGATTATTGATACTTGTATGTATGGGGATATATTTCTTGACATTTCAATTCTTAGTCCTGATTGCTTTTTAACAAGAGTTAACAATTCCGCCATTGGTCTTCCCTTTGGCTTTATAATTGCAGGATTTATTGCAATCTCTTATTTGTCTGACAAAGGGCATTCATGTAACTATGTCGAAGACACATTATGTCAAATCCAGACACACAATTATTTTGGAATAGGTGTAGGAAGCCTCTGGTGTTCCAAGACCCAATTGAAAGTGTCAAGTCCACAGTGCATTCCTGGCGTTACATTTGCTTGCTTTTTGTGTGTTATTGAATAAGGCCTCAGCTAACCAGTACCATTAATTATTTTCATTCTCTCCTTTTGGATGTAGAGTATGAGATTTGTTGGCATCAGGTTTTCTGTTGTTGCAGGCAAAAGTTATTTTAATCTGGTCCATTTCTCGAAGCAAGCTGGTGGTTGCATTGTCTATTCCTACCTCCCAGATTTCACTTTCTGTTAAGGGAGTACTGGGTTCTCTTCGATGTTCATCATGGACTAAGTGAGACATATTTGTTTGCTTCACTGCAGGTTTATATCTCAAAGCCTCGGGCTGTGGCAGTCTTTGGTCTACGTCAGGTAGTTCGTAGATGTCGAATCCCAGGGACATGAGTACAGGTGCAGAGTTGAGCAAACTGTTGAATATGATTTTTGAGTCTAGATGAAGGATCACTTTATCATTCGATGCCTCCTCAACAAACTCAACAATTTTCAAGTCGTTTGAGTGGATAGTTCGCATGTTCGGGATGTGATGAAATAAACTTAGGACTTTATTGCGGTTCAGATTGAGAATTTTATTGCTCTCAATTCATTCAAGCCCTCGTCTAAAAAGTTTTTTTTTTACTCAATTTTCCCAAGGGCTTTGAGTAGTGCCCAGATTTATGGGATTGCGCTTCTCGTGCTGTCAAACGAGATCTGCCATCAAGTTCTCGTGTCGGCGGCAAACAACATTTCTCAACTTTATGGTTTGTCTCGACGATTGGTAGTGCCTTAGATTCTGTCACGATGTTAAGTTTATGGGCAAATCTGACACGTTTATCGCCTGCAAGCTTTTTCCATTTCTCATTTAGTGTGGTGAAGGATGGAACTAGTGGAGATTGAGTGCTCGGGGGTATGATTATTTCAGGAGGAATCAGAGTGCATACAGAGTGCATATTATTTGTGGTGGCGCTTTGTTTTGCTCACATTCTCCCACAGTTGGCCAGTGCAAAGATTTTCCAGTTAATTCTGATGTCTTAATTACAGGAATTATTGGTCGCAGAGTGACTTCACCTGCAATGTCTTTTTTGTCATTAACATGAGCGATCTCGACAGCTGGTGCCTAGTCGGTTTTATCTGGCAAGTGTTCACATGTAAGTGTGACATTCGGTGTGTCCTCATAAGTGGACAAGTTCATCAAATCAATTGAGGCACTTATTTGGGACATGTCCCGGTACGTCGGCTCTTAGTTGGGCTACTTGGAGTGTTTTCTTGTTTGCACAGTGAATGTCTCCGCTTGTATTAACAGTGAAATTTACTGTCTTAATGTTGCACAGAAATTTTCCAGATGAATTGCAGCTGCATATTTTTTTAGTCTTTAGGTTTTTGGATTTTTTTGAGTTCAAGGTTTTGTTTGCCTTCTGTTTGGGAATATTTTTCGTTCTACTAAATATAGAGAAGGCTTTTTGGGTGTCTGGTTCCTTCTCTTTGCAAGTATTTGTGGCATTCAACAATGTGTTGCTGGTACTTATCATAGGTTGTGAAGTAGTCGGAATCTGGATATTACTTTTTGCCAGATTGTCTTTACCGAGGATACTCTCCAGCGCTTTTGAAAATGAAGAGCTCATTGTCGATGCCTGCACTATGTTAGTTTTATTCACTGACTTTGTGATACAGCTAGGCAATAGTGTTTTCGCAGTGCCCAGTCTTTCTTTTGTTTCGTTACCTGTCATAGGCAGAGTGCTACTAATTCCAAGATTATCTTAAATTTTTTTCAGAGTTTTCCATACCACTGGATGCTTCCAGATGCAATTCTTCTGGGTCTTCGTCTCTTGTGGCTTTCTTGACTGGTGCTTCGTCTATTGTCAGCACTTCTTTGTTCTTTGTCTTATTGATCCCACAGGTGCATTTTACCAGTGGAGTCACGTTCTCTTTTAGTTGTTCTTTTTGACAAGTGTCAATGGTCTGGTTCGGTATTTTTTGTAAAGTGAAATGACGGGCCTTTAGTAGTGCTAGAGCCTCTTTTGCCCCTTCTGCAAATAGCTTTTTGTCAGCGTTGCCACTTTTTTTTGTTCAGTTAAGGTAGTTAAAGAAGAATCGATCTTTATGTTCATTTCATGATAAGTGTGTTTAAATAGAGTGTTGTCACATTCTAGGTGGACCACTTTGGAGTTTATTAAGGCTACTAGTGTTGTTAAATCCTTGATGTTATCATTGATTTGCTCGTAAAGCTTAATAAAGGGAGCAATGGCTATTGTTGTAGCGGACATCAAATTTGTATTGATTTCTTGTAAGATTTTAGTAATTAAGTCTTTTGTGGACTCCATACTTCTGGCACGGCTGTGTTCCTTTACACATCTTATTTTTGGAAGCTCGCGCACTGTTGTTGGTGAGTCCGTTGAGGATAGATCTGAGGATGAGAAAACCTTAATTCTGTGTCCAGGTGCTTGATCACGGTTTTTAGAATTAAGATCTTTTAGGTATATTGGTTGTTTTTTTATATTGTTTTGAGAACAACTTAGATCAGATGATGTGGTAAGGTCGGTACTCCTTCTTTTGTGTACGCTGCTTTGCCAACCAATACTTTGCTTTGACTCTCCTTGAAGGTTTTCAGAATTTTCATCCAGCATATTGGTTGTTGATAAATCGTCATTTATTTCTGTATTTTTGTGTTCTTTATTTAACTGAACCAAGATAATTAGTAGTTTATTCGCTATTTTGAGTGAGTTTCGTCTCTCACTTAAGGGTACTGTTTTAAATGCTTGCCCACGAGCAGCAGTGTGCTCAAAAGATTTTTGCAGGAAAGCTTGTGAGGGGACGGACCCATGTGTTTTTGTCTTCAGAATCCATCGCATTCAAGTGTGGAGCGGTGTTTCTGATGCGTCAATTTCGCAGCCATGGTGCTCCCTATCAACCAAGAACTTAATGGAACAAGCTGGTTCAGCTGCAAGTGCATTTGCACACACGATGAGAGTATTTGTTTGTGGGCATTTTTGGAAAGAGCTGGCAGAATGCTATCATTTGCTTTCTGCGCTTTCTACGCTTGCTTGGTCGACACGCCAAGCGAGAACTCGCAATTGTGGAACACCAGCGGAAAACCAACTGGACTTGTGCATGTTTTAGCAGGCCATCCAGCATTACTAGGATCTGTGTTGACTTTAGCAACTTGTTTGTCAAAGTTGAGACTGTTATGGGAATGGCATTGATCACCATTCGGGGGGCTGTCATGCAATATAATCACCTCAGATGTCAGGTTCATGATATCATTCGAGGAAATAGAGTTCATAGTGGTGTCATTTTGGGGAGCAGTTTTAAGAAAATCAAAGCAAGATTATTTGCAGTTTGAGAGTTCAGGGAATTTACGTGGGGCATTTCATGGCTGCTTTCATCCGATGCCATAGATGCCTCTGTCATTCCGGTCATTCCACTTGCCTTCAAACGCTTTAGCTCTGCGAGCTTGCGTCTCATTTGTGCTCTGGTCTTCATTGCAGGCGGGGGCAGCCACGGCGATGCAGGAGAGAAGACGAGAGGTGAGGACTTCGATTCCAACTTGTGCCCAGCCCCAGTCCCGGGCACAGACACGGAGTATAAATGCAACGATGCCCCTCGCTCACGCATGTTAAAGTCTCCGCCAAAGTTTCAGGTGACTTTTGTAGTGAAGGTCACGCCCACAGGAAGTGCAAGGAAAAAAACACTTGGTAACTCCCCAAACTCACAACTCCAAGACTCTGCTCGGACTCTGCAAACGCTTTGCATTACGGGTCCCATTTTGTAGTGAAGGTCATGCCCACAGGAAGTGCAAGGAAAAAAACACTTGGTAACTCGCCAAACTCACCACTCCAAGACTCTGCTCGGACTCCGCGAATGCTCGACGTTGTGGGTTCGATTTTGTAGTGAAGGTCACGCCCACAAGAAATGCAAGGAAAAAAACACTTGGTAACTCGACAAACTCGCCACTCCAAGACTCTGCTCGGACTCCGCGAACGCTCCGCGTTGCGGGTCCGATTTTGTAGTGAAGGTCAGGCCCACAGGAAGTGCAAGGAAAAAAACACTTGGTAACTCGCCAAACTCACAACTCCAAGACTCTGCTCGGACTCGGCGAATGCTCCGCTTTGCCGGTTTGATTTTGTAGTGAAGGTCACGCCCACAGGAAATGCAAGGAAAAAACACTTGGTAACACGCCAAACTCGCCACTCCAAGACTCTGCTCGGACTCCACGACGATTCCGCGTTGCGGGTCCAATTTTGTAGTGAAGGTCACGCCCACAGGAAGTGCAAGGAAAAAACACTTGGTAACTCGCCAAATTCGCCACTCCAAGACTCTGCTCGGACTCCTCGAATGCTCCGCGTTGCGGGTCCAATTTTTTTGTGAAGGTCACACCCATAGGAAGTGCAAGGAAAAATCGTATTTAGACCAAGGTATATTCTACGCACCTAGTGATAAAAAATGGTGTCTTGGTTGCTCATGGGTTTGCACATGTATGCAACCAAAGGAGACCGGGTTCCAAAATCAGCTTTTTTTGTAAGTAAAGTAATTTAAATCAACCTCTGTATGTACAACGAAGTTTGGAGCAAATTTCTCTAAACAGAATTCTTTTCAAGAAGGAATTTTCTAAAATGTGTACTTTGGAAACATGCGTGTGCGAAGCCCCACAGTACTGCTGTTGCTTTTGTCTTTGCTACATAAATATTAGAAAGTATATGAATGGGTTGGATTTAGCAGATTTTTTCAAATCAGGTTATCACCCTTAGTGATTGCTTCATGCAGATCACTTGTTTGTTTGTTTGTTTTATTATTTGTAATGCGCCATCATACCCTCGGGTAACAGTGCATCCTATGTTTTGCCGCATGAGGTTTTGGGGCTAGGGAGCTTAAAAAGCTTATGGCCAAGTAGTTAAACCCCTTTACTCTAGGAATGAGTCTACCATCGTTGGTACTTTCAGCTGACTCCTCCATCTTGCACACACTAATACTGCTGATTTTATGGTGTTAATTTGGAGGTCCAGTGCATTCATATTATCAGTGCAATTATGTATCAGTATCTGTAGCAATTAGGACGGTGTCCCCGCGTAAGCCAACAGAGAGATGAAATTTCCACCAATCTTAGGGACCTCAGCTTTGCTTTCTAGCAAGACATCACTCAAAGCATTCATGTGGATGGAAAAGAGAAAGGGGGTTAACACACTTTCCTTGGGTACCCCAGATTTAATTGGAAACCATTGAGTGCAGTGGCCATTACTTCCACTCCTTACACATGCTTAATTTTTAAGTATTCACATTTCCACTACATTTTGGGGGTATTTCATGGACCTGAGCACTGCCCATAATTTCTCTCTGTTAACTTTATCAAAAGCTGTGCTTATGCCCATGAACACCAACTAAACTGTTCTTTTTTAATGAAAAGTGAATGTGCCAGCAGAAGATAGAGATTGAGGTTCTGCTCTAAGGTCCCTAAAACAGGGCAAAACCCCAGCTGAATGGGTAATAGGATGCTATTATCTGTTATCCATGTTTCTAGGATGTTCAACAAGCATCTGCCAAAGATCTTGCAAGAGGTGTTCAATAAAGAAGTAGGCCTGTACACGTTTGGATGGCTCCTGTCTCCTTTATTGAAAATAGGAATTATTGTTCTATTTTGGGGTACCCCATCTACTCCCACCTTTTCTGGTTCTGTAGATTTATTTCCCTCTCAAGCTCTTCTCTCTCTGCCACTAATGTTGAAGGCCTTCACCTCCTTCTGCCTCCGAGTCTATTGTTTCTCTGTTCGTTCTCCCCGTTCATCTTCCTCATACTCTCTCTTCTCAGATGGTAACAATTCTCTTTTAGCCACCTGCAAACTCTCTCCTTACTGATGACACTTACCTTTCTTCTTGATGTACCTCCTCCTTAATCCTCCTTGACTCCCCTCTTCCTCCAACCTCTCCCCTAACTCTCTGTTTCTTTCTTTGAAGATAGCCTCCTCACTCTTGTTTGAACCTGCTTTCAGATTTCTCTCTCTGATTGTCTGTCTCCTCCATTCGCCAACAAATCTCCTCCCTCTGATGACAACTCTTTCATCCACCATCCAGAACCTGATTCCAGCTTCAGAGGAGCAGGAAGAACAGAGCGCTTACCCTCCTCCCCAGCTGCAAAAACAAATCGGGGAACAAAAACATCACATGCCCTGATCAAGTGACTGCGATCAACAGCAGCCATCTTGGAACGGAGACAGAGCCTGAAGCCAGCCTCAGCGGAGCAGGAAGTACAACCCCACCCCCACTACAACAACATCACCTGGGTAAGAAACTTCCCCTATCAACACCAATCAGGGAACAGAAACAACATCACGTGACCTGATCATGTGGATGCGGTCCGGTCAACGGCCATCTTGGGCCAGAGTCAGAGGCTCGATCTAGCCTCAGAGTAATAAGAAGAATTATCCCCCTTCCCCTGCTGCAACAACATTGCCTGGGTGAGTACCTTCCCCTATCACCACCTATCTGGGAACAGAAACAACATCATGTGACCTGATCACGTGACTGCAGTGAACAGTGGTCATCTTGGACTGGAGTCAGAGGTGGGAGTCTCAGTAAAGGGCTGCCACCCAACACCTAAGGCACTATCTCCCCTCTATATCCATCTACACCATCCCCTTCTTAATACCCTCCTACACCTACCATTCATCTCGACTCTCCTCTCCCTCATCATGCCAATCCCAAACCGCATGCAAACACCACCTTAATAACCTCGCAAAAATGCCAGGAGAAAACACTGAAAACACCTCCTGCAACTCAATTGGACACATTCTTTTCAGACAGCTTCCTACTGCCAACTTGCATGGAGCGAATAACTAATATTCTGGCCTCCAAACAGTATACCAACTGGATAGAAAGCTTCACCTCTACCCTCGCAACTCGCACAATAGCATCTACCCCAACAGCACCACATCACAGCCCTCCTACCTCCGGAACACCTGCTAACCATACACCTCTACAAAACAGGGATCATCCTCCTCCAAGGCAAAAAAAAACTCACTGAGAAAAATGGATACCCAAATTTGTACCCTAATACCCAAATTGCTACACCACACTACTACATCTCTAACAGAATCCCCCATCTCTGAGCCCCTGGCAAAATAATTCTACACTCAACATCCTCACCTAAGAATGCACACATAAACTCTAACCACCATCCCTCCGACTACAAATTACATAATAATCCAATACAAAACACACATCACCAAGCACAACCCATCAACCCATCTCTACATACACTCACTCAGATTCCCATTACACCCCAAAGCCCACAAATAATCAGCCACCCCACACAGACACACCCATCCCACCAGAGCCACATGAACATCTCACAAGCCCGCCAATCTGCACAACACACTTCCCTTGGACTCACTTGACTCTTCTCCACTCCCTTTGAAAAGAAACCTCTGCACCATCCAACACAGCCAATCATACCCCATAAGTTTACCCCCTCAAACATCTCCAAACCTAGACCTCCAAAACAGATCAACATTGAAAACATCAATGCTAGATTAGCAATCAAAATGCACACAACATCCACCCACCCTTCCAAAACCATCAACTAGATATCCTACCCATTACCAAAGCATGGGTCAATGACAGCTACACCACCATCGCAGACACTGTCATGCCTAACAACTACTGTATACAAATAATCAACAGACCCATAAAAAGAGGCAGTCATATAGCTCCCATATACCCCAACATTTGCACCGTCCAATCCATCGAAACAATAAACATAACATCTATAAAAAAACTCACTCTCAAACTACAACCTGATAAAAACAATACTATTACCCTTCGAAAGATATATCGCGTCCCCAGGATACAATCTCCACTTCACCTCTGAATGGAACACTGCCATCACCAAACTAACCTCCACATCCAAAAACCTGACCATCCTACATGGCATCAACATCCAACTAAACAACGCTAATGACACAATGCCTGACCATCCTAGGTGACCATCAACATCCAACTAAACAACTCTAATGACACAATGCATTATACATTTACCAACAGCCTAGCTACCCAACCCACTCTCTAACTGCTCTCATTACTGGCCCCACTCACCAAAAAGGGCACACCTTAGACATCATCCTAACAAAGAACCTCAGGCTGACACCTACCACTATCACCCATCCCCCCTAGAGAGACATGCACTCCTCACAACCACTATTAACAAAAAAAAACACAACAGAAAATCCCCAATTATCCCAATAAAAACAACAAAGAATAGACATAAGACCTCTCAAACAAATATCCCCTGCCTCCTTCACTTCAAAACCTGGCACCACCAAACCCTACAATCTCTGCAACACATCACCTGCCCACAACAGTTGCGCACAAAATCAACTCAGATATCACCACAATGCTCAATATCCTGGCATCAATCATTAGAAAAACACCTAAACCCTCTAATAAAACACAATAAAAATGGTTTGACCTCAGCAGAGCCAAAAGAAGTGTGTAAAGCTGAACACAAGTGGAGATACTCAAAAGCCTGACTAGATAATACTGCCAAAAATCCAAGAATAAACTGCTTATTTCAAATCGCACGCACACCTAGCAAAGTCACAAAACCCTGAACTCTTCAAAATATACAGAGAACTCAACCCTTTCACAAAAATGGACTGACAAAATATCCACAGCCTTCCAAACATAAATACAGGCCATCCAAACAGAAATAGGCAAATCACAAAACCAAGATCCCGCCAGCCCTGTTAACAACGACAGCTGCACCCCCCCCCCCAAAGCCCTACCCCCAGACCCAGACACATATTATCCCTGCTTCAATGCCACCCTTGCACCAATCCCAAGCCCATCACAACACAAGAAATCCAAATCATCATTGCAAACATGAATGCATTGTCTACCTACACATTCCCTTGCTCCACCACCTTTATCTAAGCCAACAGAGAAAGCCTCTCACCTCTAATAACACACCTATGCAATACTAGGTTCAACACTGGCACAATCCCTGATGTCCTAAAACAAACACTACTGTGCATCTACTCCTACAAAACGTAACTATTTAAGCCCACAACCTGACAACTTCAGACTTAGCTCCAACCTCCTCTTCATGGCACAAATCATTGAAAAAACAGTCTGGATTCCAACTAACCTAAGACACTGAATCACACAATCAACTTAATGTCAACCAATCTGGATTTCAAACCGGAAGAAGTACCGAAACCTCTATTTTCTACATCAGCTAACATATCCTACCCTCCCTGGATAAAAACATTCCCATATGCCTCATACTTCTAGATCTCTCTGCTGCATTTGACAATGTTAACCACAACATCCTCATCACCCACATACGAAAACACATAGGCCTCCAAGACATAGCCCTCAAATGGATTCAATTATTCCTCAGCAACCACACCACCGCTGAAACAAGCATTGGCAAAGCCAGTAGTTTGGGCTTTTTTGGAATTTCTTTAATTGTTGAAATATGTTAAAAAAATATATTCATTTAATAAAATTGTCCTTTTTAATAAAAGGAAATGTAATAATGCATTTTCCAAACACTTGGTGTTGGTTTCACGTTTAGTGCATGCATAGTGTACTTCAAGATATATATCGGAATGTATGATGTTGTGAAATCTTGAAATGTTTGTTTTCCCCTTTTATTTTTGATGCCGAAAGGACTGTCATATATCCAGTAAAGTCCAGTAGAGCGCAATCAGGTTTTCAGAGGCCAGTTAACAGATATAATCCAGTTAATAATTATAAGTCCCTGTAAGTGTACTTAACAAGCATTTGCAATAGAAACAGTTTGGCCTTTTGTGTAGGCGTAGAAAAGGGACTTGCCTACCTTTGCCATAGTAATATTAACTGCCTATTCATAAAAGCAGTTGTAAAATGGTGTAAGATTATGGCCATCTAATAGCAGTACCTGCCAAATGCCTAATGCAAATATACAAGCCAAAGCAGTTGGCTTTTGCAATGCATGTTTTTAACAGGACTTCAGAGAAGGACATACATAATGTTTATAAATATAGTGGATGAAGACAGACCTGGTTAACACTTTTTTATCACACCAGTAGATTGTAACTATCATTACACTGCTTTAAAAAAAACACTGTCACACACTTCAACCACAAAGTTTGATGGTGAGGCTTGCTAAAGCTAGCTCAGAGATGCAAACATGATGTATTTTGGGTGGGGAGGAGCAGGAAGTGGCTAGGAATGAAATGAAAGCAGATGAAAAATGGTGTGAACACATGGCCATCCAAAAGCAGTACCCGGCACATGCCTAATATATATACAGAAGCCAAAACACTGTCGGCACTGCTCACAGTCACTTTAGAGTGCTCACAGCAAAACAACCCTTACTAACCAGAGGCAAGTCGAATTTAGGGCTAAGCATTTAAATAATTACAATACCATTACAAACAAAGAGATATAAGCATGGTATATATGCATACAGAATTAAAATATCGTAGTCCCAAAGGTACCGGAGTCAGAACTTGAAGCCAGCCTCAGCGGAGCAGGAAGTACACCCCCCCTCCACTACAACAACATCACCTGGATAAGAAACTTCTCCTATCACCACCAATCAGGGAACAGAAACAACATCACGTGACCTGATCATGTCAATGCGGTCCGATCAACGGCCATCTTGGGCCAGAGTCAGAGGCTCGATCTAGCCTCAGAGTAATAAGAAGAAGTATCCCCCCTTCCACTGCTGCAACAGCATTGCCTTAGTGAGTACCTTCCCCTATCATCACCTATCTGGGAACAGAGACAACATCATGTGACCTGATCACGTGACTGCGGTCAACATTGGTCATCTTGGACTGGAGTCAGAGTTGGGAGTCTCAGTAAAGGGCTGCCACCCAACACCTAAGGCAAGTATGTTCAACCATCTCCCCTCTATATCCATCTACACCATCCCCTTCTTAATACCCTCCTACACCTACCATTCATCCCGACCCTCCTCTCCCTCATCATGCAAATCCCAAACTGCATACAAACACCACCTTAACCTCGCCAAAGGAGAAAACACTGAAAACACCTCCTGCAACTCAATTGGACACATTCTTTTCAGACAGCTTCCTACTGCCAACTTGCATGGAGCCAATATCTAATATTCTGGCCTCCAAACAGTACAATAACTGGATAGAAAACTTCACCTCCACCCTCGCAACTCGCACAAAAGCATCTACTCCCAACAGCACGACATCACAGCCCTCCTACCTCCTGAACATCTGCTAACCATACACCTCTACAAAACAGGGATCATCCTCCTCCAAGGCAAAAAAAACTCACTAAGAAAAATGGATACCCAAATTTGTACCCTAAGACTCAAATTGCTACACCACGCTACTACATCTCTAACAGAATCCCCCCATATCTAAGACCCCGGCAAAATAACTCTACACTCAACATCCTCATCTAAGAATCCACACATAAACTCTAACCACCATCCCTCCAACTACAAATTACATAATAATCCAATACAAAACACACATCACCAAGCACAACCCATCAACCCATCTCCACATACACTCACTCAGATTCCCATTACATCCCAAAGCCCACAAATAATCAGCCACCTCACACAGACACACCCATCCCCACCAGAGCCACATGTACATCTCACAAGCCCACCAATCTGCACAACAACACACTTCCCTTGGACTCACTAGACTCTTCTCGACTCCCTTCGGAAAAAAAAACTCTGAACCATCCAACACAGCCAATCATACCCCATACGTTTACCCTCTCATACATCTCCAAACCTAGACCTCCAAAACAGATCAACATTGGAAACATCAAAATCAAAAATGCACACAACATCCACTCACCCTTCCAAAACCATCAACTAGATATCCTACCCATTACCAAAGCATGGGTCAACGACAGCTACACCACCATACTAGACACTGTCATGCCTGACAACTACTGTATAAAAATAATCAACAGACCCATAAAAAGAGGCAGTCATATAGCTCTCATATACCCCAACATTTGCACTGTCCAATCCATCGAAACCATAAACACAACATCTTTAAAAAAACTCACTCTCAAACTACAACCTGATAAAAACAACACTATTACCCTTCTAAAGATATATCACCCCCCAGGATACAATCTCCACTTCACCTCTGAATGGGACACTGCTGTCACCAAACTAACCTCCACATCCAAAAACCTGACCATCGTACGTGGCATCAACATCCAACTAAACAACTCTAATGACACAATGCCTGACCATCCTAGGTGACCATCAAAATCCTACTAAACACCGCTAATGACACAATGCCTGACCATCCTAGGTGACCATCAAAATCCAACTAAACAACTCTAATGACACAATGCATTATACTTTTACCAACAGCCTAGCTACCCAACCCACTCTATAACTGCTCTCACTACTGGCCCCACTCACCAAAAAGGGCACACCTTAGACATCATCCTAACAAGGAACCTCAGGCTGACGCCTACCACTATCACCCATCTCCCCTAGAGAGACATGCACTCCTCACAACCACTATTAACAAACCAACCACAACAGAAAATCCCCAATTATCCCAACAAAAACAACAAAGAATAGACATAAGACCTCTCAAACAAATAACCCCTGCCTCCTTCACCTCAAACCCTGGCACCACCAAACACTACAATCTCTGCAACACATCACCTGCCCCACAACAGTTGCTCACAAAATCAACTCAGAAATCACCACAATGCTCAATATCCTGGCACCAATCATTAGAGAAACACATAAACCCTCTAATAAATCACAATAAAAATTGTTCAACCTCAGCAGAGCCAAACGAACCCTCTGTAAAGCTGAACACAAGTGGAGATCCTCAAAAGCCTGACTAGATAATACTGCCACAAATCCAATAATAAACTGCTTATTTCAAATCACACGCACACCTAGCAAAGTCACAAAACCCTGAACTCTTCAAAATATACAGAGAACTCAACCCTTTCACAAAAATGGACTGACGAAATATCCACAGCCTTACAAACATAAATACAGACCATCCAAACAAAAATAGGCAAATCAGAAAACCAAGACCCCGCCAGCCCTGTTAACAATGACAGCTTCACCCTCCTCCCCCAAAAACCCTACCCCCAGACCCAGACACATCTTATCCCTGCTTCAATGCCACCCTTTCACCAATCCCAGCCGCATCACAACACAAGAAATCCAAATCATCATTGCAAACATGAATGCATTGTCTACCTACACATTCCCTTGCTCCGCCACCTTTATCTAAGCCAACAGAGAAAGCCTCTCACCTCTAATAACACACCTATGCAATACTAGGTTCAACACTGGCACAATCCCTGATGTCCTAAAACAAACACCACTGTGCATCTCCTCCTACAAAACGTAACTATTTAAGCCCACAACCTGACAACTCCAGACTTAGCTCCAACCTCCTCTTCATGGCACAAATCATTGAAAAAGCAGTCTGGATTCCAACTAACCTAACACACTGAATCATACAATCAACTTAATGTCAACCAATCTGGATTTCAACCTGGAAGAAGTACTGAAACCTCTCTTTTCTACATCAGGGAACATATCCTACCCTCCCTAGATAAAAACATTCCCATATGCCTCATACTTCTGGGTCTCTCGGCAGCATTTCACAATGTTAACCACAACATCCTCATCACCCACATACGAAAACACATAGGCCTCCAAGACATAGCCCTCAAATGGATTCAATTATTCCTCAGCAACCACGCCACCACTGAAACAAGCATTGGCAAAGCCAGTAGTTTGGGCTTTTTTGGTATTTTCTTTAATTGTTGACATATGTTCAAAAATATATTCATTTAATAAAATTGTCCTTTTTAATAAAAGGAAATGTAATAATGCAGTTTCCAAACACTTGGTGTTGGTTTCACGTTTAGTACATGCATAGTGTACTTCAAGATATATATTGGAATGTATGATGTTGTGAAATCTTGAAATGTTTGTTTTCCCCTTTTATTTTTGATGCCGAAAGGACTGTCATATATCCAGTAAAGTTCCGTAGAGCGCAATCAGGTTTTCAGAGGCCAGTTAACAGATATAGTCCAGTTAATAACTATAAGTCCCTACAAGTGTACTTAACAAGCATTAGCAATAGCAACAGTTTGGCCTTTTGTGTAGGCGTAGAAAAGGGACTTGCCTACCTTTGCCATAGTAATATTAACTGCCTATTCATAAAAGCAGTTGTAAAATGGTGTAAGTACATGGCCATCTAATAGCAGTACCTGCCAAATGCCTAATGCAAATATACAAGCCAAAGCAGTTGGCTTTTGCAATGCTTGTTTTTAACAGGACTTCAGAGAAGGACATAAATAATGTTTATAAATATGGTGGCTGAAGACAGACCTGGTTAACACTTTTTTATCACACCAGTAGATTGTAACTCTCATTACACTGCTTTAAAAAAAAAACACGGTCACACACTTCAACCACAAAGTTTGATGGTGAGGCTTACTAAAGCTAGCTCAGAGATGCAAACATGATGTGTTTTGGGTGGGGAGGGGCAGGAAGTGGCTAAGAATGCCATGAAACCAGATGCAAAATGGTGTGAACACATGGCCATCCAATAGCAGTACCCGGCACATGCCTAATATATATACAGAAGCCAAAACACTGTGAGCACTGCTCACAGTCACTTTAGAGTGCTCACAGCAAAACAACGCTTACTAACCAGAGGCGAGTCGAACTTAGGGTTAAGCATTTAAATAATTACGATACCATTATATACAAAGAGATCTAAGCATGGTATATATGCATAAAGAATTAAAATATTGTAGTCCCAAAGGGAAAGAAACAGTAGAAACACAATTAATTAGCTTCAAAATAATTAAATTGCATATCATATAAAGTGCATTTGCCAATGACAAAGAATTTCCAGAAATACAAAATTCCCAAAACGGATCAAGTACTATACTCTCAATATTGTGCACATATCTATCTACCAAGAAAATGTATTTATTGCGCAGCAAAAGTAGGGCATTGAGAGAACAGATTGGTAGGAAGTTGGTTAAAGCATTATGAATTTGCGTCTTTATCAAACGGGCAGAGAATGAAATACTTTGCTGGTTTGCGAAAAGTAGTTCATTTCCACATAATGCTTTGCTTCTGAATATTTGGTATTGGAGAACCAGTCCCAAAGGTGCCCCTTATGCTTGTGATGAGATTTAAGTATGGTTTTGTCCAAAGACCAGTCTGGGCCCCAGAAAGCTAAGCAAGCACTAATAAATGGCAACAGGGGTTTTGCTGCACATTGACGAAAAGAAGTGCCTAATAGACTCAGCATAGAATCATCACAGGCTATGTTATGTTATTTGATATATGTATAAGCAACGACTGCCGTTGCTATGGCTTCGAAGTGCTGTGGGTTGGAAGGCCCTTCGGAAGACCGTAGTCTGTGCAAACATGAAAATAAAAATACTATTACATTGGATGCAAATAGCAAGCAGAATTCCGTGAATATTCAATTACTAGCAGAGTTGATTAGTTAAAAACATTATGAAAATCATGCAGAACATTGTGTTCAGTTGCAGAGATTACTGTTTTGTCAGTGAATACGTGACAGATGGATCGAATCTTTCGTGGGACTCAGCTGTATTCTATGGGTTGCAGCACACAATGGGTATTATAAATAGTCTATAAGCCCCTAAAACAACTCTGTACAGTGAGGGCTCTGAGATACTTTACATGCAGAACCCATGCACACTGATTAATATGCAGTCACATGTACAATTGTCAGATATCTAGAAGATATATTCAACGCATGTCCTCTTGTATGTACCATCGGGTTATTGAGAAAAAGTCTATTCCTAGGTTTCTAGCTACTTTTATCATGTAGAAACTTAAGAGCTTGTGATGAATAAGGCCTGCCATTGTTCTTTTTAATCAGTCTTCTGAGATGTAATGGCTCAATTATGAACAAAACATTTTGATATAAAGTGAACAGAGCCTTATTTCTAACGCTCTGTTCAATATATATTTGCATACGGAGTAACGGATTTGCAATTACTGAGGTTAAAGTAGCTCAGTCATGTAGGCGTATGAAAATGTGAGAGTTATTATTGCACCACTCACTCCCTTATTGCAAAACCTTAGTCATAGGTCTCGGATTCACCAGGCGAAGGGGGTTGTAGGAGCGAAGTGGCCTTGTTTTTCAAAAGCAAACATTTGCCACTGTGAGGATGATGCTCTTAAAATCTGTTATTCATAAGAACACTGAAAACCAGGTCCCATAAGTGAACAGGTATGATGAGTGGCGTTGCCAGGAATCAAATTTAGGAGGGGCACAGAGGGGGCCAAAGACACAAGTAGGTGGGGGGGAGCACAGGCAAACATAGGGGGAGGACATGGTCACTGCTCGTCGTAAGTAGAGGGGCACAGGGATTCACGCGGGGGGGGGCAAGGGGGCAGCCTCCCCAGAACCCCCCCTAGCGATGGCACTGGGAATGATCCACATTATGCTGGCATTGCTCAATCAATACAACGGATATAACTGTGCGATGATAAAGAGTGACATGTTAAAGTGCAACCATGTCAGATCCGCCAGACTGCCTGGAGATCATAGCGGTGATCCAGCTTCAATACACCCTGCTCATGCGTAACTCCTCTAATACTGGAGACCACTTCACTTGGCTAAGTGTGAAGCAGGCCGTGATAAAAAGCAACGTCTTGACATCCACCCGGGGTAATAGTGCAGCTGTCAAAGGTGTTTCACACGCTGTTTCTTTCAACCTGTTATTAAGTCAGTGAAACCATGGCAACACTGGTATTCTTTCCGTGCACGGAATGTTGGCACTCAACTCTGCTCTCATGGGCCACACACCTACATGCAATGCTAACTGCCTCCACTCCCTCCCCATTCAAGCGTTTTTGGTTCAATCTCAGGCAGTGAAGTCATTTGCATAGGATCCTCCACAAAAGCCAACAATGCAAGTCATTTCACGTAAATCATACATAAAGTATTTCCTCGTACCAACACATATATCTATTGATACAAGATGCACAGAGGAAAATGCTCACTTTAAGTATGTGATATTTTCAGCAAGTGCAATAATCCCTCCCGCAAATCCCTGGGGACACGTTTCCAGTTGCAATCAAAGCAGTAAGTATGGACTTTCCACCGCTGTCAAAGTCTCACATACTCACCTGCCCTCTGCACCTTTCCTCCGTGGCTGCAAACTTGTGGAAAACAAGTAAGGGTAGAATGTGGCGGTGCCAAAGATCACCAAGAAGCCAGTCAGACAGCACATACCGCCAGGGCTCACCCCAGAGGACTGTGCCAGGCTGTGAAATCCAACCCAGAGTTACAGAACAGATAAATGAGGGATTTGAATCCAGGGGACTGAGAAACACAGTGACACTCGATGTGAGTACACTCCAGCTGTTAAGCACTGAGCAGCAGGCACTGTGGCAGTAGGTAATAATATAAAACTATACACTGCTGTATCGAGAAATAGAAAGAGGACACAAATATTATAATCCATACTGTAAATAACAGCAGGAATTGAGCTGTGACCTCTTGTTTTTATGACTTTCATAGAATGGTTAATGCACGAAAACAGAGAGCAGCAGCAGTTTGGAGAATATGAATGGACATTTTTGGAGAATAGCCACGGAAATGAGTTGAGGTCGGTCCTCGTGTTTGTATGGTCGGCAATATCGTGGCAACACAAAAGGGATATTAAAGAAGGAAAAAAGGGAATGTACGAGAGGATATATGCATGTAAAAAGAAAAGAAACGCAAGAAATATTTGTATAAGTCAAAAAGAGGGTTCATCGATTTTTTAACATTAATTAGTGTTATTGTGAAATCGTGTCTTACATATATTCGAAATTTGCTCTACATATACATGAAAAATATAAATGAAAAAATGTGGTAATTGCATGAAAATGTATCATTTTATTTGGAAGATGCACGGTATATTTACCATTCAAAGATAGCCTTGGAGACAGTCATCCAAGATGGCCGCCCCCATGGGAGAGCTCAGAGCACAAAGAGTTCCGTGTGGAGGCAGTTTGGAGGCGGGGAAAGGCAGGCAAGGGTGGGATTAGACACGGGGATTAGCATGGCTAGGGGCAGGTAATGGAAGGGATCCATAACAAAACAACACCAAATACACTGAAAAGCCTTACAGACCCTCATTCAAAGCCCATAGTTGAAGCTCTTATGTTAAAGCTCTTATTCTAATGACAATAGTTTCGGCTTAAAGGTAGTGCCTTCAGCACCACCTAATAGCCAGAGCTAAAAATGAATGAATTTCAAGCTACCCCAAAACCTCTACAAGGTTCCATACTATCACCCTGGCTGTTCAACGCATACATCAAACCCCTTGCTGACATAATTGAAACATTCAATATCAGCTTTCAAGGCTACACTGACGACACTCAATTAGTTTTCTTCCTAACCCCAGAATCCAACATTAACCACACCATAACAAGATGTATAGCAAAACTATAATTGTACTATTGCACAAAACCCTCATACACAATTTACTGTTCACCCGGCCAACGCACCTAGGACACCTCTCCATAGTACCAGAAGCAAAGTACCTAGGAATCATATTCGACTCACAACTTTAACTCACCCCTCAAATCCAATAAATCTCAAAAAAAGCCAACCCACTAACCCACATCCTTAGATAATCCTCCCATACCCAAGAATTGACATCACCAGAGCCCTGGTATTATCTAAAGTGATCTACTGTAACACGATCTACACGGGCACCACCAAAGAGAACATCAACGCACTCCAAAGCCTACAGAACAAAGCTGCTAGCTTGATAATGGCATTAAAACCACATGGTCACAAATCAGGAAGTCTGAAAACCCTGATATGGCTTCCCATTAGTCACCCAATACAAATCAGAACCCTCGTCATTATACACTCGCTACTGCATACCAATGATCCACACTGCCTAAAAAAACTTTACTCACAAAACTACCACTCCTTGCACTATCTGGTCCTCCTCTGAACTCAAATTACAAACCGACAAACACCACAGAAATTGTCATGGAGGAAGAACCTTCCCCTCTATAGCCCCTTCTCTGTGAAATGCCCCCCTGAACACCTAATACTGGAACCTAAAAGACACACTTTCAAAAAACAATGTTATGCCGACAATTGGCTACAAGAATAACAAACCCCTCCTGAAACTCTTATCAGCACCTCTTCACCACCTTAACCATCCTGATCACCATCCCCATTCCGCACATACCTACACTCATACCCCCCTCCCCAATGTACCTTACCCCTACCTTCTAGCAGTTAATCCTCTACACACACCCTCTTTTCCTTCCTCCATTTCTGGATTGTACCTCTCTGTACCTACCCCTTTTATCCTTTTTCTGACTTCTTCCCTGATCTTTCGCAAACCTTTGTGACATATCCCCTCTGATAAAAACGAATCTACTCGCCCCTACCTGCGCTACCCACTCAAACTACCTCTCTGCAAAATTCTTTATTGATGAGCTTATCCTCAGGTGCTTTCAAGCCATTTGTCAAGTTAGCGCTTGTAAATAAAATACCAAATAAAGAAATAAAAATCCTCCTCCAAACACTCCCTCTTGGCTCCAGCTTTCTCCTTCTGCTATCCTCTAAGTACACCACTCTCCTGCCACTCTCCATCAATCTGCTTCATCCAATTCCTACACAAACTCCTGCCCTTTTTGTCTGAACGGCTGCCTAAAATAGACGGGTCTGTGTATTCTTTGGGTGGTGCTTAATGCTATTAGGAATACCCATGTTTACTGAGGGCTGTACTGTAAGGGGATTGGGCCATCAGTTGGTGTTTATGTGACTAGGAGGGGGGATAGCCTGAGGTTACATAAAGTCCTGCCTGAATTCCACCAAAAGGGTTAAGGCCAGATGTGGAGTCTTCCCTATTGTCATTGCCTGCATTAGTCTGGATTCCTCTTCTCTCTTAGACTGTGAATCTGGAGTTAAAAGGGTCTTGGTGAGCAGGGGAAGCTGTCTGGTATGTTTAAACCTCTTTCATTGTGGGGAACTTTAAAGTTGGTAACCGCCATGAAGTTGCGAGAAGGTGTGTTTGCTCCTTTGGTTGTACGTTCCATGTGAATCAGTTGTCTTTGAGGATGACATTGTAACAGCACGGTTTCTGTTTGCTGGGTGGGAAGTGACACAGGCCTGGAAGCTCTGACGGGTCCCACTATCTCTGGTTCGACTGTGCTTTTTTATCACACTGCCCCACTCTACAATGTGATGAGGAATTACTTTCATCTCCAGACATGCTGACTAATGCTTCTTCTGCACAAGTGGAGGTGAGCACCGTGCCGCATGTGGTGGTAGATTCTACATGGATGTTAAATGTTGCCTAATTCATCCACTGTTTGTGGTTGTGCAATGTAGTCATGGTCAATGCAGAACACTCACTCTTCTTGCCATGCCACACACTCTTCCGGCAGTACTTGCTACAAATGTACAATCCTCTCTGCCTGGGTATCCCCCTCAGGCAGAGGGAAGTACTGCCTCTACCAGGAGGATCTTGTTTCAGAAAGTATTGGGGTAGTACCCTTGTTTTGTCCCGTTCCCTAGCATCCTTTACCCCCCACAAGATTGCTGCTATGAATAGCAGCTCAAGCAGCCTCCCCCTGACACATTCCCCACTGTCCTCCTCCTCCTCCTGCCCTACAGTCACTTTCTGTTCCACCTCCTTCTGCCCCTTCACTCTTGCCCATCCTTCACCCCATTGTATCACACCTCCTGCTCATGCTCCACCTGAAGCCCCACAGTCACCTCCTAATGTTCCTCTTTGTCCTGTGCTGCATCTGCCACCTCATTTCCCCTTTCCTGCTGACCCTCCAGCTCTGCCTCCATGTAATCCGCCTACTGCTATCCCTCCATCTCTTGGTCCACCTCAGACCCCTTTGTCTTCTGCTTTTCTTGTCTTGTATCCGCAGACTCTGCCGCCACCTCTGCACATATCACTTGAGGCACCGCCCCATGACTGCATGCTACTGTAGTGTGTCACTACCCTTTCTACCTCCTCCTCCCATTATACCTGGCCCTCACTTGGCGACTCTCCACCTTCTTCATCCTCCAAAGCTTCCACATCTATGAGATGTCAGCCTGAATCTTAACAGTCTGTACTTCTCTGACTGCACTTACCCCAACATCCTCACTTACTCATTGTCCAAAGATGATATGCTCACAAAAAGATTCCCCTGTTAATTCTCTTTATTTGTGATAACTGTAGAGGCAAAACTAATGGAGGGGATTTTATTTTTTTGTTTTTATTATTGTTGGGGAGTTTTGCACACAAATGTTTGTGCAAAGGCTTTTTTAAAAACTTTTTTTTCTTCTTAGGGTGAAAGCAGGACTGGGAAGAGAAAGGGGTACAAACAACTATCACAAAGGGTCTAATTCACAGAATGTTTTTCAATGGGGGTTTCCCATTATAAAACGCTTTGGTGAAGTAGGCGTAAAGTGTTTAAGAAAAGGTTTCTCAATGTCAAAATGTAAGGAACATCACAAAACAAGTGCAGTACATATTAAAATGTAACACATGGGGAATGAAATGTAATATAATGTAAGCAGTCTTGTATTGCACTCTTCTGCCACTTTTGGTTACCTTGCTCCACTTGGCTCTGTAAGATGAATGGGGTGTCATTAGCGGGATCGTGGTGTTGATGGGTAGAGGTCGGAAGTACCTGGTTCCTGCCTGCGAATCTGACCTCTATAGGTTTGGTGTAAAAAAATGAGTATGTTATCCATTGGGACGAGCTCAAGATCGGACAAACTGCAGCACTTTGACTGATTAACCGCCGATATGGGAGAGTGCAATATGGCTAAAGAGCATAGCTGAGTCATGGTTTGGATAGTTTTTGATGTGTTAATCGCTAGGCCTGTGGCGGCCGACTGTGGGGGCTATGTGTGTCCAGTGTAAAGTGATAGGAGATCTTACAGTGGAGTTGGTTAGTCAGTGAAAGGGTGGAATAGGCCTTTCAAGGCTAAACAACCTGTAACCCTACACTCCCACCAGTGGCCTCTTGCAGACAATTCCCATTACACAAGCTCACATTGCCACTGTCATTCCCAGAAGGGAAGCGGCAGTCTGGAAACTCCACTCAAATACCATAAGACACTTGCTGAGTGACACTGCACAGTCACCCATTTCACATTCCTTAGCATGCTGCTGGCAGGCTAGGAGATGCCTCAAACCTCACTCTAGAATGCTCAGGTGATGTGGACAGTGGCCTGCTGGGAATTGTGCCCCTCAAAGGCAAGGCCGTTCTTAGGCCGGCAAGAAGGCGTTTGTCAGGCATGCATTAGGGAAGGGGCTAGAATCCCTGCTCATTCCTGCATGGGAGTCTATACCCTGCTGTCTCCCAGAAGCCTCAAAACATTTCTCACAAAGGCCAAACTGACATTCCCACCACCCCCAACCCACCAGGTTTTGAGGCGGCACCAGGATTTCGGTATCATTGTAATGCTGCAACCCTGGGTCTTCACAATGAAAAGAAGAGCAGAAAAGAAGGAGCAGAAAAGATAGAAGGTGGTTTGTGGAGTCCTCGGAAGTGCAGTACCTTGGCCTAAAGATGGTGTGGGGGCTACTGGAGTTTGAGGAGCAGCATGATGGCAGTTAAAGAAAGGGGGCTTGGGTGTCTCGGTGGGGGAGAGAGGGTAGGTTGCTCATTCCAATAACAATGTGACCTCAAGTTTGCAATCTCTCTGGCACCTTGCTAGATAAGGGACTCTCTGGCAGATGTCCCTGCAAGGCTTTGTGCCGCAGCTAAGTGATGGAAAAAGGGCAAAACTAGCCATCCTTTTGAAAAAGATACAAAAAATGCCAGTTGCACAAGCTCTCCTGCTGTCTCCTAGTGCGGATATACCCTGCACCTTTCTAACAACCAGCACAACTCACAGATAAACAGTGTGTGTGAGCTGTCAAATAGCCACCAAACCTTCCTAGAGATACCACGGCTCTGATTGCCTTGCTGAATCTTTCAGAAAGGCATGGTGGTTCCGATTGGCCCACCGATCTTGGCCTAGATAGCAAAAATGCACCTGAATGTGCTTGCGATTTTGGACTGCTGGCGAAAATATGGCAAGTGTGTTACATCCCAAATCAGTTATTTGACTCAACCAATGAGTTCAATCAAACGATAATGTGTTCACCCTTATCTTTGCGAGACAAGAAGGCTGACGTAGAAACCTTTGGTGGCGTGACGTAACATGTGAAATATACCCTAGAAAAGCAGGTGAATTATGTCTTAGGTGCATAAGCTACAAGACTAAATTCGCGTCCAATGAAATACACATTTGAATCTCTGAATTTGACAAATGCTGTAGAACTGAAAACAGTACCTATCAGTTCCCACCAACACTGGCGAACATTACAGTACAGCATCGCTGGCTGCTGCCTCGGCAAAATGCTAACACGGTGTACTTTTAATAAGTTGTGCGCCTGGGCATTGTTCTAAAGCCATCACTGTTTTGCAGCTGTTGCATGGATACCTCTCTTTGGACGAGTTCTTTAATAGCGCTCTAAATATAGCCTTGCCAGCTCGCTGGATCACACACAGCGAGTTAAAGGGGCATCCAGTTGGAAGTACAGGAGGCCGTACATGCACAAACCGACTCGTATCTCATACCTTTGCATTGCATGACTACACAGCATTCATAGCAATGACGGGGAAGTGACGTACACGGTGACATACCAATGTAAAATAAACATGCTTTTATGCTTTTGGCATTTGTTTTCCTCAGTTGCCATCCATCTGTCGGAACTGCTTCTGTTTAAAGGCAGATGCTATAAATACACGAAGGCTCTGTTTAGAAACACAAAGAAAGCACGAGCCGGTGAAGTGCAAGTGGTCGGTGGCTGTTAATTATCTCGCGAGAAGAGTCGGTATTTACATCTTCAAGATCTTTGTATCCATAGAGAGCAGCAGAGAACAGCCCTTAGGCGCTCTGAAGCAACTAGGACGGTGATTTGGCGCAGTACAAAAGCATATTAACATAGCAAACATGCTTTTATTTAGTACTTCGTATATCATAGGCCGTCACTAGAGTTGTGACAGAATATAGGTATTTGTTCATTAGGTGCTTTTTACGGAAGCATCTTAAGCAGGGCTATAAGTTGGGTAAAAAATCGAGGGGGCGCATTTGGGGGCGTTGCTTGTGGGGGTGGGCGCAGCTTAAACAAGTACTCAAACCATAGTAAGGTACGCAAACAAATATATAAATGCATGTAAGCATGTAGTATGCAAGACATTTTATAAACATAGAAATATGTAACATATTTCTATGTTTATAAAAGATGGCTTGGAAAGTACACAAACCATATTAAGTTGGGCCATAAATATATAACATTTATATATTTGTGGGCATACCTTACGGTTTGCATACTTTTCAAGGCATCTTTTTTAAACATTTCTATGTTTCTAAAAGATGGATTGAAAAGTACACAATACAATCCACCTTTACAAAGCTTTGCCGACGGACAAAGCCCAAGGCGTCTTTGTCCATCGGCAAAGCTTTATAAAAGATGGCTTGAATTGTGTACTTTTCAAGGCATTCTTTTATAAACCTTGAAATATTTCAAGGAATCCCCAGGTCCGTCGAGGGTTAAAGACGCCTCGGCGACCTGGGGAAACAAAGGCACAGTAACTTCCTCTGGTGACCCCTCACTTGAGGGGTCACCAGAGGAATTTACAGTGGCTGGCACTTCTGTTAGCTTGCCTGATTTAATACGGGTGCATCTTCTGTTGCGGCTGCGGCAGATTAATGTGTCCCACCAATGTTTGGTGGGACCAGGGACCCCGGCAGGGCCCCTTCTCAGACCCACTTTTTGGAGACTGCCGGGGCCTGGCCCCAGGTGTGCACAGCCCTCTTAATGCACTGCTCTTAAGTGCTGCCTCTGGGGGAATTTTATCACAAACTCCAGTCGCTGGGTCGGTTACCCTAACTAGTCATCAACAGGACACACCTTTAACTTTGTATTGAGCATGGTGATGATAATGTGAGAATAAGCGTACTAAATTAAAAAAATTGTGAATTGATTCACAAATAGGGATGCAAAATGTTCCCTTAGCAAACACAGTGGAAGGATTTCATCTTGTTTCTTAATGCCCACCTCTCAGTTATAAACGGCTAAGTTAGTCCCCACTTAAATAGTCCTTAACCCAAAGCAGTGTAGAATACAGGAGTGAATTACTCTTTCTGTAGTTGAATAATGGGGCATTTATTATTATTAAGCTGATACCAAGGCATTGGGTAATCTAACTTGAATATATATAATAAAAACAAGGTGTAATAAATTTGTGCGCTCAAAACATAGTTGCTGGTCTCCCGTGGTACACCTCCATGTTAAATATATCTCGAGCAATTTGCACAAAATGGTTAGAGACCGCACTCCAGAGACCTCGTAATTAGAAGGCACAACATAAAGGTTCCAAAAACAAAATGTATTAGAGCTCATGCCTCAGGCAGGCGGAATAAAAAAATGCTAGGGGTTCGCACCTCCTGGTGCTTGATCAAGTACTACAGAGACCTGCTAATTATGAGGTCTCTGGAGTGTGGTCTCTATCTGTTTTTTGGTTTCTCGAGATATATTAGGGCAGCGGTCACCGCCCCACCACCGTATAGTTAAGGTGAAACCCTTGTACATAGAAATTTCTTAAACAATCTACTGCTAATAACTTTTGACTTGCTGGAAGAATTTGGATGAAATATTCCAAACAAAAAGTTTCTCACCCCCCCTACTGCTCCACCCCCCCCCCCCGCTCAAACTGCACATTTTGGGAATTATTTGTTAATAAATGTTGAAGTTATTTAGAAAACAAAAAAACACAGTTTTCAGTCTACTCCCATTCACTTTCCCATAGAGAACAAGTGCAATTCGTGGGAAGCCGTAGCACAATAACCGCTTCATAGATTTTGACCAAATAAGAAACAACTTGGGTACAAAGCATTGAATTAAATTCCTTGACTGGATTGGGGTAAATCAGTCCAGCACTTTTATAAATATTCATTGGAGAAGGGAGTGCCCCCTGCTCGCAAAAACAGTTCTATATCTCCCAATGTGCTTTGCAGCAGAGAGGCTAAGAGACTTTTCAGAAATGAAAACCCACCATTTCTTATTTTCTTGATGCGAGTGATTCCTGCAATAAATCCTTGGAATTGGAAAATTAAATGTAAAAAAAGTGTGTTTAGAGGAGAGAAATTGGTGTATTGAAATTAGGGTAGCGGTGGGGAGGAGGAGAGAGAAATCAAGTTAATTGAGGGAGTTGGGGTTGGGCTAGGGATCCTATATCGAATAAAGAAATGTTCAATTATCGTGGAATCCTGCAGCTTAGCCGCGGCTTTATTGCCATGACGATAACGGGAGAAACAGGACATCAAAGTGTTCTGTAAATTAATAGTATGTAGGCGCATGGGGGGGTCTATCTATGAAAAAGGCACAAGTTTGGGTGTCAGCATGCAGAAGACGGATGTGCAGATAATGTCTACGATTAATGCTGTAATTGCATGGAAACACCTTTATATGAATAAATAAAAGCACAAATAAGTATTTCTATTAAACATACTGCATAAAGGGATTTTATAGGTCATATTAATCCATTTATACTGTTTGTGAATTATTGCTGTTCTTTTTTAATACTTTAGTTTGTGGTTCTTACAAAAACCTTTGGGCAGAGGATTATTGGGGAGAGGAAGGGGAAGCTTTAAACAATAGAACCCTAAGGTGGGTATAGTCAATAGGGGAGAAAAACGATAAAAAATATATATTGTTTTGTTTTTGTTTTTTAATGTGTTTACATGTTTTGTTTTTGTTATATAACAAGTAAAGAAGAGTTTTTCTGATGGTTTGCAATTCTAACTGCAAACTCATCTAGGGTGGCACCTTCCATGGTGATCTTATTGTGGCACATAAGGCACAGGACGGTGCACTCATATAGGTTCACGATCTGAGCCGGTGCAGCAGGTTGGGTCCCAGAAGTAGAAGGCTCAGATCCTGGAGAGGCTACTGTAGCTGGAGGTGTCGCTGATGGTGTTGATGGTTGTGGTGTGGGGACCAGCGCCTTTACCTTCTGCTTGTAGGGGCCTGCTAGTAGGGCTCCTCCACTTATTCCCAGTGCATGCAAATCAAGTGTTGTGTGAGGGTCAATGTGTCTAGGCTCTGGGAAACCACTGTGGATGGCCCTGTCATAGAACCTTTCGGCAGAAGGTGCAAAGGACCGCTCCCACCTCATTCAAGCTCTGGCGCTCTTGCACCAGAAAATACCTTTAACTGTCTGCAGACTTCATGGTCGTTTTTTACTTCATCAGTGGTGGTGTAGCTGTGGGGACCCAGACAATGGTGCGGTCTTCTAAAACAGTTACCTGATGCATGCGTTCATCACTGCTGTCATGGTGTGATGAAGATGAGCTCTGTTGTCTCTGTATGGTCACCTGCTGGTTGTCGGAAGTGGCCAGGAGCCCTTGATATTGGATTGGCTTGACAATCCTGTTTGTGGGGGTTACGCTGCTAGGTCCTGTCCTCCGAGTACGATTCTGTATGCTGTGGTCGACAGGCTGGTGGACAGGCAGACTGCGGCAGAGTGTTGGAGTGAAGCAGACAGCGGTCGAGGTGTTGAGAAGTGCTGGAAGTCTGCCAAGCGTGATTGCTGCTTGTGACATCCTGCCTTCCATTGGTCTCCTGAGGGGGGAGTTTGGCTATGGTGTCTGGCCGGCACTAATTGAAGAATTGCTAGGCTATTCGGGGCGTGAGCCTGAGCTGCTGCTAGTACATGGTTGGCCTGTGCTTACGAGCATACAGTTTGCTCTACAGTACACATCTGTGCGCAGGGTAGGTGTGTTTTGAGCACCTATATACTGCTAGGTACACTCTCTTCCTTCCCTTCTAAAAGCAAGGTGTTGGCACACAGCAACTGTGGGGCCCTTTTGATTAAGGTCCCGTTGAACTGTGTGCGTTCGACTTGCTAATTGTGTCCTGTGGCGAGGAGTGTGCCTTGTGTGCTCCCCGATTTTAGGTGTGGTTGGAGGTGGGCTTGGGTACTCTTGCTGTAAGGAGGAGTGTTTTGGTAACGGGTGGATTACATTTGTTAACCTTGTTCAATATCCCCTCCTTTTCTGTTGCTGAGTTTGCGGTCACAGATCGGCCCGATCTAAGGGTAGAATTTTCTTTTCTTTCCAGGTTTTTCCCGCGTATGGCCCTGTACTGATTGCTGTGTCACGGTAAACCTTTGCACTACTACACTGTCCCTGTGTTTCTACTGGCTATGGGTCCACCGCATATGAAACCTAATTGACAGCAGACGGTTGGGCTTCGCAGTGGAGCACTCAAACAGGGCAAACTTTGCTGGAGCCCCTCAAAATTTGCAGATGGGGTGAGCGACATTATCTGTCCAAAGAAGGGAAAAAAGGTAAACATGGCTACCGCAGACATTGCATCGACATCACAGTCCAGAATTACTGGGTTTCTCAACATTGTAGCTACTATATCATTAGGGCCAGTTAGACTCCCTGACCAATTAACTACTGTGTAACTGGTTGATAGTCATGACAATGGCATTGTCTTTTCATCGCCCACTTTCGATAACATCGACTCCTTGCTGAATCTATGCATGAATCTGAAACAAACCTTCCTGGGGTCGATCTGTGTAAGCTATGGCAACATTATTAGTTCTAACCTGCCTGGTTTGTTTGTGTGTTTGTTTGTTTGTTTTTATTATTGTAATGTACGACATACCCTAAGGTACCAGGGCGCAGAAGATACAAGAATATGCGAAGCTTAGTTACACAAAATTAATATTTACATACGAATATTATATACATAAAAGGTATATACAGAAAGATCAGGTTTATACAAAAGAACATATAAGGAAGGTGATACGGTAGTAAAAATACAGGAGAAGCATACAACTTACTTTCACTAACAGAATATACATGTAAAGTGGTAATGAGGTAAGTATGTATTAGAGCCGAGTATGAATAAAGCATCTATTTTAGATAAAATAGTATTGATTACAGATGAACATAACACATTGTCAACAGCAAAGCCGTTCGTAGATGTTATTGATACAGCATCTTCATGGAAACCTTCTTTGCCTGACGATTCCGAGTTAAAGACCAACACTTCCAGTTTGAGTAACCTCCCCTCACTCTCAGTGAATGTCCACATCCCCCCAGACATTACTTGTTGAAAAGCTTTATACAAACATCTGGAGGAGATGTTTGCAGAATGGATTGGCAAGCCGAACAATGAGTTAATACTGTTTGGGGGTGAGCTCAAATCTCACTGTTAGGATGAAGAAAAATGTCCTAGATACCAGAACATGTATGAGAGCAGTGTCATGCTCCAGGTAAAAGGCAATGATAAGGAAAGGCAATGGGTCACATTTTTGAAGGAGTGGGATACATTTCTGAAGGAGTGGGATCTCACAATACTTAACAGAGGAACCAAGGGAGATTGCCCAGGGCAATTCACATGGGGCTTAAGGAATAAGGAAGTTACATTAGACTATTTGTTTGGCAGCAATGCATGTTTTGAAAATGTGGTTGAGATAAAATTACTCACAAATACTTTCCATGATCACGCAATTATATTGTTGACCTTGACAGGGCTCGGTCCTAGCAATAGCACACAAGGCTGTCATGGTCTTTATATGAATCAAACATGTAATTGTATCCATTGGATCCCCAGTCCTTTCAAAAAACAAACTCTCTTTTCTTCTCATTTGATGCAGGTGGTGTGCATTGCCTGGCAGCATACGTGTGAACGTAATAGAAGAGTGGTTAAAAGATCTCACCTCAAAGACAGGCACGTGTAAAGAAAGATACTTGCTGGCAGGAGACAATACACACACTAATAAGTTTGATATTGCTATATGAGATGCCAAGCGGTTAATGAGAAAGAAACTCAGAGTGATTAAGAGAACAGTGCCCCTGCTGTAGGGGTGATTCGTAGGGCTAAAGTTGCCAAATTTGAGTATTGAAATTTGTTAAAACGGTGGAGATTATCTGCAAATTATATTCATTGGCAACAAATTATATGTCCCCTCAGAACTCGTGAGGCTCAAACCATTTGGCACATATTGGCATTAGCCAAAGGTGAAAGAACTAAGAAGTTAGTAAATGCCATTAAGGAAATAGTCTGGATAAGACAGATAAAAGACAAAGATAGTCATTTTCCAAAACCGCCCATTTTGAATTATTGTCCCTCGGGCTGGCCACGATTAGCAACCCCAGAGGATATTGAATTGACTATTTCAAAATGAAAGAGTTCTAGTGCACCAGGTCCGAATGGTTTAGCGAGTATTGTGCTGAAGCACGACCCAGGTGTATGGGCTAGGGTCTTCAGAGTACTATTTGATAACATTTTCCATACCCAGCAAATAGCTACAACATGGCAACAATCAATCGTAGTCACAATATATAAAAAAGGTGATCGGTTGCTACCCGAGAACTATAGATTACTATCACTATTGGACGTGATCGAGAACATTTTTGCATCTTTTGTCTTGAAGGCCCTACAGACATGGGCGGCAGAAAATCATTTATTACACCCTATTCACACAGGGTTTTGACCTGGGTGTGCTTCTGTACGTGATCTTAGGGCCTTAAACAAATTGATTCTGTGAACTGCAAGCTACAGGTGCCGGGCCCTATATATCATTTTCATAGACCTTCGTGCTGCATTTGACAACGTTAATTGCGAGAAGTTATGGTGCAAGATTGAGGGCTTGGGTTGTCCGAAGTGGCCGATGTGTATTCTTAAGAGTTTGCATTTCAACTCTTGTGGACATTTAAGGCTTGACGATAGAGGTGCTATGCCTGCTCGGGTGTGGATCAACAGGGGAGCCAACCAAGGATGTGTGCTGGCTATCCTGCTGTTTAATATCTATCTGGCCTACTTACGCAACGCTTCGCTAACGTAACAGGATGTAGAATTTAATCGAGGAACAAACTTCAAAATGCTGAAGACTTTATTCAAGAGAAAGGTTAAGCAATAAAACTGGGTAAGCAACTATCAACATTTAGCAAACTTCCCAACTTATAAATATGTATCTAATGTTGCTCACCAATATTTAAAAATAAAAGCTTACCTGCTCCAGAGTTCCAGCTCACCTGTTTGTAATGTCATTCTTAGGTTGCGAACCAATCAATTACCTCTGCTGATTTTTCAGGGCGCCCATACTAAGATCCCATTAGAAAAAAGGATGTGTTGCATCTGTTAACATCCACAAATGTTATAGACTGTGAAACACGTCTTTACGGAATGCATCTTCCTGGGTGACATTTACATGTGTACATTTGGTCAATACGCCCATGATTATGATAGTATTAAGTTGGTTGAATTTTGGAACGACTGCCTTAACTCTGATTGGGAGACTCTGCATATTGCACCAGATCAGCTGTGGCATAATACTCTTAAGTGCCTCTGATTATATAATATGGCCTTGCATGCTACACCTAAATGACAGTTTGAATAGTTTGTAATATGTGTTATCTTATATATCTTTAGACTTGAAGAAGAGTGGTCAGTGAAGAAGGTGGTTCCAAACAACTGTATCACACATGTTTTCCCAGCCAACTGAGAGCCTTCCCCTGGATGTTTTTAAATTCACATTGAGGAGGTGCCAGGGACTTACTTTCTGTTTTAATCTCATCTCTCCACTGTCATCTCTTTTCCCCAAAACATCCTTCACGCTTCTCCCCCCTCCTCCTTCCCTTTCGAACTACTTGCAAGAATGGAGATTGGGCTTGCATAATAAGTCAGTAAGTTTTATACATAATTTAGTAAAACCTTTAGGGGACGACTTTAATTGACTTTGATAAAGGAAAATTATGCTTCTTTCAATTTTATGTATATGAACTTAGAAATGGGATAGCAGTGAAAGGTTAATGTTTGCTTATGAATTCATTTACAAATAGTATCAATATATAGTTATGCTCAGTAATCATGACAAATCTGATCCAAACAGTATGGAAGGCGTAGGTAATGTATCAATAAAATTACACGTACCCACATTTTGTTCACCGCGGTTACCATAATAACTTTGATCATGAATGAATCAGAGCATTTTTATTATATAATACAAAAATCAAACTCCTTCATTTACATAACGAAACCATTCATTTTAATTTTCTTTTTTAAAAGACAGTTCCATATCAGTGCTTTACTCTTGCATACAGAGATAGTAACACTTCATAATTATTCTATTCAATCTCCAAAAACAACCCCATCGCAGTACAATGTTCTCTTGATTACTGCTAAACTTCATGTTGTTATTTATTTTTCTAAGCAATGTTTTTCATTTTATTCTTCAGATGCACAACTTAAATTCATGGCTTTACTCTCACTGTGGAACTTGAAATTCAGGAGACAAAGTTAGACCATCATATATTTTCTTTACAAATATTGAATGTATAGGTAAAGCATCTGTAATTCCATATCTTCTTGGTAGGTTTGAGTGAATCACTTTTCCATGTAAAAAGATGCATAGGCACAAATTCTATAGGGTTATTCTGCGTACAAAGAGAGAGTTACGGCTCTCCCTTAAGGGGATCTGCCAAGAAGATATGATGGTTAGGAAACACCTGAAGGTGGCTTCCAAGGCCTGGCTACAACATTATCATCACTAGTTGATACTGAAGGATGCTTGTAAAATTCTGGAGGTCATGGCAAGTAATAACTTGCACAACTTTTGGAATTTAATTAAAGATAACGACGTGGTACAAACAGGGACTCAAATAAACCTGATATCTGAAGAAATGTGAAAAACCCACTTCACTGAAATTTATAAATCAGACAGTGACATTGAGCAGGAGTGGCTTGGGACATGGAAAGAAAGACAGAGTGGGTGCTAACATCGGACTCAGAAGACCTGTTCCACCTAATTTCCAGGAGTAAAACATCTATGGCACTGGGGCCAGATGGTCTGGCTATGTGCGTCCTAAAAAACAATCCAGAAGTTTGGGTACGTATCCTAGACAGAATGTTTAGGACAATACTTAGGGAGAAAGCTGTTCCAGGGTCTTGGTTAAGAGCAATTGTAGTCCCAAAATTTAAAAAGGGCTCTCGCCTAAGCACTTCCAACTATAGGCCGATATCCCTCCTGGATTACCCAGCTAGGATTTTTACAGGTCTACTACAAAGAGACCTGCGAAACTGGGCAAAAAGAGAATGGAATGATGGATTTATTTCAAACAGGGTTCTGTCAAGGGGTAGGGACAGAGATTAACAGTTTTGTTTTGGAAGAAGGAGGCAATTTAAATAGCAAACTGCTTTATGTTGCCTTTGTAGACTTCTCGATGGCTTTTGATACTGTCCAGAGGAACAAGTTATGGGCCAACTTTACTGGTGATCCTGATGGCACTACACACGGACACCTCCATGTGTGTTCGATTGGATAGAGAGGGCAGATTATCTGCTCCGTTCAAATCAGCAAGAGGTCTGAAGCAAGGCTGTTTACTGGCCCTGATCCTATTTATTCTTTTCTTTTCTGATTTGGGTGAAGCCTTTTTGGATATAAAATGTGTTCCCCCTAAATTAAATGCCACAATGATTGAACGCTGAAGACCTGATTTGAATGGACCACACGCCCAACAGGTTGCATCGTCAGGTAAACGCTTTGGAGACTTACACAAAAAAGAATAACCTAACGATTAGTGTTCCCAAATCCAAAATCCTTATTATGCAAAAGGGCCTAGGAAGGGCAGGAAGACAATTGAAGTGGTCCAACCATTAATCATCTCTGGCCTCCAAAGGATTCAGTGACTTTTTCTATGCAAGCAAAGGGTATTTTCTCTGCCCACAAAAACACCACACATGCATTTACAACCACTAAGGGTATGTTCCTGTCCAAAAATAAGTCTAAGGGTGTTATTGTCCATTAAATGAACCTTGCTTGCTATGCAACAACAATGTTTGCACTCACATGTTCGGCAGAGGGGATACGGAAAGAATAAAATGAGGTGATCTCACTTTAACCAGTTCCTTTTACTCTCAGAATTGTGAATAAGTAAACACCACCTGTAGATACACTTTGCAGACAGCGTTTCCCAATAGATTCCTATGGAAGCCTCCTGGCCTTTAGCAGGTGCAAAAACCAGGTGCATTCCAAAGGAATCAATTTTTTTGACTGCATGAAAATCCCAGGAAGGCATTAAGAAAAATGCACTGACAAGACAGAGGAGTTCAGCTTTGTGCCTCTCCTCTGCCTTCACACTGCAGCATAATTGGGCAGAACAGGAAATGCAGGTGTAAAAGTATTACACTTCGATTTTTGCATGTCCATTTCCTACTCTGGCCCATTTCAAATAAGGCTCTAAGACGTTTTATTCACAACTTGGCAAGCAACAAATCCATGCAAACGAAAGGTGTAAAAAGGCTTTCACCATCTCTTTACACTTCTCTTTTGCACTCCACAGTGCAAATGATGAAAATGTGGCAGAGGGACCTGTTTACACATAAGCACAAACATAAGTGGACTGGGAAATTTACATCTGGGAGGGCAATGACATGCCAAATGCTTTAAAAATAAATCAAATCTATGGTTCCCCAGAAGATTATCATCTGTTGGTCTGAACATGTGTGTTTTCTTTCTGAGCCTCGAAGGGAAATTCTTTCCACTAATCTGGCATCTTTAAACTCTGGTGCAGAAAATAGCTCGCTACCTGTTAAGCTAATGCAGGAGAAAAACGAGGACTGTCATCTCATTCCGAATCAATCATTCACTGAACCTATTAACTAGACCTGTTTAAATGAGTTATGTTCTGGAGCACGAGATGCTGTCCACAGGGCATATGCAGGGCATGATTCATAACTTTAGAACCATATGACTTAGTGAAAAAAAGAAGAGCGCGTTCGGAAGCTGAGTGTCTCCTTTCTAATCCAACACCATTGTTGCATTCCAGACAATCACCCCAAATTGATAAAATAATTAATAATCATACATGCACGAATAAATATGCAAAAACGAATATGTTGTATGCGCAGACGTAGGTTTGTGAGGACAGATTCCAGAAATCCTTATGTCCTTGAGGTAGCAGATTGTTACCATGAATTATGGAATAAAGACAAATCAGCATTCCAATTGTTGTCAGCAGATTGTGCATCCACCTTTCTTTCTAGTCACACACAGAGACATAGTAATCATCATCCAATGAAGATTGGGGGGCTGCAGTTATAGGAGGGTCTGACTTTGGGCCAGGCTAATAGAAATATCTGGCCAATCAAAGAGTCTGACATATTCATGACATAAGAATGGGAATATTTTGCAAGTTAAACAGTGGGCACACACAGGGGATACGATTCTCACTCTGATGAGTCCCAAAGGTTGGGGGTGGGGGGTGGGGTGTTTGGAAAGTGTGTTACCAAAATACATCTGTTTTCAATGGGAAATGCACAATTTTATTGCATGTACAATCTAGAGAGATGTCATTTCAGTCCAGCCCCAAATAACTTTTTAAGCTGTGTGTACAGTTATGGACATAGCATTGTTATGCAGTCTGCACACGGTTGTACGTACATAATAACCTCATTAAATTGGCCCCAAAGTGATTTCACAGAAATGCTTAACATTAATGTGTGATGTGAAGTCTTTCGTAACATAGCCTAACGAAGATCTGCTTGATAATGTGTGTTCTGTGAAGGCCATGGCTATTTAATAAGGAATGGGAAACAGGAGCATGTTTTATTGGGTCGTTTCTACTCCCATAACAATGATGTGACAGTAAATCCCATAGAACCCTCATTTTTCAAACTGCACAGTGGCACACCTTTAGTGAGGTGAAAGAGGAGCTGGTATTTGACGAATTCCCTGTATTTGTTTATCTTTCAAGTACACCTGGATGCCAGAAAACTCTGGAAAAGCTTCACATAAGGCAAACTGGCATAACTGGATACACTCTGTAGTGGAACAGTACAGTAATGATGTCAGACATGTCATTGCTGTTAAAATCAAATGACAGAAATGTAATAGTAGAGGTGCCCCCAAAAAATAAGATCACAAAACCGTTGAAATCCAGTAAAAACATGTAGTTAATTCACAGTTAAGGTCTGCTACTCCCCTTTTATCTCCTGTCGCACTGCTGTCTGGGTTTGACCTCTTTATTATAAAAACGAGATATTGTTTGACTAAATTGCACTACTTATGGAACCAGCTTCCTAAATTGTTCCATCATGCTCTCTTCACAATCCATGGCTTATTTGTTTGTATTAGCACCTACGGTGGGGTTGGGGGTGGAGCCAATCAGGTTACTCGGATCACGGGCTGAATCCCACGATCCAAGCTTGTGTTCCGACAACCTGTCGATTGCTTCCCCCGCTATCTTCATCCACCCTCCCTTAACATAATTTTCCCTGTCCCTCCTGTCATGTTGACGTATCCTGGACAACGGGGGCGGGAGGGACCCGGGCGGGAAGAGAGGGGAAGTGACGCGGGAGGGGCGGGGCTAGTCAGTTGATGTCGGGGCACGAATAAAGAAAGAAGTTTGCAGCACCGCTCTGTGTCGGCCTGTTATTGCCGCGACTTGCTCTCGCTCCCTTACCCCGGCCTGGGGATACCACAATGGCGACGAGGATGGGATTCTGAGAGGCAGAGTCCCCGGAAAGCGAGAGAGACGAGCGCCGTGCATCTGCACACAACAGCGACGAGAACGCTTGCCGACCGACGCCCACAGCAGCCCAGAAGCTCGGGGTGTCGCCGCAGCACCGGGGCGTCGCGGAACCTGGCAGACAGGACGGGCAGAGAACAAGCCCGTCTAAGCTCCTCTCCGCTCAAGATCGAGCCACGGAGGGAAGATCCGGGCCGCGACGGTGAGCACGGAGAAGCAGGCGAGCGCACGTGCGCGCAGTGATACGCGGCAGGATACGGGGCGGGCCAAAACACAAGTGGCCAAGTGCTTAGCCACGATCAAGCCCTGACCCACGCCAAGAGAAGGAGAAGGCCCTCGCGCAGCCACGACCCAGGGCCTAGGACCAGGCCCAGCCCACGCCAGAGCGCTTCAACAGGCGTGGTGCTCCTCGATGGTGCTCGTGCCTTCTAAGGCGGCCATCACACCACGACAGCGGAATCCCGCGTAGGGAAGCCACGCTCCCAGCACCATGTCTGATCAGGATGCAAACCAAGATGCGGGAGCTGCAGGAAATGGGCCCCCAGCACCCCTAGATCAAATGCATGATCACGTGCCCTACCAACTGCCGGACACACTGGCTGCCCAGATGCCTGGGGCCTTTGACGTGACGGACACGAGCAACATGGGCCCCAGGTGGACCAAATGGATTCGGGACTTTGACCTGTACATGGGGGCCACGGGGCCAGTGGTGGATGCAAGGCAAGTGTGTCTACTAAAGCTAGCGGTCGGCTCCGCCACCCGAGACATCATAGACGAAATGCCCCAAAACTCCATAGACTCCATACAGAAACTAAAAGATGCCCTGGCAGCATACTTCGCGCCTCACACCAACGTCGATTACGAAAGGCACCTGTTCCACACCACAAAGCAGGCAAAGGGGGAGACCATGGACGCGTATGTAATGCGACTCCGCACAAAGCTCAAACACTGTGACTTGCAAATTATTCGAACACTGAAGCCCTCAGGTCGCAAATAATATCAGGTTGCGAGTCCCAAACATTCCGCAGGAAATTGCTCCAGAAGTCCCGCACGCTAGAGGAAATACTGGCACTGGCCAGGGTCGAAAGAGCCATTGACTGTCAGGTGGAAAGTTTCAGGAGCACACCGGTGGGCGAAAATTTCGACAAATTACACCTAGAGAAAAGGACAGAAGAACTATTCTGCTACAAGTGTGGATTTGAATATCCCCATGAAGGGACATGCCCGGCCGTAGGACAACGCTGCACCTCGTGCAGTGAAGAAGGCCATTTCAAAGCAGTATGCAAATTGTTCAGGGATCGAGGGAGAGAGAGGCCCCGAGACAGCGCCACCCGCTCGAGGAATCGATATGGGGGAACATAAGGCACGCAAGTAACACCTCCAACCCTCCAGGTCAACACGGAAGTGACCAGAGAGACAAGGACTCCGGCGACGACCGCCAAAAGCGGAGAAAAAGCATGATTCCTGACAAGGGTCAAACCCGAAGGAAGATCAAGACGCCACGTCCGCTATCTGTTCGAACAATCCCCCACAGAATCAGACCCCAGTGTAACGCTCACCTGATTCCCGTAGAGGCGCCGGTCTTGACTGGGCGTATACCGTATCTTCAAAGGTGATGTGTAACACACGGCTGGCTCTTTGGGCTGGACCTCTGTGCACTGTATGTCTGACTCGAAGGGTAAGATGTCTGCAGATAGAAAATATGGGATTAAGGAACTGGGTTATTGAATGTCTCTCTCTTCTTCCCTTTCTCTTCTCCTGTAGAACCCCAAAGGTTAACGCTCTCACCTTAGGTAAGTGAACGCCGTGCTCTCCATCTGCCTCGGGGAAGGGTGCTGTAACCAATTTCTTCACTGGATAAGGGGAGCAGGCCTCTTGACTTCAGAGGACTGCTGTCCGTCGTTTACTGCACGAACGGTAAGTTTCGAGTAATTCTAATGTCTTTAAAGTCTTTAGTAACGATGTTTCTTGTTTTGCAGGGTTCCGGCGATGGCGGATGACGGGCTGAAGTGAGTTGAAGATGGAGCCCGTGTGATGAATAGAAGCGCCTGGAAGCACGTAAGTAAGCGCTTGTTGCCTGCTTCACGATGCGCTCTAACTGTCTTTTTATTTTGCAGGTACAAGTTCGGAGCGGCTGCAGGGTGCCGGAATACCCACTGGGTTAGATGTGGAAAGGAGTAATGGCACGTGAGTATTTAAGTTCCCCAATGTCTTTAAACGCACCTTGTTTTGTCTTTCAGATGCGGGATGCAGCGCCGAAGGCCTCCGGAGCGTGCGAAGAGTTGGTAAGCTTTTGTCTTTCAGATGCCGGAATGCAGAGTGAAGACCTCCGGAGCGCACGAAGAGTAGGTAAGCCTTTGTCTTTCAGATGCCGGAATGCAGCGCGAGGCGTTGGTGACAGCCGATGGACCAGGTAAGTGAAGAGCTGTCACTGAAGACCGTAATGCTAACCTGTTCTTTCTTGTCTTTATAGGTGTTGCTGAAGACTGGATTCAGGATGGTAAGCCTTTTTCCTTAGGCCCAGAATCAGATGCAGAAGACACGATGAGCGTTCTGCTGCAGAGGATGCAGAATAACGCAAAGCAAGATTCATCCATCGGGTGTGGTTTAAATAGCCTCCTGTAGTGCTTAGGTGTCTCCTTCCACAGCCATGCCTAGGTAAGAAAAGAGTTCCTGCTTTCCAGAAGAGTTCCAGTGTTCTGAATCTAGGGAGTGGCTCCTGCCCCACCCAACAGGAAAAGTAGTTCCAAACAGAAGAGGATCAGAGGCTCAACTGGCAGGCAAGTAAGCAGCATGGTCTGCTGCAGGTAAGTCCACCCAAGCATTATGAGCCCGGCGCTTCCAGCGCTGGGACTGGGCATATTTATGAGCCTGGTGCCACTGGCGCCAGGACTGGGTCCAAAAGGTCCCAATTGGGACTGGTTGGCACTCGGAACCTGGGTTATGGATCTGCTTCCAAGGGAGTTGGGAAAACCCTGACCTTTTGGAAGCAGAGATCATGACAGTACCCCCCCTCAAGGCCCCTCCCAAACCAGGCTTCTCCGGGGGTTTTGGCTTGTCAGGAAATGTTCGGTGAAATCTTTTGATTAGGCGAGGAGTGTGGACATATTCAGCAGGTTCCCAGGATCTCTCTTGGGGGCCGTAGCCTTTCCAGTCAATTAGGTAAAATAGTTTAGATTTGGAGATCTTGGAGTCCAGAATGCTTTTGACTTCAAACTCGAGTTCTCCGTCAACTAGGATAGGTTTTGGAGATTTAGTTAGTCGGGTTTGAGGTTGCACGGGTTTTAATAGAGAGACGTGGAAGACCGGATGTATCTTCATGTGCGGGGGCAAGTCCAACTTGACCGCTACTGGGTTTACTATGGTAGTGATGGAATAGGGACCAAGGTATCTTGGGTTGAATGTGCGTGGCCCTTTTAGAGGTAGATATTTGGTGGATAACCAGACTTGATCCCCTACTTGATATTGAGGGGCTTCCTTCCGATGTTGATCTGCTCCTTTCTTGTATTGTTCTTTAGCCCTTTGAAGGTGAGAAACAGCTTCCTTAAAGGCTTGGGTGATTGTAGAATGCAGGTAGTCTACTGCTGGTGTTTCAAGATCTTGGAGGGAATCCAACTCCGAGGTTCGAGGGTGACTGCCGTACAAAAGAAAAAACAGGGTTTTCCCAGTTCCCGAATGGACAGAGTTATTGTAGGCATATTCGGCTATCCAAAGGATGTCTTTCCAAGTTTTTTCAGTTTGTTGCAGCATGCAGCGTAAATACTGTTCCAGAGTTTGATTGGTCCTCTCGGTTTGTCTGTCGGTCTGAGGGTGGTGACTGGTCGATAGTCTCACATCAATTTGAGCCGACCGACAGCAACTTCGCCAAAAATGAGAAATAAATTGACTACCTCGATCCGAAATTAGAACCGAAGGAAAACCGTGCAGTCGGACGATGTTTTCGAGAAATTCTCGGGCCAGAGTTGCTGCTGTTGGCAAGCCTATGAGCGGAATGAAATGCGCCATCTTGGAGAATAAGTCCACGATTACTAGAATCGTATTGTATCCGGAGCATGGAGGTAGATCGGTGATGAAGTCCATAGAAAGCGTTTGCCAAGGGCGAGGTGGGATGTCAATAGGGCGTAAGAGGCCTGCTGGTCTTTCCTTTTGACTCTTGTTTTGGGCGCATACTCCACAGGACATTATAAAGTCTCTGATATCTTTTCTCCAAGACGGCCACCAGAAGTAGCACTTGATCTTTTCTGAGGTCTTGGCCATACCGGGATGTCCTTCCATTAAAGAATCGTGATAACAAGAGATTACTTTTTTCTGTAAATCTGTGCTGGGTAGGTATAATCGTTCTTGGAAATACAATAAGTTGTCCTTTACTGCAAAGTCCTTTCCCTGCAGATGCCAATTCTGTATGTCTGCTGGAGTTACAAGTTGCCTGGCTTTATCCTTAACTTCCTCTATGGATTCTGTGGTGATTACACCCAGAATTCTTTGTTCGGGAATGATTGGTACAGGTTTAGGGTTGATCAAGTGTTCTTCCACTCCCATCCGAGAAAGGGCATCAGCTTTACCATTCTTTGTACCAGGTCGATAGGTAATTATGAAGTCAAACTCGGCAAAGAATAATGCCCAACGGAGTTGTCTAGAGGATTGGGCTTTTGCGGTTTTCAAATATTGCAGGTTTCGGTGATCTGTAATCACAGTAACGCTGTGTCGGGCCCCCAGCAGATAATGCCGCCAAGCCTTAAAGGCAGACTTGATAGCCAGAAGTTCCTTGTCAGTAATCGTGTAATTGATTTCAGGAGGCGAGAATTTGCGGGACCAAAATGCCACGGGATGCAACTGATTGGTTACCGGGTCCTTTTGTGATAGAACTGCCCCCATGGCAAGGCTTGAAGCATCAGTTTCCACGATGTAGGGGAGTTCGGGGAGAGGGTGTTTTAAGATTGGTGCAGAGATAAATTTAGTCTTCAAATCCTGGAAAGCTTGTTCCGCCTCGGTAGACCATTCAAAACGTTTGTTTTTCTTTAACAAGTCACTGATGGGCTGGACTATTCGAGAGAATTCGGGGATAAACCTGCGGTAAAAGTTAGCGAAGCCTAACATGCTTTGCACACCTTTTACGGAGGATGGTGATGGCCATTTGAGAACTGCATCGACCTTCTTTGAATCCATACGCACTCCGCCAGGTGATAATATGAATCCCAAGAATTCAACTTCAGTCACGTTGAAAACACATTTTTCCAACTTAGCGAAAAGTTTGTGTTGACGCAATCTTTCGAGGACCATTTTCACGTGTTTCCGATGTTCAGATTCCGATGAAGAATAAACGAGGATGTCGTCAATGTAAACAACAACACACACATCTATGAGCTCTCTGAGGACATCGTTCATAAAATATTGAAAGGCGGCCGGGGCATTGCAAAGTCCGAAGGGCATGACCTGATATTCAAATAGCCCATACTTGGTGCGGAAGGCCGTCTTCCATTCATCGCCCTCTTTTACTCGTACCAAGTGGTAAGCTCCTCTAAGATCCAGCTTTGTATATATGCACGCTTTTCTGACTTGGTCCAGGAGTTCAGGGATCAAAGGTAATGGATATCTATTCTTAACGGTGATCTGGTTCAGGGAGCGATAATCTATACAAGTTCTAAGGTCTCCTTCCTTTTTTGGAACGAAGAACAAAGCTGAAGAAGCAGGGGACTTGGAAGGACGAATAAACCCATTTGCCAGGTATTGATCCAGGTATTGTCGAAGGTGAAGGTTCTCAGGCTCGGTGAGGGCATACATTCTACTACAAGGAGGAGTAGATCCAGGTATCAGGTCTATCTGGCAGTCATAAGACCTATGAGGAGGTAGAGAGTTAGCCTGATCCTTCCGGAAAACATCTTGGTATTCTAGGTATTCGGGAGGTAACTGGGGAGTCTCTGAAGAAATTGCTGCCAGTGCAACACCAGGTGGAGGGTGACAAGTAGAGACACCTTCTGGAAACTGGACCGTTCTTGCTCGCCAATCGATCAGAGGATTGTGTTTCTCTAACCAAGGTATTCCTAGAATAATCTGAAACTGAGGGGCCTTGATCACATCGAACACGATCTTCTCATGGTGTCCATCTTGACTTACTAGCGTCACCTCTTGAGTGGTATGCGTTACTGGCCCGGAGCCTATCTCCGTACCATCCACCGTAGTAATGACGTCCTTTACAGCCTTGGGACAAAGAGTTAGATTCATCCTCAAAACCATTTCATTATCCACATAATTGCCGATGGCACCGCTGTCCACGTAAGCTTCAATTGCATGTAATCGATCCGGATTATCAGGGCTAATGAGGACCATAGGTATCACGAAATGCGAGGTCACGGAACTGGTTTTCACGCTCGGCAAGAGGACCTCTATTCTTGTCGGGCGAGGTTGTTTCCCTGCTCAGAGTTTGTAACTTTGGTAACTGCAGCTCCTACTGCCTTCTTGGCAGGTTTCACCGGACAGTCTCGAAGAAAGTGCCCTGAGTTTCCGCAATAGAGGCATAATTGCAACTGTTTTCTCCTTTCCCGCTCCTTTTGTGTTAGAGGACCTTTCAGACCCCCTATTTGCATGGGTTCCCCGGAGTCTACTCCTTTGGAAGGAGTTGGCGGTTTGGAAAATACTCGAGCATCAAACTTGGAACGATCGGCCTTCCTGTTCTGCAGTCTGTGATCTATTTGAACGACTAAGTCTATATAGTCCGAACAATCTTGTGGGGGATTCACTACTTGGGCTAACACATCTTTGAGCTCTCCACGTAGACCTCTATAAAACAGCGTAATCCTTTTGTCCTCAGGCCATTGAGTTTCCACTATCAGTCTGTTGAAAGACGCAATATAAGCCAAAAGGTCTTTATTACCTTGTCGCAACGAAAGAAGCTCATTGTCCAAGGCCTGCCCCTGTGAATGTCTTGTGAACAGTTTTTCCATACTGAGCTGAAAAGCTTGAAAATCATGGAGGACCGGATCATCTTGATTTACTAGAGGGATCGACCAGTCTGCCGCATTGCCACTAAGGCACGAAAGCACGAAAGCTACTTTAGCTTGATCAGTTGGAAAGGCTGCTGGCCGGCATAAGAAATGCAACCGGCACTGATTGATAAATACTGCAAACCTCTTTGGGTCACCAGAAAATCGTTCGGGCGGAGCCAGAGGTGCATTCCCAGCTAGGTTGATCTGCACTGGATTCATAGAGGATGTAGAAGGAAGATTTCCCCCAGATGCGGGTAACGGGGTCTGTCCGGCTTGTGACTGTAGCAATTGTCTAGCGAGATCATCTGTTCGCTCCTTGGAAATAATCAGTTCCCTTCTTAGAGCGTTCGTTTCCTGACGGGCTGCATGCACTTCTGCCCTTAGTTCCCCAAGTAACTGGGCTAGCTGGTCGGTATCCGAGGTTTCCATAGCGCCTGGACGGGAGTTTTGTGGTAGGCTTTGCGTTCTGTAACGCTGACCTGATTCCCGTAGAGGCGCCGGTCTTGACTGGGCGTATACCGTATCTTCAAAGGTGATGTGTAACACACGGCTGGCTCTTTGGGCTGGACCTCTGTGCACTGTATGTCTGACTCGAAGGGTAAGATGTCTGCAGATAGAAAATATGGGATTAAGGAACTGGGTTATTGAATGTCTCTCTCTTCTTCCCTTTCTCTTCTCCTGTAGAACCCCAAAGGTTAACGCTCTCACCTTAGGTAAGTGAACGCCGTGCTCTCCATCTGCCTCGGGGCAGGGTGCTGTAACCAGTTTCTTCACTGGATAAGGGGAGCAGGCCTCTTGACTTCAGAGGACTGCTGTCCGTCGTTTACTGCACGAACGGTAAGTTTCGAGTAATTCTAATGTCTTTAAAGTCTTTAGTAATGATGTTTCTTGTTTTGCAGGGTTCCGGCGATGGCGGATGACGGGCTGAAGTGAGTTGAAGATGGAGCCCGTGTGATGAATAGAAGCGCCTGGAAGCACGTAAGTAAGCGCTTGTTGCCTGCTTCACGATGCGCTCTAACTGTCTTTTTATTTTGCAGGTACAAGTTCGGAGCGGCTGCAGGGTGCCGGAATACCCACTGGGTTAGTTGTGGAAAGGAGTAATGGCACGTGAGTATTTAAGTTCCCCAATGTCTTTAAACGCACCTTGTTTTGTCTTTCAGATGCGGGATGCAGCGCCGAAGGCCTCCGGAGCGTGCGAAGAGTTGGTAAGCTTTTGTCTTTCAGATGCCGGAATGCAGAGTGAAGACCTCCGGAGCGCACGAAGAGTAGGTAAGCCTTTGTCTTTCAGATGCCGGAATGCAGCGCGAGGCGTTGGTGACAGCCGATGGACCAGGTAAGTGAAGAGCTGTCACTGAAGACCGTAATGCTAACCTGTTCTTTCTTGTCTTTATAGGTGTTGCTGAAGACTGGATTCAGGATGGTAAGCCTTTTTCCTTAGGCCCAGGATCAGATGCAGAAGACACGATGAGCGTTGTGCTGCAGAGGATGCAGAATAACGCAAAGCAAGATTCATCCATCGTGTGTGGTTTAAATAGCCTCCTGTAGTGCTTAGGTGTCTCCTTCCACAGCCACACCTAGGTAAGAAAAGAGTTCCTGCTTTCCAGAAGAGTTCCAGTGTTCTGAATCTAGGGAGTGGCTCCTGCCCCACCCAACAGGAAAAGTAGTTCCAAACAGAAGAGGATCAGAGGCTCAACTGGCAGGCAAGTAAGCAGCATGGTCTGCTGCAGGTAAATCCACCCAAGCATTATGAGCCCGGCGCTTCCAGCGCTGGGACTGGGCATATTTATGAGCCTGGTGCCACTGGCGCCAGGACTGGGTCCAAAAGGTCCCAATTGGGACTGGTTGGCACTCGGAACCTGGGTTATGGATCTGCTTCCAAGGGAGTTGGGAAAACCCTGACCTTTTGGAAGCAGAGATCATGACACCCAGTTCCTCCGGGAGTGATCACAAAAAGAAAGCGTACGTTTACGCTTTAGGAAATCCCACAGCCACCGCTCATAGCCCCACCCTCATCATCAAGCTGCAGGAAAGACCAACGGAATTCCTCATCGATACTGGCGCCACCGTCAACGTGGTGAGTGAACAAGTGTATGCCGAACTAACCCCGAAACCAAAGCTCCAGCCAGCCACCGTTGATATCTACGCATATGGTGCGAAAACTCCCCTCAAGTGCGTAGGAAGATTCAGTGGGCTATGCCGATACAAGGGGCAAGAGATGAAGGTCCCAATCCACGTCCTGGCCACCGAAACGGACAGCGGATGTGTCCTGAGTTTCAAGGCCGCCGCAGACATGGGCCTGATACACATCTTATATAACATCATGGTTCACAAGTACATCGACCCGATTGACATGATCAACAACTTGTATCCAAAAATATTCAGAGGGATTGGGAAACTCAAGAACCGACAAGTGAAATTGCATATAGACGACTCCATATGCCCAGTGGCTCAGCCATACCGAGGGATCCCTGTCAACATCCAACAAAAGGTGGAGGATGAGTTAAAGAAATTGCTGGAACAGGACATCATTGAAAAGGCCTCGGGAGCAACCACTTGGGTTTCCCCTATCGTCCCCGTCCCGAAGAAGGGATCTGAAACCATCAGGCTGTGCGTCGACATGAGACGTCCCAACCAAGCAATCCGCATGGAAAGATACCCTGCGCCACGTATAATGGACATGATACATCTGCTAAACGGAGCCAAGGTTTACTCAAAACTAGACCTCCAGAAGGGATACCATCAGCTGGTCTTACACCCCGAAAGTCGCAACATAACCACATTTGTCACCCACGTTGGGTTGTTCAGATATAAAAGACTGAGTTTTGGGGTGTCGTCAGCCGCAGAGATCTTTCAAGCCGAGGTCCATAACATCATAAAGCACATTCCCAACTGCCTCAACTACTCGGATTACATTCTGGTGTTTGGGACTGACGTAAAGAGCCATGACGAAACCCTCATGAGAGTGTGTAAAGCTCTACACGATGCAAACCTCACACTCAACAAGGACAAGTGCAAGTTCCGGAAGAGCACGCTAAAATTCTTTGGCCACGTGTTCTCAGAGGTGGGGATGACCCCAGATCCGGACAAAGTCTCAGCCCTGAATGACACAGCAGCGCCACTCAATGTGTCAGAACTTCGCTCGTTTCTAGGCCTAGCCAGCTACTGCAGCAGGTACATCAAGGACTTTGCCTCGGTCAGTGAACCTTTGCGGAAACTAACGCACCAGAACGAGAAATTCGAGTGGACCGGTGCATGTCAAGAAGCTTTCGAAACCATCAGGGAGAGGGTTGCGAAAGCGGAAAATATGGCCTGCTACGACTCCAACCGGAGAACAGAACTAACAGTGGACGCCAGCCCAGTGGGATTAGGGGCCATCCTGGCTCAATTTGATCCCAAAGACCCACAACAGAGACACGTGGTAGCCTATGCCAGCCGCAGCTTATCCGCCACTGAACAAGCCTACTCCCAGGCTGAAAAGGAAGGACTAGCGGTGGTGTGGGCATGCAAACACTTCCACTTATTCCTGTATAGAAAGCCGTTTCAGGTTGTCACCGATCACCAGGCGCTACTGTTTCTCTATGGAAATCCCCAAGCTAAGATGCCCCCTAGGATCGCCCGGTGGGGGTTACGTCTGCAAGACTACGCTTTCAACATCATTCACAGACCAGGGAAGGGTGAAAACCCTGCTGACTTCCTGTCCAGGAGACCGAGGGACGAGAGCAGACCGGAACCGTCGGTGGCAGACCGCTACCTCAGATCCCTGGTTCACCAAACCACGCCGGAAGGGGTTAACACAGAGGAACTGGCAAGAGAAACTGAAAACGACCCGGCATGCCGCATCATATGTGAAGGTCTCACATCTGGACAATGGAGGAGGGCTAAGGAGAGAGGAAAAGCGGCAGGAGGCCAAACATGGGAAGACGTGGAATGACTTCTCCTCGTGAAAGAAGAGCTAGCCGTATCAGAACACCATCTCCTACTCAAGGACTGCAAGCTAGTGATCCCAGCAACCATGCGGGAGAAAGTCATCAACCTGGCACACGAGACCCACCGAGGCATTGTCTCCACAAAGCGCATGCTGCGCCAAAAGGTGTGGTTTCCACGAATGGATGCCCGAGTGGAGGCCGCCCTGAGAACATGCCCCACCTGTTGCATCATCACACCAAACCGACATCCGGAGCCACTACAAATGTCTGAACTTCCGCAGAACATATGGGAAGCGGTGGCCGCCGATTTCTTTGGACCCATCGAGGGGGGAAGATATGTCCTTGCAGTAATGGACGAGTACTCCCGATATCCAGAAGTACAGATGATCTCGTCCACGGCCGCGCATCACGTCGTCCCAGCACTGGACCACATTTTCTCTGCCTATGGAGTTCCCAAAGTACTCAAGACCGATAATGGGGCCCCGTTCTGTGGACATCAGTTTGCCCGGTTTGCGGAATACTTGGGGTTCAGCCATCGGAAGGTAACCCCGCTGTGGCCGCAAGCCAACGGAATGATCGAACGGTTCATGGCCAAACTCAAGCGGGCCTTGCAGATTGCTCGCCTCACGGAACAACCATACGAACAGGTACTCAACCAACTACTGCGGGACTACCGGGGAACGCCCCATAGCACAACAGGGAAGACCCTTGCCGAACTCATGTTTGGGCGCAACCCCCAAACCCGAATTCCCCAAGCAGAGGCAAGTGCACCACGCCCGGCGATGGATGCAGAAGTCTGAGAGCGGGATGAAGCCGCAAAGAATAAAATGAAAGAATACACCGACGCCCGCAGAAAAGCCCAGACATCCCAAATAACCATAGGAGATGTGGTGGCCGTCCGACAACCTTCGACCCATAAGCATACGCCTGCCTTCCGGGAAGAGCCCCTTCTCGTTACCCAGAGGAAGGGGTCGATGATCACTGCACAAGGCTCCACAGGAGCGATAACCCGGAACTCGTTCCACTTCAAGGAACTCCCACCGCCCGGAACAAGACGCCTGAGCGGCAGGGTACAGGCCCCACCAGAGGAAGAATACAGTGATCAACACAGAGAGGATCCGTGGGACGCCGACGAATCGGATCAAGAGCCGAGACGGCCGTGAGCAGACCGTCGCCAAGGGCTGAGATGACACGACCACAGCGAGTCCGGACCAGACCTCGCCGGTGGATCGAGGAGATGGACTAGAGACTCGCCAGATCATCGCCTGTTGCGAAGCGTGTGGTAACAGTTTAAAAAGGGGGGAGATGTCATGTTGACGTATCCTGGACAACGGGGGCGGGAGGGACCCGGGTGGGAAGAGAGGGGAAGTGACGCGGGAGGGGCGGGGCTAGTCAGTTGATGTCGGGGCACGAATAAAGAAAGAAGTTTGCAGCACCGCTCTGTGTCGGCCTGTTATTGCCGCGACTTGCGCTCGCTCCCTTACCCCGGCCTGGGGATACCACACCTCCCACCCACAACTACCTGATGGCTGTAGCAGTGGCCCGCCACTGCCGCTGTTTCTTCTCCGACTTCCTTCTTCCTGCCGCTATGGAAATGGAAAAGGGGCTCTGATTGAAGCCCCGTCTTCCAGCTCCAAGGCGGCCATCTCGCTTCGCTCAGGCCTTTACCTCGGGCTGCCGGGCTGTTTTATCCCCAGTGTTACACTTGAAACAGGTTGCTAATGCCATATTAGTGAACAGCAGATCACTATTCGGTTTACTTTGCTTTTTAAAAACATATAACAAATTAAATAGCAATGAGAAAGCAGAACACGATATCTGAACTGTTCACCACCATTGTGCAGTAAATTCCCAAAATGTGCGCCACAGTAATCCTGTTTTTGGCCCAACTTCACAGAGCTCAGCGGGGTGGGTGGCATTCTTCCTGCGCGTACACCTCTGCAGCGCAAAGCACAGGCACCGCGTGGGCCCTCCTGTTGAATGTCTCTGAGGCCGACAATATAGAAGCTTTGCCTGCTGCTGCTGCTGGACCGATGGAGTCAGAACCATTTAAGGTTCCAGAGTTTCCGAGCGCTGCCAGCGTGTGACTTACAGCTGTATGGGTAAACCTCTTATTATTGCCTTTCTTCCAATTATGGAACAAAGGCGATGGGTCCTGCGTGTATTTTTCATCACAAAGATGCCAATATAGCTGCCAAGAGGTATAATGAAGGCAATATGCTGTAGAGAAAATGGCAACTGGGCGGCACACAGAAACGCAACTGTTTTTTTTACAACCTAGTACTCCCTCGGCCAGAAAGAAGACGCTGGGAGATGGCATCAAACAATGCCCGCCAAGACATATTCCAAGAAAAAATAGATTTTCACTGAAAGTCACTGCAAAGATGTGTAGGTGTTTACGTAGATGCATTTGCAATCCATTCAGAAGATGGCATTGTTTCTGTGAAATCATTGTGCACTCGCTCATGGCGGGTGGCGCAGGCTGGGGGCTCAGCAAACGGAATAATAATTGCATTTCTTATGATTTTCGACGAATGTCACTGAAAGTCAAGCGCTCTGTGACTCATTTAAGAAGTTCAATTATGCTTATTATAGCCCTCTTCGCCACGCTATTCTAGAGCAGTACAATCAACGCGCATAGTCCTGCGCTGCGGGGGACAAGGACAGGCTGCAGGGCTCATGCAGCATGCGCCACTGAGCAACCTTTAGGTCCATGCTACTGAGAGCCGCAAACAGCGAATGCAGCCTTTACAACAGCAGCGACTCAGAGTGAGCATATGTGCCGCCCAAGAGGGCCCGCACTCAGACCTCACACCCGGAGATCTAAAACAGGCGACACGTTCAAGGCGACCTTTACGGAGCAGGCGACCATGAGCTGGACTCATGAACACACCAAAAAGGAAAATCCAGTCGATGTTTAAAGTGACCAAACATGGAAATAGCGAAGTGCATTAGAAGTAAATGGTTCTCCCATATAAGCACTGCAGAAGCAGGGTTCGAAATTGAGGGGAGCTGGGAGCTATTTAGCTCCTGCTTCGACCCAAGGAGAGCCTGGTTGGCATCAAACCAACAGTTACCAGGAGCTACGTTTGGCTCCCCAGGCCAACTAGTGCCTTACAAACATGCATATGCGACATTAACTTTCAGTACTTAAGAAGGCTAATAAAGAGGAATTAGGACACATCTGGTACACGTTTAAACACAATGGGCCTCATTACACGGATGGCGGTAAGGATTTACCGGTACCGGTAAAATACTGGTACCGGTAAATCCTTACCGCCTTACAACGAGGTCCCTTTGCGGGTTGGGGCATTTAACGCCTGCTTTTTGCAGGCGTTAAAAAACAACCCGCAAAGGGACCCAGGGAGCTAATTACGGTACCGCAATTTGCGGTACCGTAATTAGCGCCTTCCCCATTCCCATTGAGCCCTATGGGCCAAAAATGGGACTGGGGAAGGGCAATGGTGGAAGGGGGAATTACCGCCCCGCCAACCTTGGAATGGGGCGGTAATTCCCCTTTCCGCCAAGGCGGTGCCGGTATTTTACCGGCATGGACCATGGCGCTAATAGCACCATGGTTCTCCACCATCCGTGTAATGAGGCCCAATGAATCATAAATAATGGACACAAAGTTAAAGTGTGCATCTAATGTGAAAGTTAGAATTGGGGTGCAGGGAACATCACGAGTTTAGCTCTCTTGCATTGACGTCACCTGGCAGGCGAATACAGTGACCTTTTCTCTAAGACAGGCAGGGCAGCTTGCAAATAAAGTTTGATGGGCAGACATGCTGTTATGAAAAGAATGTTACCACTGAAAAGGATCTAATGTATGCGCAGATTGCGCCTGATTTGGAGCGTGGCGATTTAGGAAATCTGCCATTTTACTGTTTTACTGCAGAAGTAAATAACCCTATTGTTAGTTTGCACTGGACCAGCCGTACGCTAGGTGCCACCATCGGAAAGCTGCTGTAAAATCCACTGAGCCACACTGACCTGCATGGGAGCGGGGGGTTGATTTTACCCAGCATCTGGCCGGCAGATTCCCATCCCCATCAGCCCGGCAGATGCTGAGGAGCTATTTGGGGGAAGGCAGAGGTCAGACGTCAGCCCAGAGGAAGAATGTCATGTGGGCCATTATACGAGACAAGTTGGTGGCAGTGGACACAGTCCCACGTGGCAGTGAGGACAGCTGTATGAGGTGGAATGGCCTCAAGGGCAGAGTCCGCAGCCTCCTATCTAACTACCGGCAGGAGACAGCTGCCCAAGAGACGGCACTGTAGAGCCACTTGCCCTCACACCATGAGAGGAAAAAGCCAGTAGCACCCTCCACATGGAAGGCATTGAGGGTGTTGGAGGGACCGGAGTCGTAGCAAGCAGTCATTGTGAGGCTGGTGAGTATGAATGTCCAGTTTCCCATGACAAAGTACTGCAAAATCCACATCCCATGCATGTGTCTCCCAGCATAGATGGCCACAATGTACAGGGGAATGCCCTACCAAATGCTGATGTGGACAATGTCACTGAAACATGTTTGTGCACGAAAGGTGGGACATTGCCAATAGATAGCCACCTTGGTGCAAATGTCCATAGAATCCCATGCAATCATAAAAGCACCCATGAAGGTAGGCCATGCTCAAGTGCAAAACTGAACCCCTTGCACGCCCAAATCCAGCTCTGACACACTCATAATGCAATTAACCCACATAAGAAACACTAACACCAATGACTGTGCCAATACATGTAAATGCCATTTCTGCAAGCAATATTACATTACATTACATTAAATTTGCAGTGCGCGCTATTAACCCTGAGGCATAAAGGCGCAGATCAGACAAACAGGTAGTATACAACAGTAAAACACAAAGACGTATCCTTCTCTTGAGAGAAGAAAGGTAAGAGAAGAGAGGGGAAAACCGGGTGAGGGGAAGACCGAGTGTTTACAACTGGGTGAACCCTTGAGATCAAAATTGCAGGATTCTAGATAATGGTGGATCCAGGAGTCATAGCGGATAGGTTCTCCAAGTATAGATTAGGTAAAGAGATGTGTTTTAAGTTCTTTCTTAAAGACATACAAGGAGTTCTGCTGCCTTAATCGATCCGGAAGTTTATTCCAGAGGGAAGGAGCCCTGACATTAAAAGCCTCGTTTTCTACCTTAGAAGTCCTACTTCTGGGCTGTACAATCAGGTTTTGAGTTCCTGATTTAAGAGAACGTTGGTTGGGTTTCTCAATAATGTGATACTGTAGGTAAGTGGGCACAGCTTGTTGCCTACACTTAAAGGTGATAACCAGAACTCTAAAGACTATCCGAGATTCTATTGGAAGCCAGTGAAGAGATCTTCTGGACTCAGTTATATGACTGTACTTAGGGAGTCTAAGAACTACTCTGACTGCCCAGTTCTGGACAACCTGCAATCTGCGTAATTCAAGTAGACTAATGCCTAGAAGAAGACTGCAGCAGTAATCCAACTTTGCCCCGATTATTGCCCTGGCAATAGTCTCTGCGCATTCTTGTGAAATCATAGGCCTTAAGTGTGAGAGAAGCTTAATATAGTAAGCAGCTCCCAACATGACTGTGGAAACATGAGCCTTCATGCTTAAGGTAGAATCCAGGGTAACTCCTAGGATTTTAGTTTTAGGCAGTGGAGAGATGATGTCATCTCCTAGTGTGAAGGAACTATAGGATGTATCAAGAGTTTTAGAGCCCTTGGACTACCAACGATCAGTAGCTCTATCTTGCTACGGCTCAAAATGCCAATGAGGCCATGCATATGAGATGGGGACCCTCTCCTGACCCTACTCCCACCTTTCTGGAGCACTGTCCTTTGCCAACATCCTACCCTGGCCATGTCCCCGGACCAACACATTGGAGGTCATTCCGAGCCTGGCGGTAAGGAGTTAACGGCGCAGGTAAAGTTGCCGGAGCCGTCAACCCCTTACTGCCTCATTACGAGTACTGCTCGCGGGACCCGCTAAGGATGCCTGGTTTTACCAGGCGGCCTTAGCGGGTCCCGCAAGCAGCCCAGCATGCTAACAACCATTCCCATTGAGCCCTATGGGGGCTCGAATGGAATGGGGATGTTTAGGGTATGGGTTCCTTGAATGAGGAATTACCGGGCCCTCCAAGGTCAGAATGGCCTGGTAATTCCTCATTCAAGGAACCCGGACCCGGTACCCAGTAAGGGGGTAGCCATGTCACTAATGGCGGCATGGATACCTCCTACCTCATAATGACCCCCATTGCCTAGATGACACTCAACACCTAACACCTTGTCACACGAAATACAGCTCTTACATCCTGTAAGGTGTGTGTGACACTAGGGCAATATGCGGTAGAATTAAGGTACACTTCCTGCAGTACGTTCAACAACCATGAAACCACATGTGCCTAGGATGATCATCCATTACATTGCATGAGTGCCTTGCTATGCCATGTAAAAGTATGCTTGATGAATGACAGCATACCATTGTCCACCCAACAGGTTCACAGTCGATTCAGAGTGAAAATTCGGGCCCAATCACATCCCAGGGCTCATCCATTGCCCTAAGCACCTCTCCCTCTACTCGTAGGCCCTGCAGCCCTGGCAGGCAAGAGCAAGAAGACAGCAGGAGTGAAGTACCTGCCACAAGCCGCAGCAGCAGCATGCCAGCTGCAGGAAGCAGACACACTGCAACAATTGACACAAGTGTGGAGACTGACCCCTCCACCAAATGGTATTACAGCCGACACAACTGCAGGAGCTGCACCCGCAGCAGCTGCAGAGGCCACTCAACAGCTGCCCGCCAGTGTAGTCAGTTGAGGAGTCGCATTCCACCGCTGCTACCCATGAGATGCCATGCATACCCACCCATCCAGCTCTGACTCTCCCTCCTCATTGATCCAATGCCATCAGCATTGAGACACTAACAAAGTGAGCGGTGATGATGGCATTTGACCAGTAAATGCAGGTGATAGGGCATTGAGGTGACGCTGATTTAGTCACGTCCCAGTACATAGCCCTGAGCATGTGCCACAGCATTCTCTCAATGCCACCTGGAGAGAGATGCACAACATCGAACAACGACAGTTGTTTATCGAACAAATTGCCAAAATGCAGCTACAGCATCTGCAGGCAATCTGAGATTAGGTCCAGGACTCATCCCCCAGGATTGCAAAGGTCCTTTGACCAGGAGTGCCGCCAACTGTCTGTGGCAACTGCTGCCCATGCTGTTGTAGGCCAGGGGGACAGAGAGTTGATCAAAGATCTATCTGCATTTTCTGAAAACATGCAGTGCACCATGCTCATGACCCTCCAGCACACCCTGGGACGATATCTTAAATAACGCTGATTCGGGAGATCTAACACTGCTGGTTATGCTGGACTTATCAATAGCGTTCAATAAAGTGGACCAGAATATGTTACTGTCCAGATTGGTAGAGGTTGCCGGTGTCTCAAATCAGGTGATTAAATGGTCTTCTTTATTTAATCAGTATCAGTGTGTCAAGATAGAATGCTTTATAACAGATGCCATCTTAGTACAATGTGGTGTTTCCCAAGACTTGTCATCTCCTCTTCTATTTATTATTTATATGCAGTCACTGGTGTCCATTTTTAGTAGATACAATCTTTGCTATCACTCGTACAGAGGCATCAAGCAGATACATCTGAGGGTGAGCAATGCTGTTGAGTCCCTACACATTATTGTACATACAGGTTGGTAGATGACAACTAATACACTTCAGTTTGTTGGATAAATACCGACAATACCCTTTTTTGCCACAGTTTTACCACAGGATCTTAGCTAGACATCTACAGACTTTGTACTGTGCAGTTCATTCTAGATGTGCATTTCTAGGTATAAACCAAAAACAAACTAGACACAAAAATAACAACCACACGCTTTACCAATGATACACCTTTATATTCACTCATCAGAAAGAACAGATAGACAATCAAAACGGATCATATTTGGCAAGCATGAAAATATTTGCAATAAGTGTTTGCATTAGACACATGTGAGAATATAAGAAAACACATTTTGAAACAACAATCATTTTGCATTGTGTCAGCACAGCAATTCAATTGTAAGTGATTTCCCTCTAACCCGAGACATCGTATCCAGCACTCTATGGCTCTGAAAGCAATGCAGTATGAACACAGTTTCAGCTCTCGGTTACTCCCTAACACTTGCCTAACGTTGTATTAGTAGCAAGACTATGAGATCATTACATTGGTGATTTTGAGATTCTGACCCCTTCAGCATGAAAGAAGAATCCCCCAGCTAATTCCTTGGTTTCTGGCTACTTTGTTAATCCTTTGGTACCTTCTGCCTTCTGTGTCAGTCTGACACTTTGCCAATTAAAAAATCCTGCAGAAGGAGTCCTAATTGATCGTCGACTTATTTATACTCATACTATATTGTATATTCAATTTGATTATATGTGCTTTTTTGTGTTTCAGTAGATATTCTATGTTGGGATCCATAGGAAATGTATTTCTTTGGAATAACTGAATGTTTGCTACTCTCCATTCTCAGAGATCACAATTCACGTGAAACAATGTTAGACCACCAACTGTTACTATGGTATCCTTAGGCACTGTGAAAAAAAACACATTGTTCTGCAATGGCCTGACAACAAATGAACCTTGATTGAGGTGTGTGACTGTATAATGCGTGGCACATGTAGTGACCAACCACCTGTGTTTAATAAATTTGGCATTCACTGATTTCTCAGATTTTGGATTACATATGGACACCACACACCCCTCTGTAACACTCTGATCTGCCTGCAACCCACATAGTGTATTTGTCGCACCAGGCAAAAATGCTTTCCCAGGGAATATGTAGTTTTGCTGCTTGAACTTTACACAAGTAGCTATCTTTGTAATGAGGTATGAACCTAGCTCCCATATCGCAAATGCCACCATTTCAGGATTCATGATTCCTGAAGCCATATGCATCACTCACCATGCCATCCACAACCCCGGCCTGGAATTACTCCAAGACAAACTCACTCACTACCATCCCTCGAGGACACTCAGATCTGGCACATCTCTCCTAGTTGTCCCACATTACAACTGCACAAGTCTGGGTGGATCGTCCTTCTCCGTCCAGGTTCCGATCGTCTGGACCTCTCTGCCCCTTCACATCTGCAACATTGATAATCACTTGGTATTCAGAAAGGCCCTCAAAACTTGTCTATTTCCTTCTTCCTAGTGAAACAGTCTTGCACTTTATACTATTGATAGGCGCACTGAAGCACTGGGCCAAACTCAACAACACACCTATCCACCCAAATCTCCATGGATAACGGCAGTGTTTGCAGCGGTACACCATGATGAACTGCCCCCGACCTCACCCTGAGAAGATTGTACATCACTCCCCCTTCACTCCGTGCCTCTCTACCACTGCTCATGCTCTCAATTTAGGCAGAGCACAGCTGGTGAGACCAGGCAATAGCGTTGAACATAGCAAAATGAGAATGAATATGAACTCCATCCGAGTTTAAGGTATTCATACCTTGCACCACGCCTGTGGACACAGGACACAGGCACAGCCACCCATTCATGCACTAAAGAATGCAGCTATGGCTATGCAAATCTGGTATAGCAGCTTGCATAGACATCCACACTGAAACCCCTAATGTACCGCAATACCTCTGTCATTAGTATACAGCGACAACCTACAAACAATTTCAGTCTAGCTGGGCACACATCGAGTCTCTGGCAATAGTACTCTATCCTAAACCACCAACAGCACCCGCCCATGTGCTTGACCTCTGGGCTGCTTACTGGAGCCTAGTCAGCCCACCTAAGTCCTAACCTGGCAAAATGCACACATGCATCTTAAAGTTAACTCTTAGAATCTCCCACACATGGACATCGGTCCCCTAGGGCGTTCCAACCACAAAGCATATTGAGGCCATACAAATGGGGAAAGGGCACTATATAAATGACAAATACAATACAATACATACTTATCATTCTACCAGAATCCTACATTATGTACTATTTTGGTCAGATATATCAATTCTTGGGTGACATACCAAATACTAAACAGAAAACCAATCTCCATCTGTTCTGCATATGAATATAGGGGAATCGCGCTTCCCATTTCAAATGCAATCTTTTTCTGCATCTCTCTTAGAATTACTTGCGCAATGATTTGCAATATAATATCAGATGAAACAAAATACAATGGAATGTGAACCTGAAACAGCTGGGATACCCCATCTTGATCATCCCGCACAAATTTATTGAGCATTGCCTCCATTGGGTTCACAAAATGTCCTCTAATATCCTACCGTGCCTAACCATCACATAAATACTATGCTCTAACAATGTTGAGTGATCATTCAGGGTCACAATAGTTTGATTCACATACTGAACCAGTTCCTTCTGTTCAACTCTAAGCTTGTCCAGTCTTGGTTGTATCATTTTTAAATCTTGGCCCAATTCTCGGGCCTTGTACTCCAATGTGTTCACTGACACTGCATTTGCTGTTGACACAGTTGTTCCCACAATAGCCCCAAATATTGTAACAATGATAGTTGCAATTAAAAACCCTTCCATTTTGTGTTCCCTTCTTTTTTAAATACCTGATGCATTCAGAAATGTCTTCTCCAGCTGCATACACATTTCTTTCACCGCTCTCTGAGCCCCCTCCCTGTGTATTTTGAACCCATTGTGTTACTTGAGCAGATTTCATCTCTATATACCACAGGCGAAACCTTGTCCATAATTTTGAATGGACTATGCCAGGACCCCATGCACTTAGAATTCTTGATTTCTCCTTTCGTAAAATTACATTTGCATACCTGGTCTTCTATTTCATACTCATGACAAATGATTTCCTGTCTTACTATGATTAGGCACCTTCAGCTGCTCTAGGTTCTGCTGTGCGAATGCAAATGCGTGTTGCAAATGCATTCTCAAATCTTCCACTTACTCATGAATTGTGGATGTATTTACTATGACCTGCTCATTGGTCCTGTAAAACACATGTTGGTGAAGTACCATCTTCCTGCCTGTGATAATCTTGTGTGGACTGAGAATTGTACATTTTGAAGGGGTCACTCTAAAAGTCATCAGTACTAAAGGGAGTCGTAAATCACTAGACCCTGCTTCAGCCACAATTATTTTAAATATGCCAATTATTGATTTGTTGCACACCACTGTAGGTTGTCCAATATGAAAAATGTAACTTCCTTTTTACCCCTAGAATTTTCCACATCTCGGTCATTACGGCACTGGTAAAATGGCTTCCACGGTCTGATTGTATTCTGTGAGGCAACCCAAACCTGGAAAATAGGTAGCCACAGTCTATGGGTTAAAGGTCAAAAGTTTGAAAACAAAAGGCTTGAATGCCTTTTTTTCGACAGTAAAAGGACCGAAAAAAAGGATCACATTTTTTAAATTTTTTTATATGGGGGGGTTCCCACCCAGACCCCCGTTTTCGTGTTATAAAAAAGTTTTTTATACATGCTAAACTTAAAAAATATATAAATAAATAAAATTTAAAAGAAATGTTATACTTTTTTTCGGTCCTTTTACTGTCGCTCAAAAGGTCATTCGATCCTTTTGATTCGAACATTTGACCGGAAACGCAGTCTGTGCACTGCAATCAGGAACAGGTATACATTCTAACGATTCTGACATCAAACATGTAACTGTTGGAATGTACTTGTTTCCCTGTGATCAACTTTGGACTGAGCCAATGAAATCAATCTGCAAATCTGACACATGCGGCTAATAAGCATATTCTTTTAAGATTTCCAATGTTTTCTATGAACCTCTATGCCCAGCTGTTATCGCATCAGGGGTGATGTAACATTAACCCCCAAAATGACACAGGAACCACCCATTGGATATGACCTGCAATGGATTTTTGAACCAACAGTCTGTATTGCAATTCAAACTTTTTTATTTGTATTCATCACCCTCATTTTCTCTCTTCCTTTGCTGTTAATAGGTTCTTTTCTGCATCTGACACATAATTGTACAACATACTTACAATTGGGTCTTCTTTTTGTGCTTTAATCAAATCCTGATCGGGCGTGTCAAAGCTCCACTGAACTACAGGTTGATTACTTGTCACTTGAGATTTGGAACGTTTTACCACGTGTGCTTGAATTTCACTGAGCAAATGTTCAATATAAAAGAGTTCTCCCATTACCGCACGGATTGTGGCCAACTGATCAGCCTTATTAGTCCCTCCTTATCTTCTCCTGGTGTTTTGAAGTGCCCTCATAACTTCCTCCAATAAATGTTCCTCTTATTCTCTAAAACAAGATTGTCAATGGTCTGAATCAGCTTTCCATGATTAAGAGGTTTTTTGTTACAAGTGACCATCCTTCGCAGCTTCCATCCTGGTAAGTATTCCACAAAACTACATAGTCAGCATCGGTCACCAACACTATCTCTTTTCATTTGTTTTCTACTGCTGTGTATATTGCTTTGTAAATTGCAGCCAACTCTGCTACCTGACAACTCGTGGGACCTATCCTCATGCTCACCGATGGGATATCTTCACATTTGACCCATACATTCCCAATTCCTGCCACCAATTCCTTTTCAGGGTTATCACTCACGTGGTATGCACAACTATTCACATATGAGGTTAGGAGATTTTTCTTCAGCAAAGGCCTTGTGTGGTGATTGCCCACATTCAATAAAATATATTTCTAATTATGTACTATCTGTAGTACCTACAAATACACAGTTGTGCAATTCTGCCAGCCCCTGAGCCACTGGACATCTTTTATGATGCCAGTACCTCACCTCTACAGGGAATTCTTGTAATGCAATTGTCCATGATGTAATTCTTGATTGAGCTAAGTTTACTTATCGGATTCACCTTACTTAAAAATTGCAGTGGTTGTTGAGTAGTCTCAACAATCACCTGCTCTCCTTGAATAATGGGGCAGAAATATTATAATGGCCAGACAGTTGTCAATAGTGATTTTTCACCTTCATTACATTTGGTTTCCACTTGTGACAAAGCTTTGCTGGCATACGCAATGGTCTTGTGATTTGAATCATGCTTTTGATGCAAGACCGCTGACATGCATAGGTCTGTGAACCCTATTTCTAGGAAGAAATCCGGATTCCTCTTTGGATTGGCCAAACATGGGGCCCTTACTAAACAATCCTTCAACTTGGCTATCACCTCACACTGTTCCTGTCCCCATTTTAAGGGCCCACCCTGCTTCAGTAACTTAGTCAGTGGCTGTGTAATTTCTGATAGTCTTTAATGAATTTCCTATTGTAACTTGTCATCCCAAAGAAGCTCTTCAAGCCCTTTAGATGTGTGGTATTCTTCAACTTTTGAATGCCTTCTACCTTTTTCTTTTGTGGTTTCAATCCCTGGTCCGTGACTTCAGGCTCCAAGAAATGTACACTTTTTCCACACCACTGTGCCTTCTGGAAGGTGACCTTTGACCCGATCCTTTGCAATTGGCTGAATACATGTCTGATTTCAATGAAATGGCCTCATTCTTAATCAGGACATCATTCACATAAACCACAGTTCCTCTCTCGACTGCACCCGGAAATGCTTTATTCAGGAACAATCCAAACTCAGTCCCACTATTGATAAGCCAAAGAGGGATCTTTCCCATGCATGGTGTGTCCCTTGGAAGGTAAACACAAATAGATTCAGTATGTTCTTTGCTAAAGCCACACCCCAATACCCAGCTGTCAGATCTAAAGTCGTAAAAACCTTTGACCCTAGGATTTGTGCAAGGCCTTGGTCAATGAATGGGAGGGTCCATCTTGACAAAGGTATTCTCTTATTGAGTTATCTCTAGTCTTCACATAACCGCTGCTAACCATTGGTCTTCAACACACCTAATATAGGCGTGTTTGAGGTACTGTTAATGGGCCTAATGATTCCTCTGGACTCTTCATTTTTGATTATTTCTGCCAAAGAGTCTAAACAGGCCAAGGGTAGCTTATATTGTTGCACAAAGACAGGTCCCCTATCATAGCCTTCTGGCAATGCAGCGACATGCAGATCAGTACACCCACAATAATCAGTGTCTTTAGCGAACACATCCTTGAATTCTAAGAATATTTTTCTTAACTGGTCTTTCTACAACTTAATTGTGCATTCATCCGCAGCTTGGACTTGTTCCTCTACCGTTTTAGAAAACACTGGAAAATCCTTGTATGTATTTCTGTACGTTCTTGTAACTGTGTGGCAGTATCTCTTTGGAGAGAAGCTTCTTTCTTGGCATTTCAGTCTCCACCGCAATTTGCTGTTTTTCTTCTGTCTCTTTTTCATCCACCTGGAATAGAATGCAATCATGCTGGTGATGACAAATCAGATATTTTGGTTTGTAAGGATACACTAACTGTATTCTGAAGATACCTTTTTGGTTTGGAATCTAAAGACTCCGCCAGCTCACCTCGTGAAGTGACATAGCTTTCAGGAATATTCCCAATAAGTGGGTTGTTCAAATATGCAGTGTAATATGATTTTTGCATCACCATCCCAAATGGTCTACCTTCCTCCAGGTAAGGCTATGTAGCTCAGTGGACTAATGCCTCCCCTACACGGGCCTGTGTTTGATCTCATGGTCACAAGTTCAAATCCCAGCAGGTCCACTCATCCGTCCAAGGTTGATAAAATGAGTACCATTAAATTGGGTAACAGTAAACATCTGTCAATAGTGTCAAGTGTTAAATCTCCTGACACCCTTTGTAATCCACTAGTTTCCACATGGGACAATCCACAAAGTCTACCAATGGGGTGTATTCACACTCCAGCCCCTGTTGTCTCATGGTTTCATTGATACACCCAAATGGATCAGACTCCATAATCTTTTATCCACCGTCTGGAATTCAATGATACTGTAAACTGCCTTGTGAAAGCAGGAATGGTAACATCTTTGCTTACTTGAAGCTCAATTGCATATGGCATCATTAGTGTACAATGGTATGCTTGCCATCTATTCTCAAATTTGGGTGCTGCCCCACCCAGTCTGAACCAAACTGTTTGGTTTTAAAAATCTAAAACCATACTCATTCTGTGCATGATCTTTTCACCATTGAAATTATGCACAGGACCCTCAATCGGTCTTAATTTCAAAATCTTCTATTGTGGTCGGCCTTCATTTATGCTATTCAGCATTTTCATTGACATCACAGTAGCCTGTGCACCTGTATCCACCATTGCAAACACATTGCTTTGCTCTTCCACTATGATAGGGGCATAATGTCTATCTCCACATTCTTCAAGCATACATAGACAATATGAATTGTTACTGATCTCAGTGCTGATTTTTATTAGGCCTGCCTGGCTTCTTGTCATGACCCTCGCCGAAAACCTCCTCTGGCAAACCCATTGGCCAGATGGAGTCAGGACTCGGGCCTCTAGAGCCTGGTATCCTCTTCCAAAACCCTCTTTGGGCCAGTCCTGGCGCCTATGGCGCCAGGCTCATACACCATGAAAAACAATGTGCTTGGGAACTACTTTATTGTGTTGTCAGCCAACATGGAGACAGCCACATAGCTTGGTTCCTCAGAACCAAGCTATGCAGTCTATTGTTTTGGGTGTGGCAGCCTAGGGACTACTTTACCTGGACTATTTTGTTGGGGCTATTTAAACCACCCCCGAGCAAGACAACAAGCTTCGCGTTACTTTGCAGCTTGCAATGTGACGCTCACCGTGTCCAGCTATACTCCCGAACCTCGGAGAAGCAGAACCTGCATGGAGACAAAAGGAACATCATTAGCAGCAGCATCTTACCTGCAGTCTTCATCTTTAGTTATTCGCAGCTCCTGAGAACAGCTTTCCTTGGATCTGCACGCCTCCCAGACTGCACAACCTGAAAGAGGAAGATAGAGGCAACATTAAGAAAGCAGAAGAGACATTGCAAATTATGAACTGCTCAAAAGGCTTACCTGGCTGGTCGCCTCTCGGCTGGCACCACTCCGGAAAATTCCACAGGCGCTGAAGAACACTGCGACCTACAAGGAAAGAAGACAAAGCAGGTTAGCAAAGGCAAGCCATCGCAGCACTGCGCATAGCGCTTACTTACCGCATCATAGCACTCTTAAAGCGCCATCCTTTACCAGCGGGGCTCAACCAAGCCAGTTACCGCGCTGAAGCTCCACGTACCTAAGGGAGAAAAAGAGATATTATTAAACAAGAGAGGCATGCAGGATAGCAACAATACTAAAGAACTGCAATAAGACCTACCTGCACGATATCAAACGGGCCGGCGTCAGTGAAATAACTGGACCGCACACGCCCACGAAAAACAACGCGCTCCTGCAAGAAGGCAGGACGGAGAGCACGCCTAACTCTACCACAAGGTGAGGAGAGGACCCTGAGGGGCTGAAATCATACGGGGGTTGAGGGAGGATACTTACCCCGGTCGGCCAGACCTGAACATAGTCCTTCTGTATTTTCAGGCAGAACCTTCCCCGCAGACCACATCTGGGCAAAACTAAGACGCATACCAGTGAAGCCTACCGTAACAAATCCAACTGGGCGCCATGGAGACTTCAGAAATGGACCAATTGGCCCAATTACTAGGAGAGCTTCGTGCTGAGGTTCATTATGCCCGATAAGAGACTAATGCTCTCCGGAGGGACTTGCTAGTGACCAAAGATGGTACGGAGGAGATCAGTAGGCAGATCCTGCAATCACAGACAGGTCAGACTCCTCTGCCTGGTAGCAACCCACTGATGCAAAACCCCACCTTACCATCTACTATCCCCACTCCAGTACAGATCACGTTACCTGGAACAGTTCCCCTGGCACCACCGGAAAGGTTCTCAGGCGACCCACGGAAGTATGCGGCATTCATCAATCAGTTTCGCCTTCATTTTCTTTGTAGGCCTGGAGCATTTCCAAACAACCAAGCTCGGGGAGCCTTTGTCTTATCATACCTGAGTGGTAGTGCAGCAGATTGGTCGGTGCCGTTGGCAACCCATGACGATCCTCTATTACATGGCTTTGGGTGGTTTCAGAGAGAAATGGAAAAACGTTTTGCTCGCCATACCCAGGAACAAGCAGTAGACAATGAACTCTTGTCCCTCCGACAGGGGAATCAGGACTTGTTAACGTACATTGCTACCTACAACAGACTGGTTGCCGAAGCTAGGTGGCCAGAAAACAAAAGAACCACGTTATTCCATCGAGGCTTACTAGGTGAATTAAAGGACGTCTTAGCCCAGGTGGTTGATCCACCCAGAGACTGTGCCGAGTTCATAAATCTGGTCGTGCAGCTAGACCACCGGTTGCAGGACCGAAAAGCAGACCGGTCTAGAATGGACCATCGGACCGTGTATGTTCGACCAAGGGAAAACACACCCTGAGTACCTGAAAATGCTTTAGATCCCATGGAGATTGGAGGGATACAGCCTCCATTAACAAAACAAGAGTGTGACAAAAGAATACAACAACAACTTCGTTTGTATTGTGGGAAACCAGGACATTTCTTGAAGGACTGTCCAGTAAAACACCCAAGAAGAACAGTCGGGGCCATAGAGAAGGATGAAGCTAAGGAAACTACCAAGCTCGACAAACGTAGAGGTCAGTTTGTCGAGTGAGAAGAAAGAGTTTCTGACCTCGCACTTTGCAATACAAGTGATCTTAATTAACCACCAACATTCGTCAAGAATGCATGCCGTTGAAGCATACATCGATAGCAGAGCAGTTGGAAATTATATTGATCAAGAACTGGCAGCAGAGATGGGGCTTCCTTTGTGTTCCAAGCCAACTATGGACAAGGTAACCACTGTGGATGGGACAGAAATCGCTTCCGGACCAGTGACCCAGTACACAGCCAGGGTAACCTTGCTGTGCCAGGACGGACATCGGGAGTCTATTTCATTTGGTCTCATCAGGGCACCTCAGTTCAGGCTAATACTAGGGATGCCATGGTTGGTTGCTCACAACCCTTTGATAGACTGGCGGGCACGAAAATTAACCTTCCCGGGTAACTGCTCCCCTGCCTGCTATTACCAAGAGGAGAAACCCGATGTCTGTATCCCCATGACGCCCGAAGCGACAGTATCAACCCTGGGAGCAACTAATACCTTGCCAAGTGAATACCATGATTTCCAGGATGCATTCCGAAAGGACCAAGCCAATACATTGCTGCTGCACAGGCCCTATGACTGTCAGATCGACCTTGTTCCTGGTGCACAAATCCCTTGCGGTAGGATCTACGCTCTCACAGAACCAGAAAACCTTCATTTGAAATCCTATTTAGAACAGTACCTTGCAAACGGATTTATCCGTCCTTCGAAGTCCCCTGCAGCCAGTCCTTTGTTCTTTGTACTGAAAAAGGAAGGGGACTTGAGAACCTGTATTGACTACCGCGCATTGAACCAGATCACCGTGAAGAACCGCTATCCCTTGCCTCGGATCCCTGAGATGCTAGACCAAGTTAAAGATGCCCAGATTTATACCAAATTGGACCTTCGCGGAGCGTACCACCTGGTCCGAGTCAGAAAAGGAGATGAATAGAAAACCGCCTTCCGTACTAAGTCATGCCCTTCTGGTTATGCAACGCTCCTGCGTCATTCCAATATTTCATGAATGACGTTTTAAGGGAGTTAATTGATGTGTGCGCCTTAGTGTAGATAGACAACATCTTAGTATACTCAGCCTCGAAACAAGATCATGTCAGGCATGTTTGTTCAGTCCTCACCAAGCTCTGTCAACATTGCTTATTTGCAAAGCTTGAAAAATGCTTTTTTCACGTCACCAAAGTAGTTTCTTGGTTTTATTCTTACTCCAGGAGGCATCAGAATGGACGGGCACAAGGTAGATGCCATTCTGAAATGGCCTTCACCGACGTCTCTGAAAGGGGTACAAAGCATGCTGGGCTTTGCAAACTTCTACCGCTTGTTCATCCCAGATTTCTCTCAGGTTGTGCACCCAATCACAGTACTATTACGAAAAAACAATAAAAAGTTTGTTTGGACCGAAGAAGCAGAAGAAGCCTTTTAGGAACTTAAATGAAGGTTTACCTCCGCTTCAATCCTGCGACATCCTCGTCCAGGCCTCCTTTATGTCGTTGAAACTGATTCGTCCAGTCTCGCAATGGGGGCTGTCCTTTCACAGAGAGACCCGGAAACCGGCCAGCTACATCCTGTGGCCTTCTGGTCGAAAAAGTTCTCACCTCCAGAGATCAATTATGCCATCATGGACAAGAAACTCCTGGTTATCAAATCCGCCTTTAAAGCCTGAAGGCACTATCTTCTGGGGGCCAGACACACCATTACAGTCATCACAGACCACCGAAACCTGCACTTTCTCAAAACAGCCAAGGCCCAATCCTCCACATTTCGACCAGGAGTCAGAAACAGAAGGGTGGTTGCCTTATCTCGCATGGGCATAGATGAAATGGTATATACAACTCCAGACCTAGTACCTATTATACCTGAAGACAAACTCTTGGGTATCACGACAGCTTTAACACAAGCAGAACTACGAAAAGAAATCCAACGGACAAAGAATCCTGATTCCTTCCTCGCATGGCAAACTCAAGGAGAACCATATACCATCAAGGACCATGTACCCTTTAGGGATCGCCTATATGTACCCAAGAAGGAATTACAACAGCATATTATTTCAAACTATCACGATTCACTGATCGAAGGGCATCCTGGGATCGCCAAAACCCTAGCCAAGGTGAAAGAGAACTTTTGTTGGCCTACCTGGCGTAAGGACATCATTCAGTATATTCAGTCCTGCGGTGTCTGCGCACAAAATAAATCACAGAAACAAAAACCATCTGGTCTCCAACAACCATTGGACATTCCTCCAGTTCCATGGCACACTCTTTCCCTTGACTTCATCACTGATCTACCTCCAAGCCAAGGGTTCAACACCATCCTTGTAGTTGTGGACTTATTCTCGAAGATGGCCCATTTTGTTCCTCTCAAAGGCCTCCCAGACGCAGCCACTTTAGCAAAAGTGTTCCTGGAGGGCGTGGTTAAGCTACATGGCTTCCCTTCGGTTCTGGTCTCTGATCGAGGCAGCCAATTTGTTTCTAACTTCTGGAAAAAATGTTGTGCAATGGCGCAGATCGACGTTCGGCTATCTACCAGTCACCATCCCCAAACGGACGGCCAAACCGAGAGAACCAATCAGACACTCGAGCAATATTTACGGTGTATGCTGCACCACGAACAAAGGAATTGGAAAGACCTACTATGGATAGCCGAATATGCATATAACAGTTCTTTGCATTCAAGCACGGGACAAACACCCTTCTATACCCTTTATGGCAGACATCCACGTACCTCTGAACTAGACCTTCCAGCCAGCTTGGAAATGCCAGCGGTAAAGACTCTATACACAACCATTACTCAGGCTTTCAAAAGGGCTAAGGAACATCTTATTCATTCCAAAGAAAAACAAAAGAGATTTGCCGACCAACACCGGAAAAAGGCCCCTGATTATCAAGTAGGAGACAAAGTTTGGTTAGCCGCTAAATTCGTACCTATCAAGGGAACCCGGACCTTTCATCCCAGATTCTTAGGACCCTATACCATTAAGGCAATTATCAACCTAGTAGCCGTGAAACTGGATTTACCACCTAATCTACAAATCCACCCGGTATTTCATGTGTCCCTCCTGAAACCAATGCAACCCAGCACACGGATTGGGACACCACCTAAGCCCATACTTGTTGACGGAGAACCAGAATTCGAAGTCAACGTTATCTTGGACTCTAAATACTCTAGGACCAAGCTATATTATATCGTCAACTGGAAAGGATTTGGACCACAAGATAGATCGTGGGAGCCCAGTGAGAATATCCACGCACCACGTCTAATCAAGAAATTCCATCGGAACTTCCCAACCAAACCTGGGTCAGACCGAAGGAACACCATGGGAGGGGCCTTAGGGGGGAGTGCTGTCATGACCCTCGCCCAAAACCCCCTCTGGCAAACCCATTGGCCAAGTGGAGTCAGGACTTGGGCCTCTAGAGCCTGGTATCGTCTTCCAAAACCCTGTTGGGGCCAGTCCTGGCGCCTATAGCGCCAGGCTCATACACCATGAAAAACAATGTGCTTGGGAACTACTTTATTGTGTTGTCAGCCAACATGGAGGCATCCACATAGCTTGGATCCTCAGAACCAAGCTATGCGGTCTAGTGTTTTGGGTGTGGCAGCCTAGGGACTACTTTACCTGGACTATTTTGTTGGGACTATTTAAACCACACCCGAGCAAGACAACGCGCTTCGCGTTACTTTGCAGCTTGCAACGTGACGCTCACCGTGTCCAGCTATACTCCCGAACCTCGGAGAAGCAGAACATGCATGGAGACAAAAGGAACATCATTGGCAGCAGCATCTTACCTGCAGTCTTCAACTTTAGTTACTCGCAGCTCCTGAGAACAGCTTTCCTTGGATCTGCATGCCTCCCAGACTGCACGACCTGAAAGAGGAAGATAGAGGCAACATTAAGAAAGCAGAAGAGACATTGCAAATTACGAACTGCTCAAATGGCTTTCCTGGCTGGTCGCCTCTCGGCTGGCACCACTGCGGAAAATTCCACACGCGCTGAAGAACACCGCGACCTGCAAGGAAAGAAGACAAAACAGGTTAGCAAAGGCAAGCCATCGCAGCGCTGCGCATAGCGCTTACTTACCGCATCATAGCGCTCTTAAAGCGCCATCATTTACCAGCGGGGCTCAACCAAGCCAGTTCGCTACACAAGGTGAGGAGAGGGCCCTGAGGGGCTGAAATCATACAGGGGTGGAGGGAGGATACTTAACACGGTCGGCCAGTCCTGAACACAGTCCTCCTGTATTTTCAGGCAAGAACCTTTCCAGCAGACCACATCTGGGCAAAACTGAGAAGCATACCAGTGAGTAACCTGGCTGGGTGGTGTCCCTGTGGATACCAGGTGAGCGTAACACTTCTTGCTAAACAAAGGGGCATGTGGAATGATAAGTTACCCCTGTTTTTTACCCATTTCATGTTCAACTTCCCATTTACTTTGTTGTCCGGAGATTCCATGTGAAGCTTTGCTATTGATTGGCCTCCCTGCAAAGTGGGCTCACATGAGTTGTCATCCAATTCCATACTTGCTTTTTCCACCTGTTTTTATTATCTTTGCTTATCTTCCTTCCGGGGCTTGACTGCTTTGTGTTTTCATTAGCATCTTTTTCATGTGGTAGAGTATCAATCTTTTGTGTTTGGAACTCACCATGCACTTGTACTTTGCCTGTATTTGCACCTCATTGAACATCTGTGGCTCAAGATATTCCTCTGGAGACTCACCTGCAAGTGTCCTCTGAGGAGTTTCTGTGGAGATAGAATTAACCGGTAATGAAACTCCTACACTTGTTTTTGTATTCTTTCTATCCTCAATAGTCATTTAATTTGGTTTCCATTCATTCATTTTTGGTGTGTTCAGTGCACCATTAACCATGTGATGATTGACTTTCTCACTGCCTATTAAATGTTCATTCATATGCTCCTCATCCTTTTCATGTGCAGTATGTTTCATTTTAAACTGCCTTTTTCCCTGAAGTTCTTTGATTTTCTCTTGTGCATTTTTCTTTTCCATCTCCCTAGCTTGACACACCTGAATGGAGTCAATACTTTGGTTTAAGTCTAGGTTAAACCACACTTCTTTCTTGTGTGTTTTCATTTCCTATGTCACCATCACTTGGTTTGCCCAACTCTTTGATTGTTTAGGCAATGGTTAATCATGTGTGCCTCCAGTGTGGGATGTTTGCCTGATTAGTCATTTGCTGATTACTTGACCCCGGTTGAGAAGTGTGTGGGGAGTGGGGTGACTGACCCTCTGGCTTGGAATCTGGCTACTATGGGTCGGCATGAACGCACAAGGGGAACTGGTCACATGGACTCAGGGGAACCAACTACACTGTTGGTGGGGTCTGTCCAACTTGAACAATGACCACTTCTCATGGCTAAAATTGCCAAAGAGCTCCTCCTATGTGTTGATCCCTTTGATCTTGGTATTTTGGTGGACTCTCTGAATGACTAGGTGTTTGATTTACGTCAATCTTGGGTTACCTCGTTTTCTCAGAGGGACGGGCATCTTAGTCCTGTCGCTCTGTCACAGCAATCTAAATTGGACAACGCTTGCCAATTTTCAAAGGGCTACCATAGATCATGCGACACAGACTGTCTTCACCAGTGAGGGTCCCATAGTGGCCAAGGGGCCAACATTATCCATTAACAAGAGAGCCAAGCCCCCCAATGCTGACATTATAGAACCAATATAGGAAATATCTCCATTGGTACCCATACCTGGTCAACTAGTAGTTAAACAACTTGTAGTGGGGACTGCTAAACTCGAAAAGGCACCTGGGTGGAATCCTCATCTAAAAACATCACAAATGCCTAAATTAAATGACTTGAGCACTTATGATTTCATCATGGACCAAAGGAACTTTGTCATTTCTAATATCCCGAAGACCGAAAGAAAAGAATCCAAACAAGCCTTGCGCAATGAAGTTCTTGCCTGGCTACGACAGAGAACACGACCCAGTGTAGTCAGAATGGCTGATTTGTTGATCCTTCGGAGACTGGACCTTAATGATAAGTGCATGCAACCAAATAGCGACTGTATCTTAATTGGGTGTGGGGTTAGTTATCTTCCTGCCTTCCTAAAACGCTGCAAATATTTTCCCAGAGGAGCCTCAATTTGTAATTTGATATTGTAAGGTGTTTTACTTTATGATGCCTCTTTCTGTTTCCCTATGATATGCTTTCTGCTTTTGCTTCTGGTCCTCTGCCACGTGCCTGTGGCTTTTCCTTGTGGGGGTATTTGATCTATTTATGATTATTTCCACATTAGTTAATGGAATAGTTTATGTTCAATGTTGTTTGTATTGTATGCGCCCTCACGCCTACGGGTTTATCTGTGCGCGGTATAAATACAATAAAGTAAAGTAAAGATCTGGCTCAAGCCTGAGAGGGGAAGGGAAGCCATTCCATAGGGAGGCGCCTGGGGAAGAGAGTGATCTACCACCCACTTAACGCTTCAAAAAGTGTCTGATCTTCAAAGAGTTGGACCTAGCAGACCAAATGGCACTAGCACGGAGGTATTTAGGGAGACAGAGAGTTGGAGGTAGCAGGGCCCCCAGGCCCCAGAAAGCCTTGTGGATGACGCAGAGGGTCTTGCACTTGATCCTTGCAGCAACCAGGAGCCAGTAGTGAGATCTTAGGGCTGGAGAGATGCAGTGCCTGTCTTGATGCCAAGGATAAGTCTTGCAGTCCTATTCTGGATTAGTTGAAGGGGGCAAAGGGACAATTTAGGAAGATTGACAAAGAGTCTGTTGCAGTACCCCAGCCCAAAGAGGACCAGAGCTCTGGAGACAATGAGTTTCTGGGGGAAGGTGAGGAAAGGGAGAATGCCTCTGAGGAGGTACAGCTAAAAGTGGGCCTTCTTGTGAAGGTCTGCAATGTGAAGAGAGAAGGAGATATAGGAATTAAAGATGACCCCAAGGTGTTTTGCCTCACAAGAGGGTGAGGGGAGGTGCCCATGGAGGGCAGCCAGAGAGTAGGAGGAAAAGTGGGAGCAGGGGTCCCAATGAGAAGGATCTCAGTCTCCAGATCGTTAGCAGCACACCACGTCTGAATAGCAGCTAGACAGTCAGGAATGAGAGAGGAAGAAGAGGAGGAAGCGGAGGGTAGTTTGAAGGAGATCTGCATGTTGTCTGCATAAGACTGGAAGTGAGGAGAGAAGGTGGAGATCAAAAGGGCTAGAGGTGCAAGGTAGATGTTGAAGAGCCACAGCACGTGGCTAGATCCCTGAGGGATGCTGCAGGTAGAGAGTGTGATGGGGCAGAGAAAAGGGCCCAGTTAAACCTGGGAAGGTGGGCCAGAGAGGAAAGAGGTCAACCAGTCCAATGGCAGGTCCATGATGTCAAGGGTATCACTGAGCCAATTTATAAGGGTGGCATGATTGACCATATCAAAGGCAGAGGAATGATCAAAAAGGATGGGAATGGAAGGAGACTTGGAATCGAGATTTGAGAGCAAGTCTTCAAAGGTGTTTAGGAGTACAGGTTCTGTGCTTTTGCCTGCTCTGAAGCCAGACTGGTGGTCGATGAGACAACCAACAGATTCAGTGTGGTGGATCAGCTGAGAGATGACCAGCTACTCCAAGAGTTTGCACAGGAAAGGGGTAATGGAGATAGCAAGGTAGTTAGCTGGGCAGGAGGGGTCACCAGAAGGCTTTTTGAGGAGAGGGTGCACAAGGGAGTAGTGAGAAGTAGCGGGATGGAGCCAGTACAAAGGAGTGAATGCCGAAATCACCTAAGGCCTGGGCAAGGCATGCAATGTTGTCCTTGATAGTTCTGGAGGAGCAGGGGAGCACCTGTTTGGAGGAGACTTTCATAGAGATTACTTGTCTAGAGATCTCATCCAGTTGTATGGGTAAGAAAGGGGAGACTAAGCGGGAAGGGAAGAGGGGGCCAAGGGAGGCCTGAGAGTGGGTGAGGGAGAAGGTAGGGGTGAAGAGGAGAGTAAGGACAGGATGTCCTGAGTTTTGGTTATGAAGGGAGACGCCAGCGCAGTGCATAGTGTCAGGCTAGGCAGAGGAGAGAAGGAGACTGGAGTAGGATTGGCAAGCTCCTTGCAGATTTTGAACAGTTCAGCTGTGTTGTTAGTGGCTCCAGAGATGCAGGCTTTGATATAAGCCTTCTTCTCCGATTGGATGGAGAGTCTGGATTGCCTTTGGAGTAGGCGGCAGGCCAGTCTGTCAGAGGATGTGCTCAAGGCCTGCCACTTCCACTCAACAACTCTGCATTTGCATTTTAGAGAGGCTAGGTCCAAATCATACCAGGTGTTGTGCTTGGAGGAAGGCTTCATACGGATCCTCATGACAGTGGCAAGGATGTCCAGAGGGTTGGAAATGGAGAGGTGAAGGTTAACAAGGGATGTGTCAGTAAGAGAATCAGTGGCCCGTGTGGGAGGAGGAATGAAAGTGGTGGAAAAAACAGCAACTGACACTCGCTTCATCGGTCAAATGACTGAGAAGGAGAGTGGCTGTGCAGTCAGACTCCTAGCGAGAGGCCCAATAAATCTAGGTGAGAGGACAGGAGAGGGGTGTAATTAGAGGGTTGGAGATGAGGATATCTGCAGAGATGAGGACATCCAAGGTATGTCCGGCTAAGTGCGTATGACCGGAAGGCAAGAATGGTGAGTGAAATAAGTCACAGAGACTGCGGAAGAGTCCAGAGGCTGCATCCGGAGAGTCAAGGTGAATATTGAAGTCTCTGTGAGGAAGAGAAGCTTGGAGGTGGAGGCCAGGAGAGAAGAGGTGAGGTCAGACCACTTCAAAAGGAAGAGGGAGACAGGACCAGCTAGAGGATTGGAGAGACACCAAGCCTGTAAGCTTGCAGACGAGGCATTCGAAGGAAGATTAGGTCTGAGTGGGTATGATAGTAGCAGGGACCCATTCTGGAAAGATCAGGGCCACTCCACCTCCAGGCCGGTAAGGCCTGGGCTTAGAGAGGATTGTGTAGCCCTCTGGGAGGACTGTGCCAAAAATAGTGACAGAGCTGGTAGTGAACCATGTCTTGGTGACGGCTAGTATGTAAAGGTTGAAGTCTTCAAGGAGGTGGCAGATGTCAGAAGAGTGTTTAATTCTTCATTCTGACTTGTCACCTGTCGCTGACTCTTTTGACCAGCACACAGCCTTCCCATTTAATCAGCCAGCATTTCCACTTGTGCTTCGAGGCACTGAAATCTTTCTTCATCTCTATAATCATTTCTGTGTGCGCTAGACCTGTACTGATTGGATTCAAATTGCCCTGTCCTGTTTTGGTTACATTTAGGTAACTGAATCCTGTCAGTATTTCCCCTGAACCCTCGTGACAGAGGAGGTGGGAAAGGTGGGCTTGTTCTCTGTTCATAATCCCCTAGCGCTGAGGCCTGAACATAGGGGAGAGGGCTATAGGTCACAGTATATCTCTCATTTGGTTGATACTGCTCTCTATGTTGAGCGCCTGCTTCAATAAATGTATCTACATATCTTGGTTCCATTTGATTTCTGTTCCCATATGTCATTTCACAGTATTAAATCTACTCACACCTGAATTGGAGTATTAGTGGATCCTGCATTGCTGTACGGAAAGCCTACTTGTGGTGTGTGCCAAGTTACCAGGGACTGATGTAGGTATCCCTTTGAATAGGACCTGTCAATTGAGATCTGGCATTTGCGATGTTATCACCACACTTTTCTGATTCTGCTTTGTGTCACTTTTTATTTGGTCTGTCTCCAGTGCCATATTTCTCCATGACCTAATTTCAGAAACTGCAGGAAATGTTTTTGCTTCTTTTGTTTTATTCTTTGATGCCTTGCACTTATTTTCATTGTGAGAAACAACCACCCATATTTTCATGGCCTGGTCCATAATCCAATGTATACTTATTTCACTTGAGAACTCGCGGACAAGCTGGGCTATCACCCCTTTGTGTAGGCTGTGAAAGAATTTGCTTTTGAACTTGACCGAACTAACATCACAATTCACATCAAACCTCTTGAATGCCCTTTTAAATGTTTGTAAAAAATGGTTTTGGCGATTCCTCCATAGCTGCAGACAACACATAGGCTGCCCTTTTAGCTTCCTGGATTGACTTATATGACAAAAAGTATCTCATTACCCCCTGTTGATAATCGTCCCATACTAAAATGGTTTGCTCACTGAGACTTCGCAGAAAACCTATGTGCGCTTGGTTAATTGTTAAATGAAAAAAACAGATATACTGTTCTTTTGGAATTTTTAAAGTCTGGTAAATCTACATAGCTTCCTCTAAATGTTCTTCTATTGATACATTGATACATTTGAATCCTTTTTAAAGGGCTTCACTTTTCCTCTAAACAATTGCACTGTTTCACTGCAGGCTCTGCTTTGCGAAGTGCTGCTTTTTAGCTTTCAATTTTGTATTATTTTCTGAAACTGGCGATGATCAGTCAGTGGTGTTCCTCAGAGCCTGTGGCCTAACCAATCGAACCCAATCAATTCACCCCTATACTAAATGTTAGTAACCCATGTACTACACTACACAGAATATGCTACACACATTATTTAGCTCAAGTTAAATCCAAATAAAACAGAGCTTATTCTGTTCAGACCAAAATATCTTCTGGGTGACCCTACTTGCATTCCACCCCCACCATGCATGTTTAGCAAACCAAATAATTTAGGCTGCCTATGGCAGTCAAATTTAGGCTGTGACCAACAGGTTCGAGCTTTGGTACAGTCTATATTCTACTCACTATGCATGCTACAGCATGCCGTTCCATTTATTGCACCAACAGATCACGCTGTGGTAGAGGGCTCTCTGTTGAATTCCTGGCTGGTTCATGGGAATGGCACTCTTACTGGCATTCCTTCAAGACAAATCTTTCGCCTTCAGAGGGTTCATAACACAGCAGTTCAACTTATTTTCAAACTCTCAAAAGCATCACCAGTATCTGATTTGTAGAGGTCGTTTCATTGGTTAACTGTCAGGCAGAGGATTTCAAGGTCATATCTGTCTTTCAAGAGGATATGATATGATATGACAGGTTATTTATAACCTGTCATATCCTTACAACACCAACTGACTCGCTCCTCGAACATGAATATTTTTGTGATCCGTGCATCTCTGTTTGTCCATAGAGGTGTTAGGCTCTTATTCATATATGGACCTCGGTTATGGGACTCTTTCCCTGTTTCCATATGAAGCCAGATGTCACTGACTGCATTCCGTAAGGCTTTAAAGACTCACCTCTTTAGGTAATGGAATTGTGGCTCACTGCGAATGCCCTATTGTTTAACAGCAGTTAAGCCCGTCTGGATCGATATAGAAATACCTCATAAATAAACATACAAAATAAATCAAATCACACCCGGAGCCAGGAGTCAAAGGCATCCACCTTTGTCACACCCACATAGGGCTCATCGGATGGCAACCCACATTGCTGCTCACGGAGACATGTTGGCCGTTCACAGCCTAAACAGTCTGACAAGCCCAAGAGGGCACGTAAATGAAACTTCTTTTGATTTAACAATAATACTGGGCACAGGGGGAGGGGAAGGGCATGTTTGTTGGGTATTGATGAAGGTGGGAGAGCATGTGTTTTGGGGATTGAGGGAGGTGAGAGGACATGTTTGTTGGGGATTGGGGGAGTCAGTTGGCCGTGTTTAGTGTATTTATGGAGGTGAAAGGGCCTGGGTGTTGGTGATTCAGGGAGGTGAGAGGGCATGGTTGTTGCGGTTTGATGGAGGTGGGCGGGTATGGGTGTTGGGGATTTAGGGAGGTGAGAGGGCATGGATGTTCTTAAAAAATCACATGTTAACTTGACTACATGCGAGAAAAATTCTTTTTGAGTGAGAGTCAACTATTTAATAGGTGCCAAATGAGTGCTGTTGGTCAAATGTGTCTAAAATAAATTGTCTACGAGTTCTTGTTGCCACACCAGACGGCCATCCCTACCTTTATCACACTCACTGGGTGGCAGCACTTCATGAGCCCCAAGTGTGTCATGGGCCTTTGAGGGAGACGTGTCACCATCGGGAGAAAGGAGGACATGTCTGCTGATGCTCATGTTGTACAGCATGGTACAGGCCTCAAAGAAGTTTCCCACCTTTTCCAGCCTATAAATCACGGCATGTCTGGTCAGGTCGAGACAAAGGAAACATCCCTTCAGTAGGCCAAAAACTTGCTTGCTGCACAACCTGGTTCTGAAGTGTGTCTTATTGTAGACCACCTCCTGTGGTGTGCATGGATTGTGCACAGGTGTCATCAGCCACAGAGGATGTGGGCATCCACAGTCACCTGCAAGGGCAACGGGAAGAAGTGCCAGTAACAGGGACAAGAGGATGTGTGGCGTTGTTTCCTGGCATGTTGATGTACACTCTCGTGATGCAGTTAGGGCACATTAGCGAACAATATAGTTGTCTATTCCTACAATATTTAATGTGTCATTTTCTACGGGAGTATATATGCAATGTAACTTTGTGAATCCACTTTCACACATCTTTCATCCACCAGTTGTAACATTCATGCTCTGTGAATGGATTAGAAATGTACATGCTGTTTGTGGTGGCTCTGTGCTGTACTACAGTGCCCTGAGCAGTGTATGGTTGTCATTATACATTTTCATGGTTAGGTTTTGTTATTCTTATTGAATGACTGCATTCCATCACTATCTGGCAGTGTAGCATTGTCAGTGTGCACTGGTAAACCTTGATAATGCATGTGTAGGTGGTTTGAGATGATTTGGACAAAAACATTTATTCGTCGTCGTTTCTTTCAGGTTGTGTTTGTGTGCAGGCACAGACCCCCATTGCCCCCCCTTTCTTAATCCTCTACCTTAATTATTCCCCTAAAGTCACCCCCACATATATATGCGCCAAAATGCATTGCAAAAAAGGCAACAAATTCTGCACCGAGGAAATGTAATGCACAGTAATCTATCAATCCTGTGTATGTATTGTTTACCTATGCATTGTGGTACCTGTGGTCCTCACTTGGACGTCACTTGGATGTCTTCCTTGCTAGAGCAATATGTTTTGTTGTCATGCTACTACATTGGCTGCAGGCCCTGGTCTGATGGGTTGGTGTCTGTTATGTGTGCAGTGACAGGCCTGGTGCTACATGCACATGGCTATGACAGGGCTTTAATGGATTAGGTATTGTAATGTGTGCAGGCAGTGTGCTGTACCCCTGGACCATGGCTTCCCTTATGGAACCAGGAAAGCGGGAGCAGCGTGTCTGTTGGTGAGGTCAGCATCACAGGGCACCTGTATATTCAGTGAAGGGTACTGCTTCCTGTTGAGGTATACCTCTTCTGCTGCCTGTGTGGGGAGGGGCACCAATGCCACATGGGTACAGTCCTCAGCTGCAATTATGTTGGGCATGTGGACTGCCAAGTAAAATCGTGCGTTTGTAGCATTTATCTCTGCCGGCGTGGTGGTCAGGAAGATTTACTCGGGTGAATGCTGCAAGAGTGCATCCTGCAACTGGCCAAGCAGGAGTGAAAATGTGGGGTGTGACATGCAGCATGCCCACATCGTGCTTGTAGGTGCCTGTGGCTAGGAAATGCACCACTGACACTAGTTTGCACAACTTGGAAACAGTGGATCGGATGTTGATCCTGCTCTGAAGGTCATCCTGGATCAGGAAGTTGCTCTGCAATTGTCTCCTTGTTGAGCCGGTACAGAGTTATAAGATGGCCATCGGTTAATGGCATTTCCTCCATGTCTCTGCACCATCTGGTCTGTGGTGTTGTTCCTGCCTCTGCACCTCAATGTAGAGCATGAGGTGGTGGATTTCCAGGTTAGTGACTGCTAGTGGCAGCATTGTGTTAGAAAGTGTATCTGGGTTAGGTGCAGGCCTTGTGTACACTTTCTGAGTCCATTAAGTGCACCCGTGGCTACATTTCTATCCCCTATATGCATTTACCTCCACCTTTTAGATGGAGGTAACTGCGTTTTATTTTTGGCAGAATTACCACCCCTTTTTAGCTGTATTGTAGCAATATTTCGATTTGTAATTCAGCAGAATTACCATTTTTGTATATGGTGCTAATTCCACCGGCAGAATAACAGCCAGAGCTAATTCCACCAGGTTAAAAATCCGGCAGCAGTAATTCCGGCAGCAGTAACTCTGCCACCATATTTTGCGCCCACTTTCTGGGACTTCTGATTCAGCAGAGTGGTAAAAGGAGCGGTAATTCGATACTCGCCCAACTCCCAATGAGGCCCAATTTCTGAAAGAAGCATTCCACTTGAAGCCATATATACATTTCAGTGACCAGAACATGCATCGCTATATAGAGCTCTTTTGCATCTACACTTTGACATACACAAGTTCCCCCCATACAAGTTTCAACATTTGAACGTTGGAGTGCAAAAGGGGAGTGTTAAATGGGGGCGTTCTCGCATGTATGCTACCCTTTTACCTTCCTTGCCTTTTATGCATGGCATGCTGCGTTTACAATGTATTCCTATGAAACGCCTGCTTTTTCGCTAGTGTAAAATGCAATCGGAGTCTATAGGAATCCACACCATTTACACCACCATGAAAATGTTATACTGATGCAAATTCTGGAGTGTTTGTATGGTGTGGAGGAAGGGGGAGGCAGAATCCTAACTCACGATCCTCCCTTCTCTCTGCCAAAGAAATAACTGAAAATGAGTTGTAACATGCATTCCATGCATGAAAGTGTTCCGCAGGATGTTCACCCATTGCTACACATGAACCCCTGGGTACATTATTAGCACAACCCTGCACTAATCGGTGCAATGTGTGGCATCAAGGTAATGGAGGAAGTACTGCGACGGTGCGGGGGAGGAAGCAGGAAACAAGGAGGCAAGTGTGCCAATTTCAGGTGAAGGCTAGGAAGGCTTCCTGAAAGAGGTTGATGGCTTCCCCTTGAAACATACTATGAAGCATGTCCTCCATTGCTAAGGATATGACTGGCTTCAACAGGGGCGTCAGCTAGAGAGGACTCTTGTCGCAAAACGGCTTGTTGTCGGGCAGCTTTTCTTACAAGGGGTTCAGAAGGATAAACCAAGCACACTTGAATGCAGTTAATCTGTAACTGTAAGAAACTGGACATATACAAATTCAGATGGAATTGAGGATATAATGAACTGTAAGTACATGTGAAACGGATATGAACCTTGGGTAATGGGACCAAGCAAGGAGGCCGAACGATGGATGTAAAATACAGAAAGCACATAAACAGAGTGTTCATTGGTTAGGGAGGGCATATGTCTCCTGAATAGCCAATGACACAAAAGCTGGCCTGGGACCTATTGGAAGAGCAAATAAGAATACCACCAAATCATACATAAAGACACCTTCCAAAAACTCCCGGGGGTGAAATGTCAGAATTGAAAATGATTACTCTTTCTGCTGAAATAAAGAGAATCAGGTTTTTTTTATCTTGGCAAATAATGAAGAGTGCGTAATGCACATCTACCTAAAAGTATATAAATCTAAAACAAAGGTATGTTTTGGAATGCTGGAAAAATAAAAAGAATGGACTATTGTACATCATTAGGCTTTGCATTTCATAAAAGGAGCGTTAAGCCAATATAAATAATGGATGACACAGGGGTGGACTGGGAACCAAAAGAAGCCCTGGAAATAATGTTCAACGTGGCCCCATATTACACATTTTCACCAAGCCTAATCCTTTTCCTATGAGAACATTTGGAAATAAAATTGGTTATCACACAAAAGAGGCCCAGGATGCAGAGTACCCTATAGGTCAGTCCACCCCTGGGTGAACGTTCTTATCCAAGGTTCAAAACACAGGTTGGCTCCTCAGGGAGGAAGGTATTGCTTCTAATGCAAGCAAAATATAGTTCTGACTTAAGCATTTTCCAATTGCCAACATGTGTTTCATGGAATCTGGAGTTTTTTCAACAGATTAAATGTTTTCCGTGTTTTCAGACCTTTGCTCCAATAAAATGTCTCTTTACCATGCCAATCTACCCTGTGTTTTGTAGAAAAAACGGTCTCATGTCTGGGGTGTATTTATAGATGTCCTCACTGCAGAAGTAGACACACGCATATAATATGTATCAACTGGATTACAGCACACTGAAGTACAAGTACTGGTATATAGATTTAGGCTGAAAGTAAAAGTAGCATTGCAAGTTAGTCCACAAAGTGCGCAACAGAGTCTGAAAGGATAGTGGCTCTTGAAGGCCAGTTGTGTAGTAGCTGCCCAAGCAGAGTCAGCACTGTACTAAGGTAATCACACTCAGCTGCTTTGAGGGCACCAGTAGAGGGACACGCAGGGTAACTCTGAACACATACAATTTGCCCTTTCGGAAAGGGCAGTAGTGGCAAATGTTCCCCTTACCAATAGGGGTGAGAGAAAATGTTGCACACAAAGTGAAAAGTGCAGAATCTGCACTGGAATCCGCTTCCACCTATTCTGCAATATCAGCATTACGATTCCGCCACCACTGAAAGAAACTTTGCCCGGTTTTGTGTGGTTTCTCACAGAGAATGGTGCTTTGTTCCCTTGTTAGTTTCATGTAGCGCTACGAGAAACTTTGCACAGGTCTTTTTTTTCGATCCTTGTTAGTGTCATGCAGCAACACGAGAAATTTTGCTAAGGTTTTTCCAAACTGTGCTACTTGCGCGCAGTGCCACGAGAAACTTTGTGCAGGTCTTTTTTTTGGTCTCTGCTAGGTTTGCGACACGAGAAACTTTGTGCAGGGTTTTTATCGATCCATTCTAGTTTTGTGCAGTGGCACGAGAAACTTTGTGGGGGTCTTTTTGATCCGTGGTAGTTTCGTGCAGCGGCACGAGAAACTTTGTGCGGTTTTCCACGATCAGTACCAGTTTTGTGCAGCGACATACGAAACTTCACACTGGCTTATTTTAGATCCGTATTAGTTTCGCATTGCGGCACGAGAACATTTACACGTTTTATTCTAACTGTGCTAGATTTCTGCATCGGGACGAGAAACTTCTCACAGCTTTTTGCTCGAATCATGGTAGGTTCACGCAGCAGCACAAGAAACTTTGTGCCACTCTTTTCGATTGGTGTTAGGTTCACAACGTGGCACAAGAAACTTTGTGCCGCTCTTTACAATTTGTGCTAGGTTCACGCAGCAACAAGAGAACCTTTGTGCCGTTCTTTTCAATCCGTGCTATGTTCATGCAGTGGCAAAATAAACATGGCATGGCTGGTTTTGGTTCATGAGACGGCACAAGAAACTTTGCACTACTCTTTTCAATACTCCGGTGTGGTGGAATGGTGGTTTGTGGCAAAACGCATCAGAATTTCAATTTATTCGCTTCTGTAGCTGGTAGAACTGAATTTCGCAATTTCACCCAGCTATACTTACCAGCCCTTGAAAATTGACAACTTCTTCGTCAGCACTGCTGACCTATCACACACAGGCACCGATTAGACCTCCTAATAAATATTAGCATCATGGAATTGCTGCCTGACCAATCAAGAGTCTCAAATCCCAGGCTGGATCTCATGATCCAAGCCTGCGTTCTCTCATATCCCAAGTACAGCACCCACGTCAGATCCTGTGATACAGTCAGAAAGGTGTAGCTTCTAATGCAAACAAAACATAGTTCTGACTATAGTATTTCTTTTTTGTCAACACATGTCCACGGAATCTGGTGCGTTATGACAGCATGATATGTTTTCATAAATTGCACACATTTATCCTTGCACCAATTAAACGTTAGTTCACCAATCCCAGTATTCTTTGTGCAATGTATAAAAGACTGTTTTATAACTGGGCCGTATTATATCGGCATCTTCCTTCCTTCAGCAGACACCTTAAATAATATTGGCTGCTGGATTACATTACATCAAACGTGTCCAAGTACAGAATTTAGACTGAAAATAAAATCAGCAGTGAAAGTTTCTGAAACAAATTGCACAATGAGTGCAGGTGCAATGAAATGTTTAAAGTGGCGGACTGGCCTGTATGGAAAGAGAAGATCTTCTGTGAGGCCAGTCTCTCTGGAAGGCCAGTAGGGCTATAAATGCCCAAACAGAGCTCGTACTACACTTAAGTAATTGCATGCAGCTACCTAGAGAGCACCAGTAGCGGGGCACCCGGGGTGACACTAAACACATATAGGGGTCGATTCATGGAATTAATGTGTGCCGAAAATTTCCGCGCAGAGGTGCCAAAACGTGCGAATCGCAGTGCAAGTGCGAAAATCGCAGTGCAAGTGCGAAAATCGCAGGAAAACCAGCGCACAGCGATTCATGGAAGTCCGTGCGCGAGAAAAACATTGGATGTGCGCTAAAAATGTGCGCCGCGCACATCTCAAAAGTAGGCGGAACACGGGGCGTAACACTCGGAATGGGGAACAACGCGTGAAAATATGGGCGTCACGGGGGAAGTACAGGAGGCAAGTGCGCGGAACGCCCACACGCTCACCTACAACCTGTATTCATGGAATCGAATAGGGCAAACCAGCGCACGGTCAAAGACGCGCACAGGGCCAAACAAGTACGCCACAAGAAAGCAGGCGGTAGCGCCCGTGCGACTGAAAAAAATGTGCGCCAAAATGTGCACTAACAAAAAGCACCCATATACAGCCATGATGAATGGCCCATACAGTGGCCCTCTGGGACAAATGAGGTGCAAAGGGGCCCCGACAAACACGGACACCCGCTGTGTGAACAATAGCGTGTGCGCGTGTTCCTGGGTGCGCAGGAAGTTCCACATGCGATTGGCCTGGATAGGTGGGGGTGCGCGGGAAGTTCCACACGCGATTGGCCTGGGTACGTGTATTCCGATGTGCGCGGAAGACTCACACGCGATTTCTGCAGGGTACATGTATTTCGGTGGTGCCGGGGAATGCTACACGTGATTTGGCCATGTGGGTCCCCCCAGGTGTTCCCTCTACACCCTCCATGGCCCCTGCAGGAAGCCCACACCACAAGGTACTACCCTGCACCCCTGCTCATGTCCCACAGGCAACCCATCCACCATGGCCATGCCCACCAGCCAACCCACATGACACCTTGCACTAGTGATCACCAACACATGTCTCCCACCACCCCATCCCACAGCCACCAGGGGCAGCCTCCACCAGGCCCCCACTCATGTCTCCCACCACCCCATCCCACAGCCACCAGGGGCAGCCTCCACCAGGCCCCCACTCATGTCTCCCACCACCCCCACCCCCCAGCAGTGCAGGGGCAGCCTCCACCAGGCCCCCACTCATGTCTCCCACCACCCCCATCCCACAGCCACCAGGGGCAGCCTCCACCAGGCCCCCACTCATGTCTCCCACCACCCCCACCCCCCAGCAGTGCAGGGGCAGCCTCCACCAGGCCCCCACTCATGTCCCCTATTACCCCCACCCCCCAGCAGTGCAGGGGCAGCCTCCACCAGGCCCCCACTCATGTCTCCCACCACCCCCACCCCCCGCAGTGCAGGGGCAGCCTCCACCAGGCCCCCACTCCTGTCTACCACCACCCCCACCCCCCAGCCACCAGGGGCAGCCTCCACCAGGCCCCCACTCATGTCTCCCACCACCCCATCCCACAACCACCAGGGGCAGCCTCCACCAGGCCCCCACTCATGTCTCCCACCACCCCCACCCCCCAGCAGTGCAGGGGCAGCCTCCACCAGGGCCCCACTCATGTCTCCCACCACCCCCATCCCACAGCCACCAGGGGCAGCCTCCACCAGGCCCCCACTCATGTCTCCCACCACCCCACCCCCCAGCAGTGCAGGGGCAGCCTCCACCAGGCCCCCACTCATGTCTCCCACAACTCCCACCGCCCAGAAGTGCAGGGGCAGCCTCCACCAGGCCCCCACTCATGTCTCCCACCACCCCCATCCCACAGCCACCAGGGGCAGCCTCCACCAGGCACCCACTCATGTCTCCCACCACCCCCACCCCCCAGCAGTGCAGGGGCAGCCTCCACCAGGCCCCCACTCATGTCCCCTATTACCACCACCCCCCAGCAGTCCAGGGGCAGCCTCCACCAGGCCCCCACTCATGTCTCCCACCACCCCCACCCCCCAGCAGTGCAGGGGCAGCCTCCAGCAGGCCCCCACGCATGTCCCCTATTACCCCCACCCCCCCGCAGTGCAGGGGCAGCCTCCACCATGCCCCCACTCATGTCTACCACCACCCCCACCCCCCAGCCACAAGGGGCAGCCTCCACCAAGCCCCCACTCATGTCTCCCACCACCCCCACCCCCCAGCAGTGCAGGGGCAGCCTCCACCAGGCCCCCACTCATGTCTCCCACCACCCCCATCCCACAGCCACCAGGGGCAGCCTCCACCAGGCCCCCACTCATGTCTCCCACCACCTCCACCCCCACCCCCCAGCATTGTAGGGGCAGCCTCCACCAGGCCCCCACTCATGTCTCCCACCACCCCCAACCCCCAGCCACCAGGGGCAGCCTCCACCAGTCCCCCACTCATGTCTCCCACCACCCCCCCCGCAGTGCAGGGGCAGCCTCCACCAGGCCCCCACTCATGTCCCCTATTACCCCCACCCCCCGCAGTGCAGGGGCAGCCTCCACCAGGCCCCCACTCATGTCCCCTATTACCGCCACCCCCCAGAAGTGCAGGGGCAGCCTCCACCAGGCCCCCACTCATGTCTCCCACCACCCCCACCCCCCAGGAGTGCAGGGGCAGCCTCCACCAGGCCCCCACTCATGTCCCCTATTACCCCCACCCCCCGCAGTGCAGGGGCAGCCTCCACCAGGCCCCCACTCATGTCTACCACCACCCCCACCCCCCAGCCACCAGGGGCAGCCTTCACCAGGCCCCCACTCATGTCTACCACCACCCCCACCCCCCAGCCACCAGGGGCAGCCTCCACCAGGCCCCCACTCATGTCTCCCACCACCCCCACCCCCCAGCAGTGCAGGGGCAGCCTCCACCAGGCCCCCACTCATGTCCCCTATTACCCCCACCCCCCAGCAGTGCAGGGGCAGCCTCCACCAGGCCCCCACTCATGTCTCCCACCACCCCCACTCCCCCACAGTGCAGGGGTAGCCTCCACCAGGCCCCCACTCATGTCTCCCACCACCCCCACCCCCCAGCCACCAGGGGCAGCCTCCACCAGGCCCCCACTCATGTCTCCCACCACCCCCACCCCCCAGCCACCAGGGGCATCCTCCACCAGGCTCCCACTCATGTCCAACTCATGTCTCCCACCACCCTCACCCCCCAGCCACAAGCGGCAGCCTCCACCAAGCCCCCACTCATGTCTCCCACCACCCCCACCCCCCAGCAGTGCAGGGGCAGCCTCCACCAGGCCCCCACTCATGTCTCCCACCACCCCCATCCCACAGCCACCAGGGGCAGCCTCCACCAGGCCCCCACTCATGTCTCCCACCACCCCCACCCCCCAGCATTGTAGGGGCAGCCTCCACCAGGCCCCCACTCATGTCTCCCACCACCCCCAACCCCCAGCCACCAGGGGCAGCCTCCACCAGTCCCCCACTCATGTCTCCCACCACCCCCCCGCAGTGCAGGGGCAGCCTCCACCAGGCCCCCACTCATGTCCCCTATTACCCCCACCCCCCGCAGTGCAGGGGCAGCCTCCACCAGGCCCCCACTCATGTCCCCTATTACCCCCACCCCCCAGAAGTGCAGGGGCAGCCTCCACCAGCCCCCCACTCATGTCTCCCACCACCCCCACCCCCCAGGAGTGCAGGGGCAGCCTCCACCAGGCCCCCACTCATGTCCCATATTACCCCCACCCCCCGCAGTGCAGGGGCAGCCTCCACCAGGCCCCCACTCATGTCTACCACCACCCCCACCCCCCAGCCACCAGGGGCAGCCTTCACCAGGCCCCCACTCATGTCTACCACCACCCCCACCCCCCAGCCACCAGGGGCAGCCTCCACCAGGCCCCCACTCATGTCTCCCACCACCCCCACCCCCCAGCAGTGCAGGGGCAGCCTCCACCAGGCCCCCACTCATGTCTCCCACCACCCGCACTCCCCCTGCAGTGCAGGGACAGCCTCCACCAGGCCCCCACTCATGTCCCCTATTACCCCCACCCCCCAGCAGTGCAGGGGCAGCCTCCACCAGGCCCCCACTCATGTCTCCCACCACCCCCACTCCCCCACAGTGCAGGGGCAGCCTCCACCAGGCCCCCACTCATGTCCCCTATTACCCCCACCCCCCGCAGTGCAGGGGCAGCCTCCACCAGGCCCCCACTCATGTCTACCACACCCCCACCCCCCAGGGGCAGCCTCCACCAGGCCCCCACTCATGTCCAACTCATGTCTCCCACCACCCTCACCCCCCAGCCACCAGGGGCAGCCTCCACCAAGCCCCCACCCATGTCTACCACCACCCCCACCCCCCAGCAGTGCAGGGGCAGCCTCCACCAGGCTCCAACTCATGTCTCCCACCACCCCCATCCCACAGCCACCAGGGGCAGCCTCCACCAGGCCCCCACTCATGTCTCCCACCACCCCCACCCCCCAGCAGTGCAGGGGCAGCCTCCACCAGGCCCCCACTCATGTCTCCCACCACCCCCACCCCCCAGCCAGCAGGGGCAGCCTCCACCAGGCCCCCACTCATGTCTCCCACCACCCCCACACCCCCGCAGTGCAGGGGCAGCCTCCACCAGGCCCCCACTCATGTCTCCCACCACCCCCACCCCACAGCCACCAGGGGCAGCCTCCACCAGGCCCCCACTCATGTCTCCCACCACCCCCACCCCCCAGCAGTGCAGGGGCAGCCTCCACCAGGCCCCCACTCATGTCTCCCACCACCCCCACCCCCCAGCCACCAGGGGCAGCCTCCACCAGGCCCCCACTCATGTCTCCCACCACACCCACCCCCCAGCCACCAGGGGCAGCCTCCACCAGGCCCCCACTCATGTCTCCCACCACCCCATCCCACAGCCACCAGGGGCAGCCTCCACCAGGCCCCCACTCATGTCTCCCACCACCCCCACCCCCCAGCCACCAGGGGCAGCCTCCACCAGGCCCCCACTCATGTCTCCCACCACCCCCACCCCCCGCAGTGCAGGGGCAGCCTCCACCAGGCCCCCACTCATGTCCCCTATTACCCCCACCCCCGCAGTGCATGGGCAGCCTCCACCAGGCCCCCACTCATGTCTACCACCACCCCCACCCCCCAGCCACCAGGGGCAGCCTCCACCAGGCCCCCACTCATGTCTCCCACCACCCCCACCCCCCAGCCACCAGGGGCAGCCTCCACCAGGCCCCCACTCATGTCCAACTCATGTCTCCCACCACCCTCACCCCCCAGCCACCAGGGGCAGCCTCCACCAAGCCCCCACTCATGTCTCCCACCACCCCCACCCCCCAGCCGTGCAATTTGCCTGGGTATGTGTACTTCGGGGTGCGCGGGAACTTCCACACGCGATTTGCCTGGGTACGTGTACTACGGGGTGCGCGTGAAGTTCCACACGCGATTGTACGTGTACTTCGGGGTGCACGGGAAGTCCCACACGCAATTGGCCTGGGTACGTGTACTTCGGGGTGCGCGTGAACTTCCACAGGCGATTAGCCTAGGTACGTGTACTTCGGGGTGTGCGTGAACTTCCACACGCGATTGGGCCTGTGAGAGTGGGTTACGTGTATTCCTGGGGTGGGCGGGAAGATTCACACGTTCGCCTACGAGGTGCCCAAAAATGGTCCAATCCTGAGACACGTACGCCAGCATGAAGCAGGCGTACATCGACCCGCGCAGCATAAAAGTGCGCGCAAACAACAAACAAGCTCATGCGCCAGGATGAATATACGATTCCTAGCAGCAGTGGCCGTGGGTTACCAAAGGAGGAGGAGGATTGTGAGGGCCCGAATTTTCACTCCCAGAACCAGCCTTTTTGGGATGCCTGATGACCAGGTGTATGGGAGGTACAGGTTTCCCCCACACATAATACTGGACCTGGTCAGTGAGTGGGAGGATGACCTCACATCACCCACCCTGTGCTCCGAAGCACTCAGCCCCCTGGAGAAGGTCCTCAATGTACTGCACTTCTTGGCCACAGGATCATTTCAGCGGACAAGTGCCATAGTGGGTGGGGTGTCACAGGCCACGCAGTCATGCTGCCTACACCAGGTCTTGAACATCATCACTGCACGCCCATCAGTCCGTAGGCACATATACCTGCCCAGGACACCTGCAGAAAGGCAGGCTGCCACCCTCGATTTCTACGGTGTGGCACAATTTCCAAAAGTGCTAGGTGCCATTGACTGCACCCATGTGGCACTACGTCCCCCCAGGGCATCTGAGCACATCTATAGGAACCGCAAGCGCTGGCATTCCAACAACGTGCAGGTAGTATGTAATGCTAAGGGAATCATCACCTCAGTATATGCCAACTATCCAGGGTCCACCCACGACAGCTTCATTTACCGAATGTCTACCCTAAGCCGGGACCTAGAAGCTGGGCGGCATGGCGATACATGGCTGCTTGGTGAGTATGAATGCCACTGCACATGCATGCATGTCAGATGCAGAGTTATGTCACTACCCCACTAATGATACCCATCACCTCCTCACCAGGGGACAGTGCCTACCCCCTGAGCACCCACATGATGACGCCAATTCGGAACCCCATCACGCCTCCAGAGGTAAGATACAACACAGCCCATATTACAACCCGGGGCATAGTGAAGGGCACATTCGGAGTGCTCAAGTCACGCTTTCGCTCCCTTGACCGTTCTGGCGGGCAGCTGTTATATGCGCCCCCAGTAGTGTGCAGGATCATAGTGGTAGCATGTGTCCTGCACAATGTTGCAACACGCTGGGGCCTGGCCGTGGACATGGTGGTGCCCCGACATCCCCAACCACATGCACGCCCGCTGCGCATGGGAGGGGAGAGGGCACGGGGTGAGGCAGCCCGTACGCAGCTGGTGGCTAATTACTTCACATAGAAATCACACCCCAGTGGAGTGCACACAGGCCTGGCACATACCATCTGATAAGCAATGATGACTCGACCTGACAATAAAGACGAACAAAGGGACTGTCAACTGTCAGAACCATAGCAGCCTGAGATTGTTCATGTGGAAGTGTCACAATGTGTGCATCCCTACCTACACAAACACCACCAATGCAGTGTCATGAAAAGACACTTCCATGCTGCAGAAATGAATACCCACTTGCAAAATACTACATGAAAACAGTGCCATGTCACCCACCCCCTCCCCGGCACCGCCACACAACACACCATGGCATGTCATGCAATGTGAGAGGAAAGAAATTAATCCCCACAACATGCCCCAAGTGTCAGCAGCTACAGTGTCCCTAATGGAAACATGTCCACACATGAAATGCTCACAGTAATGCAGGACCTACAACCCACATTACCAAATACTTACCAAGAATACCAATCACCTACACAACCTCCAACCTACCTTAAACAGGACATTACAGACTTAAAAATTAGCTAGCCTCACCACCTGATGATGACAGCCCTCCGAACACTTGCAAGTATACAGTGTTAGCGCCACGCACGAGTGTAGGTGCACTGCTTACAACATGGACTCCAGTTCCAAGGTGGACCGCATTGTGAAGACATGAGGAATGGACCTGCAAATATGGACGATGAGATGGATGTATATCAATACACCACACAGTTTACAATACAACAACAATATGCACTATGAATGTATACACAGTATTGACTACAGACTGCCCACACAGCTCATGGGAGTCCAATGTCACCATGTACGTCAATGTCACTTGGGCACACCCTTTGCAAGCCCATAGAAACGGGAAGCAGGAGGGGTGTGTGTGACAAAAACCCAAGCATCTGAACCAAATCCATGACAAGCCTGCATGTGCCCAGCCACAATGCAGCGTATGCCCACGGGAGCCACACAAGGCAACACACTGTCCCAAAAAAAAAAAAAAAAAAAAAAAATGGCCATTAATGGGCCCGGGGGGGGGGGGGGGGGGGGGTTGGGGAGGCCACCCAGGATGTCCGAGGACAGGGTGCACACCAAAACCCACCTGTGTGGATCTTGCGGAAAAAAAACCACCTCCATGGGCTCATGGCCTACACGGCTACCCTTTTGTGGGAGTATCACTGCTGTCGCTATCCTCACCCTCTGCAGCTGCATCCGGAGGTGGTGGCACTATGGGAGGCAGCCCACGCAAAGTCCAAGTCTGTTTCTCCATGGCTGCAAGCATGCGGGTGTGGTAGGTCTTTTTCTGGAGGATGAGTGTGCGGAGGTCCCCATGCAACAACTCACGGGATGCCCGGACCTCTGCCCTAGTTGCCTGCATCTCAGCTGAGAGCGTACGGGTGAGACGCTCCAGCTGCTGTTCTGTCCTTCGGTTTTTTGAAGCCTCAAGCTCAACAAGAGTCGTCCTGAGGTGAAGGAGTTCCAGCCTCAGGGCTTCCCTGTGGCCCTGGGACTCTATGGAGATGGCTTCCTGCAGAGTCGCCAGTGCCGCCGGCCTGTCCCTGTCGGACGCCAACATGTCCTCCCTGTGTGACTGGCAGATGGAGTCGGTTGCCTGCTGTAGTCGCTCCATCAGCCTTTCGGGGGGGACAATGGAAGTGGCCACCCTATCCATGGCCTGAGCCATCATCTCTGATGATGCTGCCTGTTGGGTTGCCATACCGTAAATGGATTGCTCCCATGCGGTGTTGCCAGGTGGCGTACGGCCACCACGTCGGCGGGCACCACACCTGTCTGGGGCAAGGCGAACTGCACCTTGCTGTGCTGGCACTGCCTGAGGCTGCAGGACTGCATTCCCCCTCTGATCTGCTGGCCCAGGAACAGGATCAGATGTCGCAGAGTGTGACCCTGCCTCCGTAACCACCAAAGGCGTACCTGCCAACACTGACATCCCCATTGAAGGTTCTAACCCTGGTGCAGGTGGGTCGGACAGAACAGAATCCCTCCCAGGAACACTCACCTGCGACGGCACGTAGGTCTCATCATCCGAATCAACACCTGAGTACAGCTCGGGGGAGGTGCAGCCAGAGACACCCCTTGAGAGCACGACCTGCAGCAGTTGTGGGTTCTCACCCACCACCACACCACGTCCCTCACTGGTGGTCGGTCGGCCCTCAGACCCCTCCTGGGTCTGCACCATCTCCACAACCCCAGCAGTATCAGGTGCGTCTTCCCCTGCAAAGACATAAAAGAAAACAAATGGAAACAGGCATTAGCACTATGGCACACAATGAGGGCTGAGAGGCTACAGAAACAGTACTTGATTGACACATGTTCCACATGACTAAAACACTCCCATGCATGCACCATCACTGCGTGTGATGGGGAGGCAGATGGCACACATTGATGACACCAAGATGGAAGATGAACACATTTGCTGCATGCTGCCTAGCAGTGGCATCACACATTGGCCAGTGATTGGCAGGTCAAATACACATGCCATCACACAGATGGCATGTACCCTAGCCATGAAGTGAAGGTTGGAGGTCACCAATTGTTCATTCAGTCCAGTTTGTTCATATGATAGATTATTTTCATTGTAATGGTTCAAATGTTTAACATGCAGCTGCCAGTCAAAAATGGTCCTATAGCACAGGGACATGTCCAAACTAATCATGTCCACGAAACTGAGCCAGTCCACTGTACCATAGCTATGTCAGACATGTGACAATTGGACTGAGAAATCCCGAGTAAAAGTGGTGGTATGCAAACAACCTGCCTGAATAAACAGAGGTTAATAAGCAACAGTGTAGTGGCAAGATGACACTCCAACGGTAACTGGCGTGGTGTTGGCCTGGATGTCTAATGTTGGCAGAAGGGATGCTGCTATACCCAAATTCTGTTACCAAGAATGTTTAGGAAGAGGCACATGGGTGAGCCGAACCACTCAGGCACACACACCCTCCCCTGGCACCCAAACAGAAGCCCTCCCACACACACCATGCACATGGATGACACACACATGCATGTGCACTCACCGGACAATGCCTCGTAATCTGCCACTTCTCCCACGCCTTGGATCTGTTCCTCCGTGACGTAGGTCCCAGCAACCTGCTCATGTGGAGTGAGTTCTATGTCGTCTGCTGGAGACCCACCTCCAGTCACTAGAGTTGCGGCATGACTTGAGGCCAGCTTATTCTTTGCCCTGCGCTTCTGGTCATTCCAGCGCTTGTAGCATTCATTAGCTGTGCGCCTCACGATTCCATGGGCACTTATGATGTCCGCAATGGTCTGCCAGTGTGCCTGACGTTGTGCAGGTGTGGTCCTGGATCCTGCAACAATCACCATTTCGCGGTCATGTGCGGACACATACTCTACAAGTGCATTCAGTTCGGCCTCATTGAAGCTGGGCTTCCTTGACGGGCCGGACTGTGTAGCTGTGTCTGGGGCATCAGCCTCTACTGGACGAGCACTCTTCCTCTTCTGCCTGGAAGGTGGTGGGGATCCGGAGTGTCCTGCGCCGCTCTAGACACAAGGGGCAGGAGCGTGGTATTGCACACTCAGCATGGGAGTTGGTGCAGGCATTATCTCAAGTGTGATGGTGACAGGGGGAATGTCAGCATGATGGACTTGGACCGACACTGTCCTGGATGGGTGTGTGAGAGGTGGGGTGGATGGAGCCGCAGCTGCCCCTGCCGCCTCCCCAGCCTGCCTATGCAGGGCAGCAGATGACCTAGCTGCCCCTGATCCACGTGGCCTGATGACACCAACGTTCACCGGCGCACGTGGCCTAGACCTGCTGACCTGGAAGTCAGCCATGGAGTCACCCTGTGCCCGGTCTGGTTCCACAGTGGGCTGGTCCAACAAGGGCTGAGCATGGATGGTGTCAGCCACGGTAAGCTCAACCAGGGGGGGGGGGGGGCATGGGTGTCCCTGACTGCTCCTCCACACATGGGGGGCTAGGGGCACCCTGCAAGTCACGGCCACGTCCCCTACCGGATTCACCACGGCCACCACTTGGGGCTCGGCCACCTTTGCCACCCTTACTGTAACGCTCACCTGATTCCCGCAGAGGCGCCGGTCTTGACTGGGTGAATGCCGTATCTTCAAAGGTGATGTGTAACACACTGTTGGCTCTTTGGGCTGGACCTCTGTGCACTGTATGTCTGACTCGAAGAGTAAGATGTCTGCAGATAGAAAATATGGGATTAATGAACTGGGGTTATTGGGTGCCTCTCTCCTCTTCCCTTTCTCTTCTCCTGTAGAACCCCAAAGGTTAACGCCCTCACCTTAGGTAAGTGAACACCGAGCTCTCCATCTTCCTCGGGGCAGGGTGCCGTAACCAGTTTCTTCACTGGATAAGGGTGCAGGCCTCTTGACCTCAGAGGACTGCTGTCCGTCGTTAACTGCACGAACGGTAAGTTCTGGGCACTTCAAATGTCTTAAAAGTCTTTTGTAATGATATCTCTTGTTTTGCAGGGTTCCGGCGATGGCGGATGGCGGGCTGATGAGAGTTGAGGATCGAACCCGCGTGAGGAATAGAAGCGCCTGGAAGCACGTAAGTAAGCGCTTGTAGCCTGCTTCACGATGCGCACTAACTGTCCCTTTTATCTTGCAGGTACAAGTTCGGAGCTTTAGAGAAGCTGAAGGGTGCTGGAATACCCACTGGATTCGGCGTGGGAAGGAGTAATGGCACGTGAGTAATGAAGTTGCCCAATGTCTTTAAACGCACCTTCTTTTGTCTTTCAGATGCGGGATGCAGCGCCGAAGGCCTCCGGAGCGTGCGAAGAGCTGGTAAGCTTTTGTCTTTCAGATGCCGGAATGCAGTGCGAAGACCTCCGGAGCATGTGAAGAGTAGGTAAGCCTTTGTCTTTCAGATGCCGGAATGCAGCGTGAGCCGTTGGTGACAGCCGATGGACCAGGTAAGAGATGCGCTGCCACTGAAGACCGTAGTGCTAACCTGTTCTTTCTTTGTCTTTACAGGTGCTGCTGAAGACTGGATTCCAGGATGGTAAGCCTTTGTTCCCTTAGGCCCAGGATCAGAAGCAGAAGACACGATGAGCGTTCTGCTGCAGAGAATGCAGAATAACGCAAAGCAAGATTCATCCATCGGGTGTGGTTTAAATAGCCTCCTGTAGTGCTTAGGTGTCTCCTTCCACAGCCACGCCTAGGTAAGAAAAGAGTTCCTGCTTTCCAGAAGAGTTCCAGTGTTCTGAACCTAGGGAGTGGCTCCTGCCCCACCCAACAGGAAAAGTAGTCCCAAACAGAAGAGGATCAGGGGTTCAACTGGCAGGTAAGTAAGCAGCATGGTCTGCTGCAGGTAAGTCCACCCAAGCATTATGAGCCCGGCGCTTCCAGCGCTGGGACTGGGCATCTTTATGAGCCTGGTGCCACTGGCGCCAGGACATGGTCCAAAAGGTCCCAATTGGGACTGGCTGGCACTCGGAACCGGGGTTATGGGTCTGCTTCCAAGGGAGTCAGGCAAGTCCTGATCTTTTGGAAGCAGAGATCATGACAGCACCCCCCCTCAAGGCCCCTCCCAAACCGGGCTTCTCCGGGGGTTTGGGCTTGTTAGGAAATGTTCGATGAAATCTTTTGATTAGACGAGGCGCGTGGACATATTCTGCAGGTTCCCAGGATCTTTCTTGGGGACCGTAGCCTTTCCAGTCAATCAGGTAAAATAGTTTAGATTTGGAGATCTTGGAATCCAGGATGCTTTTGACTTCAAACTCGAGTTCTCCATCAACTGGAATAGGTTTTGGAGATGTAGTTAGTCGGGTTTGAGGTTGCACAGGTTTTAATATAGAGACGTGGAAGACCGGATGTATCTTCATGTGAGGGGGCAAGTCCAACTTGACCGCTACTGGATTTACTATGGTAGTGATGGAATAGGGACCAAGGTATCTTGGGTTGAATGTGCGTGGTCCTTTTAGAGGTAGATATTTGGTGGATAACCAGACTTGATCTCCTACTTGATATTGGGGGGCTTCCTTCCGATGTTGGTCTGCTCCTTTCTTGTATTGTTCTTTAGCCCTTTGAAGGTGAGAAACGGCTTCCTTAAAGGCTTGGGTGATTGTAGAATGCAGGTGGTCTACTGCTGGTGTTCCAAGATCTTGGAGTGGATCCAACTCCGAGGTTCGAGGGTGACTACCGTATAAAAGAAAAAACGGGGTCTTCCCAGTTCCCGAGTGGACAGAGTTATTGTAGGCATATTCGGCTATCCAAAGGATATCTTTCCAAGTTTTTTCAGTTTGTTGTAGCATGCAGCGCAAATACTGTTCCAGAGTTTGATTGGTCCTCTCGGTTTGTCCGTCGGTTTGAGGGTGGTGGCTGGTCGAAAGTCTCACATCAATTTGAGCCGACCGACAGCAACTTCGCCAAAAATGAGAAATAAATTGACTACCTCGATCCGAAATTAGAACTGAAGGAAAACCGTGCAGTCGGACGATGTTTTCGAGAAATTCTCGGGCCAGAGTTGCTGCTGTTGGTAAGCCTTTGAGTGGAATGAAATGCGCCATCTTGGAGAATAGGTCCACGATTACTAGGATCGTATTGTATCCGGAGCATGGAGGTAGATCGGTGATGAAGTCCATAGAAAGCGTATGCCAAGGGCGAGGCGGGATGTCAATAGGGCGTAAGAGGCCGGCTGGTTTTTCCTTTTGACTCTTGTTTTGGGCGCATACTCCACAGGACATTATAAAGTCTCTGATATCTTTTTTCCAAGACGGCCACCAGAAGTAGCGCTTGATCTTTTCCGAGGTCTTGGTCATACCGGGATGTCCTTCCATTAAAGAATCGTGATAACAAGAGATTACCTTTTTCTGTAAATCTGTGCTGGGCAGGTATAACCGTTCTTGGAAATATAATAGGTTGTCCTTCACCGTAAAGTCCTTTCCCTGCAGATGCCAATTCTGTATGTCTGCTGGAGTTACCAGTAGCCTGGCTTTATCCTTAACTTCCTCTATGGATTGTGTGGCGATTACACCTAGAATTCTTTGTTCGGGAATGATAGGTACAGGTTTAGGATTGATCAAATGTTCTTCCACTCCCATCCAAGAAAGGGCATCAGCTTTACCGTTTTTTGTACCAGGTCGATAGGTAATTATGAAGTCAAACTCGGCAAAGAATAGTGCCCAACCGAGTTGCCTAGAGGATTGAGCTTTTGCGGTTTTCAAATATTGCAGGTTTCGGTGATCTGTAATCACAGTAACGGTGTGTCGGGCCCCCAGAAGATAATGCCGCCAAGCCTTAAAAGCGGACTTGATAGCTAGAAGTTCCTTATCAGTAATAGTGTAATTGATTTCAGGAGGCGAGAATTTGCGGGACCAAAATGCCACTGGATGCAACTGATTGGTTACTGGGTCCTTTTGTGATAGAACTGCCCCCATGGCAAGGCTAGAAGCATCAGTTTCAACGATGTAGGGGAGTTCTGGGCGAGGATGTTTTAAGATCGGTGCAGAGATAAATCTAGTCTTCAAATTCTGGAAAGCTTGTTCCGCCTCGGTAGACCATTCAAAACGTTTTTTTTTTCTTTAACAAGGCGGTGATGGGCTGGACTATTCGAGAGAATTCGGGGATAAACCTGCGGTAAAAGTTAGCGAAGCCTAACATGCTTTGAACACCTTTTACGGCGGATGGCGATGGCCATTTGAGAATTGCATCGACCTTCTTTGAATCCATACGCACTCCGCTAGGTGATAATATGAATCCCAAGAATTCAACTTCAGTCACGTTGAAAACACATTTTTCCAACTTAGCGAAAAGTTTGTGTTGACGCAATCTCTCGAGGACCATTTTCACATGTTTCCGATGTTCAGTTTCCGATGAAGAATAAACGAGGATGTCGTCAATGTAAACAACAACACACACATCTATGAGCTCTCTGAGGACATCGTTCATAAAATATTGAAAGGCGGCCGGGGCATTGCAAAGTCCGAAGGGCATGACCTGATATTCAAATAGCCCATACTTGGTGCGGAAGGCCGTCTTCCATTCATCGCCCTCTTTTACTCGTACCAAGTGGTAGGCTCCTCTGAGATCCAGCTTTGTATATATGCATGCTTTTCTGACTTGGTCCAGGAGTTCAGGGATCAAAGGTAACGGATATCTATTCTTAACGGTGATCTGGTTCAGGGCGCGATAATCTATATAAGTTCTAAGGTCCCCTTCTTTTTTTGGAACGAAGAACAAAGCTGAGGAAGCAGGGGACTTGGAAGGACGAATAAACCCATTCGCTAGGTATTGATCCAGGTATTGTCGGAGGTGAAGATTCTCAGGCTCGGTGAGGGCATAAATTCTACTACAAGGAGGAGTAGATCCAGGTATCAGGTCTATCTGGCAGTCATAAGACCTATGAGGAGGTAGAGAGTTAGCCTGATCCGTCCGGAAAACATCTTGGAATTCTAGGTATTCAGGAGGTAACTAGGGAGCCACCGAGGAAATTGCTGCCAGTGCAACACCAGGTCGAGGGTGACAAGTAGAGACACATTCTGGAAACTGAACCGTTCTTGCTCGCCAATCGATCTGAGGATTGTGCTTCACTAACCAAGGAATTCCTAGAATAATCTGGAACTGAGGGGCCTTGATCACATCGAACACGATCTTCTCATGGTGTCCATCTTGACTTACTAGCGTCACTTCTTGGGTGGTATGCGTTACTGGTCCGGAGGCTATCTCCGTACCATCCACCGTAGTAATGACGTCCTTTACAGCCTTTGGACAAAGAGTCAGATTCATCCTCAAAACCATTTCATGATCCACATAATTGCCGATGGCACCGCTGTCGACGTAAGCTTCAATCGCATGTAATCGATCCGGATGTTCAGGGCTAATGAGGACCATAGGTATCACGAAATGCGAGGTCACGGAACTGGTTTTAACGCTCGGCAAGAGGACCTCTATTCTTGTCGGGCGAGGTTGTTTCCCTGCTCAGAGTTTGTGACCCTGGTAACTGCAGCTCCTACTGCCTTCTTGGCTGGTTTCACCGGACAGTCTCGAAGAAAGTGCCCTGAGTTTCCGCAATAGAGGCATAATTGCAGCTGTTTTCTCCTTTCCCGCTCCTTTTGTGTTAGTGGTCCTTTCAGGCCCCCTATTTGCATGGGTTCCCCGGAGTCTACTCCTTTGGTAGGAGTTGGTGGTTTGGAAAATACTCGAGCATCAAACTTGGAACGATCGGCCTTCCTGTTCTGCAGTCTGTGGTCAATTTGAACGACTAAGTCAATATAGTCCGAACAGTCTTGCGGGGGATTCACTACTTGGGCTAACACATCTTTGAGCTCTCCACGTAGACCTCTATAAAACAGCGTAATCCTTTTGTCCTCAGGCCATCGAGTTTCCACTATCAGTCTGTTGAAAGACGCAATATAAGCCAAAAGGTCTTGATTACCTTGTCGCAATGAAAGGAGCTCATTGTCCAAGGCCTGCCCCTGTGAATGTCTTGCAAACAGTTTTTCCATACTGAGCTGAAAAGCTTGAAAATCATGGAGAACCGGATCATCTTGATTAACTAGAGGGATCGACCAGTCTGCCGCATTACCACTAAGGTACGAAAGCACGAAAGCTACCTTAGCTTGATCAGTTGGAAAGGCTGCTGGCCGGCATAAGAAGTGCAACCGGCACTGGTTAATAAATACTGCAAACCTCTTTGGGTCACCAGAAAATCGTTCGGGCGGAGCCAGAGGTACATTCCCAGGTAGGTTTATCTGCACTGGGTTCATAGAGGATGTTGAAGGAAGATTTGCCCCTGATGCGGGTAACGGAGTTTGTCCGGCTTGTGACTGTAGCAATTGTCTAGCGAGATCGTCTGTTCGCTCCTTGGAAATAATCAGTTCCCTTCTTAGAGCATTCGTTTCCTGACGGGCTGCATGCACTTCTGCTCTTAGTTCCCCAAGTAACTGGGCTAGCTGGTCGGTATCCGAGGTTTCCATAGCGCCTGGGTGGGAGTTTTGTGGTAGGCTTTGCATTCTGTAACGCTCACCTGATTCCCGCAGAGGCGCCAGTCTTGACTGGGTGAATGCCGTATCTTCAAAGGTGATGTGTAACACACGGTTGGCTCTTTGGGCTGGACCTCTGTGCACTGTATGTCTGACTCGAAGAGTAAGATGTCTGCAGATAGAAAATATGGGATTAATGAACTGGGGTTATTGGGTGCCTCTCTCCTCTTCCCTTTCTCTTCTCCTGTAGAACCCCAAAGGTTAACGCCCTCACCTTAGGTAAATGAACGCCGAGCTCTCCATCTGCCTCGGGGCAGGGTGCCGTAACCAGTTTCTTCACTGGATAAGGGTGCAGGCCTCTTGACCTCAGAGGACTGCTGTCCGTCGTTAACTGCACGAACGGTAAGTTCTGGGCACTTCAAATGTCTTCAAAGTCTTTTGTAATGATATCTCTTGTTTTGCAGGGTTCCGGCGATGGCGGATGGCGGGCTGATGAGAGTTGAGGATCGAACCCGCGTGAGGAATAGAAGCGCCTGGAAGCACGTAAGTAAGCGCTTGTAGCCTGCTTCACGATGCGCACTAACTGTCCCTTTTATCTTGCAGGTACAAGTTCGGAGCTTTAGAGAAGCTGAAGGGTGCTGGAATACCCACTGGATTCGGCGTGGGAAGGAGTAATGGCACGTGAGCAATAAAGTTGCCCAATGTCGTTAAACGCTACTTCTTTTGTCTTTCAGATGCGGGATGCAGCGCCGAAGGCCTCCGGAGCGTGCGAAGAGCTGGTAAGCTTTTGTCTTTCAGATGCCGGAATGCAGTGCGAAGACCTCCGGAGCATGCGAAGAGTAGGTAAGCCTTTGTCTTTCAGATGCCGGAATGCAGCGCGAGGCGTTGGTGACAGCCGATGGACCAGGTAAGAGATGCGCTGCCACTGAAGACCGTAGTGCTAACCTGTTCTTTCTTTGTCTTTACAGGTGCTGCTGAAGACTGGATTCCAGGATGGTAAGCCTTTGTTCCCTTAGGCCCAGGATCAGAAGCAGAAGACACGATGAGCGTTCTGCTGCAGAGAATGCAGAATAACGCAAAGCAAGATTCATCCATCGGGTGTGGTTTAAATAGCCTCCTGTAGTGCTTAGATGTCTCCTTCCACAGCCACGCCTAGGTAAGAAAAGAGTTCCTGCTTTCCAGAAGAGTTCCAGTGTTCTGAACCTAGGGAGTGGCTCCTGCCCCACCCAACAGGAAAAGTAGTCCCAAACAGAAGAGGATCAGGTGTTCAACTGGCAGGTAAGTAAGCAGCATGGTCTGCTGCAGGTAAGTCCACCCAAGCATTATGAGCCCGGCGCTTCCAGCGCTGGGACTGGGCATCTTTATGAGCCTGGTGCCACTGGCGCCAGGACATGGTCCAAAAGGTCCCAATTGGGACTGGCTGGCACTCGGAACCGGGGTTATGGGTCTGCTTCCAAGGGAGTCGGGCAAGTCCTGATCTTTTGGAAGCAGAGATCATGACACTTACGGCTTGTTCGCCTCCCAGCCATGGCACTGATGTTATTGTGCGTATGGGAGTCGATGTGAACTATTGTCCTGGGCAATTGGGGGTCAAATAGGTTGGGTACCAGATGGTAATCGTACCCTAGTGCTCTAGCAAGGCTGTATGTCACCCCTGGGGAAAGATGACGGGTCACGCAACGCACAGGCACCCCAAAAAGCGAAGTAAGGTGCACGCAACCCCTCCTAGACCACGTGCGTGGAAAAATAAACCTGCACTACGCTGTGGCACCCAGGAACACAAGAATGAACGTATGCGTGTCACACGCAGCCTAGAATGACCTCTGAAGGGGTACGCGACACACGGGGCAAGCACAGATGTTAGATACGTGCGTGACTCACCGTCTGCCAGGAACAAAAGCGTGAAAAATATGCGCATGTGCGTGTTGGCGAAACACCCTCGCCCAAAGAAGTATTGTAGTCTGTCTGAGGAGACAGGACAACAGTAGTAGGGAAGCTGTTTGAGGAAACAGGCCCAGGAAAAAGAGGAAAAGAGAAAAAGCTGTCAGAGGTAACAGGGCGTACGAACTGGAAACGCCGTGAAGTAAATCGCGTGTGAACCGACAAGAAGTACAGATTTCACCCACTCGCTCTCCACGAAAAAAAGCCCGTACAAGGAAATGACGTTCTACACGTACCTTTATACACACGTCACAGACGCGCATACGCAATGAGGCCATTTCCACCAATTACGCGCTTTGACACTCGGACGTGTATCTCTTCATTTTTACACGCGCCATTCTCTACGGCCATGCGCGTAACGTCACAGCTGCGCATGGTGGCCTTTGGGCCAATGAAATCGCATATGCGAGCACATGTGGTAAAACTGCACGTCCGAGTGTCAACGCGTGTAATCGGCGGGAAGTGAGCGTACACGCGATTGGCCTGGGTACGTGTATTTCTGGGGTGCGCAGGAAGTTCCACACGCGATTGGTGGAAATCCACGTGTGCTCTGTCATCACGTGTAATGAGGGAAACACCCGCGCGCCTCACGTCACAGACGCGCTCACGCGCTAAGGGCCTTTGGTCCAATGAAATCGCATATGCGTGCTGACGTGCAGACGCGCTAAGGGCCTTTCCTCGATTTACACGCAGACGTGCAGGATTTTCATGTGCCAAATCACTCCGTATCAAGCTGGCCACACGTAAGCACATGGAAGACCACGCTCCTGCCCAGAAGGCCGAACTACTGCCCCCCAGATCCCTGAGCACGCTCCCACCTGCCATCTGCTGCTGCCTGACTGCCTGCTGCCCACGTGCCCTGCCATTTGCTGCCTGCACATCAGCCAGGGGTGCTGTTGCTGTGACCACCCCTGCTGGAACCGAAGACTCCCGAATGGGATTCCATCGCTCCACAGCCCAGCCCCAGGACCCAGTTGCCCACCCACTCCTGCCTCTGGGGTTGTCATGTCGGGGCAAACACCATCTGAGACCACTGACAACCCCCGGCCAGAGAGGCATAGGGGCACCAGCTTCAGTGCCACCGAAGTTGGTGTCCTGGTGGAGCAAGTCCTGGGGCAGTATGATGCCCTCTTCGGAAGTTCCCGCGCCGACAAGGAAGGACGGACTCGGATCTGGACTGACATCGTGACTGCCATCAACGCGGAGGGGGTGGCAGTCCGCGACTTCCAACATGTCAAGAAGCGCTGGGTGGACTTCAGGTCCAGGACCCTGAACATGGCCCGGCGCCTCTTCAAGGCAGCGGATGCCAAGGGGCGCCAGGGCCACTTGTCGGAAGAACAGATGAGGGTCCTGGACCGCATATCCCCAGCGCTCCACGTCCAGGTCCTTGAGAGGCAGACCCGTCTGGAGTCGAGCGGTAAGTGTACATGCATCCTGATTGTGAGCTGTGCGTGTGGTGATTTTTCAGTAGTGTGCAGGTTGCACATCTGTTTGTATGGGGTCGAGTATGGGTGGGGGTGTACAGGGCCGTGGGGCTAACACATGCGAGGGCTGGAATGTGTGAGACATGGATGGTGCTTGTGTGTGTAGGCTTGCATGCCAAATGCAGTTGTGTGGGCACACATGTTTGGATGAATGTGTATGTAAGTAGACATGTCCGTGATGTGACGCATGTATGTTGTTTTCAGCTGCATGTATCAGCACTGTGTACATGTGCATGTGTGTGTATTTGACAAGGGTGCAACAGTGATGCAACATGGATGCATGTGACAGCGGTATGTGGAAGCCTGATGGGCAGATGTGACATGGATGCCCACCTGAACACTGCGACACTTGGCAGAGGTGTACACATGCATGCAAGTGTGGTGGTGTGTGTACATGTGTGGTGCACTTCCTGTGTTGCATGTGATGTCTGGCTCACCTTTGCCTGCTCATGTTGTTGTATGTGTATGGATGGTGCTGCCAGTTGCGATATGGCTGTGGTATGGCTCATGTGTGCGAGTTGAAATGACATGTGTGTTGGGGATTGTGATGACATGTCTGAGGTTTGCCAATGCCACTCATGTACAACTGTCATGTGTGTATGTGTCCATTGTACAGTGCCCTGATGCCTGTGTTTTATTTCTCCCTGTCTGCAGCGTCAACTGATGAAGAGGGCGGAGAAGGTGCTGTGGAGCACAGCGGCGGGGATCCCACCGCCAGCCGGAGACGCAAGGCCCGGCTCCCCTCCCATGTTGTCATCTCATCGGATAGTGAGGAGTCCGGTGCCGCGTCACAGGCCGCAGCTGCCGGGTGGAGGTCCAAGAGGCGGAGTTTGGAGTTGGACTCCTCGGCAGCAGAAGGGGCAGCTGGGACCCCACAGGGCCTAACGGGGGAAGATGGCAACGAGTCATCCAGGTTGGTGGGGGGTTTGGTGGAGGAGGAGGCCGTGCAAGCAACAGAGATGGGGCCTGGAGGTGGGGATCCCACTGGTGCTAGTGGTGCAGTGCAGGACCAGGGACAGGAGGCAGCACAGGCCGCCGCGGAGGTGCCTGTGTGCAATCCTGTCCCTGATCCTGTCCCTGAATTATCTTGCACCAGCAGGGATGCCTACGTCCAAACCCGTTTTCAGGCAGGGGATGAGGTCACGACAACTGGCTTTCCTCTGCCTGCGGACGTGGCTATCCGGGTCCAGGTTGAGCCTGTTCTGACTGGTGTGGCGTTGTGTCAACGGGCCATGCGAGGTGACCTGCAGTCTTTTCATGAGGAGACTGCACGTCATCTCAAATGGCTCGTTGACCACGCCAGCCTGCTGGGACTGGTCACCCAGCCCGGATTCCTCCGTATGATGGGGCTTGCTACAACCCCCTCCTCAACTGAACCCCCTACGCGCCAGTCGTCCTCCATGCCATCTTCCCACCCATCAGTCACCTGGGTGCCCTGTGGAGCTGCCTCTGACGGTGCGGCCAGGCTGGTGGAGGAGGCATCCCTGCCACAGTCGGGAGTCGGACGTCCAGCAGGGGTGGCCACATCAACGACTGCACCCCAGCCGGCGGAGGATGTGCAGGCAGCAGGAGGCAGTGCACGGGCAGAGGCACAGCAGCAGCAGCAACATGGTGGGAGCCATCAAGGCTCGGGGCCTTCAACATCGGAGGGGCAGGCATCGGCCGGAGGGCAGGAGGACCCAGGACAGAGAGTGTCTTCCGTGTGGCAGCGGTTGGGCCACGCCATAGATGCGGAGCGGCAGCGGGCGGAAGAGGCACGGCTCACAATGGTCAGGGCGGAGAACTCCATGCGGAGGGCCCTGAGGCGGGCCAAGTGCCTCGAGGCAATCCGCAGGGGTTTGGAGGTGGACACGTCGAGGGCCCTGCGGACCCTTGGGGCCATGGAGGAGGACCGCCTCTGGGATATTGAGCAGGATTTCGATGATGCCCTGGCCCGGGACATCCACAAGTGAGCCGTCAAACTAGCCCGCTGCCCTTGTACATAGTTATGTAGGTAGTGTTAGGTTTCATTTTTTTTAGGATTTATTTTGGACCTTTCGGACATTGGCCACATTTTTGTATATAGTTTATTTTATTAGTTAGTGTAGTTAGATAGGTTTCCTTTCCTTTGTTGGGATAATGGACCCTGGCTTGTTCGTATGTAAATAGTTCACTGTTGGATTGTATTTTTCTTTCACATTTTAACCATGGAGCAATGGCTTTCTATTTCATTTCCCATTAGATTTTGTTTTCTGGACAGTGACTTTGGACACCATTACTTTGGATTTTGATTTTTGGTTTTGCTTTTTTTCTCGGACATGCTTCTTTTCATTTTTGTACTTTCCCATTTCTGTTTCTTTATTTTTTATTCTATTTATGTTTCCTTCAATACATATTTTTTTATCAAACTTCAATGTGTAGTATCATCTCATTGGTTTAATGCATATCATGATATGGCTTTTGAGATTCACTGACACCCTTTGGGTGTATGTGAGGGAAATGTGTTTGTTTCGGAACTTGCAATTGGTGTTCTGTCATGTAATCGCCAATTATGAGTGGGTGGATGCAATACTCGGGTGGGTGTTTTGCATTTGGAGGCTGACCATAGGGACCAGGGATCTAGATTGTGATGACATGTTGGCTGGGGAACATGAGTTGGACATGGGTAGGGGCCTGCTGGCAGGTGCCCCACAGTGCTGGGGGGTGGGGGTGGTGGGAGACATGAGTGGGGGCCTGGTGGAGGCTGCCCCTGGTGGCTGTGGGGTGGGGGTGGTGGTAGACATGAGTGGGGGCCTGGTGGAGGGTGCCCCTGCACTGCTGGGGGGTGGGGGTGGTGGGAGACATGAGTAGGGGCCTGGTGGAGGCTGCCCCTGGTGGCTGGGGAGTGGGGGTGGTGGTAGACATGGGTGGGGGCCTGGTGGAGGCTGCCCCTGCACTGCTGGGGGGTGGGGGTGGTGGGAGACATGAGTGGGGGCCTGGTGGAATCTGCCCCTGGTGGCTGGGGGATGGGGGTGGTGGTAGACATGAGTGGGGGCCTGGTGGAGGGTGCCCCTGCACTGCTGGGGGATGGGGGGGGTGGGAGACATGATTGGGGGCCTGGTGGAGGCTGCCCCTGGTGGCTGGGGGGTGGGGGTGGTGGTAGACATGGGTGGGGGCCTGGTGGAGGCTGCCCCTGCACTGCTGGGGGGTGGGGGTGGTGGGAGACATGAGTGGGGGCCTGGTGGAATCAGCCCCTGGTGGCTGGGGGATGGGGGTGGTGGTAGACATGAGTGGGGGCCTGGTGGAGGGTGCCCCTGACTGCTGGGGGGTAGGGGGTGGTGGGAGACATGGGTGGGGGCCTGGTGGAGGCTACCCCTGGTGGCTGGGGGGTGGGGGTGGTGGTAGACATGGGTGGGGGTCTGGTGGAGACTGCCCCTGCACTGCTGGGGGGTGGGGGTGCAGGGGGACATGAGTGGGGGCCTGGTGGAGGCTGCCCCTGCACTGCTGGGGGTGGGGGTGCAGGGGGACATGAGTGGGGGCCTGGTGGAGGCTGCCCCTGCACTGCTGGGGGGTGGGGGTGGTGGGAGACATGAGTGGGGGCCTGGTGGAATCTGCCCCTGGTGGCTGGGGGATGGGGGTGGTGGTAGACATGAGTGGGAGCCTGGTGGAGGGTGCCCCTGAACTGCTGGGGGGTGGGGGTGGTGGGAGACATGAGTGGGGGCCTGGTGGAGGCTGCCCCTGGTGGCTGGGGTGGGGGTGGTGGTAGACATGGGTGGGGGCCTGGTGGAGGCTGCCCCTGCACTGCTGGGGGTTGGGGGTGGTGGGAGACATGAGTGGGGGCCTGGTGGAATCTGCCCCTGGTGGCTGGGGGATGGGGGTGGTGGTAGACATGAGGGGGGCATGGTGGAGGGTGCCCCTGACTGCTGGGGGGTAGGGAGTGGTGGGAGACATGGGTGGGGGCCTGGTGAAGGCTGCCACTGGTGGCTGGGGGTTGGGGGTGGTGGTAGACATGGGTAGGGGCCTGGTAGAGGCTGCCCCTGCACTGCTGGGGGGTGGGGGTGGTGGTAGACATGAGTGGGGGCCTGGTGGAATCTGCCCCTGGTGGCTGGGGGATGGGGGTGGTGGTAGACATGAGTGGGGGCCTGGTGGAGGCTGCCCCTGGTGGCTGGGGGGTGGGGTGGTGGTAGACATAGGTGGGGGCCAGGTGGAGGCTGCCCCTGCACTGCTGGGGGGTGGGGTGGTGGGAGACATGAGTGGGGGCCTGGTGGAATCTGCCCCTGGTGGCTGGGGGATGGGGGTGGTGGTAGACATGAGTGGGGGCCTGGTGGAGGGTGCCCCTGACTGCTGGGGGATAGGGGGTGGTGGTAGACATTGGTGGGGGCCTGGTGGAGGCTGCCCCTGGTGGCTGGGGGTGGGGGCGGTGGTAGACATGGGTGGGGGCCTGGTGGAAGCTGCCCCTGCACTGCTGGGGGGTGGGGATGCAGGGGGACATGAGTGGGGGCCTGGTGGAGGCTGCCCCTGCACTGCTGGGGGGTGGGGTGCAGGGGGACATGAGTGGGGGCCTGGTGGAGGCTGCCCCTGCACTGCTGGGGGGTGGGGGTGGTTGGAGACATGAGTGGGGGCCTGGTGGAGGCTGCCCCTGCACTGCTGGGGGTGGGGGTGCAGGGGGACATGAGTGGGGGCCTGGTGGAGGCTGCCCCTGCACTGCTGGGGGGTGGGGGTGGTGGGAGACATGAGTGGGGGCCTGGTGGAATCTGCCCCTGCACTGCTGGGGGATGGGGGTGGTGGTAGACATGAGTGGGGGCCTGGTGGAGGCTGCCCCTGCACTGCTGGGGGGTGGGGTGGTGGGAGACATGAGTGGGGGCCTGGTGGAGGCTGCCCCTGGTGGCTGGGGGGTGGGGGTGGTGGTAGACATGGGTGGGGGCCTGGTGGAGGCTGCCCCTGCACTGCTGGGGGGTGGGGGTGGTGGGAGACATGAGTGGGGGCCTGGTGGAATCTGCCCCTGGTGGCTGGGGGATGGGGGTGGTGGTAGACATGAGTGGGGGCCTGGTGGCGGGTGCCCCTGCACTGCTGGGGGATGGGGGTGGTGGGAGACATGGGTGGGGGCCTGGTGAAGGCTGCCCCTGGTGGCTGGGGGGTGGTGGTAGACATGGGTGGGGGCCTGGTGGAGGCTGCCCCTGCACTGCTGGGGGGTGGGGTGCAGGGGGACATGAGTGGGGGCCTGGTGGAGGCTGCCCCTGCACTGCTGGGGGGCGGGGGTGGTGGGAGACATGAGTGGGGGCCTGGTGGAATCTGCCCCTGGTGGCTGGGGGAAGGGGGTGGTGGTAGACATGAGTGGGGGCCTGGTGGCGGGTGCCCCTGCACTGCTGGGGGATGGGGGTGGTGGGAGACATGAGTGGGGGCCTGGTGGAGGCTGCCCCTGGTGGCTGGGGGGTGGGGGTGGTGGTAGACATGGGTGGGGGCCTGGTGGAGGCTGCCCCTGCACTGCTGGGGGGTGGGGATGCAGGGGGACATGAGTGGGGGCCTGGTGGAGGCTGCCCCTGGTCGCTGGGGGATGGGGGTGGTGGTAGACATGAGTGGGGGCCTGGTGGAGGGTGCCCCTGACTGCTGGGGGGTAGGGGGTGGTGGGAGACATTGGTGGGGGCCTGGTGGAGGCTGCCCCTGGTGGCTGGGGGGTGGGGGTGGTGGTAGACATGGGTGGGGGCCTGGTGGAGGCGGCCCCTGCACTGCTGGGGGTGGGGGTGCAAGGGGACATGAGTGGGGGCCTGGTGGAGGCTGCCCCTGCACTGCTGGGGGGTGGGGGTGCAGGGGGACATGAGTGGGGGCCTGGTTGAGGCTGCCCCTGCACTGCTGGGGGGTGGGGGTGGTGGGAGACATGAGTGGGGGCCTGGTGGAGGCTGCCCCTGCACTGCTGGGGGGTGGGGTGCAGGGGGACATGAGTGGGGGCCTGGTGGAGGCTGCCCCTGCACTGCTGGGGGGTGGGGGTGGTGGGAGACATGAGTGGGGGCCTGGTGGAGGCTGCCCCTGGTGGCTGGGGGGTGGGGGTGGTGGTAGACATGGGTGGGGGCCTGGTGGAGGCTGCCCCTGCACTGCTGGGGGTGGGGGTGCAGGGGGACATGAGTGGGTGCCTGGTGGAGGCTGCCCCTGCACTGCTGGGGGGTGGGGGTGGTGGGAGACATGAGTGGGGGCCTGGTGGAATCTGCCCCTGCACTGCTGGGGGATGGGGGTGGTGGTAGACATGAGTGGGGGCCTGGTGGAGGCTGCCCCTGCACTGCTGGGGGGTGGGGTGGTGGGAGACATGAGTGGGGGCCTGGTGGAGGCTGCCCCTGGTGGCTGGGGGTGGTGGTAGACATGGGTGGGGGCCTGGTGGAGGCTGCCCCTGCACTGCTGGGGGGTGGGGGTGGTGGGAGACATGAGTGGGGGCCTGGTGGAATCTGCCCCTGGTGGCTGGGGGATGGGGGTGGTGGTAGACATGAGGGGGGGCATGGTGGAGGGTGCCCCTGACTGCTGGGGGGTAGGGGGTGGTGGGAGACATGGGTGGGGGCCTGGTGAAGGCTGCCCCTGGTGGCTGGGGGGTGGTGGTAGACATGGGTGGGGGCCTGGTGGAGGCTGCCCCTGCACTGCTGGGGGGTGGGGTGCAGGGGGACATGAGTGCGGGCCTGGTGGAGGCTGCCCCTGCACTGCTGAGGGGCGGGGGTGGTGGGAGACATGAGTGGGGGCCTGGTGGAATCTGCCCCTGGTGGCTGGGGGATGGGGGTGGTGGTAGACATGAGTGGGGGCCTGGTGGAGGGTGCCCCTGCACTGCTGGGGGATGGGGGTGGTGGGAGACATGAGTGGGGGCCTGGTGGAGGCTGCCCCTGGTGGCTGGGGGGTGGGGGTGGTGGTAGACATGGGTGGGGGCCTGGTGGAGGCTGCCCCTGCACTGCTGGGGGGTGGGGATGCAGGGGGACATGAGTGGGGGCCTGGTGGAGGCTGCCCCTGGTCGCTGGGGGATGGGGGTGGTGGTAGACATGAGTGGGGGCCTGGTGGAGGGTGCCCCTGACTGCTGGGGGGTAGGGGGTGGTGGGAGACATTGGTGGGGGCCTGGTGGAGGCTGCCCCTGGTGGCTGGGGGGTGGGGGTGGTGGTAGACATGGGTGGGGGCCTGGTGGAGGCGGCCCCTGCACTGCTGGGGGTGGGGGTGCAAGGGGACATGAGTGGGGGCCTGGTGGAGGCTGCCCCTGCACTGCTGGGGGGTGGGGGTGCAGGGGGACATGAGTGGGGGCCTGGTGGAGGCTGCCCCTGCACTGCTGGGGGGTGGGGGTGGTGGGAGACATGAGTGGGGGCCTGGTGGAATCTGCCCCTGGTGGCTGGAGGATGGGGGTGGTGGTAGACATGAGTGGGGGCCTGGTGGAGGGTGCCCCTGCACTGCTGGGGGCTGGGGGTGGTGGTAGACATGAGTGGGGGCCTGGTGGAGGCTGCCCCTGGTGGCTGGGGGCTGGGGGTGGTGGTAGACATGGGTGGGGGCCTGGTGGAGGCTGCCCCTGGTGGCTGGGGGATGGGGGTGGTGGTAGACATGAGTGGGGGCCTGGTGGAGGGTGCCCCTGACTGCTGGGGGGTAGGGGTGGTGGGAGACATGGGTGGGGGCCTGGTGGAGGCTGCCCCTGGTGGCTGGGGGGTGGGGTGGTGGTAGACATGGGTGGGGGCCTGGTGGAGGCTGCCCCTGCACTGCTGGGGGGTGGGGGTGCAGGGGGGCATGAGTGGGGGCCTGGTGGAGGCTGCCCCTGCACTGCTGGGGGGTGGGGGTGGTGGGAGACATGAGTGGGGGCCTGGTGGAATCTGCCCCTGGTGGCTGGGGGATGGGGGTGGTGGTAGACATGAGTGGGGGCCTGGTGGAGGGTGCCCCTGCACTGCTGGGGGGTGGGGGTGGTGGGAGACGTGAGTGGGGGCCTGGTGGAGGCTGCCCCTGGTGGCTGGGGGGTGGGGGTGGTGGTAGACATGGGTGGGGGCCTGGTGGAGGCTGCCCCTGCACTGCTGGGGGGTGGGGTGGTGGGAGACATGCATTGTTGATCAGTAGTGCAAGGTGACATGTGGGTTGGCTGGGGGGCATGCCCATGGTGGATGGGATGCCTGCGGGACATGAGCAGGGGTGCATGGTAGTCCCCCGTGGTGTGGGCTGCCTGCAGGGGCCATGGAGGTTGTAGAGCCAACACCTGGGAGGACCCACACCGCCAATTCACGTGTAGTACTCCCCAGAACCCCTGAAATACACGTACCCTGCTGAAATTGCATGTGGAACTTCCCGCGCACCCCTGAAATACACGTACCCTGCTGAAATCACGTGTGGAACTTCCCGCGCACCCATGGAATACACGTACCCTGCTCGCACTGGGCCAATCGCGTGTGGAACTTCCCGCGCACCCCTGGAATACACGTACCCTGCTGAAATCGCGTGTGGAACTTCCCGCGCACCCCTGAAATACACGTACCCTGCTCGCACGGGGCCAATCGCGTGTGGAACTTCCCGCGCACCCCTGAAATACACGTACCCTGCTGAAATCGCGTGTGGAACTTCCCGCGCACCCCTGGAATACACGTACCCTGCTCGCACGGGGCCAATCGCGTGTGGAACTTCCCGCACACCCCTGAAATACACGTACCCTGATGGAATCGCATGTGGAACTTCCCGCGCACCCCTGAAATACACGTACCCTGATGGAATCGCATGTGGAACTTCCCGAGCACCCCTGAAATACACGTACCCTGCTGAAATCACGTGTGGAACTTCCCGCGCACCCCTGAAATACACGTACCCTGCTCGCCCGGGGCCAATCGCATGTGGGACTTCCCGCGCACCCCTGAAATACACGTACCCTGATGGAATCGCGTGTGGAACTTCCCGCGCACCCCTGAAATACACGTACCCTGCTGCAATCGCGTGTGGAACTTCCCGCGCACCCCTGAAATACACGTACCCTGCTCGCACGGGGCCAATCGCGTGTGGGACTTCCCGCGCACCCCTGAAATACACGCACCCTGCTGAAATCGCGTGTGGAACTTCCCGCGCACCCCTGGAATACACGTACCCTGCTCGCACGGGGCCAATCGCGTGTGGAACTTCCCGCGCACCCCTGAAATACACGTACCATGATGGAATCGCATGTGGAACTTCCCGCGCACCCCTGAAATACACGTACCCTGCTGAAATCACGTGTGGAACTTCCCGCGCACCCCTGAAATACACGTACCCTGCTCGCACGGGGCAAATCGCATGTGGGACCTCCCGCGCACCCCTGAAATACACGTACCCTGATGGAATCGCGTGTGGAACTTCCCGCGCACCCCTGAAATACACGTACCCTGCTGCAATCGCGTGTGGAACTTCCCGCGCACCCCTAAAATACACGTACCCTGCTCGCACTGGGCCAATCGCGTGTGGGACTTCCCGTGCACCCCTGAAATACACGCACCCTGCTGAAATCGCGTGTGGAACTTCCCGCGCACCCCTGGAATACACGTACCCTGCTCGCACGGGGCCAATCGCGTGTGGAACTTCCCGCGCACCCCTGAAATACACGTACCCTGCTGAAATCACGTGTGGAACTTCCCGCGCACCCCTGATGCACACGTACACAGGACAATCGCGTGTGGAACTTCCCGCGAACCACTGAAATACACGTTCCCCGCTTGGCGTTTGCTGTTTGCCAGCCCTGTGAACTGGTCCAGGGTTAGCGCAGCCCTTTGCGATTATTTGGGAATTTTGAAAGCTTTTCCTTGCGCGAGGGCGTTCTTGGGGGCGTAACTGGCGCTGCTGCAGGGTCGCTGCGCCATGCTGTGCCACGGCTGGTTTTGGATGCGAAAATCCATGAATACGCTGTGCGCGGAAATCGATTTTAGCGCACGCGGCTGGCGCAGACATTCGCACGTGCATGCTGTGCGCCAGTCGCGTGCTCCACTTTTGTGCAAATTTCTATGAATTACCCTGATAATCTGCCTTTCCTGAAAGGGGAGAGGTGCTAAAATGACACTCTACTCTTGGTTTAATAAATCCTTGCACCAGCTCTCTCCCCAAGCCTTACCGACTCTTGACAATTGACTTACTCTTCATCAGCCCCGCTCACCTGTTAGGCACTGGCACAGTCTAGTCCACCTAATATCTACTAGCACCCTACAAAAGGTGCTTTACCAATCATGACACTGAGAAGAAAGGCTGAATCTCATGATCCAAGCCCATGTTCTTTCTGTCTGCTGCCAATGACAACGTTTCTCTGATTGCACACTTACTTAGCCCATGGCTTCTTTTTACAAGCAGTCTGTATGCTGGTTACTTTTATTTATGTTTGCATTTATTTATTTATTTACCTATTTATATATTTAATTAATTATTTATTTATATATATAGTTCTTACAAGAACTTTTAAAATCAACATGATTACACACAAATATACTAATACATCACATTTACACAATACGTACACAATTAACATATCACGTACATAATATTGATTTCAATCACCAATTCATTATCTTATTACATCTCATAATTACACATCAACAGACATATAACATTATTTCATCAATGTCGAACATTACTAGTTCATTTAAAATTCCTTCAAGATACTTAATGACACTACTGAAGATTCCTCTGTATTTTTCATGGAGATATATACAAACCCTTCTCCATCACCTGTAGAGGGCCATAGGGGCCATGCTTGATTCAGTATTTAAACAGAATGACCAGGACTTTATCAAGTTAAACTCATGCACAAGTGTTCCCAACGTCGTCATATATAGCGGATCCATACAAGGGAATTCCGTAAGGACATGTTTGGCAGATTCAGGGTTAGTTATAATTTACACATTCTACAGAATCTATTCTCTTTGGAAAGATTCTATTTTTCTCCAAAGACTGCCGGGACAGGTAACTGATTTGTGCGCATTTCAAAAGAAAACTGCACACTGCCCGGTCAGGGCAGAGTTACAGATGTAGTTCAGGTTTCAGGTAGCGATGAACCACCTGTGCTACACATTCATAGCTTTTTAATTCAGAGGGGTGCGCATAATTGCACTGCCAGTTCCATTTTGCCAGGCATCTGCTAAACCCACCTTTCAGTGTGAGATAGTCTGAACACTGCTTACAATCAGGAACCCAGTCAATAGTGACACACAGTTCATTGAAGCATTTTACAAATGGCCGCAAAACACAGTGGGCCAACTCTAAGCCATAACTCTCCCCTGACTTGGCCAGTAAGGGACAAATACATAGCTCTCAACTCACACGCTTTTGGCGGGTGTTACCCGCCCTGTAAAAGGCTGACTCACCCGCCAAGCCTCCAGCACTCCCATTCATTTCAATGGGCGTCTCACCCGCCAAAAACAAAATCGGGTGATTTCACCCGCCTTTGCAACACAAATGGTTCAGAGCTATGCAAATAGGAGCTGCAATTGCCTTTAGCACCAGTGCACGAGTCAGCAACTGTGATTTTAAAGAGAGTAAACCTAGTTCCAGACGCACATATTGGATCGAGGTAGACCTAGGTAACTCCAATATTATTTCTCCAGAAATAGGCCTAGGTGTTCCAAGGACTTTTGGACTGGAAACAATCGGAAGCAGCCTCTCTGTGACTCTGTAGCACTAACGCTGTGAGGTGCGGCTTGATTAGTTTCCGTGTCACGTTCTCCTACGCCGAGAGGTTCTTTCCTCTACCTTTGAAGCATCGGGAGCATCGAGAGCAGATTTCAGGTTGCGGTCTGCTTTTGCTTTTGTTGGAGTTTTGTCTGTGTGTTGCAAACCTTGCTGCCTGAATTCTGCATGAAGCGGGGAGCGGGCAGCCTGAAGCCTGAAACCTGAAGTAAACCCTGCTTGCCCTACTCGCTCCTATTGCTCCTCCCCAGTTCAGCAGCCTGTGGAGGAGAAACGGGGTGAGGCATCCGGCACCCGGCACCTGGCACTTGGCACCAGTGCGAATGTCTGGTGAGGCACTAAGGGGGTAAGGCTCTCGTTTTTGCTCTTGCTTTTGCTCTTGCTCCTAGGGCGTCAAGCCTCGAGTGCTCAAGCCTCAAGTGCTAGCTTCCAGCTAAATAGCTAAAAGTCAACAGCTAATTGCTAACCACTAATCGCTAATTGCTATATATATATATATATATATAGGCTATAGGCTATATATAGGCGGAATCCAGTCTGCCCAGCCCCCCCCAATCCTCCCCGTGTGCGCCTGTGCATTTGTGGAGATAATGTCTGACTCTCCTAAAACCGGACCCCAACTTGTCACAATACTCTCCAGCATCGACGGATGCTGAATCCATGGACTGCTGCGCCCCACAAAGGCCTGTCTGGTCTTCCGACCAGCAAGACACACAAGGCAAACAAGTTAACCATGCCTGACATCTCGACACAAAATACTCTTGCCACTAACCTTGAGTCACCTCTGTCTGAGTTGCCTGAAGCTGCACCTCAGCCTCAGCCCTTTATGCAGTCTGCACTGGCAGGCTCCTTGATTCAAGCTGCTCCACTTCCTTTGAATGATGCTGCCTACTCAGCGGACGGGTGTGCCATTTTTCAGGCTTTGGTGGATGATCACCCGATTATGTTGTTGACACTTTCAACTCTTGCTTCAGTTCCCATGTCCGTATCGGACCATGAGCATACCCTGATCCCACGAGACTCACGAGATTCACCGATGAATGCGGCTCACCCGACATTTATTTCTCCCCGTTCGACATCACGGACGCCGAGATCATGAGCGTCTCACAGGTTACTGAGGAGGCCGCACAGCCTGAATCAGCTGATCCTAATGTGACTCTCGCGACCTCACCGGTATTGAGCCGCGCTACAGAAAACTCAACCAACTGCTTGCTCGACCCGGATCTTGAAGCTGCTTAAGTTACTACGGTCAAGCCTCGAGCTGCCCACGATGTAACGAAATTTGCAACCGCAGTTGCGAAACCCACTGTCTCACTTTCTAACCCACAAGCTTTGAACTCACCGGAAACCAATAACTTACTTTTGCCATCCCCTGTCAAAATTGTTGCAGGTTCTTTGCCGCAACCAATTGTGAAACTTACCTCGGCCGCTTCACTCGCCTCTACGCCTCAACAAGCGCCTTCCTGCCGCCCTGCCGAGAAATCCTTGGAATCCCGGAAAATGGCAAGCCTGCCCTTATCTTCTGAAACTAGAAATTTGTCTAAAAAAGTGCGATTGATTCCTGACGCGGCCAACTTTTCAAACATGCAAACTCCTCATAGTGACTCATCACGTCGAGCGAGTCTGAGTGCTGACTGTTCTACAACTCCGTCTGCAAAATCAAGTCTCTCAGTTGCGGCTGTCATTCAAATCCACAACAATGTCCTTGCAGCATCATCACAAGCAATTATTTCCTTTGTCAATCTTTATGAATCAGTGAATGAATCTATTTGTGATCAGGCTGCCATTTTGATGACATTAACCACTAAAATGGACCAATTTGATAGCATCACCCAATTCTTGAAACATCAAATGCAGGCAGAAGCTGAATCAACGATGCAATGCCAACTTCGGCTTGCCGACCTGGTGGCACGTCATCACTGTCAAAATAACAGTCTGACCTCACGGTTGCTAGATGCTGTCAAATGGATGAGAAAGCAAACCAATTCAGTCAACACCTCATGTGGCTGCCAGCACAAAATTTTGAACAACGAAAACTCAGCCAAATCAGGCGCCCACAGACCCCCTTTTGCGAATTCATTACACACAAACTCCTCTGAGGTGCCCGGCTCAAGCGATGCTCTGAGTGTGTCACCAGGAGATTCTCAACCAACGCCAAGTGCTGACCTAACCATGCCTGACTTCACGTTCCAACAGTGATGTGGCTCAGCCCTCACTTGAGGTTAACAAATATGTGATCATTCCAGGTCTACCGGCTTCCATTACAGGGCACGAAAAGCGTCCCAAAGGTCAGCTCCAACTGGACTTGCAAGCACCGCAATGTGCCTCATTCGGAATCTTTGTTGGCCAAGCAAAATCAGGTAATGTCATTATTTCACCAAAAATAATGCCTGCAGCTCCTCCATTAAAACCGACGGTTCCGACTAAGAAGCAAAAGTCTGCTCCAGTACAAGGCCTTACAAAAATAAACCCAGCACTTCTGGTCATTCTAACTCAGAAAAATGTATAAGAAATCTGACAACCCCCCCAAGACCGGGGCTCTTTGTACGCAACACTGGTGCAAGTGGACCTAGCGCTGGGCTACTGATAATGACTCGCATCTCTCCAAATTGGTCTTCTCCGATCTGTTTTAATCCTAACCCATATGTCCAAGGAATCATCATGCACACACAGAATCCTAGTCCAGCTATGAAAAAACAACTTCTCATTATTAACATCTATTGGAACCCTGCAAAAATCAGTGCAAAGGTGTTTGTCAATTCTGTATGTAATTTAATGGATGATGCTATGTTGTTATACAACAATTTAACAATTATTTGTTGTGGGGACTTCAACTGTTCATGGTATCAATTTGATCAGTCAACCAATTGTTATAAGCGGCGTCCATCAAGGGATGTGCCAGCCAGAGGGCAAATGTGGGCCGACGCAATGAAATCGCGAGACTGTGTTATGTTAAATGGTGCTTGTCAGTGGCGACATCCCTGCCCAGCCAACCTGGCACCCGTGAGCCTCAGCATAGCATCATTGACTATTTCTGGGTTTCAAGGACCTTGGAGCCGAAGATTTTAAGCCTGCAAATTCAACACATGACTACCAGTGACCATAAGCTTTTGAAACTTAGCTGTCTGTTAGACACTTCTACCTCTGGTCAAGTATACAATCTTCCAATTGAAACCAATACTGCAGGAAATCGTTTTTGCATAAATGCCCGGCAGATCAGTTGTATGACTGACAGATTTGTTGGCCTATTGAATGGTGTTGATTATCCCTCACTACTAATTAACCATCAAATCGTCACCAAGGATCGGGCTCTAACGCACACTCATCATAATCATGCGTTTAGCCTAGTCATCCATGAGGAAAAGAAATCCCTACGTCAAGACCTACGCACAATAAAAAAATGTTTACCAAAGAGTCTGGTACCAGATGCAGTGAGAATGAGAAGAGCCATCTACAGGAATTGGTTAATCCCACATAAAGTTATTATCGAACAAGATCGTGCCGAGCTGATGATGAAGCTTTTAATCACCAAGAACACTCGAGAAATTTGGCAGATATTAAACATGGGTACAATGGACCGTTCAACTACACCTCAAAATACCATCTCTGATGATAGAAGGTCCAGACATTTCTCTGATGTTTTTGCCAGTTCATCTAACCATGTTGTGCGTTATTCAGCTGCAAGTCAGGGTCCTTGGGCTGTTGCCACCTCGCTCGATGAAATTGAACTGTCAATCAAGAGTCTAAAGAATTCTCGCGCTGCTGGCCCTGACTTGATCATTAATGTGATGCTCAAAGAGAATCTAACTGTCTGGGCCACCTTTATTGAGCGTTTATTTGCCTGCATTGCTCTGCAAAAATGTCTTCCGGTGTCATGGCTAACAGCCATTATAGTCCCCATTCATAAGAAAGGTAGCTGGGATTGCCCAGACAATTACCGACCAATTGCTCTCCTACATACAATCGGGAAGATCTTTGGTTCTCAGCTGCGCTTGAAACTTGTTCAATGGGCGCAATCATCTGGTATTCCCGACGTACGGCAAACTGGCTTCACAAAAGGTGTGGGTGTCGATGTCAACCTTTTGATTCTCACAATCCTGAAATTTGAAGCTCAGAAAGCTAGGTATAACATCTACCTAGCATTTATTGATATGAAGCAGGCCTTCAACTGTATAAACAGAGGCCTCCTCTGGAACAAATTAAAAAAGTGGAAGTGCCCATCAAATATTCTTGATGCAATTATGGCTCTTCACTCGAACACCTCAATCTGGGTACGCCTAAATAGAAACAGAGACCTGTCCGATCCCATTCCAATGGCAAGGGGTGTAAAGCAGGATTGCCCCCTTGCCGTGGATCTGTTCAAACTATTTTTGGCTGATTTACTGGATCATTTAGGTCATGTCCACTGTTTTTCCCCAAAGGTTAACCGAGTTCCAGTAAGTTGCATTGCCTACGCAGATGATCTGGTGCTAATTGATAGAACTCAAATTGGTCTCCAAAGGTTGCTCAACTCTTTATATGAGTACCTAACGATCAATGAGCTCACAATTAACACTGAAAAAACAAAAATTTTGGCAATCGGCACTGCTTCACGTAAAAAGGCAAAGGCGTTTACGTGGACTGTAGACGGCCAGTTCCTTCACACTATAGACTCAATAAGATATTTGGGTGTGCAGTTTAACAATTCCATTTGTGAACATCAATGGGTGAAAGACCTGAAATTAAAAACCATGAGTCTTGCCTTTCAAGCAGCAAAAATAAACAAATGTTATGGCAAATTTTCATTATTCCCGGTCTTAACGTAATAGTTACAAAAGGTTGTACCTATATTAACTTTTGCTGTCAGCTGGAACATCAGCGAGCGCATTTGGAATTCTCTAGAGGGGCGTTTTTGGCGCTATGTTCTCCATCTACCACAATGCGTCTCAATGATATCTTTACGTGATGAACTGTCATTGAACTCACTGCATAGCCATGTGATTTGGGAAATCAATCACATTATTGCGAAAAATGTCTGTTGAGAATCCAATGCCCGCCTATCAAATATTCAACAAATTCTATGTTGATACCAATGCTACCTTATTAGATATGTGGCTTCTGAGAGTACAAGCCTGGGTTGATGCCGCAGGAATCTCTGAGTTTGATCTTTTGACTAGACCACAAATTGCAAAAAAGAAATTTAAGTCTTGGGCTTGGATCATCAACATAGATAAACGAAAAAAGCTATCTTCAACATACTGACTAGACATTGGTCAAAAAAAGCTAAATCTTCAGTCGCATTATTTAATGCATTCTCCTTCTCGCTACTATCACAAGCAATTCCTCAGGTTTTGATTGAATATCTTGAAATCTAAGGAAATACTTTGGCAACGAAAAGTCAAACTGGTAAAAGACAATCTATGTCGCTTCTGTTCATTGGCAGTTGAATCGCTGAAACACCTAATTATTGAGTGCGAGAAAACTAGTGCCTTGCGATCTATACACCTGGGTCAATTTGCTCCCTTAGATGATGATATGTTCACTTGGTGGCTTAAGATTTCATCTGGTGAAAATGCAAAACATGTTGGTGCAATTGTAAACTATCTAGATGCACTTCTGAAATGCCCGTTTTGAGCCGTGATTTCAAGACTCAATTCTGTGTTCTGGTGAAAATGAACAGAGAATTAATTGATTTCTTGCATGCTGTGTACAAACTGGCTGATGTATTCTTATCTTTGTTTCTGATTATCTGCCTTCTTCCTTTCCTTGATGTGAAGAGCTATTGGTTTTGGAGGAGTTTGGTGCAATGTCAGTAGAATTGAAACAAAAGTTTTTACATATGTTAAAACTGTAGATTTTTCAAAGAAAAAAAAAAGAAATAGGCCTCAGCCACATCTAGCCATTTCAAGTCCTTCATAACTAGCGCTTCTAGCCCATACCAAATTGCAGGGCAAAACCACTGTTTATAAAGTGCTACTACCCTTTTAAGTGAGAACCCTGCATTTTCCCTGGTACATTCTTTTGTCAAACAGGAAATTTGCTTTGCCCTTCTTGATTTAATTTCAATGATGTCCCCATATCCTTCGGTAGAAGACATCTGGAGTCCCAGATTCTGAAATGTGTCGGTGTAATCTACAGAGCCCATGTTTCCAACAATCTTACATCTGTTTGTTTTCCTTCCAGAGACCAGCATTATCTTTGTTTTATTCAAATTAATTGAAAACAGGTTCTCCTTCGAGTGCAACCTCAGTTCATTTAACACAGACTACCTACCTGCCAGCATATGATCAAAGATTGCTAGGTCATCGGCGTACAACATTGCAGAGATCTGACAAGCTCCAATCTTTTGTGTGCACCCTGTCATACCCTTTAGCCGGGCCAAACGATCGGATAAATAAATGTTGAACGACAAGGAGGCAAGCATACGACCTTGCCTTACCCGCCTGCTAATTCTCATCGGCCTTGACATCTGCCCTTCATCGCCCAGTCGAATCTGGCCCATTGTTTCCACATGCAGGGCCATGATTACTTCAAGCAACCAACTAGGGCAGCCCCTTCTTCGCATTTTCCTCCTAAGGGCCCTATGATCCACCTGATCAAAAGCAGACCTAAAGTCCACAAAACACTGTACACTGAGGGGCTGTGATATTGTTTTGCAGGAGAAATGATTGTGTCCAAGACTCGGATATCGTGGATCGTGCTTGATCCAGGACGAAAACCGGTTTGGAAGGAATCAAGAATGATATTATTGCTCACCCAAGACTGTAGGTGTTTCAACACATAGGAGACAAACACCTTGCCCATAATATCTAACAGTGATAGTAGCCTATAATTGTCAGGGGATAATCTATCCCCAGAATTAAAGACTGGGACCAGAATCAAGTATTTCCATGAATCTGGTATCACTTTGCGGTATAAGGGACACAAAATACCTGCCCATAATTCCACATCTCCCTTCAATACCGCCGCTGACAGACCATTTGTGCCCAGAGCCCTAGGATCGCTTCATCTGCTGCACAGACAGGTTTTCAGCAATACACTTGATAGGCCATTCAGAGATGGCAGGGCCACCATCATCTGTCATGTATTTCTCATGATACATTCACTCCTCAATATGAGTGACCCATGCCTTCTCCATGATAGGATTTAGAATTAATGAAGGGGGGTCTTCTAGCCAAGGTCAATACCCTCCACAAACTACTAACATTTCTACTCTTTAAGATCTCAATCATACATTGCCAATCCACAGTTAACCCCCCCCCCCCAACACTGCTGCCTCCTAGCAAGCCAGTTTCTAAACTGATTCTTCAGCCTACAACTCTACAAGAATTTCTCAGCAGGGAGTATGCCGAAATTGAGACTTTTTTTAAATCTCTCGGTTGTTTCCTAAGTCTTCCCCTGGCTATATTTATCTCCAGGTCAAGGGCTTGGCTAGTCGGTCTGTCCAACCCTAAGGTAGTCTTACCCCTCCTCTTCCCAGATCTCTTGTCGAGAGCCGTAAGCCAATGCTCGATTTCATTTGCAGCCAGCAGTTTTATGCTGGAGTTGGTATCTAGCAATTCAGACCGCAGAATGCAACAAGCCCTAGTAACATTTTGCTCTGACCAAATCAGCCTATTACCAGCCTGGGTGGCTAACAAGTTTGCTGAGCATCTGGATTTTTGATGAGGCAGCTCTAATCACCACTCCAGGACAAGTACTGAATGATCGCTGACCGATCTCATGCCGATCTTTAATGCACTAATATGGTAAGTCAGCGCATTAGTACTACAAACATAGTCCAGAGTAGCCCTTCTTGTTCCCTCCTGCCAAGTAGGCCTCGCCGGGATGTCACCTTCAGTTCTCCCATTTAATACTACCAATTCCCACTCGGATAAAAATCAAAACCACTTTCTACCCCTAGCATTAGTCTCTTAAGTACCATTTGACCTTTATCGGCAACAGTACTAAATTTACCAGTAATTGCGAGGTTCCACAACCGGCATTGAAATCCCCCACCAGTAAGATCCTCTCCTCACCCAGCTTCTTTACCCAATTTGTAATCAACACATCCACATAGGTAAATATAGCATCGGTCCCAGCACCTCCCGGGGATCATATATATTGATCAATAATACCCTTTTTAAGTTGGTTCCCCCTCACCCCCAGGCTTATTTCCACCACCAGTACATTACCATCCGGGTCAATGGGATACACTATACTAGAAAATAGCTCATTTTGTACACCAATTAAAAGTCCTCCAAAAGGGCGTCCGACAGACCCTTTTTTGGCTAGGGCCTGATGTATACTGAACCCATCAACCAAAAAAGGAGTACTTAGCCAAGTTTCTTGGAGCATGAAAACCGAGTGTTGTGGCAGAATGTCAATAGAGGGACCCTTCTGAAGAAAATGGAAATGGCCTGTGGTGTTCCATGAGGCAACAGTGAATTTTCATTTGTCCGTACTGTCACATCCTGCAAACATACTCTTTAACCACAACGAGCCTTCGGCATTGTCAATAGCTGTACTGGTCCCCACACTCTTCCCTTTTTCCACATGCATCGGTTTCGCAAGGTGGGAACAGTGATTGCAACAGTCGCCCATGGCTGCGACTAGACTGACTTTGTCCAATTCATACCCAAGACATTCTAATGAATCAGAGTGGGCTCTAATCATTGAGGCAGTCAGCGGCAGACAACAATGAAGCCACGCACATCCCCCTACCCCAGTTTGCACTGGTTCAATGAAATCAAAGTCACATGAACTGAGGATGTGTAGCACAAAGATTCCCACATACACTGAGTAGTGCACCTCTGTTGATATGCTTGATGTTGCCTTTGGTCCCCAACTTTCTAATTGATTTTATTTTTATATCAAGGGCCTGGGCACTCCGCAGGGTAGATTCAACATGTGACTTAAAAGGCACAGGACTTGTGCCAATAGAAACGGAGAGGCCCACAGATCCAGGAGTTCAAGCGGGCCTTGCCAAGACAGCCGTCTTCTGGGAGGGTACAATCGTCTCCATACTCACGGCTCCACAGATGGATGCAGGTGGGGAAGAACCCACCCCATCATTATCTTTTAAAAGCCAACTAGTCAATGCGCCAGCACTAAGTTGAAGATGCTTCTTCTTGTGGGCCGCCCTTTTTCTTGCCTGTTTCCTGCATTTTATTTTGCTTGCCACTGTCACAATTGTAGAATTGAGAGGCTGATTGGTCTCATTGCAGATATCACCTCACAAGCTGCATTTCTGGTGGCAAGCCTTTTTTGCTTCTCCCTCCAACAATGTTTATCCAATTTTCTCAGCCAGCTTCCTCGTCTGGTAAGGGAATTAAAATAGTCTGGGGGCCCGATGCCCTGACAGGCAGATGGTTTTGTACTCCTCCTTCACTTGTCATAACATCGCATTGGCCCGAATCGTGGTAAGACATCTTAGGTCCTAGTAGCTGTACAATATAATCATTTTGTTTTGTTACTTCGTCATGGATACGACCACATAATTTCAATAGGATTTTTATGGCAAAATGTAGGACATCCAACGAAGAGCCCACCTCCAAATCCGATGAATGGTCGCCCAGAGGATGAATTAATGACCCTGGCGAGGGAGTAACCCCCTCTTCTTGATCCCAATTTACCTCCTGCGTATCCTCCCGCTCCCCCAGTGTGGCTGAGGAGGGAAATAGGTTTTGCGTCACTGCTGTGACGGAAAGAGATCCTCCAAAGGAGCACAGGGGTTTTCAGATTGACTTCCAAATGCATTCACATTGCACGTAGTCATAACTCTGGTGGGATCCGAGAAATGGGCGCCATTACAAATGGAGTAACAGCTGTAACAATGAATTATTGTCAATATCCCCAAATGTGGCTTTCGACATCGTCCCAAGTGACAGCGCCCCCAAGGATTTATTAAAAGCAACTGACTCGCTAGGGGTTGGTAGGGCATTCACGCAGTTTGATTTAAAATATTTTGTAATCTGACCTGCAGAGGACCCAGCCACGGCTGCTGCCGGGGCGAACCTTGCTTCACGTTGGTCCAACCCCATGGTCGATGCAGGCACGAAAGCACAACAGCGTCCAGCCACATCATGCTTAAAGCCGTTGGATTTGCTATTAGTCTTCCTCTTGATTTTTGTGCAAGTTATAAGTCCTTTGTGGGTGCCTTACATGGCATTACAAGCCATGCGCAAAAAAAGCACCAAGGAACACCAAATCATTTTTGATCGCTTGGTAAACAACGACATGTCACAGGGAGGAAATGTAACCAGACTGACTGCATGAGTGTAGACCAATATAACCCCATTACAACACTTGTCGTGTTTGCTTTAACCTTGATGACCAGTACAAAATGTCATTGCCAGAGTCAGAAAATGTAACCAGATTGGATGTAGCACCGCAGGCCAGTTTAGGCATGTAACAACACATCATGTCTGCTTTAAACTTGATGCACTCCCCAAATCCGAGGCCTGCTCCCCCGCACGCACGAATCAATCACATGTATTGGTTCAGCATTCATGCACATTTACTAGGGCACCCATACACATTCACACCGTTCATAACTCTTTCATCCAGGCACCCATAACATACACGCTTTCATTTACATGTGCACCCAAGCAACATACACTCATTCCTGCACATGCAGCCATGATTACAAACAACTTATTTTCCTTACCTGCAGCCCCAGTCCAGAATCCACTCTGGCACCATCAGGACAGGTGTCCATGATGGCTCTCCGGCTCCCACGGAACACGAACAGGAATCAGAAAACAGGGAGGTCTTCCTGGTTTTTGCACAAGTGCATAGGAGCCAGAACACTCCCTGCACAAGGAGCTCTGAAAGCACTGGAGGTACAGGACAGCCACCTACACACATTCAGAGCTGCAGTAGCCAAGCCTGCATCCCCAATCAGCCATGCGAGGCTGGGCAAGCAACACGCCCCTGGCTTTGCATGGCCATTGGACATGCGCTTTGGAGCACACAAACTGTCAAAGGGAAACCATGTTTCCTTTGACAGTTCAAGCCAGCCCAGGAGACCTCTATGCTGCAGCTGAGGAAGCGCTTAGTATTTTCATTTGGCTGACTTGGCAGCACAATCACAATGGGTGGGTCGACGCCCTGTCCCCCCTTATGGAAGGGCTGCCTCTGCATACCAAACATGCTGCATTATCAACTGCCCTGCAGTTAGGCACTGCATACCATCGCCAATGGCATCCAGCGCAGAGTAACATACTGCGCTGGGCATATGAATATCTGCATTTGCTCAAACTTCATAACTAGAGCATTTTTGGTGTAGTGGAACAGACAGGACCTTCATAAAAAGGATCCTTCTTGCAAGCCTGGTTTGAATATCTCACCCAGTCCAATACTTTATTAAATGTAATGTGTAGCACATGAAACAGTCTTTGAAATGTGTGATGGTGTTTTACATAGATTGGCTCAGTCATATAAAAGAATGGAAATGAGAACTTTGCTGTTGTGGCAGTGTAACAAGTGGCCCACATGAATGTGTTTCATAAATTAATCTATAGCTTCAAACCTCTCTGCCATTGGCCGACTTTTAGTTTTCTTCATAAAGCCAGGCCATGTGTCATGCCATGTGTCATGTGCGATTGCTTGGTAGCACGCGTTTTCTGAGAAGTGGCTGGCCTTGCAGAAATGGCTTCCTCGTATTATAATATACAGTCTAGAGCAACTCTCTGAAATGGGATCATGTGTCGATCTCCTGTACCTCACTGCACTGAGGCTGTGTGGCCGCTGAGCTCTTGCTTCATGCAAGGTGTATGAGCGATTTCTGATTTCCTGGTATTCAAAGGTCACGGTCAAGATTGTAGAGGAGTCTTGCCTTGATTGCTGTCCTGTGCTCAACACTGTGCTCAATAGAACAATTACACTCCAGACTTAAGAGCACCTTGTGACCCTCATGCTTCTTCCTCATTGGGCCTTTAAAGGAATGTGCACTCCAGTCTTATAGTACTGTAGAATGACTGCAATGATCATCCCTGAGATGACCAATCAGTTCAGGGTGCACTGCCCCTTTTGGGCAGAAAAACCATGGTCTGGAGGGTTGCCCAGAGGAGTACCAGAAGTTTAGATTAATTCAGGACCTTCCAGTCATCACTTATTTTGTTGTGCTTAAGTCCTCCCAGAGATGACAGCAAACATAAAGGAGCTTTTTGATCATGGGTATACCATGAAGGAAATCCCAGAATGGCTCCTGATGCTCAGAATTTCCCTTACATGGTCTGCTAGCTATTACTACACTGGAAGACATGGAGACCCACAGTAGAGAGTATGTGAGCATGACGAAGAGCTGTGTTCTATACGGGTGAGGGTAATGTGGGGGAGCTGTACTTTACTGCACATCCAAAAATCAAATGCCTTTTGTCATTCATTAAAATGATGAAAGAAACATGTCGCTGCTGAAATCTCGATTGCCTTCACTTAACAAGACTAAAGTCTTAAATGGAATAATATACCATGCTCGGTGAGCTCAGGATTTGAAAATGGCACGGAAATGTAAGTGAAACTTTACTGTTCTTTGGCAGACAAATATTGATGCTGCACAGCCATTGATAGAGAGTTTTCTAATGCGCAACAAAACGAAAACCCATCTAAATAGTTATCATCAAATTCCCTCTAACTTATTTAAAAATGTGGGTTTTTACTGCTTTGTGAAATTTGAGGAAAGACTAACTGTTCCTGATCTCCCATGGAGGACTATTCCATAGTTTAGGTCCATACTCAGAACTTCTATGGTCTCCTCTGTGTACACAAGAGGAGGAAGGAATAGACAAAGCAGCTTGTCCCCTGATCAAAGAGCCAGAGCTGGCTGGTTTAGGCTCAACGTCTCCACCAAATATGAAGGGGCACGGTTGTTCAGACATGTGTATATCATACACAACATTTTGAAGTTGATCCTGTCCTCCACTGCAAACCAGTGTATGGAGCGTCACAGCACTGAGATGGGTGAAAATTTGCTCACCCCAAACACCAGTCTAACGTGCCATTCTGTACCTTCTGGAGTCAATAGAGTTGTTTAGCCGGCGCACTACCTAGAAGGCTATTGCTATTGCAGTAATCTAGCTGCGAATTTACCAACGCTCCCACGACTGCAGCATGGTCCTTCTGAGGAACAAAAGGCAGAGCATGTGTTAGGAGACACACAGCGTAGAAGGCAGCTTGCACTTTGGACGCAATTTGACCTTCACTGCTAAGATTGTTCTGCCATATACAGCCAAGATTTTTTTTGACTTTCAAAAAGTACTTCAGATCAGATCCCAGGAAAAAAGGGGACGTGGGGCATTTATCCCCACTAAGCAGGTGTTTTGGTCCAAAGAGGACAACCTGCGTTTTATTCATATTAGGTTGGAGCCAATTAGTGGACATCTGACCAAACCTCCCTAACTTTAACGGAGGCTGCTGAGTTTTCAAGCCAACACGATATTTGTAACGTCCTCTTGCCTACAATCATATATGTACAGCATTATTCATCAAACTGGATAGTGGGTGCAAGTAGGGATCAGAGTTACCGCATGCCAACGTTCGGTACACCAAGAAGTGGTGGTGTGGTGGAAGCTGTCATGGGCCATACTGCCAAGAGGAGAGATGTCATGGGATATGTTGCATTGGTGCCAGTGGATTCAACAGTCATGTCACAGTGAGTGTAGCATGGAGGAGCAGGGTGCTCGGGGCACTGCCAGGATGGTGGCCATAGAGGTGGAGGAAAAGACAGTCTGGGAAGGATTTGCAGTGATGTTTGAGGGTGTTGGGGCTTTGGGGTGGAAGGCATGCAGGAGAAGGCATCAGTTATTCTGGTTCTCTCTGGTTCTTCCTCATTGATATAGTGACTATCAAAAGTGTTGGGTCTGCCAATGCCCCTGTGTTTTCTCCAGCTGCTTAATCTGGAAAGCCAGCTCTACATGCCCCTTTTGTACAGTCGCTGATAAGAGGAAAACATGATTACTTAGAAGTGCAAATGCCACTTTGTTTCTAGGGGTAAAGTGAGAACTTGCATCCCAAAGGCAAAGAGAGGATAGTGTGCAAGAGTCAGAAATGAAGAGAGACATGCAGACACGAGAGGATCACCAAGCAAGCGATCAGAAAAGAGCTACACATGTAACTAAGACAGACATTTGGCGCCAACTTGGGGTGCACACAGAATGGTCTCAGCATTTCCGACGATGTCAGGCAAAGCGCCATCCTTCTGAACAAGTTACTATTACAGCGACTGCACTGCCTCTAAATGCTTGTCGGAAGGTACAGCAGAAGTAGACTTCTGTGTCTAGTCAAGATGGCATGAGCAACGAAGCAATACACACAAGACAAAATCTCTACGTGTCCAGAAGGAACAGAAAAGAGACTACTTTCCGAATTGGGAACCATCTCATGTTAACAAATCTATCTATCTATCTATCTATCTATCTATCTATCTATCTATCTATCTATCTATTTCTTTTATAGCGCCATTCGCCTAAAGGCCTCAAGGCACTCACAAGACAAAAGAACAACAAAAAACATAAAGGGGGATGCAGAGAGGTAGAAGAACAACAAAAAAGGTGGTTTAACCTGTGTCCATAACCTGTGCAAATATGGCACATTGGACCATACAAAGATACACAAAAAATGAAAGGGGCAGAGATTGTCTTCCGAGGAGCAACCCCACAGCCACACTCTGAACAAATTAATTATATACGCACATGTGAGGACAAGCTCAGAAAGCCAAACCTTCACAGAAAATTCTAAGGGACAAAAAGTCTAAGTAATAGTCCAAGAGAGAGAATTTGTCTCTGGGCTAGATGAACCACTACAGCACAAGAGGAATAACGGTCAAGGTAATGGAGGGCCCTAGCTAAAGGAATCAGGGAAGCAGAGAAAATGGGGAGAAGAGTACTGCACAGGGAGCAGATGGACTGCAGGAAGGAAACATGGTCATTGGAACTGGAGTAGGTCCTGACGACAGCAGCAACAGGGCTTAACAGGCAACCATGGTTGTCTGGGAATACACTCAATGCAAGAACACAAAACCTGTGGATTCAGATGGTTGACTACTCTTGTTCAAAAGGAAACACCCTCTGCTGAAAACAGGCTCATTGTCTCCACATCTTAAATAATCTTCATCCTCCCTTGTTGAACCTTCGAAGTGAAATAAAAGCAGTCTATTTGCATTATCGGGATTGCAGTTCTTTAGATGTTATATTGATATATCTCGGTTTCCCGAACAACCAAGTGGTACATTGCAGGGCTTGAAGTTTATGGAATTCAATATGTAATTTGCAGCAATTTCCGAAGGCGCTGCAACGTCAGAAATATGCCAGAGGATACTACTGGATGGACTATGGCAATGTTATCTAAGCCCCATCTAGTTTTGAAAGCGCTCTTCTTCTTTTCATATGGCAGAGCAGTGTCACTTCTGTATGCACAGTTAATTGTACAACCTCTCCATCCAAGAGCCATTGTCACCCCGCAACTGTCCCGTTTTCTTGCATCCCAGGATTTTCTTCATCCATTTCAATGGGGTTTACAGCCTGTTAGAGGCACAGAGGCAGTGCTGCTCTCTGTGCTGGATGACATTACTTTTGTCCACTAGCACCGCGGATAGGTCAGAGACTGCATTCTCCTTGACCTTTCCGCAGAGTTTGACACCATCGATCATACCATCCTGCTTCGGCACCTTGAACAGGCAGGAATCTCTGGACTCTGTCTGGCCTGGTTCACCTCTTTTGTATCAGAACATCGACAAACTTTCTCTGTTCCCTTTCCAATCTGCCCCGTCTGCTCTCACTTATAGTGTCCCTCAAGGATTTTCACTCTCCCACCTTCTTTTTAATCTTTACCTCCACCCTCTTGCCGATCTTATCCAAGAACATGGGGTATGGTTCCATATAAACGCTGATGGCACGCAGCTGCTCTTTCATTTGGATTCCCCTATACCCGATTGCCTTCGCAAGCTTTGTAACTGCCTGGAGGCAGTGGGAAAGTGGATGTCCAGAAATTGGTTAAAGCTTAATGGAGAAAAAACAGAGATCTTAGTCACAGGCTCTGTCACAGCGCAGATCGCCTGGACCAAGGATGTCTGGCCTGAATCCCTTCTACCATGCCCCCAACCCAGTGAATTATTAAAAGGCCTGAGTATCAAAATGTCACCCTCTGGTTCCCGGGAGCTTCAAATCTCGGGGATCTGCAACTCAGGGTTTCTTAAATTAAAAATTCTGAAAAAAACAAATCCTTTTCTTCTGCCATACTCTCGAGCAAACATTGTAGCAGCTTCCATTTTAGGATCAGTAGACTATTGCAATGCCATCTATCTTGGTCAAACAGCCATTCTAATCCAGAGGCTGCAGTGGCTCCCGGTTAGCAGTCGCGTGAAATTTAATATTGACTGCACTGCTCACCGTGCTTATCATCATGCTGGTGCAGATTTCCTTCAGGACAAATTGATCCCTTATGCCCCCACAAGGACCCTCTGGTCTGCCTTTCAGAATATCCTGATAGCTCCACGATTCCACCGTGTTAGGGTAGGGGCTTGAGCATTCTCGACTCTGGTACCGGCTATGTGGAATTCTCTTCCCGGGCAGCTACGGGACATTAGCGACCATCTAAGCTCCCGGGAAACTCTAAAACGTATCTTTTTTAACAGAACATGTCTTTTTTCTTCTCTGTTCAGTGCTGCTCTGTGTATCATCTGGTGTTTCTCCTAGTGCCTAGATGCCTCCGGGCCTTTGTTTGCGCTCTACAAATCTTGTTACATTACATTACAATAGCTTGGCAGAGGATGGGTGGGATTAGCCCTCGCTGCACCTGGTTCATCTATGCACCACTTTCAAGTTCATGGGAGCTTCTGCTGGCCCCTATTCATTCTCACACTCTTTAGTGTCGTCCAATGGCTAAGTCTGGAGTGCCTCCTCCAAGACATTTTATTGGATTAATTCAAACACTCTGAAGTGGTGGATCCAGAGGCGTTGCTAGAGGGGGGCTGAGAGGGCTATAGGCCCCGGGTCTTTTGGCCATAGCCCCGAATAGAAGCTCAGGGACTACAGCCAAAAGGCTAGCTAGCCCCGAGTCCCGATAGTCCCAACATTAGAGTAGCCCCAGATCTTTTTCAGACCTAGCAACACCCCTGGGTGGATCTAAAGAAAGCAAACATACATCATGTTAATTTCATTGACTTCGATTGGTTGGTACAATATACAGAACATAGAACCAATTGGATTTAAGAGGGGATTACATGTTAGTAAACAGAGGTGAACATTACTTTGGTGGTTGATAAAGGTCAGCAGGGGGTGGTGATTCTACTAAAGGCCTGGTGCTTGCTGGGACAGTGGAAATGTGACCAATGCAGGTGATGTCCTACAAAATGAGTTGTGACGTGTGAAGTACGCTTCTTGGAAAAAAACGAAAAATACATTGAGGTAATAAAGCTTTAAATATGCATTTTTCAATGGCTCACTGGGTAAAGAACACATAACAAAAAGCATTCCTAATAGGCTGTGAGAGGATTCGAATGGGGCAAGTACTGAGACATGCAAAAGGAGAGATGGGGAGGGGAGCAGGGGGGAGGAAGGAGAGAGGTACAAAATGCAAAATCAAGTCAAAAAAGTGCAGGTATGAGTAGGTGAACTGCATTGTGGAAAAACCAGACATGCAATTACGACAAGGGGGTACGAATGAATGCAGACTCGAAAAGCCTTGCCTCATGCATGAGGGGCTACATCAGGCATGACAGTGAAAACAGGAAGGTGAGGGTAAAAATAAGATAACGCAGAGAAACATAGGGCCAAGTGAGGAGTCAAGAATGGAAGCTGCAAGCACATAAGAAGTGAGGCAGCACAGGGCTGAGTAATAGTCAGAGTCAGAGATTGCAGGCAGGTAGGAATGCAGAAGGCACCCAGACTGATGAGGGAAGTAGGCATGGAGCACAATTTATGGATCGTGGACTGTAATAGTCTGTAAGGCACTGAACTACGCAGCCAATGGGAGTCCCTAGAAGTATTGAAGGCGGGAGGGGGAGCAACCATCAAGGGATGGCGAGGAGGAGATGTAGAGCCGGCGTGGGACGGTAAGGACCCGGCCAATTCTGCAGGAAGGAAGGCAAACAGCAGCGGCTTGCCTCAAGGCAGACTGAGGTAATCAGCAGGAATGTGGCTGCCAGGCAGGTGAACAGTGAGTATAGAGGCGGGGGGGGGGGGGCACAAGGCAGATGTGTGACAGAGGTCGCTGCAGGTGTTACCGGCAGCAGCAAAGCTTACCTACTAGATGCAGTAAGGCAAGCAGTGTAGAAACGGGACGGCAGAAGACAGCATGCAGCTTGTCAAGCGTGGACAGGCACAGACAGGAATGAAGCCTTCGACCCGTGCCTTTGACAGGTGCCAGCATCGCCTGCCGGCTTGCTGTGGGCGGGCCAAGAAGTTCTAGGGCTGGCCAATCAGGTTCCAATACTGCCGGAGCACCCAGCCAATCCTGCTGGTTTCCGGCAAGATGTAATGATGAAACTGCAGCGGGGGCCGCCATCTTTGAAATGGTGCTGGTGCCCGTACCAGTAGATTCAACAAAGGGCTTCAGGTCAAAACGCTGCAAACAAGGTCTCCTAGGCCAGATGGGGAGGGCCTGGGACCTCGGTGTGCAGGAATCATCATGCATTTCTCAGTTAACGTGCTTCAAGCACTGCACACTTTCACCTGTTCTAAGATTACGTGGATAAGACCCTTTAACTCCTTATTGCTAAACTTGCATGAGGCCCCTATACACAACCCAATCTCCTTCATGATCCGACCTGTGAGGTGTACTTCGCTTGGCCCATGCTCAGCCACTAGACATACCAGGAGGGGTCTACCTGGTGTGAGTGCTCTTGTTCTGACCATGTCGTTTTATCAACCTTCCTGGCTGCTAAGTCTCCATGCTTCTATTCGAGCCACGCAATGTGATGTGCTGCTCAAAAACGTGTATCAATTGAGCAATAGAACCCAAGCGTCGGGGGCATTACCGTCCCAAGTAATGCCCCGGGGCCCATAGGTAAGGACCTGAGCCCCCCCCTGTATAGTATAATGAGCGGGGATTGCAGGGGACACCCCTGCAGCTGACCTGAGAAAAAAAATTAAAAAGGAAAGGACCCTGCAGCTCCGGTTCCCGATCACAGAAGTGAAAGGGAACTAGCTTTGCAGGGACAGAGCAAGACGGAATGCAAGGTAAGTAGGGGGGTGGGGGCGAGGGGGTGGGTAGGGGTAGGGGTGTAGGTGAGGGTGTAGGTAGGGGTTTGGGTAAGTCAGTCATGTTCAGGGGAGAAATGACCCTAGATTATTTCGAAAAAATAATCTTCAGTCTTTTCTACCACAAACATTTCCGCTTGGGTAAAACAACCCCAAACTTAAATTGCAATTATGTGTAATATAAATATGTAAAAACTGTACTCATCTTAGTTTCTGTGATCCCATCTCAACTGGATCTCACACTCGATAATATTCAATGCACAGGGGCGCTACCCCGTGCCAATTTGAGACATATATGTAAAGCATGTGCATGATACATAGCTAGGGTTATTCGGATCAAATTAATATAAGCACCGGAGAAGAGATTGCAATAAAGACATGTATGTCATACTTGTATGAGCCTATGTTCAGTTGTATCAATTTGTAAGTTTAGAGTCTCCTCTAAAACCAACAGGGAGGTGTTCAAAGTGAAGAGGCTGCATCCACTAATGTGACCTGCTCCACCTAACCTCACAAGGGGAAGAGTCTATGAGCCAATCATTCAGGGGTGGAAACAGCATAATCTCACTCTCATTCAACACCCCTGCTAGAGTAGCCATGAGCTTTTAAAATACCCCTGGGGTTGAGTCCACCATTACAATTTCTTGATGTAAAATAGCTCGAGCCTCCCAAATCTGAGTGCAAATGCGTATCTAGGCGGTCAAGAGATGAAACACAATCTTCTGGCTGTGTCAGAGGGCAGATCCTCTGCAGAGTCCCCCCCTTCGCGGGTATGGTCTGAACATGAATATTCAGATTTTTTGGATGTAGGTATTTGAGGTAATTGTTAACCCCCTCATTTCTTCTGAATCAGGAACACCATAAGGACAGCTGGCTGGATGAGGTCCACAAAGGAGTAGAGATGTCGATTTCTAATGGACCAAATCTGAATTATTTTCCAGAGGTGCCTCTCCTTAGGTGGTCCGGGGGGTGCCTGTGGTTTGGCCATGCTATATTGACAGGAGGTGACTTTACCTGTTTAGTCTCAGAACCTATTTTGTGAAATTGATCCTTTCCATTTCCTACTGAACGTTTCAAGATCCACCCCTCATTAATGTCATGACAGTTGTGAAGGCTTTGGAGGAGGGTCTAACTGATGCTTCCTAAACCCACTCAGGAACATTTCCTCTGAAATCTACTGCTACCTGAAGAAAGGATGTATTGATTTGTTTTATGTTTTGGAAAATTCCTATTGGGTAAGACATCTGCCTATGGTTGATTGAAATGTTTGGGCATACTTCTTGTCTATACAAGATGTTATGTATTTGTTTATAAATTGCGTGTACAGTGTGTTTCACCCAGAAAATACATAGAAATGAACAGTCAGTGGGGCAGTTCTGAATAATATGCCTTACATTAATAGAAGACCTATTGAGCAACAGAACAGTGGATGTTGGAGAATACATGGCACAGAACCAAGGGGCAAGACGGACAGATACCATACAGTGGTGCAAGGCGATGGCTTTATACAGGGTAGTGTGTACAATTGGAATGTCTGTAGGCTAGTCTGGGAGGGGAGAAATGTATCAGTAACTTGAGGGTGTGACCTCCTGGTTAATCAGGAGAAGCCTTTGTGAAGATTTGAAGGACTGGAACGTACTAGCATTTGTAACATGAAGGGGAAGGGAGCTCCAACGATGCAAGGGAAAGAAGGGAGACAAAGCTCAAGTGGGAAGAGAGACAGGGTAATCAGTGGATGGTGAGATTTGGGAGTGTACTAGAGCAGAGGCTACCAGGAGGATAGTAGCACAAGATATTAATAGGTAGGGGGTGAAAGCTCATTCAGGCGTTTGAAAACCAGCAGTAGAAATTTAAAGAGAGACCAATTTATCATGTAAACCCAACTGGAATGGAGAGGAGTTTTTTTCTTAAGGAGAAGAACAGAGAACGTTTTGGCAGATATGGGGGATGACACTGAGTACTTTGTCAAGATGACTTGAAGAAGTAGAGGTGGAGACCAGGTAGCAGACTAGCATTGTAGTTGAATTGGCTGAGTACCAAGTCAGTAGAAGAGTTTTGGTAACATTGTAAGTGATGTGCGGACATATTGTCTTGTAATAAGCAGATTAATACTGGCTGCAGTAGAGGTAGAAGTAATAACGGTATGAAGGTTAAATTTGCGTGCCTTTACATGAGGCGGGTTAAGTAAGGTGAAAAAAAGAGCTGAAGGCAGAAGAGGGTGGGCATTGGATGCAGACAGGCAGAAGGAGTTAAACATAAGGCAATGAAGTGTCATCTAGAAAGGGAGCTCAGATGGGAAAGCAAATATCTCAGTGGAGAGAAAAGTAGGGAAGAATAATAAGATTTGATCATCATCCACAAAGAGGTAGTGGGAGAACCTGAGAGGGATATCAGTTGTCAGAGGGCAAATGGGAAGAGGGTGAATATTACCAGGCAAAGGACAGAGCTCTGGGGGATGGCAATCAAGAGAAAGGTTATATCAGAGGTGCCTGTTTCCAACTATATGGAGAATTATTGATGCCAAAGGTAGGAGATCACCTAGTTTAGAGCAGTGTCCTGCGTCCCAAGTAAAATAAATATATGGGTATAGCTAACATATATATGCCAATTTTGCTATCTATATGTATAAATATGCAACATATAAACACCATATTAGCATAATTTTGGTGCAACAATTCTATTTTGGTGTGCTCTGTGCAATCCTCAAATGTAATTGTGTCTTGGCGCAATATTAGGAGTTCTTTCCCAACTCAGTGGTACTCATTTCATCAATTTCCAAAGTGTGAAAGTATTAGTCATACCTGTCTGAATTCGAGCCTGTGAACACCAGGTAGCACACAGACGTTTGTAGCAAGTCTGCTAACCCTCTGTGCTATCTCAAGGGTCTTTTGGACCTTGAACCTCCCTTGGTGGCTTTCAAACCACCTCAAATCTCTCCAACTGCCTTGAACCTCCATTCATGTTAATGGTTGCACACAGATGCATCGAGATTCAAGAGCAGTTTCAAATGTTCTTAAATCCCTTAAACTTCTTTAACCTCTTTCAAAAAATGTTGTGGGTACCATGGGTCTCTTTTTAGGAAGGTTCAACATACCCAGTTTGGGGATGATGAAACTGGTGGAGCAAAGATGAACAGGTCCTGAAGCATGTATTTTCTTCCAACAAAGACCCTTCCCCTTTGAGGCCATCTGCCTCTGTCTGAGGAGAGAGATATTAAAATATTTTAGAATTACTTTTTAAAAATTGCTTCAATTGGACTTTTACTAGTTCAAATCTTGCTGCACTTTACTCTTGCCCTGCTCACTATATAATGTTTATAAATTGTGTTGGTTGTGCATGTTTTTGTGGACTTTGTAACTTCCCTCATTAGTTTGTTGTGCTAGAACTACAATTCCTAATTTCCTTGTAGCTCTCACGCTCTTTTAATTTGGGGTCAGGCACGTCAGTGCTGGTGCGTAGGAGCCAGTCTTGTGCTGGTTAGTGTCTGGTGAGTGTTTGGTGACTGTTGGCAGGCCCTTTATTTTCTTGTGTCTGATCTAAAAATTGTATACACTGTACGTATCCCCACACCTGCAGTACATACACTTCGGCGGTACATAGGATGATGTCCCGCTGTGAACTTATTTCCCTGGTTCAAAGGAATAGGCAGGCAAGATAAGTTGCTGCATCACATGAATGTGCACTGCAAGGTGAAATGGATTCAAACACTGTAGCCTTGCCCGCTCGTTTATCCTCTGAGACAAGTCAGACCATCTGCCCCTCTGTAGCTGATGATAATAAAATAAGTAACAACCAAATATCTAAAGAAAAGGAGGTTTCCCAAATGAGCCTATCCTTTACACATGCTACTTCACGAATACTATAAACAGGACTTCTGAACACACGCTCATTAGTAGGTCATGCCGCTGAATTATCTGATTTTATAACTGAGTCAAAGGAAGCAGAAACTTTTTGCAATAACAGAAACCTGGTTACAGGACGCAAATCTACATGCTGCTCATATAGCCACGGCAGATGGATATAAAATCCTGCATTCCGATCGTGTGTGCTTGAGAGGAGGGGGTGGGGCATTGATTTTTAGAGAACCCTTATATATTTTACATATCAAATATCCCAGCAGTAGATCAGTGTGAATCCATGCTAGTTAAAATGGCCTTAAACTCCATGGCTACACTCAGTATTCTTATACTTTATCGTCCTCCCACTTTGACTCTGATATTTGAACAACAACTCTTAGAATTTCTTGGGGCTGCTGTAAAACCATCGACACCATTTTTGATCTTAGGTCTGGGCCAATGAATTGTCGCATTCAGTTGCCTCATCATTATTGAATCTCTCTGAGAGCCTTGTATTTAAAAAAACACATAAAAACAGCCATGCACAGTGGGGTGAATAACCTGGATTGGATTCTGACCAAAAAACAGGATCGCTCGCGCATTGATAAACAAAGATGTATTTGGTCAGACCATTCTGTTTTACAGTTTGACATTCAACTTTCACATGTTTTAACCAAAGATTGTTGTGTGGGTTTAAAACCAATTATATCTAGGAATACTCGAAAAAAGTCAGACGTGTGGCTTTTGAATCTTTGATGGTTCCTCAGCAATCATTCCTTGAAGATTACTTACCTCTTGAAGATCTCATTGATCAATTTCGGACTATTACCAATTATGCCTTCAACACATGAGTACCACTGCGTACTAATTTTAAAAAGAAAATAAAGCATAACTTTGGTTATCATCTGATGTCTTGGTAGCCAGGAAACTTAAACATATGGTCAAACGCAGTTGGAGAAAATATCCATGCAACTTCACTCTTGGAGTTTATAAGGCTGCAGTAAAAAGTTTTAAGGCAATCATTTTTAAAGTTAAAGAGATTAAACTAAATGAGCGGATTACTGCAGCTTAATCGAATTCCCGAGAATTATTTTCTATTTTACATGAGTTAAAAGGCACACCAAACTATTTGTATGTTATCATTGACAATAATTGGTGCCAAACAATTCATGATGGCTTTACCCAGATAATCAACCAGCATCAAACTTGTATCACAGAGTGTGTAAAAAGGCTAACAAATACAGAAATTGTGACTCCTGCTTATTGTGCGATGGTGATTCCAAATTCTTCTACTTTATTTGCTTTTAAGCACATTTCAGAAACTGATGTTTTGAATATTGTCCATGCAATGAAGCCTACTTCTTTCAAGGGAGACGTGTCCCCCACCTCCTTTTTTAAAGAGTTCCTGCTCTCCTTTGTCTAATGGGTCACGGGTTTCATTATTCACTCTTTTTGGAAGGCTTTGTTCCAGTATGCCTCAAGGAGTCTGGGATTTCACTTTTGGTGAAGAAGGAGAACCTTGATCTCTGCGACCCGGCAAGCTATAGGCCTATAAAGAATGTTCCTTACATGCAGAAAATATTTGATAAAGTGGCTTGCCACCAATATCATGATTTTGCTGAACAACTAGGAATTCTCGCAGAGGGACAATCAGGCTTTCAGATGAAAGATTGTATGGAGACAGCGCTACTAGACGTAAAGTCTAATATAGCTAAAATCATAGACAAAGGTGGCCTGGCATTACTTCTACTACTTGACTTTTCGGCTGATTTTGATTTCGTTAATAATGAAATGCTGGCAGATAAATTGGTTGGGATTGGAAAATGCTCCAATACAGATGCCAAATGGTTTAAATTCTTCCTTGGGCCAAAGATAGCAAGAGTGGTTAAGGATGACTGTCAATCACAGCAGGTTCCCTTTAATTGTGGGGTTCTGCATGGCTCATGCCTGTTGCCACTACTATTTAGTTTCTACTGTAGACCATTATGCGGTCTCCTGGATGGTCTGGGTGTTCAGTTTGCTAACTATGTGGATGACACCCAGATCGTCCTGGAGTAATCTGGGTCATATACTAAAATATCTTGCAAGGGCAAATTAGGTTATCGGTGCCATGTAAGCATGGATGGCGATTAAAATGATTAAAAAAAAACCGAGATTCTCATTCTTGGAATGGGTGCTAAGCTGAAAAAACTGGACCCCAATATAGCTTCTGTTTGATTGCAGGTAATAATATTAATGTCTCAGAGCATGTAAAAACTCTTGGGGTGTTTTTGATTCCCAACAAACCTTTAAGAAACATGTCTCTTATTTTGTGACAAACCTAATATAATGGGCACGCTACATAGATGATGTTATAGTACTGTGGAAAGGTTCAAGTCAAGAAGCTGAAGGATTTCTAAATTGCCTTAATCAGAGGAACAAACATCTTCACTTCACAATGATGCTTAATCCTAATGAGATTCATTATCTAGACGTTACCATCTTTCACCAAGCAGGCGAGCTTCTGGTACAACCCCACCATAAGAGCACCGAAAGAAACTCGCAACTTCATTACCAAAGTCATCATGTCAAACACTTAAAAGACAATCTATCGTTCAGCCAGTTTTTACGGCTTAAAAGAAATAGTAGCCTCAAAGAAACATATGAAAAATAAGCAAATACCCTGTCAGATAAACTGAAACAAAGGGGATACTCTAAGAAACTGATACGTCAAGCAGCAAAACGTGCCTATAATAACAACCGGCAAGCTCTGCTAGAAGATCAAGTTAAAAGACCTAGGGATGATAGAATAGTGAATGTGAATACTTTTACTAATCTGAGGTTAACCATCTCGAACATTATCCGGAAACATTGGAGCATTTTTGATCAATCAAAGGCACAATTACATTGCCCGCTTTTTGCCTATAAAAAATCCACAACTATTGCAAATCACATTAGCAGTAGTAAGCTGAAAACCACCACAAAAAAAGGCGAAACCCTTACACAAAGCTGGGACATGAATCCAATTACAGGGCATCACCCCTGCGGCCACTGTAGTGTGTGTAAATACACCACTAAATCCAAAGAAGTGGAGATTGGAACGAACAAAACGTGGCAACAGACAACATTTTCTAATTGTAACACAGATTATGTGATATATATGATCATGTGCCCATGTGGCCAAAGATATATAGGAAAAACAAACAGAAAGATTAGGACCCGGATTATAGAACACCAAAGTTGTCTTAATAACAAAGTACTAACAGCCCCAATGGTTAAACACTACACAGACAATCAACATACTGCGGATGATTTGAGATGGACAGTCTTACTCACTCTGTCGGGCACTGATATTAACAATAAGAAACAGGCCCTAATAGAAAAAGAACAAAAATTAATTTGTCTGACTCAGAGTGATAAAGAAGGACTGAACGAAGCAGTAGAATGGGGGAAAATCCAAAGGAATTAAGCATCACCTGACATTACTTTAAGAACTAACTATCTTCTTCAAAAATATAAATTCTAAATGTATTCAGATTTAGCTAACCTTTTTCTACAAGGTGAAAAAAGAAACGATTCTATATAATAGCCAATATTAGAGCTGATCAGAATGCAGGATAGTATCGACTCTGCATATACTATCATCAGACTCTAGACCCTTTCAACATGGCCGCACTGATCCGTAACTAGACGAATGCTTTGCTATACAGTACAAAATATGGGTCTTTATATAATTTAAAATTAAATTAGTTCTGCCCATTCTTTTTCCAAATTTAAAAATTGTCGAGCATGATTCGGTTAGAATTATTTCTTGTCACCTAAGAGTATTGCCCATGCCGTAATACACTATTAACACTTAGAAAGGACTATAGTAGTTATAAGTCCAATCTAAGATGGCGGGCGCGTCCTCCAAAATTACGTGACTTAATGCACCGATCGAGCGAGGACGTTGCAGGGACTCTCTAGACCGCATGCCCTTTAATAAGGTAAGAATATTTGTGATTTACACTAGAAGCTAGGGCTGCTTCCCAAGGAAGATACTTACTACAGTAAGGTTAATGCTAATCACTAGATTAGTGTTGAATATAAATCAAAAGGTACGTCCCCCTTATATATCTCCATGGGAACAACTGAACTGATCCCAAAGAAAGAAGACCGGGCTGCAATCAGTACCCGAGTACACTACAGTGGGAATTTGCTCCCATAGAGACATCTTTAGGTAAGCTCTTTTATTATCGATTATCTAGGATATCTAAAGATCTTGAGACTAAAAAGATTTTTACTGAGCGAATCTCTTATGTATTTCTCTAGAGTACTTTATGAACTAATGGTGGACGACGTCCGCTGCCACGAGAGCCTCTTGAAATCTATCCTACTTCAAGGACACATTATTGCAACACATAGCAAGGTTTAACCTACAGATAACTAGTAGTAGGTATAACATTTGGTAATACTCTCTTGCTTGAAGTAATGGATCAACAACTCTCTCACCCCCCCTTTTTTTCTAAAATTCTAACTTTTTTTCTAAAATTCTACTTTTTTTCTAAAATTCTACTTTTTTACAATATAACTCCTTAAAATGACTTTAACTTGGTAAGCTTAATGTATTGGTTTCGCTTGACGGGAATACGTGTTCACAATCTCTCAGGGTTCTAAATAAACTACAAATATTTATTTGCAGGGTGAATATCCGGTTATCGGGAATCGCTCACCAAAAGAAGCTTATTCTTGCTTAAATCAAGTTTGCCTCTTGTCGAACGCCACAGACTGGACAAGGTATTAGCTACTTTTAGTCCAGGCTTGAGATATATGTTTCTCTTAGAGATATTAGCATTAATAGCCTCTCTCTTATGTTTTTATGTTTTATTGTTGTTTTTCCAACAGTTACAATAATTTGAAACCACGCAAGATACAGCGTGCGCACTGCTAACAATTGGCCAGATACATTTTCGGCTTTATAGAATAAAATTATAGATTGTTGTTTTTTAATGCTGAATGAAGTGACAATTCTCCTGAAGAAAGTTCTATATACACAGAAAAAAGAACTGAAACATGAATAACCATTGATAGATCATTTAAGTCTAGATAAGGACAGCATTAATCTAGAGACTACCAAATTGTGGTTCTCTAGGATATTAATGACTGGATCTTCATTGATTGTTATCCAACCTAACTGGTCATGTCTTGTCACATATTTTAAAACAGTGTTTTATTACTTGGATTCTGATGAATTTGTAAGTTTATTATGTCTTATGTAAATGCTTTATATGTCTAATAAAAATTGTTGTTTTATGATAACTGTTGTGAATACTATAGCTATCTATCTCCTGCCTAATTAGTCTCAATTGAGCTCTTCATGTGCCTATATGACACACCTGTTATGGCAAATTTGCCCTTATCCTTCTGAAAAATTGGGCCTTGATTGCAGCGGCAACTCTAAAAACAAAATTGGATTATTGCAAAAGCCTTTTGGTCGGCACTGCTCAGACAAATATTAAAAGACTCCAGGTCATTCAAAATGGAGTGGTACGTGCAGTTTGGGGTGAGGTCCGACGGGCCCATGTTTCTTATGCTCGTCGGAAACTGCATTGGCTCCCTGCGTCTCTGAGAATTCAATTTAAGACTTCCAGCAAGGTATATAAATGCTTGCCTGGCGACGCCCCTTCTTATCTTTGTTCCCAAATCAATTAATTGAAGAGGCGAGGAGGGTCCAGCTTTGACTTGTGGGCCCTCCTCCACATGGTATGCCTTGCCGCGTTTAGCTTTGGTCAGATCTGTTCGTTCCGGTGGTGCAATTTAAAAAGAGCCTGAAAACATTTCTCTTAGATAAGTTTGTTGATTTGTGATTCCGATAGTTGCCCCATGGCTTCCTTTGTTTTTTGCTGTATGTCCCTATGAGATAACCCTGAGTCCTTTTGGCGTGTTGGCTCTATGTAAAAACTCTATAGAATAGAATAGAAAAGGTGCCTCTAGAAAAATTTCTTGAAATATCACTAATGTCAAGTAATGCTCATCCTCCATTGTCTGCTCGACCTCAGCATGCACATGTGTGAAGCCAGGAGCCTGCATGACTTGCTGTGCAAGAGTCATGTGAAAGTAACTAAGTTATCTGCTGCCCATGAGCTCAAGCCTCATGCCATGCGTATCATAACAAGAAACGGCCAAGCAAACTCAGAACCTACCTGTGCCAAGGGACCCTCAGTGATCTCATTTGGTTCATTCTGTGCCTAGGATCTTTGCGTCACCCAGTCCGATGCCCAGCAGTGAGCCCAGCGTCCATCTTTACACAAGCGTCTACAAATAATAAGCCCTTGTCCTGTAGAGTCACATTAATACCTATCAATCTATGATCAGCAGAAGCTTAAGTCAAAAGATCACAGGCTTTTCCTCTTCACAGGGCCTGCAAGGTACATGTTTTTAGAGTCTGCGAAAGCAGGAGTTGTGGGAGTGTGATGCACTGGTTTGTATATAAGCATTGTGATGAAGTGATGCATCATATGTGACGGTGTTCTGATCTTTGGATTGTGACACTATATAAACCAGCATTGGCAAAGCCAATCATTTTGGCTTTGGTGTAAGCATTGGATACAAATTTACTAGGCACTGTACTACCTGGCCATAAGATGGTAACAGCTGGCAAATGAAGAAGGCATAGGGTGCCAGTGTTTGGCAAACGCCTAACGCCACTACACAAATGAAAACTGCTGTCTTTGCCAATGCTTGTTTGATTTTAGTCAGTTGGTTGCATGCCTTCAGAGGAGCATTCTTGCTTATATTATTTGGGATGGGAAAAGGAAGTGAGAAGAAAAAAGGCAATGCATTACAAGCTTAACAGATGTTTTCTTGTTGTTGATTAAAGAATGACACTTTTCTGTGGGGGATTTCTATAAATCCCTCGCTTTACAGTGAATCACTCCACAGACGTATAGCAAAGCCTTTGCTTCCCATAATCACTCTTTATATATAAGAATTGTTGTTGCTCGGATGCAGTTATCACACACGTACTTCGGAAGAGGTAGGATGCAGAATGTTTTCAGATGTTCTAAAATGGTTGCTCTGTAAAGTCACTGAATGCATTAAAATGAAAGGTTTCCTAGATTTCGAGTACAAAATGCATTATTTTCCTAACAAACTTAAAATTCATTGAGGCAAGCAGAAAAGAAACAGAAAATCTCCCCATTCTCTGGCAAGTAAATGGCAGGTCTAGGCTGCCTGCATCCATTCTTATGCAAATGGCTCTCTTATCTTGCCAGCACACACCATAGCACACGCGTGCACAGGAAGCCTTCTCTTGATGTTTCCGAGGAACCATTTGAAAGGCTTCAGCCCTTGTTTACAGTAGCAGTCAATACAACATACAATCTTGTCTTTCTTTCCCCGAATATAAATGGTCTACTTTTAATTGTTGGACTTCCCTTGGTTATGCCAGCCGTGGACATTTACTGAAAGAACCTTGCTGCTTACTACTTTAAACTGACTGCACTTACTTCAATGTAATGTTTATAATAGAATACGGACCAGTTATAATGAATTAACTGTAATTTCATCCCAATTCATTATCTTCGCTTTTCTAAAAAATGTTTGGTTATAGTTAGGAGATCATCACAGGATTGGCAGCAGGGTCCACGATTCCCCAGTTAGGGCGTGATTCATGCGGTAGGTTTATGAAAATCAACATTTTAAGGAATAGCTCCCCCCTAACACCTAGGTGCACGCACCCTCCACTTCCTACCCTTCCTGAGACTCTGTGACCTGCTCCCTACTGTCTCCTCCCCTGGGGGTGCGTGTAGATCCCTTGCTCCTAATTGCCTGCCCTCGCCCTCCCCTGTTAGCCCCCACTTGCGTCTCTCTGCTTTCCTCACTGTGTTCCTCCCCCTATGATTGTAAAGAGCTCCCCGAAAACTAGGCTGGCTCAATGAATACAATAATAATAATATTTGCACAAAATTAACCACTTGTGAGATTGATATCGTTTCATATCACCTCATATGCAAATGTATGTTGCACTAAAATATCGCCGGTCTGATAGCACAGCGAGTAGAGGGCTTGCCTTGACATCCGTGCAGAGCCAGCGCTATATACATGCTAGACTATTATTATTATATGCACAGTTACAGTTCAGAGTCAGAAAAGTAAGCCTGTTACTTCAACATGCTCACGGCCATGGAAGGCTTGCTCTACAGGGAGTCAGTCCCAAGCTATGCTTCAACGATTACCCCCTACTGAGGCCAAAACCTGTCTGGGGATGCTTCTGATCTTGTGCATAAGAGATGTACTGCCTCATTTGGGGTGAGACCAAGCCCTATTCGCATATGGTCTTTCCCCTACTGCAATGGCCAAGCAGGCTGAAAATGATGGTTTGCAGAATCACCCAGAGTAATGATTCATTGAAATCCTTGCGCCCACTCCTGTTCACGTTTGCATGCCCATGGAAGGCACCATCTGTTGATCCTTTACTGCCATGAATTTGTGCCTAAGCAATTAGCACTGCTTGGCTTAGTTTTGACCCATGCTTTGTATTCTTGAAACGATTGGCCCAACCTTACCTGGTTGTGTCTCTGCCTAATGTGGAAATAGAGATTTAAGAAAGTGACCATAATGGCATGGCTTGGTTATACATTTTCTAGCTTTGCGCAGCCTTTAATTAGTTGCCACAACATCACGAGGCCAGGTGTGAAAGATCTTCATCACATGATAATATAAAAGGCATAGGGCCCAATTTATAGAATAAGTGCATAGACCCTGCAAAGTACTCTGCACATACAATAACCTTGCCCGCAACTGAGCGCGAAAGTCCCTTTGCACGTACTGCGTATTCATGGAATCAAAAACGCAAAGCAACCCGACCTGCAAAGAAAAACAAGCTTCGCTCGGAACGCCCACAACACGCCTCCACGAAAACCAAAACCATTGCCAAAGACCAACCTTAGCGCATACTTTTACGTCCACCTCCGACCTACCATCCAGCTCCCCAGCGGCATTGCAGGCGGTCCTCCGTAAGTCAAGGCTGAACCCCTGTGAAACTGCACACAGTACCCCATAAGCAACGGCTGCACCCCTGAGAACCTGTGTGGGGTCCCCTGTAAGCAACGGCTGCAACCCTGTGAAACTGCACAAGGTCCTCCGTAAGTAACGGCTGCACCCCAATGAAACTGTGCCAGGTCCCCCGTAAATAACGGCTGCAACCCTGAGAACCTGAGCAAGGTCCTCCGTAAGCAATGGCTGCACCCCTGCAAAACTGCACAAGATCCCCCATAAGCAACGGATGCACCACAGGGAAACTGCGTGGGGCCCTTCTTAAGTAACGGCTGCACCCCTGCATACTTGCATGAGGTCTCCCGTATGTAACGGCTGCACCCCTGCAAACTTTTGCAAGGTTCCCCCATAAGGAAAAGGCTGCACCCCAGCGAAACTGCGCAAGGTTCCCCCATAAGCAACGGCTGCAACTGTGCGAAAATGTGTGAGGTCCCCATTAAGTAATGGCTGCACTCCTGTGAAACTACGCAAGGTCTCCCATAAGTAATGGCTGCACCCCTGCAAACCTGAGTGAGGTTCCCCATAAGCAATGGCTGCACCCCTGCGAAACTGCGCAAAGTCCCCTGTAAGGAGCAGATGCACCCCTGCAAAATGGTGCAAGGTCCCCGTAAGCAACGGCTGCACCCCTGCAAACCTGCACAAGGTCCCCCTTAAGCAACGGCTGCGCCCCAGCGAAACTGCACAAGGTCCCCGTAAATAACGGATGCACCCCTGCGAAACAAGGCACCCAAACTGCTGGAAGATACCCCTAAGTCATAGCAGCCCCCTGAAGTCCTGATACCAGCCACCAGCCCCCTCACCACTGCCACTACCCACAGGCAGTCCACTCAAATCCTGAAACCACGCATCAGCCCCCCTCACCTCTGCCACCACCCCAGGCACACCCCTCAAATCCTGACACCACCCACCAGCCCCCCTCACCACTTCCACTACCCCCCCAGGCAGGCCCTTCAAGTCCTGACACCACCCACCAGCCCCATCACTTCTGCCACCCCTAGGCAGCCCCCTAACAGTACAACCCTGGCCTAACCCCCTGAGATCTGTCAGTACCCCCAGGTTGGCCCTGTCGATCCACACACCGAACCAGTTCAACGTGGTTTCCCTTTGCTCATCCAGGACCATCAAGGCTAACATTGGCTCTCTTGCCCCCGCACTCGCTGATTTCTGCAATCACTCGTTTGTCACTGGATCTTCCCCCTCCTCCCTTAAGTACTCCCATGTGCACCCACTCCTGAAAAAACCTTCAGCAGACCGTACCTCCCCTGCCAACTACTGCCATATCTCCATCACCCCCTTCCTGGCAAAGCTGCTGGAGAAGCTGGCAGTGCCACAACTCAACTCACATACCAAACTTGTTGGTGGTCTCCACAACCATAAATCTGGATTCTGAGCATCCAGAGGCACGGAAACTGCTCTTCTCAACACCTGCAAGACCTGCTTGCGTACTTGGATTCCATCTCTCAGCTGTCCTCATCCTTCTCAACCTCTCCTCTGCCTTTGACACAATCAACTATTCCATCCTCATACAAAAGCTCCACGATACTCTTGGTATCTCGAATCAGGCACTGGACTGGTTGACATCCTTCCTAACTGACGGATCTTCCCAAGTCATCTTGGGCACCTTCTCCTCTCCTACTTCTTTCTCCACCTGTGGTGTCCCCCGGGGTTCTATCCGCTGCCCTTGGCTCTTTAACATGTACCTTGCTCTGCTTGCACACCTCATCTCCTCCTTCCCCTGCAACTTCCAGTGAAATGCAGATGACAAACAGCACTTTTTCAAACTTCCTGCTGACCCTCTTGCATCCTCCATCATCCCTGACTGCCTATCTGCCATCCAGTCCAGGTGCACCTCCAACGATCTCTGCCTCAACGCCTGTAACACTGAGATCCTTTCCAATGGGTCCCTTGCCCCCTCCTTCTTCCCTTCACTCTGGCCTTCCTCCTTGGGTTCTCCCCCTAATCCTTCTTCTGAAGCCAGAAACCTTGGAGTCATCTCCGACTCCTCTCTTTCCTTCCCCCCTAACACTCAGGACATTGCCAAGATGTCTCACTTTCAGCTCTTCCTTCTCAAAGAAATTCTCAATTTTTCATTTTTACTCAGAGGCTCAATTTTACCCGAGCCCTGGTTTTCTCTAGGCTTGACTATTACAATAGCCTCTTCCTGAATCTTCCTTCTTCCATTCTGCGACCCCTCCAGCTAATGCAGAACAGGGCAGCAAGACTTATCCTTGTCCTCAAGCCCAGGGACTGCATATCTCCTGCCCTGAAAGGTTTTCAATGGCTCCCGGTTGCTGCACGGATTAAATTCAAATCCCTCTGCATCATCCACAAGGCTGTCTAGCCCCGGGGACCACACTATCTTCAACTTTATCTTATTAAATACTTTCCCTCTAGACCACTACGTTCCTCTGGCACCAACTCTTTACATGTAAAGCGTTTAGCTAAACAGAGGGTAGGGGGTTGATTACTTTCCTCAGCTGGCTCCCGCCTATGGAACAGCCTTCCCCTGCCTCTGCGCCTTAAGCAGGACTTTCATAAATTCCAGAAGCTCCTTAAGACTTTCCTCTTTACCTCCTCCTTCCCTTCTTCTCTCCTCTGCTAACCCCACAGTTGCTGTGATTGGTGTTCAGGGTCCTTATGCATCCTCAGGGCCCCTACCCTCCCACAACCACTCGGCCCAGCTCCTGTCTACTCTCAGCACTTGCCTTGGCACACCCTCTGCCATGGAGGTTCGCACTTACACCTAACGTGGCTCCAGGCCGGATAACACTCATCACCCCAAGCACTTCATCTGTGGCTCACCCCTGAGCTCGGACTCCCCAGCACTTACCCACTCTGCACTCTTCCTTGCTGCACTTGCACATTATGAATACTCACAAGGCATAGTAGATTTGTCATTTCTTTATTTTCCCCCCACTGCTCTTATATTGTGTTTTGTAATTTATTTAATTCCCGTATTCCCTCCCCTGGCCCTGTGGGCACTTTGCAACAGTATTTTACTTGCTGTATAAGCACCTAATAAGCAAACAATAAATAAACTACAACAGCTCGTAGCAAACAAGAAGTACACATGCCACATCCAGCTTCAACAACTGAGATCACTGCTGCAGAATCCATTTCCAGAGCTCATCACAGGACTCCCGGGTACATCATACTTAGCTGCACATCAACAGGACAGAATAACAACACCAGCAACACTGTGACCAAACCATGTACATGTGACATACTAATGAAATGGAATGCAATGAATGTATCCTGCCTGTTTGAATGGACTCAACACATTGTAGGTGAATGCCCATGGAGGCTCAAGTCTGATGCATCACAAATTGTACTGAGACACTGTGATGCTGGAAATGCCTTTTGGAGGGACAGGGCCTCCTAGTCCTTGTCCTACCACTCCTATGATGGGGAGTTGCTAGGTCTGGAAAAGACCCGGGGCTAAGCTGATGTCGGAACTGTTGGGACTGGGGGCTAGCAAGTCTTTTGGCTGTAGCTCCTGAGATTCTATCCAAGGCTACAACCAAAAGATCAGGGGCTATAACCCCCTTACCCCCCCCCTAGCAGCGCCCCTGCTCCTATGTATGTGTTTGGTTTATGTTTTCTGCCACTGAGGTCCAGCGTGGACCTCTTGAAGTGCAACCGAAGAGGGGAGGTCGAACTATGCCCCCCGTCCCGGAAGACACCCCAAACGAAAGAAGAACCAAAGACAATATGGCCGCCGATCGTACAAGCTCACACCAACCCCCACTGCACCCATGATGGACAAGTACCATGAGAAATACTCTGTCAGCCAACCCTACAACCCAGGAGCAGTGCGAACATTACCCAGAGTGGATGAAGACACACAAGACGGAACCAGAGACAGCTATATGAACAGAATCGACTAAAGCACTATGAAGACATACCTCAAGTCATCAGAGACTACATGACCTAACAAGGTCAGACATGAAGCACACTTACCATCTGCACATGCAGGACACCCAAACACTCAAAAACACGAAGAACACATGCGTTCAGTTCTATGAGATAGAGGACAATGACATGCACATACTGGGCCTCATTATGACCCTGGTGCTAATGGTTTAACGGCGCCGTAAAGAGCGTCGGTGCCGTTAAACCATTAGCGCCTGATTACAAGGTCCCTTAGCGGGTTGGAGGCTTTAACGCCTGCTTTTTGCAGGCGTTAAAATCCAACCCGCTAAGGGACCTTGGAGCTAATTACGGCAACCGTAATTTACGGTGCCGTAATTAGCGCCTTCCCCATCCCCATTATGCCCTATGGGGCAAAATGGGAATGGCGAAGGGCAAATGGTGAATGGGGAATTACCCCCCCCTGCCAACCTTGTGATACCGCCCCCGCCAACCTTGCTAATAGCACCATGGTCCAGCGCCTGGGTCGTAATGAGGCCCACTGTCTGCACATTTATTATTTTGCCATTAGCTTATCACAGCAGCACAGAAACCGCCAGAAACAAGAAGATCACATGTACATGTTTGCAGGTGCCTACATGCAAATAACCCCATGGAACGGCAGGAGCACTCAAAGGACCTGACAGAGCCATAACGCACTAAACTATGGATGCTATACAGAAGGCACATACAGGAGAAACCAGACTATAGCTTAGGAAATCATAGTAGGCCACAACCATCTCAGAAAACCTCAAGCCACTCTGAGTGCTGTGCAAGCAGAACTACTGCGAGGGGAACAAGACCACTGCCAAGGTTGCACTTTTGCAAAGGTAGAAAATATAGGGCGCCTGGCGGAGTCCTGATTTACCCAGGTGGGTATATGTACAAAAAAAGGAATAATGAAGAAGATCCTACAAGTAAGCCAGTTGTGCCGTGCATGTATGTTTATTTTACATTGACACAGTCCTTTTTTAGTTCATTCAACAATTTATTTTACAGGTCTTTCGATAAGCACGAAAGTTTTTTGGCATCAAACGGACAAAAGTGATTGTGAACGGTGGTAACACGGGTTAAGTGTCAACCTCTGATGTATTGAGGTTAAAACTCCACACTGAAGTACATTCCCTGTATAGATATGATAGAGAAAGAACTATCAAGCAGGGAAAGTATGCCTGAGGCTTGAAAATGGCCCCAGGGTTAGTTCACACAAGGTGTACACAACAGATATTTACACAACATACACGAGGGGGAAGATACAGTTGTGTCACGGGGATCGACACAGGTGTGTTTCGGCCAAAACATGGCTTGATTGAAGCCGGTCTATATGCTGGCCTTCGTCAGGAAAGGCACCATTGGTGGTGCTGTCCGTTGATTCTGTGGGTTTAAGAGAGGCAGTGAGGATCTTCAAAAAGGGGTGATTTAATTAATTTAGGATAGTATTAAATACTGGCCAATTTTGGCCATGGTGTTACATCTCGTGGTGCAACTGAGAAACGGCTTACCTGCTGCTCCGGTGGCAGTGGTCCCAAATCTGAGAGAAAGAGAAAACAGGTGGTGGGCAAGTACGTATTGCTTGATTTGTAGGTATGCTACTCTGTCTATTATCTTTAACAGGAACGGTACCGTAGTGATGGGCCTGTAATTGGTGGGAATAGCGGGGTCTAGTGTTTGCTTCTTGAGGAGAGGCAGAACCCAAGATTCTTTGAGATTATTAGGTATGGTGTTGGAGGAGAAGGATGCATTGATCAGTTTGGTTATAAAGGGGGGGGGCTAGGTCCCTGGCAGCATCCTTGATTATTTGGGGTGGGCAGTTGTCGCCTTTGCAGTTGGATGGTTTAAGTGGTTTAAGTGGATGGTTTAAGTGAGGCTATAACCCTTTCAGTGGATATTTTGGTGAACCTGAAAGGATTCGGGTTTGATGGGTTGGTAGTTTTGGCATGGTGACTGGGTGATGATACGTTAGCGGTTATGGAATCTTTTTTCAGTTTGATTTTAGTTTGGAGAGTTTTGATTTGATTAGATAGAGCGTTTTGTACGCTGGTGCACCATTGCTTGTCTTTAGTTATGTTCTCCGGCAGGGGTATGGGGGATTCTAGTTCCCTTAGTATAGCAAATAGTTCTCTGGTATTGGAATTGGAGTTTCGATTCTTTCGTTAAATATGTTCTTCTTAGGGAGAAGGATTTCTTTTTTGTAATTATTGGCGAAGAGTTTAAGCTGTAGTTTGTTCTCTTCTGTGGGGGTTTTGCGCCATTGGGATTCTAGTTTACTTTTATGCATTCCTAGTTCTTTTGGGTGGGGGGTGAACCAATTGTTCAGGTGAGCTTGCTGTTTGCTTTTTTGCATTTTTAGAGGTGCAATGATGTCTAGTCCATTTTTCATTGCCTGGTTGTAGCTTTCTACAAGGCATTCTGGATTTAAATTGTCATGGAGAGCATTGAGGGTTGGCAGTAGAAGTGGTAGGAGATTGTCGGGAGTTATAGTTTTTTTTTTGCTCTGGTGGGCAGTGGTGGTGCCATGGTCTTTTCTTTACTGACTTCTTTATTGAGTGATAATGTGAAGTCGATGAGGTAGTGGTCTGTCCAGTGTTGAGGAGTAGTTTTGGTTATGGTGGTATCGCAGTTCAAGGTGGCGATCCAGTCCAAGGTCCTGCCTTTATTGTGGGTAGGGGTGAGTACTTTTTGGAGTAGGCTGTGTTCGGCTAGCATGGTAGCTATGGCTTATGCTGATTTGTCGTCTGGGTCGTTCAGGCCAAGATTTAGGTCGCCAAGTAATAGTAGTTGAGAGGTGTCTTTAGTATTGTTGGCTATGAGGCTGGTTAGGTCTGCCTCGAATGAGCCAATGGGGCCGGGTGGCCTATATATGAGGTGGATGTTTAAGGTGCGACAGTTGGAGATGGGTCATTTTGCAGTGAGGAGCTCGCAGGATTTGAGAGGTGATTGGTTGAATAATCTTAGCTCGAGGTCGGTCTTTACTATTATGGCCAGACCGCCTCCTCTATTATTGGGTCTGTCCAATCTGATTACTGGGACTACAACTCAATAGCCAATACGGAATGGAGATAGGTTTCTGGAGAAGGGGCCATGGTGTGATGTACTTGATATGTAATATTCTATCAAAACTGGCCTGCAAGCCAGAGTTCCTCGGCTGTGCCTGGATTTGCCTCTGTGCATTTGAACCATGTTGGTTTGTTGGCTGTAACAAACCTCAGTTGAACTTGCTACTTGTCTGGGCCTACGCTCCTTTTGGGATTGGGAAAGAGTTAGGCCTTCCACGAGTTTGGCATCTGCTGACTCCTAGTAACCCACCCTGCATGCCTAGGAGACCCTCCTAACACAGATCTTCATGTTTTCCTATTGGTGAACAAAACCCGTGGGATACTCTTATGGCATCCATGGGTGGGTGTAGACCCTTGTACCCCTTATGTGTGTTGCTGGGCACCTGTGTGTTGCCTACAGAGCATGTTATAGGCTGGTGGCAGTTACATGCTGACTTGGCAGTGGGTCTGAGTGTCATCCATTTTTGGGACTGAAAATTAGAGGTCCAAAAACAGTATAGCCCTCTACCTGGTATTTGCCAATAAAGAGACAACACAGAGTGGATTATGGTGTGCCAAATGCAAGGTAACCTAGCTGTATTGAAAGTATACAAAGCTGGGGAGAACACAAGATCAACAATAACTCAAATAACTTTCCGGTGTGAACAGAAAACAAAGTTTATATAATACAAATGAGCCACTCTGATGTCATAGTAATCACTGAGCTATGAAAACCCATATCTACTGCTCATTGGTCCTAATTGTTCAGCTACATATAGTATCTATACGTCCTACCCTGCTGATTGGGTAACTCTCTATCTAAGGTTCCACCCATAAAACATCCCATAAAAATGTATGACCCCATCATGCTTGAATATTACTGGTAAGATCTAAATTACTTCTGTAGTGAAAAGGACATATATTTATCAGTCAACTTGTGGTCACACTCTTTGTGAACTGGCTGCATAATGACATGTGTATGTAGATGGGAGGAGAGAACAAGCTTATTGCCTTTGTTCTTAATTCAATAAAACAGCCCATGTTATCTCCACCATGATGTCTCTGAGTTTCAAGGACTTTGTTCTTGCCCAACTTCCAGTTGTCTGGCCCTCACCTGTCTTGCAACAGTAAACACCCCATTACTAGATTTCGTTGCAGCAATTATTTGTCTTTTCATCCGCATCCGTGTTTCTCTGTCACGCCTAGCCGATCACTGAGACATCAATCTGTCAACTACTTGTGAAATGTCCTAGTCTGCGGTGTTGTCATAACTGATTCACCTTAATTGTTGAACGGTCGGTGCCCGGTACTAGTATCTTGTTCCATTATGTAAACTTGGTGTCCTCGGCTTTTTACATTCCTTTCAGGCAGCTACCATCCAGCCACAGCAGCATTTTCCTGAATTAAATGTATTTGTTTCAAATAGCGTGCTTAGCGGGGGCCTCTCTTAAAGCTACACAGCTTAATTCTCTGCTGTGCTTGTGCAGTTCAAAATGGGAACTGCTTGTTGTGTTTTTTCCTCTGCGGGACACATTTGCTTTGCCATCTACTGATTTCCTGGTGCATGCCTGTCACATTATTTCCCTTCCTATGGATAGCAGAAAACTTATCTGCGTACAGGTTTCTGCCCTACTTGTGTAGTGGGTCCCTATCTTGTGTACACACCTTCCTGTCGCCTAATCTATTCTATTTTAAAACACACTAATTGTGCAAGCTAATGCCTTATCTTTTCCCTGCTTGTGTAGCGCAAAATAACTATTCTTTGTACCAGTTGCATTTCCAGGAGAATTTAAATAGCAGTTTCAAATGTGCACTTTCTTATCTTATAATTTTGTTTCTTTTGAGGAAGGCAGGAGGGCAGAGCCTAAACATGCTCTCTAGTCAATAATTGCCCTACTACAATCTCCCCTCTGATCGAGTCATCAACCACTCCTTCATTTTGTCTCATATTGTAGCCATGCTTGGGCAGCCACACTCTGGTGACCCACCTGAAGTTACCTCCTTGTGCTACGTATTCTGCTGGACAGCATGTCATAAGCCAGCACTCGCCATTTTCGTAACATTTCATCCAGTGCTCATTGTAGTTATGTGTATTTTTTTGGCATGTAAACAATTCTCCAGGTTGTGTAACTGGCTGACCCAATGGGTACATGGGGCCGTAAACATCATCATCAGCTTGAGTGTACTGATGTACGGTGTCAGCCACATTAACCATTACTGTCATTTGGAGTGCCTTCTTGACAGTCTTTTTACATTGGTTTATTGCTATTCTCAAGATGCATAAGCCATTAGGACCAGTACCAAAATTGCCAACAGAAATTTGAATGCATCTGTCAGTCAGGTAGGCATCCAGGAGAATAGATAACTGAACCAGCTATCGTCCTCAATGTCATCCACTTCCTCATCCATTGTATAGTGCAGCCCTTTCAAGGAGTATATTGCCTCTGTCAAGGTCCCATTCTCCTCATCATGTGTGGGTACATATTTACGGCAACTTGGCCCTATCTTTGTGCACACTTCCCTCTCCATGGCTGTGAGTAGGTCCAGAACATACCTGTTCTGTAGGGTCATTAATCTGACCACTCTTAACTCCTCCTTGATGGCATTGAAGCCTTTTATTGTGGCCTTGATAGTTTGTAACAGTTTTCAACTAATTATCGGGATCCAGTGTTCATTTGCTGCTGCTTGTAGGGCAGGCTTTAGAAAGGATGTGAAGAATGTTGTTGTTTTACCAAACAACTTATGGCTCTATGGGATTTCATCTAATGCAGCATTAGCCTCCTTGCAAAAATAGTTAGTTATTTTTGTGCGTTTTAGGCCTAGGGATCTTTTCTTCCTGTTCTGTGCCATTGAAGGAAAAGTCCCAATCTCAACCTCACTTTGTGGTATTACCAATGCTGGTGAATTTAGTAGCACTATTGAAAATATGCCATCCAGTTGGGTGGAAGCTGCACACAAGCTCTTGTACAGCAGGCCCAGTAATGGTCCATTAGTACAGCTGTGCCAAATTTCATACCTGGTAAATCCATAATGCATTTGCACCCTTCATTGTCATCAACCTTTTCTGAACCAATATTTCTAAAGCATAATGTTGGTGCTTGTAGTTTGGTTATGGGTAGTGGTCCTGTTTCATCCACCCATATTAAACATTTTGCAGTTTGTTTCCATTCCTGACGGCACACTTTATCACTTCTATTGACGCAGTCCAAAGTGCCTCTGCTTTGCATCCCATCTAATCTAATTGTTTTTTAACTTCTTCACTAACATTATGCTATAACGACACATTTATCTTTTCATAATCAGTCAAATGCAGTGTGAGATAAAATAAGAAATAAAAACAACAAAAGAGAAAGGAAAACAGGACTGCAACAGCCATAATGTCAGTCATTTGTAGATGTGCCCTGCAGCGTATTGATCGGGGCATTATGAAAAGATTAGGAAGATAAGGATCTGAAAATATTCGTACAGTTAGGCGAGCTGAATATACCTTTTTCAAGCACTTGCAACCACAGATAATGACAATAATAAAATATTTTATTTATTTATTTATTTTCTAACCACTTCCACTATTTAGTGGTTCATTGTTAAAGAATGTAAAAATATAAAAAATATAAAAATACTGCTGATAAAAACATACAAATATAAAAATGTGGAAGATAAAAAATAGTCCCAATAAAAATGTAAAGATAGAAAAGTAGAAAAAATTGTGCGTTATACATGTATGCTGTTGTGAAAAATAGTCCTTAATACTGTGCTTGTTATATATTCAAAAAGTCCTCAGGATCAACTTTTATCTTCTTTTTCGGCATCCTAGGTCTATTTTCCATCTCTTCTTCCTCGGGATCCTGGTAGTTGGACAGGGAGACAGCACTCTTTTATCGTCTTATGTTGGCTATGTTGACCCACAGAAAAAAGTTGACAACTGCAGTAGTATTTAATTCTATTTCGTCTTTTTCTGTGCCTTTAGCGATGCCTCCCTGCCTTTCCCTTTCCTGTCAAGGAATGAAAGAGAGAGTTATTTAGCAATGGACATCAAATAGTCATGTACCTCATTTACTAGCACAGTCGCAGTGTTTTGGGCATCTGTCTGAGCGCGCATGTGCGGCGTAATGGGCACTTGTATCCTGCGACCTGTCACCATCTCATTAGGAGTCAGGTGATCGTCTAAGCCTTGCTGATTGCGCAGGGCAAAAGGGGCGAGCGGAAGGCAACACAGCCAGTCCTTATGCAGCATGTCACCCAATCTTGCTAATCTTGCCAACCTGTGATGCCCAAGAGTTGTGTGTGCTTTATAAATGTAAAATAAATAGATAAATAAATAACTCTCCACAACCGCCCTTGAGATATTTTCACCATGTATACAACACTGTTGCAAGGAGATTCAAGGAGATAGTTTTGAAAGAGCAAAGAAAATGTGCTTGTGGTAATATGGTCATAGGGTTCTCTCTTCGTCTTCTGCAGGCTGCCATGGAAAGGGAAGAGGGGCTCTGTACGGAGTCCCGCCTTCCCTTTCCATGGTGGCAATCTTTGAAAAGGATGTTCCTTCCTACAGAGGGATGCCGCAGGTGTCCCAGTATAGAAAGAAAAATCCTTTTTTTTTTTTAGCACCCCAGATTCCTGCTCTGGGAACCCAGGGTGCTAATGGCCTTCATCCCCCAGTGCAGGTGCTGGAATGGGGTATAACAATCCAGAGCCCTCGTTATGCACCCTTGCTTCGCTTGGGCCGATAATCTTTGCTGCAAGGCCGTTATCACCCGTGCCAGTCACTGGAACGGGGGATGAACGCCACATTATTCCCATTAGCATAACACAAAATGCTAATGGAAATGTTGGACAGTTTTATTGGGTCTATGTACTTAACTGAGAAATGTACAGAAGATGGAGTCTATAGGATAATTTTTTTTGTTCTATTTTTTTACTGTGAAAGGTGGTTCCTAAAGGAACCTTTCTTTTGTTGTTTTTTATGGATATGTATTTCTATTTTTTGCAGGAGAGGTTAGAAGGTAAGGTGGGGAGGAAAATGAGGGATGAGGCACCAAGCACTAATATGGAGGGCCAGGTGGACAGGGGAAGATGTTGCGCATGTGTTACTTCTAAAGTAGGGGACAGTGTTTTTCATGCTCCTTGATTACCACTTCAAAAGCACTTTGAAATTGCTTCCCATCTGCAGAGAGGAGTGTTGCATTATATACGGAGGATTGCTGTCTTTGAAAGATATGGATCAACAGCCTCTTTTATTGCTTGCAAGGTAGCTGCTGGGATTTTGTGTCTCACAGAAGTAGGCTGTGCGGTTACAGTATTGGTTGAGCAAGATGAGGTGGAGGAAGACAGCCTACTACTTGCTAAGAAAGGAACAACCTTTCTGAGAGAATTGCAGTAGTTGGATTTGGTGTGGCGGCACATGGCGGTGGTCCCGTAGGAGTATTGTCCAGGTAGTCCGCGACTGAGTACAAAGTTGCACTCAGTGCATTTCACTTTGGTAGCTTTATCCTTTGGTACATTTCCAACAGTGGTAAATAACTGCCCCACCCATGATTCTCTCTGGGTGCCAGAGGTAGGCACTTCCTCTGCCTCATCTTCTTGCTCCTCTTCATTGTCTTTGGAAGTACTGCACTTTTTTTTGTTGTGTAGGTCTTCCAGCTGCTGGTGGAGGTGGCTCTTGGGAGGAGGGGTGGCAATAGCTGATGCCATTTTAAAGATAAATAGCAGTTTTGCTAATATTCTTCCAAGCATGTGCTTTGTGCTAGATTGTTAATGGATAATGAGTAAGAATAGGTAGGCTTAGGAGCTGTGCAAGTGTTAAATTTGAGCTTGAAAGTTCTTAGATCAGTAGAAAATGCAGTTCCGAACTGTCCTCGAAGCACGGACCCAATCACCAAGCGCATAGTCATGTGGCACTGTGCGAAAGGTCCGCGATGGCGTCAGACATTCGCGGATGTCGAAGGACACAAAAACTATGGAAAAAGATGCAAATAAAAGTGTATAGAAGTGTTTAAAATAATGCTAGAAAGCTGGAAATGGCAGAGTATTAAAGTGAAACTTTGTAAATTGGACAGAAAGTGTGCTATTTTGGGGTAAGTATGATATTAGTATGAAATTCACTGAAAAAACTTTGTTAAAGGGAAGTTATGCTTAAACTGCACTAATAAAAACCTATGAAATTCAATGAAAAACTTGGTTAAAGGGACATTATGGTTAAGATGCACTAATAAAAACCTATGAAGTTCAATGAAAAAACGTATTTAAAGGGACCTTTATGGTTACAAGTAAAACCAAAAAACGTCAGAAATTCACCAGTTATGGTGAGCTAAGCCAACATAACTCGCGCCATCACTGTGCACTGCTAAGACTAACACCCAGGACATCAAAGATGACATCACAGATGTCATTGATCTTTGAAGAGCTATCCCATGGAAAGGGGGGTGAGGGCTTTAGGCCTTAAGTTGTAGTCGCCAGGGACCCCCGAGCCAAGGGACCCCCGAGCCAAGGCCCCAAGCATTTGAGTGCACTGACCAGTCCAAGAACCTTGGCAATAAACCTGTAAAGTGGTTGATTGATCAAGAAGATCAGAGAGCAGTGATGGGCTGCCCCGATCATCGGTTCATGTGATTTGTGCTGCGAGGTGCCAGGGGAGAGGGTAACAAATGTAGGCCTGCGGGTGTGAAAGTTGTGGAGGCGCCGGCGTGTCTGGGCTGGGAGCAGAGTTTCAAGTAGTTCTGTGAAGATATCACAACCTCGAAAGTATCCGCCTCACTCATGTCCTTGGTAACAGGGGCACTGTAGAGCTATGAAATAATGAACTGTGTGAATAAATTGCCAATTAGAGTATTTGTACCCGATGACGGAAGAAGAAAATCCCCACGTGGGAGAAGATAGACAGAAGATGCTGGAACCAATCGCCTGGCATCCCATATGGAGCCGCCTACATGTGTATATGGTCGCACCAACCAGCTGCACGGATTTGTAACTTATGTAACCTATATAATATATGTCACTTGTGACGTTGTATATCTTTAAAACCCATTGCCTGTGCTGTTTCTGTCAGAGCGCTCCGTTTTGCGGCAGAGTTTTTTGCTGGAACGTTCTTGTATTTGTGTGAGATTAAACCTTATTCTCCTTGCAAGAGGTGTGCTGGCCCTTTTTCTGTAGTGGGTTGTATTTTTTCTGGTGTCTGTATCGAGGGGTTACTCTACACCATATAAAGAACCCTGTTTATAACAGCCTTAAAGAACAAATGTAGACATACAAACGCACATCTCCATTGAGCATCCAGGCACTATTCAACAGTACACTCGCATACATAGTATAAATTCACACTCAAACACACACACTTAATTTAAGTGCAGGAGCGGGCGGAGCCTGCAATTATTCCTTACGGGAATTCAAGATGAACATACACGCCCTTAGCAATTAAGGGGAGCAATTCAGATCTACTGGCCGACCTTGGAACTGCTTGTTGTTGCCTGTCTCCGCAGAGCAGGATTTATTTCTGTGATCCCGGAGACCACCTGGGTGTTACCTGCCAACTGTTGCATTTACCATTCGACAATGTGGACGATAAGCGTCATGTAATAGACCTGCAAATGTAGATAGAATGCTTTCTACATTTTCCTCTTAGTCAGATAAAGTTAACTTGAAATCTTTAATGATTTTTTCTAGTTGTAGAGCAAACGTTACATCTTGCATGTTCTATTGTTCTGCATGAACTAAACAAGCGTGTTTTCCTTAAAGAAAGGTATATTCAAGTTTTCTTCTTTTAATTGTCTCCAGGTCAAGTCTTTTTCTCGATCTTCACAATTATGAGAACAGAATTGATTAGTTGCACTGCAACTATAGTATGGGAATTGAATCCCAATGATTTAGCGAGCAGCAGAATTGCTTTGCTGTCAATTGTTTCTCTGTTTGAATTCTTAGTACCCAATTCAGCAATATTTGTAGAATAAGGTATATGGTCTAAAGAAATAGTTTAATGCTTTTTCAAAATAAATCGGCTGCTTTGATTTTCTGGAAGAAGATGATGTTGGATTTCAACATGCAATGCTCTTCTCTAGGAGTACATTTTGAATGTTAAAGTGAAACTTGTATTTGTATTTCTTTTTATATTAATTGAAAAACATTGCTTAAACCCGCTTTCCAATAGGGCTACCATGCCCCATTGAAGAGGCTCCTTGCAAAACCCATTGAAATTCAATGACATAAAAACATATTTGATTGCATCACAAATGACACCACTGCTTCACAAGACTCTTTTTCCGTAAAGTGCAGATGTAAACTTACGATTTGTAAAGGGAATGTTGTTAAATAGTGGTGTAGTGTGAGTTCAAGTTTAAATGCAGTTTGGATTTGTTTAATCAAGGAAATACTAAATTTGGACATTTGGTTTGTACTTTAAGGTTGCCATTCCCAATCTTTCTAGACTTTACATCATTTTACCTTTATATCATCCATCAAAACCAAATCATATCTTGACAATGCCATTCCTTTTAATTTCTTAAACACCCTCCCCATGAGGGTCTTCGGCCCTTGCTTCAGTATGCAAGCCTTTCTTTGTCAAAGGGTGTTTTCCGGTCCACTTACAACTTGGAAGTATTTCTCCTCTCTTTCAGAAAGTCTGTTTTGACCCATCTGAACCATCTAATTTTAGGCCTACCAACTTGCCTCCCTTTTCCAGGCAACATTTGTGAAAGAGTAGTGTCCTGTCAGCTTCAGCCACATATTGACCCCCACCAATCAGGTTTTGTTTTCCCTTCCAGAGTATGAACACAGGGCCATATTGGATATTCTATCTGGTCACATGGGCATAGGGGAAAGGGCCTGACCTGGTTTCAATCCTTCTTTGTCAACAGATCTCAGGCAGTTTAGATTGGTTCCTCTCCTTTACCTGTGCAAATAGGAGGACTCCAAGGTCCATACTGACATTAATGTTATTCAGAGGTCTTGTAGCAGAGCATGGGGCAGACATCAAATCGTTGATGATACTCATTTTTATCTCAAAATGTCCTCTCCTGACAACATATTACATTTGAGTAAGTGTCTTTCAGTAATTGAATCATAGATGTTCAATACCAAGCTGAAATTTAGTTCAGCTAAAAATGAATTTCTTCTTTGTTTCAATGGGTACTTTTTTTTATCCAGGGTTGAGCATCAACATTGAAAGTCAATGGTATATTTACTCCACTGTTTCCTTATGCCCATTATTTTTTTTTAATCTTGGCAGTAAGCCTTTTTTCATTTTGTTGCTTCAACTCATTAAGCCTTTAATTCCATGTCATCTTTTCTGTTCCGTGGTTAATGGCTTATCTGGAACATATTGATGGGATTAACGCGTTACTTTGCTATTTCTAGATCTTTCAAACCTGTTTCTCACTGATGCCCATTTAATAGCAGGAGCTGCAGTATATAACTCCAACCAATTCTGTTTCAACCAGTCCAACACTCCCCTATACTACAGTAATCTTCTTAAATACCCTAAATACACTACCAATGTTTCCTTCTTTCTGTCACTTGTGCTACCTTTACCTACTCACCTATTTTGCAAACCTACTGGTTTAACTAATTCCCGAACTATCCTCTCGAATCCAATTAATCTTTACAAGAACAGCTTACTCTAATAAGCAGAATAAACCATATGGAGTGGGTCATTACCAGATGAACCACTTGCAGGTAGCAGAAAATCAATTTACGATCAGTATTTTAGGAGTACCAAGGAACATAGCATTTCTCTATGTACAACGGATGGCTCGGTTCTTTGGGAGATATCATTGCTAGTCAACCTGCAATCAATTTGACCAATGCTACCGCTGTGTTTACTAATGATATTATCATAGACCTTTGTTATTGTGGTTTTAATAGCAAAATGTAGTGGATGTGCTACATTCAGACAAGGGTGAAGGTAATGGGCTATGTATCTTGGTTTTGGGACCTGGCAAGAATCTCCAACAATGGAAAGAGGATTATTGAAAGTGTCTGTTTGTGATACGTTGATGATAAAAGAGACACTATGTACATGGAAAAAGTAAAACACAGTCGTTTATGGGCCGTAAGAGCATCTGAATATCTACACTGTATTTAACAGCAATCTCACTATATCATCTTAACTCGCATTAGATTGCATACTCTGCCCTTATTGTCTTTGCAGGGAAGATGGGCTGGATGGGACTCGCCAGAAATGAGATGTTGTGAAGCACAGGAAATATAGAAACTCTAATGCATTTTGTTTTATTTTGCACCCCTTATGTAAAGTTAAGACACCATTTTCAAGGCCAATTTTAATGGGAAAAGCCTTTAAACAGTAGAGAGCAGCACTGTGTTATTTATTGTTATTCTCAAATGTACACATTTATATTTCTCTTGCAAATAGTTTAATTATTGCATAAAGACTTCAGGCTAACATGCTACCACAATAGTGTTGTGCATTGTAAGAGGTATTAAGAGGTATTTTATATGTTTATAGTGCAGTGGTATTCAAACCTTTTCAAGCCGGGCCCTCCTTGAGTAAACATGTTGTTGCCAAGCCCTCCCTTGAGTACAAACATTGCTGCTGGGCCCCTCTAAATGCCATTTAGGCTTACATTTTCTATTCAAATCAGTCACTGTACCCGTTTTGGAGGCGCATCGTGCCGCCCCTGGACACCCTGTTTGAAGACTACTGTTATAGTGCATTTTTTTGTGAAACAGGATTTTTTAGGATATTGTATATTTTTATGGACTCTGAAATAAAGTTCTTCCTTGTTGCAAAAAAGTTCAAACTACAACAAACCTAAATGCACAGCGTACACTAAGGTTTTCTCCTGCATATGACTTACGGGTCACTACTTCAGGCCTTTCAAAATGTTCCACCACTGCCAGAAGGGAACGAAACGTGTCAGGCTGATTGTACTAGCTGACTGAAGATCTTTTACCCTAAAAAAAACAATCACACTGAGGGATTAAAGCGATAACTGAAGGATTACAATTCACATCAAGCTATTTATGTATAAGGATTGGCTCCCTAGTTGGGCTACCAATTGTAAAAATTGGTGAATGTATATGTAGCCCCGGAAAAAATGTAGTTAAGGAGTAGTTAAATTGCACATATTTAACACAACAAAACCCTTGAAACTCAGAGGATCTGGGAAGTCATGACCACTTAAACTCAGCACGCTCCCGTTGATGTCCCTCATAATGCTATGTCCTCCATAATACCAATTTGTAATTCATTGTGAATCCCTTCTCTTATAATATGTATGTCGTCATGGGCTTTGCAACGGGAATGCGCTGAGTTCAGCCGGTCATGACTTCCCACATCCACTGAATATCAAGGGTTTTGTTCCATTAAATCTGTGCAACTTAACTGCTTCTTAACTAAGATTTTTTCAGTGAATTTGTAGGGTTTTGGTGTACCATAGTTTTTTAACAGGGCACTAGTCATGGTCTTTGGAAGTGTCCACTGTTCATGTTCTCCCAATATGTTTCTTTTGGACCCACTATACATGTCTTTCGGGCCCACTAGCCAGGGACTTCGGCCCTGGCCAGTGGCCACAGTCTTCAGCCATGCCCACTCTACATATTGCTCCAATAGGTTTCCTAAACTGGCCCACTAGCCATGGCCACATCACTAGGTTTGTTTTGGGCACACTAGCCATGGCCTTTGGCCATGGCCAGTGGCCACTGCCTTTGCCCGTGTCCACTTCCCATATTGCACCATTCGGTTCCTTAAAATAACCCAGTAGCCATATGCTTCAGCCACAGCTGTTACCCCCGCCTACCTGTAAAATTCCACTTATTTTTTATTAATCTCATTTTTTTAAATCTCTCTTTAAAATGTAGTAAAATACCTGCAAATAACTACGGTTATGTGTAAAATGTGTGCACAATCCCCAAATCTTCCCTGACCGCACTGGAACTCCCCAAGTGCCCCACTCCTCTTGCCTTGCTCCCCGTCCTCTTGCCTTGCTCCCCTACTGCCCTCAAATGCTTTTTACCTCCCTAGCTCTCTCCCATTCCCCCAATACTCGTCTTTTCGTGTGACGCACTTTCATTCTCGGTCCAGTTTTTTGCTATAACCGCGGTTATCCCCAGTATAACCCTGGTTATGCAAAAATGTTTCAGCTCTGAACTTAGGCGCCAGCCCCACACAACTCCCCAATTTCTCATGATGTCCTCTTCCCCTTTCCCACCTCTAGCCTGATGCCATTTAGAGGCCGATTCATGGAATAATTAGCGCGGCGCAAGTGGGCAAAAACGTGCGATTCGCAGTGGAATAGCGAAAATCGCAGTGAACGTGCGAAAATCGCACGAAAAGCAGCGCACGTCGATTCATGGAAGGCCGTGCGCGAGAAAACCAGCGGATGTGCGAAAAAAAAGTGCGCGGCGCACGTTGGCGCACGTTGGCGCACAGGCCATCTAACAGCGTGCGCCAGGTCACAGCGAAAATCGCACAGGCCACAGCGAAATTCGCACATAGCGCGGCGCACGCAATAAAAGTAGGCGGAACACGGGCGTAACACTCGGAATGGGGAACAACTTGCCAAAACGTGGGCGTCACGGGGGAAGTACAGGGCACAAGTGCGCGGAACGCCCACACGCTCGCCTACAACATGTATTCATGGAATAGAATAGGGGAAAAAAGCGCACGCTCAAACCAGCGCACAGGCACAAACACGACCGCCACAAGAAAGGAGGCGGTAGCGTCTCTGCGGCTGTAAGAAATGTGCGCCAAAAGGTGCGCCAACAAATAGCACCTATATACTGCCATGATGAATGTCCCATACTGTGGCCCTCCAGGAAAAATGACGTGCAAAGGGGTACCCACAAACACGGACACCCGCTGACAAAAAATACGTGTGCATGTATACCGGGATGCGCGGGAAGTGTCACACGCGATTTGCAGGGTACGTGCATCACAGGGGTTCGCGTGAAGTTATTCACACGATCGGGCCTGGGGGAGCGGGCTACGTGTATTACAGGGGTTCGCGTGAAGTTCCTCACGCGATCGGGCCTGGGGGAGCGGGCTACGTGTATTACAGGGGTTCGCGTGAAGTTCCTCACGCGATCGGGCCTGGGGGAGCGGGCTACGTGTATTTCAGGGGTTCGCGTGAAGTTCCACACGCGATCGGGCCTGGGGGAGCGGGCTACGTGTATTACAGGGGTTCGCGTGAAGTTCCACACGCGATCGGGCCTGGGGGAGCGGGCTACGTGTATTACAGGGGTTCGCGTGAAGTTCCTCACGCGATCGGGCCTGGGGGAGCGTGCTACGTGTATTTCAGGGGTTCGCGTGAAGTTTCACACGCGAATAGCCTGGGCGCGTGAATTTGAGGGGTGCGCGGGAATTTCCACACGCGATCGGGCCTGGGGGAGCGGGCTACGTGTATTACAGGGGTTCGCGTGAAGTTCCTCACGCGATCGGGCCTGGGGGAGCGGGCTACGTGTATTACAGGGGTTCGCGTGAAGTTCCTCACGCGATCGGGCCTGGGGGAGCGGGCTACGTGTATTTCAGGGGTTCGCGTGAAGTTCCACACGCGATCGGGCCTGGGGGAGCGGGCTACGTGTATTACAGGGGTTCGCGTGAAGTTCCACACGCGATCGGGCCTGGGGGAGCGGGCTACGTGTATTTCAGGGGTTCGCGTGAAGTTCCACACGCGAATAGGCTGGGCGCGTGTATTTCAGGGGTGCGCGGGAAGTTCCACACGCGAATAGGCTGGGCGCGTGTATTTCAGGGGTTCGCGGGAAGTTCCACACGCGAATAGCCTGGGCGCGTGAATTTGAGGGGTGCGCGGGAAGTACCACACGCGAATAGCCTGGGCGCGTGAATTTGAGGGGTGCGCGGGGAGTTCCACACGCGAATAGCCTGGGCGCGTGTATTTCAGGGGTGCGCGGGGAGTTCCACACGCGAATAGCCTGGGCCCGTGTATTTCAGGGGTGCGCGGGAAGTCCCACACGCGAATAGCCTGGGCGCGTGTATTTCAGGGGTGCGCGGGAAGTTTTACACGCGAATAGCCTGGGCGCGTGTATTTCAGGGGTGCGCGGGAAGTTTTACACGCGAATAGCCTGGGCGCGTGTATTTCAGGGGTGCGCGGGAAGTTTTACACGCGATTTCTGCACGGTACGTGTATTTCAGGGGTGCCGGGGAGTCCCACATGTGATTTGACAGTGTGGGTCCTCCCAGGTGTACCCTGTACACCCTCCACGGCCCCTGCAGGCAGCCCACACCACAGGGGACTACCCTGCATCCCTGGTCATGTCCCGCAGGCAGCCCACCCAACATGGGCATGCCCCCCAGCAAAGGCACATGTCTCCTTGAACTAATGAACACCAACACATGTCCCCTTGCACCCCCACCCCCCAGCACTGTGGGGCACATGCCAGCAGTCCCCCACCCATGTCCAACTCATGTCTCCCACCACCCCCACCCCCCAGCCACCAGGGTCACCCTCCACCAGGGCCCCACTCATGTCTCCCACCACCCCCACCCCCCAGCACTGTGGGGCACCTGCCAGCAGGCCCCCACCCATGTCCAACTCATGTCTCCCACCACCCCCACCCCCCAGCACTGTGGGGCACCTGCCAGCAGGCCCCCACCCATGTCCAACTCATGTCTCCCACCACCCCCACCCCCCAGCACTGTGGGGCACCTGCCAGCAGGCCCCCACCCATGTCCAACTCATGTCTCCCACCACCCCCACCCCCCAGCACTGTGGGGCACCTGCCAGCAGGCCCCCACCCATGTCCAACTCATGTCTCCCACCACCCCCACCCCCCAGCACTGTGGGGCACCTGCCAGCAGGCCCCCACCCATGTCCAACTCATGTCTCCCACCACCCCCACCCCCCAGCACTGTGGGGCACCTGCCAGCAGGCCCCCACCCATGTCCAACTCATGTCTCCCACCACCCCCAAACCCCAGCCACCAGGGTCACCCTCCACCAGGGCCCCACTCATGTCTCCCACCACCCCCACCCCCCAGCACTGTGGGGCACCTGCCAGCAGGCCCCCACCCATGTCCAACTCATGTCACCCACCACCCCCAAACCCCAGCCACCAGGGTCACCCTCCACCAGGGCCCCACTCATGTCTCCCACCACCCCCACCCCCCAGCACTGTGGGGCACCTGCCAGCAGGCCCCCACCCATGTCCAACTCATGTCTCCCACCACCCCCAAACCCCAGCCACCAGGGTCACCCTCCACCAGGGCCCCACTCATGTCTCCCACCACCCCCACCCCCCAGCACTGTGGGGCACCTGCCAGCAGGCCCCCACCCATGTCCAACTCATGTCTCCCACCACCCCCACCCCCCAGCACTGTGGGGCACCTGCCAGCAGGCCCCCACCCATGTCCAACTCATGTCTCCCACCACCCACACACCCCAGCACTGTGGGGCACCTGCCAGCAGGCCCCCACCCATGTCCAACTCATGTCTCCCACCACCCCCACCCCCCAGCACTGTGGGGCACCTGCCAGCAGGCCCCCACCCATGTCCAACTCATGTCTCCCACCACCCACACACCCCAGCACTGTGGGGCACCTGCCAGCAGGCCCCCACCCATGTCCAATCCATGCCCCCCTGCACCTGGGTCCCAACATTCCCCAATCATGTCCGTAATGCCCATCCTCCCCTGCCAAAAGGCCCAACCAACTATCACACCCACCCACATATCAAAGGCAATTACATGTTACACCCCCAATGTAAATAATGCAATTTAACACATGTCTGTCACACACAATGGCTGCAAGTGAATGTCAAAACACCCAACATGACATGCCTGAAAGCAATGAGATGATACCACACATTGAAGATTAAAAAAATAATATGTATTGAACAGCAAATAAGAAAAAACACAAAGCAAATCAAACAAAACAAGATGAATGTCCATGAAAAAATTTTGAAAAAATAAAATAAGCCAATCAAGAAGATAATCCTGGGTCCATGAGCCCTACCAAATTAAACCTAACTGACTACTAACTAAAAAGGGAACTATATACAAAAAAGTGGTGCATTGTCCAATCGCAACCCAAAAAAAATTCAAAAAAACAAAGGAAACCTAACCCTAACTATACAACTATATACAAAGGCAGCGGGCTATTCGGACGGCTCACTGGTTGTTGTCATGGGCCAGGGCATCCTCGAACTCCTGCTCAATGGCTTGGAGGCGGGCATGTTCCCTGGCCCCGAGGTCCCGCAGGGATAACGCAGTGTCAAGCTCAAACTCCCTGCGAAGACCCTCGAGGCACTCAGCCCGCCTCAGCGCCCTCCGCATGGAGTCCTCCGCCCTGACCATCGTGAGCCGTTCCTCCTCTGCCCGCTGCCGCTCCGCACCTATCCGCTGGCACAACCTCTCCCACACGGAAGCCACTCCCATTCCAGGGTTCTCCTGCCCTCCGGCCGATGCCTGCACCCCTGATGTTGATGGCCCCGAGCCATGATGCCTCCCACGTTGAGCCTGCTGCTGCCTCCGACGCAACTGCCTGTGCCAGCACGACGGCATCCAGGCTGATGGAAACCACCGACGCCGTCGTGCACGTGCCCTGCCCGATGATGCCGTCACATCCTCCATCTGCTGGGGTCCAGTTGCTCTGGTGTCCACCCCTGCTGGATCTCTGACTCCCGACTGTGGCAGGGATGGGATCCCCACCGAGCTGGCTGCATTGGTCGGGGCAGGTCCACAGGGGGCCCTGGTGGCATCTGGGCTGGAAGACGGCAAGGAGAACGACTGGTGGATAGCCTGCACAGAGGAGGAGAGGGCCGCCACATTGGCCAACACATGCAGGAAACCCCCGAACATGGCCGATCCCAATTGGGCCACGTCGGCACGGTGCACTTCGTGATGACGTGCGTGCTCCTCCCGGGAAGCACGCACGGCATCACGAATTGCAGCCGTGCGCAACGCGACCCCAATCAGGACCTTCTCCGCACGGCCAGGGGTTCCCACGTCCGCAGGTGGAGGGGAGTCAGGTGACATGGACATCCCCTCTACCTGCGGACAGGCCTGGGACGGGGCATCCCTGCTGGTGCATGGTGGTGCACTCACAGGGTCAGGGACAGCGACATGCACAGGCCCCTCCACGGTGACCTGTGCTGCCTCCTGCCCCTGGCCCTGGACTGCACCACTTGCACCAGCAGGGATGCCCCCACCAGGCCCCATGTGTGCCCCAGTGGCGGCCTCCTCCTCCTCTGTGCAAACCACCAACCTGGATGGCTCCTCACCGTCTCCCACCGTAGCAGGCCCCTGTGGGGGCTCACCCACCCCTTCCGCTGCAGCCGTGGGGGCATCCCCGCCGCCTTGCTCCACAGCGCCGTCTCCGCCCTCTTCTTCACTAGCCGCTGCGTAGAGGGAGACAAAGAACACAAGCATCAGGGCACTGTACAATGGTCCCCTAGACAGGAAGCAATAGCAGATGAGCACCACTGTCAAAGTACACGTCCATCATGTCCCTCCACAACACATGGGCCAGTCCAGGCAAAACACACACAGTAACAGGCATGGTGCATGCCATGGACATTTCCATGCATGTCCAATGGACTCTTGAAACATTCAATGATATGTAACTCACATGCATCATGGCTCATGCCCATCACATGCACACACATCACCTCAGTCACATCCATCTGGCCCCAAACACACCAAACACAGCGGATACAAGGGTAATTTTGCTGCTTTACTGAATCTCTGCATTGTCACACACATGTGTCATGCATCCATGGCATGCACAAGTCACAGACACGCAGGTCAGGCACACAGACATGGCTACCATATATGTACCTGGCATCAGCACCCATCCCTCACCCCCACCCATGTTCAGGTACAGAGACTGGCATGCTCTCATGTTCATAATCTGATTAGGGCTCCCCATGCGGCATTTCAACACATGCAACAACCATGTGCATCACACATCACTGGTCGCACATGCATTACCATGATGTCCCTGCACACATACATGCATACATGGGCTATGGCACACATACAGGCAAGTATCATAGAACCAGCACACCGCAACATGCCCTGTCACACACAGTAATGCATGGACACTTACCGCTCAACTCCAGACGGGCCTCCCTCTCAAGGATCTGGGCGTGGAGCGCTGGGCGTACGCGTTCCAGGACCCTCATCTGGATGGTACTCATGCGGCCCCGGCCCCCCTCCACGAGGCGCCGGGCCTTCACAAGGGTCCTGGACCTCAAGTCCTCCCAGCGCTTCTTGATCTTCAGGACGTCGCGGGTTACCACCCCCTCCGCGTTGATGGCAACCACACAGTCGGCCCAGATCCTCTGCCGTCCTTCCTTGCTGGCGCGGGACGATCCAAAGAGGGCATCATACTGCCCCAGGACATGCTCCACCAGGACACCAACTTCGGTGACAGTGAAGCTGGTGCCCCTCTGCCCCTCTGGCCTGGGGTTGCCACTGGTGCCAGATGTGGAAGTGCCCGACATGGCAACCCCAGAGGCAGGTGTGGGTGGGCAACTGGGTCCTGGGGCTGGGCTGTGGAGCGATGTAATACCAGTCGGGAGTCTTCAGTTCCAGCAGGGGTGGACACAGCAACTGGACCCCTGCAGATGGCTGATGTGCAGGCACCAAATGGCAGGGCACGGTGGCAGCAGGCAGGCAGGCAGGCAGGCAGCAGCAGATGGCACGTGGGAGGCTGCTCGGGGCACTGGGGGGCAGTAACTCGGCCTTCTGGGCAGGAGCGTGGGCTTCCGTGTGTTTTCGCGTGGCCAGCTTGATACGGAGTGATTTGGCACGTGAAAATCCTGCACGTCAGCGTGAAATCCGAGGAAAGGCCCTTAGCGCGTAAGCGCGTCAGCACGCATACGCGATTCTATTGGACCAGAGTCCCTCAGCGCGTAAGCGCGTCTGTGACGTGACCCGCACGGGTGTTCCCCACTCAGGACGTGATGACGGGGCACACGTGGAGATACTGCACGTCAGAGTGTCATCGCGTGTAATTGGACAAAAGTGCGCGTACACGCGATTGGCCTATGTACGTGTATTTAATGGGTGCGCGGCCACTTACACACGCAAGTACGTCAGCGAACCGGTATCCCGTGGTGCGTGTGAATTTCCACACGCTATTGGACTGGCAACAGGATTCCAGGGCTGCGCGGGTCACACGCTGTATCCCGTGGTGCGTGTGAATTTCCACACGCTATTGGACTGGCAACAGGATTCCAGGGCTGCGCGGGTCACACGCTGTATCCCGTGGTGCGTGTGAATTTCCACACGCTATTGGACTGGCAACAGGATTCCAGGGCTGCGCGGGTCACACGCTGTATCCCGTGGTGCGTGTGAATTTCCACACGCTATTGGACTGGCAACAGGATTCCAGGGCTGCGCGGGTCACACGCTCGCCTAGAACACGCGCTAAGCATAAATCGCGGACTTTAACAATAACAAGCTCAGACGCCAGGATGAACATACCGTTCCTAGCAGCAGTGGCAGTGGGCTACCAAAGGAGGAGGAGGATAGTCAGGGCCAGAATATTCACACCCAGAACCAGCCTTTTCGGGATGCCTGATGACCAGGTGTATGGGAGGTACAGGTTTCCACCACACATCATACTGGACCTGGTGACTGAGTGGGAGGATGACCTCACATCACCCACCCTGTGCTCCCAAGCACTCAGCCCCCTGGAGAAGGTCCTCAATGTACTGCACTTCTTAGCCACTGGATCATTTCAGCGGACAAGTGCCATAGTGGGTGGGGTGTCACAGGCCACCCAGTCACGCTGCCTACACCAGGTCTTGAACATCATGACTGCACGCCCATCAGTCCGCAGGCACATATACCTGCCCAGAACACCTGCAGAAAGGCATGCTGCCGCCCTGGATTTTTACGCAGTGGCACGATTCCCCAAAGTGCTAGGTGCCATCGACTGCACCCATGTGGCTCTACGTCCCCCCAGGGCATCTGAGCACATCTATAGGAACCGCAAGCACTGGCATTCCATCAACGTGCAGGTAGCATGTAATGCCAAGGGAATCATCACCTCAGTATATGCCAACTATCCCGGCTCCACCCACGACAGCTTCATTTACCGAATGTCCACCCTAAGCCGGGACCTAGAAGCTGGGCGGCATGGCGATACATGGCTGCTTGGTGAGTATGTATGCCACTGCACATGCATGCATGTTGGATACTGAGCAAGGTCACAACCTCACCAATGATACCAATCCCCACCTCCATAGGGGACAGTGCCTACCCTCTCAGCCCCCACATGATGACGCCAATTCGGAACCCCACCACGCCACCCCAGGTAAGATTTAACACAGCCCACATCACAACCAGGGGCATAGTGGAGCGCACATTCGGAGTGCTGAAGTCACGCTTTCGCTCCCTTGACCGTTCTGGCGGGCAGCTGTTATACGCTCCCCCAGTAGTGTGCAGGATCATAGTGGCAGCATGTGTCCTGCACAACGTTGCAACACGCCGGGGCCTGGCCGTGGACATGGTGGTGGCCCCACATCCCCAACCACATGCACAGCCGCTGCGCATGGGAGGGGAAAGGGCACGGGGGGAGGCAGCCCGTACACAGCTAGTGGCTAATTACTTCACATAGAAATCACACCCCTGTGGAGTGCACACTGCCCTGGCACATTCCATCTGACAATCAATGATGACTCAACCTGACACTGATCCTGAATGTGTGGAGAATGAACCGGGAATTCCATGTCAGCCTGAGATTGTTCACCTGGAAGTGTCACAATGTGTGCATCCCTACCCACACAGACACCACCAATGCAGTTTTGTGAAGTTACACATTGAAGCAGCTAAAATGAATACCCACTTGCAAAATGCAACAAGAGGACAGTGCCATGTCAGCCAACCCAACCCCAGCACTGCCACACGACACACCGTGCCATGACATGCTAATTGCAGGTAAACAAAGTAATCCACACAACATGACATCACTCTCACTATGTACAGTGGCACTATTAGAAACCTGCAACACCTGAAATGCTCACAGCAATGCCGGACCAACAACATACTTGAGCACGTAGTACCATTAACATGACATCAAAAATGTAACATATTAGTAGTCTCACCACCTGGAAATGCCTGCACTCCCACCACTACCAACTGTGCAGTGTTGGCGCCATGTAGAGTTGTAGGTGCACTGCTGCCAACATGGTCCCCATCGCCAGACTAGAGGTCCTTGTGTGGACTTGAGGAAGGGACCTGCAAATTGGGAGGTAGACACAGAAGAAGAGTTACACATCAATGCAACATGCAGTGTACAACACAACAGCAATATGCACTAGGAATGTATACACAGTATTGACTACAGACTGGCCACACAGTTAATGGGAGTCCAACGTCACTGTGTAATTCACTGTCACTTGGGCACACCCTTTGCAAGCCCATGGAAACGGGAAGCAGGAGGGGTGTGTGTGACTCAAACCCAAGCATCTGAACCAAATACATTACAAGCCTGCATGTGCCCAGCCACAATGCAGCGTATGCCCACAGGAACCACGGGAGCCAACAGATCGGAGCCAACAGATCGGAGCCAACAGATCGGAGCCAACAGATCGGAGCCAACAGATCGGAGCCAACAGATCGGAGCCAACAGATCGGAGCCAACAGATCGGAGCCAACAGATCGGAGCCAACAGATCCTCCCAAAAAAATTGGGAATAAAAGAAATCAAAATAAAAATGAAAATAAGAAAAAATCAAAAATGGCCATTGATGGGCCCGGGGGGGTTGGGGAGGCCACCCAGGAGGTCCGAGGACAGGATGCACACCAGAACCCACCTGCGTGGATCCTGGGAAAATAAAACACCTCCATGGGCTCATGGCCCACACGGCTACCCTATTGTGGGAGTGTCACTGCTGTCGCTATTATCACCCTGTGCAGCTGCATCCGGAGGTGGTTGCACTATGGGAGGCAGCCCACGCAAGGCCCTAGTCTGCTCCTCCATGGCTGCAAGCATGCGGGTGTGGTAGGTCTGGTTCTGGAGGATGAGTGTGCGGAGGTCCCCATGCAACAACTCACGGGATGCCCGGACCTCCGCCCTCGTTGCCTGCATCTCAGCTGAGAGCGTACGGGTGAGACGCTCCAGCTGCTGTTCTGTCCTTTGGTGTGTGGAAGCCTCAAGCTCAACAAGAGTCGTCCTGAGGTGTAGGAGCTCCTGCCTCAGGGCTTCCCTGTGGCCCTGGGACTCAATGGAGATGGCCTCCTGCAGAGTCGCCAGTGCCGCCCGCCTGTCCCTGTTGGACCCCAACATGTCCTCCCTGTGTGACTGGCAGATGGAGTCAGTTGCCTGCTCTAGTCGCTCCATCAGCCTTTCTGGGGGGACAATGGAAGTGGCCACCCTATCCATGGCCTGAGCCATCATCTCGGATGATGCAGCCTGTTGGGTAGCCATACCGTAAATGGATTGCTCCCATGCGGTATTGCCAGGTGGCGTACGGCCACCACGTCGGCGGGCACCACACCTGTCTGGGGCAAGGCGAACTGCGCCTTGCTGTGCCGGCACTGCCTGAGGCTGCAGGACTGCATTCCCCCTCTGATCTGCTGGCCCAGGAACAGGATCAGATGTCGCGGAGTGTGACCCTGCATCCGTAACCACCAAAGGCGTAGCTGCCAACACTGACATCCCCATGGAGGGTACTGACCCTGGTGCAGGTGGGTGAGACAGAACAGAATCCCTCCCTGGAACACTCACCAGCGACGGCACGTAGGTCTCATCCGAATCAACACCTGAGTACAGCTCGGGGGAGGTGCAGCCAGAGACACCCCTTGAGAGCACGACCTGCAGCACTTGTGGGTTCTCCCCCACCACCACACCACGTCCCTCACTGGTGGTTGGTCGGCCCTGGGACACCTCCTGGGTCTGCACCATCTCCACAACCCCAGCAGTATCAGGTGCGTCTTCCCCTGCAAAGACATGAAAACAAAGTAATGGAAACAGGCATTAGCACCATGGCACACATTGAGGGCTGAGAAGCAAGAGAACCAGTACTTGATTGACATGTCCCACATGACTAAAACCCTCCCATGCATGCACCCTCACTGCGTATGAAGTGCAGGCAAACGGCACACACTGATGACACCAAGATGGAAGATGAACAAATTTTCTGCATGCTGCCTGGCAGTGGCATCACACATTGGCCTGTGATTGGCAGGTGAAACACACATGCCATCACACAGATGGCATGTACCATTGCTATTGAGTGAAGATGGAGAGGAGGGCAGCACCTATTCATTCAGTCCAGTTCCCGCATGTAATAGCTTTTCTGATTCTGACAGGTCAGATTTTTCACCTGGAGCTGCCAGTCTGTAATGGTCAAATTGCACAGGGACATGTGTGTACAAAAGATATCCAGGTAACAAAGTCACTCCCCTTTACCATACCCATGTCAGACATGTGACTAGTGGACAGCGACATGCCTAGTGAAAGTGGTGGAATGCAAACAAACTGACTGAATGAACAGTGAAAAATAAGCAAATCTGTTGTGTCAAGGTGACACTTCAAGGGCAACTGGCGTGCAGTTGTGCTAGATGTCTACTGTTGGCAGAAGGGATACTGCTATGGCCAAATGCAGCTGCGCAGGAAGTATTGCATGAAGCACATGGCTGACCCATACGACTGAGGCGCACACACTCTCTCCTGGCACCCAAACAGAAGCCCTCACACACACACCATGCACATGTATGACACACACATGCATGTGCACTCACCGGACAATGCCTCGTAATCAGCCAGATCTCCCACGCCTTGGATCTGTTCCTCCGTGACGTAGGTCCCAGCGACTGACTCATGTGGAGTGAGTTCCATGTCTACTACTGGAGACCCACCTCCAGTCACTAGAGTTGCGGCATGACTTGAGGCCAGCTTACTCTTTGCCCTGCGCTTTAGGTCATTCCAGCGCTTATAGCAATCATTGGCTGTGCGCCTCACGATTCCAAGGGCACTTACGATGTCCGCAACGGTCTGCCAGTGTGCCTGGCGTTGTGCAGGTGTGGTCTTGGATCCTGCAACAATGACCATCTCGTTGTCATGTCCGGACACATACTCGACAAGTGCATTCAGTTCGTCATCCGTGAAGCTGGGCTTCCTGGACGGGCCGGACTGTGTAGCCGTGTCTGGGGCATCAGCCTGTGCCGGACGAGCACTCTTCCTCTTCCGCTTGGAAGGTGGTGGTGATCCTGAGTGTCCTGCGCCGCTCTGGACACTAGGGGCAGGAGCCCTGGTGGACTCTGTATCAGGAGTGTGGGATTGCACACTCAGCATGGGAGTTGGTGCAGGCATTGGCTCGAGTGTGATGGTGTCAGGGGGAATGTCAGCAGCATGGACTAGGACCGACACTGTCCTGGCTGGGTGTGTGAGGGCTGGGGTGGATGGAGCCGCAGCTGCCCCTGCAGCCACTCCGCCCTGCCTCCTTGGTGCAGTAGATGACCTTGCAGCCCCAGATCCACGTGGCATGATGGCATCAACGTGCACCAGCGCACGTGTCGTAGCCCTGCTGACCTGGAAGTCAGCCATGGAGTCAGCCAGGTCTGGTGCCACAATGGGCTGGTCCAACAAGGGCTGAGCATGGATGGTGTCAGCCACTTCAGCCTCAACGGGAGGGGGGGAGGGGGGGGAGGGGGGGGGGATGATGGGTGCCCTTGACTGGTCCTCCACACATGGGGGGTCAGGCTCACCCTGCAAGTTACGACCACGTCCCCTACCGGATCCACCACGGCCACCACTTGTGGCTCTTCCACCTTTGCCACCCTTACGGAATCCTCGCCTCCCAGCCATGGCACTGATGTTAATGTGCGTATGGGAGTGGCTGTAGACAATTGTCCTGGGCAATTGGGGGTCAAAGGGGTTGGGTACCAGATGGTAATTGTACCCTAGTGCTCTAGCACGGCTGATTGTAACCCCTGGGGAAAGATGACGGGTCACGCAACGCACAGGAGGCCCAAAAAAGGGAGATGACGTGCACGCAACCCCTCCTAGACCACGTGTGCAGAAAGAAAAACCTGCACTACGCTGTGGCACCCAGTAACACAAGAATGAACGTATGCGTGTCACACGCAGCCTAGAATGACCTCTGAAGGGGTAGGCAACACACGGGGCAAGCACAGAAGTTGGATACGTGCGTGACTCACCGTCTGCCAGGTAAAAGAGCGTGAAGAATGAGCGCGTTTGGCTGGCTAAACCCCCGCCAAAAGAAGATGTGTGCGCTGTCTGAGAAGACAGGACAACAGTAGAAGGGGACACTGTTTGAGGGAACAGGCCCAGGTAAACCAGTAAAAGAGAAAAAAGAGAAAAAGCTGTCAGAGGTAACAGGGAATACGAACTGGAAACGCCGTGAAGTAAATCGCGTGTGAAACGACAAGAAGTACAGATTTCACCCACTCGCTCTCCACGAAAAGCACGTACAAGGAAATGGTGTTCTACATGTACCTTATATACAGGCCCACACGTACAGCGTCACTTACGCGGCGTGTACGTTCACCAATCACACGCTTTGTCAGTCCTGCGTGTAGATCCATTTTCACCAATCACACGCTTTGTCACTTCTACGTGTACATCCATTTTCACCAATCACACGCTTTGACACTGGGACGTGTCACGCAACAATTTCCTGCACGTGCAGGTGACTATAGGCGCGCATATGCTGTTGACGGGTTTACGCGCTAAGGCCCTTTGCTGACGTGTGGGATTTCACTACCTATCAGGCTGTCCACGCGTTCACACACGAGAGACTACGCTCCTGGCCAGGAGGCGAAATTACTGCCCCCCAGAGCCCTGAGCACGCTCCCACCTGCCATCTGCTGCTGCCTGACTGCCTGCTGGCCACGTGCCCCACAGTGCTGGTGGGTGGGGGTGTTGGGAGACATGGGTGGGGGCCTGGTGGAGGGTGCCCCTGCACTGGTGGGGGTGGTGGGAGACATGGGTGGGGGCTTGGTGGAGAGTGCCCCTGGTGGCGGGGGGTGGTGGGAGACATGGGTGGGGGCCTGGTGGAGGCTGCCCCTGGTGGCGGGAGGGTGGGGGTGGTGGGAGACATGAGTGGGGGCCTGGTGGAGGCTGCCCCTGCACTGCTGGGGGGGTGGGGGTGCAGGGGGACATGAGCAGGTGTGCAGGGTAATCCCCTGTTTTGTAGACTGCCTGCAGGGGCCGTGGAGGGTGTACAGGGAACACCTGTGAGGACCCACCCAGCCTAATCGCGTGTGATGATTCCCACGCACCCCTGTAATACACGTACCCTGGCTAATCGCGTGTTGAACTTCCCGCGTACCCCTGTAATACACTTACCCTGGCTAATCGCGTGTTAAACTTCCCGCGTACCCCTGTAATACACTTACCCTGGCTAATCGCGTGTTAAACTTCCCGCGTACCCCTGTAATACACTTACCCTGGCTAATCGCGTGTTGAACTTCCCGCGTACCCCTGTGATACACGTACCCTGGCTAATCGCGTGTTGAACTTCCCGCGTACCCCTGTAATACACTTACCCTGGCTAATCGCGTGTTAAACTTCCCGCGTACCCCTGTAATACACGTACCCTGGCTAATCGCGTGTATGACTTCACGTGTACCCCTGATATGCACGTTTCCCGCTTTGCGTTCCTTGTTTGGCAGCCCTGTAACTGGTCCAGGGTTAGCGCAGCCCTTTGCGATGATTTAGCGATTTTGATGGCTTTTCCTTGCGCAAGGGCGTTCTTGGGGGCGTTACTGGCGCTGCTGCAGGGTCGCTGCGATACTCTGCGCCACGGCTGGTTTGGGAGCATGAAATCCATGAATACGCTGTGCGCGGAAATCGGTTTTAGCGCACGTGCCTGGCGCAGTCAATCGCACGCGGACACTCTGCGCCAGCCGCTTGCGACACTTTTCAGCGAAATTCTATGAATTACCCTGTTAATCTTTTTTCCTCTTCCAAATAGCATTTTTTACACTTTTCGTTTTCAGCTACTCCTGGTTAAATCGTTATAAACTCGGTTATCTCTCACAACGAATTAAAAAAAAATGACAGCTTTTTCATTTGTGAGAAGCCTAGCTGCTGCAAAACACCATGGGCGATATAGCTATAATCTTAGGAGAAGGGGGCAGCTCTATGGGGAATGTAATGGGAATAGGCGGAATACAGCATTTATTTGCTTTCTCAATAAGGTTATAATTTTTAAAAAATCTTTCCCAAAATGTCCAGTCTGAGGGGGCCTATGGCAAACCTCTCATTTGCTAAATATCAGCCAAATCCATCATGCAAGTCAAAAGCTATTAACAATGACATTTTCAGGTTTCCTTTGAAACTTGATACTCAACTATAGTGCGACAACCGCCGTACTATAATGTATATATTTGCACATTTTTACAATTGGTATATATAGTGTACCAAGACAGGCACCATTTTTGTAAAGTGTTCTCATTGAATGTTGGTGATATATATATAATGATATGTTTTCATATGGATGTGTATGGATATATATATTTTTTTTAATACAGGGAGGAACCATGCTCTTTTGTTCACATTAGAATGTAAAATAGATGAGAAATCAGATTTGATGGAAAGCAGTGAGCTTCTTACAATGGGGTAGGTTTAAGTGACATTGTGACCAGGCTGTGGAGGGGAGTAAATGGAACAGTCAATGGGGATAATGCATGGACAACCAACGTTAGAAATTTTTAAGTGCAGGTAGGCGGTACAGCCAGCTGTGTTAGGGATGTGACCATGATGTTTGAAGTGCTAAAATGGAGAAACAGAGGCAGGTTAGAAGTGAGAGAAAAATGTTAACTGGCAGGCAGATGAGGTTAAGAGGATATCTCGGAGGTGAGGAGGTATGTTTTTAGTTTGGTTTTGAACAAATTCTTACGGCTGTTTCTTGGATGTCCGTGAGAAGAGAATCACATGCAAGTGTAGGAAGAAGAGAGAAATAGCGGAAACAAGAGGAAGCACAGGGAGGGCAAGGTGCCAAAAGGTTGTTTGAGGGGGCAGTGCAGAGATTACGAGAAGGCTTGTAGAGTTGGATAGAGGAGGATACATACGGTGGTGCCTTACAGTGGATAGATTTGTGAACCAGGTGAAGACTTTTGAATCTGGCCCTGTTTTGCATCATCAGGCATCCAGCCTGTTGACGGAATGGGAAGTAGGTGTGAAGTGACGGAGCTCAAAGAGAGTCCTGGTAGCAAAGTTAATGATCTTGTTGAGAGGACAGAAATCATAGTGGGGGAGACCAAAGAGGATGCTCGCACAGTGGTCCACTTCAGAGAAGACAAGAGTGGTTAAGAGATGCCTGGTGGTGTTGAAAGGAAGGAGGTGCCTGCTTTTCCTAATATTTAGAACTTTGAGGTGGGTCACTGTTGCAGTTTAGTAGGGTTTTAGAGAGTGTCAGGTGGAAACTTCATAGGCAGTTCAGGAAAAGAGAAGATTCAGGAGATCAGAGTGATCAACAGTGTTAAAGGCAGCAGAGAGGTCAAGAAAACTTAGGCTAAAGGATATGTTGGCACATGCAATGAAGGTGGAAACATTCATAAGAGCGGTTTCTGTGGAGCGACAGGAGTGGTAACCTGCTTTTAGGAGGTCACCAAAGTTTTGAATGTCTATGAAATTGGTATGACTGTTGAATACAACACTTTCAACCACTTTAGAGTAGTGCAGAAGTATAGAACTGGTAGGTTCATGTCAGCCCCTTGCTTTTTTAGGAGATGGATGAACATGGCCGATTTGAAAACAGAGGGAAAGCAATAACAGGTGAAGGACAGGTTGAAGAGTTCAGCAAGGTGAGAGGCCACTAAAGAGGCAATAGGCTTGACTAGCTGAGGAGCAAGAGGGTCTGATGGGGTACAAGAGAGATTAACCTTCATCAGTCACGATAGGACTTCTTCAGTATTAGTGTAACTAAAGTGGGAAATAGAGGCAGAGGATGAGGGTAGAGTAGACGGAGTGTAGAATTTAGGTGGAGGGCATGGGAGCAAGGTCAGGAAAGAGTCTCTAATTTTGCAGCAGATGTCCTGTAGTTGGCGAGGATAGTTGGAGTGAGAGTTAATAAGGGTGATTTAGAATTCCCTTTTTTCTCTATCGAGAGATGACGTTAGGAAGTCCAGGGCAAAGAGGTAGAGTTGCATGCCCACATTCCAGTGGGTACGCCACAGTTTGTGCAGCAGCATGTCTGTGTGGAGAGAGTGTATAATGGTGTGATCCCTGGTTGAGGATGCTAAGACTTAGGGGTGAAAGCTAGCAGTGGGAATTTAGAAGAGAATGAGTCATATAGTAGGGATTGGAAGCTGGAGAAGGCAATGTTAGCAGAAGAGGCATCAGGTGTCACGGAGGAGAGTGAGAACTGTAGGTCAGAGAGAAAGAAAGAAATGGCAGATGGTTTAGATTTCCTTTCAGTAATATGAGAGGTGAGAGAGTGAAAAGGAGATGGTGGTAGAAACAATGGAGTGATCAGATAGGGATGATTTGACCATAGTATTACTGGTTGAGAGAGAGATGGAGATGATTAAGAAATCCAAAGAGTTACCCCCAGTGTGGGTAGGTAGTTTATGGATAGAGTGGTGAGTGTGGTGACTAAGAAAAGGCTGAAGTTCAGATTTCTGAGAAGTGGTTAGAGAGGGAAGGTTAAGGTCAACTAAGAGAAGGAGGTAGTGTGTAGTGGAAAGAGAATCAAGTACTTGCCTGAGTTCATCAAAGAATGGTCCAGTGAGACCAGTACGGTGATAGATCGAGATGATGTGAACCAAGTGAGACAGAGCAATAATAGAGATGGGGAATTCAAAAGATGTAGGTGAGGACGTGACTTTGGTGATTTGTGAGGCATTGAGGTGGGAAGAGAGTAGGTGTTCGACACTGTCACCTCTGCCAGTCAGATGCGGAGAGTGAATGAAGGAAAGTTTGGAGTTGTCAGATGGAGACATTCAGGTCTAGGGGAGGAGGGCTAGCGAGAAAGTAGTCAGTGATAAAGGAAGTTTTGTTTCAAACAGTGTTCAGTTGATGCAGTAAGGAAGAGTATAGAAGCTGAGTGTCAGAGGAAGAGAGGCGAGTTGGATAGGTTTTAGGTGAGGGATGGTTAGCTCGTCACTTTTGTTTGTTGGACATAGGTGAAAGAGAGATGGAGTAGTAGGAGTTTCGAGATGCACGTTTCATAATAGGGTTAGGAAAGGAGGATGTTGTAGCGTGATTGGAGAAAGCGTAGGGAGAGGTGAGCAGGAGGAGCTGGAATGAATGCATTACATGTGGGTACCGCAGTGCGGAGGGACAGCATAGTAATTTGCAAACTAGGGGTACTCAGAGGGGCAGGAGGTAGGAAGGAAAAAGCAAAGACTCATAGGTGAAGAGGCAAAGAGGCTGATTAATGGCTGGTCTTCACCCTTTACTGGTCGCTCTTAACTAGGATGGTCCTGGTTCATGCTTCTTGTGAATTCAGAAGTGATGTCACACACTATCATCAAATAATCGCCTAGTCAATCCGTGGTAGCTCTGATTTTGTCCCTGGTGTTGCTGGGATGAGGCGATTACTTCCTGATAGGTGTCCCCAGAGGAATCTCTTATGGCCTTGAGCGGGAGAGTGGGCCGACATAGGATGGCTTCATGAAGTGATGGCAACGATCCAAGGGCACCACAGAAAGTGATGTCACTAATCAAGGATTGCCACAGGAAGTCATTATACATCTGATCATTGATTTGTGTGTATATATATATATATGATTTGTAGTGTTATTAAACAAATGCACTATTTATATGTGAATTTGGGTAGAATACATAATTTCTAAGAGCTATATCAGGGGAGAGGCATTAAAACGCTCTCTCATCATGTACAGTTGCATAAGTGATTCCCACACAATGGACTGTAGACAGGTTGGCGTTTTTGTGATTTCTGTGACGTTAACACAACACTTGTTGAGTTAGCTGCTATACCCTTGTTTCTAACACTGTCCCCATTGATCGCTCCCAAGAATGCAGGCAGGGTATTCTAGTTCTGTTCTTTTTTACATTTTATACTGTTCAATGCTTCTAAATACCTGACTTTTCAGAATAATAAAGCTTGTACGTTCTCAATATTCTGAGATGTCTTGCCTACAATCTTCTCACTTGGTACATTAGCCACTTCGCAATCTGCATTAGGGAAGCAATGTTTTGATAATGTGATGTTGCACAATTTTGTATGATAATGCGCATACTCCTAAATGAATGACTCTGCCTAACATCTTCTGATCTAATTTGCAGTTGGTTGCATAGCAGTGATTCTTAATTGCATACCTTTTTCTTTGTATTAATGTGCGTTTGGTGTTAACAGTCTTCTCAAACCAAATGCCTGGCACTGGAGAGAATGACACCACAAATTCATTTTAAAGTGTTTCAACCTCCTTGTTCGTTACCACGTCCCGGGAGGATAGCTCAGCGGCAACGTGCTCGCTTTGGACGCAAGACAACACGAAGCAGCACAGGTTCGATCCCCGGGTCTGCGCTTAGAAACCTCTGGGTATTTAAGCGCGTTATAAATACGCAACTAAGACATGCCCCCGGGCTGTGTGAGCGCTTTAAAAATACAAAAAAAAAAAAAATCTACTTCACCCTCTAAGAGGAGAAGCAGGGGCTCCTACTGGTGAACTGCAGATTCTTCTGAGCACATACCCAGTTTTTGGGAATGTTGGGTCTCTCCTTCCTTGTTCGCCTCCTGGGTTCCATACATGGATCTGCCCCTCTCCCTGCAGTTAGATCCATGAAAGACTCTGTCCGGGGTGATTGCTGTTTGAGAGAGCTACGCAAACTTTACAAAATAATGCAATTAGTCCTATGCAGATTCAAGAGCCTTTAGACATAATAGATTAAATAACATTAGACTAAAAACATTGAGGTAAAACATTTCTAATCGAAATCAACAGCACCAATGCCTTCCTGACTGCCAGAATCCAAGCATCTTTTGACAGTGTCGGGGGATGTGCCCACAGCACTAGTACGCCTCTTCATGGACACAAAGCTGAAGGTTCTGCCGACATATCTTCAGCGCCGGCACATCCCGCCTTGTGGCAGCAGCAGAACTCACTTTCACAAAATATCAATTCAAATAAGGTTTTATTCACTGATTTTGGTGCTGGGAGAGATGACATGAGATGAGAGAGTTTTCCGAAAAAAATCCTTATCAAGGTAAAATGTGCAGTTCATGATCAGAAAACTTTGCTTGACTTTTCTGACCACCATTTTCTGTAATGTCACGCGGTTTCTGGTTGTGCCACTTCAACACTTTGAGATTGATAACAAAGAGCTGCAAAAACATACAATATACTATTTTAGTTACCAACCATATTCTCACTAGGATGCTGCTTTTATATGTCCTGCTTCCAGTTATGATTTTTCCAGGTTACATTTATCAGAACTAACAGATGACAGGGGCACTGCCTTCCTTAGTCAGTAGAGACACCTATTGCCAGTTACTTCTCTCTTATACAATATATGGCCTTCCCAGCCAAGTGATATGATATGATAGGTTATTTAAAACGCGCTTAATACCCAGAGGTTTCTAAACGCGGACCCGGGGCATGTCGCCTTGCTTCCAAGGCGAGCACTTTGCCCCTGTGCTATCTTCTCGAGATCAAGTGTAGTCATTGTGTATATTAATCAGCCTTGCATGTCAGGTGCTGCTATCACATGGTGAGCACAGCTTCATATGCCACTGATGCCATGTAACGCCAGTTAATTTGTCTGGTATAGTCATTGGCTTGAATAAACAGTCTGACATGGCATGTTCTGCCACCATAGTAAAAGTGCAGCTTCAAAGGACTTGGTAATGCCACTGATAGCTCATATCTCCCCTCCTAAGGCAAATCCTCACTTGCTCAAGTTCTGCCATCATGCACCAATTGCACCCTCAAATCCCTCAGAGATCAGTCATCTAATGCCAGTTAATTCCTCATATGTGTGCAGAGACTCCCTGTGTGTAGTAAGCCCTCACATGTGCAGTCACAACCACCAGGTGCCAAATGCAGCCTCGCATGTCTTAGTAATGCCACCTAAGCCAGGCTATTACTATTATGTGTACACAGTGTACTGGACTTTGTGACTTTTTAGCATTAAGGCATCACAGATGTATCAGTAGATATTTGAAGAACATAACTGGTATGGCCACAACAGAAAGTGTCCGAGCTGGTAAGCAACCTAGACTTTAAAGAACCAATGCCATCATAATGTATTGAAAGTTCGTTTCTTGCTCATGTAGGCCACTCGTTGCATGATTGCTAGCTTTTGAAACTCCCCCATCCATCTCCCAATCCTGAGTGGGCTCGTCAATTTCCAGATTTGATTGTGAGAGATTTCTTTACCCATAACTTTGGCTCTTGTGTGAGGCCCATCTTTTAGGTAGCCCACTGAAGAATTTCAAGGAGCCATTCAATGTTAGTGTGAGTACTAACCTTGCAGATGTATGTTTACTCTTGGAATATTGTTATTTAACTAATTCCATTTCTTTCTACATATTTGGATATGCAATTACATATTCTGGGCTATTTCACATCAGTCGATGTGAGATGAGAGATATTTCCATGTTAACACGCTGCCATTCCACTAGTGCGTATAGTGCTTCTTAACTTTGCTTTAGCCTTCAGTTATTAAAAAAAAATACACAAGCAATAATTGTAATGAAGAGGGCAGCTGAAGAACCGAATTGATTTGGGAACGTTTCCTCGCATCAATCATAACTCGCAGGGCTGGCCTTAAGCATGGGCAGTTGGTTTGGTTGTTCAGGGCCTCACTGATGGACCGACTATCATACTGCATACTATCATATCTGGAATCCAGAATGGAGTGGCTACTTCACAAGGCAAATGCCCTTTTCCCTCAATGCCTTTCCCACTCCTCTTGACCACTCTGCAAGGCCATGGAGGTCCATCTGAAAACAGAGAAATGTGACTCTTCTCGGCCTCTTCTGGACTCTTCTGGACTCTTTTAGGCCTCATGGGTGAAGGTGTCATAGATTTCGCATCTGAAAGACTCAATGAATACAGCTATATTAAGCTACTCAAATATGTGACTTATCTCAAACCAACCAGTTCATTTATTTCAGTGCTCTTTGTTTGTTGACACACACAAAAGAGTGTGCTTTTTTGTAGACACTAACATGTGCATAATTACATTCTACATATCTGTGCAAGTAATGACTACAAGCAGGTAACTTTATCAAGCTACTAGTTTGGGTGTTGATTAAAATACCTGCAGGATCATTGCATGCTTGTCATTCTGAGACTGGGCTTTACCCTTAGGTCACATCTCAGTGATAAAGCAAACAATCTGAACAATTTGTCAAGGAACAATTATTATATAATGATAGTTTATAACCATCATAAATTAGTAATTCAAAAAGAGAAAAAATGGAAAATACATTATGTGAATTACATGATTAAGATCATTAAGATCCATAAAGTAAACCATAATACAAACCCTTGCTTGAACATGTTTCGCTCCTTACGTGTTTCCTCACAGAAAATGTTGACAGTATTGAACAATTGTGAAGTAATTCCTGAAAAATACTGATAAGCATTTACAATATGCACCGTAACGGTACATAAACATCATGGGCCACATTACAATCTTGGCGGAATTGGTTAACGGGTGCCGCTAACGGATGCGGACCCGTTAAACCCATTCCGCCTGATTACGAGTTCCCCTCGCGGGACCCGGTAAGGACGTCTGGTAAAAACCAGGCTTCCTTACCGGGTCCCACGAGGCGACCAGGGAGCTAACAACGGGCTGGTCGTAATCGGCCCATTGTTAGCTCCCTGCACCCATTCCCATTGAGCCCTATGGCGGCTCAAATGGGAATGGGGAAGGTCCGGGCCCGGGTTCCCTGAAGGAGGAATTACCTGGCCCTCCAAACTCAGAATGGCCCGGTAATTCCCCATTCAGGGACCCGGACCCGGTTTTGGAGGCAGCCATGCCACCAATAGCGGCATGGCTACCGCAAAAGCCGTAATGAGGCCCCATGTCCTTGTTTTCCCTAGGGTCTTTGGAATGACAAAAACATTGCATTAACAATATCTTCATGCATTGTAACCCTTGGTAGTGAAGTCTACATATTCTCTTTGTGTGATTACTTGCAGGTACTTAGCAATACCAATCGATGCAAAATAATGTTGTATCCCATCCCACCCTTTGCAATGGTGGCAATAGAGTACCAGAAATCAAAAAAGCCTGCGGCGTTAATCAAATTTCGGGAGAATTACTTAATAAATAACCAGTAATTCGCCACCATTTCTAGCCAATCCTTTTAATGGTATAAATGGGGAATATGGTTTACCAGAAAGCTGGCTGGTCTTTGATATTGCACCGATCTTTTAAAAGGGGTGATCTTATGGATCCTACAAATTGCCCTCATATCTCTAGCATAGACACCACAGCAAAATGATTTGGGAAAGTTTAATTAGGACATCTAGATAAGTGGGTGATGTGAGGGTGCAGTAGTGAGAGATTGATACACGGGTGACATTTTTGTTGCTATAGACTTTTATTAAAGTATAATTGGAGTTGGGGAAAGGCCCTGCTAACTCTAACGTGATGATGGGGTTTCCTGTCTCAACTTAAATCTTATATGGGTCATTCAGGATGCCAAAATAAAGAATTGTCTACTATTGTGTCAAACCCCTGACTCTACCCCTCACACTTACAACTTAACCAAAAGGTGCAAAGGAGTGTCTTCATGGCAGTTGTTTTCAAAAGTTCCAAGCACAAAATGGTACAGCAGCAAACACAGTTCCACTGGAGTCAAGAGAGTGTTTACCTTCTCTTGACTTCACCACAATGTTCACAATTCTAGGGGTTGCCTCCCTTCCCTAGGTTTCTCTTCTCCCCGGTACTGTGACTAAGAAGAGTAGGTGCGACTTGCGGAACAAACACAATTCTCTTCCCAGGAAGATCTGGTGCACTCTCCTGCCAAGTACTACCTTCTGCCACAATTTTCCTTCTTTATATGGGTGCAAGGCCCAGACTTGCCTGGCTTTAACATTTCTCCTTCTAAATAGACTTGGTGTACCCTCCTGCCAAGTACTACCTGTTGAACAGCCATCCTGGTTCACCATTCTCCCAGGTACTGTGACTATAAAGATGATCAACTGTGGTATTCCCTTCTGTCTTCCACATTCTGGGTGGGCTTGGTTTACTCTCCTGCCAAGCACTAACATAGTCAACCAAGGATATAACGGTTCTATATGATTGTACAGAGAAAAATGTTTTTGAAGCATGTTTTACCGAAAATAAATATCAAAACAAATCATTGAATTTCGTATTTTTTTTATTTTAAAAAGGCCCGGGGTCGAAACATGTCTTAACCATAGGAAATACCAATGATTAAAAAAACATATATGTCGCAAAGTGTGTGGTGGCAATTTATTTCGGCTAATAAATATGAGGGTACTGGATAGTTTTTATCATCACTTTGCACTTTGAAAAAAAATTATTCTGCAAGTGTAAGATTTTGAAGTTGGGAGAAACTACTAAAATCTTTACAGTGATCCACGTAGTTAGACAGGTAAGTATTTTAACACCTCTCCTTTTCTCACTGTATATAAACGTTGTAGTTCTGGATTCAAATAACCTGGAAGTCGAAGACCCCTCTCTGGATGGGTAGAAAATAGATTTGTCGGCCATCGCTGCTGAAACATTGCTAGAACTAGCTCTCTGTGGAATTAGAGAAGCATTTAGGCTAAAACTACTCTTATATTGGCATAAATAGTGGATCTACCTGACCCTGCGAAATTATAGGGTATTCATGAAGGACAGCCTAGCCATGCAGCCGGGAATGGCTTTGTCCTAGCTGTCATGTGTGCATAACATAAGTATGGATTTAGATTTAAAGTATGTCTAGCCCAACCCGAGAGTATCACTCAACAAACGTATACTGCTGTTAAGTAGATACATAATGAGACATTTATGGCTTTTATTTTTCAAAACATTTCCACAAGAATAATGAAGGATTCTTGCCTAGAAGGGAAAATTACGCTTGGATATAGAACGAGATCAGGGAAATTGAATTGACCTTTTTAAGTTAAGGTTGGGGATCATACCCATGGGCAAGTTTTGTGCCAAGCTGCATATGCGTGTTCAAGATGAGAGGTTGCAAATGTGTGTCCAGGAGTGACAGAAGGTTTGGGTAATTCCCTAATATGTTGTCCAAGGTACGTTGTATCCAGAAGATCTTAAATTGAACCACTGTTTGGATTTGTGAATATTAGCACAGTAAAAGAAGCCATTTATATTTCTCATGCTGGTGCAACACGTATGCCCGTTTCCAGTGTCTCATGCTTTTAGGGGAGGGCGTGGGTTTCAATGAAAATATGTGTCTTTTCAAAAACATGCTACCACTCTGTTACTATCTTAATTTATTGTGCATTTCTAAGCTTGTGTGTCTTTTTATGAGATGTTGATGCATTGTATTTCATGTATGCATTTTATAGATTTGATATATTTTTATCTTGGAGTTAATGAAATGTTATATTTCATTCATATGATATTATGTGTATCTGCTTTAAGGGGATAATACAGAATCAAGAGTGTTTTTAAATATGATTTTCAACTGTGGGAAAAAACCTACATTGGAGACTCCAGTCTAATGGTGCTGATTCAGCATTGGAGCGGGACGATACCAGTTACCTCATCAATAACTTCACTTATTTTCTTTTGGGGTGTGCCTTTAGGTCTTAAAGTACCTTTATAAGCTTCTTAAATCAATATGTGTAAGGCTAACATTACTTTCAGTTTTATGTATGGTTCTTAGGCTGTCAGTTCTAAGAACATAGAACGTGCAATGGGGGAATGGGAGAGGGACCGTTGGAGAATGTAAGGGGGATAACAGAGCCGGATCGAGGGGCGATCAAGTGGTGCTGTGGCCAAGGGGCACTGCAGATAAAGGGCGCCAGTTTACACAATATTAAGTGTCATGACTGACCCTTTACATGACAGTGAGTAACAGAGGCGCAGCGCCATCACCTATTCAAGAATCAAGCACCGCCTGGCGTGGCCCTAAACACTGGTATTTGTTCGTAGTACATAGAATATTGGGGGGAGAAGGGGCGGCCCCCAAAAATCATGCACAGGGTGCTGGCAGACCTGGGGCAGGCACTGGGGTATTAGGAGGATGGAAGCTGTTGCAGGTGTTTCTTTGAGACAGTAGAGAGTTCAACTTGACTAATGATGCATAACTGCTTCATTTTACCCCAACACCGTTCACTTCCTGAATGTAAAAATAAACTACAATCATAGTTATAGCCTACGTTGTTTTTATATTTGTCAGGTTGGTTTATTATGTAGTATTGCACTGAAAACACATCCAGCAGGAACATTGAGGTGGAGCATAGGACGAGACCCAAGTTCTTTTAGAACGGCAAGTAATATTGCCCGGTAATGACAGTCATTGAAATAGGTAAATGTCAACACAGGGGTTTCGGTTGGTGGAGGTGGATCACTCCGGGATGGAGGGAGTTGGCTTGCTAAGTGGCGCTACAGAATACTCAGCCTCTTGACTCACAAAGCTTATACCAGCCCACTTGAGACAATGATCAAATAGATACAGCTGATTAAGAAAAATACAAAAGTGATGCTGGGCTAGCCACTGTTGGTTTGAATCCATGTTTGGATCCAGCACGCTATCTTCCTCCCTGTCTCTCTCTGGCAGTCTGTGCAACATCAGAATCAATCTGACCCATTTCGGCCTCATTGCATGGTCACATTCACTTAGATTTCATAAGCAGCTGCTGGAAACTGCCAGGGCTACCAAGCCAACGCTAACAGGTTAAATCTGGCATCCTTGACAATCCCAAAATATCATCCGTACATCCACCTCCCAATACCAACATATGCATGCTAAGTGTACTCACACCCCTACTTGCTGTGATTTTAGCCTGGTCCTACAGCGTGGTGTGGTGACATTGTGAAAGGTAGCTCCACAGGTGGATATTGATAATAGCAAGAGGCACATGGATGCAAATGTGTAAGCTTGGGCTAGTAGCCAAGATTTCTAATGGCACTGATGAGTATTGTGGATTGCTATTTAACCCTAAAATCGAAAATATATTTGCACATTCTGGACATTCTCCACCGGATGCTGCTAGCCACCCAAGGCACTTACCTGGGTGGGGACATTTAAAAAGAAATGTAAAGTGGGGAGGCAACAGGGAGGCTCTACCTGTTGGCTCTCCACCCCCCTGGTCCAGTCGGGGGTGGAGAGTCCTATGATCCCCTTCCCCGTTGCTTCACCCCCTACTCACTTACCTACTGGACTGGAGCTTTGTGCTCCAGTCAAAGTGCTCCTCCTGTCTCTGGGCTGCCGCCATAGACATAGAAAATGGACTTCGTCCCCTTACCATATGGCGGCGGCCATCTTTTTATATTATTTTATTTTCCTGGGGAAATTGGCTGTGCAAGCAAATTGTATCTCCTAAAGAAAACATTATAAAGGTATTCGCACCCCAGATGAACCCTGGGGTGTGAATGGCTTTCCTCCCCGCTTTGGGGGGCGGACATGGCTGTGTCTTACAGCGCATTTCTGCACATTAAATTCATGACTTTTCCCTTTAGTGCCTTGCATCTAAACAGGAATCTCCTAGACCACACGTCCAAAAGCCTCCCCTTGAATGAGGTATTAATTGGGTTGGAGGGAACCAAACAGGTGAAGATGAGCTCTATTTGTCCCATTTCAGTCAGGATTCACCTGACGAAGTAGGAAATACACTCAGCGTGTATCCTCGCTCTGTGAGTGAAAACCGCATCGTCATCACATTGAATCTCAATTTGCTTTGGGCAGAGAGAATTGGACTCCCTCCTGAGATTGTAACCTGAAAAAGGATGAGGAATACATAGGCTCCCTTGTAGGGATAGCGGGTGTGCAGATATAAGGTGGCCACCATTACCAAGTTTCCTTGTCGGGAAGGGATAAGACATTGAAACCCATGATCCTCCAATATTCTGTACCCTACTTGGGCCTGGCGGCCATGAAGTAATCAACATCTCCTGCAGCTGGCCAAGGGCCACAGCTGTGGCCGCTCAATGGAGATTTTCCAGCTAATGCAAAAGTAGCCTACAAGTGTTCTAAACCACAACCCTTATTTCACTCCTTTGAAACGTCCCATTAGAATGCAATGACTAAGACGCGGTCCATCCAGCTAACTACGTGTAACCTCCTTTTACTCAAAATGGACAGAATTTATCTAATCTCTCCCATTTTCTTAGCAAATTTACTAACTTGGCTGCTTCCCTATTTTCTTTAAGCTGAAGAAAGTCATATAATTTGTGGCCAGAGCTACCAGTACAGCAAGGCAAACACACCACAAAATAAATAAAGCAAACAAAAAAAAAATCCCTTCACATGGCCATTTTTCTGTGGCATAAAGAACATATTGTATTAAAATGCATGCGGGCGTGGCTATGAACACCATCAGAGCAGATGGCTTCCTGAGAGCCTCCAGCAAGGAAGGGGGATGAGAAAGGTGAAAAGTCCCTTCTCTGCTAGCTCTTACCAGCAGATTGTGTCAGATTATAGTGGCGGACCCTGAGAGGAGCTGATTGAGGGGTTTTTGAGTGGTGGGCGTGCTGGAGAATGAGCGCTCCGAGAACAGCGACCTAGGACTCCCAAAATGGTGGCAGTGGTTGCATCCCGCATGGCCTGAGTGGGGCTGGAGCCACTGCAAGGTGCGTTGTGGGTTTTGGGTGTCGGCGGCTTGCCCCAACTGGAATTGGTGAGATGCAGAGCCTGGGGTGCCCACAGAGGGTGAAAAAATCCCCCTGATGCAGTGTCAGCAAGAGTGGTGTGGCGGAGCACGTGGAGTGGTACTGGTGGCTCCCCGACACCAATAAGGTGGACATCAGGTGGGGTCCGTCTGCTGGGGCCGTACAGGCTCCAAGGGGGCACCTTGCAACATATCTACAGCTGGAATGGCAACGGGGTGCTGTGAGAGATGCTAACAAACCCGCTCTGGTAATTAGTGAGGCAGCAGGATGGTTGCACCTGGGAGGAGCTCTTGGCTGCACTATATGACACCATATACAGAAGCCAACCATTGAAATTGGCAGCAGGACTTAAGGCGAGGTTAGGGGAAACAGGTGAAGGAGTGTGTGCAGGAAGTAAAATTGAGGGTCACCTTGGCCATGCAAATGTGGATAGCCTGCTCTCAAGCCAGACGAAACAGAGATGATATGCAGCGTGGTGCTTTGGGTGGAGGCCAGATTTCGCATGCGAGTGTGGGGTTCTGCAAGAAGTCCCGTATTTTTGGGGGTGCCTCAGTCTGAACTCAGATTGATGTTAGGGAGGTTGGGGAGATCGCCCACCAGTTTGCATCCAGAAATTCGAAGCATTAAGATATTTTCCCTGACTGTTGAGGGCGATTACTGGCCGTATTTGCTGCACTACTGGCTCTGGTGGTGTAAAATGGCTAAAGCCATCAAATCAGCAAAGCAGGGGCATATCTTCACCATGCACCAGGAAGAGCGTAAAAGAATGAGGTGGTACCGGCACAGGTGCATGTGATGGACTCTCACCTGGATTGCCTGATCAGGTGACCGCCAAGGCGGATTTGCATGAGCTTGTGGTTTCAATCAGTAAGAAATTCACAAAAGCACAAAGGAATTGTTCAATTAAATATTATCAGTGGATAAAAACGTTGAAGAGGTTGAAGAGGTTGAAGATACGGTATGTGAGCAGTCATATGCAGTCGGGGAGTGGTCAAGCAAGATTGAGGTTCTGGAGGCCTGTTGCGAGGCATTGGAAGATAAGCAAGAGGACACTGAGAATCGTTGCCGGAGGAACAATATTCAAATTCGTGAAATACCGTTATGGGTTCGAGATGAGGAGCTCTCTATCTTTGTGGAATCTTTCTTTTGGTCCATCCTGGACCTCCCATCATCAGCTGCCCTGAAATTGGACAGAACACATTGTACAAGATCTTAAATTCCTACATTGCAGGGAAGCCTCCTGATGTTCTGTCGTTGGTACACATCTTCACCATAAAAGAGTGAATAATGACTGCAGCAAGAGCTTCCCCCTCTATACCCTTTCAAACTATGTTGCTCACCCTGTACCAGGACTTGGCCTCGTCCACCTAGTCAAAGAGAAGAGCCCTCAGGCCTCTGACTGAATGGCAAAGGGACAAATAAGTGGTTTATAAAAGGCCATGAGGCCTTTGGGCGTGTTCCGCAATATAAGAAAAAGATAGATAGATAGATAGATAGATAGATAGATAGATAGATAGATAGATAGATAGATAGATAGATAGATAGATAGATAGATAGATAGACTATAGATGGGGTTATCCGACGGCACTGCACTTCTGTAACCAGGGGACAGTATGGGAGGTTAAAGCTTCGTTGAAGGAGTCGGAGTGTCTGCTGAAAGGGGATGAAGGGGAGGTGGAGAAGGGGGAGGGCGGTGAGAGCTGAAGCCCTAGAGAGGGCCTGCCAGAGTCCAAGAGGTGGATGAAAATGGGGAGAGAGAGGAAGATCAAAGGTCCGTCACAGAAGACTTGAGGGGCTATGATGTTGCTAACTTTTCACTCTAGTTCAGGCGATGGGCTGATGCCCCAATATTGCCTGGCCTGGCGGCCAATGGTGCCAATATGTTTGATTATGGTGGCACAGATGGTGACACTGCTTTAGTTGGGAGGGGGCGACTTGACAGGTACGATGGAGGTCCATCCAAGTCGCAATGCTCTACGTTTAAGTCTTGGTTAGAGTTATGGGGGTTATTTTTTGGGGTGGAGTGTTTGTTTTTACATTTGGATGTGGGAGGAAAGTAGGGCGGGTAGGTAAAAGTTGGAAATTGTTACTGTGAGTCAGATGATGCAGTTGTTGGTCAGGCAATGAAGAGCACTGGGCGTGGTTACTAAAGTTAGTGAGGTAGGATGATTTGGTGTCATGGCTCTGAATGATCTCAACCCCACCGTGGATTAGCGAATATCTAGATGGGGACTTGGAGTGTGCAGGGGCGTAATTTTCCAGTCAAAAGTAAGTGGGTCCTTAGGAGGATGGTAGAGATGTCACTTACCATTGTATTTTTGCAGGAGACTCGCCTGCTTCAGAGGGACGAGGAAAGGATGAGACACAGGGCCTTTCTGAAACTGTTTTTTGCTTCAGGAGACGAAAGAAGCGGGGTGTGGCCATTTTATTGGGGGAAGGTGTCCCTATCTCAAAAACCAAAATCCTTCTGGATCCTATGGGGGGTATATTTGTGTCAAAGGGTGGCTATGGGATTGCTTGTTCACCCTGATTTCCCTCTGCGCTCCTAACACTGGGCAGGAGCAAATCCTGGAGGAGGGGGTGTCTCAGGTAATGCCTTATGCTGAAGCGATATATTGCTTGGGGGTGATTTTAATTTCGTGCCTAATCTAATGGTGGAAAAAACCCTACCTGTGTCCAGAGTGGACTATAAACATGCCCTCTCATTCACTAAATTACTTCGGGAGATGGGGTTGGCCGATACCTGGTGGTTTCCCATGGTGATGACAGAGACTTCATCTTTTACTTGCATGCGCATGGGGGGCTTTCCAGGCTCGACCTGCTATTGATCCCCAATGGGTTATTCCCATGTGTACGGGAGGTGGAAATTGGACAGCGCACTGTGAGGCTTTTTTTTAATGATTCTGGATAGTCCTGTACCTATGAGATGGCCCTGGAAATTGTATGATCCCATTATGGCAGATCAGGCTCTTTGCAGAGACAATCAGGAAGACAGATATATTATTTTCAGGAAAATGGGAATGTCAGCCTTTCTCCGGCAACAGTTTGTGGTGTCCAGCCAAAGGATCGAAAAAAAAGGATCGGATGCCTTTTTTTTCGAATCCAGAAGGACCGGAAAAAAAAGGGTTGAATGCTTTTTTATTTCTTTATTTATATATTTTTTAGTTTGGTGTGCAAAAAAAAGTTTTTTTTAAAAAGTAAATGGGGGGTTGGCGGGGAACCCCCCCCATAAAAAAAAAAAAAATTCGACCCTTTTTTTCGGTCCTTTTGGTTTTGAAAAAAAGGCATTCGATCCTTTTGTTTTAGATCCTATCACCTATAACCACAGTTTGTGATGCCATGAAGGCTGTCATTTGGGGCGAACTGATTAGCCAGTCAGTGGCCTATATTAGGGACCATAGGCTGGTTCGAATTGAGTTGGAGAGGGGGTGTATGTAGCAGAGACAGAGCATAAAGGATCACGGTCTCGTGCCTCCCTACGGGTCTGAAAAGTAACACAGAAATAATTGTAGGAACACGTGGCCAACAGGTCTGCACAGGCCTTCTTGTAAACAAGACAATTTTACTATGTCAATATCAAGAAGGCAAATCGTCTCCTGGCTTCTGAATTAAAGAAGCTAAAAAACAGAATAACATAGAAGCCTTATACAATGATCGAGGTGGGCTGTAATGAGCAGAATCAGACAAAGTGAAGATACTTTAGAGTCATTATTAATCTGTATTTGCAGGAGAATCAATATTTGTGAGATGCTGTGGGCCCGCACCTGTCAAACGAGCAGAGGGAGGCTCTAAAGGGACCCATATTACCTTGCTAAGTGGAATGGGCGATGAAATCTTTGAAAAATAAGGCCCCGGGCCCAGACGGGTTTACAACCTCCTATTGTAAGAAATTCCGGTTTTTTCTCATCCCACACCTGACAGCCCTGTTCAATTAATTCCAGAAGTCTGGGGGGTGGTTCCCTCTACTATTGGAACATCTACAAAGGTCTTGATTCCTACCCTGGTAAGGATCAAGGAGATTACAGGGCTTCACTTACCTATGGAGCGGTTGGTGGTGTTGCTAGGGATACAGGTGATGTGGTCTGGACACATGGCATCCCTAAGAGGGCATTTGCTACTGGTAGCCAGACTGGCCATTGCTCAGCAATTGAAAAGTCAGGAGGGTTTGATACTTCAAATTTGGTGGGTGCAGAGTTGGGACATTGTGGTGCCAGAAAAGATCACGGCCTTATGTGAAGGGAGATATGCAAAATATGTGGCCAGATGGAAAGCGTTTATTGACTATGCAGAGAAGTATCCGCTGTTGTGAAGCCTGTGCTTCTTAGGCATTTTTCACCACTGTAGTTATTTAAAGATGTATATAGCAGGTGTGGCAATGGTTGTTTCAAGAAGGGGGGCGGCTGTCGGCTGCGGCGATGTGGAAACCAGGGTGAATTGAGGCTTGGGAGATGGGAGGTAAATTTGTAAAGGACTCGGAGAAGGTGGCCACCTTGATATGTGCCTTGGGACTAATGCTATGTACTGTTTGTGTTTGCTTCTTTGCTCACAGTTGGTTAAAAAATTAAAAAGAAGTTTGAAAAATAAATTCACCAGTGTTCCACTGGTTTCAGCTGCAATTGTTTGCCATTAACCATGAAACCTTTTGCTAAGAATTTCTAATGAAATGACAAATCACCGGAAGAAAGAACTGTGGCAGACATTGTACGCCCTGTCCTGTTTCTTATCTCTTCATTCCACAGAGAATGCAGGTCACTGACCAATCAATCCCGCTCCCACCATCCTACAGGCAATCACGCTGAATCGGGTCCTTAGGCAGGTCCATGTGCATGCGGGGGAGGTTACCTTCACTCCTTTTGGCAGAAGGAGTCATGTATTATGCAGCTTTCCAATTTGTGAGCAGCTTCTAATCAAAGATTGATGTGGACCCGAGTTTAAGCTGATTCGAATCCAATGTGACAGCTGCTGTTCGGATTTCACGCTATTACCGATTGAAATTCGATTAATCTCGGCAGAGCGTGTTTTTTTAGACTTTCTGAGCAGTGTCTTGAATAAAAGAGAGGTTGAGCAGGCGCGTGTTTGGATTCAGGTGGAAAAGGACAATTTGAGAAGGGTCAGTGGTAAAGAGGAAAATGCAAAGATGTTTTCAGAAATATCATGAATGGAACTGGGGAAATTCCAGAATCCTTCATCCTTTATGTAAGTAATAGACACGACTTGTGCCCTCCTTGGCAACTTGGCCCATCCTATTTTCCTTGCATACAATTCAATAATGGTGATGAGAGGATGTCAGCGCCTGACATTAGGAAAGGGAGTTCACAGAGCAAGGGCACTGCCACGTTTTGCCCTACAGGGATCCACAGACTACGAGGCTGGTGTTGAAGAGTAAAATGAATGCTCAGTTAGGCTCAAGGAAGGTCATACCTAATGAAGATTTAAGTGATAAGTCATTCACAGACAGGGTTTGTGCTATAAAAACCTGAGTACCTTTGGCACTGCCTGTAGTTAGCTTGCTGGAATAGCAATAAAGGTCATCACAAAAACAAATAACAAAATTATGAAGGTTGTATTCTTTTTCTCTTCCCACGTGTATCAAATAAGCAAAATGTCTTTCTAACTCCACCTTGCTCCTTAGCCCTTGTCAGGATGAGTCTCTTTGAACATTTCTTACATTGAAGTATCTGGCTGTTAGCAGTCTCTATGCTGGGACCCTTCAGCTTCTGTCAGTCTCTTACTCTCGACGATAAGACAACTGTACGTTTCCTTAGGTCCCAGGGCAGGACTTTCCTTGGTGGCTAAAGTGCCGGGACCCCAATACGCAAAGCACAGTTCTGCTCCCGCTGCACAACTCTTTCAACAGTGCCCCTGCCTGGAATCAGAAGAAGGCTGGTCTCACAGCTCTTCCCAGAAGCCTTCCTGTAGCTTTGCATTGCTTTCTCTGTGCCACTGGGCTAGCAATGTCTACACCACAATGGACGAAATGCAATTCTGCTCAGCACTGGATGACCTTGCCCATGCTTCTGATTCGGGTTCACACGCCTACGTCACTCTGCTTAATTGTTTCACCTGGCTTTGAGAGCACTTTATGCTCTTGCTGGTTAGCACGGTTACACATGTCAACCTTAGCTTTTTTTATAGCTCCTGCAGTCATGGTTTCCTTGCTCAGGCCTGCCTTTCTACATGTTATTCACTAGGTTCCTTTAGCACTTCCGTGACATACCTTTTAAAAGGAAGTGACATCACCTCTTTTCCGGCGGCACAGAAGATAGGTTATGGGAGTTGCCCTTCCATGCTGTTTACATGCCCATTACCCCTTGTGCTGCACACCTGCTATGGGAGTCAGCAATAGTGGTACCTAAAGGGTATGATGTAACAATGCCTCCACCCATCCCATTATGAGGTCAGGGTCCCTTACAAAAAGAATACACATGCAGTGGCTCATAGACTTCTATCTACATATACATAACAGTCATTTAATATACTGGGACTCCACCACTATACATTTCATGCACTTATATACAGTCCATTTTATTCTTCAAATATGGTCTCTGTCATTAATTTCCCACAAGACATGCTCAGTTACATATAGATCTTTGGGCAAGATATTTTGATATAGAAGCTTTTTACCCAGAAACAGTTCTTCAACTTGGATCTCGCGGAAAGAACTAATAATATCGTCTTACTCTTACACAAGGCCATTGTTACAAGTCTTTCGGGTGGAGGCTATGCCTCTCCACCTCGAGAAGAACAGCTCCATAGCTAGCCCTCTGGGGCAATCCCCCCTAAACTGATTTAGCCACACTCAGACCCTGCTGGGATATAACATGGCTCAGACAGACTTAACCCCTGTCTGTGTTTCTCATGTGGCTCTTCTGTGCTGTTCGGGTCATGCCAAAGGTAAAGTAGCACGATTTGGGACCCCTTTCTGTGCTGGCAGAGCAGGCCCATGGCACTCCTCAATGCTTTGCCTGGGCCCTTACCTCCTGATACAGGAAATCTGCCTTCTTCCATTCATACTATTTCTTCTGTGCTTGGGTTTGCTTTCCTTCTCTGACCATTGATCACTGTATTATCTATCCTTGTCATTTAGGATCCTCCCTTGAGCTACCACTCTTCTGATGTCCCCTCTTGCACCAATCCAAGGCTGTACTCTGGTACTCTCCCAAGAAGACCAGCCAACCTCCTCTCTTGCTTTTCTGCTCCACCACCGACTGTTTCATTCCTACAGACCTTCTTCTGTTCACCCTTTCTTTGTTGCATCAGTTCTCCCCTCTCCGTGTCGTATTCCCTGCTTGTCTTCTCTAGCCTCCTCTGCAAATCATCTCCTCTGTGCCACCTTCTGTCCAGCACCTTCCCCTCTCCTCCACATTTCCAACCTCTCCACACCCAAATCCTGGCTTCTTTCCAAGAGAGCTCCCTTCCATTGGGTTCCATTATCTACTCTTGTAGCTCTCTTCCCCTTTCCATCACGCTTACCTGCAATGGACATGGACTGCCTCATTTTCCCAGCAATCAGTGATAGCGGTCTTGCGTGGCGTGCCACTACAGCAGTCAACAGTGCTTCTCAGAACGTTGCTTGACTTCTGTCTAGTGGCACGCGACAGTCAGCGCTCCAAACTTTCCGTAGTCTACTGTGCCTGTCTTTGTTGCCCCTCTCCGCTGTTCCCTGGCCTTAACTGCCAGAGAACAAGAGAGCCGACCGTGACATTGAGGGATGCATGTTGGCATTGGGGTCACCAGGGTATCAGAGGGCCCAGTGTGGGCTGAGACATGTAGAGGAACAGGAACTGGAGTGCCTGCCTCCTATAGGGCATGTGCAGGATCACTAGTCTCACGCTAAATTGTATTGCCAAGTTGCCTCCTCCACATTATGCTCTTCAGCCTCCGTATATGAAAGTGTGATATGAGTATGCATGTTGGTGCATGTGTTAAAAACGTATTGATGTTGCACATCTCTCCACCATCAATATTCCTATCTGTAGTTCACTCGGGCAGCAAATGGGATTCATATGAATGTAAAAAAGGAGAATGTATCTGAATGATCTCCCTGATTCAAAATTCCAATCTCCAGTTCAGACATGGGATTTCTCCAAAACATTGTATGGTACTCCATGCAGTCATAGAGTGGTAATAACTTTCCTCCTTCTCAGCCACATTCACCTTGCCAATGGCATACACGTTCCCCATTCTAAATCAAGGACGGCAATTCATAGAATGCAAAATCAAACCAGGATTCTACATGCACATCCCCAATTAAATACCACATCTTGGTATGTATGCCTGACATGCTAGTCACATTTATGATCTCTGAGAGACTTCCGGTTTTGATAAAGCTATGGGAAGTTGCCTGGTGACTTCCAAATGTGGTTCCCTGCGCCATCCTGCTTGTGGACGTTCGGAATTCCAACTCAGCTAGACCTTTCTTGGTCTCTAGAGATGTGTTTGCATGCATGGGCCTACAGGTGGGAACATATGGGGGTGGACATTGATTAAAGAAAGCAGAGTTTACATATAGCTCTTGGGTAATGGTACAAACATTTGAAAGGCTGCATCAGGGCAATTGTCATGTGTGCAGAGAAGAGGGCAGGTGTGGTAATTCCAGATGGTAACTTAAACCACATTTTCACAAACCTGGTTTCCCCACCCCGGTAGGTAACCTTCAAGCAACTATGTAGGTGACCATGGATCGACAGGGAGTCACATGGGCTGTGTCTGAGTCTCTCACTATTAATATGTTGTTACGTTATTTTGCATTTTTATAGCACCTACTGCCATAGTTCTTGGCGTCGAAGAGCTTTTTGCCCGCCAGAGAGGCAAAGGAGTATGACAGAACATTCAGTAGTGGTAGGGAGGAGCAAAGTCAGGTAGATAGCTGGAATGAGGGCGAGGGATAGATAAGGTGCCCAGGAAGGCATGAGAATAAAAAGGCGTAAGTGCTATGTGTACAATTGGACGGCATTTTTGGTGGGACTCCACTGTATGCTCTGGGGCGCAGGACCAAGAGGAGAGATAGCCAGAGAAGAGGTGTTTGCTGCGTCAGGTGGCATGCCTGGAATCTAGTCACTGCATGGTGAGCTGGGACATGTTGAAGCCATGCCCACGAAGACACCGGCGGCAAAGCCCTTCTACTTACTTCCCCAGGGCCCCGAACAACATTTGCCAGGGGTTGTATGACAGAAATCCGAATATGCCAATTTTGCAACAGCTCCCTGAAAAACGAGCAATATACCAAACCATATAATGGTCATGGGGACAATGGTCCCCATCTATGGACAGGTAACACAGTGACCTGGTCACTCACCGAACCAAAGTCGGCACCACAGACAATGTGCAACATAAGTAGTCCTGGTGGGTTGGAAATAATGTACAATGGAACTACAACCTCCAGAATGCACGGTGCCTACAGTACATCTGCATCTTGGTGCCTGCCTACTTTTAAGTGTTAGTCCTGTAACCTGCTGTAAATGATTGGTAGAAGAAGTGTACTTTAAGCCCCCCTACACGATATGGCAAGTAAGCTGTTCTAGTTAGTCCATTCAGTGCTGTTTTACTCATAGCGTTTGGCTATTTCAATAATTGATTTATTAATAATTCATAAGAGAAGTAGATCATGTATATATTTTTTAAATGTATCTCTCCTAGATCCTTCAGTTCGTTACTAATGCTGCCTCTGGTCGGCATACGTTTTCATCTTCATTCTCTGGTGTGCATTGTGTTACTGTCTGATGGAACCTTGGAATATACTGGCAGTGGCAAAAGACCTGGTCTGACCATGTATCCAAACATGAGTTCACAAAGAATACCTGTGTGTGGTGCCGTGTGGTATGATTCTATTGTCCCTTGGTATCTGACTGAGTTGTATGTCCAATTATCCACCGTTGTTGGTTGTCATATATATTGCTCAACACCATCTGCCCCCCTCTTCGCAAGGTGATAAACTCTTTCCCAATCCAACGAGCAGTAGCATAATTGTTGACCCCTGGTGGCCGACATATGCAACTGCTTGAAAGATGGAAATCCCCAATGCCTACCCCTCCCTTGCGCCATGGCAAAGAATTCGAGAATGAAAGGAGGGGACCACCCCACTGTCACCCAAGTATCAAGGCTGAGTCATTCACAAACAACAGGGTACCCTTGGGAACACAATGGGGGACATGGTAGTAACTGTTGTGGCTGCTTTTAGCCGATGCAGTTCATTCCTCGTGCAACTTTTAGTAAATTACATAATAAATCAGCCAGCTCTCAACCCTTCTACCCTGAGCATAACCTGCATTGCTGTTGTATGTATATAGTTGAAAAAGTAGGGAACCTTTTAGGCAGCTTGCATATAAATGTATCAGGTCAAGTCATTTTGTACCCAAGGATATCCTGTTTGTGTATTACTCGAAGAATTCGGCAGGACTATCCAGACCCACGCAGATGTGAATTAATAATTGTCTTCTGAATTCCAATCACATTTTGCGTACAACTGACAAAGCTCTCCTGATAGGCTGCTGAACTCCCCCATGCCCGCCACCACTACTCACCATACTTTCACTTATGGGAGTAGGTGCATTGCTTTTCAATCCCAAGTATCTCATTCTACACAATTGTGCTATCCTGAGCTAATCACTTATCGCATTGCTAAATTTCATGTGTGTGCCAAAAATGGAAGTGCTTTGAAGCATGACAAGTAGGCAACCGTGGCACTCGATTGTTGTGGGGTAAAAATGTCTACTCCTATTTTCCACAGCTAGCATTGGATGAATTTCAAACAATCAAAACATGACAGTGTTTTGTTATCATCTTATTATTTTACAGGAAGCTGTTACAACTTGACCACGAGAAATTTGCAATTTCTGAGACTCATGTAGTGCTCTTGCTCCCTTAGAACGAGCAATGCAAATAGAGGCCCAGTGGCCAAAGTAGAGTCTGACCAAAGCCCCTTAGCTTCCTCTGAAAGCAGTGACCTGTGGACAATGCTAACACCTGCAAGTGATTCCCATGACATGATCTGATCTCATAGTGGGCGATTGAGGCCTGATAACTCTGGAACCATTGGCCACTGTGGCACATGTGGGATGACTCTCACTCGGTACCTGATACAGATATCTGGGTTTTAATCTGAAAACTGTAAGCTAAGATCGTCTTAAAACAAGAGGCAGGCATATATTCGTGACACATTTTAAGGTCAATATAGTTTTCTCATATAACCTATGCTTCTGTGTTAGAAAGGTCGCTCTTTAACTGCACACGTAAATACTTTAAAGCACTGAGGAGCCAGTGTACCTAACACCATCACAAGCGTTTCAATGCATATTGACGACAAATGCCCATCCCAGTACTACACAGTACCCTCACACAGGGTTGCCAGTAGCATATTACCAAGTGATATACACACTGGTGAAGAAAACAAACCGGAGAAAGACCACGTACATGTTTCGACTCACACTTTAATTATGAAACATTATACCTCAAAAGAGGTTAATTCGAATGTGCGAATGCATGTTTATTACAATTCCATATACATCACAAAGAAAAGCAGGAAAAAAAACGGTAACGCTGACTGCAATGGTACTGTATCACTCCTCCAAAAGTCTAAAAAGATTAAATCTAACCTGTACATTCATGAGTGTCAAGTTTGCATTTGTAAAATCTGAAAGTCTTCAATAAAAATGCAAATATAGCTGAAGTGTTCACTAAACGTCCTCATTGCACACTGCAGATCTAAAATCTGAAAGGCCTCAAAGTGGTTAAACTAGTTTCAGTAACCAAAAGACCCACTGAAAACGGACCTCCTCCTTGACTGATTCATGGAATTATTTGCGTGAAAAACACAGATTTGCGCTCCTTTCTGCCCGAAAATCCCTGTTTGAAGTATGGGGATTTTCGGGCAGAAAGGAGCGCAAATCTGTGTTTTTCACGCAAATAATTTGTGTAAATTAACATATTCCTTTAGAGTATACCGATACATTTCCTAGAATTGTATGCCGAACTGCAGCAATAACTTTAAAACAAAAACATATTTTACAATGGCTTCACCTAAAAGTCCAAGCTGCAGGGCGGTAGAACTACCAGCTGGAAAACCCCAACGTGTTAGTGCTGCCATGACAGTTTGCATAAAAGCATAGGCATCCGATGGACCACAATGCGAGATCATTTCGCTTAGAAGTCAAGTGCACATCAAGCACATACATCTGGCATCCTATTAATATATAATGTTGTCTTCTTTTTAGAAGGCAAGCAGTCCCAGATTCTCCTCTTTACAACGAGACGGAAACTCTTAACATGCATCACACACTGTAAATAAATGCTGTGCTGGCGAACCTGCCAGGTAACCTGCCAGCGTAATGCTCATTAATCATTACTGGTCCACTGCTGTTTTTTGGCTGCATGAAAGTACGCTCATGTGTAACACTCAATTCCTCTATTCCTTTTCAACCCCGGGATCGGGCATCAATTTCCACATAGCCATTAGGTTACAGGATACATCCGGTCGGGAACAGTACGGGTACATATAAGAGTTAGAGGAACAGGACAGGAGCCCACCGGCTCCCACCACACAGGGTTACATCTCCAACTGCCTGGGTCTGGAACCCCTTTCACATCCAACCTGAGTAGACATGACATACAGGAGAGGCAAGACACAACGCCTCATTCTGTTAAACTGAATGTTGACGTGGGTTTACTATAGATTAATAAAATGTCAAAATATTTTACTTTGTCCACCCATTCAATGAAGTTATATAGCGAGTAGCTGGTATTGGAATACAATTAGGTAGGGCTAACGTTTCTCTTCCAGGCAACGCTTTCAATTTTTTCCAGGCCCACATCAAACCCCAGATGGCATTTTTCATACCCGTGAAGCAGGGCTGGCATCTCTTTTGCCTTATAAAAAATGATTAAAGGGATTATTGAGAATGTGCACAACATTCTATGGATTCGCTTTATTTCAGAAACTAAGACAAACTTTATCCCTTAACCTAGATGTGATTGCTTTTTTCTCGGGGACCACATCCAAATGAAACCCTAAATATAGTAAATGTGTTACAGGATGGAGTTGGGTGGGGCTGCTTCTCCAATCAAAGTCATATGCTTTCCTAGTACTTCTAGAAAACAGTATAATTTTGGTTTGCTTTGAATTCATCACTAAATCGTTATTCACAGCATATTAGTGGGTAGAATTGCTAAGGCGTAGGAGACAATTGTGTGTGATCTAAAAGACGCACATCATCTGCCATTGTTAGCCAGTAAATCGTTAAGTTGTTTAAGTGAGGTGTGACAAAAGAAGAAGCTGCGTAGAGACACTTCACTTTACTTTACTTCAATTAATGTATAATACGCACCAGTGACCCTGAGGCATAAGGGCGCAAACAAAAAACAAATAACAAGTACAGCGCACCATGAAACACACTAAACACACATAGTGCCGCACTCTGATCAAGGGAACAAGACACATAAGAGCCTAAAAAATAAAGCCAGATACATTGTCTGAATAATGTGGTCTTCAACTTCTTTCTCAATTTCGCAGTCGATGTCAAAGTTCTAACATCTGGAGGCAGAGCATTCCATGCCTTTAGGTGCAGCAAGATAAAAAGCCCTTTTCATGACTGCAGTCAATTTACATGCAGGTATTTCCAGCTGGTCAGTATTGTCAGACCTAAGGGATCTTACACAAGATTTGCTAATCACAACTTCACTCAAATTCAGAGGGCAAGAACCAATCAGGCATTTATGGGTCATCAGTAGCAAGCAAAAAATGTAACCTTGCTTCAATAGGCAGCCAGCGCATACCACACCTCGCATGCAAGACATGAGCTCTCCTTTTGAGACCACTAATAACCCTAACCACGCTATTTTGAATAGTTTATAGTCTTGCACAATCTAATTTGGCTATGCCCACCAATAAGCTGTTGCAATAATCAGTTTTAGAGCCCACAATGGTCCTACCTACAGTCTCGCAGTTCGCTCGCGAGATGTAAGGGCGTAGTGCTAAGATACGCTGCTAGCTTGGGCCCTCATATACAGATTCTGATCCAAATAGACACCAAGCGTTTTAATTTCTTTTGTGTTTCGATACTACAACCTGCTACTACAAAGTGCCTGTGTTCTGTGCTCAGTTTCTGTATTTTGTTCTCAGTACCAACTACCATCAGCTCGGTCTTTTCATTATTAAGCGCCAAACCATTTGCCATCATCCATGTTTGAATAAGTTCATAGATTTTGTTCATAGTCTTTTCATCCTCAACATGACTGCCAGATAGTGGGACTACACATTGCGTGTCGTCAGCATAGTTGGTAAAACCAGTATGATTCTCTTCCAACAGATTAAAAAAGGGGACTGTGAAAATATTAAATAATGAAGGAGATGGGCATGCCCCCTGAGGCACGCCATAATCAAGGCGTGCTGGTTAGGCTTCTGGCTCCTTGCTTAAAAATGAACTAATCCAGAGTGTGGCATTTATAAGAAAAATAGGCTACTTTTTACATTCTGGTGACCAACAAAGTATGGTCAACCAGATCAAAAGCTGCAGACAAGTCCAACAGCATAAGCATAGCAGTTTGTCCCTTATCCATAGTTTGTAAAAATATGGATTTTAAATCGAGTAATGCTGTTTCTGTGCCATGTCGTTGCCTAAAACCTGATTGCCATTTTTTTTACTTCACATGCTTGTTCAAATATTCTGAAATTTCCAGTGCATGCCCCCCTATCTAAACATTATTAAAAAAACAGCGTATTAGTAGCTGGACATAGGCCTGACTTTTTTAATAAGGGGTAATCCAAGCATTCTTAAGAGCTGGCGCATTATTTTCTGTAAAGGAAGCATTCACAAGTTTACAGAGAGCCCCTACAAGGATGGGAACACACGCATTAATAATCATTGCCAGGCATGTATCCCATTTAGAGCTGGTTGGTTTGAGATTAGCAATAATCAATGCCAATTCAGGTTCCGACAAAGTTTTGAAATGAAACTGATGATCTTGCAATCTTTTATCTGGCTTGTCTAGGCTACTAGCTACTGGTCCCGTTGCTTGTTTAGTGATGTCAATCTTCTCGTTTATCTTGTCAAGCTTCCCTAGCATAGCTTCCTGAATCGCTATGCACCACGCAGCATCTGCAACAAGAGTACCAGCTTTATTAACACAGGGATCGTCACATTCACTCACTATCTTAAAACGATCTTTCGAATCATAATGTTCATAAACAATCCTATCATCAAACATACTCTTTTTGTTGCTGCTATGACTGCTGTTTTAAACTCTTTAGCTGCCACCTTATAGAGCTCCTTATCATGGGAATCCTGCGAAGATCTCCAGGCCTAGAGGCACTTCATTTTCTTAGCTTTGAGTTTTTGAAGGTCTGAGGAAAACCAGTCTTTCCTCAGAGCAACATATTTGGTTTTACAGGGTGCTAGAGCATTAATGGCTTCCTGCACTGACTGTACATAAACATTAAAAATATCATTGGCCAGTTCAGGTTTGTTAATCTTATTAACCATAGGCAGTAGCAAGGGCTACAAAGCTTGTGGGGTATGTTTTTTTTTAATTCCTAGAGGTAATACTAATCTTTTTTATAACTTTGGTCATTATGGTCTTTTCACAGATTACTCTGAAATGGACAAAGAAGTGTTCTGACCATGGACAGGGCGAGACCAACAAGTCTCTCATTTTGACATTTTGTTGAGCTACCCAATCACCGGTATTCTCCAACGTATGCGTGGGTACCTTTACTAACTGCTCAAAACACAAATGATCAAATGAGCTCTCTACAATGTTAGCTACAGGGTCAGAGCTATTACCCAACCAAAAATTAAAATATCCAAGGACAATAGCCTTAGTATTGGATTTGAACCTTGGTAGAAGAGTATTAGCTAAACACGTCAGGAAATTCAGCCATAGAAACAGTAGGTCTATAGACCAGAAACATATTAAAAGTTTTTTTCGCATCCGTCTTAATTTTTATCTGTATAATTTAATTACCTTTGATAGCTGGTACCTGAGCTTCCCAAACCTCAAGTTTTGATTTAAAAATAAAGGCGACCCCCGCATCTCTGCCCTCCTCTCTACCCTGTTGCAAAATATCATAGCCATATGCAATAGCTAGTGCTAGAGGAAGGTCTGCAGCAACAAGACACCATGGGCCTCATTACACGGTAGGCGGTAGGGATTTAACGTTACCGGTAATGGACTACCGGTAACGTTAAATCCCCATGCCAATTACGACTCGGCTCACCGCTATTAGCCGCACTGCTAAGTATGGTGCCACTAATAGCAGCCAGTCCGCATGCGCGCGACCCTCCATCCGGTAAATAACGCCATGCCGCTAATAGCACACCATCACAAGCCAAGAGGACATGCCAATAGCGGCATGGTAAAGCCCCCAAAATCCCTTACCGCCATGGCGCTAATACCGGCATCGCGAACCACCCGTTAAGAAAACGGAGCAGGGTTCCCACCTGCCACAGGTGGACACAATCAGCACAGGTGGAGGCAATGGAGACTGTGGCAGCACAAAAGGAGCACACCACACCCCTCCACACACCCCTTCCCACACCAAGATGGTCCCAATACTAGCAGCATTACATGGGCTGGAGGACATGATTGCAGGGCAGCAGCAACAACAACAGGCAGCACAGAGGAGACGCAGGAGGAGGAGGAGGAGGGCAAGACAGGCACAACAAGCACCACCACGGCACCTAGTCATACCACAGAGGCAGCCACCAATCCCCAGGATCAGAGCCAGTCCATTTAACCTAACCCCTGAGCAGATACACACCCTGTACCGTCTGGACCGGGACACCATCACCAGCATCGTGGACATGATACATGATGACATTGTGAGCCTCATAGACATCAGAACTGCCATCCCCCGCTACTAAAGGTGGTGACCGTGCTCCACTTCCTGGCCACAGGCACCTACCAGCATACAGTGGGGCACATGCATGGCATTTCACAACCAGTATTCTCACGCACGCTGAACCAGCGATGCCCGATGCCCTCCTGAGGCATGCACCTGAACACATATTCATGCCACGGACTGCCCAGGAGATTGCAAACACCAAAGTTGGCTTCTATTCACTGGCAGGCATCCCAAGTTGCATTGGGGCCATCGACTGTACCCATGTGGAATTGGTGGTCCCACATCACAATGGAGTTGTCTACCGAAACAGGAAGCAATTCCACTCCATCAATGTCCAAATGGTATGTGACGCAAACAAGATAATCACACATTGTTGTGCCCGATTTCCCGGATCAACCCATGATTCCATGGTCCTGCGGAACTCAACCATCCCACGCTACATGGAGCGACAAGCCGGACAACGTTCGTGGCTACTTGGTGAGTAGCAGGGCAAGCACATGGCAGTGTGATTGGGGAGGGAGATACATACTCCAACTGGGTGTGATTGGGGGGGCGATACATACTCCAACTGGGTGTAGCTTGTCGTCCGTAGGACAAATGCACATACACATGTACGCCAATGTCCATCTGGGAAGGCCGCAATCTACCTGAGATGAACCGACATGCAAGTATAAGCTACACAACATAGCGAAAAATCTAGGTCTAGAAACATCAAACATCCATCCACATCCACATTGCACAACATTCAACACCACGAAATACACAAGTCTCCTACATGCTGTCGAGACAGTCATACAGAATCAGCGCTGAACAACCACAATAATGCAATGTGCCCTTGAGTGCATGCAAAGGGATCACCCATACCCATAGCATTGTACCACGCACCTATAGCACCACTGAAGTGATGCCTCTCAGCATGGCAACATAAAAGTTTCAATGGCAGTACACTAGCAGTGTGGTACCAATTCTGCCTGGGCCCAGGGACACGTAAGATCGGGCCTCACCCAGGACATGTCAATTACTTTAGGAGGCATCAATGGGGCATGTTCACTTGCAGGGTCGAGCTCAATTTGCACATTACAGTCACACAGATCGTCTGCATGCATGCTGTTAATTGTGGACTTCAATCACAATGCAAAGTCAATTTGTGTGATATGAACAGGCTGCTCTTGAGGTGAACAGTAACCAGACCCCATTCGTCCCCCCATACAGGTGAGGCCGGCTATCCCCTGAAGAGGTGGCTGCTTACCCCTGTACGGAACCCACAGAACAGGCACGAAGAGGACTACAATCATGCACATACCCGTACCCGCGTCGTGATCGAGCAGACTTTTGGCCTTTTGAAAACACGGTTTAGGTGCATTAGCAGGTCTGGTGGCGCTCTCCTGTATGGCCATGAGAAGGTGGCCAAGATCACCATGGCATGTGTCATGCTGCACAATATGTGTATCAGACGGAATGTGCCACTGCACCCTGACGTAGAAATAGAAGCACCTGATGAGGATGATGATGGTGATGAGGACGGAGTTGACGGGGATGCAGGTCATGCAAGATGGGATGGCCAGGAGGGACGTGCTGTGAGACAGCATCTGATCAATCAAATATTCTGAGTTACATTTTTTCTTTTTGTAGGAATGGATATGGGTAGTAATGCACTGGTGTCTGTTTGGAAGCGCACAATGGACCCTGTCGCCAATAAAGTACACATACACAATGAAGAAGTCCAAGCCTGTGTATGGATCAAACACCAGTGTATTAAGAAATGTAAAGATGTAAGAGTGCATGTCCCCAAACATCCCACCACCCTTCCCCCTCCCCCACAACAGCCCAAAAACACCCTTCCCTCCACCCCCCAAAACAGCCCAAAAACACCCTTCCCCCCACTCCCCACAACAGCCCAAAAACACCCTTCCCCTGACCCCCCACAACAGCCCAAAAACACCCTTCCCCCACCCCCACAACAGCCCAAAAACACCCTTCCCTCACCCCCCCACAACAGCCCAAAAACACCTTTCCCCCCACCCCCCACAACAGCCCAAAAACACCCTTCCCCCCACCCCCCACAACAGTTCCTTATGTGTCTGGCACAATGTTCGTCCAGCTATACACGTGGAAGCTTGACCATGCATTCCCTATTTGCCATTGCCACCACCAGCATTAGGAGGCTGGCTAGACGTGCGCCTGGTGGTGCGTGAGGAGCGGCGGAGGGGGCTTGTCTGCCTCGAACTGGCGGATGAGGAAGTGGCTGACTGTCCTGGTGGTGGTGGTGTTGGGAACTGGCGGTCCATTGCGTCCGCTATCCGTGTGAGGACCTCCCTAAATTGCACAATCTCCCCACACAGCCTGTTTGTACAGGCCTCCATCGCCTCCCTGGAGTGCCTGGCTGTCTCGGTAATCTCCGCCCTGAGACGGGCAGCCTCCTCCACATGCTGTCCAACCAGCACAGTTATGTCCTCTTGGCGCTGGCTGATGCTGGTCAGGTCGAGGGCACTGTTGCGTTCTCGTGATGTGGCTGCTGCGCCTTCTGATGCAACCAGGACAACAGGTGAAGCCACAGGTGGGCTACTGAAACCTCCCATGTTGTCCTCGCCAGGGACACTGGACCCAGGTGTCTGCTGTGGTGATGGCTCGGGGGTTCCAGGAGGGGTTGGGGTGTGCATCTCCATGTGGAAATCTGTCGTATCCTCCACATCTGAGAGTGGTGCAGTGGCTGCCGCCTCTCCTGTGGAACTAGTTGCAGCTGAGGGTGGGCCCTCCGTGGCTGGGATCTGTGGTGGTGGGTTCACCTCAGGAGGTGGGGCAGTTGTTGGTGGTGTGGACAGTTGCATCTTGCCCACGGATGTTTGCCACTCTGCATGTGGACTCTTCTACCTCTGCCCCTTGATGTCATGGGGGTGTCCTCTGTGTCCTGTGCCCTTGATTTTTTACTCGCAGGGGGTGCCTGAGATGCAGTGTCAGTACTGTCTGTATGTGAGCCTGTCGGGGACAAAGAGGGGGATGGCATTGGTTACGGTTCTATGTACTTAATGCAGTATACGTTAATAATGCAGTTGTGGGCATTTGGACTTCATTGGTAAGGATGCAGGTGATGTGTCAGTTCAGTGGCTCATCCATGCATAGTTGTGTGTGGCACTTGTCTCTGGTGATGTGTGCATGTGTGTGTGTTTGGGTTTGACACTGACATGGCCAGGGTTGTATGCATGTGTGGATGTTTGGGCATCACCATGAGGTGATTCTGGGCTCACATTTGGGGGGACCTGAAGATTCACAGTGCATACTTTCATGTGTACACTCACCTCCATCTGAAGTGGTTGCCACGCCATGCTCCATTGTCCCGACTCCCTCTATTTATTCCATTCCAATGAGGTTAGCGCAGGTCTCTTCCCACTCCTTTAATTTAATGGGCGAATCAGATCCACCTGCTGTGGCAATGTTGTGGTTTGCAGACAGGATGCTTCTGACCCAGAGGCGGAGATCATCCCACCTCTTTCTGCACTCACGCACATTGCGGGTGATGGTGCCCACAGCACTCACTTTCAAGGCAACCTCTGCCCAGATTGCCTTCTTTCGTATAAGGGTCTCCCGACGCATGTCGCTCGCAAAGACCACAGCAGCATTAGCAGCAAGGGTCTGTGTGAGCATTATTAGCTCCTCCGTGGTAAACTTTTCCTTGCGCTGCCGGTCCGTGTTTTTTTTAACAGCCTTAGGCATGTCGAGAGTGTCCCTGTGGATTTCCAATTGCAAACAACTCAAAACAGGTCCAGGGGGCAGAGGATGGCAATGGATTGTGTTTTTAAAGATGGCCATCGTGCTCCTTCCCATTCCTGTGCGATGCCGCTATTTCCGGTTCCACAATTTAACGGGCACCGCTAATAGCGGTGACGCTATTTGCATGTAGCGTGAAGGCGGAGGTGCTATCTGCACTTTCGTCGAAGCCAGTAAGGGACTTTTTGGGGACTTTAGCGGCATGGCGGTAAGGTCATTACCGGCATGGCGCTATGCTCGTGTCCGTGTACTCGTAATGGTACGCTATTAGCGCCCTCTTGCAGACACGTTAATAGTGCCATGCCGGTAATTTGTGATTTTTACCGCACAACGTGTAATGAGGCCCCATGTCTCGGTCAGCTCCCAAATATCAACATCTTGCTCAGTAATATAAGTTGCTACATCTAACGTGTGTTTTAATAATGACCTTGTGTTCAATAGTAACATTTTAAGGCCTGTGTCATAAATTGTCTTAGCACAGCAGTCAGTGACAGCTAATGACTTATACATTTGCAGTCCATTACCTATATCACCTGCTATATCAAGTGGCACAGCAGTAGAGCGCTCGCTTTGACATCCGTGCAGAGCCTGCTAATGCAGGTTCGAATCCCGGCGGGGCCAAACTCAGCCTTTCATCCTTCCGAGGACACACCGTGGGTAATAATAAGCAGCGCTCAGATACCTGAGGGTTCGCAGCGCTATATAAGTGCCAAAGTATTATTATTATTATTATTATTATATGCTATTTGTCGGGGCAGCAGACGGATAGCCTTTGCTTTTCAATGACTGCAGGCAACGTGTTCAACTGTTGCAGTTTACCTGTGGTTTTAGGATGGTATTTGATTATTAAAGAAAATCCAGTGAGCAGTTTGACCCTTATCCTCTGCTCAGGAAAGTGAGGAGGCTAAGTCCTCTTCCACTCCTGCACTCAGGAAAGGAAGAGGATGGGCCCCCACTCATATTTGGTACCTATGCCCCTATGTCAAACACATTCAAGAATGGCAGGAAAGAAATACATGACCTTAAAATGGAGGAATTAGTTCTACAAATAATATATGTGCAGAAGTCACTGTGCAGACACTGTACCGGCTGATCTACTCACAAAAAACATTTAGTTGAAGCCTAGGGAATCCTTTGTGTCCTGACTGGGCAGTAACCTTCTGTGATTTATAAAAGGAACCATTGACAAAGACAATGGGCCTCATTACGAATGTGGCGATACGTTGTTACCATACCACCACATTACGAGTTCTGCTTGCGGGTCCCGATCTGCACGCCTGGTCAGACCAGGTGTGCAGAGCGGCACCCGTGAGCAGAGCTCGTGATTGCACCGGCACCGTTATTAACGGTGCCGGCGAAGCCATGCTCCCCACCCCCATTCTGCCCCTTTGGGCAGAATGGGGATCAGGATCCCGGCCATACCGTCAGCCACAAATGGGCAATTACAGGGCCATTCAACTTGTAATGGGCCGGTAATGGCCCATTCGCGGGTGCCGGTAGCGAGTTTGGCGGTAGCTGTGCCCTTATTAAAGGCACGGCTACCGCCAAACTCGTAATGAGGCCCAATCTCTTTTTGGTAAAGCACCTTCAATTCCATAGTCATATTGCGGTTGAGAGTGCATCTTAATGTTGGTGACCTGGCTTCTACTGGACTATTTCAAAGAACCAATTGTACATTCTATGTCACGCGTGCTGTAAAATACACAATTTTTACACATTATTTTAAAAATAAATTACTTTTTTAGGTGGAGAACCCACTCAAATTCTACTGTGTTGGGGGTAGTCTGCTCCCAGTAATGTATCGTTTGGGCCAATTCGTATAGAACATGTATGCCCACCACTATAGAAATTCACCAAACACCACTGGTCTTCTGTATAAAGAATAAAATACGTATAAAATATGGACTCAACTTAGTTATGGTGGAGGTTCTCAATTTATTCAGGTTTCTCAAAAGGGAACGCTTCCCCCAACGGAGTCTGACTTTCAGATAACATGAATAACGCATGCCATTTGTATAACCACTCTTCTTCTGAAGTTGTCTAACTGCATCCTCCCTTCCAGACTGAGCCATGAGAACGCCTTTATCATCGCTTCCTGGAAAGCAATCGCACACCAGCTTACTTGTCTAAAGCTAATGGCTTGGTGGGCTGCTGACATGTGCATTTGCAAGTCTAACCTTTGCAAAATGGAACAGTCATGAGTACAGGCTCTTTCTGTGCAGGGGAACTTCTAAAACACCCACATCTACATAAAAAGATGAGAAGTTTATTTTTCATTTTAAAGTAAAATTCAAACGATCTACCCTTTTACGTCCTGTCCATGAGCAAATCGTTGTAATTAGCATATCAGAGGGAAGAGAGATGCGAGAGAGAGAGCGAGAGAGCGAGATGAAGGAATAGGGAGATGGATGAGCAGTGAGAGCGAGTGCGCACACAGCTTTGTGCGCATGCGCAGCAGTGAGAGGTGGAACTTGCTTTCCTTACAGTGGAAGGCATTTTCATAATGGTGGATTTAAACATGTAGCCTAAAAAGTAGGAATGCTCTATGACAGGAGAAGCATAAAACCAAACCGCAGTAGGCCTGGTTTTCAGATGCATGGAGACAATTAAAGCTGGGTTGCTAGAATGATTAGGCATAATGGCACCATATGGGCAAATGTGCGGACGAAGAAAGGGTGGGAAAGGAGTTGGTGAGAAGAAAGATTTGGCATTTAAAAGAAAGGTATACAGTGAGTGATGACAGGTGGATCAAAAGATGTTAAAGGACATGCAATGTTAGGTTCCTCTCCCTAAGCAGCTCAGTGCCTCAAGAAAACAGAATGTTCTGCCTTCCTGCCTGAAATGCTGGCATATTTTGCAATGGGAGGCATGTTACTAATGGTAAATTCAAACCTGGTGTGGGCTAAGCAGTTGGACAGATTTACAGCAGCAGAAAGGGGAAGTAAAATCGTTGCAAACTCTCTGAACGGCGACTTCTAATAGATGGGTTTTTGTGGCATCCAAGATTGCGGAAAGTGGAATCCCCTCGAGCCCGTTCCGCAAAATCAGAACTACGGTTCCACCGCCACTGACATTTCGACTGGTTTCACGCAGAGTGTGGTGTTTCGTTTCCCACGTTAGTTTCATGCAGGGAGACAAGAAACTTCACACAGGTCTTTCTTTGATCCGTGCTAGTTTTGTGCAACGACGCGAGAAACCTTGCACGTTTTTCAATTTGTACTAGGTTCACGCAGCGACACGAGAAACGTGTGGATCTTTTTGGGTCTGGGACAGTTTCATGCAGTGACATGAGAAACTTTGTGCGATTCTTTTTTCGATCTGTGCTGGTTTCACACAGCAAAATGCGAAACTCAAGTTTGGTTCTTTGTCAAATCATGTTAGTTTCGCGCAGTGACACAAGAAACTTCACATGGATTTCCCCGATCCGTGCTAGCGTCGTGCAGCGACATGCAAAACTTTGCGCTTTCTTTTTTTCTATCCGCATCAGTTTCACTCTTTGGCAAAAGAAACCTTGCACAGGTTTTTAGATCTGCACTAGGTTCGCGCAGCGCAGCACGATAAACTTTACACCGGTCTTTTTTGATTTGTGCTAGGTCTGTGCAGCAGCATGAGAAACTTCGAGCTGCACATTTTGATTTGTGCTAGGTTCTCACAGTGGCATGAGAAGCTCTGGGTGGCTCTTTTTGATTTGTGCTGGGTTTGCAAGTCCAAGAAACTTTGTGCTGCTCTTTTCAATACACTGAGGTGGCGGAGTGGACCGAAATCGGACATATTTCACTTCAGTAGCTGGCTGAACCTAATCTAACAATTTCGGTCAGCCCTAGAGTAGAGTTGATGTAGAGTGTGGAATGTTGCTAGACTGGCCTGAGTGAATGTTACATCATTGTCTGTCGGTGCCTGGGGGTTGGATATGGTGGTATTACTCTTGCGTTTTCTCCTCAATATATCTTATCTTGAAACAACCATCAGGACCTTATATGCAAGCCTGATTCCTTACATCTTGACTTTTACATTTGCTGACAAATTTGGCAAGCGTTGGGGGTGGACAAATTCCTGTGAATCTGTTCTATGACAAATGTATAGCAATTCACAGGAAATTATACCACTTAAGCAGATCTCGCCCACCCATTATTTGCATTATTTGCAATTACCATGCAATTGTCACACAATTCTGCAATTTTTGTGGTAATTTTGCAGCTGAACCAAGGAAGCCACAAATAACTAGCAAGCAAAATGCACATTTTTGTTTTTTCATGCAATGGTTGCTTTTTTCCCACATAATGGAAAAAGCAATCTTTAGAGGGAAATTCAACAATTTCACTTCATTCAAAAAACTGTCACCAACCCTTAACTGGGGAGTTTGACTGCCCTCCCAGCAACCAATGTCGCTGGGGTACGTAGAAGCCATGTGGTCCATATTCACCCCATGCGTCTCTTGGTTTGCCCTCTCTGCAACTATCATCCCTTGGACATGTCCTCAAAGTGGTCTGAGTCCAGCCTGTGCAACTGGTGGTCCAGAGTCCCTTCAGCAAAGATGACTCTACAAGTGCCTCCCTGCAGGTTCAACAGGTCTTTAGCTACTCTACCGTTTATCTCTCATTGGTGGGCCCGTCAGTCTGTCTGCCGACTCGTTGGTCCCGTTGGGCTAAACCCCTAGCAACAAGTGGCAAGAGGATTTAGTGTTAGCCCTCTTCAACACCCCTTGTTTGTGCAACTGCAGAGGAGACAGCTGGAGTTTATGGCCACCATCATACAGCTCCCTGTGATCAAGAGTAATCATACACTGTGTCTCCCTTCCTGGTGCAAGCAGAGCATTGAGGGCTCCATCCGCCTTTCCATCTATGAAGGACTGCAGCAGCCACAGTGCCTTCTGCCCTCTCAGTGCCTTGTGGCATTCACCCCTACAAGACTTCTTATGTGTTTTCAAGCAAGCAGCGCCTTTTGTGTTGCTTTTTCACATGCCTGTTTCTCTCTGGTTAACAAAACAGTTGAAGGACTCCTGCCATCTGACCATCCTGCATAATTATGTTGTGGCACAGCCCTTTGGCAACACGCTAGGCATTCTATCACTGAAACTGCCACTACAGATTCAGGTTATACAGATACGAGTTTTGGCTACATGTTCAGGGCACCAGCAGAGAAGAACTCGGCATGGCGCTGTTCTCTTGGAATGCTGCTGCCTGCCACCCAGTGACTACATATTAAACGGCGTATGAACGCATGTATCCTCTGATCGTGGCTGGGTGCCACACGGAGTGCTGTGACCAGACTGGGAAAGATTAGCAGTCTCTTCCAGACTGGCCAGACACCCTACATGGAGGCACTATCATCTTGAGATGCACCCTATGAAGGGGACGTGGTGGGGTGCTTAAGTCTAGTAATGAGAGCATTTCAATTTATCATCAATATGACATCGTCAAATGAGAGATTACATGTGATGTTTGAAATTCTCAGTAGTGTGAGTACACCATGTTTACACATCATATATTGTAGTGTATATGCGAAATAGTGTGTGGCGACATCAATGCAGCTCTGGATTCTCTGTATTACACATTTGTCTTCTATATTTGTGGAAGTGTTCATTAATCCTGGAAGCTGCTGCACCAGCTCTGTTTCACTCCATTTGCTGAAATGTTTCCCATGTAGTATGATGGTATTGTGCACTTTGCCTCATTGGAAGTTTCACACACCAGGTGCTTATACCTTCTTCCAGCAACCAAGCGTTCTTTCTGTGCACTGGTGTGTATATGCAGGTTGCAAAATTCATATCTTCAATATAAATGTAATTACAGACTTTGCATTTTGACGTATGTTTAAGTACTACAAGCATCCCGAATATGCCATCCTTTACGTTTTATATCATTCAATGTGAAGCTTCTCAATATGTGTTTCAAAGTGCTGGTTTCACCACTCTGCACCTAGTGGCTATTTCCTCTGCTAGATATACTTTGCTTACCATCCTTTACCTGAAAATGAGTCTTGTTTTGCAAATACTTGCCCTTGGGTAGTAGTTTCCTAGGTTGTTGCAGTCATATTGTTTTAGATGCTGAGTGTGGTTCCCTTCATGTGTTTGAAAGAGGGTTTTGGTGTGGGTGTTCTATTTCCATTATTGCAAGAGGGTGATCCATGTAGAGGTTCACCCTCATCTGTGTCCTGCCCCCTAGTTTTCTGAAGTGATATAGTGTGAATGTAGGTGCAAATGCCGGTGGCCTTTCCTGTCCTTGACTGTGCATGTAAAGGACTAGACAAGAAACTAGACACGGAACACAAAGCCCATCTAAGTCCTACCAATAGTCACAGAAAAAAGGTGTGAACCCCTCGGGGTCACAATCCACCTTCACTATCCTCGCTGTACTCCCTCTAGGGACTGACTCTCATAATGCCGACCCCCAACATTGCACCCCACTTTGCAATGTCCCACTATCAACCCCTTTCCAACGATGGGGGCTGCTGCCACATGACTGCATTCTAACCTGTGCAGCCATACTACTACTGTCAACTCAGCTCTGCTGCGACCTCCTTAACACAACACTAGGTCAGTCACTGCCAACGCACAGGAAATCCTCAACCTCATTACCTTGGACAACGTGGACATTCTAGCGTTGACTGAAACCTGGCTCACCCCCCACTGCTGGTCCAGCTCTATCCATTGCCATTCCCACAAGATACGCAATGCTCCGTTGTGATAGTTCACCCAAATAAAGGTGACAGGTGGCCCAGATCTACAATGATTCCCCTTGCACTCTATGCCATCAGCTCCATCCCCCTCCCTAACTCCGAACCACTGGGTGCTAAACTAAAATGCCTACACAACTCAATCCATCTCATCTACCATCTACCATCCACCAGGCCCGACCACTACTTTTGAGGATGACCACATCCAGCTCATATCATCTAACCTCAAGCCTAGTACACAACTCTTTCTTTTAGATTACTTCACCCTTGGGTTTAGTGACTACAGTGACACATAGGCTACTGCACTATCCACGTCCTTGGCAGCTTTCGGCTGCACCCAACAAATTGCAGAGCCAACCCATTCCCATGGGCACATCCTCAACTGGATTGTGGACCACAATAGTAACATCACCATCCATTCCAACCGACCATGCACATGATCAGACCAGCATACCATCTCCTTCAACATCCCCATAAACGACATTCGCCCCAAGCCTGCACTAGGCCAATCCACCACCATGGTCCACAGCACACGGAATCTGACCTTCAACAAAATCACACCCCTGCTCAAGCAACCTCTCCCTTCCACCAAAGACACTACCTCTCTGGTTAAACACTACAATACCTTGCTATGCAAGACAGTAGATCTCCTTGCACCCCTCTAAGCCCAGAAAACCAAGAATCCCATGCACCTCCATTCCTGGTTCACCCCTCTTCTCCATGCCAAACGAGATTCCAAAAGAGCAGCAGAAGCCACCTAGCACAAAGTCCCTGCCACGGTAAAAAAAAACACCTGGTCAAGATGTCCTCCGAATACAAACAATCGATCCGCAGCTCCACAGCAGCCACCTACAATGAGAGAATCACTAAAGCGACTTCCAGTTCACGCCAACTCTTATCCATCCTCCAGGAACTAGAAACCCCCATCTCCTCACCCTCTTCATAAAAGACAATGCTTGGTCCAACAGTATCCAAAGCACTTTCTCAGGAAAAACTACTCAACTTTACGCAAAAATAAAAGCAAAGCAAATATCCATACCAGCCGTCCTGCCTCCAGCCTCCCCACATAGAGATCAAAGGGACATCCACCCGCTTCCACTTCCAAACCATCTGTACCTCCACTCTTGCCAAAATCATTACTGGAGTCACGCCATACCACTGCAAAGGGGATGTTCGCCCTGCCACCATATTAAGGAATGTGCAGACCCCTTACTTTCCTCCTCACCACCATCATGTAACAGTATATATGGAGGACCATCCGCAACAGAGGGAGTTCATTCCCTCCCCAATCAAGGTGTCACACAACAAACCGTTTAATGGATTATTTTCTTTAGCTCTACTTCTGACTCATATTGAGCCACTTAGGTCCCTCTCCCATTGCCACCAATGAGCCAAGAACTTGGCCGATGTACAGAAAAATATATATTTAAATGATCAGTTTAATGAAAATCACACTAAAATGACACACGCCACTTTCTCTGTGGCAGGAAACACAACTTTAATTACAAAACACAATTTTCTGTAGGATGTTACTTTTAAACACACTTTTTCTGCATTTTACTTTTGTCTCACAAACATGGAACACGGGCTAAATAGACGGTCAGTGCCCATTTCCCATTAACCCTGTTATATGTTGAATTTCAATAATAATAATATGACACAATACTAGAACATAATCGTCAATGTTTCCTGCTGAGAGTTTTGTTAAAACAGGTACAATTTTGGTTTTATGAAAAGTAATTCACATTCAAGGCTTGATACATTGAGTTCCCTGTGCACTAAAGATGCTGGCAGTTTGAAATTACAGATTTTAAAATGCATGTGGCAAATAGAACCGTTTCCTTTTCACCCAAAAGCGCTACCAGAATGGTTCTGCTATGAGGGTCACTACCCAATCTCAGAGGAGAGTGTACATTGTTCAATGGAGAATTTCATTATTAATTTTACTTAGAAAAATGCTTCTTCCCCCAGCACCAAAACCTGTGCAGCTGTGATATGCAACACCCCTCTGTTTAAAGTCCATGACTAGGGAGTGGGGAGAGTTAAGGAGTTTCGTTTTGCAGATACCCCCTGACTTAAAGGCAGGTGTTGAGGAAGGTGGACAGTAAAATGGGGATGATTATTCATTTTATTTTTCAGACAAGTATACCTTTTTATTTCAAAGCCAGTTTTGGGAATGGGTTTTAATGGTGGAACTTCATATTGGGGACACATATCTTTTGATGAAAGACAAGGTTTGGGGATGGAACAAACACCTTTTTGTTTTGAAGACGCGATTTGGGGATGGTGACAAATATCAATTTCGTTTTGGTGGCAAGTATATCTTTTGTTTAAAAACAAGTTTGGTAAGAGGTATCAGTTGGGTATTTAGTTTTAGGGACGGAAATCCATTTTCATTAGAGAAGTCAGGGGGGAACTGGAAAAATCAAGGCACCCAAACTACTTCAAATTACTATCTTGTATCTTCCCGCTAGGAGAGAGGATGGAAGGTTCCAATTCTTCCACGCTCCTCCCTGCGTCAATCTATTTGGGAGTTAATTAAATTAATATACAGTAAAATATGCTAAGGGTCTACACAATTTCCACCCTGTCCCCACTAACGGAAGATAACCCACTAATGAAAGGGAATAGGCCAATTAATGAGATCCGCACGCTGACATTTTGTTGGACAATCTACTTATTTTTGGAAATCGCTCAGCTTGGCAGTCATGGAGACTGAGCAAGTCTTCACTTTTAGGGAAAAACAGGATTCTGGGCAGCACTTCAGTCAATAGGATCCCAAAGCAATCCTCCCTATATGGCTCCAGAGAAGTATCACAGCCTCTGTTTTATAGTCTCTGAGCAATGGCAATCTCCAGCCCTCTTCCAAGACCGTTTTACTCTCTAAGCCCCTCCCATGGAAAGTGAACATTAGGCAGTGCTAACTTATGATCTCGCAACCAGGATTGGACATTTACATTTCTCTCAACCCCCCAACTCCAGCCCTCTCTAAGGATTGGTTCAGGAGTCTAGAATAGAAAAATTGCAAACCCCTTGGAGATTCAAATTGTTTTCTCATGTCCAATTTCTGCAAAAAAAGTATCAACATGGCAAAATTGTGTAATTTACCAATAAATGCCATGATATATAGATACTAATATTCTTCTCCTCAACATGGATCAGTGAAGCTTACCTTCATTTCGGCACCTTAATGCACAGGTGCATGATTATTATTCACCCTTTACACAAAAAGTATAATAGTTATGAACATGCAATGTAATCTTCAGATACCTATATGTATGACCCATCAGCTCACCAAGTCTTAAATTCAGGACATTTTAGGGCCAGCCAGAAACACATTTTAGCTTGCTATTGCAATTCCATACGTTGTATGTGAATACATTTTATTGCCTTGAAATTATCTTTAAAATGACATATGAATGGTTCAACTTATCGTTCCTGAGAAAGTCACTAGTTAAGATAGTCCATTTAAACTAATGTGAAAACTTCTGCATGTATACAAATCCTAACTCCCATTTCTCGATGCAAGTTTCATTTCTCTGCAAGCATGTGACCAGTGCACCTTGGGCTGCATGTTAGTTTAAGGCTGGGGTAAAAGCCAATAGCCTTATGTTCTTTGAAAGTTTATGGGCTTAGGATATCTTTATCATGCAACAGACGGTTCACCTCTGCCCTCTGGTGCCATGAGGCCATGCTGACATCTGGCCTTTTGTCCTATAATCTGAAGTTGACCACAATTATGATCTAAAACCTTATATTTCTAAGCATTTACGCCTTCCAGGGCTGGGTCTGTGTTGATCTGGCCCTGTCGTAAACACTCTGGTGCACATCAGCTCACAGAGATCTCCCTTTCAGATAAGGAGCCAGGCAGGCATTGACAGTCTGGCCAACGACAAGAAACAGGGTCTGTCTCGTGCCTAAATGGGATTTACATGTGACCTATGAAAACAAAATACCCTTTTTCAAATGTTGCTGGTATGTTGAATGAAAAGCATATTATACATTTTAATACATGGCATCTTGTCACCACACCAAGTCTTTTCCCTGATAAATTTATCTTAGCAATGGAAAATTTTTTCTCATGTCTTGAGTTAAAACTGCAAAACGTGCATGCAAGGCCAATTTAGTTTCAGACTTTGAAAACCCTTCTTTTCACGTAGAAGTGACCTTTGATTTTCTCTTGTAAATGCAAAATATTTTTTGATAAGGTATGCTCTTATTTTTAATTCTTCATGCCTGGTGGGACCTATTCGCTATTTCAACACCAGTTTTGAATCTGCATCCTGCATTTAGCAGAACATGAAACTCTAAATATGGTCTGACATTCAAATGGCTTCCCTTCAGGCTTTTTTCACCTTACAAGGAGAATCCCCTTTATCTTACTATTCAATGACCTAGAGAATCCATGGGTGAGTTTGCACTTCTTTTATGAGTACATCACATGGAATCCCTTTTTTCTAATTTTCTGAATGTTATCTATAACCCACAATCATATTTTGTGGCTTTTTCTTTTCAATTTCTATTTAGAAACATCAATACCAAAACCCACCTATAAAAATCTACAAATGTGAAATTTAGAGTCAAATGCAGATATGATTTGTGTTCAATCCCTCCTGATGAGCCACCCTAACCAAGTGGTGAAACACGTGTAGAGGAACATTTCACAGCTTATTCTTTGCATTAAAAGGAGGAACATTTGGGAACCTATTCTCTGTATTAAGAGGCAACTCTTGGGAGCTATATGATGAGCTTCTAGGAACCTATTCCTTGTGTCGAGAGGCAACTCTGAGAAGCTACTTATGTGAAATCATTCTTAGGAACTTACACTTTGTATCAAATGGAAAATTTGAAGAGATATTCTTTCAATGTATCAAGTGTACAATGAGGAGAATTGATCAACCACAACGCCAATAAATATCACTGCACACATTTGCTTGGAGATTGTATTTATTGCCACTACCCTATTGGAATAATCCAATTGAAAACCACAAGTTGGCACAACAATGATTCATTAACAAATGCAAATTAAAGGCTGCTTTTTCAGTTTGACCTTTCCCTTTGTAATGAAAGATAGGCCCTTTGATTTCCAGTCTTTGGTCATTCACGTAGCATTTCCACTTCATCACAACTCTTCCTTGTGTTACTTGAAGAAACACACACAGTCTGCATTACTAGACCCATTTTTAGTGTGGAATTTTATTTTTAATGTGGGCAGGTAATTTTTCCAGTGGGCCTTTCAGTTATATTTGTGTGGGCTGTGATTAAACCCCAGAATCATCAACTCCTCCTTTGCCACTTACAACATCTCCTCCACTTTGAAAGAATCTTGGATCGCTTTGTTGCTCAAAAAGCCTGGACTAGACCCTGTCATACTCACAAACTATTGACTCATCAAAACGGTCCCCTTTCTCGTGAAAATCATGGCTAGGGTTGCTTATCTACAAATTCAATTGTTCCTTGAATGCCATCACATCGTAGGAACCCGTCAATCAGGTTTCCGCCCCAAGCACGAGACCGAAACAGCCCTTCTAGATTTGAAAAAGCAGCTTGACGATGTCAACGACCGGGGTGTCCTCTCGCTTCCCTTACTACTTGAGCTCTTAGTAGAGTTAACCTTCATAGACCATGCATCCTCTGTCACATCCTCACTTCTTTGGCTCACTTTTCTCTGTAAGCTGCCAATTGGGTGGCCTCATTCCTAGCTGACAGATCATCGTGAGTCTTCACCAGGGAGGCCACTGCCAACCCTACACCTACTTCATGTGGCATATCGCAAGTGTCCTGTGTCTCCCCCACTCTTTACAATGAGTACACAAAACCTCTGTTCTGCAATCTTGACTCTCTCGGCATCTCATACACGAACTACGCTGACAACACTCAAATTCGTATTCCCCTCATAGGCGACCACTCCAAGGACACTCTCAGAATTAACTCTATCTACAATGCCATCCAAGCCTGATCGCCACACACAGTCTTTGCCTCAATGATGATAAAACCAAGCCTCTCAGCGTTGGGCCACCTGCCCGCTTGGCAAAACTACCACAGGCCTACAAAACCTTCATCATTGATGGCCACAATATCCCTGTTGCTACCTCTGTCAAGACCTTGGGCGTGTACCTTGACTCCTTCCTGACTATGACTTGCCAGGTCAACCACATTGTTTAATCTTTGGGCTAGGCTACCAAGCTTATTAATGCCAGCAAACCCTTCCTTTCCATAGAGAACCAACTCAAAGTTACACAGGCCCTTATAGGGTCTACTCTTGACTAATGCAACTCTTTATTTTGCAGCACCTCTGAAAAGAACCTGCATAAACTACAAACAATTCAGAACAATGCACTCCAGGTGGCATTGGACATTGGTAAGAGGGACCATATTTCAGAGGCTACAAAAGCTGCCCACTGGCTCCTGGTCAAGGAAAGAAACAACTTCAAGATCTTGTCGATCATCCACTGTTGTCTCCCGAACAACGCTCCTCAATACCTGGCCAACAAAATAAATAAACACTCTTCAGCAAGGCCCATGAGATCCATTTACAGACACTGCCTCATCACACCCAGGTTCAGCCACACAAGATTGAAGGTGGGGGTGGGGGCAGTTTCCTGTCTGGGCACTGGCACTCTGGAATGAACTCACTCTACCCCACATGTGAAATGAACTCTCATATAAAATCTTCAGAAAGCATCTCAAGACACACCGCGTGAACTGACTTTGACCTTCCTTCCTCTTTCTCCCCTTCCCCTCCTCTCCCAATCTTCTTCTTCAGTACTGTGCAATGAGCACCTAGATGCCCAAGGGCTTTGCGTGCCATGAATAAATGTACAATTAACTAAATACAATATTAATCATATCTGCCAGTTCGGTGAAGGAGTTTACCGGTGGTGTGGCAGCTCTTTCCTTTGCTGCTCTGATTGTGGACTACTGTTGCTTTAAGCCCACACCAACTCCTGCAAGAATTAATTACATTCTTAGCACGAAGTGCTGGCGCGAGAGTTTGGCGAAGGAGTTTACTGACGGTGTGTTGGCTTGTTCCTTTGCTGCTCTGATTGTGGACTGCTGTTGCTTTAAGCTCCCACCCAACCCTGCAAGAATAAATTACATTCTTGATGTGGAGCATCGCTGGGAGTTTGGCAAAGGAGTTTACTGGAGTATGGTGGCTTGTTCATTTGCTGCTCTGATTGTGGACTACTGTTGCTTTAAGCCCCACCCACCTCTTCAAGAATAAATTACATTCTTGGCGCGAAGCGCCGGCGTGACAGTTCAGCAAAGGAGTTTGCTGGTGGTGTGGTGGCTCGTTCCTTTGCTGCTCTGATTGTGGACTACTGACGCTTTAAGCCCCCATTGATCCCTGCAAGAATAAATTACATTCTTGGTGTGAAGCACCAGCGCGGGAGTTCGGCCAAGGAGTTTTCTGCAGTTGACTCAGAGGTGTGAGCGGGGTGTAGCGATGGTGTCAACTACTGGCCCGCAGACATGGAATCAAATAAAGAAAGGCATAACAACAACCGGACTGGCGGCAGACAGAAGGAAACCACACCCAGCACCTGACCGAAGTGGCCATGAACATACCGAGAGTGAACAAGATGGCTCTACGGAACTACAAATTGAGGTGAGTAAACCAGTGATAGACGTGTCTGACTCGCAGGATATGCTGAGTAAGCCTGATACTTCATGTGGAAATGAAAGGAAAACAAATGGCGACCCACTGACATCCACACGAGCAGTAGTAGCACAGCGCCTCAACGCAACTCCATTCTGACTTCGATCGTGAAACGAACAGTGAAGCAAATACGGAAGCTGGAGCATCGCTTCTATCAGAAGAGTCAGATGATGTGGACACTTGCGCATTAACTCCAAATCTCCCGAGAACCAACACGCCCCATTCGAGCATAACAACACCGGTAATGGAGCAGGACAGTAAACTATACAATCAAACAAAACCAACATTGTAGAGTCAGAAACAGAGGACGAGAAATTGATAACCTTTAATCAGCACGGAAGAAAAATGACACAAGAGGTAATTGACACAGTTATGACAGAGTCTGCACCGATCTGCCCATTACCTGCATTTTCCTTTGTCCAGCAAACTAGACCTGCTGATACTAACACGGCCAGGGACGCTCATGGTGCACCATCTCCCGCACGCTGTCGTGCTGCGAGACTTTCATTAGACATCACAGAGATTGAATCTCGAAATGTCTAACGATGAAAAGCGGAAATCAGTATTCGGATTTACACTACCTGAACTGATGAAAGGAAAGAAAATGGGTCTGACAACTACCCCGTTGATCCACTTTCTTACAGAACCAGCTGAATTGATCACAACTCAACTGAGAGGGCATTAACAACTGCACCAAAAAAATAAGGAACCCACAAGGCACTATGGGGAGACATTGCCTGAGAGTCATATGCAAAGAGGAAGACACTGTACCAAATGACCCACTCTATATATACCATTGAATCTAAACCTGGGGAGCGTCCCAGCACTGAAGATTCGAGCAAGATACCAACACCCCTATGTCAATGTCGACTCATGGAGCATAAAGCCCTTCCATCAATTCCCACACATGATGATGCACCTACAAAACAGTCTATTGGCGGCAATTACAATCTCTCTAGTACCATTTCTCAAACTCTATGAATCATATAGTGAAGCGATGAAGGATCAGGCCACGCTTCTGGCCATGATCCACACAAAGCAGATTCATATGGAAGCATTTGTCAACAAAATTCAAGGAAGACTGGATACAGAAGCAAAGAATTCTACACAGTGGCAGGCGAGACTTTTTGACGTAGCAATAAGTGAGCATACTGATAACTCCAGTATGATGACAGCGATGCTGGAAATGATCAAAACCTTGCACCTAGAGAGAAGGAATATGTATGGCGTGCCTAAGTCTCCTAATATCCCGAAGGCACGTGAAGATTCCTGACTGGAGAACGGGAATCCTAGCAAGATAAACGTGTTCAAGATTACAAATCCCAAAACAATCGGGCCGAAAAGACCTAATCCATTAACTCAGAACAAAAAGGGAAAAGACCACAACCAACCAGTACATACAGTGGTGAAGCAGACATCATTAGCTCCTGTATCAACAATTGATCCAAAACTAACTACAAACTCCCAGGGGACAGCAGTGATAACTAGGACTAATTCTGTACCGCAGCTAATTACCGAAGACCTGCAGACAACAACCAAACCAGTGGTGGCAGAAACAAGACCAAACGGAAAGCACAATCCACTGACATCTTTTCAAGATGCTGAGTTGAAACAATCCTTCTCTATATTTCAAAGCCTACCAACACAGTCGAGAACAAAGGCCGCATTGGTAAAGAAAGAACCACAAAAAAAATCAAAACATCAACCAGGAAGCATCAAATTCAGATCAAAGGGCTCAAAGCCATTTCGCCGAAATTTTAAAAATACCTGCAGTAAGCGTGAAATGCCCTACAAAAAAATCCAGTAAAGCCCCAGCTGAGAAGACTCCTGCTGGTAACCTGAAAAAATTGAATGTGGCAAATCTTCCTGGTCAAAAGAAGAAATTGCACAAAGGGACATTTTACTGAATCTTTCAGTATATATAACTGATGCAGAACCTGGTGAAAGGACAGCACCCACAATGGACATGGAGTTCTCGTGCAAAGAAATCTCGGACAATGAGCTGGAATGCTCATCCATTGAAGATCGTCTGAGTAGAGATAGCCGACATCAACATGATATACTAGAAGCTTTGTGTGGATCTGTCTTTCAAACACTTGATCAGAAGCGAACTTCCCTACTGAAGGCTAAAGAACAGTACCAAGAAATGAAGTCAAGAGTGTTAATAACTGAAGATCCAAGAAAATTACAATACTTCGATGATCCATGACAGAATTCCTCAGACAATAATATCGTCATTGAAAGAATTGCGGACAATGCTGATGAACTAATCCTAAACTGAACCAATGTGCTCAGATTGCTACATGTCATACCGAAGCTGCAACATATTAAATCATAAGACATTAAAATTGTGGAATTTGTAGAAGAAGCAAGAACTGACTGGATTATACTGCACCTTTTTTCAAGAAAGATCCATGTGACTATATTGGACCAGATTGCTGCTTTTCTGCCCCTCGGATTCGACTTAACGTGTCCACATCTGAAATCTTCTGCAAAGCACACAGAAGAAAAATCTGAAGGAATCAAAAGAGTGCACGAAACTCTCGACCATTGTGCGACAAATTCGACAAATCGCAAACAAAACAGAGAAGTAAAAAGATGTATGGACAAAGAAATTAATTTTCAACATATGAAAATAAAATTTGATTCTAATGATGCAAGACTGCCCAGAGAAGTAAACACCAAGGAGACCCATAGTTCATTAGAGTGGAGGTGAACAACAACAAGCCACACCAAACGTAGCTCACAAGCGGAGATGATCCACTTGTCACTACAATCAGTCGAAAAACATCTTGGAAGCTCTGCTCGTGGAATACACAAGGATTTGCACATCTCTTCAAAGAAGGAAACAAGGAGCTACAACAATTTGACATCATATGACTATAAGAAACTTGGCTCTACAAACAACCTCTCTGTGATGGATTTACAACACACTTGAACCCAGCAATCACAAGAATGGCAGGACATCTGTCCTCAGGGCTCCTGACCTTAGTCATGTCTGCAGTTAACTTGACGGTCATTGCAACGATAAACTCCAATCCATTTATACAGGTGACTGTAATTAAAGACCTCAACAAGAACCAGGGAATTCAGAACATGTTAGAGATCTGTAACATTTATTGGAACCCTGCAGGCATCAATGATAATGCCTTCATTGATGCCATACTTTCAATTATTGATGAGCTGCGGGGGCGCTACAAACTCATGAACTTCCAAGAAGTGAACTCCTGTTAAAGGCCCAAGCATGGTTGAAAGAATTACAAACAAGAGACATCCTACTAATAAATGGACAGCTGGGCATTCCACCGGCGCCAACCTGGCAGAAGGGCCTGTCGCAGGCGTATCTCGACTACATCTTTACTTCGCAAGCATTATTCTTGGTATAAAACACAATGAAGATGATGCCTACAGCGAACAGTGACCACCACATGCTGACCCTCACTTGGAAAGAAGGACAAGACAGAACAATGGAATATCGATTCCTGATGATGCAACTGAACAGCGGGAAAAACAGGCTACCCATTAGACCAGAGCAAGCCCACGATCTAACAGAAAGTTTTATAAATAGCTCAAGAGTCGGGCCTGAGAAGCTTGACTATCAATGGCTCTTAACACCCTATAGAACAAAGGAATCTAAACCATCAAATAGGCCATCCAAGCATGATCATGCCTACTGTGCAGAACTGGCAGATAAAAAGACACAACATCGAGCAGAACTGAAAACATTGAGAAATCACCCGCTGGAAGGTCGATTGAGGAGAGTGAAAAAAAAGCAAACAAAGTTATAGGAACTGGTTGTGCAGCTCACAGGTGCTCTGCAGCCAAAAGGATGCTGAATGTATGCTGAGCGCCCCAGCCCAACAGAATACTCGAGATCTCTGGGGCCTTTTGAACGGTCAAGAACAACATGCTGACCTACTAATTTCAGATGTATCAGAACTAGCCTGGGTGAATCACTTCACTACTCTTTTTACAATGAACCCAGACTGGCAAGAACAAATTGAAAAACCAACCACAACCAAGTGGGATATTGAATGGGAGCGAGATGAGATACTGAATCAAATCAGATATCTAAACACTTTTTAAAACCCAGGCCCTGATGAACTGACTAATACAATTATGAAAGTAAACCCAGAGGCTTGGACCGACTTTTGCCACCTACTTTTCCAACTCTTCACGGAAACTAAACAGATCCCTGGTACATGGAAAACAGCGGTCCTGATACCCATTTTTAAACAAGGTGCCAGAAAAATCACTACAAATTATCACACAATAGAGCTTCTGGACCTGTTAGGAAAAGACTTTGCTGCCATGCTTTTACGACGACTGACTGCATGGTCGATGCAATTTAATAGAAGAGATCCACGTCAGAGAGGATTCGTCAGGACAGCTGGAACCAATATTAACTTGATGATTTTGAACTTATTGAAATTGGAGGCAATAAGGTCAAAAACCAAAGTGTACGCTGTGTTTGTAGACTTAAAACTTGCATTTGACAGCGTAAACCACGAGAAGCAAAACTGCATTCCTGGAATTGCCCGACGGATCTACTTGCGGGAATTCAAGCTTTGTATTCTAACACTTCGATCCGAGTGAGGCTATCAGCAAGGGGAGCGATCACAAAGGAAATTCCTACATGGAATGGGCTGAAACAAGAATGCCCTCTGGCAACCACCCTATTTCACTTAATCAAGAGGTAGTAAGAGCTTAGCCCCCCCCCCCCGATCTTAAACGGGATGACAGTCCCATGGATGGCATATGCAAACAATCTCGTCCTACTTGATAAAATACAAGTGGGACTGCAAAGAAAATTAAATGCTCTGACCAAATATGTCGAATCCAATGATCTTACCATAAACACGGGAAAGTCTCAAACTATGTCCATTGCAAGCCAGCACGGCCAAAAAGAAGAATGACGTTGCCATATTCCTGAATTCCAAAAAATTGGATTATGTCAAAACAATTAAATATCTAGGAGTGTGGCTTAATTCCAGTATCTGTGAACATGAATGGGAAGAACATCTGCAAGCAAAAGCTGAATTGTTAGCCCGACAAGGATTGATTCTGCACAAAATATATGGAAAGTTCTCCTTGTGCCCAGTTATTGCTTTCTATCAACAAAAAGTAGTTCCGACATTGACGTATGGAGACGAAGCAATACTTAATCTGACATGGCGAAACTGGGAGTTGCTGGAAGGCATCTTCTGGAGGAAAACACTCTTGCTCCCGAAACCTTACCCAGTCCAATGGATAAGATTTGAACTAGGACTACAATCCATGGATTCCATCATACTATGGAAATCGTTATATTTCTTCCGGAAAACCATAGTCGAGGACAAACTACTACCAATCAACATATTGAGAACGAGGTTGCCAGCTAACCAGAACATGGTGTTGGACATCTGGAAATCAGCCTGTGTACAATGGATCGAAGCCTTCGAATGCTCAACTGAAATGCTGAAGTTGCGACCACTTTCAGTGAAGAATAAAATGCAGCCTAGTGATTGGATTGAGACTCAGGAGCGAGCAGAAACGTCTTTTTAAATTGGCCATCAATTGTGTGCCTGAAAGTAGGGCCACAAATCAGCTGCCTGCATATCTTCAGCTTTTTCCATGCCCGCAGACCCCGGACTTGTTTCTTCGAATGAGGTTGAAACTCTTACCAACAAGAGAGGTTTTGGTCCAATGAAGACAGTTGACATATCAATCCAGTTAATGTTGATTTTGCAAGGATACAACACAATGAGAATCACTATATCATCTTTTAATGGTTTGTTATGTGCTAGTCCCTTCTAGAAGAAAATACAGCGCTATGCTGCCATTAGAAGCTTCTTCTCTAACCCTAAATGATCGGTGGGCTACTCTGATTATGGGAAAACAAAAGAGCCTAATATTCAGAGTTGTGCAATTTTGGAAAGAAATTATGGACTTGACGGTTATATAGACATATGAAATAGTCAAATCAATGACTGGCGCAAAAACCTCCCCCGACAGGGTTGGTAGATGAAATGATATGATTTCCTTTTTCTTTTCTGTGTGCTTGTTTGAGTTGAACTTTTGAAGGGAAAGGAAATATGATGAATTCATGAAAAGTTTGTAACAAACTAAAGCATTTGAAAAAAACTAAAATCTGCCAGCGTGTATCCTGTTTTTGGCTGTGTTTCATTCTGTCAGTGGCTGTGCATGTGTGAAGGAAGGAGATGGTGTGTCCTGAGAATGGTTGATGATGCAAGCAAGTAACATGGTGTATGATGTAGAGTTGGATGTTATGAGAGTGGCCTGGGTGAATGTTTCATACATGTCAGTTAGTGCCTGTCTGTTGGATGTAGTCGTGGGGCCGATGAGTGTCCTCCTCAATTTACCTCATCCTAATCATGATGTAACCAGCTGGCATGTGCCAGTCTTACCATGAAGTGTTCGCGCGTATATTCATGAACACAGGTCTATTGTCTCCTGAATCCACGGTGCTAACAGATTATAGAACACCTGCTGAGAAGGGACCCCTGTGAGTTAAGCCTAATGCAAAGAAGAAAAACCCATTCAAGTGAAAACACTGTGTGATGTAAAGGGTCTCTTGTGTGCCAGGCTGAAACAGGTTCCCAGGAGGTGTCTCTGAGGTGAGGTAACAATGATCTTAGCCATAGGAGTGGGTGCAGGATGCTGCATGATGATGGTTTCTCTGAGGCAATGAATACAGAGAGGAGAGGCGGTTGGAAGGCACCAGCATTAAATCACAGATACAAATCAACAGGAAGACACAACACGAACTGCAAAAAGCAAAAGGAGGCAGACAGAACACCAAAGTACGAACAGTGCAGGGCTAGGAATTGATTTGGGAAAATGCAAATAAAAAGCAAAGGAATATCATGGAATGCAGGCACAAGTGTCATAAATAATAACCTGAAGTGTTGAGACACAAGGCAGTCAGCAGTGGAACCACTAAAGTTGAGGATCAGTGTTGTGCATTCTACGTGAATCGCAATCAGAAGTCAACCACATTGGGAAGTTAAGTCTGCGGCCCACGTAGCCGCCATCTTGGGTTAGGAAATATTTCCAAATAAAAATGACACATCATCAGCATGAATATTTTCCACATAAGCATCATTCTTGAAATGCTGTCTTCTGTTCAGGAAGGCGGATGAATACAATCTCCACCTGGAGAATGTAAGGTGATTTATGACACCTGCAACTTAAGCAGGAAAGTAAAGATACCTGAAAGGTACCTGAGACTCTTCTGCGATTCCTTATTTCTTGGCTTCTGTGGTGTAGTAGATGCAAAAGACAATTACACTAGGGATATGGTTTTCATTGTTCTCCCACATGCATGAACTGTTTATATTAACTGATTACTGCTTTTTAAGCAGGACAATGTTTGTGGAGGGCTGAAGAGTAGACAATAAAGGCAACGTGATATAAGATCATGCTTTCCTGATAGGTGAATAAAAACTAATTAAAACGGAAAGGAGCCTGAGGATGTGGAAGCTGAAAAGCCCTCTCAGGAATTGTCATAAATAGCATTATATGCCTATAATATGAACATCTATAAACTCCCAGACAGGCCACATAGCTTGTCACCACTAATGAAACATTCCTGTTAACTTTAACAGACAAGCATTTCAAAAATGTCTATTCACCAATAGTGATTTTACAATCAATCTCTTCTCAAGCACAATTGGAAATAAGTAGAACGTTACTGACATTTTTCAGAATGCATTAAGTGGTTGATGTGTTCACTGGAAACCAAAAAGCTTGGTTCATTTAGAAAATGGATTAATTTATTTCTATGTAAAAAACACAAGATCGAAGATGTTTTTACTTATCATCTTATGTTGTCCTTTTGGCAAATTATTTTCCAAACAAATAATATATCTACTTTGTTACTGCATTATGTGTAACAACCTGCTAGCACTATTATTAAAACAGTAGCAGAAGAGCGCAAGAATTCAGAAACATGTACAATATTTCGTATACCAAGATAAAGCATGGACGTCTTTCTATCATATTGCCAAGGTCCCTTTTGTTCATACACACAATATTGGTGTCAGTTCAAATGTAAACATGCAAGATATTCTGTAATACTGTTCCTACTAATTACATGAATGGCATTGTTATCTATTAGAATGTGCTTGGCTAACAGGGAAGCTGGGGTAGGGCTTAGCCTTTAGAAACCTGCAGTTTCAGGAGCCTGAGATTTCACTGAAGGCCATGCCACTGTGAACAATGAATGAGAAGAGCCTGCAGGACATCTGGCCCACACGATCTTGATCTGCCTTGGTAAGAAAAGCAAGCAGATTTAAGTAGTATGCCAAGACTGCAATTCTGTTTTTTAATGCTTACTTCAATTTGACGGCAACACTTATTTACAAAGCCGAGCTGCTTTGAAAACAAGCAGCAAATAGCTATCAGATGCAGTGAACTGCTAGACAGGAGAGTAAGAACAAAGACAGCAATCCTCCGTATATACTGCAACACACCTCTCTGCAGATGGGAAGCAATTTCAAAGTGCTTTAGAAGCGGTAATCAAGGAGCATGAAAAACACTGTCCCCTACTTTAGAAGTAACGCACGCGCAACATCTTCCCCTGTCCCCCTGGCCCTCCATATTAGTGCCTGGTGCCTCATCCCTCATTTTCCTCCCCACCTTACCTTCTAACCTCTCCTGCAAAAAAAAGAAATACATATCCATAAAAAACAACAAAAGAAAGGATCCTTTAGGAACCACCTTTCACAGTTTAAAAATAGAACAAAAAAAATTATTTTATAGACTCCATCTACTGTACATTTCTCAATCCTATTATCAGAGAGACAAACACCTAAATAATCAAAATCATGTTCTCTATCAATACTTGTATCATTTAAACAGAATTTCAGTTTTGTACTGACCTTCATTCCGATAATCATTCATTTTGATTTTCATTCATTTAAGGTTTCAAAAGTATCAAGCAGCCTGGTAAAAGCTATCTCATTTTTCACCAGTGTCTGCAAATATAAGTAACTTAATTAAAGGAGCGCTTATTTTGGGGGCGTTTGATATTGCTTTTCTAAGGGTTGAATTTGACACATTAATATATAAAAATGAATAACAGAAAAGAGAGGACACAGCCTTGTTTAACACCACTGCCAATGGTGAATGGTTTAGGTCTTTGACCATCCTGACCAAAGCAGACACATTATTGATATTCAATGTAAATATGCAGACTAAAAGGTCAGTGGGTATCCTTATACCAGCTAAGATTTGCCAAAGTTTGTAACGATTGACCTAATCAAAAGCGGTAGATAAATCTAAAAGGGCAAGATGTAATTTCTCCTTTTTCAGTTTTTTATTTTTAGAAATTAGCAGATGTAATGTGAGGCATTGGTCGATGGTACTTTTCCCTGAAACCTAGGCTGGAACGGGAATATTTCCAGTAGTGCTTCTGCATTTATGAATAGGAGACCTTTTTAAAAAAAACTTCTCTGCTTCCATAGATACCAATGCCAGTGGAGTGCATTACCTTATTTTATTGTACATCAGTTTCTAAAAGACAATTTGTTTTATGGGGTTTGAGTTCTTTATGTACAACCAGCAGACCCCAATGGCATCCTTTGCCTTACCATTTGGTAACATTGGCCAAGCTAGTCAAGATTAAATTAATGTAATTCAATTACACCCCCCAAGGGCGATTTAACAACTCTCTCAGTGTTAAACATTGCATTGTGAAACCTAGGCCGTTTCCCCCTCTATTCAGGACTCTCAAACTTAGATGTGTTCTCTCCTGTTTTAACAATTGCATTGTGAAAGACCTCTAATCTGAGCATCTGTCGTCTTGTTGTCCAACTTTCTCGACTCTCTCTGTCTCGTCAGCTGGCACCCTGCCCTGTGTCATTCCCTGGTGTTCTCCCCCTTCCTCTTATCCCTCTCCCTAACTACTCTATGGTGCTCTCTGTCTCTCCTATTTTCTTTAACTGCTTCTCTATCGACTATCCTATTCTGTTCACTAAATCTGTTAGGAAGAGGTTTAAAAGGACATACTGGTCTCCAACCCAGGCCTCCCTATCGCTGACACCTATACCAGTGCCTCCTCCAGGCAAACTTTCACCGACATCCTCTTTGCCGTTCCCTCACCAGACCTATGGACCCTACATATGGTCTCTGTGCTCACTCCCTTCTCCTCCTCTCCCATTAATTGTGGCACACGGTGGGATGCCCTCATGGCCTCCTTCCACTCCTCTAAGGTCATCATTAATGTTTATGTGAACAGTACCATCTTGGTCCAAGGCCGTCAGGCCAATCTTCTCCTCTTCGATAGACGCTTCCCGCACCTCATCAATTTCCTTTCTTCTCCTGCTGTCCCCTCTCCCTCCTCCACAAACTCCTTGCCTCCTCCTGCTGCCTCCACCTTGGCTACCTTGCCCTCTCCTCCTTCCCTCTCTGCCCCCACCTCGGGCTTCTTCTACACCTCAGCACGGCGTACCTCTGATTTGTACCCCTCCCCAGAAGTCTTTCAAAGATTGCAACCTTCTCCATATTGCCACTCTTAACTCTCGCTCCGCTGTCAAACACTCTTCTGACATCTCCCGCCTTCTGGAGGAACTTGACCTCGATGTCCTCGGTCTCACCGAGACATGGTTCACGGCCAACTCTGTCACAAGCTTTGACCCTCTCCTCCCTGAGGCCTACAAGATCCTCTCCGTACCCAGATCCAACCTCTCTGGGGGGGTGGTGTAGCTCTGATCTTCCCCGAGTGGATCCCTGCCTCTGCTATTCCTACGCAGGCCTACTCCTCTTTCGAATGCCTCGTCTGCAGGCTCTCTCTCTCTCCAAGCGATTCCCTTACTGTGGCTACTATCTATTGGCCACCTGGTCAGATCTCCTCCTTCCTCTCTGAGTCGGCGGACCTCTCCTCTTCACTCCTGGTCTCAACCACTCAACTCCTCCTTCTTGGAGACTTCAACATCTACCTGGATGCCTCCTGTCCTTCCTCTGGACTCTTTTGTGATCTTTGAGACTCTCTCTCACTCTCCATTCTCCCCTATGGACTGCCTCACTCTGCAGGGCACACTCTGGATGTTCTGATCTCCTCAGACCTTCCCCTTTCGGTCTCTCTCACCACTCCTCTCTCCTGGAGTGATCACTTTCTCCTTTCCTCCCAGGTCAGACTCTCCACCCCTCAGGCCAGGCCACCTCCATCCCTGCCACCCCCTTCTTGGTCATTCAACCCATGAAGCGCATGTCAGTTGAAGCTTTCACCACCACTTTCTCACCCTCCCCTCCCCCTTTGGCTGACTCTCACCCTGACACAGCCCTTTCCATGCTCCACTCTGCTATATCAGATACTCCTGATTTTCTTTCCCATGTCATGAGGATCTGCCTGAAGCCCAAAGCCAAGTGCAACTCCTGGTATGACTCAGACCTCGTCACCCTTCAACGCAAGTGCAGGGTGGCTGAGAGGAAATGGCATGCTTTATGTACATCCTCTGACAAACTGGCCTGCTGCCTGCTCCAAAGGCAATACCAGCTCTCTGTACGCAGCAAGAAGAGAGCCCACATCCAAGCTTGCGTCTCCACAGTATCTAACAACTCGGCCAACATTTTTAAATCTGCAAGGAGCTGGTCAATCCTGCTGCAGTCTCTATCTCTCCTGTCCCCTCCCAGGCCCTCTGCATGACCCTGGCCTCTCACTTCATCTCTAAAACTCCGGACATCCTGTCCTCTCTCGCTTCCTTACCCCTCCTCCCTGTATTCCCTGCTCTTCTTCTGACCCTTCTACGGCCACCTCTCCTCCCTCCTTCTCTGCCTTTCCCCTGTTCTCCCCAGACTAGGTTTCCAGACAAGTGCGATCTATGAAAGTCTCGTCAAAACAGGTTCACCCCTGTTCCTCCAAAACCGTCAAGGACCACATCGACTCCCTGGCTCCTGCCCTGGCCGACTTCTGCAACCACTCCTTTGCCACTGGAGTCTTCCCTTCCTCCCTGAAGCACTCCCTTGTGCACCCTCTTCTTAAAAAATCCCTCTGACGACCCGTCCGGCCCAGCTATCGCCCAATCTCCATCACTCCTTTCCTGGGCAAACTCTTGGAAAAGATGGCCATCTCCCAGCTCAATCTTCACACTGAATCTGTTGGTTGTCTCCATGATCATCGGTCTGGCTTCAGAGCTGCAATAAGCATGGAAACTGCTCTCCTGAACATCTGTGAAGACCTGCTCTCCAACCTTGATTCCAACACCTCCGGTGTCCTCATCTTACTTGATCTCTCCTATGCCTTTGACACAGTCAACCATGCCATCCTGCTCAATCATCTCCGTGAAAACCTGGGGATCACCGGTCAGGCCCTGGCGTGGCTGACTTCTTTCCTTTCTGACCGACCCTCCCAGGGTCAACTTGGGTCCTTCCTCTCCTCTATCTCTATCTCTACATGTGGTGCTCCCCAGGGGTCTCACCTCTCTCTCTGGCTGCTCAACCAGTACCTGGCACTTCTTGTCCACCGTATTGCAGCGCTTTGCCCCAACTTCCAGTGCTATGCAGATGACACTCAGCTCATTTTCAGGCTACCCTCAGCCACCTCTTCTCCCTCTCTCATCTCTGACTGTCTGTCTGCCATCCAGTAGTGGTGTGCCGCCAATGATATCTGCCTTAGTGCCAGTAAGACTGAGTTTCTCCTCATCGGCACACCCACTCCCTCCATTCCTGTAACTCTATGGCCGGCCTCTCTTGGCCCTCTTCCTGCTCCCACCTGAAAAGCTAAAAACCTTGGGGTCATCTTCGACTCCACACTCTTCTTCTCTCCGCACATCTCTGACGTCTCTGAGAAGTCACACTACCAGTTACACCTCCTCAGAGGTATTCTTCCTTTTCTCTCCTTCCCCCAGAAGCTCACTGTCTCCAGAGCTCTGGTTCTCTCTAGCCTGGACTATTGCAACAGCATCTTTCTAAATCTGCCTGCTTCTACTCTCCGCCCTCTGCAATTCATCCAGAACAGGACTGCGAAGTGTCCTTGGCCTCAAGCCCAGGGATCAAATCTCTCCAGGACTGAAATCTCTGCACTGGCTCCCAGTGGCTGCAAGGATTAAGTTCAAAACCCGCTGCATTGTCCACAAGGCCCTCTGGGGCCTCCATACCTTCAACTCTCTCTTCCTAAATATCTTCCTTCTCAAGCTCTTCGCTCATCCCCTCCATCTCCCTCAGGGTCAGTCGCTTCTCCAAGCAATGAGTTGGTGGTAGATCTCTTTCTTCGGCTATGGCCTCCCTCTGGAGAAGCCTCCCTGCCTCCCTTAAACTTGAGGAGAATCATCTCCGGAAGCACCTTAAAACCTTTCTCTTTGCTTCTTGTTCCTCTCCTCTCCCCTGCTGACCCCCTTGCTGAAACTGAAACTGCACTGGTTACCTGGCCACCCTCTGATCTCGGGCCCAGGTCCCTTCCCCGCCAGTCATACACACCTGCACTGCCTTCCTGGCAACCCCCATACTTGGGGACTGTTTTCTGTATCCCTACAGTCCCACTACCAGCATTTGACATCTGATGTCTGCACTTACCCTTGCACTTGCCACCTGCTGGCCATACTTTTACTTACTGTTATTTATTCTATTATCCCATGTACTGCACTGTCTCCTCCCCCTTCCCATGCACTTGTGCAATATGAATGACACCTGGCCTAGTAGGATCATTGTGTGTCTCCCCCCTGTTCCCCCTCTCTTACCTCATCACGTCTTGAAACACTTGTGTATAGGCACGTTATAAAGGCCATATCATATCATATCACACTGAAATTGAGTACACATTGAGTACACACCACTATTCAATCAAGTTCTAGATCTTTATCCTGCCCGTTGGAGTCAACTCCTTTGACAGATGAGAAAAATGCCAGTTTAATGCTGCTTGCTAGACAATATTACCACATAATCTTGAACAACCATATCTGTGACTGTCTTGGATTAGTATATTTTGTTTGATTTTTCAGAAGAATAAATGCATTTAATTGGAAATGACCGACATCTTGTAACAGGGGAAATCACCAAAATGCTATACAGTAACTGGGGCTGTCATAAAATACATTCGGTCATCATAATACAACCTGCCCATTTTGGTATTTGCCAATAAAAATAAACCATATACTATAAAAATATAAGTGTGCCTTCAAATAGAAATCCATCAATCAATTAGCATCAGTAAATGGCTATTTTAAACTTGGATAAAGCACATTTATCTTTCTTTAATGAATGATGGTAATCATAAAAATAAAGAACATCAGAATACGAAACAAAATCACATCAATAATATTTGTTAAAATATAATATACTGTATTCCTGCATATTAGCTTTGCACGGTTAATCAGAATTGAATTATTTTAGATTTTGAGCATACCTTGACATGTAATACTGCTGAAATTAGAATTGACATGAGAGACAAGTCACTTTTCCTAACTACGCCATGGAGGGTTGCATTCCAAATGATATCTGTATCTAACTAAGGACAAGTGAAATATCATTTAAAATGGTTTTTATTTTGGAGTCAAGGGTAAGCGAGAATGGGAATAAATTGGAACCACTGGTTCCATTGAATCCTGCTTCCTCTAGAAAGCAATCTGCCTAATGTTCTGAATACTGCAAATAGAGTGTTTGTTGGGACATTAATTACCTAAGTCTACTACTTGGAAAGAGCTAAATAACTCACTCTACATCTTTGATATCTGTGATATATGTGACGCCTTGTCAGTCACAGACCCAAAAAGAGATTACTTCTGTAAAGATCAGGGGAATTAAATTATTATTTTATCATAAAACGGCAACAATACAGTATAGAACACAAAGAACGAGTAAAAACGAGCTTAAAACATCATTATAAAAACAGATTAAGAATTTAGGGGAAACACAACCTCTAAAAAACGAACAGTTGCTAAAACAAGTCTCACTTGGGAGCCACTTAAATGTATTAGTGCCCACTCCTCTGGAGTAATTACACTAAGGTCCTTTAGTATTGATTCAAAATGATGCAGTCTTATCTCAACGAGAACCGATCAGTTGACCAACACAGGTTTTAAGGTTTCACCCAACAATTTCAATTTACAAAATCTACAACATCGAAGAGAGCAAATCAGCTTTTGGTGCGCACCTATAACTTCATACGTTGGAAATAGATCTAACCTTAAATATAAAAATGTGTCTCTCCAAATTTGGGAATTTTGATAAATAATTCCGTATAGCATTGTAAGATTTTTCTGTGCATTCAAAATGATAATACAACTTAACCTTTTTACATTCGGATTTAGTTTTGATCCAATCAGCAGCCCAAAACTTTGGTTTGGCCATCTCGGGATGAGGCAGTAGCAACTTGAATGAAATTTCCAATGAAGAAATTAAATTATAATAATAATAATAATAATAATAATAATAATAACGTATTTCTTGTATAGCAGTGCATACCCATGGGTCTCAGAGTGCTGAGATTCCCAATTAGACACATTTGTATCCACCTTTTTTAAAATAGCTGCTCCTAGCAGTGAAGTCAAAGAGTATATGTTCGATTGCAAACACTTCCTAAATAGTGACAGACTCTTCCAATTCGATACAACATATAAAGTCAGAAGGCCTAACTCAAAACATAGAATTTGTATTGAATCACTGTTAGAAAGGTGCAGTACTTTCTTCCAGAACAAGCCTTCTAACAGGCCACTCGGAATAACAGATAAGTTTACCAAAGTTTCCACCCAATACGTCAGAATGGGGATGACTTTCATTTTACACAAATGAATCATAGGAATAAGAGAGAATCTAACAAATTTCCCGTTCAGTACGCAAGTTTACGCTGCTTATCCTGCAACCTTTAAAATGCTATTTTATTTAGCAAAAATCTTTAAACCTAAATATTTAAAAGAATGCACTGTCTCCAACACACCTAAGTGTAATTAGCATTCAAAAGAATGTTGCATCTTTGTTCTTTTTGCCGATTTCATAATCAAAATTTTAGATTTAGCAGCATTAATAGATAATTCATTCATAGCGGCATAAGTCTGGAGTTCACTTAGATGTCGTTGTAAACCAATCGCAGTCTGGTCAAAAAGGACCAGGTCATCCGCGTAAAGGATCCAACTGGTAGGGTCACCTTCTAAACAAGGCGGAAAATAAACCTTTATTTTATCTGGAGTGCAAAACTCCCACACATATCCAGTATTTAGTTTATAAGGGTGTATTGCATCTAAATACAGAAAACAGGCGTTGGTTGAGTTATGTTTTCAGTTGTTGAATAGAAATCTCTTTGAAATGAATCTGCATCAGGGATTTATCGCTCAAGACCATCTGGCTGGTGTTGCCCCCTTCCTTGGTAATGAAAGGGCGAATAACTGGACCGCTGGTCATCAGATTGCCATTCTCAGCTCCTGGATGCAGGTAACAATGTATTCCAAGATCTGTCCCCTTCTAGCACTGTGGGCAAATCCTCCTGTGTTCTGGAATGAAATGCCTCAGCTTCCTATTTGCAAATTTATCAGAGATTTCCTCTCTACATTTGCTGGTGGTGTCAGTTCATGGGAATGAAGTGACCTCTTCCTCTCCACATGGGGTTTACACTTTTTTCCTCCTGGACCTCCCACATCAGTGTAAGCTGATGCAGTAACACCCAAAAAATCAATCCTTCTGGCTTCCATTGGTCACACGTTTTAGAATAACATCAGGAGGAGTTCCCAACGTGCATTTTACTCCCACCTGTGTAAGTGAGAGTTCATCTCTCTACTATTTTTTAAATAACTTCATTTGTGTTTAAATTTAATTGTGCTAAATATCAAATTATAGCATTTTAAATAGCATATGATTGTTAAGAAACAAGCTGTTTCTAACACAGTATAATTTGTTCTTATAGCTCAAACAAACTGGCTTTATTAATGTTTATATGGTGAAATATACATTTTCTAATCAAATATTTATATTGCTTTGATTAAACATTTTAACAAAAGGAAACATATACATCATGATTCCTTAACATATTCAGAATCAAAGTTCTGAATATTTTTGTAATATATGAACCTTTAAAATGCAAGCCATTCTATGCATTTTTGCAGGTTGCTTCTATAAATATTAGTTTGGAGAGATGTATTCTTGAGATCAGAGGTCACAAAACGTATGGGTTAGGAGAGCAATTAATGTGACATCTAATGAACAGAACTTCTATAGGGTTTTAACATTAAACAACAACTTGCTTGATTTATAGGTATCCTTTAGTCCTTTGTATACAAGTTCTAAGCAAATATGTATATTCTTGTGGTTGAGCATTTTATGATATACCAGAATATGCACATCATAAGTATCTCATACTGTCCAAACCCTCAGAGTCTACCTAGACTCCAACCTCTCCATGTGTAGGCAAGTCAGCGCCATTGCATCCTCCGCAGCCTATCACTCTAAACCTCTAAATGCAGCCAGACCTTCCCTGACTACTGAAAACTGCCTCACCATAGCTAGAGCCATAATTGGATCCCAACTTGACTACTGCAACGTCCTCTTTGCTGGCACGTCAGTAAAAAACATGCAGAAACTCCAATCCATCCAAAACAGTGCGCTTCGTGCTGCTATTAGCATTCCTAGAAGGGACTATATCTCTGCTGCCAGGAAACAGGCTGACTGGCTACCGATCAAAGAATGTGTCCTCTTCAAAACACTGGCCATAACCCATAAATGCATCAACCACTCAGCCCCTCAATACCTACCACATATAATAAACAGATCAGCTTCCTCTAGACCAACCAAAACACCATTTGCAAATCTACTCACAGTGCCCAAAGTCAAACGAGCCACAGTGGGTGGCTCCAGCTTCTCTTTCATCACTGTCATGCAATGGAACTCCCTTCCACCCCACCTTAGAGCTGAAACTTACCACCTAGTCTTCCGAAAAGCCATCAAAATACTGCTATTTGCCTGATCTCCCCAGCTGCTTAGCTAACCTATATTATGCCATGTAAAGCCCCTTATGTCAATACCTAACTGTCTGTAATGTTTTTCACATGTAACACTTTATGTATGCTCCATGTAACCTAGTTGTCTTCTTTTAACAGCGCCTTGATGCCCCCGGGCTATTTGTGCGCTTTATAAATTAACAAATTTAAATAAATAAATAAAAAGAAATGTCCAGAATCGTCAAGGAAAAAAAATCCAACTTCATTCAACAACAACATTGTTTCCTCGCAAATCTTTTGCGACAGCCCCACAGCCCATCTAAGAGCAAAAATAGAAGCAATCCAACAAGTCATTGATGAATCCCACAGGACCACAAACAACACCCTCCCAGAAACCAACACTGCAACAACCAACACAACATTCAAACTATTCAAAGCTATAAGAGAGGGCACCTTTGATAAATTACTAAAAGATACCAACATAGCCAGATCCCCAGCGACTCATGCCCACCGGATATCTACGAAAAGCTACTCAACCTCAAAACTCCAGCCTATTACACCGAACAATTAATGAATCTATCCCTAAACATGGCAATAGTACAAGAATCATTGAAATCAGCATACTTCAAACCCCTCCTAAAAGAAGAGATGGGGAAAACGGATGAGCCTGCCAACTACAGAACCATATCACACCTTCAATACCTAGCGAAAATCTTGGAGAACCACATGTACAAAAAGCTATTCAGTCATGCACAAGCATCAGAATACTTGACCAATCCCAGGTTGCCATCAGACCCATGAGAGGAACCAAATTAGCACTCCTCGCCATATGGGATGACCTAAAAAAAAAAAAGTGGATAACAACACCCAATCGGCCCTCTTACTCCTGGATATATAAGCTGCTTGTAACATGATCACACACACAACTCTAAACAAGAGACTGGAAGAATCCGGTATTCAAAGCACTGCACTACAATGGCTGAAATCTTTCCTCAGCCAAACAGAAAGAACCCACCTACCACCATTTACATCGTATACAAAAAGTATCACTTGTAGCGTACCATAAGGATCAAGCCTCTCATCACTCCTCTTCAACATTTATATGACCCCTAATGAAGCTTATTCAAACCCATGAACTGACAACTTACAACTATGCAGACAACACCCAACTCATCTTCAAGATAACTTCTGACCATGACCCAGATAATGCCCTGAATAAATGCATCACCGATATAAACATATGGATGGCAAACAATGTCAAACTAAACATGAGAAGACAATCAAACACAGACATCCCTCACCTGACCCATGAGCATGGTTAGCCAACCAGAGAAATCAACAGAGATAAAAAAAAAACTGGATATCCCCAAGGACAGTGGTCTCACTCCGGAACCACAAGTCAACGCAATAGCAAAAAAAGGGTTCTACATTTGATTAGAGGGATCCTCCCTTATCTCAATTCCCTACACATAGCCCTCATGATCATTTCTTTTGTATCAAGAATATCAAGAATAGAATACGCAAATACTTTCTACCTAGGAATACCTGAACAGCTCCCCAAACAACTACAAGGCATCCAAAATACTGCAGCAAGACTACTCCTGAGACTATATAGAAGAGACTACATCACATCGGCTCTGAGAAGTCTACACTGGCTACCAGTAAAGAAACACATCAATTTCAAAGCCTGCAATTTGCCCATAAATCACTTCATCGCCAAGGAGCCACATTTTACCAAGCACAAAATCAACTGATACCAACCGAGAAGAGAGTTAAGATTTAGCTCCAACCTCCAAATATAAATGAGATACTACGAGAAAAGAACATTTGGAGGAACTGCCTTCTCCCATCTGACAACTAAACTATGGAACTCGATTCCAAAGGAAATAAGACCGATGGAAGACCACCTAACTGTCAGCAAATGACTAAAAGCATGGCTATTCAATTTACTGAAATAAACTTAGACCAACTAAACAGCAACCAACCCCATTTGCGGACCACTCCAACCTCATACAACGCCCTCTTCTACAAACTGTAGAACAATGTAAACACAGGATGAATATCCACAGAAAGAAACAACAGCACAATTACACAATACCCAGAAACCACACAAAACCCACTAACTATCCTCATTTTCTCTCTACCACACTACCATACCTCTCATCTACCACACGCCCAGAGGACACGTGAAACAACCCCACCAAAACACTTAAAGGATAGTTCCGGGACTTTTTTTTTATTGTCCCTACGGGTCGGCCATGTGTTTGTAAGCATAAATCGGTAGATCGTAGGAAACTTTCCTATGGACCTTACCCGACTTTTCGCCCATTATCGCACTCGAAATCAGCCTCCATTTTGTGATAATCCTATCATTTCGCCCCATCGACCTGGCTCACCTGCCTTTGCGGCACTAAATCAAATCCCCCGCCCCTGAAACAGACTTTATCAAAACATTCATATTCCCCGCCTCTATCCGTGACGTGACTGAGCTGCGTAGGCAAACGCGCCCAGGCGTCTTCTACGCGACTCCACACAGACCCCGGAAATCAACACAGATCAGCTCACAATACAGCGCACCACAATTCGGAATATGAAACTGTACTTTGAAATCAAACCGCAAGATTGTAAATGTGGTAAAGTACATTTATTTGACATCAAATGTTTAGAGAATATTCAGCGATTTGCATTTTTATTTGCTCATGTTCCAAAAAGTTCGTATTGAGGGAAGCGATGTTCGTGTGCAGTACACAGGGTGTTGGTTTACGATAAAAATAAGCTCTTCGGTCGCACTGATAATCGCATGGCTGTTCCAACAACGAGGCACTAGGCCACCACAACGGTAGGTATGTTGCATCTAACCGTTAGTACCGCGTAAGGGCATACTTGTACTTGGCGATCGTCCCATAAAATGGTCAGGGTGGTAACGTTGTTCACGCGGAGAAGCAACTGGCGGCTGTAGAAGCCGTCCGCCGGTGTCTGGTACTCGTGACACAGACAGTAGTGAATGATGTACCTAAAAACATAAAAAATGAAATTAGTCTCACCATCAGATCCTTATTAAAATTATTCATTTCATAGCGAGGACAGCGCTACTGGGTGTACACAAGTGTTTAAAGGCGTGGCGAGGCATGGAGGGGGGGGGGGAGTGGAGTACAAGGTAAGTAGCATAAAATAATAAATAAATAGGGCCAGCTGGTGGCAAGTGCAAGGTAAGTGCAGAACAAGTGCTGGGAAGGGGGGGGCTGTAGGATACTGAGACAGTCCCCCAGTGCAGGGGTTGACAGGGAGGCAGTGCAGGTGGAGAGTGGAAGGGCCCAGGACCGAGGTCGCAGACAGTGGACCAGTTGTAGCAGGGGAGAGGGAGAGAGAAAGCAGAAGCAAAGAGGAAGGTTTTGAGGTACTTCAGTAAAAGCAGATGTTTCTCCTCAAGATAGTGCGCGGTAGAAAACAATATGCCACATAGAACGAACAAGTACAACTGAACCCGTCTTTAAAGCCACTGTATAGTAATGAAATTGCGGTATAAACTAATCAAAAGTTACTTACATTATATTTGCATTTTCCATTGTGTCTCTGTGTAGGGCAGACCCGAAACACCACTCCTTCTTTGCCGACGTTACTTCTTCTAATGAACGTGGCTCATCGTTTCGTTTCTGAAATTTTATTCATTATCTTTTCTTATTCTTTCGGGATGGTCCCGGCCTGTCAAGGTCAAATCACAATAGAACCTTATACTGGGTCGTGGGCCGTTCCGCCACCCGAGCAAAACATCAAAGCAGCTGACCTTCACTTTGAGCGAGCACACATTTCTAGTTTGGGCCTGCAACATGAGGAGACTCGAGAGAACAGACAATCAAATTACAATCATTTAAACCGTGATGTGTATTTCTTAATGAGCTCTGCTTTAGGTGGACATGGAACAGAGGCAATGTTGGGTGGCAATGCAGTTGTCCCCTGCATAGGTTCGTTCACCACTCCATGTATGTGCCTATCGAGGACATCTACGATAAGTCTCTCAATAAACTCATATTGCATATCCTCAAACACTGGTTTGATCACCCATTGTTTACTTCTTTTAGTGAAGGCCTTATTGTAGCGAAGCGTCCCTAAAGTTCCGGTCGTCCTACTTTGTTGACGGCCAACATTATGGTTATGTGCCAAGACCGCTAGAAGAGTCCGATTTATCATGCCTTCCATGCCAAAATGCAATCTTTTGGGCCTGTACTTTAGGCACATATTGTGGAACACCTCCAAATCTCCTGTGTGGCAGAATTCCGTGAGTCCCCTCAAATCTCTTGTTATAGTTTTATCAAATACAATCTTTTCAATGGCCTTGTGAGTGGGTGATGAAGGAATCAACCACTTCTTCTTCCGTGCCTCCTCTGTGGACAAATGGCCATGTTCACATTTGTGGAAATGTTCATTTGTCGACCATCGATGTACGTTGCTACAGTGCAACATTACTGACCGCCATTTTTCCAGTAGAATTTCCAACGACCCTTCACATGTTTTTGAGCTCCACCAAAGATGGTTGCTGATTGACTTGGACCACTGTGAAATACCTTGCAATTCTTTTTTTTTACCTGCAGCCGACAATTTTTTATTGATTGATTTTGCAAGATGCCAAACGTCAAATTGGTGATTTATATTTTTGTACTGTTCTCTCATTGTCTTGGCAATTGAAACGTGTCTGTCAGTGGCTATCAGGTCGATCACCATTCCCCGCGATTGTAGTTCTTGCAATGATGCTACAAAGCCAACTTTCTCCATGGCCACTGAGGATGTACTTTGTGACACCTGCACGACCACCGAACTCACAATTTTCTTACTTTCCATGTCCTGAAAGTGGTAGGTGCAGTACTTGGCTGAAAATCCTGGGCTGTCGCACTGTCCATCACCGGCTAGCCTGAAGCGTTTGCCCGCGAATGTACTTTCCATTGACATTTTTTCCATTCTCCAAGCTTCGCTGATGGCTGGAAATAGATAATCGGTTTGGTATTTGTAGAACTGAGTTTTCGCAATGAAATGGATTCCCACAAACTGAAAGAAATACTGTAACTTTTTAAAACTTGAACCACTAAAAAGTGCGGCCGCTGCACAAAGTAGATTGCCTGCTGGCAGTTGCCCCAGCATGGGTTGTGCAGACCATGCGAACGGATGATATTGTGTACAGGTGGCATGTATTTTAAGGTTAGTGCCTCGAATTGCACGAGTCACATTAATCAATGGCTCCCCACATACTTCCCCACCAACCGAATGCCCACATTTCATCATCATAATAATATCCATCAAACAGTATCGAATACAATGAATTTGGCCTCTTTCCTTATACTGTCACTCTGCATCCCAGCTGGTTCGGCCTGTAACGTTGAGGACATGTCACTCGCATGAAAGGTACAATCTCTGATATCGTCTTCCGCTATGCTGAGTGATATTGATGGTGTTTCATTGTCGTCCATGTCATTCTCTTCCACTGCAACAACTGTTCCTTGTCCGGAGATGGGAGAAAAAAACAATGTCTTCAACTTTCGCGCGCTCTTATTTTTTGCGGGTGTGGATTCTGTGAATTGATCTCCGACTGCATCCAAACTACCAGGAGGACATTCACTATCAATGGCTGGTGGTGGTATAGCTCCGTTGTCAATCACTTCATATTCTTCCCATTGGCACGATGCATCTCCAGTCTCAAGTCCCTGCCAAAAGGTTTGACAAGCAACATCTCTCGTTCGCTTCACTGTCTGTGTAGATCTAGTTCTTACACCCACTCGCAACTAGAGGACAGATTAGAAAAGGGATGTTCAGTTTAAACACAACTTACAGTATTGAACTATTGACAGTGAAAGACAACATAATATAGTGAACAGGACACTAACCTTCTTTTGCTTTCTTTTCTTTGAAACTTTCTTGCCTCGAACTTCAACATCTGGACGCTGTTGCTCCGACTCGTGTGTGCATGTCTCCACTTCCTCTCGCGCTGCAACGACTATATTTTCATGATAAGCACATCCATCACTCACTGAGGCTCCATCGACTCCCTGAAACATAGAACTTTCATTAGTATGTATAATAATATTGAAAACACAAAATGTACTTGGGGACCAATACCCATACGTACATCTCAATAGCAAAACACAAATGAACGCATTGTGTAGAACATTCAAACGACAATAGTTCACGCATTGTTGTTCTAGTTAGATTGAACTGTCAAGATCCATACCTCGGGCTCCGCATAGACTTCCATTGATGATATTATTGAAGATGACGCTTCAGCAACTCCCTGAAACACAGTAATTGCATTAGTATGGTTTTCTATTTTGTTTAAAAGAACATAAACTTTCTGCAGGCGTCAACGGCTCATCTAAATAGACCTGCACAAATGATCAGTTGTCTAAAATAAATAATGGATATCTAAATATGATTCGATTTGCTCCATCGTTGGAAGTGTCACCACCCAGAGATCTGCATCAACTACTAGGGGTGATGTTCTTGTTGAAGAAGCTCCGTCAGCTCCCTGAAACATAGTACTTGCGTTAATAAAGAAGGAAGTATAGCGGATGTAATCACGTCATTTGATCTCGCATGATTGATCTGTCAGTATCCATACCTCGAAATGCATAAGAACATCAAGGGACGCTGTAACTGCGGTGCACACTTCTGCAAGCTGTTGCGCCGACCCGTAACTGCATGCTCCCCCTTCTTCTTGGACTAATGCTCCATCGACTCCCTGAAACATAGGACTTTCATTAGTAATGAACACAATATTGAAAAAAGAAGACACATAGGAGGGCGACGATAGAAGGACATACCAATGGCTAAAAACGAAAGAAACATTGTGTGTAACAATCACGCTACAAGAATGCAAGATCTGATGATCTCCATCGAAGGAACTGTCCGGAAACGTACCTCGAGCATCTGAGTGACATCTACGGTTGTCGTCAATGCGTTGGACTCCTCAGCATCTCCCTGAAAGACAGTACTTGCATTATTTTGGATAACAATAATTATAACTGAAAACAAAGACTAGAGGACGAGTACTGTGGTGTACCATTAGGTAAAATAATTACACGATCAATTAAAACTATTGATTTACATGCCTAAAACAAGTCAGTGTCAGAATAGCTAAGTAAGATTACCCGATAGGCGCTTGAAGTGGCTGATGACTGCAATAACGACACGGATGGAGAATCTTCCGCCTTCATATTGAGTGGATACATAAATGGGGAAATTATTGTTAGCTAATGCTACACACTACCGCAAGGCCGAGAGATAAATACGTAAACTTGACTCACCAGTGGAGGGATGTGGACGAATAGAGTGGGAATAGCGGTTGAGAGCAATTTTCGCCTCGCTCGTGGTGTTTTCTTCTTTATTAGCAATGATGTGGAGTACATGTCTGGGCTAAAGTGCCTGCTGCAGATGCAGTATCGATCACCCCTCTTGTCCGCAAAGACTACTAGGACTCTACTTTCTAGCTCAGAGGCTGGATATCCGCAATATCGGACCCATTCTCTTATCTGATCTATTGTCTTAGGGAAAACATGCATTATAGTACCTTCAGATTTGTAATGGGTCTTCGAAGGGCAACCGCCAATGGAACAGGCAGGCATTATGGAAAGTTCTGAAAAGTAAAGATCAACAATTCTCTATGAATACCAATGTGTTAAAACAGTAAATGACACATAAAAGGTTCAATGCAAGGTCCGTTTTGGTTCTTGGAACTATACACGTTATTCACATGCGGATAAGTATTTCAATAACTTTCAAAAAATAGAAAAAGTAATTTGACTAAACTCAGAACATGTGACTAGTTCCTTGCATGTACTGTCGTGAACGAAAAGAAAACATGGATGCAATTTGATGACTACTAGCAAATAGATATAAATTAAAAAATTGGACGCAAAATGATTATGGTACATGGACTTACCTTGACGAACAAACAGTTAGATGCAGGGATCAGAGTAGTTTCTTGTCGTAGAACAGGGAGCAGTTCACAGGTTGCAAACTGACGAGTTTGCTCAAAGTGGTCACGGAAGTTCACAGAGACGAAGAGCAGATAACCAGCACCTTCACGGGTTGACTAGCAAAGCGCAAAGAAGTTCTCATTAGAAATATGAAGTGGGTTATAAAGAATTCGAAACAGGGGTGTGTTTGTGAATGAATGACGTGTATATGTCGTGGCATTATGCGGATTGCAGGGGGGCGTCCAGCGTGAGGGGGGATGCTTGGCAGGAGACACGGGGTCTGGAGGTAGACATGGGAACAACAACCCATGCTCTATAGACCACTTTGAAGTGTACATGGTCTTTGGCACCTCTTGGCCTTTATCGCTCCCTGACAGCTCCACTTGCCAGCAGCGCAAGTACCCTGGTGCGAACTGCCTTTGATAGGGCGGGGGGTGGATCGGGGCGGTGGTCGTGCAGACAAGACACAGGAAGACTCGTGAATGGAGACACACTTATGTGGATTGCAGGGGGGCGTCCAGTGTGAGGGGGGATGCTTGGCAGGAGACACGGGGTCTGGAGGTAGACATGGGAACAACAACCCATGCTCTATAGACCACTTTGAAGTGTACATGGTCTTTGGCACCTCTTGGCCTTTATCGCTCCCTGACAGCTCCACTTGCCAGCAGCGCAAGTACCCTGGTGCGAACTGCCTTTGATAGGGCGGGGGGTGGATCGGGGCGGTGGTCGTGCAGACAAGACCCGTTTGCCGCAGGGCCTCACCAAGGAGAGGCCATCTAACTGAATGTAAGAGGATGGCTGCAGGATCTACTACATGGAAGGCAGGGGGGTGAGTTTATAAATACCTCACCCTCCCAGGAGAATATATGGGGGTCATCTCTGTACCCGGTGCCCAAAAAGAGGATTTATTATGATCAACCATATTTATTATTTACCTATAACCATGTTTTGTATCAATAAAATCCAACGGCTTTTTATTGCCAACGCTTGATGCCAACCCACAAAATAATATATGTATGACTGCTGCATATATGGCTTCAACGGTTATGTGGATTGAAGGTGTGCGGCCAGCGTGAGAGAGGATGCTGGCCGGAGACATGTGGTGTGACAAGACAAGGCACTGGAAGGCTATTCAACGGAGACACACTAGATTCATTTAAAAAATCAAAACAACCATTGTTCAAATATATGTTGGGCTTTATTTTAGATTTTAATTAAACATAAATAATAAACATTACACATTGTAAAGTTGAGGTTGCAGCACATCGAGGGAAAATCCGCGGTATTGTCCACTGTCACTGGGGAAATGTTGTCTAATGGCAAGTACCGCACAGGCAGGTATTACTCTCCGAACGCGGTGTCCGAGCCTCCCGTGAAGCCACCAAGTGAAGCAACGATAGGCCACCAGCCTGTACCACCTGTGAAAAAAAAAAAAAAACTGTATTAAACTGACAAAACTTTCTTATCAATGTCGATTCAGGTAACACATGTCATTTTTCTTAGAAAAAAATTATATCTAGAAAATGCACTATATGGAACCAATTTACATGCGTTCGAATGATATGTAAATGTAATTTTATATGTGGGAGACGACCATGAAATAGTAGTGGCATCACTGACATCACAAACAGAGTATACTTACTCGTTACTCGGATTACGCGGACGAACAGTGCCACGAAGTTCGTGCATAAGCACCATCATCATCCTCAACACGGTCCGTGAGAGGCAAGCTTCCCTGAACTCTGGCAGCTCGGTGATGCATTGCGGAATTTGCTCGCCTTCCTGCAGACTTTGCTCGCTTTCCGAAATGTAGGCCAAGCACCCGGAATTTTCACGGCAGCAGCAGTTCTCCTCCTCAGTTGGCATTAGCTCGCACCGATTGCACGTGCACCAGGTGGAGACGCCGTCCATGCGACATGGTCCAGGCTCTTCATCCGTTGACTGGTCCTCCCAACTGCCGTCCGAATCCCCATCGTTTTCGCGTGCTTGCCTTTCCAGTAGTTCCTCCTCGGTGTACTCGGGCTCATACATATACGGCATTATTGTGGCCATTGTGCGGTAAAGATAGTAAAATAATTTACAGAGATGGTACAGGTGTTCACACGGGCTACAAGCGGCGAAGGTAGCTGACCAGAGCACTGAAACGAGTCACAGAATACTCAAAGTAACACAGAGAGAGGAATGGAATCGAAAATCTGCTGCTGTGTGTTGTGAAATGGTCTGTTTATACTTATTGGGGAAAGAGGCGTCCTGCCATTTCCATGGCAACACGTCAATAGCTGAGGCGCAGCGATTGTTGACACGAGACGTGCTTGAAATGGGCAGTACGCGTCTGCTGATGTCAGGCTCAGGGGCGGGGGATTTGATTTAGTGCCGCAAAGGCAGGTGAGCCAGGTCGATGGGGCGAAATGATAGGATTATCACAAAATGGAGGCTGATTTCGAGTGCGATAATGGGCGAAAAGTCGGGTAAGGTCCATAGGAAAGTTTCCTACGATCTACCGATTTATGCTTACAAACACATGGCCGACCCGTAGGGACAATAAAAAAAAAGTCCCGGAACTATCCTTTAAACCACACATCACTCTGTAACCAAAATGCAAAACCAATAAACCCTGACAGCAAACAACTCAAACACAGGATGCCGCCCTTTCAAACACACCACAAGCCACAGTGCAGAAAGGAAAGCACACCCAGAAAGCTCACAAGCACAGACACAAGTTACTCCTGGTTCTGCACCCATCAACAGATGAGCACAGCGTTTATCCTATCCCTCTCTCCCCCACTTTCCCTTACAGAGCCACATGAGTGCCTGGAGACAATGAAAATGGCAGCAGTGCGCAATATAAATCACCTTAACATAACATAATTCCTTAACACATACAGCATGGTAGTTATAAGTATTTTTGTGGTTAAATTGGCCCTTAAAATACAAACCATTATATGCAATGTTTCCCCGAAAATGTTAAAGTCTGATGAGATGTACTCTTTGTTAGGGAGAATTCTCTTATAAGGCTAATTTCCCAAACCTAGTGAGTCCCCCAGCAGCTTTGCTGGATTTTTGGGGTTTGTTTTTTTCTCCTGCTAAGAGTGAGACTCTTTTACTCCCACTCTTAGACATGATTTGAGGTATGTCTTTGACTTGTTATGTGCTTATGGGCTATGGGGTTTCTTTTTACTCCATAGGATATCATCTGTTTCTCTGTATGTGTGGTACACAGCACCCTGTGCAGTACCACAGGGGTTTCACAGTGACCCCCAAACATAGACTCCATACCCTGGGACTGACTACTGTCTCCCAGGGCATGTAAAGTCACCATTGGCTTTACTAGTCCAAAATTGTGAACAGAACCAGTACAAACCATCATATTGTGGGAGTACTGGTAAGGGGTAATTTGATTGCCCCTGGGTTTGTTTTCGAGGGGGCACTCTCCCATCCCCCCTCATCGGGTTTCTGGCTGGTGGCAGTGGAATATTCCACCGGAATATTCTCTATGGGATTTTCCCATTGATTTTAAACGCACCACTTTTTGGTGCAATATTAAAGATACTGCCGGTTTATTTATTTAATATTAATTCACTGGTTGGATCTTTTCGCCAGAACTCGATTCTAAAATGGCGTTTGTGTCCGTCTCTGTAACTCTGACCAAGGTCGAGCCCTTTGATCCACTATTTTGGCGGGCTTCTCCACAGAAGCCCTCCAAATGGTGTCACTCTGTCTGGGTTCCACAGGAAGGGTGGAGGGGGGGAATTGGCACCCTGGACTGTGTTGCCTTAGCAACCCAAGTTGCACTGTACTCTGATTGGCCCAGTGGTGAGCCGGCCGGCTCACCACTTAGCATGTGTGATTGACAGCTAGGCTGATGAATGGGGGTTTTGCTGCATAAAAGCAGGGCCTTTGGGACTGGAACTTCAGAATTCGCCATAGGACCTAAGAATCCGAAGAGGGAAGAAGCTGAGCCATCTGCAACGACGACGACACCGGTGAAGCCCTGCTGCAGCCACCTCACCACTTTCACAACGACAAGAGAAGATCTTCTGCTGGACGAGTCTTCTTCCCCTGAGCTGGTGGGATCAACCAGTTCGCCCTTTTTGCCTTCCAAAGCTGTCTCTTGGTTGAATCGCCCATGCCAAGCACCCTGGTGGCCGGATAGCCAAGCTCACCACTTTTGACCGCGAATAAACAGACCGCACCTTTTAATCGGGAACTCCGCAGCTGTTTTCATCCCTGTGCAGTGCAACGACTCCATGTTTCCTCCTCGACAAGATCTTCTCTTCCCCTGGTCGGAACTATGAACTTCAACCACTGCCAGGAACAACTGCCCCGCTGGAGCTTCCTTTCTCTTTAAGGTACTGTGTCCTGCCTGGCCTCCCTTTCTACAGATTGCTAAAGGTGACCCTTAAATCCTTGGCTTCTAAACTGGGTTGGCTCCAGGCCTTCTAACTATATCTTTTGAATCACCCCACCCTCTTTTGAACACTCTGCAAAGACTTTCAGTGCACTTTAAACCGTGTGATCCTGGGCACATTTCGCTTTGCTCCATTTAAAGTGGGCCTGGCCTATGAACTTTGGCTCTACAGTATAACCTGCCTTTCTCCCCTTGCTCTGAACTCTTAAAAGTGTTGGGAACTGTTTTCTGGTGGGATCAACCAGTTCGCCCTTTTTGCCTTCCAAAGCTGTCTCTTGGTCGAATCGCCCATGCCAAGCACCCCGGCGGCCGGATAGCCAAGCTCACCACTTTTGACCGCGAATAAACAGACCGCACCTTTTAATCGGGAACTCCGCAGCTGTTTTCATCCCTGTGCAGTGCAACGACTCCATGTTTCCTCCTCGACAAGATCGTCTCTTCCCCTGGTCAGAACCATGAACTTCAACCACTGCCAGGAACAACTGCCCCGCTGGAGCTTCCTTTCTCTTTAAGGTACTGTGTCCTGCCTGGCCTCCCTTTCTACAGATTGCTAAAGGTGACCCTTAAATCCTTGGCTTCTAAACTGGGTTGGCTCCAGGCCTTCTAACTATATCTTTTGAATCACCCCACCCTCTTTTGAACACTCTGCAAAGACTTTCAGTGCACTTTAAACCGTGTGATCCTGGGCACATTTCGCTTTGCTCCATTTAAAGTGGGCCTGGCCTATGAACTTTGGCTCTACAGTATAACCTGCCTTTCTCCCCTTGCTCTGAACTCTTAAAAGTGTTGGGAACTGTTTTATTTCTATGCTCTGTCTTTTTCTCTCCCTTTAACTGCATTATCAGTGTGCCATCTTGGTTAAGCGCTCCCATCTGTTTGAACAAATAGTAGTGTTTCAACCCTGACTTGTCTGATAACTATTGAGGGAGGTCTGTATACTTTTCATGACTGTGTTTTAACTTTCTTTTGATTGAGATTGCTAGTATATGCCATCAAGTGTGTTTTAAATAAATAATTATATACTTTTTATACAAAGCTCTGGTCAGTGTTTGTTTGCTCTTCCTTGTTTTGGTCCTATTGTGTATACTCTGCATACTGCCCTACTCTTCTTGAGAGAAGTCTGACTGCTCAGCCACAGCTACCAGGTAAATCTGGGTGGTGCCGACTGCTACCAATTGGGTTTACTGCTTACTCATGTAGTCTTAATCTTTTTGCACTGTTCCCCAAGGGAACTGCACAGGATTCTGCCTAACACTCTTTAGATCAGAGGTTACAAAAGCAGATGGAGTAGGAGAGTGATTAATTAGTCATAAATAGATTATCTATAGGGGATCAACTCAAAACAACAACTTGTGTAATGATTATTTTTTTGCTTGCACCAAGCATTAAGTAGTTTTTGAGCTCCTGTGAAATCTCCATTGCTTTGACTAATGATTAATGATTTAAAAGGCACAGGTTAATCTGTTCACTAGAACCATCAGTTTATTAAAGTATATTGTGTTGACAGCAGGACATCATCCATCAACTACAGAGTACACGTAGAAGATTCCTATCACTTTTGAGAACATGGTCTCCTAAAATAATTCTACATTTTCAAGTCTTTTCTCAGTAATATGGTATTACTTATAGGTGTGGCTCCCGGTTTTACGGTAATTATTTTTCTGCCCTTTCCCTCTGTATTTGTCCATGTTTACTTTTTGCCTTTTTTTCAGTATTTATCCACATTTATTTTTTATCACATAAAAAGATAATTCACATCCATTATTTTTCTGTAGTTCTTCTAATAAAAAAATGTATTTAGTAAAGCACACATGCAGCCATATAGGAATGACATGCTAGCAACATTTTTTCCATAACAACAAACGGTTGCTGCAGTGATTGCTGCAGCCTTTTTTATTTTATTTTTTTAATTTATTTTATTGATTTTATGCAAACAAAACAACACAAACCAAACAAGCAGCATAATCATAATGGTTCCGTTACACATCAATGTATCTTTATCGCTGCTCCTACAACCCTTCCCTCCCCCCATGAGCCTATTTGTCAATCTCATTCAATGTCTGGCACATGCGGCTGGGTTTCGTTCTCTTCGGAGTCTGTTGGATCTGATATTACTCCAAACAATTCTGCTTTTAGCGATTTCCAAGCAAACAAGGTGCCCGCCTCCCCTTCTCCAGCCAGGCTACTCGCCTCTTGCCATGCCACCGTTTCAGCTTCCGCCCATTTCTGCAAGTCCTTCCACCATACATCCACCTTAGGCTTGTGGCATTTCTTCCACCCCATGGCAATCCTACGTTTTGCAAGAAAATACGCTAGATTTCTCAGTTTCTCAATATGCTTGAGTTTCCATGGCCTAGGGAACCCGCCCAGTAAGCAGGCCCAGGCCATGTCTATAACAAGAGTAACCCCCTTATCAGCCAGTTTCTGTGCCACTTCTCCCCAAAAACACCCAATGGTCGGGCACGACCAAAACATATGTACCAAGTCAGCGTTTTCTAGGTTACATTTAGGACACGCTTGTCTTCCAATGTTTCGGAACTTAGATATCCTCAAGGGGGTCATGTATGCTGTAAGCGATTTTCAATCAACACTACAGCTAAGTCAATGCCTAGTCTGGGGTGCTGAGGAAAACCCTTATTGATGTATTTTTATGTCCAGTTCAGTACTCTGGATGACAACCCTTGTATAACACCCCCCTCCCAGAATACCCCTGACCCCACTGAGCCAAGGAGTAGGTTTGTTTTGCAAATTAAAAGGTTTATTTGAAAAATTAAACAATATATATATATATATCACACTTTTATAATAAATTAATATCTGATAGTATGCTTAGACATATGATGTGGATCCACAATGGGTAACGTTACAGTGGTACACTTGATTACTTAGGAGTAGTATAGAGGATGAGGTAGCTGAAAATGCTTGATGGTTTCAAGGAAATGCAAGGTGGAATAAAATGCAGTACAGCAAATAAACTGATATGATTTCAACCAACAACAATGTAATCACTTTTTCTCTGGAAATTCACCCCCCGCCCTATGCAATGTAAGAAATGGAAGGAGATGGAAAGAGGAGCACACAGTTCTCAGGAATATAATCAAATACAATACGGAATTCAGTTCCCCCCCAGCAAGCTTAGAGGAAACAGGTAGCAGTTTGAAACACAGGCCCAAAATGCTTTTAATTGTGATGGCAATGGATGGGAAAATGTGCTAACTGATTTTAATTCCCTCTAGAGATTCAGGGTGAGTGAGAGATGCTTGTTGGTATTAGTTCAGGCTCACTTTAGCAATGCTCTATGCGTAACTACCAGGTTGCAAACGGATTTTAATAAAGGAAAGAATGGAGCTGCTATTTTGACAAGTGGAGAAATTGAGCCAAATCGCAAATCGCGGTAAATTTTGCGAGTACGTGAATCGCGATTGCGGAAAAAGTATAAGGAGTAGGAAGTCGGTTCTAGGTTCGCTGGAAAGCCTAGAATCACAGCTTTACAGCTTTAAAATTAAAGTTAAATTTCGTTCCTAGCCCAAACGGTTCAAGAGATACGGACGATTTAATAAAGGTAGATTTTCGGATTTAAAGTAAAACTCAAAATGACAGGTGACAGTTGGCAGCGTTAGGATGACAGATGACAGCTCCCAGCTTTAGAATGACAGATGACAGGATTACTAGGAGGCAGTTCTACTTAGGTTAAAATAGTTTGGATCAGATTATTTTAACTAAGAGATTGGGTTCTGCACAGTTCTGGCGGATACTCACTCCTAATTTTGAAATGAATGGGCCTCGCATGGATCTGGTCAACTGGACTGGACTTCGGTTCTCTCTGCTCCGTGGGTCAATCAGGCACTGGTTCTGCTCACAGCGATCCGGATCTCTGATCCTGCTCACAGTGGTCTGGGTCAGCTCTCTGGATACAGCGACCTGTGGTTCTCTGGTCTCTGGCAATTGTTCTTGGCAAAGAATTCAAACAGCTCGCCCGGCTGTGGAATAGTTTGCAAATGATTTTAAGGATGCTGAGGCCTGCTGAGAAGAGTTCTCAGTTTGTGGGTTTAGGCCCTTGCTTTAAGTTCTGAAGTAAATTTCTGGTCTCTGAAGATTGATGGATGTGAAGTCTGGAGTCTCCCGGCAGAGCGTCCCGCAGAAAATGGAATTCAATGACCCTACCTGTCCCAGCAGTCTCTTTATATGTGTTTTAAAAAGTGGGTGGAGAGGCTAGCATCCCTAAGCCTGCCCATCTCTTGATTTGATAGGTAAATAGATTCTTTGGTCCCTGATTTGGGAAGGGATAGTGTGTCAGAGTGATGTCATTTTTATGACCTGCAGAAATGACACTCCCCTGGTCAATGTGCACACAAATCTATTCCTGATCCAAATACATATTTCCCAGGTACACAGTTGTTTGACATCACATACACACATCATATATTACTAAAGATAGTCCCTGTCCCGACTCTGGCGTTTCTAGGAGCTTGCATTCAAAAATGGCAACTTATTTTCGATTTTAGTGGGTTTTGCAACATTGGTTTTTCATCAAAAATTATACAAAGGTACATTTCCCTTCCTCATATATCCCAGTAACTTTCCATGTCTCTAGCTTAAACACATTGTCTACAATAATCATAATTAGCGGGGTTTTGCCCCAGAACATGGTACAAATTGGAGTTTGGGCTCAAATCGTGAGGGCATTTTTCAAACTAAGACTCTCAAAGTTGTACATTCCTGTCATTTGGTTACAATAAATTATCACTGTTTCTATAAACTATATATTTGTTGCAATTCAACTCCCCAAAGTGTTTGGGTCTGCCTCCAGAAGTCTGGGTGGGTCAGTGATCACATGTCTCTCCTTGCTGGCTGTTGACAGGAAACACTCAAAATTAACATACCCCATTCAACAGAAAGAGCCTTTTGTGTGGGCTCCAGCAGGCTGCCTGGAAGTCTCTCCTCAATCAATCAACAGGGTCATGTGATATCCTGCCTCCTAGTGTGGGAATCTCTGAGGTGTTAAGGTTTCCCAGCCTCTTGGCCTCTGGGAACAGTAGGTGGCTAGATTTTCAATTAACCAACAAGCTTTGAAGTCCCTGCCCCTCTTGCAACTCCTAAATACAGTTTCCCTGTCAGAGTTTTGACCGCTAGTGCCACCTTGGGGAATTTGTCGGTACTGCATCCAGTCTTGAATTACTGCATTTCAATAGAGTGGTCTTTTGCTTGATAGTATAGGACCCTTGCTTAACATTGTTTTGATGGCAACCTTACAGTAGAGTGGTGATGTGGAACCCCCCACAAGAAGGTTGTATCTTTGGAGTGGTCTCGTGCCAACTGCGCAGTTCTCCTATTCTGGCGTGAATGTGGGCGGCGATAGCTCATCCCCACATCCACCCAGTCTATTGATTTAGTTTGTTCTGGGATAGAATAATGGGCGGCGACAGCTCATCCCCACATCTACCCAGTCTATTGATTCAACATGGGTCAAAACCCTTGACAAATCCCCCCGCTCGACTGCGCTTTGATTCAAGTCGAGGGGAAGTCTGGTGCAAAGGAGGTTTTGAGCCCTTGTGCTGGTATGTACGCATTATCTTCTTCCAATTCTGTAGATGGCACAGTTCAGCATCTTTTCCTCCATCCAGTTGGATCGATCGGTTCTCCTCGCCGGTCCTGAAGGGAATATTGGGTGGTAACCCGGGCCCCTCGGGTCTCTGCTCCCGGTCCCCGGATCGTCCTCCTTGGCCAGTCTCCAGGTTTTCTTTCTCCTAGGACGACAAAGGAAAGCGGCAATACCTATTCATAGACATGTCCTCCCCACCATTGATATAGTGGGGTGGCATATACATTTTATAGTCAAAACATTTGCGTTCTTATTTTAATATTTTAACAAAAACAAGATACAATTATAAGACATTTTTTTTTATCCAAATCATAATATTTTAGAGACTATATGTGGGATATTTAGGGTTGGAATTGAATTACTCTGGAGCGGTCCCCTCTGGTATTGCAGACGACTCCTCCAGTTGTTGCAGAGTGTGCCTGGGATGGCAACACTTTAGCTGATTTATATGTACCCACTTGTCATCCCCCTCTGCCGAACTGCCTTTGGGGATGCGGATCTTGTATGCAACAGAGGAGATCTTGTCTATAATTTCAAACGGTCCCTTCTATGTAGGCAAGAATTTTCGCTGTTTGGCCTGGTTCCTTTGGAAATTGTATAGATAGACCCGATCACCCACCTTATATTCCTTTCGGGTAGTTTTTAAATCATAGTGGGTCTTCGTGCTCTCGGCTGATCTTTCTAGATTCCGCTGAGCATAGGCAAAAGCATGCTGAAGGTGTTTCCTTAAATTCTCCACATACTCATGAGTTGTGGAGGCATTTATCAATGTTTGCTCTTGGGTTCTGTAGAGCAAATGCTGGGGAAGCACCATCTTGCGTCCAGTCATCAACTCAAATGGTGACATTTTGGTTGCAGATGAAGGGGTAGATCTGATGGCTATTAGGACCAGAGGTAATCGGATATCCCAACTTGGCCCAGAATCTGCCACAAACTTTTTTAATATGCTCACAATGGTTCGGTTGTATCTCTCTACTGCTTCAGAAGAAGCTGGCCTGTAAGCAATATGTAGCTTCCTTTTGACCCCCAGTATCTCCCACATCTTTGTCATTACTTCACTGGTGAAGTGGCTACACCTGTCTGACTCAATCCTTTGAGGTAGACCAAAACGGGAAAAGATGTGGTTAATCATCAGGGCAGCTGCTGTTTCTGCCTTGCAGTTTGGGGCTGGGAGACATTCCACCCACTTGGTAAACAAGCATGTAACGGTCAACATGTACTTGTTTCCTCTAGACGAGCGGATTACAGGGCCTACAAAGTCGATTTGCAAGTCTGACCATGGCAGTGTCATCCCCCTCTTTTGGAGAGGCGCACGGTGTGTGAGGGATGATGGCTGAAATTGTGCACACAGAAGACACCCCTTCAAGTATTGGTTGAGGTCCTGCCCCATGTGTGGCCAGTATGCAACCTCTCTTAAGATTTACAGTGTTGTGTGAAACCCCCTATGACTGGCGGTGGCCGCATCATGGGCGTGACTTAACATCAGGCTTCGGAATGAGGTAGGAACCACCCACTGATCATGGCCAGCTTGGGATTTCCTTACCAACAAGCCGTCTTGGATTCGGAACATCTTTGGACATTTATCAACACTCTAAGGTCCTCCTTCCCAATGTAATCGGTATCCGTCAGGGGAAAGTTCTCAGGGTCCTCAAGGTGTTGGTAAAACTTACCAATAATTGGATCCCCCTTCTGAGCTGTAATTAAATCAGCATCAGGGGTCTCCTTACTCCATTGTGCAGTTGAAAGATCATTGTGAGCATTTGTCTGGGACCTAGTGATAGCAGTGGCCTGGATTTCCCCCAATAGGGACTCTATTTCTATTAGCTCCCCTTGGATGGCCCCGGTTTTGGCCAGCTGATCAGCTAAGTCATTTCCAGTTTTGTCTGGTCCCTCTACTTTGGAATGACCCTTGATCTTTTTCCAGTAGATGGTCATCCCATTCGATGAGACCAGATCATCAATATTTTGGATTAGCTTCCCATGTTTCAGGGGTTTGTTATTAGCACATAACATGCCTCTGGTTTTCCAATTTACCAGGTGCTCCACGAACCCGTTCCCTACATAATCCGAATCTGTGATTATGACCAGTTCATGGAGTTGATGTTGGACAGCAGTGAGGATGGCCTGATGCACAGCCATCAATTCTGCCACCTGACTACTTCGGGGACCAATTTTGTATCCAGCGGAGGGTTCTGGGGACTCATTCACCCATGCATTCCCTACGCCGGCTACCAGTTCTTTCTCCCCGTTGTTGTCAACATGGTACGAGCATCCATCCTCATAGACAGTGGGCATTCCCTCACACTTGTCTTCTTCAAAGACTTTGTGTGGGGAATTGATGTATACCTCCATGTTGTCCTTGATTTTTAGACTTTCGCCCTCGAGACAGTTTTCTCTGGCACAATCATGCAAGTCAGCCAGACCTTGCGCGAGGGGACTCTTCTTGTTTTGGCCATATATGACCTCCACAGGAAAGCCTTGCATTGACAGAATCCAGGAAGTAATTCAGGAATTACTCACATTTCCGGCCCGGATTCTGTCACTCTGGAGATATTGCAGAGGCTGGTGTGGAGTCTCCACTATGATGTGTTCCTCCTGGATAAACGGGCGGTAATTCTTCAATGCCCACACCGTTGCCAGGAGTGCCTTCTCACAATCGTTGAATTGTTCCTCCACAGAGGATAAAGTTTTGCTCGCATAGGAGATTACTTTATTGACCTTGTTATGCTTTTGGTATAATACTGCCGTCAAGCACGTATTAGAGAACCCTGTCTCCAGGAAGAACTCCTTGTTTCTGACAGGGTAAGCTAGGGAAGGCGCTTGTGAGAGGCTTCTTTTGAGTTGTCTTACTGCCTCGGATTGTCCTGGACCCCATTCCCACTTGACCCCCCCTTCAAGAGATCAATCAGGGGTCTAGTGATCTCTGCGTAGCCTTCAATGAACTTTCTGCTGTAATTAGTCAGTCCAAGGAGGCTCCTTAGTTCCTGCAGAGTTGTGGGATCCTTCAGTTTCTGAAGTGCTTCCACTTTCTTTTCTTGGGGACAGAGACCCTGAGGAGTAATCTCATGCCCCAAGAAATTAACACGGGTTCTATACCACTGTGTTTTCTGAAAGGAAAGTTTTGCTCCGGCGGCCCTCAACTGTGTCAGAACATAGCGGATCTCCGCTATGTTTTCCTCCACAGATGAACTTTTGATGAGGACATCATCTACATAAGCCAGGTTACCCCTCGCACCCAGGTCGGGCATGGCCTTATGTAGGAAAATGTTTAATTCATTGCCAGAGATGAGGTATCCGAAGGGAGTCCGGGTCCATGTGTACTGCTGGCCCCCAAAGGTAAAAGCCAGTTTGTATTGGTCCTCCCTACTGGCAGGCACGGTCCAGTATCCATTGGTCAGGTCTATTGCAGTGAATACCTGTGACCCCTGAATCTGGGCCAGCCCTTGGTCAATGTAGGGCAGAGGCCATCGGGAAGTATGGACCCGTTTGTTGAGCTCCCTAAGGTCGGCACAGAGTCTCCACTGGCCGTTTGGCTTCAATATTCCCAGCACCGGATTATTGAAGGTGCTGTGTACTGGACGGATTATTCCCCAGGACTCAAGGTTCTTAATTATTTCGGTAAGGGACTCCATGGATGTGAGAGGCAAACGATATTGCTTCACAAACACTGGAGTCATTCCAGGGTCCGTGGGAATTGTTGTTGTGTGGATGTCGGTGCAACCACAGTCATATGAGTCTACCGCAAAGAGATCTTGGAAATCCAAGAAAACTTGTTTCAACTTTTGCTTCTGTTCCAGAGTCACACAGGCATCAGCTAGGTTGACTCTCTCTTCCACCATCTGCCTGAAGCCTGGAAAGACTTCTGGTTTGGCTATCTCAGCGGCCTCCTCCAGCTGGGTGGAGAAGTCCCTGGTCAGAGTGCTGATTTGGACTGGAGGCTTCAGGTGGGAAGGGCAGCCCTCATGGACCTGGAAAATCAACTCATCCCTCCTGAAGTCACAAGTCACATCTTCCTTACCATAAGGGCAAGAAGTGTACACCAGGAAGTTCCCCCCATGCCGGGTGAAAATCCTGTCTGGTGTTGTATTGTCCTCACTGTCACTGTCAAAACAGTCCTTGGGGATCGGTCCTAACAGTTCATTTCCTAAATCAATGGAGAAATGTCGGTCATCAACCGCCATTCCAATAATGGTGCCTGCGGCTAGAGTAATACTCTTTAAGTCACTGTTATCCACCTCTATTGGAATGGTGTCATGTTCTATGTTGACTAATGGTGTTGGGTTTACCCCTAACCCTTGCTGCTGGAGAGAAGCATTTAGATGAATATAAGCATCAGGGTTTTTCAATTTTTGTCCTCTTTTAACTTTCACTTCCAGGAAGAATTGTCGGGTCCTTTCTGGGATGGTGACTTCCTCTTTAATCTGAATTTCAACTGCATAAGGTAGCAATTGAGCTGACCTAAATGCTTTTTCTGAATCATCAAAGCCCATGGGATTATCCGCTAATCAGGATCAAGCTTTGAAGTTTATTAGGTCCAAACTAATGGCAAAGCGATTGAGAATGTCACTGACTAAGTAAAAGGCGGCAGTGACGTCTCGCACGACCCAACAATTATGGACTATGCTCTTGTTGCCAATGGAGATTTTGAGCATACACCTGCTTGGCAGGAGATGTTTTGAATTGGGTGCTTCCAGGTCCATTTCCCATTTGTCTATCAGTTTGAATGTGGTAATGGCTGGATCTTTTGGGAGTTGGCGGAACATGGCTTTGCTAATGAAGCTCTTACCATTGTTCACACCCAATCGAGCGAGAACAGAGTCCTTCCCCTCATTTAACTGAACAGGGATGAACAACTGATCTCCAATCTGCTGAATATCAGCCAGGTTCTGAGCTGATTTCACATCTTTCTGGACTATCGGAGTGGGAGTTTCTGATTGTGGATTAGTAAAGAATTTCAGGGGGTTTCCTTCCAGTGTGGAATACCACCTTAAACTTAAGATGATGGGCGGCGGTAGCTCAGTCTCCACATCTCCCCAGTCTGAATTGGCATCCCTGGGGACCCATTTTTCCTTGGGAGGAGTTCCCCCATCTCTGAAGGAGAAGATCCTTTTCCCAGGATCTTCTGAGGATCCCTCTCCCTCAAATTGGAAGACCTGTACCTCCCCCCCAAAGTGGGTCTGTTTGGGTCCTTTGTTTCTCCTACCCCCCCTCTGCTCCTTGGGAGGCAGGCTTTCAGGGGCAGGAGATTTTGTTTCCGGTTCCTGGTTTTCCAGGGGCTGTTTACAAGTTGGGAAGGAAGCTTCCTCCAAGGCTTTACACCCCCCTTCCCCTTGTGCCTCCTCCCTGGGAACCGGTGGGTTATCGGGGTGCTGCCCCGTCATTGTTCTGGAGCACCAGGTCCAGGGTTTGGGGCATTCTGCGGTGGCATGCTCATCTGAGGGTTCTGTTGATCCCTCAGTATGTGACCCAGATTCCGTGCCATATTTTGGACCTGGCGCTCAAGTTGTGAAACCCGCTCAGGCTGATACGGGGCTCTATTTTCTCCCCTGGGCTGATCCCGGGAAGGGTAGCTATCCCTTCTCTGGTAGTACCCCTGGTTGGGAAGATTTTGGTACCCATCCACCCTTGGCCTCCCCTCTCCCCGATTAGGTTGTCTGGGCTCAGAGAATTGGGGAAAGAAGGATGGATGATTTTGGGGCTGGAAATTGGGTGGATACCTGGGGAAAAAGTTCTGCCCAGGATTTGGTGAATTTCTGCCCTCCTGGGGGAAGTTAGGAGGGAAGTTCCCCGGGTCAGGTGCTTGGCTGGATCCCCCCCATTGGGCTGGAGGAGTCCACACATAACCCAGGATTGGTCAGTTTCCCTTGTAGCAGGGACTTACATAGTCAGGGGAGCGGGGGACCCCATTTGTGGGACTACCTCCTCGACTCCCTGTCTGTGACTGGCCCGAGGGCCTTCTGGGCTGTGAATTATTTGGTGCAGCCAGGTTTTTAGGCCCCCCCATCTCCAAATCTAAAACGGGGGCAACCTTTACCTTTGCCACCTTGGCAGCAGCAGGGGTGCTGTTGGTTTTGGGGTTTTTCGGCGCAGTATTTTTATTTTCGATGGGCTTCTGCACCTCATAGATCCGAGGAGCCTGTTCAATGACCCAGTCTAAAGATCTTTTCTCATGAAAATCTCTCACGAGCTGGGTCATTATGTATTTGGGTAAGGCATGGAGAAACGTATTGATAAATTCTCTGCTATCCGTGCGCACCCCTCTGGTGGTCTGTGCAAAAGCACGCTTTAATTCTTGCACAAACTCTTGTGGGGCCTGATCCTCCCCACATTGCAAATTGTAGGCTGCCTTGCGAGCCTCTTGAGGATTTCTGTGCACAGAAAAATGTTTCAAGATGGCCGCCCTGTATGTGGACCACCTTGAATGGTTTTGATCCTCCAGCCCTGCAAAGAAACTGGAGTAGTCTGGTGAGAAGGCTCATTTGACGTACTGGATGCAGCTACTGCTGTCCTTCAAATGGAAAATCTCCATCATTTGCTCATAGAGCGCCAAGTGTTCCCAAACAGAATACTTGGCGTTCTTATGATAAGGCGTGATGACACTCATTATTGCCTTTATTTGTTTCAATGGGTCCTTAAGCAAGGCCCTTTTTGCCTTATTGGCCTTTTTGGTTTGGGTCACCCTGGTCCATTCATCCTCTGACTCCGAAGCCTGGGAATGGCTGGCAGAATGTGGGGACCTGTCTCCTGTGTCCTGTAACGCTCAGAGGAGTCTTCAGATCCCTCCTTGCTGCCAGGATTTTATGGGTATCCCCCCCACTGACCTAACTGGGCAGAGGTTTTCAGGATGCCCTTAATGGGCTTACTCTCCTGGGGTTCCCGACTAAATTGCACTGTGCTTGGGTGCCCATACCCGGATGCCCGCCCCTCCATTCCTGGGTGGTACTGGCCTATGAGCCCCATACTTTTGGCTGGATAGTAATCTGCCATTCCTGTGGCCCTGTGCTCATGCGCGCGAGGGGACATGGGGGTGGCAGAGTCCAGGGACTGGGAGAGATGAAGGCCTCTGGTACCAGGGCTCCTGAGGTTATGCTCAGGCGTTTCCCTTTCCCAGCGAACCTCGTCTCTATCAGCCCCTGCTCCCTGTTGCAATGCAAGAGCCTGCGCTTTCAGTTCCTCAGTTAAGGCCTTACTAGACTATCAGTCTCTCCTGCATGGCTACCTGTTGCTGGAACCTATCATTGTGCTGACAGAGAGCCTCATTTTCTCTCTGTGCCTCCTGATTGGTCCTGGAGTACTGGGCCAGTCTCTGCTGCAGGAGGGTTACTTCCTCAGTCCCATCCCTACTGGCCTGCTCCTTTCTTGCCAGAGCCTCTTCCACCCTCCTGGTGTGATCTAGCAAGCCCTGATGCTCTTTTTGGAGGTCACCCAGCCCCTGGAGGGCCAAGTGATTTTCTTCAATTTTTTCTTTTTAAATGGCAGACTTCCTGGCCTAAGGTATCCCTTTCCTGACCAAGAGCCTGCATTTGTGACGCCAGGTCGTCCCTCTGCCTTTGAAAGGCACCAGCTTTCTGGCGTTCTTCATCAAACTCTGCCTGGCGTTCTTCATCAAACTCTGCCTGGGTATCCAGGTCTTTCAAAATCAATTTATTGCTTTCCTCTTTCTCTCTGTCTAGTTGGATTTGCAGGGTGGCTACCTGCTCTGTGCATGCCCTGTTGAAAATGATCTGTTGCTCCAGCTTTTTCTGGCTCTGCAGTAAGGAGTCCAAACTCTCTTGGTGCTCCTTCTGCAAAGCCAGAATTCTGGTATCCTGGTCTGTCTTTTCCTGTTGCAGTATATCCATGTCCTCTTTTATTTTAATTATATACTGCCTACTCATTTTCTGACTCCTGGCTCCTCTGCAGCCTCTGTTCAGAGGAGACCTGGTCAGATTGGGCCTTTTCTAACGCCATCTGTTGCCTACTTGCCAGATCTTGGCCTTCAGCACATTTGTCCTGCATGGCACCCATATATAGATACAAATATGCCGCTATCCTAACCATCTTGTTGTGTTCATCTTTAGCTTTAGGAGCCATGTATAATTCAATCAGGGCCACATGTAATGGACCCTGATCTCTCCATATATCTGACCCTGTTTCAGTGACCTGTTGAGTGATTGCCTGCAACCAGACCGTTTGGTCCTGATGAGTCCACTCACCTCTCGCAAATAGCTTATGTAAGAAGTGCTCTCTGGCTATTTTCATATCTACCAATGTCGTCATTCTGGAATTTGAGTTCCTTCCTGATTTAAAGAAGTTTGTATTTTATTTTGCAAAACAGACTGTTTCCTTAGAGCGTTCCTTTGAGGGATGCTTTCACAGTGTAAAACAGCATAGTGATCTAACCGATATGTGTATCTTGTCAGTTGGCACACTGTATTAATCTGCACAAGTGGTAATTCTAACCCAGAATATCCCGGCTCCGAGCCCCCACTTTTGTAAGCGATTTTCAATCAACACTACAGCTAAATCAATGCCTAGTCTGGGGTGCTGAGGAAAACCCTTATTGATATATTTTTATGTCCAGTTCAGTACTCTGGATGACAACCCTTGTATAACACCCCCCTCCTAGAATACCCCTGACCGCACTGAGCCAAGGAGTAGGTGTAACGCTCACCTGATTCTCGCAGAGGCGCCGGTCTTGACTGGGCGACTACCGTATCTTCAAAGGTGATGTGTAGCACCCAGTTGGCTCTTTGGGCTGGACCTCTGTGCACTGTATGCCTGACGTGTAGAGTAAGATGTCTGCAGATAGAAAATATGGGGTTAATGAACTGGGGTTATTGGGGTGTCCCTATCTCTTTCCTCTTCTCCTCTCCTGTAGACCCCCAAAGGTTAACGCTCTCACCTTAGGTAAGTGAATGCCGAGCTCTCCATCTGCCTCGGGGCAGGGTGCTGTAGCCAGTTTCTGCACTGGATAGGTAGCGCAGGCCTCTTGACTTCAGAGGACTGCTGTCCGTCGTTTACTGCACGAACGGTAAGTTTCGAGTCATTCAAATGTCTTTTTAAAGTCTTTAGTAATGATGTCTCTTGTTTTGCAGGGTTCCGGCGATGGCGGATGACGGGCTGAAGTGAGTTGAAGATGGAGCCCGTGTGATGAATAGAAGCGCCTGGAAGCACGTGAGTAAGCGCTTGTTGCCTGCTTCACGATGCGCTCTAACTGTCTTTTTATTTTGCAGGTACGAGTCCGGAGCGGCTGCAGGGTGCCGGAATACCCACTGGATTAGATGTGGAAAGGAGTAATGGCACGTGAGTATTAAAGTTCCCCAATGTCTTTAAACGCACCTTGTTTTGTCTTTCAGATGCGGATGCAGCGCCGAAGGCCTCCGGAGCGTGCGAAGAGTTGGTAGGCTTTTGTCTTTCAGATGCCGGAATGCAGTATGAAGACCTCCGGAGCGCACGAAGAGTAGGTAAGCCTTTGCCTTTCAGATGCCGGAATGCAGTGTGAAGACCTCCGGAGCGCACGAAGAGTAGGTAAGCCTTTGCCTTTCAGATGCCGGAATGCTAACCTGTTCTTTCTTGTCTTTATAGGTGTTGCTGAAGACTGGATTCAGGATGGTAAGCCTTTTTCCTTAGGCCCAGGACTGGATGCAGAAGACACGATGAGCGTCCTGCTGCAGAGGGTGCAGAATAACGCAAAGCAAGATTCATCCACCGGGTGTGGTTTAAATAGCCTCCTGTAGTGCTTAGGTGTCTCCTTCCACAGCCACGCCTAAGTAAGAAAAGGGTTCCTGGTAAGAAAAGAGTTCCTGCCTTCCAGAAGAGTTCCAGTGTTCTAATTCTAGGGAGTGGCTCCAGCCCCACCCAACAGGAAAAGTAGTTCCAAACAGAAGAGGATCAGAGGCTCAACTGGCAGGCAAGTAAGCAGCATGGTCTGCTGCAGGTAAATCCACCCAAGCATTATGAGCCCGGCGCTTCCAGCGCTGGGACTGGGCATATTTATGAGCCTGGTGCCACTGGCGCCAGGACTGGGTCCAAAAGGTCCCAATTGGGACTGGTTGGCACTCGGAACCTGGGTTATGGATCTGCTTCCAAGGGAGTTGGGAAAACCCTGACCTTTTGGAAGCAGAGATCATGACAGTACCCCCCCTCAAGGCCCCTCCCAAACCGGGCTTCTCCGGGGGTTTTGGCTTGTCAGGAAATGTTCGGTGAAATCTTTTGATTAGGCGAGGAGCGTGGACATATTCAGCAGGTTCCCAGGATCTCTCTTGGGGGCCGTAGCCTTTCCAGTCAATTAGGTAGAATAGTTTAGATTTGGAGATCTTGGAGTCCAGAATGCTTTTGACTTCAAACTCGAGTTCTCCATCCACTAGGATAGGTTTTGGAGATTTGGTTAGTCGGGTTTGAGGTTGCACGGGTTTTAATAGGGAGACGTGGAAGACCGGATGTATCTTCATGTGCGAGGGCAAGTCCAACTTGACTGCTACTGGGTTTACTATGGTAGTGATGGAATAGGGACCAAGGTATCTTGGGTTGAATGTGCGTGGCCCTTTTAGAGATAGATATTTGGTGGATAACCAGACTTGATCCCCTACTTGATAGTGAGGGGCTTCCTTCCGATGTTGATCTGCTCCTTTCTTGTATTGTTCTTTAGCCCTTTGAAGGTGAGAAACAGCTTCCTTAAAGGCTTGGGTGATTGTAGAATGCAGGTAGTCTACTGCTGGTGTTTCAAGATCTTGGAGGGGATCCAACTCCGAGGTTCGAGGGTGACTGCCGTACAAAAGAAAAAACGGGGTTTTCCCAGTTCCCGAATGGACAGAGTTATTGTAGGCATACTCGGCTATCCAAAGGATATCTTTCCAAGTTTTTTCAGTTTGTTGCAGCATGCAGCGTAAATACTGTTCCAGAGTTTGATTGGTCCTCTCGGTTTGTCCGTCGGTCTGAGGGTGGTGACTGGTCGATAGTCTCACATCAATTTGAGCCGACCGACAGCAACTTCGCCAAAAATGAGAAATAAATTGACTACCTCGATCCGAAATTAGAACCGAAGGAAAACCGTGCAGTCGGACGATGTTTTCGAGAAATTCTCGGGCCAGAGTTGCTGCTGTTGGCAAGCCTTTGAGTGGAATGAAATGCGCCATCTTGGAGAATAAGTCCACGATTACTAGAATCGTATTGTATCCGGAGCATGGAGGTAGATCGGTGATGAAGTCCATAGAAAGCGTATGCCAAGGGCGAGGTGGGATGTCAATAGGGCGTAAGAGGCCTGCTGGTCTTTCCTTTTGACTCTTGTTTTGGGCGCATACTCCACAGGACATTATAAAGTCTCTGATATCTTTTTTCCAAGACGGCCACCAGAAGTAGCGCTTGATCTTTTCTGAGGTCTTGGCTATACCGGGATGACCTTCCATTAAAGAGTCGTGATAACAAGAGATTACTTTTTTCTGTAAATCTGTGCTGGGTAGGTATAATCGTTCTTGGAAATACAATAAGTTGTCCTTTGCTGCAAAGTCCTTTCCCTGCAGATGCCAATTCTGTATATCTGCTGGAGTTACAAGTTGCCTGGCTTTATCCTTAACTTCCTCTATGGATTCTGTGGCGATTACACCCAGAATTCTTTGTTCGGGAATGATTGGTACAGGTTTAGGGTTGATCAAGTGTTCTTCCACTCCCATCCGAGAAAGGGCATCGGCTTTACCGTTCTTTGTACCAGGTCGATAGGTAATTATGAAGTCAAACTCGGCAAAGAATAATGCCCAACGGAGTTGTCTAGAGGATTGGGCTTTTGCGGTTTTCAAATATTGCAGGTTTCGGTGATCCGTAATCACAGTAACGGTGTGTCGGGCCCCCAGCAGATAATGCCGCCAAGCCTTAAAGGCAGACTTGATAGCCAGAAGTTCCTTGTCAGTAATCGTGTAATTGACTTCAGGAGGCGAAAATTTGCGGGACCAAAATGCCACGGGATGCAACTGATTGGTTACCGGGTCCTTTTGTGATAGAACTGCCCCCATGGCAAGGCTTGAAGCATCAGTTTCCACGATGTAGGGGAGTTCGGGGCGAGGGTGTTTTAAGATTGGTGCAGAGATAAATTTAGTCTTCAAATCCTGGAAAGCTTGTTCCGCCTCGGTAGACCATTCAAAACGTTTGTTTTTCTTTAACAAGGCAGTGATGGGCTGGACTATTCGAGAGAACTCGGGGATAAACCTGCGGTAAAAGTTAGCGAAGCCTAACATGCTTTGCACACCTTTTACGGAGGATGGTGATGGCCATTTGAGAACTGCATCGACTTTCTTTGAATCCATACGCACTCCGCCAGGTGATAATATGAATCCCAAGAATTCAACTTCAGTCACGTTGAAAACACATTTTTCCAACTTAGCGAAAAGTTTGTGTTGACGCAATCTTTCGAGGACCATTTTCACGTGTTTCCGATGTTCAGATTCCGATGAAGAATAAACGAGGATGTCGTCAATGTAAACAACAACACATACATCTATGAGCTCTCTGAGGACATCGTTCATAAAATATTGAAAGGCGGCCGGGGCATTGCAAAGTCCGAAGGGCATGACCTGATATTCAAATAGCCCATACTTGGTGCGGAAGGCCGTCTTCCATTCATCGCCCTCTTTTACTCGTACCAAGTGGTAAGCTCCTCTAAGATCCAGCTTTGTATATATGCATGCTTTTCTGACTTGGTCCAGGAGTTCAGGGATCAAAGGTAACGGATATCTATTCTTAACGGTGATCTGGTTCAGGGAGCGATAATCGATACAAGTTCTAAGGTCTCCTTCCTTTTTTGGAACGAAGAACAAAGCTGAAGAAGCAGGGGACTTGGAAGGACGAATAAACCCATTTGCCAGGTATTGATCCAGGTATTGTCGAAGGTGAAGGTTCTCAGGCTCGGTGAGGGCATAAATTCTACTACAAGGAGGAGTAGATCCAAGTATCAGGTCTATCTGGCAGTCATAAGACCTATGAGGAGGTAGAGAGTTAGCCTGATCCTTCCGGAAAACATCTTGGTATTCTAGGTATTCGGGAGGTAACTGGGGAGTCTCTGAAGAAATTGCGGCCAGTGCAACACCAGGTGGAGGGTGACAAGTAGAGACACATTCTGGAAACTGGACCGTTCTTGCTCGCCAATCGATCAGAGGATTGTGTTTCTCTAACCAAGGTATTCCTAGAATAATCTGAAACTGAGGGGCCTTGATTACATCGAACACGATCTTCTCATGGTGTCCATCTTGACTTACTAGCGTCACTTCTTGAGTGGTATGCGTTACTGGCCCGGAGGCTATCTCCGTACCATCCACCGTAGTAATGACGTCCTTTACAGCCTTGGGACAAAGAGTTAGATTCATCCTCAAAACCATTTCATGATCCACATAATTGCCGATGGCACCGCTGTCGACGTAAGCTTCAATTGCATGTAATCGATCCGGATTATCAGGGCTAATGAGGACCATAGGTATCACGAAATGCGAGGTCACGGAACTGGTTTTTACGCTCGGCAAGAGGACCTCTATTCTTGTCGGGCGAGGTCGTTTCCCTGCTCAGAGTTTGTAACTTTGGTAACTGCAGCTCCTACTGCCTTCTTGGCAGGTTTCACCGGACAGTCTCGAAGAAAGTGCCCTGAGTTTCCGCAATATAGGCATAATTGCAACTGTTTCCTCCTTTCCCGCTCCCGTTGTGTTAGAGGACCTTTCAGACCCCCTATTTGCATGGGTTCCCCGGAGTCTACTCCTTTGGAAGGAGTTGGCGGTTTGGAAAATACTCGAGCATCAAACTTGGAACGATCGCCCTTCCTGTTCTGCAGCCTGTGATCTATTTGAACGACCAAGTCTATGTAATCCGAACAGTCTTGTGGGGGAGTCACTACTTGGGCTAAAACGTCTTTGAGCTCTCCACGTAGACCTCTATAAAACAGCGTAATCCTTTTGTCCTCAGGCCATTGAGTTTCCACTATTAGTCTATTGAAAGATGCAATATAAGCCAAAAGGTCTTGATTACGCTGTCGCAACGAAAGAAGCTCATTGTCCAAGGCCTGCCCCTGTGAATGTCTTGCGAACAGTTTTTCCATACTAAGCTGAAAGGCTTGAAAATCATGGAGAACCGGATCATCTTGATGAACTAGAGGGATCGACCAGTCTGCCGCATTGCCACTAAGGTACGAAAGTACAAAAGCTACTTTAGCTTGATCAGTTGGAAAGGCTGCTGGCCGGCATAAAAAGTGCAACCGGCACTGATTGATAAATACTGCAAACCTCTTTGGGTCACCAGAAAATCGCTCGGGCGGAGCCAGAGGTACATTCCCAGGTAGGTTGATCTGCACTGGATTCATAGAGGATGTTGAAGGAAGATTTGCCCCTGATGCGGGTAACGGGGTCTGTCCGGCTTGTGACTGTAGCACTTGTCTAGCAAGATTGTCTGTTCTCTCCTTGGAAATAATTAGTTCCCTTCTTAGAGCATTCGTTTCCTGACGAGTTGCATGCACTTCTGCCCTTAGTTCCCCAAGTAACCGGGCTAGGGGGTCAGTATCCGAGGTTTCCATAGCACCTGGGCGAGAGTTTTGCGGTAGGCTTTGCGTTCTGTAACGCTCACCTGATTCTCGCAGAGGCGCCGGTCTTGACTGGGCGACTACCGTATCTTCAAAGGTGATGTGTAGCATCCAGTTGGCTCTTTGGGCTGGACCTCTGTGCACTGTATGCCTGACGTGTAGAGTAAGATGTCTGCAGATAGAAAATATGGGGTTAATGAACTGGGGTTATTGGGGTGTCCCTATCTCTTTCCTCTTCTCCTCTCCTGTAGACCCCCAAAGGTTAACGCTCTCACCTTAGGTAAGTGAATGCCGAGCTCTCCATCTGCCTCGGGGCAGGGTGCTGTAGCCAGTTTCTGCACTGGATAGGTAGCGCAGGCCTCTTGACTTCAGAGGACTGCTGTCCGTCGTTTACTGCACGAACGGTAAGTTTCGAGTCATTCAAATGTCTTTTTAAAGTCTTTAGTAATGATGTCTCTTGTTTTGCAGGGTTCCGGCGATGGCGGATGACGGGCTGAAGTGAGTTGAAGATGGAGCCCGTGTGATGAATAGAAGCGCCTGGAAGCACGTGAGTAAGCGCTTGTTGCCTGCTTCACGATGCGCTCTAACTGTCTTTTTATTTTGCAGGTACGAGTCCGGAGCAGCTGCAGGGTGCCGGAATACCCACTGGATTAGATGTGGAAAGGAGTAATGGCACGTGAGTATTAAAGTTCCCCAATGTCTTTAAACGCACCTTGTTTTGTCTTTCAGATGCGGATGCAGCGCCGAAGGCCTCCGGAGCGTGCGAAGAGTTGGTAGGCTTTTGTCTTTCAGATGCCGGAATGCAGTATGAAGACCTCCGGAGCGCACGAAGAGTAGGTAAGCCTTTGCCTTTCAGATGCCGGAATGCAGTGTGAAGACCTCCGGAGCGCACAAAGAGTAGGTAAGCCTTTGCCTTTCAGATGCCGGAATGCTAACCTGTTCTTTCTTGTCTTTATAGGTGTTGCTGAAGACTGGATTCAGGATGGTAAGCCTTTTTCCTTAGGCCCAGGACTGGATGCAGAAGACACGATGAGCGTCCTGCTGCAGAGGGTGCAGAATAACGCAAAGCAAGATTCATCCACCGGGTGTGGTTTAAATAGCCTCCTGTAGTGCTTAGGTGTCTCCTTCCACAGCCACGCCTAAGTAAGAAAAGGGTTCCTGGTAAGAAAAGAGTTCCTGCCTTCCAGAAGAGTTCCAGTGTTCTAATTCTAGGGAGTGGCTCCAGCCCCACCCAACAGGAAAAGTAGTTCCAAACAGAAGAGGATCAGAGGCTCAACTGGCAGGCAAGTAAGCAGCATGGTCTGCTGCAGGTAAATCCACCCAAGCATTATGAGCCCGGCGCTTCCAGCGCTGGGACTGGGCATATTTATGAGCCTGGTGCCACTGGCGCCAGGACTGGGTCCAAAAGGTCCCAATTGGGACTGGTTGGCACTCGGAACCTGGGTTATGGATCTGCTTCCAAGGGAGTTGGGAAAACCCTGACCTTTTGGAAGCAGAGATCATGACAGTAGGTTTGTTTTGCAAATTAAAAGGTTTATTTGAAAAATTAAACAATATATATATATCACACTTTTATAATAAATTAATATCTGATAGTACGCTTAGACATATGATGTGGATCCACAATGGGTAACGTTACAGTGGTACACTTGATTACTTAGGAGTAGTATAGAGGATGAGGTAGCTAAAAATGCTTGATGGTTTCAAGGAAATGCAAGGTGGAATAAAATGCAGTACAGCAAATAAACTGATATGATTTCAACCAACAACAATGTAATCACTTTTTCTCTGGCAATTCACCCCCCGCCCTATGCAATGTAAGAAATGGAAAGAGATGGAAGGAGGAGCACACAGTTCTCCGGAATATAATCAAATGCAATACGGAATTCAGTTCCCCCCCCAGCAAGCTTAGAGGAAACAGGTAGCAGTTTGAAACACAGGCCCAAAATTCTTTTAGATGTGATGACAATGGATGGGAAAATGTGCTAACTGATTTTAATTCCCTCTAGAGATGCTTGTTGGTGTTAGTTCAGGCTCACTTTAGCAATGCTCTATGCGTAACTACCAGGTTGCAAACGGATTTTAACAAAGGAAAGAATGGAGCTGCTATTTTGACAACTGGAGAAATTGAGCCAAATCGCAAATCGCGGTAAATTTTGTGAGTGCGTGAATCGCGATTGCGGAAAAAGTATAAGGAGTAGGAAGTCGGTTCTAGGTTCGTTGGAAAGCCTAGAATCACAGCTTTAAAAAGTTAAATTTCGTTCCTAGCCCAAACGGTTCAAGAGATACGGACAGGTGACAGCGTTAGGATGACAGATGACAGCTCCCAGCTTTAGAATGACAGATGACAGGATTACTAGGAGGCAGTTCTACTTAGGTTAAAATAGTTTGGATTAGATTATTTTAACTAAGAGATTGGGTTCTGGACAGTTCTGGCGGATACTCGCTCCTAATTTTGAAATGAATGGGCCTCGTCACGGATCTGGTCAACTGGACTGGACTTCGGTTCTCTCTGCTCGGCGGGTCAATCAGGCACCGGTTCTGCTCACAGCGGTCTGGGTCAGCTCTGTGGATACAGCGGCCTGTGGTTCTCTAGATCTCTTGTCTGGTCTCTGGCAATTGTTCTTGGCAAAGAATTCAAACAGCTCGCCCGGCTGTGGAATAGTTTGCAAATGATTTTAAGGATGCTGAGGCCTGCTGAGAAAAGTTCTCAGTTTATGGGTTTAGGCCCTTGCTTTAAGTTCTAAGTAAATTTCTGGTCTCTGAAGATTGATGGATGTGAAGTCTGGAGTCTCCCGGCAGAGCGTCCCGCAGAAAATGAAATTCAATGTCCCTACCTGTCCCAGCAGTCTCTTTTTATGTGTTTTAAAAAGTGGGTGGAGAGGCTAGCATCCCTAAGCCTGCCCCTCTCTTGATTTGATAGGTCAATAGATTCTTTGGTCCCTGATTTGGGAAGGGATAGTGTGTCAGAGTGATGTCATTTTTCTGACCTGCAGAAATGACACTCGCCTGGTCAATGTGCACACAAATATATTCCTGATCCAAATACATATTTCCCAGGTACACAGTTGTTTGACATCACATACACACATCATATATTATTAAAGATAGTCCCTGTCCCGACTCTGGCGTTTCTAGGAGCTTGCATTCAAAAATGGCAACTTATTTTCGATTTTGGTGGGTTTTGCAACATTGGTTTTTCATCAAAAATTATACAAAGGTACATTTCCCTTTCTCATATATCCCAGTAACTTTCCATGTCTCTAGCTTAAACACATTGTCTACAATAATCATAATTAGCGGGGTTTTGCCCCAGAACATGGTACAAATTGGAGTTTGGACTCAAATCGTGAGGGCATTTTTCAAACTAAGACTCTCAAAGTTGTACATTCCTGTCATTTGGTTACAATAAATTATCTATAAACTATGTATTTGTTGCAATTCAACTCCCCAAAGTGTTTGGGTCTGCCTCCAGAAGTCTGGGTGGGTCAGTGATCACATGTGTCTCCTTGCTGGCAGGGCTGTTGACAGGAAACACTCAAAATTAACATACCCCATTCAACAGAAAGAGCCTTTTGTGTGGGCTCCAGCAGGCTGCCTGGAAGTCTCTCCTCAATCAATCAACAGGGTCATGTGATATCCTGCCTCCTAGTGTGGGAATCTCTGAGGTGTTAAGGTTTCCCAGCCTCTTGGCCTCTGGGAACAGCAGGTGGCTAGATTTTCAATTAACCAACAAGCTTTGAAGTCCCTGCCCCTCTTGCAACTCCTAAATACAGTTTCCCTGTCAGAGTTTAGACCGCTAGTGCCACCTTGGGGAATTTGTCGGTACTGCATCCATTTTTGAGTTGTCTTGAATTACTGCATTTCAATAGAGTGGTCTTTTGCTTGATAGTATAGGACCCTTGCTTAACATTGTTTTGATGGCATCCTTACAGTAGAGTGGTGATGTGGAACCCCCCACAAGAAGGTTGTATCTTTGGAGTGGTCTTGTGCCAACTGCGCAGTTCTCCTATTCTGGCATGAATGTGGGCGGCGATAGCTCATCCCCACATCCACCCAGTCTATTGATTTAGTTTGTTCTGGGATAGAATAATGGGCGGCGACAGCTCATCCCCACATCTACCCAGTCTATTGATTCAACATGGGTCAAACCCTTGACAATGCCCTATGCGTTACATACAGCTGTATTTGTTTTAATCTGACACTTTTTTGTGATAGCCCAGGGCACGTTCCCACACCCCAACCTCTATTGGGGCCCCCAGTTCTGCCTCCCAGTCCAGTCTCAGATGTGTCAATTCTTTCCCCACCTTAGCCATCACCATTTCAGACAGTCTCGAGATCTCATGCCCTCCTTTGGATATATCATATATTGCTCCCAAAACTGCATCTGGTTCTTCTATCAAAACTGTCTCTGGCCAGGTGTTCCTAATCATCCGCACCAACCTAATGTATGTGACATATTGGCCCGTATGTAGCCCCGCCTCTTCGTTGAGTTCTATAAACTCCTTAATGGACCCCTCTTGCCAAACATCGCCTAGCGTTGCCAGCCCCACCGATTCCCAGTAGGTCCTAATAATCACCCTCAGCTGATTATCCCCTCCTTTCAAAGCAACCAGCGGTGTCTGCGGGAGGCACGGGCATGGGACTTCCATCAAACGACAAGCCCTACGCCAAATTTTCCACCCAAGCCTCAACATCGCAGGACCCCCCCTCATCTCGGTTTCAGGCAGCCAAATAATTTCTTTCAAATAAAACGGGGCGCAGTCCTGTCCAAGCACCGTGTGCTCAGGGGTCACTTCATCGGAGAGCCACTTAGCCACATACTATAGCTGTCCCGCCAAATAGTAAACCTCAAAATGAGGCAGTCCGATACCTCCGTTTTCATAAAAGTTCTGCAATTTCCAAAACGCCACTCTATTTCGGGTACCGTGCCACAGGAAGTCCCTACACATGCTGTTCAATTTACTGAAAAACTTCTTGGGTATCATGTATGGGATATTACTAAAGTAATGCAGGAGCCTGGGCAGAACTACCATCTTGAGCATAGCCCCCCGCCCCATCATCGCCAAGGGCAGCTTTGCCCAGAACTGCATGCTGTTCCTAGTTTTCTCGACGGCTACTTCCGTATTATGTCTGTGTTCTTCTTCCACCATGTGATATACATCTACGCCCAAGTAACGAAAAGAGCTAGTTGCCCATGGAACCTGTAGCACCGGTAGTCTATCTACAGGGGTCCCCTTATAGCTACCTAGCGGGAATATGACAGACTTTTGGGGGTTCACCGATATGCCTGACAACTCTGCATACCTTTCCACCACTTCAAGTATGTATAGGAGATTTTCTTCTGGGTATTGCAAGTACAGTTAAAAATCATCTGCGTACAAGGATATCAAGTGTCGTTCCCCTCCAACCTCAATGCCTATCGCATCATACTGTGCCCTAAGGCATATTGCCAGAGGCTCCAGGGCAAAAATGTAAAGCATCGGGGACCAGGGGCACCCATGTCTGGTGCCTCTACCAAGTTGCCATCTCTCAGATATCACCGCTCCAGTTCGGACCCTGGCAAGCGGCTCACTATACAACATCTTAGCCCACCTGATATAGCCCAGCCCCATTCCATACCCTTCCAAGGCAGCCAATAGCCATGACCACTTGACCGAATCAAAAGCTTTAACTGCATCTAGAGACACTATCGCCATCTCACCTTCATTCCTGCTACCCCATTCGACCACCCGGTGAAGTCGCCTATGGTTGTGTGTTTTATTCCTATTCGGGACATAACCCGTTTGATCAGGATGTATGAGTCTACCAATCACTTTCTGCAATCGATTTGCTAGGACAGCCTTTAGGATCTTGCTGTCCCGATTTAGCATCGACAAAGGCCTGTAGGAACCACATCTATGCTCTGGTTTATTGGGCTTGGGCAGCGGTATTATGATCGCCTCTCTGAGCGACTCAGGCAACCGTCCTATCTCAAACGCTTCATTAAGCATGTCCAGCATTGGGGGGAGAATTTCTTCTCTGTATACTTTATAGAATTCGCTGGGGAACCCATCTGCTCCCGGGGTCTTACTGGTAGGCAACTGCTTCACAACCGCCTCTAACTCCTCTAACGTGATTGTCTCATCTAGCTCCTCCCTCTCTTCTTCACTTATCTTGGGCAGCCCTATGTCTTCTAACGTTTCAATTATCTTGCGTTGGTCACCCGTCTCATCATCTCCGTACAGCACTCTGTAATAATCCGCAAATTCTTTGTTAACCCCCTCTTGCGTGGCCACCTCATCCCCGTCCTCCCTAATAATGGTCCTAATCGGAGGCCTAGGGGTCTCGCTTTTATATAGCCAGGCCAAAAGGCGGCCTGTCTTATCTCCCCCCGCGTGCTGCCTCTCAACATATTTCCTACAATTGAGATTGCAGAGTCTTTCCCAATGCCCTGCACATTGTTGCTGTAGTTGGAGTACCAGCTCCGTGTCTACGTCCCCGCTCTTCAATGCTGTTTCTAGCTCAGTTTGCATCCTCTGTAGGTCAGCCAAGACCCCACCCTGTAACCCTCTTGACTTAGCAATGGCCGCCCCCCGCATCACCACCTTAAAAGCTTCCCATAATGTGCCCGCGGAATCAACACTCCCAGTATTCTCCTCAAAGAAGTTAGTAATCTCTTCCCTTATATCTTCCCTAAAGACTGGATCTTTAAGAGCCTCTGCTCAGAGGCGCCATGTAGGGATCCTCGCCCTCGGGGGGCAATATTGCCATCCGAGGATCAGGGGCGAGTGATCTGAGAGGACCCTAGCTTTATATTTGATTTGAGTAATCTCAGACATCACATCTGCTGTAGCACAGACATAATCGAGCCTAGTGTGCAGTTGATGCGGGGCTGAATAGTGCGAGTATTGCCTCTCAGTGGGATGTTTCATCCTTCACGCATCTGTAAAGCCAAAATCAATTAGCAGTGTCTGCAACGCTCTCGCCGCCGGGCTAGGTTGACCCGCCCCGCCATCAGATCTGTCCACCACAGGATTCAACACACAATTAAAGTCCCCACCCCAGATCACCGCGCTCCCTATACACATACTAAGGTTGGTACACAGGGCTCTGAAATATGCTGCTGTGTTTTGGTTGGGGGCATACATGTTTACTATGCATACCTCTCTGCTCTCCACCAGCCCTTGCAATATTGCCATCCTTCCATCAGCTTCAACTACCTCTTGTATCGATTGGAACGGGACATGCGGTGCCACCCAGATTAACACACCCGAGCCCACCACAGTCCCTCTCCACTTTCTCTTAACCAGGTCCAACTTCTCTCGCGTCAAGTCCGTCTCCTGTAGTAGTGCAATATCTATTTTCTGCCTTTTCAGATACATCATGATTTTATTTCTTTTCAGATAACTGTTAAGGCCCCTGAAGTTCCACGTTATTATCCTGAGGTCTCCCATAAGTCGTTGGTAAGCACCCCCCCGATCTTCCGCCGATTCCGCCCCCTCATGCACCGCAATTGCAACATGCTGATTCCTCCAAATAGGCTCGAAACAAAACTTAAACTCCCCATAACCACACACACACTCAACTCCCCATCCCCCCACCTTCTTCCCACCCATCCCTTCCCCAACAATACCCTCCCCAACCGTTGCCCAGCTCCATTCCTGGATCTCAGGCACCCCCACATCTAGCCCTGCCTAGCACAAGCTTCTACTCGGGGCTCAGTAGGGTAAAGCTGCCCTAATGACCGCTGAAACTAATAATCTATTGGGGTAGGTCGTCCACGTTCTGTTGCTCCTTTTAAGAAACATTACGCATATACAGATGCTAGACAGTTACCAATTGCAGTTACACTCACTATATTCCAGTCCATGTCGAGCACCAGGCTCGGATTGCGCTCAAAGTTCAGCCAGTTACAATTTCTCTGTACAATCAGGATCCTCCTCCCACTCACCCTCACAATGTCCGTATTACAAAATTTCATTCGGTATGCTTCTGCCGATCACGATCCGCTTCTTGTTCCGGGCAACCCTGCAGGTCCAGCCATGTGACAACATCCTCCGGGGTATCAAAAAATAGCGCTTTGTTCTTATGTAGCACCTTCAATCGTGCCGGATACAGCAGCATATATTTGACTCCCGCCGCCCTCAGCCTTCTTTTGACGGCAACGTAACTATACCTCTGCCTTTGCACCAGTATCGTATAGTCCAGGTATGCTGTGATGTTGGTGGATGCTCTCTCTATCGTACCGCCCTTACGAAAATATTCGAGGATCTTTTCTCTGTCCCTGTAATTCAGGATCCTCGTGATGATCGGCCTTGGCGGGGCCCCCGGCCGGGGCTTCCTCATTAGGGCGCGATGCGCCCGCTCCACCGTAAATCCTTGCGAAAGATTCCCTGCTCCGATCCCTTGTAGGATCATGTTTTCCACATAGTTTGTGGGGTCTTGGCCTTCTTCCCCCTCCGGCAGGCCAACCACATGAATGTTGTTCCTCCTCGCCCTTCCTTCCGCCTCTTCCACACGATTTTCCAGGTTGGCAACCTGTTGTTTTAAGACATGAATCTCCTTCGCATTGTTCGTGCTAACATCGGTATTAATCTTCACCCCACTTTCCAGACCACTGGTTCTTTCTGCAAGTGCCCCGACATCTTGACGTAGCAGGGTGAGTTCCGTACCCACAGCATCAATCTTGTTCTCCAGAGCTGTGTGTAGGTCCGCCATTGCCAAGTCCCATTTAGCACTCAGTCCCGTTATAGCCTCCAGGATCTGGTGCTTATCCCCTTTGGGGGCGTCTTCCGCGGGAGTCACGACCATGCTCTGCACCGATGTTGAGGGGGTCCGCTGCGTTTTCGTAAAAGCCTCCATCGTGGGTTGCTTGGTCTTGACTCTCAACTCTTTCACCGACATGGCGCTGCCCTCCACTCTTGTACGACTCCGCCTTGGTGCAGATGCTGCACTGTCCTTGGTCCGACAATAGTCTGGCTCCCAGGTCTCCTAACTCACATTTAAGATGGCACTTCGAATTGTCTTATGGGTGGGCTATGGCCACGCACTCCTCATTCAACTTCCGTAGGCCTTGTCGCCCAAGCATCCAATGTTATCTCCTCCTGCAGTCAGATCGCCGAGGCTCCATTGGCGTATGCCAGGCCGGGCACTCCCACGGTACTATCTCGAACACTTTGCCATATTTCCCTGTTGTACTCTTCCTCCAGGCAATCGTCCGCAGCCATGTCCCGCAGTTCCGGGGAATCAGTTTCATTTCTCCTCTGAGGCCTCTCCTTTGTTAGCCGCCATCTTGGCGCCGAAGCGGCCACACAGCCGTACCAACAAAAACATATATATCTCACGATTCCCTGAGACCATGAACTTCTCCCACGAACTCCACTTAGCGTGCAGCTTCCGACGCCTGATCCCCAAAGTTCTAGGCGCTCGTTACAGTTTCAACGGGTAACTTTAGTAAAAATAAAGTCGGATCATCAGGAGCTCCTCACGAAGCACATCCTATTCCATGGCAAGATAGCCACGCCCCTCCTAATGATTGCTGCAGCCTTAAGTTATATGCTGTCAGCAATTTGAAGTACTTTAATGCTGCCAATCTGTAATATGATTGGCCTGCGATGTATGAGTGACATCATAGAGAACCAGACAGAAAGACTTTTTCCAGTTTCATAAATAATTACACACAGAAAACAGATTAATTTCCATCGCTATTTATGTGTAAAAATCAGTGAACATTTAAAACTGAAAGCCTTACTTATAAAGCACAGTGGATATTGTTTTCTCTTTAAATGTTTTAGCCTTTCATATTTTAGCCACTCCTCCCCTACCCATCCTTTTGGTTCTCATTGATCCGTGCCCCCACACCCTCTTGACTGGACAAGCAACATTTCAGAGGCCCTTCCAGGGTAGCCTTGACCAGGCAGCCAACGGCTATGGACCACAAGGCAAAGGGTAGCTACCGTCTAAGCAGCTCCACTCCGTGTTTGCCCGTGTTCCCCTGGGAAGCCTGCCGCAGTCAACCAGCAGACAATGATAAGGTAAGTGTGGTCTGGACGGGGAGTACAGTCATTACTGTACTCAAGTAAAACCCCACCACTCTTACTACCCAATATCGTATACATATGCATTTTACCCAAGTTGTACTAGGTAACCATATCTTGAATTTGGCCTAAGTTGTACTCAGTAGCCATATCTTGCATTTGACCTAAATCGTACTAGGTAGCCATGTCTTGCATTTGGCATAAGTTGTACTAGGTAGCCATGTATTACATTTGGCCTACGCTGTACTAGGTAGCCATGTCTTGCATTTGGCCTAGGATGTACTAGGTAACCATAATATCACATTTGGTTTAAGTTGTACTAGGTAGCCATGTCTTGCTTTTTGGCCTAGGATGTACTAGGTAACCATATCTTGCATTTGGTTTAAGTTGCACTGTGTAGCCATGTCTTGCATTTGGCTTACGTTGTACTAGATAGTCGTAGCTTGCATTTGGCCTATGTTGTACTAGGTAGCCATGTATTATATTTGGTCTAAGTCATACTAGGTAGCCATATCTTGCAAATGACCTAAGTTTTACTAGGTAGCCATGTCTTGTATTTGGCCTTAGTTGTTCTAGGTAGCCGTATCTTGCATTTGAACTAAGATGTGCTAGGTAGCCATATGATTAATTTTGGGGGCAGGAAATGTGTTTCAATAGACTTATTAGGAAGCATAGCAGTGCTTCACATTTGGATAGATCTGTGAAGATTAGCCATGCCTCATATTTAGATAGATCTGTGAAGATTAGCCATGCGTCACATTTAGCTAGAATAGTGAAGATTAACCACCGATAAGAACTTTGAGAGTACCCAATGTACTAACCACTCCTGCCTGCACCCAACCTAAACACATTCCTTGTACTACACAAGTCCTTGGGATAACCAAACTACACACAAACACACACCCAACATAACTAACACTCGTATACAACAACAATCCCAGGCACTGGACCTTACCCCTACGGACACAATAAGCAAGTGCACATAACCAAAACCTTAAACACCAGCCAATTCACAGATAAAACACACAAACACCCCCCCAACATAACAGACATTCACAAACAACCCAGGCACTGGGCTGACCCCTTATGGATAGACAAGCCATTGCGCTCAACCACAACCTTTAATACCAGCCAAGTTACACATAAAACACGCAAACACACACCCAACCTAACAGACAATTTACATACAACAAACAACCCAGGCACGGGGCCTAACCCTTACAGATACAACAAGCCAGTGCACACCACCAACCCATCTGCAACCCAAGTTTCTCTGGTTCTGGACCTATCCTGTCCCTCTACCCTCACTAACCAACCCCGTGCTCTTTCTTGCAGAGCCAATTGAATGCCTGGAGACTGCCATTGGGTGGTAGCAGTGCACTGTATAAGTCAACATAACATAACATAACATAGAGGTTGACTGAAGCCCACTGGTCTCAAACATAAATAAATATTGCAGACATTTATCTCTAGCAATTAAAGACAGAATAATATTATGTTTTTCATAGAATTTCAAATATACAAATTAGGCATCTTTAGAATTATTTGAACTAATATGTACAATAATCACGTCAAAATTCATGACATTGTTTTTTTAATTTTTTTATTTGATTTAGTTTGAAATATGGATTAATTGATTTCAGCATGAAATAATACATAAAAGACATAAAATTCTGACATTGTCAAACTAACCATAAAATGGAGCATCCATCAGATATTGAAAATTGTACATGTTCGATAGTTTCAGAAGAATATTTGCTGAATACATCTGATAAAGTCTAACTTAAGTTAAGGCTTATCCAGATATATATTGAATATTCATTCAGGGGACAAGTTCTGATGGTAATACACAGTCTAAGAATTGCGTTATAGCTTTCATAACTGTCATTCTTTCTGTTGAAAACAACAAGCACCACATTTTTTCATCACCTTCATCATTATATAGGCATAACAAGTTTTTGAAATATAACATTCTTTGAACAATCAGTTCTGGACATTTTATCAATAAATGCTGTAATGTCTCTTTTTCCGTAATCACCTGACAAAAACGACAGTAATTCAGAGTGGGTGATATTATCTTCCGTCGTGCTAGAATTTCCCTAGTGGGCCGAAGATTTAACCTGAATCTTAGAAATTTGAGCCTTAAAGCTGTAGAAGGACACTTTACTAAGTAAGGGGCCATATGCCGCAACCTTTTGTGACCAAATTGGTTAGTATCAAAATCCTTATATTTCATACAGATCGATCTATTTTGTAGACAATCCCAATGATAAAATTTCACCTTGGCATGTGATGGATTTTCCAATAACAAGGTTATAGTCATATCGGCTTTTGCCATAGTCTCTACTACAACCTTACGCCATCCCATGGGAAAACAGTTCGAGGATGATAAAAGTTGTTGAGCTATCACACTCAAAATGTTGTTGGCATCAGTTCCCAATAAACATTTGCGGGATAAGCTGCACATACGCCAAAGTAAGCGTGCTGTTAATGAAACCAAACCCAACTTATAACAAATTAACGGCATTGGTGAACATTTTGGTAGGTTTAGGATTGTTTTCCAAAAACATGCTTCCAGGATAATCCACATTTTTATTTGGGCATTTAGCTTGGTTTCTGCTCCATACAGTATTACAGGAATGACTTTTTGTTCATAGAACAATAGCACGTGTTTATAAGTGAATTTACCATATTTAAAAACCAAGATCTTAGCCTGTGATATTAGAACATTCATTTTGTTATTAAGAGTTGCTAAGTATGCCATGTCTGATATGCTGTTATACACAGTTAAACCAAGATATTTGAATTTCCGACACAGTTTTAAGAGCAACATTTTGCAAAAACCATGCATGATTCCTTTGACTCTGTTTCCTTGAATTTTTACAGACCAGTACCTGTGATTTTTCCAGATTAATGCCTAGGTTATTTGTTTTAACAAAATCAGCCAGTGCGTTCAACAGGTTCTGGAGGCCTATCAGGGTTTGGGATAGCAGTATCAGGTCATCAGCGTAGAGCATCCATGCTATACGCTGGTTTCCCAATTTTGGAGGATCTGAGATGACCTTAAGAAAGAAAATCCCCATGTCAAGAATGAACAAATTAAATAATATCGAGGCCATGATAAACCCTTGTTTTAGGCAACGTAAGGTGTGAAAGGCTGACGACAGAAGACCTTCATATGTTAGTCTAACTTGCATGGTGGTATCAGCTTTCAGTAATTTAAGACAAGTAGTGATGAAGGACAACCGTATGCCTCTAATTTGGCATATAATAGGTTCCTGTCCACTGAGTCAAAGGCCATACAAAAATGGATAAATGCTAGATATAAATGGTTGGTTTCGTATGGCACTTTGAGATTGTATCATATTTAGGGTAATCATATTGGGCGCTGTACCCAACCCGCTCACAAAACCTGATTGAAAGGGGTCCCTCTTCACGTTATTTGGTGACCAGTTATTTAACACTTTTAAAATGATACGCCCAAATATTTTGCTGGGGGCATCTAACAGTGATATTGGCCGGTAACTACCCGGATCTGCACGATCACCCTTCTTGTAAACAGGTATGGTAATTGAGCATTTCAAAGATTTTGGGATCTGCTGAGAAGCTAATATACCATCAAACATGATCTTTAGAATGTATGCCCACATTTCTGGTAACTGTCTCAAAATGGAATTAGACATTCCGTCTGGACCCGGAGCTCTTGAGTGACTACTTTTATATATATAGTAAAGCATATCATCGCGATCGTAGTTAAGCCAGAAAAGCGGTTGCCCTAATGATCATTTCTGAGGAGTGACAGAGACTGGTAGACTATATATTTTTTTATAGTAATCAATCCACTCCTGTTCTTTAATGATGTTTGTACTGCCACCTGGATTCCAGCTGTTGCTCGATTTATTAGGGCCAATATTTGAGAGGCATTTTTATTAGACAATTTTCTCAGCATGTTGCTTCCATCTTCTTGATACAGCTTGGACTTTATACCTTTGATCCATTTCTTATAATTTGTGTTAATCTGTGTCAGTGCCTTATACCTACTATCAAATGGTAATCTTAGTGCTTCATGCTTACGTTGTCTTACAATTGTTTTCATCTTTTTGACTTCATCATTATAAACATGTAGATGGGGTGTTTGTCTAGGCTTCATCTGCACAGATTTTGACGGAAATAGCTGCATCATTTCAGGATACACTACACAAGATGTATATTCTTCATGTTTATCATGCAGGGCCGCTGAAGCATAATATGTTTTAAAAGCTTTCAATGTCGGTCCATACCATGTCAGTCTATTCCGTGCGGTGTTAACAATTATTTTCCCTGAATGCACTTTGCGAGGGGGTGACACTTTTGAACTTTTGTGTACTCACGAGAAATTGAACATATTGTGATCACTTAGATCAGAATATAGCACTTGAAAGGACGTCAATTGAGAAAACAAAACCGCGTCTACATAAATGAAGTCAATAATGGCTGAAGTCGACCCTCTATGCCAGGTCGCTTTGGGAGGGACATCTGACGACAGGGATCTGTTAAGCATGAACAGATTTCTGGATTTCATTAGTTTATTCTATTTCAATAATCTCGATCGTTCTAAGAATCGATCTGTGTCCAAACAATGTAAATTCAGGTCTCTGGCCAATATTATATGGCAATGGTATTTTTCTTGGGCTACCAAATCCAGAGCTTCAGTCACAGATTCCAGAAACCTGTCGTCATCTACTCCATCCGGATTCCAATAGACATTTATTACAGCATATACAATATTTTATTTCCACAATTTGACCGTTTGAAGAAAGAAATTAGGTGAAAACCAATGATCAGAGTTAATTTGATAGCAATAAACAACCCAGAAGTGGGCCTCCCAAGTTTAGCTTTTTTAGCTGGAACTAAAAGGATATCGTAGTTGTTCCAGAAGGTGAAGTCAGCAACCAGGTTTCCTGCAGTAAAATGATGTCATGTTTTACCAATGTGGATTCCTTGTTGTTAATCAGATGTTTAAACCCCCTAGAGTTCCAACTGACTAGTGACCATGTGATGAGGTTTACAGGGACTAGCTAGTTCTGGTCTTTTGCTAAACCACAGTTACAGTGAGTATTTGATGCAGATTGATATTTACCAGCATTATTTGACATAAAGGTCATTTGGGAGGATTGAATAGATACTTGACTCTCCGAAAGTGTAGGGCCTGTTAAAATAACAAAGCCCAATTCAAAGAGTTGAGGTCTGACCGTCCAAATAGTGTTGAGTACTACTCTAGAATTTAACCATAGAGTAACAGCTGTTCTTTTTGGCAGGTCCACAAATTCAACCAGTTCAAGGTCAATTGTTCCAATGTCATCCAGAGCTGGGATTTCACTGAAGATTGACAATACCGAAGAGCAGTTCAAACTATATTGGATGCATGGCAACGGGTGACACATCAGAGTAAGAGAATGAATGGCTGGCCTTTTAATGGGTTATTTCAGTACTTTGCCATGATTCATCACTGTATTCAGAATCTGTTTAGCTTGTTCTTTGGGGGATCTTGTTTCCTCTAAAATTTGTGATAGAGTTGATTTAATAAGCTGTTTTAGATCAACGTCTATGATCGAATTGTTCTTTAAAGCTTTAGAATTGTATTCAGCTGCTTCATTATTAGATAGTGGCAGAGCTGCCGTATCGAGTAAGGAGGTGTTTCGTAAAATTGGCTTGGATTTCTGATTAGATTGAGCCCCTTTAGCTCCTTGATCATTTACAACGTTGTTTGGTTTCCGGCACTCTGTGTCATATGGGCAGAGTCTAAGAGCTTTTTGAGTAGGACGAGCAGCCATATAGGCATCTACTGCATGACGTATTTCATTCTGTCTCAATGCCATAGTGTCAATCTCATTACTTGGATGCTCTTGCTCAATAGCAGGGGTTTTGCTCTGTTCAGATGCAACTGGTAGGGAGGCTACCATCATCTAATGGTTGGTATGCTTGGGTTTTATTCTCAATTTGTGAGGGGACTGGTTGTCTTTTTAAGGTGGCTTTCAACATATATTTTTTAGGAATAGCTTTAGAGGCTGTCACAGCAGCCGATTTGGGTTGAGACATATTTTTAATGAATCGTTTCCATTGGGAAGAAGAAATTCCTTTAGTGTTTTTGACATTCTCTGATTTTTTCTTTTCTCAAGCTGGTTTTTTCTTGTTTTAATTGTTTTTTTGACCTGTAGACTTTTCGCTTGGTCCTGAAAACAAGGCATAATTTGTGTTAGATTTTATCTTTGGTATGGTTTGTTTCTCCACAGAGCTTATTTTCAGGATTTGTGGGTTGAGTTGAGCGTTCTCACACTGTTGTTCAAAATTGGAGTAGGTATGAAAGGAACTGCATAGTCGTCTGGTTTTGTTTTATTGTGCCCCAAAACCTCTCTAACTTAGGTAATTGGATATTGTTCACTGGTATTCCCAGAGAAGATATTTTTATTCCGTCATGAGATCGCGTAGTAATTTGGCATGTTTGTTGCCAAATCAAAATCTTTTCAAGTTGTATAGCTTGGACGGCTAGTCTTGTATTAAGGGTTTCAAACAGCTTTGCTAGGGATTGAATCGGAAAGTTCATTGCAGTTAAAGCTATTTCCGTTAGGCCATTAGAGGAAATTGTTTTATCCACTTCTACTGAGGGGGGACCGAGAGACTTATCTAGTGGAGAAAGGGAAGGAGGCTTAGGAGAAGGAACCGGTGGCTTCATTTTCTGAGGGGTGGGGGCCGCAAAGGAAAGTTCTTTAACAGATAAGGAGGCACTAGAATTTAAAAACATATCAGGTGACTTGGATACATTTTCAGGCAATGTGTGAGATGAGAAGCCTGAGGCATCTGGGTCTAGGTCAATAACAACTGGTTCCTCAGGCACACTCAATCCGGAGTTAATGACAGATACAACCCCTGCACCAGTCAGGAAACTACGAAGAAGTGCACTATCGGTTAGTGAAATATTTTCTTTCACAAAGATTACAGATACAGAATCGTTGGCAACTGTTTTCACATTTACCTTATCACTAAAGCCGACTTGCTCTACTACCTCCTGCTTGTTTTCCACATCCAGTAAAGTGACTATGTTGCAGTCAGTAGGGGGTGCTCCAACAGTTCGTGATGCAGCCGGTATAGAGTCATTTTCCCTTTCAACTTTGCCGTGCATGTTGTTTTACTGGCAAAGGAACGAATGTCTGCGTTCTTCGTTTCATTTTTCCAAAGGGTAGCTTTAGAGTGGGTATTGATTAGCAATGGAGTGGACGAGGAGCAAACACGTTTTAGGGGCTGCTCCGGTGATGTAAAGGAAATGCCATTAGAAGTATTCTTTTGTATTGCCGTCCGCGACGGCATTCCTGTTTTTAATGAAGCAATGTTACATTTCATCTTAGCGTTTGCCTGTTAGACTTACACCCTCAAAAGGAAGACCGGGCAGTCACCGAGAAGGACCATCTTGAACCGCAAAAGCGCAACAAGCGCGGCAAAGCGGCCAAGCGTACTTCCAGGTACTTGCTTCGGTGCGCGCGCGTGGTGCGCACGCCTTCTAACTTTATAGCTCCACCTGCAGGGATTTGACAGCAAAGCCTGCAAGAAAATAGAAAGGATGAATACCAACTCCTATATAACGTTGATGCAAGTTGTGCTGTAACAGAGTTATTTTTCACCTTGTGGTAAAGGAAGTTCGCAAATATAGTCCAGGAGAAAACACGTCCAGACAGACTGAGTAACACGGCCAAGCGGTATTTCCAGGTACTTGCTTTGGTGCACGTGCGCGGTGCGCGCGCCTTCTAACTTTATAGCCCCGCCTGCAGAGATTTGGCAGCAAAGCCTTGTGGTAAAGGAAGTTTGCAAATATAGTCCAGGAGAAAACACATCCAGACAGACAGAGTAACGCGGCCAAGCGTTACTTCCAGGTATTTGCTTCATGACATTGTGTATGTACTTTGAGCATTGTTTTTCTCCTTTTATTCTTACCTTCTTGGCAATGCATTAGTATTTAACTGTCACTATTCTTAATTTGCATGTGTCACAAATGCAATACCAAAATATGTCCGTTGTTTTGTTCAATAAAGACACTATGGAGCTCATTACAAGTTTGCCGGTATCCTGCCGGTAATTCTGGCAAGAATAAAAGGAGAAAAACAGTCCATATGCTCAAAGTACATACACTATGCTGGTGACCTACAGGCAAACTGCCCCTACTGTTTCCGATGCCTGATATACCAGAATTATTGGGATATTACAGGCGGCAGAAAGGGCATAAAATCCCCCAATACATGGAGTCCCACAGGACTCCAAGAAATGGATTACGGAATTACCAGGAGAGGTAATACTGGTGCCGATAATTCTAGCGTTTAGTTGCTAGTAGGGGCCTCATTTAACTCCAGCTCTTCGATGGAGGTAATTCAGAACTCCCACCAGCAAACTTGTGTCTTGCTGGTCTGGATAAAGTGCTGGTGCCAGAATTAACAGCAATTTTTCCACCAATATTTCCAGACTGTAAAACCTGTCATGAGTACCTATGACTTCAAGCCTTACTTATTCAAAGCATGATGGACACAGTCAGGATGAAAAACCTAACCAAAATTAATAGCAAAAGACACATAAATGCTAATGTCAAAATCAAGAATAATTATGAATTTTCTTTTACTTGAAATACTCCTCTTATACCTTCCAGTCAGCCCTTCTCCTTGCAATATAAAATCTCCAAACAGCCCAAATTGCATTTTGTCTCCATTGAGATAGCCCCATTCCCATGCAGCTCAGGGATTTTGGTTTGGTCCTCTGATGATTGGTTTGCCATTGTTTCTTGGTTAGCCACAGTCAAATCAATCAAAAAGGTGTTCTTTGTAATCCCAGAAAGAAAACCGTGTCCTGAAGCAAAGAAAATTCTGAAAATATGTGTTGGCAACAAATGAACAAATATAGCACAGGATCGTTAACCTGAAAAAGTATGGTGCTCTTTAAGAAATGCCTCAAAGAGGAGAGAGGAGAGGTTACATGAAAATCCAAATAGCCAAGGCCTTGATTCTTCGATCAGCCTTCTAAAAGTTCACAAATCCCTCTTTACCAGGAACTTTCCACAGCAAAAGTGGGATATTGGAGAAAGGATTTCACAGCATGGCAGGCCAGTATAACAGGCAAGCCCTACCCTACCGTTCCCAATGATAAATTGGGGAGCTGGCTTCTCCAACTCCGGTAACCAGTTCTGTGCATAGCCAATAAAAGAGTCATTGTCAAGGTCAGCATGTTACAAGCAAATGTTCTCTAAATAAAATGTAGTTGCTCAAGGTCAGCTGCTCCAAGCAGTGCTGCACACAGTCCAGAATCTAGGAATATTACAAGTGGGTGGCCCACTAGCAGATTCTAAGGCTCGGGAATGTGATTCATTCTGGGTAATCTTAATCTAATATCCATCTACCTTTACTGCACTGTGACGTCACTTCCTTTGCTTGAAGGACATCATTTGGTCCCACCTCTAAATCAAAATGTCAGAGGTCTTCAGTTAGTAAAAAACATGTTATCTCAGTAAAAATCTGCTCCCATCAATGTTCAAAGGGGAATCCACCTGGCAGGCAGGCACAGGAGGTGGCGCTACCCATGGAGTGTGGAGCTATTTAGTTTGGCCTGTCTTGCCAGGGGGAAAGGGGACTCATCACACGCATGCCTATGTGGCTGAAAAAAGTAGTGATACTGGAATGACTGTTCTTGTTATTGCACTGGCATATTCTGAGTTTGGCAGAACTGCTGAGGAGATACCCTAGCACTTAGCTGGGGGTATTCCCTGCACATTATTCCAATAAAAAAAACAAGCGAAATTGCTATGGCAGAATTACCACTTTCTGAGATTCCTTCGAAATCCCGGTGGAGTGATAGGGGCTCCGAACATTGTGGTCTAATGCCACAATCCTGCCATTTGTGGGCTTTGCAATAGATGATAATTAGTCAAATATGGTGGTGGTAATTTCTCTAGAATTATCACCAAACTAATAATGGGGCCAACGAGCTCATCAGTGCTTGCAGCATAGGTACCAATGGGCCATTCTGTCCATCACAGGACCATCTCCTAGAGGGACGAAAACAGGCATGACTTATTAAGTTCATGAAACAGCAGTCCGAAGAGTTCTCCAAAACGAATGTGCTTATTTAAAATGAGCCTGGCTGAATTTGAAGCAGAAAGTTTAAATATGATTAAACCATGTTTTAGAATCAAATTATACTTAATTTTATTCTAGATTAATAATTTATCATCTCAAATTTAGTAAATGTTCCAATATTTTCATTTGTATTCTGCGACTTGCAGGGGTTTAGAATGTACTGTTCTAACGCCAATCAATCAGGTTTGGCCTATGGTCCAGTGGTGTCCCAGATGCCAATTGGAGGAGCTCAAGGAGGACAAATGGTTACCTCTTAAATGGCACTTGACCTCTGCATCAGGGACGTAATGTAACCAAAATGCCAGGGGTAGCGGAAGTGACATTGCATTACCCTTGACCTTTGATGACATCACAGGGAGTGATGTCATTTGACCCTGCACAAAGTGACATCACAGGAAGCGATAGAACAAGACCTTTCACCCCTTGACAAAACAGGAAGTGGCATCACATAGCATTGTTCCTAAATACACTACAAAAATATGGTTATAATATCACAGTAATGTGATATACATTTCATACAAGAATGGATCACCATATATATTGTTAATGCAAGCAGACACCCAAGACCAAACGATAATGATGTGATAATAATGTGTTACTATATAGCACTTACTCTTAAGCGCTTTATGTCGAACAAATATACATTCAATATCTGGGATGGTACTCATTTATCAACCTCAAAAGGATGATAAACTGAGTTGGCCTTGCCGGTATTCGAACCTGCTGCAGATCACACACACATTGCAGCAGCAAGTGCTCAATGAGCTATCTTACTGGCTATGGTGAAATGAGCAATTACATGTCTCAACGTTCTCATAGACAGAAAGCCAATTACACTCTTTTGTGGATACCATTAAACTGCTAACTGAGATTTAACAGCAGGCCAGTTCATCTGCATGCCTGGTGCAAAGTTGGCCACATGTCAAGCTTTCATAGATCTACTTTTCAGGCTTCAGAGGTTGGCAAAATACATACCATTGGGAGGGTTTATAACTGTGTATTACAGAATTTAGAGTAGTGCAGGGAAAGCAGCGCACACACACGGCATTACGTACCCTGGGCACTCGTTACCTCATACATGCAAACAAACATCCCGACCACCATGCCATGGAGATAGGAAAGATTGCAACAAAGCATTGATTGTGGCACAATGAAATCAAGGGCCACTTTGTGTGCTATGGTCAAACATTTCTACATTGTACACAAGCTTTTAGGTGCAAGGATTTTGTCAAGTGACAGAGGACACCGAAAAGAATTTCTTGTGATAATCGTAACAGAGACAACCGCAGAAAAAAAACATGGGATAACTGTAACTTGCGAAAAGCAAATTACATAGTCCGAAATGGATGCTTATTCTACTCTAATTGCTCTTTAGAAGTTTTTGTCTGCATTGTAAATTTGAGGTGTTTAAGAACAGACTAAATGAGTGACTCACCCCTGAAGTGTGCCTGAAATAAACCTTTAATGAGTCTAGCAATTATTGTATAGAATTCCAGAAAGACAAATTATTTGTTATTCCTATTCTTTCTTATTTAGGGTCACTGCTCAAAGTGTTACACCTGTGGAACCCCCTGTTTTTTTTTCATGAGGACTGAACAAGAACACCAGCTACTCCAGAAACAGAAAGCCACATGGCGCTGGCCAAGACCGAGGAGCTTCCATTAAAAAAAAAACGTTATTTTTTATTGGTAGCGAGAGAGACCTCAAGGGTCACAAATGACGTCCCAGCTCTACGTGTGTGTCAGTCCTATTGTCATGATGCCCGCTCCCGGGGAGCCGGTTCAAGCCCTGCGTCCCCGAAAGCAGACATCCAGTCCCCAAGGAAGGACCCAGCAACCCCATATATGGGCCCTTTGGACAGTGTCCTGGCGCCTATGGCGCCAGGCTCATAAAAGACATCAGGCTCATTATGGAAGTGCTTGGGTGCACTTACCTGATGCAGACCATGGTGCAGGATCCCGGCCTCCTTGAGGCCTGAAAGGAACTACTTTACCTGTGGGACTAATTTACTATCTGGGCGTGGTCGGGGAAGGATACATACCTGATTGGAGGAAGGATACATACCTGGAACTTCTTCCAAGGCTATTTAAACCCCACCCGAACAGCCACACGTGCTTCACGTTGTTCTGCATCTAGCAGCTGGACGCTCACCGTGTCTGCTCCTGCATCCTGACTTCTGCCACGCCTGCCAGCATCCTGGATCACCTGCAAAGGAAGAGAAGAAGAGAACAGAAGAAGGAAAAGTCCTTACCTGCTAAATCCGCATCCTGGAGACATCTCGCCGACAATCCTGAAAAGGAAGACTTTTATTTAAAAGCTCATCGCGTCAATCGCTGCAGCGCCGCATTCCACTCACCTTTACAGGGCGCCTCCATGTTCAGCAGCGATCATCCGGATTCGCAGTCACGCCCCAGCGCCTAGGGAGAAAAAGACCAGAACAAAAGGTGAGAGAGAGAAGGGAATAAGGAAAGATAAATCTCCATGTTAAGACTTACCTGTTGATTCATTCCCTCTTCATTTCTGGTCCGTGCCGCATCCTGGCATTTCCGGACCCCAGCCCCTAGGGGGAAAAAGAGACATCAGCGTTAATGAGCGAATGAAAAGACATTACCAAAAAACGCTCATTAAAGACTTACCTGATTTCTACAAGGATTTCACCTCTCATCTCGGATCGGTGCCTGTTCCCCGGCATTCCGTACCCCGGCCCCTATGGGGAAAAAGACACAAGCATTAGAACATTAAGGCATGGACACAAGGGGAACCTCTTATCAAAAAACTTACCTGGAAGCCAAGCAAGTTTGGTTCTCACCAATCCGAAAATCCAGTGAAGTAACTGGATACCAACGCGCCCCTGCATCAGAAGCAGGATGGAGAGCTCGTCCTTCCAGACCCTAAGGGGGCCCGGTCCAGTCCGTCTTCCGAACTCTGCGCATCACCTTAGAAGAGGTCACAGCAGCGCGAACCAGGCCAGCGCCTCCGTGGGAGTCAGGTGAGCGTTACACCTATAGACACACTTTAAAATAAATCAGGCTTAAAGTACACATTATACAGTTCATTTGGCATCAGGGCCATCCCTTACTGGGGTAATGTGTGACTGAGGCAGTTCATTTCACCGAAATACCGGGAGGGAAGGCCAGTGATTTTTAGGCCTCAGACTACCAGTGGAGTCAACATTGTGTGCAGCGTTCAGACAGAAAAAGTGAAACAACTGCCGAAAAACACATAGGCAGATGGAATCTCTTTTAGTGTTTATTTGTCAAATCAAGTCTGATGTGTCAGTATTAGAATATATACACTAGGATTTACAAACAGAAGCCATATTGCGCCGTACAAACCACACTCTGCAGGATCCATCCCTGGGACTGGAATCAAGGCAATGCTGGCCTCCTTCTTGGATCATATTTCTCTACTGAATAATACTACGAGGAATCACAGAAGGGTTCCGAGGAGGGTGAGAGGGGAAAGTGGGAGGCTGATTGCATTACCCCACAGACAGTTAATCCCCTATTTTTGCCTACAGAAGGATACTTCTGCGAGCCAGACAAGCCAGATTTGGGGGCCCGGTCCAGTCCGTCTTCCGAACCCTGCGCATCACCTTAGAAGAGGTCACAGCAGCGCGAACCAGGCCAGCGCCTCCGTGGGAGTCAGGTGAGCGTTACAGAACGCGAAGCCTTCCTACAAATTCCCACTCAGGCGCTATGGAAAGTTCTGAGACTGATCAGTTCGCCCAATTACTGGGGGAATTACGGGCCGAAGTACATGCCGCTTGTCAAGAGACTAATGCCCTCAGGAGAGAATTAATAATATCAAAGGAAAGAACTGATGACCTGGCCAGACAGCTTTTGCAAGGTCAAGCTGGGCAAACTCCTCTACCCGGTTCCGGAGGGAACCCCGCTCCTGTGGTTTCCAGTAACCCTGTGCAGATTAATCTACCTGGAAACGTGCCGCTGGCCCCACCCGAACGCTTTGCTGGGGACCCCAAACGATTCGCGTATTCATGAATCAGTGTCGTTTGCACTTCCTATGCAGACCTGGGGCCTTCCCTAATGATCAGACCAAGGTAGCCTTTGTATTATCATATCTCAGTGGCTGCGCTGCCGATTGGTCAGTTCCACTGGTTACTCAAGATGACCCGATTCTCCGTGATTTTCAAAGGTTTCAAGCAAGCATGGAAAGGTTATTTGCTCGACACTCTAAGGGGCAGGCTCTGGATGACGAACTTCTATCCCTGTGACAGGGCAATCAGGACCTCCTATCCTATATTGCAACCTTTAATAGACTAATTGTGGAAACGGGATGGCCCGAGGATAAAAGAGTCACGTTGTTTTATCGAGGCCTATGCGGAGAACTTAAACATGTCTTGGCCCAAGTTGTAAATCCGCCCCAAGAATGCACAGAGTATATAGACTTAGTGGTCCAATTGGATCACAGACTTCAAAACAGTAAAGCAGATCGGTCCAGGTTTGAGACCCGGGTGTTGGTCAAGACCCATGCTAATCCCAAGGGAGTTGATGTCTCTGAGCCTATGCAAATTGGAGGGGTTAAAGGACCCTTAACTCAAAAGGAACGTGAAAGGAGGCGGCAGTTAAAATTATGTCTTTATTGTGGGAATTCTGGACATTTTCTACGAGATTGCCCGGCAAAACCGCCCCGAAAGGCGGTAGGAGCCGCTGATAAAAACCATGAAGGCTCTGTTTCGGGAAACGACTCCGCCCGACAAGTGTAGGGGTCTGCTTGCCGAGCTTGAAAACTAACTCTCAGACATCACATTTCATTGTGCCAATGGTTCTCGTAGATCCAGAACAGCCTAAGCGGTTGCATGCAATAAAGGCATACATCGATAGTGGGGCTATTGGAAACTATGTGGATCATGAATTGGTCTCTAGGATTAACCTCCCTCTCCGTCCTAAAACCAGCAAAGATGTCATCACCACAGTCGATGGAACCGAAATTGCCTCTGGACCGGTAACACATTCCACTACTGAGGTGACTCTTATTGGTCCCGACGGCCATCGGGAGGGTGCTGTGTTTGATGTAATCAAGGCTCCACAGTTTCAGGTTATTCTTGGAATCCCTTGGTTAGAGACACATAATCCTTGAATTGATTGGTGAGCTAAGAGAATAACCTTCCCGGATTGTACACAAACCTGATACCCAGAAAACCTGAAGATTAATCTAGCATCTGTAACCTCTGCCTCCATGCAACTACCTCCGGAATACCAAGACTTTCAGGACGTCTTCCAAAAGGAACAGGCCAACACCTTACCTCCTCACAGATCGTACGATTGCCAAATCGATCTGGTGCCCGGTGCACAACCCCCTTGTAGCAGGATTTATGCCCTTACCGAACCTGAGAATCTGCATTTGAGACAATATTTGGATCAATACCTAGCTAATGGTTTTATTCGCCCGTCAAAGTCCCCGGCATCCTCGGCTTTGTTCTTCGTGCCCAAAAAAGAAGGCGACCTTAGAACTTGTATCAATTACCGCGCAATGAACCTGATAACGGTTAAAAACCTTTATCCTCTGCCTCTGATCCCTGAACTCCTTGACCAGGTGAAAGACGCTTGCATATACACCAAGTTAGATATCCGGGGGGCTTATCATCTGGTACGAGTTAAAGAAGGCAATGAATGGAAAACTGCCTTCCGTACTAAATACGGATTATTCGAGTACCAGGTGATGCCTTTCGGATTGTGTAACGCGCCGGCTGCCTTCCAATACTTCATGAATGATGTCCTTCGGGAAATCATCGATGTTTGTGTTGTCGTATATATCGATGACATTCTGGTGTACTCCTCTTCGGAATCTGATCACAGAAAACACGTCAGGGCAGTACTTGAAAAACTGCGCCAACACAAACTATTTGCTAAATTGGAGAAATGTGTTTTCCATACCACAGAAGTCGAGTTTCTAGGTTTCATCCTGACACCCAAAGGAGTCCGAATGGACTCAAGAAAAGTGGATGCCATCCTCAAATGGCCATCACCTAGCTCTGTAAAAAGGGTTCAAAGCATGCTCGGCTTTGCCAATTTCTATCGCAGGTTTATCCCGGAATTTTCACGCGTGGTACAACCCATTACTGCACTCTTGAGGAAAAATAAACGTTTTGAATGGTCTGAAGAAGCCGAGCAGGACTTTCAGGATTTAAAAGCTAAGTTTACCGCACCTATATTGAAACACCCGCATCCAGATCTCCCTTATGTCGTCGAGACTGACGCATCCAGCCTAGCCATGGGAGCTGTCCTGTCCCAAAGGGATCCCGAAACCAACCAACTGCATCCCGTAGCATTTTGGTCCAGAAAATTCTCGGCACCCGAGGTTAATTATGCAATCACGGACAAAGAACTGTTAGCCATTAAGTCCGCTTTTAAAGCCTGGCGGCATTATCTGCTTGGCGCTCGACATACCATCACAGTGATCACTGATCACCGGAATTTACAGAATTTGAAAACCGCCAAGGCTCAGTCATCACGGCAGCTCCGATGGGCTTTGTTTTTCACTGAATTTGATTTCGTGATTACCTATCGACCTGGCTGCAAGAATGGCAATGCAGACGCCTTATCCCGAATTGGAATGGGAGAATCTAATACAAACTCAGAACCAGTACCAATAATTCCCGAACAGAGGATTCTAGGCATGACTTTGTTACAGACGCTTGAAGACATTCAAGCCAGAGTGAAACAACTCCTGGACCCTACAACCTTACAGGATTGGATACAAAAGGGATCAGACTTTACCATAGATAATGGTTTACCTTATTTCCAAGGACGCTTATTCCTGCCACATAAGGAATTACACGAACTAGTTATTTCCGGTTATCATGATGCATTAATAGAGGGACACCCCGGTATTGCCAAGACAGAGGAAACGGTGAAACGACAATTTTGGTGGCCCTCTTGGTGAAAAGATGTTAAATCTTTTGTGATGTCCTGTGGTGTTTGCGCCCAAAATAAAAGTCAAAAGAAAAGACCAGCCGGTCTCCTTCAACCTCTAGACATACCGCCAGCACCCTGGCACACCCTATCAATGGATTTTATTAGGGACCTGCCTCCTTGTTCGGGTACAATACTATTCTGGTAATTGTGGATTTGTTTTCCAAAATGGCCCACTTTATTCCTTTGAAAGGTTTACCTTCAGCTTCTGTCCTAGCCAAAGAATTCCTCGAAAATATTGTTCGGCTACATGGATTCCCATCTATACTAATCTCTGACCGGGGAAGCCAATTCATTTCCCACTTCTGGCGCAAATGTTGTCAAATGGCGCAGATGGACGTAAGATTATCGACCAGTCACCACCCTCAGACCGATGGTCAGACCGAGAGAACAAATCAGACCCTTGAGCAATACTTACGGTGTATGTTACAGCAATCTGAAAGCAACTGGAAAGACATTCTTTGGATAGCCGAATACGCATATAATAATTCGGTACACTCTGGAACTGGCCACAGTCCTTTTTATACTTTGTTTGGGCATCACCCTCGAACCTCAAACCTTGACTCACCTCAGAACCTCGGAATGCCTGCAGTAGAACATCTGCATTCTGCAATTACCCAAGCCTTCAAAGAGGCAATTACGCATTTACAACAAGCCAAGAGAAAATACAAGGAGAATGCTGATCTACATCGGAGTGAAGCACCTCCGTATCAGATTGGGGATCAAGTGTGGTTAGCTACCAGACATTTACCACTCAAAGGGCCTCGAACTTTTGACCCAAAATATCTGGGACCTTATTCTATTACGGCAATAATTAACCCAGTGGCTGTTAAACTTGATTTACCAGCTAGTATGCGAATTCAACCTGTTTTTCATGTGTCACTTCTGAAACCAGTGGTACCCGGAACCCGACTACTCAAACCTCCAGAACCTATTCTAATAGATGGGGAGCCCGAATTCGAAGGGAAGAACATTTTAGACTCAAAAATGTTTAGGTCAAAACTGTTCTACCTAATTGATTGGAAGGGGTACGGACCTCAGGAGAGGTCGTGGGAACCCAGCGACCATGTGCATGCACCTCGATTAGTCAGGAAATTCCACCGACTCTTCCCAGACAAACCAAAACCCCCGGAGGGAACAACCTTGGGAGGGGCCTTGGGGGGGAGTGCTGTCATGATGCCTGCTCCCGGGAAGCCGGTTCAAGCCCTGCGTCCCCGAAAGCGGACATCCAGTCCCCAAGGAAGGACCCAGCAACCCCATATAGGGGCCCTTTGGACAGTGTCCTGGCGCCTATGGCGCCAGGCTCATAAAAGACATCAGTCCTGGCGCCATAGGCGCCAGGCTCATTATGGAAGTGCTTGGGTGCACTTACCTGATGCAGACCATGCTGCAGGATCCCGGCCTCCTTGAGCCCTGAAAGGAACTACTTTACCTGTGGGACTAATTTACCATCCGGGCGTGGTTGGGGAAGGATACATACCTGATTGGAGGAAGGATACATACCTGGAACTTCTTCCAAGGCTATTTAAACCCCACCCGAACAGCCACACGTGCTTCGCGTTGTTCTGCATCTAGCAGCTGGACGCTCACCGTGTCTGCTCCTGCATCCTGACTTCTGCCACGCCTGCCAGCATCCTGGATCACCTGCAAAGGAAGAGAAGAAGAGAACAGAAGAAGGAAAAGTCCTTACCTGCTAAATCCGCATCCTGGAGACATCTCGCCGACGATCCTGAAAAGGAAGACTTTTATTTAAAAGCTCATCGCGTCGATCGCTGCAGCGCCGCATTCCACTCACCTTTACAGGGCGCCTCCATGTTCAGCAGCGATCATCCGGATTTGCAGTCACGCCCCAGCGCCTAGGGAGAAAAAGACCAGAACAAAAGGTGAGAGAGAGAAGGGAATAAGGAAAGCTAAATCTCCATGTTAAGACTTACCTGTTGATTCATTCCCTCTTCATTTCGGGTCCGCGCCGCATCCTGGCATTTCCGGACCCGGGCCCCTAAGGGGAAAAAGAGACATCAGCGTTAATGAGCGAATGAAAAGACATTACCAAAAAACGCTCATTAAAGACTTACCTGATTTCTACAAGGATTTCACCTCTCATCTCGGGTCGGTGCCTGTTCCCCGGTATTCCGTACCCCGGCCCCTATGGGGAAAAAGACACTAGCATTAGTACATTAATGCATGGACACAAGCGGAACCTCTTATCAAAAAACTTACCTGGAAGCCAAGCAAGTTTGGTTCTCACCAATCCGAAAATCCAGTAAAGTAACTGGATACCAACGCGCCCCTGCATCAGAAGCAGGATGGAGAGCTCGTCCTTCCAGACCCTAAGGTGAGACGCTACGAGGAATCACAGAAGGTTTTCGAGGAGGGTGAGAGGGGAAAGTGGGAGGCTGATTGCATTACCCCGCAGACAGTTAATCCCCTATTTTCGCCTACAGAAGGATACTTCTGCGAGCCAGACAAGCCAGATTTGGGGGCCCGGTCCAGTCCGTCTTTCGAACCCTGCGCATCACCTTAGAAGAGGTCACAGCAGCGCGAACCAGGCCAGCGCCTCCGTGGGAGTCAGGTGAGCGTTACACCTATAGACACACTTTAAAATAAATCAGGCTTAAAGTATACATTATACAGTTCATTTGGCATCAGGGCCATCCCTTACTGGGGTAATGTGTGACTGAGGCAGTTCATTTCACCGAAGTACCGGGAGGGAAGGCCAGTGATTTCTAGGCCTCAGACTACCAGTGGAGTCAACATTGTGTGCAGCGTTCAGACAGAGAAAGTGAAACAACTGCCGAAAAACGCATAGGCAGATGGAATCTCTTTCAGTGTTTATTTGTCAAATCAAGTCTGATGTGTCAGTATTAGAATATATACACTAGGATTTACAAACAGAAGCCATATTGCGCCGTACAAACCACACTCTGCAGGATCCATCCCTGGGACTGGAATCAAGGCAATGCTGGCCTCCTTCTTGGATCATATTTCTCTACTGAATAATACCAATGTTCTGAACGAACCTTTCAGATGGTCTGCTAGTTGGTCCATGAACAATTTGTAAAATGGCCTTGTTGGATAGTCTACTCCCAGTGGCCTGCTAGGTTTATAGGCTTTGATGACTTCAAGTGTCTTTGCTTTTCTATGGTCTACCTTTCACACACATTTGTCATCTACATTATTAGCGTTTGGCTAATTCCCCTAGTCTGTCCCAATTTTGTCCCCTCCCTGAAGATTTTGAGAATGCCACTGAACAATTGAGATTAGCTTTTTTGGGCATTTTTTAGGTCTACCATCAGAGCTACTAACTACACTTCCAGCTTGGCTTGGGGCATTTTAGGGAGTCTACTCCAATTTTCGGAAAAAGAAATGGCTTTTCCAAAATAATTGTTTAAATGAGTCCCAGGCAGCACATGTTTTGGTTGCTTGAGTCTTGTTTTGACTAAAGTAATTGACTATGCAAAGTCTCAGACTGTCCTTATTTATTGTGCCTTTTCCAAGAGAGTCTTTTTACCACTGCATCAACTGGCTCCTTGCCCATTGAATTAATTGTATTTGAACTATCAAGGGAGGATGATCTTAAATCACTATGATTTCATATTTATCCATGGGGATCTTCGCAATAAATGCCCTGCTTGAGAAGCAGTCATCGATTCGTGTTAAGGATCCATGAATGTGAGAGAGGAATGTAAACTCTAACCTGTGCATAACTAACTCCATGCATCTACTAAACCCATGTCCTTGAGGTTGCTGTCCATAAAGTACTGCAGTATTATTCCATCCTTTTCCTCCCATAAATCTGTGCACTTCCAAAATTCACAGACTGTTTGACTTCCCTTTAGTATAATGAATCCCACTGCAAGTTATGCCAGTGTTTTCCACTGCAAGTTATGCCAGTGTTTTCAGGAAAGAAAACCGAATTACATGTTTTGTGAGGTATTAATTTATTTTACATTTATGGAAAGAAACCTAGACATTGCTTTTTGTGTACCTTTTAAAATACTTTTGTGTGTGCCCTCTGTCCAACCTATCACCAAGATTATTATTTTTCCTTTAGTTTAAATGTCCAACTCTTTCCTCTCAGCACATCCTTTCGCACACTCTCTCCTGTCCCACTCTATCCCCCTTGTCTGACATTTTGCTTAAACACTCTAGCTACATGTAGCCTTACTGTGTATTCAGTGTGCAGCTCTGTGTGCCCTGAGGGGTGTCCAAAATAATGTGGAGTTCTACAGGCTGCTAATTAAGTAATCATACCCAATCTAACAAGCCGGATTGGGTGGGTGCAGCCCGGGGTCCAAGTTACAGCCCCAAGTGTATTGAGGGCCTTAATGATGGACCCCGGTGGCATTATTACCCGATTCGGTCCACCAGATCGGATAGCAATCTGCAAACCCGGGGTGCTGACAGCAATGTATTTTGTATGAATTAACGGGACACCTTGTGGAATCCCGTTAATTCCTGCTAAATATTTAAGCAAGATGGCCACCCAAGCAGAACCTGTCTTCCATTTCCATGGTGGCCCTGGAGGCTGGAGCGGAGGGCTGCAGTTTAGACGGCACAAAGCACAATAAGGTGAGTAGTGTAGGGGTGGGGAGGGCCGGGAACAGTGACCAAGGCAAGGGGAGCGTGGGGAAAAGATGGCGGGTCAGGGGAGAACACACCAGGTTGCTTGGAACCTGGCGTTAAAACAGTAGATTTAGCCTGCAATACAAGTAACCTATTGGATGGCTTCCCCTGGCCCGGTAGTAATAGAACATATGCTACTTATTGGGATTTGGAATTTGTTGCGCAATACTACATATCAAAAATATAATTCTACCAATTGAATAATACATATTGTTTTCTTTATCTTTTGTTCCTCTTCGCCCTCCATTTCCCTATCCTCCTCTCGTTTATTTATAGCAATTAGATTAATTTTCTAATTATTGTATGTGCACCTTTATTATTAGCTGCGATAAAACAATATTGGAAGTGTGTGTCAAGGACAACATTTCATTTTTTCTAAAGGGCATTTCAATTGTAACAGGGATTGTAAGACAGGTAAAGCCTTGGAAAAGCACCAGCAGTGTGAAACACATGTTGGCGACACGGGGCAGGCTAAAAAGGCAAGAGAGACAAGACTATGAGACTAGAGAAAGAAAAATGTACGTAAATAATCAGGTATTTGTTTACGGTGTATGGCAACTATTCAAATGTACAGAGATTATCATTTTAGTCTTAACAAATGTTTTCGTATCATACTACATAGTCTCACACTATAATCACATTTAAAGTCAATGCTGCTGGAGTTTTCTATGGGTACATTATTATTTTCAATCTAGAGCAATCAGATCTTTATGGCAATTTAAGTTTGAATGATTTGATGTGATTTCCACTCTCCGCATCTAATCCGTCCTCCCCTAAAACGGATGCTGTAGATTGAGGTGCATTAATTGGGCAGTGTGAGTAGGTAGAATGAGGTAGAATGAGGTAGAATGGATTGCTGTGGATCAGGGGTGAAGTGCACATGTCAGCTGTGTTGGTCTAAGTACAGGATCAATGAGGTTTGAATGATCTTCAGGGAGTCATTTTAAGATGAACCTGATTGCAAATGTGTCTGCAAGCCATTATTTGCAAGCAAAATGTATATATTTAGTAAAAAGTAGAGTGAAGGTGATTTCAGATGTTTTTTACCCTTCATATTTAAACTCTGTTCGCAAAAGTAGAACATTGCATGAAGGGGTCTCAACAGCACGTAAGTGCTATCGTTGGAGGTACTCTGCAGGCAATTAGCATCTTTCAGAAAACTAGCTGGCCAGGGGGAGATGATTTGTTAAACTCCTGACATCTATTGGAGACGCATATTATGAAGTTTAGGCTTAACCTACTGGATCCCTTGGAAGTAATCGTCCCCAATTTAAAATACCATTTGAGCTTCATCATTATAAATTGTGTAAAAGACCCTTAACGATCAAAACGACTTAGCATGTCTGGAGACTGAACGATTAAGAGTCCTAAGATTAGGGTCATCTGTGGTAGATAAAGAATTGATGACATCTGAGAGTTTTTGGTCTATATGTATACATGGAGAACAGTCGTCTTCAACTATTACGTTAGTCACTTCATGGAAAGATATAGAGAAAAGGTGGAGCCAACTGTGATTTTATTAAGTTTTGGTTTCATGAATTAACTAGCAAAAGTACCCATTCTCCGAAGCGGTTCTGTAGACAGACATGATAACACTCTCATTAGTTGTTGGAATTGAATGATCCTGTAGGTCGCTGTTCTGCCTGACCCTGGAGTGGTGCAGTTATTTGCAGTGCATTGCGGTGTCGGGACCGGTTGAGAAACAACATTTTTTCTTTCCCTTCCTGCTGAACATGGTTTACGGCTTTGTTGGCAGGCCACAAACCCAAAAACAAATTGTAACTTTTGCTGAAATCTAGGGAAAGGGGTGGGGTGTCCAAATGTCATGTAGCCAGTAATGTCTGGAGGGTCCTAAGAGGTATCTATGCAGAATTTGGTGCAGATTGATGAAACTGTGTGGAATTGTATACGGAACAACGCTTCGCTAAGCCACAAAGCAATTTTGACGTTTGCTGAAATCCAGGTAGGGGTCGGGTGCCCAAATGTTATGTAGCCAGTAATTTCTGGAGGGTTGCTAACAGGTAACTATGCAAACTTTGGTGCAGATTGGTGAAACGGTGTGGAATTGTATAAGGAATAACACTTCATTCACGCCACAAACCCACACACAACTTTTGAATTTTATGTATATATAAAAGATGTTCAGCAATTAATTTTAATATATGTAACATATGTTTTTCTTTATATTAGTCTAAAGGTTTCATTGTAAACCATACAAGCACCTGATAAAATAAAATGACTCGTTAGTTCCTTTAATATCACTTCTGTGGCAATATGTTGACTAGAGATACTAAGGTCATAGGCCCTTTTACTACAACTGCTTAATCCTTCGAGCATTACAGGCCTGGCTCTTCCTGTGCTCTAGGCCAGGAGGATAGCTCAGGGGCAACAAGGTCACCTATAAAAACCACCCGTGATAATAAATAGATCCTTTTTATAATTAGAATTGTTCTTTTATAACGCGCTTAATACCTGAGAACGTTTTCTAAGTGCAAGACTGGGATTCAAACCTGTGTTGAAATTCGTTGTCTTGTTTCCAAGGCAACACGTTTCCCCTGAGCTATCTTCCTGGCAATCAAGGGATGTGAAAGAAGCAGAAATTCAAACACTGATGTTCAAGGAAAGGGGGCAGGGGTGCTTTCATTGGTAGCAGCCATAGAAGGATAGAAGGAACCCTGGAGCCCTTTTATAGGCACCAACCTGTCCTGTAATCTTCCAAAGTCCCATGACATGACTAATCACAAGATCTACTAACACATCCTGCCTGGTGGTGCCCAGGTACAACCTGAAAAGAGCTGGTGGAACCAGTTTCCCAGTTCTAGCCACCCAATTGTGGAATACTCTTCCACAGGACATCAAAACTATTCAAGCCTTTGTAAAATTCAGAAGTCAAGTCATCACTTGGTTACTTAATAAAGACTAACACCATTCACCCCACACCTGTTACTTCGCCTCACTCCCCTTATCATATATATATATATATATATTCACCTTTTTATATTATACATTCTCCCCACGCACCCTCACTTATGCATTTATATTTGAACTCATTACTTGTTATTTGTTTCTATTACTACATCATTTAACCATTGTCTATATTGGTATCATGTAACCACTTCCTTTACCTAAGCGCCCAGATACCTCCGGGTCAGGCGCGCTATATAAATAAAACAAACAACCAAACAAACAAAACAAACTTGAAAGAAATATGATGCCATTGTATCAGCGTTTATCTGGAAATGTTCTTACAAGAATAGCAAAGGAACACTCTACAGATTTTAAAAAGTGGCAGCATACTTTTCTAAGCAGTAACATTTGTAATATTGTATGTAAATCTAATGGGCAATTGTATAGCGTCTTTCACCATTGGTAGGTCTCAACGTGCTGTAGGTTGAATGCCCTTGGGAGACCAAAGTCCAAGTATGGGAAATTCATCAGAGAGCTATAGAATGCATCTGTGCCTTTTAGCCGATGCAAAGGTAGGTAGGGGTGGCCAATTTAGCATTTATACAGCGCTACCAATCCTCAGGTATCTGAGTGCTGCTTATTATTTCCCAAGGTGTGTTGTGCTCATTTATTGACCTCTGAAGGATGAAAGGCTGAGTTTGGCCCTGCTGGGGTTCAACCCTGTGTCAGCAGGCTCTGCACAGATGTCAAAGCAAACACTCTACTCGATGTGCTATCGGACCGGCCTCAAGTCCCTGCTAGTCACCCATGTTGAGCAGGCAAGTGGGTGGGTGCAGAGAGGTAGTCCTGGTCCTGAATAGTATGCGAGACAGCTAATATGTGTGCAGCTAGATCGATTTGTATCATGGGGGATAGCTGTATTCTAATGGCATAGGTGCTGTGCAAAGTATGTGAAGTGGGGGGGTGCATTATGTGTGCAGCTAGAACGAATTTTATCTTGGGGGCATAGCTGCATTCTAATGGCAGCGGTGTTAAACAATGAGGGTCATTCCGAGTTTGGAGGTAGCCCTGGTGCTATTTGCACCATGGCTGCCGCCAAACTCGGATCCGGTTCCGTGGTGTCGGAATGGGGACTTACCGGGACATTCCGACCTATACGGACCCAGTAAGTCCCCATTTCGAAAACCATTTCCCATTCCCATTTGAGCCCCCCCAGGGCTCAATGGGAATGGGGAAGGAGCTAATTACGGGCCCGCAAATTGCGGGCTCGTTATTAGCTCCATGGTCCCTTAACGGGTCCCGCTAAGGGACCCTGGTGGGACCCGCTAAGGGACCTCGTAATAGGGCGGTAGGGGGTTAACGGCACCGGCATCCTTATCGGTGCCGTTAACCCCCTACCGGCAGGGTCGGAATTACACCCAATGTGTCTTAGAGTAGTGCATGTAGTGGACAGGTGCCGAGTTAGTTTCAAGTAGGCCAGCCTAAAAATGTCATCTAAAGTGCGATCCCTTGGCTACTCTCATAAATTAATCTAAATGTAACCCATTGTCTGCCCTCGTGAATTCATCTAAAGTGTGATACCGTGGTAGTCACTACTGATCCCTGTACTCTTACAGAGCAGTAGTACTTTCTTCACTCAAAGACAGGAGAAAGGAAAGTACAGCATTTCAAATGACAGGACTTGCATTTTTATGGCAGGAATACATTGGCATGGGTACAAGTACACTCTAAAGGAACTTTTAAATGGGACTTTTGGTATGATAAAGGGGGGGGGGGTTGCTTATATTAACCCACCCCATTGACATAAGAGAGATATTCTTGCCTCGCTCACCCAAGCCAAACCTCAACACCGACCCTGTAGGCCGTACGCTCAAAATCAGTGACCCACTTAAGCGCAACACTGTGCTGGTTTTGAGGGGCCAGGGCTGACCATGAACATAATTTAAGGGGTTAATGGACGAACGGAAGACTTCTTTGTTTTTTGCCTGAAAGCCGGAGAAGTTCACGAAGGCAGATGGTTAAGTATTATTACCCGGTGATATTTCGGCGTGTAGCACGCGCATGTGTTACCTATTACTATATACACATGTTTGGTGCAACGCCATTCGCCCGCCTCCATTTATGATATATTTAGATCAATCTGTAACGTGAATTTCTTTCGTCCCCACTTCGCGGCTTGTACAAGACGCGAGGCGGCGTATGATCAAGCTGCTGGCCGTCTAGGGGATGCTCTGTAGCTATTCTTTCTCTCAGCCCCGTCCGTTGCTATGCGAGATGCTGAGATGTGGCTTGTTGTGGGTGGGTGTCTCCCTTAGCAACCGGAGCCGAGATGCTGCAATCCCGCACGTATCTAAGTGGGGAATCCTGGTCCGGGCGCTCAGCGCGGAGGCCCCCCATCGACTCCCCAAAGCCGACTCGAATGCAAATGAACACCACGATGTTTCCTCTTTGGAACTCGGAAGTGCAGAACAGCAGAGCTCGGCCTTTCCCGTCATCTTGGGGGTGATGAGTTCTGACAGGCCAGTCAACAGTAGTTGGACTTACCTCGGAGGGGGGAGATTACTTTTCAGAGTTTTAGAATCCAGCCCATTAGCACATTCGGACCTCTGAGGGATGTACAGTGTGATGTACACAGTGCCGGTGCCTCGTAAGGCATTTCATACTAGGAGCTTACGCGCGCATTTTCATGCGTAAGTGCAGGTGAGCAGCCGTGTTGCAGAAGAGAGACATTTGACGCCCGCCAGCATTTAGCCTAATATAAAAAGACCCAGGCAGTACCTGAGGCGAGCAGATGCATTGTTATCTTGATCCACTTTGGGAAATGCCTGCAAATGCATTGCAATTACATGTTGGTATGTGTGCAAGATGGCTCCTCGGGGTTTGCATTTCACTGGCTCCAATGATATTTTTTTCTTATACATCCACGTGCAGCGAGGCCACCAAAAGTGGCAGAAGGGCGCTGGACAAAGACCCCTTGCATGACCTTACTTCACATTTGTGTCTTGCATGGAAATGATTTGTCCAGCACAGCTGCGCCCACAATTGCTCATACTGCAGCCTAGGTGTCCAGCCTTTAGACAGCAGGACTATCCCCCAAATTGCACATACTGCACTGTACATGGTCCGACTTTGAACTGCGCACCATTCCCGTAAATTGCCTATACTGCAACCAAGGTCAGGCTTTCGACGGCAGTGCTCCTCCCTAAACTGCGTATACTGTACCTTGCATGCTCATAGTTTAGACTGCAGAGCTACTGAAGAGCCCAGGCGCCATAAGAAGATTGAACAGGCAACCAAAGGGAACCCACATGGGCAACCCCTATGTCTTTTAACACCTTTTGGAACCACCTTCTAAAGGATGCTGGTCCAATTCTCTGACGTTCATCACAGAAACCATAACAGATGGTGTAAAATTTGTGAATACCAGCGCACACGTCATTAAACCACGCCTTACTCTAGAAAGGCAGCTTCTCGCCCCCTTCCTATCTTTTGCAGTGTAAATAGATTTTAATTCGTAAGGCGATGCCTACCTGGCTGTGGGAGAATCACTGAGTCATAGCGGATACCGTGTGCATATTGAATTTGCTCATCCCTGACAGACGCTTCCTATCCCTGGAAAGGCAGATGCACTCACCTCTCCTGCTGCCGTTCGCCGCTCCTGCATCTTCTCAGCCAGGCCCACTGTCGTCCAACTATATATACACTCCAGGTCTGCTCGCCCGCCCTGCTGGCCTTGACATGCCCCTGGCCCGCCCATCGGCCAACCGACATCAGTACATCACCTCCGACAAAGCCCCAGAGAAGTATGGGACAAGTCTGACACTGCAGCTTGCCTCCAAGAGTGGCTGGATGCCTGGGGACTGACCGGCTGCTGTGCCGTGAGCTGTACCTGCACACCCTCCACCTGAGTGCATGCGCCAATTCTGTGAAGCAGAGACCTGCCACTCTTCTTGGGGAAGCTTCCCACTCACCTCTCCTGCTGTGGTTTGCTGCTCCTGCACATCTGGGCCTGCTGTGGTCCAACACCACATCCACTCCATGTCCGACCACCCTGATGGCTTTGACATACCCCCTTGCCTGCCCATTGGCCTCTGGACTTTTTTACATCATGTCCGGGCAAAGACCCGGGAGAGGTCTGGGACAAGTCTGACGCTGCTGTCTGCAGCTGTACAGTGCAGCTTGCCTCCAGGAGTGGCTAGACACCTGATGATTGACCTGCTCCTGTGCCGTGCACTGTGCCTGCACACTGTGCCTGCACAACCCACCAACTGAGTGCCTGTGGTAACACTGGGAAGCAGAGACCTGTTGCTCCTCTTTGGCAAGCATCCCACTCACCTCTCCTGCTGCGGTTTGCTGCTCCTGCACCTGCTCATCCAGGCTTGCTGTGGTCCAACACCACATACATTTCATGTACACCCATCCAGCTGGCTTTGACATACACCCTGGCCTGCCCATTGGCCTCCGGACCTTTTTACATCATGTCCGGGCAAAAGCCTAGGAGAGGTCTGGGACAAGTCTGATGCTGCTGTCTACCTGTCACAGTGCAGCTTGCCTCGAAGACTGTCTGGATGCCTGGGGATTGACCTACTGCTGTGCAGTGAGCTGTGCCAGCACACCCACTGGCTTAAGGGTGTTATTCATATCCTTTTGCTATCTTTAGGTATTTCTTGGAGAATAAGTTCTAAGTTGTCAATCTCCTTGGGTACCAAACAGGATAATATAGATGAAGTAGTAGCGGAAGGATATTCTTTCCACTTTTTCAGGAGATTCACGTGGTAGAGGTGGGTCTTTTGCCTTCTATGAGGTTGGGCTGTTTTATAGGTACAGATTCCTGTTGGCTGGAGTACCTCATCGGGCCCAAGCCACTTTGAAGCAAGTTTATTTTCACAGGTAGGTAAAAGGACAAACACTTTCTGACCTACTGAAAATGACCTTACATTTCCTTTCTTGTCATAAGTAAGTTTTTGTTGGGCTTGAGCTTTCCGCATAGGAGTATGGACTAGACTTCGGATGAGTTTCATATGCTTTCGCAATTGGCTTAGCTGTCTGTGAGAGGGGAATTGGCGCCTCTTCTCTTTCTTCCCGGGTCTCCCTGAGCATGTCTAAGACATCTCTTGGTTGTCTATCATAGAATAACTAGAAAGGGGTGAAACCGGTGGATGCCTGAGGGGTCTTTCTCACGACGAACAGGGCCCAAGGAATCATACGGTCCCAGTCCTTCCCATCCTCGTCTACTAACTTTCTCAGAATCATTTTGCGGGTCTTATTAAATTTCTCCACTAATCTGTCCGTTTGGAGGTGGTAAACTGATGTTCTTAAGGTGATAATGGGCCTCATTACACGGACGGCGGTAAGGGTTAACGGTCACCGTTAATGGCAATGGTGACCGTTAACCCTTACCGCCGTACTACGAGGTCCCTTAGCGGGTTGGTGCTCTAACGCCTGCTTTTTGCAGGCGTTAAAAACCAACCCGCTAAGGGACCTCGGAGCTAATTACGGCACCGCAAAATTGCGGTGCCGTAATTAGCGCCTTCCCCATTCCCATAGAGCCCTATGGGGCAGAAATGGGAATGGGGAAGGGCAATGGCGGAAGGGGGATTTACCGCCCCACCGACCTTGGAATGGGGCGGTAAATCCCCTTACCGCCAAGGCGGTGCCGGTAATTTACCGGCATGGTCCAGGGTGCTAATAGCACCCTGGATCACCGCCTTCTGTGTAATGAGGCCCAATGTGTGGTAATTCCTTCACTTCACCCATGAGCTTCCTCGTGAAATTGGAACCCTGAGCCGTTACAATTTCCTTGGGGAAACCAACCCTAGAAAAGAATGGTAGCAGGTGTTTTATAATTTGCCGGGTTATGTTGTTCCGCATGGGAAAGGCTTCTGGTTACCTGGTGGCGTAATCAATGATTACTAGAACATATTCATTGTGCAGTTTCGAAGTCTCCAACGGTCCAATAATATCCATCCCAATTCTAGAGAAAGGAACTTCTATTATCACTAGTGGGTTTAAAGGGGCGGGTAGGGGAATATGTGAGCTGATTTGTTGGCATATCTCACATGTCTGAATGAAGTTCTTTATGTTAGCACGGATACCCGTCAAATAGAATTTTCCATTGATGTGAGCTTGGGTTTTAGATTGTCCCAAGTGTCCCCCTGTCAAATGAGAGTGTGCAATCTCTAGCATGATCTTATGATGGGTTTTGGGTATTACTAATTGAGTTTTACATAGGCCTTCCCTGGAGGTTTCCCTTCTATATAGTAATCCATGATTCAGGAGGAAAAAGGGACTTCCCTTTACTTGTCCTTCTCCCTCAGGCATCACTTGCAAAAAAGCCTTTGCGAGTACTGGATCATTTTGCTGGGCGAATGCTAGGTCGGGAAGGATGGTAGGTTCATCTTCCCCTTTTGGTTCGGTAGTACGTATCTCATCAGCCTCTCCAAAGCCTAAGAAAAAGAGCTTTCTCATGAATTCCCTGTGCAATTTTCACCCCATGACGTATTTCATAAAGGGGTCTCGCCATGGTTCTGTAAAAGAAAGTCTGGATCTAACATGCCTGGTAGGACATCCAGAATAAATTTCCAGGCTAGGCCAGACTTTGGGGCCAATGTTATTTTAGGGTATTAGAACTAAGTCAGTGGGAATCATCCATCTTTTCCCAGGAGGGATAGTGGCCTTCCTGCTGCTACATATATCAAAGCCTATGGATTCTTTCGTGGCGCTGGAGGGGTCTGCAGCTCTGTGGCTAAGTTTCTGGAATTTTAGGGTCCCCAATTTGTCTCAATTGAGTCGTATCCCACCATTGATACCACATGTAAGGGAGGCATGGTATCACAAGTATGACACTGACACAAACGCTACACATTTTCGAAACCTTTATTAAATTCTTGGGGTTTGGCAAAACTTCTACGTTGCCCTATAGCTATGATGGGGGTAGTCTCTACCAACAAATAAAGAAAACTCAGCCCTAGTCAGTCTATGTCAAATCCAAATGGCATATACTAACAGAACCTAATGCCTGCCACATCTCTTGTACAAAAGTGTGTAAAGGGGAATGTGTATGCCAAGGAAAGTCAGTGTTATAACATAAAGGATCAAAGTGGCTGAGTCAGCTCTCCTCCCCACATTGGACAGCACAGAGTAAGGTAGCTGTCATGATGCCTACCCCCAGAGCACCAGGCCAGGCCCAGCACCCCCGGGAGCAGGCATCATGCCCCCGGGTAAAAGCCCAGCGGCCCCTTATAGGGGCTCTTTGGACTCTGTCCTGGCGCCTTTGGCGCCAGGCTCATGTTGGACATCAGTCCTGGCGCCATAGGCGCCAGGCTCATAAAGGAAGGTGTTTTGTGCACTTACCTGATGCAGACCATGCTGCAAGATTCAGGCCTCCCTGAGACCTGAAAGGGACTATTTTTTCATTGGGACTATTTTGCCACTCGGGCGTGGCCAGTGAAAGATACTTACCTGGAACTACTTTGGGGGCTATTTAAGCCACGCCCAGACAGTAGCTCACGCTTCGCGTTGTTCTGCATCCAAGCAGCTGAATGCTCACCGCGTCTGCTCCTGCATCTGGTCTCCAGCCACGCCCGCCTCGATCCTGGAAAACCTGTAAGGAAAGAAGAGAAGAGAAAGGTGAAAACCAAGAATTTTATCAAACTTCTTACCTGCATCCGGAACCTTCATGCCAGCGTTCCTGAGAAAAGACTTTCATTTAAAAGCACCGCGTTGCTCGCTGCAGCGCCGCGCTTCACTCACCTGTCCTCGGGAGTTCTTCTGGCTCCACCGCGACTGTCTGCACCGGTCGCCACATCTCTGCGCCTAGGGGAGAGAAGAAGAGACAAAAGGTGAGCAGAAGGAACATATGAGGAAAGCCTAATTTTCCGCCATAACACTTACCGGTCTTCTGTTGGTGGATCATTCCTCATTTCGGGTCGGCGCCGCTTCGTTGGCAGGTACCGCACACCGGCCCCTATGGGGAAAGGACAAAAGACATTACTGGAGGAATATAAAGACATTTAGAGGGATTGCCCCCATCGCTAACTCACCTGAGTTTACCATCAGCAATTCAATCCCTCAACGCATCACCTTCATTCTGCACCTGAAATAAAGGACAGATCACAGGTTAGGAAGGCAACAGAAAAGGAGGCCCAACACTTGAACTTTTGTAATCTTCATACTTACGGCGTTCCGCTCGGAAAAGTCAAGTGGATTTTGCCAGCGCCATTCTGAAAACCAGTGAAGTAACTGGACAAACACGCGCCCCTGCACCAGAAGCAGGATGGAGAGTTCATCCTTTCAAACCATAAGGTGAGCTTGAACCGGGGATTTCGGAGGAAGTTAGAGAAGAACGAAGGGGGCAAGGGGGGAGCAAGCACACTATTCTGCAGACTGTTAATCCCCTTTCTCATCTGCAGAAGGATATTCCTACGGGCCAGACAAGCAAGATTTGAGGGTTCTGTTCAGTCAGTGTTCCGAGTTCTGCGCATCACGCTCGAAGAGGCCACAGCAACCCAGACTAGACCAGCGCCTCTGTGGGAGTCAGGTGAGCGTTACAGCAGCCCCCGTAAACAGGATGACACACTCGGGCTCAGGTTATCAAAAAAAGGGCAGTTCAAAACGTGGGTCGAGGCCCGCTTGGTCTTCCATGTTAAAGTCACTTATTCCAGCTTTCCAAAAGTTCTTTCACAGTTCAACAAAAGTTCAAGTAGGTCTCCCTCTGTCAGGTGCTGACCTCTCAAGGCATCAATAGTTCAAATAGGTCTCCCTCAGTTGGGCTCAGACCTTTCAACCAAAAGTACCTGATTCAATGTAGATCTCCCATAGCTGGGTCCGGCCCTCATAATCACAGCACTTGCAGGGGTTCCCTTCCCCAAGCTTCATTCACATTTGTTACGGGTTCACTTCCCTTAACTTATTTCATGCTTCTGATCTCCCTCAGTCGGGTTCAGACCTTTGATTGATGTCGAAGACTTTTGAATGTGTAAGGCTTTTACAATAGACCATCTCAGGACCACTTCGACTTTCACTTCAGCTCTCCCTTTTGTTATTTTCCCCAGTTTCTCTTGGTATGGGTAGTTCCATACCACTATCAGAAAAGTTCAAAGAAATCTTCCTCTTAAAGCAATCACCTTTTAACTTCCCCTTTCGTCAGGGTTAATCTTGACCATTGCACGTCTCTTAGTTTGTTCAATTTGCAACTTTATAACAAGACATCAAACATTTCATGGAGACTTTCGAGTGGGCAACTTCCTTTTCAGTGGACCACTCTGCTACTCTGTATCACTGGCCTCACAGTTCTCGTTAACTTAAAAGTTCCCTACTTATTTGCTTTCTTTCACGACTCATCAGTATGCGCACAACCTTCAATTCTGAGATACACCTTTGTGGCTTCAATCTTTACTCGACACAAATCAGCCTTTCATGCCTTTCACTAACTCACTGGTTGTGTACATTCCTTTCTTGTCTCTGCGGCTTTGATTCAAAAGTCAATGTTCATACCACAGACTTGGCCTCACCTCCCTTACTCTATCGTTCACCCGGGAGGGTCATTGGCGTCCTTGAAACACAATGCAGGTTTCGTCTTGTCTGGTATTTGGCTTTCTCCACATATCCATCATGGATTCCTGCAGGCAATGAACTCCTGCAGATATCTTCAGGGTTTCCCTACCCTTCGGTCTAGTCCCTTGATCGGTCATTCTGCTCCAGTGTGTTTGTCTTCACCCCAGAAGATCTGCTAATTCTCGTGTCTCACCTTGCTCCAAGTGTGTCTCTATGTTCTGCCTTTTATCTGCATGGGGGAAGCTAATGGTTATCAGATGTATGTGATTAAGGTCAAGTGCCTGACTTTGCCTGGCCTGATTAACGGGGCATATCCAATGAGATATGTAAGTGTTGGCCTCTTTACTGTCAGTTGCCATCTCCCTCAGCCCAGTGTTTGTGTAGAAAGGGGGGGAGTTGAGACATTGGAGAATCCTATGATATAGGATGGGGTTTGGGCATGGGAAAGGGGGGTATACTGCGTCTCAGCATTGGTTGCGCCACTCCCACTCTCCAAAGATCCCTCACCCAGGTGATCCTCCCGCACTGGTCCACCCCAGGGTCTGGATCCAAAGGCGATGGCCATGCTCTGGCCACCTGAGAGACAGATCCCGGGAACTAGCAAGTGAGACACCCTTTGGTTTCTCACACCCTGTAACACGTCCTTCTACCCCATCAAGAAATCAGAAGGGTCTAGTTGGAGAAAGATTCAGGATTTACGCCCACTGAACGACATAGTGCAAGCTGAGTTTCTGGTAGTTCCCAACTCGCAACAATACTCTGTAACATTCCTACCACAGCGACCCATTTCACTGTCATTGACCAGAAGAATTCATTCTTCTCAGTTCCATTGCACCCTGACCCCCAATATCTCACAGCGTTTACACATGGTGGGAGGCAGTCCCAGCACACAAGATTGCCCCAGGGATACTCTGAGTCACCCAGTATATATTTAATAGGGGGTTGCATTCAGATTTGGGGTGATATGCACCTGCAGAGTACCATCAAATAGTACGCTGATGTTTTGTTGGTATCAACGAACAGCAGTGCAGGACCGATTCTATCATCCTACTGCAGCTATTTGCCGACAAAGGGTACACGGTGGATAGAGCAAAGCTGCAGCATAGTCAACAGGAAGTGTTATACCTCTGTCAGCTTATGTCTGATCACGGAAAGAAAATAACCCCTGAGTGTGCCAAGGCAATGTGCAGCACACCCAAACCAGTGACGGTTAAAGACATGCAGACATTTTTGGGGCTGTGTAAATATTGCAGGGCATAGATATTTCACTATATGACCTAAACACCACCCCTGCTACAGGCTCTTAAAGATGCCCAAACACCAAAGAGCTCAATCACATGGACAGAGTGCATGCTTGCTAGTTTCCATTATTTGAAAATGTCTATTGCCAAAGCCCCTGCCCTAGCCACACCTGACTGCACGCATTATTTTTATCTCTTCTCACATTGAGATGGACAGATGATGACTGCTGTATTGACACAGGAGAGCATAAAGGGCCATAAACCCTTGGCATATTACAGCGGCATGCTAGATTCAGTTATGCAGTGACAATTCCTTTGTGAGCAAACTCTTGCTGCAGCAGATTTTACCATAGAGAAGTCAAGCCACTATTACAATGGAGTGGTCAGTGACGCTGTATGTAGAACACGCAGTGTTTGCCATCTTAGAATGATCTAAATACAACCTGACTACACAGTGAGGTTATATTGTCCAGTCAGAATTTCCAGCTGTAAACCCAGTCACCTTTTCTGACATAAACTATTGCTGGCGATGATGATGTGCACGACTGTGCAATTTACGAGGGTCCTGATGATGATATACCAAAAGCACAAGACTATGCCCTTGATGATGGGGAAGTGTTCTTTGTTGATGGTTCAGCGACTATTGACTAGGAGACAGGGAAGAGACACACGGGGGCCACAGTGGTCTACCTAGTAGATGAAGGAAATCCTAAGTGGTAATCAAGTGTAGAGGATTTTGTTCTTTGGCCGAATTCAGTCTTAATTTATACAAGTGTATATCGTATTTGGGGTTTGGTTGTCAGCTTTGGGTGTGTACTGTTATCTTGATTACCAGAAATAAAGTTAAATTAATCAATACAAATTTATATATCCCAATTGCGCCAATCCAATGAATAATTTTCCATTTTTGTCAGTGAGAGCCATGATGGTATTTACCACACAGATTGATGAAAAGGTGTTTGTTAAATATATTTTTATTTTTATTTTGCAAGGTATGTGTATATTCTCTACACGTGTTTCACCCTTAATAATTAAAAGGGATCATCAGGAGAGTTTCAATTCTTTATGATGGATGTTGTTCTGGATAGGTATTTGAACAAAATGATTGTTGTTTTTCTTAAAGAAAATCAAAAATGTCCTTCAGGTTCCAGTATTTGGAATTCACTGTCCTTGTGAGAGAAAAGAAAATCCTTACAAGTCCAAAGGTTCGAGAAAAGGGTACGATTGTCCTCTTCCTTGGCACATCCGATATTGCACCTAGTAGATGGAGTATATGAAACATTAGTTGTCATGGTGGAAGAAGAGGGGATTCCGAAGAGCAGATGGGTCCCCTGTGCAACATGCCGCTTTTCTAGAGAGATTGACTTATGCCCCGTCGCAGCCCACTCTCGTAGCAGTGGTGAAATGGTGAAATGTGCCACACATACCAATAATATAGATGCAATTTTGCTCAGAAAGGCTGCAGAAGACACAGTAAGTATCTACAATGCAGACCACGTCCACTATTTAAGATGGAATGTGTACTGTTTGTAGTGGACAGATAGCACGAGGCGGTAGTATTTTGCACAGCAGGGGGGCTGGTAGGGATTGATGAAGAAGTATATGATATGATATGATAAGATATGAATTTGGCATTTATAACGCGCCTATAAACAATTGTTTCAAGGCAAGGAAAGGGAGGGGAAACAGAGGGAGGACAAAAACAACAATTTTACTAGGCCTAGTGACATTGAGATGGCACAAATGCAGGGAGGAGGGGATGGGAGAAGTGGCGGGGGGATGGGCCCGACACGGGATCCCAAACAAGTAGTGCAGCCAACAGTTGGCAAGTGCGAGTGTTAAAAGTGCAGACAATAGGTGTCAGTAAGTGCAGGTAAGGAGACGTAGAGTTGCAGATACAGACTACAAGTGCAGGGGATACCAGGAGGCAGTGTGGCAGTGTAACTAGGCAGGCAGCGACCTGGGCCCGAATTCAGCGGGTAGCCAGGTGACCAAGTGACCAGTGCAGTATCAGACAAGAGATCAGCAGGGGAGAGGAAGAGAGATGGCAGAAGCTAAGAGGAAGGTCTTGGGGTGCTTCCGGAACCGGAGATGGTTCTTGTCAAGTTTCAGAGAGGCAGCTGGGCTGTTCCAGAGAAAGGCACCAGCTGAAGAAAGAGATCTGCCCCCAACTCGTTGCTTGGAGAAATGACTGACTCTGAAGGAGTTGGAGGTGGAGGAGCAAAGTGCTTGAGTTGGAAGATATTTCCGAAGAGAGAGTTGGAGGTATTGCGGTCCCAGGCCCAGAAGGCCTTGTGGACAATGCAGAGGGTCTTCAACTTAATCCCTGCTGCCACTGGGAGCCAATGGAGAGATTTCAGGGCTTGACAGATATATACAATCCCTGGGCTTGAGGCCAAGGACAAGTCTTACAGTCTTATTCCGGATCAGTTGTAGAGGACGGAATGTAGAGACAGGCCGATTTAGAAAGAGGCTGTTGCAGTAGTCCAGCCTATAGAGAACCAGAGCTCTAGAGACAGTGAGCTTCTGGGGGAAGGAGAAGGAAGGAAGAATACGTCTGAGGAGGTTCAGCTGGTAGTTTGACTTCTTAGAGATGTCAGATATGTGAGGAGAGAAGGAGAGTGTGGAGTCGAAGATGACCCCGAGGTTCTTAGCCTCACAGGTGGGAGCAGGAAGAGGGCCCAGAGTGGGCGGCCAGAGAGTGACAGGAAAGGAAGGTGCTGGTGTGCCGATGATGAGGATCTCCATCTTACTGGCATTAAGGCAGAGATAATTAGCGGCACACCACTCCTGGATTGCAGACAGACAATCCAGGATGAGAGAGAGAGGTGGCAGCTGAGGGGAACCTGAAAGCGAGCTGAGTGCCATCCGCATAGCACTGAAAGTTGGAGCAGAGAGCAGCAGTATTGGTTGAACAGCAGGGAGAAACGTTAGGCCCCCGGGGAACACCACAGGTAGGGTGTGCGATAGAGGAGAGAAAGGACCCAAGTTGGACCTGGGAGGGACATTAACATACCATATGGGCCGCGAATGTTCCAAAGTTGACATAGATTGAAATTAAAGAGACACCCGTGAAAGTGCAAGCACCAGAAGAATACCAGCTGTGTTTCCACGGGCTCAAAAATGTAAACAACAGCAAATGCAACAAGCAAGGGTACAGCAGCGATTATGGACAGGTACTGGTTATGCGGCCAGCAGGTGTATTTGCACCTCCCACCATCATGGAGGGGCACATGCTGACTGGCAACCTTGCATTCAGCCATCTTTGTAGTTCTGGAAGCACATCACAATAGCACCAACTCCTGTTGCAACTCAGGCAAGACATCCCCCACCCCCACCCCGGCCAACGAGAAGGGAGAAGCGGTTGTTGCGAAGACAGAAAAGGCAGTCAAATTACCTGTCTGAGGATTCCTCAAAATTGTTGAAAGGAAATACCTAGCAAATATCGACTAAACACCAAGACAGGAGTCTTCTTTGCCTCTATACTGTTACCAGGGATCTAGATCACAGCAAACTCCAAATTGTAAAGCAGAAGATGATCCATTTGGCAAACTATACAGAACAAGGATTGAATGTGATCAAGAGCAAGATGCGGGCCTCGGATTAATGACTCTACAAAATTGTTATGTCTCGGATTTGTTGATGGCCATGAAAGGAGGGTATGTAAAAAAATTGGACCCTCTTGTTGCATCTACAAACCCCCAAACGATGCAGAAAACGGGTCTCTGTCTCACATCATAGGGGCCCTACACAGGTTGAAGACCAACATGGAGAATGAAGGAGGAGTTGAAGCAGAAGATTGGTACTCCTGTTGATGCTCTGCATGTGCCAGATGATCCTTTAGTGCTGCGTAAAGACTCTCCTGAATAGCGCAAGCATGATGGTTTCGATTGGGGCTAGAAGTGCAACGTGCGGTCCAAAAGATGGGCAGGCTCAAACAGATGATCCTCCTAAACCTCGTATGGTGAGAATTGAGAAAGCCATAGATACCCCAAGGAACGTAACCACGCCCTCACCAGACCCAGAAAATTACACAGAACACCGGGACGACTTATTAGGTGATAGAGGGTGTATTTACCCCAGAGCAGTATGCCCAGGTGGGGGAAAGCTTACGCGATGCATGTGGCGTGTGGGTACTTAAAGATGGGACATGGAGAGCCAAAAAGCAGCCAGGTTGGCAGCAGACTTAGTTAATGTAGGATTAACTAAAGGAGGGATGTTGGAATGCATGTCAAAGCCTCCCTCCCCCCAAAACAATTCTGACTGAGGAAGATATATTAAAAGCAGAAAGAAATCGAGGAACAAGGCTGTAGGTGGGAGGGAAGGTGAACAATAGGCGACATACGGGTAGGCTACGGGTTGAGGGAGTAGTTGGCTGGGTGTCCTTAAAAGTCCCAGGGAAGAGGGGTGTACCTGTGGGTTGAAGGAGCATAGCAATAAGCAATATGAATAAACCATGTAACCATGTAATAGTCATTCCCGACCTGTCGCAGAAAGCACAGATACGCTGCTATATTGAAATTTGGGCATAGAAGGGCCTGGCCCCGGTACCAGTAATAGTAAAGTGTGGCATTCAGCATCAATACACTTTCCCATCCATGTTCCCAGCTCTGACATCTGAAAAGAAGGCCTTCAGGGCAAACAGATACAACTGTCCATTGTCCCACATTGCATGCCTATGCAATCAGAAAGGAATGTGAATAGCTGAGCGCAGGTAGGGCTGCGACAGTGGCTGAAGGACGATCTGCTGGGAGCCAGAACACAAACAAATGTATATAACTAAGGGTATGTACCACCTCTCATAGGTATCCCTACAAAATATCCCCACCAAAAATATCGCCATACATATGGCCGTTTGTCTCGCCATAGGCAATATTTTTGGGGAGGATATTTTGTGAGAGCGGGGATTACGGGGGTATCACCCGCACATTTTTAAATAATGCAGGGGTTGCAGGGTCCATGGGTCAATATCGCCGCAAAAATATGGCGATATTTTTGTATCACGATATTTTTGCGGGGATATTAACACATGGAACCCTCTCATAGCATTTACCATATATTGTAACGTTACAAACTCCTACACGTAATAACAAATCTCAATAGTTATCTCAACTTCATTCATTTTACAATTTTATTCATACATAAGAAGACACAGTGAATAATCAAAAAACATTCATATACAATTTAGTGAATCAATAGCTCCACTGTTACTGAAAAATGAGCGCACACATACATATGTAACCTCAACATCAATCACTCAACCGAACCAACAATCAATCACATACTTTTTCATTCATATTGTGCAAATTGATGAAAAACAATGTATATTCAAGAGAAAAGGTCCAAGAAATCGGCCTAAAGTGCGAAGTGCTATAGTGACCATGAATGCACTGTTATTTTGAAATACTGACATGTATCAACAACACTTTTATAATACAATAGTTAGCCTTATTACATTTCTGCAGAGCTGTCAAGCCTTTATTGTCCAATGGAAGTTTCAAGCATGTCAACTCGAGTTTCTGCTGGGTAATCTCTCTATATCACATATACCAGCCATCTTCGGGACATAAAGATGATTTCGGAATTACGATAGTGTGTGTTGTTGCAAGCTTGGAAAGAAGAAGAGACAAAAAGGCAATTGAATCTTTCAATAAGCGCACTGTCTTACAATTTTATCATTACGGGCAATAAATACTCAATAAGGTCCTCTTGTTAAGGGGAATACCATTTCTTGTAGGTGAAGGGTCGCTACTACCAAGCCCGGGAGACCCCTACCTCTCACAGCTATGCCCCTATAAAACCCTGTTCGTTTTGAGAAACAGCAACACTCAACTGGGTATTCCTAATGGATTTCGATGTATAGAATTCTAGGGATACCACATATAAGGATATGTGCATTAGGGTTTATGAAGTCGGTGGATGAATAGTGTTGTGCCTCATAGCTTGTATTAAGCAGCATGGGAAAGTAATGGATTGACCTCTGCAATTAAGTTCTCCTTCAATAGCGCCAGGGTAATTTGCTGCGCTTTATAAAACACAAATAACAGACACACTTAACAGGCTGCCAAAACATGCAGAAAATGGAAGCAGGAAACACAGACACAGAGACACACACCACAAACACGCACACAACCATACAGACACAAATGCACACACAAACACAGATACATATGGACATGTGGAAGACACCACATACATTGACAAAAATATTGAATGTTCCCAGATATGTGAACAAGATGCAGAAACTACAAAAAGATGTCTGAAAATGCACAGAAGGTTTTTGGAAATGTACAAAACAGTGACACATTGAACACAGAAGTGGAACACACAGTCACATCCATAAAAACAAAGTCACACACAGGAACACACACAGACACAGGTAGACACACATACATACACAAATGCACACAAAAACAGATAGACACACACAAATACAAACAGCCATACATGCATGCATAAAACACATCTGGACACAGATAACATGTTTTTGGGCATGTGCAGAACAATTTGGAAAAATTACCAAGATTTCTGTGAATGTACTGAAGGTTTTTGGGCTTGGGAAAAACATGAAGGAAAAACACAGACAAACAGAAGCAGAAAACACAGACACAAAAATAAAGACACTCACATGCATTCACACAGATAACATGGGGTACGCACACACAGGCACACAGGCACCCAGTGAGCACATAACCATGCAAGCAAACAGAAGTGGAAAACACAGACACGCTTGGGGACATGCAAACACACACACACACACAAATACAAACTCAGAGTTCGTTGTAGGGTCTTTGGGTACTGACTCTGAGAACATTCCTGCAGTCCTCTTTCTATGGTAATTGTTAGAGAGGCTTCCAGTAAAAAAACATCTCAGCAACCGCGTAGCGGCCACAGAGTCAGTCGTAGAGTCTTTGAGTACTGACTCCGAGAACTTTCCTGCAGTCCTCTTTATATGGTGATTGTTACAGAGGCTTCCAGTTGAAACCTCTCAGCAACCGCAGAGCGGCCGTGGAGTCGGTCATAGAGTCTTTGGGTACTGATTCTGAGAACTTTCCTGCAGTCCTCTTTCTATGGTCATTGTTACAGAGGCTTCCAGTTAAAACATCTCAGCAACCGCGGAGCGGCTGCGGAGTCAGTCGTAGAGTCTTTGGGTACTGACTCTGAGAACTTTCCTGCAGTCCTCTTTCTATGGTGATTGTTACAGAGGCTTCCAGTTGGAACATCTCAGCAGCCGCGGAGCCAGTCATAGAGTCTTTGGGTCTTCGGGCTCTGAGAGCGTGAGGGTGACCCAGATTCTGACCGTATCTCCGCGGCCAGCGATATTTCAGACACTGAACATTTGCGTCTAGAACCCCGTCTCTGTCCAACCAGTGACTGCTGTTGCCGTCTTTCTTCATACCTGTGAGTGACTGTGAGTACCAGAAGCGGTAGAACCTGCCGTCAGAACAGAAGACAGCAGCTACCTGGCCAAACCGCGACATACAGAATGGTGCAGGACCTCGGACTCGGCGATGAGGGAAAACAGATCCAGATGAGGCCACAGCGGAGCAAAGACTGGGCGACAACCCTCCATAGCACAAGCACTAACTAAATACTCAAAGAAGAAAATGCCGGCTGCAAATGTGATGAGAGACGAACATGACGTTCCTGTACAACATCTAGAGCCATGTCTGCAAGTTTCAGAGGTAAGCGTAACATCAACCTTATCTTCCATACAAACTCTGCGTAATAAGCACAAGAAAATGTGTTCCAACAGCAGACAGAATGATCCCTTAAGCGCTATAACCAATGCATTGAATAATGTAAACAAGTTACAGTTCACACCGTGTCTACACACACTGTTAGACACACACAGCTGCTCCTTACCTCTCTTTCTACGAGCACTGAAGGAGCCCGAAGGTGATGCCGGCGTGGTGTTGGGCGGAGCGTGGAGCTCGCCCCATGGCGATACAACGATGGTGGGTGATCGATGGCAGGAGCCCCCACCTCCGTGCAAAGCCTATGAGATGGAGGAGGAGCTCCCTCTGTAGCCCCCAGCTGATCGAGTAAAGGGCATCAAAACAATCCAGCAACCAGAAGTACATGGGATGAAAGTGCCCAACTCTCAGAACATGCCTATTCGGACAAAGCTAGAAGATGGAGAGTCCGCACAGTCTGCAGCAGATAAGCAAGAAAAGACTACAAAAAGGAAAGAAAAAGCAATGCGAGCAGGGGCACTGTGGCTTCAATTACAGGATAGGAAATCCACTAAAGACCTGCAGATTTATGAAGCTGAAATTCAAACAACCAAGCAGGCTGTCCAGCTGTCCCTAGACATTATGGAACTGGATTCAATTATGAGTCCACATTAAAACCGAAGGGAAGTGATGTTAGAACAAGGGGAAGGAAATAAGATCATACCTCACCTTACATCAACGACATATTACAAACAATTAGAACAGAACTTTTCGTTCAGGCTGAAAGATCTGCTGGCTGATTCCGAAGGAAAAACTGAAGAAACGAACACTGCCACTGACAGATAAAGCAAGAAAGGAGCCAGCAGCTTTCAATAAATCTATCTGCAACCAAGATGTCGGCGCATCAGTCCGGAAAACCCTCTCTTTCACGGCTACCGACAACAATGTTTGAATTGCAAAACTTCCGGATCACAACCACTTTGCAATCATTAATTCCTTTCATCAAACGTTCATGAGGCAAATGTAGATGCAATTAAAGATCAGGCAACATTAATAGCCCTCATGCATACAAAACAGATACGCATAGAAAATGTTATTGTACAGATACAACAACGATTGGATCAGGAGGCCAAGCAAAGTCGTCTATGCCAATCCAGATTGGCTGAAATCGCCAGCGCAGACCGTACAGAGAGAATCTAATCGACAACGATGGCCTTAATGAAGGAGATGACAGAAATTACGACAAAACTGACCGAAACACAAGCGCCTGTAATGTGGTCCACGCAGGTAGAGCCACCTAAACAGCAAGGCCAAATAGACAAGATAACGGACAAGATGATGAATCTTTTGGCGGATCAGCTACAGATAGTTGGAACACAATTACAGGCACAGACACCGAATGAGTTAAAGATGTTCCAAATATTCATGAAGCAAAATGTGACGACGATTTCAAGGAGTAAGAACAAAGAAAATAAGACCAGAAAATGACAGACGGGCTCCCGCGCCTTCTTAAGGAACCTCTCCTTTCCTCAAGGTACCATGCAGCCCTCCTTTGCCCAGTTGACCACACAAAGACCTGCAGAGTTAAAGCAGGGAGAACTGACCCAACTATCAAAGGTGCCCATTATACAGCCACCACCTCCTCCAGCCCAAACAGAGGAGGAAGTGAGACAACAAGCTGAATTAATGGAACTCTCAACTTATACAGAGGAGATTGCCACAGATGACTCAACTCAAGCACAAGAACCCAACCTTACTGAAATGACTATATTGGACCAATATCCAGATGTACACTCGGTAGCAAGGCATACTATCCATCTCACATGTGAGGAGATATCGGAAGATGAATTGGAGGAGTTTCAGACTCAAGTGACCATTTGCTCTAGCGAGGAAAGTCAAAATTTGCCAGAGAAGAGCTTAAAGAGAGACAACTGGCATACCCACACTTAAGAACAACGATATTTATAGATCCCACAAAAACATGTGTGATAACGCTGACACATCTTAACTATTCAAAGACTTCAGTGATCTTAAACCGCACCACTACCTTAAGTCTGTTAGGCGTCATCACAGAACTAAAACACATGCGAACACAGGATATAAAATTGGTGAAATTTGGGGATGAAGAGTCCCTTGATATAGTCAAAGTGGAATTGAATATTCAGATCATAATGCATGAAATCATAAAAACAGCAAAACAACTTGAATATATAGGATTCCAATGCACCAAAGGTCAAATACACTACTCAAGAACACGAAACTCACCAGTCGATGTCAGTCCTAGAAATCAGAGGATATTCGTCCGAGAATCGTGTTAAAGAAGCTTATATACAGAGTCCAGGAATAGTGATGACTCACGTGTCTCTACAAAATCATTTAAGAGAGCACTATTCCAAAACCAACGAGAGGTATGATACGCAGTACATAAGAAGGGAAAAATATCATCAAAGTAACGAAGGAACGACACTTGGAACAATCATAGGCCGTGAAACACCCTGGCCTGAAGCTGGTTACGATGACTACAATGGGTCAGGGGTGGGTGGGTCACCTCTTTCAGCAGATCCACGCAAATTTGGTAGAAAGTCACATAATCTGTTTACAGGAGACATGGTGGACACAGCCTCCAACATGCAAAGGGTTTAAGGATTTTATAAACCCAGCGCAAAACCAGCACAAAGTAAGACCTTCCTCAGGCTAATTAATGTTGATCAAAATAGACTCCCCCTGGAGCCCAACTGTTTCAAAGAACTTGAACTTATGGACACAATATACACTATTGCAGAAGGCGGGTTTGCAAAAATACCCTCCCAGTAATTCAAGAGGCATCACAACTCTAGTTGTATTTAACCTATATTGGAATCCAGTTGCGATCAACGAGATGAAATTTATCGATTTGGCTATGAAAGAGCTGGATGCTATTATAGCAAAACACAGCAGACTTGATCTCCTGATTTGTGAAGATTTGAACATCCATTTATACGATAAGATGGGAAATCTGAGGGAGAAAGCCACTCTAGAGGCTAGAGCAAAAACTTGGGTTAAAGAAATCGACATGAGAAATCTGATCAGCGTGGGAAACTGTCAGAATAAGGGAAAACAAATGATTCCCACATGGACCCAGCGCTCCTCAAAAGCAATATCAGAGTACATATATACCTCACCAAGGTTATTGAACGTAATACAAAACATAGAGATTATTCAAACAACGAATAGTGATCACCATATTCTAACCTTGACATGGGCAAGACATGGAGGGCAGCGGCAAAAACAACCTTTGCCGCAAATGGAACTTAATTCGCAACAAACAAGACTACGAATTAAACTAGGTCAGATAATCGATCTTGAAGAAAAATTTCAACAAACCGAGAAAACAGACCTCGCCCAGCTAAACTACGAATGGCTCCTTGATCCCTTCCAAAGGCCAAAGAAAAGTGTTTCAAACAATAAGCAGTTTTACAACAATCAGTTGTATCCGCATATCAAGGGGAAAAAAAGGGAATTAAGAAAAATCTGCAAACCTATTTCAGAAGAATAACAACGAAGCAAATCGAACTAAAATAAAAACTGCCAAACACAGATATCGAAATTGGATAAAGAGGTACACAAGGATGCCGAACTAATGCTGCAATGTCTGAAGAATCGAAATACCCGCGATATATGGAACCTCCTGAATCCATCATATATGAGCCAGCATCGTCTCACGCAAAATGTGACTGAACATCGATGTAAAGACTATTTCTCAGAACTTTATAGAAGAAAGTGGGTGAAATTGCCGAACAACACCCATTTGTAAGCAAATGGAACACTACCCGGACAAAAGAAGATATTATCCTAATCATTAAAAAGCTTAACCCATCACACACACCTGGGTCAGATGGTCTGTCGAATGAAATCATCAAGGAGTCCTCTGACACATGGGAAGACATTATGGTTCAGATCTTAACCATAACGAACCAAATTAACCAAATACCATCATCATGGAGATTGCCTAACCTAATACCGATTTTTAAGCAGGGAGACAAAGAAAATCCAGCAAACTACAGACCCATAGCCCTATTAGACCCGCTAGGGAAGATATTTGCAACTATGCTCCGGCGAGATCTGTCTGCTTGGGCCATTGCAGAAAATTGATTTGCTAAGAGGCAGACAGGTTTCATCAACAACTGGGGACAAACATTAATTTGTTCCTCCTCAATCTTATCAAACAAGAAGTTATCGAAAAAAAGACAACAGTTTGGATGGCATTTGTCGATCTTCACTTAGCTTTTGACACAGTAAACAACAAACTGGAAAAATGGAAATGCCTGGCACACATATTGCAACCTATCAAATTACTCTACTCGTGTCCCAAGATTCGAATAAGGCTGACTAAAGATGGTGTGCATAAAGAATTTATAGAGACATTGAATGGTCTCAAGCAAGGTTGCCCCATTGGCTGCAACACTTTTTAATTTGTTCACTGCAGATTTAGAGCAGGAAATGATATCGCCTATAACATATCTGCCAAGAATAAATTCGACACAGCTGCCTTAGATGATGTATGCTGACGATATCATCCTCATCGACAAAACACCCCGAGGTCTACAACACAGCTTGGATGTGATGCGTACATTTATGGACAAAAATTAGCTAAAAATTAAAATCTCCAAAACAAAAATCATATCCATAACAAAAACTCATTCAAAACATAAGAGCCCAAAGCTAAGTATTGATGGTCTTCCGTTAATTGTAGTGATGACCTTCAAATATCTTGGGATTATGTTCAATCAAGCAATCGATGAAAAAGAATGGATCTTGCAGCTTCGAAAGAAAGTATATGCCCTTGCTAGACACGGGAATGCTATACATGGAAAATTTTGAAAGTTCTCCTTCAGCCCTATTGTAACCTTTTACCAGAGTAAAGTGATCCCAGCGATAGTTTATGGAAGTGAAACACTGATAAAACTCCAGCCATCCATATGGCCGAAATTAGAGGCTATTTTCTGGAAAAAAATCATGAATTTGCCATCATCCTTCCCTGTTGCAAGAATACATTTCCAGATAGCTATCCAATCATTGTTGTCAATTGTAACCTGGAAGAAACTGAACCTGTACAGTAAGATAATTTCTGAAGAAAACATACCAGCAATCGACATACTGAGGGTAACCACCAATCCCAAATGCACCAAAGGTTTGATTGAATGGAACCAACAGATGATACAACTTCTGCTCAAGAAGATGTATCAGCAGAAATGCTGATTAATCGTCCACAATATGCAAAGAGAAAACTCCTACACAATGACTGGCTACACACAATGGAAGAAAAAGCAAGATATAAAGAAAATATGTCCTGTAAAACAGAAGTAAGAGCAGCTAATCATCTACCCGCATATTTTCAGATCTTTACAGACAAAACAATATGATCATTATTCATGAAATTACGGCTCAATATTGAGAATGGCACTAATCAAACAACAAGACCCCAAAATTCAATACTGTAAAAAAAAAACAATGATTGAAACGCTCTATCATCTCATCATAATATGTCCAGATTTGCAAGAGGAAAGAGCCTTGTGTAGATCTTATTTCAATGTTAGCAATCAAACGCTTACCCCTGAAGCGAGATGGGCACAAATACTCTTGGGACAAGACAAAAAGTTGATATTTATTGTTATACATTTCTGGACCAAGATTATGTCATCTGCAAAACCTTAACCTTAAAAGCTGAAATAAGAAATTGTTATGTTACCAGAATATATTTCATGTAGATCAGAGAAATATCTATTAATTTGTGAGAAAGAAACTGGAAAATGTAAGTTTAATATAAAATGAAACGTTTCTATGTAAACTAAAACATTTGTAATACAAAATAAAACAAAATAAATACAAACACAAACAAAGAAACAGTCAAATAAACACTCATACAAATACACAAGCACACACAGGCACATGTGGAAAGCACACAATTACACCAAGAACAAGCAAATCAGGGAGTCCACTGTATTCCGTGTGAAAGCAATTTTTTCAAATCCTTGTTTTTTACTTTTCTCAACATCTGGTTTTTCATCTTTCAAGGTATGATATACAGAAACTGCAGAGTGCGGAGGTGTGAATTCAAAAAGCAGAATATTGCACAAACGTCCACAAAGTGAGAATGTGTTTTTAAACAATTGAGAGTGCATCAGCAGAAAAGCTTTTTGTGATGCAAATTGAAAAAAATACCCTAACATCAATTCTTATGTAGCGCCATTAACATAATTTCGAATCAGGGGGGTTCTACTGGATTTGAAATGTGATGCTAAATATATATGTGACCCATTTAGAGTTCTTTAAGGAAAATGAGCATTTAAAACCCCAAACTATGAATAAATAGTGGTCCCAATGGCTGGAACAGTAATGTAAATACACAACACATTTCGGGCACAAGCCCTTAACCACGTGACCAGCCAACAAAACCTGTAAAGGTGTGGGTGTTAATCCAGAAGGAACTTCTTCCAGAACCATACAAATGTTTTTCAGACATGTGCACTATGCAAGGAAACCCCACAGAGACCTCTGAAAATGGGAGGACGTTGTTTTAGCATGCGTACATGCACCTAAAGCAGAGGAGATATAGACAAACAGAACAGAAAACACCAACATACATGGGCACACAGACAGGCATAAACAAACACAGGCACAAAGAGGATATATGCACAAGAACAAAGAAATAAATAGGCAAACAGAAGCAGAGGTTGAAAACACGGACTAACACATGAATACATAGAACGGTGCAGATACACACAGGCACACCAAGACGCAGTCAGAAATATGAAGACAGAAATGAGATAAAACACAGACACACAACTACAGATACACAGAAACACACACAAGGACACACAGACACATTTAGGGCCTCATTACACGTTGTGCGTTAAGGGATTAACGTTACCTGTAATGGAATTCCGCAATCGTTAAATCCCAACCCCAATTACGACCCGGGTTACTGCTATTAGCGGCACCGCTAAGTACGGTGCCACTAATAGCGGCTAGTTCGCGGGCACGCGACTCTTCATCACGTAAATAGCGGCATGTCGCTAATAGCACACCATCACAAGCCATGCGGACATGCAAATAGCGGCGTGGTAAAGCCCCAAAAACCCCTTACCGGCATGGCGCTAATACCGGCATCGCGAACCACCCATTAAGAGAACTGAGCAGTGTTCCCACCTGCCACAGGTGGACACAATCAGCACAGGTGGAGGCAATGGAGACTGTGCCAGCACAAAAGGAGCACACCACACCCCTTCACACACCCCTTCCCACACCAAGATGGTTCCAATACTAGCAGCATTGCATGGGCTGGAGGACATGATTGCAGTGCAGCAGCAACAACAACAACAGGCAGCACAGAGGAGACGCAGGAGGAGGAGGAGGAGGGCAAGACAGGCGCAGCAAGCACCACCAGGGCACCTAGTAATACCACAGAGGCAGCCCCAATCCCCAGGATCCGAGCCAGTCCATTTAACCTAACCCCTGAGCAGATACACACCTGTACCGTCTGGACCGGGATACCATCACCAGCATTGTGGACATGATACATGACGACATTGTGAGCCTCATAGACATCAGAACTGCCATCCCCCCTCTACTGAAGGTGGTGACCGTGCTCCACTTCCTGGCCACAGGCACCTACCAGCATACAGTGGGGCAGATGCATGGCATCTCACAACCAGTATTCTCACGCACGCTGAACCAAGTACTCGATGCCCTCCTGAAGCATGCATGTGAACACATATTCCTGTCATGGACTGCCCAGGAGATTGCAAACACCAAAGTTGGCTTCTATTCACTGGCAGGCATCCCAAGTTGCATCGGGGCCATCGACTGTACACATGTGGAATTGGTGGTCCCACATCACAATGAAGTAGTCTACCGAAACAGAAAGCAATTCCACTCTATCAATGTCCAAATGGTATGTGACGCAAACAAGATAATCACACATTGTTGTGCCCGATTTCCCGGATCAACCCATGATTCAATGGTCCTGCGGAACTCAAACATACCACACTACCTGGAGCGACAAGCCGGACAACGTTCGTGCCTACTTGGTGAGTAGCAGGGCAAGCACATGGCAGTGTGATGGGGGGGAGAGATACATACTCCAACTAGGTGTGATTGGGGTGGGGGATACATACTCCAACTGGGTGTGATTGGGGGGGAGAGATACATACTCCAACTGGGTGTGATTGGGGGGGAGATACATACTCCAACTGGCTGTGATTGGGGGGGGAGAGATACATACTCCAACTGGGTGTGATTGGGGGGGGAGAGATACATACTCCAACTGGGTGTGATTGGGGGGAGAGATACATACTCCAACTGAGTGTGATTGGGGGGGGAGATACATACTCCAACTGGGTGTGATTGGGGGGGAGATACATACTCCAACTGGGCGTGATTGGGAGGGGAGATACATACTCCAACGGGATGTGATTGGGGGGAGAGAGATACATACTCCAACAGGGTGTGATTGGGGGGGATACATACTCCAACTGGATGTGATTGGGGGGGGAGAGATACATACTCCAACTGGGTGTAGACAGCCGTCCGTAGGACAAATGGACATACAGATGTACGCCAATGTCCATCAGGGAAGGCCACAATGTACTTGAGAAGAACCCACATGCAATTTGAAGCTGCACAACATTGAGAACAATCCAGGTTTCCAAATATCACACATCCATCCACATCCACATTGCACATCATGCCACACCACATAATACACAAATCAGCAACGTGGCGTCAAGATAGTTATTCAGAATTAGCGCAGCACAACATCAATAAAGCAATGTGCCCTTGAATGCATGCAAAGGGATCATCCATAGCCATAGCATTGAACCACGCACCTATAGCACCACTGAAGTGATGCTTCACAGCATGGCAACATCGATATCGGAATGGCAGTACACTAGCAGTGTGGTACCAATTTTGCCTGGGCCCAGGGACACCTAAAACCTGGCCTCACCCAGGACATGCCAATTACTGTCGGAGGCATGAATCGGGCATGTCCACTTGCAGGTTCGAGCTCACCTTTGCACATTGCAGTCACACAAATCGTCTGCATGCATGCTGGTAATCGTGGATTTCAATCACAATGCAAAGTCGATTTGTGTGATATGTACAGGCTGCTCTTGAGGTGAACAGTAACAGGTCCCCATTCTTCCCCCCATACAGGTGATGCCAGCTATCCCCTGAAGAGTTGGCTCCTTACCCCTGTACGGAACCCACAGAACAGGCACGAAGAGGACTACAATCATGCACATACCCGTACCCGCGTCGTGATTGAGCAGACTTTTGGCCTTTTGAAGACACGGTTCAGGTGCATAAGCAGGTCGGGTGGGGCTCTCCTGTACGGCCATGAGAAGGTGGCCAAGATCACCATGGCATGTGTCATGCTGCACAATATGTGTATCAGATGGAATGTGCCACTGCCCCCTGACCTTGAAATGCAGCCACCGGATGAGGATGATGATGGTGATGAGGACGGAGGTGACGGGGATGGTGGTCATGCAAGAGGCGATGCCCAGGAGGGACGCGATGTGCGACAGCATCTGATCAACCAAATATTCTGAGACACAATTTAACTCTGCAGGATGGATATGGGTATTAGTGCACTGGTGTCTGTGGTGAAGCGCAAAATGGACCCTGTCATCAATAAAGTACACATACACAATGACGAAGTCCAAGCCTGTGTTTTGACTAGTCACCAGTGTATTAATGTATAATGAGATGATAAAGTGCATGTCCCCAACTATCCCACCACCCTTTCCCCATCCCTCCCCCTACAACACTCCCGCAATACCCTGTCCCCCCACCCCCACAACACTCCCGAAAACACCCTTTTTCCCCTCCCCCCACAACACTCCCGAAACACCCTTTCCCCCCTCCCCCCACAACACTCCCGAAACACCCTTTTCCCCCTCCCCCCACAACAACCCCATGTGTGCCTTGCACAATGTTGGTGTCCTGCTGCACACGTGCCAGCTAGACCCTGCTGTCCCTAATTGTCATTGCCACCACCACTATTTGGAGGTTGGGATGATGTGCGCCTAGTGGTGCGCATGGAGTGGCGGAGGGGGCTTGTCTGCCTTGAACTCGCAGATGATGAGGAGGCTGTCTGTCCCTGTGGTGGTGGTGGGAATTGGCAGTCCACCGCGTCCGCTATACGCGTGAGGACCTGCCTCAGTTGGCCAATCTCAACGCACAGCCTGTTGGTACAGGCTCCCATCGCCTCCCTCGACTGCCTAGCAGTCTCCGTGACGTCCCCCCCCTGAGACGGGCAGCCTCTTCCACATGCTGTCCAACCAGCACTGTAATGTCCTCCTGGCGCTGCCTGATGGTGGCCGGGTCATGGCCACTCTGGCCAGCTCGTGGTGTGGCTGCTGTGCCCCCCGTGTTTTCCTCGCCAGACTGGCCATGGACACAGGATCCTGGTGTTGGCTGCGGAGTTGCTTCTGGGCTTCCTGGGGGGGTTGGGGTGTGCATTTGCATGCTGAACTCCATAGGGTCCTCCACATCTGACAACAGCGCTGTGGCAGCTGCCTCACCAGTGGAACTTGTGGCAGCAGAGTGTGGCCCCTCCGTGAGTGTGACCTGTGGTGGGGGGTTCACATCAGTGGGTGTGGCAATTGTTGCTGGTGTAGACTTCGGTATTGGCACAGTGGCGATCTTGAGATGTTTGTCCCTCTGCAGGGGCTCACTCCTCCCTGTGCCACTTGCTGTGGTGGGGGTGTCCCCTGTCTCGTGTGCCCTGGGTTTTTTCTTTGCGGGGGGGCCTGAGTCGCAGTGGAAAGTTCTTCGCTGTCTGTATGTGAGCCTGTGGGGAACAAAGAGGGGGATGGAATTGGTGATGGTTCAACGTGCTTCATGCAGATTCAGTTCATCATGCTGTTCTGTGCATTGGGACTTCATTGGTGGGAATTCAGGTATTGGGGCTGTTGAGTGGGTCTACCATGCATGGGTCTGTGTGGCACTTGTCTGTGTTGATGCGTGAATGTGTGTGTGTGTTGGGGTGTGACACTCACATGGGCATGGTTGTGTGCATGTATGAATGTGGCTGCATCCATGAGGTGAATGTGGCCTCACATTTGGGGGGTGCCTCAACATTCACAGTGCATTGTTTCATGTGTACACTTACCTCCATCTGATGTAGTGGTCACACCATGCTCCATGCTCCGGACTCCCTCAATTGATTCAACACCAATCGTGCTGGCGCAGGTCTCCTCCCACTCCTTCAATTTAATTGGTGAATCCGCGCCACCTCCTGTGGCCATGGCCAGGTTGCGGTTCGCAGACAGTATGCTGCGGACCCGGAGGCGGAGATCGTCCCACCGCTTCCTGCACTCCTGGACGGTGCGGGTGGTGGTGCCCACCGCACTCACTTTCGGGGCGACCTCTGCCCAGATGGTCTTTTTCCGGATCAGGGTCTCCCGCTGCATGTCGTTGGCAAATACCACTTCAGAGTTTGCTGCTAGTGTCTCAGTCAGCATAATGAGTTCCTCGTTCGTAAACTTCTCTTTACGCTGGCGGTCAGTGTTTTTTTTTATGGCCTTTGGCATGGTGAGGGGATCCTCGTGGCTTTGGGATGGCACCGTTGTCGAAACGGTCCAGGGGGGCGGAGGATGGCAATGGATTGTGTTTTTAAAGATGGCCGCTGTGCTCTTTCCCGTTCCTGTGCGATGATGCTATTTCCGGTTCCGCTATTTAACAGTGTCCGCTATTTGCGTGCTTCTGGGGGTCGCAAGTGCTATCAGCGCTTTCGTCGGTGCCGCTAAAGGCTTTTTTGGGGTCTTTAATGGCATGCCGGTAGGGTCATTACCGGCATGGCGCTATGCTCGTGTCAGCGTACTCGTAATGCTACGCAATTAGCGCCCTCTTGACTAGGCGGACACGTTAATAGCGCCATGCCGGTAATTGCCATTTTTTACCGCGTACTGTGAAATGAGGCCCATAGACTCAAGCAAACTCTGTCATGAAGCCAAGCGGTTACCACTCATAGGCACAATACATGATTTATAGGTTTCGCAGGACTCATTTGGATTTTATTACAGATTTGGGGAGGAAGGGGGGAAATCCCCCCTTGGTCTGGTACACATTGTCAGGCAGAGACCTTTGGCCTTGTTTCGTGGGAAATGGCAGGACCCAAACCCTCCTCTATATACACTTTCTAGGTGGCACGTTATTAACCTCCTCCACTTAGATGGGAAGATCTACCATGCAAATAACTCAATTTCACTAAATTGGTGTAAGTTACCAAATATTTAAAGTGAGTGATGCAAAGTAGAACAATAATGTTAGTTAAGGTTTTCAGTTTGATGGACACAATTTACATTTTAGAAATTTTTTATTTACAGTGTTTGAAGTAACCTTAAAGTTAGCATTGCAAAGGTTAGTAGACGTAACTTTGTATGCGTTCGAACCTTATTGTTTTATTACAAAATGGGTATTTTCTAGCGCTACTGATCATCAGTAAGCAAACCACACGTGTTTAACAAATGTTAATCGATTCAGACATCTATGAATTAAATGCACACAACAGACAGTCACCCAGGTGCGTTGCTAGGTCTGGAAAAGATCTGGGGCTATGCTAATGTCAGGACTGTTGGGACTCAGGACTAGCTAGCCTTTTGGTTGTAGCTTCTGAGCTTCTATCCGGGGCTACAACCAAAAGACCCAGGGCTATAGCCCTCTCAGCCCCCACATAGCAACACCTCTGCAGTCAACTCCTTATTTCTTTTGTGTTAACTTGTAAACAATTTGTGGCAGCATACAATAGAACACAACACTTCCCACCTTACATATGATATGATATGGCATTTATAAAATGCCTATACACAAGTGTTTCAATCAAGCCAGTGTGGGGGAAGACACTTCAAGCATCCCACAAACACACAGCCTATATGAGAAACGGAGGAGGACTGGGGAAGGAGGGTGACCCACAGGAGGGACCCTCTAATAGTATGCCCTCTTCTCCAAGGGAAACATGGGCGAGGCCACCGAATGGCTAGTAAGGGGTGACCATTACACCCAACCTAGTTTTGATCTGATGGGCGGCAGATCAGATTGGGAATAATAAAGTAGATAACGATGATTACTATGAGAGGTGAAGTCCAGAGAGGGCTGCAAGTCTAATTCCCAGCTTGACAGCCTTATGTACCCATACTCTAGGCTCTCTTTGCACTTGGAGCCTTGACGTGGACGAATCACACACCCCAGTACAAACACAATGTGCAGCCACACTCCAGGTTCTCAATGCTGCTCAGTGTTTAGAGCTAATATAATGTATAGTCTGGTAGGAAAACCCAATGTGCATTCACACTTCACTCTCACTCAGTGTGGCTGAGCTAAGGATTTGCGAAGGCTAGTAATGGCAGCTCTGCATAAAGTCATGACACGTATGATCTTAGTGCAGTGCGTCATGCTGCCATTTAGTCACGCTCACTATTATGCAGTGTGCCGTGCTGTAAGCGATTCATGCTGCCAACTGTTTATGCATCCATCGCTAGCTCTACAGTGTAATACAGAGTTGGTCTCACACAAGCAGCACTGGAAAGCATGCCACTTGTGACCGATCATTCACACTGATAGTCCTCACATGGGCACTCTACTCACTTATGATTGAATGCGCACTGCCCACCCGTTAGCAAGACACTCCAACATTATATATGATAAGCAACACTTTGAGCATTGTTAGAACGCAATCCGCTTCCAAGAGATGGGTCTGCACTTTGCTCACGGAAATTGTGGTAATTGTCTTGATGTCAAAGGAGATCAGGTGCCAGTCAATGCCCTCAAGGGAGCAGGAGGGCCGGATATATTGTGCCTTTGAAACAGTGTTGCCTAGGAGACATGCCCTGTCAATACCTAGCAGAGCAGAAAACTTTCCTGACTGCAAGAAGGATGGCACAGAGGCGGGAACTTAATAGTAAGTTGCTACCTGAAGAACAGTTGAGCTCGGCTCGAGAGTGCACCACATACAGCGTCCCTGCTCTATTCCCATATGCGCCTTACACAACGTGTCCTGCTTTGTCATGGGACGTCGTTATGTTAGGAAGACCAGGCCATCCTCAATGTACGCAATGACATTACATGCAATGTTTTTCAAATCATCAAGGAGACAAGAGCCTAGTGAGCCGGACTATGAACCTGGGTTGTGTGATGGCTTGTGTTAGTACGCGTACACTCCACGCAGCGCAAAACAAAGAAAAACACGTCCTTCTTTATTAAATATACAACTGGTACGGCCCTTGTGCCGCCCACCCACGTCATCTCCCTCCCGCCTCCCTATGCCCCAGAACTGGTCTGTCAACATGACATCCCCCTCAATTTAAACAGTTACCCAACAGGGGTATTGTGCAGACAAGAACACAGTCTGCTAGCCCATTTCTTGAATACAGTGGTGAGGAAACTATCCAGCTGTCCTAGATCTGTTTCTTCAGGTTGATGCTTGTATGGTGGACCGGAGGGGGGTAATTAAAAACCCTATCCCCCAGAGAGTCTTCTTCCGTTCTTGCATTTTAGCTCAACCAAATCAGAGGAGTACGCCGCCCTTTAACCAGTGAAGAAAGGGAAAGGAGACAGGAGTCAAACCTATACATCAATTGTGGAAAGGCTGGGCACTATATCTGGGCTTGTTTGCATAGGCCCACCAGGGTTTTGGGAAACATAGTGGCTAGTCCATAGATCAGGCCGCATGGAAGTTACGTGATGGTTAGTAGGAGGCATTTCACCTACAACATCCTACAACATCCCACCTAACAGTTCAGGTCTCTTTCGAGATACCAGGCAACGAGAATATCCACATCTCGAAGAAACCTGTCCTCAAACCAGTACAGACCATAGACGGTACAGCCCTGACCTCTGTACCTATTCAAAAGCAAACACATAAAATGGTTATCACTGGCCCTCAGGGTATCCAAGAAAGGCTAGTGTTGACCTGATTGCAGCCCCCCATTTCAGGGTGATCTTGGGCATTCTCCCTCTTGAGATGTGATCCTGCACTGTGAAGGAGCTCTACCTGCTGCTCAGTTCCTGGTTAAGCTTCGTGGACCTTTCCTGCCTTGACAGGCCATGTTCACTCGAATGCTAGTCGATTCATTTTGGGGGCTTCCCTTGCCTCCCCCAGCCCTCCCACTGCCCGCCCCAACCCCCTTGATTGGACAATGGCACGGGGCAGCTTACCCTGGTTTTCACTAAATCGCATCATGCAGAGGGTTTTCTCCCTCTCGAGACCTGATCCTGCTCCGTGAAGGAACCCTGCCTCCAGCTCATTTCCAGGGTACGCTTCATAGGCCTTTCCTGCCTTTCACTCAAACACTAGTGTGTTCATTTCCAGGGCCTCCCTTGCCTCCCCCAACCCTCCCGCCATCCACCCCACTGCCTGCCCTCAGCCCCTGTGACTGGACAATGGCACGGGTCAGCTGACCCTGGTTTGCACGGCCTGAAACAGATCCCCCAGGGCAGCCAGCAAAAGGTTCATCCCTGAGCGCATCCATCACCTGTTTACCTGTTTATACTGGGCACATTAAACAAGCCAATGCCCCAATTCCTGCTTGCTGCAACTATCAGGTAAGAGATGACGATTTGGGTGCACAGCAAGCGCTGTATTTCCGAATTCCTGTCCCTGTTTTAACTCTATCTGCGCTTTGAATATTTCCACAATGTTGAATCAAGTGGCGCTTTGAATACTGAAACCTTGCTACTTTCGAGTGTGAATATAGTGGCGCAGGCCCATAATCGCAAATCTACCCTTCAGAGCAGAGGCAGCAGACTCTTCATCAAGCCAATCAGCGCCAAGGTTAGAGGGGCACTATGGTGCACCAGAAACCTGGCCAACCCCTCCTTCTGCCCGTCCCCTTCCCTCCTCCGTCCCTCCACATGATCAGCCCTCGCTGGGAATACTCCCCTCCCCACTCACTCCGCCTGACATCTCCCACTCTAGCACCCTCCTTGCCTCCTTCCCCAACCCATCAAGGTCTTCGGATCCCTAAGATTTGCTCGAGCTACCCTCGCCAACACCCAACTCTTGGCTACCCCGCTGACCCTCATGCACACACCACTGGCACCCTAGAATCCTTTAAAACACAGAATCTGCACCATCCAGACCCTCTCTTCCCTGCACACTTCGCACTATCTTACCCCCAGATCCTTTATTTTATATTATTTTATTACCAGTAACTTGACAAGAATCAAGGCGTGGATCGCATGTACATGCAGGACAGAAGGAAGAGGCACAAGACATTAGAGAGGTCATGGACTGAATCATGGACGGAATTAAGTTTATTCAAATAGGTGAGTTTTAAAACTTTTTCGAAAGGATAGGAGGCTGCTTTCAAGACGCAGATCTGGTGGAGGAGTATTTCACACCAAAGAGGGCATGTGAGCAAAATATTTTCCATTTCCTGTCATTTTCTTGGGGGGGAGAAATGTTAGTGGTGCTGCCTTTTGTTACAGAAAAGTGTTCCGCGCGCTCTAGTTTATGGCACACGGCGCTGAACGCTGTTCCTGTTTCCGACTGCATCAGCTTATCACTCACCGGTTAATGCGGCTCTGCGCGTCTCAACGCTCGGAAATTCTTTCCTGGCTCAGCGCATTGTGAGTTTCTTGTCTAATTTCTCCTGGTTCCTTCCGTGCCCCCCCTTGTTCCCTGTATGCCATCAGCAGGCTGCCTTCCCATTCCTCTCCAGTGTCTTACTTCCTTCTGGACTCTCCTGTTTCTCCTTCCTTGACCGTGTTTTCTCTGGACTCTCAAGTGTCTGGCATTTGTTCCAACAAATCCTCTTTAGTCATATTTTGGTCTTGGTCTTCTGCCACAGCAAGATCGCTTCTACAGGGTTTTTTGTTCCCGCCCCCGACTTTGGGGAGGTTCTTTTTCCCAATACCTTGGCCGTCTAATCTGGGGGTCACCTAACCTGGGCTTCTACCTTTGATGCAGGGTGGCTTCCGGAGAGTCACACCCTTACCTGCATGAAACCAGGTCTAAACATAAGTCTTGTCAAGTGTCTTCCAGCAAGACAACAAAAAAGAAGTCCCAGGTGATCTCTCAACCCGACACTGACAGTTTGAGACGCCAAACACCTACTAGGCCAGTGAACATGGATCCCATTCAGGACCTGTTAAGAGGCATGAAGAAGTACAGAATTTAAAGGCAGAAAATGCAGCACTGCGTCAGCTAGTGCTGACCAGGGAAGTTCTAACCCAAGAAAGTCCTACTCTGGGTACCCCCTTGGAAAAGTATAATGGTTCACCCGGAAGCTACAGTAGTTTTTGGACTCCTTCCTGATACATTTCACCTTTAAGCTGCATTACTTTGCTTCTGACAGAGCTAATGTGGTTTTCATCGTTTCTCATTTGTCAGGCAACACCCTGACATGGGCTACACATTTGGTTGCTGCTGCAGACACATTACTGGATGATTATGCAGCTTTTCTTGGATCATTTAGCGCCACGTTTGATCGTCCCGATATGGTATATACGGCTCAGGAGAAGTTATTGGACTTCCAGCGTGGATCCCAAGATATGTTAATTTATGTTACCAAATTTAAACAACTAGCCAAAGAAGCAGATTGATCCTCTGATGCATTTTCTAATGCTATTTAGGCGTGGTCTCAACGAGCACGTCAAAGATGAACTAGCCAGAGCCACCCTACTGGACACCTTCCAAGCGCTTCTTGACCTATCCCTGCAGATTGACTTCCATATACAAGAACGGAAGGCAGAGAAAAGACGGCATCAGACTCCATTCCAAAGGCCCTCTGTAAATCTACCTCCTCAAAACCATGGAGCCTCAGCTACAGCCGAACCTGAACCCATGCAGTTGGGAACACTACGAGATCCCTTGACCCGGGACGAAAGAACTTGCAGAGTCGACCAGGGCGTTTGTCTGTATTGCGCCTCCCCAAACCATTGGGTGAGGAATTGCCCAATAGCACCACCCAGGCATTCTGGAAATGCCAGCTCCCATCCCAGAAAGGTTTCAGGACCGGGAGATCAGGCAAAGCTCTGCTTCATCCTTACATAATGAGCCCACTTCAAGAACTGCATTAGTTGTCTTACAGGTTATCTTGAGACCCTTCAACATGGAAGCTACGTCAATACAAACACTGGTAGACTGTGAAGCAATGGGTTATTTTTTAGATGGTGATTGGGCAATAAAATGCCCTGCGAGGACAAGACCCAAATATAAACTGTGGAAGGAATTGATAGGAGACCGTTGTCCTCTGGACCTATCACTTCGCAAACCAAAGCGCTCACTCTCTTGATCCATCATCATAGTGAAGAGATCAGTTTTGATATCATCAAGGAAGCTCATTACCTTGTGGTTCTTGGCATGCCATGGCTACAAAAACATAATCCTTTCATCAACTGGGCAGCAGGAACCCTTTTTCTTGGTTCAGAGTATCGATTGAATCATTGTCTACAACATGAACTTGAACTAGATACTTCTGTTGAAATTGAGATTAAACAGATGGTCTATCACCTGTGAAGAAAGTACCCACTGAGTATCAGGACTTTGCTGAAGTCTTTTGGGATTCCAGAGAAAGGAAACTACCACCCCATTGCCCAGAAGACTGTACCATCGAGACCGTTCCAAACGCTATAATACCCTTTGGAAGGATGTTTATTCATTCTTCGCCTGAGAATATTACTCTGTGGGTATATCTTGACTCCAGTCAAAAGAACAGACTAATCCACCGTTCGAAGTCTCCTACTGGTGCATCCCTCTTTTTTGTACCCAAAAAGGAGTCCACTGAACTACAATCTTGCCTTGTCTATGGGGGTTTGAACCAAGTAACAAGGAAAAACAATATTTGTTGTCCGTAATTGCAGACTTCCTGGAGGTCCTACAAGGAGCAGTTCTATTCACTATACTGGATTTACATGTGGCGTATAACCTCATACGTATAAGATCAGGCGATGACTGGAAAACAGCCTTTCGTACGCCTTTTGGCCTCTTCAAATATCTTGTGATGCCATTCGGCCTGTTGAATGCGCCCTCAATTTTCCAGCAGTTTATGGACCGTGTTTTTTCAGATATGCTTTTCCAACACATCATAGTTTACCTGGACGATATTCTTCTCTATTCCTGGAAGCCTGAAGATCATCAACAGCATGCAAGAAGCATTTTACAACGACTACGTGATAATCACCTTCTGGCCAAACCAGAAAATTGTGAATTCCATTGTACCTCCAATCACTATTTGGGCTTTGTTATCAGCCCGTCAGATATTGCTATGGACCCTAGAAAGACCTCTGCTGTCGTCACATGGCCTGAGCCCACTTCTGTAAAACATATTCAGTCATTCCTCGGGTTAGCCAATTTTGACAGAAAATTAATCTCTAACTTTTCAGCCATTGTGTTGCCGATCTTCTATCTGCTCAATATAAATGTCCCTTATAATTGGGCGCATGAGCAAGATTCAGCGTTTCAACTTCTAAAGATGTTATTCATGGAAGCTCCCATCCTGTGTTTGCCAGATACTTCTAGACCCTTCATAGTGCAAAGCAATGCGTCAAAAGCAGCCATAGGGGCAGTCTTGAAACAGGCTCAAGAAGATAACAAGGAACATCCTGTGGCGTATCTGTCTAGAACCCTGCCTGACTGTGAACGTCATTACTTTGTATTAGAACAAGAACTTTTGGCAATCCGACAAGAATTTCTGGATTGGCGTCACTTGCTGTTAGTCTCCACACATCCCGTGCAGGTTCGTATCAACCATCGTAACCTTCAAGTTCTGAAATCTATGGAGTGCCATAACAGACGACAAGCCCGATGGGCCTACTTCTTTGCCCAATATCAGTTCAATCTAACTTATGTTCCTGGTACACAGAATCTACTTGCAGATGCCTTATCCAGGAGAACTAACGACATGGACAATATACCTGTACAGAACCCTGTGTTTCTGCCAAAGACTGTATTTATTTGCCACAGAGATCGTTTTTTGGATCTGATGCGGAATGACACAAAGCTATCCCAAGAGTGGCAAAACCTGTCCAGAAGTCATCCCTGGAAGTTGGTGTTCAAGGGCGAATATCTATTCAAAAAGGCACGTCTGTACTTACCTTCAATGGCCACCTGGGATTCTGCTCTCTCGATGTGTCATGATTCCTTATCTGCTGGGCATCGAGGCGTTAAAGCAACCCTAAAAAACCTTACAGCCTCAATTCTGGTGGCCCGCTATGACTCGTTCTCTAAAGAATATTGTCCGATGCTGTGTGGTTTGTGCACAAAATAAGCATTCTGGAGGTAAGCCTGTAGGTCTACTACACCAACCTGCTCTTTCGTCTAGACCTTGGGAAGTGATTGCCACTGATTTCATAGTGGACCTACCTCCCACCAGGGACTGTACCACCATAATGGTCACAATCGACACCTTTTCAAGGATGGCTCATTTTACACCTTTGGTCAAGCTACCCTGCGCCGCTAAAATGGCAACTATATTTCTCACTGATGTTTTACGGTTTCATGGGTTACCATCTTCCATTATTGAAGATCGAGGAACCCAATATGTCACTAAATTCTGGACACACCTTTGCCGTCTATTGGGAATACAGAGATCACTGTCTTCTGGTTATCATCCCCAGAGTAATGGCATCACAGAGAGGGTAAACCAAACCCTAGAACAATCTTTTTCAGTGTTTCCCGACCCAGGTGAGCAATGATTGGGTATCACTGTTAAAGTTATCTGAGTTTGAATATAACAACTCCACTCACTCCTCTCTGAAAGTCAGTCTTTTCTACTGCTGCTACGGATTTCATCCATCAGTGTTTCCATCCATTTCTCAAGTTTGCTGTGATGTTCCTACTGTGGATTGGTGGGTAACCAATCTTAAATCTGTGCATAAACAAGCTAAAAAACTGTTGGACCAAGGCAGGGCTTCAGTCATGAAATATGCTGACAAAAAAAGGAAGGAGAGCCCTGCTTATGCTATTGGGGATTTCGTGTGGGAACTTCAAGAAATCTTCCTCGCCATCTTCGTCCCACCAAACTGTCCCCACGATATTATGGACCATTTAAAGTAGATCATCAATCCAGTCGCCTCGCTTTGCCCCATTCATGGAAAAAGATACATCCGACATTCCACGTGTCCTTGTTGAAACCCTTCATTCTGTCCAATTACAGAGCTAGAGTTCCTCCACTAATACTCACAGAACACCATCAGTTGGAGTTTGAAGTATCCAGGATCTGCGATTCCTGATATTGCAGGGGCCGCCTTCAGTATCTTGTGGAGTGGAAGCTGTATCCTCCTAGTGAGCGATCTTGGCAGCCTGTGTCCTTTGTTCATGCTCTGCTCCTACTCCGGCCGATGTGGTTGTCATGGAGACTGATGCCACGGCTGACTGGTGCCATTTCTTCCCCCAACAAGGCACTGCCTTTTGTTACAGGAAAGCGTTCAGCGCGCTCTAGTTTATGGCACACAGCGATGAACGCTGATCCTGTCTACGACTGCCTCAGCTTATCACTCGCCGGTTAATGCAGCGCTGCACGTCTCAACGCTTGGAAATTCTTTCCCAGCTCAGTGCATCGTGAGTTTCTTCCGTGCCCCCCCTTGTTCCCTGTTTGCCATCAACTGGATGCCTTCCCATTCCTCTCCAGTGTCTTGCTTCCTCCTGGACTCTCCTATTTCTCCTTCCTGGACCTTGGTTCTATTTTGCCTTTCCTCCCTTGTTTTCTCTGGACTCGCAAGTATCTGTTATTTGTTCCCACGAATCCTCTTCAGTCATATTTTCGTGTTGGTCTTCTGCCACAGCAAGAATGCTTCTACAGAATTTTCTTTTCCCCCTCTCTTCGGGGAGATTATTTTTACCTGTACCTCAGCTGTCTGCTCCGGGGGTCACCTAACCTGGGCTTCTACCTTTCAGGCAGGGTGGCTTCCGGAGAGTCATACCCTTATCTGCATGACACCAGGTCTAAACAGAAGTCTCGTCAAGCGTCTTCCGGCAAGCCAGCACAAAAGAAGTCCCAGGTGAGTCCCAGGTGAGCTCTCCACCCGACACTGACAGTGGGAAGACTGGCCTCTTCCCCCAACCCACCCCGTGGCCATCCCCTTTAGGCCCTCCTCCCGCTACATCCAACCCAGTAAAGAACCTGGGATGTACTGTGGACGCAGATCTGTCCCTTTATGTCACCTCAACCCAGTGTCTAAGTCATGCTATCTACACCTTTGCATTTTCCGACGCATCTTCCCTTACCTCTCCTACCATCACAGAGTCACTGCAAGCACGACTATCGTGCTCTCTCGCATGGACTATGCTAACTCCCTATACCCAAGCCCCTCTCTTCTCAACTCAGGAAACTCAAAAGGGTCCAAAACACTGCAGCTAATGAGTTTATTTAAGGATTTTGTGTAAAACAGAATGTTTCACTGGCTGTGAGTTGGTGTAATGTATTTGCAGGTTGTCGGAAGCAGCTGACACGTGTGCTTTGTGACTCAGTGCGGCTTGACGGCCTGACAGTTGACGTGTACGCGTATGCACGAGGTCCTTTCCTCTAATCGTGCAGAACAGATCGGGCAGACTGAGCGGCACGCAGAGCAAACCGTTGAATTTTTGGTCGGTGCGTCCTGAAAAATGCAGCATTTGTAAGCGGTTTGGATCTTTTCTACCACGGGAAGGTGCCTGCCTGCTGCATAGAATTTTCGCAGCTGTCTGCTGTCTGTATCTGCATCTGCTTGGAAGCTGAATTGGTAATTGGTAAGCAACAAAAACAACTGACTGCGAGCGCATTAAATCGCGCTGCTCAGTGAAAGTGAAAGTGGGACACTGTCGGGGCTTTGGCCCCTTTGATCCCTCTGTTAGCTTTGAATTTGTTGGAAATCCTGCCTTTGCCTCCAGCGAGACTGTGGAGCCCTCTGGAGTGCGTGAAGCTGTAGCCGCAAGGCAGCAAGGCAGAAAGCAATACAGTGACCTGGCCACATACAGACAGTTATTAGTTCAATTGCCTAACTTGTGATTATCTGCATTACGCATTTGTATGTTTGTATACCGTGTTTGTTTTCAACATGCGCTTTGGTCTGGCATTGTAATTTCTTGATTATGATTACATTAAGCAAATCACTCTAGGCGTGCATCCGAAGTACTGGGAAGTGTTGGCTGTTGGGCTGTGTTCCCTGGAGGTTTCTGCCGTGATTCTGTGTTTTGGAGCCGACTCGGAGCTCTAGTCAGCAAGAGGAAGGCTGATTATAGCCGCAACGCTGTAAACTGTGCCTCGCGGATAAGGACAAAAAACATAAAACGTGCGCATCTAAAGTGTTGGGAAGTGTTGGCTGTAGGGCTGTTCGGCTGGCGGGGGCTGGGTCTTGGGCCACTTTGGTCTTAAACTATTTGGTGCCTCCACATGTTTTTTTAGGCACTACTGCACCTTGAGTAAGCCAAGTGAACTGGTGATATTTACTGACACTTTCTTGCAAGTCCCAGGTGCTATTCACTTTGTTCACCGTAAGTGCCTTGCTGTTTTTGTGACAGAATTTTGGTCGTGCATTTACTTTACTATATCACGAGCTAAGAGCTTTCTTCAGTTGGCCTTTAACTGTGGTTATTTGTTTATTTTGGTTGTGTTGAGGCTTAAAGACATTAGCTGTTGAAATGTCACGTGTTGCATACACTTTAAAATCTGGTATGCCCAACTCAACAAATCAAACAGTGAATTAAAATAACATGAGTGAGTCTCTGATCACCAATTCTTTGGCTAAATCGTGTGATAAACCCAAACGGGCTACTGGCACATCTAAAAAAAGCATTAATCTTACTCCTGTGACTCAAACTCCTTTGCAAAATTGAGGCATCTGTAAATTTTATGAAAAGAACAATCAATTGTCACCCTCTCCTCAGTCCAATCTGACACCAAAGTCTGTTGCCCCTACCATACCCCCTGCACTGCCATCTGAAAGCTTGAATGTGGATGTCCCTAACTCTAGAGTGGGTAATTCTAGCACCCTTACCCTAGCCCCTATACTATCATCTGAACGCATGAATGCAGATGTCCCTGACCCTAGAGTGGGTAATCCTAGCGCTGTCATCTCTGATCAAACTATTCTAGCTATTGCACAGACTCCCTTGAAAATCTCACACTGTAAGAGAACCCTTCTATAGTTCAAGAAGAAACTATAAGTGAAAATTAAGTTTGTGTTAGTTGTGAGGATGTTGCAGATGTCTCAGATGAAAGCGTGAGTGGTTCCCCCGCATGTGTTGTATCCCTACATGCAAGCATCAGGGATCTTGAAAGTTCCAGATATTCAAATGTTACTAATTATAACCTCCCGTGTTCCATGGACTCAACTAGACATGCCATAGATGAATCTTATATACAGCCAACTCCTAGACGGTGTTTGTCATCTGCTCGATCAGTCGGCCAAAACAGTGACGCGTTTGATAATCGAGCACTTATTGAGATCACCCTAAGGGCTGTAAACACCACCATTGCCAGTCTGTATAAGCTATTCGAAGCAATGGACTCTAAAATCACGCTTCAATCTGCTAAAATAGATCAACTTGGTGAATGGATGAAAGGTGTTTCATGTGAGAAAGATGTTCGATGTGACCCTCTGAATGCAGAAGTACTTGCGAACATGGCCAAGCGTTTGACAATCTTAGAGTCCAATTATATGACTACCAAGACTCTGTCTCATGAGCCTTTGACATCGGTTCTGCCCATGATTTCCAGGATCATTCGTCCTGTGGAATATGTGGAGGAAGACGATGCCAAAAAAAATGACTCATGGATAAGCGTTGACTCTCTGTGGCAAACGGATTCCAATGAGGATGTCCAATATATTCAAACCATTTCTCGTGAAACGTCCGGTCAAAAGCTTCACAAAAAAACCCGGAAAATACTGGTAGGAAAAAAACTAAAGACATTGTTCCAAAAAACATTGCCTGTAGTAGAAGTAAGCTTGAAAAAGAAAACAAATTCACAACCTCAAGTGAATAATCTGTCAAAAACAACCGAACCAGATGATGTAGTCCACGTCCCAACAGAATCACAAGGAGGGACTGCTTCATCTGCGCCGAATAAGGCTGTGTCTGCGGTCACGAATTTAACTCTAATGTCATCCTCAACTAATTCTGCACTGACACAAGATCCGTCTGCTCATGGTCCTTCAGTAGGGTATGAACCACTGAATGATCTTGTAGCATTACTTGAAAATAAATCGACGAATCCTCATCCAATGAAACAATCTGTTCCTTCCAATGCCAATCCAATCACTCAGGTGCGTGAAGACTCATCTGGTCGAGATAATCACTCTATCCATACAGTTGATTGTGAGTCAGGCTTTGAAGAACGCATGGCCGTACTCAAATCTACATTGGATTCTTACATACAGAGAAGAATAACCGAGGCATTACCAAGGGCAAATCCCATGAACACCAATTTATGGCCCTTACAGAAAAATGATGCACAATTAGCTGAGGCATGTCATGCAGGCAATGAAATACAGTCCGAATGCGTGCAAAAGTACTGTGAACCAGAGTTTAGAAATCCTGATCATGGAAGTATTCATAATGCGGCCCCATCATCAAGAGTTGACAATATTTC